>NC_140594.1:731218791-736018791 GCF_964204655.1 Triturus cristatus
TCTATAAGTAAGTCATTAAATGTATCTTACTCCAGACTAGTGACTAAACTGTGTGAATGTCTGTATGTGTCTGTGTGTTGGTGTATAAGTGGCTGCATGGTTTTGTGAATAGCTATATGAGTGTCTATATGGGTTATTGATTGGTTGTCAGAGTATCTGTATGGGTGCCTGAGTGTTTGTGTGGGTAGGGTGTGTGTGACTCTGTGCATAGATGTGTGAGTGGGTGATTCTATGGGTGCATGGTTTTAAGAGTGCAACTGTGATGGACTGTATGGTTGGGTGAGTGTATGTATGGGTGTGTTAGTGATTGAATGTATATCTCAGTTGTACATGTGTCAGTAACTACATATGTGAAACGCAGTGTATATGTGTGTAAGAGTATATAACTATCTATATGTGAGAGTGTGTGATTGCGGGAGTGGCTGTATGGATGAGTGTGTGCTTGTATTAGTAATTGTATAAGAGCGTCAGAATGTGTTAGTATTTTTATGAGTAAGTGAACTTGAGCGTGTTTAACTGTATAGGTGAGTAAACTGGACTGTGTTTAACCCCTTCAGTGCCCATGACGAGCTGGACTCGTCATGGGCCGCGGTGGCGCTGTGCCCATGACGAGTCCAGCTCGTCATAGACCCCGCCCGCTAATGCAACGGCCGGCACTGGGCGGGGAAAGGGGCGGGCACTGAAGGGGTTAATTATTTGCATGACTGACTAGGTGTGTCAGTACCTCAATGGATGATTGACGGTGTGTGAGTGTCTATATAGGTGTATAAATGCATATGATAGTCTTGTACGTAGTGACTGTAAGTATGAGTGACTGTACAGGTGAGTGAGTGGAGATGTATGTAGACCTAAGAGTCAATGAATGGGTATGTAGTTATTGGTATTGGAGTATCTATGGTTTTCAAAATGGCTGTCTGAAATTTTGAGCCGGTGTATCACAGGTTATATTAGGGTGTGAGAAGATGCACTAATTTATCACATGGATGACGTCATCAGTGATGTCATCAGTGATGTCATTTGAGATGTCATCAGTGATGTCATTGACCATGTCATGAGTGATGTAATATGTGACGTCATCAGCAGTGCATTGGGGGGGCGCGAGTTATAGTTAGCTGAACTAACTATAACAGGGGAATATCTAGGGTTTTGTATGAGGGAAATGTCCAGCTAACTATAACGCCCCTGAAACCTATGGTTTTTTTCATTGATTTTTTTATGTTTTTTAAATGCTAATTCCTAACTATTACACCCCTGAAACCTTTGGTTTTTTCAGTGAATTTCAAAGGTTTTTTAAATGCCAATTCCTAACTATAACGTGCATGAAACCTATGGATTTTTCAGTGAATTTCAAAGGTTTTTTAAATGCTAATTCCTATCTATAACTTATCTCTAAAGATATCATGTTTAATGATTTTCCTTGGATTTCTCCATTTTTCAAATTCAGTGTGTCAATCTAATTAATTATGTTTTTTATCACCAGTTTTTAAACTTATTTTTCAATTAATTCTTTTAAAAATTAAAAAATATTATTGGTTTTATTGGGTTTTTCAAACATATTTTTTTATATTTTTTAAAATATTTTTTAACTAAATGTTGAAAACTTTATTTTATATTTTTTCCCCCATGTTTTTTGGATCCGCGCACCCTATGCGCACCGTTCTCGATCCCTACGCGATAGCATCCGCGCATGGTATACGTTGGGTACGTGTTTAGTGCGTGATCGCAATGCGACCAGATCGCGACTCCCAGCCTATACGCGACACGTTCGATGCACGTAACGCGACGTTTACCCGCTTCCGCGATGCGTCATCTGCGTCTATGACGCGGTAGGTACGCGGATCCCGCAAAATATTTAACATTTAAAAAAACATATATATGTATTTCATGTGAATATTAATTGAAGACAAACTCTAAACTAGTCTTCAAAGTAATATATTTTTACATCTAATCCTATATTTTTTTTTAATTCAATTTCGCGGATGCGCGCTGGGTGCGTGATGCGTAAGCGCAGGATGCGCGGATCCCTTGTGACCTGCAAAAAAAGAGATTTGATTGGTTCATTACACTTCCTGTTCTAACTATTGAAATACCCCACCCAATTCAATCATTCTTCTTTCACCTTCTTTGGAGGAGCATCTCTTTGGGGAGAAGAAGATTTTTGGGACTAAGATTTCACTTAGCTCTAACTTTTTTCAACCAAAAATGGCTTCAGGGCAGCAGGCATCACCTGCATCTCCTCATACATCTGAGGATGAATTTTTAGAGGAGACACCATGCACACCATGTTTTTCATCTGTGGTGTGGAAATTTTGTACTTTTCCCGAGGGGCAAACGAAGATCAATGCCACCTTGGTCACGTGCAAGATTTGCAAAAGAGTGCTGTCGCGAGGGGATCCTAACAAGAAATACTCGTGCGGCACAGCAAGTATGATGAGGCACCTGAGGACCCTTCATCCGAACAATCTTGCACGAGAAGAATGCCAACGGATGAGAGACACTCCTGCTCCTGCGCCTTCCACCTCATCGCATCCATCTGCCCAAAATTTGGCCATCCGTCCTCAATTTCAATTTTTAAAAGTGCTCTGCACTAAGTGCAATGCGACTTTGTTCTACGGTGAGCAGTCGATCGATCTGATCTGCCGCCGCCAAGAAAGTCACAATTGCTAGGTATTTTTGTTCCCTGAAGTTCATTGTTTGGTTCCTCTTGTTTTTTTTTTTTTTACAGAAAAACCCGAAAAAAATTACAATTGTTCCGAAAACCCCCCAAAAAATATAAAAATAGAAGAAGAAAAAAATTCTTCTAAGAACTAACTTTCCTGGTTTAAAAAAAACCTACATTTTTTGGTTAGTGTGTGAAAGTTTAGATGAATGTATGTGTAGTATGTAATTGACTGAATGAATGCATTAGTAGCGTATGGTGAATGTATAAGTGCAGAACTATGAGGAAGTGCTGCAGCATCACACAGTAACCTCTTTAACTGCAGTGTGCTGTAGTACTTCCGAAGCACAGGGATGCAACATATGTACATAAATATGTTGCAAATCTATGCTTCTCTCTGCACGGCTGCTTAAACTGCAGCCATGTGGTGACACAGGCACCCTTGCACCATAGTGCAAGGATATCTGTGGCATGTGCTGTTTGTTTTTGTGCAGGAAGACACACCATCCTGCACAAAAACAATCAGTATAGGCATTTTTCTCTTTTAAAGTATGCTGAGCATTGTAGCATGCATTGAAGATATAGAAATGTGGAGAAATGAAAACAATTCTCCTTGTTGTGCTTTCCTACACCAATTTTAGAATGGTGCAGCATTCACACACATATCGAGATTTATGATTTCTGATAAATCTAGACATGTGTCTTGTTCTATGAGTATTCAGTGCAATAATGCACAACAACACTTATAGAACACCCTTTCAACGCAAACTGGTGTGCTTAATGAGGTTGTATTTACATGGAGTATAAAAAGTGCACAGAGTGCCTTTTCCTCTCTTTGTAAATATGAAAGAGTGTCTTGCGCAATAACTATGTTACAAAAAGTGACATATTTCCGGTTTTAAAATTCCTTGCGAATGATAGAAGGTAAGCAAAGAGTTTTGTCTGCAAAGATGTTCAAAGAAGAATGATTGAAATGATTGTGGTCCTTCAATAGGTACAACGGGAAATATTATGAACCCTTCAAATCTCTTTTTTTGCAGGTCACATGATATCAAAACTACATAGGTATAAACAGAGTGTTTTTAGAAACGTGTTTCAACTTTGTAGCTTCTTGCAGACCTCCTCATTCTGCATATTGAGACTTAGTTAAACTTACCTTCACAGTAATAGGAATAAAACATGGTATACATTTTTTTCAGATTTTCATTGCAATCTAAATTCATATAAATTGCTTATTTTAAAATTTGGATCTGTGAAAGAAAAGAAAAAAAAAATTATAACATGTAATAATACATTTTTTACAACACAGCATAATTTCCACAAAGTAATTTGTTTGCCTTTTTTGCTGTTCTCAGAATATATTGAATTTCACTAGAAATAGTGATTTCAATTGTATCGCTTAACAGCAGGCAAAAAAAAAACAATCAGAAAGATTGTTAAAAAAAAAAAACAACATGCTATTCTCAGTAAAATACCAGAAAATACAAATCACACATATATCAAAAGCTTACAGCTTACAAAATTTTATAACTTTAACTTATAAAAACTGTAAATATTGCCTTATTAAAATATTCACCGAATCAATGACCACCAAAAAGTCCATAATTCAAAAATATACCTTTCCTTGAGGCCAATTGGTATTTTTGCACTCCTTCTTTATGTAAATTGTCCAATGGTAGTCCTATTAATTTATAATAATAAATTCCTCAGAGAGTGAATTATCTTCCTAAAACTTTGACTTTAAAAATATTAGGTAGGAATTTTGTAATTCCCTAGGCAAACGCCGTTTAAAAACCAACTGGAAATCATTACGATGTGTCCAGCCTTTCTCACATTTTAAATAGGCAGTGTAATGTCCGGATGTGGTGGAAGGACCATCATGGAAAATTATTGGAATAGCTACAAAAGTCCTTCCTGATATTGATAGTTGTGCTGCTACAAATTGCTTTATTAAAGTATCCAATTTTCTTCCGTCAGCTGTACAACGTTGCATCATTAAAATTATGTATTTTCCATATTTTGTTAAGAATAATGTGGATAACATTTCTGATTAACATTGGCTACACTCCATGTTTTGAATTGCACCTTTAACTAATTTATTGAAATACACTGATTTACAGTCTGGTAATGTTAAATACAGACATCTCTCAGTGTCTACATTGGTGCTACATTTATACATGCAATTTACACAATAATGTTCCCATTTGTAAGAAAGGCCAAAAATATTTTCTATTTCTACACCTTCATTTTCAAAAATGGTAAGGATATACATTAAAAATTCCTGAGCATCTTGTTGGATATTTTGTGTAAATTGTGTAGAACCAGAACACACATCCAAAAGACTACGAACATCTGAAACAGATTGTATTTTACTTCTATCTGTTGTCAATTTTTCATAAACAGAATGCAACAGAGAACAAAATCTTTTTTCCCGATTCTGCATGTATTTCCAGATAAAAAACATTGACCACTACATTAGCATAGCAGTTGACACCAGAACTATTTTCAAACTGATAACCAACAATCTCTTCAACAGTGTCCAATTTATTTTTACCTGCAATAACAACATTATCTTGTTCTTTTCCCTTCTCGACACCTTAAGAACAGATATTCTCTACCCTTCTTTTTCAACCAACCACACGCTTTTCAAATACAGGATATTGACCTAAATTTGCAGCATACACCCTTCTTAACCTATTATACTCTTTTACACAGTTTGCATCTGTAGTAACCTTTGTCTCATCAAAATCAATAAAAAACAAACCAGATAATGTTCTGGCTCGCGACAAAGCAACATATGCCATACCCTCTTTAAATACAGTAGATCCAATGTTCACCAATGCACTCTCTACACTTAATCCTTGAGATATATGAATAGTCACTGCATATGCCAGAGAAAATGGAAATTGTTTCCTACGGACATATAAATCTTTAACAAGCAATAAATGAACTGAACAACGACCAATTTCTTTAACTTCATCAATCTGATCAAATTTAATTTTTAAAAATTCAATTCCTTCTTTTTTCTGATAATTCACAAAATCCACCACTTTACCCATTACACCATTAACCAAACCTTTCTCTACATCCAAATTACGCCTTAAAATTACCCAACAGTTTACACACGCATATGGTGTCTTTTCTAAACCAGCAGTTTTAGATCTTTTTTTTCGAAACAATCCAGTTTTGATCTCAACTTTCCCGTCAAAATAATAGTGATTCCTTCATGCAGTATTTTATCGATGGCTTCCATTTTTACAATTTCTTCATTTTCCAGTTTCAATAATTCTTCCTTGAATATGGAACACTCGCGCAGTGTTGGCATTAAGCATATCACTGATTTATTTTAAGCAATTTCCACGTACACTTTTGAAGGAACTGCATTTTCATTTGGAAAGACATTGCAAAGTAATCGACTCTCCAAATCTCCAAAGCTTGTTTGCCTGGTTTTGAAAGAATTCCAATTCTTATATCTTGAAGAATACTTCCAAATTCAGCATCATTTGCCAGTCGCATATTTGTTGTCGGTTCTTTGTATTCAAAATTACTCCAAATGTTCACATTACCAACACTGCCAAGAGACTTTCTGGTATCTTCATGGGCAAGTGTTTTAAATACCGGTTGTCCTTTTACCGGAGTGAGTTGCAGTAGATCTCCAAAAACTATGACGTATTTTCCTCCAAATAACACGTTATACTCTGTTTTAAGAATTTGCTGCATTCTTAAATGCACAAAGGCAAGCATCAAGTTTGAGACCATGCTCACCTCATCAATAATGAGAAGTTTCATTTTCTTCAGAACTCTTGAAACTTCACAACAAGCTTCTCCAGATAGCTTGTGGTATTCCAATTTGTTCTCATGCTCTACTGGCAGCATTAGTAAATGATGTAAAGTAATTCCTTTAATGTTATGTGCTGCCAACCCAGTTGGAGCAGTGACAACACAAGACAAATGCGAATCAGTTGTTTTCTGCAGATAACTTGTAATTACTTTAATTAAGAAACTTTTTCCTGTTCCAGCTTGACCACTCACATACATTCGGATAGGTTGAAATGATGTACATGAGCACACTCTCTTTTCATGAAGTAATCCATGGTCAATCTGCTCTTTTACTTGCTGATATATTTGTTTCTGTTCAACATTTAGTTGTTCTTCCAAGTTTCCTAACTGTATTGCATCTTCTTGAGCTTGATACATTGCTGTTTCCACCTCATTCATTGCAATCGCTGCTTTATTTTCAACAATTGGTTGTCCTAGTGGATCTTGACTCAGTGCAGCAGAACGTTGACTGTCTTGAGAACTGTCTCTAGCAATCTCAGATGCAATTGTAGCTTCTTGATCAATTTCATCATTCAACATTTTGACATAATTTGCGAAAGCACTGCATTGTATGCTATCTTTAGAAGCATTAAATGAATCTTCATAGCTGGGAAAATCTCCGAGTAATTCCAGTTCTGAATGCCATGGTTTGAACATTTGCAAAAGGTCTAAATAGTAAAATTCCCTTTTGTCAGCAGTGTCGCAACTCAGTTTCCTGTGATTAATTAAATTTCCTTTCCTTTGTTTCACCAGACATCCTTCGGAACCAATCACTCCATATTTTCCATCGTTGATGTTCTCTGTAGTATTCCGTTTAAAAGTGTAGTTTCGCAGCACTTCATAGAGACACATGTTCTCAAGATGATTACTTCTATTTGGGTAGTATGTGTCCAACATATTCATTTTCAAAATATCTGTACTGTCTGGTTCATTTTCTGCTAAATATTCAATTTCTTGAACAGATTTCAGTACCCGATTTCGCATTCCTGCAAGGCCTAGACTCACCCAAATGATTCTTCTACTTTTGGAATATAGACTTGCAGATGATAAACGATCTGAACATTCATATGCTCCAATTTCACGATGCGATAACATCCTCAAACTGAAACTGTATAATTTCTTACTTAGAGTCCTCTTGTGAGAAATCTCTTCCCACATTTCTTTCAATTCAGTCTTTTCTGATTTAGTAATGTAAGACGTTACATATCGAGCAACAGCAATGGAATTGTCCGCAACATACTGAATATCCATGTTAGAGTTCCACATGGATAGAATAACTGGATTGTAGTCATTTATGTATTTCGATTCTTCGATTCTTCGCTTCTTCTTAAGTTGTAGGTGTTTTTCGGAGACTTTCTTGTGATGGTATGTCGCATAGCTGACATAAAACTGTTCACTCTTCCTTTGGATAATATAGGACGTGGAAATCCAAAACGACATTTGGTATAGAACTTATCTTTTGACTAGTAATTTCGTCAACAGTATTTTCCACACCTGTGGCTTTGAAATCGTAAGACTTATTGTTTTAAGATTTTATCTTCTCTGCTATTGGGAGGACCACATGTAGCATAATCTTCATATGTATGTAAGGAGCACCTCTTGCTTGATATTCTTTTCTCCAAAAGAATTCCACAACTTCTCCAAGAGGAGGATTCTTTTTAATTGCAGATGAAAGACATCATAGCTTCAAATCTATGATTGAAATATCTGCATACATTGACAGGATCCAAAGAGCACAATTCTCCAGGTGTCTTGTATGCAATATTTTTTATATTGGAATTTGCCTCTCGAAGAAATTCAAGTAAATCATCCCAAGCATACTCAGCACAGCTTACTGTAACAAACCATGTAGGAGTTCCCAAGTTCCGTAGCACACATTTCAGTTCTCCATGTCGATGGTACCAATATTCATTAGTCCCACGCTAACATGCCATCAGATTAATCAACTGAGATTCTAAATGATCATCTCTCTGATGCACTTTATCCATAACATCCTTTGCAGTTACATTTTGAAGATGCATTCCAGTTTTTAAAATGTGATTTACTGCATATGAAAGTCCAGACAAGTCACTTTCAAACAGAAGATGAAACATATAAGGGATACATTGTCGAAATCTTGGATCTTCTGCATATAATCTTGTTGTCCGATATTCAGATGCAGGAATCTGCACAGGACGTTCATCATATCGTCCACCTTTTCCTGTTGGAAACAACTGCGGGAAACTTATCATTATCTTCTATTTCACTTTTTAAATACAGATTGACATCCCTAGTCTGATTTTTATAGTGACTTCGCCGACAACAAATACAAGAAACATTTGGTCTTTCACCTGAAATTACCTTAAACTTTGTGATTTCATCCTCAAATATTTCTGTAATTACGGGTTGTACATTGTCTTCAACATTTTGTTCTACTAATGTGTCAGTTTCTTCACTCTCTTGCTGAGGACCAAAGTAACAAAACTCAATATCATCACAGACCTGCTTCACATCTGATACTGACCCACGCAAAAGAGCACTGTTGAACTTACTTAACTTTAGTGCTGGACTTTTTCATAATACAACCTTCTTACTAACTTCCGCATTTGAGTAAGATGTACTGCCAGCATTCTGAAATGGTGAAAAACACTTTGACAAACTTTCCTAGAAAGACAAGCCAGAGAATGACCTTGCAAACCAGTATGTTTTCTCACTCTGCAAGGGTCTAGTACTTGCAACAGCTTAATCTTTTGATTTACACTTTTTTTAGTATAGGCTCGTAGGAAACTACATAATTTTTCAATAGATTCCTGTCGTACACTGCAAATACTACTGCAATCCCAAGTGTACACAGGGTTTGTAGCACATCTCCCTAAAACTTCATCAGCTATCACTTCTTCTGCATTTCTTTCAACCATTTTCTCTTTCTCAATTGGACAACCATCGCTAACCTCATAAACTCTACCACTGGTGTCAACTGCACACAATCATTTTTTGCTCAGTGAATAACTCCCTTCGTTAAAAAAAGGCTCTGCACTGGAACTGTGTTTCCATTCTCCCCCAAAAAATCACACATTTTTTTTAAATTAATATCTCTTTTCCTCCTACTTTTGGCCTTCATTACATGGATTGGTTTATCTAGTGATCGAATTCTGTTTAATACTAAAATAAACAGTTTCCTTTTTATTTCAAAAGCCTTTTCCACAATGTTTTCAATAAGCTTCTTCTTTTTATAAAATAAAGCTCTCGTTTTATATTTCTTCACATCTTTCAGCAAATTATGCACTACTCTCTTGTAAAATATTTTTTTGCGTAATTCCTTATACTGATTTTGCCTTCTTTTACCATACTTTACTTCCTTTGACTGACCATTTGCTTTTTTACTTTTCCTCTTATTTTGAATTTTTTTCTTACTTAAAGAATTCTCAGTAGTTCCAGCATTATCTACATTCTGTTTGCTCCTACAAACATTTTTAATAAATTGCTTTGTGATCTTACCTGAAGATTTTTTCCTTTTAGCCACATTATCTTGTACATTCAATACTTGTGGTTGATGTTTCTTCAAATAATCCTCCTGTCTCTATTCTTTACTTTTTCTTTTTTTTTCTGGCATGATTTCTCTATTTTAACGTTGAAAAACAGTAACTGTAAAAAAGAATCACAAATAAATGTATATTAATAACTTTCAAATTTATACTATTCCATTACTGTACAAACACATTTTATATCAAAACTGACTAAGAAATTATAGCCCTGAACCACAAGTGTGACGATGGTTAAAACACTACATGCATAGTGCATACTACTTTGAAGCAGTTCATGCCCTAAAGCCTACCTCACTAAAAGACTACATGCTAACTGACTAAATGATTACAGTACTATAAGGAGACACACTGGGTGAGTAACAGGGTGTTTGCTAGAAGTGTATGAATACTGACTGGGGAATTGAAGGTGTGAAAGACAACTGTGTAGGTGGTTAGAGGACTGCATTCATACTGGATAGGCATTTGAACCAGTCCATGTGCTAAGGCCTGGCTCACTGCATGAGTACTTGGGTACTGACTGAATGATTAGAGTACAGCAAAGAGAGTGCCTGGGTGAATTTATAAGTGGTTGGCTTTTGGCGCAGTGAATGGATTAGTACTTGGTACTGAATGGGTCACTAGAGGAGTGCAAAGGGAGTGACAGGATGTTCGCTGGACTGTATGGATACTGACTAGGGAATTGAAGGTGTGAAAGACAAGTGTGGAGGTGGTTAGAAGACTGCATGCATAGTGGATAGGGGTTTGAAGCAGTCCATGTGCTAAGACCTGAGTCGCTGGATGAGTACTTGGGTACTGACTGAATGATTAGAGTACTGCAAGGAGAGTGCCGGGGTGAATTTATAAGTGTTTGGGTTTTGGCGCAGTGAATGGATTAGTACATGGTACTGAATGGGTCACTAGAGAAGTGCAAGGGGAACAACAGGGTGTTTGCTGGAGTGTATATATACTGACTGGGGAATTGAAGGTATGAAAAACAAGTATGTAGGTGGTTAGAGGACTGCATGCATAGTGGATAGGCGTTGAAGCAGTCCATGTGCTAAGGCCTGGCTCAGTGCACGAATACTTGGGCACTGACTGAATGATTAGAGTGCTGCAAGGAGAGTGCCTTGGTGAATTTATAAGTGTTTGGGTTTTGGCACAGTGAATGGATTAGTACTTGGTACTGAATGGGTCACTAGAGGAGTGCAAAGGGAGTGACAGGATGTTTGCTGGACTGTATGGATACTGACTAGGGAATTGAAGGTGTGAAAGACAAGTGTATAGTACGTTAGAAGACTGCAAGCATATTGCATAGACATTAGAAGCAGTCTATGTGGTAATGTATGGTTCACAACATGAGTACTTGGAAACTGACTAAATCATCAGACTACTGCTAGGACAGTGCCTGGGTAAAACTTTTAAATTTTCAGTTCTGGCGCAGTGAAGAGAATAGTACATGGTACTGCACTTTAGTGTCAAACCCTGACTCATTTTATCAATGCATAAGCAAAGACTAGCTTCTAATGCTACTAAAACTTGACAACATGACCGGTTTTAAAACACTTATCTGTCAGCAAATATACGATGTTACCAAATGCTTCTCTCACAATCCTTACCCAAATGCACACAGACTCACAGTGTGATTTTAGACAAGCAACACTATCCTAGGAGTTTACCAAAACTCATTCACTAGTCTAGAAGAGGTAAGGGTACTGCACACAATCTACATATTTAAGTACTGCACTTTAGTGTCAAAGCCTGACTCATTTTATCAATGCATAAGCAAAAACCGGCTTCTAATGCTACTAAACCTTGACAACATGACAGGTTTTAAAACAGTTATCTGTCAGCAAATACACAATGTTACCAAATGCTTCTCTCACAGTGGTTCCCAAATGCACACAGACTCACGGTGTGATTCTAGACAACAACCACTATCCCTACGAGTTTACCAAAACTCATTCACTACTGTGGAAGTGGTAAGGGAACTGCAAATAATCTACATATTTCAGGACTGCACTTTTGTGTGAAAGCCTAACCCATGTAATCAACGCATGAGCAAAGACTGGCTTCGAATGCTACTAAAACTTGACAACAAGACAGGTTTTAAAACAGTTATCTCTCAGCAAATACACGATGTTACCAAATGCTTCTCTCACAGTGGTTCCCAAATGCACACAGACTCACAGTGTGATTCTAGACAAGCACCACTATCCCTACGAGTTTACCAAAACTCATTCACTACAGTGGAAGTGGTAAGGGAACTGCACACAATCTACATATTTCAGGACTGCACTTTTGTGTCAAAGCCTGACTTATTTAATCAAACCATAAGCAAAAACTGCCTTCTAATGCTACTAAAACTTGACAACATAACAGGTTTTAAAACAGTTATCAGTCAGAAAATACATGATGTTACCAAATGCTTCTCTCACAGTGGTTCCCAAATGCACACAGACTCACAGTATGATTCTAGACAACAACCACTATCCCTAGGAGTTTACCAAAACTCATTCACTACTGTGGAAGTGGTAAGGGAACATCACACAATATACATATTTCAGGACTGCACTTTTGTGTCAAAGCCTAACTCATTTAATCAACGCAATAAGCAAAAACTGCCTTCTAATGCTACTAAAACTTGACAACAAGACAGATTTCAAACAGTTATCTGTCAGCAAATACACAATGTTACCAAATGCTTCTCTCACAGTGGTTCCCAAATGCACACAGACTCACAGTGTGATTCTAGACAAGCAACACTATCCCTAGCAGCTTACCAAAACTCATTCACTACTGTGCAAGGGGTAAGGAGACTACACACAATCTACATACTAAAGTACAGCACATTAGTGTCAAAGCATGACTCATTTTACCAATGCATAAGCAAAGACTGGCTTCTATTGCTACTAAAACTTGACAACATGACAGGTTTTAAAACAGTTATCTGTCAGCAAATACACAATGTTACCAAATGCTTCTCTCACAGTGGTTCCCAAATGCACACAGACTCACAGTGTGATTCTAGACAACAACGACTATCCCTACGAGTTTACCAAAACTCATTCACTACTGTGGAAGTGGTAAGGGAACTGCAAATAATCTACATATTTCAGGACTGCACTTTTGTGTGAAAGCCTAACCCATGTAATCAACGCATGAGCAAAGACTGGCTTCGAATGCTACTAAAACTTGACAACAAGACAGGTTTTAAAACAGTTATCTCTCAGCAAATACACGATGTTACCAAATGCTTCTCTCACAGTGGTTCCCAAATGCACACAGACTCACAGTGTGATTCTAGACAAGCACCACTATCCCTAGGAGTTTACCAAAACTCATTCACTACAGTGGAAGTGGTAAGGGAACTGCACACAATCTACATATTTCAGGACTGCACTTTTGTGTCAAAGCCTGACTTATTTAATCAAACCATAAGCAAAAACTGCCTTCTAATGCTACTAAAACTTGACAACATAACAGGTTTTAAAACAGTTATCAGTCAGAAAATACATGATGTTACCAAATGCTTCTCTCACAGTGGTTCCCAAATGCACACAGACTCACAGTATGATTCTAGACAACAACCACTATCCCTAGGAGTTTACCAAAACTCATTCACTACTGTGGAAGTGGTAAGGGAACATCACACAATATACATATTTCAGGACTGCACTTTTGTGTCAAAGCCTAACTCATTTAATCAACGCAATAAGCAAAAACTGCCTTCTAATGCTACTAAAACTTGACAACAAGACAGATTTCAAACAGTTATCTGTCAGCAAATACACAATGTTACCAAATGCTTCTCTCACAGTGGTTCCCAAATGCACACAGACTCACAGTGTGATTCTAGACAAGCAACACTATCCCTAGCAGCTTACCAAAACTCATTCACTACTGTGCAAGGAGTAAGGAGACTACACACAATCTACATACTAAAGTACAGCACATTAGTGTCAAAGCATGACTCATTTTACCAATGCATAAGCAAAGACTGGCTTCTATTGCTACTAAAACTTGACAACATGACAGGTTTTAAAACAGTTATCTGTCAGCAAATACGCGATGTTACCAAATGCTTCTCTCACAGTGGTTCCCAAATGCACACAGACTCACAGTGTGATTCTAGACAACAACCACTATCCCTAGGAGTTTACCAAAACTCATTCACTACTGTGGAAGTGGTAAGGGAACAGCACACAATGTACATATTTCAGGATTGCACTTTTGTGTCAAAGCCTATCTCATTTAATCAACGCATAAGCAAAGACTGGCTTCTAATGCTACTGAAACTTGACAACATGACAGGTTTTAAACGAGTTATCTGTCAGAAAATACATGATGTTACCAAACGTTTCTCTCACAGTGGTTCTCAAAAGCACACACAGTCACAGTGTAATTCTAGACAAGCACCACTATCCCTAGGAGTTTACCAAAACTCATTTACTACAGTGGAAGAGGTAAGGGGAATGCACACAAACTACATATTTCAGAACTGCACTTTAGAGTCAAAGCCTGACTCATTTAATCAAAGCATGAGCAAAAACTGTCTTCTAATGCTACTAAAACTTGACAACAAGACAGGTTTCAAACAGTTATCTGTCAGCAAATACACGATGTTACCAAATGCTTCTCTCACAGTGGTTCCCAAATGCACACAGACTCACAGTGTGATTCTAGACAAGCAACACTATCCCTAGCAGCTTACCAAAACTCATTCACTACTGTGCAAGGGGTAAGGAGACTACACACAATCTACATATTAAAGTACAGCACATTAGTGTCAAAGCATGACTCATTTTATCAATGCATAAGCAAAGTCTGGCTTCTAATGCTACTAAAACTTGACAACATGACAGGTTTTAAAACAGTTATCTGTCAGCAAATACGCGATGTTACCAAATGCTTCTCTCACAGTGGTTCCCAAATGCACACAGACTCACAGTATGATTCTAGACAACAACCACTATCCCTAGGAGTTTGCCAAAACTCATTCACTACTGTGGAAGTGGTAAGGGAACAGCACACAATCTACATATTTCAGGACTGCACTTTTGTGTCAAAGCCTAACTCATTTAATCAACGCAATAAGCAAAAACTGCCTTCTAATGCTACTAAAACTTGACAACAGGACAGATTTCAAACAGTTATCTGTCAGCAAATACACGATGTTACTAAATGCTTCTCTCACAGTGGTTCCCAAATGCACACGGACTCACAGTGTGATTCTAGACAAGCAACACTATCCCTAGCAGCTTACCAAAACTCATTCACTACTGTGCAAGGGGTAAGGAGACTACACACAATCTACATATTAAAGTACAACACATTAGTGTCAAAGCATGACTCATTTTATCAATGCATAAGCAAAGACTGGCTTCTAATGCTACTAAAACTTGACATCATGACAGGTTTTAAAACAGTTATCTGTCAGCAAATACGCGATGTTACCAAATGCTTCTCTCACAGTGGTTCTCAAAAGCACACACACTCACAGTGTAATTCTAGACAAGCACCACTATCCCTAGGAGTTTACCAAAACTCATTTACTACAGTGGAAGAGGTAAGGGGAATGCACACAAACTACATATTTCAGAACTGCACTTTAGAGTCAAAGCCTGACTCATTTAATCAAAGCATAAGCAAAAACTGCCTTCTAATGCTACTAAAACTTGACAACAAGACAGGTTTTAAAACAGTTATCTGTCAGCAAATACACGATGTTACCAAATGCTTCTCTCACAGTGGTTCCCAAATGCACACAGACTCACTGTGTGACTCTAGACAAACAACACTATCCCTTGCGCTATACCAAAACACATTTCTTCATCTAGAAGGAGTACTACATTTTAGTGTAGAAACATAACTCATTTCACAAATTCATAAACAATGACTGGTTTCTAATTCTACCAAAATATAAAAACAGCACAGTTATCTGTCTGCAAACACATGAAAAACACAAATGCTTATCATAGAATGATTTCTACATGCACACACACTGTCAATAAGATTGTAGAGAAAAAAAGTACTCCCTACACTTTAGCAGGAGAAATACATTAGTCTGATTAAAATCAAAATAGTCTACATACATCCCCTCACAATTAAATAACTCACCTTTCAAGTTGTTTTGTAGATTAAGTAGTATATCAGTCACACACCAGATATCAGTCACACACCAGATTTTCTTATGCAGGATCTCTGCACTGTGCACCTGTCAGCAGAGCCAAAGAATGGCAAAGTTTCCCTCTAATTTTCCACACATATACATGTAAACATCAAATCACATTCCTTCCCACATAAATTCAAAAGCAAACACACATTTCTATTGGTTAAACATTTCAACCCTTTCCAAATGACATACATTTGAACCCTTCCCCCAATCTGCCTTCTGCCCATTACCATAGAAACAGGTCATGGAACACTGTACTAAGCACACAGGTCACAAGTTCAGCACAAAATGTTGCTAATCAAGACAGCAAGTGTGCTTGACTTTTCAACATATCAGCTTATCATATATAATGTTCCTTACAATCAGTTTTTGTTAACCAATAAGAATCATGTGTTTAAAAAACAGAAATATACACCCTACCTTTCAGTGAAGAAGGTTGTCAAACAACCAATCATTTCTTGTCTTTTTTCAAAACTGCATCTTAGCCACCATTTTAGAAACATCTTACTTTCCAAACTACCATTTCATTTACAGAGACAATCTGAGTGCATCCAGACATCCTTTCAAGATGCTTAGAGTGTGGATTGTGGGACACAGCTATATTTTCTGGAGCCAAAGGTATGCAGAAAACAAAGGCATTCACAAAGACCTAGGTTTGCCAAATGTAGACATTAAATGGATTGGACAGAGAGGGTTAAAGTGGCACCAATTGATGCCATTGGTGAAATCCTTCATGCATATCCAACACCCTGACCTCATAATAGTGCACTGTGGTGGCAATGACCTAGGCACTTTGACTGGGGTAGGTCTGGAAATCCTTATGAAGGACACCTTTGCAGAAATGATTTCACTTTTCCCCAAAACTGCCTTTGTGTATTCTAATATATGCCAAAGGCAGAAATGGAACTGGTCCGATCATTTTTGTTCACAAATTGAGAAAGCTAGGAAACATGTGAATAAATCTGTTTCTGCTTTTGTCCGAGACTATAGAATGGGGTCCATTTACAATAACAATCTGCGCTTTCATATGCAAGAGATGTATAGGAGAGATGGAGTACACTTTACTGATGAAGGAAACAGAGTCTTCCTCAACAACTTTAGACTCTGTATAGGTACTTACTTATAAGTACCAAAAACTCTCAATGAACACAACGGCTCTTTTTAGAGCTACTCAAGAACAAAACACTTAAGTTTGATCTTTATCTCCCAAAAATTTCAATTTTTTTTCCTTGGATCCGCGCGCCCAACGCGATAGAATCCGTGCACTCAACGCGTTAGGATGCACGCACCCTGCGCCCATTTCACCGTTTTTTTGTTTTTTTTTAAAGGGGGCCCCAGGGGGTCCTTCTGGGACCCCCTAAGCACCTCTAGAGGGTCAGAGTATTTCCACTCTGCCCCCTTTATATGTTTTAAACACTTATTCCCCTTGCTTCTTCAGCCTCGCTTCTACCGAGGCAGAAAATGGCCGCCAACAGGTCCTGCTTTCGAATGTAGACAGACACTCGACAGCCAATTAGCATTCAGCGTGCGATCGGGAGGGTGCGCGCTCGGGTCAGGGAGGGTACGCTTACGGTGTGGGTAGGGTGCGCAGATCCTCCCCGGCCATAGATATCACTAACTTTTTTACCCTGATTTTCTCAGGAACTACTGAACAGATTCACACCATTTATGCAAAAGGCACGAGTCTGAACTGAGGACTACCTCTTTGCCAAATTTGGTGTCATTCCATTCAGCGGTTCGGGCTGTAGCTGCGACAACAGATCCTATGGGAAATTGCATGGGGAAAACGCGTTTTGGGACCACCCTTTTTTCTCGGCCCCCGCTTGACGAATCACCACGAAACTTTCAGGGTAGGAGCGGAGCGGAGTTGACCAAAAGTTTGGAAAATTTTGCGAAGATTTGTCAACCGGCGCCAGACTTATTGGGAATAGAATGTTGGCGATTTCCTATGGAAAATAGGTCCTAACTATAACTGTCTACTGGCGACGGCCAGAAGGTGAACTTTGCATTTGTGTGGCGTCTCTATGCAGGGCAAAAGTTTTTGTTGGATTAAAGAGCGCCGCGCCTCGCCACAGAGATGCCCCACTGCAGATACAGCGGGCCTGCAGCGCTTGAAAATATGGGCGCTTCGAGGAGATGCAAAAATGACTTTTGTGGGAGTTTTGAAATAAGCAGGCAAGGAGTTGTTTTCTCCGTCTCAGCACCCACTTGGGAAATGTACTTTCATGATTGAAATTCCCTAAGCGTCCACAATGGCTAAAGTAGGACTACCGGTCCCATAAGGCAAACCTTCAGTGAAATCCCAACTGGGCGGGGCCTAAACGAGTATAGTCCACTCAGCTGTCGGGACTTTCTTTCATTGCCAGTGATCAAGTGCAGGGAGCACGAAACGCGTATGGCAGATGCTGGATTGTTTTACTGCTCCTTGCCTGCTGCCTGCAAAATAAAGAAGGTGAACTTTGCATTTGTGTGGCGTCTCTATGCAGGGCAAAAGTTGTTGTTGGATTAAAGAGCGGCGCGCCTCGCCGCAGAGATGCCCCACCGCAGATATAGCGGGCCTGCAGCGCTTGAAAATATGGGCGCTTCGAGGAGATGCAAAAATGACTTTTGTGGGAATTTGGAAATAAGCAGGCAAGGAGTTGTTTTCTCCGTCTCAGCACCCACTTGGGAAATGTACTTTCATGATTGAAATTCCCTAAGCGTCCACAATGGCTAAAGTAGGACTACCGGTCCCATAAGGCAAACCTTCAGTGAAATCCCAACTGGGCGGGGCCTAAACGAGTATAGTCCACTCAGCTGTCGGGACTTTCTTTCATTGCCAGTGATCAAGTGCAGGGAGCACGAAACGCGTATGGCAGATGCTGGATTGTTTTACTGCTCCTTGCCTGCTGCCTGCAAAATAAAGAAGGTGAACTTTGCATTTGTGTGGCGTCTCTATGCAGGGCAAAAGTTGTTGTTGGATATATATACATATATATCTATATATCTATATATATATATAGATATATATATATATATATTACCTACTGGCGGTCGCCAGTAGGTAGTTATAGTTAGGACCTATTATCCATAGGAAAATCGTAACATTCCATTCCCAATAACTTTGGCGCCGGTTGACGAATCTTCGCGAAATGTTTAAAACTAATGGCCGGTTCCGGTCAGCTCCTATACTGAAAGTTTGGGGTTGATTCGTCAAGCGGGGGCCGAGAAAAAAGGGGGTCCCAAAACACATTTTTCCCCTGTTATTTCCCGTAGGAAATTTTAGGCACATCTACAGCCCGAACTGCTTAATGGAATTACACCAAATTTTGCGAAAAGGTAGCCTTTGGTTCAGAAAGCGCCCTTTGTATTAAATGGTGTAAATCCGTTCAGTAGTTCCTGAAAAATTCTAAAAATAGTGGTCAAAAAATAATTTTCCTATAGGAAACTTTAGACACGGGTATAGAAAAAACCGCTGAACCGAATGACACCAAATTTGGCAAAAGGGTACTGCTTGGCACAGAAAGTGGCCTTTTTAAAAATGGTGTAAATCCGTTCAGGAGTTTTTGAGAAATTAGGAAATAAAGATAGTGATTTCTAGAGACACAGTGGATCCGCGCACCCTCCCGATCACAAGCTTTATTCTAATTGGCTGTCAACACTCCAAACCAGGAAGTGTTGGCAGCCACAAGAAAACACAAAACAAAATGCGAAAAACAAGAAAAGGGGGCAGGGTAGAAACACCCTGACCCCCTAGGCCTGCTCAGGGGTTCCCACAAGGACCTCCAGGGCCAAAAAAAGCATTTTTTTTAAATCAGCGAGATTCGCGCATCCAGTGCAAATTTCAGCCGAAATTCTTTAAAAAATGAAGTGCCATCGCCCACGCTTTGTTCAATTAAAGCCCCCGGGTGGGCCAGGTCCCAGGGGCAATGTTTATATTAAAATGGGGGGCCCAAAGGGGCCCCCCAGCCCTGGGGACCGCCACCCCCTGGGGCTTTTCAAAAATATTTGGGGGGGCTCCTCCGGACCACGTGATTGCAGAGCCTCTCAGTCTCCACTCAATATAGTCCTGCTGGAAGCAGGGGGAGATGGAGAGATGTGCGCAGAGGGGCGGACTGTGGAGCCCGTGCGGTGAGGAGCTAAGCCGCACACAGACCCCAGCCTCTTCCGGTGCCTGGGCTGCATGAGAGGGCTCGGCGGTGGTGGAGGGTACCTCTCCTTTCCGACCTGAGCCGGGACTTTAGGGAGGGTGAGGAGAGCCGGGTGAGGGCTCAGTGCCAGCTGAGGTTCCCTCCAGCCAGTGCCAGGGTTGTGGGAGAGGGAGTTGGTGGTGCTAGCTGAGAACACTTCTCCCATCCAAGCAGAGCCGGGTCTGCAGGAGAGGGCTCGGGTGCCGGCTGAGGGCTCGGTCAGGGCTGGTGACACTTGCCCACTTCAACATGATCAGGCACTGCAGGAGAGGGCTCAGAGTGCCGACGAAAGAGACCTCAGTCTCCTCTCCAACTACAGCTGGGGTTGCAGGTGGAGGGGCTTGGTATGGGCTGTGAACAGCGCTCCCTCCTCCAACCAGTGCCAGAGCTGCAGGGGGCAGAGCAGGGGCTGCTGGAGGGCTCGGTGCAGGCTGACGCTCCGCTCCCCTCTATCTGGAGCGGGAGCGACAGGAAAGGGCCTCGGTGCGGGCAGAGGACTTAAAGTGCGGCCTGAGAGCAGCGCACCATTCCAGCCAGTGCCGGATGAGCTGCAGGACAGTGTCGGGGTGTGTCTGAGGGCACCCAATCCCTTCTGTGTATCGGAACCGGGGCTGCAAGAGAGGGCTCAGTGCAGGTTGAGGGCACAGCTTCCCTCAACCAGAACCGGGACTGTAGGTAAGGGTTCTGGCTGCCCTTTGAGAGCTCGGGTGCAGATCAAGGGCAACGATACCCTCCTATCTGTCGGAGCTGAGGCTTCACAAGAGGGCTCGTGATACCTGCCCAGGTGAGGAGGCGAGGGATCAGCATATCGCCCGAGGGCTCCGAGTGCAGACCAAGGAGGTGCAGGCCCCCCCTCTAATTTTTGCCCCCGTTCATTTTTCTCCGTGACTTCTCTCCTCGATTTCTTCTGTCAGGTCTGTTCTCTGTCTCCAAGTCTCCCTTTTACTTCTCCCTTTTCCCTCAACTCCTGCCTCCACCCATATTTCTCCTCTTCTCTCATTTTGCTCCTTGTCATCTCCCCTTTCTATTGTGTCTTGTTTTGTGTGTCCCGGCTCAATCTGTTACATTCTCTTTTGTCTGTGTTCCGCCTTGCTCCTTAAACCCCTTCCATTCTCTTTTTACTCCTTCCCATTTGTTTCTTTCTTTTCTGAATGCAAGTCCCCTGACACCACTCACCCACCTTCTTTGCATTTTCTGAACAGACTGCATACAGACATGCATGCACACCTGCATTCTCACACACACCCTGACGCACACACTGTTCCTCTTCGCTCCCCGCTTCTTTTTCTTCTGTCAAAAACTGGCTTTATCTTGTCTGCTCTCTGCCCCTTATGTCTCTTCTCTGCCATTTTTTTCAAAATATTTCGGCGCTGTTCTTTCGTCCCAGTGGTCTAAAAGGATGATGGCTAAGGACCATAGATTATGCAAATGTGGAACCTCTCTCTCCCCCTATCTGTCTGCTTGTCTCGCTCATACATGTTCTTTCCTTCTCTTCTCTTTTCATTTCTCTCTCGTAGAGTTCTCTCTGAGTCTTTCTCTTTTCTTCTCTTTTACCTCTATCTCTCGAAGAGTTCTCTCTGAGACTTTCTCTTTTCCCTCTATCCTTCTGTGCCTTTCTCTTTCCTCTTTCTAGTGCACTCTCTCCTTTCTGTACTGTTCTCACTTTTCCGTTTTCTTTTTATGGCCTTCTCTCTTTTTGTCCCTTTGACCGTTCATTCTCATTTCATTCCTCTCACTACCCTTTCTCTTTCTAGCTCTCACACTCACGGGCACTCTCGAATACACAGCTCCCAATCACAAACTATGTTTGCTCACTGTGGCAGACTTTTTCTGTTGCATTCAGACTTACTCCTGCACGCACTGCAATCTTCTGATCAGCCACAGATCAATATGTTCTAAGGCATAGGCAAAGTGAGCAATTGCCGAGAGATCACCTTTTAAGCGCCCCCCCTTCCAAAGTGATCTATTTATAATCTCACCGTTGTCTGTTTCACTATCTCAACCTCTCCACTATCCATTACATCTTAAGAATCTTGGTGTCCCAAAGTGAAGACGTATATCAACTGTTTTTGAGACGGAATGTAATATTTTGGACTTTGTGCATACTTTATTTAGCACAAAATGTATGATGAAATTCATGGTGGCTCTGAAGAAGGGCCCCAAACTTTACTTGGCCTAGGGCCCCATAGCCTGTTATAAAGTCACTGCCAAAGGTGACCCTGGAATACCTCGGGAGAGGGCTCCCACCCCTGTGCCAGAGACTCTGCAGTAGAAGGACGCGGGTTATAGCCGAGACAGATAGTATAATGGAGAGGTGTGGTGCAGATAGAGAGGTGTGGTGCAGCGGCCAGGGCACCTGACTTCGGAGCCCAGGCTTCACAGTTCGATTCCGGGCTCCGGCTTCAGCTCAGCGCCATATGTCTCTGGGCAATAGTTTACTTAATTTCCACAAGGGCTCCCAGCGCCTTGAGACCTGTAAGGGTGAGTAGTTTGCACTTTACAAATACGGATTTAAATATTATTTATAATCTATAGAAAAATTAGTCAAGTTTTAAGGCGCTGCCCTTGCCTCGCACAACTATAACAGGCTTTGGAGCTTTTGAATGAACCGGCGTCCCTCCTGTTGGAATTCAAACCTGCACCAGACAGATTACTGTTTGATTTCTTCAGGGCACTTGAACCCACTGAGCTACATCTCTGGGAATCAAATATGCAAGAGGGAAGGCGCCTGGACTGCAAGGGATTACGTAATGCCAAAATACAAGACTTCCCATTTTTCTATCCTCAGAGAGTTTCATAGTGGTGTCCTGAAAGTAAAGCACATATCCCAAGAGAATACAATTAGACCTAAAAAGTGCAGATAAAAGTAAGAGTTTGAAAGTAAAGACTACCATCAGGGTGTGGGACGTCCGCTTCAGGAGGTTGCGCCTGTACACTTCTGTGTAACTGTGCGTGGCCTTGCGTCCTTGCCTTTTTTGCGTGCTTGTGATGTAGTCGCTAATGAGCGCTATGGGGAATCTTTATTTAATTCATAAGTACTTTAGAATTAACCTATATTGAAGCAGGGCGGGAGCACAGAGGAAACATATAATTCACACTCTCCAGGCGGCCAGGCTTCCTTGAGGATGCCCACGTAGTCAGGAGGAAAGCGTGCTGACAAAAAGTCCACCAAATAACTTTATTCCATAATTTCAGTAAAGTAGAACTTTATTCTATTTTTTATGAAAAATCATAAAAGTGGACATGATGAAATTAGGCAAACAAGAAAAATAAGAGGTCTAAATCCCAGCCACCACAGGTTACAGAAACCGGTGAATAAAACATGTTATCATTCAAAGGATTTTTTTTTCTCATCCAGGGCTGCACAAGGCCAGACTCACGTGGCTTATTCATGGAACTGGAACAAGTGCACCAGTGAGTGACTGCCCTAGCACCCACACGTGAGGCAAATGCAAGTGATTATGTGGCTGTCTCAGCGAAAGCACAAAAGAGACGCCGAGGGCTGGAGAAGACAATTAAGCGGAAGCCCCCAGCGAGGCAACTCGAAAACAGCAGCGTCGCCAGGATCAATAAGTGCCTGTGGGCGGACCCCTGTTGGGGAGCGCATCGACCCTGTAGATGAGCAGTATGGATCGCGTATTGGTACAGAGTGCGTACTGCAGAGGTGGCTGGGGGCCTGTGCGTTGGGTATCTGGGCTGTGCTCCCATTCAGAAATACGCTGAGACGCACTTAGCCTCGTGCTGTACTTGCATCAAATGAAAATAAAGAGTTTTGTGTTCTATACTCCACTCAAACCCTCCAGTGCCTGGGCCCGGTAATAACAGATGTTATAATTACCCTCTCTAGGTATGCTAATTAGCGCCACTCATTTGTTTTGAGTTGCTTCTAATTCATTTTCTTGTTTCCCATGTAGTTCTGTGCCACAATCATGAATGAATGGCTGAATGGGGGCACTTGTTAGCCAGGGGATATGGCCAGAGTTGTCTCATTCTCCCATCAGGCACAAGAGACCACTCAGAAAGAGTACCTGTGTCGGAGTAACAAAGGAGTATAGTTGTTATATAAATGCTGCATCACCCTAACAGAGGAAAATTATTCAGGCATAAGAGTTGCGAATATAAAAAATACCCATACCAAGAAAATAACTCCTTTTTGAAATAGGAAAACACCTTAAAACTACCTTATTTGTGTGGGAGGGTGTGCACACACACAGACTGAGTCATTTTGTGGTTGCAAACCTTGTGAACTACAAAATTAGATGGTTTGTGATCACAAAATGGCTTACTTGTATTCCCTAAATGCAGTCTGAGATTCAGTAAAGTCTTAGTAAACCGCAAAAGGGTATTAGAAATGGATAACGAAACGCAATTTGAAAGGGTGGTGCTTAGGGCATCCCTTCCAAATTGCAACTCAGTATAAGATGTATCAGAGGTTTGTGAGCACAACTGAATTGTGACCAACACCTCAAAGGAGGTGGCAACTCATTCGCAAAAGAGAAGGGGTCGCTTGTGACACTTCGATTCTGAGTGATTGCGACCACCTAAATGGATAGTACACCTGGTACAAAATTTTGAATATAAGAAAATAACTGCAACGGCAAAAGTGTTACTTTGGAGGCCTGCACTAGCCCTTATGAATACCAGTGGTACGGAATACCAAGGTTGTGATGTCTTCATACCACTTCATGCCTCTTATTTCTACCCTTAACGTATTGTCTATTTACTCCACTCTTGCAGGTTCTTTTTCATCCCTGCTTCTTCTTTTATCACTGTTTTCCGCTCCTCCTCTTTCTTCCTCACTTCTTCCTTTTTGCCTTCTCTCTTTTGATCTCTGTTAAAGTTTGATGATGAAAAATAAGTCATGGTCCTTAAAAATGAGTGCCTGCACCCTTGACTTGAAACCATTGGCACAAATAAAACCCTTTTTGATACAGGATTGTAACCAAAAAGCATCCAAAGGGGAGAGCTACTTGCTACTGGAGCAAATAGCCAGCTACTGGAGCAAGTAGCCAGCTGGATGAATAAATTGTGGCTTAAGCTGAACGGAGCTGAAACTGAACTCATGATCCTTGGGAACAATTCCTTTCCCTCTAGGGCTCTGGGTTGGCTGGTTTGTCTCGGCCCCCCTCCGATGCCGAAACCAGCTATCAAAAGTTTGGGAGTGTGGCTGGAAAATACTCTGTCTATGGAGACCCGAACTACTAAACTTTCTGCCATTTGCTTTGGAATCCAGCATATGCTGTGCAAGATTTTGCCTTTGCTCCCTCGGCGCGCATGGTTCTGGTAGTCCAGGATTTGATTCTCTCCTGACTGGACAATGGAAACTTGCTCTACCAGGATGCTCCTAAGGCAGTTACTCAAAAACGACAAGTCAGCCAAAATGCTGCTGCATGAACGCTGTTAGGGAACTGTAGGATTGAGTCGGCCTGGCAGGGTTTGATGGAACTCCACTGGCTACCTGTTGCCCAAAGAATTGAAGTCAAATCCTTGTGCATAGTTGACAGAGCCCTCCATGCACCTGGCCACCCTATTTCCTGCCAACTTGTTATCCCCTACTCCCCCACAAGGCTTCTTAGATCCACCAACTCATACCTGGCCACCGTCCCTACTATCAGAAGAGCTAGAAGTAGAGGATGGTCTTTTTGCTTTAAAGCAGCAAAGTTCTGGAGTGCCCTCACTTGGCCATCTGATCCACAATCAATGAGCTGTGTTTTTGAAAATCCCTTAAGACCTTGCTTTTTAGGAATTTGTTTTCTAGGTACCCCAAGCATCATCGCTTAGTCCCACACATTTCAACATCTACATGGCTCCCCTCACCACCATTGTCAGACAGCATGGACTCAGCATAGTATCCTACACCGACGACACCCAGCTTATCCTCTCCCTCATGAAGGACCCCGAAGCCACCATACTCAGCTTCCAGGAAGGAATGAAAGACGTTGCATCGTGGATGAGCAACAGCTATCTGAAACTCAACTCGTAGAATACAGAGCTCCTCGTCCTCAGACCCACCCCCTCAGCTTGGGACAACACCTGGTGGCCCACCACCCTTGGCAACTCCCCACCCCCCAGGCCACGCCTCAAACCTTGGCATCATACTCAACTCCTCCCTCACCCTGACCCGGCAGATCAACGCTGTCACCTCCACCTGCTTCAACACCATCTGCATCCTTTGCAAGACCTTCAAATGTATTCCCTCCGAATCTAGAAAGATCGTCACTCATACACTCATAACAAGCAGACTGGACTACGGAAATGTCCTCTAAGCTGGAATCAACAAATCCCTGCTATGCAAACTCCAGACCATCCAGAACACCGCAGCCAGACTCGTCCTCAGCATCCCACGACATGAGCACATCACCCAACACCTATGAGACCTCCACTGGCTCCCCGTCAAGAAAAGAGATTTAGAGAAATCTAATGTGCCAATATTCCAGTTCCCTTGTAGGCCAGTGCAGGACACTGCGGGGGTTGATGCTGGAGATCGACTGTATAGCAATCACCATCCTGGATCAACATCAACATCTTGTCATTACCGCCTTTTATCCATTACAATATGCCTGTGAGAGGCTAATGACTTATCGTGAACATTGGTTTGTGAACCTCAAGAGGGGATAACGTGGTGTTGCTATGTGTATTTAACAACTACGGCCACACAGCGATGGCGGCTGCTAAAATGAAGGTTATGTGGGATGGTGGTAGGGCTTCTTCATTGTTTATTTAAAGAATATGAGCCACTGGGAATGTGCAGTAATAAAGTATAAATGGATCAAGCATTATGGTGCTCATTTGGAATTAACAGGCATTGATAACGAGATTGCCGAAAGGCGTCTGTCTGTCTTCAATGATAAATGAGTGCAATATTGCCCTGTGAGTGCCCGTCTTTACTTTCAGAATTGTAAAATAAATATTGTGTGAGTTTCACCCTCACGAGCGGTGCACCCATCCTGGAGTTTGGCAGCTTTGGTGAAACTTGTGAGATATATATATATATATTCACTGAAAAAACCATAGGTTTCAGGGGCGTTATATTTAGCTGGACATTTTCCTCATACAAAACCCTAGAAATTCCCCGTTATAGTTAGTTCAGCTATACATCATATGATATCATATGTCATGCCACACTTGCCTTCGCACGGGTTATATTGCCCCATCTAACGTGCCTTCCTCGATGCCTATGTTATAACGCACAGCGCTATGCCATACATATTACAATCTGGGATCCATATCTTTGTCACAGTGCATATGCAACGTTACACTCCCCAGCACATATTTTATATTACAACTTTAGAGACTAGTTATGTTACACAACACTGCCCTGTGCATATTACACTCCAAGGCGCATATCGCATAGCACGTACTAGTGCCTGTGCTATCTCGCGCTCTCCAATGAATCTGTCATTGCGCACAATGTATTGCATATTATATTTCACGCCCCGGTTCATCTTATATCACACTTTTTGGTGCATAGTTTATACCATATACTATATCTAGTTTTCATTTTCAATCGTGCTCTCAGGACTATGTTCTATATAACACTGCGTCCACCTACCCTTTTCACAGGCATTACATTTTGCGATGGGGGTGGAGGGTCAGGGGGTGTTTCTGCCAAGTGAGCCCGGAGTCACAGTCACAAACGTCCTCTTCTTCCTGAATAAAAGTGAGATTATGCTGCATACTTGTTCATATTTTAAGTAGTTCGCACAGACACAAATGTTAAAAACAATAAAGTTCCTAATACCCACCTTCTCTGAACAGTTAGCTTGCTGCCCCATCCACCTCCTCCCTATCCTCTGTTGTCTGAATACATGGACTAGCCTCCTCCCTCCTGCCATGCATGGTCTGATGTGCTGCCACTGCCCTCCATTTAGCATGATGTACCAGTCCACTCCTCCTGCCCTCCATTGCCCAATTCTATGGCCCATCATTGACCTCCTGCTTAGCCTCTGTGCTTAGCTTGCTGCCCCTATTCTCCTTCCCCCTGCCCTCCGATGTCTTTGTGCATGCCCCTGCTCCATCCTTTTTGCCCACCATGTTCCGTGGACCTGCCACTCCTATCTACTCTGAGTGTTCTGTTGAGCTGCCACTCCCCTCCCACCTGCCTAGCATTGTCAGATGATTGTATCCTGTCCCTGCCACCTCTACCCTGCCTGTCCACATTCCATGCCCCTATCGCCTTCCTCCTATCCTCCATGGTCCATTTTACTGCCACACCCTTCTGCCCTCCCTGTTCTGTTCTGTTGTGCTGCAACTGCTTCTCCTGCTTGCCCCGCGTGGTCTGTTGTGAGGCCCCTTCCCCTGAGCTCTCTTGTCTGTGCCCAGGTCCTGACCCTACCTTCTATCCTTCATGGTCCTTTGTGCATGCCCCTGCACCCGCCTTCTTGCCCATCATAGCCATTGTGCTGCCACTAACCCTCCCGCTTGCCATGCATGGTCTTCTGTGCTGCCATGGCCCCTCCCACCTTCCCTGTGTGGTCAGCTAGCTGCTCCTGACCCCCTCCCACCTTCCCTCCATGGTCTGTGTGTATGCCATCATAGTCTCACTGTAGCTCTCCATGGTGTGTCTTGTTTCTAGTGCCCATCCTGCCTGATCTCCATAGTCATCTTGCTGCTCCTAGCCTTCCCCCTTGCCCCCAGACCTCTGTTTCCTTGTGCAGACCCCTATTCCGTCCCTCCTGGCTTGTTGGTTCCATTGTAATGCCCCTGATCCGTCCCTCCTGCCCTTTATGGTCTGTTATGCTGCAGCTTTCTCTCCTGTCTGTCCATTATGGTCAGCTAGCTACCATTGCCTCTTTCCCCTCTGTTGTCTGTTGTCCATGTGCATGGTCCTGTCCCCTCCCTATTGCTTTCTATGGATTGTTGTGCTGCACTCCCGTCCCGCATGCCCTGTGTGGTGTATTGTGCTGCTGCAAACCCTGATGCCTGCCCTGTAGGGTCAGTTTGGTGCACCTCTCAATGTCCCTCCTGTCCTCTGTTATCCGAGTCCATATCCCTATCCCTACCCCAATTCCTCCTGCCTACCATGATCCAATGTACCATACTTGCGACCAATTTGAACTTGGTAAGAGGGAGATTTTGAAAAAAAACTGGGGTATTGATTTTCCCCTTTGAGTTACATTGAAAAAGAGGAAATTGTAGACAGGAGACAGATCAAATAAAGCCCATTTTAGCTTAAAAACATTGGACGTTTCCTGGCTGAAACTGGTCTGTTGGCATGTATGGTTGTACTACCACTGCCTCTTCCTTCTGCCCACAATGGTCTATTATATTGCCACAGCCTCTCTTGCCAGTCCTGTATTGTTGGTTTGTTGCCCCTGACCTCCTTTCCACTGCCCTCCATAGTCTGTTGTGCTGCCACTGCCCTTCCGGCCTGCCCATTGTGGTCAAATTGTTGCCTCTGCACTCTCCTACCTGCCTTCAATTTTCAGAGTCCGTGCCCCTGGCCTCTGCCTCCTAACAGTATCCCAATAAACAACTAGATTGCTAACATTCTATATATATTACAAAAGTGTGGAACGCCGGACGTCATCTTGATGTAATCAAAACTGTAATACCTAGAGCATTTCCTTTAGAAATTACATATATGAGAGGGTCTTATTTGCATCAAAATTATGGTTAGTGCTCTAAAAAACTAAAATGAGGAGATATATTTTCTGAGTTTTCAAATAGCGACAAAGAACTTTTAAATTATTTGTAATCTTTATGTTTGTTTATCCATTTGACCACTTGATTAAATGTTGCACCTAGGGGTGAGGATGTGGTGTTACTTCCAGAGCTGCAGACTTTGCAACTGACGAACCAGGTTGGAGTTTCTGCTTCAGCTCAACATTCTGTGATTCTGGTCAAATCACTTAATCTCCCCATGTCTACAACCAAAATGAATTTGATCTTGTGTGATGTAACCAATGCTCATGTAAAGCACTCCAATACCCGACAAGTCTGCACTATATAACACTGCAAAAACACAAAATAATAAGTGTTTTGCACACTTCTGTCATTGGGCAATATTTGGGCTACATCTGGGTGATTTTGGGCTACATTTGGGCTCTTTTGTCTCCGGTGGCCATCTTGGGAGATTTATTTGTTATGAAGTTTCCTAATGTCCTCATTTACTGCAGTCTCCTCAGTAGGAAATGCTTTCAGTTTTTTACTTTCATTCCATCAAGAAGGTATTCAGATATGTCACACATTTGCCATAAAATCTGAATGTTAGCACTCTAGTTGCTCATTAGATCACTGTAGTAAAGCTACTGCTCACCACGGAAGTCTGCTGCTGGTATTAAAAGTGTATGTTTCAGTCTGCATATCAGAATTTTTTAATGAAATAGAAAAGGATTTGAGAAGTCACTCAAAATGTGCCCTAATTTTTCTTTCTTCGGCACTAATCATAATTTCTATGGCAAAATGAACCCCCTCATTGTGTTCCTTTTTAAATTAAATGTTTTAAGTGTTACCAGTTTATTCCAATCAAGATGGCTTCAGGTGTGCCATACTTTTGTCATAAATAAGACAGTAAGCGCTCTAGTTGTTCTTAAGAATACTCTGGGACATTCTGTCATTGGGCTATACTTGGGCTACATCTGGGTGATATTTGGGCTACATTTGGGCTCTTTTGTCTCTGGTGGCCATCTTGGGAGATTTATTTTTTATGAAGTTTCCTAATTTCCTCATTTACTGCAGTCTCCTCAGTAAGAAATACTTTCAGTTTTTTACTTTGGTTCCATCAAGAAGGCATTCAGATGTGTCACACATTTGCCATAAATTCTGAATGTTAGCACTCTAGTTGTTCATTGGATCTCTGTAGTAAAGCTACTGCTCACCAGGGAAGTCTGCTGCTGGCATTCAAAGTGCATGTTTCAGTGTGCATGTCAGAATTTTTTTATGAAATAGTAGAGGATTTGAGAATTCAAAATGTGCCCTAATTTTGTTTTCTGCAGCACTAATCATAATTTCTATGGCAAAATGAACCCCCTCATTTTGTTCCTTTGTAAATTAAATGTTTTACGTGTTACCACTTTATTCCAATCAAGATGGCTTCAGGTGTGCCATACCTTTGTCATAAGAAAGACTGTTAGCGCTCTAGTTGTTCGTTAGAACACTCTGGGACATTCTGTCATTGGGCTATACTTGGGCTACATCTGGGTGAAATTTGGGCTACATTTGGGCTCTTTTGTCTCTGGTGGCCATCTTGGGAAATATATTTGTTATGAAATTTCCAAATTTCCTCATTTACTGCAGTCTCCTCAGTAGGAAATACTTTCAGGTTTTTACTTTGGTTCCATCAAGAAGGCATTCAGATGTGTCACACATTTGCCATAAATTCTGAATATTAGCACTCTAGTTGCTCATTAGATCACTGTAGTAAAGCTACTGCTCACCAGGGAAGTCTGCTGCTGGTATTCAAGGTGCATGTTTCAGTATGCATGTCAGAATTTTTTAATGAAATAGAAGAGGATTTGAGAAGTCAAAATGTGCCCTAATTTTTCTTTCTGCAGCACTAATCATACTTTCTATGGCAAAATGAACCCCCTCATTTTGTTCCTTTTTAAATTAAATGTTTTAAGAGTTACAACTTTATTCCAATCAAGATTGCTTCAGGTGTGCAATACGTTTGTCATAAGTAGGACTGTTAGCGCTCTAGTTGTTCTTTAGAACACTCTGGGAAGCTGCAGTAGAACACAAAGGAATCAACTGACAGTCTCTGCCCTTGTTGGATGTACATGTTTTACTGAGAACGTCACACGCCATTCTCACATGACTGAGAAAGATAATGTGAATTTACAGAAAATATGCTCTCAGTTTAGCTTATAGATCACTTTCCAAACCTCTGTGGGAAAAGCATGAGAAAATAGTTTTCTCTCAAACATGATTCATGATATCACAGCAGAATGCTTTTTCACATGGTAAAATCACCTTAGAACACACCACAATTCCTAAAATGAGCATGGTACCATTAACAAATGATTTATAATGTAACTAAAGTCTTAAAACCTTCTATTAACTGCAAAGCTTTTTAATGAGGTGCTATCATGTATATTGGTCCCAAAATGGCTGCCAACACTTCTTGGATGAAGTACTGACAGCCAATCAGATCTCACAATGAGATGTGTGGTTAGGCTGCACCCAGATATATCTATCTTTTTAACTCTAATTTTCTCAGGAACTACTGAACGGATTTACACCATTTAAGCAAAAGGCACGAGTCTGAACTGAGGACTACCGCTTTGTCAAATTTGGTGTAATTCCATTCAGCAGTTCAGGCTGTAGCTGCGTAAACAGGTCCTATGGGAAAATGCATGGGGAAAACGCGTTTTGGGACCCCCGTTTTTCTCGGCTCCCGCTTGACGAATCACCGTGAAATTTTCAGGATAGGAGTGGACCGGAGCTGGCCAAAAGTTTGGAAAAGTTTGCGAAGATTCGTCAATCGGCGCCAACGTTATTCCAAATAGAATGTTACGGATTTTCTATGGAAAATAGGTCCTAACTATAACTACCTACTGGCGACTGCCAGTAGGTAATATATATATATATATATACATACATATATATATATATATTCACTGAAAAAAACATAGGTTTTAGGCATGTTATAGTTAGAAATTAGCATTTAAAAAACCTTTGAAATTCACTGAAAAAAACATAGGTTTCAGGCACGTTATAGTTAGAAATTAGCATTTAAAAAACCTTAGAAATTCACTGAAAAAACATAGGTTTTAGGGAAAGTTATAGTTAGATGGACATTGCACTTGTGCAAAACTCGTGACAATCCCCCATAATAATTATTTCAGCTAACTATAACTCACGCCCCCGCAATGCACTGCTGATGACGTCACATATTACATCACTCATGACATGGTCAGTGACATCCCCTCTTGTTACCTCCAGTAAGTCCCATACAGTGGGATTGCTAAGACATCTTCGGAGGCCATGGCCCCCTTTCTCTACCACACTGCAAACGTGCCTCGTGGCAGACTACGGGATGGGGATGAAGTCCAATTTAGTCCTGAGGGAGTTTGGGGGCCAAGAATCCTTGCTGGTACCTCCTGTAAGTCCGACGCAATGGAATTCCTGAGTGTTGGTTGGACGCCCAGCACCCTTTCTCCACCACTCTGCAAACACGACTACTAGTTAAAGTAGCATATTTCTGCACCCTTGACTGAGAGGTAGTTTTGATCCCCCTGCCCTGTTATGTATTAGGGCCTTACAGAGGAGGTCATGCTAATCACATGCATACCCCAATGCATAGTGTTCCCTAGTGTATGTAGGTGTTTTCACTGTATTCTAAGTGTCTTTTAGCACTGCACTGGCTCTAGGCCTGGTTAGTCAGAGTCAGTTACCACCAGTACCCGTCTGAAAAGGTTGTGGGCACAGGATGATTTTGCAACAAGGCCTCTTTCTGCACCTCTGTTGGTTCTTTCTGCACATCTCTTCTTCTTCCTGCACTTTTCTTCATCTTCTGGACTTCTGTTGCCTCTTTCTGCATTTGTCTTGCTTCTTTCTGCACTTTTCTTCCTCTTTCTTCACATGTCCTACCTATGTAGGCATAGTTAGAAATTAGCATTTAAAAAACCTTTGAAATTCACTGAAAAAACATAGGTTTCAGGCACGTTATAGTTAGAAATTAGCATTTAAAAAACCTTAGAAATTCACTGGAAAAAACATAGATTTCAGGGGCGTTATAGTTAGTTGGAGATTTCACTCGTATAAAACCAGAGAAATTCAGCCGTTTTAGTTAGTAGACCTAACTATAAATCACGCCCCCGCAATGCACTGATGATGACGTCACATATTACATCACTCATGACATGCTCAGTGACATCACTGATTACATCACTGATGACATATCAATTGACATCAGTGGACATCATCCATGTGATCATCTGATGCACCTCCTCATACCCTAATAAAACCTTTCATACACCCACTGTAAAATACAGACCAATATCGAAACCATAGACAGACCAATAGCAGTTAGTACATACCTGCTCAGTGATTCATACATCTACACACATACACCCACTAACCCATACAGTCACTCATACACACAGTCATTCATCTATACAGCCACTGATATATCCACCCATAAACCCATATAGACACTCACACACTGCCACTCACCCAAAGAGTTACTCATACACCTGGTCAGTCATGCAAAGAAACTATCACATACCCATTTCCTTGCTTATACAGTCAGACACACACCACCTCACCTATTTATAGAGATATTAACACATACTTACTCTCTTAAACAATCACTCATAGAAACACACCCTCATCCATACAGATACTCTTGCAATCACGCAGTCTCACATATAGTCATATATATACTCCAACACTCACATATACTGCTTTAAAACATATGTAGTTACTCACACATGTACCACTGAGACATCCATTTACTCACCAACACACCCATACACACACTCACCCACCCATACAGGTGTTTCCATATGCATTCTTGAACCTATATACCCAGTGAAACAACCACTCACATATCTATGCACAGAGTCACACACACCCCCACCTACCCACAATGACACTAAGGCACCCATACTCAAACAACCAATAAATAACCCATATAGACATTCATGTAGCTACTCACCAAGCTATGCAGCCACTTACACACCAACTAACAGGCTAATAAAGACATTCACAGAGTTTAGTCTCTAACCCATGCATTCAGTAAGACACATTTAATCACTCACTTATACAGTCAGTCACACACCTACTAAATCATCCATTCAGACACTCATACACCCACTCATACTTCAATACACCTTGGCATATATATATATATATTCACTGAAAAAACCATAGGTTTTAGCGGCGTTATAGTTAGCTGGACTTTTCACTCGTACGAAACCATTCAAATTCCCCCGTTATAGTTAGTTCAGCTAACTATAACTCGCGCGCCCGCAATGCACTGCTGATGACGTCACATATTACATCACTCATGACATGGTCAGTGACATCACTGATGACATCACTGATGACATCTCAAATGACATCACTCATGACATCATCCAGTGAATGTGTGTTTTTCTGAAAATTAAATATGTTTTATATATGTATATCTCAAGGTCGATGGAAGAATAAATGGGCATATAAGTGTCTAAATGGATGATTTGTTTTTGAAAAATTGGTTGTATAACTGACTGATTAAGTGTATCTTAGTGAATACATGGCTTAGTGAGTAATGTTTAAATATGTAAATATCTGTATCAGTCTCTCACTTTGTGTATAAATGGCTGCATGGGTTGGTGAGTAGCTACATGAGTGTCTATATAGTTGATTAGTTGGTTTTTTGAGTATCAGTATGAGTGTCTGTATGGTTCGGTGGGGGGTATTATGTAGTGCATAGGTACATGAATGAGTGACTCACTGTTTGTATGTGTTGAAGACAGCATGGGTGTGTTAGTGAGTGAATGACTGTCTCAATAGTGTCTTTATGAGTAACTACATATGTTATAAACTAGTATATGTGACTATTGATGTATATAAGTGAGTATATGTGAGAGTGAGAGATTGGAAGAGTTCCAGTATGAATAAATATGTGTTTCTATAAGTGATTGTTTAAAAGACTAAGTATGTGTAAGTTTCTGTAGAAGTAAGTGTGGTGGTGTGTGTTTAATTGTATATGCAAGTAAATGGATGTTTGATTCTTCATTAGCATGAGTGACTATGTGTGTGAGTAACTCTATGGATGAGTGTCGTTGTGTTACAGGATGTATAGGTGTATGAGTACATATGATGAGTGAGTACATGTATGAGTGACTGTATAGGACTGTATAGGACTGTTGGTGAATGAGTGGATGTGTATGTGGATCTTAGAATTACTGAATAGGTTGTTGTAACTGGTATTGGTATGTCCATTGTTTTGAAAATGTTAGTTTCTATTTTTGAATGTGTGTATCAAAGGTTATATTAGGGGGAGAGGAGGTCTGCCACTCTATCACAAGGATGATGTCATCAGTGATGTCATGAGTGATGTCACTGACCATGTCATGAGTGATGTAATATATGATGTCATCAGCAGTGCATTGCAGATGCGCGAGTTATAGTTAGCTGAACTAACTATAACGGGGGAATATCAATGGTTTTGTACGAGTGAAAAGTCCAGCTAACTATAACGCCCAGAAACCTATGGTTTTTTCAGTGAATTTCTAAGGTTTTTTAAATGCTAATTCCTAACTATAACGTGCCCGAAACCTATGGTTTTTTCAGTGAATTTCAAAGGTTTTTTAAATGCTAATTTCTAACTATGCCTACAGAGATAGGACATGTGAAGAAAGAAGAAAAAACGCACAGAAAGAAAAAAAATAAATGCAGAAAGAAGCAACAGAAGTCCTCAAAGACGAAGAAAAGTGCAGGAAGAAGGATAACGTGCAGAAAGAACAAACAGAAGAGCAGAAAGAAGCCTGGTTGCAAAATCATCCTGTACACTCAACTTTTTCAGACGGATACTGGTGGTAACTGAGTCTGACTAACCAGTCCTAGAGCCAGTGCTATGTTAAAAGACACTCATACATTACGGAACACTATGCGTTGGGGTCACCACAGGCCCCGTCCCCACCCTTTCCGACAGTGTAAACACGCCCTGTGGCCATTTTAAGTTGGAAGATTAAGTCCCCTTGAATCCTGAGGGTCGCTGGCATCCAACTAGACCACTAGGTACCTCCAGTAAGCGCCACAGAGCTGCGTTGCAGAGAGATGTAAAAAGGGGCAAGGCCTAGACCACCTCTCTGCAACGCAGCGCAGTGGCACTTACTGGAAGCACCTGGTGGGCTAGTTGGCCCCCAGGGTCCCTCAGGATTGAAGGTGAATTATTTCGCCAACTTAAAACGCGCCACAGGGCGTGTTTGCACACGTTAACTCAGGCCCCGTCCCCTCCTTTCACCACTGTGTAAGCACGCCCTGTGGTTGTTTATAGTTGGGAGATTAAGTTCATTTGAATCCTGAGGGTCCCTAGGGTCCAACTAGCTCACTAGGTACCTCCAGTATGCCACAGAGCTGCGTTGCTGAGAGGTGTAAAAAGTGGCACAGCCTGGACCACCTCTCTGCAACGCAGCTCAGTGGCGCTTACTGGAAGCACATGGTGGGCTAGTGAGCCCCCAGGGCCCCTAAGGATTGAAGGGAAATTATTTCCCCAACTTAATACGCGCCCTAGGGTGTGTTTGCACACGTCACCTCAGGGCCCCATCCCTTCGATTCCCCACTGTGTACACATGCCCTGTGGCCGTTTTAAGTTGGGAGATTAAGTCCCCTTGAATCCTGAGGTTCCCTAGGGGCAAAATAGCCCCCTAGGTACGTCCAGTAAGCGCCATTGCAGAGAGGTGTAAAAAGGGGCACGGCCTGCACCACCTCTCTGCAATGCAGAGCAGTAGCGCTTATTGGAAGCACCTGGTGGGCTAGTTTGCCCCCAGGGTCCCTCAGGATTGAAAGGGAATTATTTCCCCAACTTAAAATGCGCCCTAGGGTGTGTTTGCACACTTCACCTCAGGGCCCCGTCCCCTCCATTCCCCACTGTGTACACACACCCTGTGGCAGTTTTAAGTTGAGAGATTAAGTCCCCTTGAATCCTAAGGGTCCCTAGGGTCAAACTAGCCCACTAGGTACCTCCAGTAAGTGCCACAGAGCTGCGTTGCAGAGAGGTGTAAAAAGGAGCATGGCCTCAGAACACCTGTCTGCAACGCAGCTCCCTGGCGCATACTGGAGATACCTGTTGGGCTAGTTGGCCCTCAGGGACCCTCAGTATTGAAGGGGAATGAATTCACCAACTTACAACTGGCCAGGGGGTGCATTTGCAGAGTGCTGCAAGGAGGGGGCGTGGCCTCCGGCGATATGCCGGTCTTTTATTTATTTTATTTTTTTAAGAAGGAGGGCTGTGTGGCCCCCTTCTTTTTATTATTTATTGGCCCTGGGTACACCATTCCCCAGGGCCTGCCCCCTAATTCTTTTTTTTTTATTTGGAAGTGGGCTGCGTGGCCCCCCTCCCAAGGCCTTAATCGGCCCCGGGGACCCCAACCCCCGGGGGATGGCCTTTTTAGTTTTTTTTTATTCTTTAGGAGGGGGGTTGCTTTGTCCCCCTCCCCCCAGGACCGGCCTTTGTTTTTTATTATTTTAGACAAATATATATTTCTAGAAACACCTAGGACATGCTGGACAAACCGTATGTACCTATCACCATGACGATTTGCGTGATATTCATCAAAAGGCAACTATGCATACAATGAATCCATGTGGAATGTATTTACACCGCTAGTGAAGCTCTGACGTGTCTGACGCCCTACCGTGCCTAATACCGGCGCCCCCGCCGGTGGGTACTCTCCAAGTTGAGACCCTTGTTGTTTATTTATACATACATGGGTAGCTATTGACGGGCACATTTAATACACACGCACACCAAGCCATTCAAAGGGGATTCGACATAAATTCGACCAAAACTATGCAAGAAACCCCCCTCACGGTTAATGAAACACACATCCACCGCCGGATGTGTAATACTTTTTATGTTACTCTTTGGAAAGGAGACAAACCTCACTTGAGAGTCACAGCGCGCTCCTGGCTGAGCCCAATGCTGTGTTACACCCACCAGTGCCCGCCGAGTGCCACACTCCTCTGTGTTGTATTCCACCAGCTAGTGCGTATGCTATGACACTCTCTAGCCCATGTGCACTGTAACACCACCCCGTGAATATATAATGCCACACTTGCCTTCGCAAGGGTTATATTGCACCATCAAACGTGCCTTCCTCGATGCCTATGTTATAACGCACAGCGCTATGCCATACATATTACAATCTGGGATCCATATCTTTGTCACAGTGCATATGCAACGTTACACTCCCCAGCACATATTTTATATTACAACTTTAGAGACTAGTTAGGTTACACTATACTGCCCTGTGCATATTACACTCCAAGGCGCATATCGCATAGCACGTGCTAGTGCCTGTGCTATCTCGCGCTCTCCAATGAATCTGTCATTCCGCACAATGTATTGCATATTATATTTCTCGCCCGGTTCATCTTATATCACACTTTTTGGTGCATAGTTTATACCATACACTATATCTAGTTTTCATTTTCAATCGTGCTCTCAGGACTATGTTCTATATAACACTGTGTTCCTTGTCTTACTAAAAAAAGTTGGAACCGGCTCCCCTACAGATTGCTGTCCCCCACATATTCTACAAGAAGCCTTTTCCATCTGCCCTAACCCCCCACTAGCGCTTCTCAATAACTCTCTCAGACAAGGCACGGTCCCCGTGTGACGGTTTTTCGGCCGCAACGGACCTCCCCAACATGGCGGACGGCGGGACCCAAGCCGGAAATAGCCTGCGCGGTCTAGTTGCGCAGGCCGCGACTCAGCTGTCAGCAATCGGGAGACCCGCGGAAGAGAAGAAAAATGCGTTACCACAGTCAAACGCGTCGCAGGTTGAGGAAACGGAGCAGAGTGCCGAGGCCAACGTGGACCATAACCGGAAGGAAGGACACCTGCTACTGAGGACGGAGGGAGAGGAGAGACTGCCAGAACCAGAAGAGGAGCCCGAAAGAGACTACCGCTCTAGGAGCAGCACCCTCGAGTCCGGCTCCCCTCCCCATGGCCCAGGAGGGTCGTGGGTTCAGGCAAGTGCCGGGTTCTTTTTGGTTTCGGGGTTGGTGGGAGGGAATACGGGGCACAACACACTAAGACAAAACACTGCCTTCCCTCACTTAGACACCTCACAGCTAGGACCTGGTGGCGGTAGCACAAATCCCCGTTGACCCTTCTATCTGAGAGAGAGAGCCCTGATGCCCTTGTTTCTCTTTTCTTTGCTTCCCTGATTGAGGAGACGGACACCTATTACCCAGAAGCTGGCCAGACCCGGGAGTGACCCCACAACAAAGGACGGGAAAAGAGAGAGACCTGCCGACCGAGAACCTTTCCCAAGAGACCTTTAAGGAAGGAACCCAACTTGTTGTCCGGCCGTCTGGTTGTTTTTTTGTTTGTTTCTCCAACACCGAGCTCACCCGGGGACTATGGAATAACAACGCCAAACAGCAATACCAATACCAAGAGCCAAAAACTTCTCCCCCCCCCCTTGTTTTCTCAGTTTTTTGGGTTAGAAATAAAAGGCCCCCACAGTCCTCAAACCTAAGACTCTCGTGCATTGTTTTGTTCCTTTCTTCCTTGTACCTCAGAAAGGGAACTATAGATCACCACTGAGGCAGGGGTACGAGTACAGTGGTGTCAGAAGTGGGATAACCGTGTCTAGTATACAATGACACAGCCCATCACCATGGAGTCTGTAGTAACCCAATTGGCTGAGGGACAGCGCCACCTTCGGCTCCTCTTTGAGGAGCAGACAAAAGTAGCCCAAAGGGAACGTGAATCCCTTCAAGAAGTCCTAAAAGACCAAGCCTCCCTGGTGGCCGCCAACCAACAGGTCCAGGACACAGCAATCTTACGATTGACGGATGGCATCGTAGATGCCCGTGTACATCCCAATGTCCCCAGTTCTGTACTGCAAAAATATCAGGAGGGGGAGGACCCCAATTATTTTTTATGAACTTTGAGAGGGTTGCTACTACCGCCACCTGGCTGCAAGAAAGATGGGGACAGTATGTTGCTCCTTTATTGTCGGGAGTCCTGCAAGCCGCATACCAAGCCGCTAACCCAGATGGGACAACCCCCTATAACAAAATAAAGAAGGTTATCCTGGAGCGGCTTGGCTGCGATCAGGAGTATTATCGCAGCAAGTTCCAAAAAGAGAAATGGTCAGTCGGAGATGATCCCAGAGCATTGTATTACTGGATCCGGGACTTAGGGAACAGATGGCTACGTCCAACCTCTTCCACAGTGGATGAAGTAGCTGAGCAAATATACTTCGAACAGTATCTCGATGCCTTACCCCCTTCCACATGCTCCTGGGTCAAACAACACCCTCATCTAATGATTCCCCTGGCCGTAGATCTAGCCTGTGCGTTCCATAGGCGCCCCGAATTCAAGAATAACCCCCAACTATGCCTTTTTCCCAATCCAAGACCACCTGTTAAAAATCTGGACGGCAAGGCTCAAGCCGTCCCGAAACCCATACCCTGATCCGTACATAATATCCTGGCACTACAGGGACCGCAGTGTTTCCACTGTGCTGAATGGGGGCACATCGCTAGACAATGCCCGTCGCGTAACCCCCCCAGGAACCCATGGAAGTAAGATATACCAGGGGATGCGTATTGGTCTCTGGAAAAAGTCCCTCTGTATTTCGAAAACCCATCCATGTAAACGGAAAACCAGTGGTGGCTTTGATGGACACTGGATGCCATCAAACCGTTACCTGCAAAGACCTTGTCCCTGAGTCCCAGATCATGAAAGGAGAATATGTGCAGGTCATGTGTGTGCATGGGGAAAAGAAAATGTACCCATTAGCGGAGGTCCTACTAGAGATAGACGGGGTGCCCCAATTAAGGAAGGTGGGGATTGTGTCCGGTCTTCCTGAATCTGCTCTTCTGGGGACCGATCTCCCAAGATTCCAGGACTATCTTTCTTCACTCATCTCCCAAACCACTATCACTGGCTGGCTAAAACAGGCCCCATTTTTGCACGAATACATAGAGGGCCCCCCCCCTAGAACCCCAAAGAAACGGAAGGAGAAAAGAGAGGAAAGAAACGCATATCAGAGGGCCCAGAGTGTTTTGCCATCTTCTTCCTATTTCTCCACAGAAACACCCCAGTCCCCTGCTCAAAACTTCCGAGCCGCCCAACGTGATGATGATACGCTACGAAATGCCTGGGAACAGACTCAAGAGGACCATCCCGAAAAGGTAGACCCCTTGTTCTGTGTAAAAAGAGGGTTATTGTTTTGTGTGACTCGAGAAGTGGGTCGAAAAAAGGAGCAGTTGTTGGTCCCAAAGTCCTTAAGAGAGCAAGTATTAGAGCTGGCCCATAGTCGAATGGGGGGAGGACACTATGGGAAGGAGCACACTCTGCAGTACCTCCTGGAAAAATTCTATTGTCTATCGGGAGGTAGCCAATTTTTGTGCTCGGTGTAGAAGATGTCAACAGATCAACAAACCTGTTCTTCCCAAGGCCCCCTTACCCCCAATCCTGATCATCGATATACCTTTCCAAAGAATAGGGATGGACCTAGTGGGACCCCTCCTACCCTCCTCTCGGGGTCACCGATATTTACTCGTACTTGTTGATTATGCGACCAGATATCCTGAGGCAGTACCCCTCTCTAGCATAACCATCACAGCAGTGGCCCAAGCAATGGTTTCATTCTTCTCTCAGGTAGGATTTCCCCGGGAGCTGCTTACAGACCATGGAACCCCATTCATCTCCCATCTGATGAAGCAGATCTGTAATCAGTTAGGCATTAAACAGATCCAGACCACAGTGTACCACCCCCAGACCGATGGGCTGGTGGAGCGGTACAACAAAACAATCAAGACCATGGTAAAAAAAATAGTAGACAAAACAGGTAGGGACTGGGACAGACAGCTTCCCCTAGTACTCTTTACCATCCGCACCCATGCCCAAACATCTACGGGGTTCTCCCCGTTTGAACTTTTATTCTGAAGGCAACCCCGTACACTTCTCGACATGGCCGCCGAGCAGTGGATGGAAGAGGAAGACGAAAGCAAACCCCTTTTACAGTATAGCCAGGGATTAAGAGACGCTCTAGCAACCCTTTGGGAGTAGGTCCATGGGAACATGGAAAAGGCACAGGCTACCCAAAATAAATATTACGATAAGGGCACCAAACTGAGAGAATTCGAAATAGGAGATTCCGTACTGATGCTTCTTCCCAGCTCAGAAAAGAAATTGCTTGCAACCTGGCAAGGTCCGTACAAAATATTAGAAAAAGTCACCCCGGTCTCCTACCGCGTATCCGTCCCCCACAAATCCCACACCGGTCAGACATACCACGTAAACCTTTTGAAGGCCTGGGAAGAACCTCAAATGTCAGTCCCAACCACAGATACGAAGGTATTGCATGTAACCCCCACTCGACCCCTGGATATCCCCGTTACACCCCCATGTGAAGGAACCAACAACCCCGTGTGATTAGGCGAACAACTCTCACCCCTCCAAATACAACAAATGAGGCACTTGTGTAATGCATATACTGAGGTACTGTCAGGAACCCAGGGGCGAACATCTCTTGTTGAACATAAAATCGATACAGAAGGTGCTGATCCGGTTCAGTTAAAACCATATCATATACCGGCCGTCCCGCGACATGCCGTGGAACAAGAGATCAAAGACATGCTAAAAGCTGATATTATCGAGCCCTCACATAGCCTGTGGTCTTCTCCAGTAGTCCTCGTTCCCAAACCGGACGGGAGTATAAGGTTCTGTATCGACTTTCGTAGGCTAAACGCCAGGTCTAAGTTCGATGCATACCTTATGCCCCGTGTCGATGAGCTGATCAAGAGACTGGAAGAAGCCAGGGTCATGTCCACGATCGACCTCACGAAAGGGTACTGGCAGATCCCCTTGGCCAAAGAGGATAAAGAAAAAACGGCCTTCTCAACTCCATCAGGCCTTTACCACTTTAAGGTTCTTCCCTTCGGCCTTCATGGCGCACCCGCCACTTTTCAAAGGCTGATGGATGTTCTTCTACGAGAACACCAAACCTATGCCGTGGCCTATTTGGACGACATCGTCGTCCACAGTCCTGACTGGAAAACCCACCTTATACACCTACGGTCCGTGTTAGAGACTCTGAAACAGGCCGGCCTCACTGTGAACCCCAAAAAAACAACCTTTGGAACAGACCACATACAATACCTGGTATACGACATCCAGGGGGGAAAAATCGGACCCCAATTGAGCAAGCTTGAGGCAATCACTCACATCCCCTATCCAACCACTAAAAAAGATGTCCGCTCCTTTCTGGGGTTAGTAGGCTATTATAGAAGGTTCATTCTGGGTTTTTTCCAACATAGCCGCCCCCCTCACTGACCTCCTCACCAAGACCACACCAGGGAGCCCCTTTCAATGGTCCCAACAACAAGAACATAGCTTTACCCAACTAGAAACCATGCTGTGCAAGGCCCTGGTTCTTACGTGCCCTGACCACACCAAGACATTTATTCCTCAAACTGATGCCTTTGGCAGGGGACTCGGGCCGTCCTCTCACAACTCAATGAAAAGGGCGAGCTGCATCCCGTCTATATCTATATCTGAGTAGGAAGCTTTTCCCTAGGGAAACCTGATCTGCCACGATAGAAAAGGAGTGTTTGGCCATTAAATGGGCAGTGGAAGCATTGCAATATTACCTCCTTGGGAAACGATTCCTCTTGTTGACTGATCATGCCCCCTTAACCTGGCTTTCCCTACATAAAGACACAAACCCGAAGGTTCTCCGATGGTTTCTTGCCTTACAACTCTTTTCTTTTTGTACTTTACATGTTCCTGGAAAACTACAGGCAAACGTGGACTTCCTCTCCAGGTATCCAGTGTTCGAATGGCCCACTCATCCATTCCTGGATGGAAGGCAATGTGACGTTTTTTCGGCCGCAACGGACCTCCCCAACATGGTGGATGGCGGGACCCAAGCCAGAAATAGCCCGCGCAACTCGACTCAGCTGCCAGCAATCGGGAGACCCGCGGAAGAGAAGAAAAATGCATCACCAGAGTCAAACGCGTCACGTGTGGAGGAAACGGAACAGAGTGCCGAGGCAAACGCGGACCATACCCGGAAGGAAGGACACCTGCTACTGAGGACGAAGGGAGAGGAGAGACTGTCAGAACCAGAAGAGGAGCTCGAAAGAGACTACCGCTCTAGGAGCAGCCCTCGAGTCTGGTATTCCAGCCAGGGAAGCGGAGGCAGGGCCTCCCCTCCCCACGGCCCAGGAGGGTCGTGGGTTCAGGCACGTGCCGGGCTCTTTTTGGTTTTGGAGTTGGTGGGAGGGAATACAGGGCACAACACACTAAGACACAACACTGCCTTCCCTCACTTAGACACCTCACAGCTAGGACCCGGTGGCGATAGCACAAATCCCCGTTGACCCTTCTATCTGAGAGAGAGAGCCCTAAAACCCTTGTTTCTCTTTTCTGTGCTTCCCTGATTGAGGAGATGGACACCTATTACCCAGAAGCTGGCCAGACCCGGGAGTGACCCCACAACAAAGGACGGGAAAAGAGAGAGACCTGCCGACGAGAACCTTTCCCAAGAAGCCTTTAACCCCTTCGCTGCCAGGCCTTTTCCCCCTCCTGTGCCAAGCCTTTTTTTGGCTATTTGGGATAGTGCGCGATGAGGCCCCTGTAACTTTTTGACCACTTAAGATATCCACGCCAAATTTGCGTCATTTTCTTCCAACATCATGGAGATTCTAAAGGTACTCAGGGTTTGTGCATTTCCCTGGAGGAGTCACAGAAATAAGCCAAAATACAGCAAAATTTAGTTTTTGGAGGGAAAAATGGGAAAAACGGGCTGTAAATGAAAGCTTCTGGGTTTTTCCCTGCAAATGTTATCAAAAAAGGATTTTTGGGGTTGAAATCACCATTTTCCCAGCTTTTAGGGGATACCAGACTTTTGTCAGAAACCTAACATTTTTTACACAGTTTTGGCATTTTTCTGGGACATAGCCTATTTTTGCTTTCGACCTCCTTCCAGTTAATGGTAGAAATGGGTACAAAAGCAATAATGGATCCTGGAAAGCTATACATTTTAGAGAAGTAGACAAAATTGTGAATTCAGCAAGGGGTCATTTGTGTAGATCCATCAAGGTTTCTTTATAGAAACTAACAGTTAAATATAGGATAAATTGAAAATTAGTTGAAACAAACAGCCTTTTCTGTCAACGTTTTCACCTGTAACTTCTTCTAATTATGACAGCTCTTTGAAAGCAATATACCGTTACATCCGCTGGACATTACTGGTTGTGGGGATATATAGGACTTGTAGGTTCACCAAGAACTCAACGAAATCAGAGCCAAAAACTGAGCAGCAACTTGCAATGGTTTTTTATTATGTACCGGGTATATAGTAATTATTCTGTAAAAATGTGTACATGGAAAAATCGGTATGAAAGACACCTATGTATTTCTGAAATGGGAACAAAATATGGAGTTTAGAAACAGTAGATATTTGCACATTTCTGAAATTGGGAATACTCATACTAGCATGAGAATTATCAGTCATTTTTTAGAATGACTTCTTTTTTACACAATGTCTTTCATTTGGAAGGCAGAAATGCATCGAAAGTCAATAGGTAATAACAGTTCCTTTACAAATCTGAATTACCCTAAGTCTCCCCATAAAAATGGTACCTCACTTGTGTGGGTAGGCATAGTGCCCACGACAGGACATGGCTCAAAACCCAATGTGAACACACCACATTTTCACAATGAAAATGTACCCTTTTTTTGGGGTGACTTGACTGCCTCCCACCAGGTTCTGTTACCCAAAATCCCTGACAAACCTACAAAAATTTAAAAAAAAAAACATTTTTCCCACATTTCTGTGGTGGAAAGTTCTGGAATCCGCGTGGATCTACAAATTTCCACCCACCCCACGTTCACCAAAGTCTTACGAGAAAAATGGTACCTCACTTCTGCGGGTCGGCCTAGTGCTTGGGACAGGAAACGGCGCAAAACACAACGTGGTCACACCTCAATTTCGCAGTGAAAAATGGCCATTTTTTGGCAAAGTGCCTAGCTCTAGTTTTTGAACCCTAGCTCTGCGGGCACCTTGGTAAACCTAGCAAACCTATACATTTTTGAAAACTAGACACACAGGGGAATCCAGGATGGGGTGACTTGACTGCCTCCCACCAGGGTCTGTTACCCAGAATCCCTTGCAAACCTAAAAAATTGTCCAAAAAACCATATTTTCGCCACATTTCTGTGGTGGAAAGTTCCGGAATCTGCGTGGATCCACAAATTTCCACCCACCCCGCGTCCCCCAAAGTCTTACGAGAAACACTGTACCTCACTTGTGCGGGTCGGCCTAGTGCTTGTGACAGGAAATGGCGCAAAACACCGCGTGGTCACACCTCAATTTTGCAGAGAAAAATTGCCCTTTTTTCGCAAAGTGCCTAGCTGTAGTTTTTGAACCCTATCTCTGCGGGCACCTTGGGAAACCTAGCAAACCTATACATTTTTGAAAACTAGACACCCAGGGGAATCCAGGATGGGGTGACTTGACTGCCTCCCACCAGGGTCTGTTACCCAGAATTCCTTGCAAACCTAAAAAATTATCAAAAAAACACATTTTCTCCACATTTCTGTGGTGGAAAGTTTCGGAATCTGCGGGGATCCACAAATTTCCGCCCACCCCGCGTTCCCCAAGGTATTACGAGAAAAATGGTACCTCACTTGTGGGGGTCAGCCTAGTGCCCGTGGCAGAAAACGGCGCAAAACGCAACGTGGTCACACCTCAATTTCGCTGTGAAAAAAGACCCTTTTTTGGCAAAATGTCTAGCTGTAGTTTTTGAACCCTAGCTCTGCGGCCACCTTGGGAAACCTAGCAAACCTATACATTTTTGAAAACTAGACACCCAGGGGAATCCAGGATGGGATGACTTGACTGCCTCCCACCAGGTTCTGTTACCCAAAACCCCTGACAAACTTAAATAATTGTCAAAAAAAACACATTGTCCCCCATTTCTGTGGTGGAAAGTTCCGAAATCTGCGTGTATCCACAAATTCCCACCCTCCCCGCGTTCCACAAAGTCTTACGAGAAAAACGGTACCTCACTTGTGTGGGTCGGCCTAGTGCCCGCGACAGGAAACGGCACAAAACACAACGTGGTCACACCTCAATTTCGCAGTGAAAAATGACCCTTTTTTGGCAAAATGTCTAGCTCTAGTTTTTGAACCCTAACTCTGCGGACACCTTGGGAAACCTAGCAAACCTATACATTTTTGAAAACTAGACACCCAGGGGAATCCAGGATGGGGTGACTTGACTGCCTCCCACCAGGGTCTGTTACCCAGAATCCCTTGCAAACCTAAAAAATTGTCAAAAAAAACACATTTTCCCCACATTTCTGTGGTGGAAAGTTCCGGAATCTGTGTGGATCCACAAATTTCCACCCACCGAGTGTTCCCCAAAGTCTATCGAGAAAAACGGTTCCTCACTTGGGTGGGTCGGCCTAGTGCCCGCGACAGGAAATGGCGCAAAACGCAACGTGGTCACACCTCAATTTTGCAGAGAAAAATTGCCCTTTTTTGGCAAAGTGCCTAGCTGTAGTTTTTGAACCCTATCTCTGCGGGCACCTTGGGAAACCTAGCAAACCTATACATTTTTGAAAACTAGACACCCAGGGGAATCCAGGATGGGGTGACTTGACTGCCTCCCACCAGGGTCTGTTACCCAGAATTCCTTGCAAACCTAAAACATTATCAAAAAAACACATTTTCTCCACATTTCTGTGGTGGAAAGTTTCGGAATCTGCGGGGATCCACAAATTTCCGCCCACCCCGCGTTCCCCAAGGTATTACGAGAAAAATGGTACCTCACTTGTGGGGGTCAGCCTAGTGCCCGTGGCCGAAAATGGCGCAAAACGCAATGTGGTCACACCTCAATTTCGCAGTGAAAAAAGACCCTTTTTTGGCAAAATGTCTAGCTGTAGTTTTTGAACCCTAGCTCTGCGGCCACCTTGGGAAACCTAGCAAACCTATACATTTTTGAAAACTAGACACCCAGGGGAATCCAGGATGGGATGACTTGACTGCCTCCCACCAGGTTCTGTTACCCAAAACCCCTGACAAACTTAAATAATTGTCGAAAAAAACACATTGTCCCCCATTTCTGTGGTGGAAAGTTCAGAAATCTGCGTGTATCCACAAATTCCCACCCTCCCCGCGTTCCACAAAGTCTTATGAGAAAAACGGTACCTCACTTGTGTGGGTCGGCCTAGTGCCCGCGACAGGAAATGGCGCAAAACGCTACATGGTGACACCTCAATTTCGCAGTGAAAAATGACCCTTTTTTGGCAAAATGTCTAGCTCTAGTTTTTGAACCCCAGCTCTGCAGGCACCTTGGGAAACCTAGCAAACCTATACATGTTTGAAAACTAGACACCCAGGGGAATCCAGGATGGGGTGACTTGACTGCCCCCCACCAGGGTCTGTCACCCAGAATCCCTTGCAAACCTAAAAAATTGTCAAAAAAACACATTTTCCACACATTTCTGTGGTCGAAAGTTCCGGAATCTGCGTGGATCCACAAATTTCCACCCATCCCGCGTTCTCCAAAGTCTTACGAGAAAAACAGTACCTCACTTGTGTGGGTCGGCCTAGTGTCCGCGACAGGAAACGGCGCAAAACGCAACATGGTCACGTCTCAATTTCGCAGTGAAAAATGACCCTTTTTCGGCAAAGTGCCTAGCTCTAGTTTTTTAACCCTAGCTCTGCGGGCACCTTGGGAAACCTAGCAAAGCTATACATTTCTGAAAACTAGACACCTGTGTGCTTCCAGGGAGATATGGCTTGCGTGGATCCCCCAACGCCTCCTTACCCAGAATCCCCTGCAAACCTCATTTTTAGCTGAAAAAAATCCAATTTTTCACACATTTTTGTGTGGGAAAGTTGTGGCATCACGGGGCTCACTCAAATTTCCCACCACCCAGCGTTACCCCGGGTCTCCTGGTAAAAATGGTGCCTCACTTGTGTGGGAGGCCCAAGTACGATCGACAGGCAAGGGCCCAAAACATCGTGAGGCGACATCAAAATTGCCTATCTCAAAACCACCTGGTTTTGCAAGGGGGGTCACTTGGGTTTTTGGCCCGGTGCTCGGTGGCCATCTAGGGAAACCTACCAAACCCATACATCTCTGAAAACTAGACACCTGGGGGCTTCCAGGGAGGTATGGCTTGCGTGGGTCCCCCAACGTTTCCTTACCCAGAATCCCCTGCAAACCTCAATTTAAGCTGAAAAAAATCACATTTTTCACACATTTTTGTGTGGGAAAGTTGTGGCATCACCGGGCTCACTCAAATTTCCCACCACCCAGCGTTCCCCCGGGTCTCCCGGTAAAAATGGTGCCTCACTTGTGTGGGAGGCCCAAGTACCCGCGACAGGCAAGGGCCCAAAACGTAGTGAGGTGACATCAAAATTGCCTATCTCAAAACCACCTGGTTTTGCAAGGGGGGTCACTTGGGTTTTAGGCCCGGTGCTCGGTGGCCATCTAGGGAAACTTACCAAACCCATACATTTCTGATAACTAGACATCCGGGGTCTTCCAGGGAGGTATGGCTTGCGTGGATCCCCCAACGTTTCCTTACCCAGAATCCCCTGCAAACCTCAATTTTAGCTGAAAAAATCAAATTTTTCACACATTTTTGTGTGGGAAAGTTGTGGCATCACCAGGCTCACTCAAATTTCCCACCACCCAGCGTTCCCCCGGGTCTCCCAGTACAAATGGTGCCTCACTTGTGTGGGAGGCCCAAGTACCCGCATCAGGCAAGGGCCCAAAACGTAGTGATGCGACATCATCATTGCCTATCCAAAAAATGTTTTGGGCCCTTGCCTGTCGCGGGTACTTGGGCCTCCCACACAAGTGAGGCACCATTTTTAGCGGGAGACCCGGGGGAACGCTGGGTGGTGGGAGATCCACACAAGCCATCCCTCCCTGGAAGCCCCCTGGTGTCTAGTTTTCAGAAATGTATGGGTTTGGTAGGTTTCCCTAGATGGCCGCTGAGCACCGGGCCAAAAACCCAAGTGACCCCCCTTGCAAAACCAGGTGGTTTTGAGATAGGCAATTTGATGTCGCCTCACTACTTTTTGGGCCCTTGCCTGTCGCGGGTACTTGGGCCTCCCACACAAGTGAGGCACCATTTTTACCGGGAGACCCGTGGGAACGCTGGGTGGTGGGAAATTTGAGTGAGCCCGGTGATGCCACAACTTTCCCACACAAAAATGTGTGAAAAAAGTGATTTTTTTCAGCTAAAATTGAGGTTTGCAGGGGATTCTAGGTAAGGAAACGTTGGGGGATCCACGCAAGCCATACCTCCCTGGAAGCCCCCAGGTGTCTAGTTTTCAGAATTGTATGGGTTTGGTAGGTTTCCCTAGATGGCCGCCGAGCACGGGCCAAAAAGACAGTTGACCCCCTTGCAAAACCAGATAGTTTTGACATAATTAGTTGTTTGTTTCTACAGCGTGAGAATTTCGGCACAATATTGCAAGGAAAATGTGACAGACATTTTGAGGTTTGCAGGACATTGTGGATAAAATAACTTTTTGGATTTCCCAACAGAGACATCACCATGAACTCCCATGGGTTTACGACAATATCTACAGTTGGTGGGTTATTCTTACATGGAACATACACCTTGGCAGAGAAACTAAAAAGACAAAGATTCCTGCACAGCCATCTATTCCTCAAACACACACACATACTGGTTGGATTTGGCACGAGGGCGAGTGATGGTTCAGTAAATTAAATTTTATTAACAAGAGATTTCACAAAAATGAAATGCACTGTCAATAATTAAATGGACAAAAAACTGAGCTGTAAAGCCACGGCAAGGCACCAACCGCTTTACAGGGCATTCACACACCTTTCATACGTGATACACACAAGACCATTCACACCACTAGGCACAAAACCAACACATCACAACATTCACAAAAAGGGACAAGGTACACCCTGCTTCAGGAAGACAAAAAAAGACAAATATTACTGCACAGCCATCTAATCCTAAAGCACACACACATACTGGTTGGATTTGGCACGAGGGTGAGTAATGGTTCAGTATATACAATTGTATTAGCAAGTGATTTCACAAAAATGAAATGCACTATTAATAATTGAAAGGACGAGAAACTGAACCATTGACTCACAGCTCGTGAGCTGTACAGCCACGACAAGACACCAACCTCTTTACAGGCCATTCATACACCTTTCATACATGTGACACATACAAAACATTCACGCCCCCAGCTGCGGGCCCATCACATTACAACACTCACACCAGCAGACAGCGCCATTCAAGGGCCCATCACTTCCACACGCCCACATTCCAACCACACAGCAACTACACAAACTGATGGATTGCGTGGAGTGGCGCTCAGCTAGCAGTGTGTGTAGTGACCAGCAGCAAGTCACTACTCACACACCGCCAGCCGAGCGCCAGTCCACACACACCGCCAGCCAAGCGCCAGTGCACGCACACCGCCAGCCAAGCACCAGTCCACGCACACCTCCAGCCAAGCACCAGTCCATGCACACCTCCAGCCAAGCGCCACTCCACGCACACCGCCAGCCAAGCTCCACACACACCGCCAGCCAAGCGCCAGTCCACGCACACCTCCAGCCAAGCGCCAGTCCACGCACACCACCAGCCAAGCGCCAGTCCACGCACACCTCCAGCCAAGCACCAGTCCACGCACACCTCCAGCCAAGTGCCACTCTACGCACACCGCCAGCCAAGCACCACTCCACGCACACCATCAGCTAAGCGCCAGAACACACACACCGCCATCCAAGCGCCAGTCCACGAAAACCTCCAGCCAAGCACCAACCTACACACACCACCATCACATTTAGGATTTTATATACAAAAAAATACAAACAAATTGCAAATAGATACAAATCTTCTAACACAAAATCTGAAACTAAATACATTGCACTAATGCCAACCTTGAAACAGAATAATTTTTTTAAACAATACAGACCAGGCAGGTCACTTTACCACTCATGGAAGCTCCCAAAATTTCTTTTGCGTGTGGTACGCCCTAAAACAAGCAGGCATACACAGCCCAGGGTTAGAAGGACACCAGGGACAGAAAAAACGAGACTCCTTCCGCTTATCTCTTCGCCAACAGACTCTACATCTCCTAGTGGGAAAATCTTTTGACGGTGTGGGAGGGATGAAATCAGGACAGTGGCGATCGTTCAATCGACTATCACCGAAAAGGGTACAAAGTTCCTCGTGTACAGGAGGGAAGAGATAAGGAAGGCGGTGGAAGTTGGGACTCAACCAACCACTGGTTACCAAGAAGTAACCAAGGGAAGACCAGGGAAATTCCCTTGGTGGAACTAGAGCTCTCACACACCCAGCAAGCTAGGTGTCATGCTTCATCATATGAGCAATGCCCCTTGTCAAGTCGGCGCTGCAATCCTTGACGGGCTCCCGAAACCGGGGCTCTTTATCGGGGATCTTTTGTTCCTGCCGATAGGTGTATGGGGGTGAGGGGCCTAGTGTAAGTAGAAGTAGCAGGGAGTGAAGTAAAAAGGGTCAGTTAGTCCTAATTAATGCTTTATTCAGAAGGTAAACTACCCTATTAAAATGGTGTAGAGTGGCTAGGTACTAGAAGTAAAGTGTCTAGACGTGTAGCTCTACTCTAGGAGATCAACATGTTTCACAATCCACTCTACGCCCTGCATCACCGCTAAAGGCAGGCAACACCGGCTGCACCATGTTTGGATCAACCCAAAGTCCAGCACTTCCAGTAGGAAGCCTAGCAGCCTCAGACTGCAATCCAGATGCCTCTTGCACCATCGGCACAGCAGTTTCCTCCTCTAAGACAGGCACTTCATCCACACTGAGAGTTGCTTCATCCACACCAAGAGTACCTTCATCTGCACTGAGAGTACCTTCATCATCCGATGATTCCATGTGGAGAGAAAACTCACTGCCAGAATCTTCCCCTCCCTCCTCTCCCTCAGACGCACTGTCAGTCTCATAATCATGCTCAGAGGAAGAGTCAAGAAGCATACCAACCACCTGTTGAGCAGTCATTCTACGGCTAGCCATAATGCTTATTAATAAAGGTAACTTGTCAACAACAACAAACTCTTTGTAAAATAAGTAATAAACAAAAATCACCTTTATCAAAAACACATATATACTCCAAAACAATAACACTCACTTGCCAGAGGCAGCTAAACTACTCACCACCACCTACCCTGCACAGACACAGTATGGATCAACAATATCCCACTAAAAAAGAAAGAGAAAAGAAATTACACATAAGACTATGCAAAACACATCGCAAAGAATTTCATGCTCAAACCACTAACTAAATATGCTGCCATTATGACATCACTTACAGAAAAATTCATTCAAACATTACATTATTACTCATTTGGAGTAAATACAACAAAAAAAAAATTCTTACCAAAAAAATGCGACTACACAAAACTGCAGAACAACCACAGTCGAAACAGGAATCAAAAGCTTTAGACTAAAATAAAAAGGAGAAAAACACATTAATGTCACATATGCATATAATGCTCTAGGCCATCACGTACTGCGCAAAATTTATTGCTTGAACCTCCCACTTTCAAGAAGGAAAGATCGATGGCCCAATCCTTTACAGGCAACGCGGCGAGAATCTGGAACTCAGCCTCACCTCCGGACCACACCCCCTCTTCCCAGTCCTTCAAAACTGCCCTCAAAGTTCTCCTGCAAAGACACTTCCAAACTTAATTCATGCCCTCTCTATTGTCTGAAGGAAGTCTTTACATTATAGGAAATTCTGTTCTCCATTCCTATAGAAGTGCCTTCCCAGTGTGTTCCTGTGTTTTGAGTGTCTGCCATTTATTGCACTTTTATACCTCTACTTGTACTTTGTACTCTTTTGAAACTTGCACACATGTCACTTTTCCTCTTGTAACGTATTGTTTGCTACCTCTTGTATTTTGTTTGCTTTTGATACATGCACAATTACCACCATTGCCTCATGTAACGTAACGTTTGCTCTTGTTTTCTGAGTGTCTGCCATTTATTGCAGTATTTTACCTCTACTTGTATTTTGTACTCTTTTGTAACATGCACACATCACTTTTTCATCTTGTAACGTATCGTCTGCTACCTCTTTTGTTTGCACTTTAAAATATTAAAAAAATAATGTGGCCATAAGGGAAGCGACCCTTGCCTAAGGGGCGGCTCCCACAAACAACCCCAAACCTAAAAAAAGAAAAAAAAAACTGGCGCTAGTGGCCATTCCTGCTGCACGAACGTGCAGCAGGAATGCATAAAAGAGACATCGGGGGCAGAGGCGTAGCTAGAGCTTGTGGCGCCCGGGGCTATCTCTCAGATTGCCGCCCCTGGGGAGGGGGAGGGGTTGCTGGGGAAAAAGGACGGCGACCACTTGAAAGAGGTCCGAGAGACACGTAGTATCACCGCTAATAGGTACCTCGATCATGCAAGTTACATGCACATACATGACACGGTCCAAGGCTACACAGTTGAATACACCGGTGACTGGCAGTACAAAAGAGAACACACAGACTGCATGATCTATCTGGGGACTCAGAAAAACCGCATGTGACATCCATCAGAGAGCTGCGTGAATAATTACCTGGTAATCCCCTCCGCACAATGCAAACATGCACATACATGACACTGTTCAGGGATCCATCATCTACAGCTGACATTAAATGACCATTCATCATGGTCCCCCCATTAAAGCAGTGCAATTTGTGATCTGCATGGTACATGTTCTTTGCAGCAGGCACATTAACCCTCTGTGCCACCTTTCCAGGAGTCAACCCTTCCACTAGACAAAACTCCATCTCTCTCTAGGAAGAACATTAATCACCAAAGTTATCATGACATTTTAATTGTTTCTGAAAATTGCTGGAGGCCAGGAAGGAGGCAGCAAGTTTTTTTCAAACCATAATATACTTGCAAACACTACGCACCCACCCGAAATAGGTACCCAGTGAGGTCACACCGTTCGCATCGCCCTAACCTGCTCAAGGTTCATGTGACCTCAGTGACAGAGTCACAGCGACTGGATCTCTGTTGCTCTAGGGTGTGCTGCTTCGTAGGCCTGCCTGCAACACTGGAGATGAACTTCAGTATGGATTGTGGTGGACAGGCCTTCAAGGTTAACCCACAATTGACACCACTAGGGTACACCTGCTTGTGCTAAGACATCAAGCCTTCTAAGGTCTAGTGGGGCCTTCTAAGGTCCAGCATGGGAATGTGCTCCCTCAGTACAGTGGTCTGGTGGACTGATCATGAAGGCTGAACCCGGTTCCCCAGTTCCAAATTCGACAGCTCTGGCCATAGTGCCACATCCTCTCCCCCAAAGAACACCATACTTCCCCACTGAGAGAAACTCGCATTGCCTTCAGCTATAACCTAATTGTGCCCGCTATAAACACTTGGATGTGGCTCAATTCAAATTATGCACTTGATAAGAGTAATATGCTGCCTAAAAAATAAATAAAAGCAACCACTCATAGGGAATGCAAGATTAAGTAAAGCATGTGAAATGTAAGCAGAAACAACATGGTTACCTTAACGATCTCTCACTCACTAATCAGAAATCAGCGAGTGGTTTTACCTGAAAAGTTATGGACATGACTAGAGGGCCCTGAAAGGAACCGTTTCAATGTCCATTGCTTATATCCTTACAAAAAAGTAAGCAGTATGGTATAAAAAGACCACATCCATAAACACAGAGCCATGGTACACATTGTGTTTTCCAATCCACCCATCAACCAACTGGGAACAACAATGCTGTTCAAAGAAAGACGAGAAACGAAAGTAGCGCTTCACTGGCAATCTCTGTAACGTGATGCTGATGTATTTGGATGTAAATAAAAAACAATCTGGCCACTTTTCAACCCCCCTGTCTTGCTTTACTTAGTTATGTATTTATTTACCTTCTATTTCTCTCTATCCTGCTGCACTTTGGCATTTATATAAGGTGCACAGTCAAAGAGTGCACACAAATGTGTAATGTAAATACGGTGCTATGTAAAGCGCTCCAATACCTTCGGGTCGAGTTTGCGCTTTATAAATATGCAACCAAAAAGACATTCACAGCTCTTGCATTCCGAGTCCCCGGGCTTAGTTATTGAGACTGTCCAAGGTATTCAAAGCAGTGAATAGTTCATTGGGGCTGCGGCAGGTATGTGATCATATCTCCGGCAGTGAAGGGGTTTAAACTCCCTGGACTATGGGAAGGTTAGGCAACGCCATACATCTGTTGCCCTACTTTCTTGGAATGTGGCTGGTATAATATCGAAGCTGGATGACCCCAACTGGATATCATTCATTGGGGATTATGATGTATGCATATTCCAAGAGATTTTGGCTACAGAAAACGTGGCTTGTAAATGGGTATACCACATTCAGTGTAGAGGCGAAACCACCAGTTAAATTCGGGAGGGATATAAGCAGCCTTTTAATTTTGATCAAAAATGACCTTTATTCTTGTGCAGAATGTAAGTCATGCAGACAGTTCCATTGCATCAATTGGGTTTTTACATTGTATGCTTCGGTGCTGCTGGCAGCATGGATTAATGCAGGGGTGGAGGCAGGCAGCTGCCAGCTTGTTCACAGATTATTCTTGAAAATACCTGCCTTGAGGTCGGAAGCGAGTACTGTTGAGCTTACATAAACAAATTCCACTGTTAAAACTCAAATACCCCCTCCCCAGCCCCAAAACTCACCTCTTTCTTCTCCGTGGCTCAGGAAGCAAATGGCTTCCTGCGCCACGGAGAACAAAGGGGAAACCTCCATGACGTCAGCGCGACTCGCGCGCTGACGTCATTGATGACGCGGGGGTGGGGGGCAGGGGGAGGCAGGGGAAGGTCTTCCCCTGCCTTCCCAGTAAAAAAAAAAAGATCGACCACTCACGGGGGGAGCGCCAGCGCTTTCCCCGTGGGAGGGTGTCATGACGAGCTGGACTCGTCATGGGCACAGCGCGACTGTGCTCCATGACGAGTCCAGCTCGTCATGGGCACAGAAGGGGTTAAGGAAGGAACTCCATTTGTTGTCCGGCCGTCGGGTTGTTTTTTTTTTGTTTCTCCAACGCCGAGCTCACCCGGGGACTATGGAATAACAACACCAAACAGCAATACCAATACCAAGAGCCAAAAACTTCTCCCCCCCTGTTTTCTCTGTTTTTTGGGTTAGATATAAAAAAGGAACCCACAGTCCTCAAACCTAAGACTCTCGTCCATTGTTTTGTTCCTTCCTTCCTTGTACCTCAGAAAGGGAACTATAGATCACCCCTGAGGCAGGGGTACGAGTACACCACGACACCTTCAAAATTGCCAAAATTGTTCCCATCCTCAAGAAGCCCAACGCCAATCCCCTGATACTTAGTAACTTCCGCCCCATTTCTTTACTCCCCTACCTCAGTAAGATTCTAGAAGCTCATGTAGCTAATTGCCTCAGCTCCTTTATTGAACGCTCACTGTTCCTTGACCCCCAGCAGGCAGGTTTTAGACGAGCTCACTCTACGGAGTTAGTCATCCTAGCAGTCATGGACGAGCTTAGGAAGGGGGCCAATCAAAATATCTCCCAGGCCCTCATTCTTTTGGATCTGTCGGCAGCTTTTGACACAGTCGATCATGATCTCCTGATCGACCGTGTCAGCAATGCCAGCATCAAGGGACTAGCCCTGAAGTGGATCTCTTCTTTCCTGGACAACCATTTCCAGGCAGTCCGCCTAGCTACCTTCTCAGCCGAGAAAGTCAAGCTGACATGCGGGGTCCCCCAGGGGTCTTCTCTCTCCCCTCTCCTTTTCAATCTGTACATGTCCCCCTTGATACGCTCCTTATGTAACAGTGAGGTAGCTACCTTTAACTACGCCGACGACCTTCAGTTGGTGTTTAAAATCGACTCCTCTACCACCTCAGACTCTAACTTTCAGTCTACCATGTACCTCATCAGCAACTGGATGTACGCCAATCAATTGAAGCTCAACCCTGACAAGACCGAGATAATCCTGACTGGCGGCACCTCCAATCCTTGGAACTCTAACTTCTGGGCTCCTCTCTTAGGCAACCCTCCTCACCCGGCGGAATCCGTAAAAAGCCTAGGGGTCATCATAAGCAAAGATCTTTCCATGAAATCCCAGATCGGCGCAGTAGTATCATCTTGCTTTTTCCACCTATGCAGAATCCGGAAAATTTCCAGATTCCTAACCACCAAGGCCCTTACCCTAGTCCTCCTGGCCTTGGTCATATCCCGTATTGACTACGCCAACTCACTTTATGTTGGTATCCCGGCCTACCTGCTTCACCGCCTACAATTGGTTCAGAACCAAGCAGCTAAGCTCATCTTCCATCAACCCAGACATCAACATGCCCGCCCCCTGATGAAGAGCCTCCATTGGCTCCTGGTGGCCAAACGCTGCGCATTCAAATTGGGTTGCACTATCTTCAAAGCCCTGGCTGGTCAAGGCCTGGCATTTATCTCCTCTATGATACATCGCTATATCCCCTTACATGAACTTCGCTCCTCACATCTGAACCTGCTCATTGTTCCCCCCTTTAAGTGGAAAAAACACGGTGGTCTCAGATGCTCTCTTTTGGCCCCTCAACTCTGGAACGCCCTTCCCACCGAGTTCAGATCTGTAACCTCATATACCCGATTTAGAACTCTCCTTAAAACCCTTCTATTCTCTCAGGCATACGAGTAAGCATCTGTCACTATACTTCTGTTGTATCTCCCCATTAGCGCCATGAAACCGCTTGGTGTAAGCGCGCTTTATAAATAATTTTAACATAACATAACTGCGTTCACCTACCCTTTTCACGGGCATTACATTTTGCAATGGGGGTGGAGGGTCAGGGGGTGTTTCTGCCAAGTGAGCCCGGAGTCACAGTAACAAACGTCCTCTTCTTCCTGAATAAAAGTGAGATTATGCTGCATACTTGTACATATTTTAAGTAGTTCGCACAGACCCACATTTTAAAAACAATAACGTTCTTAATACCCACCTTCTCTGAACAGTTAGCTTGCTGCCCCATCCACCTCCTCCCTAGCCTCTGTTGCCTGAATCCATGAACTAGCCTCCTCCCTCCTGCAATGCATGGTCTGATGTGCTGCCACTGCCCTCCATTTAGCATGATGTACCAGTCCACTCATCCTGCCCTCCATTGCCCAATTCTATGGCCCATCATTGACCTCCTGCTTAGCCTCTGTGCTTAGCTTGCTGCCCCTATTCTCCTTCCCCCTGCCCTCCGATGTCTTTGTGCATGCCCCTGCTCCATCCTTTTTGCCCACCATGTTCCATGGACCTGCCACTCCTATCTACTCTGAGTGTTCTGTTGAGCTGCCACTCCCCTCCCACCTGCCTAGCATTGTCAGATGACTGTAACCTGTCCCTGTCACCTCCACCCTGCCTGTCCACATGCCATGTCCCTATCCCCTTCCTCCTGTCCTCCATGGTCTATTTTACAGCCACACGCTTCTGCCCTCCCCGGTCTGTTGTGCTGCAACTGCTCCTCCTGCCTGCCCCGCGCGGTCTGTTGTGAGGCCCCTCCCCCTGAACTCTCTTGTCTGTGCCCAGGTCCTGACCCTCCCTTCTATCCTCCATGGTCCTTTGTGCATGCCCCTGCACCCTCCTTCTTGCCCATCATAGCCACTGTGCTGCCACTAACCCTCCCGCTTGCCATGTATGATCTTCTGTGCTGCCACGGCCCCTCCCACCTTCCCTGTGTGGTCCACTAGCTGCCCCTGACCCCCTCCTACCTTCCCTCCATGGTCTGTGTGTATGCCATCATAGTCTCATTGTTGCTCTCCATGGTGTGTCTTGTTTCTAGTGCCCATCCTGCCTGACCTCCATGGTCATCTTGCTGCTCCTGCCCTGCCCCCTTGCCCCCAGCCCTCTGTTTCCTTGTGCAGACCCCTATTCCCTCCCTCCTGGCTTGTCTGTTCCATTGTAATGCCCCTGATCCGTCCCTCCTGCCCTTTATGGTCTGTTATGCTGCAGCTTTCTCTCCTGTCTGTCCATTATGGTCGGCTAGCAACCATTGCCTCTTTCCCCTCAGTTCTCTGTTGTCCATGTGCATGGTCCTGTCCCCTCCCTATTGCTTTCTATGCATTATTGTGCTGCACTCCCGTCCTGCATGCCCTGTGTGTTGTATTGTGCTGCTGCAAACCCTGATGCCTGCCCTGTAGGGTCAGTTTGGTGCACCTCTCCATGTCCCTCCTGTCCTCTGTTATCCGAGTCCATGTCCCTACCCCAATTCCTCTTGCCTTCCATGATCCAATGTACCACACTTGCGAACATTTTGAACTTGGTAAGAGGGAGATTTTGAAAAACAACTGGGGTATTGATTTTCCCCTTTGAGTTACATTGAAAAAGAGGAGATTGTAGACAGGAGACAGATCAAATAAAGACCATTTGAGCTTAAAAACATTGGACGTTTCCTTGCTGAATCGGGTCTGTTGGCATGTATGGTTGTACTACCACTGCCTCTTCCTTCTGCCCACAATGGTCTATTATTTTGCCACAGCCTCTCTTGCCAGTCCTGTATTGTTAGTTTGTTGCCCCTTCCCCCCTTTCCACTGCCCTCCATAGTCTGTTGTGCTGCCACTGCCCTTCCTGCCTGCCCAGTGTGGTCAAATTGTTGCCTCTGCACCCTCCTACCTGCCTTCAATTTTTAGAGTCCGTGCCCCTGGCCTCTGCCTCTCAACAGTATCCTAATGAACAACTAGATTGCTAACATTCTATATTTATTAGAAAAGTGTTGAACGCCTGACGTCATCTTGATGTAATCAAAACTGTAATACCTAGAACATTTCCTTTAGAAATTACATATATGAGAGGGTCTTATTTGCATCAAAATTATGGTTAGTGCTCTAAAAAGCTAAAATGAGGAGATATATTTTCTGAGTTTTCGAATAGCGACAAAGCACTTTTAAATTATTTGTTATCTTTATGTTTTTTATGCAGTTGACCACTTGATTAAATGTTGCACTTAGGGGAGAGGATGTGGTGTTACTTCCAGACTTTGCAACTGGGGAACCAGGTTGGAGTTTCTGCTTCAGCTAAACATTCTGTGATTCTGGTCAAATCACTAAATCTCCCCATCTCTACAACCAAAATGAATTTGATCTTGTGTGATGTAACCAATGCTCATGTAAAGCACTCCAATACCTGACAAGTCTGCACTATATAAAACTGCAAAAACACAACAAATAAGTGTTTTGCACTCTTCTGTCATTGGGCTACATGTGGGCTACATCTAGGTGATATGTGTGCTGCATTTGAGCTCTTTTGTCTCTGGTGGCCATCTCGGAAGATTTATTTGTCATGAAGTTTCCTAATTTCCTCATTTACTGCAGTCTCCTCAGTAGGAAATACTTTCAGTTTTTTACTTTGGTTCCATCAAGAAGGCATTCAGATGTGTCACACATTTGCCATAAATTCTGATGTTAGCAGTCTAGTTGCTCATTAGATCACTGTAGTAAAGCTACTACTCACCAGGGAAGTCTGCTGCTGGTATTGAAAGTGCATGTTTCACTCTGCATGTCAGATTTTATTTATGAAATAGAAGAGGATTTGAGAAGTCACTCAAAATGTGCCCTAATTTTTCTTTCTGCAGCACTAATCATACTTTCTATGGCAAAATGAACCCCCTCATGTTTTTCCTTTTTACATTAAATATTTTAAGAGTTACCACTTTATTCCAATCAAGATGGCTTCAGGTGTGCAATACGTTTGTCATAAGTAGGACTGTTAGCGCTCTAGTTGTTCTTTAGAACACTCTGGGAAGCTGCAGTAGAACACAAAGGAATCAACTGACAGTCTCTGCCCTTGTTGGATGTACATGTTTTACTGAGAATGTCAGACTTCATTCTCACATGCCTGAGAAAGAATATGTGATTTTACAGAAAATATGCTCTCAGTTTAGCTTATAGATCTCCTTCCAAACCTCTGTGGGAAAAGCATGAGAAAATAGTTTTCTCTCAAACATGATACATGATATCACAGCAGAAGGCTTTTTCACATGGTAAAATCACCTTAGAACACACCACAATTCCTAAAATGAGTATGGTACAATCAACAAATGATTTATAATGTAACTAAAGTCTTAAAACCTTCTATTAACACTGCAATGCTTTTTAATGAGGTGCTATCATGTATATTGGTCCCAAGATGGCTGCTAACACTTCTTGGATGAAGTACTGACAGCCAATCAGATCTCACGATGAGATGTGTGGTTAGGCTCCGCCCAGATATATATGTGATTTTGATTTTCTCAGGAACTGCTGAACGGATTTACACCATTTAAGCAAAAGGCACGACTCTGAACCAAGGTCTACCTTTCTGCCAAACTTGGTGTAATTCCGTTCAGCAGTTCGGGCTGTAGCTGCGGCTAAAGGTCCTATGGGAAATTGCATGGGGAAAACATGTTTTGGGACCCCCCTTTTTTCTCAGCTCCCGCTACACGAATCATCCCGAGACTTTCAGGAGAGGAGCGAACCGGAGCTGGCCAAAAGTTTTTAAAATTTCGCAAAGATTCGTCAATGGGCGCCAAAGTTATTCCAAATAGAATGTTGCGGATTTGCTATGGAAAATAGGTCGTAACTATAACTACCTACTGGCGACCGCCAGTAGGTAATATATATATATATATATAAAACATATTTTTATACTTTATAAAACACACATTCACTGGATGATGTCATCAGTGATGTCATTTGAGATGTCATCAGTGATGTCATCAGTGATTTCACTGAGCATGTCACGAGTGATGCAATATGTGACGTCATCAGAAGTGCATTGCAGGGGCACAAGTTATAGTTAGGTCTACTAACTAAAACGGCTGAATTTATCTGGTTTTATACGAGTGAAATCTCCAACTAACTATAACGTCCCTGAAACCTATGGTTTTTTCAGTGAATTTCTAAGGTTTTTTAAATGCTAATTTCTAACTATAACGTGCCTGAAACCTATGGTTTTTTCAGTGAATATATATATATATATATATATGTGTATCCAGAAACCTCGTCGGGCCGGGACACGACAGCTCCGGTGTGCGTCAGGGTACGAGGACGCCCTGAATACTTTCCGGTCCACCACGCAAAAACGCTAAAGTGCGCACACTCCTTTCGCAATTAAAGGCTCAATCCATATCGTGCAGGAAACGTTTTATTTCATTACAGGTTCCCAGCCGAAAACCCAATGCGTTTCAGCGTAATCCGCCTTGATCACAGGTATGGAAAACAAAGCATTCTGGCATTATTTCAAAGCAAATATGTGTGACGTAAAAACGTGCTCACACTGATATTTGACAATGGACTAGTGAAGGACATATACATAACATTGAACAGGTCGGCCATTTTGTAATGGTAATTAATACCCATATAGTATAGCAAATCTCAATCTAAATGTGGTCTGGCAATAACTGAAATATGCACATGTAATTCATATTTATATACACAATTAACTTATAATTGTCGTACTGAGACTGGAATTCATAATAATGAATTAATGTTTTCTTTCAAATAAGCACTGAAACATTGAAACAGTTGCAATCTAATTTGTGATTGCGTCTTCCATTGTCATGAATGCCCCTTCACACGATCAGACAAATTTCTAGATAGGCAGAATAATACTGCTTACAAAAGTCCCAAATACGCATTTTGGCCGGGGCAAATTGACAGATTGATTTGACCCAGCCAAAATGCGTATGCCATGAGGTACTGCTCATTAGAGTAGCCTATGAGCAGGCAACTGATTGAATAAAGGAGTGGCTTAAAACGGTATAAACTCTGTCCCGAGCCTTTGAGGAAGGAAGTCATTTCCGAAACGCGTCAGGCTGAGGATGCTCAAGATGTGATATTAGCTATTGGATGTACACTGCTGCCTGAGTGCGCCCCTACTTTGAGGACTAATTGGAGCGTTATATATCACACGGCGGTCCTGCCGAGGGGGCCGCACCACCGCATTGATCGTAGCGGGCCATGGAGCTGGCAATTGTGTCCAGTTCCGACATGGGGCAACAGCACCTATAATTGTGACCATGCACATTCCGGAGCCCATTGGAGGGCTTTGAATGATCCTCAAGAACGCAACACCCATTTGGGGACTACAAATCCCAGTATGCCACGAGGTACTGCTCATTAGAGTAGCCTATCAGCAGGCAACTGATTGAATAAAGGAGTGGCTTAAACCGCTGTGAACTCTGTACCGAGCCTTTGAGGAAGGAAGTTATTTCCAAAATGCGTCAGGCTGAGGATGCTCGAGATGTGATAGTGGCTGTTGGATGTACACTGCTGCCTGAATGCGCCCCTACTTTGAGGACAAATTGGAGCGTTATTTATCGCACGGCGGTCCTGCCGTGGGGGGCCGCACCACCGCATTGATTGTAGGGGGCCATGGAGCTGGGAATTGTGTCCAGTTCCGACATGGGACAAGAGCACCTATAATTTTGACCATGCACATCCTGGGGCCCATTGGAGGGCTTTGAATGAACCTCAGTGAACGCAGCACCCATTTGGGGACTATAAATCCCAGTATGCCACGAGGTACTGCTCATTAGAGTAGCCTATCAGCAGGCAACTGATTGAATAAAGAAGTGGCTAAAAACGCTGTGAACTCTGTACCGAGCCTTTGAGGAAGGAAGGTATTTCCGAAACGCGTCAGGCTGAGGATGCTCGAGATGTGATATTGGCTATTGGATGTACACTGCTGCCTGAGTGCGCCCCTACTTTGAGGACAAATTGGAGCGTTATATGCGGGGGGCCGCACCATCTATAAGTCCTAGTATTCCAAAGCTGCTCTAATAGGAAAGGTGGCTACCAAACAACCTTTAAGGCTCATGCAAGCTCAGATTCTGAAAACTACATTTGAACACACAAAATTAAGAGTTCACAATAAATTATTTCAATTCTTTGTCCTTTAGTTTGATTCTTTGGACTTCAAGCCATTAATTTGATCTTTAAACTTATAGACAGCATGTGTTTCGTCGTACTGGTGTGATACCTGGGACTTCACCAGGGCTAAAGCCTTTTTGTATTTACAAATGTTTGCGACCGGCAAAAAGGTTTGTACATGTGGTCTATCGACCCTGAAAAGTTAAGAGGGAGTGAGATGCTGCATGAGTTTGAATAAATCCATAGTATGGGTGGGAATGGGAAGACAGTAATCTGGGTGGTCGGTGTTGCGCATGGGCAAGTCAGGGACCAGTTTATTTCATACAATGGCCCAGAGTGAACATTTTGTCATTCATCCAGATTGCATTGTATTATAGTGGAAGTGACAAAAAGAACCCATTGGGGGGAGGGGGTGTTGGTTACCTGTGTTTCTTACTGGAGGAGACCACCCTGGGAGCTGGCCTGTCCTTATTGGAGCAGAGGACGACTAATTTGCATATAGCTGGTCTCTTTCTAGAGTGGCATATTGGGTGAAAAATAATGGATGAGAATGTGTTTATAGAGACTGCCGTTGGTCAAGATTAATTGAAGGATTTTTTTGATCACTTTGTTATTTCTTGCTAGGAGTAACCGCAGCCAAGAATGCCATTGGTGGGCAGAGAAACATAGCAAGTAAGTAAAACGAAAGCGCCATGTTGAACTTGCTCATTAAAGATCCAATTTAAAAAAATAAACGCCCTAATGAGAAATAGAATTTACAGAGTTGGTGCACAAAGTTACACATTAAACAGGGCTATTAATAAAAAAAATAAAGGCTTTCCTAATTAGACCTCAAGGGGCTGTTTATACAACTCATACTAGAAATGTTTCAAAGGGTCTGAGTAATGTAAATTCGCTCACAGCCAGAGCCGCGATTATTTATGGCTGATCTTTTCATGCGGCGACTGCTGGGGCAAAAAAAGTACAAAAAAGGAAATGTACAAGGAAAAAATGCAACCCAGGTACACTTTTACATTTGTTTGATCATGGAAAGCAGAAGGGTTTATACATATAAGGCCATATAGAGAAGTCGGTGCATTAATGTTTTAGTTTGTGTTCAATCTCAGTCCTTGCGGAAATTGTTCGTTTTCATGGAACTATTTACTGGTGTACATTCGGTTTCAGACGCGTAGCTATCAATAGTGCAGCAGGTGCAGTGTCACCGGGACCCAGAGGCCTGTGGGGTCCACTGAACCCTAAAACCGCTGTATTTTACTATCTAGTCAGAAATCAGGGGGCACATTTTCCTTGCTGGCACTGGGCTCATGTCACTTTTGATACACCACTGTTGGGTGGCAGGTTGTAGTCACCCGAGGCAGTCTGCAGTCGGATTACGTGAGCAAATTAGGATTTAAAAAAAAAATGTTTACACCTTTGTGCTTTTCAATTTAGGGCGCCATTTACGGATAACTGAGGGTAACAATTGCTTCGTTTATTTTGCTGCTTTGTAAAAGATAGACCACCTTTGAGATTTTAGCAATCTGACTGCTGATATTTTAAAAGTAATTATGCCTCTGGCTGTTTTTTTAGAATATTGTTGTATCTGACTGTTATCAATCACTCTGTATTTCTTTGGTGCTGCTTCACATTGTCGGTATAGATTGTTTAAAACTGTACAATGTCCATCAACATAGTCAAAATTTGTGACATACACTTAGTCCATCATCGGGATGAAAGGTTGTCTGGTGTAATTTTCTATACTCTCATGACTTTGGTGAAATGATGCCACTGTTCTGATCAAAAGAGATGACATTTTTAACAAAAAAAGGGCAAAGAATGGACTGCGATGGAGGGTGACATTAATTTCGTAATTTACATTTTCTAAATTAGAAGCAGTGTTGGAACACAGATCGATTTTGTGGTTCACTAATAATTTAACTGCAATTACTTATTGCTCAGGACGAAATTGTGCAGCCCTGCATCTGGAAAGGCGTGGGTAAATCAAAATTTGAGCTATATACATGTTTGTTGGCTCGTTAGGAAAAAGAGCTTTTGGGGTGACATTAGAAGTTTAGATCCATCAACTGCATGACGGGATTGGAGTCCCCGGACATTGAGACATACACTGCAGTCTAGTCTTAGATCCAGCCTTGAAACCCCACCCTGAGCGTCTCAATGGTCTGTGTGATGGTTGTTGTGCTAAACGTTCTCTGCCTGGCTTTGCAAAGCTGTTGTTCTGCCCTTGTCCGTTGTCAATTATCTCAGTTTATTTTTCCTCCAGTGATCTTCGAATCATCGGAGTCCAGGCGCGCAACACCCATTGGGCTGAAAGTGCTTCAGCCCCCCGTCGTTGGTGGCAGCCCAGGCTGAGACAGCTTCCTGGGCACACACACAGCCGCACCCGAGTACTTCTCAGGTCTTTAACCCCTTGCATGCTTCTGACGGAGCCACTCCGTCATGAGCCACGGGCTGCGTGTGCTCATGACGGAGTGGTTCTGTCATGCTGCGGCCGTTGGCGGCCGCTCCTCCCAAGCGGCGCTGTTTCCCCTCCTGTGCGGGCGATCAGCGCAAGCGGGTGGAGTCATGATGGAACCACGCCGTTATGAGCACAGCTCGCCCATGACTCATGACGGCGTGGTTCCGTCATGAGCATGGCGGCGCCGCGCTCAGCCCAAACCCCCCCAGCGCTGCGGCGGAATTCGCGCCGCAGCGAAGGGTTTAAAAGACCATTTACTTGCTAACAAGGCTTTGTTGTTTTCTCACCCCTTCTTAGAGCCCCTGCATCTCCACTCTGAATATCACTGAATTAGCCCCCCCACCGAAATTTTGAATAGCCCCCTCCGAAATGTGGCTCTAGTTGCACCTCTGTCTGAGTCCACAGACACCCTCTATGTTTAATCATTTTGAAACATCAGAGCTGGGTTCTGAGGCCAGAAGGCATCCAAAGTGCACCTTCAATGAGAGTTGTTCCATCCCACACTTCCCAGGCTGTGCAAATACAAACAGTGGTGACCGTTTGTCTCTAATCCAGTACATGTAACTTTTTACCTGAACTGCTGCAGGGGCGGTGGTTGTATGATGAAGACATGCACGGCTCACCCACGTATGCCGCTACCACGCTGCCTGAATCACGAAAGCATCTTAACCATGCATTCCTTTACCAGGCATGCCTTTACCACGTAATTTTGTGGTAAAGGCATGAATGGTAATGGGGTATGTGTGGCTAAAGTCGTGACCCCTGTAGGAGAGTAGGGTCTGCAATCCTATGATCACCCAGATTTTTTTACTTTTGCTTCATTGGTTTACGACTTTCCCTGGCTGTGGGCCTGCCAATCAGACCCACAGCCTAGCTGTTCTCTCTCCAGATTAACACACATGTACATTAGGTGCATCCACTAATTGGAACTGGGCCGCCTTATCAGTCCCTGTATCAGCATACCACAGGTATCCAGGGCATCGGTGTACCCAGGGCCTACCAGGGGCTGCAGCATGTATTATGCCACCCCTGGATGGCCACCCAAATCTGACACAACTGGCTGCACGACAGCTGGGGCAAGGTGGTGTAATCACCCGTTGCTGTAGGTGTAGTATTCCTATACCTAACCCTAAAATGGACACATGGATTCCTATCAGTCACTCCTATGGCAGGCCTTATCAATCCTGAAGGCAGAGTGCGGGGAATCATGTGAGATTGTGCTCTGGCGCGAGCTGAACCCGTCGGCGGCTTGCGGAACCAAGTCCTAATAGCTGTTCCATGGTGACGCGTGCCATCTCCCTTAAAATGCATTATAATCCTCGCGGTTATTTGCTAACTATGGCATCGCATCACCCACACATGTCGAGTAAGGTGTCATACGAATTGGAATACGAACCCCTCGCCAATTCTGGCGACGGGGTTAGCATTCCACCCTTCTAGAGGGACACGACATGGAAGTAACCTTGAACCCCGGTTAAAGTTAACTCAAGCCTCAGCATCACAAAATGGATGCTGCCACCAGACACAAGTCTGACCTCCTGCTGCTGGGAGACCTTCCAGCGAGGGGAGCTTGGACAAAGGGTTTCCTGTCGAGGGCGGTGCTAGCACCATCCCAGACAGGGTTTGTGTATCCCAGGTAGGCAGGGCTGAAAGGAAGGTGATTGCAAGTGGCACCCAGGTGCTCACTGTGCATAGCCCGGCTCAAACCAGTTTCGGGGGCACCCCAGCCCCTGAGCTGGGGCGAAGCCGGACAAAGGATAGGGGTGTGACTACCCCCTCCTGGTCCCACCCATAGGTAGGACCTAGTCACGGGCCAGCCCCTTTTCCTAGTATAAAGGTAGGAGCGAGTCCCCTTCCCAAATTGGATAATTCTGAAACTTGAACTACTTTCCACGAAAAGAACTCTTGACTCTTTCTGAAGACTCTCCCTTGTGGCTAAGGAGTAGCCACCCTGCACCAGCAGGCACCACCTAAGCGCTTGCGGTTTGCTGCACGTCTCTCCTACGGATCAAGACTGCCCAGCTCGACGAGACCCGGATTCCCCGCCATCTCTGACCTCTACCTACATCGTCAGCCCAGCTGAGATTCGTAGGTTCGACGAGACCTGCGGGACCGGCCATCTTCAGAACCTGCACGACGCTTATCTAGCACAACCACCGAGGGACCCTCGAGTGAGTGCACCTAGGGTTTGAGAAGCCCTAACCCTGAGTAGCTCCAGCACCGAAGCCTGCCTCCCCAGCATCCTCGAGATCTGCGTGGGGGCCCTTCTGCTCCTTGCTGCTCACCGCGTTGTCCGGCCACTCGCCGTCGGCTAGTGGCCCTCTTCACGACGCACCACGACAGTTTTTCATCACTGGTCTGGTTGCTCCAGACTGGCCTTTGCTCCCCTTCAACAGAGGAGTACCTCGGACCCTCCTGGTCCACTCCAGACGCCATCTTGACTCCCCCGCGTGGGCTTGCCTCTGCTAAAGACCTGCTGCCCCACTCCTGGGCCCAGCATCATCGATAGCAGACACCTTCGTGGGACAGCTCGCCCTCCATCCTGGTCGCCGCCGCGCCTCCTGGTCCGAGGAACAGCCGAGTCCGACGTCACCCACTCACCTGGTCGAGGTGACTCCATCCGGTACCTTCCTGGTGCCCACACGATCGCTGGCTAGCGGTTGAGAACTGAGTCCCCTCTGCTTTCAGGTTTCCTTCATCACCGATCAAGGCTTGGATCTCGCTGAACATCGACACTGGTCGCCTGCCAGCAACTTCTTCTTTCAGGCTCCCGAGACAACAACAAGGACTCCCGACATCTTGCTGAACCCCACGCAGCCGCAGCCTCTGGGCTAGGTAACTCGAGCATTTCGGTGCTCCATCGTAGGTTCACTCTACAAGTGTCCAGCTCCTTTCCGTTTAGTCCAACTGATCGGATTCCTCCGGAATCAGTAACTTTAGACTCTCTAACCTCTCCCATTCCACTTGCAGTGTAAATGGTTTCGTGCCCTTCGGGCATTTGTCTAAATTGTGCAACTAGAAGTATTTTCCCAAGAGTTTTGTATTGTACTTAGCTCCCTGACTCATAAAGAGCCAGGGTAGTCTTGTTATAAATAAATATCCTTTATTTTCATAACAACTTGTGTGGTGTCCTTTCACTTGGTGTTCAAGGGGTATATGTGATGGTAAACAGCTGGCTTAACACGCCCTCTAGAGTTTAGCCTGAAGACTGCTCTTGTCCACGCTACTAGGATAGCTGGTCTACAAGGTTGACTTACAACCAATCATCAATAAGGGTCGTTTGGAATGATACACAGTGATCACTAGAATAGTGAGCACTACATATCAGGCCAACTTCTCACATTGGTGAGCAGCGGTTGGGATTTGAGCTTGCTGTTGTTTTACCACACACGTATCCTAAGAATATCAAGTTGAAAGATCACATAAGTACCCAGGTACATATAACTTAACTTAGAATACTCAGAGTTCTACTGAACCAGCTGTTATAGTGAAACAGGGACTAGCACACCCTGACTATAACTCCTAGCAAGGGATCAGTAGGGAAACACATAGTGTAGGTAGGTGCATCACTTACACCTCACTAGAAAGCATGTCGGTCCGCGGAGAGTCTACAGAGACTCCCTTAGTGGTCATTGACCCTCCACAGGTCATGTCACGATATGCAGCTCTTAGCTTCACGGAGATGAGACAACTGTGTGCCTCCAGGAAGCTAAAACAGGGTTCTAACCCTACCGTCCCATTCCTGATAGGTCTCTTAGAGACTTATGATGCTAGAAGGGCTCTTAACGTAGGCCCCTCTAACCCAGATGGGAGCATGCCCCCCTTAGAGGGAACCCTTGGTGACCCAGACCTCGGCCTCCATACAGAGGAGGAAGAGGAGGAGGAATTATCAGGAGACGAGGCAGACAAAGGTCCAGTAGTAGTCGGCAGGCTCACGAGGACCAACTTAAGCAGGCACGAGAATGGAACTGGGGGAGCCCCGGGCCCACGCTCAAGCAGGCTTAACCTTGGGAACGGACGAGCTAGGTCTCTCTCGAGAGGCTCTAACTGATCTGTTCGAACACATGTCTCTCAGGCATCTTCTCAGAGAGGAATGACATCCCCTCAGAGAAGGGAGCACGAAGCGAAGATGAGGGAAGTCAATCTGAGGATCGAGCGGGAAGAACTTGCCCTCGCCAAAGAAAGACTTGCCTTGGCCCGAGAGCAGAAATTGAGTGGGTTAGACCCCACTGGTGGCAGCATTCTCATTAGAGAGAAAGACAGGAGTATAGACACTAGACACCTGAGTAAAATAGTGCCCCCCTTTAAACAAGGGGACGACATCCACAAGTGGATAACTGCTTTGGAGAGGGCCTGCACTGTCCAGTGCGTCCCCCCAAGTCAGTGGCCAGCTATACTGGGGCTCTCCTTTGAAGGTAAAGGACAGGACAAGCTCCTCACTACGAGAGCTGAGGACGCTAACAACTACCAAGTCCTGAAAAATACACTGATTGATGGGTTCGGCTTAACCACTGAGCAGTACAGGTTGCTGTTCAGAGACACCCAGAAAATTCAGTCTCAGGATTGGACTGACTTTGTCGATTGTGCCACTAAGGCTTTGGAAGGCTGGTTGCTGGGTAGCAAGGTTACTGATTACACAGGATTGTACAATCTTATCATGAGAGAACAGATTTTAAACAACTGTCAGAACCAATTGTTGCATCAGCACCTTGTCGACTCGGAGCTGACCTCTCCCCAAGAATTGGGAAAGAAGGCAGACAGATGGGTCAGAACAAGGGTCAAGCAGAACCAGACTCAGAACCAGGGTGGTCAGAAGAAAGCAGACCAAAAGGGTAGTAACAAGAACGAACAAAATGACCAGAAGTCTTCGACAGGTCCCCAACAAACCAAAGAGGGTGGGGGTCAGGCTTCACAGAAGAAGAAGACTCAAGAAGGCCAGTCAAAAAGGTGGTGCCAATACTGTAAAAGTAAGACTCACTGGTTTAGTGAGTGCACCAAGAAAGGAGGGCAAACTCCTGCCACTGCAGCCCCTAAGGCACCTGCACCCCCTAGTACAGTCAGCAGTGGTAGTGCGCCTCCCAAGGCATTAGTTGGGTTAACCTTGGGAACTGAGGGGTGTGAGGACTTAGTTGGCACGCTCACTCAGGCCGTCCTTGTCTGTACAGGGGATATGGATATGTCCCCTGATGCCAGTCCCAATACTTTGGGCAAATACAGACAGACGCCTTTGATCACTGGAAAAGTGGCTCAGGCCTACAGGGACACTTGTGCCAGTGTCACAATGGTGACACCTAACTTTGTGGACCCTGGACAGATCATGCTAGGTACCGATTACCTAGTGACCAATGCCAGCAATGTCACTACCAATCACAGTATGGCAGTTGTTGATTTCTCCTGGGGAGGGGTAAGTGGCCCAAAGAAAGTTGTGGTTAGTTCAGACCTCCCCGTAGAATGTCTGTTGGGCAATGATTTGGAAACGTCACAATGGTCAGAAGTGGAGCAGAGGACTCACATGGAAATGTTAGGCTTGCCAGCACATGTCCTTGCTGTGACCAGGTCACAGGCCAAAAGATGCCCCACTGAACAGGTGCTGGATCCTGGAAGAACGGACCAGACACCATCCAAGAAAAGGAGCAGTAAGGGTAAGGCCTCGCCTTCCCCCTTGCCCCAGGTCATGGATCAAGTCTCTGAGGAGGCTGACCTTAACGAACTAAGGGAAACTGAGCCAAAAGAGCTTGAACCTGGTCAGGTTGAGTTTCTGGGCTCGGGGGGACCCTCTAGGGAAGACCTGGGGAAGGCACAGTTAGACTGCCCCTCACTTGAACCCCTCAGACAGCAGGCTGCTGCTGAGGCTGCAGGGAACGCCACAGGTACCCACAAAGTGTACTGGGACGATGGACTCCTGTACTCCGAGGCAAGAGACCCCAAGCCTGGCGCGACCAGGAGGCTGGTCATCCCCTTGTCTCTGAGAGGTTTCCTTCTTACCTTGGCCCACGAGATTCCCCTTGCAGGTCACTTAGGCCAGAATAAGACTTGGGACAGAATTGTTCCACACTTTCACTGGCCCCACATGTCCGAAGATACGAAGGAGTTTTGTCGCTCCTGTGTCACTTGCCAAGCCAGTGGTAAGTCAGGTGGCACGACAAAGGCCCCCCTCATACCACTGCCGGTGGTGGGGGTACCCTTTGAACGAGTGGGGATCGACATTGTCGGACCAATGGAACCCCAGACAGCATCAGGGCACAAGTTTATACTGGTGGTGGTCGACCACGCCACCAGGTATCCTGAAGCTATTCCCCTTAGGACCACTACAGCACCTGTTGTGGCACGAGCCCTAGTTGGAGTGTTCTCCAGAGTGGGCTTCCCTAAGGAGGTTGTCTCTGACAGAGGTGCAAACTTCATGTCGGGATATCTGACTGCTATGTGGAAGGAGTGTGGTGTCAACTACAAGTTCACCACACCCTATCACCCACAATGCAATGGGCTTGTTGAGAGATTCAACAGGACCCTGAAAGGGATGATTCATGGACTACCTGAAAAGCTTCGGCGGAGATGGGATGTCCTGATACCCTGCCTCTTGTTCGCCTACAGAGAGGTCCCGCAGAAGGGGGTTGGCTACAGCCCTTTTGAGCTTCTGTTCGGACATCCTGTAAGGGGACCCCTTTGTTTGGTAAAGGAAGGATGGGAGAGACCTCTCAAAAAGCCGGCATCAAACATTGTGGACTATGTGCTCGGTCTCCGCTCGCGGATGGCTGAGTACATGGAAAAGGCATCTAAAAACCTTGAGGCGAGCCAAGAATTACAAAAAGCTTGGCACGACCAAAAGGCTGTCCTGACTGTGTATCAGCCTGGACAGAAGGTGTGGGTGCTGGAGCCAGTGGCCCCAGCAGCACTCAAAGACAAATGGTCTGGGCCCCACACGATCATTGAGCAAAAGGGAGAGGTCACCTACTTGGTAGACCTGGGAACTCCCCGGAGCCCCCACAGGGTGCTCCATGTAAACAGGCTCAAGGCATATGTCGACAGGGAGGGCATGGGCTTACTCATGGCCACAGATGAGGGACAGGAGGAGGAGAGCGACCCTCTCCCGGACCTGCTCTCTCAGAACCCTGACGATGGATCAGTAGATGGTGTTGTCTTTTGTGGCAGCCTCTCTGGACATCAACAAAAGGATTGTAAACAGGTTCTTCAATCCTTCCGACATATGTTCTCTCTGACACCCAGTCAGACCAATTGGTGTACCCATGAGGTCGACACTGGGGACAGTCTGCCCGTAAAGAGTAAAATCTATCGACAGCCTGATCATGTCAGAGACTGCATCAAGACAGAGGTGCAGAAAATGTTGGAGCTGGGAGTCATTGAGCCCTCGGACAGCCCCTGGGCTAGTCCAGTAGTTCTCGTGCCGAAACCTCACACCCAGGGCGGTAAGAAAGAAATGAGGTTTTGCGTAGACTACAGAGGCCTCAATGCAGTCACTAAGACTGACGCCCACCCAATACCAAGAGCAGATGAACTTATAGACCGGTTGGCTTCGGCCAACTACTTAAGCACATTTGACCTGACAGCTGGGTATTGGCAAATCAGGTTAGCTGAGGAGGCCAAGCCCAAAACCGCATTTTCTACCCCGGGTGGGCATTATCAGTTCGTGGTAATGCCCTTTGGTTTGAAAAATGCACCTGCCACCTTCCAAAGGCTGGTGAATCAAGTTCTCACTGGGTTGGACGACTTCTGTGCGGCGTATCTGGACGATATCGCTGTCTTTAGCTCCACCTGGGAGGATCACCTGGTCCACCTGAGGAAAGTGTTAGAGGCTCTGCAAAAGGCAGGCCTCACTATCAAGGCCACTAAGTGCCAGATAGGGCAGACACAGGTTGTATACCTGGGCCACCTTGTAGGTGGAGGCCAGGTTCAGCCATTGGAGAGCAAGATACAGGCCATCCAGGACTGGGCTCCTCCAACCACCCAGACTCAGGTTCGAGCTTTCTTGGGCCTGACTGGTTATTACCGGAAATTTGTCAGAAATTATGGATCAATTGTGACCCCGCTAAACGATCTGACAAGTAAAAAGATGCCAAAAAAAGTTCAGTGGACAGCAAGCTGTCAAAAGGCATTCGATGACCTAAAACAGGCCATGTGCACAGCACCTATCCTAAAGAGTCCAGACTACTCCAAACCATTCATTGTCCAAACAGACGCTTCAGAGTTGGGTGTGGGAGCTGTTCTATCTCAGCTGAATTTTGATGGTCATGACCAGCCCATAGCTTTTATTAGCAGGAGGCTGACCCCCAGAGAGAAGAATTGGTCAGCTATTGAGAGGGAGGCCTTTGCTGTGGTTTGGGCCCTGAAGAAGTTGAGGCCATACTTGTTTGGCACTCACTTCAAGATTCAGACTGACCATAAGCCCCTCTTGTGGCTAAACCAAATGAAGGGTGAAAACCCCAAACTACTTAGGTGGTCCATTTCCCTACAGGGGATGGACTTCACAGTGGAGCATAGAGCTGGCACTGATCATGGCAATGCAGATGGGCTCTCCAGGTATTTCCACTTAGAGCAAGAAGACTCACCTGGTCAAGGTTAGCTTATTTTCCCAAAGTTTGGGGGGGGGTCATGTAGGAGAGTAGGGTCTGCAATCCTATGATCACCCAGATTTTTTGCTTTTGCTTCATTGGTTTACGACTTTCCCTGGCTGTGGGCCTGCCAATCAGACCCACAGCCTAGCTGTTCTCTCTCCAGATTAACACACATGTACATTAGGTGCATCCACTAATTGGAACTGGGCCGCCTTATCAGTCCCTGTATCAGCATACCACAGGTATCCAGGGCATCGGCGTACCCAGGGCCTACCAGGGGCTGCAGCATGTATTATGCCACCCCTGGATGGCCACCCAAATCTGACACAACTGGCTGCACGACAGCTGGGGCAAGGTGGTGTAATCACCCGTTGCTGTAGGTGTAGTATTCCTATACCTAACCCTAAAATGGACACATGGATTCCTATCAGTCACTCCTATGGCAGGCCTTATCAATCCTGAAGGCAGAGTGCGGGGAATCATGTGAGATGGTGCTCTGGCGCGAGCTGAGCCCGTCGGCGGCTTGCGGAACCAAGTCCTAATAGCTGTTCCATGGTGACGCGTGCCATCTCCCTTGAAATGCATTATAATCCTCGCGGTTATTTGCTAACGATGGCATCGCATCACCCACACATGTCGAGTAAGGTGTCATACGAATTGGAATACGAACCCCTCGCCAATTCTGGCGACGGGGTTAGCATTCCACCCTTCTAGAGGGACACGACATGGAAGTAACCTTGAACCCCGGTTAAAGTTAACTCAAGCCTCAGCATCACAAAATGGATGCTGCAACCAGACACAAGTCTGACCTCCTGCTGCTGGGAGACCTTCCAGCGAGGGGAGCTTGGACAAAGGGTTTCCTGTCGAGGGCGGTGCTAGCACCATCCCAGACAGGGTTTGTGTATCCCAGGTAGGCAGGGCTGAAAGGAAGGTGATTGCAAGTGGCACCCCGGTGCTCACTGTGCATAGCCCGGCTCAAACCAGTTTCGGGGGCACCCCAGCCCCTGAGCTGGGGCGAAGCCGGACAAAGGATAGGGGTGTAACTACCCCCCTCCTGGTCCCACCCATAGGTAGGACCTAGTCACGGGCCAGCCCCTTTTCCTAGTATAAAGGTAGGAGCGAGTCCCCTTCCCAAATTGGATAATTCTGAAACTTGAACTACTTTCCACGAAAGGAACTCTTGACTCTTTCTGAAGACTCTCCCTTGTGGCTAAGGAGTAGCCACCCTGCACCAGCAGGCACCACCTAGGCGCTTGCGGTTTGCTGCACGTCTCTCCTACGGATCAAGACTGCCCAGCTCGACGAGACCCGGATTCCCCGCCATCTCTGACCTCTACCTACATCGTCAGCCCAGCTGAGATTCGTAGGTGCGACAAGACCTGCGGGACCGGCCATCTTCAGAACCTGCACGACGCTTATCTAGCACAACCACCGAGGGACCCTCGAGTGAGTGCACCTAGGGTTTGAGAAGCCCTAACCCTGAGTAGCTCCAGCACCGAAGCCTGCCTCCCCAGCATCCCCGAGATCTGCGTGGGGGCCCTTCTGCTCCTTGCTGCTCACCGTGTTGTCCGGCCACTCGCCGTCGGCTAGTGGCCCTCTTCACGACGCACCACGACAGTTTTTCATCACTGGTCTGGTTGCTCCAGACTGGCCTTTGCTCCCCTTCAACAGAGGAGTACCTCGGACCCTCCTGGTCCACTCCAGACGCCATCTTGACTCCCCCGCGTGGGCTTGCCTCTGCTAAAGACCTGCTGCCCCACTCCTGGGCCCAGCATCATCGATAGCAGACACCTTCGTGGGACAGCTCGCCCTCCATCCTGGTCGCCGCCGCGCCTCCTGGTCCGAGGAACAGCCGAGTCCGACGTCACCCACTCACCTGGTCGAGGTGACTCCATCCGGTACCTTCCTGGTGCCCACACGATCGCTGGCTAGCGGTTGAGAACTGAGTCCCCTCTGCTTTCAGGTTTCCTTCATCACCGATCCAGGCTTGGATCTCGCTGAACATCGACACTGGTCGCCTGCCAGCAACTTCTTCTTTCAGGCTCCCGAGACTACAACAAGGACTCCCGACATCTTGCTGAACCCCACGCAGCCGCAGCCTCTGGGCTAGGTAACTCGAGCATTTCGGTGCTCCATCGTAGGTTCACTCTACAAGTGTCCAGCTCCTTTCCGTTTAGTCCAACTGATTGGATTTCTCCGGAATCAGTAACTTTAGACTCTCTAACCTCTCCCATTCCACTTGCAGTGTAAATGGTTTTGTGCCCTTCGGGCATTTGTGTAAATTGTGCAACTAGAAGTATTTTCCCAAGAGTTTTGTATTGTGCTTAGCTCCCTGACTCATAAAGAGCCAGGGTAGTCTTGTTATAAATAAATATCCTTTATTTTCATAACAACTTGTGTGGTGTCCTTTCACTTGGTGTTCAAGGGGTATATGTGATGGTAAACAGCTGGCTTAACACGCCCTCTAGAGTTTAGCCTGAAGACTGCTCTTGTCCACGCTACTAGGATAGCTGGTCTACAAGGTTGACTTACAACCAATCATCAATAAGGGTCGTTTGGAATGATACACAGTGATCACTAGAATAGTGAGCACTACATATCAGGCCAACTTCTCACAACCCCCTTCTCCCCGCCCTAAACTACAAACTCCCTACATGTCACCCAGGCCCTGAGGTCCAAATACCCAGACCCCCTCTGAACACCCATGCTGTCCCTATCCCTTGGCTTTCACTACCAGTCTTCCTCCCAACCCGTGCTGTCCCTAAACCTACCCCAACCCCTTCCACTGCCTTTAAGCCTAAAACCATAACGCCTATTTTTTAAAACTACTGAGACCCCTCTGAGCCCTAAAAACTACCCCGCCATCCTCTAAGCCCAAAACACTGTCCCAACTTCCCATTCCCTTCCCCCTGCCCTAAGGCCTAAAACCCAGACCTTTAGCTAACACTATACTCACCCACTCCGACCCCAACCCCCCTCCCCAGCCCTGAAAAGTAATACTACCCTGACCCCTCAGCCCTGAAAACGACCCCCTCCCCAGCCCTGAAATCAACCCCCTCCCCAGCCCTGAAAACAAACCAGCCTCCCCCCCAAGCCCTGAAAATGTCCCTCTACGCCCCTAGCCCTGTAACTACCACCCAAAACCATACAAACTACCCACCAAACCCAGCCCAACTTACCTTACCGCACCCTCCGCCAAGGTCCAAGGTCTTCCTGCTTCCAAGTTCCACCCAGCAGCTGCAGCAGGTATACTGCGCACTGCCTTAACCACGCATATGCGTGGTTAAGGCCTATGCATGGTTAAGGCTGGTGTAGTTATGCTTGCGTTATGCAAAGGTTGGTCGCACACTGCTCGTCACACCAGCAAGTTGCCCCAAGGGACTGTGGTAGATGTAGTGGCGACGGCGGGTACGCCTATGCCACGATGTATCAAGAACAGTATGTGTTGCGTTAGCCATCCCTGGACACGTGTTTCGAGGTAGTTGCCTCTCGTCAGCAGGGAGCAGGTCAGTGTAAAGGGGTGCCGCGTGGACTGCCAAAAATGTAATTAAAACAGGTCAAGTACCTCTCATGGCGCGCAGGTGCAGATCCAAGGCTCGTCAGCCCCTTGGATCTGCACCTGCGCGCCATGAGAGGTACTTGACCTGTTTTAATTACATTTTTGGCAGTCCACGCGGCACCCCTTTACACTGACCTGCTCCCTGCTGACGAGAGGCAACTACCTCGAAACACGTGTCCAGGGATGGCTAACGCAACATATACTGTTCTTTATACATCGTGGCATAGGCGTACCCGCCGTCGCCACTACATCTACCACAGTCCCTTGGGGCAACTTGCTGGTGTGACGAGCAGTGTGCGACCAACCTTTGCATAATTTATTACGGCTCCCTTGAGCCAACGGGCTGACGAGCCTTGGATCTGCACCTGCGCGCCATGAGAGGTACTTGACCTGTTTTAATTACATTTTGGCAGTCCACGCGGCACCCCTTTACACTGACCTGCTCCCTGCTGACGAGAGGCAACTACCTCGAAACACGTGTCCAGGGATGGCTAACGCAACATATACTGTTCTTTATACATCGTGGCATAGGCGTACCCGCCGTCGCCACTACATCTACCACAGTCCCTTGGGGCAACTTGCTGGTGTGACGAGCAGTGTGCGACCAACCTTTGCATAGTTATGCTTGCGTAGTCAGAACACATGTGGCTCTGCCTGCATTGTTCCAACTGTTCCCCAGGGGCAGCAGCATACCTGCTCCCCCATAAAAAAAGATTCTTGCACTCCCTCAAAACTGCAGGCCTTAGTCTTCATCAGGCCTTGTACATGTATGAAGGGTGACTATATTGTGTTGTGTGTGTGTGTATGCTGAATACACATTTGTTAGGATTTCTGAAGTTTTTGGGATTCCACATGTTTACTGCACAAGATTTTCACCTTCTTCATGCATGGCCTCTAATTGTCCAGTTTCACTGACATGGAAACTCATGCATACACTCTTTCCATTTCCCCTCCCTAGAAGTGGTGTATCTTGTGGGTGGTTGATGTAGCCAGTCTTAGGGCCTGATTTGCAATTTAACAGATAGGGTATTCTAAGACAAAGACAGCACAGTTTCACTGACATGGAAACTTGCACATACACACTTTCCATTTCCCCTCCCTAGAACTGGTGTAACTTTTGGGTGGGTGATGTAGCCCGTCTAAGGATCTGATTTAGAGTTTGGCAGACAGGGTATTCTAAGACAAACATAGCAAAGTACCTTATCTACCAAACTATCAGCCCGCCAGCTCGGTTTTTAGTCAGGTACACCTTCATGTTTCCAATAGAGGTGCTAGAGTTGGCTCCACTCTTGGAAACCGTACACCGACGGGCCAATGGAGATAAGGCCATCTATTTATGTGAATTAGACCGTCTGCCTTATTTAGAGAGGATGGTCTAAAAAAGAAAAAAAAATGACCCCCACATCCTTAGAAAAAGCCTCCAGGGCATCAGGGGCATTCGTTTTTGTTTTTGACAAACAAGCTCCCGCGAGGTTTACAAAAAAAAACCATAAATGTTTGCAGGGCAGCTACCTGAAATATTGGGGGCAGCTCAGCAAACTTTCTGTGCTATCAGAGAAACCTTCATGGCAGCGGCTTCTCTGATGGCACAGAGACCACCTCAGTGCCAGCAGTGATCTCAAAATATGGTGGGCAGTCGTCTGGTCAAGATGGTGCAAGTAATTACACCCACCATTCTGAATGACGGAGCATAACACTGTATCTTAAATTCAAGACAGCCCTAAATTCACATCATTCAGATCGCCCACATTAGACTGGATCGCAGCCAGTGTTAAAACTCAATTGTATGAGGCAATGTGTACCAGCATTAGTACACCTCCCAAAACATCCAAATCAGTCAAAATACAGCTCATTAAAGTGATTACATTGAATGAGCCCGATTACTGAGTTCTAGATCATTAAAAAGTTAAAGGATTTTATTACAAAATGTGAAAATAAATCGAACAGAAACTATGCTATGAAGCCTCCCAAAGACAGAGTTATACAAAAAATGCAAAAATCAAAAAATATTCTAAGATCCAATGGACAGCAAAATCAGAAAAGAAACGGGCAGCATCCCTAGAAGAACAAGAACGTCTTCTCTCTTACCCCCAAAACCAAGGGGTTTTTATTCACAATCCTTGCACAGTAAATCAACATTTGTGCAGAGTCATTGTGGTGTGAGCAAATGTACCATTTCTTCAGCAAATCAGATCGCATTAAAATTAAACGTCATTACCTTAACACCTAAGAACTATCTCATTTTCTTGATTAATTATTCAACATCCCCTATGCTAATGTAATCCGTAGTTGTTTGACCAAATAAGAAACATTTGACAATAAAACTTTCTTTGAATAAACAGATCTAGTGAAGAAACGGAAGATGTGGTTACATGTAACAATATTACATCTAAGCTGTGAAAGATTCATTGTAAGCAGAACAACAGCAATGAAAATAAACAATTATGACGTCGGCTTAATAGTGTTCTGGTGTGAGCCTGTGGGGAGAAGTGGTACAAGAATATGTGCATGGCGTGGGGGACTGAATGAGTGACAGAGATGACTTCCCTCTTCTTCAAGATGGCGTTTTACATAGAAATGTGGGCAAACTAAAACACTTCAGAATATATATTTCTACAGACCACAGGATATTCGTTTCAAACCCAATCGTATTAAATCAATATGCTGATCGCGTGTGTAAATACATATTGCACATTAATAATGATGCACATAAAATATAAATCTACAAAACACTTCTCCAAACCCCCTCTGATTTCTTTAGAATCACTAAAACAATTAATACAACTTTATTAATCAGAACTATAGTGTATTCTCCTCCATCATCTTCAGCTGGTGGTAGACACAATCTTTGTCATGTTCCATCTCAAATTTTACTTCACGTTTCCTTTTCAATGATTTCCTTTGATTCTTGCACCCAATAATTTTAAATAGATACCCAGAGAAGTTTAACAAAAGAAACAGGACAATAGTGCAAATCATTGATATTATGAGTGTCAGAATTAAACAAAAAGTTCCTCCACCCAAATTATCAATTCCTTCACCAATCTTGCTAAACCCCTTGCCTATCTCACTAACCTAGCAGCCTACAATCTTTAATTCACAGTGTTCTTTTGAAGCTTGAAGTTCACACCAGATATTAGGTACAGCAACTCTTAACCTTCACCACCTTGCAAACACAGCCTTCCTTCGTAAGAAGAAACTCTAGCGCTAAGACGTTTTGCATTACCATGGCATGTATAGTGATTAATTCAGAATTAATTTGGGTTAAGGCCCCAGCAGTGATTGAAGCAAGTACATCCACAAGCATAGATACATTTCCTATTTTCACATCATTCATAGCCACATCTATAGGGGGAAAAATAGCACCTAATATATGTAATATATCCATCCAAATTCACGTTTTACTCTCTTCAACCCAACTGCTTCATCCACTCTACTCATATGATAGACTCTAGGGGCCTGATTCACAAAAGTAAACTTGGACCAAAAGTCTAAGTTTAGACCTGAAGTCTAAGTTTAGACCTAAAGTCTAACTTTACTACTACTAAAGTTAGACTTTTAGTCTCAGTTAGACTTTTGGTCTGAACTTAGACCAAAAGTCTAACTTTAGTAATAGTAAAGTTTTGCATGTTAGGGTAGTCTGATCACCGCCTCTGTTTGTGCTGGTTCTGTTGCCTGCCACCTGGGACTGCTGGGCCTGGGAGCCTACACCTCCCGGCACGTCGCCTGCCAGCCACTGCACATCACAGGTGCTGGAGCGCCATATCTAGGGCAGCAGCGTTCCGCAGCACGGGACGCGCATGGTTAATGCCCGCGCATGGCCTTGACGAAGACCGGGCAAAGAGTGGGTCGGCCTACCCCCGTCCGCTGCCCTTTGATGCTGGGCTGGAACACCCCTCTTGGCTCCTTTACTTGGCTTCTCAACATTGAGGTACTTGTATTCTTGTTTTGTAGGCTTCTGTTGATTAGTTCCCTTGGAGCCTACAAGGGGCTTGGAGTCCACTCAACTGAACGGTCCTGCCTTGGCCAACACAGAGCAATAGATGCTAGGTCAGGCTAGCCAATTGTTATTGCGCTCTAAGGGTCATTGCCAGGCATACCCACTGGTATCCATATTGCCAAACGAGTGTGATTATGGGCAAAAGGAAGATGAATGCAGGCACATCTAGTGGAAATACTATTACTAATATAGACTCCTTTTTGGTCTGGGCAGCAAGTGTTATCTGAAAGGCAATAGCCCTATTTGAAAGGAGACTATCTCTGGAGACGGAGAGAGGGATTACTTCCCCCCATTGACTCTGAGGGAGCAACTGGCACCCTGCTAAAAGACATGTCACTCCCTGCAGCTACGTATGCTGAGACTACAGAGACTTTTTCAGATGATGACATCACGCCAGTTGAAACCCCAGTTAAAAAGAAGAGGGCTGGGGGGAAGAGAGCATCTAAGTCACACAAGTGGGTGGTCTCTCCAGTTATATGTGCCAATTTTGACCCATATCATGTAATGGACAAGTTACTCCCTAGGTTTGAAACATTATTTAAAAGCCTGCTGTCCCCCATTTTATTGCGGCTTGAAGGGATAGAGGCTAAACTCAGTTTGTTCCCCCCTTCTGACCTTTGTGCTCCTGATAGCAAAGCCATGACAGCGGCTGTGGGGTCCAGTTGTCAGGCTGGGCCCTCATTTGAGGACTGTACTGGTTTTGGGAGTCGCCTCAAGCGAGCATAGTCATCTAGTACCTGGGGTTCAGAGTGTTATGTCAATCCCTCAAGGGAGTGTTTGCAGGACAGGGTCTAACTGTGTTACCCAGGCTGTGGCTGCCCCTAGACGGGTGGATCTCCCTGAAGTTGCATTTGAGCCCAGTGGGGGTAGAGTTAATATACCCACCTTGAGTAGGCCTCTTATGGCACGAGTCGGTGATACCACATTCCTACACTTGCCCCCAGAGTCAGCACCCATGGTTGCTATTTTGACGGGAGTTGGACCTATCAAGTAAAGTATGAGAGAGCCCATGGTAGGCCTTATGCATAAGGTCAAACACTGGTGTGATAGTACCATAGTGAAAGGGCACCTTCTGTCCCCATATGTGATAATGGCAAGAAGAGTGGGTTGGGTGGGTTCTAAGGTGAAGAAAAATATCAAGGGGGATTGCACCATGCTTAATTTAAGGCATTCTAGATATACAAAAGCCCTGGTGCAGAGCAATTTTCCCCACAATGCGAGTGCAAAGATCAGGTTTGTTCCTCTTCAATATGTTTACCTCACCCATTCAGTAGTGATTGGTCTGCCCCCAGGCCCCTCATGATGTCTCAGGATGAGATTGCCAGGACATATATTCCACTTGGTAATATGTCACAACAGGACAGGTTGCTGGGCCCCAGGCCTATGGGTCTGGTAACCACTGTGCCTATTCTGTCTCATTATGTGCCCCCTATTTCTCTGATTCCTTCTGTTATGAGGGCTATGACCTGGAATATTGCGGCCTGAGGGCCAAAAGATTCATCAGATATACTTGCAGTAGAGTTGGTGTTAAAAAACAATCCCCCTCTCTTGGAAGGCAATTTTTATAATTCCTTTTGTAGAAGTTCAGATACTGAACACATTGCCACATGCAGTGTTTTCTGGAACATTAAGGGGAGACGAGGACCTCTTATTATCAGATCATAATCTTTAGTGCCTTTAACATACATCTATGTCAGCTAGATTGCACCCTTGTTAAAGGCCCTTTGGATGCAATTTCCACAGTCACCCATTTTGAGCATACCGAACAAGGTATTTGATTGAAGGTTCTCCTTGTGGTTAATAACAAGCACTGCCTGGAAGAGTTGGGTGGGTGATACTGTTTCTTATTTCTCAGTAGAGATTGTTCCTCTACTATTGAATTTATTATGTTATATGTCCCTCCGGTTCCCGCAGTTAATACCGCAGTCAATGCCTTGATAGTCTTTTGGAACAAATTTAGCAATCATAATTTCATAACGGTGGAATTGGCCTGAAATCTAGATGTAAATGGCAAGGAGGGTAAGAGTGTTCCGAACAGTGGTATTAATACAAGGGATCAAGCCCGTAGGCTGAAGTGGGACTTGGTGATAATGGAGCCTTTTTTTAGAAATGTGGATATGGTAGCACAGGTGACATTGCATTATGTCTTAATAGTGGAACACAGGATCGGCTAGTATTGGATGCTTTTAATAAGCTACGTAAGCAGATTGCTAATATTTTGACATCTCATGGCAAGATTAATAGAAATAAAGAAGAAAGATGGTAATTGTTCTAAGACCCATAGGTACTTAATGGCCACACTTAAGCAGGAAACTAGGGATGAGGATAAGATTGGGGCACGTAGGAAAGCATATAAATCGGCAACCCAGCAGAGGAAATAAGTTCATCAGGAGAAGGCTTGGGAGAACTTGTGCCAGGCGTGTTAGCCAACAGCTTTAAATGTTGGGAACTACTAAACAGTCCTTTATTTCAGGTTCAATAAACTCTAGAGTTGGTTGTACTATTGCTTCTGAGAGATAAGGACCAACACTTTGAAGGGATTTATAGTGAAGAGGACATGGGGGAGCTTGACACCCCATGGGAACCAGGAATTGAAATCTCACCTCTGATTTTCAATGCTGAAGAGGTACATAAAGCCATTTTGGCCACAGTTGGGGAGAATGCGCCAGGCCCGGATGGGATTCCCCAGACCTTTATAAAGCTGACCCTTCGACCTAGGCTAAGATTTTGACATGTGTTTTCAACGCAGCCTCTGCTTTCTCCTCTACCTGGTCTAAGGCCACTATTTTACCAATTTTCAAAAAAGGGACGAGGGACGATCCAGCCTGTTACCGCATTATTTCCCTTGTTGATTTTGCAAAAAAAATCATGGGGAAGGTTGTTCTGGAGCGCTTAACCTCCTTACTTGATAATTTTAACGTTATTTCAGAGCTCCAGTATGGCTTAAAGCAGGGAAGAGGGACATTGAATTAGTGCGTCAACCTACATCTGATTGCGGGAAAATATACTATAGCCAAGAGGGGTTGCCTGCACATGGCTTTAATGAATTTAACTGCAGTGTTTGACCATGTTAATAGATACAAGCACTGGCGTATCCTCTTGGGCCTGGGTATAGCTGCAGATTTTGTGGCTTTTTTTTACATATCTCCCATTCTAGTCTTACAGATTTGGTGAGGTATAATGAGAATGGTAGTTTGCCTGCTTCCTGGGGGTCAAGAGAGGGGCAAGGTAGGGGTGTATTTTGGCTCCCCCTCTGTGTTCCCTATATATTAACAAGCTAGGGAATGTATTGACAACAGCTAGTAGAGATATTCCTAGGGTGAGCACTAAAGTTATCCCTGCATGCTATACGCAGACGATGCAGTGTTGCTCGCATGAACTGCTGTGGGTCTTCAAAACCTTCTAAACGCTTTCATTGATTTTATAGATTCCTTAGATCTATCTACCAATTTTACTAAATCTCATACTATGACGATTGGTAGTCGGAAGGCCGTTGGATGCAAGTTTGTCTGTTGGGGGACAGGACTTACTAAAGTTTCAACCTTCCCCTATTTGGGCGTGTTATTTGACAATAGAGGATCATGGGTTGCTCAAAGAGTCCTTACAAAGTAATTTTGGCGAGGGCCGAAGGTGCTACAATGGATTTCGCAAAGAGATTAGAGGCCAAACCAGTGACTGCCCTACTAAAGGTTTTTAAAGAAAAATTTATTCCTGTGGCAGGCTATGGGAGTGACGTGTTGGGTTCAAAGATGCTAGAGATCTGCATGTGGTTGAGAATTTATTTCTGAGTAGACTTCTCGCTGTTCCCACTAGCACCCCCTCATTTATGATTCATGAAGAGCTTGGAGTGGGTAACATATCTGACCTTATCTCAGTGGCACCCATAATGCGCTGGTTGACAATCTGGTCAAGTCCCATCCCCACCCTGAATCAATATATACTAAAGGATTGTAGTGCTCTTGAGGGTGCATTACGTATCCCGTGGATAGGATATGTTAAGGAGCAGCTGAGGAGGATAGGTTGTTTGGATCTGTTTATTAACCCAAGACCAATACACCCCAGCAAATTGCAGGTATAAAAAACATGTTTTTGGCCAGGCGGCTTGGTGGAAGGGAAGACAGGGAACTTGTCAAACCCACTGTGCGACAATATACATTGTTGAAAACAAGTTTACGGGGGAAACTCTACTTGTCGTTTGTTAACAACATCCATCATCGTTTCTTACTGACTAGATTCAGAAGTAATTCCATACATGGTTTTTAGCTCTTCCCAAGGGATTATCAAAGCCAGGAGTTTTAAAACCCTGCCCTGTGACAATTTTTCGGAGCAGGACTGTAGGAGAGTGGAATCTGACTAATGGTTGCCCCCAACTTTTTGCCTGGTATTTAAGTGGTTTTTGACTAGTCTGGCTGGGATCCTGCTATCCAGGACCCCAGCCTATCTGCTTTCTCCCTAAAACTGATGAAAAGTACTCTAGGTACAAACCTAATTGGATGCTGGGCATGCCCTACCAGTCCCTTGTAGATGGTACCCTAGGTACCCAGGGCATGGGTCCCCCAGTAGGCCTACCAGGGCTGCAGCACTTATTGTGCCACCCTGGGACAGCCACCCAAACTGACACCACCAGACCACTACTGTAGTCTGGGTAAGGTGGTGCTAGCACCCCTTACAGGGATGTAGGTACCCTATATCCCACACCATTACAACACATATACTCTCATAGGTCACCCCTATGGCAGGCCCTGGTAATCCTACAGGGCTGGGTGCTGAGGTATGTGTGAGGGGGGACCCCTACATGAGTAGGACCTCTCTGCAACCTTCGTAAAATCGTTACTGGGTTGTTTGTAGTGTAGCCATACCATATACTCTTAACCGCATTGTAAGTTATCGCGTCATCGCTGTAACTTGGGAATGGCTACACAGAACCATATCGTGTTTGGTGTCAAACATGAAGGAATCATACCCCCAGTCCAGCCATGGGCATGAGGGTACAATTCCCCCTTGCTAGGAGGGTGATATGGGAAAAGCGGTAGAATTTAGACACCAATTTAAAAGTGCACATGTACCACAAAATGGCTACTGTTCGCCACCTACACGACTCTGGCTGGCTGTTGCTGGGGAAAACCCCAGCCTCGCCATCTGGACAATAGGGCTCCTGTGGCAGGGAGGTGCCAGCACCTCCCCAGACAGGATATGTGGATTGGAACAGGGTGGGTGCACCAAATGTCCTTTCAGAGTTGCACGTAGGCAGCTGCAGAGCCCCAATTCTGCATACACCGCCTGGAACCGGTTCAGGGGCATCCTGCCCCTCGCCCAGGCGGGAAACACACAAAGGGGAGTGGGTGTAGCCACCCTTTCCCGCCTCTACTCTGATTGGCAGGCTCCATTTGGGACCATCCCCTAATCTTGGGGATATAAGTGAATAACATGGCCCCAGAGCCTCAGATTCGTCCAGAACTTAACAGAACTGACCTTCGACGAGCTGCTGCCCAGCTGACTGAAGAAATCTCCCTTGAGATAAAGGAGTTATCCCCCTGCTTGGCAGGCACCTAAAAGACTGCAAGATACCCGGTTGGAACTTCGCTGCTCTCACGAACTTCGACGCCTTCCATCAACCTTGAGGTGGGTCTCCAGTGCATCCCAGAGTCCTGTGAGCGTGCCCAGCAAGTCTGAGCACCGTGGACCACGTGCTTGCCGAGATCCCTGCATACCCCGAGACCCCAGCCACCTCTTGCATAGCACACGACCCCGACCAGTGGGGAAGTTGTGCTTTGGCCCATTTCTGAGCCAACCTTCAAGCAGCATCCGTGCCAAAGCTCAGCTCCCTAGTCCGCTCCGGTGGCCCGTGGGAGCCCTTTTACGCACTCCATTTTGCTGCCTTCTGCGGTCCCTTGTCTCTCGACTTGTGGGCCCTGACGGAGGACAATCTACCTTTCCAAGAGTTCCCCTGGTTGCTCCAGGCCTGCTCTGTGCTCCCTGCAAAGGAGAGCACCCTCAGACCTCGTGGGTCTGCACCAGCAGCTGCTTTGTTCATCTTGCGTGGGTTGCGGTTGCCAATGCTTAGTGGATCCAATCGGGACACTAACACTGCAGCGACCCTCATCCGATGTGGGACAGTCGTCCTCCAGAAGCTGGCCTTCCTTGAAGCCTCCCGGAGCCCGTGACTGCAGAGCCCAGCTGTACCTTCCTCACCTGAAGCACCCGACCTCCACGAGCTCCTTCCTGTGAGCTCCCTGGTCACTGTGCCGTGACCCAGACTCTGTCCCCTCTGCTTTCAGGTCCTTCTCTACATTTCCTACATCTTTAATCTTCACGACTTCAGCGACGCTTTCAGCTAGCAGCAGTTTGGACTACTTTTCCATTGAAAATCAGCCCGCGACCCGACACCAGAATCGACCTATGCACCCGGCTTCCCTGGGGCAGGTAACAGTGGTACTTCGGTACTCCCGTGGTGGTGGTCTCTCCAAAGCCTTAAGTCTCAAGTCTTAACTTTGTACTACTGCTAGAAGTGTCCTTTAACTTTAAATATTCAACCGCGACATTCTCCGTAGACTAACATTGGGATCCCGACAGCAGCTTCTTTCACTGCACACGCCTCCCGTGGGTCCCCTTCCTCATAACTGTGGGTGGATTCTGAAGGGGCAAGCGATCCTGAATACCCTAGGCATTGCCTGTAGAATTGTCGTGGTTCTTATACCACTATTTTAGTATATGGTTTGGCCCCCCCCGGGGCCCATTGATTTCTGTGCTATTTATTGTGTTTATAAATGCTTGTTTGAAGTGTAACTTTGCCACTAGTCACATAAAGTGTCTGTGGGATTCTACTTAGAATAAATACATCTATTTTATATATATACCTGTGTGGGCTACTCTTTCATTTGGTCATTCAAGAGGTTATTATGGTAAAACAATAAGCTTAACACTCCTTCAAGACTTAGCCTGAAGGCTGCTCTCCACAGCTACCACTAGGATAGCTTTCTTTAAAGGTTGTCTTAAACATACCATCAATAAGAGTCGAATTGGACTGGTGCAAGGTGTCCCTATAACTAGGAACAGCATATGCCAGGCCAACTTCTCACAAGGACACTATGCACTTTATATTTTTATGTGATTTTTATCGAACTTGGGGCACACATTTATTATCCCCTTGCTATAATAGAACAATTTGTACAAGCAAGGCCTGCATTGTTGTATTTACAAATGATAAATTCTCCTATGATCCTCAATGGTCATTTACTATGAACTGCTTTCTCCCTCCAGGGGTTCAACAGAAGGCTTTCATTGTTTGGATCAGAGACTAAGGGCCTTATTTAGATTTCGGCAGGTGGATATCCCATCCGTCAAAATTTAAATCCCATAATTTCCGATGGGATTTATATTCCCGCGGACGGGATATCCGTCACCGTTGTGACAGGGTAACCAGCCAAAATCTAAATCAGGCCCTAATTCTTCTTGCTGCCACTTATGCCTTTAGCTTAGAAATTGCAATAGCTCTTCACTGTGATCCTTACCTTGAAACTGGAAAGTACCAGGATCTTCACCAGAATTTACACTTTCATTGATCTGAAGTTCTATGACTTTGTTGTCTTCACCAGTTTCACTTTCAGTTTCGCAATTTTCATAATGTTCACCCCTTCTGGATTCACTCTGCATACTTTAGCTTGACTCTATGAATCATTGGTTATTTTTACCACTTATTCATCCACCATTTTTCTCTCTTTTTGTGTGAGAAGCATGGATCCACTGTAGGATTCTAGCACACTTTAACGCAGTGTTTGTAGTCAGACTCACTTGATAACGTCTTCTCCAGCGTTCTTCAAGACAGTCTTTCCTCACATGCCTCCTAACAACTATCCAATTACCAGGGCTCATATTGGACACAGTATTTCTTTTGTTGAGTCAGTTGCCAAGTTCACCTAATGAGAAACAAATTTAATCATATCAGTCAGACTTTTGCAGTAATGTGGCACAATGTCATCAGTAATTGAAGCAAGTGCTTCTGCAGGAGTATAAGCCAATCTCATTCATCTGCCCACGATCACTACATGGGTGAAAAAACAGTCTTTTTTTATCAGGAGTGCATTTAATGCTCATCAGGACAAGGGGAAGAACATCTGGCTACTTCAAACCAGTAGAAGCACAAACTTTGGCCAGTTTATTCGTGAAGGTCCATTCATCCTCGTAGCCACTCCAGAAGACTGAAGACAATAACTACAATGGAACCTCTAATAAATCTGCAGAGCAGCACAAATCAATTGAAAAATCTAATTTTTAAAATGGGAGCCACACTCTGCCTCAGTAGAAATTGGTAATCCAAATTGTGGCATAATTTTTCTTAACAAATGTTTGGCAACTGTAAGGCTGTCTGATCTCCGGGTGGGATAAGCCTCAACCCATTTAGAAAACAAGCAGACAAATACAAGAAAGCACACTGGCAGCGCCACAACATTGCTTGGAGTCTTGTAAATGATTTTCCAATAACACAGGGAAATAGAGTGGGCATTGTTGATCAAGTGGAACATATCGTGCCAACTCCATTGGTCCCACTGGGGAATCAAAGGGGAAAGACGAACCATGCTGCAGCTACTACACCACTTGAGGCTGGAAGTCTTGATCCGACTTTTTATAAGAAAATTCAATCGAAGCCAGTGGTTGTACCGAAGCCTGTGCTGCCATGTTTGGATCTGCCTCCAGAGTCTATTCCCTATGTAGTGGTTCTTGTGGGAGTCCCTATCCTGAATTATGGTACAAGGGAGGCATTTAGTGAGCTCAAAAATAAGTGTATTCACTGGCTGAACTATAACAAACCTCTCCCCAATCAGAGTAGAAGTGAAATCTTATTTGCAAGACGTGTAGACTGGGTGGGTCCAAGAGCCAAGGATATACAGGGAGACTGTGTTGTAATTAACTTTAGGGATTCTAGAACAGTGAGGCATATCTGTACAATGGAGTCAGGCAACCTCGAATCAGTGATAAAAGTCCTCCCACTTACTTATTTCTATCTGGGTGCCCCTAGTTATGGGTATGACGCATCTTTGAGGGGTTGGGTGGATCGACCTGGAAATGATCTGGAAGGTCGTATCCCTTATCCTGGAAACAGTAATCAAGCTATTAACCAATACTGTCCGCCCCCACTCGAAGTCTTCCACCACAATAATAGATTCAGTGTCCTGGACTTAGTTGATTGACGCCCAGAGCCTAATAAGTTATTCTCTATGGCTAGGGATCTTACAGGCCCACAGAACATCAAGGAAGGTCTGAAGGAGTTGAAACATAATTTTCCAAAGCAGGGGCTCCTAGAAGTACTGCCAAACATGAATGATACAGTGTGTTCATTCTGGAAAAGCCCAAGGAGCAGGGCTATTGAGCCACTAACAATGTCAGCGTTGGGTGGGCCGGAGAAGGAGTGTGTGCGGGGAAGCACTGGTAGGGTAATTATTCCATCTGATGTAAATAGGTATGTTAGTAACTCGACTACTACCACAGGGGAGCCCAACGTGAATATTAACATACTTTCCTGGAATGTGGCAGGATTAAAAAATAAATTGATTTGCGAAGAATGGGGCACGTTTATAGACACATTTGATATTTGTCTAATGCAAGAGACTTGGGCCATGGATAATTTCCAGCGGACTGGCTTCGTGTCTTATAATACACATGCAACAACCAGCGGCAGGGGAAGACCTTCAGGGGGCCTAAGTATTTGGGTGGCTCTGCATTTGGGAGTCACAGCTAGACAGCTCCCAGTTAGCTCACATGACATTCAATGTGTCCTACTTGACCTGCCAGGGAATAAACATTTAGTTTTATTGAACGTTTATTCCAGACCTTCTCCGAGCGGGCTGGAGTCTAAGGTTATTACACAGTTGAATGACTGTGTTCTGTCCCTAGACCCAGAGTACTCCGTGATAATAGGCGGTGATTTCAACTGCCAATACGAACCACTTAGTATGCTGGATTTAGATGATCCGATTGTGACAAACACACACTGGAATATTCCCGAGCCTTTGATTCCATTGGCTAAAGCTTGGACTCCATTGGCTTTGCAGATTACTGCTCTTACTCTTTCTCTGAGCCTGAGGTCATGTAATGGTAGATTCAATTCTGATAGACCTGGCCGTGCTACCTTTAATAGAATGGGGCAAACATCCATTATAGATTATATTATGATCGAAACAAGATCCTGGGATAAGGTCTCTGATTTTAGGATTGTTGACCGAGATGACAGCGATCACAATGCTCTGGTCATGACCTTAAAACCAGGAAGTTGGGGTTTGACCAGTTATGAAATCGAGCCCAATGTGGAACCACAAGCCCTCATTCTGTGTAATAACAGACGGAGAGTAAAATGGCCACGTATATTGTCCTGCTGGAACAAGATGGCAGAGATATATAGACTGGTTCTGCCCCACCTTTGTGAAATGGCCGGAGAAGGGCTGAATTGTTCTATCACTGGGTGGGGTACAAGGCCGGTTGAAATTCACAGCCAGCTGGCCTCTAAACTATCGGAGGTGTTCTTTCCGATTGGGAGCTCCAAGGATAAATTGGTCAAAACCAACTCTTGGTATAATGCTCAGTGTCGGAAGTTGAAAAGTGAATTGATCTAAGCAGTCAAGGCCAAGGATAAAGTAAGGATTAAAATACTCCGAGCACAGTATAGACAGAACATAGAAAGGGTAAGAAAGGCTTGGGAGGATGATAAGTGGGAGGAATTAAGACTAGCCCTGCAGTATAAGGATTTTAAATCCTTTTGGGCTATTGTTAGCAATGGCAGAAAAGAAAATGAGATGACAATATTTTCTAATATAGCCCCAGCAGCTTGGGAAGATCATTTTACGAGCCTATATTCATGTATAGGCCCTAATCAAACAGCTTTAACTGCTCTGCATCCCATCTCCGAGTATCGAGTAGAGGACGTCCCGGTGATCACGACAATGGAGGTGGAAACCGCTATTTATAAACTTTTACCTAATAAAGCGCCAGGCCTAGATAAGGTTCCAGGTGATCTTTATCGGTCAGAACCTAAAGTATGGGCTCCCTATCTCAGTGTCTTGTTCAATTCTATACTATTAGGTGCGGAACCGCCAGAGTCCTGGCGTGGAGCAGAGATTGTGCCCATTTTTAAAAAAGGATGGCCATTACAACCCTCGAACTACAGGCCCATAAGTCTGATTGATATTTCCCAAAAATTGCTTGGATGAATAGTCTTGGATAGAATTCAGACCTGGGAGGTGGAAAATAATATTCTGAGTATCCTGCAGGCAGGTTTCAGAAAGGGCACTTCAACTATTGATCAGTTATTTCGACTTCAGGTCCTCTATTGGAAAACTGTGAGTGTGGAGGGTGGCTGCCTCTACCTCATATTTGTCGACCTGAGGTCTGCATTTGACCTGGTGCCCCGAGAAAAGTTGTGGAGAGTTCTCCAGGATCTTGACGTCCCTCCATATCTTCTGGATGTCCTGAGAAGGCTACATTCAGAAAAATTTTCCCAGGTTAGATGTGGGAAATATGGAGAGCTGTCTGCACGTTTCCCAGTGAACAGAGGAGTTCGCCAAGGATGCGTGTTGGCACCTACCCTATTCTGCTTGTATATTAATGGGCTCATCAATCATCTTGAAGGAATTAAAGACACTGATGTCCCAAGACTCGCCACGGGTAGGGTACCGGCATTGATGTTCGCCGACGACACTTTGTTGTTGTCCTGAACATCTACCGGCATCCAGCGTATTTTAGACGGCTTTGTGGAGTTTTGTGGGGAAAGAGGTTTGGAGATTAACTTAGCAAAAACGAAGTTTATGATCCTCAATCCCCCTAAGCACACACGCCCGAATCCAGTTTTGAACGGTATTCCGCTTGAGCGAGTAAAGACGTTTGGATACCTTGGGATCACCCTCCAAGAACATCTCGGGTGGGAGGTACAAGCTGCAAATTCAGTATTAAAGCTGACCCAAATTGTAGGAGGAATGTCTAAGCTCTTTAGAGGTTCGGTCTTCAAGCCTGTTGCGCCAGTGGTAGAAATTTATAAGACACAAGCTAGAGCAGCGTCCATTTATGGAGCAGAATTATGGGGACATTGTAAGCCTCCAAGCCTAACTAAGACTGAACATTCTTTTATGAGAAATCTGTTGGGTTTGCCCCCAAGCACCCCGTTGGTTCCTATTAGGTTCGACTTAGGGCTGCTACCTGTGGAGGAGGTGGTGGCGTTGCGGCCAGTGATATACTGGAAGAGACTTTGGTCTACTACGGAGTTGGGTTCTTTTCGAGAAGAATTTAAGGGGGGTTGGCCCCTAATTAAAAATAAGAAAATTCCCTGGTTAACCCATATCAGGGATACCTGTGTCAAGATTGGTCTACCAGAATTATGGGATTCCCCTGAGGTATCATGCTTGGCACTCTCAAGGGCAAACTTGGTAGATCGGTACAGGCAATACAATCTTATGAGCCTCCATGTGAATTCTGGCGTTGGTAGATTGACTGCCCAGTTTCTCCAAATTAAAGGTGATCACAGGAGGGAGGAATTCCTTGACCTGATTTTTCCTGCTGTTGCTAGGAAGTTGTACTTCCAGCTGAGAATAGGCAGTCTAGCGTTTAGGTCTTTTACCTCCAAATGGGAGCTAAATAAAAAAAACGATTGCCCTGCCTGTGGTTTCCGAATGGAAAATGAAAAACATGTTTTTTTCTTCTGTCCAGTGTATCACCAGTTACGTAATCGATGGGTAAAACCTATTTGTAAAAATCTGGGATTTAGAGATTGTGAAAATGCTTTAAGAGTATTGAAATAGGATACCCACCCTCCGCTGGTCTTTGCAGTCTCCCGTTTTTTAAATGGTATGTGGATCAAACGCAGAAACTTCTGTTATTAAGTAATAAGTTTAAATGTACTTCACCTACTTTTATTGTATTTTATCTACAATCTTGATTTTATGATGTTGTATTCTTATTCAATTTATTTATTGTGTAATGATGAATTGTATGTTGTTATATGTTATCTGTACTTTTATGGCACCTGCAGCCGAAATAAAGTTTTTTGATGATGATTTTCCAATATGATTCATGATTGTTATAGTTTTATTTCCCTGATTATTTCTCTTACTGAACGAACAGCACACACATAAGCCCTCAGCAACATTTCTAAAATGTGTAGTTTTCCAATATTTGCTTAAGGTTCTGACACTTGAGTCACTCCCTTAATGTGATTGCCCATGGAAATATCAAGCACTGGGGCAGAGCACCTCATCAGGAGTAACATACATTTCCTGATGATTTTTCTATTAACCTTTTTTCCCCATTTCCTTTTCCCATCTTCTGTAGCTTCCTCCTGAAGGTCTCTCAGCTCACTTGGGGTGCCTTGAATTTAAATCAACAAGAAACAATTTATGTTTTCTGTAATCTGCATAGACTTTATTCTTGGTTCATCATGTTCAATTTCTTGAACCATTGTTATATTCTCAACTGCGCAATACCTAGCGACTTGATCCACATAATTGTTTCCAAAAGTGACCACATCTTTTCAAGCCTTATGGGCAGCCTTATGGGCAGTGCACCTGACTACAGCAATCTCCTTTGGTGCTTTGTTGCCTTCAACAGTTCAAATATATATATACACTGTTTTGATGTGTGCTGCAAAATATATCATAAAACCCTTTTATTACCACAGTTGTCCAAAATCATGAACGATGCCAAAACCATACTGGCTGTCTGTACAAACTGTCACATTCAAATTTTCTGTCAAGCAACAAGCTCTTGTAAATGCAACCAATTCTGCCTCTAGTGCTGAAGTTACATTCAGAAATGAGGATGCTTCAAGAATTTCAGAAAATGAACATACTAAATAGGCAGCCTTCAATGCTCCATATTGGTCTCTTAAACAAGAACCATCAACAACCAAAAAAGATCAGTCATTTCAAGTGGAATTTCATTTATATCTGGTCTTAGTTGTTACATAATTTGTTAACTTCTATGCAGTTGTATCATTACCATCATCCCTGTCTTCACCAGTTTTGTTTGGAATTGGAAGAAATGTTGCTAGGTTCAATGTGTTACATTTCTTTATTGAGATGTTCTCAGCTGCCAATGTGACTTGTTCACTGTCATATTCTGAGTTTGTGTACTTGTCAACAAAATCACAACTGATTGTGGGGCTTATACAATTAAGATATGGCCAATTACTATTCCTTCTGTTTGTTCAATGGCAATGTAAACAGGTGCAACCGATTTCAAACAACCAGGAAGACTTACAGCTAGTGGAACAAATACAGCTAAACATCAAGCTACTGGTCTCATTGCTTTATCATGCTTTTAAGTAAGAATCAATAATGCACACCTACCTTTCCATGATGATAAAGAAAGAAAGTTAAGGAGAACATGGCGGCCAACGGCTAGCAGGTCGCGCGAGGCTCCAAGGGGTCAGGACGGTTTTTACCGTTTTTCACAGCGTTTAATGGATTGTTTTGGCTTTTGAAACGTCGTGGAAATGTGTGAAGATATGCTGGTCTAGTGCAAAAACGAAATTCAAAGGCTGATAGCACGTTAACTTTCGGAGGGCGAAAGTCGGGTGAACGACGAAGGTCGGAGGACGAAGGACCTAGGATGGAGGTCGGAGGTCGTGAAAAAAAACAAGTTTATCTTGCTTGTGAAGACAGGTGTTGAGGTCAGGAATTGTGTTGACGACGCGTATTTCTGTCGCGTTTCAGATTGCAATACGGTTTCAATCTAAGTTTTCGGCAGCATTCTTTTCCAGTACGGAGGAGGCGGCGGGGACTGTTACTGCTTCCAACACGGCAGCACTGGAGCACTGGCAGATGCTGGTGAAAAACAAGGCGAGAGCCATAGTGTGCAGCTGGACCGGTGGTCTTGGGCGGCTCTGGGGGTGCATCGAGGACGAAAGGCAGCAGCAAGACTTCCCGTACACAGCGGGAGAGGCAGAGGAGGTGGACTCAAACCCCCACAATCCACCAGTATAGCATCGGGAAGCGGAGGACAAGCGGAGCTGCCAGATGATTTGGCTACGAGGCAGTATCAACTTCAACAGCAAACAGTGAGTCCAAACTGTGGCCATTTGGGGAATCCAGGAGGCTGGTCAGAAAGAGGCTCTCTTAGGGAAAATAATAGAGAACCAGCAGGCATTAAAACAATTCCGCGGTATGCCCTAAGAAGTATAGGAAGTATTGGCAGGAAATCATTAGATCAATTAAAACCTGCTGAATTGGGTATTTCAAGCTTCGAGACTACTACTACTTGCGAGGTTTTGAACACCAAGAATCAAATAAAAATTAATAAAAATTAAATCTAAGGGCAAGAAGAAGGCGAAGATACCAACACATAACCAAACAACAGCAAATTGTACGCCTTCACTTAAAGATTATTTCAAAGTAGTACCTAGTACACTGATATTAAAACCCATAGATCATATGTCTACACATAAAGAGACCGACTCTAGCAGTTCCAGTTCTTGTATGTTACTTCAATTTCCTGAGGGTGTATTCAGTCCCAACAGGTACCAGCGGTTAGTAGGCACGCCAGCAGAAGAGGGGTCAGAAGACCCTCTGATATTAGATAAAAATGGCGATACATTAATTTCGAATGAGGATGGGACCTTTTTAAAGGACAGCCGGATTTTGGATAAGGAACAGGAGCATAATGAAATGTCTCTTTCGGAGGAAGAGAGACGCAGCTTTCAAGTGTCCGAAAAAAATAAAGAAGAAATAAAGATTTTCTGTGAGAAAATGGAAGACAAGTTGGATGCTTTGTCAGCGAGAGCCGCAGCTTTAGAGAACACAGTTGCCGAGTTAACAGTAAAAGCAGATGAGAATGCAAAGGATCTTACCAGATTAAAAGATCACGAAATTGGCATACAGGACAAGCTGGAATCTATCGAGAACTCCCAACGAAGAAATAATCTTCGGTTACTTAAAGTCCTGAGGGAGTTGAAGGAGGTAATCTAAAAGATTTCATAGTTAAATTAATTAAGGAAACAACTAAAATAGATTGTTCAGAGCAAGCTCCTGCCGCTGACATCCAGAGGGTGCACAGAGACCCTTTCAGATTAAGTCCAAATAAATCTAGGCCTAGAAAAATGTTGGTCCACTTCTTGACCTATGACTTAAAAGATGAAATACTGAATAAAGCATTGAAGTTGAATGTATTAAGTACAGAAGGTTTTTCATTTCAAATCCGATCTGATGTCTCCTCCATAACAGCGCCCAAACAGTGGGAGCTGGGAAAACTACTAGATCCCTTTAGACATCTAGGAGCAACAGCACAGCTTAAGGTCCCGGCCACACTAAAAGTGATGTTTAATAATAAAATGAACGTATTTAGGCGGGTGGAGGAGTCATTTTTTTGCAGACTATTTCAGGGCAAGGTAGTGGATTATAGGCTCACCAGTCTAATTAGTCTTTTCTGCTTTAAAATCTTTAAAACCTTTAGGGTTTTTGGGAATAAATGCTGGGCTAACTAGGAGAATATTTATGAATTTTCATAGAAAGCACTAGCTAGAAATTACATTGAGAGCCAATTTTTTTTTAACGTCCTGACCAATGAGAGGGAAGCCTCAAAGGCCAGGGTAGGGCCATAAGGAAAAGAGTGGTGGTTCTCCAGGGGAGCACAGGAGTGGGTGAAGGGCAGGGATATGGGAACTGGGTGGGGAGCATAAGGGTAAAAAAAAAAGTCCAATTCCCCAAAACAAATCTTACAAATCTTACAAGCGACTCACTATCTAAATAAAGAGAAATGACTAAGGCCTCAGTTGACCAAGCAACAGACTTAAGGTTGATGTCATGGAACCTAAATGGGCTAGGGGTAAAGCATAGGAGAGAAAGGATATTTCAATACTTGAAATATATCCCAGAACAAATTCTTATTCTTCAGGAAACACACCTTACCGATAAAGAAATGATAAGTGTATGCAAAACCAAAAGCTGGATCCAGGAAGTAATTTGTACCACAAAACAGGTAACAACAAAGGGGGTGGCTATAATCATAAAAGGAAATCCCACTTTATCAGTGGAAGGTGTTAAAGCTGACAAAATGGGAAGATGGGCTATAGCTAAAATATGATTTTATACACATAAATTCACAGTAGTAGGATATTACGGCCCAAACCTAGACAATTCAGTCCCTTTAAAGGGTCTATTCGCTGAGCTACTGTCTTTTTCAGACCCTTTAATACTGGCAGGGGAATTTAATTTAGCCTTAGACCCGGTATTGGACAGGTCTCTAAACAGCAGAATATCTCAGAATTGTAAAATGAGATCTTTAGTGAAAAACACGATGAAACATCTTGGATGGATAGATATTTGGAGAGAAAGAATGGGAACTAGGAGAGGATACACTTTCCATAATAAAAAACATGGACATAAGTCTAGACTGGATTTATTCTTACTCAGCAAGGAGTTGAGAGAGTGGGTGAAAGATACGAAGCATTTAGGGGGACATTTATCCGATCACATGGCTGTGTTATTAACTCTGAAACTCCCAAATGAAATCAACAGAAGATGGACCTTAGATCGAGACACTTTATTAGAAGAGGAAGTAATTGAAAGTTTAATAACAGATACAAATAACTACTTTCTAATTAACATGGAAAGTACCTCCATAGAAACAGTATGGGATGCTTATAAAGCCTTTTTAAGAGGGCGCATGACCTCAATCCAAATCATCAGACAGAAGAAATACAAAGCAGCAGTAGAAGAATTAGAACGTGAAATTCAGAAGCTAGAGAATGAGCATACTCCCCAGGTTGAGGTCTTGCAATCTCTCAAATCAGATCTGGAAGGGGAGCTAGATGCTAGGCTGAGAAAGAGGTGGGAGGCGAGCAAGTTGGCCCATTTTGAATACAGGGAAGAGTGTGGGAAGCTCTTAGCTTGGAAAACTAAACAAGAACTAGCTAAAGCCAACATAAAAGAAGTAGTCTGTGATAACACTGGAAATTTAAGTGAGAGCCCTGCAGATATTGAAGAAACTTTCCGACAGCACTTCAACAAAGTTTACCGAGAAGATTTAACCCCGCAGGTTAAGATGATAGAAGCATGGCTCGAACACTTTCCTTTAAAAAAAAATCAGTAATGAGATGTCCAACAATCTTAATAGACCAATAAGTCAGAACGAAATTAAGAAGGCAATAGAGTCAGGAAAAAAAGGCAAGGCGTCAGGACCTGACGGTCTACCGGCCGAGCTGCACAGATCAATGGGCGAGGTCCTCATTCCAGTATTGGCTAAACTATTTTCCCATATTTTTGAAAGGGGTGGGAAAATGCCCCCCTCGTGGGATGAGTCCATGGTTGCCCTAATTTTAAAACCATCTAAGTCGCCTAGACAGTGTGATTCGTACAGACCAATCTGTCTGCTGAATCTGGATTATAAGATCTTTGCCAAGATTTTAGCAGAGAGATTGAATGGAATCATAACTGGTTTACTACACGAAGATCAAAAGGGATTTGTCAGAGGAGAGGCATTCAAGATCTAACATATAATCTAATAGGGGCCATAGATATGGCAACACTATATAAAATCCCAATGGCCATAATTACGCTTGACGCTACCAAGGCGTTTGACCGTGTTAATTGGACCTATCTAACTCATGTATTGAATAAATGTAACCTGGGGCAAAAAATTTGTAGAGCAGTTTTATCGATTTATCAAACCCCAACAGCCAGAATACTGATAAATGGCAACCTCTCCTCTCCTATAGCAGTTCAAAGAGGGACGAGACAAGGATGTCCTCTTTCACCTTTGCTTTTCAATTTGTATATAGAGCCGCTTGCAGAAAGCATTAGAAGGCATGAGGGTATACTTCCTTTTAAATGTATAAACTGGGAAAAAAAAGTATCATTATATGCCGACGATATGTTGGTGTATACCTCTGACTTAGCAACGGCTATCCCGATCATATACAGTTTAGCAGAGCAATTCGGTTGTATCTCGGGTTATGAGATCAATCAGTCTAAAACTGAGTGCATGGCCTGGAATTTAAACTTCTGCTCCCCTATAGTGAAGAGGGAAATAAGGTATCTAGGTATCAGAATTACCCAGTACATTAATGATATAGTGGACACAAATCTGCGTAGAGTTGACAAAGAAATCTCTGATTTTTCAAAAAGCTGGGCATACCTACCCCTGACACTAATAGGGAGAGTCAACCTTGCTAAAATGATGCTTTTATCAAAATTTATTTTTCTATTTCAAAATATACCATTAGCTTTTAAAGATGAAGGTTTAAGGAAAACACAATCAAAAATAAACTCCTTTATATGGGCTTCCAAAGGAATAAGAATTTTGTATAAAAAGCTTCAGAGAAAGAAGAATAAGGGAGGTCTATGTGCACCGGACATAATCTTTTATGCATGGGCCTTTTTAATGAGGTCAGGGAAAATGCTCATGTGTGAACCAAACACTTCGGATGTAGGAAAAATGTATAGGGGAATGCTGCAAGATGTAGAAGGAGGAGACCATGCTTTTTTGTACAAATTTGGCGATCCTCGCTTTTTTAAAAAGGTTCGTCTGAAATCTCTAAAAGACCTTGACAATACTTGGTATAAAATGAGGAAGCTCCTAAAGATCAGCTATTACAGCGTGTTGGCTCCTATCTGGGATACACCAGGCTCACCTGAAAGGGCTAAAGATTTGTTAACAACACCATTGAAATCAGCCGGGATAACTTCATGGGACCAACTAATTCCTGATGGCCGTCTGTTATCATGGGAAGACTTGAGGGAAATCACAGATAATCAACTATCCAAGTTTAAATATTTACAAATAAAAAGTTGGTCCCAAGCGACTGGTATATTGGTCGGCCACAAGAATGATCTAGAAACGGCTTTAAGAAAGATACAACAAAATAAAAAAAAGAGGTGTCAAACCTGTATTGGCCCCTGATTGATCTCGCAGACAGTGATTTCACCCTTCCATCGCAACTGTGGGGCGAGTGCTTGCCGGGTTCCAGTACAGAAGCAATATGGCAAGTATCTTATGATCTACTATATTCCACAGTACAAGCTGCCAATTTAAGAAGAAATCATCTTTTTTCTCTCCACAGAGTATACTGGTCTCCCTCTAAGCTTTCTAAGTTTGCGAAGGGAGCGATTCCATGCTGCCCAAAGTGCCAGCAGGAAAAAGCAGATGATGAGCACATATTCATAAGTTGTCCTATGTTATACCAATTCTGGCGTTCTATTATCAGAGGTATGGAAGACATACTTGGTTTTGATATCCAGGTGAGCAACTCTTTAGTATTCTTTGGTATTTCTCCGAGCTATGAATTATTATCTTTAGATAAAAAGAAGCTGTTTTTTACCTCATTTTACTTGCACGGAGAGAAGTTTGTAAATGCTGGATAAAATGTACTCCCCCGACATTTTTAGATTGGATAAACTCCATCAAGTACGTAATTAAATTAGATAAGGCTATGTGGGAAAAGAAGAATAAGCAAAATATAGAGTTCTGGCTACCATGTGCGGTCTGGCTGGATAATTTATAAAAGTCAGGGCATACATGTCCAATGATTATGCCTTTACATAGGAATACTTTACCACTCGGGTCAGTTCGGGGGGTCAATCAGAAAGAAGAGCTGAACAGACCAAATACGAGAGGTTCCGTGTAAAGTGCATCCATTTAGACCAGAGCTCTCTTTCTGGTGCCAAACAACTGGGGGGCTGCAGAGTAAATCGAAGTGGCTTTGGATATATCTAATGGCGTATGAGGACAATAAAAAAAAAGGAAGAAAAAAAAAAAGAAAGTTAAATTGTAGTCAGGCATTCCAAGGGCAGGTGCATTACATACGTTTTTTCTCAATACCTGGAAAGCCTCTGAGCATTCTTCATCAAATGGTACTAGGACATTTATGCCACTGTGGGTCAACCTTATTAAAGGATATGTAATAAAGAAAAAGTTTGCAATCCACTGATGCAGTAGGCAACAATTTCCAGAAACTTCCTCAACTCTCTCTGGGTGGCAGGATTATTCCATTTCAGAATTGCAGAATTGTGTTCTTCTGCGACTTTCCTTGCTCCTGTTTTCAATGTGATGACCAAGTAAAATTACTTCCTTTCTACAATATTTCATCTTTGTTGGGAAATCCCATGACCACAGTCAGCTAAATGCTTCAGTAAAGCAATTCTGTCAAGTTTACAGTCTTCTTTTGTCCTGGATTCAACCAGTAAGTCATCAATAAATAGCATAGTACTACTGACTGAATTACAAGGCAATCTCAAAGTTTCCAGTTCTTTCTTTAGGATTTGACTAAAGATTGATGGACTATCATTGTGTCCTTGTAGGAGTATACACCAGACAAGAACTTTATTTGGAAATTGAAATGCAAAGAGGAATTGACTATCTTCATGGAGGTGAATAGAGAATAACACTTGGCATAAGTCAATAATGCTATACCATTCTGCATCTGGTAGAATTTGAAAAAGGATTACTGCTGCATTTGGTACCACTGGCCAACAAGGAATTACTATATTCTTTTTCTTAAATCATGTATTATTCCCCATTTACCACTCAGTTTCATTACAGGGTGGCCATTGATTTCACCATCAATGTTTGGGCCACTTTGGTCTATCTTCAGGATAGCTGTAAGTATGCAATACTCCTTACCTCTTGGGCCCCATCATCGTCAATTATTACCTGAGGAAAACAGAGGAAAATCATTACGCAGAATCCCCTTGACTATATGGCATTTTATTTTTAATATTTTTCTGCAACACTAGGGCTGTAGGGATTGTCTTGCGCAGCTGTTTCAGATTGCTCACACTCTGCACAGAAGCTGATTGGGCTGGGTTCATTGATAGCATGTCTTTCTGCATCTGTGGAACAAATTCATTCTGAATTCTATCTGGATTTAATCTGCATTCCTAATTCTAGTGCCCAATTCTACCACATACATGACAAGCAGTGTTCCATTTCAACATTTCAATATTCTCATTTATTCCAAAATTATTCTCCATCCCTCTAGAAATCTATAAAACACTTCTACAACGGCCATACTCAGGCCCACAGTCTTTTGCAGCATATATTTCTTGTGCTACAGTGAATCCCACCACTCCCCTTTTCCCTATGTTTTGTAATTTCTTGTGGCAATGTGAACATTCCAAATAAAGAAACAAAAATGAAATAATTAAACAAATAAACATCCAAAGAAGCAAATTCATATCCATACCTGAGCCAGCTCAAACTGGTCTCAGCGTGGACACCAGAAGAGTACTTCCCTATATAGGATAATGAAGCTGACAAATGCTCCTACAGGATTGAAAGAGACTGTAGTTTAAAAAAACTGCAGACTTCTGGGTTATCTGAAGGCATAGTGCATTGACCACCAGAGGAAAAGAAGTACTGACTCTCGCAGGCAGTATTTTGTTCAGTATGCCAGTTCAACAATGTGAGGGCCTATGCAGTTGCAAAAAGAGAAGGTAAAAAGTGCTGGGGGGAATCTCTACTTAGTTGTCATTCTCACTGTACACTACAGCTAGAGAAGTCGCTGGAGCCACAATGTTGTTTGACCTGCAGAGAGAAGAAACGCCTCCATGCCTGTACAAAAATCTAGGTTGGGCCAGCTAGGTAGTGTGACTTGATCTAAAAGAAGAGAGCCATGTCCCAGTGGACTAAAAGGACCTGTGTCAAGACTTTTCAATATACTAAAACTGCCAGGTGCCGCAAGGTTATCCCAGCATACCTTCTCACCGATAGCATGGTATTTGGGTTGAGGTGCAACCCCATACCATTTTCAAGTCAAAATGAGTGAGCCTTCACCATTATCAGCCTTCCATTGAGGGTGACTGTACATTCACCCCTAGAATGACGAAGAAACATCTGATCTTCCACCTCTGACATGTGGTCCCATCTGATCGGTTTGAAACTTCTCTTGAGCTGCTCCAGTTTTGAAGACATTGTAAGTAGACTTGATGGACAAAACCTACTTCAAGCTGATCAGTAAACAGTGGTCACTGCTCCATCTGGTGCATGTTGCGGATGTCCTCACCACTGTAAAATTGGCAACCAGTGTTTCTCATGATACAGGCTCCCATCCTTGAGTCAACACCAAAAAAGTAGCATTGGACCATTAACTAGATGGTCTTCTCAAGAGAGTCCAACTAGGCACCTATACTCAGAGTATCACTTAACTGGACAGTGTGCTTTACCGGACATATGACATGGGACATCAGGACAGCAAAAGACACTCTCAGAATACCTAAGTGCATGATAAGAAACTATATTTTCCAGGGTTGGTTATAAGTTGGTTTTGGATTTTTGAGTTTGTTTACATTTCTCAACCTCAAATCCCTGCCATTGACTCAAGAGGGCTAGATGAATAAGTTACTTACCTTCGGTAATGCTCCGTCTGGTGAACACTCTATCAAAACTGCAGATTCCTTAGCTATACAATTTCCACAGATGCAAGACTCGAGCCAGAAGATTTTTCAGTATAGTTCCTGCGCTCAAGAGATGACATCATGTGACTCCACATCAATTCCGCTCTGCCCCAGAAGTGACGAATGGAGCCGTATATAGACTCCACTGAGGCGCACTGAGGTCAGTTTCTTTCTGGACATTATCCAAACCCTCAGACGCAGAGCTCAAAAGAAATCAATTGTTGCAGTGTGCGGTTCTCTAACTTCAGACCTCTTTAGATGGCAATGGTGCGTTTACACAAAATGAGTAAGAGGGAGGGTGTTACCACTTGTTGAAATTCAGTGCCAAAAGACTATTCTGAGTGGTCTTACGGTGAGTTTTAACTCCTTTATTTAAATATGTATGGTGAGTACAGTCCTTGTCCAAGTCTTCCACCAGAAACCTCCATCAACACCCTCGACAAAAACAAAGAAGAAGCTAAGTGCCTGCCCTTGTTTTATGGGATTAGGGATTGTTAAAGGTAATGGTGCACATTTAACTGTCTAAATCTCTGTAGGTTAACATAAATAATGCCTTTCAGGTAGCGAAAATAAACAGTACAATTTCGTATATCCCTCTCCTTTTGTAAAAGGGATAATATTGTTTTCTCACTTTCTTTTCATGTCAGGTTCTTTATCTGCCTGTGCTTCTTTTTGGTTAGGGTCTATTTCTTCTTAGTCCCCTCCTTTTTTTGTAATTTTCCTTCTCCCCCCATTCCTCCTTTCCTGTTTTTCCTCCCATCCCTTCCTTGTCCCCTGCCTTTATTTTCTTCCTTGCTTTGCCCTTTCTATCGTTTCTATGAAAAGAAACGGGCATGCACCTGGCGAGCCACGCCCCTCCGGGGACGTGGTGGGTATCTCTGGCCGACTGGCAGAGAGATGGCTCCTTCCCGGCTGGGTCTCCTCCCGTATCTCTGGTCATCGCGAACTCCCTCATTGTTGTTCTTTTAGCTTGGTTTTCGCCGTCCTCTCCTCTCGGGTCTCCATCTTCGGCGTCTTCCTTCCGGCACGTTCTCCTGGCTTCTTCAGGTTCCAGGTCCGGTGTGGTGATGTGGCTCCTCCCTGATGCCTGACTTCCGGGCCAGGCAGAGAGAAACAGGCTGGCTGTGGCGTCGCCATCGTTAGGCTGGCGACAGAGGGTGATAAGATAGCGTGTCCACTATAAAGTGTGTTTCTAAAGGTAAGTAACTTGTTTGTTTAATGAAAACTTCTAACTTCAGATTGCTCACCGTAAGCATAGAAACCAAAGCAGTATCTCCCAAGGTGATGGGTAGCTGGAATGGCTCATACTATAAAGGCCTGCAGGAATGAGCAGGTGAAATGCCCTTCCCATTGGACCTGGTTGTCAGGAAAGTAGTGTTTTGTGGACATGTGCACCAATGCCCACATTGCCACTTGACAGATATCCAAGACAGGTACCCCACATGCCAACGCGATGGTAGCCGCCATGGCTCTGGTGTGATGGGCTCTCAACCCATCTGGAGGCTGCTTTTTTACCAATGCATAACAGATATTGACGCACAGGACTATCCACCTAGATAAGATCCACTCCTTCAATGCCTTGCCTTTCCTTGCCATCAAGAATCCCACAAAGAACTAATGGCCGACCGATGGTCTTTGGTGGGATCAATATAAAAACTGAACACTTTTTTGGGTCGAACAATGAAGTATCTCCTCTTTTGAGGGGCAAAGACTAGAAGCAAAGAATGTCAGAAGAGTAGTAGATTGTCTAACGTAAAAAGAAGTCACAACTTTCAAGAGAAGAGACGCTCTGGATCTCCGCGCCTGCTTATCCGGAAAGAAGGTTGTATAAAGCAGCTGGACTGACAGACCTTGAAGTTCAGTTATGAGATGTTTGATGTTATTGCAATGAGGAAAACCATCTTCATGGTCAGCAGACTTATAGGACAGCTGTGCAACAGCTCAAAGGAAGTACAAATAAGAAACATAAGGACTAAGGGCTAGATTTAGATCTTGGCGGATCGGGTCCCGCTGTCGTTTTTTTGGTGGTATTGCCGCCCACCACCCTGGTGGCCTACCCACTTGATTTAGATGTTGGCTGGTCACTGGAGGAAAGACTGCCACAGTTCTGCCAACTCCGCCAGGATCTTTCTCCCTCATTGACGGCATCAGAGGCAGAAGCTGTTTCGGAGTGAGTACAGCCAAGATTCCTGCCATCCAGACTATGATGTACGATGTTCCTTTCTATCGAAGTAACTGTGGCGGGGAAACCTCCAAATTTGAGTTGGCGGAATCGAAGAAAAAGAGGTGGAAACTCATCTTTTTCCGGGGTCCCACCACCCACTCCATCTTGAACACCGTTGTCCTGGTACTTCATGTGCTGCTGCTACATGACCACAACGCTCAGCCCATTGTCGCTGGAATCTAAGGAAGGCTTTTATGGTAGGTTTGGGTGTACATTCAATGGTGTGTGTATGTTGTTGGTGTGCAATGTTCTATGTGAAAAATATGGACAGTACAAGTGACCTAATTATACATATTGACAGATACACAACATATGTGTGTATTGTGATGAAAACGTACCTGTCGACACCACTATGGCCGTCAGGACTCCGCTACCAGTACATCACCAGTAAACCGCCAGCCCACCAGAAACATCTAAATTGGCTCGGCGGTCTCATGTCTATTGCTGCAACATCTAAATATGGTGGGCGGACTGCCGTCAGCTTGACGGAGTACTTGGGACCGCCGTTGCAGCTGGATGGTGGTAATACCTCCAAGATCTAAATCAGGCCCTAAGTGAAGGGCTCATGGTGGCATAACAAATTGTGTTGGAGCAAAAATGTGAACCAAACCTTTGAGAAAATGCATCACAACAGGTGATTTGAACAAGGTCAGTTGGTTTGATAAATACAAAAAGCTTGAAAGGGAAGACAACTAACCAATAACACTGCCCAAGTCCTTGCTAGGTCAAAGATAGAAGAAGCACATACACATCAGACAGTTTGGCTTGCAACCGGTCCACGCTACGTGTGCCATACCAAGCCTCAAACTTGTCCCAGAGCCTGCAGTAAATGGATTTTATAGAAGAACGCCTGGCCACCAGGATGACACCCACTAGTTTGGGAGGTAGATCGAATGGCGTCAAATGCCACTGCTCAATCTCCATGCATGGAGGTGACTGTGTATTCCCAGGTGCAAGGTGCAAGACCCTGCCCTGCTGCTGTGACTGATGATCCTCCCAGAGTAGCAGCTTGATCGGAGGCCAGATGATCATGTCCTGGCGTTCCAGGTAAAACACTCTCCTGTCTCAAACCAGGACCACTAAGGTGACTTGGGCTTTGTCGTTCTTGATCTTCTTCAGAATTTAGGGCAGGAGAGGTAGTAGGGGTAAGGCAACCAGGAGTCCCGATCTCCACTCTAAGCAAAATGTGTCTCCAAGAGCGAGCCTTCCTAGGAACTTAAACGTACAAAAGTGTTGACACTGCACGTTCTCAGCGGTGGTGAAGAGAGTGAACCAGGTCTCTCTCTCTATAAGAATTTGTATTTTTTTTCCCAGAGTTTTATATAGCGCAAACTTGATCCAAAGGTATCAGATCGCTTTACATGAGCACCAGTTGCATTACACAAGGACACATTAATTTTTGTTAAGCACGGGGAGATTAAGTGATTTGTCCAGAATCACAGGATGTTGAGCGTCATTGCTGAGACTCGAACCCGATTTCCCAGATTTGAGATCAACCGCCTTAGCCGTTAGGACACATCCTCTCCCCTTTAGGATTGATCACACCATGTATTAATGTCACGCAATTCTGTACCAGGTCCAGTTTCATCTTACTAATTTAATCCTGAGATCAACACTTGGTAGTTGTAGCACAGAGCAGAAAGGTTTAATTTAGGAGAAATGTGTAAAGGCCTTAACAATACCAAAACAGTTAAAAAGTTGAATACACAACACAATAAGCATCCCTCTCCAATTTATAAAAATAGTGTTAAATGTAATAAACAAATGGAACCCACAATGACAAATATCAGATTTAATGAACCTAAGATATGGCTTTTAGACGTTTTCAGTTAAAATAGCACCTAAAAGTGCAAAGCTCCAATCTAGGTTACCTGGTCACACTTGACCAGGTCCAAGTAAAAAATGAAGGCCAACCATGAGCTATTGACTGTTGAATAAAGGGACAGGTTTATCTGAATGGAAAGTTCACCTTCTGACTTAGAAGATTTTCTAGAGAAAAGTCCTATTCAGTGGGTCATCGGTGGTCAGGCTGCAGGCTAGATCCAAAGTAGGGCTCGACAACAGCAGCCTAGTGAAGCGTGAGCCCTTGCTGGGTGCCTCAGCTTCGGCAGGAAATTTGGCGTGGTTGTCGTCGACGACAGGAAAGCTCTTAGCTGGCAAAGTCTGGAATCTGTACCCAGAAAGGTCTTGTCAGTTGTCAGATGCTATTCAACTTTGGCATAAAAAAGGCCCTCTGCGTTCAGACTTTGCATATTTTCTGGAAGTCGAAATCTGTTCAGCAGGGGAAACCTGCAAGTGGAGTCCAGTCATACATTTCAACATGGCAGCTGCAGTTTCAACGTCGACCCTGGTATCCTCTGTTTTTCAGGAGGAAAAGTTCAGTAATTGTTTCTAAGTGTCCACATTTGCAGGTTTTACAGTCAGAGGAGTACACTTTAACACCAGCCATGAGCAACACATGGGTTTTAGGTCACCAGCAGGCTTCAGGTCATATCCAGTTGGAACTAGTCAGCTAGGCTCTTGAAAATTAGGCTTCTTGCAATTTTACTGGTCCTCTAGCTTAACCAGAGGTCAACAAGCTGATCCCTGGAGTCCACTTCTATGTTTGGGGTACAGGTGGGAGCAGGTTCTACCCTTGGGGATTCAACAGCAGGTGCAGTCCTTCTTCTGTCTTCCACAGGTCTAGATGTGTTTTGAAGAAGGTATCCAGGGATGCCACATTTATGCCTGGTACCAGCTTAGAGGTACACAAAACTCCCTGACCAATAGGTACAAGTTCCCAGGGGCAACACTACCCACTTTATCATTGCTTCCTGGTGGGTTGGCCCTTAACAATCCCACAATACATATCTCTGCCAAGATCTAGCATGGTTGAAGCTCTTTTTCCCATAAGCAAAGCTCTTGTTACACCCCTGAGGTGTGTCTAGGGAAATGCGAAACTCCACTGCAAACCAGTTCTGAAACAGGCTTCCCCCCCTACTGGGATTGGTACTGTCCTAACTACCTGGATAATGGGAAAGGCAGCTCTAGGTGTGAGTTACATCTGCCTGTAACAGGGGAGGCCCCTATGAAGTTTGTGCAGTGGGTAGGCACATCCTCCAGGACAACCTTTCAGAAGGATGTCACACTTCTTCCCAAATAATGCCTTTTTGTGTTCCCTTCCCTGAGAATCAGTCATGCCTCTTTGCAGTGGGCCAGCAGGATGTCCAGAGATAGTGACTTTCTAAAGTTACTTTCTCTGAAATAGATAGATAAAATTTGACGTTGGTGTTCAGTTGAAATGTGTTTAAATATAATAATGAGTGAAGTATTTTTCTAGGTAGTGCCAATCTACACACAGTAGATAAAGATGTGCACCGATGCTCCGGGTGCTGTGTGGTCGATGGGAGTGCCTTTGCAGTTATTCCTCAGTCCACGGGTCAGGCGGGGTAAATTTGGCCACAGACGTCGGGCCCCTTCAAAGTCCTCGTTGAGACCAGAGAAGGTCAGCTGCAGCGGTGCTACCGGTCTCAGTGTACAGTAATCCCAGCAACATCCTTTGGTGGGCACTGTTGTATTGGATAACCAATCTGGACTCAGATGACACTGCCGGGTCTGGCTGATGTGGGTGCAACCTTTGGCCATCAACAATCAGTCTGTCAGGGTGCCCAGCAGCAACTAATAGCAATTCTTCTGCAGTGGCTACCAACTTGCTGATGTGGGCTACTTCAGTTGTGCTGACCCTGTTACAGGTTCTAGGGGGTCAGTCCACTGTTACTTTGAGTCACTCCTTTGGTCTGGGGCACAATGTTTCCCCAAGCATGAAGCTACAGGCACAGTCCTCTCTGCGCTATCCCAAGGTGCAGCAGATGGAGTCCAGCAGATGATGCAGCCTTTCTTTGTGCAGACCAGGGGGACGCAGGACAGTCCTTTTCCAGTCCTTGTTCCAGGTCGGACATGATCTGAGGTGCGGGGTGCCAGGGATGCCATATTTGTTTGCAGAAAGTGCCCTGGGCAGGATTGTGTGGTCACTGGCCAATGGGCTACCAGGTTACCTCCCTCTCGGTAATAACTTTCTGGTTATGTGTGGCATCTAGCAGTCCTGGAGTGCACTATTCTGTTCCCTCTTAAGATGTCGGGACACTTTCTCAGATGTCAGAAGCTTGGTAGCCCACCCTAGAGGTGTGGCTATCTAAGGGCTACTAGCCCATGAAAAAAACAGTTTGGGCACTGGTCGTCCCTCTCTGTACCTCTCTCCAGCCTGTCCACCTGAGCAAATGGCAGCCCATCAGGAGTGTGAATGCCATTTACCCACCAAAGGCGGCTTTGCCTTTGAAGCTCGCCTTTTAGGCTCACAACCTGAGTGGCTTCCTATGAAGGTGAGGTAACACCTTGCCCTGTAGCAGGTTGCAAACCCTAGGATTCATTGACCCACTCCCCAGGTGGGCAGAATGCTGTCTGTTAGCCAGTGCCCTTCTTGTGGGGCCACTGGACCACTGGGTCACAGAGTGGCACCTTTCTAAAAGTTGCATTTCATTAATAGTAACATTAAATTTGACCCGGGGGATCAGGTCGGGATTAATGCAATTAATTTGATACCTTACAGTACGCAGCTAGGTAGTCCAAATCATAAGTTAGCTGGGCTGAGGGGTCACCCGGTAACCCTGTGCTAGCCAATCGGGCTACTAGCCTTTTCACAGCAAAGCAACAATTTAGAGGTGTTGCTGTTAAGACATATATGAAAATACATGTCCTATTTACTAATATACAACTCCCTTCCTAAGGGAGACTTATATACATTGTTAAGGGAAGTGGGGGCTTTGGCATTAGTTTAAATGGCAAAGTCGAAGTATCAATGTTAACACTGCCCTTCTAGTCTGCAGTGGCAGGCTGGGAGACGTTTGTACATTATCACACAGGGTGGCACAAGCAGTGCTGCAGCCCTGGATTGACACTCTGCCTTACATGCCCTGGGTACCATATACTAGGGACTTATCAGTAAGTCAGTCCTTGTCAATTGGGGATAGCCAATTCGACATGTACTTTGTAATGGGCTAGAACTATGGCACTGAGGGCTGGTTAGAAGGCCTCAATGCACTCTTAAAGTTGAAAAACTAGCAGCTAGTAGTCCAAATGTGGACAGAAAAGTGGGGGAAATCTACAAAAAGCCTGTGCCCTTACAAGTCTTCTTCCAGAGACAACAATATACTATAAAACATACATCTGATGTAAAATAAACAAATGTGAGTGCAAATTTGAAAAAGGTACAACTTTGTAACCAGATAATAACCTACAAATCATTTTTGAAAACATTTTAAGAATTTAAAATCATCATAGCTTAAACTAAAATGTCCCAACAGACACATTCACATGGGAGAAGTAGGGAATTTTTCAGTATAATGCACAAGCCCAAGACATGTAAAAGGAATATGGTTAAGAACTTGTATTCCTTTATTGCAGAAGGGACAAATATGTAGTTCCACAGGAATTTCTTTCCAAGCCCCTTCCACAACCAACAGGGGCAATCCATTAGCTCTCAACAAGAATATAGTTCTTCTAGTAAACTGTGCAAGGATTTTGTCTCAGTTTAGGAGTAGTAAAGTTAGGAATCCTAACTTTACTACTGCTAAATGCCTTTTGTGAATACCGAAAGTCGTAAAGTTAGGATTTTTTCTCAGATTACTTTTGTGAATCGGGCTCGTAGTGTCTTGAAATTATGTGAGTTACTAGCTCCAGGTGTCGCATGTTCATTTTGCATGTACCTGGGCTGGGGAGGATGCTACACTGGGTAGCCTGTCTCGTTTTTGGCCTCTATGTCCTGTGAGTTACTTGTTTTGATATAACAGACGTGACAGTTTGCTCTCTGTTGAAGCATCTGCTTTCCTGAAGGATACACATATCTCTTCTCAGGAAAACAGATGCAACTGCCACCACTGCCTCTCTCTAGCAGAGTATTAATAGGTGCTTCTAAATCAGACATAATGCTAACACGCACGGTTACCCCTTATAGCAGAAGCAATTAAAAATGAACTGATCTTTAACTTCCAATGGGACACTTAAAAGAACTGCAGTCAATGTCGCTAGTAAAAATGTCAATTGAATAAATTTTTCAGTGCTGCAGAGAAGATTGCAGTTAATGCAAGGATTTAAGTCTCCCTTTAAACAACACGAATATAAAAAACTTAAATTGTTAGTGTTTCTATCTTACAAACAACTTTAAAACAATAGGCGCGTTTTAATTTATTTTAAATCACAAACCAATTAAACTATGCTGGCTAGACTCCCAGAAAATGTAATAACATAAAGGCCAATCAAGGTGAAACGAGTATACATTAAAGAGCTTGCATCACATGCCCTGTGTCCACCAACATTTACCATTTACTAACCACTTTGTCAGCAAGTGTCCTCCTTCTTTACAAGAAAGCAACCAGTTTCTGTCTAATCCAGTTAATCCTAGGCTGATGCCCTGCTTTGTAATTGACATAATTTATTAAACACTACAGTTCACTTCTATGGCATGCTCAGCTACTGCTCACTTAAAACTTAGTGATATTTCTGCCACTATTTCAACAAAAGCTCTCCCCTTTTACTTTTCTCTGATGACATTTATCATTAAATGTACATTGTTCTCCCATTATTTCTTTAATTGGTCTAAAAGTTAAAGCATATGCAAGATCCTTATGAGGGGTCTGCTGCTTGTGGCTGACTGCAAACCAGTGATAAGCATAGCTGTTGTAACCTCAAACCTTATTTCTTTCCAATTACGTTTTTGTGGCAGATGCAGCTTTCACGTTCACCCTGGCTTCCTGCTTTGGTGGACACAGCTTTTGCTTTATACGCTGGTTTTGTCAGTACCAATATCTCAAGCTTGCTGCAGACTTCTGGATGAGACAGAAATCTTCCCTCTGGTTCATTCTTTATACCGTTCACTTAGGAATTGTGCAGACTCGTCAGAGTCCTGGGGGTGGGTCCAGGGGGATTCAAATAAAACAATAATAAAATGGGTTAGAAACCCGTTTTATAATCGTTTTATTTGCGGGGATGGCGGGGGCGGCGCTCCTCCGCCCTTGTGGTGGGGCCGCCGCTGTGTATAATAATCCTCATTGTTGCTATTGACTTTACCTGTTTGGCCTCACTTTGGACGGCCCCTTACACCTCGACCACTGATGGTCTGGACCTCCTTGAGAACTCTGACTCCTCCATGGGCTTGTTCTACCAACCTTGCTCTAGCCCATGTCCCCCTGCCCCTCTTCCCCAACTGCCCATTACCAAAAACAGTGGTGCCAACCCCTCCCATTCCCTGATTCCTCTTCCTTTGTTTATACTCCCCTTTCCCTTTTTAATTTGTTCCCCACATAGACTGGACTGACTGACTTGTGGCATCACAGATGTTAGTATGCAGACATATACAATTGCCATTGCCCTGGGGTTCTCTTCCTTCTTCTCTTGCCTAGCAAACTGTGTTCTCCTCTTGCAGTGGTAACTTTTGACATGCAAGCTTTCCCACCCAATCCCCCCATACTTGAAGTGTATTCTACTGCAGTTTTCTTTTGATCTAACTGGCTTCATTTTAACTTGAAATTTTGGATCCCTGGATGTGACCCAATCTATTTTTATTATGCAAAAGATTTTCCAATAAAATATACAAAAAAAGGATCCTGCCTCATGCATAACTAAGGCCATGTCTTGGACTTGAATGTTACCACCTCTCATGGAGACATACCTCGCAACACTCAGCCTGTCATCTCGTCAGACCATCATTTAATTTCCATTACCATTGACAGTCAGTGTTTGTGCCCTACAGCACTAGCCCACACAACTAGCCCTTACCGGGCCTAGTCAAAGATAGATAGACACTGGCTATGGTTATGGAAGCACTATCCTAAACATCTCCCTCCAGAGAAACAAACACTGCTGTAGGTGAATAAAATTCAATACTTAAACATGTTTTTTTTCTCCCAAAAAACGATTGTCCTCTAACTTTAAGCCTTACGTCTATTTTAAAATCAAACATCCCTGTTTTTTGAGTCTATCAAAGCTGAACAACTAAAAACTTGCAAACGAGGATGCAAATGGCAGAGATACTACTACACTACTGAAGTTGGAGCCTCTTTTCTTCCCCTTTGCTACTATAAATGGATGCTTATCAAAGCTAAGGCTGATTTCTTAGAGCCCAACCTTTTACAAGTTAGAAATAACCATCAACATCTGTTTAAGACACTCAATGTGTTCCACCGCAAGTAAACCAGCCACCCAATCAAGAATGTTGCGTCAATGTAGCAAGTCACTTCATTATTGAAATTCAGACTACTTATCAGAACATTCCAGTCTTGCAGACACTTTCACTGCTCTGTTTTTACCTGACACAGTTGTTTTCAGAACCAAGCAAAGCTCTTATTTCTCTGTGTTTACACAACATGTGGTTTTCACAAACCTAAACAGTCTCAACTCAGGCTCCACTTTCTGTCAATTTTTGTTTCTGAAATCCCTCACACTATTCTTGGTGGTCAGATTACTAACCTCATAAGCAGCCACTGAACATCAGGATGTGTACCTACTCATCGAAAAGCAGGAGAAACGTAGCCCCTGTTAAAAAACAGACAATCTAGACTACTCCCTACCAGACAACTAAGGTTCGACAACTACACTGCCAGCACTGGTAAAAGTACAAGAGAAAACTGTTGCTGAGCAACTCGCAGAATCCCGAGAGGAGAGCAAAGGATTTGACGTGTTTGCAGCCTGGCTGAAGCACAGAGTCTGCCCTACTGCTGATCTCGGGTGACCTAAGAAACACATTGAAGTATCGACACTCAGCAGGTCTCATTCTTCTCGACCTGCCAGCCACTTTAGAGATGGTGGACCACTCCAACTGGTTGGAGAGAATTAATGATCTGCGTATCATGGAGATGGTTGGCGACTGGTTTGTCTCATTTCTACCAACCATATCCAAAAATTACTGTTGCCCATACAGCTCAGACAACCAAAAAAGTAAATATGCAGTACCCCCATGTTCTTTATTAGCTCCAATTATTTTAAACTTCTATATGGCTTCACTCCTTCCTATCATTAAAAAAGCAAAAATGTAAAGTGGTCACGGATCCAGACAACACAAAGCTCCTTGTACAGTTGGACAGGGAACTACCCCATTCAGTCACAGATGTTACCCCCTGCTTGTCTGCCATCCACTCCGAGATAAGAACGAAATTGTAAAATCTCAACAGCAACAAGACCTAACTTCTTCTGCTGGCACCTATACTGCCCATGGTCTACATTCAAAGATAAGTTTCTTGGTGTCTGAATTGACGAGAGTCTATCCATTAGTCACTAGATCAGCGCATTCACATCCACCTTCATCTTAAACCTTTATATGTTATGGAAGGTTCCACTGCTCCTTCTCAAAGAGCTATATGCCAGTATTGTAAAGTGCACTAATCACCACATGTGCTAGCTGTCATTCCCTGCAATATCGTCCCTGAAATTAGTCATCTCTCCGAACATAGATTTTAAAAGGTTGTGCTTTGTCCTGCCTTCACTTTTGCTGTGATCCATCATCTCACCCATCATCCTGCCGTGAGGGGAACGGCTTTCTACACCGCCTCTGGGACCCGCTGACAACCTTGCAGAGAACGTGCCTGCCGTGAGGGGAACGGCCCAATAAACTACTGTTCCCAGTATTCCCTGCCCGGGCGCCTGCCAGTGACGTCATCAGGCAGCGCCGGGGAGGGATTTAAGAACGGCAGGCATCCTGCAGCGCGGGTTGTGCTTTGTCCTGCCTTCACTTTTGCTGTGATCCATCATCTCACCCATCATCCCGCCGTGAGGGGAACGGCTTTCTACACCGCCTCTGGGACCCGCTGACAACCTTGCCGAGAACTTGCCTGCCGTGAGGGGAACGGCCCAATAAACTACTGTTCCCAGCATTCCCTGCCCGGGCACCTGCCAGTGACGTCATCAGGCAGCGCCGGGGAGGGATTTAAGCACGCAAGGCAACCCGCAGCGCGGGACGCGCCCGGGCAAAGCCCGGGCCAAAGGCGGGCCCGTCCTTGCCCGTCTAAGCCCGGAAAAGACTGGTCTGGGCCCATTCTCTAACTTCCGCCTTAGGACACCATCAAGTTTGTCAGGACATTAAATCTTGAGTGAAAGGTATTGTGGGGTGATAGCAGGGGGAATCTTGCAAGATTGTTATATGTCTTGTATGAGTAATTGATTGCATAACACTTTGAATAATGGGCAAACGTAAATCTATGGAAGGAGGGGCCCAGCAGTCTAACACAAAGAAAGGGAAAAAAATAAAAAAAGCTACTGCTTCTAGTACTAACTGTGCCCTGACCCGTATTCAAAATCTTGTTACCGACTGTGAGGTTATTTTAGCTGACAATACATCACACCATGAGGTAATTCCCAACCTTAATGTAGAAGAGGTAGGCCAACATAGAGGGAAGCTGATCCCAGATATGTTTAAAAATCAAAAAACATCGCAATCCTTACCAATTTGCTTAGTGCACATCCAACCGGGGACTAGCTCTGTGCCCACTGCACATGGATCATCGGGCTTTATAGACAATGATCTATTAATTACAGAAGACATTAATACTGACAAGGGGACTACATCGCTATGCCTAGGGGATATCACAATCCCATGTAGTAACAAATATGCAGTCTTGGAAGGGGAAACAGGTGATGTGTCACAAGTAATCGCTCAGGCGTCTAAGAGGGGTTCAGACGAAAACATGATAGATACATGCGCAGAAAGACCCGTGGGCTGCCCAAATTGTCTTGGTACCAACAAGGCTATCCTGTTGAAACTAGAGAAACTCGAACAGGATATGATGGATATCAGGAATTTGTTGGCGACACTATCCCAGAAAGGGAATGCAGCTGGGATAAATAAAACACTGTGCACTGGCAGCCCCACTATAATACCATCACCATTATCCCATTTATCATTCCCCGTCCCTAGGCCCCCAGTTGAGGGTGAATGCCCAAAGATTTTATCGTTGAGTACCAAATCTTGCACCAAATCATACGCGGGTACCATGAGATCGCATGGTGCAGATTTGTGTAATAAGCCCGGTCTATCATCTGTGCTACCGGCTAGTCATGGGAGGATGGAAAATGATAGAATCATGAAGGGGAGGACAACTTTTTCATCTGTGATCAACACCAAAAGAAGTTCTAATAACATAGTATATATGACTGGTGTCCCTAAATTAAAGAATAAACAGGGCTTTGAATCTAGGGAATCCTTACATAATAAAGCCATTCATTGGCTCAGACATGTTAGGGGCTGTAGATCTATCATTAGAGAAGACTTGGTAAATATCAAGAGATTGTCCCTACACAGTTCCAACAGTGACTGTATTGAAATTCATCTAAACAACCAAATTATGGCGGACGACTTGGTGAATTTGGAGTTTCGGTCCTCCCCGCCCAATCATTCTAGTATACAGATTAGGCGTCTCCCCTTGTGGTCCACTCTAGGGGTAGATGATGATTCAGGTCTTAATAGAATAGACTGACTAATAGCCACCAACCATAGTCCTCATCAAATCCTTGGGCCTGAGCTTAATCCTGTGGTGAATATCCCCACGGCACCGATTGTTCCCCCTAGTGTTCCCAGTATGGACCCGCTAAACCAGACCATGAGTGAGGAAGGTGAGGTAAGAGAGGGCAATTCTGGAATAATCCACATACTCTCCTGGAACATTGCAGGTCTCAAGAAGAATCTGGCAATCCCTGATTGGCATGGTTTTGTTAATAAATACGAGATCTGCATGTTCCAGGAGACTTGGAGTTTGGAACCCCTGTACATGTCTGGCTACTCCACCTTCTATATACCGGCCGTAACCCAGGGTGTGGCCCGCCCTTCGGGGGGATTACACATTTGGGTTAAGGTAGCACTGAATTTGGATATTAAAGTCCATAATGCCAATTCAGAGGATATTCTCCACTTCTCTTTTAAAGGGCCATTGAATGGTACCAGAGTTGACCTTTTCAATGTGTATGCTAGAGGAGGTCCTTCTAACCAAAATTCTGTTACCATTTCCTCTTTGGAAAAGGTCCTAGCAGGTATCCCCCCACTTTCTAATATTATCTTGGGAGGTGACTTAAACTGTACATACGAACCTTTAAGTGAGGAAGATCTTTTAGGGACCCTTGAGAACGACATAAAAAATTCCATCCCTATTCTAAATCTGAGTCCCATTAAGAGGTGGACAGCGAGGGCATTGCAGATCACTTCCCTAACTATTGAATTTAATCTTCGGGCACTAAATGGAAGAACTATTTCTGACCCCCATGGGGCTATGACCTTCAACAGATTAAATGGGCCATCACGTATTGACTATATCATTTTAGATACAAACTCATGGGGGTATGTGGTTGACATGAAGGTCAAGCAGATGCCAGATAGTGATCACAATCCACTCTGTGTAGATATTAGATGGCAAGCAAGGGAAAGCACTACAAACGCACATTTAGTTTCAAAAGCAGTGATCCCTACAAATTGCAATAGAAGGCTCAAATGGCATAAAGTGTCCTGTCATGAGGATATCCTCTCTGGTATAGGTCTCCAAGTGGCCTCTAAGGCAGCAGAATTTGCTTTGCTCAACTCCATGCTTGCTGAGAAGAATAGTGTAGACCTGAGTAATTCTTATAAGGAATTTATAGAAGGTATAGGCTCTCATTTTAAAACAATGGGGTCTAAGGGTGGGACAAAACTAATAGCTAAAAAGTGTAATCCATGGTTCACTGCAGAATGTAGAGACCGGAGAAAGGCCATTTCATCAGCCTTACAGAAAAAAGATCCTATAGCTGTAAGGCTGGCTAGACAAGATTATAGAAAATCTATAGATGCTGCCAAATGGGCCTGGGAGGAGGATCATTGGCAGGAACTAAAGAAGGCGGCCTTTTTAAAAGACTCTAGTATTTTCTGGGCTTTAATAACCCAACTAACTAAAAGAGGCTCAGACCCTATCCCCAACAACATAACTGACCAGCAATGGTTTCTGCATTTTTCTAATCTTTACTGCAGTGAGGTAGAGGTTGACCATTCCTTGACTGCCAATTCAGACCCCGAATCAGTACCTATGCAGTTTGAACCAATAGATTTTTTTTACTCTTTTGGAGGTACAGACAGCTATTAAAAGTATAGCACCTGGAAAGGCTGCAGGTCCGGACGGGTTGCCAGGAGATTTAATTCTTCACGACCCTACAGTATGGGCAAACCTTATTCTCAATTTGATGAATTTATTGTTAAAGGGCTATGCAGTTCCAGATTCCTGGAAGGGCGCGGAGGTAGTTACAATTTATAAGAAGGGGGCGAGAGAGGACCCTGCCAACTACAGACCGATAAGCCTAATTGATGTCATCCAAAAGGTGGTTGGCAGGGTCCTTAACTCCAGAATGGGGACCTGGCTAGAAGAGGGAAACTTTTTAACACATCTACAAGCCGGTTTTAGACAGAAAATAGGTACTATGGACCAAGTATTTAGATTTACAGCCACTTACTGGAAGACTGTTTTAATCGGTAAGGGGTCCTTGTACGTGGCCTTTATTGACCTTAAAACCGCTTTTGATCTTGTCCCCCGAGTCAAACTGTGGCAGGTATTGCACGATATGGGCCTTCCACGATACCTTCTGGAACTTATTAAAAGATTGCATGATGGCACGTATGCGAGAATCAGATGGGGGAATGAAGGCCAGCTGACTGAAAGAATACCCGTGCAGAGGGGGGTCCGCCAGGGATGTGTGATGGCTCCGACTTTATTCTCCCTCTTTATAAATGGGGTGGCAGACCATTTGAGGGAGGACCCAGCGGATGCCCCCGCCCTGGCAGGGGAAAAAATACCTACCCTCCTTATGTCTAAAACCCCCTCTGGCCTCCAGAAACTTCTAGACAGGTTCAGTGCCTTCTGTAACAATCGTGGTCTTATTGTCAACACTACGAAAACCAAATTGATGGTTCTGTCCAGAAACAAAAAACCTAAGAAAATTAACATTGTACTAAATGGCACTTTATTGGAGGAAGTTGATGCATTTGATTACCTAGGGGTCAGGTTAAATTGTAAAATGAAGTGGGATTCTCACATCGCTAAGATGTTGTTAACTTTTAAGAGAGTGACAGGAGCAATCGCCAGAGACCATCGCTTGACCTCTAGTAAACCTATCAGCCCTGTCTTACTAGTTTATGAGGGTAAGGCATTATCCGCAGCAACCTATGGCTCCAAACTGTGGGGATCTGAAAGAGCCACTGACTTAGTTACAGCGGAACACAAATTTATGAGAGAGTTAGTGGGTCTTCCAGTCTCTACCCCCATTAAACCACTACTTCATGACCTGGGACGTCGTTCAATTAAAGATATTGTTGGACTCCGGCCTTTACTGTTTTGGGTTCGTCTTAGAAGGACGCCGGAACTTAGCAACTATGCCGCAGTACTCGATGAACTCATTGATTTGAATGGTTTTGGGGTGATCCCTTGGCTGAAAAATTTAAGGGACCTGGTAATCAATCTGGGGTTAAAAGAAGAATGGCTATCACAGCAGCCCCCGCCAAAATATACCATTAAAAAGCTATATTGGGCGAGGATAGAAGCAAGGGACTTGGGAAACCCCAAGTGGGGCGCTTTAACCGACCAATTTTTGTCCCGTAAGCCAGTACCGAAGTCGGAATCGTTCCTTGATTTTATCTCTACACCAAGAGATAGATCCTTGTTCCTTAAAATGAGATTTGGTACGCTACCCCTGAATGTCTTTACGAGTAGCTGGAAACATTTTAAGCTCCACCAAGCAGTTTGGCCGGGGTGCTCTAATCCAACCGAATCACTGGGCCACTTCCTGTTTGCCTGTAGGGCATACAGGGGGCCCAGGAAAAGATGGTTAAGCCCAGTGTGTAGAAAATTGGGAACTAGGCAGTGTTCAGTGGCCCTTCGCATCCTAACAACGGATACTACATCTTTGATGGTAATTTATGGGGTTGCTAAATATTTGGGGAAAGCATGGCAAATGCGAACAAAGCTTGCTGAATTGAGTATTGGGTAGACCGTTAAAACGTGTAATCGTGCCGTTTTATGAATTAGCACCTTATTAATTGACATCTTTGGCCCTGCTACACTTCCCCGGGCTTGTTGTTCTTTTTATTCTTAATCATGAATTTTAAGAAAACTTACTTTTAAATGCTTCTTTTTAGTGTGTATTTGTATACTGTCTTTAGCAAGTTATATCAATTTATGATGAAATTGTTTTTATTCAATCTAATTCGATCTATGTTGTACTGTACTTACTTTTATGATACCTTGCTATCGAATAAAGTATTATACTACTACTACTACTACTAATCACCAAAGGGGTATCCAGGCTCTGCGTGGGGGGGGGGAGCTTTTGAAAAATCCAGGTCTTGAGGCTGCTCCTGAATTCAGCGAGGGAGGAGGAGATTCACAGTTGGATGGGGAGGTCGTTTCAGGCCTTGGCAACCAGGTGGGAGAAGGCGCATCCTCCGGTTCGAGTACGATGGATTGGAGGGACGGTGGTGAGGGCCAGAGAGGCAGACCACAGGTGTCTGGTGGGGTGGTTGAAAGTCAGGCGGTTGTTCAGGTATTTGGGTCCTGTGTTGTGGAGGGCTTTGTAGGCGTGCATGAGCAGTTTGAAGTGACACCTCTTCTTGATGGGGAGCCAGTGCAGGTTGCGGAGGTGGGGGTCGATGTGGGCTCGCCTTGGCGCTCCCAGGTTGATTCTTGCTGCTGCGTTCTGGATGGTTTGGAGGTGCTTGAGGAGGAGGGTGGAGGTTCCTGCGTAGAGGTTGTTCTCGTAGTCAAATCGAATAGTGATGAGGGCTTGTGTGACGGTTCTCCTGGTGTCTGTTGAGATCTATCTGTAGGTCTTGTGGAGCATCCTGAGGCTGTTAAAGCAGGTGACGGCAACCGAGTTGACCTGTTGTCTCATGGAGAGCTCACTGTTGAGGATGATGCTGAGGTTGTGGGTGTGGGTGTTGGGACTGGGTTCTGGTCCTAGGGCTAAGGGCCACCAGGAGTCGTCCGACGGTGAGAGAGGTCCTCTAAAGAGGAGAACTTCGGTCTTGTCAGTGTTGAGTTAGAGGCAGTTGGTTCTCATCCAGTCAGCGACGTCAGTCATGGCGTTCTGGAAGTTCGCTCTAGTGGTCTCCGCATCTTTGGTGAGTGAGAGTATGAGCTGGGTGAGTATGAGATGATGTTGAGATCGTGGCTGAAAACAATGGGTACTAGTGATGTCATGTAGACGTTTAACAGTATGGGGCTGAGAGAGGAGCCCTGGGGTATGCGCATATGATGCTTTTGTGGGCGTAGCTGTACGGTGGGAGGTGGACTCTGGGTGTGGCCTGTGAGAAAAGAGGATAGTAGCTTGAGGGCATTGCCACAGATGGCGATGTGGTGAAGTCTTTAGATGAGGAGGTGTTGGGAGGCTGTGTCAAAGGCCGCTGACAGGTTGAGGAGGATCAGGGCTGCTGATTCACTATGGTAAATGATGGCCCTTATGTCATCTGCCGTAGCTATCAGGACGGTTTCTGTGCTGTGGCTGGAGCGGAATCCGGATAGGGGGGGGTCGAGCAGGTGGTTGGATTCCAAGTAGTCAGTGAGTTGGCGGTTGACGGCCTTCTCCAGCACCTTGGTTGGGAAGGGGAGGAGTGCCGGTAGTTCTTGAGGCTGGATGGGTTTGCTCTGGGTTTTTTTCAGAAGTGGTTTCACTTTGGCGTGCTTCCATGATTCCAGGAATGTGGCAGATCGGAGAGCTGAGGTGATGATGCTGGTGAGTGGGAATTGGATTTCTTTGTGTCCAAGGTTGAAGGCGTGATGAAGGGAGGGGGTTAATGGAGCTCCGAAATGGATGGGGGATATGATGGACTTTGTGGTTTCGGTGTCAAGAGGTATCCAGTCGGTCTGGATGTGGAGTAGAGTGGGAGGATGGTGGGAGGAGCCGGGAGGTCCGGCTGTGGTGGTTGGGGTTCGAAGTTCTTGATGATGTTGCCAATCTTGGTATGGAAGAAGTCGGCGAGTGAGTTGCAGAACGACTGGGAGGGCTGGATGGTGTTTTCGGTGGCATGTGGGGAAGAGAATTCTCTGTCAATGTGGAATAGTTCTTTGGTGTGGTTGGTGGACTGGAGGCAGTTGGCAAGTGTGGTTTTCTTTGCTTCTTTGATAGCGTGGGGGTACGATATGAGGGCTGTCTTGAAGGCTGTGAGGTCGCCTGGGTCTTTGCTGGTGCACCACAGTCTCTCAAGTGGTTTGCATTTCTGTTTCTCTGCTTTGAACTCGGGGTTTAACCAGTAGGCGTCTTTGTTGGTTCTTCTGTTGCGGAGGGTTTTGATGTGTGCGATGGAGTCGGCGCTGCTGGTGCTCCACTCTGAAAGGTGAGCAGTGGCTTCATTGATGTCGTCCGATGTGCGCAAGGTGGTGGAGTTAAGGGCGGTCATTGGGATTCAGTGACGGTGTCCCAGCTGTGGTGGGCTTCGAGGCGCAGGGGGTGGTGATCTGTCGGTTGACAGTGATGGTGAAGTGGATGATGTTGTGGTAGGTCCAGGTGAGTGTGGTTATGTGGCTGAACAGGATTTTGTTGCTAAACATGAAGATGGGGTAAAGGGTGTGGCCGGCAGTGTGCAAGGAGTTGGTGACAATCTATTTGAGGCCCAGGTTGTCCATGGAGTCTAGCAAGGTGGCCAAGTTGGTATCTGAGGTGTCTTGGAGGTAAAAGTTGAGGAAGCCGAGGGAGAGGTAGTGTCTGAATTCCAAGGTGAGGGGGCAAAGACTTCGGGTGAGGAGTTGCAGAAGGGGGGTCGTGGTCCTGTTGGTCTGTAGGCAAGCGTACCTCTTAAGAGTGGGCGTTGACTTGGAGGTGGAAGTTTAAGTACTCCATGTTGGGTGATTGGGGTCAAGGGAGGGGGTGAGTCTGATGGAGTTGTGGGTGATGGAAGTTCCTCCTCCGGGTCTGGTTGGCCAGTCCCTGCGGGTCATTTTGTAGCCGGTTGGAGTGGCAGTGGCTATATCGGTAGTTTAGGAATCCTTGAGCCAGGTCTCTGTGAAGAATAACACATCGGGGCTGGTCGTGGTGATGGTGTCCCAGAGTTCGATGGTGTGTTTGGTCAGTGAGCGGATGTTGAGTAGCATGCATCGAAGCTGGCGGTCGATGGTCTTTGTGGGGGCAGTGGTTCCGTGGGCTCACAGGTGTTGAGGCACCATTGGCAGTTGAAAGCTCCATCAGTGTCTGTGGGTGAGCAGGTGCAGCAGAGGGGTCTTGGCACCCTGGGTCCAATCCTCTGAGGGCAGAGCTGGTGTACGGGTGGGTGGTCGGAGGACCAGGGGTTTCAGCGCTGGGCACTGATGGATGCAGAGTGGCTTGCCTTTGGCGCGGCCGCACAGTGGCCGGCATTGAGTAGCCTGTGGGGGTGGGTGAGTCTGGTGGGTGAGGCCTGTGATGCACTGGTGCCATCAGGTGGGAAGATGGTGGCCATCCAGTTGCCTGGCAACCAGTCACTAGAGGAGAATGCGGTGAGTGAGGTGAGGACCGGGCCGCTCCTGATCAGGCTGGACTTCTGCCGGGATAAACACATGTTTCTCTGCCCGTGCTAGTGCGGGCAGGTAAACTATTGTGTCCTGGGGGTGGGCTTCCCGGGAGTGAATGGGATGATATCCCGGGCCCCATAAAGGCTCAGAAGGGGGCGGCCTAATGGTCTCCCTCCTTTTTGTTTAAAGATGAAGCCCTGGGAGATGAGGTCCCCAGTGCCTTTTTGAAGGCTCAGTAAGGGTGGGCTTTGTGGCCCTCCCTACTAATAACAAATGCACTGGGCCTTGAAGGATAGGATCCCTAGGGCCAAAAATAGCTCAGGAATAGGGACCGTGCACCCCCTCACCTTAATCAATGCCTTGGACCTTATTGGATCGGGTCCCGTGTGCTGAAAACAGATCAGGGAGGGGGCTGCATGACCCCTCTCCTGAATAAATATATTGGGACTCGGGGGATGGGGTCCCTGAGCTGAAAACGGGCTCGGGAGGGGGCCGCATGCCCCTTCCCCCTAAACACATCCTGCCCGAGGGATTGAGTTCACTGGGCCTTATATCTATATATATAAAATAAAATGACGGCTGCCATTTCTTTTTGCTTTTTGCCCTGATTCTGCAGGACTCCTGCGGGATCACAACAACATTTGCTGATTTGTTTTTTCGGTTTTGGCCCAGAGGGTCGCTCTGGTTCCTCCTCATGGGGCTTAGGAGGGCAGGGTATCCCCATTCAGCCCCTTACTTCATGTTTTTAATACTTTAGGAGAGGGGAATAAGACCCTGAGGAGCAGATTTTCAAGCCCCTTGCAACACTTGTGCGCCACTTTTGTGATGCAGTGGTGGTGTAAACAATGCGCTACGTTATGACAGATTTTCAACGTGATGCATCTAGAGAGATGCGTCACGTCGTAAAGCCCTGCGCCACATAATACCTGCGTCAGGTATAATGTATGCAGGGTGGGCGTTCAGACGCAAGTAAGCCTCGTAAAAGTGACAAAGTGAAATCTACAAGATTTCACTGCACCACTTCTATGAGGCCACTGCGCCAAAATCTTACGCCTGCTTGAAGCAGGTGTAAGGAGTGACGCAGCACAATAGGTATAAGCCTTCCTAAGCATTAATGGAGTTGCGTTGTGCTTGCGACACGACTCCAGCAATACGTGACCTTTGCGCCAATAGATGGATGAAGCATCTGTCAATTCTTGCGCCATGGTGCGCCCCATTGTAAATGTGACACATCCATGGTGCCTCAAGGTTTTTTTTGCGTGATGCAAGTAAACTGATGCATCTCTGCTATTATGCAAAGATGCGTCCGTTTCTTGTAAATCTGCCCCCAAGTCCTGTAATGGCTGCCAGAAACATTTTCTCATGTTGCTGGCAGCCAATCAGAGCGCTCACTTCTGCTGGAGTTTGACTCCCACAGTAGTGGGATGGCACAAGGGAAGAAATGCTCTCTGGGCCAATCACAACACTCTATTTGTAAATTGGTGCTCCCACCAGACTCTCCTGGACCCAACCATCCAGAAAAACAAATATTGTTTAACCTCAATTTCTCAGAAACTACTTAACAAATTTACACCAAATCAGAAAAAGCACAATCAGTGGAATTAAATCTAGTTCCTGACAAATTTTGTATTATTCCGTTCAGCAGTATTAGCTGTATCCCTGCCTAAAGATTTCTATGGAAAAGCATGGGGAAGTTTATTTTGAAGACCCCTCTATTTTCTCGGACCCCGCATTACGGATAACCCCGAAACATTCCAGGAAGGAGTTGAAGTGAATTTGGGTTGTTTGGGTAAGTTTCTGAAGACTCGTTAAACTGCGCCGAAGTTAACAGCGAACTAAAAAATGGGATGTCTATGGAAAAGCAACTATAACTACCCCATTGCAGCCACCACCGGGTAATACATATTTATATATTTTTCAGACCATATATATTATATATTTATATATAAAAAATTATAAACAAAGAAGTTATGTAAAATCTATTTGCAAGTTCTAAAAGCTAATTAAAATTGATACGTTTTTCTAGCTTTCAGAGCAATATGAATATCGATGAAACTGAGTTGATCTGCCACAATATTGGAAATTAATATTTTTTTTAAACAAATAAAATGAACTTTCTTCTATGAAAACTGCATAATATGACTCTTTAGTTCAGAGCATCTAGTAAAAAAACTCTATAGATTATTTGTTGAAATACACATAAGTCCACTCTAGGTAACCAGTGTTATTGGGAGGTTTAGCTCCGGGCAAATGTATTGTTTACCTGCCTATATATATATGTATTTGTCAAGGATTTTTTTGCATTAAGATTTTAGTGCATCAGTAACAATGCGAAGAATGTATTTTCACACTTGATTACACATGTACGCACTGATATTGTACGGTTGGTTTTGAAACTATTTCTCTATGATATGTAGAAGTGTTTTTCTGAACCTTCGTAACTCGGCCACAACTTAGGTATAATTGTCATCTTGTCCAAGATAGACATCACCCTTGTCACTCTTTAATTTACCTCTGCACAGGTCTCTCTTCACAATTTTGTGCGGCACACAGTTAATCTGAAAATTTCTTGTTTATTTGCACTGTCAGAGTTTATGCTGCTCTCAATGAACTTTCCCTGGTTCAGTCCCAAACTGCAACTTTAACCTCAAGGTCCTTTCACTGGTTACCTGTGCCCTATTCATTCATAAAACACTCTATTGTTTATGTATCTAGCTTGTTCTAGCATCTTCTTTTGACATTAGCATATGAGGGGTAGAATTATTATTCATGTAGTGGGATGATGCTTAGGTGTTATGACGTTTCAACGTATTTTGTGCTCTGATTTGCTGATGAAATGATACATTTGCTTATGCTGTAATTATTCTGCAGTGCTATTAATTTCATATGCAAAAATAATGGATAAAAACCCTCAATTTTGGGAATGAGCCAATAGACTTTTCTATTCTATTGGAATACTGTCCATTACTCTCCCGATTTTGCTGCCCACTTGGGACTAAAAATAATTTCTGAGTTTTCATTCTTCTGTCTTAACCTTACTATTGAGAGTCTTCATGGCTTTGTCTCTGTACTGCTTTATTTCTGATTTTTGTAATAATAAAACACTTTGACGCTTCTCTTGATCTAGAACCCAGTTGTTAAGTAGGAAGATTTATTTAATTGATGTTTTCCTCACATATTACTGCATTGGCAGCTGCCATAATTCAGGAACCCATTGACTCATGAAATTGAGGTTTAACGCCGTCCCTGATCCAGTAGAAGTGGGTGTTTTAATTCAAGGGAATTTTGAGGTGTCTAGATTTTCGGGGTTGCCCCGGGCCACAAATTTATGATGATAAAGATGATGATGATGAATGTTTTTCATTTAATCTACACTAATTTATGTTTCTGGTGAGTCTTTGTCTAGTCTACTTTTGGTTAAATATATAGTAAATCATTTATTAAGAGTAGCAAATTTCGCAAATTTTTCAATGTAGTCCTATCTATGCACTGTTACCTGTAATTAATTAGAATTCCTATTCAATGAACCCAACAGGAACCATTGACTGAAGTGCCAATGAGGGATTGTGCTATGAAGTTTCGCAAAGACCAACATTAGCGTAGATCTAATTTACACCACAACTGATGTGGCTGTACCCACTGTCATTGCATCATTGTCAAATGGGGCATAGCATCAATGGCATTTACTTATCACAGTTTCTGCACTCACTACAGAAGAAAGCCAAAGCTGTGAAGTTTATAAGAGACAAAGGACAGAAAAAGTCAAGTATATGGATTGTCCTCCACTCAAGGGAAGGTTTTGTGTGCATCCAAGCAGAATGAAAATCCTAGAGTCAAAGCACACTTCAAGAGGTCAGAATATATCACGGTCTTCTGAAATGTCTAGATGGTGAAATCTAGTGCTATGCAGGACTCTGATATTTGTCCTGTGGGCTGTTGTTAAAAAATCCTATGCTAGAAGGCTACAAAGACCAAGTGTCCCATATTTATCAGGGTTTCGCGTCACCCTTGCGCCATGCAAGGAGGCGCAATGGCAACGCAAAACCTAAGAGAATTTCATCAAGCCATGCAAGGCCACCTTTCGTGGTCCTGCATGTCTGGATAAATCTAGACTAACGCAAGGCAGAGCAAATTACTGGTTTACATTACTCTGTCCCAGGGAGGCTTTGGAGTGGAGTGTGTGTGTTCTGATGCATCCACCCAGTAATTGCAACACATTCTCAGATTTACCATTAGTGGCAGGCCTGGGAATGCATTGAAATACTACGCCTCCTCAGGGGCAGTATAACGAGGAGAAATATCTTTGTTTCTCCTCTTTTTTTCCTCTTTCTATATGTGCTGCGTTCTGCAGCACACATAGAAAGAGAACATGTCTCTGAGGACTATTAAAGGTGTCTCTTCCTGTACCAAAAAAAAAATCCTGCATGCAGCGCAGGCACCCTTGCAACATGACAGAAGGGTGCCTGAGTTGGCGCTAGACAGCCAAAACAGCGCCAGTGCTTGCAAATGACAGGAATGTACTGTATAATGTCAAATACAGCGCATTCCTTTCCTTTCACGCAACGCAGCAAGGTGACTTGCTAAATTGCGCTGCGTGAAAGATTGATAACTCTGCCCCCAAGTGCACCCATTGTCCTCTGTGCGGCACCTACATAGGAGCCCTGGGGATATTTTGCAGACAGTATCGTCCTATTTTCCCAGAAAATAAAACAAAAATACTGGGAAATATTAATCAGAAAAGATATTTTTAATGCATGTGCCTGGCAGAACTATTTTACGAATGAAATTCGATGCTCTGTATTCGTTCTGTCCAAATGGATACCTGTTAAATTATCCAGGATCGTGTTTTTGTATGTTTGGTATGCTGTGCTACATATCTGTGTGTGGTCTTTGCTGTCTCTGAAAACCAGTTTAAAGACAAGAAAAGAGAGTATGTATAATTACCTTCTTTGACTGTGCACCTCCTTCACAGCGATGCCAAATGTGTGCAGTGGCATACCAATGGTGCCATGGGCCCTAATGCAAGAAAGGAAAATGCCACCTATGTGCTTCAGGTCGGTGACAAAAGATCACCATTCCTGGGGTGCAGTGTAACTCTCACACCCCTGGACTCGGGTGTCACTGCACCTGCTGTGCCAGTGGTAACTACAGATTAGCAAATTCTTAATTTTCCCCAACTTCTCCCCTCTCCTCCCTATATCCATACCTATCTCATCCATGTTCTCGTTTCACCCTTTCTCCTCCCTAACCTTTTGTCGGTCTATCTTCCCCACCTGTCTCTTACTCGTCCTTATCTCCTTCCTTCATTTTGCTAAATTTTTCACTCATCGCTTTCCTTAAAACCTCTTCATTTTTTCTCGCCCCCTTCCATCTCTCTCCTAATTCTCCTCTTTATTCCCTTCTATCTGCCCTACCATTGTGTTCCACAATTTCCCTCTTCATCTACCTGTTCTCTCTGTCTCATTCCTTTCTTCCCCCACATTTATCACTTATCTTTTATTTTCTCACAATCTTCCAACTCCTTTATCCTGCTCGTTCTACTGACTTCCTTACTTCTAGTCCCTTTCTCTACCCCTTCTCTATACCATTTTGGTCGTGGCTATCTCCTTCTGCCTTTATGTAACTTTTTCCTCTTCTTCCGATCTTTCACCATTTCTTTTTCTATGTTCCTTTCCTCCCTCCACTCTCTTTCTGCTTCATCCTCTATTCTCTCCTCCCTCATCTCTCCACCTGCACTCCTAGAGTAAAAACAGTGCTCAGGCAGGCGCTATGTTTTAATCATTCAGAGGGTGTGATCTATCTGCAGCTTGGCAGGGCAGGCTCCTCCTACCACCCTCTGGGCCCTGGTGCCACTGCACTGGCTGCACCACTGATAGCTATGCCCACGAATTTGGACCGGGTGTTACAGGTGGTGGACACTATGAAGCATGCCAACTACAACGCTGATCTGCACAGCATTTTGAAAGTACCACTCGAATCTATCCCTGGTGGCACACCCTTTGTTACTCATATTCTGCACAGCGAGTGTAGGTTAATTTGTATATTTACGCTGATCAGCACAACAATTTGAGCATATATTAGGTTCTACCAATTAGTCTTTAGTATTTACTTGTATTTTTAGTAGACTTTTGTCTAATTGCTTGCACTACAGGTTCCATACTTATCACTGAGTAGCACAGCTTATTAAGCGCCCAATCTTTCTAGCTTCGACCCCAATAAAGAGTCTTACATCATGACAGATGCTAGTTGCAAGGGACTGGGTGCCGTACTTTTACAACCTGGTGAGAAGGTAGATAATACTATTCTGTCCATCTCTAGACAAAATGAAGTGAAGTGTGCACAGAAGTAAATACAGGAAACTGTAGACTTGATTGAAGGTCTTTAATGTAGCTTCTAGTCAAGAGACCTCATCCTTCAGCAAGCAAGTTCAACTGAACATAGGCCATTCTAATAGAGAATACAATAGGGAGTACATGTCCATGGTAACGAAAGAGAATGACATAGGAAGAATGAGAACACTACATCACCTCCCTCTTTTCATAAACAGAAACTAAAGGAATGTGTAACAAAAGGGGAAGAAAACATGGCTCCTCCTACCACCCACTGGGCCCTGGTGCCACTGCACTGGCTGCACCACTGATAGCTATGCCCACGAATTTGGACCGGGTGTTACAGGTGGTGGACACTGTGAAGTGAATGAGAACACTACATCACCTCCCTCAACCTTCCTCAACCTGCACAGTCTTCTTTCATCAGACTGTGAGGGAGTGGCTGAAAAACGAAAGGAATTCTCCTCAGTGCAATTTGAAGGACATTTGGCAATTCTGTTGAGATTCCACACTTTATGATCTTGGGTTCTGACTGCATTTCCCAAAAGTTTGATTACTTTGATTGGTTGACCAAATTTGGACTTGCCATCCCTTCTTTCAGGGAGTTTCACCCTGACCCAGTCACCAATCTGGAAAACAGTTCTTTTCACAGCTCTTCTTGCATCAAATAGACTTTTCCTCTTTACACTTTTTTCTAATTCACGATCTTTCCAACCTACTGTACGGTCAACCACACCATCAACTTCCATCCTTCTTGAAGTCACCCAAAGAGGGTTCACCTGCGTGCTAGCCACCCTTCCTTTAAACAAAGTAAAAGTGTGACACCTGTAGAGGAATGAGGCGTGAACCTGTATTCGCATACTTTCTTCTTGACCGCCTCTTCCAGTTACAACTCGACACTAGGGCTAGTTGCATAGCTTCTTTGAGAACTCTTACGAACCTCTCAACCACACCGTTGCATTCTGGGTGATACAAAGATGCATGCTTATGCATAATCCCTCTTTCACTCAAGAATTCCTTCACTATACCAGAGGTAAATTGTACTCCATTATCCGTCAAAATGGAACTTGGTAAGCCCTCATTTGCAAAGAGATCGTCAAGCAAACTAATCACTGAGGATGAATCCACACAATTAACAATTTTTATAATTGGCCAAGTAGAGAACATGTCTATACAAACAAAAACGTACCGATCTTGAGACCTGACTTTAACTGGACCCAGGATATCCAGAGCAATGTCCACCCAAGGACCAGTGGCTTGTTTTCTGACAACCATAGGCTGAGTTCTACACTTAAGAACCTTGTCACTACAAGCACATTGAGGACAAGAACGCACTAATTTCTCAATCTGGGTATCCATTGCAGGCCACCAATAGGCTTCCCTAAGCCGTTCTTTTGCTTTTGTGATACCCATGTGACTAGCGTGTGCGTTCTCAATCAACTTATTACGTAGAACCAAAGGGACAACAAGTCTGCTTGTTCTGAAAAGTAGTCCATTATGAAGAGACATTTCTTCTTTCACACACCAGAAACCTTTAACTTCTTCATCACACTCATGTTTTCCACATCAGCCGTCACGTACAAAACACACAACTCGTTGCAATGCCGAATCATCTCTCAAACTCGCATTCCATTCTTCCTCAGTGACAACTCCCTCAGTGACCACACAAACTTTCAGATCCTCACCAGAGTCCTCACCAACGAAAGAGTCATCATCACTACCATCAGAAACAGCCGCACCACGAGTCTAGTGAAACAATCCGCAAGGATGTTGTTAGCTCCTGGTAAATAAGAAACAAGAAATTCAAAATCTTGCAATGCGACCACCCATTTTCTTATTCTGTGCGATACACAATTAATTCCTTTCTTTTCAAACACTTCTTTTAGCGGCTTGTGGTCAGAGACTACATTCAAAGGTTTCCCCCACAAAAATTTCTTGAGTTTTCGAACAGCCCAATAAACACCCAAAGCCTCCTTCTCAACTACCGAGTAGTTACACTCGGCACCTCTAAGTGGTCTAGAGATGAACAGAATAGTATTATCTACCTTCTCACCAGGTTGTAAAAGTACAGCACCCAGTCCCTTGCAACTAGCATCTGTCATGATGTAAGACTCTTTATTGGGGTCGAAGATAGAAAGATTGGGCGCTTTCTTCAGACAATCTTTGATTAAGTTAAACTCATTACTGCAGGATTTATCCCAAATAAACTCACATCCCTTTTTTAACAAACACCTGATGTTTTCTGTTTTTTGTGCAAAACAAGGAACGAATTTATTATAAAATTCTGCCATTCCTAAAAACTTGATGAGTTCATCCTTGTTTCCTGGGTAGCTGAGATTAGTGATGGCCTCAACCAAGGAAGGTTTAGGTTTGATACCTGACCCTGAAATCAAGTGGCCAAGATACTCAATTTCTTTTACGTCAAATTTGCACTTATCTAAGCTGAGAGTGAGACCTGACTCTTGTAATTTAGACAACACTTCATTTACTCTCATATCGTCTTCTTGTATACTCACACCATGAACTAGGACGTCGTCCTGGTACACTTTTACACCATCAATGCCAACCACGATGGTTTCCATTACTCTTTGAAATACCGATGCAGCTGATATCAAGCCAAATGGCATTCTGAGGAACTTATAGGTGCCAAACGGAGTGATAAAAGCTGTTAAATCTTTGCACGAGGGGTGGAGTCTGACCTGATGATAGGCCGAGGATAAATCCAGTGTTGAAAAGTGAGTAGCACCATCCAAAGAGGACAACATCTCGGCTATGTTCGGAAGAGGGTAACGGTCAACTACCCCAGCTTTGTTAAGTTTTCTAATATCAATGCATAATCTCGCCTCTCCGTTGGCTTTTCGGGCCATAACAACCGGAGAGACCCACTCTGTGGCTTCAACCTCTTGGATGACACCATTATGCAAAAGCTTATTCAATTCATCCTTCATTTTGTCTTTAACCAACAGAGGTACATTTCTAACCTTGGCCACTTTAGGTATTGAATCATTTTTTAATTTAATAAGGTGTAAGTATTTCTTAAGGCAACCTAGTTTTTTATCAAAAACCTTGGGAAACTTTCTAATCCAGCTGCCATGATCTGAAATCGAAGCAACAGTAGAAATATCTCTTAAACACACGGAGGGAGACTCATTAGGATCCAGATAAACACCAAGATCTCGTTGATGAGACCAACTGATCAGAGAATCACCCTTCATTGACACGTATATTTTCCCTGCTGTAATCCTCCCTTTAAAATCTATCATACCCATAAAAAATCCCAACAGATTTATAATTTGACCACCATAACCTCTTGGTACGATATCTGGTTTAAGCAGCTTGACTCTCTTAAATAAATATTTCTCGTAGAAAACCTTGGGCACCAAGGTAATCTGAGCCCCTGAGTCGAACAACATCTCAACGTAGTGGTCATTAATTAGAACTTTTTCATGGGCCCATCTAGCATCTGATCATTGACTTGGCAGACAACTAGGTCTTCATCATCTTGCTCATAAATGTCTACCTCCCGTATTTTTTTTTGGTCTCTGTTGGATCTACAACACTCGAGAAATGCCCTTTTCTTTTACAAATCGAACAAGTAGATTTCCACCCAGGGCAGTCTTTGAAATTGGCTACATGTCCTGTATTTCCACAGTGGAAACACTTTACAGGAAGATTTTGTGTTAAGATTAGAACGTGTCGATCTGGAGGGAAAAGAGGCACTCAATTGAGAAGGAGCTTTGGGTGACTTGTCAGGTGTGGTAGCCTTTATCTCTTTTACATCAGTGGTAGAATTTTTGAGATTGTCTACATCCTTGCGTATAGCTTCAACACAAGCTTTTGAGTGTTCGTGCATTTTTAAGGTGGTGATAACATCATGAAGTGACGGATCGTCTTTTTGCCAAAGAGTATCTATAGCTTTATCTATGTATGAACCTAACATGAGCTGATCCCTGAGTCTCTCATCCAAACTTCCGGCAAATGAGCACGTTGAGGCAAGCTTGCGTAAGGCAGTGACATATTGTTCAACTGATTCATCATGCCTTTGTGCTCTCTTCCCAAAGTGATATCGTTCCAATATCATGCTCATTTTCGGAAGATAGTGTAAGTCCATTTTCTTGATACAAATTTCGTACTCATTGAGTGAGCGAGACTCTCCATCGGGTAGATCAGGTAGGTGCTCAAATACTTCCTGTCCTTCCGAACCTAGGCAATGCAGGAATAGAGATGACTTTCTTTCTGCACTTAGTGACGTTCCACAAACCCTGGCGTAATTGGCGAATACTTTTTCCCATTTCAACCATGGTATGGAAGGTTCTCCAGGGGCAGGAAGGAACAAAAGAGGAGGAGTGACGTTCTGCATGATGGAAAGGAGAGAGCAACAACAACTCGCAACAAGAATGCTAATAATCAAAAGGATGAAGTGGTACAAGCAAGAACAACAATTTTAAGCAGTTTTGGCATTTTTACACCTGCAAATAAAAAGTTGCATTGTCACAAATGGAGCAAGTAGGTAGTGACATAAACAGTAATAAGCTGTGCTACTCAGTGATAAGAATGGAACCTGTAGTGCAAGCAATTAGACAAAAAGTCTACTAAAAGTACAAGTAAATACTAAAGACTAGTTGGTAGAACCTAATATATGCTCATATTTTTGTGCTGATCAGCGTAAATATACAAATTAACCTACACTCGCTGTGCAGAATATGAGTAACAAAGGGTGTGCCACCAGGGATAGATTCGAGTGGTGCTTTCAAAATGCTGTGCAGATCAGTGTTGTAGTTGGCATGCTAACCAGTATGAGTAAGGCTTGCCTTGATCTGCAGTTCAAAACAATGCTGTGCAGATCAGCGATGTAAATAAAAATAAAGATAACAACCGTATCTTGACATCGCCGTACCAACCGGAAGGTTGGGCTCATTCCAGACGAACGAAAGATAAAAGTTTCTGTACAGCAAAGCCTTTATTAGAACCAATGTAAAATGGCCGCTGCAGCGTAGCGAGTTGACGTAGATGTCGCGCTAATGCTGTACAGCAAGGCTTACATTTGAACCAATGTAAAATGGCCGCTGAAGCGTAGCGTGTTGACTTAGATATCGCGCTAACGCGAGATGTGGCACGAAGAAGTCATGAAGAAAACACCAAGATGTAGCGTCAAAGGAGGCTGATGTGATCACAGTCGTCAAGGCGACGTCAAGGAGGACGATGTTGCTGCAATCGTCAGAGCGACGTCAAAGAGGTGATGCAGAAGTCAGGCACAATCAGGCAAGTGGGTTGCTAGGAAGCTGCACTCGACAAGACGAAAGGCCCCAGCATCGAAGCGCCCACCGACTCGACAAGGCCGAAGCTGCGAAACGAACAGGAAATGGGCTTCGATGCAATCCTCCTGTTCCACCAGAGCTCACCCTCAATCCTGCTCGGCAAAGTTCATGGGTGAGAGGAACTCGTGGTTGAGAGGAACTCGGCGATCTCGGCTCCCTCACAAAGACGATCCACTCCAGATCAAAGCGAGCAAAGGAGGAGTCAACCAGAGTAGTAATGAATACATCAAAGAGGTAATGAATAGAGCGGTGAATCCAGAAAGGTAGTCTTCTTGCAGTAACGTTTAAAATATGCACAAATGTTGAGTTGAGGTCTCTTGTACTTGATGGGTAGGTTTCCAGTCGGCGCCAAAATGAAGTGAAGTGTGCACAGAAGAAAATACAGGAAACTGTAGACTTGATTGAAGGTCTTTAATGTAGCTTCTACTCAAGAGACCTCATCCTTCAGCAAGCAAGTTCAACTGAACTCAGTCAAAGTAACAATATTCTAAACATAGTCCATTCTAATAGAGAATACACTAGGGAGTACATATCCATGGTAACGAAAGAGAATGACATAGGAAGAATGAGAACACTATACACTGGCACTTATTTTTGGGAACCAAGATTGCTTTTATATCTTCCTACTTTTACCCAGAGAGAGAAAGGCAGAAAAGGAAGAAAGAGGGAGGAAAGGAAAAATTGTAAAGCAGAAATAAAAGTAGAAAACAAGGGGGGAAATGAACTCCCAGTAGTAAAATAAAGAGCAAGAAAGTCCAGGGTGATAGAAGAGAGTGCTATGAGATAGAAGCAAGACTATGCAGCCTTAGTATGAAATGGGTTGGACACCCGTACTAATGTTTTTTGTGTGCAAATTAAGCAATACTTAATAGTCAGTGCAAAATGAGCGCAGTCACTTTAAGACAAGGAATGTCAAAAGTTATCTTTAGAATGAAAGATAGTTTTCAAAACATTTTAAGGGTAGCATGAAAGAGATGTTTGATGAAACCTAGCAAAAAGAAATCAGCAAATGAAACCTGCACCCCTCATGTCAGGGATGTAGAAAGTTCTGCTGTATTGGAAAGAGGGTAGCCATATTGCCCGCAAATTGGGCTCCATGGAATCTCTGGTGTGTGCAAAGCGATGCATGACTGCTCAGCCCTCTGACCTTATTCTTGGTTCCCCGGCCACTGTCTTGTATGTCGACATACTGTACCTATTTTTGCTCCCAGATCAAAGGTTGCGGTAGCTCTGGTTATTGGTCTCCTAGTGCCCTTTTCTCCTTAAGTACTTTCTCCTGAGTCAGGCTGGACCTGTGAATGCAGACACGCATAAGAAAGAGACACAACTGGCCTTCAGAAAAGCTTTAAGAATCTGGCTTTTTGTAAATTAATTTTCAGTTCTGGATTGTGTGATAACCATCTGGCTCAAGTGCCTAGACACCGTCTGGCATTTGTGCGCTGTATAAATGTTTAAATAAAATAAAATCACAACTCCAGGATCAACTGTGCGGGACAGCCATGTGAAAAAGGGGGTTGCTGGTTGACACATCTCATGTTGGCACAATCACACTGGTTATCAAGAGACACAGCTCCTCTGTTCTGCTTGACGGGCTCTGGAGCCCTTCACAGCAACACTCCTGGCCTCCCTAGCCACCCAAGAGCCAGGTGTTGCCAAACGTTTTGTGGGTGATCACGGGTAGGCTGAAGAGATAAGCCTCTATAAACTAGATGCAGTGGTAAGTAGATCAGTGTGGGCAGGAAGGCCAGCCAATAAACATTCTCTTGCCACCTGTTCCCTAAGCAAATCCTTGTTGATGAGGATTTAGAGTCGATAGTGGGTAAGTGGTTTCGCAAAGGTTGATTTGCTTGCTGATAGCCCAGCAGATATGAGGAGGAATTCAACTTGAGGGCAACTTCTCTTAAAGATGACGTGGCCTCTTTCTCCTCAAAACTTGATGGTTTCAGGACATGTACTGGAGGCATCCTCTCCCATATTCTCCTCATCAAATACTTCATATACAGAGGATGTTGTAGCTACTGTTGTGAGTTTTGAAAAGAAGAGTCACAGACTGCCAAGTAGCAACCAGAAGGTTGGATCTATTGCTGAGAAAGCTGCTGAAAATATTCCTATGACTTCTGCTTTGCGGTCCTACCCTGTGCTGTCCTAGAAATCGCCATCTGTGTCAACCACAGCAGCAGCTAAACATCCTCAAGGATCCGTGAAATGTACCCAATATAGTGCATACCAGCGGCTCTCATGGTAATACGCACAGTGATAGAAACCAAGGAAATTTGGTGGCAGCATGTGTTCCTCACCGCATTATTTTTTAAAGGTAAAGCCTGTACTGTTGCGATAAGCCATAAAATGGGTACAACTCAGTAGATTTGAAAAAATCCTGCTACTGTGGGGGAAAACCACCATTAGACTGTAAATAAAGCACTTTGTTAAATGTAGAATCTTTTTTTATCATTTTGAAAACATACTCTGACATGGCTGCAGCAGAAGAGTATTTTTTAGACTCTCAGACACCAAGTGTGATTATTCATTGAGTGGCGACCAGTCTGTCCAAGCAGAGGGTGGCTGTTAGGCTGAGAAGTTAGTAAGTAGCCAAATCTCAATACGCATATCTATTTACTGAATCCTCAGGTACTGGACCTGGCTAATCAGCTATGGATATTGCAGTGGGCTTGGATGTTGAAGCTGAGGTAGCAAAAGTACAAAAGGATGGACTTTCTTAGGACAAGGGGGCTGAGAACTAGAAAAGGCTGTGACTAGAAACGGAAACTTAAGATACCTCAAATCCAAAAGCAAATGCAACTGATTCTCCCTGTTATCTTTGCGTGGCTCACACAACACCATAAAATAAACTGATCAGAGCTTTCAGACGTCTTGTAATCCTTAGATTAGCCAACATAATGTCTCCACATAGCAACAGGCTATAGAAATTCAGCCATGGACCAGTGACATAGCAGAAATGGTCATTCATCTGTCATCTTTGTGTGATGCTTCTGCTTGGGATCATTGTACAGGCTGTCTGATAAGTGTTCTTGTCATGGCAGTAATGGGACTTTCAAAAAGAAGTTCATCAAACATACAATTATCTCTTTCGAGGGTCACCAAAGCAACGTACCTATATTTGGAAAATAACTTGCAGGACATCTGTTAAATAAATCTCATTTTGAAGCATATACACATTTTAGAAGACGTTGCTTCGTGGGGCAAATTCTACAAACTTTTTGATAAACTATCCTCCAGTCATACAAACACTGGGGCATATTTGCAACAAAATGTCAGAGCGTGGAGCTGCTCCAAAGTTGACAGCGCCGAGCTCCAACATTTCCAAGACAGAGGGCTGTGCCGTATTTACAACAATTCGGTGCAACCTTGTGTATTCCCTAGCGCTGGCGCTAACATTAGATGCCTAGCGCCATAGCAGGCACCCCTTGAAACCCTAGTGCAAGGGTGACTGAGTTGCTAGGAATGATTGTTTATGTGCAGAAATGTTTCCCTTCCGGCTAATAAACAATCCATAATGGCGGTTTGTAACTACTACGTGTTGTGCAGATTGCAGCACACATAGAAGTAGCACATAGTGATTATTTAATGATTATTTATGTGCAGGAAGGGACACCTTCCTGCATATAAAGAATCATTAATGATGTTTTGCTCTTTCTATGTGTGCTGCAGTACACACAGAAACAGAAAAACAAGGAGAAATAAAAGTATGTCTCCTCATTTCGCCATTCAAATGCCTGCATTGAAGCTTGAACTGGACGGTTCTCTGTTCCCAAACTCATGTCAATTTAGAAGTGCACAGGTTACAAATACATGGCTATTTCTATACACATAACAAATCCAGCTTCTTAATGCATGCATAAATTGCAAAGAATTATGAAGAATTATGAAGATGTCATTTCAAATGCACCAACATGGATATAATTGCTTGTTACACGCATAAATGTTTAAACATTAGTCCACACATACACATACTGTTTTATTAACTTCACAATGAGACACATCATAAACGTTACCTTCTCCTGACACATTGGTATGTAAATATCACAAAGACCTTTACTAGTCATGTTCTATGCACACAATTATGTCTCATTAATTTTCATGTGGAGTACTTTAAATTAACAATACTCCAATTTTTCTTAGTAACCTAAATCACACAGACTATATTCGAATACTGACTGCACATGATTATGATGCAGTATCTCAGGATGGGATCAAAATGACACTCCTCCGGGCTCTAAATAGTAGCTACGGGTCTTCCTGAAGCCAGGTTTAAAGAAAAGCTGCCTGCAGAGGATGGGGTAAAAGATCATTATATTATTTCTTTTCTACAACAGCCTGGGTTGGAATTGTTTTCATCCTGTTCTTGCTCACAGTAGAATATCTATTCTTTGGTTTAATTGCGACACAATTTAGTTAAAAAGGCTTGATTTTAAAAGATAGAAAAACTGTGGTAAATATTGCCCATATAATCCTTACATAAAGTCCTCAGTACCTCAGAAAACATGAACAAACAAAACTTTATATAGATCCTCTACAGACAATTAATATGCCTATGATCCAATAAAATGTCAATTATACGCACAGTCAACGCAAGAGAAGATAAAAGCATGGAAGGCAAAGCAATTACAAATAAATCATTCATCTCACTGTACTGTTTACATTTTTTCTTTTCTTCCATGCCAGCCCAGAGAGTGCAACTGTGATGTCTTCTTCGCTCAGGAATCCGGAGCTTGTGCTTGTTAAATTTCATCCTTCCCTCTGAAGTCATTAATCAACTGTGTACACAGATACCCCTCTCACTTATGGCTTTACAGTGCATTCCATGCGGTTTCATGCAATGATGTCAAACCTAAGAGGGAACAAAGATAAGGAGGGGTCAAAAGTTTCCTTTTGACTCAGTTCCTTCAAAGCTATGTATATGACAGGCAATCTTGGGTTTCAAAGAAGTGAATATCTCTGTTTTTATGTCCCTGAAGGATTGCACGCTGATAATTTAAGACAGATTTGGTGGTGTCTAGCAAGTTCTAAGTTTCAGCATAGAAAAGAAAGTGAGGTGATGCACCGGTAAACGCACCACAACCTTAAATGTGCTATTTTTGCATTTTGAGGAAGAGGGAAGTTTAAAAAAAAGACTGACTATGAGTATGTTTTAAGTGTTAAAAGAAACAAGGATAGTTTACAACCCTTCTGTAAATTGACTTGGAAAATCACATTCAAATAAAAAGTTCATAAACATATGAGATGTTTGAGGCATTCTGTGACCGACTTTGACCTTAATGGAAAGGTAGGTTGCCTTGACTGTAAAGATTCTCGTGGGTTTGACGTGTTGAGCAGTTGGCGAGCTCAGTCATGGCAAGAAATATAATCTGCACAGCTTGAAGAGTCTCATAACACGCCTGACCAAGGCTGGGAGGGGTGTGAGGCACTGCAAAGACCAAGCAAAGAGAGCCCCCTACTGGAGAGAAAGGACACAACCTTGCAGAATCTGCTAATCAAGAATTAGAAAATATGTAAAGGTGGCTCTAAGGAGTCCTAAATTCTGTTGTCAGTTTTCCAGTTCAACACAAATGCATGAACATTGGAAAATCATGCAGTTCCACCTTTTGTATATTTAGAAGTGCTTAAAAATAGGCTGTCAGTATCAAGCGCTATATGAAGAGCACAGCTCCAGTTGCAGTATTGCTGAATGTGTGCAGCTGTTCAGGAAAACTAAGGTGATGTGCAACAAGAATACCGGCGGAATCTTTTTAACTGTCTGTGTTTCCCCTGCTTTTTAATGTAAAAGTATTGATGATCATATACATTGGAAGATTTTTAGGTACCATGTACAGTTCGCTATTTTTACATTATTCCCTACATTGAGTATCTCAAAGGCAAATTGCTTTTAGAAAGCTCCTAAATAAATGATGAAGTACATTTTAGGACAAGTATATAATTACTATGTAACTCGCGTCTGTTACATTGTCAGTTTACATTATGAATGAATACATGTAAGTTACAGCCAGTGGGTTTCTGTGGCATCTTTTTCTGTCTTGAATCTCTTTAGTGCAGGCTCAGCCATTCTATCTCCTTAGACTGGTAAAATGAGATTTGAGATGAACGCCCGTAATATTTCTTATTTCCAACCTTAGGAAATGGTGCAAGATGCAGTAGCAAGGCCTAAATCAAAACCCAAGCTATCAACATGCAACTGTGAGGATGTCAATCTGCTTATTGCGTTCACAATGTCTTTTTATTGCGAGACTCTGGATTTTTGTTCTCAGCTGAGAACTCAAAGCTGAATTTCAGAAATCAGACCCATGTTCTCTCCTAAAATGGGGTGTCCTGCACCTCCAAACGCATCCCCTGCTACTATTCTACAACATTAGCTGACTTGGAGGGTGTTGAACAGTAACACTAACACGTCGTAAATCAAATGTATAAGCTCTGGGTCACCCCAGACTTCTTATATAAGTGTATGTTGTGGGGTCTATTTAGGATAATTTCCTATCTTGCCTAAAAGTGCCTCATGTAACCTTCAGCGGCCTAGAGGGGAGAGCTGACATGCAGACCTTTCAGCACATGTTTATTACAATGATTTAGCTGACTTTCATTTCTTAAATTTAGCTTTGTGGGGTCTATTTACACCAATATATGAGCGTATAGGTATTTGTGTCCGAGATGCACTCATTAAAGATGGATCTTTATTGGGCATTTTGTTTTTATTGTTTAAGAGATGAGAAGTAGAGTGCAGGCAACATGTTGGCTCATCCCAGATTTCAAAGGGATTTAACGTAATAGCCAGAATATGTGTTTTAGGGACTGGCCTGGACCAGTGTAGTTACCTGGAACTCTATATGACCCTCTTTAAGAATAGGTGGGCAATTGGTGCGATATTTATCGCACCCGCTTCTGAGTTTTTCCTTATAATGGGGAATAACATGCAGATTTGGATGCTTACTATACCAAAGCCAGTAAGTAGTTCTATTTGCTTGGGTTTTTTATAACTGTGCTACATTTCGTCAGGTTAGACCTGTGGAACTGTATATGGGGGGGGGGGGGGATATTTTTATCTCAACCCTCAAAATTCCGATGTGTGCAGTAACATGAGTACCCAAACATATCAAAATTTAATGGCCAGCTTGTAATGACAACGTATATATCTGGTATCACCTAGCTCCATTCAACTAAACGGCCTACCCAGAATTTCAGATCCCATGTTTTGTGGCATATCCATGCGCACGACGCAAAGCTTGGCTAACTGCAGGAAGCGGCTGTTTCTTCATTGGATTGTGGGGGTGTTGCCCCCCTGTTTGTTTTGCTGTCCCTTGGCATTTCCATTTTTATTTTTTTGCGGCAGTGCACGCCATGGCACGGGCAAAGTTTGCCTTACAGGAGAGTCAGTGATTGAGGGCGGGCCGATGTGGGTGGGGGGTGTTAGCCCCCTTGAAGGATTGACAGTGTCAGTGACATTGGACAGCTGCCGGGTCTCCTTTAGCTAAGTGTGCATGTCGAGTTGGACAGGTGCTTTGTTCTGACAAGCCCGACATGAGCACTTGAACCCTTGCCTACCTGCGCAATGTAGGAACCAGGGGATTGCTGCCATGGCCCCCAAGGCTCCTAAGGAGCATTGGCAGTGCCTGCCCGAGCCTATCCTCATGATGCTATCTAACATAATCAGCAAGGGAGCAGCTCAAGGACTGGCTCAGGAGTTGCATGTATTACACCGCAAACCATTACAACGTATTCCCCAAAGCAACACCCCGGTGGAGTTAGAATAGTAAATTGCGTTGTTATGGGGAATGCGTTGTAATGGATTGCGTTGTAAAGCCTTGCATTGTAAAATATTTTGCGGAGTAAAAAATGCGGGGTAATGGCATGGGTTGTAAATGCGTGCGGAGTAAAGTGTCCTTTTCGTAGGTCAGGGACTGAAGGGCGAGCTGGTGGTCACAATGCAAGCGGCACGCCTGGAGGCAAAGTCATGAGTGTTCTCTGAGAGGGATAAAATGCAAGTGAGTGTTGCAGTTAGTTATTTTCAGGTCGTCTTGAATGTTTTTATTTTTATTTATTAATTTTTGCTTAGAACACAGATATGAACAGAAGCTGAACGGCAGCATAACATGAATTGGCAAAATCAATCATGGATCATTTGTATGATGAGAATAGCAATACCTTAAAGACGTTGCAGCAACCTCAGTAACTAGAGGGTGGGAAAGAATGGGAGCATGGAGAAAGAGGGGCTGTGGGAGAGGGAAGGTATAAAAACATGGGGGTACTGGTGGGAGGTAGGGAGAAGCAACGTGGGATCCTCAGGAAGTTATCCAGTTAATGTAAAAAAGCAGGTACAACAATCATGCAATTTTAAAAGCAATGTTTCAGTACATCCGAACCAATACAGTCAGCCACAATATTGCCTGGCGGTCTAACAGCTCTAGATGATGCATGGGCATTCTGCAGTATCTGCATTCAGGTATATTACCAGTAGAGCCCAGATATCTTGAGGGGGAGCCAGCAGGCATCAAATCCCAGTAGTGCTGTAATTGGTCTTGGCAATATGCAGCGTCCGTTAGCCAATCATTTTTACGTGGGACTCTGCACTATACCCAGCACATTGTGACTTAGTTTGGCAAGGAGTAATAACATACCCACCAAACAGTGAACAATGTCGGGAAGATCTTTATCGAAGCCCAGCAGTGCAACCACCGGGGTCAGCGGAATTACATGGCCCACAGTCAGTGGCGTAACGAAACCTGAGTGGGCCCCCCTACAATGTAAATGGAGGAGGCCCCCGACTCACCGCCCACCACTCTGCCCCACCACCAACAAATCTGGTATATTTTTTTATTTGAAATCTCCAACATTAAATTAAATGTCGAATAAGAAAGTAAGAAACACTCTTAACATATAAGCTAGAGCATTTGTAACATTATTGTCAAGAGCAGGTTATTTAACTGAGACAGGAATCACAGCAATGCCAAGGAGCGGTCCTATTTTTTGAGGAACTGCCTATCGCTGCAGAACAAAGAGCAACTACATAGGGTCTGAATTAGAATTGACATTGATGGAAAATAACTTGAAACTTGGAAAGACAAACCCAACTCTGAAATTTAACAGACCCGACTAACAATATACATGAGCAGTACACAAGATATAACCCAGTATCCTGCCAGCTCCAAGAGAAATAAACTGGTGTGAATTATCTGTATGCCACACGCTTGCGTCTGTCAGGGATTTTGTGTGAACATGTAGAACATGCGAGACAAAGACATTCACACAGCATCACTACACAAAGGAGACTTTGGCATGCTCCCCTCAGTTCTTTTAAAACATATTGAACCCTGCAAGACCATGGATACAGGCCTGAGATCTACTCGTAAACAACAATGACTTGCCACAGTGAGAACTATCACCAAGACATTTTTTAACCTGGCCCGTCCCCCACGTGCTGAACATGTGGGACCCTGCTGCACCACAACAGCTGAAGCAAACGCTGCTTTATTATTAAAAGAAACATTTTTCCTACCTTACAACTCGAACCAACTTAAAACTTTGGGAAAAGGAGGCCCCTGCACTTCGAGGAAAGCCAAGCCGATAGTGTATCTCAACTCAGTGCTACACCATGATACTGCTGCCGCGGGCCGCCCTGAAGTGTCCGCCTGTCGACGTCAGGGAGCACAATCCAACTCCCGCCGGCGGCACGAGCAGCAGCTCCTGGGGGCCCAGGTCCATTGGCAGGAAATTGAGAGAAAAAACACATAATGATGCCTGCCTGACGCGGAGTCTGGACCGTGCAACATAGTCGGAGTCTGTTTACGTGACGTCTCACGGAATCTCGCTGTAGTTAATTTTCGGCCGTGGAGGAAAGAATACTTCCACTGTCCTGACAGTTCAAGAGCTGCTGCATGTCGCCTCACGCTTCCATTGACCTCACTTGACCTAACAGTTCTGCCCACCATTTTGCAATGCAATATCAGCCAGATTTACAGTATACATACGTGAATACATTTTTTTTTAGCATTTTTTATATAGCGCAAACTCGACCCGAAGGGTATTGGCATTACGTGAGAAGAAGGAATATCGGAAACTCTTCCCAGGCGAACCGTGCCGTGACACTGACTGCTGCGAGTTAATATTTACCATATTTGGTCCCAAAGTCAAGCCAGTCTGCATTGTGCTGAGGGGGCCCCCTAGACTTTGGGGCCTCCCCGCACCACGGGGGCTGCGGGGGCCTGTGTTTCGCCCCTGCCAGTGGCTCCAACCACATCAAATACTTTAGACCAAAAGGTTTGGACTGCAAGGCAGGCCCTTGCTAAGTGTAGGAAATCTGCCCTGGGTGCCATGCAGCTCGGACAGCACACGTCTGCTCAGACACCCAGTCTGTGCAGCCCTGCAGGGGTGTAGTATAAGCGATGCAAGAGCTTAAATTGAATGAGGCGTAGTCTGTAGTTGGGGGAGAGGGTACGAGAATGTGTGCAGCAGTATCGCCAACATTCAGCGGAAATGGGAGTACCCAAATCCGATTCCCTATTTTCTCGAGACCAGAAGACGACTTCAGGAGCAGTTCCCTGCATTGTGAGATACAACTTGGTGATTAAACAATGATTGGAGGGGGTAATTATCAGTAATTTGAGTGCATGAAGCATGTCAGGGGCTGCAGGAAGGAAGTCATGTTGTAAGCTAATCACAGCGCACAGTTGGAAATAGGTGAGCTGGTGCAAAAAGTTGTCAGAGGGTTCCAGCAGAGCTCGCTCAGGTTCAATAAAGGTACCATCTGGATACAGAGCACCCATGCTATTGAGGTGTAGTGTGGGGAGGCGTGCACGTGTGTCCACATCTCTAGCAAGGGGTAGCGTTGGGTTGTCAAGAATAGGTACCAATGTGGCGAAAAGGTGATCCACATGTGCTCTACGTCAGGGTGCGTTCCATGCCCATGTCATCGAAGTGACCATGTCAACTTGTGTTTGCGGCTGGCGAGTAGGCAAGTACAATACCATGGAACAGGGACATCGATGGATATGATCATTTTCCAGGGCTGTATGTGGCTGATTTTGTATGGGGTGCACCCATAAATGCGCAAAATGTGCTATTGCACAGTTATATTAGAAATCCATATTGAGGGCTGCAAGTCCACCCTGCTCAAAGGGGAGAGTGAGCAGATCCCATGCCACCCTGGGCTGCTTCCCTGCCCAAGCTAGTGTGATCATACATGAGAGCAGACGTCAGCGAAAATAACATGTCAAAGGCAAAGGAACATTCACAAACAGATAAATAAATTTAGGCGGCACCACCATTTTGGCGATAGCCAGTCTCCCTGTTAGTGAAAGTAGTAGTGACCTCCATATCTATAGCCGCTCCTCCAACCAAGTGATCCCATGTCCATAGTTTGCACTCCAGTGCTCCACAGGGTCCCTACTAAGCCAAATCCCCAAATAGCGCACAGGTTCCGCAGCCCAACAGAGCAGAAACTTGGACTCATTGTGAGTGGTAACATCCATCAAGGGAAATATAAATTCCAGTTGATCGTCACTCCTGTTAGAGCATCAAAATGAACAAATTCCTATCATCATATATTGAAACAAGTATCACCCTTATGGTAAATGCCAGGCCTCTATGTGTATGATGTTGCCGTAATCTCGCAGCCAATGGATCTATGGTGATAGCAAATAATATAGGTGAGAGCGGGGAGCCCTGACGGGTGCTCCTGTCACTGGTAATTGTGAGGAAATGGTGTCATCGATGCGCAGTCGAACGTTCATGAAGGTACCCCATAAGCCAAAGGAACTTTGTGCTAATGCCCAAACGAATAAGAAGTACAAAGAGATAAGGCCACTCCAGCGAGGCAAACACCTTAGTGGTGTCTAAAAATATTGCAGTGGCCCTGCAATATGGGTCATTCATCCAGTCGATAGCAAAAAAAGTGCGTACATTGTGAGCAGTGGATCTTCCGGGGATATACCCGAGTGATAATTGGCAGTAACAGCAATCAGTTTAGCCAAGATTTTATTGTAAATATTAATGAGAGAGAGCCGGCGGTAAGAGTCACACCTGCGCAGGATTTTGCCTGGTTTATGGATAGTCACTTTTAGCACCTCGCGTAAGGGTGGTGGGAGCACTCCCTCCTCAAGAGACTTGGGATACATTTCGAGCAGGTGGGGGGCTAGAAGGTCTGCATATTTTTTGTAAAAGGTGGCTGTAAAGCTGTCAAGTCCTGGAGCTTTATCCCCTGGTAACCCTTTGATAACTTGAACAACATCCTCAACTGTGAACGGAGCATCTAGGAAGCATCTGTGGCCATCTTCAAGCCACAGCAAAGCATGTCAAAATAGGCCATATAAGCCTTCCCGGGTAGAGTATGTGTGGATGAGTAGAGCAAGGTAAAGAATGAGATTATGGTATGTTGAAATGCCTCCGTACCAACCTGCAGGACAGCATGAGTGTCCTCAAGTTCCACCACTCAATCACTGGCCCAGTGCTTACACAAGATATAAACCAGCGCTTTTCCCGCTCTATCACTCTAGCCATATCGCCTGGCGCGTACCTCGGTTTGGGGTGTTTTGCATCAGCTTTACCCATCTCAGTGGATACTCTACCATAAATTGAGCGACCAGTGATCCGGTGGGTCAGGCAAGAGAACATCGAGAGTAGTCTTGCCTCTCCCCGTGCAAGTCACCCATGGAGGAGGCATGAGCAGACTGTAATATGTGTAGACACAGGTGGCCTTGAGGCTTCCCATGACAGAATCAGGGGGATAGTGCACTTCAGAGGAAAGTCTTGAGGCTGCTAGGAGTAACATGCATCTGCATAGGGGCCCCGCCTCACCCCACAAGGTTTCAGCTGGGGGCATGAGGAGGCCCGATCCAGCAGACACCAGTCAATAGGGATCCCAAATTTTCAATGCTCTAACCCCCGCTATAATAGAGCACAGATCTCAGAGTCCACTAGAGCTCATAGGAGAGGGGCGATCTGGCAGAGCGATCGTGTAGTGTAGTCATCACGATATGGGGCAGCTGTGTTGTCAGTGCTGTCCGGACTGCCAGGACACCCTCCTCAGTGGAAGTCAATAACCTGGGATGCCCAGGAGGGCTGAAGCTGGGGGTGCCTCCTGTGTTTGTTGATACTGTCAGGCACTATAGTGGCAGGGGATACAGCGGGTCTCCCAGCCTGAAACGTGCTGTTAATGCACCAGCACCAGCAGGTGCAGTCGCACAGGCCCAAGAAGCGAGTGCGGATAATGTTCGTTCCCCCCTGGGCATAACTGGCAGTCATCGGACCTTCTGGGGTCTCTCAAGCCTGATCCATCCACATGGCCAGATGAGTTCAATGGCCCGTATCTCAGTCGTTAGAGCGGGTTCCAGATGTCATCGCACAGAGCCGTACCTGAGGGTGTAGTGGCAGCAGTCAATCCACCTCACCGTGGCCCCGGATCCCACGATCTGCAAACGTACCTGAGAGTGTAGTGGCAGCAGGTCAATCCGCCTACCCCGGCCCAGTCCAGAACCACACCACTCTCCGCACCAGCATGCCGGACAAGGCCACACCGCAGGGGCGTAACAAACACCCCCGCAGCCCCCGCAGCCCCCGCAGTGCTGGGGGGTCCCCAGTCTTCAGTAGGTGAAGGGGGCCCCTCAGCTCTTCGGTAGAGAGCTGTGTGTCTCACTCTCTAAAGCAGCTGCATGTGCTGTCTGCTCTGAGCTCCTGCGCTGCCCCAGGACTGAAGAGAAACAAAGTAACAAGTTACATTGCTTCTCTTCAGTCAGAGCGCGCCAGGCCCGGAAAAAGGATGGGGTGTGGGCCCTCAGAGTTACAGGTCTGGGATGAGCATTAAGAGGGATCTTTGCAAGTAGGCTGTTAACCCAGTGATCAGGGACACCTTAAGGAATTTAGGGGCCCAGGGCCAAATGGTTTTTGGGGGCCCCTGTTCAGAACAGTTTTGAATTTCTGATCCTGTTTCACCTCTATTATGCCATCTTTGGCCAGGTCACTGAAAATGCACAGACTCACTCATCCAAATTCTAAATGTGTTTATTTCTAAAATTCAGGGACAGTGATGTGCGTTTTCAATATTGTAACACAGCAGCAGCTCACTAATATTATTGCAAATAATCTCTTGAGACCCCCTCCCATTTCTCATACATGGGGTCTGGTTTTGATCTAAAAGAATTTTTTTTATGGATGTTTGATGAAACCTAAACACGACATTTGTCTGCAAAATGCCCGTAATAGACTCTCACACATCACCCACATTAAAAATAAATTAAAGGTCAACTGTATTTAAAAGAATTTGTTTAAAAATTAGTCAAAGTCATCAGGGCAAGACTCTGCAGAACAGAACTGGCTCTGTAAGGGGGCCACTTGAAAGGCTGGGGCCCTTGCCCAGAGCCCACTTTGCCCATGCATTAAAACGTCTCTGCCAGTGATCTTTCTGCGTGGGGCGGAGGCGGGAGGAGGGAGTTGGGGTTTGGGTCGGACCAACTTTGATGCTGGAGATTGGTGCAGTTTCGCTGTAGCTCATTCCTGGCATCTATAGGATACTCTGCTGTAGTCTTGTATATATGGAAGCATATAATGTTGGATGAAAACGACACAAATTAAAAAAAAATCGCATTGATTGTTACACTTAATAGTCAGGGCCGCTAGAGTTATGTTGAAGTAGAAGACTGATTATGCGGAAGGTTTCACTCCGTGCAATTTTAACGCAGAGTGCTTTAACAAATGTGGTGCTTTTTTGTAACTTTTGACTTACACGAGCTAGTACATTTTTTGCCGAAATCAGCCAATTATTCAGCAGATGGTAGTTTATGTGACAAGTACGGTAAATGGATAATTACGCAGGATGCACATAATTCCGGTGGCCTTGATAAAAATGCTTCTTGTAAAATAGAACACTAAAATATGCGTATGGGGAATGCGAGAGCACTGCACATGTAAGTATTTTCTTTTCTGATTCCTTTCTAGTACTCGGTTCGGCGAGGCTGCTTGGGAAACTGTGCGTCAGAGTGCCTTCTGAATAACATTTGCAGACAGTCCTCCGTTAGTAAATACATTCATTGCCATTTCAGACGGAGCCACTACGGCAGCAAAGGGTTAAGCGGAGTTGTTTATCCGCACCGCTGGGGCCCACAGTCTCAGCTTTGTCGAGGCTTTCAGAAGTCCAACACTACAGTCCCCCGTGCAAGCGCGAGTTTGGCCCTTTAAATCATGTAGCTTCACAGGTAAACAGGGCTGTCATTCCTGCAGACTGCACATGACAAAGCATGCCCCGTTGCCCCCGCCTCCCTGCACACCCTGAGCCCACCCACCCCCTGGTGCCAGCACAGCCTGGCAGGCATCGGACCCTGAACATCAGAGCCCTCCCCTGGTGCAATCACAACCTGGCAGGCCTTGGACCCTGCCCACACCAAATCCAGGAGGCCCACCGGCAGGACCCAGCCCCGAGCCATGGCGGGGCCATCGCTGCTGCTGCCCCGGGCCCTGCGTGACCCCCGCGTGCTCCTCCGCCTGAGAACCCCCTCTGCCATCCTGCAGCACCCCCAGGCAACCCCTGCCGCTTTGGAAGCGTGGGTGTAGCGCTTCGCACCAGCTGAGCTGCCTGAGAGCACTGAAGGGCGAGGAGGAGTTGGCAGTAGATGAGAGGATAAGCGGATGGCAGAGGAGAGAAAAGTTTGAGTGTTAAGTAGACACGCCCCCTTTCCTGTCCAATACCTGGCAAGCCCTTCCGACCCTGGCTTTTCGGTACTCCCTGTAAAACCAGAGGCACAATTAATTCAAATCATGCACACACGTGCCCCAGCCTTGCACAAACCTGCATGCACACACGTGATCCCACCCATGAACCCCTACCTTCATATACCCATGTGTTCAACCCATGAAACCCTACCTGCATGTACCCATGTGTCCCAGCCATGCACCTACTTGCATACATCCACGTGTCCCACCCGTACACCTACCTGCATACACCCATGTGTAGCATCCATGCACCTACCTGCATGTACCCACATGTCCCACCCATGAACCCCTACCTGTGACTGCCCCCCCTGGCCACCAACTGTGGTTCAAATTATGGCGTGTCCCCTGCCTACAGGGAGCAGGAGACACACTGTGCGCCACAGGCGTAGCTCCACCCTCACTCCCAGGCGAGAGAGGTGCTACCCACGCACCCTATGCAGGGCCTTATCAGTAACTATGAAGTGCCTTTGAGGAAAAACAGAAGACGGACAATCAACAAAAGCCACCCAGGCACCAGCTGCAGGTGCACCCAGCCGCTCACTCCTCCTCATCATCATCCACACGGTTTAATAATCCTACGACCTTCCTGTTACTGGGTCGAAAAAGTTGTTCAAAAGACAGCCATCCAATCGTTGGCCTCTCTGTAGAGCGCACAGAGCAATTGGTCACTATTCCAGTTGCCATTTTGTGTAATGTTTGCGCTGGAGATACACAGCTGTCTAAAGGCTGATAAGGCAATATAAAATACAGTGTTTACAGGTAAGTGGGTGTGTTGTGTGTTTGAGCGATTAAAACACTCTGAAGATCACTACAGCTTCCTCAGGTTCCACAATTTCAGAATAAAAAAAAACAATAGTAATTATTTACAGCAAAATAATAGCTGTTACTTATTTATCTTGAAGAGCTAACGATCATTGATAAAGCCAATAGTCCTGGCTGATTTTAGGTTGTCAGTTATGTTATATATCTGGATACAAGTACAGAAAGCTCAGAGAGGAACCAAAATACCGATTGGTTAGCAAACTATCAGAATCACAGAAATTTAGTTTACTTCTTTAAGTCACACCCTTAATTACATAGACCACCCCCGTTTCAGAGACCCCCGCTTTTTTGCATCCCACATAAAGCCCTTGTCAGTGCCGTCAAGAAGGCTCCGCATGGGACTGGCTGCATCATTCTGTATTAGGCCGGTGCCTACACATTCTTTTGCTGTATCTCGATTCTTGTACGTGAGGTCTTTTATAGCGCTTCGCAACCCACTTAATCGGCTCTAGTTAGGGTGACCAACTGGCATGGGTGCACTCTCCAATGGTACCACTAATCTCCACAAAGACCCTCTCTCACGTGTATTTAATTTCTTTTATAGTGCTACTCATCCCATTAAGTAGGACACGGTGTTGGGTGCGTTACATCACACACATATTATATAGAGACAATGACTCATATAAATGTGAAAGTCAATGTATAGGAAATGTTACTTAAGATAATGGGGGTTACAAGGTGTAATCATTCTTTCATCCATCATTCAATCTTTCACCATTCATTCTGTCCTTACATCTGTGTGCCCATCCATATCAATATTCAACCATTTTCAAACCTATCCATCATCCACTCTTCCATCCATCCATCATTCCACACATCTATCCCTCCATCCACCATTTCACTCATCCATCCCTCTATTCATCCTTTCACCCTATCCATTTGTACACTCATCCATCCACTCTTCCACTCATCGATCCATTCACTCATCCATCTAGCCATTTAACCTTTCACCCATCCAGCCATACTTTCACGTACTCATTCATCCACCCAGTCACTCATCCTTCCACCCATTCACCCTTTGTCATCCCTCCATCCTCCCTTTCTCTCTCATCCCCTTCCACTTAGTCATCCATCCTTCCATCCATCTACTCATTCACTCATGAATCCATCCATCCATTGACACTATCACTCATCCATCCTTTCACTCATCCATCCATCCATCCTTTCTCTCATCCATCCACCCTTTCACTCCATCACTCATCCATCCATCCTTTCTCTCATCAATCCACCCTTTTACTCCTTCACTCATCTATACACCCTTTTGTCCATTTACCCTCCCTGGCACTCACTCATTCAGCCTTACATCCACCCTTTCACTCATCCATCCATCCTTTCACTTATCAATTCATCAATCCTCCCATCAGTTCACTCATCCATCCACCCATTCACTCACCTATCATCCACCCTTTCACTCATCCATCCATTTACCTGTCCATCAACCCTTCCACCCATACATCCATGTATTTACCTTGTCTCATCCATTCGTCCACTCACTTTTCCGTCCATCCTTTCTCTCATTATCCCTTAATTCACCCTTTCATTCATCCATTCACCCTTTCACTAATCCATCCAGCCATCCACCCACCCTTCACTTGCTCACGTTTTCACATTAATTATGAGCTAAGCCTTTGTCTGCAGAGTTGCAGACAGAACAGGCCCATCAAGTGCTTCACCCCTGGTGTAGTTCCTAAAGCAAGGGGTGGGACGGGGGAGGGCACACTACACCCCTGTACATAGGCAATCCAAAAAAGTGGAAGTCATGAGTCATGCATGAAGGAAAGTGCCACTGTGACATGGTGTTGTTTTCAGGGCTTTAAGTGGGATGAAAAAACTAGGGGGTCTCTCCAAAGGGGGTGTTCGATGTAACTAAGGGCATGGCTTAAAGCAACTAAGCTAAAATTCTGTGCTTAGCATAGTGTGCCGGCCGACTGGTAATTTGCTGCTTCTTTCATTGCATCCAGATATAGAACACAACAAGTAGAGTTACACCTACAAGTCAGAACTATTGGCTTTGTCAATGGTTGTCAGTTGCATAAAATAAAAAAGCAGCAACCATGGCTTTGTTGAATATAACACTGAAAATGCGTCCGTTTTAAAATGTTTTTTTTAAAACTTGTTTCACCGCCTTCTTTTCGTGAACCTGATTCTCGTGTAGCAGCATTGGCGTTTTTGTGCATTTCTTCCACCTGACTGAATGCCCTGCCTTAGACCGAGGCTGTAGGAGGCTCACCACATGAATTAAGAGTGCAGACTGTCCCATTGTCATTCTGTATGTGGCAATCAGCCCCATACAGAATGACATGGATGGGGCTTGCCTTGTGCTCACTGTGCTCAGAGCATGAGTGTGTGGCGGCCCCATCAGGGAGGTGAGGCTTCTGGTAGGGGAACAGTGATGTTCCCCAATGCCCAAAACTACGGACAAAAGGCATCTGTAAAAGGGATCGTCACGGACAACTGATGTGAGATCCAAATTACGGACGGTCCGTGAAATTTACGGACTGTTGGTCACCCTAGCTCTAGTTGAGTCAAGCGGATCACGTTTCTCTGAAAGAAGTATATGCATTCTCTTTTTTTATAGAGCAAAAAACGCAAAGCCAACCTGTTAAACGTATATAGATTTAGTCATTTTTTTGTAAAAAAAAGGCTCTCTCAATACAAAGAAGGGTGTTTGATGTATTTCTTCACTAGCTCTCATATATTGTGCCGTTTTGATTAAATTCCTAATTAATTTTGTAAATGCACTAGATTGTACAGACTCTGTTAAGGGAAATGAATAACATCTCCAAAAATGCAACATGCTATTGGCTCGAAGGTCAGAACTGTCTGTAGGGTGTCAAACCTGGTATAGCTGACTTGGTGGGGTGTCACATAATTTCATTTGTAAAAAGTTTTTATAATTGCAAGGTTTGGCTCTTTTCTCAATATCTATCAGATATACAATATCCTCTTCATCAGGCCCTTAGGCTGGTATTGATGTATAGTAAGTTTACCAGATAGGCCATGTCACCAGGGGCACACTATTCAGGGCCATCTATTCCTTTTACAAAGCATTGTAATTTGGAATCTATCTATATGGCCAGAATAGAGAAATAAATTGAAACTGAAAGGGAGAAAGCGGTAATACAAGAAAGCGTGGAAGAAGAGGCCCAGAGCTCACCACTCGGAGGAGGAGCCACGCGAGAAGGAGCCCTCGCCGCCGCATCCGCCGTACCTACCTGGTTCCCGGGCCCCTGGGCCCTGCAGTGGTCTGCCGTGGTCCCTCGCCGTAGTCTCCTGTAGTTTTGCGGTCCCGCAGCCGCTGGTCAGTGCCGGGCGCTCAGCACCCGGCGACCAGCATTGACTCCACTGACTCCTGTTTCAGTTTACTGGCTGTGTGCTGTAGAAGGGGAGCTCCGGATTCTTTCCCCGCCGGGTCCTCTCTCAGTCACTCCCAGGCCGGTGCCCGGAAAAGAAGTGTTGGCTACTGTGGCTGAACTGTTGTTCGGTGTTGGGAGTAAGAACGGGGGACTGAGCGGCAGGACGCCCCAGGGGGGATATGGCCAACAGGAGGCCCAGAGTTTCTTGGAGCTGGAGGTAGAATGTGAGGGTCGACAGAGGGATATTAAGGTTTCTGAGCTGCTGAGACGCAGGGTTCGAGGGCATTTACCGAGTAAAAATTTTGTGTATCCCGATTTTTCAACATCATTAGAGACTCCTCCCTCTACATCAACGATTGGCTGCGAGGTCGCCTCGACTCTGACAGACAGACAGAGCAGCAAGGGGCTGGGAGAGCAAATGCGCGCAGCGGTAACCGTGGAATAGAGGTAAGAGAGGAGCAGCTGACTCTGTATAATTTAATTTGAGTAAGGGATGGTCTTGTTTTTTAAATAATTAAGGTCATCAAATTTAAAAGTGACTGCGGCAGCAAATAGCTAGTTGGGAAGGTTTTAGCAGGGAAAAAGCCTTGAACAGGTTACAGAATTGGTGAACTGAGGGCGGGTAACGAAGAAAGGAACTAAAAGATGGCACCAGCCAAAGCAAGAGCCCGTAAGGCTCCAAAAAATGGGAAAAAGAATGAAACGAACATTCAAGCGGTAGGCGAAGTGAGTAGTCTTTGTAAGCCAAAGGAGGCGACAAGTGAGCCAACCGGAAAGAAAAAACCAGTATCTAGAAATACTAAATCCTTGACGCTAACACCGGTAACACCGCAGTCAGTAAAATCAGAAAAATCAAAAATAATAAATGGTGGTTCATCAGTGTCTAACTCAATTAAAGATATTTTGGGAAGACATTTTAAGGGGAAGGACACGATGGACACGATGGATAAGGAAACAAGCGTCGTGGTACATCCAGCCTCGGAGCCCTTAGGCAAGGTGGAGTTAGGCTCTTCAATGCAGACTATCTTGAATATTTCTGGAGCTTCTTTGAACCCAAGGCTGTCCTCTTCACCAAAAATGTTTCAGCAGCTATTTGAGCATGAAACTGAGAGCGAAGGTGAAGGTGAAACACCAAGCAGCAAGGAACTGAGTAAAAAAGGCAAAGATGGGACAATTGCTCAAACCAAGGAGAACGCTGGCATAGAGTGCTCTTTTGGTATGGGGAGTGAATCTCTGCACTCTCCATTGCATGGGTTGGAGGTCACAGGAGCCTCGAGTACTTCCATGTTTGAGGTTATGTGGATCCTCCAAAAAACCCTGCAAGGCTTATTAGAGGTATCTGTAGTAAATAAGGAAATTTTAAAAACACAAGGGGAGCAGTTTAAAGCTATGTTGGGAGAGTTGACACAAATTAAAGGATTAATGCCGGCATTAGTTAGACCGGTTGGTGAAGAACAGGACGGGGTAGGCAGTAAGGAGGAAGAGGAAGTTGTGCTAAGGGCCCCCAATCTACAAAAAGAGGAACCGAGTGTTTATATATCTCGACAGCCCATGATCATAAGGAAATGGGGCGAAAGAAGATATAATATGAGGGGCTTCCCGAGGTTTAGGGGGAGGTGGTCGCCACTAGAAATAGACAACTGTTAAAACAACCAGAAAGAAAGGGGAGTAGAGGGAAAGAGGAAAGGAATAAAAAAGATCAAGAGAGGAAAGTGACGCAAAGAGCAAAGCAGAATAAGGTAAAGCCCCTAGCTGAACAAAAAGAATACTGGAATCCGTTAGAAAGATCAAAGAATAGTAAAAGAAATCTGATGCCAACATTGAATAGAAAGGAGGAGAAAGACACAGAAAAGAGGATAATTGCCCAGTTGGGATCTAGAAGCCCTAGGCGTAGCAAGGCCCTTATGGGAAAAGATAAAGAAGACGTCCTGTCAAAGAGAAGAGAAACTGGATTAACGGAGGCCCCCTATGGTGTATGGCAAGGATGTACCCCCGATTTATGGGTTTTCCTAGAACCTTCCGGACAGGGTAAAGGCGGGAAAAAGCTAGGAAATTAAACCCATTAAATCGATCACAGCTCCTATTCTCCTTGTCAAAATATGCAAGCCTCTGCAGCATTGGCACAGAGGACCTTAGAGAAGTAGGGTTCGTTATGTGTAGTAAAGGGGGGGAAGTAACCAAGGTTCTCTTTTACTCTGCCTTGGTAAAAGCCGCTGTGGAAAAAGCAAAAAATGAGCTGCAAAAGGAGGGGATTAGATTGGTAAGAATGGAGGAAATCCAGGGGCAGCATTTCCTTACGAACCATGCAGGATTAGGGTTACGGCAGGTAAGATTAATCAACTCAAGTTGGAATAAGAAGGAGGATCTTGCAATAACTATAACTGATAAAGAGATTGCAGGATATGAAAGAGATATACTTACTGGAAATAGGTATAATGCCCTAGCAACCCCAGAACATAGGGAGTATGATGAGGAGGGGTTCCTAAGCGAAATCGACTAGGAGCATGGGTCGTCACACAGCTTATCAATCTTATTGTGGAATATAAACGGATACAATAAAATATTGACTCAAGATAATGTTGACAAATTCATCAAAAGTAACGATATTGTGTGCTTGCAGGAGACTTGGCTGTGTGACGATATGGTAGAAACCCTAGTTATAGAAGGATTCACCCAACACTCTAAAGCAGCAAAGAAAAACACCTTGGGGAGGCCATCGGGGGGCAACTTACGCTGATATCTACACAGATAGCTAGGAAGGTCGAAAATGTGAAGCTAAACTGTGTTTGGGCACTAGGCTGTAGGGCTCTGCTGCAGAAGTCGGATCCCTGTTATGATGGAGTATGCATTATAAATGTATATATACAGAAGGGAAAAGAACATGAATATAAGGAGAACCTGGGGAACCTGAAAGAAGATATAGCGTTCGTAAGTGAAAACTATCAGAAGGATATATTATTGGTGTTAGGTGATTTTAATCATAGATTAGATCCCAGAAGGGTGGAAAGCTGGCACAAGGAAATATTAACATCTTATAATATTGAAGTGGCCAACTTCCCTAGAGGAGAGACCTCTCCACAGGATACGAAATTCTCTCAGTTGATGGGTTTATTAGGTATGCTATGTCTAAATGGGAGAATGCAGTTGGATCGGCCAGCAAGTCGCACATTTATGAAGGGCCAGCAATTCTGCCCAATAGATATGTGTTTGCCCATGCTTGGCATTTTGGGCTAATCAAAAATTTTGAGGTGGTGAAAATGGAAGGCAGTGACCACTACCCTCTGAGGACAGAATTATATTTAGCAAGCAGTAAGAAGAGAGAAAGGGTTCTACAGGTACATGTGGTTTACCCTAAACGGCTGACAACCAGGATAACAGAGGAACACATAGAGAAATTAAAACAAACCCAGCTGACGATCCCGGTAGAAGAAATCCATTCTAGAAATGTAAGTATCTGGTTCGAAACCATTATAAGTAAGCTAGTGGACACCCTAAAGATAAAAATTAAACCAAGAAAGTCAGGGCTTGGAAGCCGGAGAGCTAATAAAAATATGCATATCTGGTTTGATGATGAATCCTAAGTAGCAAAGGCACAGATCAGGCAGAAGGAAAGAAGGCTAAGGGGTAGGTTTAATGTGGAAATATCTCAGTCCCTCCAGTCACTCAGGGTAAGATATAAAACATTAATTAGAAATAAAAAAAGAACTTATAAAGATAACTGCTGGGCAAATATGTTGGAGGTAATTGAAACCAGAGATGTAAAAGGTTTTTGGAAATTGGTCCAAGAAAGTGTGGGTAGAAAAGCAGGATCCCTAGACTCTGTATGGTCCCTGAGGACGACTGGGTGGGTTACCTGGGAGAGATAGATGGGAACTGGCCAATACAAGATAAGGCTGGGATGCCAGCTTGGCCACTGGTGAGGGACGACCTAAAAGAACAATTTTCCTCCAGGTAAATTATAGCAAATTTGAACCTCACCCGTGCTGCTGGCTCAGACAATCTTCCGGCAGTAATAATAAAGACTAGACCAGAATGGTGGGCAGAGTTTTTTGCAAAGATGTACCAAGTGATCTTGGAGACAGAAATTGTACCAGAAAGTTGGAGGATTGCAATTATACGACCAATTCATAAGAAGGGCGATCGGAAATTACCGAAGAACTATAGGTTGATAAATCTCCTAGATGTAGGGGAGAAGGTCTTTGCAAAAGTAATTTTGGGACTACTTAAAGAGTGGACGGAGGAAAATCAGATTATACCCCCAGAACAGGGTTTTTTTAAAGCGGGCCATTCCACAATTGACCATTGTTTTGCTCTCTGGTCCATAGCGCAGAAGTCGATCGAACAGCGGGGAAATTTATTTTGTTGTTTTGTGGACTTCCGTGCAGCTTTTGATCTGGTGGACCGGGAGCTATTGTGGGAGGCCCTAATTAGCTATGGTATCCCAAAAGATTTGCTAAGTCTGGTTCAAATGCTCCACACAAAGAATTGGGCCCAGATAATTTTAGATGTGGATGGAAGTTTAACCAGGAAGATTGAGATTGGAAATGGATTGCGGCAGGGATCCGTATTGGCCCCCCTGCTGTTTTCCTTGTTCTTGGCAGATTTGCCATCGACCCTAGAGACCGCCAACGGGGCAAGCCCAAAACAAGATGGTAAGCATATTGCATGCTTGCTCTATGCGAACGACCTGGTGATCATGGATCAGTCCGAAATCGGCCTGCAAAGGAAACTAAAGATATTTAACGATTATTGCTCCAAGAAAAAACTTGTGGTTAATATGGACAAGACTAAAGCCCTGAGATTTGGCTGGAGGAAAGCTGGGTTTGTATGGTTTTTGGGGACCGAGAAAGTAGAAACAGTCACAGAATATAGGTGTTTGGGAATGTGGTTTGAATGAAATTTGAAATGGCATACCCATCTAGATGCGTTAAAATTAAGAACATCAGCATCAATTAGCGGTTTGAAATTGTTTAACAAAACCTACGGTGCGATATCAGACAGACCAGTGTTAAAAGCTTATTCTGCCATGGTACCTCCGCAGTTTCTGTATGGCGCGGAACTTCTATACTTGAGCGGCAAACAGGGCTGGGATATTGAGGAAGGCAAATATTTAAAAAACCTATTCTCACTCCCCTTGTCGGCAATGGTACAGGCCATAAAACTTGAATTAGGACTGATTTCATGGGGCATTCTAGCCAGTATGGCTCTTCTCCGTTTTTGGCAACGCCTAGGAGTAGGTGAGAACACCAAAATATCACAATGGTGCAAAAACGAAATTCAGAACAGCGAATTAAAATGGGCAAAAGAGTCTAGAGCTATCATGACGAAACTATGCTGTACGATGATGGTTAAGTTGTGCCCCATCACTTATATAATTAATTGTGATAAGAAGGTACTTAGGATGTTGGGGAACGAAATATCGCAGGCACAGGATCAAAACTACCTTGCGAATAAAACCTCAGTACACTTTATGACTATGGCATGGAAAAATGAACAATGCTTTCCTTACGTTGACAGGTTACCCGATTGCTGGTTGCAAAGAGAGGTTTTAAGGGAAAGAATTGGGGTAAACCCGTGTTATGTAAACAATGTGATAAAAAGTTCAATGATTGATAAGATGGGAAGATGTATTTGCACTTTGGGCACTTCATGTGACTTGTTACATATCTTAATAGATTGCCAGAAGTTTCTTGATATTCAAATTATGCTTTTAAGACCGATTTTTAGGAAATATGAGATAACATCTAGGGCCCAGGCTGTAATTTTGGTGACTGAAATGAGCCACTTAGACATTGCCACTGCTATTGTTCAGTTCATGCAAACTAGGGCCCAGGCTGTAATTTTGGTGACTGAAATGAGCCACTTAGACATTGCCGCTGCTATTGTTCAGTTCATGCAAAGAGTGAAGGCACTTCTTCTAATTGGTTTTAAATGAGCTTTAAACCACCAAGACTTAATTAATTAATTAATGGAGGGTGTATTAATTGTATGTGTTTTAAGATGCATTGGTGTATTTAAGGTTATGTAATTTTAGACGTTTTTTAATTATATGTAAGGTTTGAGGACCAATGGTCTAAATAAACGTTAAAAAGTGAACTGAACTTGAATTGAGAAATAAGGCTTTACATTTTAAGGATCGTATATTGTATTAATCTTTGCAATCAAGAACCGGGGAAAGTTTTTTCAGAGCATACATTGCCAGGATGAATATATTTATTTCACAAAACAGAAAGCAGCTGACACATGAACGAGAAGTTTCTGAAAGTAAACAGTTCTTTTCGGCATCCTGTTTGCATCCTGTTTGCCTACTGCTCTCCATTTTGATCTACCTGCCATGGGTTGCAAGGGGAGTGCCATGGGTCGCAAGGGGAGTGCCATGGGTCGCAAAGGGAGTGCCATGTGTCGCAAGGGGAGTGCCATTGGTAGGAAGGTGTCGCAGGTGCGATCCCTGGCGACTTCTAAATGAAAGTCCATGGCTGCATCCTTCCTCTTGGTACTTTTCATTGGCTCCTGCCTCTGCTGCAGTGCCTCACTAGGAGCCCCTGCCTCGCAGCTATCACTGACTACTAGAGAAGAGCACAAGCCACCAACCTCTGGAGGGCTTAGGATGACTAGGTGTCCTGGATTCGCCAGGATAGTCCAGGTTTTCCACCAGCTGTCCCATTAGATTTCGACAATTTTAGCACATGTCCTGGTTTTCAGAGAGGGTCGACTAAAGACATAGAGAGGCACGTTTTTATGTGTTTCATGGGCAGTATGGCTTGAGAGCTCTTGACTGGCATGGAGAATGGGGGGCCCCCTCCATGTACTTTGCAGGTGGCCCCCTCAAGTTTCGTTATGCCACTCCCACACCGTTCGACCCTCGCACAGGTACCAGTGCCTCAAGAGCATGCCACTCGGGCACCCGATTAGCGGCAATTGAGCACAGTTCCTCCAGTCCTCCAGAGAACTCCCAGACCCTCTGCAGCACAGCGTGGGCCATGTCTATCGAGTAGGCCGCACCTCACCGCGGGGACGCCAGCCCGCAGCTAAGCTGGAAAAATCGGGACCCGGAGCGTCAAAAGAGCAAAATAAACACGATCCGCTGTGAAGCTAAAAAAAGAGAGGAAATCTCCCCCACCCAGACTCCGATGACCTCAATCAGACAAGATAAATGAAAAATACACTTCTTCAACCACCAGGGCCTAACAAGGTGGTAGTCATCTTGCTATTGGGCTCTCGGGCACCCAAGTCATCTTGGCGTCTTTGAGTGCAACTATTTTGTGAATTTGGCCCTCTGAACACACAGGCCAGTGACATGTAGGTGACATGCTCACTTTCTACATGTGCAGCTCCAGAGTGTGCACAGAAAGGATTATTAAAGAACAAGCTGGCCCAGAGATGTGCATGTGAAATTCTTTGCTTGTGTGTAGCTCTTGTGCCAGATTCACACTTGAAGCCCCTCAGCAGTGCACGCACACTGATGTGTACAATACCTATCACCAGGCATGTGCCGTGATCCGGTGGCCATCTTGAGAGCCAGGCCCACATGCTCCCCTGTCACCCAGGCCCTCGCTGCTGGGCTCGGGCCTGCTCTCAAGGTTACCCCACAGTGGGCGTTTCCTCCACGGGTTAGATGCCACTCTCGGGCAGAAGCCTGTGGGTGTTTACAGCCTGGCATTTGCCATGACCCGACCATCACCCGCCTGCAATAAGTCACGTTGCTCTCCTCCTCTGAATAGCAACGCCTGTGGATTCTGTTTTTCCGGCTTAGAAATTTAATTATTTTAAATTAAATTTTACACTTGTTTCATAGCCTGATTTCCCACCCTTATGAGCTGCGGAAGAAGTACGCAAAATAGACTGAAAACCTTACCAAGGAAAACAAACTCTTAACAGATTTACAATAACATTTTACCAGGTGAGGACAGCCTCAGGATGGCCAGGAGGCAATAAATAAACACTATAAATACAGACCTTTCATCGCTTCTGAGTACTTGGGGGCAATTAAATTAAATACAGCACCTCTTCTGCAAACAAAGCACTGCCAGCAGCAGAGTAGACTGTTTAATTACACAGGATTCATTACAGAATGAAACTTCACTGGCCACTCATGTCTCACCTGTGTGCATTGACAAACATACTTTTGTGTTTTTTTGGCATTTTCTTTCTTGGTTACTTGATCTCAGGGTTTGCTTTCCTGGTGGGTGAAATAGTGCAAATGTATTTATCATCGGATGACTTAGTGGCTCATTGTGTGCAGGTCGACACACTGTGGATGTGTCGGAAGCTCATGAAGACCATGGAGGTGCCACCATTTCTTGTGGGGTCTTTTGTTGTGAGTAGATTACACAAACATGACATGGAGCTCACTGTGACCTGCGATGTACATTAATTTCCTGTTGTGTCTTTTGCGGTTACCAGATTGTAAAAACATGACCTAAAGATTATGGAGACCTAAAAGTACCATAATGTCAAAGGGGGGGGGAGGGGGTTGTGAGCAGATGAGGAGGTGCCACCACTTTAGACTATGAGGGGGGATCCTTTTGGTTACCTTATTGCAATAACATGCCATGAAACTTATGGAGACATTGAGGTTTTCCCTTTTCCTGATTTTTTTGGGTTGCTGTCAGGTTACACAAACATCACAAGAAGCTGGTGAGACCAAGGTGCTTACATCTCATAAGTGATGGGGAACCCTTCGTTCCCACACTAAACAAACACACCATGAAGGGCATGGAGACCTTGACATGCCTCCATTTCCTGGGCGAAATGGAGGACCCTTGCTACCATATTACACAAGTTTGCCGAAAGGCTCATGTAAACCAGAAGGTGTGTCAATTCCCTGACTGATATGGTGAACCGCCCAAAACACACACACGTTGAAGGTCACGGAGGCCTTGAGATGGTTCTATTTTCCACGTGATATGGGGCACCCTTACTCCCACATCACACAAGCATGGCATAAGGTTGATAGAAACCAGGAGGCGTGTCCATTGCCAGAGTGATATGAGGGACTACTGAACCCACATTACTCACATGCAAACACACACACAATGAAGGTCACAGAAACCTTGAAATAGCTAATTGAAATCTTTATATTGATAACATAACTACAATTTCACCATTGCTTTATTAACCTTGTTGCTGTCTCAAGTTTGCTTCAAAGAGTACCATTTGCCTACTCTTTTTTTTATAATTTTGCCGCGGTGAGAACCCCTCCGAACCACCCTTATGATGGTCAGGCAAGCACGCTACGCTCGCTCGCCACAAAGCACTCATCCAGGACTTTCATGCTCTCCACTTTCAAATGTCACCAGCCGCCACTGGCAGCAGGTGAAAAATGTAAGCAGGATCCAGGATATTTATTCTGCTACTGTACACTCACTCCTCCTAAAGCAGGGAATAGAGTAAAATGCAGATAAATTGGAAGTGCGAAGAGTAGGATTTTTCTGGGGATTTAGGGCCAGATGTAAGACCTGTGAAAATAGCGACTCGCAATTTGTGAAAAATTGTGACTCGCAAATAGCGAGTCGCTATTTGGTACCTACTTACACCACAGACAACATGATTGCGAGTAGGTATTGACTCGCTACGCTATTCGGCCCACTCGCTATTTGCGAGTCGCTAATGTCTCGCAAATAGGAGTCCTGTGAAAACAACCTATTTTGCATCCGCTATTTGTGAGTGTGCATTAAACAGGCCAATAAAGTTCTCACAAATAGCTAAATTCAGAGAAAAAAAAAGAAAACACTTCCTGCTTGAGCTGAAGGACCTTAAAACAGGAAGTGGTGCCCAAAGATACTCCAGAACAAAAATCAAGCACATGTTCAGGTGCAGCAGCACTGTTACACACTGCTGATTGAGAACCAGAGACATCATGAGTAGCAAGGACACTAAAAAGGGAAGCAAGGAGAGGCTGAGAAAGCTGAAGTTCTCTGAGAAAGAGCTGGATATAAGCGTGGAGGAATGCTGCGACCACCACGAAGAACTCTTTGGTAGTGTCTCCCACCGTCTACCCGAGAGTGAGAAGAGGAAGATATGGCGCCGTATACAGCAAAGGATAAATGCCCTAGGAGTTGCACATCGCTCCATAGACAATCTTAAAAAGCACTGGTATGATCTTCGCTCCAAGGCAAAGGAGAGGGTGGCAGCACGGCTGAAAGAGGCAAAGAAAACCGGAGGGGGCCATCCACTTCAGCAGAACCATCACCAGCTGAAGAAATGGTGGAAGCTACCCTGGAGAAGGCAGCTGTAGTAGGCCTTAGGAGTCTTGAAACATCCCAGCCATCAATAAACCCTGGTAAGTGAAAAATGTGCATGTGATGTGTGAATACCCACTAACGCCTGTCCTGTGCATGCGTACTAATCAACCACAAGCAAAGATCCATGTACAAACAACAAACAACACTAGTGCTGCATCATGGGAGATGTAGTCTGTGACAAATTCAGTGCAGTGAGGGAAAGACTTGAGCAGATAAACATTGCAACACCACTGAAACAGTGAAACAATTTTTTTATTAATTTCCATCATTTCTTGTCACATAGACACACCATTGGAAGCAGACGATGCAGATGAGGACCCAGCGAGTAGCCACAAGCCTGAGCAGATGGAGAAAGGGAAGGATGTTGGGGAAACAAGTGGGCACAGTTCATTTGATGTCCCATCTTCGGTGGCTGCAACCACTTCTGAGTCAACACCCACTGTCACCTCAGCTGCACAGCAGGACACAACACCACGAGGCCCTCTGTCCACCCGTGTGCGTCTCTCACAGCCAACACAACAGTCCCGGCGTCGGAACCAAGGTTTGTCCTCCACTGGACCAGCCAGTCACGCCATGTCTGTTTCAGTAGACCATGAAATGCTGCAAATACAGCGCCTGCAAAACAAAATCCAAAGACAACGAAATGTCAGGATGTCCCAGGGCTTCCGTATGATCACCAACAAACTGGCAGAGAATCAGGCCAGGATCGAAACCAAACTGGATGCCCTCACCAACACTGTGGCAAACTTAGCTAAATCGTGGGTGCAGAAAGGGCAAATCTGAGGCACATGGAGAGCAGCAGGAGCCAGAAACTTGATACTTTGAGCAGGACCATCAATAGGCTGGCACATGGTACAAACAAACAAAGCCTGCGCACACTTGGCTTGCAGGTGGAGATGGGCCACTACAGAGGGGACGAAGCTCGTGGCCTAGAGAGAATTATAGCAGCAGTGGAAACACTGCAGACCAATCAGATCATTGGTGGTGTTGGCATTGGTGGAACTGAAAGCGAAGTGTCAAGCCATAGCAGCATTTCAGCCACGGAGACACCAATCATGCGCCAAAGCAGCAGCCGGCAGCTTGGGTTGGGTAGTGGCGGCTCTGGCCAGGCTACACTGAGGGCAGGAAATTAAAATTTTGTCTCCTAAAACAAACTTTTAATGATTTTATTTGCATTAGTTGTGGTGCCGTAACCCCAACTTACTTATTCTTTTCCATATGCCTACAGTTACTGATGGACATGTTGTCCTAAGTTTGATAATGGATGCCTGACAATTAAAGCACCCATTGATACTCACAAATTGTTCTGTCTTATGTACAGCTGAGTGTCTAACTGATGTGTACGTATCTTTCAGAAGTAGTTGTTGGCAATATTGTCCCTGCGTCTTCTCCCCTCTGCTGCAGCGCTGCCATCCCTTTGATATAAGGCAGGTGGTCCTGGGACCTCATCCTCAGAATCTGTGTCAGACACATCCATGGGCATTCCACCCCTGCAGGCCATGTTGTGCAGAATGGCACATGTTGCCAAGATTTTCCAGACTGTCTCTGGTGCATACTGCAGAGCTCCACCACTCTTATGTAGGCATCTGAAGTGCGATTTCAATATTCCAAAGGTACACTCAATCGTGGTCCTTGTGCACCTGTGTGCAGTGTTGTACTGCCTTTCGTGTATGTTGTTGGGAGACAGCTACGGTGTGAGTATCCGCAGACACAGGGCATACGCACTGTCACCTGTTGGGAGATATGTGATGTTGAGGTTAAATGCTTACAGACATACAAGTGAATAAACATTTGTCTGGGGACTGGTAATAACATTACCTAGTAGGTATCCATCATCAAAGTCACCTCTTTCTAACCTTTGATATAGTCCACTGTGCCTGAAAATATATGCATCATGGGTGCTTCCAGGGTATTTGGCTACAATGTCTGTGATTATGTTTTTAGTGTCACACACTATTTGAATATTTAGAAAATGTGTGCTTTTTCTGTTACGAAAAATGTATTCAATGCGGGATGGTGGACATATGTGCACATGGGTCCCATCTATGCACCATATGACCTGTGGAAACCTTGCTATTCGGTAAAAATCAAGTTTTGTTTAGTCTAATTCCTCATTATTTCTGGGAATGTATATGTGTTGATGGATGTTGGATAGTATGGCGTCTAGGAAATTATGGAAAAAACGTAAAAGCACACTCTGAGACACACCACTAGCCACTGCAATGACATCCTGGTAATTACCAGTGTCCAAGAGGTGGCGCAAGCACAAGACTTGTACATGTGTGGGAATTGCATTGCTGCGCAAGGTTCTGCTCTCAAGTTGTGGCTTCAAGGTGTCAATGAGGTCTAGTATGAGGCTGCTACTTAGCCTGTACTGCTCATAAATCTCCTCCTCTATCTTATCCAACAATGTCAGCCTGACTCTGAATACCCTCTCCTGTCTTCTCCTCCTCTGCAATGCCGCCATTATCCACCTCCTTCTCGCTAACATGTACAGGGCAGCCATTGTGGAAAGGTTTGTGATGCATTCTGGGTCTGTTTTTATAGGTTGTTCCTGATTAACACCTGTTTCTATTTAGTGTTAAATTGCATGCGCAAATGTACCTTTTTCCGCCTAGTCGCAATTTGCAACTGTTCTGTACATGCAAATTTGCATGTCGCAATTTGCGACTCGCAATTTTGGTAACGCAAAAAGCGTGCACTTTTTTTGCGAGTCCATTTGGGCAATTCATCATTTTGCGACCGATTTTGCGCATGCACAATGGTCGTACATCTGGCCCTTAATCAGGAGCACGAGCTAATGGGAACATGTGTGTTTCCTTTAATAACCCACGTTTGGCACAGTGGAAATTTGTACGATCTTGGAGGTGAGAGTAAGAATCAACCCATGCCTCCGAAAAATCTCTATTGTCTTTGATCAGAACACTAGAAATGCTCTCTCTAGCCTGTGGTTGAATCCTTGCAATCCAGAACATGCACTAAAATATCAGAGAGTCTGGTCACTGACTTAACTAAACATGAATGATAGTCATTTATCCATTCCATTCCACTCTATCCAGGCAAATGAGCAATGAAGTCCATCTCCAGATTCTTGAGTGCCTGAATCACAAAATGTATTCACAGTCTTTAAAATGTATACATCCCCTTATTTTGTGCTTATCCCTGTGTCAAGCAGAGAGAAAGTCCTCCCTCCCTCCATGAACTGGTCTCCTATTAAAGTAGTCAGTTCCATGAACAGATCCACAGGACCATTTATATAGTGGACGGCTGAAGGCTCTGTTGCATGCCTGCAGTGGAAACCTGAAGCATTACTGGAGGAAAGTGTTTGTTGCTGAAGGAATCTGTTGCAGTGTTTCCCGAATTCCCTGTTAAAAAGAGTGCTACTTTAAGAGTGTAAAGATCTACACCAGTTGCAGGGTACTCTTGCAACTGATTTCAAGGGGATTTGGGTTAATGAAGTCAATGCAGGAAGGACAATCATCAAGATACTGAAGATCTGTTTATGAGACATTTTGCCCCTTGTTGGACAAAAGCTTGACATTTGTCCATGCTTGAAGATGAGAAGCCCAGAAACATGTATGTGGCTGGCATACATTTATCAATAGCCTCATTACCTTCTCCTCTATGGAGTATTCAAGTTCCCGCAAAAATTGTTCAACAGTGTCACCCACAAAGCAAGTCGATCTCACAAAGTCCTTCTGTTACACTGTTTGCCTTCAACATGCTGCCCTATTTTGAGCTCTAAACAAGTGACTAAGCTCAAAGGTGGAAAGTTTCAAGAGCACTAATGATTATAATGGATCTGGCCAAGAATGTACGCTTACAGGCCTTACTTTCTCTCCTTCCCCTTACCAGAACTATTACGATATACAGTTCATGGTACATCAGTGGCTCTTGTATCACATATTCAAACATGCTGTAACTATGCTTTGAGCCTGCAGGTTGTGATGGAGCAAGGTTTTGTATAAAAAAGAAAACTTGCTCGCATGCAATCCTCTCGAATAACCAGTAACATTATAACCAACCTGTCCGTGAATACTAATTTTGCACCACATTTTACATATCGTATCTAGAGGAAGCTTTTCTATGTGCTTTACTAATAAGTAACCCGAGTGTCCTAAAATGGCCGCCAAAAAAATGCAGGAACTCTTCTGCGCATGCGTCTACTATATCTACGTAGTATGACGCCTTCTGTCGCTTGGGGGAAATCTTTGCAGCTGCGCAATAGCTTTTAACATGGCTGCTCGAAAACCCTTGCACAAACGCACATGCTGTGCTGAAAATAACCTATGCAAGTTTTACTAAGCTATTAATGCAAAAGAAATATTAAGTAAATGGGGTTAGGGTAGAGGTAAGTGGTATACAGTGAATTCATTTAATTTTGTATTCTAACATCTTCTTCTCTGACTTTATTAATAGTTCGTATTTGGGCCTTGGAGGGTGACCAATGTCCCTACCCTTTGTGACAACAACGCATGCGCGAAAACCTTCTCGTTCTGAAACCAATGAAGTCATTGGGTGACTGTCAATCCATGTGCCCAGCAAGGACATGGGAAGATCAATTTCTGACCCTACAAGAGAAAGAACTTGAAACATTGTATTACAGATTTATCGATCCACATATGAAATGCTTGTGGGAATGAAGCTTGTATTAAAATTAAGGGGCGAGGAATTAGACAATAGAACCAAAGAAGAGTATTGATCTTAGTATGGTGTGATGCTCTCACCCCACTGTTTGGCCCAATCAAATTGCGGGTGAACATGGAATTGAAACATTTGGGGGTGGATCATACATTTGAATTGGTATAACAGAGGTAAGTTCTAGATAGTTAGACATACTTGCAACACTTGACCCACGAGATGCCTATGCTATGCTGATATGCTGCCCGATTTTGCTGCAATCTGACTGAAGAATCCAACACTAGGGAAAAGTCGCTGAACAACTGAGGAGGCACATCTAGGAAGGGGTCCGGACGAGCCCGAGCCGGAGAGAGTAGCACCAGAGAGGGGTGTAACGCTGGCATTACACTAGAAGAGGCCACCTTCCCTGTCCTGAATCCTTGATACTCTGATGTCTAGGTCCTCACACCATTCTCGGTAAATATAGTTCTGTGGGTTGTGATTCGTATTTGCTCTCTGTTCTTTCTCTCCTCAGGTACAGTCATCATATGAGATTAATTCATGTGAATTGAATTATAAACTAATTGAACTTCTATTCCTGATGGAGAATCTTGATGTGTCTATGTGTATTCTGATTTGACTCACAAAATATTTAATTCAGATAAACCTTTGAAACTCCTTCTGAGTCTGTGGTTTCTTTGAATAAAGATAAATGTATTATTGTATTTCCTCTCTATTCTAATCTACTACTAGATCTTTCGAACGTGCATTTACTCAGGAGACAGGAATGGTAAGAATACTGGTGTAAAGGTTTCTTAGGGTAAAACAATATTGATGGCCAGCGGATATTTGCTAGCTCATTGAGTATATGAATGTATATGGGCCCAAATGAGTGTTGTGTGTATGAATGTGTTGAGCTGGTAAACTCCGCTGCATCAGTTTTTCTTGGTAGCAGAGGCATGGTTAGTATAGCTAGTTAGGTGAGGATTGTATTTGAAATTTTGAATTATTGATTTATGTTTTAACCAAAACCCGTTATATATTGTTTTATGTTGTCTGGAAATTCCAGGGAATATTGAATAGTGGGTGGTAAATGGAAGCCACACTGCAGTGAGGTTATTGGTCTGGATCGAGAAAGTGCTGAAAGTTATGCAGGACTAGAAGCACTATGTTAGGGAATAATTTCTTGTATGATAGTGAGAGTAATTGGTAGCGAGGAGTTCGCTGGTGAAATGTTGGTATTATATCACCTAGAAAGGGTAATACTGAAGGAGTAACAGGTTCTCTGATGCTTGTGTGAAGAGTAAGTGGGAAAGTTTTACTCATAGTGTGTGAAGAGTAAGCGGAAGGGTTTACTCGCAGTGAAAGAAATCTTACTATTCTTTAAATTAGTGGGTCAGACACAATAGCGAATGTTTATACGCTGTTTAATTAATGAAATGTGTGTGAAATTTGTGAGAAAATAAATTTTCGCATTACCTTGTAAAGGAGGGGTAGTTGAGGGTGCTGCACTGACGTCACTAAGAGCTGCGCTGGGCTTGATTGAAATAGCGGGCATGTAGTTGATGCGAAATTGTAAAGGAGGGGTCAGTAGTAAGGAGTGATACTGACGTCACAGAAAAGCCACGCAAGCATTGGCTGAGTGAGCGAGCAGAGTAGAAGTTGATTGGTTCTCAGACTAGAAAACGCGCTGGTATTGGAGAATTTTAGAATTAAAGCAAGCGTCTGATTGGTTGACAAAATAGAAATCCCGAGAATAATAATAGATAGTGGAGTTTGCATGTACGATCCAACTTTAACAGGGACTCGTCCAGATAGAAGATTTATAGGGTTTGCTTACAAACAGTACCTTAATAAGCACAAGCACGCAATGTACGGAGAAAAAAGAAAAATGTCATTTATGCAAAAGGTTAAGAATTATTTTAAAAAGGACAAATGTATTAAGAGTAGAGAGGGAATTCTCATTCCTCCTCCAAATACGCCTGCATCATACATGATGGTGGAGAGAGGCTATCATACCTGTGTATGGTTAGAAAATTGGGTAGAATACACAAAAGATGAGGGAATATTAGCATTTCCTGAATACGGAAGCTTTAATGGAAGAATATTGTACAATTTAAGAATTCGGATGAATGAATTAGAACCCAGACCTAGATTGACTCAATATGAGGCTTTAGAAGAATGGGAAATGGAAGCTTTTGAACGTGATAGACCCCGAAGTAAGAGGTCCTTAAGCAAATATTACCCGAAATTTCCCCGAGAGACTAGAGATAGTCAAATGAAACAATGGAGACAGGCCATGGTGGCAGAAGGTTTATATCCTGTATTAACATCAGAAGAGCAGACAGGAGGAAAATGTACAGAGAAAACCAAGCACTTAAACATGTTAGGTAGCGGAGAAACAGAAGAGGGATACCTAGAAGACATATTGATGAAAGGTCCTCCACCTTATAATGATGGATTCAATAGAATGACCCCTAGTGCCCTGATGATAGGAACACCTTTAGTTCCCCAGATAGTACATGACACCACGGACAGGGTACTTCAAGAAAAGGAAGCAATAAATACAAAACAGAGACAAATTGATTCAGAGAATACCTCAGATAAACGCACATCCGGAAGCATTGACCATACTAGTGACAATAGGTCCGGTAGTTCCATTATATGGCGAAAAGTCCAACTGTTCTAAAATTCCTGTAATGCCTACACCAAGCATAGAACCTAGAAAAGAAAAGATAATAATAGATGATCAACAAGTGAATGTGAATCAGTAATATCATTGATGGATTCGCCCATAAGAGAGCCGATGATGGGAACTCCGAAGAGAAATTTGCCCAGTTGTTCAAAGGAAGTTGGACTAGAAACATCATCAGGAACTAGAAGTGCCACAATAGTAACCCCAGAAGATATAGAGAGATTGTCTTAAGAAATAGAGAAGCCAAAGTCACAGCCAAAAATATTAGACATTTTCAAATTGAGAGTAGAATTGGAAGAAATGGTTGCTGGAAGTGTGTGTCTAGACAGATTAAACACATACAGTGAGGAAGAATTACTGTTTATTTGTAGAAGCATTATACGAAACACAAAGGTATTCCATGAAAAACTGGCGAATTTGGAATCGGAAATGGGAATTGACATAGAGAAATCAAAGGTGTTGCAGAAACCATATACAGTAGAATTTTCTGATAAAGATTTGGAAAACATGAATGTGTCTGGAAGAAAGTTGCAGATTAGGGAGTTGTTATTTCTGTTGAAAAAGTGGGGAGATCTTGAAAGATGGAAAGTTAGATGGGCAAAGAAAAAGGAAGAAGCACAGATGAATCCAACAACATGCCATGAGAGAAACAGAAAAGGCTTAGAGGTTGTATCCGATGAGAGAAGTACCCGGAGGGGGGTACGTACATGTGCCATGGACTAGACAAGATATTTTGTAATTTACGAATGATTTCCCAAAATTAAGAGAGAAACCAGTGGAGTGGTACAGACAAGTTGAGAGATTTGTGAAAGTTTCAAAGGTTTTGTTAAAGATCTAGATGGTTTGTTTGACATAGTAGTACCTGCAGATTTGTGGACAGAGTGTACAATTACTATAGATTGGCCTAGTGAGGAGTATCCAAGAGATTCAAAGACAGGAGCCCCGTCAGAAGATGTAATGAAAAAATATCACTAGGTGATCACTTTTCTGAAGAATAAAATTCCCCCGAAAGAAACTAATTAGGTAAAAATAGACAGGACAACCCAAGAGAAAAATGAGTCTGTGCATGCCTACTATGAACGTCTTTTACAGGTGTTCAAACAGTATAGCGGGGTTGAAAGCTTAGAAAACAAACACATGACTCATTTTGTGTATCGATTTGTGTCTGGGCTGAGATTGGATATATCTCAAATGATTAAGCAGCACATGTTGTGTTGGCAATCAAAGCCCATTGACGAGATTTTAAAATATGCTAAATATTGTGGGGACGAAATTGATAACAAACGAAAAACCTTAGAAGAAAAAGTAATGTGGGCTCAAGTAAAATTGGCTGAACAGCAAGAGCTTCAATTATTAAACAGTCAGAAAATCAAGGAAGAGCACAAGGTCAAGGTGACAATAATGGGGGAAAACCTCGGGGAAGGTTGAATCGGGAAGAGGCAAAGAAAATATTTCCCTGTCACAGGTGCGGGATGTTGGGGCATTGGCAGAACGAGTGTAAAGCTATACAAGTTAATAATGGCCAGAATCAAAACTTGATTCCACAGACACAGAATGAGGTGTTAATGAGTCATCAGCAACAGGGTATAGATCTACAGAGTCAATTGCTACCTGCCAAATTTTGTGAGTCAAGCGAAGTACAGTGTGGACGCCGGATTTCCAGAAGGAAGTGGTAAGAAAAATGTTGTAACATCACAATTTCTTTTGCAGGACCCACTAATTGATTATGATCAGGAATGACGGTGCCTGAGGGGGGAAGAAGGGGAGTGCATACTTGGTGCATCCCTACCGGTAGATCAGTCAGGTCCATACGTAGAAGGTAAAGTAGAAGGAAATGATATCACTTTCTTGTTGGATACCGGTGCTACCAGGTCTACTGTAAGAACAGCAGACATTCCTAACCTATCCCTCTCGGGTGAAGACATCCAAGCCGTAGGTGTTTCAAACAAACGGATTAGAACCCCGATCACAGATCCAATGGAGGTGCGAATTGGAAATTTTAAAGAAATGCATAAGTTCGTGGTGTGTGATTCAAGCCCTGTAAATTTGCTAGGAAGGGACTTACTGTGCAAAATGAATTGCACTATATTTTGTACACCGGAAGGTGTTGCAATACAAACCCCAGATGAAGATGGAGTTTACAAGTTCATGTTAGCTAAACAGGGAACATAGGTAAATGAATTATATTCGATGATGACACAAAATGGATTACCTGCCGAAGTCAAACTGACTGTAAATGCAGAAATATAGGATTTTTCTGGAAAAGAAATAGGATTAATGGCAAATGTAGACCCTGTAAAAGTAACAGTGAAAGAAGGTGCTGTTTATCCGAATACCCGACAATACAAAATGAGTGCAGAAGTAAAAGCAGGTGTTGCAGCAGCGATTGAGCGATTGGTAGAACAAGGCATCTTGAAAGAAATAATGAGTAGCTCTTGTAAATCTCCTATAATTGGTATTAAGAAACCTAACAGGAAGTATAGGGTGGTTCAAGATCTTAGGAAAATTAATAAAATTGTTGTACCATGCTGCCCAGTAGTGCCTAATCCAGCTGTGATTCTTAATCAGATACCATGGAAAGCAGGATGGTTCACAGTAATCGATTTATGTCATGCATTCTTTTCTATTCCATTGCATCCAGATAGCAAGTTTCTATTTTCGTTCAAATTTGAAGAGCACGGGGGAGGAGCCAAGATGGCGACCGGAGCAGACGCTTGAGCGCCCGGCTCCGCCGGCCCTTGGCCTCGGACTATCATCCTGATTCCTATCCTTGCCGATTTTCGAGGTGCAACGTGCGCGACGACGCGCTGACCGCGCCGCCGCTTTCCCGGAGTCTGAGCCCGCCCGGATGCCGGAGTTCTTGGTGCCTTTGTTCTCCGCGCCGGACCCCTGCTCTATTGTGGCCTTGGCCGGCCCCCTGGAAGCTCCGCAGTCACTGGACCCCCGGCGCAAATCTGAGCCCCGCGGCCCCGATCCCGCCTCACACCACGGATTGTCGCCAGATGAGCCGGGGGAGAGACGCCCGGTAACCTCCTTCACCTTTCACCTGACGGGCTGGAGCTATAGGGTAAGCCCCGGTGTGGCGGGTCTCCTGCTTCGCTCTGTGGCCCGCGCTGTGGAAGGCTGCGGACCCCCTTCTTCTATTGCCTAGTCGGCTGCAAAGAGAGTCCGAGGGAGGGGAAGCGACTGTTGGCTTTCACCTGTTGCGGCGCAGACCTGCGTGGAATTGCCTCCTTGTTACGACCCCCCCCCCTGGCCACTGTACCGTTCAGCGGTAAAACATGGCGTTGATTGCCTGCTCGCTGCTGGGGGGCGATGCTCCGGTCTCGCCCGCTTCCCGCTTCGCCCTCCCTCTACCGGACTCCAGCTCCACAGTGCCGTCCCGGATTGCTGCCGATGTGGGGGCGCAGCTTCCGCTGACAAGCGGCTCCGTTCTGGCTGCCCTGCGGGACCTTCGTCTGCAATTGTGTGTCGGCTTGCAAACGCTGAGTGAGCGGTTCGACTCCATACTGTCGGCTGCGGGTCGTGAGCGCCCCGTTTGTTCTCAACAAGACGTGGGTCTGCCAGTGCTTCTGTCCTCTTGCGGGGACGCAACGACGGTGTATAACCGTGCTACACTGGTGTCTGCATCTGGCTTTCCCTGCACCCAGGATCAATCGATCTCCTGCTCAATTGTGGACACTTTGTTTCCCCGTTCATTGCTGCCTGCTTTGTTGTTGCCTGCCTCACCGCGTCCGCAAGAGTATCCAGCTGAGCGACACCTGACGTCCCCGAGGAACCGTTCACGGTGGCCTACGGCTTCTTTTATGTGGAACTCCTGTACTTTACAGGCCAGGTCTGGATTTTATATGGTGCACAAGGGGACCTCAATAGATGATCGGCGGCCATTTTGTGACTCTACTTCTCCATCTTCTCCCAGGCGGCCATATTGTCTTTGTCTGCACGGGCTGCGGGGCCTTCATGTGGGGGCTAGTCTAATCTTACGCCCGCGATCGGGCCAGGGCTAGATTGATTTCTATCACCATGGTGTCACGGATGGGCTGGACTGGGACTGGAACTGTCTGCATATGTTGTGCGCACTCGTCGCGACTTGTCTGCCTTCATTTATATTGTTGTGACATGTTATCTTCACACGACCGCCTTTGGGTGTGGTGGGTTCTCAGTGTGTGGAGACGTAGTTGGCCGGTGGTTTCGGGCGCTCCGAGGTTACGTGGGCTCCTCCCCGCTTTCTTCTTTGTTTTCTTATTTTCTTTACTCTATTCCTACTTTCTCTCTTGTCTATATTTCGGGTTCATTGGGCGACAGGCACTATGCCGGGGGGGGGCAGGCCGTAGCCTCCGCATTGGTGTAGGGTGGGGGGGTAATTTACCTTTTCTTTTTAGTTCTATGGGCCTCTTTCTTCTATGTCTCTGCGCTATACTTGTTTCCGATTCGGGGTCCGGGTGTGGGGTGGATTGAGTGGGGGCGGCTTTGGAGGGGTGCGTATTTACTCATGTGACTATCCTGTTATATAACTGCATCGCCTCACTGTCTGAGATTTTCTATGGCCGTTTTAATGATGCTGCTGCTCTCCCGTGTGATGAAGCCATCTTGCGGACTCGAATCTCCTTGGTTCTATCCTCTACTGACTTTTTCCTCGATAAAATTATTTTGAAAACCTTAAAAAAAAAAAAAAAAAAAAAAAAATTTGAAGAGCACGTTTACGTGCGGAATCGTGTGCCTCACGGGTACACAGAAAATACTTCAATCTTTAATCTGATTCTCAAAAGAAGCCTTGAATCTCTTGTGTTACCCAGAGAGTCAGTCTTGGTGCAATATATTGACGACCTATTGGTGGCGTCAAATACACAAGATGACTGTGTTACTGATTCAATTGCATTGTTAAATCATTTGGCAAAGGGTGGACATAAAGTGTTCCCCGAGAAACTTCAGTTTTGTAAGAACTCAGCCAAATACTTAGGACATCAAATAGAAAGAGGAATTAGAAGAGTGACCTCTGAAAGAATCAGAATAATAAGACAAATGCAGTTGCCACAAACCCAAAAAGAAATAAGAATGTTACTTGGAGTTGTAGGGTATTGTAGGGTTTGCTTTACTAGCTAAACCCCTGATACAAATGACCAGAAAGAGAGCGAAAGATTCTATAGAATGGGATGATGAAAGTATAGGATCTATTAGAAAGTTGCGGGAGTGTTTGTGTGAAGCACCTGTTTTAGGAATTCCAGATCATTCAAAAGAGTTTGCATTATTCTGCTATGAGCAGGGTAATTGTGCACTTTCAGTTCTGACACACAGACATGGACAGTGGCATATTTTTCTGCTACCTTGGATCCTGTGGCCTGTGCATTACCAGGTTGCCTGAAAGCTGTAGCCGCAACTTGTGTAAGCATAGAACTGAGTGAGTCAATTGTGATGGGACACCCTGTCAAGGTGTATGGTCCTCATGCGGTGGTGATTCTGCTAACCAGAACTCGAACGCAGTACCTTACTCCCAGTAGGCTGACAAAATATGAAAGAATAATACTGGGGGCTGAAAACGTGACTATAGTGAGGTGCACTGTTCTTAATCCAGCCACCTTACTAGCTGATCCTCATGAAGAAGAAGTGAAAGACGAGGTTGAACATGAATGTCTTGACGTGACTGAACTTAGCACCAAACCACGTCCTGACATACAAGAGGAACCCTTGAAAAACACAGAGCATGAGCTGTTTGTAGACGGCTCATGTATGCGACACGAGGAGGGAGGATTAAGTGCTGCTTACGCTGTATGTACATTAACTGGTTTAGTCAAAGTATCCTATTTACCAGAGGTCAGATCTGCACAAGTAGCTGAGTTAATCGCTTTAATTAAAGCATGCAAAATTGGGAAAAATTGGAGAGTAACCATATTCACTGACAGTCAATATGGTTATGGGGTTGTGCATGATTTTGGCCAACTGTGGATTTCCTCAGGGACCCCCCATTAAAAATTGAATTTTTGTAAAAGAATTACTTGAGGCAATTCAATTACCAAAAGAGGTGGCCGTGGTTAAGTGTGCTGCTCACCAATCAGGAGATGACTATGTGACAGCCGGTATCCGATATGCTGACCAGGTGGCCCAACGCAAAAAATTGCCTTAAACAAGCAAATCGAAACTTGTGGAATCAGCTGCCAAATTATGCTACTTGGAGGAGTGGGAACCTGGGAGGAGGTGAAAGATCTGCAGGATGCTGTAGACATGAGAGAAAAGGAAGAGTGGGTGAAAATAGGATGTCAAAGAAGAGCAGAAGATGGTGTGTGGGTTTGTTATGATGGCAGACCAGTTATGCCAGACAGTATGCGTGCACCAATGGCTAGAATGTACCATGGAGACACACATGTGGGCAGAGATGCAATGATTCGGCTTTTCAGACTAGATTGGTTTAACGCGAAGTTCAGGAATATAACAGAGAGCCTTTGCCAAAGATGTTTAATATGTCAACAAATGAATCCTGGCAGGAAAACTGTGGTCGTATGGGAAAGATTGGAAAGGCAGAGAGTCCTTTTGAAAGACTACAATTAGATTTCATTCAACTGCCTGCTTGTCGAGGGCTGAAATATGCACTTGTCATAGTTTGTTTGTTTTCAAAGTGGGTGGAAGCATACCCGACCCGAATAAATGACAGCTTGACAGATTTGGTTTTCCAGTAACGATTGAATCAGATAGAGTGTCTCATTTTAATAATGAAATAATTCTACTAATTTGTGAAGCATTAAAAGTCAAACAAAAATTGCACTGCGCTTACCGTCCCGAGGCTTCTGGGGTGGTAGAACAATTAAATGGCACAATCAAGTCAAGACTCGGAAAGGTGTGTGCATCCACCCCACTGGAATGGCCTGATGCTTTACCTCTGACTCTGATGGGACTCACAAGTATTCCAGACAAGACTACTGGATTGAGTCCCCATGAAATACTCATGGGAAGAGCCATGAGACAGGCATGTGTACCAGGACACAAGCTGTTGAATATAACTGATGACTTGGTTTTGGAATATTGCAAGGAATTGGCTGACAGAGTGCGTTCTATCTTTCATCAGGTTGGGGAAGACGCTTTCAACAGACAGCTGAGCCAATCGAATGATCTGAATCCCAGTGACTGGGTAGTTGTGAAGAATCACACTCGAGAATCATGCCTAGCACCAAGGTGGGACAAACCACATCAAGTTATATTGACTACTTCAACAGCTGTAAAGTGTGCAGGATTGCCTAATTGGATCCATGCAAGTCATACCAAAAGGGTACCAGCTCCTGAAGAAGAAGAGTTTCAATAGAAACAAGAAATTGATGGTGCTGAAGATTGTGCAGCTGAAGAACTTCCTAAAGAAGATCCTGAGGTAGCTGCCCAAGACCGACCGAGCACCTATCAGGACAACTGGATCCCAGTGGTGGACATACCTGAAGTATTTATAAGAACTAGGAGTCAAACACAGTTAGATCGACAGGAAAAGAGTGAGGATCAGACAGGTGTAGAAGAACTCGCTCAGGAGAGTAGGAAAACGATTGTTAGGGAGCCTGAGCAGAAACAGCTAAGGAAAGAACAATATACTCAGGCAGAAGAAAACCAAAGCCCAATTCCTGAGTCCGAGGAGGGACAGCTAGGTTTTAGACCATTCTAGGTAAATATAGTTCTGTGGGTTGTGCTTCGTATTTGCTCTCTGTTCTTTCTCTCCTCAGGTACTGTCATCATATGAGATTAATTAATGTGAATTGAATTAAAAACTAATTGAACTTTGTTAGAACCGGCGGTCTCTAGTTGGCAGAGGTATACACTTCTGACAAATAGGGACCAACCAACTCTAGTCAGGGCAAGGGGATTACACACTCAGATAACCCCTGCTACCCCCTTGGTAGCTTGGCAGAGCAGACAGGCTTATCTCAGAGGCAGTGTGTTAAGCATTTATGACCACATACAGTAATAAAGTGAATACACTACAGATGGACACGACACAGAAGTTATTATAAAAATAGTATTTTTATATAAGGCTTGGCACAAGACCAAATAACGACAAAAATATACCACAGTCTTAATAAGTACTCTTCGGAAGGAAAAATAATAGTTCAAGTAAGGTTTCTTCTTGGCAAATAGTTCTTTAGCAAAGTATTCTTCTGCACAGATCTTTGGCAACAATGTAACCCCCACAGGAGTCACACGACGTCGAGTCTACAAGATTCCCAAGGTTCGGCGTCGACCGCGAGGAGCGCTACGTCAAGCCTGGAGTCGCAACAGACCCCACAAGTACAGTACCTTGAGAAACGAAGAAAACGATGATCCACGGCGTCGAGATGTCGGCGTCGAGGTCGGCGTCGATCGTGCCTCGGAGTCGGGTCAATCCGCAGCGGCGTCGAGGGATGTCGGGCCGGAGCAGCGCTCACGGCGTCGAGACGGGCGTCTAGTCGATGCGATCAGCAGCGGCGTCGGGACGGGGTCGCTTGGAGGCAGAGCCGATACTCACTCCTCACTGGCGTCGATACCGGCGTCGAGACGGGGTCACTTGGAGCCGGGGCCGATACCCACTGCTCACTGGCGTTGCTGCTGGCGTCGATCAGGCCCGGCGGCGTCGAGACTGCAGATTTTCCCTTGTGTACTGGAAACAACACTTTCCAGCAATTCAGCAATTCAGTAGATGGTGAAGTCCTTTGGCCCTGTGACTTCAACAGGAGACTGGCACTCTTCCAGTCCTTGGAGATTTTCTAGCAAGTGTTCAGAGAGTACACACCAAGTTCCTCTCTCCTTGTTCCTTGGCAAAAATAAAGAAGCAGCTTTCAGGTTCCTCCACAGCAAAACAGCCCTCTGGCAGAAAGGGGAGGCAAGTCCTTAGATCAGCAGGCTTCTTGTCCTTGGTACAGGTTTCCTTGTCAGAAGTGATCTGAGTTCTTGGTTCAGGGGTCCTTCTCTTATACCCCTTTTTCCCTTTGTTCCCTTTGTCCAAGCAGGGCGATTCCCACCATCTCAGGTTTGTTGTGGGTGTTGCCAGGCAGAGGCACCTGGCCTATTCACTGGGCAGGGCAGAGTCCTCAGCCGCCCAGCAGGAGGCGGAGCCAGTATTGTCACCGGTAGGAGCAGGGCTATCAGTCGCCCAGCAGGAGGCGGGGCCAGTATTGTGTCAGGCAGGGCAGGCTACTCTTCCCTCACTCTACGTGTAAACGCCCCATTCACCCCACACTGACTCACTCAGACCTCTGGAGCCACCCAGCCCCTGACACACACACCAAACCAGCAGAGACCGGTAGATAGTTGGACAAGAAAATAGCCACTTTCTAAAAGTGCTATTTTCAAACATAGAATTTAAAAACCATCCAGCCTAAAGGGTGTGTTATTAAATTCTGAGTTCAGGGATACTAAACTCGACTTGCTACCATGCTCCCTGAGTCAGATAGATTATAATGGAGTTAATAATCAGTCTGCCCAGTCTGGCCTATTGGAGGCAGGTAGCCCTTCAATAGTGAAAAACGAAAATGGCTGTAATTCACTATTAGGTCATGCCACACACATCAGGGCATGACCTACCTTTTACCAACAATGCACCCTGCCCTAGGGCCTACCATAGAGGTGTCTGAAATGTGGCAAAGGGAAGGTTTAGAGACTGGTAAGTAGGTTTCCTTACCAAGTCGACATGGCAGTCAGGGACTGCACGCAGGCGCCGCGGTGGCAGGCCTGAGACACATTTTGCACGCTGCTTCTGTGGGTGGCACAACCAGTGCTGCAAGCCCACCAGCAGCAGTTAACTTACACGCCCTTGGCACGCGCAGTGCACTAGACTAGGGTCTGAACAGTAAGTCAACCAAGCCAATCATGGTAACACCAATCAACGTAACAATTTAGCATAGGGAGCACTTGCACTGTGGCACTGATCAGCAGTGGCACAGTGCCCAAAGCAATAATCCAGCAAAAACATCGTAAACAGAGGAGGCAAACAGAAAAAATGGAGGAGAGACTCATGCCAATGATGCCAGGTCTAACACGTGTCCCCTCCAGCTGAAATGTGGGGAGAACTACCCTTCACCCAGGGAGTCCTCATCACTAAGGCGGAAAAATCTGGACAGACCATCAGCATTGGCGTGATCTGTACCAGGGCGGTGTTCCACCGTAAAGTCCATCCCCTGTAGGGAAATGGACCACCTCAACAGCTTTGGGTTCTCACCCCTCATCTGCATTAACCATCTGAGGGGCCTGTGGTCCGTCTGAACCCGGAAGTGAGACCCAAACAAGTAGGGTCTTAGCTTCTTCAGCGCCCAGACCACAGCGAATGCCTCACGCTCGATCGCACTCCACCTTTGTTCCCTGGGAAGTAACCTCCGGCTGATGAAGGCTACAGGTAAGTCTCGGCCCTCCTCATTCATCTGTGCTAGAACAGCCCCCACACCATGCTCTGAAGCGTCCGTCTGGACAATGAATTCTTTTGAAAAGTCGGGTGCCTGGAGGACCGGTGCTGTACACATTGCAGTTTTCAGGGTGTCAAAGGCTTTCTGACAGGCGTCAGTCCAGATCACAAGTCTCGGCTGCTTCCTGGAAGTCAGCGAGGTCAAGGGGTGCACAATGTTGCCATACCCCTTGACAAACCTCCTGTAGTAACCCGTGAGACCCAAGAAGGCTCTCACCTGAGTCTGGGTTTTGGGCGGTTCCCAAGCCAGGATGGTATCTATCTTGGGTTGCAGGGGGGCCACCTTGCCGCTCCCTACTTGGTGCCCCAAGTACACCACTGAACCCTGCCCAATCTGGCACTTACTGGCCTTGATTGTGAGGCCTGCTCTGCGCAGGGCCAACAACACTTCCTGGAGGTGGCGCAAGTGTTCCTCCCAGCTGGCGCTGAACACTGCTATATCGTCCAGGTAGGCGGCGCTGAAATCTTCCAGCCCGGCCAATACCTGGTTAACCAACCTCTGGAATGTGGCAGGGGCATTCTTCATCCCGAAGGGCATCACCCGGAACTGGTAGTGCCCATCTGGTGTGGAGAATGCAGACCTCTCTTTTGCCCCATCAGTTAAGGCGATCTGCCAGTACCCAGACGTTAGATCAAACGTACTAAGGTACCGGGCAGCCCCCAACCGATCGATGAGCTCATCAGCTCTGGGGATGGGGTGCGCGTCGGTCTTGGTGACCGAATTGAGTCCTCGGTAATCCACACAGAACCGAAGTTCTGGTGAAGCACCAGGCGCTGCAGCCTTTGGGACCAAGACCACTGGGCTGGCCCAAGGACTGCTAGAGGACTCAACCACCCCTAAGGCAAACATCTTGGAGACCTCCTCCTTGATGTATGCTCTGACCTTGTCGGTCACCCTGTAGGCCTTGTGCCTCACAGGAGTGCTGTCCCCGGTGTCCACATCATGGACACACCACTGAGTGACACCAGGGATTAAGGAGAACAAATCAGGGAATTGTACCAACAGATGGCGACAATCTTGCTGCTGCTCAGGGGTCAGTGTGTCAGAGAGGACAACACCATCCACTGACCCATCTTTTTCTTTTGCACACAGGAGGTCAGGAAGAGGCTCACTCTCCTCCTCCATCCCAGCATCTGTGGCAAGGAGCATGCCCACTTCGGACCTTTCTAAGTGGGGCTTTAACCGGTTGACATGCAGGACCCTTAAGGGGTTCCTGGGAGATTTCAAGTCCACCAAGTAGGTGACATCGCTCTTCTTCTCCACAACCTCAAATGGTCCAGTCCACCTGTCCTTGAGCGCACAAGGTTCCACAGGGGCCATGACCCAAACTTTCTGACCAGGTTGAAGCTCAACCAGAGTGGCATTCTGATCGTACCACCGCTTCATCTCTTCCTGGCTGGCCTCCAGATTTGCCTGAGCAAGATCTCTGAAGCGCCGAGTCTGGTTCCTAAAGGCCAGCATGTAACTATATACATCCTGGGGAGGTTTCCTGGGAGATTGCTCCCAGCCTTCTTTGACCAGACTCAAAGGTCCTCTTACCGGGTGACCATACAAAAGCTCAAAGGGGCTGAACCCTAGAGACTTCTGGGGCACCTCACGGTAAGCAAACAGCAGGCATGGCAAGAGGACGTCCCATTTACGCCTCATCGGTTCTTCAAGACCCATGATCATGCCTTTTAGGGTCCGGTTGAATCTCTCAACCAGCCCATTACCTTGAGGGTGGTAAGGAGTGGTAAACTTGTAGGTTACCCCACACTCCTTCCACAGAGACTTCATATAATTCGAAATGAAGTTGGTGCCCCGGTCTGACACCACCTCTCTGGGGAACCCCATGCGGGAGAAAACACCCATCAGTGCCCGTCCCACCACGGGGGCCGTCACTGTTCGGAGAGGGATGGCTTCCGGGTACCGGGTGGCATGGTCCACCAAGACCAGGATAAACCTGTTGCCCATGGCTGTCTTGGGGTCCAGTGGCCCCACAATGTCAATTCCCACTCGCTCAAAGGGGGTACTGACGACGGGAAAAGGTTGGAGGGGAGCCTTCTGCTTCCGCCCACTTTTCCCACTTGCCTGGCAAGTTTGACATGTCCTACAATGGATATCTGAATCCCTTCTCATCTGAGGCCAATAAAAATGGGTGACAAGCCTGTCATAGGTCTTGTCCTGCCCCAGATGTCCAGCTAACGGAACGTCATGAGCCAACCCCAGTAGGAAGGCTCTGAAGCGCTGGGGTACCACCAGCACACGGGCTGACCCAGGTTCAGCAGCCTTAGGCTCGCTATACAGGAGGTCGTTCTCCCAGTAGACCCAATGTGATCCTGACTGATCACCTGTCGTTTGGGCTGAGGCCTGCTGCCTCATACCCACAAGAGAAGGGCACACTTTCTGTTCAGCACAAAATTCCTCCCTGGAGGGACCACCATCCTGCTGCCAGTGGGTCAGCTCGGGCAGGTCTCCCAGTTCGGCCACTTGTTCTCCTGTCGGTTCCAGGGCATCCCCCTCAGGGTCTGCTCCCTCCTGGACCGCGGGAACGATGGGGGACGGTTTCCCGCGCCCCCTGCCTCTTCTCTTCGCGGTTGGGACCTGGGCCATACTTTCAGGCTCCGGGCCCCCATCAACACCCTTACTGACTGACATGGACCGGGTGGTCGCACACACCCACTCAGGCAGACCCAACATTTCCAGATGCGCTTTTCTCTCCACCTTAGCCCAAGGGGAGTCCTCCAAATCATTGCCCAAGAGACAATCAACAGGCATGGCGGGCCTCACAGCAACCTGAAGAGTACCTGAGACCCCCCCCCACTCAAAAGGAACTTGAGCTACCTCACACTTACTCTGTGAGTTGTCAGCAGCTACAACGGGGTAGAATGCATGAGGGACCACCTGCTCTCTGGACACCAAGTGACACTTGACAGCTGTCACACTCGCTCCGGTGTCTCTGAGAGCTTCCACCCTATGGCCATTAATGGTCACCCACTGCCTATATTTCTTAGTGTTACTAGGCAGAGGGGTTGGAGGGACCATTTCCACGTCTCCTAAAGAGACCAGGGACATTTCTGCGGGACCCCACCCACCGGGGGCACCCATCTCCTCCCCTCCCAGGGCTACACTCGCTACCTGACGAGGGGGTGCACGCGGCGGTGCATTCGAATCCTTCATGGGACACTGGGGATCATAATAACGGTGTCCCACCTGCTTACAGGCATAGCAGGTCATGGGGCCCCTGTGAACAGGTTTACCTGTCGGGGCCTCTGGTTTCTTTACAGGGGGAGGCTGGGAACCCTTCCCTTGGTTCCCTTGGGGACTACTTTGGGGCCCTTTCTGAAACTCCCTCTGTTTACCCCTGTCCCCCCCACTCTTCTGCTGGGGACCCTGCCCACCCTTGGCTGAGTCTCCCACTGGACCCTTGTGGACCCTGGTACTGACCCAGCGGTCCGCCTCCTCAGCAAGTTTTCTAGGGTTAGATAGCTTGCTGTCAACAAGGTGCTGGCGTAGCTCTGGAAAACAGTTATTAGACAAGTGCTCCCAAGCAAACAAATCATAAAGAGCATCATAACTATCGACCTTGCTACCCTTTATCCAACCATCCATGGTTCTGCAGAAAAAAGACACATATTCAACCCACGTAGTACCAGGCAACTTCTTACATTCTCTAAAGGTTTGTCTGTACTTTTCTGGGGTTAAGCCATATCTCAGCATTAAAGCATCTTTCATATGAGTATAAGACATCCTATCCTCAGCAGGAAGGCTCAACAAGGTATCTCTCCCCTCGTTTGTAAAGCGGCTCCACAACCCCGTTCCCCAATCCTTCTCAGGGACCCGGTGGGCCAATAATGCTAACTCATACGCTTTAAACCATTGGCTAATATCTTCATTCTTACTGTAATCCTTGATCACATCTTTAGGAAAATAAAACCTACTTTCTGCAGGCACAGATGGAGTGCTGCCACCAGAGGGATTCAACTCTAAACTCTTAGTTTTAAGCTCCATCTCCCTCACCATCTTCTCACGTTCAAACGCTAATTTCTCTCTCTCAAAATCTAATCTTTTGCTCTCCATTTCAGCTTCTCTCTTGCTTCTTGCATTCTCTAATTCCAACTGCCCTCCTAATTTAAGTTTTGCCATTTCTAACTTGTACCCCCTCTCCTTCTCCCTGTCTTCTAATTCTTCGGGGGAAAGGCTCCTAGAGGACGCACTACTGCCTGGAGATGACACTGGCCCACCTGTGGGCTCTTCCTCTTCCTCTTCCTCTTCCGGTACCACCACCGGATCAGAGGGATTTCTGGCCTCTAACCAGGCCTTCAGCGCTTTGAGGAAGCCCTCTTTCTTGGAGACACCTGTGGTAGGAACTTTAAACTGCTTGCAAAATCCTTTTAGATCTTTTAGCGTGTAGGAATCTATCTTCTCCTTATCGAATTCCCCCACAACATTCTCCACAGGTGTAGCAGCTCCGGCATTCTCCATGGTCAAAACTGGCAGTGTTTAAGAAAATAAGCTCCAGGAAAGCGGAGAACAAAAATAGAATATCCTACCAAACAGACTGTGGCTGCGTTATGGTCTGCTTTCACTATGTAGCGTACACTAATCACTGCACATGAGTCATAAATGCAAAGTTCAAATCCTCACCGCTGACCACCAATGTTAGAACCGGCGGTCTCTAGTTGGCAGAGGTATACACTTCTGACAAATAGGGACCAACCAACTCTAGTCAGGGCAAGGGGATTACACACTCAGATAACCCCTGCTACCCCCTTGGTAGCTTGGCAGAGCAGACAGGCTTATCTCAGAGGCAGTGTGTTAAGCATTTATGACCACATACAGTAATAAAGTGAATACACTACAGATGGACACGACACAGAAGTTATTATAAAAATAGTATTTTTATATAAGGCTTGGCACAAGACCAAATAACGACAAAAATATACCACAGTCTTAATAAGTACTCTTCGGAAGGAAAAATAATAGTTCAAGTAAGGTTTCTTCTTGGCAAATAGTTCTTTAGCAAAGTATTCTTCTGCACAGATCTTTGGCAACAATGTAACCCCCACAGGAGTCACACGACGTCGAGTCTACAAGATTCCCAAGGTTCGGCGTCGACCGCGAGGAGCGCTACGTCAAGCCTGGAGTCGCAACAGACCCCACAAGTACAGTACCTTGAGAAACGAAGAAAACGATGATCCACGGCGTCGAGATGTCGGCGTCGAGGTCGGCGTCGATCGTGCCTCGGAGTCGGGTCAATCCGCAGCGGCGTCGAGGGATGTCGGGCCGGAGCAGCGCTCACGGCGTCGAGACGGGCGTCTAGTCGATGCGATCAGCAGCGGCGTCGGGACGGGGTCGCTTGGAGGCAGAGCCGATACTCACTCCTCACTGGCGTCGATACCGGCGTCGAGACGGGGTCACTTGGAGCCGGGGCCGATACCCACTGCTCACTGGCGTTGCTGCTGGCGTCGATCAGGCCCGGCGGCGTCGAGACTGCAGATTTTCCCTTGTGTACTGGAAACAACACTTTCCAGCAATTCAGCAATTCAGTAGATGGTGAAGTCCTTTGGCCCTGTGACTTCAACAGGAGACTGGCACTCTTCCAGTCCTTGGAGATTTTCTAGCAAGTGTTCAGAGAGTACACACCAAGTTCCTCTCTCCTTGTTCCTTGGCAAAAATAAAGAAGCAGCTTTCAGGTTCCTCCACAGCAAAACAGCCCTCTGGCAGAAAGGGGAGGCAAGTCCTTAGATCAGCAGGCTTCTTGTCCTTGGTACAGGTTTCCTTGTCAGAAGTGATCTGAGTTCTTGGTTCAGGGGTCCTTCTCTTATACCCCTTTTTCCCTTTGTTCCCTTTGTCCAAGCAGGGCGATTCCCACCATCTCAGGTTTGTTGTGGGTGTTGCCAGGCAGAGGCACCTGGCCTATTCACTGGGCAGGGCAGAGTCCTCAGCCGCCCAGCAGGAGGCGGAGCCAGTATTGTCACCGGTAGGAGCAGGGCTATCAGTCGCCCAGCAGGAGGCGGGGCCAGTATTGTGTCAGGCAGGGCAGGCTACTCTTCCCTCACTCTACGTGTAAACGCCCCATTCACCCCACACTGACTCACTCAGACCTCTGGAGCCACCCAGCCCCTGACACACACACCAAACCAGCAGAGACCGGTAGATAGTTGGACAAGAAAATAGCCACTTTCTAAAAGTGCTATTTTCAAACATAGAATTTAAAAACCATCCAGCCTAAAGGGTGTGTTATTAAATTCTGAGTTCAGGGATACTAAACTCGACTTGCTACCATGCTCCCTGAGTCAGATAGATTATAATGGAGTTAATAATCAGTCTGCCCAGTCTGGCCTATTGGAGGCAGGTAGCCCTTCAATAGTGAAAAACGAAAATGGCTGTAATTCACTATTAGGTCATGCCACACACATCAGGGCATGACCTACCTTTTACCAACAATGCACCCTGCCCTAGGGCCTACCATAGAGGTGTCTGAAATGTGGCAAAGGGAAGGTTTAGAGACTGGTAAGTAGGTTTCCTTACCAAGTCGACATGGCAGTCAGGGACTGCACGCAGGCGCCGCGGTGGCAGGCCTGAGACACATTTTGCACGCTGCTTCTGTGGGTGGCACAACCAGTGCTGCAAGCCCACCAGCAGCAGTTAACTTACACGCCCTTGGCACGCGCAGTGCACTAGACTAGGGTCTGAACAGTAAGTCAACCAAGCCAATCATGGTAACACCAATCAACGTAACAATTTAGCATAGGGAGCACTTGCACTGTGGCACTGATCAGCAGTGGCACAGTGCCCAAAGCAATAATCCAGCAAAAACATCGTAAACAGAGGAGGCAAACAGAAAAAATGGAGGAGAGACTCATGCCAATGATGCCAGGTCTAACAAACTTCTATTCCTGATGGAGAATCTTGATGTATCTATGTGTATTCTGATTTGACTCACAAAATTATTAATTCAGATAAACTTTTGAAACTCCTTCTGAGTCTGTGGTTTCTTTGAATAAAGATAAAAGTATTATTGTATTTCCTCCCTATTCTAATCTACTACTAGATCTTTCGAACGTGCGTTTACTCAGGAGACAGGAATGGTAAGAACACTGGTGTAAAGGTTTCTTAGGGTAAAACAAAATTGATGGCCAGTGGATATTTGCTAGCTCATTGAGTATATGAATGTATATGGGCCCAAATGAGTGTTGTGTGTATGAATGTGTTGAGCTGGTAAACTCCGCTGCATCAGTTGTCCCTGCATACCTTTTGTCAACTCCACAAATGTATCTAAGTTCAGAGATAGAAATCTAGACCAGGCCCAGCACCAGCTTCAGTCTGGTCATCAGTCCTTGTGTGTTAAACAGGCAAGGTTACAAGACCAGTGTAGCAATTTTTGAAAACGCAAATACTTTTTACTACTATTCTATGTGCCATATTTCTTTTTATGCAAAATTTTCCATCCCCTTGTCTTTCCTCTCCATTTTTGCTTTATTTGTCCTATCAGAGCTTTAAGATGTTGGGAGCCCTACACTTTTGATTGGGTCAAGGAAGAATAATGGCCGGTATTTGCACTCTGGCCATGATTTCTCTTTCTCTCCACTCAGTTTGATTCTTAACATGTTTCCCTCAACAGGTGGCTATTCCAATGGTCCTCACCTGAAGTTGACATCTATTTCCAGGTGAGATGGCAATTAATGGCAGCTATTGCTTATATCATCAATCTATAATACTATTTTAGTTGTTTCTCTTGAACTTCAACAGTAGGAGACTTAAATTTATTCAGAGGAGTAACTATGCCGTTGTTTGGTTGATATTTTACACCACATAGATTTCTCAGAGGACTGTTTTCCTTCTCAGGTTAAGCAACTAAATGTGAGTCAAGGCTACCTGTGAATTTTCATTTTGGGCAATGTGAGAGGTCAGTTACAGTTCTCATCAAGAACGTTACCTGGCACTCACATAGCCTACCATTCTAAATTTCTACAACAAAGTATAAGGTCCATTGGAGGATGGAAAATAGAAAAATGACCTTATTGTGAAAAGGGGAAAAGGAGTGGGTACCAAAAAGGGGGTAGAAAGGAGAGGATGAAGGATGGGAATACGCTGCCACATGATTGATGCCAAACAAAGGGATTTGAGGATCTGTCCTAAATGTGTCAACTTTTCATATTTCCTTTTAAAATAGTGTAATTCCTGGCATTCCTAATCATCCTAAATTTCTTTTGTTTCATGGTACTTGGGACTATAGTGTCATAAACTGATCAATAGTTTTTTCAAAATGTGGGTTTTCTTCAGAAATACCAAAAATATGTTATCTTATGAATAAAATGGCTGTTTTTCTTCTGGTGTTCCTGATGGGCCACATGTCACAGCAAAGCCACCTCAGAGTTCTTTGTGAATGACAGCGCCAGAACTTCTATACAGCGTCCTCATACCCCAGGTGCACAACGCCCATTAGGCTGAAAGGGCTTTAGCTCTCCCCATCATGTTCCGTAGCCTGGGCTGAAGCTGTGTGTGTGTCGGTTCCAGGCAAAGCCTGGGTAAAGTACAGCTAGAGAAGAGCCTGTCGGAATAAACATTTTCTTTTCTCCGTCAGACTGCTTATCTTGCTGCCTGCAGTGTGCTCAAAAGAGGCGATTGGGGGGGGGGGAGTCACAGGTGATTCACAACATCTAGGACAAAAACCCCAAAGTGGGGGTTCTAATTCTGTAAGACAGTGTGTTTTACTGATCACCCTTTGTTTTAAAGAGAGAGAATGCTTGCCCATTAACACTGGTATATGAGACCACATCTGCACTTTACAGCTGATCTCTGTCATCTTCCTGTGCTTCCAAGCAAACAAGGCAGAAATCCCAAATTGGCTTGATTTGTAATTTCACTTATATAGTGCTTACTACTCCTGTGAGGGGTCATAAGCGCTAAATAAATGCTAAAAAGTGAAGAAAGAGTTTATTTGGTTTTTTAAATGCAAAGACCATCCGGCAGCCCAGAGTTTTCTGTCAATAGGAAGGGGCATGCGGTTAATTTGTGGTTTTGGTTCTAAAAGTGCCAAGTAGTGAATAAAACATAAGAACATACAAAATGATATTGGCAAAATATGGCTGGGGTGGATGGATAGCAAAGAAGGCCTGTGGGTAACAGTCCCAATCCTCTGGGTAAAATGTTCCTGGCTACTTTTTGTTTTTTATTTGTGCAGTTTTATATACAGCAAACACGAACCAAAGGCATCAGGGTGCTTTACATGAGCACCAAATTACATTCCACAGAATCTGATGTGTTTAAGGCATTGGGGGATTAGGGCCATATGTATCAATGTTAAGTTTTGCGATTTTCAAATAGCGAATTTCTGGGAATCGCTATTTGAGAATCGCAAAACTCTATGTATGTAGGATTTGCAATACATTTTGTGAATCCTACATATTCCTTAATTGCGAATTGCAAATTGCAATTCCCAATTAAGAAATACCTCCCCATTCATTCCTCTGGGCCTAGAGGCCCAGAGGAATGAATGGGAAGACATTCTCAATTGCGATTCTCAATTAGAGAATCGTAAATTGAGAATGCAATTTCAAGTGCCAGGGTGTCAAAAGGACACCCTGTTGCACCCCTGAAATGAGCATGGGTGCACATGTGGCGCACATGCATGTCCTAAGGGCATGTGTGTGCGCCATATGCCACTTTGAAAAATGCAAAAATATGCATTTTTTAAAGAAATCGCAAATTACCACCAACCTGTAGTTGGTGGTAATTTGCGATTCCTTAAGGCCAAATTGCACTTTTTTGGTGCTTCTTACATTGCATTTAAGGAATCACAAAATTTGCGATTCCTTAAATGCAATTGCAAACTAAGGAATCGCAAATTTTGTGATTCCTTATTTTGCACGCAGATTTGCCTTCATACATACCACTTTGGCGAATTACGGCGTTTGCAATCTCAATTTTGCTTGATACAAATGGCCCCACATGATTTGTCCAGGATCACAGAATATTGAGTTGACACTGGGATTCAAACCTCGTTCACCAGTTCCAAAATTGGCTGCTTAGGCCATTAGGTCACATCTTGACAGTTAGTATTGGCATCAGTAGCGGCTGATGATCTTTGAAAAGTGGTGTGGCGTAATGCAGGCCAGGAGTTTCAAGATTTGCCTCAATCATACTCATTCACGCTCACATTCAGACACAGATTAACAACAAAATTGTGCTGGGTTTGCGTCACATAGGGTGACACAAACTAGCACAGTTTTTTTTTTTATTTGCTTTCCAGTGCGAATCCTGTTTTGCACTGGAAAGTTGCCTGAAAGTAACACAAAACAGTGCAAATCGCTGCTTAGTGTCACTTTGCATCACGGGGGCATTCCAAGGGTCTTACACGGGTGTTCCCATGCAACCTCCCATAGTTTTGTATGTAAAATCTGACCTTCCAACAATAGCAGACAGTGCTGTGTGTCAGAAAATTAAGGCATTTGTGGATGGTGCCGATACTAATCTCCAAAGAAACATTTTGGTCACCAGCACACATTTATTTTTAGCCAATAAAGCATGGGTTGGAGTGAAGGTGTTGCACATGTGATAAATTCACTTGGCAGATATTTTTAAGAATTGTAAAAGGTGGTCTAGTCAATTTTTAAATTGTGTTTTACATTCAACATCAAACATAAACTCTTCACATACTGAAGGAGTTTGGTGGTTTAAACATTAACTTCCCTGGCATGGTAGAAGCAGGCAAACCACAAAGTGAGTAGATGGAGGAGTAAAGCATAACGCTTGTGAGGGAAGGTCAGCTTCAAGGGTGCAATAAGAGGGATTTCTCACAGGTGCCTCTTTTAGTGCATGTGCGCTAATCATTGATATATAGCTTGGTGGCACCACAAACAAGTGGAAGGACTCCAATCATGGTCCCCTCAAATAATGGTCCCCTGAGTGGACAAAAGCTCTGCATATTCCCGTATATCAGTAGCTGTATCTTCCATTTTCCTATGAGAGAGCACCAGGCATCTGTTCAGGTGAAGGAACATTAGCTCTGCACTGACTGAGGGGGCAAGCGTTGTGCACTGGCTGGAGCCACAGGAGCCCTTTGAGAGCGGTGCAGCAGGCTTATGGGCATGTAAACACTTTTCCACATGCATGGGTCTACTCCCAGGTCTTCTGGGTATCTCAATGTAATACTGCAGAGGTGTCTTATGCTTTTGATACTCACCATAAAAAGAATGAATGTATTTTTACATGGCTTCAGCTCCTTCACTAATATGGCTGCCAGCACCACTTGGCATGATGAAATTCTGTTACTGCATGCACACATTTAAATCTATGCATCTGTGTCTAACCTTCTTTCACTTGGAGGGAAAGAAGCAATGACTCAGTGCAAGTTTGGCTTAGGTGTAAGTGAGTATTTTATTTAATTAATTTAGAGCTAACAAATTTGGAACTGGCTATATGGTTGTAATTTACAATATAGCCTCATTGCTCTCACAGCAGCCTTTAGCCATTTTAAAGAAGTATTACAGGGACAAAATCTGAAAAAAGATTCATCAACCGTTTGATCACTACCTTAGATGACAGAAAATACCACATTAAAAAAGATACCCATCCCCACTATGATCCCTGCACCACACTGATAGGTTCAATGGAGATTATTGAGAAGTCATTACATCATTGATCAAAAATGCATGTATTACATGTTTTGGTACTTTTATTGCACAAAAAGCAGTGGTGTTAAACCCACATATTTTTAAGGAACCGTGAAATATGGAAAATATTTCACGATTACATGTGAAATACAGATTTTGTCGCCACTGTGCAAAGGTTTTATATTGTCCAGGTTTGTTGGATCATGCAGCTTGGAGGACCAAGGTTATCGAAATTATGCGACACAAAATGCAAATTATGGGGCACTTTGTCTGGTGGTATTATTTTCATCCGTTTGAGCTGGAAACAACAGTTTTGGTGATATCTGCATATCTTGGAAATTAATTGGCAAATTCAGTAAATCCATAATTATGCTGTAAACGCTGCAGCCATAGAATCACGTAAATCCACTGAGGTCACCATTGCCTATTGTTTTATCAAGAATTTAGATGTGACAAGCAAACAAAACCTCAACATTTTAATTCCAGTCAATGCCCATTGTTAGCTGCACTTTGAATATAACAGCTTGCAATATAAAGAATATATAACGAGTACCTTGTCATTGCCATCTCAGACTTCTGGTGACATTTACAAACTACAAGGCCAAAGTTATCACCAGAATCCCTCAATGGTATTATTGGACTAAATTACACAGTAACCCATTATACACGCTCTGTATGTACTTGACTTTAAACCATTGTGTATGTGCAAATAGATAAATCTCAAACTTAAACAAGAGACAAATTCATTTAGATGCTACCCATCCATAAAACATAAGTACCAAAATAATTTGCATTTGGTCCACTCCTAAGACAGCATGAGGAATGCGGACTAATGGCTATGCCAAAACATCAACAGAACAGGAGTGTTCACAAGGAGTGATGACATTGAATGTTTGATTCTTTTTTGAAAGTTCTAGTCATCAAATAAGGAAGGAATTGTGGTCTAGTGGCTACAATGTCGATCTGAGGACCTTGATTTGAATCCAGCTTGGTACTGACTGAAAATTGTGCAGTTCTGGTAAATCACTTAATCGCAATGTGCCTAACATTTTAATGTGTGAGATACTAGTGTAAGTGTTTGTGTAACAAAAAGATATGTCACCACTTGATGAATACAATCTTGCATCATTTTTCATCACCTCCCATAACGGGCAACACTCTGTTTCTCTCAGGTTAGGTCCATGTTATAGAAATACCAACATGTGCATGCTTGTACATTGGGAATAGGCACCTAGTTTATTATTCTCTGTCGATACCCCTTCCTTTTGAGCGGTTGGTGAGCCCATCTCATGTTGTGACAGCTAGAAAGAAGCTCACATGCTTTTCTTTATCCTGGTTTATTCTTAACACCTCAAGTCTACTTCTCAATGTCTGTGGTAACACTTTATTGGGTACATTGGGAGATTACCCCACACACATCTTCTTATTCCCTGGAAGAATGTTATCATGATGCAGTTCATGCTACTTTTAATCGGAAAATGCACTTTTCCAGTAAGCCTTCAGTGCTTAAATTTCTGACATACACAGGACTCGCTTGGTGCCAGCAATCTTGCGGACATCCGATGCTCCCAGGTCTGGTGGACACTATCTGAGCTCCAGCAGTACTCGGTGTCTCAGGGGAATGCATTGGCAAAGACAAAAGATCTGACTTTAATATGCTACTGCTGGAAATAATAGGCATGGACATATGTCTTTTCCAAGCATTAGTGCATTGAACCTGAACCTATTGGCTTTCCAAACGTGTATTCTAATGCTGTCTCGGTTCCCAGTGTGCGAAATGGTAGCCCCACCAACACTGATTAGTTCTAGCCCCGCCCAAAGTTCAGATCTAGTTACGCCCCTGTCATACCCAACATGGATCTTTAGGCACTGTATCATTTCAGGTGTCAGATGAGGAAGGACCGCGCTGTTACGGTAACAAGCAACATGATGGTCTACCTGTCGATTAATTGCTTCAATACAACCGCCTTGATGAAGAAGCCTCATGGATGCAGGGCCGGCTTTAGGGCTGTGCGACTGGTGCGGTCGCACTGCGCGCTTACCTGCGGAGGGGGGCGCTGTGACCTCAGGGGGCGCTGTGTTTAGCAATATCTTATGATGGGAGAGACAAGGGGCACTTTTGCAGGTGGTAGGGAAAGAATCCGAAGAGGTGGTCATGGGATGTGAAGGCGCCAAAAGTGATTGTCGCACAGGGCACCATCAGCGCTAAAGCCAGCCCTGCATGGATGGCGCAGCATTTGAAAAGTGTTGGAAAATTCAAGCGCTGGCATAGTCTCTGGTGACGATTAGTTTGTGCCGACAGATTACTCTTCACGTTTAAAAGTGCTGAAAAAAACAAATAAAAATCCTCCACAGAGCCTGTCTTCTTATTTTACTTGTGAAGTGTCAGATAACAAAGTTATACATGATAATATGGCCTTTAAGTGGAAGGTGGTACTATTTTAGATTTTGCATTGCTATGTGTAATATACATCCGCATTCACAGGCCTGAGGTGTGATGTTTATGTCTAGTAACATGAAAGCGTTGGGCACACAGCGCACAAAACTGCGTGAGCAAAGGGGGTAACTAAATTAGCTACTCACACTCTGTCTGCTTTCCAGTTATCATGATATAAAAACGCCTAATCGTGCTCCTTTCCCTCCAAAGATCACAGCCACGGAGGCACAATGAAATGCTTTATTGACAAGCCCAGGAGCTGATGTTTCACCTCCCAATGGCTCACACCTGCAGCGTGCCACAGTAATTGGTTATTAGACCCTTCCAGGCAGTTTATTCTCAACCTATTAAGTTAATGAGACGCAAACACGTTCCTGGTGTGATCCCGAAGGGCTGCCCCTTTGGAATCCGAAACACCCCGATTTTATTTTGAGCTGGAGTAAGTCCAAGAAAGTTGGTTACTTGGTTTACTTGTAAAGAGCACTCTTCATGCAATACTTCAGTTGTGGTTCCACCATGAGCATCAAATGTTGGACACCACCAAAAGTCATTGATGCACGCAGGTCCTGGGAACTTTATAGAACTTGGAAAGCCTGAACTCAGAACTGCCTTCAATTGAGATCTACTCGAGTCAGGGACATAAAGCAGGCCCCTACAGCCACTGCTGCGCTGGTGGGCGGGCAGGGGGCAATCCTTGACGGGCACCTTATTCAGTCTACAGCCCTATGGATAATGGTGAGATGTGGGCGCCTGAGGAGCTCCATCCTTTTGTGTTCTGCCACTGACTCAAGTCCCCTTGAAATATACTGGTAACAGTTGATCCTCCCACCCAACTGGATACCAACTTCCTCTACCAAAAATGTATATCTCCAGCCTGTAAGCGCTCCGAAGTGATCAAAAGGCAAACTTGCAGTTCAATCCCAAACTACTAAAAAATAAGTAAAAGACTAAAAGAGCTTTATTATGAGGGGTCGATAAGTTTGCTTACAGTAACTTCTTTTTAAAAATACAGAGGCACTTTAAAAACATTACAAAAAACAAAAATGGCAACTCAACTTGAATATCATGGAAAAAAACAATAATAACAGCATTTATCCCCTAAAAGGTATAGATTTCTAGTTTTTAGCACAACGCAGCACAGCAACCAAAGCATACCTTCTTGTACAAAATCCAATGCCTACACATTTTTAAATTTGCCACACATTGTATGTTTGCTGTACAGTGCAGCACACATGCACTGTGAGGAATGGTTGGAGAAATGAAAACATTTCTTCTTGTCAGCGCCTCCTGCATGGCAGTGTTATTTTTTGTTGCAAAGCTAGGTCTGGTTACTTAAGTAGATAGGGATTTGCATCAAAAGCTAAGGGTGCTTGAACTGATCCTCCCAAGTTAAAGACACAATGAGTATGCAGTTCATCATTGGGCCTGCAAAAGATCTCCGCCAAAGAGCACCTTCGCGGGTGCCCGTCGGGCATTGCAGCACCGGCCCGACAATGTTGAAGCACGACATCCTTCGGGGTGTGTGAGGGCTCTTTTTAGAAAATAGCTCTTTTCCCTTCCCCTCCCTAAGGAACTGCATACTCATTGTGTCTCCCACTATTCCTTTGGAGCATGTGTGCAGGACCTGCTTAAAAATAGCTCCAGGTTCCTCTTGTTTGAGAACTCCCAAGTTAAACCCAGGTAACACCACCTTGACACAAAGTGACGTAAAGCAGCGCACAGTGCTATTTGCACTGAGAAAAAGGCACCTTTCCAGCACACCTACCAGTGGCATAACACAGGTCTCCTCAGCATAGTGCTCTGGCCGGAGAGTTCCCGATTGAGTTATGGGGGCCCTCCGTGTAACTTGCACGGGGGCCCCCTAAAGTTGCGTTACGCCAATGACATCTACCATTTGTGCTCGAAAGTAAATACCCTTGCAAGAATTTGGACAACTTTGCCCAGGTCTAACCCTTAAAAAATCTGGCTCAAAGTGTGCTTATAAGCATGACCTCTGACCCAGACTGACAAATTAATTTCTCCTTCAGAAGGCAGGATTGGCTTCAACCATTAAAAAGAAGAAATGTTCTAATGTTCCTATAAGGATCCATGAAGTTAGCCTTCCGAAAAGAATGAAAGGTAGTTTATTTGAACATCCTAAACACATCCTCCACAAAACGGCATGTCCAGTGCTTTTATTATAATTCAAACTTATTTAAAAGCTAAAGAGCATTTTGAGACATGTCCACATCTCCATTAAGCGTCTGCACATTACCGTTTAGATACAGAATGCTCGTCCACCAACCTTTCTCTTCTATTTTGTTCTTATCAAGATCCACCAGCATAGAAGATCTGTGAGTATATTAGGCCTGTGTGAAAGTTTAATTATCTTTCAGATATGTAAGATTTCCAGAATTACGCGTTACACAGAAATTTAGAAATTTTGCAAAATGCAAATTTGCATAACTTTTATTAAATGTGTTTGCACCTCACATAAATAGGTCAAATGAGATAGCTGTAGGTGGCTGGTTCGCACAGAAAATGTAAGAAATATTTTCTGATCAAACTAGTGTCCTGCTGGTATTGTAAGAAACATTTTTCAGCGAGGCATGCATCTCTGTTAAAACAAATTCATGTGAGATACCTTCAAACAGAATTTTGCTCTCAAAGTAGAATTTTCTATTATTTCATGAGATTTGTTTAAGGAATTTCCCTTAATATTATGGAAAAATACACAATTCCACATACCTGCATCTTATCTTTGCTATATTTTGGACATTTTCTCTCGTAGATTTGACCTCTAGCTGAAAATCACTTCCCGCGTGTCCTGGGCACTACGGCACATATACCTCACATAGGTTAGAGAGTCCTATGTGCAATATAAAAAGAACCCCAAAGGTAAGGTTCGAATTTTTTTTAAAAAAATGTAAGTTTAACAGATTTTGCACTGTGCTGCTTTCTCCCTTACCCTGGAACACCATCAGGCTTCCTAGCGCCAAATCCACATGCAAAGTGATGCAAATCCAGCGTCAGGTGATAGTGGATCTGGGCCTGGATCCATGCCATGTTGTCTTTTCCATATACTTGAATCTGAGATGATACTACATCAAAATCGCTTGATAGATTTTGGACAGATCCAGAGCAGCTGTTTCAGCTGTAATCCTGCCGGTGATCTGTCTGGTGTGTGCCCAGAAAACGTTACTCTAATAACTAATAAGATTGACAGATGGCCTACACAAGAAGATGATTGCCCATTAATAGAGGTCATCAATTCATGGATTGTGGGAAAATATGCTCTCTTCCTAAAACAGAAAAGCAGTGACTATCAATTTCCCTATTTCGAAGTGTTGCTAAGTGTCAAAGGCGTGCGATTTGGCTATTCTAGCTGAAATCTCAATGATTTTGTCAAATGTGTGATGCAGCAGTGTTTCCTTTCTTCATTCAAGCCATCGTGAAAGAAAGCCAGTCTGTTTTTTTCCTCAATTATCATTCTTCAAAAAATTGGACAGTGAGTTCCTTCAATTTACGGAACAAGGTCGCTCTTTAGTAAGGAGTAGGCAGTCCCAGTATAAACTATGGTGGGGAGAAGGTTTCCTTAAAGGGAGCCATTTTCAGGCTCTTCTTCAAGAAGAGAATTCTCACATTGCCTCTCAGTGTGAGTTTCATGGTATTTCAAAGCCTGGGTTCGTGTAGTGATGGGTCCTTTCCTCCACACGTGCGCTGCCTGGATGTGGCATGGCATATTTTCCTACTTCTACTTTAGATCAGTTTCTGGTGGAGGTTTGGAGTGGGAGATAAGTCTGGAGGGATTCAGAAATATTGCCACTATTTGTTTTTTATGACTGGTGAGTAGGGTTTATAATTTGTTCCCAGTTCTACAGGTAGCCTGTGAGGTGCATTCTGTGCACTCATGTTGCTAGTTTTTATGCAGATTCAAGCCTGCTTTAAGGCTTATTATACAGTAAAAATATGTTTTTTCTCCATCGTGGTTCCAGGGCATCAACTTGCCTATAAATAAAAAAGGAAGAATTAAAGAATTAAAATCCTACACCATGCAGACCCATTACTTTGGTTGATATTGACCACAGCATTTCCTTCAAATTCACTGTGGAAGCCCCTCATTACTGGGTGGAGGCAGTGCATTTACAGAGTGCATTCTAGCTGGGATTTCAAACTGAACTGTCTTGTGATCATTCTTTGAAGAGGTGTTAAAGGGTCATTTGAATGTAGGAGGCGGAATTCAGTTTCTGTAGGGTTTACAGTGTAAGGAAAAGGAGGTCATCCAGTTCATGAGATTTCCAAGAAGATTTTATTTATTTTACCCATAGTATGTCTGCTTTTCTGACATTTTGAGGTGCATTTCTATTGATGCATGGTAGCTTTTTAAATCTTGTAGTATTGAAATATGTGCTTCCATACAGCGATTGAAGAGGATGAGTTAAAGGGTAGAGTCTTGGGCTGCACAAAGGCCAACTGGTAGAGAAGGAAGTGAGAAGTTCATTTCTTACAAGCTGGGTTCTCAATAAGAAGAAGGAAGAGATCAGTTTCAGGGATTGACCAGGTCTGGGCGAAAATATATTTATTCAGGTCCTACAGTTGATGGTGTTGAATACTGCAGAATGAGCCAGGAGCACTGGAATGCGCATCTTTCCCTTCTTGAGTATATCTAGTATATCGCCAGGAATGTAAAGAGATGCTGCCTCTGTTCTGGAATTAAGGTAAAATCAAAATGGAACCTTGCAGCCTCTGTAAGGAAGCAATATTCTCATTATGCTCCTCAATTTATTGCTACGGACATGTGACGTGTGCGCCCTTTACAGTAGCTGTCGCTAGCTGTGGGCCACGTGTGTTCTTTTTAAAATAAATATCCTATTTTTATTTCCAAACTGCTGTAAAGATCATGCTCTTAAGGCAGTTGTCCACAGCTCTCTAAGCAGCGATCAGCTGTACAGAGAGGACATATGGGATGTTGGAGGAATTGAAACATTTCTGACATACATATAAAACATGACATATGATTTTAAAACCGAAACCAACACTGGAGGTAGGCTGGAGGCAGTAAAGCTGAGCCTCTATTAGATTGATCAATATCACTGCTAGTACTGCGCTAAGTCTTCGAACTCAATTTCTTTTATGAGGACACATCTTGAAGGTGAAACAAAAAGTGTCAAAGACTTCTCTTTTGCTTGAATTAATCAGTATTTTTAACTATTTTCTTTTTTAGATTTTTAGCCTTCCAATTGCCGAAGCAATTTATTAGGGGATCACAATAAACAAAAAATGACAAATAATTTGTAATAATTTCACCACACCATTCATTCATAAAAGAAATTGAGTTCGAAGACTTAGCGCAGTACTAGCAGTGATATTGATCAATATGATTTTAAAAAGCATGCTTTTTTGTTGCGTCTTGGTAGAAGACAAATTTTGAATATGGCAAAATACATCTAAACTTCAAATCAGTAACCTTTGTTAGTAAAGTGATACATGAACTGAAAATGCAGTTTGTGGGTAATCTGGATTGAAAAGATCAACAGTGAAGTTAAATTGTTTTACCTGTAAAACCTTTGCTAGTTGGGTAATCTGAATTGTATTCTGCCTGCGCTCAGCAGACTGCATGCCAAAGACATACCCAATTCTGTCCCCGATCACATTTCGTTAACACTTTCTAGGAAGCTGTGCTCGTTCAAATGACAGGCCACACAATGGCCAGGCTAGAAGATGTGAAATCCCAACTAATTTCAAAATTGGATATGTGGGGTTCAGTAGGTCTCCATTGCACAATTTCTATTCATAAAAGGGACCTGGGGGGGCGTGGCTTGGCGCCTGCGGAGGATGGCGGCGCTCCGGTGAGGCTCCGGGGCGGTGTTGGGAGTTATGCCGGTTCCTGCTCCGGTTCCCTGACGAGGACCGACTGCTGAAGTGTCGGAACATGCCCTGACCTTGCCCGTTATCGCCGAAAGTATTTTGCAGACTTCGCGTCGCTGTAAACGGCAATTGTGAGTCCTGTCAGAATTTACTCGGTGGCGGCCGCCATCTTGGGCTCGCTACCGACGCGCATTGTGAGGCGGCTGTCCCATTGTCAGCTCTAGCGCTCTGAATGCCTGTGACAGCACGTTCCTAATGGATCTTAAAGTGCCTGCTTTCCTGTATCCTCATCCTCACATGCAACGTCAGCATTATTGGATTGCCATGACTTCATTATTGCCCCTTCCTCTGATTTTATCTGTAAGCAACAATTTGCTTCATTAAAGCACGCTAAGTGGCCCTCTTCTGTTGGCGCTCTTACTCACTGCGAACTCTTGTGAGGTATGTGATGGAACATTGCTTTTCATCCTTTTGTTCCTCTGACTGAGCTCATTTGGTATTACGAAGTGAGTTGGTGCCATCCTTCTGCATTACAGTGCCGCATGGATAATGTTTTGATCCTTTTTCTCCACTTTTTTGTGTGCGTTTTGACGACTGTTTTCATTATGGTGTTGTGAAGTTGGCAGCGCTCCTTTCCTGCGGTATTTGGACGTCGTCGCACTCCTGCTGGGCTCTTTCCTGTGTTGTCTTCATTCTCGCTTCCTGTGACCTCTACTGTGTCAGCCATTCCACGGATTTGCTACATGGGTAGACTTAAGTCAGTGTCGCGCTTACCTCGCTCTACTAAGCCTCAGTTTGTGAAGAATTCCAAGGTTTTCTCTGCTTTTTCGCAACTACAAGATTCTCTTATCCCATCTGACTCAGATACGCCGATGGATCCTCCCAGGAACCCGCAGGACACTTCTAAATCTAACACGAAAAGACTCAAATCAAATTCTCTCTCACCCCCAAAGCATCCAGGACCAGTATCCATGGAACTGTTGTTGGAAGAGATAAGGTCTTTGCGTCCTTTTATGGAAGAGACTAATATTAAGCTCCAGGTCCTTACGGATAACTGGTCGCAAATGGAAACGAGGGTCACTTCAATTGAAAAATCTGTTCAGTCGTTCCAAGAGACATCTTCTGTGGTATCCAACTTGAAATCTCAAGTCTCAGATCTTCAACAGCAAGTGGAGCAGTTGGAAAACAGAAACAGGCGCAATAACCTTCGTATTTATGGCCTGGTTGAAGGTCTTGAGGGATCCCACCCAATCACCTTCTTTAAGTCGTTCCTCCCCAAGCTCTTACATCTGGCACAGGGCAAGGCTCTCAACATTCAACGAGCTCACAGGCTGGGTCGACCACCTTCCTCTACTTCTTCATCTCAGCGGCCCAGAGGGGTCATCATCTACTTTTTGGAATATACTGACCTTTTGATGGTTTTGGCGGCGGCCAAATCCTCTCCGAATTTAACCTGGTCTGGCTCATCCCTGTTCTTCGCGCAGGACTATGCTAAGGCAACGGCCACTCGGCGAAAGGCTTTTCTGAATTTAAGAGCGAATTTTCAGGCGATGGGGGCGCGATATGGCCTGTACCACCCATGTTTATTCAAAGTTACCTATAACAACAAGACTACAACTTTTGAAGATCCAGTGCGCTTACAAAGTTTCATCAATGCACACAAATCATCTGCCATGGATGCCTCCGGACCGTCATCCTTTGCTTGTGGCTGACTGGTGTTTTTATATTTCTCTTATGGCTAATGCATTTTCTGCTGTGTTTCTCTAGAAACTTTTTCTTGGTTGTAGTTCACCTGAATTTTTCTGATTCTTCAGGTGCCTACGTTGCTGGCTCTTCTATTGTTTAGGCATGATGACTGTTCCTTGTTTTCCTTGTTTAGTCATGGTTCCAGCATGATTTCCTGGTATGTTTTAATCCCTTTGTTCTCCTTTTTTCGTCCTGCAGGAGTTTGTCCTCGTGTTTGACGATGTCTCCCGACCCCTGCCTCGCTGCTCCTCGGTGTGCTGCCTCACCCTTGTGGCTCCTTCCTCCCTCCACCCTTTCTACTATCTTCCCCTCGTAGGTATGTTGTTTCCCTATTTCCTTTTTTACCTTCCTGGTACATCTGTTGGTTTTTCCCTTTTCCCCTCCCTTATTCCTTTTTTCTTGTTTGTGTTATTGTTTACACATTTTTATGGTGATTTAGTATCTCTGATTGGAATTCTTTGCCTCTGCAAGGATTGTATTCTCCTTTCTTCTTGGTACACTCATTTCTCAACTTTTCTCCCCCTTCTGGCTTCCTATTCCAGTGTCTTTATTATTCTCTCACACTCTCTGCTTTGTTTTAAGGCTCTGGCTCCTGTCTTTTATGAGAATTGCATTCCCTGTCCTTCTGGCTCCATTTTTTTCTCTACTTCTTCTTTATTTCTGGCTTTCTGGGTCATCCCCGACACTGTTGCATTTTATTCTCCCTCTCTTGTTATGGCTCACACTTGTGATCACTTGTTTTCTTTCTTTTACTTCAACGTGTTTCCACGAGTTTCTCTTTTTTCCTTTTGTATTCTCTTCTTTTCATGGGTTTTTCTTTTACTGGCTTTGTTATTCATATTTTTTGTAGATAAATTTTTGGCATGTCGTTTAATATATTGTCATGGAATGTGAAGGGTATTAATTCTCCGATTAAGCGTCAACGGATTTTGTCGCATCTTGCCAAATTGAATGTTGATATTGCATTCCTCCAAGAAACGCATTTAACTGAGGTTGAATCTGTTAAGCTGAAACGTGGTTGGGTGGGTGAACTGTTTTACTCGCAAGGTGATGGCAAACGCAATGGTGTGGCAGTCCTTTGTCGCAAGTCTCTTCCCTTCCAGGTCCTTGCCCATGAGTCGGATGCTTCTGGTCGATGGGTTTATGCCAAGTTATCGCTCAGAGGTGTTCCAGTCTCTCTTCTCAATGTTTATGGTCCTACCATGGGTGAACCTTCTTTTTGGGCGGATTTCTCTCCACTTTTAACTAAATTTATGGACCACAACTTTATTCTGGCGGGGGATTGTAATCAACCTCTCGATCCTTTTATCGATAGGGCGTCCACAGCCCCCTATATTCCCAACAAACCCCACAAGCTGTTTAGCCATGCTATCTCACAATATAAACTAGTAGATTCCTGGCGCCTTTGTAATCCAAAGTTGCGGGAATACAGTTTTTATTCTCCCTGCCACCACTCCCAGTCGCGACTTGACTACATCTTTGTTTCCCACAACCTCGCTCAATCACTCTTGCACTCTGAGATAGGCCCGATATTGCTTTCTGACCATGCTCCTGTTCTTACAAGTGTTGATGTATTCCCTAAAAATGTTGGCCCCAGGAGATGGCGTTTTAATAATTCCCTCCTTGTAGACCCCAAATTTACTGCCACCTTTACTTCCTTTTTTGATGAATTTTTCCTCCTTAACGATGGCGACTCTCTCCCTGACCATACTATTTGGGATGCTTTTAAAGCAGCAGCACGTGACTTTATTATTAGTTACGTTGCGAACAAACGTAAGGAAGCCCGAAGGTTCACTAAAAATCTCCTTTCTGACATTAAAACACTGGAGCATGCATATTTCACTTCTCATTCCGCTGATAGCCTGACAGCTCTTATCGCAGCAAAAATGAAATTTAATGACAAGTCTACGGAGGAAGCTTCCTTGTACCTGTTGAAGTCTACTGCTAAATTCTATGGGGGTAGGAACAAGGCAGGAAAGCTCCTAGCTAATTATTTGAAGATCAAACATAGTAAGTTAAATATTGAATCTGTTTATGACTCTGATGATAATTTAAAACACATGGATGTTGATATTCTTGCTGAATTTTCACGTTTTTATGAAACTCTGTATACCTCCGAGACTCACTCTACTCCCAGTTCCCTTGCTCATTTTTTCTCTACCATTCATGCACCAGCTGACTTCCCTCTAGATCTCTCCTCTTTAGAATCTGACGTCACACAACAGGAATTACTTAATGCATTGCAACATCTCAAAACCAACAAAGCCCCTGGTCCTGACGGCTTTACCGTCGAATTCTATCTTCACTTTTCTAAATTGTTGATTCCACGACTTCATTCTCTTCTCCATACTTTTATTTCCAGCGGTGCCTCCTCAGGGACGTTTTCGGAGGCACATATTTGCCTTATACCTAAGCCTGGGAAGGATGCTCATTACTGCAAAAATTACAGGCCCATATCCCTAGTCAATATTGACTACAAACTCTTCGCTAAAGCGTTAGCGATTCGATTGGACCACCTTCTTCCCGATCTTTTAGGCGAGGAACAATCTGGGTTCGTTAAGGGCCGATATATTACGGACAACACTAGGCTCTTATTCAACATCCTGTAAAAATCCTCCCGTTGCCAGCACTCACTTGCAGCGATTGCCCTTGACGCCGAAAAGGCTTTCGACCGGGATGAGTGGCGCTATCTCTTTCATACTCTCACTTGGTTTGGTTTTGGCCCTAGATTTATCTCTTTAGTTTCCCTGTTATATTCCCATCCCAGAGCGGCTGTATTTGCGAATGGTCAAATCTCTTCCTATTTTGATCTAGGCAGAGGCGTTCGCCAGGGTTGCCCTTTATCCCCTTTTCTTTTTAACCTTGCTTTGGAGCCTTTTCTGTCCAGGCTGCGTCAAAATCCTGCCATCCATGGGTTTCAGATTGCAGACTCGCACATTAAGCTAGCTGCTTATGCAGATGATATTTTACTCTTTCTTTCCAACCCTACAGAATCCATCCCTGCTTTCATGACTGAAGTCCGAACTTTTTCCTCTATCTCTGGGTATAAACTTAATCATGATAAATGTGAGATCCTCCCCCTAACCAAATTTACTTTCAAGCAAGATTTTATTGACTCTTGGTTTACTTGGTGTCCTTCCCACATTAAATATCTGGGTCTACACATTACCCCCTCAATCTCAGACACTATTTCTTTATGTATGTCCAAATGCGCACAAAAGATTACGGATCTCACAGCACGGTGGCATCCTTTATACCTTTCCTGGTGGGGCCGTCTCGACACTATCAAAATGATGATTTCCCCTATTGTTCTCTATACAATTTCCAATATACCAGCCCCCATCCCAACAAAATTCTTTTCAAAGATTAATTCAACGTTATCCTCGTTCTTATGGAACTCCAAAAAACCTAGAATGTCTCTTGCCAGACTCATCCGTCCTGCCTCTGAAGGTGGTGTCAACTTTCCTGACTTTCCTGCATATCAGAAGGCCTTTTTATTACGTCAAGCCTCCCTCTGGTTACAATATCCCACTTCCCCCTGCCCTCTATGGCTTAAGGCTGAACGTACTCTCCTCTCCCCGTTCTCTTTTGCAGAGTATCTTGCTTTTTCCCGTAAACCCTCTTTGATTCCTACTTCTATTCACAAGTATACTCTTAAGCTTTTACTGTCGGCTGCTCCTGGCCCTCCTACGACTGTTGCTGATCTCCTTTCCTCCACTATCTGGCATAATAAATATCTCCTAATTGGTCGTAAGCCCTTTTATTGGAAATCTTGGAGAACCCGAGGTTCGATCTGGATCTCACAGCTTTTCTCTGGTTCCACCTTTGTTTCTTTCCCTCATCTCAGCTCTTCCTTTGGCTTACCCCAATCCTTTTTCTCCAAATATCTTCTACTTAAAGCTGCTGTCCTGGAGATTCATGAGCGACTTTCAGCTCTCCCTCCCTCCCCTATTTCTCACACCCCTACTTTTCGACTTCATTCCCTCTTGCGTAGTGTCCCTAACGCATCTCTTATCTATAAATACCTTCACGCACCTGAGTCACTAAGATCTAAATCCAAGGTTGAACTTCAATGGGAAAATGATCTCGGGATAGATTGGCCGATATTTTTATGGGACAAAATCTGGACAAAATTGCGCAAAACTTCTAGAGCGGCTTCGTTGACACAATCCCTATTTTTTATTTACAATAGATTGCTTCATACTACTTCTACACTACATAAGCGATTTCCTACTGCCCCAGACAATTGTTGGTCGTGTGATGCTCCCAATGCTACCTTACCTCACATGTTATTTCTTTGCAGACATGTACATGATTTTTGGTTACAGGTGTGGGCTCAAGTCAATGTTATTTTTCACATGTGTATTCCTTTTTCTCTTACTCACCTTTTCTTGGGCAGTTTATCCACTTGTTGGAATAACGTAGATATGTCTGCTCGCATTGTTGATTTGTTGTTAGCTGTTGCTTTTCAACAGATTACTGATAATTGGAAAAATGCATCTAATATCTCTTTCAAAGCATGGTGGTATAATGTCTGTCATAACCATAGACTTGATAATGCCTTTGTCTTTCCTGTTCAACTAGCAGCTAAACGTTGAGACTTGTGGCTCCCTATTACGCTATATTTAGATAATTGTGCTGCTCGCCCCTCCCTTCCATCACCTGCTCAACAAGAAGTTCCCAAACCCCCATGATACCCCTTTCACCCTCAGAATGTTTCATCCTACTTTTTTACTTTCATGCTCTTTGTATTAATCGTTCACTTATGATTGATATTTCATTTCATTTCATTTCATTTCATTTATTCCATTTGTAACGCGCTCAGCTACTCAAGAGTGTCCCGGCGCGAACCAGAGGGGGGGAAAGAGACAATCATACAAAAAGGAATGTTTTCAGCTTTTTCTTAAAAGATGCAAGCTCCTGAGTGAGGCGAAGATCAAGAGGGAGGGCATTCCAGGCCCTACTAGCTCTGACCACCAAAGAGCTACCTCCCATCCTCTGAAGCTTGTAGCGCGGGACGACAGCCAGGCGGAGGGCCGACGAGCGCAGGACCCTTGCAGGGGCATAGAAGGCAAAGCGTCTTTGAAGATAGAGTGGGCCCTGCCCATGAAGAGCACGATGTGCCAGGACCAGAGATTTAAATTTGATCCTGGCCGCGATCGGCAGCCAATGTAGAGATTTTAAGTGCGTGGTGACGCTCGACCTAGATGAAAAACCTAAGACTAGCCTAGCCGCCGTGTTCTGGACCACCTGCAACTTCTTAACCAAATAACCAGGTGACCCAGTAAACAAGGAGTTGGCATAGTCTAGCCGAGAGAGAATCAGAGCGCAGGTCACGGTTACTCTGGCTGCCTGCGGGATCAGTGGGAAGAAGCTCCTGAGTGTTTTAATAAGACCAAAGCAACATCCGGCCGTTTTCTTAATGTGTGTAGAGAAGGACAGGTTCTCCTCAAACCAAATGCCCAAGTTCTTAGTGGGCTGTCCTTCCGAAAAGGGAGGAGGGAGCTCTTGAGGCCACAACTGTTGACGGAAGTCAGTAGGAAACGTGCCGAAGAGCAAGATCTCGGATTTCTGCTCATTACACTTGAGCTGAGCATTAGCCAGCCAAGAGAAGATGGATCGAAGGCACTGTTGGGCGGCCAGAACAGAGCTGGAGGTCTTATCCCATGTAAAAAGTAGCTGGGTGTCGTCAGCATACGCCAGTACCTTAGCCCCCAGATCCTCAGCAAGATGAATCAACGGTGTGACGTAAATATTGAAGAGCAGAGGGCTGAGTGCAGAGCCCTGCGGGACTCCCGTAGTGACCAAATGAGGGGAGGAACTAAACGGGGGGATCCAGATCTGTTCGGCCCTTTCCTCGAGAAAAGACCTGAGCCAGCCCCACACGGCCCCAGAGACTCCAATCTCAGTGAGACGGGTCAACAAAAGGCCGTGTGGGACCGTATCGAAGGCCGCCGAGAGGTCCAGTAGGATCAAGGCAGCTCTGCCCCCAGCATCCAGGCAAGTTCGGACCACCTCGACCACCTCGACAAGAACCGTCTCGGTGCAATGGCCAGTCCGGAACCCCGATTGTGCTTGATGTAAAATACCCTCCGTCTCCACAAAATCCGACAACTGTTTGTGCACCACCTTCTCACAAACCTTAGCAATAGCTGACAGGAGGGAGATGGGGCGATAGCTGACCGGATTGAGCGGGTCCAAGGACGGTTTCTTCAGCAGAGGAAGAATCTTGGCCTGCTTCCAGACCTGAGGGACCACCATAGACTGAAGGGAAAGGTTGATATTCAAATTGACCTCCAGATAGATAGATACAATCAGCAGCCTCTGCTAAGAATCTGGCCGGGCATGCATCGGCAGGGGATCCCGACTTAAGCCCTTTAAGAATCTTCAAAGTTTCCAAGGGAGGGACCGGAGAAAAAGCAGACAGTAAGGTAGAGGGAGTGGGCAGAACATTCCGTACGCCATCCCGTGCATCACTGTCTCTTTGTTTTTTTTCAATGCCCATGTTTATTGCTTTGTTGTGTACTTTCTCTTATATATTGTATTTTGCAATCCCCTTCCCTCCCCCTTTTCCACCCCTTCTTTCTCTCCCCCTCCTTCCTAATTGATATTCTATATTGTATTTTCCTTCTTCATTGTCTAATAAAATTCTTTCAACTTAAAAAATAAAAGGGACCTGATTTAGAAAAGGGACCTGAACATTTTGCTGTAAACCTAACACTGGAATTGTGGAAAATACCTGTGACTGAACAGGATGGAATAGTGGCTTTCAAGCCAGTCCTGAAGACGTGGGAACTTTCATATTGTTCCTTTATTATAGCCGTGCTACTAGAACATCTGCAAAAAAAAGGCATTTAGAAAATTAGAAAATGTTTGCCACTGGAAGACCAGGACAAGGTACCAATCTTATCAGAAACAGTCGCAATGTCATGGGCTTCATTTTATCAGGTTTCCATTTTATGGGCTTTTTGACAAGAAATTTGAGACATTGGCGAGAATGCTCAACTACATAACGGACCTTGTAGAGTTTTGTGCTGCTACAGCTTGCAGGCTTGTATTCTAAATATTTTGTACTTCAAAAATGTTTCTAAGTCAATCAATCAACTGTATTCGGTCTTTGAAATCAATAAAATATAAACATATAAAAGTACAACAATCCATGACACACACTTCAAAATCAATCTCGATATCAACAGTTTAAGTTCTAAGTCAGAAAGTAAAAGCTTTCAGCCAGACAAGCCACCATGTTTAATTAGGCCAGGGTCACTCACAAGTTTCCTGTTGATGCTTTCTGAATCACAGTAAACTGTGTGGAATACACCATTTTGCCAGTGCTTTAATATAGAGTTATTCGTGTTTTCTTTCTAACTTTTAACATCCTAATCCAATGTTCTTCATGTTTCTGACATATGTCTTGAGACATCTTTGCATTTAAACTGATTGAGCCAACCCAAAAATAATTAGACAGCGATTCCTCAAAGGCACTCATTTACCAGTGTGTCATATATTTGGGCCTTGTGGAAGCTCAGTCTCTACTCATGTCAGGAGTGAGGCCTCTTCCCCATTGCCCAACAATCCATGGGGCAGATTTAGAAGCCCCCTGCGCCACCAGTACGTTACTACAAAAAATGTGTCACCATAAATAGATCTCTGACTGCTCAGACTCTTAGGCCAAGACCACGGCATTAGTGGGGCCCTGGTTCAGAACCTTTTTCTATTTATCTGATTCTGTGTGGGTCTGTAAATGACTCTCTGAAAATATGGTCTGCTGTGGTTATGGAGGAGGTGAAGGAAGCTGATGACCTCAGTGTTCCCTTGGAATGTCTGTTGATTTTCTGGAGCATGTGAAGGGAGGAGAATTGCGGATGAGAGCTGGCATCTGCCTAGCTTAATATGTGCAAGCATTAAGAGGTGGTCTTTGCGATCAGCACAAGAAAACTGTTCTGCACTAGCTTCTGCATGAGCAGCCCCCAAGGATTCAGTTGACTTTTATAAGCCTGTTTCTTCATTCACTGTAGCTTGAAGGGACAAGGCCCAACCATGCACACCTGGATGAGCATGATCCAACCACAATACTTTGTGAGTTCTTGGTGCACTCTCAAGTGTGGCACCGGCCAGTGTGGATCCAGAATTTGCTACACAAGTGCTAACAAATCCCTTTGCTCCCTCATTAAAACACATTTCAACTGGCACATACCACACAGGTATTATAAAGCGCCACATATGGAAATATCTCATATATATCGAATGAGGAATGGTACTGTGGTCTCTTTCTTTAGACCTCATGCATTTGTGATGGCCCTTTCCTATTTTGCTAACATTTTTTGGGCACCACTTCCCTTTAGTATATATCTGCAATGTATATCCTTCTTCTAAGCATGTCTACTAAGGTAAATGGTCCTACTTCTTTTTTGTGAAATAAGCAATATTTGAAAAAAGTTTAATGCAGGCCAGATGTCACAGAGATAGAAATATATATATATATAATTTTGGTCGGTGTGGATATTCAATGGCAACAACCTAATACAGATATCAATTTTAAAGACAGGAAAGATGCAGGTTCTGAATAGATTAATAGTATTACTTATGGGTGGATTTAGGACAGTCTCGTTCAAATGCCAGAATATTTTGTCTATTCTGGGGCCGATTCCAATGGCCGGTCGGACAGCTGTCCGTAGCCTTACCGTGCGACCGACACGTACCCGGAGCCGGTCCGTCCTGTTGAGTAAGTACGATGCGCATAACTGCCCAAAACACGACCGACATGTAGGCTGTGAATCAAGCCCCATTCTCCGTCCGAGACGTAACTCCCAAAGAGGAACAGTGTCGCCCGGAAGCAGTATCCATAGCAGTTTCCGGCATGACAAGTACGATTCGTACTTCCTACGCGCCGGACGGGTTGTCACGTACGGCACATCACAGCATCCGGAAAACAAGCATATCAGCTACAATTCGCGCCACAAATCAATACACGGCTACCAGATGGGCCAGCTTGCAGCAGGTACGAGATGGAGCAACAAGCAGCGTGTACGACACGAACACATCATGAATCCCATCGCGCAGGTCATACCAGTACTCTACATCTATGACCGGCTCAGGGACCGACGGCGCAGGCGGTAAGTTAGACACCTGCCACATAAACAAACGACATGTACCCGAAAAATGGCACACACACACAGGGGATCCATATCCTGGCCACTAACAACAGCCCACCATAGGGGTTGCATGGCCAGCACCACTAACACCCCCACCCATAGGGGGCCTGTTGCCCATCACTACTGCCACCCCCACCCATAGGGACTATGTTGCCCATCACCCCTGCCACCCCCACTCACAGGGCTTATGTTGCCCATCACCCCTGCCACCCCCACTCACAGGGGACCTGTTGCACATCACCCCTGCCACCCCCACTCACAAGGGACCTGTTGCCCATCACCCCTGCCACCCCCACTCACAGGGGACCTGTTGCCCATCACTACTGCCACCCCCACCCATAGGGACTATGTTGCCCATCACCCCTGCCACTCCCACTCACAGGGCTTATGTTGCCCATCAACCCTGCCACCCCCACCCATAGGGACTATGTTGCACATCACCCCTGCCACCCCACTCACAGGGGACCTGTTGCACACCACCCCTGCCACCCCCACTCACAGGGGACCTGTTGCTCATCACCCCTGCCACCCCCACTCATAGGAACTATGTTGCCCATCACCCCTGCCACCCACACCCCTAGTGCTTATGTTGCCCATCACCCCTGCCACCCCCACTCACAGGGGGCCAGTTGCACATCACCCCTGCCACCCCCACCCATAGGGACTATGTTGCCCATCACCCCTGCCACACCCACTCACAGGGGACCTGTTGCACATCACCCCTGCCACCCCCACTCACAGGGGACCTGTTGCTCATCACCCCTGCCACCCCCACCCATAGGGACTATATTGCCCATCACCCCTGCCACCCACACCCCTAGTGCTTATGTTGCCCATCACCCCTGCCACCCCCACTCACAGGGGACATGTTGCACATCACCACTGCCACCCCCACTCACAGGGGACCTGTTGCTCATCACCCCTGCCACCCCCACTCATAAGAACTATGTTGCCCATCACCCCTGCCACCCACACCCCTAGTGCTTATGATGCCCATCACCCCTGCCACCCCCACTCACAGGGGACCTGTTGCACATCACCCCTGCCACCCCCGCCCATAGGGACTATGTTGCCCATCACCCCTGCCACCCCCACCCCTAGAGCTTATGTTGCCCATCACCCCTGCCACCCCCACTCACAGGGCTTATGTTGTCCATCACCCCTGCCACACCCACTCACAGGGCTTATGTTACCCATCACCCCTGCCACCCCCACCCATAGGGACTATGTTGTCCATCACCCCTGCCACCTCCACTCACAGGGGACCTGTTGCACATCACCCCTGCCACCCCCACCCATAGGGACTTTGTTGCCCATCACCCCTGCCACCCCCACTCACAGGGGACCTGTTGCCCATCACCCCTGCCACCCCCACCCATAGGGACTATGTTGCCCATCACCCCTGCCACCCACACCCCTAGTGCTTATGTTGCCCATCAGCCCTGCCACACACACCCATAGTATGGGTGATGCGCAACACATCCAGCATACACAAACATCAGGTATGTCTGCAAAATACATCCCCCATGACATCATGACAACAGTGTGTAGTCTGTGACAAATGCCCACAACAGTGATTATGGCTACAAGCATACAATGTAAGTAACAGCACATGTGTGACCAACACATGAGTGTGACATACACAAGGCAAGCATCACCATAGCACTGTGCCAATGAAAAAAGAACACCCCCTCACTGTGTGAAACAAAAGTTAAGTGTGGGCTTCCAAACTGCTGCAGATGTTGAGCATTGTGGTGATGGGGACTAAACCCCCCCTCATCACAGTGACCAAAAGGTAAGTGTCATCATGGTCAAAGCTGCAAATAACAAACAGCATGTATGAACCCTGCTCCCAACACATTAAACACTTCTGGGGTGAAGTAGTGTTTGTGTCCCATTCCCACAGAGATGTGGTGAGGCTAACAGTGCTGTGAAAACATAACACACTCTCAGCCATGTGCAGACAGGCACCACACATGGGGGCTGACAATGCATACAGTGCACAATGACACAAGAGCAGAAGTGACCATCACAAAGCATACACACATCTCGAAAATAGACACACTAACCAAAACAACCTGTGTAGACTGTAGGTGTCAGCTCACAAACTCCCATTCCATGCCAGCAATGGCACCTAACAACCAGGATGAATGTGCACAATGATGTGATATGACTCACAGGGACAGCAGGCAAAATCACAGAAACGGCATCCAGACAATGGCCCACGACAGCAATACCAATGCGCTGATGCAGATGCACAATCACAAACAGGCAACCTCACACTGCACATCTGACACAACATGTGTGTGTGTGTGTGTGTGTGTGTCTCAGTATCCCCAGGCAACTACACAACACATGAGGGGGGTTGAACCACAGTGACACAGATGTGGACACAGTGCCATACAAAAGTAAACCATCATTGGGACACCCTCAGTGGGCAATCAGGTGTTGGGAGATGAGAGGAAGCACAACAGGCACATGTGACACAAGCTGGAATGAACACCAACTAACACAGCAAGAGACTGACACACAACACCACTACCCCCAGGGACCAGACAGTGGGGTGACACAAGCATGCATGACACCTCCACTGTGATGACAAAGGCAGATGTCGTACAAACTGGGAAACCCAGACATGTGTCCTGTGCCACAAATGTACATCACACATACACAAACCAAAATCACTCAGCATGGCCCCTCATCCATGGACAAATGGGAGCTAGGGGACCAGCCATGCAAACATTCACATCAGTCCACCATCAACACCACACACCTGAACTGCAACAATGTGTATCTGTGAAGTCCACATGGACAGGTGACATTGCACATGCACCCATGACAAACACAGGAATGTTGCCAGGAACTAAGGTGCACACACACATCACACAAGGACTGTTTACAACCCTGGGGAATGACAGACACACTGCACAGCATGCGGTACATGGCCATGACCTCAAAGGTCATGTAACCTTCAGAATACCTGCCAGAGTCCCAGGACTATGCAGATGCCAAGGAGGAACACAAGGCACCCATGCTGACACCTGCCAGCATCGCTGCCGTGAACCCGACAAGTGGGAGCAGTCACACACACATACAAATGTCTCAATCACTGAAAACTACCACCTAGGGACAACTACATGATATTGCGAACAAACAAGTGCCTTGAGGATTCCTGACTGTGTCCCATCTGTGTCTGACAACATCATCAACACTCAGAACTGACAAATCATAATGATGATACAACAATTAACAGTAGTGTGTCATGCACCCACACATCTGGTAGCCCATTGGAAAAGTAGTGGGATGAACCCAGTACCACTCAGCAAGCATCAACAACAGGAACATATCAAGGGAACCCTGTCTGTGTATGAAAAGGGATGTGGACACACACACATGCACATACAACACAAACCATGGGCCCAGGCCATGTCACTGGACAACACACTAACTTGAGGGGACACAACTCCTGTGGGAGCCCAGCTGTGCCAAACATATTCACCACAAGTCCCACTCATGTCTGCAGAACACTTGGTCAGTCAGCCATCAGTTATCACACAATGAAGGCTCTGGTCACAACAGCCTGGGTATGGGAGTCTCCCCTAAGTCAGCTGCACATACCCAAAACATATGTCTAGCAAGTTGCACAGAGGACCCAGTTGCTCCTATTACAATGATGCACACACCAGTAGGGCCTGTAGTGATGAGCACGAAGTATGTGGAAGTGACAATTTGGACAATGGGAAGCACATTATATGTGCAGTGGTGCAAGCCACATATGTGACCATGCCAATGAAATGCTCACAGAGATATGTACACAAATAGTTGATCCTGACACACCCAGGTAGCTGCAAAGGATGACATGGATACCCACCAGATTCGGATACATATCTCATGGACCACAGGGAGTACCTCACATCAACACATCAGTATGCAACAGTGTAAACCAAGCATTACAGGTGCAAGGGCATGTAAAACAACATCAACATGATGTACAGCTAAATCAAGTTCACAGGGACAAAGTAAAAAGCTTTATTCAGCATATGAAAAGTGAAACGTCTGTTCCAACAAAAGGCCAATGGCCAGTCCATGTCCAAATGGCAAGGAGTGAACTAGAGTGACAAATTCAGTATATTAAATGCTAAACGTCTGTGCAACCAAAAGGACAATGGCCAGTCCATGTCAAAATGCCAAGGAGTGAAGTAGAGTGACAACTGTCACACCTTGCTTGCCTGCACTGCTAAGGACCGGGTCATCCCCTCGGAGGGGCATACATGGGGGCAGGCCAGGCACCACAGGGACAGGATCAGGGCGCAGCTGACAGAGGCAGTGAAGAGGTGGGGGATGCAGGCGAGACACCTGCAACTGCAGTGGAGCTGACTGAAGTGGTGGGTGCTGTCACAACTGTGGGGCACAAGTCAGATGGGGTGGGTGCTGGCACAACTCCAGTGGGCAGGTCAGATGGAGTGGATTGGCTCACCACTGCAGTGCCCAAGTCAGACGGGGTGGTCGTGGACTCCAAAGCAGTGCCTACATCCATGGGAGCGGAATGGGGGACAAGTGAGGTCGGCAGGTCAGGGGGGGACAGGTGTGGAGGAGAAAGTGCTAGGGGGGATGGCTTTAGCATTTTGGGGATGGTGTATCTGTGTGTGGGGGAACCCGGGGCAGGGAGTGGCAGTGGAACCTCTGGAGTGGTGGCCTGGGGGATGGAGGACGGAGACTTTGCCATGGAGCTGCGTGGTGGCGGGGGGGTCTTGCTCTTCTGGCGCCGGGGGGACTTGCGGGTAGGGGTCTCTGTCTGACTGCGCCTGGGGGAGGGTATCCGGGTTTGAGGGGCACTCCCTTCTGTGTGTGGGGACTTCCTCTTCCCCCTGTAATCAGGATCTGCAGGGTCAGTGGGGAAGAGGTCAAGGTCACAGAGGAAGAGCTTCTGGGGGGATGGGGTTGCAGGTGAGGCAAGGGAAGGGGGCTGGGAGGAAGAGGACTCGGAGGACTGTGGAGTGGTTGTGGATGACTGTGTGTGTGTCAGCAAACAAGCCCCTGTGAGTGTGGAATCAGTCCCCTGCGCTTGCTTGTGTGCATGTCTAGACCTTGGTTTGGGGGTTTCTGTGCTTGGGACAGGTAGGGTGCTAGGAATCGTGGGTGGTACAGGGGTAGGTGGGGTGTGGGACTGTTGGAGGAGGGACACTGCTTCTGTCAGGGAGGAGGCCACGGACTGGTTGGTCCTCTGTAGAGCAGACATGCCCGAGGAAATGCCCTCCATGAATGACACCAGTTGTGTCAACAGACCTGTGTGTGCATGGAGGACCTTCAGCATCGACGTCTGCCCTACATGGATCTGTCTAAGTAAGTCCACAGACTCCTCACTCAGGCCAGCAGGGGACACAGGGTCAGGGGGTGCGGTGCCTCGCACAAAGGAGACATGCTCACGAACACGGGAGCCCACAGGGACCTCTGGGATGGGAGCCGATGGGAGGGGGGAGGGGGGTGGTGGTGGTGGTGGTGGTAGCGGAGACAGCCTCAGTAGCTGGTGTTTGGTGGCTGCTGACACCCGCCTCCACGGGGGAGTCATCCTCAGAGCTGCTGTGGCCTTCAGCTGGGGGGGATGGTGCTGACGACTCCTCTGTGTGGCTCAACTCGCCCTCCGTGCCACTGGGTCCACCTGACTCCTCTCCTTCTGTCCCTGTAAGGCTCTATGGCTCCTCCTGGTCCATGGAGCTGTCCCCTCCTGTGGCCGTGGATGTATCTGGATTGGAATAGGAAGTAAGAGAACAACATCAGTCACCTGCACCGACTGCACACACCACAGTGAGTACGTCACATCACAGGGCAAGCCCTGACATCATCAGCTGAACACAGCTCAAAGCGCCAACACTGTTTAGGATGAGACAAATGTCATTCTCAACATCAACCATGGCACACATATCCCTCCTTGACTTTCACACATATGTCCGTTGCATGTTGGATGCTAACACAAAAATGTGCCAACATGCACCACCCACACATTAGTTGTACATGCAAGTGAACATGTAGGAGTATGTCACTAGACACACAGCACATCTCTTGCGACTGACTCAGTACAGGTGTCCGGATGAAGGGATGGGCAGAGACTCATTTCACATGCTTGGGATGCATGCCAGGAACACACACTATGATGTACTCATGTTCTGATGGGCAAGGCCACAATGGGGTGCATGGTGCACACTTGAACACAACACAGGCTCACTCATAGCAAGTTCAATGCCATGGCACTGGGATGCCCTGAAAGTCAGTCAACACTGTCTCCTGTCACAGGGGCAGGGCATCCAGACAACAACAATATGCACTGACTCACAATCCTAGCTCAGGGATAAAGCTGACTGCAGATGACCAGCGCACTTGCCCATCCCATGCAAACAACATATCCAGGACCCAGAAGACCCCACATCATGCAAATCATTCATATGAGTCTCAGCAAACACAAATCCATGTACATTAACACAACACAGTCTGCCATGCATGTAACCCAGCTGCACGAGGAACACAGTTGCATACACCATTGTGCGCTGTCAGATGATCACACACCTTTATGTCACACAGGTCTTGTCTCCCACAGTCACATTGCAGATGTCATGCTGACCCTCTGAATCATGGACACCCCAGTTGTACGTAGCAACAAGCCACACCCTAATGACACAGAGGCAGACACCTGAGGGCACATGTCACTAAGCACAACCTGCAATTTCATACACAGGAGTGGGATTACAGAGTGTTTCTGAATGCCCTTGAGGGGGCATGACTGGGCAGGACTAAGTGAAACAGTGTTTTGCCCCGGACAGTAGTCAGGTGGCTAAGCAATTGTGACATTCTTGATATACATACTCCTGATGACCAAAAATTGGAGTCCCCTGCTGCATGGTTTTGTTTTGAATACCCCAGAAACATGTTGCGAGTCAGACCAGCAATTGGTACACATCTCAAGGGCACACACAGTTCACATGTCAGATCTCAGGCATTGTGTAAACAATTGACCCACCCATGAAACACACAACAGAGTCACGGGAACTGATGCTGACTGGTACCTGAAACATAGCTGACTGCAGGGACACAGTGCCCTAGTGACACAAGCAACAGACTGTAGGGGCCACACCTGTTGAACAGATGAGGAGGGTGCATCACACAGATGAGGGACCTGATTTTGGGACTACAAGACCAATGTAATGTGGAAGTGTGACCCGGACAAAAGACTGCTATTTACATGTCAGACATAGTACACAGATCAGGCATGGACTTACCCCCTTTCTGCTGCTGTCTGGCCTTCTGCTGCCTATCCAGGTCCGGGAAGACCACCGCCAGTATCCGGAGCATGTGGGGAGTCAGGGTCCGGTGTCCGCTCCTCCTGCGTGGAGGTGACAGCTTCAGCTGGACTCTAGCTATCTTCCGGGTCCAGCCCCGAAGGTCCTGCCACCTCTCCTGGCAGTTGCGGATGCGGCGCTTGTAGACCCCCACAGACCGAACAGCCCGGGCCATGGTCAGCCAGATCTCCTGCTTCTGGTGGGCATCAACCGGTGAGGATGACTAAGTGAAAAGTACATTAACACACATGCCCCACATTTGTGCAGTACACAATTGGATATACATGTCATGATCACAAAGGGAAATAAATTACACAGGTAGTGCAAACATGGGGAATGAAAACTCACATGCATGTCTGACATGTTAACAATGCCTGGATAGTTTAAGCTTGCTACAATGCACTTTAGCAGCAGGAAAACTATTCATTACATGTACCTACACACTTTGGTGGATGAAAGTAGTCAGTGAGAATGCTTGCTACTGGTGTACACACTGCTAGTACTGCTAGTCAGACAACATGCATGATTAGGAAGGCAGTGGACAGCACACTCACCTGCTTCCCTGGTGTCCCATAGAGCTTTCTGTATTCTGGAAGGAGCCCGTCCAGCAGGGCCTGGTTCTCCTCCTCAGTGAAGGCTGGGGCCCTCTCCAGTGTACGTGCCATAGCAGGAGCCAGAGGATGCATAGACAGCAGCAGTGGTAGCAGGGATGTGGCCCAGTAGCATGTAGTGCAGGCAAGTGAGCACCCTGGGGGCCAGCCAGCCTTATATCTGTGCTGCAGATGCAGACTCTGTGCCATGTGTCCCAAGTGATAGGTCCAACAAGGTCGCATCTTATGAATCTGGCCAATCCATTTAAAACTACGACTCGTACACGCCTTCCGCATCGTTCAAATCTTCACCTTCATGGAACACTTGAAATTGCAACATTGTTGTAGGCATCCAACTGAATTTCCAGTGCACAACCCGTACAAGTTTTGAATCCGCATCCGTCTCCATGACAGTCCTGAGCCAATGGGTGCGCCCGGCTCGTTCAACTGACTGTACAACGCGTATTTTGAATATACACATGCACCCGTCTCCATATGATTCAATGGCCAAGGCATACGCCTGTCTCGGACCATGCCTGTCCGACACGTATGCATGATAGTCACCCGCGTCAGACCCCATTGCATTCAATGACACGGCGTACACACGGCTCGGTCATGACCCGTGCAATGCGTACGCATTGTCACCCGCGTCGGACCCCATTGCATTCAATGACAAGGCGTACGCATGGCTCGGTCATGACCCGTGCAATGCGTACGCATTGTCACCCGCATCGGACCCCATTGCATTCAATGACAAGGCGTACGCACGGCTCGGTCATGACCCGTGCAATGCGTACGCATTGTCACCCGCGTCGGACCCCATTGCATTTAATGACAAGGTGTACGCACGGCTCGGTCATGACCCGTGCAATACGTACGCATTGTCACCCGCATCAGACCTCATTGCATTCCATGACAAGGCGTACGCACAGCTCGGTCATGACCCGTGCAATGCGTACGCATTGTCACACGCGTCGGACCCCATTGCATTCAATGACAAGGCATACGCATGGCTCGGTCATGACCCGCGCAATGCGTACGCATTGTCACCCACTTCGGACCTCATTAGTATGACTATTATACGGATGCAACACACATATACTGGCCATGGACACCCTCACACACCTGCCACACTATAGTATTGGCCACACAGTGTCCCATGGCATGTGAGGCTGCATTCCCTGGGTGTTTGAGAGGGCCATAGCAGTTTATTTGTCTGGCACTTTGTGCAGCAACTCCCAGTCTGTTATCTTGTACATGGGGGCAGAGTCCTTTGTGTGTTGTGCACATTAGCACTGTGATGTGCAATTGGACAGTAATGGGCATGAGTGAAGGCCACAGTGTCAGGTTGGATATGTTTAAGACATGTCACATACAGCCTGAGTCCTGGGGGTGATGGCATGTACGTCCCAGTGAGACCTGTAGCCCCAATACTGATGTGCACCCACAGTCTGTGTGCATGTTGTGTCTCAGATGTGTCTGATCACATGTTACCAATGGGTGACAGTCTCCACATCCATGTGGTATATGCATCAACCTTGATGGGGTGTGTGTCTAAGAGACGTACATGTTGGGCCGGCAGCAACAACAGTGGCCACTACCTGTGGGACTTACGCTTGCCTTATGGTGTGTTCGTGCTACACCATGTCCATTGCTGTGTTGATGTGGCAATACAGGGACCCTGGGTTTCTGCATGGCAATGCTCTGTGATGCCTGGGAGACATGAGTCCTCATTTGTCACTGGGGTGGGATTTTTGAACATTGCAGTAGCACATAGGTTGGGTGACACAGCCAGATGATCAGCCCATTGCACTACATGGCACTCATGTGGACATGTGGAATTGAGATGTGAGGTGGTGGTCTTGTAGGTGACATATGTGTCCATGCCCAACAGCACACACCTCAGTACATTGTGTAATGTCATGAACTAGCATGTGATAGTGATCGTGGTCATGGCCACATGGGTGGATGTACTGTCAATCTTCCTTTGTGCATCTCTGTACTGCAGGGCACCAGCTGTCCATCGGCCGTTCCCAGACCTTGCAACCATGCAGGAACGCGACAGCATCAGACGGTACCGCTTCACCAGGCTACTGATTGAGGAGTTGGCGGAGCAGTTGGCACCACATCTGCTACCTGGCCGGACAAACCCTACAACACTGACCCCAGAGGTGAAGGTGATGGCAGCCCTGCACTTCTTTGCTACCGGTACCTTCCAGTACACTGTGGCTACTGGTGGTGGTATGTCGCAAACGATGTTTAGTCGGGTGCTACGCGATGTCTTGGAGGGGATGTTGCAATTCCTCGACCTGTATATCAAGTTCCCGAGCCAAGATGAACTCCCTGAAATTAAGGATGCCTTTTATACACTGGGGAGGATGCCAAACGTCATTGGATCCATTGACGGGACGCATGTTGCCCTGATACCACTACAGGCACATGAGCAGGCATACCGGAACAGGAAGCACTACCACTCGATCAATGCTCTGGTGGTCTGTCTTGCTGACATGTTGATCACACATGTGTGTGCACGGTTCCCTGGTTCTGCGCACGATGCCTACATTATGAGTAGTAGTCACATTGCAACGCTGATGTCACAGATGCCAGCTCAGCGTGCCTGACTTGTCGGTGTGTACTGACTGTTTCTCATTGTGTGTGTTTGTCAGTGTTGTATTCCGCACTCCTACAAAACTCGGCTACTTGTTCATTTTTGTGTGTGTAGGTGACTCTGGATACCCCTCAGGAACCATGTGACACCAGCTGAGCTGCACTACAATGAGGCACATGCTCGGAGCAGGAGGGTGATTGAGCGGACATTCGGCCTCCTGAAAAAGACCGGAGGGGCCCTCCCATATGAGCCTGCAAAGGTATGCAAAATAATACTGGTCTGCTGCATGCTACACAACATGGCGGTGCGGAAGAAGGTGCCTCTCATCCAGGATGACGACGACCAACGTCCGGCACCTGTGGAGGATCCCGGCCTGGGCCAAGATGCCAGTGATGATGAAGATGATGGTGACGTCCGCTCCCAGCTCATCAACAACTTCTTCACCTGAATGTGAGTTTCCAGTGTTGTTATGTGAATGTATGGAGGTAGCCTGGAGTGTGTTGAGCCAGCTCTGTTGCTGTCTGAGTGTGTCTGTGTGCCACTTGAATGGATGCATGCTGTGATGTGTCCATTCAGGTGGTGTGTACCCCACAATAGGGTAGTACTGCTAACTAGTGTTTGTGTAGGTGTTTTGCAACATGTTTTGTGCATGTGTATTGCATTTCTCTCCTGTTCGTCTGTGCTTTTGACTGTATCTTGTCTGTCCTTCCCAGGGTCCTTTGCCTGTTGTGTGTTCAACACTGACCCCCAACACCCAGAAGCCAACACCAGTGTGGAAATTGACAATTCCCATCAACTGATGTACCACACATCCCTGGACTTCCATTCTCCAACACATTGTGAGCGTGTGTCCACTGTTACGTAGAATTACCGTGCAACTAGTGTGGAATAAACGTGTTGCTGATGTGTAATGTAATGAACTTGTGCTACGCTTTGTTATGTGCGTTGTCTGTCTTCCCACATCTGAGTAAAATCTGCTTACCTCACCTGTGGACTTGTTACCACTGACTGGGGTTGGTGTTGTATCTGTGCATGCCAATGTGTTTCAGGTCAACATCATTGTGTGTGATGAGTAACATGGCCATGGTGAGTATGTTTTGTGTTGCCATAGTGGTGTGTCTCCCTCACATGTGTCACATCCCCATGACTCACCTTACGTTGGTCACATTGTTACACTATTTGGCATGCACTGTGTTGTGTAGCAGATCGACTTCGCCCTGAACATGACAAGTTGGAATCACAACAGAGGCAAGTATGGTGTACTGGTGAGTTTATTTACAAACATGTGTGAGTGAAGTGCACAGGATGTTGGGTGCTGTACAGTGCTTTGGGAATCCAAAGTTCACATTGGAGTTGGAAGTGCTGGTAGATGAAATGTCCAGAGTAAAGTCCACAGTCGTTTGCTACATTGGCCCAATATTAACCCTCCATGTAATGTGGGCGAGTTGTGTGCGATTGGACAAGGTGAACGGGTTGCGCACAAAGAACATTGTCCAGAACAGGTTTGGAGGCCCTGGGGGATGTGCTGGGACATCTGCCTCCCATATGTCCTTCTTCAGACGACCCCTCTTCTTCCGGGGGGGGGGATCCTCATGTGCAGGCCTCTGCGGTGCAGAGGACTCTCCGCCAGAGTCCTCCTCCCTCCCTGTGGCGCTGGCAGATGGTGTTGCAACAGATGTTGTGGGCACACAGGGGGGTAGGAACAGGTTGGTGTTGATCTGGCGGAGGCATTGTAGTATGTCCCGATGCACCGCAGTTAGGGCATCCCACTTTGCCTCCATGCGTGCATGGTGGGCGACCTGCTCGTGTTGCATGTCCTTGAGGATCCCCACTACCTGGCCAAATCCTCCGGTGCTATCCTGATCGCATCTAAGATGCGTGCCAGTTGGGGGTCATCATACAGTCCAGACCCCTCTGCAAGGCGTGCCCTGTGCCTCCCACCCCTCCCAGCACCCCTCTCCACACGGGCAGGACCAGCGGCAGTATGCACAGGTGACACTGGGACCCCTTGGGTGGTGTTGCTGGTGGTGTTGGCTGTAGCTTCCGGGGGGTCCTGTGTCCCTGTGCTGTGGGTGTTGATTGTCCTTGGTATGTCCGTGTTGGCGGGGGTGCCCTGTCAGTGTCCAGATGCTGGAGGCGTGGGTACAGGGGGGGCAGATGTTGCTGCTGCTGGCGCTGCATGATGGCTCACACCGGAGGGGCCAGGTTGGTCGTCGTCATCCGAAGAGGACAGTGAGAGAGTCAGACCAGAGAGCTCAGTGTCCACCAGAGTCTGGGACTGGGTATCCTCGTCATTTGGCGCTGGGTGCCTAGCACAACCTGTGTTTGGAAGAGACACACAATGTGATTTATGTTTCTACATGCATCGTTGGTTCACAAACATGACATTTTCTGCTTTTCATACAGATGCCTGCCTGTACACTGCTTTTTCCCAGCTTGTCATAGACAGAGTTTGATCTTGTTGTTGGCCATTTGCCAGCATGGCCTTGTGCTCCCCACAACAGAGCCCAGTGTCAGACATCTTGTCAGTCCCTTCCCACTCCCTGTGAGGCGAGTATGGTTCAGGTTGATCTTGCAGGGCCATGTGGTTGGGTGTAGGTTGTCTGTGACTACGAGTCCCATCATACTCTTGGCTACACCCCCCTTCCCAGCATGCCCATGCTTCCTCCCTCTTGACTCTGCTTCCCTGTGAGGGGGTGTGACATCAATGGCAAGATGGCTGAATGTGAAATCTTGGTGTTTGTTTGGCTACCAGTCCCAGCATGGCCTTGTGCTCCACACAACAGAGCCCAGTGTCAGACATCTTGTCAGTCCCTTCCCACTTCCTGTGAGGCGAGTATGGTTCAGGTTGATCTTGCAGGGCCATGTGGGTGGGTGTAGGTTGTCTGTGACTGCGAGTCCCATCATACTCTTGGCTACATCCCCCTTCCCAGCATGCCCATGCTTCCTCCCTCTTGACTTTGCTTCCCTGTGAGGGGGTGTGACATCAATGACAAGATGGCTAAATGTGAAATCCTGGTGTTTGTTTGGCTACAAGTCCCAAGTGAGCCCCTGTGCTTCACACAGCAGCACCGAGTACGGGGTATCTTTTGCTGATATTTCAATGAGGTGTGTGTCAATGCATTGCACCCGGTGAGTTGTGTAGAGTTTGTGTTGGGGGGGTATCTCCCCATGCTCATTAGTATGGTCAGGGCTGTCAGTCCTCCTTCCCATCATGAAACGTGCTTCCATTGTAGGGCGTGCAAGTTGTCTTTCAGGATGTCAGTCAGTGGTGTCCTGCTTCTGATTTGCACACAAGCCCTAGCAGGGCCTTGTGCTCCCCACAGCAGGAGCCATTGTCAGCCATCTTGTCAGTCATTTTCCACTCCCTGTGATGTGGGCATGTTTCAGAGGAGTCTTGATGGGCCAATCAGGAGGGGGTGCATTATCTGTGACTACAGACCCCATCATGCTTTTGTCTACACTCACTTCACCGCCATCCCCACTATTCTTTCCTGACAGTCAGCTGCACTGTGAGGTGGTGTGTTTGTGGTGGCAAACTGTCTGGCTGGGTGTAGTCTCTTAGTGCCACTGGCTTGCTCTATTTGCTTGTAGGTTGGTGCATGTCATGACACAGTCCCCAGTCACTATGAGATGGCAGGAATTGTGTTTGTGTGACTGGCATACACATCTTGGTTTGATTATCTGTTGGTTAGTGTAGCTTTGCTTGGGGTGCATTGTTTCACTGTCCCCTTGCCACACAATCTTGGGTATGTTGTTTGTGTACTCACCAGACTTGGGATGTCTGTTAGGCCATGGACGCTCTCTGGTGGTAGGATGTCCCGCACCTTCTCTTCCCAGGTCCTCAAGTAGACTGGTTTGGCATAAGGGCCACTGCCGGTGTGCTGACTCAAGGCGTGATCTTTCTCGATGAGTTTCTTGACCCTCCTGCGCACGTCATATCACCGGTTCTGGATATCGTCCTTTGTACGCAACGTTGGTGCTTGTGCATTCACCTTGTCCACAATCCTCGCCCACATCTTGGTTTTCTGTGAGATGGGGGTCCTTTGAACCAATGTACCAAACAAATGCGGCTCTACTCTGATGATCTCATCTACCAGCACTTCTAACTCACTATCTGTGAACTTTGGATTCTTCTTTGGAGGCATGGTGATGAGTGGTGGTGGTGGGGGATGTGTGTGTGAGGGTGCAAGTGATGTTGGGCTGGTGTTGGTTTTGCTGTGTGTATGTGTGTGTGCTTTTGTATGAGGTGCTGATGGTGTGTGAGTTGTGTGATGGGTGAGTTGTGAGTGTGTCTGTGGTTGCTGTGTACTGGTGTTTGCTGCTGGCTGTGTCTCCAGATTGCAAGGGATGATGGTAGTGATTGTAGTCCTTTATATAGTTGGAGTTGTGGGTGTGTCTTTGTCCAATAAATTTTTTTAGGGTATTTATTGGCTTAGTCATTGCTTGTTTGGTCCTTTTTTGTGTTTTTTTCCCTTTGTTTTTTGTAGGCATGAAGGAGGCGTTCACGGACGCTGCTGTTGTCTCGTGCGGGCTTCTCCACCTCGTTCACGCTGCCTGTCTTCTGTGTTTGGTACGCGTTGTTCGCGGCGGTCTCTATTGCTTGTGTGCCGGGTTGTCTGTGCGTGTCGGTCATGCGGCTTGGTCTCCGTGCGAGTCGGTCTAGTTTTACACGCATTGCATCGTACTGCGCTAATCGTACATCGCGGGTACGGGTCGGTCGGGTTGATTCCGGGTTTGTGTCGGTCGGTGAAAATTGCGTCGGTTTTCCGTCCGGATCACTATTTTCCCTCCGGCTCAGTCGTACGGCTTGTATTCCATACGTGTCGGTTGTAATTCACTCGCGTTGCATCGTACTGCACGGGTCGTACGGTGCTGGTCCGTGTCGGTCGGTATTCGGTCCGGGTCCGTGTCGGTCAGTTCGTTTTGCGGCCGGATTCGGAATCGCCCCTGAATGTCTACTTAATTGGACTATTTTACTATGAAGTCTCCTATTAAATTTGCCAGTGGAGACCTAATGAGATTTTCCAGAAGTGTAACATAAGGACATAGATCATTTAGATATGTGTGGAAGCCCAATTTTTCATCATTTTGGAATGTGGTATATTTAATACCAGGTAAGGTCACTCAAGTGGAAATCCAGAAAGATACCGTCCTAGTGCTGGTAGGTGCAAATGCTCATAAACTAACTATGTCTAACACAGTAGACCTGAACTATATAGTTACCCAACTTAATCTCGTACATTTGGTTTATGTACTCGCACGGCAGGACCCGTTCCAACTGGAATTTGACCACTGACTTTCTGAGATGCTCTTTTGATTGACCTGAGGTTCATTATCACCAGGGGCTTGCTTGTGAGGAACGATGGAGGTGCACCTACGACCAGTGCCTCTTCTTTTGTAAAATGTTAATAAAATTCCCAGATGCCCTTGCTTTTTCTAAGGGCGCTCAGATGTGAGAAATAAGAAACATTTGGAGATTTTGGATTAATTTTCATGGTTATTTTCTAAATAGTCCTGGTTTAAAAGAAGACACATTAGGTTGTCCGCGTAGGAAGCGATGAATTGTTTTGTATATTTTTCTTTTGTCTGAGAATTAAGCTTGGTTGACTCCGTCAGATGGTTAAAGGAGAAGATGCTTCATTAGCTTCTCTCCGGACCATGGCTGTAATCAGATTATCATCATTACTACTAACATGAGGCAAAAAATGAAACTCAGGTTTTAGGACAGTTCTCAAACTTGTTGTATCTGTGTTTTAGTGTCCAATGTTTTGAATCAGAAAGTGCTTCTTAGTGAGATACCTACTTAATAAATTCAGGGTACCTTAATACTGGGGGTGTTTTCTGAGACCCTAGATTGTGAACACACTGAAATCTAAAGTTTTATATTAATCCTCACATCTAATTGTTGACATAGGGCCTGATTATGATGGTGGTAAACCCACCACTGACAGCCTGCTGGTGGCGGGTTCACCACCATCGTAAGTAAGCCTGGGCAGAGTGCAAACAAAACTCAGCCGCACTACGCGGAGCTCCGCGGGCTGCAGAGTTTCTTTAGGTACGTGCAGTTTGCAGTGATTTTCAGAGCCAGGTGCTTGTCTGCACTGTGCAATTATCGTGAACTCCATCATGCTCAGCGCAAGCGGCGCTGCTTCCTTTCTGCCGCTCAAGTCGATTTTTAACCGAACGGCAGCTTTCTTAACACAATTAGGCGGTTTTCCAATGCGAGAGGTCGCGAGCATATGCACCCACTCAAAATGAGAAATATGACTGCCCACGTTGAGAAATTTCCCCGGGAGGTTGATTTTTCGCACTCGCCAACTTGATGTTGACGATCGCAAACGAGGAAAAATCTTGCCGGGAGGTGGATTTTCCTCGCTTGCCAACTTGACGTTCGGAACGCGGAGTGCAGAAAACTCCGCAAGCGGAGCGGAGTGCACCGCCCAGACTTAATTGTATGGCCATTCTCCGCCCACCAGATAACGATGGCGGGTGGTGCGCTGGTGGGCAAAAAGCCCGCCCGCCACGGGTCTAACACAGGCAATGGTTATGATTGCCTGTCGGAACCGGCCCGCATCCCAAGAATGGTGGCGGTGCCTAGTAGGCACTGTCCGCCACATTAGGATGCTGCATCCCATCATCCTTTCCATGGGGGTTCCTCCAACCTGGAAAGGTTGGTGGGGATTGACTTTGGGGGCCCGTTGCAGGTAAAATATAAAAAAACATTCTAGGATAATTTAAAACATTAAACTATAAAAAATATTTAAACCTCAATTGCCCAATATAATCAGTGCAACAGTAGGAAAAGTGTTGGATAGCAAAATGATTAAATTTACTATTCCAACTCCAGTGAGTGCAACAGTAGAGAAAGTGTAGGATAGCGGAGAGGTAACAAATTACTATTCCCACTCCAAAGAGTGCAACAGTAGGGAAAGTGTTGGATAGCAGAGGGGTAAAATGTAATATTCCCACTTCAGTGAGAGCAACAATAGGAAAAGTGTTGGATAGTGGAGGAGAACTTACTATTCCCACTCTACTGAATGAAACAGTAGGATAAGTGTTGGATAGCAGAGGGGTAAGAGTAGAGAAAGTGCAGAGTAGCAGAGAGGTAAAAATTACTATTGCCACTCCAGTGAGTGCAACAGTAGGGAAAGTGCTGAATAGCAAAGGTGTAAAAATGACTATTCCAACTCCAGTGAGTGCAACCGTAAGGAAAGTGCCGGATAGCGGAGAGGTAAAAATTACTATTCCCACACCAGTGAGTGCAACAGTAGGGAAAGTGCTGGATAGCAAAGGGGTAAAAATTACTATTCCAACTCCAGTGAGTGCAACAGTAGGGAAAGACCTGGATAGCAGAGGGGGGGAAATTACTATTCCCACTCCAATGACTGCAACTGTAGGGAAAGTGCAGGATAGCGGAGAGGTAATAATTACTAATCCCATTCCAGTGAGTGCAACAGTAGGGAAAGTGCTGGGTAGCGGAGGTGTAAGAAAAACTATTCCAACTCCAGTGAGTGCAACAGTAGGGAAAGTGCTGGATAGTGGAGGGGTAAAAATTACTATTCCCACTCCAGTGAATGCAACAGTAGGGAAAGTCTTGGATACCGTACAAAACAAAATTACTATTCATACTTAAACACTTTAAAAAAATGTATATATATTGAAAAATCAACAAAAAAACATAATTAATAAACAATATAAAAAAATGTAAATAACATTTATTACAGATATAAAAAGAACACATATTATAATATTAATTACATATAACAAAAACCTCCAAATACTGTATATATTAAAATAATAAATAAATGTACAAATAAATATTTCTTTTAAACTAGAAATTATTTACAAACGAAAAAACGAATTAAAAAATAAATGTATTTATTTTATTTCCTGCCCTATAACACCACACCAATAACAAAACACTTCACATTTTTTATTAAAATGTATTTACATAATTACCATAATTAATGATCAATTAAAAAAAGATTCGTAATAAAAAACGATAAACATTAATTGACTACCCACACTTTAACACTATAATTTCCACAACACACACCTAAATTAAACTATAAAATGATAAAACACAATTAAAACGTATTTTAAAATTAAAAACAATTACTATTCACAACTAATAATTAAATAATTTAAATGTATTTAATACCCACCCTTTACCCCTTGAAAGATAAATACAACAACAAAAATAAACAATTACCAAAAATAATTGTCTATTAATTAAAATTAATTAACAACTATATATTAAATAATTAAACACAAATTACTTCCCACCCTTTATTCCTATAAACACCACAACACAAACCTAAAATTATTGCCATAATGAATTACCGATTTATTAATTAAAATGAATTAACAACCAATTATTAATTCTTCGATTAAAAACAAATTACTTCCCACCCTTTACATCTTTAAAAACCACAACACACACCTAAAATTAATTACACAATTACCAAAATTAATTAAAAATGTATTAATTTAAATTAATTAGCAATCACTTATTAAATCATCAATTAAAAACAAATTACTTCCCATCTGTCCCACCCTTTACACATATAAAAACCACAACACACACCTAAAATTAATTAAACAATTACCAAAATGAATTACAAATTAATTCAATACAATTAATTAACCAATTATTAATTCACAAATTAAAATGAATTACTTCCCACGCTTTACACCTATAAACACCACAACACACACCTAAAATTAATTACACAATTATCATAATTAATTAACAATTAATTAATTAAAATTAATTAACAATCAATTAATAATTAGTTGATAATAAATTACTTTACACATTTACACTATAAAATATCAATTAAACAAAGATTAATAAATACAAATGTATCAATAAATGTAATATAATTAACTTACTTCCCACCCTATTCCCCTATAAACCCACAACCCACTACAAAACTAAAAGCACAAAATTCAAATTTTACAAAAATTAATAAATGTAATATAATGAAACTACTTCCCATGTATTCCCCTATAAACCCACAACCCGCTACGGAACTAAAAGCGCAAAATTAAATAAAAAAAATTAATAACTACTAAAAATTTAACACATATATTAAAAATACAAACAATTCTTATATAAAAAACATACATCACATACATATAAAATATATACTAAAATACATAACAATAATAAAAAACTATATTTTTAACAACGATATTAAACACTTCGATATTTTTCAAATCGATATTACTTACATTAAGGCGATATTCTTGACCACGATATTCTTGCTGTCAATATTTCTGACCCACAATATTGATGACTCGATATTTCTGTTACTCGATATTTTGTACTCGATATTCGGTCCCTGCACCATCCTGGTGACCCATCACCTAGCTGATGGGTCTTCCTGAGCTAGAGTGGTTGGAGGAGCTGACGCTTGCATGGGAATAGGGCTGTGCCTGTCCCCTCTCAGAGAGCTATCTACCCCCTGTAGTGTGTCTGTAGCCAGGGCCAGGAAGGGCAGGGCCTTGTGCACTACAAAGATCTTTCTTTGAAGTCAGCCAACTTCAAAGGCTAAAATGGGTATAAGTACTGGACCTCTGACATCATTGACTCAGAACACTCTGGACTGAGGACATTCTACCAAGCTGTAGTGCTGCCAGGAGAAACTGCCACTTTGCTGCTTGCTTTGCTGTGTTAGCCTGCTGCCTGCTACTTCTATCTTGGGAATGATAGGACTGAACCTTGCTCTCTACATCCTGCTTTCTAAGGTTCTCCAAGTGCTTCAGTTAAGCTTGCCTCCTGTTGGAAATCTCAGAGCCATAAAAGACTTCACTTACAGTACCAGGCCTTTTCTGCTGAAAGTCCAACCTTACCAAGTAATGCCTAATCCAGTTCCTGGTCCGCTGGAAGTGAGTTCGCTGTGCTAAACTAAAAGAAATCAGTCCATCGACTTTGAGTGTGACTTCGGAGCCGGCACAACTCTTCGACGCCACACCGCTGCCTGCACCAAAGCTGTGCTCCCCGCTCAATGACACGACCACGACTTGCAGCGCTTTTTTATTCACAGAAATATTGCCTATTTTTCTAAACTGGTGTGGTGTACTTTTGTGGGGTTTTCACTGTGTTGCTGTGTGTGCGTTCACAAATACTTTACACATTGCCTCTTAAGTTTAGCCTGACTGCTTTGAGCCAAGCTACCCGAGGGTGAGCAATGGCAAACATTAAGGGGCCGATTCCGATCCGGGTCGGAAAGCACTCCAACCGAGTCGGATCCGGAGTGTTTTCCGACCGAGCCGGACCCCTACAGTCCGACCGAGCGAGTACGATGCACACGTATGCTGTCGGTCTCAGTTCGTTCGGACTTCCGTAGAAGTCAATGGGAGCCGGTCGTATGATGCATACATGGGCTCCCATTGACTGAATGGGTACGTCTCGAACAAGTGCACCCCCTACAGTGGGTACGCATCGGTGCCACCCGCACCGTACATGCCTGTGTTGGGGAGGCCCATAGGTCTCCCCCTGTGTCCGAGTCGTAGGGCTGCGGGTGTCAGGGGTCCGACACAGACCCCCAAAGTCCGACTCCGGGAGCTTTTGCAAGCCGGACACTCCGGCTCGCACAGGCTGTCCGACGCGTGCATCGTACTGGCTCGGTTGTAAATCGCATCCATTGCACGCCACGGTTAGCTTCCGACCGGGACGTACGGAGCGGTTCGGATCCGGAAACGACTCGTCGGTGAATTTCATGTAGCTCGCATCCTACTTGCTCGCTCGTACAGCTGTATGAGTTGGCCGGAAAACACGCGTACGGCTCGTAGCTTTTCCGGCCAAACCCGATTCGGTGCCCTTCCGACCGAGAACGGAATCGGCCACTTAGTGTGTGCTACACTTTCCCTGACTAGGATGGTGGGCCCCTCAGTGGACAAAGTGCAACTCTCTTCCACCTAGAGACCCCGGTTCTAACAGTTATCCCCTCTCATTAACCAAAAAAGGAACACCCTTATTGATTAATGTCAAAATGTGTTTACTGCCTAACATACAAGAAAACATAGGGTGTCATTCTAATGACGGTCTGACCACATCCGATGGCTCATCGGATGCCGTCTGAACGCCATCTGCTGCTGCGGTTCGACCGATGCATTACAATGCGTGTGGTCGGAGGCAGCAGGTGGATAGACAGTCCAATGTTTTGCGACAGGCTCACGGAGCCCGTTGGACTGTCAAAGATTCAGTAACCGCTACAATAGGAGCGGTGCCTGCTCAGGGATTACAATGTCCCTTTCCGTCTGCCCTTTCATGGTGGTTTGCCCACCATGAAAAGGCAGGCAGGAAGTGACTTTGGGGGCCCTAGCAAGGCCACTTTCCCCCTTGCCCTCCACTAAACATCCCAGGACCATGTGGCAGGCACCACATGCCACACGGTGCAGGGATGTTTTTTTAAAGTGTACATTTCCTATTGCGGATTGTGCTGCAGCCCGCAGCACAAGCCACAATAGAAAAGATACACTTTGTGGCCGCCGTGAAGTCGGATGCATTGTAATAATGGCAGCGGGACCGCCGACTCCTTATCAGGCAGTCCCGCTTCCGCTACAGTGCTAGTCAGACGAGAGTCTGACTGGCATCATAATGAAGTCCATAGTTTAAAAATCAGACCGGTCACACACATGGCTCAATTTGTGCTGATTGTGACCTTTAAATATGATGATTAGTTTCACCAAGGCTCAATAAAAACATTTATGTATTTAGGAGAGGCTTGTGTAATGCTTGCACCATGCAAAGTGGCACATGCATAACGCAAGTCTCTAAGTCAGATTTATGAAGCCACGCAAAGCCACACTGCGTGGTCTTAAATGGCTACATAAATCTGGTTTAAGGCAATGCAGCGCAAATAGCTGTGCTGCCTTACTCTGCGCAAGGGAGGCGTACCATGAGCATTGCGGTGGGTGATCCCATGCCAATCCCATGGGTTTTTGACGCATTCAAAGATTTACCAAACCTGGTAAACTTGGAAAGGTACCAAAATAATACTCCTCCCTAGGTGAGGCATAACGAGGAGAAATGTCCTTATTTCGCCTAATTGTTTCCTCTTTCTCTGTGTGCTGCCAGCACAGGGGGGAAGGACAGAAATGTGCCGTATTGCTTAAATATGGCCCATTCCTGCCCTTTACCAGGGAAGCACAGCAAGGTGACTATAAGGTGACCCCGTTATAGGAAACTACGAACAGGAGGCAGAACTTTTGCCTATCTAGCTCGAAATATTGGAATTCTTTGCCCGTGGAATTGTGTAAATGCTCCAATATTCTACTCTTCAGAAAACTCCTGAAGACTGAACTATTCCGTTACTATTCCGTTACTGATCTCTCTGACCTGTCTTTCACCTTTTCTGCAGCGCGGAGATAATCCTTCGGGGGTGATTCCGGCACTTTATAAATCCCTTACAAAATACAAATACTTGCTGCGCGGCCACGCACCACTATTTTCATAAATATACCCCCAAGTTTCATCGAGTGATACATAATAATCAAAGAATATGGCAATAGAACAACAAGTCTCCTGGTTCCTTTAGTAAATAATCCCTCTCCATGGATAGCAATCGGACACTAATCAAATGTTAATATATGCATGGGTTAATTTTCGAGTACTTGTAGGGTAGGGTTCGAACCGTCACATAAAGGTTCTTTTTGAGTCATCCTGTAGAATCAGCAGATTTACAAGCCCCTTGCGCCACTTTTGCGTCACATTTCCCATGTTAAAAGTGACGCAAAAGTGGCGCAAGGAGCTTGTAAATCTGCCCCTTGTTGCCACACTTATAACGCAAGGAACGGGTGCTCACTTCAACGGTGTCTATGACAGGATGCAATGGAAACAAACTATTTTCTTCATGCAGTATGGCCAGTGACTACAGTGATACTGTGTCGCCATAGTTGCGCAGTGACCTACAAACAGTGACACATGTGCAGATCACATTTATTTCATCCGTTCAATTCCAAACCTTGCCATTGTGTAATAAATGTTGCAAACACCTCCAGTGCCCTATTAATAGGGACTAACTGGTAGTAATTACAAAAAAAAATATAATGGATAAGGAGGAGAACTTCAAAATAGTTCATTATTATTTCGGTAAAAGTGACAATTTAAGTGAGTCATAGAACTTGAGTGTTTCTCTCAAGTTAAAGTCACTGAAAGTGGCGCAAGAGAGAAGGCCTCCCTCAGTTTCAGCAGAGCCATTTCAGATAACAGTTGCTCTTTGCTCTGCTTCAGAGGACTGATGCGAGAATGAGGCTCGCTGCGTTTTGTTGGTAGTTAAAGACTAGTGAACTAATCGTCTTGAGAATGTGATTAACGGGCTAATAATGTCATCGTTAAAACTCTACTCTGGATTTTCAAAGCTTCCTGGTCTAGTGAGATGTTGTTTCTGATCCATGTGAGCTTGGCAAAACCTTTATGAACAGTTTGCTTTTGGGAAAAACTGCGACCGCATAAGAACCCCCCCCCCCTCCCCCCTATAAAAAGGGGTTCTTACAGTTTCAGGCTTTTAACGTACTGCAGCGTTCCCCGTTCCTTATCATCAGGCTGTCATCTGCAGGCCTGATTGGGTTTCACTATGGCTTAGGATTCTGAATGCCATGGACTGGTTGAGTTCTTGCAACATTTCTCCGAATGCATCGTGGTGCATCTTGCATGTATTGTGTGCTTGCACCAAACAGTATTAAGACATGCTGGTACCTACATAGCGCGTAATTCTCCTTTCAGCATACTTCTCTAATCACTGATGGGAGCAGCACAGGGAAGGAAGGGGTAGCTGAGGAGAGAAGTGTGGCAGAATGGGTGAAGTGCTATATAGGAACCAGGGCACTTAAATGTTATTAAATGTTATTAAAAGACATGGTGAGAAATGCCTTCCACAAATTAATTGCCACCCAATAAAAGCAAATTCAACCCACTTTTATTCATAAAACCAACAGTTTTATGCGGGGTGATGGTTGAAGATGAGATATATTTATTGACAGAAAGACTGGCAATCTTTAGTTAATCACAAAATCAGCCTTACTAAAGAAAAGTCTCCATGTGAGGGATACATTTAATAGTGGTGTGCAGAATGGGCTGACAAGAAGTACTGACAAGAAATACTGGTTGGTCCATGACAATATTGGCCCTTTCGGTGATTTGTTGATGGAGATTTGCAGCACCGGTCAACCCACCCTTCGCCAGCCTTCATGTCAGTCTGGTGCTGCAAATGTATCTACCAATAGATGGTTCAAAGAAAATGTAGATGTAATTACATATTGATTACACCCCGCCTTGGTGACAGAACCTTTCATCTGAAGGTAAAAATGAAGTGTTCTGCATATATATATTTATGTATATTATCTACTGGCGGTCGCCAGTAGATAGTTATAGTTAGGACCGAGTTCCCATAGGAAATCTGAAAATTCTATTTTGAATAACTTTGGCGCCGGTTGACTTATCTTCGTGAAATTTTCAAAACTAATGGTACGCTCCGCTCAGCTCCTACCCTGAAAGTCTCGGGGTGATTCGTCAAGCGGGGGCTGAGAAAAAGGGGGGTCCCAAAACGCGTTTTCCACATGCATTTTCCCATAGGACCTTTAGTCGAAGGTACAGCCCGAACGGCTGAACAGAATTACTTGAAATTTGGCAAAGAAGTAGTCCTCAGGTCAGGCATGTGCCTTTTGCATATATGGTGTCAATCTGTTCAGTAGTTCCTGAGAAAATCAAAAGTAAAATCACATATATATCTGGGCGGAGCCTAACTACACATCTCATCGTGAGATCTGATTGGCTGTCAGCACTTCATCCAAGAAGTGTTGGCAGCCATCTTGGGACCAATATACATGATAGCACCTCATTAAAAAGCATTGCAGTTAATAGAAGGTTTTAAGACTTTAGTTACATTATAAATCATTTGTTGATGGTACCATACTCATTTTAGGTATTGTGGTGTGTTCTAAGGTGATTTTACCATGTGAAAAAGCCTTCTGCTGTGATATCATGAATCATGTTTGAGAGAAAACTATTTTCTCATGCTTTTCCCACAGAGGTTTGGAAGGTGATCTATAAGCTAAACTGAGAGCATATTTTCTGTAAATTCACATTATCTTTCTCAGTCACGTGAGAATGAAGTCTGACATTCTCAATAAAACATGTACATCCAACAAGGGCAGAGACTGTCAGTTGATTCCTTTGTGTTCTACTGCAGCTTCCCAGAGTGTTCTAAAGAACAACTAGAGCGCTAACAGTCCTACTTATGACAAACGTATGGCACAACTGAAGCCATCTTGGTTGGAATAAAGTGGTAACTCTTAAAACATTTAATTTAAAAAGGAACAAAATGAGGGGGTTCATTTTGCCATAGAAAGTATGATTAGTGCTGCAGAAAGAAAAATTAGGGCACATTTTGAGTGACTTCTCAAATCCTCTTCTATTTCATTAAAAAATTCTGACATGCAGACTGAAACATGCACTTTCAATACCAGCAGCAGACTTCCCTGGTGAGCAGTAGCTTTACTACAGTGATCTAATAAGTAACTAGTGTGCTAACATTCTGAATTTATGGCAAATGTGTGACACATCTGAATGCCTTCTTAATGGAAACAAAGTAAAAAACTGAAATTTTTTCCTACTGTGGAGACTGTAGTAAATGAGGAAATTAGGAAACATCATAACAAATCAGTCTCCCAAAATGGCCACCAGAGACAAAAGAGCCCAAATGTAGCCCAAATATCACCCATATGTAGCCCAAGTATAGCCCAATGACAGAATATCCCAGAGTGTTCTAACGAACAACTAGAGTGCTAACAGTCTTACTTATGACAAAAGTATGGCACACCTGAAGCCATCTTGATTGGAATAAAGTGGTAACACTTAAAACATTTAATTTACAACGGAACAAAATGAGGGCGTTCATTTTGCCATAGAAATTATGATTAGTGCTGCAGAAAGAAAAATTAGGGCACATTTTGACTTCTCAAATCCTCTTCTATTTCATAAAAAAATTCTGACATGCAGACAAAAACATGCACTTTGAATACCAGCAGCAGACTTCCCTGGTGAGCAGTAGCTTTACTACAGTGATCTAATGAGCAACTAGAGTGCTAACATTCAGAATTTATGGCAAATGTGTGACACATCTGAATGCCTTCTTGATGGAACCAAAGCAAAAAACTGAAAGTATTTCCTACCGAGGAGACTGCAGTAAATGAGGAAATTAGGAAACTTCATAACAAATAAATCTCCCAAGATGGCCACCAGAGACAAAAGAGCCCAAATGTAGCCCAAATATCACCCAGATGTAGCCCAAGTATAGCCCAATGACAGAATGTCCCAGAGTGTTCTAACGAACAACTAGAGCGCTTACTGTCTTACTTATGACAAAAGTATGGCGCACCTGAAGCCATCTTGATTGGAATAAACTGGTAACACTTAAAACTTCATAACAAATAAATCTCCCAAGATGGCCACCAGAGACAAAAGAGCCCAAATTCAGCACAAATATCACCCAGATGTAGCCCACATGTAGCCCAATGACAGAAGTGTGCAAAACACTTATTTTTTGTGTATTTGCAGTTTTATATAGTGCAGACTTGTCAGGTATTGGAGTGCTTTACATGAGCATTGGTTACATCACACAAGATCAAATTCATTTTGGTTGTAGACATGGGGAGATCAAGTGATTTGACCAGAATCAAAGAATGTTGAGCTGAAGCAGAAACTCCAACCTGGTTCCCCAGTTGCAAAGTCTGCAGCTCTGGAAGTAACCACACATCCTCTCCCCTAGGTGCAACATTTAATCAAGTGGTCAACTGGATAAAAAAACATAAAGATTACAAATAATTTAAAAGTTCTTTGTCGCTATTTGAAAACTCATAAAATATGTCCTCATTTTAGTTTTTTAGAGCACTAACCATAATTTTGATGCAAATAAGACCCTCTCATATATGTAATTTCTAAAGGAAATACTCTAGGTATTACAGTTTTGATTACATCAAGATGACATCAGGCGTTCCACACTTTTGTAATAAATATAGAATGTTAGCAATCTAGTTGTTCATTGGGATACTGTTGAGAGGCAGAGGCCAGGGGCATGGACTCTGAAAATTGAAGGCAGGTAGGAGAGTGCAGAGGCAACAATTTTACCACACTGGGCAGGCAGGAAGGGCAGTGGCAGCCCAACAGACTATGGAGGGCAGTGGAAAGGGGGGGGAGGGGCAACAAACCAACAATACAGGACTGGCAAGAGAGGCTGTGGCAATATAATAGACCATTGTGGGCAGAAGGAAGAGGCAGTGGTAGTACAACCATACATGCCAACAGACCCGTTTCAGCCAGGAAACATCCAATGTTTTTAAGCTCAAATGGGCTTTATTTGATCTGTCTCCTGTCTACAATCTCCTCTTTTTCAATGTAACTCAAAGGGGAAAATCAATACCCCAGTTTTTTTCAAAATCTCCCTCTTACCAAGTTCAAAATGTTCGCAAGTATGGTACATTGGATCATGGTAGGCAGGAGGAGTTGGGGTAGGGACATGGACTCGGATAACAGAGGACAGGAGGGACATGGAGAGGTGCACCAAACTGACCCTACAGGGCAGGCTTCAGGGTTTGCAGCAGCACAATACACCACACAGCGCATGCGGAACGGGAGTGCAGCACAACAATCCATAGAAAGCAATAGGGAGGGGACAGGACCATGCACATGGAGAACAGAGAACAGAGGGGAAAGAGGCAATGGTAGCTAGCTGACCATAATGGACAGACAGGAGAGAAAGCTGCAGCATAACAGACCATAAATGACCGAGGGACGGATCAGGGGCATTACAATGGAACAGACAAGCCAGGAGGGAGGGAATAGGGGTCTGCACATGGAAACAGAGGGCTGGGGGCAAGGGGGCAGGGCAGGAGCAGCAAGATGACCATGGAGGTCAGGCAGGATGGGCACTAGAAACAAGAAACACAGACCATGGAGGGAAGGTGGGAGGGGGTCAGGGGCAGCTAGCTGACCACACAGGGAAGGTGGGAGGGGCCATGGCAGCACAGAAGACCATGCATGGCAAGCGGGAGGGTTAGTGGCAGCACAATGGCTATGATGGGCAGGAAGGAGGGTGCAGGGGCATGCACAAAGGACCATGGAGGATAGAAGGGAGGGTCAGGACCTGGCACAGACAAGAGAGTTCAGGGGAAGGGGCTTCTCAACTGACCGCGCGAAGTAGGCAGGAGGAGCAGTTGCAGCACAACAGACCAGGGAGGGCAGAAGGGTAGATAGGAGTGGCAGGTCCATGGTACATGGTGGGCAAAAATGATGCAGCAGGGGCATGCACAAAGACATCGGAGGGCAGGGGGAAGGATAATAGGGGCGGCAAGCTAAGCACAGAGGCTAAGCAGGAGGTCAATGCAGGGCCATAGAATTGGGCAATGGAGGGCAGGTGGAGTGGACTGGTGCATCATGCTAAATGGAGGGCAGTGGCAGCACATCAGACCATGCATGGAAGGAGGGAGGAGGCTAGTCCATGGATTCAGACAACAGAGGCTAGGGAGGAGGGGGATGGGGCAGCAAGCTAACTGTTAAGGGAAGGTGGGTATTAGGAACTTTATTGTTTTTAAAAGGTGTGTCTGTGCAAACTACTTAAAATATGAACAAGTATGCAGCATAATCTCACTTTTATTCAGGAAGAAGAGGACGTTTGTGACTGTGACTCCGGGCTCACTTGGCAGAAACACGCACTGACCCTCCACCCCCCCATGCAAAATGTAATGCCCGTGAAAAGGGTAGGTGGACGCAGTGTTATATAGAACATAGTCCTGAGAGCACGATTGAAAATGAAAAATAGATATAGTATATGGTATAAACTATGCACCAAAAAGTGTGATATAAGATGAACCGAGGCTTGAAATATAATCTGCAATACATTGTGCGCAATGACAGATTCATTGGAGAGCGCGAGATAGCACAGGCACTAGTATGTGCTATGCAATATGCGCCTTGGAGTGTAATATGCACAGGGCAGTGTTGTGTAACCTAACTAGTCTCTGAAGTTGTAATATAAAATATGTGCTGGGGAGTGTAACGTTGCATATGCACTGTGACAAAGATGTGGATCCCAGATTGTAATATGTATGGTATAGCGCTGTGCGTTATAACATAGGCATCGAGGAAGGCACGTTAGATGGGGCAATATAACCCGTGCAAAGGCAAATGTGGCATGACATATTCACGGGGTGGTGTTACAGTGCACATGGGCTAGAGAGTGTCATAGCAGACGCACTAGCTGGTGGAATACAACACAGAGGTGTGAGGCACTCGGCAGGCACTGGTGGGTGTAACACAGCATTGGGCTCAGCCCGGAGCACGCTGTGACTCTCAAGTGAGATTCATCTCCTTTCCAGAGAGTAAAATAAAAAGTATTACACATTCGGCAGTGGATGTGTGTTTTATTAACCGTGAGGGGGGTTTCTTGCATAGTTTGGTCGAATTTTTGTCGAATCCCCTTTGAATGGCTTGGTGTGCATGTGTATTAAATGTGCCCGTCAATAGCTACCCATGTTTGTATAAATAAACGACAAGGGTGTCTACTTGGCGAGTACCCACCGGCGGGGGCGCCGGGGTTAGGCACAGTAGGGCGTCAGACACGTCAGAGCTTCACTAGCGGTGTAGTTACATTCCACGTGGATTCATTGTGTGCATAGTCGCCTTTTAATGAATATCACTCAAATCGTCATGGTGATAGGTACATACGGTTTGTCCAGCATGTCCTAGGTGTTTCTATAAATATATATTTTTTTTAAATAATAAAAAACAAAGGCCGGCCCCGGGGGATGGGGTCACCGGGGCCATAAGTGGCCTGAGGAGGGGGGCAACGCAGCCCCCCTCCTAAAGAATTAAAAAAAAAAAAGGCCAGGACCCGGGGGTTGGGGTCCCCGGGGCCGATTAAGGCCTTGGGAGGGCCAAATTAATTTTTTTCACCAAAAATATTTCGGGTGCAGGCCCTGGGGGATGGAGTCCCCGGGGCCAATAAATTAGAAAAAGAAGGGGGCCACACAGCCCTCCTTCTTAAAAAAATTTAATAAATAAAAGACCGGCATCGCGCCGGAGGCCAAGCCCCCTCCTTGCAGCACTCTGCAAACGCGCCCCCTGGCCAGTTGTAAGTTGGGGAAATTATTCCCCTTCAATACTGAGGGTCCCTGAGGGCCAACTAGCCCAACAGGTAGCTCCAGTATGCGCCAGGGAGCTGCTCTGCAGGCAGGTGTTCTGAGGCCATGCCCCTTTTTACACCTCTATGCAACGCAGCTCTGTGGCGCTTACTGGAGGTACCTAGTGGGCTAGTTTGACCCTAGGGACCCTTAGGATTCAAGGGGACTTAATTTCTCAACTTAGAACGCCCACAGGGCGGGTTTACACAGTGGTGAAGGGAGGGGACGGTGCCTGAGGTGACGTGTGCAAACACGCCCTGTGGCGCGTTTTAAGTTGGGGAAATAATTCCCTTTCAATCTTGAGGGACCCTGGGGGCCAACTAGCCCACCAGGTGCTTCCAGTAAGCGCCACTGCTCTGCGTTGCAGAGAGGTGGTGTAGGCCGTGCCCCTTTTTACACCTCTCTGCAATGCCGCTTACTGGACGTACCTAGTGGGCTATTTTGCCCCTAGGGACCCTCAGGATTCAAAGGGACTTAATCTCCCAACTTAAAAAACGGCCACAGGGCGTGTTTACACAGTGGGAAAGAGAGGGGACGGGGCCTGAGGTGACGTGTGCAAACACGCCCTGTGGCGCATTTTAAGTTGAGGAAACAATTCCCTTTCAATCCTGAGGGACCCTGGGGGCCAACTAGCCCACCAGGTGCTTCCAGTAAGTGCCACTGAGCTGCGTTGCAGAGAGGTGGTGCAGACCGTGCCACTTTTTACACCTCTCTGCAATGGCGCTTACTTGACGTACCTAGTGGGCTATTTTGCCCCTAGGGACCCTCAGGATTCAAGGGGACTTAATCTCCCAACTTAAAAAACGGCCACAGGGCGTGTTTACACAGTGGGGAAGGGAGGGGACGGGGCCTGAGGAGACGTGTGCAAACATGCCCTATGGCCCGTTTTAAGTTGGGGAAATAATTCCCCTTTAATCCTGAGGGCCCCTGGGGGCTAACTAGCCCACCAGGGGCTTCCAGTAAGCGCCACTGAGCTGCGTTGCAGAGAGGTGGTCCAGGCCGTGCCACTTTTTACACCTCTCTGCAACGCAGCTCTGTGGCACTTACTGGAGGTACTTAGTGGGCTAGTTGGACCCTAGGGACCCTCAGAATTCAAATGAACTTAATCTCCCAACTAAAAACGGCCACAGGGCGTGTTTACACAGTGGTGAAGGGAGGAGACGGGGCCTGAGTTAATGTGTGCAAACAAGCCCTGTGGCGCGTTTTAAGTTGGGGAAATAATTGCCCTTCAATCCTGAGGGACCCTGGGGCCCAACTAGCCCACCAGGTGCTAACAGTAAGCACCACTGCGCTGCGTTACAGAGAGGTGGTCTAGGCCGTGCCCCTTTTTACATCTCTCGGCAACGCAGCTCTGTGGCGCTTACTGGAGGTACCTAGTGGTCTAGTTGAACCCTAGGGACCCTCAGGATTCAAGGAAACTTAATCTCCCAACTTAAAATGTCCACAGGGCGTGTTTACACAGTGGGGAAGGGAGGAGACGGGGCCTGAGGTGACGTGTGCAAACATGCCCTGTGGCGCGTTTTAAGAGGTAGTTTTAATCCCCTGCCCTATTATATACTAGGGGCTCACAGAGGAGGTCATGCTAATCACAGCGGGACCCCAACACATAGTGTTCCCTAGTGTATGTAGGTGTTTTCACTGTATTCTGAGTGTCTTTTAACATAGCACTGGTTCTAGGACTGGTTAGTCAGACTCAGTTACCACCAGTATCCATCTGAAAAAGTTGAGGGTACAGGATGATTTTGCAACAAGGCTTCTTTCTAGTCTTCTGTTTGTTCTTTCTGCACGTTATCCTTCTTCCTGCACTTTTTCTTTGTCTTTGAGGACTTCTGTTGCTTCTTTCTGAATTTCTTTTTTTTCTTTCTGTGCGTTTTTTCTTCTTTCTTCACATGTCCTATCTCTGTAGGCATAGTTAGAAATTAGCATTTAAAAAACCTTTGAAATTCACTGAAAAAACCATAGGTTTCAGGCACGGTATAGTTAGGAATTAGCATTTAAAAAACCTTAGAAATTCACTGAAAAAACCATAGGTTTCAGGGGCGTTATAGTTAGCTGGACTTTTCACTCGTACAAAACCATTGAAATTCCCCCGTTATAGTTAGTTCAGCTAACTATAATTCGCGCGCCTGCAATGCACTGCTGATGACGTCACATATTACATCACTCATGACATGGTCAGTGACATCACTGATGACATCACTGATGACATCTCAAATGACATCACTGATGAAATCATCCTTATGATAGAGTGGCAGACCTCCTCTCCCCCTAATATAACCTTTGATACACACATTCAAAAATAGAAACTAAAATGTTCAAAACAATGGACATACCAATACCAGTCACAACAACCTATTCAGTAATTCTAAGATCCACATACACATCCACTCATTCACCAACAGTCCTATACAGTCACTCATACATCTACTCACTCATCATATGTACTCATATACCTATACATCCTATCCTGTTACACAACACCACTCATCCATAGAGTTACTCACACACATAGTCACTCATGCTAATAAAGAATCAAACATCCATTTACTTGCATATACAGTTATACACACACCACCACACTTACTTCTACAGAAACTTACACATACTTAGTCTTTTAAAAAATCACTTATAGAAACACATACTTATTCATACAGGAACTCTTCCAATCTCTCACTCTCACATATACTCACTTATATACGCCAATAGTCACATATACTAGTTTAAAACATATGTAGTTACTCATAAAGACACTATTGAGACAGTCATTCACTCACTAACACACCAATGCACACACTCATCCACCCATACAGTCCTGCACACATGCTGTCTTCAACACATACAAACAGTGAGTCACTCATTCATGCACCTATGCACTACGTAATACCCCCCACCGAACCATACAGACACTCAGACACTCATACTGATACTCAAAAAAAACAGCCAATAACCTATATAGACACTCATGTAGCTACTCACCGACCCATGCAGCCACTTATACACAAAGTGAGAGGCTGATACAGATATTTACATATTTAAACATTACTCACTAAGCCACGTATTCACTAAGATACACTTAATCAGTCAGTTATACAATCAATTTTTCAAAAACAAATCATCCATTTAGACACTTATATACACATTTATTCTTCCATCGACCATGAGATATACATATATAAAACATATGTAATTTTCAGAAAAACACACATTCACTGGATGATGTCATCAGCGATGTCATCAGTGATGTCATTTGAGATGTCGTCAGTGATGTCATGAGTGATGTCACTGTCCATGTCATGAGTGATGTAATATGTGACGTCATCAGCAGTGCATTGCGGGCGCGCGAGTTATAGTTAGCTGAACTAACTATAACGGGGGAATTTCAATGGTTTTGTACAAGTGAAAAGTCCAGCTAACTATAACGCCCCTGATACCTATGGTTTTTTCAGTGAATATATCAATCAAGATGGCTTCAGGTGTGCCATACTTTTGTCATAAGTAAGACTGTTAGCGCTCTAGTTGTTCTTAAGAACACTCTGGGACATTCTGTCATTGGGCTATACTTGGGCTACATCTGGGTGATATTTAGGCTACATTTGGGCTCTTTTGTCTCAAGGTGGCCATCTTGGATGATTTATTTGTTATGAAGTTTCCTAATTTCCTCATTTACTGCAGTCTCCTCAGTAGGAAAAACTTTCAGTTTTTTACTTTGGTTCCATCAAGAAGGCATTCAGATGTGTCACACATTTGCCATAAAATCTGAATGTTAGCACTCTAGTTGCTCATTAGATCAATGTAGTAAAGCTACTGCTCACCAGGGATGTCTGCTGCTGGTATTCAAAGTGCATGTTTCAGTCTGCATGTCAGAATTTTTTTATGAAATAGAAGAGGATTTGAGAAGTCAAAATGTGCCCTAATTTTTCTTTCTGCAGCACTAATCATAATGTTTATGGCAAAATGAACCCCCTCATTTTGTTCCTTTGTAAATTAAATGTTTTAAGAGTTACCACTTTATTCCAATCAAGATGGCTTCAGGTGTGCCATACTTTTGTCATAAGTAAGACTGTTAGTGCTCTAGTTGTTCGTTAGAACACTCTGGGACATTCTGTCATTGGGCTATACTTGGGCTACATCTGGGTGATATTTGGGCTACATTTGGGCTCTTTTGTCTCTGGTGGCCATCTTGGGAGATTTATTTGTTATGAAGTTTCCTAATTTGCTCATTTACTGCAGTGTCCTCAGTAGGAAATACTTTCAGTTTTTTACTTTGGTTCCATCAAGAAGGCATTCAGATGTGTCACACATTTGCCATGAATTCTGAATGTTAGCACTCTAGTTGCTTATTAGATCACTGTAGTAAAGCTACTGCTCACCAGGGAAGTCTGCTGCTGGTATTGAAAGTGCATGTTTCAGTCTGCATGTCAGAAGTTTTTTAATGAAATAGAAGAGGATTTGAGAAGTCAAAATGTGCCCTAATTTTTCTTTCTGCAGCACTAATCATACTTTCTATGGCAAAATGAACCCCCTCATTTTGTTCCTTTTTAAATTAAATGTTTTAAGAGTTACCACTTTATTCCAATCAAGATGGCTTCAGGTGTGCAATACGTTTGTCATAAGTAGGACTGTTAGCGCTCTTGTTGTTCTTTAGAACACTCTGGGAAGCTGCAGTAGAACACAAAGGAATCAACTGACAGTCTCTGCCCTTGTTGGATGTACATGTTTTACTGAGAATGTCAGACTTCATTCTCACATGACTGAGAAAGATATTGTGAATTTACAGAGAATATGCTCTCAGTTTAGCTTATAGATCACCTTCCAAACCTCTGTGGGAAAAGCATGAGAAAATAGTTTTCTCTCAAACATGATTCATGATATCAAAGCAGAAGGCTTTTTCACATGGTAAAATCACCTTATAACAGACCACAATTCCTAAAATGAGTATGGTACCATCAACAAATGATTTATAATATAACTAAAGTGTTAAAACCTTCTATTAACTGCAATGCTTTTTAATGAGGTGTTATCATGTATATTGGTCCCAAGATGGCTGCCAACACTTCTTGGATGAAGTACTGACAGCCAATCAGATCTCACGATGAGATGTGTGGTAAGGCTCCGCCCAGATATATTTATCTTTTTAACTCTAATTTTCTCAGGAACTACTGATTGGATTTACACCATTTAAGCAAAAGGCATGAGTCTGAACTGAGGACTACCTCTTTGCCAAATTCGGTGTAATTCCGTTCAGCAGTTCGGGCTGTAGCTGCGTCAACAGGTCCCATGGGAAAATGCATGGGGAAAACGCGTTTTGGGACCCCCCCTTTTTTCTCGGCCCCCGCTTGACGAATCACCGTGAAATTTTCAGGATAGGAGCGGACCGGAGCCGGCCAAAAGTTACAACATTTTGCGAAGATTCTTCAATCGGCGCCAACGTTGTTCCAAATAGAATGTTGCGGATTTCCTATGGAAAATAGGTCCTAACTATAACTACCTACTGGCGACTGCCAGTAGGTAATATCTATATATATATATGGGCTGGTGAGAGAAGCAGGTGGTCTGGGCAGAGACCAATAGAAATTGGACAGAAAAGATTATAAGTTGGACCAAATATATAGATGATCTGTTTATTGTCTTCAAAGGTACAGAACACCAAGCATGTGAACACCTGAAAGTGCTAAATAAGAATGATCTCAATCTCAAGTTCACAGGAGAAATAAGCAAGAAATCTGTGAACTTCTTGGATCTTATGGTGTTCCCCGCGGAGGGTAGACTTTGCACCTCTTTGCATAGGAAACCCACCGCGGGCAACTCCGTGTTGCATGCTAAAAGTTGCCATCCGGGAAAAACTATAACCAGTATCCCGTATGGCGAACTTCTTAGAATTAAGAGAAAACTGTACACGGGACTGCGACTATCAAGTTGCAGCCAAAGAGAGTACAAGGAGATTTGAGATGAGAGGGTATCAGAAAGAAATCCTAGATGAAGCAAATAGGAAAGTGGAGGTTAAATCAAGACTTGATTTGTTAAATGATGAAATTCATGACATCAGAAAAGAGAAGGAAATTAATAATAACTTCAGGATGATTACCGAATACTCAGATGATGCCCAGGATAGCAGAGAAATATTCAGGTAGAATTGGCACATTTTAAAATCAAACCCTACAATAGGAAAAGACCTACCTAAAGCACCACTTATGAAATTTAGAAGAGCAAGGACACTGCGTGACGATTTAGTTCAGAGCCACTGCAGTAAAGAAAATAGATCATCAGCTTTTGGTAGAATCCCAGGCTTTTATCCATGTCTGAAGTGTAGGGCGTGTAAGAACAGCAAAAAGGTTGTAATTTACACCGTCCCTGGTTTAGACCATCCTAGGAAAATCAATAAGTTAATGAACTGTAATACATGTTTCACTGTGTATTGTTTGGTTTGTCCATGTGGCTTACGCTACATAGGAAGCACTATACACCCCACCAAAGAGCGCATTTTAGAACATCTGAGAGCCATCAATAATAAGGATGTAACATATCCGGTGGCACGGCACTTTGAGGCGTTCCATCAGAGCAACAGGGATCTGTTGAGTTTTTTCTGTATGGATCACGTACCACCTAGGTGCCGATTCCGATCTGTTAAAAAAAATTACCGTACGACTCGTATCCGTATTTTTTTACGTACGAGTCGCACAACTACCGTACAAACGGGCAAGTACGATTCGTAAGTGAAAAATATCTACAAATAGCGTCGGGAAAAGTCTACGAGAGTGCGTCGGAAAGTGTTTACGTCCGAAGATTGTCGGGAAAAGTGTACGAGAGTGAGCCAGACATTTGTACGTGCAAATCGTAAAACACATGTCCGAGCGCGCAAGTACGATTCCGACCGTCCGTCCGAATACACAATCGCACGGAAAAAGGCCCGTACGGAGCTAATGCAGTAGCACACATGTACACGGGTAAACCTATGCCCGTGTACGAGCCGTACAGCCCCCCCACCCTCAAATCTGTCAGCACCGTACACCACCCTGTCCGCACTGTACCCCAGCCCTGCAACTGTACACGCCGTCCCCCCAAGTACGTGCATCACCCCCGCATGTACGCGCCGTACCCCAGGGCCGCATGTGTACGCACCGTACCCACACCGCATGTATGCACTGTACCCCCAGCACCCCCACCACGTGTACGCAGCATACCCGAGCACTGCATGTACGCACCGTACCCCCTGCCTCCCCCACCGCATGTACGCACCATACCCCCTGCCCCCCACCGCATGTACGCACCGTACCCCCTGCCCCCCACCGCATGTACGCACCGTACCCGAGCACCGCATGTACGCACCGTACCCCCTGCCTCCCCCACCACATGTACGCATCTTACCCCCTGCCCCCCCACCGCATGTACGCACCGTACCCCCTGCTCCCCACCGCATGTACGCACCGTACCCCAGCACCGCATGTACACACCGTACCCCAGCACCGCATGTACGGACTGTACACCAGCACCGCATGTACGCACAGAACCCCCTGCCCCCCACCGCATGTACGCACCGAACCCCCCATGTACGCGCCATCCCCCCCTGTACGCGCAGTACCTCCGCATGTACATGCCGTACCCCAGGGCCGCCTGTGTACGCACCGTACCCCCACCGCATGTACGCGCCGCACTCCAACACCGTACCCCAGCACCCTCACCCAGATTCGCGTATGTACGGATCGCACCTACGCGAAAAAGACTCATACAGAACCAATGACTGACCTGGCACATCCAAACAGGCAAACAGAGGACCCAAATCACAACCACCTCTTACAACACACCCACCAAAATTCAAACACAGCCACACCCAAAAATGGACCAATAAAAAGGGCCCACACACACAACCCATGAGCCTTTGCAACAGACCCACTGCAGCCAGACCCCACACACAAACAACTCCACATTACTTGTACCTTCACTACACCTTCACTCACACACCTTCACACAACCTCCTTCACAAACATCCCCCTCTTCTCATTCACACACACACACACTCACATACACACCCACACACCCACAACCATCCACACCCACACCTCACACCATGCCCACAGACAAGAATCCAAAGTTCACTACGGCGGAGCTGGAGCTCCTTGTCAACGAAGTCATCAGAGTCGAGCCACAGCTGTTTGGAACATTGGTCAGACAGACCAGCATATCTGAAAAATCTGCCATGTGGCAGAGGATTGTCGATAAGGTGAATGCTGTTGCGCCCATCCGAAGGACCAGGCATGAATGCCAAGCCAGGTGGTACGATCTGCACCGGGCGGTCAAGAGGAAAATGAATGAAGAATATGCCCAGACTAACATCACTGGAGGTGGGCCGCCCCGCAGACCCGTACACTACCATACCTGGGAGGAGAAGGTGATGGCCCTGCTACCGCCGGTGGGAGTACACGGAGTGAAGGAGTCGCAGAGCCTGGTGAGTACACAAACAACTTACGTAACATGGGGGCAATGGGGTCCACACCACATATACACCAAATGCACGCAACTTCCCCCAAGCACTCACCGCACACAACCACAATCAAAAACCACGCTCATGCCACTAACGTCTCCATGCACCCTTCACAAATCAAGGCAAGGCCACGTTCAAGGCAACAACAACCACAAACACAAGACTGGATGTCCGGGAGGCTGGGAGGGTGGGCCCCACACAACACATTGTGGAAATGAGACACAGACAACAATGCCCTCAGCCCATATGGCATAGGTACATACCCATGCACAATGCACAGGGACTGGCAAACTACTGATAAGGTAGCTGACACTGGGCCCTGCTGTATGCAGCACAAGGCCCTCCTGGGACCACTGTACACTCAAACTCCAACTCCACAAGCACAGGTATCTAGCACAGGAACTCACACTCACTGTCATGCCAGCATGCACCATGAGGGAACAGACACATCACCTGGGAGACCCAAAGACAACTCACACTACACACAACAGCAGGCCCGGTCACACCCCCCCCTAACACAAGCACACACACCCGGGGCAGGCAACGGATTTACACACTCCCACAATGGACATGTGACACAACAACACCAATCCAGAGCCAAATAAGTATCAGAGCCACCAATCTACAGGTCAAACACTCAGGAGAACATCCCAATCTGTCCCCCGCAACATACCCATCCCCAAGTGGACATTGAGAAGAATGCTAGGGACAACCAACTACCTGGAGGAACTGTGTCAACTTGAATATGTATGAAACATAGATGTCGCAGGAAACGCCATTGACATTGTCTCTCTCTCACACACAGGGACACGTCGTCGATCTCCCCCCAACACTGGGAGGGAAGAATCACAGTCCCAGGCTCCGCGTGAAGACGATCCCACCGGCAGCGACGACTCTCACCACTCCGTGGATGACCCCGACCAACCGGGACCCTCTGGTGCCCAAGCCCCTGCAGCACCTGCGTCAGGTACATCTGTGCCAACCACCACCCCCATTCCTGCCACATCCCAGGACACACCCAGGAGCCCTGCTCGCACTGAACAACAGAGCCAGTCTGACCAGGAGGGACAAGGTTCTCCGGGCACCCAGGAGGAGGCAGGCAACCCTGCAAATGCCATCCCTCAGGGGTCCCGTAGACCCGAGGTGCCCACAAGGGCAGGCCAGGCTCAAGTGGGCAGGGGTGGTGGGAGTGGAGGCAGGCGGAGGCGCGAACCTGACCAGCCAGCTCAGGACACCGGTATGTCACACATACGCAACATCATGGACTCATACCGGCGTGACACCAGAGGCATCAACCAGGTCGTGTCAAGACTCTCCGATATGCAGGGGACCCTCGATGAGATTAAGAACCTGCAGGTCCAGCATCATGCCAGTCATCAACAACACCAAGGACGGATGGAGGCAAGACTGGCTGAGCTCCTGGCAGTGCACAGGGACGTGAGCCAATCACTCCGTCAGATCGCCCAAAGCCTGGCAAACCCTCCCTGTGGCACCAGGCGTAGACCAGCACCAGACACAGGGAGGGAGGAGGAGGAGGATTCATCTGACGGAGCGTCCCCAGCATCGTCAAGGCCTGCATCTGAGGGTCCCCGGAGGAAGGTGGGTCATCCACGGAAAAGACCGTGAGAGTCAGCGGACCATCCCCATCTCCCAGGTCACCTGGCCTGGCACCTGGCCCTCTGGCGCAACAGCAGCACCTCATCCAATGACATTCTCTGCCACATGGACTTGCTGGTCACAGTCTGACCAATGATGACCAACACTGTGCTCTGGCCTCTGATGACTTCCAATGCCAAGGATACCATCTCCCCCTGTGAACTTTGGATTCTATTCCCCCAGTAGAGCACCTTAGCACATCTACCAAAAGACTCACCCCACCAACAATACAATCTCATTATTCTTCACATGAGATGTTGCTGTCATTTGGCATTATTCAATGACATATGTGTGTGGAAATGTCTAACTATGCCTGAGTGTTGAACTAACTCCAGCCATCCATACCCTGGGATCAGAGTCGGGTACAGGACACACATGGGTCACAAGGTATCATTCAATGTAGGCATGGAGCACAACACTCACCTGTGATGGCCTCTGGCTGCTGAGGGGGGGGCTTGCTAAACTGTGCGGACAGACCTATTTGGGAGATCATCATCAAGGCGTAGAGGTCATGGCTCATGTGGAGGTTCCCGGGGAGGGGGTCCCAGGTATGTGTGGCCAGGTGGGAGAACAAAGTCCTGTATGCTGGAGTACGGTGGATGTGAAGAACGGTGGCCAGGGCAAGGTTGGATGCACGGAGATGGCCCAACGGGATCTAGGATGACAGACGTACAAGATTGGTGTGGGGTCAGGTTTGTGGACTGCCTCCTGAGTGTGCGTGGGGAGTGTGGAGGTCATCCTGCAGCAGACAGTGATCCATTGCAGCTATCTATGGTGGACGGTGAGGTGGCTGGGGTGCTTTTTGTTGATGCTGAGGTGTGCAGACGCCCCCTGGAAGTGGACTAGTTTCCTGGGAGTTTGGATGTACTTGCTCCGTAGAGGGCAGGGCAGTGTTTGACACGGATGTTGTCATGGACCTGGGGGATGGTCTGTCTGTACTTGGAGTGGATCTATCTGTGGATCATGTGCATAATGCAGAGGGCGTTGCAGCATGAGGTACAGATGCTGTGGACTAGCATGGCATATGTGAGCGAGCCAAACATGATGCACACCATCTTGTGTGTCTGGCCACTGGGTGCTTGTGCAGGGCTCTTGCGGGTGGGACACAGGCACTTGACCCAGCTGGAATGGGACAATCCTCAGATGATCACCTCAGCCCTGTCCAAGTCCAGCCTCAGGTGGCTCTTGTTCAGCCATTCATCAATGGATCACATGCATACTTGAATGATGGAACTGCCAATGTCTGTGTCTTCGTTGAGGGTGAGGAGCACCTGGCTGTCAATGGCATACGAGCTGATGATGAGGTGCTGTGCGCATGTGATGGTGGAGAGGGGGGTCCTGGACACTGTAGATTGACCTGCTGAGAGATGGTACCTGTGCCATGTCCCAGACGATGACACCATACTACATGCTGAAGCCTTGAGTCCCACTCCCATGCCCTTGCTGGGCTACAGAGCCTGTGGGGAGTATTAGGGACGTGACCTGGTTGGTGTGACAGGGCCTGGAAGGCGGGGCAGCGCAGTGTAGGCAGTTGGAGTTGCACACTCAGCATGCAAAGGTGTCGTGTGTGTGCCCAGGGTATGTCTGACAGCAGGTGTTAGATGTGCAAATGGACATAGCTCGGAGTGTGGCTGATACATCAGACTGTAGTGTGATGTGGGTTATGCAAGGACAGGATGGTGGTGCAATGTGCACCTTGCATGTGCTGATGGTTCAGCCTTTGGCACCGCGTTGCGGCAACAGTGGCATAGACAAGCTGAGGACAGCCAAATGAATGGGTGGAGGGAGGAATTGAGGAGCATCTTGGAGGCGTGTCTGTTGCCAAATCTGGATACTCCGTGGGCCCTTGCTGCAGGGGCCGCAGCAGCAGGCGGCATCTCCTTGCAAAATGACAGAATCTGCACACAAAGACTAGGATGTCAGAAGGACAACTGCAACAGGCGCGTGTGGAAAGTAAGGAGTGTCCATTGTCACATGGCACACCCAGAGACAATGCATGCACAATCACCAAATAAGCATTACACCGGATCAGGAAACAGAAGGCCGACCTGCACACAGGAGACACACCCTCAGCAGCTGTTGATGGCCCATCGTGTGGACCAACATGTCAAAATACATACACGACCATGTACTTCATGCCCAATAGGGAGCCTAATCCATGAGCTACTGCATGCATGTTGCTAAACTACACATGGACTCTTATGCATAATCTTCCACAACTATGCCAGATATGCCGCATGCAAAGTGGCAAGAGACCTGCATTGACAGGGATGAGGCATCTTGGAGTGTGACCAACACCTTTATTACACAGCCTCACACTAATGCAAATGCATCCATTGGAACAGACTCACAGGTCATTTGGCTGACCATGTGTGACCCACACTGGACACCCCCTTCAACACACAGATGTGGTAAATCCTACTGAGCTGGCACACAAGTGAAGGGGTTGAGCCTAACACCCCTTGCTGCACACGGAGAGTCTGCAATTCCCCATTGAGCCTCTTATGGGGATGTCCCACACTATGTCCACCATTAGCATCCTGTATGTGCCTGAGGGTCGTTATACACACATTGATGCCTTCATCAGAATCCACAAACCATGACAGATGACTGTCAGGAAGGGTGACTATCAATTTCATGGGAGCCATGCAACACATCCTGTGGCCCATGGTGAGTCGACATGTATGCATGGTAACACTACATGCACAGGAGCAGTTCCCACATATCACAAACACGTACCACCCACAAAATGCCTTGCTGCACTCCTTACCCCAAATGACTTTTCACCATGTCTGTGCATGTAACTCCGATCCAGCACACGTTGCAATACTCATGAGGAATAGCAGGAGGGCAATGATGACATGAGCAGATGACAGCCGCAATAACCTGGGGAGGACAGACACACAACAAGTCAGCAAAGAGCTAGTTATCCGCAAACATGTACATGTACTCTATAGGAATGATGTTGTCACCATGCCCTTAATAAATTTAGTGTCCCAGCTAAAATGTGTGGACTGACATCATCACTTGAATGACACATCAGAACACACCTCCAAGTCACTTAGCACACAGTCAGCTGGACACACACATTGCAACACATGCCACACAAGGCTCAAAGCGTGCACACTCAGACACAGGGACTCACCATCATGAGAAGAAGTTGCGGATAAGCTGACTCCGGATGTCCTCATCCTCACTTGCCCCGTGCCCGAGCCCTTCATCCTCCACGGGTGGATGATCCTGCTCATCTGGATCAAGGATGAGTGGCACGGCCTTCTCCACTGCCATGTTGTGCAGCATGCAGCACACAATGAAGATTTTGCAGACCTTCACTGGGGCATATGGGAGGGCGCCGCCGGTCTTGTGGAGGCACCGGAATCTGCTCTTCAGGAGTCCAAACGTCCTCTCAATCACGCGCCTCGTCTGCCCATGGGTGTCGTTGTACCGGTGTTCTGCGGCTGTTCTTGGGTTGCGGAGAGGCGTCATCAGCCATGGCATGTTGGGATAGCCAGAGTCCCCTACATGGAAACATCATGTGAAGAAGTGGGTCAGGAGATGCCGTAAGATACAAAGATAGCGCTGAACACAGGACCAACAGAGTATACCCACCAACAAGACATGCTCGTTCCCCGTGCAGCTGCAGCATCATTTCTGGCACCCTGCTACGCCTCATGATGTATGCATCGTGTGCAGACCCTGGAAAACGGGCACAGACATGGGAAATCAGCATGTTAGCAAGACACACCACAAGGGCATTAATGGAGTGGTAATGTTTTCTGTTTCTATAGTCTACCTCCTGTGCCTGTGGTGGTACCAAAGCCACATGTGCCCCATCAATGGCCCCAATTACATGAGGCATCCCTCCCAGGGCATAGAACTCACCCTTGACACCTGTCAACTGCTCACGAGTGGGGAAATGGATGAAGTCATCCAGGTGCACCAACATGGCTTCCATAACATCATGCAGGACACGGCTGAACATTGTCTGGGACATGCCACCGACATCAGCTATGGTCAATTGAAACGTGCCGGTGGCAAAAAAATGTAGGGCTGCCATCACCTTCATCTTAGGGGTCAGAGCTGTAGGATACCTGTGTTGTGGTTGGAGGTGTGGTGCAAGCCGGCGGGTCAAGTCCTCTATCAACTCTTGGGAGAAGCGGTATTTGCGTATGAAGTCATGTTCACACATGGCATCCAGGTCTGGCATTCGTCTGGGGAGAGGCGGTGCCCTGCAGAGATTTGGAAGGAATAACGAAGAGTGAGTACATTACCACACCAATGTCACTGAGGTGAGCACATGTTCAACAGCTAATACACATCTGCTTAATACAGAGTCTGTGCTGTGCAATACATCCAGGACACGTAGGCCAGCCAGGTGATACTCCTACGAAGAGCCTGCCACAATAGTTGCATGGCAATGTTGACGTGACATGCCATTAAAATAGCTGTGGGCCAGTGTAAGTGAAAAGCCAGACACATTACATGAGAGACAGACATCCACATATCAGCATTTGAAGGATGTCATCTCATACAGACAGCTGGCGGGAGTCTAGACGCACAGGTCACATGTAATCTTGAAAAGGACAGATTACACACATTACCATGAAGGGGTACATGTCAAAAACTGATGACACAGACATTGAGAGAATGCAGATATTGCCTCATGTCAGGGAGTCAGCTACGAACCATCATGACACATGTAACGTATGAGTCCACATGTGGCATGGTGTGCGTATATGTGTGTCATGCATATATGCACACAGACACATGTTGGATGCTGCAACAGCAGATGGATTTGACGGAATACCAACGGAAAGCTCATGGGAACACATGACACACACTTGACATAGTCACATCGTGGCACGCTGGGAGTCACATGTCAGGTGTAATTATCCGTGTACCTGGCATCAGGGAACAGTTGCGGGTGTTGCTGACTGTGCCATACCAGTGATGCAGTGCTTGACACGTGTGTCCTACGTGAACACATGTGCAAAGTGTGAATGGGAAGTTTGCCACGTAGTTCCCCATCACACATGACATGTGTAAACAGCTCATCACACATCGATTGTGCCACAAAATGAGGAGACATGTGCCACATCACTGCCTGACACACCTAGGCCCTGCACTTGAAGGACTGCACTGACAATGACTTGATGTACAGCCTTGTGCGAGTCTGACGCCTCCATTCCTTTCGTGTGCGCCTCCTATCACTAATGTAAGCTGTGAAAGGCAGTCCACACGCTCTGAGGGTGTGTGTAGGGACCGTACTCATGCGTGTATGGGCCGTACACGCGTGAGTACGGCCCGTATCACTATAGTTGGGGTTACCGTAGGGCCTAGTGATACGGGCCGTACTCACGCGTGTACGGGCCGCACACGCGTGAGTACGGCCCGTATCACTAGGACCTACGGTAACCCCAACTATAGTGATACGGGCCGTACTCACGCGTGTACAGGCTGTACACGCATGAGTACGGCCCGTATCACTAGGACATACGGTAACCCCAACTATAGTGATATGGGCCGTACTCACGCGTGTACAGGCTGTACATGCGTGAGTACGGCCCGTATCACTAGGACCTACGGTAACCCCATCTATAGTGATACAGGCCGTATTCACGCGTGTATGGGCCGTACACGCCAGAGTACGGCCCGTATCACTATAGTTGGGGTTACCGTAGGTCCTAGTGATACGGGCCGTACTCACGCGTGTACGAGCCGTACACGCGTGAGTACGGCCCGTATCACTCGGCCCTACGGTAAGCCCAACTATAGTGATACGGGCCTAACTCACGCGTGTATGGCCCGTACACGCGTGAGTACGGCCCGTATCACTAGGACCTACGGTAACCCCAATTATAGTGATACGGGCCGTACTCACGCGTGTACGGCCCGTACACGCATGAGTACGGCCCGTATCACTAGGACCTACGGTAACCCCAACTATAGTGATGCGGGCCGTACTCACGCGTGTGCGGCCCGTACACGCGTGAGTACGGCCCGTATCACTGTAGTGATGGTGCCCTAGGGGTACGTGTGAAACGCGCCGTACCTGTGTGGGGAGTTAAGAATTACAATGGGGACACATGAGGGACAAGTATTAGGGCCTAAATGCATGCTGGTTGTCATGGATACCGAGTTTCATGTTCAAAATTTTACATCATGTGGTCTGGAAAAATCAGTTGGCCACATTTAACAATGTTGCAAAGTGGTTGTTGACTTGACATCATGCTGCAAAATCGAAAGATGCAAAGGCTGTCACTGGTGTATGTTTAAAGGGATTGGAGGAAACGTAGGATGCAAATGAGTCTGACCAATCACTCTGTCCTCCTGTAAATGAAATAGATCAGCAAGGCAGATATAAGGCAGCCAGAATCCATGAGAGGACACTTGCCTGCACAATATGTCAGTCGATACCACTGCTGCTGTATTGTCTCCCTCTGGCACCATGTCAAGGACTGTGGAGAAGGCCCAGCCTTTCACCCAGGAGGAGAACCAGGCCCTGCTGGATGTGATCCTCCCACAGTACCCCATGCTGTATGGTCGACCAGGGGAGCAGGTGAGTGCTGACTCCACTACCTTTGCCTGTGCACCTTTCTTGTGTCTGTCACTTCTGGCATTGTGGCCAGGTGTGACAGACATGCAATGTTGGTTGGAGTGGGTCCCAGAGGGGGGGTGGCTTATGTCTCCCATGCAGGGCTTGATGTAGTTCATGTGTGCACTCCTCACTTGCCTTGTGCTTACTATGACATTCACTGCATAGTGCATGGCACATTCCGCCAGCCTAATCCTCTTGGGCATTCTTGTTCTATTGTCCTGCGGTGATTCAGTGGTCACCCCAGTGTGACAGGTGACTGCACCCACAGATGTGTGTGAGAGTTGAGTGGAGGTGTGGTGAGAGTGGTGAGAGTGTCCAAATGATGTGTACGCCCCCTGGACATTGATGTGTGTGAATGTTTCTTGTCATGTGGGTGAGTGTCCATGTGGAGTGTTGCACCACAGCTGCATGGAGGAGGCAACTGCTCAATCCATCTGATGTGTGAAGTAAGCCGTGCTGTGTGTCTGACTTGCTGAGCTAGCCCCACACCTGTGACCCTCCCTGGCAAGTGGCACATGTGCAGAGTGAGGTGTGCATCTGCAGTTGGCAATGGCAGGTGATTGATGTGTGCCAGTGTGTGTCTGTGTACTCTGCTGAGGTTTTGTCAGTGGCCTGGGGCATGTGACTGATTTTCGGTGCTGTCCATCAGCCTTCTGTTGCTTGGGATGCACAGTGTATGCCATGATCAGGGATTGTTTCGCACCCCTCATGCCACCTGTGCACTTACTATGCCATGTTGTGCATTGGTGCGCCCACGGTGGAAAAAGTCCCTATGACTAAGGTGCTATTACTTGCCAGCATACTATGCCCTGTTCAACAGATCAAAGATGTTCAAATGTGTGTCTCTGTGACATGGTGTTGTCCCACTTTGTCATACACACAGGTATCCCCCTACCACAAGGGGAAGATCTGGAAGGATGCCGTCAAGGCCGTGCAATCGGTGGAGGGTCGCAGGCGGCGCCTGCCACAAGTGAGGAAGAGATGGCAGGACATCCGGTGCTGGACCCGGAGGATCGCCCGGGTCATGCTGAAGGAGGAGGAGCCTTGCAAGCATGGCGGGCACCGGCACCTGACCCACCAGATGCGGCGTGTCCTGGCGGTGGTCTTCCCTGACCTGGATGGGCGGATACGGGAGTTACAGCAGCAGGAAGGGGGCAGGTACATGTGTGTTTGTTGTGTGTCGCCAGCTTTTGGATCTGCTCAGTCGCTTGGATACACTGCCAGGCTATATATGTGCAGTGCATATCCAGTTCCCCAAAGTCAACCTGTGCTGTTCTTCCTCCCTTCCCCTCCTTGACATGTGTTACCTGGTCTGTGTGCCATCACTATTGCACATGGTCATCTAGGCTGCCAGTTTATCAAGGTGCACACTGCTTTCAGCATCATGTGTGGGGGTGGTCTGCCTGTGCCCTGTCCTGTTTGGTCATTTTGGGGTGCTTAATTGTTGGCACTGATGCTGAGTCTCAACATAGGAGTGTGAGGGTTCAAATGAACAGACTTGCAGCATGCATTACCAATGTTGTGGCCTCAGACATGATGTGCATGAGTGGGACATATGCTTTGTGCCGGGGCGGTTGCTCCTGTAACAGTCAGCTCATTCCAGGACCATGGAGCAGCGTGCACACTACAGTCCCCTGACACAGCCTGCCCTCCTACTCATGTGTGTCATCCAACACTGTGCACATTCACTGTGGGTACATCATGGCTCTGCCTCTGTGGCATTGTTCCCTGGCCTAGGTAGTATTTTTCACATGTGTGATACATTTGTCCACTGGACAGGGATACACCAGTTTGCTTGTGCATACTCACACTGGGCAGTGCCTGTGTGGCTATTCACAACAATTTGTTGATGTTTGTTTGTGACCAATATGTTTTGCCAACCCTACAAGGTGATGTTGTGTTAATGAAGCTAGTTTTCAAGCACAGTTATTGTAACCCTGAATAAGAGGTGTCACTTCTTGATCGGTATCAGTCACATTGACTCAGGTATGGGTGGGTGTGTGCGGGAGGGGCATACATGTTCAAGCCTGATGTTTCATTGCCAGTTCTGACTTGTGTGTGATGAGTCGCAGTACAGACAGTCATCGTGCAGTGCCCCCGTGATGTTGGCCAGTGCTTAATGTTCGTGCGTCATTGCCAGTGTCAGTTTTTGACAATCATGTATCCTGGTTGTACATTTTTGCCACCTGTGTGTGGTTCAGATGCTACAAAGTTGTGACTTTGTGTGCTGACATCTGTGGGTACATTCTGGCTTGCCATGAAGGGGAACCCACAGTATAGCTAGGCTTTTTTGCTAAACAATTGCAGGCCCATTAGCTTATGCATTGTCCTGAGTGTGGACATGTGTGCCACTCCAGATGACAGTCAGTAGGTCATATGTGTAGCCAACTGTGTGATCAGGTGACGGATAGTGTACTGCTCGATTTTTCCGGTCTTATTGTGTTGAAGGGTGATTTAGGTGACTTCAGTCTCTTTCCATTCAAGTCTAAGGGTTAGAGTAGTGTATAGAGCCTACTTATTTGGCACTTCGACATGATCCTGTGTTCTTCCCCATAGATCAGGGTTTGCATATATATCCTAGGGGATAGATTCGTTAGCATTAGGGGTAATCTGTTCTGTAGTGAGGGTATTTCATGGAGCCGTGCTGAATTCAGGCCTGGTAGGCCTTAAACGGGAGAGACTCCATCTTTCCTCCTGCTCTGGCAGCTTGGATGTTTCTAGGTCATAGGCAGTGTTTTAGTTAGGAGGTGTTATTCGCTTGGAGAGAACCGGTTCAGGCCGGCCCTTATCGAAGGATTGTATTTTTCTTCATGCCGAAGACACTACATCAGGCCGGCCGGCTGGGAACGTGTCCTTGGCACAGGGAGGTACAAGAATTTGGTGGGCGGCAGGTTACGGGCTGGAATTTTCCATGAGGAAATGCACGTCTATATTAGTAAAAGTTTGAGGCAGATACTGGCACTTGCTTCTAGTCCATAGGCGGCACCTGGCCGCTGGTAGTAAAGCTGCTACTTATTCCAGGGAAGACAGATGACAAACTTGGAGGTGGAGAAAAACCGAGAAATAGATATTCCAAAGAGAAGAGAGTAGCCGATGAGGAAGAGGTCCCAGTGACTCGGAGAGGGAGACGGGAGTAAACCCGTGATTGCGGAGGTGTGACTTCCAGGCGAAGCAGAGGCGCAGACGAGAAGGGAACCTAGATGACCATTGAGTGCAGGCTACATACGACCAAGGTGATGTCAACCCCTTACTATTAGAGTGTACAACTTAATCTTTCACTTTTCTTTGCAGGTTATGTGATATGTATTATGTTCCGTGAGTGTGCATGTAATAACTAAATAAAGTATTCAGTTTGTAGTAAAGCAATATGTGCTACGTGTTCTTGTGTAAGAGGGTAACCTATTCTTCTAGTCAGCTGTGACTTGACATGAACAGATGTTAATCCTGATCAAGTAGGTGGTAACTGAATAAGGGAGAAAGGAGCCCCTCGAACTGGGGAACAAGTTGTGCTCAACTAGCTGTCTTTGTGTGATCTGATATATAGTAACACTGATTCCCTTGTTATATGTCGTGGTAATTATAGGATGAACTCGTGCTAAGGCTGCCGTCTGGGCAGGAAGTCCTGGGTCCGTTTGGGACCGCGAGGCTGTGGCTGCCGTCTGGGCAGGAAGTCCTGGGTCCGTTTGGGACCGCGAGGCTGTGGCTGCCGTCTGGGCAGGAAGTCCTGGGTCCGTTTGGGACCGCGAGGCTGTGGCTGCCGTCTGGGCAGGAAGTCCTGGGTCCGTTTGGGACCGCGAGGCTGTGACTGCCGTCTGGGCAGGAAGTCCTGGGTCCGTTTGGGACCGCGAGGCTGTGGCTGCCGTCTGGGCAGGAAGTCCTGGGTACGTTTGGGACCGCGAGGCTGTGACTGCCGTCTGGGCAGGAAGTCTGTGGCTGCCGTCTGGGCAGGAAGTCCTGGGTCCGTTTGGGACCGCGAGGCTGTGACTGCCGTCTGGGCAGGAAGTCTGTGGCTGCCGTCTGGGCAGGAAGTCCTGGGTCCGTTTGGGACCGCGAGGCTGTGACTTGTAGGTCTTGGTATATATAGTAGGAATTCCCTGTCCTTAGGTGGTACATATATGTGGTTATTTAGGTGTAAATAGGCCCTAGGGAGGGGGTAACGTTCTGGTTTGGGTTAGAGAGGCTCTGCTGAGCGGGTTCTATCTGATCCGAAAACCCAAGCAGAACATTTGGCGTCACGAACCGTTTACGAAACCTGTGTGCGTTGTGGTTGTCTTGTGTTTGCTTTCGGCGCGTGCGTGGTTTTGTTTGCATTTTATTTTTGTATATTTCTGTGTATAGTTTTTCTTTTTCTTCCTTCTTTTCTTTTTCTTCTTTTCTTCTTTTTCCTTTTTCACGATGTTTTCTAAAAGGTCTAAATCTACTTTTAAGTTGCCCGTTGATATTCCCGGATGGGATTCAACGCCTTATGAAGCCTTGGCCCGTGAGTGGGCTGATTCTACTGGTTTGAGTGAGAATTGGAATTCTTCTTTGGAGCTGGCAGAGCCGGCTAATGTGATTGCTTGTTTGCAGAAGTCACCCGTATCAAAGGGTGAAGAGATTCCCATTTTGGGGCGCAGAGGTTGGATTCTTTTGTCTGCATACAGGATTCTGCATGAGAGATTGTTGAAGTTACAGATATCTCTTAAAGATGTGGAAACGCACTTTGTTGAGATTCAGAATTCTCATACTTTGTTGCGGTGTCAAAATAAGTTGCTTGCTGATAAACTTGAGACTTACCAAACTATTGCCGAACGGGCGGCTGTGCGAATTGCTCGTTATAAATACAAGAACAGGCGCGGTCGGGTTTCGACGCGAAAGGTGCGTCTGGTCGTGGCGACGGCCGGGCTGGATTGGAATCCTGATGAATGGGATGGTAATATCTGGAACTCGACTGATTCTTGTTCCTCGGGTGAGGAGTCTGCCAAGCGCGAGTCTTCTCGCTCCCGCCATGATTGTAAGTCTGCTTCTCGCACCTTTGATGGTGCACCCCGTGATTACGCTCGTTCTTCGAGTGGGATCAATGCTTCTTACACTGATTGTCCCTCTACGAGTACTGATCGGGCTCCTTGTGATGCTCGTCCCGCGGTTTCTGCGCATCCAGTTTTCCGTCGGAAGTTGCAGCAGTCTCCCAATGCTCCGCAGGGTATTTCTTTGGACTGTTTAGAAGACTTTACTCAGCAGGAAATTAGTGATATTTTGCAGCGATTTCGGCAGCGAGCTGGTGAGTCCTTGCTCACATGGATGGTGCGCCTTTATGAACTGGGCGCTGCCGGTATTATGTTGGATACTGGCGATTGTTTAAAGTTCTGTTCCTTGAGTTTGGATTCTACTGTGCAGGATCATTTTCGTAACTATAATGGTGTTGGTCAGATTTCTTTACTCCAATTGGCGACTGAGGGTTGTAATCTAAAATATCCTACTGAATCTGACTGGCCTGTGAATGACAAGCCGTGGTATACTTTGCGTGATGCTGCTCAACGTCTCAAAGAGGAGGTGATGAAAACGGCAATTTTTCTGGGTACTGCTGACAGGTTGCTTGATGGTTCGTTGACATCTTCTGTGCGGAACCGTATCATTTGATCTTCCCCTGTTGCCTATAAGCAGGTCATGATGACTTTATTGATTAATCAGACTGGTAACGTGTTATCTACGGTTTTGGAATTGGTGCGCCAACTCGGTGAGTTGGGTGAGTGGTTTAAACCTGAACGTCAGTCCCGGCCTGACACTCGTACTCCTGGTGAAAATAAACTTACTAGACGTGATATTTTTTCTGGTCTTCTGGCTGATGGTGTGCGGAGGGAGGACATTGATGGTGAGACTACTGCTCGTTTGTGGGAGTTGTTTCGCAAACGTGGCTTGGATCGAAAGGAGGGTGCCCGGCGTGTTCGGACCACTGAGTGTGATCGTGGTGGTTCTGACGGTAGCGGTGATGATGACCGTCGTGGGCGCTCTGTTCATCGTGATGATCGACGTTCTGCACGTGATGTGTCCCCCCGTCGAGAGAGAGACAGGGAGAGAGAGGGGGAAAGAGAAAGGGGGAGAACTGACTATGTTCACAGCAGACGTAGAGATGATAGGGATCAATCCCCTGAGTTGAGGAGGAGAGAGGATCGTCACAGTTTGGTCGATCGTAACCCGCAGTACAATGCAGAAGATACGAATCCGTTCCGTACTGGGAATGGATATGAACAGGAGGTACCGATACCTAAGAAGCGTGAGAGTCTTTATCCTGATTTATCCTGGTATACGGAATGCAGTAAGAATGATTAGGAAAGAGGTCAAGCTCCGGTACACAGATGGGCTCACAGAGATAATAGACCCTATGTAGATATTGACATTTATTGGAGACATCGTAATATCCAAAGGGCCCGAGCATTGGTAGATACAGGAGCGGAGGCCACTCTTATTCATGGAAATTCGAAGAAGTTTACAGGTCAGCCTTTTACTATTACCGGATTAGGTGGAAAAGAAACCCCTGCAGTTCAAACTTTGCTTGAAATGAGAATAGGTAGAATTCCTAGAAAAGAGTATTCTGTACTAGTAGTGCCACTTCTAGAATTCATAATTGGGATTGATATTTTGAGAGGAATGACTTTGCATCTAGATGACGGATGTTACCAATTAGGAACAACGCATTATATATCGTCCAGACCTATACGGGTTGGTCGTTTAAGAATGCCCCCCATACAAGTTCCCCATGCGACAAAACTGGTTTGTCAGAAGCAGTATCGTATTCCAGGTGGTCATGAGGAGATTAGTACCACTATTCAGGAGTTAGTGGATGCAGGAGTCATAACCCCCGTTACTTCTGCTTGGAATAATCCTGCTTGGCCGGTGCGTAAGAGTGATAACTCTTGGCGCATGACCGTTGATTATCGAGAATTGAACAAGCACACACCCTCTTTGACTGTTGCAGTACCGGATGTTATTACACTAATTGAGAGAATCCAAAAGCATCCAGGTACATGGTACGCGTCCATTGATATTGCTAATGCTTTCTTTTCAATTCCGATTGCCCCAGAGTGTCAGGAACAATTCAGTTTTACGTGGAACGGGCGTCAGATGACGTTTAGAAGTCTTCCCCAGGGCTATGTGCATAGTCCTACGATATGTCACCGGCTGGTGGCAGAGCATTTGGCTGAGGTACCGGTTCATCCCCAAATTCAGATATGTCATTATATTGATGATGTTTTGATCCAAGGCGAAACACAAGAGGAAGTTCAGACCCAATTAGACAGAGTCATTGAGTGCCTGCGTGAGAAAGGTTGGGAAATCAACCCAGATAAATTGCAAGGTCCGTCTCAGGCTGTAAAATTTTTGGGTATTAATTGGCATGAAGGGCACCGTGAAGTGATCCCTCAGGTTAAACAGAAGATTCTTGATTTTGCAGTTCCTAGAAATAGGAAAGAAGCCCAGAGCTTCATTGGTCTGTTTGGCTTTTGGCGCCAGCATATTCCTCATTTGAGTCAAATATTGGCCCCCTTGTACCGGGTCACGCGTAAAAAGAATGCATTTGAATGGGATAAACCACAGCAAGATGCATTTAGTCTGGCAAAAGAGGCAATTCAACATGCTCTGGATTTATGGCCTGTACGTGATGGTGACGTGGATTTGAATGTGTCTGTACAGGGCCTTTATGCAAATTGGAGTTTGTGGCAGAAACAAGGCAGGAGTAAAGTACCGTTAGGTTTTTGGACCAAAAAGTTACCTGATGCTGGTGAGCGTTACACACCCTTTGAGAAACAGTTACTTGCTTGTTATTGGGCTCTGGTGGATACCGAGCAATTGACTTTGAAACATGATATAGTTCTGCGTCCGGAAATTCCTATCATGCAGTGGGTTCTGAGTTCGCCGAAAACTCACCGAATTGGACACGCTCAAGAGGCGAGTGTGATTAAATGGAAGTGGTACATACAAGACAGGGCACGTGTGGGCCCGAAAGGAGTTGCTTCTTTACATGAGCAGGTGGCGCGAGCGCCATCGACTGAGACTGAGAGTGAATGTTCCGTACCTTTAGCACAGGAGTCTCCTGTCAAGTGGGGTAAGCCTTTTGATGATTTGTCCGCAGCGGAAAGAAACCATGTTTGGTTCACTGATGGTTCAGCGAGGTTTATAGGGATGACACGGCACTGGAAGGCGGTGTCCTATAATCCGATCACACAGAAACTGTTGAGCACAACTGGTGAAGGTAAAAGCAGCCAATTTGCCGAGCTTTACGCTGTTTACCAAGTTTTGAAACAAGAGTTACCTGGTACATGTCATATTTTCACTGATTCTTGGTCTACTGCCAATGGACTGGCTGTTTGGTTGCCAACTTGGCATTCCCATAATTGGAAGTTACATTCCAAAGAATTATGGGGAAAAGAGTTATGGCAAGAAATTTGGGAGATGCTCCCACAGAGTACTGTTACAATCTTCCATGTGGACGCTCACACCCCGATAGATTCTCTTGACAAATTTTTTCATAACATTGCAGATGAGAAGTCTAAAATTGCTGAGGCAGTGGTGGACAGGCAAGATTCTGATATTGCGGGATTGGCGAAATGGGCACACCAGAAGGCAGGACATTTTGGAGAGAAGGCCACTAGCAGGTGGGCTGCTGATCGAGTAATTTATATTCCCTTAGATTTAATCAAAAATGTTATTTTACACTGCCCCGTTTGTCAGCATATCAGACGGCGTAAGGTGCCCCAAATTGTTAAAGGTCATTTACATCGCGGCAAACTGCCCGCTCAAATTTGGCAGATCGATTACATTGGTCCACTTCCCATGAGTAGGAATTGTCAATATGTTTGCACTATTGTTGATACATACAGTGGCCTGCTGGTAGCCCTTCCCTGTAAGCAAGCTACCCAATTGAATACCATTAAAACATTAGAATTAATTATGATGTACTATGGTGTGCCATTCCAAATTCAATCTGACAATGCATCCCATTTTCGTGGAAGATTGGTACAGGAATTCTGTGCGGAAAACAATATTGAATGGATATTCCATATCCCCTACTACCCACAGGCCTCGGGCCTGGTGGAGAGATTGAATGGCCTGCTAAAGGACCAGCTGCGTAAGTTAACGGATGACAAGTATAAAAATTGGCGAGATTTTTTGCCCCAAGCACTATTGATTTTGAATAATCGTCCTTTTTTAAATGCTGAATCTCCACTTATGCGTTTGTTTCCCCCGAATGCTGAGGCTATGCCTAATGAAATCAGAGAAACTGTGATGTATTGGGAAATTACTCCCGGAGCTTTGGCTCCATGTAGAGCGACCCCAGGGTCGGCAGGTTTAGACTTGCATGCTATGGATGACATTGTTATAAAAAGTAGAGATCGAGTCATCATAGAGACAGGTGTTGGTGTTCAGATACCACCTGGAAATTTCGGATTGATCGCCCCTAGATCGGGGCTGGCTGTAAAAGGCATTCAGGTGCTTGGAGGAATTATCGACAGTGATTATCAGGGAGAGATTAAGGTGCTCCTGCTAAATAGCAGTGAGGTTGACTTACTGATACATCGCACTGACCGAGTGGCTCAATTACTCATAATGCCTGTTTTCAGTGGCGTATTAATGAAAGGCACTGCTCCAACGTTGCTAACTGTACGTGGCCAGAAAGGTTTTGGCTCCACGGATAATCCTGGGGCCAGAGTTTGGGTGCAGTCGCCTAAGAATCCCCCTGAACAAGCAGAGGTCATTGCCACCGGTCAGGATAATACCATTTTGGTTATGAGACCAGGGAAAGATAGCTGGGAAGCGGTCCCGGCTGATAAATGTTATTTACGAGAATGATTAATGCCTGTATTTGGTTCTCTTTCAGATCATTCTTTGGATTGTTGCTGCAGGATGTGTCGGAGCCGGACTGTTTTCAGACTGGTACGACGAGAAAGGAGGGATCCTATCAACCCGGGATGAACTGGGAACCCGAGTGTTGCGTTCCTTCGCTGCATGGGATTCATCATCGAACTTTTGGACCGCACTAGCTAAGAGGGTGACTGACGCCCCTCACTTCTGTTTGACACCGATGAGATCTGTACATGACATTCTGGCGACCTGCCTGGTTGCTGTCCCCGCCTCATTGGAAACTTTAACTCATATTTTTAATGTCTCGAAGGCCCGTCCCAATATTCTCCTGGGTGATTTTGCTACCCATGTATATTGCCCCCTATGTATTGAATTGCCGAACGAGCAAACCCCCATCCAGTCCCAAATACTTACTTATAATATCACACAAGGTGATTTGTGCTTCTTTCTTACGTGTAATCCTAGTGCGATCTCTGAATGTCTGCGCCTAAAACTAAAAGGCGCCACTTCGTTTACAACCCACGAACGGACTTTGTGCTTTCAAAGGACACCGACCACATGTGTTTCAGTTCAGAACAATATGACTTGTAATAGTTTGGTAGTTACCCCCAGTCACTATCGCACGATGTTACTACCTGCCGGATGGCTTTTCTCATGTGGTAATACTTCCTGGCCATTTGTCCCTGCAAACATTTCCGGAGGCCCTTGTGCCATTACGAGACTCAGTTTGTTGATGTTCGCATCGCATCCGAATGCCAACTCTCGTGTGCTTCGAGATACTGTAATGTTACAGGAGGATTGTGACCCATCTTTGCATTTATATTCCAAGTCTGAATACCTTAGCTTAGCTGTTTCAATTATTGGTGTTCCTGCTTTGGCGGTTTATAATGCCAAATCTATTGGGAAAATGGCCTGCTGGATGGTGAAATCTATTAATCATACTTCTACAATTTTGTCTGACATGCTATTAGACGCCCAGGGTGAACGTAGGGCCATTTTGCAAAATAGAGCAGCCATTGATTATCTCTTGCTTAAACATGGACATGATTGCTCGGACTTTGAAGGTCTCTGTTGTTTAACTTGTCTGACCATACACAATCCATTCGTGCTCACATCGACAAGTTGCGTGACTTAACAGAAGAAGTTAGAAAACACATTGACCAGGGCTGGTTTGACTGGCTCTTTAATTGGTTACCTGATATACACATACTACGCCAAATATTAGGTGGTATTTTGATTGCTGTTGCTGTTTTGATTTCTATCTGTTGCTTTATTCAGTGTATTCCTTCATTATTTCAATTCTGCACACTTGGTACTAGACATAGATCAGTTAGCTTTGTTTCATATTATTCTTCCACAGATGTTAGCTCCATTTAATGAATGTATAATAGACTGAAGTCAAGGGTGAAATGTACTGCTCGATTTTTCCGGTCTTATTGTGTTGAAGGGTGATTTAGGTGACTTCAGTCTCTTTCCATTCAAGTCTAAGGGTTAGAGTAGTGTATAGAGCCTACTTATTTGGCACTTCGACATGATCCTGTGTTCTTCCCCATAGATCAGGGTTTGCATATATATCCTAGGGGATAGATTCGTTAGCATTAGGGGTAATCTGTTCTGTAGTGAGGGTATTTCATGGAGCCGTGCTGAATTCAGGCCTGGTAGGCCTTAAACGGGAGAGACTCCATCTTTCCTCCTGCTCTGGCAGCTTGGATGTTTCTAGGTCATAGGCAGTGTTTTAGTTAGGAGGTGTTATTCGCTTGGAGAGAACCGGTTCAGGCCGGCCCTTATCGAAGGATTGTATTTTTCTTCATGCCGAAGACACTACATCAGGCCGGCCGGCTGGGAACGTGTCCTTGGCACAGGGAGGTACAAGAATTTGGTGGGCGGCAGGTTACGGGCTGGAATTTTCCATGAGGAAATGCACGTCTATATTAGTAAAAGTTTGAGGCAGATACTGGCACTTGCTTCTAGTCCATAGGCGGCACCTGGCCGCTGGTAGTAAAGCTGCTACTTATTCCAGGGAAGACAGATGACAAACTTGGAGGTGGAGAAAAACCGAGAAATAGATATTCCAAAGAGAAGAGAGTAGCCGATGAGGAAGAGGTCCCAGTGACTCGGAGAGGGAGACGGGAGTAAACCCGTGATTGCGGAGGTGTGACTTCCAGGCGAAGCAGAGGCGCAGACGAGAAGGGAACCTAGATGACCATTGAGTGCAGGCTACATACGACCAAGGTGATGTCAACCCCTTACTATTAGAGTGTACAACTTAATCTTTCACTTTTCTTTGCAGGTTATGTGATATGTATTATGTTCCGTGAGTGTGCATGTAATAACTAAATAAAGTATTCAGTTTGTAGTAAAGCAATATGTGCTACGTGTTCTTGTGTAAGAGGGTAACCTATTCTTCTAGTCAGCTGTGACTTGACATGAACAGATGTTAATCCTGATCAGGTAGGTGGTAACTGAATAAGGGAGAAAGGAGCCCCTCGAACTGGGGAACAAGTTGTGCTCAACTAGCTGTCTTTGTGTGATCTGATATATAGTTAAAGAAAGGAGGGTCTCCCTGTTTAAATTGAGGCCCTAGAGGAGGGTGCAAGTACAAAAATCTAGTATGAACCTCTAAACCGGCCTGTATAGTTCTTCAACAGATCTGTATAGATTCTGTATTTCCCAATCTAACTATTTAGAGGTTTATATTGCCACATTATTTTCATACAATCCACTAGAATACAGTGTTATAGACAAAAATAAATTTTTATTTGTTTTTACTCTTTTTTCATCTTAAGACAATTTATACATTTTTTGGCAAGTGAAGCTAATCAGTTTTCACACATAATTTAGAATACAGACATTTTTACAAAAGGCATAATTATGAAAAAAGACATCCTAGACATCTACAATATAAAAAAGCATCTACTATCCATTCATACATCATGCTTGCACTCAAACAGAAAACAGTAAAGAAAATTAGTCTAAAGATAGAAGGCTAAAACTATGAATTGGTCAGATTTTTCCGTTGACTGAAAATAGGGAAGATGCTGGTTTACAATATCTTCGATATTGGCAAATTTGGCGGTCAACGCGCGTTTCAGTGGGTGAACCACCTTCTTCAGGACCAACTGCCGGAATTAGCAAGTAGGAATGTTAAAAAAGGATGTCGGGGTGTCTGTGAAATAAGCACAAGGGATTTGTAATTGGCAAATGGTAGGGAAACAATAATTTGCATTGAAATTTAACATTTTACAAAGAGGGGATAGCTATCATGCGCTTTAGATGTAGAGTTTTTAGAACGAGGGAACATGCGTCGAGAAGTGAAGTATGAAACTTCAGAGACGACCCAAAGGTAATTTGTGGATAGCAGTGAAGAAGACTCATATGGAAACAAGTGACTGATGAAAAGTGAGCTCCCAGAGAAAGGATTTATAGAAATCAGCGGAAGAATGTGCACTGAAGATACCTGTGAATTCATCTCCTGAGATATAGGTATATAGCCTAACAAATCTGCTTTTTCTTGGAGAAAGCGGTACTTTGTATTTCTGTAGTAAACAAAGCAATGAGAATCTTTGACAAAAATGAAGAACAATCTATTGTGGCATTACAGAGGCTGTAATTAAAGTGTCTATTTAGATACCTTAAAAGATCTGGATGTGAGCATATGTTCTCACACTATAGTATATCTGTGCAGCTGCCGGTATTTGTCAATGGGACGGTACCTATAATTCTACAAAAGGAAGATTTTTGTGTCATGTTGTCTTTTGACATATGTTTACCAAGAAATAGTATAGTTTAATGGTCATCAAATGTACCTCAAATACGGTTTCCCATTCCCAAAGGGTTTCACATTCAAGCAGCAGTGTAGGCGTTCCTCCTGTCTATCATTCTTCAGAATGTGCTTTCGATTTAAAGGCGTTCGTTTCGTTACGGCATAACGCTGTCAGCGGAAAAAACATAATATGGCTTTTTAGGTGATGCATCCGCATTGCAACTGTGAGATGTGGTCATGTTCAAAATAAGGAGCGAACGACCACCCAAGTATGCTGACAATTAATAACTGTAATAACTGTATCTATAAATATCCGCCCCAAGTGGCCCGACCAGATCTAAAATGACCCCATAGCTGTCCTGAGCTGAGAACGGCGGTACAGGAATAGGTGAGCCTCTAGTGCGTGGCTGTAGCGTAATCCTTAAGGGACAGTCGGCTAAGACAAACAACACGCAAATTTAGAGGGTAAATATTGTCAGATAGACTTTAAGCTGACATAGCTGTTAATATCTCCCTCTGATAGAAAAAAACACATATTTGCATCCGGAAGCTGAGAACAAAAACAGGAGAGGGTCCAGCGCTACAAAGTAAAGTTTAAGAAGCCTCGAATCAAAGTTTGAAGTTTAACAGCCTACAGTAACCTCTGCCAGGGATTCCTGCTAATATTTGGGGGCATACCTGCGTTCGCTCTGACGTCGTAGGGCATCCATCACCAGGAGTCGACATCTTGTGTTGTGAGATTGTCGAATTTATTGCACCAAGTCAGTCTCGCGAGATGACGTGCCTTCACTAAAAGCGTGACTGGTATCGAACACGATATCCAGGCGCCATCTTGGAGTGGGGTTGAGGTCTTATTGATAATGCAGAAAGTCGTGTGAAATGGGAGGGAAAAATTCGTAACCGTGTTGTATACAGGACAAATGGGGATAATCAGCTGGTAGTAAACACAACCGGAAGCGATGGAATATAATTAAGACGAAAATTGGCACCCGGTCTGAATTTCTCTAAGTGGGATTACGCGGCTAATAACACGAGTGTCCCATATATGATCCATATTGCGAGTTAGATATCCGTTACGTACTTTTATTATATAAAGAAAAAAACAGAAAAACTAAAAAAAGATATAAGGTGGTTTTCACAAGAAAAAATTTACCCTTATCTACAAAGTAATTTCTTCCAACAGGAGGAACTACAAGCAGGACAGTCGAACATGTACCCCAATAAAAGACAGAAAATAGTCACCTTTTCTGATACCAATTCCTCTGATTCTGAACATGAGAATGCATACCTAAACGATGAATACGAGTACAACCCTAGAAATCGTAGGGGAGCCATGCACAATCACCAACAGTATGGCCATTCCCCTTTTTTAGAGCAGGGCAGGGGCAGGGGACGAGCAAGATTTCAAAGACGAGGCAGGAGCAATTACCATCCAACAGAGCAAGCACATCCTCAGCCATACATGAGAACGAGGAATCAGCAATATTGGAAGTCGCAATAGGTAGTGATGCAGAAACCATACCTATATTCAATCTTTCAAGACACCAATTAACCAATGCTGAATGCACGCTCCTTAGCAAAGGTCTCTCCTTTGTCCCCAGCACCCCCCCTGACATTTTTACTCTAAATAAAGACTTATTCTCCTTCTTTAGGAAAGTCCGTTTACAGAAGTTTATGTCAAATCTAATTCCTCTAGAAGAGGAAGAAAATCACTCTGGTTGCAAACCACCATCTAATTTCACACCAACGTTGGAAATGGTGGGACCTGAAGTTGCAATTTTTGAAAAGATGGTAATTAAAGAACTGGAGAAAGTTACCAAATTTATTCGCAAACCAACTCCTAATTTGACAAAATCTGAAACTACAGCTCTCAAGGAACTAGCTGGCAACAACTCCATAATAATCAAACCGAGTGACAAAGCGGGTGGCATTGTCATCCTTGACAGTGATAACTACTCACAAAAAGTGGAAACTATGCTCAAAATACCAGAGCACTACCAACCAGCGCGCAGATCAGCCCTTAAGGAACTGCAAACTAGAATAGAGACCAGCACATCAAAAGCTTTCAGAGATGGCTATATTTGCCAAAAAGAATTGACTTTCTTAAATAAAAACAACGCGACAATCTCGACACTCTATGGTGTTCCCAAAACCCATAAAGATATACGGGATCCCCCTTTGCGTCCTATCATTTCGTCTATCAACTCACTCACAGAACCGTTGTCACAATACGTAGACTCGTTCCTTTGCCCCCTGACCAAACAATATCGGTCATACATCAAGGACACAGGCCACATGATTGCAACTGTGGAACACATGCCATTTAACAAAGAAAGCCAACTCTTGGTTACATTGGATATAGAGTCTCTCTATACTAATATACCTCAAGACCGAGCATTACAGGCAGTGGAAACCCTTTTGAATAGAACACAGGGTGAGAGATCCAATGCCTTCATCTTGGAATGCTTAGATACAGTACTCCATCATAACTACTTTAAGTTTAAAGATCAACTGTATAAGCAAGTACAAGGCACCAGCATGGGGGCTTCCTGTGCACCGAGTGTAGCCAACACGTACATGGGGGAATTCGAGCTAAAACATATCTACAACGAAGTTGCCCCCTTCTACGAAAACATTGCCACCTGGCATAGGTTCATAGACGACATTTTCTTCATTTGGACAGGAACTGTAGAGGACCTCAATCAATTCATTGACTGGCTCAATCATAGTGAATACAACCTTAAATTTACCGCACATCACTCGCCAGAAAAAGTAGAATTCTTAGACATATGGATAAACGGCGGTACAGGAAATCTGGAGGTCAGCTTATACCGTAAACCTACAGCAAAGAACACTATTTTACAACACACTAGTTTTCATCCCTCCTGCCAAAAAGATTCTATCCCCTTCGGGAATTTCTTAGAATCAGACGCAACTGTACGAATCTACATGAATACAACAAACATGCAGAAGACCTAAAGAAAAGGCTCCTACTTAGAGGTTACCCTAAACGCCTCATCAAACAATCTTTTAAACGAGCCAAATACTACAATCGTGACAGCCTTTTCCAGGGCCGGGAAAAAAGTCCCATAGAACGACTTGTCTGTGTAATTAACCATTCTAATTACAATCAGAAAGTCCAGCAAATATTGAATAAGAATTGGAAAATTCTCAATGCGAATGACAACAGCAAAGCTCTTGAAAAACCCTTAGTAGCTTTCAGGAGAAATGCCAATCTTAAGGACAAGCTAGTGCACAGTAGAATGCAACAAACTAACACCCGTTTGGTTCAAAGCACTATAAATGGATTACCAGAAATTCTAGGTAACCACAGATGTGGCACTTGCCACGCTTGCCCGACAGCCATCACCACAGACACATGGTCATATGGAACCAGAAGAGGTAGACTCAAAAGTCATACAAATTGCAGGAGCAGCAATATAATCTACCTCATCCTCTGCCCCTGCGGCCTAGGCTATATAGGAGAAACTGGCCGTGAATTCCGCACAAGGCTCTCGGAGCACAAATCGGCCATTAGAACCCGAAAGGAACATGCCCCGATGGTTCAACATTATGTGGAATATAACCATGGAGAACAAGATCTCAAATGGCTCATATTGGAAAAAGTAACTCCAAAGTCAGGCCAAGATACGCACAAAGTGCGTAAAAACAGAGAGACATTCTGGATTTTTCATTGTGACACTGTCCGAAAAGGTCTGAATGAGGAGATTGTAAGGATACGTGGGTTGATCCGCAGGAGCGTCAGGTCCGTGAAGACAATTCTCAGTCTTCCCCTGCGGTTCCCCGTCTCTATCAAACACTAGAGAACCGGAGGACACGCCAGGGGAAAACAGGGAAACAAAACAAGGGAAGGAGGGTAAGACGTCAAGATAGTGGCAGAGGCGGATCCCAGGGTGAGACTCTTCGGTGCTGTAATGAAAGGTAGATTATAGACCATCCACATATAAGTACCTACAATTAACACCTTGCCAATTGTACAGTCCTACCTCTCGATATGCCCTTTCCTATGGAGGATCTTGTTCCCAGTCAGGAGGTATGAACCGTGGAAAGTAGAGTCTAGTATCCTATGTGACATAAAACACTGATTGAGAGCCTGTCCCACGCCCAATAGCCTCAGATCTGCCTTAAGTATCACTCACCCTTTGTGAACACCCAAAAGCCCCAATTCTGCAACAGGTTAACCAAGTTGATGTTGATAAAGGGCTGAAGACTACAGGGGAATAGAACAACAATCGTTACCTCACGCCCGCTCTAGGGTAAACCGTGTATATAAAGAAAGGTAGCGCACAGCGCTATTACCGTGTTTCTGATGTATACTGGTCAAACCATACCGTGGTCCACGCAAGTGCTCCACCTCCTTCCTTCAGTTCTTAGCCATGGAGGGTCCTCACAGAATGGGAATAGAAAGGGGGTTCGGAAGGGAAGAGGACCAGCTGGCGAGCAAAACGCTGAGGAACCACGAGCTTTACACTCGAGACTTAATTACTGGGAGGTGCGCGGGGATGAGCGGCACCTCTCACTCCAGGGTATACCAAACCCGGGATATTTCAGCTGTTTAGAGGGTGCGGGTATGTGGGGACCGACTGACAAAGGTGCAAGGAACAAAGCACTTAACAAGGGAATATAAATGTAACTTAGGATTGGAACGAAAACACAGAGCCAGAGCACACACTAGACGCCACCAACAGGGAGTGATTGAAATAGTAAACACAAACGGGGGAACCAGCGCACTCACAAATCTTGCGGAGTCCCAGAGACTACTGTGATGCAAGAATAGAGCACTAACCACCAACTTGATGCATCCGACGAAACAACAGAGAGTGGCGCTTCCAGAACGCCAAGGACGCGGAACGAGCCGCGAGAAACAACGAACAGTAAAGAAGGACTCCCGGAAACAGGAAATCAATAACCGGAAGACAGGCTACACTAACTAGGACGGAATTAGATTCCAGGCTAGAACGCTAAGCGCGTTCGTGAAATCTCAGAGTCCTTATATACTGGACCGCCTGCCGCTCCTAACCGTGGGGCATGACAGAGATTATTTGGATAACCACATAACAAACTACATATTTAGGCTTATATATATATAGGCTTTTTGGCCTGTGTATATTTTCCTGACTAACATCAGCCTAATGTCACTCTATGTACCAGTCTATTAACTCGCCACCTGTCCTCATAGCGACCAGATGACCTTACTGCATTCCGCATGGTTGACTGCTCCCTCTAACTGACACTTCTTTCAGGTCCCCCATGAGACTAATCTGTAAGAACTATCACCCACTCCAACATGGCGCTGACCTTACTATATCCTATCTAGAGGCAGCATTAGGCGCGTGTTGTAACAACAAAGTTTATTTGCGCACAATTCATATTCTCGAGAAATAAAAGTACGTAACGGATATCTAACTCGCAATATGGATCATATATGGGACACTCGTGTTATTAGCCGCGTAATCCCACTTAGAGAAATTCAGACCGGGTGCCAATTTTCGTCTTAATTATATTCCATCGCTTCCGGTTGTGTTTACTACCAGCTGATTATCCCCATTTGTCCTGTATACAACACGGTTACGAATTTTTCCCTCCCATTTCACACGACTTTCTGCATTATCAATAAGACCTCAACCCCACTCCAAGATGGCGCCTGGATATCGTGTTCGATACCAGTCACGCTTTTAGTGAAGGCACGTCATCTCGCGAGACTGACTTGGTGCAATAAATTCGACAATCTCACAACACAAGATGTCGACTCCTGGTGATGGATGCCCTACGACGTCAGAGCGAACGCAGGTATGCCCCCAAATATTAGCAGGAATCCCTGGCAGAGGTTACTGTAGGCTGTTAAACTTCAAACTTTGATTCGAGGCTTCTTAAACTTTACTTTGTAGCGCTGGACCCTCTCCTGTTTTTGTTCTCAGCTTCCGGATGCAAATATGTGTTTTTTTCTATCAGAGGGAGATATTAACAGCTATGTCAGCTTAAAGTCTATCTGACAATATTTACCTTCTAAATTTGCGTGTTGTTTGTCTTAGCCGACTGTCCCTTAAGGATTACGCTACAGCCACGCACTAGAGGCTCACCTATTCCTGTACCGCCGTTCTCAGCTCAGGACAGCTATGGGGTCATTTTAGATCTGGTCGGGCCACTTGGGGCGGATATTTATAGATACAGTTATTACAGTTATTAATTGTCAGCATACTTGGGTGGTCGTTCGCTCCTTATTTTGAACATGACCACATCTCACAGTTGCAATGCGGATGCATCACCTAAAAAGCCATATTATGTTTTTTCCGCTGACAGCGTTATGCCGTAACGGGACGAACGCCTTTAAATCGAAAGCACATTCTGAAGAATGATAGACAGGAGGAACGCCTACACTGCTGCTTGAATGTGAAACCCTTTGGGAATGGGAAACCGTATTTGAGGTACATTTGATGACCATTAAACTATACTATTTCTTGGTAAACATATGTCAAAAGACAACATGACACAAAAATCTTCCTTTTGTAGAATTATAGGTACCGTCCCATTGACAAATACCGGCAGCTGCACAGATATACTATAGTGTGAGAACATATGCTCACATCCAGATCTTTTAAGGTATCTAAATAGACACTTTAATTACAGCCTCTGTAATGCCACAATAGATTGTTCTTCATTTTTGTCAAAGATTCTCATTGCTTTGTTTACTACAGAAATACAAAGTACCGCTTTCTCCAAGAAAAAGCAGATTTGTTAGGCTATATACCTATATCTCAGGAGATGAATTCACAGGTATCTTCAGTGCACATTCTTCCGCTGATTTCTATAAATCCTTTCTCTGGGAGCTCACTTTTCATCAGTCACTTGTTTCCATATGAGTCTTCTTCACTGCTATCCACAAATTACCTTTGGGTCGTCTCTGAAGTTTCATACTTCACTTCTCGACGCATGTTCCCTCGTTCTAAAAACTCTACATCTAAAGCGCATGATAGCTATCCCCTCTTTGTAAAATGTTAAATTTCAATGCAAATTATTGTTTCCCTACCATTTGCCAATTACAAATCCCTTGTGCTTATTTCACAGACACCCCGACATCCTTTTTTAACATTCCTACTTGCTAATTCCGGCAGTTGGTCCTGAAGAAGGTGGTTCACCCACTGAAACGCGCGTTGACCGCCAAATTTGCCAATATCGAAGATATTGTAAACCAGCATCTTCCCTATTTTCAGTCAACGGAAAAATCTGACCAATTCATAGTTTTAGCCTTCTATCTTTAGACTAATTTTCTTTACTGTTTTCTGTTTGAGTGCAAGCATGATGTATGAATGGATAGTAGATGCTTTTTTATATTGTAGATGTCTAGGATGTCTTTTTTCATAATTATGCCTTTTGTAAAAATGTCTGTATTCTAAATTATGTGTGAAAACTGATTAGCTTCACTTGCCAAAAAATGTATAAATTGTCTTAAGATGAAAAAAGAGTAAAAACAAATAAAAATTTATTTTTGTCTATAACACTGTATTCTAGTGGATTGTATGAAAATAATGTGGCAATATAAACCTCTAAATAGTTAGATTGGGAAATACAGAATCTATACAGATCTGTTGAAGAACTATACAGGCCGGTTTAGAGGTTCATACTAGATTTTTGATCTGATATATAGTAACACTGATTCCCTTGTTATATGTCGTGGTAATTATAGGATGAACTCGTGCTAAGGCTGCCGTCTGGGCAGGAAGTCCTGGGTCCGTTTGGGACCGCGAGGCTGTGGCTGCCGTCTGGGCAGGAAGTCCTGGGTCCGTTTGGGACCGCGAGGCTGTGGCTGCCGTCTGGGCAGGAAGTCCTGGGTCCGTTTGGGACCGCGAGGCTGTGGCTGCCGTCTGGGCAGGAAGTCCTGGGTCCGTTTGGGACCGCGAGGCTGTGACTGCCGTCTGGGCAGGAAGTCCTGGGTCCGTTTGGGACCGCGAGGCTGTGGCTGCCGTCTGGGCAGGAAGTCCTGGGTCCGTTTGGGACCGCGAGGCTGTGACTGCCGTCTGGGCAGGAAGTCTGTGGCTGCCGTCTGGGCAGGAAGTCCTGGGTCCGTTTGGGACCGCGAGGCTGTGACTGCCGTCTGGGCAGGAAGTCTGTGGCTGCCGTCTGGGCAGGAAGTCCTGGGTCCGTTTGGGACCGCGAGGCTGTGACTTGTAGGTCTTGGTATATATAGTAGGAATTCCCTGTCCTTAGGTGGTACATATATGTGGTTATTTAGGTGTAAATAGGCCCTAGGGAGGGGGTAACGTTCTGGTTTGGGTTAGAGAGGCTCTGCTGAGCGGGTTCTATCTGATCCGAAAACCCAAGCAGAACAGATAGCCATGTGACAAATGACATGATTCAAGTTGTTACTCAGAGAAAATGTCCATTGGCACTCACTACACCTGTCAACATGTCTCAATGTTTCATATGCGTGACCTTGTTGTTTTGTTGTGAAGGACAATGATGTGCCTGCATGACAGATGTCTCCCAAGGAAGTGCACAAGACACCACCTTTCCACTTTCCAGGGACACGCTGGCACATTTTAAAGTAAGGCACAGTTTGAACAAAACTTGTTTGGAGTTCATACATATACATCTTCCCACAGTGTGCTAGCAATTGGGTTAGTCCTTGGTTATTGCTGATACCAACTTACGAATGTCAAGTCATCCAGACCACCCTGGTGCCATGTATATGTACTTACTGATACGCCATTTCTGCCTAACAGTGGCTGATTTGAATGCGTCTGGCAGCTCAGACAATGACTGTGTACATGTAGTTTGGTGTGCACCTCCTTGTGTGACTTCTGCTATACAGACACATGTGTGTTGTGTTCACAGAGTGCCACATTCACACATGCTAGACATGTCCATTATGTTAAGGGTTGTGATTCTCCAGGAGTCACAATGTATTGCTTTGGGGTGTCAAAAGTACTCACAGGTCTCTGAGTGTGGGGACACCTTCTGCATTGGCATGTGGTATTTGGCCTTCGTTGCGACAATACTGTTTGTTTCACAGTGAACAAGAGGTGGCATGCCTTCATAGTCTCGCTGTGCTCAACTGATCCCAGACACTAGCTTCTCATGATCTTGTTATTTCAAGTTATTTGCTGTTGTGTCCTAATTTTCTTTGTATCCAAGTGGCATGGTGGGTCAACCAACTGGGGAGTGCAGGGCTTACATATGTGGGGAGTATCCTAGATGTTACTCATGATGCCTTTCCTGATATGCAGTGTTGCCTATTTTGTTTGGACTCATGTGTCAGATGTATACAGGTGACTGATTTTTCCTGTCTCTTCACCTTGCCCACAGCATCATCGGAGGACACCGAGGGAGACACCGGCACGGACGTGGAGGAGGGATCGAGCAGTTGTGCCACCACTGCTGAGGAGTCGGTGGAATCTAGTGGCACGGAGGGCGAGGGGAGTGAGGCGGAGGACCTGCCCAGTACCAACACTGATTACGAGGCGGACGGGTCCGAGGCTGAGCTCCCAGAGGGGGCGGACGCTGCTCCCACAGCTGAAAGCAGCAGTACATCTCTCGCCGCCCCCTCCATTCCCATCACCGCCCTCCCACTTGCTCGGGTCCCTTCTGTCCGTGCTAGGCGACCACATGTCTCCTTTGTGCCAGGCACCGCACCCCCTACCCCTGTCCCCCCTACTGCCCTCGCTGCTGAGTCTGTGGACATTCAGCGGCAGTTGCAAGTTGGGCAGACATCGATCCTGACTGTCCTCCATGGCCACACCAGACTGCTGACACAGATGGTGTCGTACATGGAGGGCATGTCATCAGCGATGTCTGACCAACGGAGGATGCTGAGGTCCATGGACTCGACACTGACGGCAGTAGTGAATCAGCTGCAGCGCTGCGTCCCCCCTACCCCTGCCCCATCCACAAGTTCCACAACCATGCCTGTCCCAGGCACACCAAGACATCCACACACACGCACCCCACCAGACAGTAGCAGCACACCACCACATAAGGGCAAGCGCACACCTCCTGACACGCACACTCAGGGGGAAGCAGGCACACCCACTGGGTCTGGGGCACACAGGCAGGCATGCAGCCACAGTCCTCGTCCACGTGACTCACTCCCCAGTCCCTCCGATGTCACTCCCCTTGGCTCCCCTGCCCCAGATTCGGAGAAGGAGGCCTACTTTGCTGGGCTGGGCCTCAGCCCCACTAGTTCACCTGGCCGGAAACGGTCAAGGCACTCTACGGGTAGGGGAGTTAAGTCCTCCAGCCTGTCCACCACCTCCCCCAGTAGCGCTGCAACCCATCCCTCCGACCCCCCCCCTCCTTGGGGCCTGTTGTTTCTCCGGGTGCAGGGGAGACGCTTGAAGAACTGGCAGAAGTGTGCAGCGCCAGAGCTCGCCTCCACCTTTGGCGCTGCCCCACCCCCTGTGGTGGAGTCGTCCGTCCCTGCACCAACCACACCTACCCTTCCCCCTCCTGTCCCTGCGGTGCCTGGTCCTTCCTCACATGATGCCCCCCCGCAGTCGACGACACAGTCTTGTGATGTGCAGGCAAGCTAGGGGAGACGCATGGCCATGTGTTCCCCCCAATGACTGATGTAATGGACTGGCAATTGGCCTTTGTGAATAGTCTCGTTTACACATTCTTATTTTGCTGCTGAATAGAGCCTTTTCTTTTTCGTTTGTAAAGTCTTGCATTTCAGGTATTGATGTTGATGCTGATGCTACAGGAGTTGGGGTTGTGGGCATGTGTTATGTTTCAGGGACATGTTGTACTCTGCTGCTCATGGGGTGGAACCTGGTATCTGCGTGCCATCACAAGGTCTCTGCAAAGATTCTTTGTCGTGTATGCTCTTTGTGTTTGGAGACATTGTCCCAAGGAGTGTTCTTTCCTCTGTGTCACCTGACATCTCCCCTGCAGAGAGTTGCACAATTGTTGTGTTGCCCTGTGTCTACATATACTTGGCTGGTGATGGATCCGTTCAACTCTGGCCATGCCTGCTCAGCAATGTGTCCGGCTGCATATTCTGTGCCATCCTTGGTACTCACTGTACTTGTGTATAGAGTGTTTTGCCATGCCTTCATGGAGACATTGTCCCTTTTCCGCACAATGCATGTGTGTAATCCCAGCCTAGTACACATATGGTACTTGTCCTGCTGGGTATTTGAACACCTGACTCACAATTGTGGCCTTTGTATCTGTGAGAACTCCACCCAATTCCTTCCGTGACAGACAACATCTTGGTGGCTAGCCCAGCACCTGAACATTCCTATCAGTCCTGGGATGTGCGTGTCAGTGTGTGTTCTCTTTGGCTCTCTTAGTTTATTAGGCAGTGGCATGACTATACAGTCTTGTGGCATGATCTCAGTGTGTGTATTGTGCTGCATCTGCCAGGGGTGGTTTGTCCTCACACCCACATGTGGTGTGTCATGCAGTGGGGGAATGACATCCATCCTCCTCGGAGTGGGACACTGCTGTCAGTGATGTGTTGTTATGGCACTATCATCATTGTCCTAAGTTAGGGATACGTACATTGGCCCATGGAGCTGTGGTCATCTGATAATGATGTACACCCCCCCATATCTCTGTCCACTGCTGGGAGTCCTCTGCACCCACCCCCATGGCTCTGTCCACTGCTGGGAGTCTTCTGCACCCACCCCTCATATGTCTGGGCACTGCTGGGGGTCATAGGCACCCACCCCTCATATGTCTGGGCACTGCTGGGGGTCGTCTGTACCCACCCCTCATATGTCTGGGCACTGCTGGGAGTCATAGGCACCCACCTCTCATATGTCTGGGCACTGCTGGGGGTCCTCTGCACCCACCCCTCATATGTCTGGGCACTGCTGGGAGTCATAGGCACCCACCCCTCATATGTCTGGGCACTGCTGGGAGTGATAGGCACCCACCCCTCATATGTGTGGTCACTGCTGGGGGTCCTCTGCACCCACCCCTCATATGTCTGGGCACTGCTGGTATTCCTCTTCACCCACCCACCCACTTGCGCCCTTGCTGTGGTACACTGCTGTCCTGGCCATACACCACCCCCAATTTACAGCTGATGTGCTGCACCAAGCCGTACGCCTGCATCCGTGGCGTGTGTATGCCTTGTATCCATCATGTAATGGGGCTGTAGGGGTACGCGTGTACGGACCGTACCCACGCTCTGGGGGCGTGAGTACGGTCCGTACCACCATTGTACTGGTGATGTAGGGGTACGCATGTATGGACCGTACCCACGGTCTGGAGCGTGAGTACGGTCCGTACACGCGTACCCCTACATCACCACTACTATGGTGGTACGGACTGTACCCACGCTCTGGGGGCGTGTGTACGGTCCGTACCACCATTGTAGTTGTGATGTAGGGGTACGCGTGTACGGACCGTACCCATGCTCTGGGGGCGTGGGTACGGGCCGTACCACCATTGTAGTGGTGATGTAGGGGTACACGTGGTACTGCCCGTACCCACGCTCTGGGGCGTGGGTACGGGCCGTACCACCATTGTAGTGGTGATGTAGGGGTACGCGTGTACAGGCCGTACCACCATTGTAGTGGTGATGTAGGGGTACACGTGTATGGACCGTACCCACGCTCTGGGGGCGTGGGTACGGGCCGTACCACCATTGTAGTGGTGATATAGGGGTACGCGTGTACGGACCGTACCCACGCTCTGGGGGCGTGGGTAAGGGCCGTACCACCATTGGTACCACCATTGTAGTGGTGATGTAGGGGTACGCGTGTACGGACCGTACCCAAGCTCTGGCGGCGTGTGTACGGTCCGTACCACCATTGTAGTGGTGATGTAGGGGTACGCGTGTACGGACCGTACCCACGCTCTGGGGCGTGGGTACGGGCCGTACCACCATTGTAGCGGTGATGTAGGGATACGCGTGTACGGACCGTACCCACGCTCTGGGGGCGTGCGTACGGTCCGTACCACCATTGTAGTGGTGATGTAGGGGTACGCGTGTACGGACCGTACCCACGCTCTGGGGGCGTGGGTACGGGCCGTACCACCATTGTAGTGGTGATGTAGGGGTACACGTGGTACGGCCCGTACCAATGCTCTCGGGCGTGGGTACGGGCCGTACCACCATTGTAGTGGTGATGTAGGGGTACGCGTGTACGGACCGTACCCACGCTCTGGGGCGTGGGTACGGTCCATACACGCGTACCCCTACATCACCACTACTATGGTGGTACGGACCGTACCCACGCTCTGGGGGCGTAGGTATGGGCCGTACCACCATTGTAGTGGTGATGTAGGGGTACGCGTGTACGGGCCGTACCACCATTGTAGTGGTGATGTAGGGGTACACGCGTACGGACCGTACCCACGCTCTGGGGGACGTGGGTACGGGCCGTACCACCATTGTAGTGGTGATATAGGGGTACGCGTGTACGGACCGTACCCACGCTCTGGGGGCATGGGTACGGGCCGTACCACCATTGTAGTGGTGATGTAGGGGTACGCGTGTATGGACCGTACCCAAGCTCTGGCGGCGTGTGTACGGTCCGTACCACCATTGTAATGGTGATGTAGGGGTACGCGTGTACGGACGGTACCCACGCTCTGGGGCGTGGGTACGGGCTGTACCACCATTGTAGTGGTGATGTAGGGATACGCGTGTACGGACCATACCCACGCTCTGGGGGCGTGTGTACGGTCCGTACCACCATTGTAGTGGTGATGTAGGGGTACGCGTGTACGGACCATACCCACGCTCTGGGGGCGTGTGTATGGTCCGTACCACCATTGTAGTGGTGATGTAGGGGTACGCGTGTATGGACCGTACCCACGCTCTGGGGGCGTGGGTACGGGCCGTACCACCATTGTAGTGGTGATGTAGGGGTACGCGTGTATGGACCGTACCCACGCTCTGGGGCGTGGGTACGGTCCGTACACGCGTACCCCTACATCACCACTACTATGGTGGTACGGACTGTACCCACGCTCTGGGGGCGTGGGTACGGTCCGTACCACCATTGTAGTGGTAATGTAGGGGTACGTGTGTACGGACCGTACCCACGCTCTGGGGGCGTGGGTACGGGCCGTACCACCATTGTAGTGGTGATGTAGGGGTACGCGTGTACGGACCGTACCCATGCTCTGGGGGTGTGGGTACGGTCCATACCACCATTGTAGTGGTGATGTAGGGGTACGCGTGTACGGACCGTACCCACGCTCTGGGGGGCGTGGGTACGTCCCGTAACACCATTATGGTGGTGACAGGTACGCGTCCACGTCCACTTCCGTTGTGGAGGGACGTGGGATTGGTGGACACGCCCCCCGAAGTGACCAGACCATGGAGGTAATTAATGTGCAGGTTGTATTTGTATTTTGTGGGGTGGGGGTTATGTTTCCTACCCCTTGCATCCCCCCCTTTTCCTCTGGGGGTTGTTCTGACCTTCTGCGGTGTCTGCGGCGGTTTTTGAACACTAGGTCGTAGGCTATGAGGGCCGGGATGACGCGTAGGTTGGGGTCCATGGCTGTCCGTCGCATACCGGTGCTCCTTGTTCGCGTCGTCCTCAATTTCCCGGCAGTTTTTGGCTCCCGTAAAACATGCTACGTACCACCATTGTACTGGTGATGTAGGGGTACGCGTGTATGGACCGTACCCACGCTCTGGGGCGTGGGTACGGTCCGTACACACGTACCCCTACATCACCACTACTATGGTGGTACGGACTGTACCCACACTCTGGGGGCGTGTGTACAGTCCGTACCACCATTGTAGTGGTGATGTAGGGGTACGCGTGTACGGACCGTACCCACGCTCTGGGGGCGTGGGTACGGGCCGTACCACCATTGTAGTGGTGATGTAGGGGTACACGTGGTACTGCCCGTACCCACGCTCTGGGGCGTGGGTACGGGCCGTACCACAATTGTAGTGGTGATGTAGGGGTACGCGTGTACGGGCCGTACCACCATTGTAGTGGTGATGTAGGGGTACACGTGTACGGACCGTACCCACGCTCTGGGGGCGTGGGTACGGGCCGTACCACCATTGTAGTGGTGATGTAGGGGTACGCGTGTACGGGCCGTACCACCATTGTAGTGGTGATGTAGGGGTACACGTGTACGGACCGTACCCACGCTCTGGGGGCGTGGGTACGGGCCGTACCACCATTGTAGTGGTGATATAGGGGTACGCGTGTACGGACCGTACCCACGCTCTGGGGGCGTGGGTACGGGCTGTACCACCATTGTAGTGGTGATGTAGGGGTACGCGTGTACGGACCGTACCCAAGCTCTGGCGGCGTGTGTACGGTCCGTACCACCATTGTAGTGGTGATGTAGGGGTACGGGTGTACGGACCGTACCCACGCTCTGGGGCGTGGGTACGGGCCGTACCACCATTGTAGTGGTGATGTAGGGATACGCGTGTACGGACCGTACCCACGCTCTGGGGGCGTGTGTACGGTCCATACCACCATTGTAGTGGTGATGTAGCGGTACGCGTGTACGGACTGTACACACGCTCTGGGGGCGTGTGTACGGTCCGTACCACCATTGTAGTGGTGATGTAGGGGTACGCGTGTACGGACCGTACCCACGCTCTGGGGGTGTGGGTACGGGCCGTACCACCATTGTAGTGGTGATGTAGGGGTACACATGGTACGGCCCGTACCAATGCTCTGGGGCGTGGGTACGGGCCGTACCACCATTGTAGTGGTGATGTAGGGGTACGCGTGTACGGACCGTACCCACGCTCTGGGGCGTGGGTACGGTCCATACATGCGTACCCCTACATCACCACTACTATGGTGGTACGGCCGTACCACCATTGTAGTGGTGATGTAGGGGTACGCGTGTACGGGCCGTACCACCATTGTAGTGGTGATGTAGGGGTACACGTGTACGGACCGTACCCACGCTCTGGGGGCGTGGGTACGGGCCGTACCACCATTGTAGTGGTGATATAGGGGTACGCGTGTACGGACCGTACCCACGCTCTGGGGGCGTGGGTACGGGCCGTACCACCATTGTAGTGGTGATGTAGGGGTACACGTGTACGGACCGTACCCAAGCTCTGGTGGCATGGTTACGGTCCGTGCCACCATTGTAGTGGTGATGTAGGGGTACGCGTATACGGACCGTACCCACGCTCTGGGGCGTGGGTACGGGCCGTACCACCATTGTAGTGGTGATGTAGGGATACGCGTGTACGGACCGTACCCACGCTCTGGGGGCGTGTGTACGGTCCGTACCACCATTGTAGTGGTGATGTAGGGGTACGCGTGTACGGACCGTACCCACGCTCTGGGGGCGTGTGTACGGTCCGTACCACCATTGTAGTGGTGATGTAGGGGTATGCGTGTACGGACCGTACCCACGCTCTGGGGGCGTGGGTACGGGCCGTACCACCATTGTAGTGGTGATGTAGGGGTACGCGTGTACGGACCGTACCCACGCTCTGGGGGCGTGGGTACGGTCCATACACGCGTACCCCTACTTCACCACTACTATGGTGGTACGGACCATACCCATGCTCTGGGGGCGTGGGTACGGTCCATACCACCATTGTAGTGGTGATGTAGGGGTACGCGTGTACGGACCGTACCCACGCTCTGGGGGGCGTGGGTATGTCCCGTAACACCATTATGGTGGTGACAGGTACGCGTCCACGTCCACTTCCGTTGTGGAGGGACGTGGGATTGGTGGACATGTCCCCCGAAGTGACCAGACCATGGAGGTAATTAATGTGCAGGTTGTATTTGTATTTTGTGGGGTGGGGGTTATGTTTCCTGCCCCTTGCATCCCCCCCCCTTTTCCTCTGGGGGTTGTTCTGACCTTCTGCGGCATCTGCGGCGGTTTCTGAACACTAGGTCGTAGGCTATGAGGGCCGGGATGACGCGTAGGTTGGGGTCCATGGCTGTCCGTCGCATACCGGTGCTCCTTGTTCGCGTCGTCCTCAATTTCCCGGCAGTTTTTGGCTCCCATAAAAAATGCTACGTGCGGAGTGACGTCGGCACGATTCGTACTTGCTGGTCCGTAAAACGCTGCCTGACTCCGTCCGGACGTCGCGTATGCGCCGTCCAGACTCAGTTTTGTATGTATTTTTTTGCCGGTCGTTGTTTTTTACGACTCGTACGGAAATGGTGTTTCTGTACGAATCGTACTTGCGAGTTTGTAAGGTGTTTTTCCCGGGTACGAGTCGGACGGAGAAAACGCTCCGTACGACCATTTGTACCCGGGTTTTACCGGATCGGAATCGGCACCCTAATGTCAGAGGGGTTGACAGACAGCTGCAACTCAGAAGACTAGAGTCGAGATATATTATCGACAATCAGACTAAGATGCCACTTGGTTTGAATAGCGGGGAGGAAATGGCTGTTCATTTATAGTCAGGGATTCTACTCATTAGGAATCAGGTATAACAACCGTTAAATACAATAGACATAGGAATCAATCTATTTGGTGCAGCATCGACCCATTGAGGGTTGGCATTTCAATAATATTTTCTTATAATTTGTATCATATTCAGCCCATACAGGGCGAGATAGAAAATGCTAATAATACAAACAACAATGTAAGAAAAGTATTGCATGTTCAGTAATGGCTGCCATTGTAGGACTGAAGTAAGTCCTATGTTTATGTCTTGTGTAACGTACTTATGTTTACCAAAAGTCGATGCCGACCACAATTGAAAAAGGCGGCAGCCGAAACGCGTTTTGTCGTGCATTTGTCCTAAATAAAATTCTAAGGACAACTGTTCCCGTGAGTGCTGGTATTTGTTATATACCGTGAGCCTGGATATGTACGCGGTGTCCGTCACCACGTCTGAAGCACCCCATCGAGAGTGAAGGGAAAAAGGCGGAAGTCGAGCGCGATATATATATATATATATTACCTACTGGCGGTCGCCAGTACGTAGTTATAGTTAGGACCGTGTTTCCATAGGAAATCTCAAAATTCTATTTTGAATAACTTTGACGCCGGTAGACAAATCCTCGCGAAATTTTCAAAACTAATGGGGCGCTCCGCTCAGCTCCTACCCTGAAAGTTTCGGGGTGATTCGTCAAGCGGGGGCCGAAAAAAAAGGGGGGTCCCAAAACGCGTTTTCCCCATGCATTTTTCCATAGGGACTTTAGTCGCAGCTACAGCCCGAACGGCTGAACAGAATTATGTGAAATTTGGCAGAGAGGTAGCCATAAGGTCCATGAAGTGCCTTTTGCAGGTTTGGTGTAAATCTGTTCAGTATTTCCTGAGAAATTAGCATTTAAATCAATATATATATCTGTACGCGCGCAGCGTGCGCGCACTGAGCAAGTCCGGTGCGCGCACCCTGCCGTGCGCGAGCGCACTTCTGATTGGTTGTTAGATGTAAGTAAACATTCGAATCGGTGGAAATCAGGAAGCGGCGGCCACCATTTTGTCTCTCGCATAAAGAGGGGGTGATAAACAAAGGGGGAGAACGTGAAAAGGGGGCAGAGTGGGGAGATATTGACCCACTAGGCATTGTAAGGGAGTCACAGTAGGACCTTGTAGGGCAAAAAAAAAGATTTATATTTTGAAAAAAAATATCGCCGAGTGCGAAAAATTTTTAAAAACAAAAAAATAATAAAAAATCGCATTTAAGTGTTTAGATATTAGGTGGCTCTAAAAAGAGCCCTTGTGTTTATTGTGTGTTTTTTGGTACCTACAAGTAAGTACAGATGCAGAGTCTAAAGTTCAAGAGGAAGACTCTGTTCCCTTCATCAGTGAAGTGTACACCATCTCCTCTATAAATGTCTTGCATGTTGTAACGCAAGTTGTTGTGGTATATAGAACCCATACCATAGTCTCTGAGAAAAGCAGAAATAGATTTGTTGACGTGCTTCCTTGCTTTGTCAATCTGCGGACAAAATTGGTTGGACCAGTTCCACTTTTGCCTTTGGCATATGTTAGAATTGTTACAAGATCCTCTACGTGTGCCATAACGAAGCTCCCCACATACACTACAACTCCCACACATACACTACAACTCCCATAATGCAACTCACTGGAAGGTAGGGTTGTGTACCGCCCCCAGCCCTCCTCGAGAAAGCTCATTGGTTGAGAGCTCTTTTTAAACCAAAGTCCCTCCCTGACTCCCTCGCTTGGCTTTCGAAGCTCTTGTGCACTTCTGGAAATTCTGCCTCGCCCTGGACCTGTAAGCTGTACTCACGGAGTATGGTGGAACCTGCCTTCTTGGATTAATCACCTGTCTGTTTCCTTCAAGAACGTTTCCTCTGCTGCGGAGCATTGCGTGGGTTGTCTTCTCCCATTTGCTTCAACGTTGTTTTGATCTGTGCCGGTAACCCTTCAACCCTCCTGGCGTGAAGCTCATTCCGCCGAGTCATTTTGCTGGTCCCGGACGGATCCGCTCTTCCTTGCTTACCCGACACAGCCTACTCAAGTGCCTCCCCCTTGTGAAGATTGTCACCAGTACTAGAAACTTTCCCCACGGATCCGTACCTTGCAAAACGAAACGGGTACGTGACACGCGTTGCTCGCGTATAATTTTTTTTAAATTTTCTTTATTGACAAACCCCACCGGGACATTTCTAAATATACCGCTGAGTGAAAAGCGGTCCTTGAGTGATCACGGAGGCTTCTTGGATTAAAGGTGCCTCGATATCTTTTTACTGTTTAGGAACCGCCAGGGAATTCTCTTTCCTTTCGTTTATGAGAAATTACAGATTGGTAATGAAAACCTCACCTGGCAAACTACTGAACTGTGATGTTTGAAAGCCTCACCTGGGAAACTACTGAACTGTGATGTTTGAATATCAAACTAACTTCGCTTTTTTGGAAAACCTGTGTTTATGATTCCCTTTGGCTGGAAGCCCCTCTCAGCATAGAAACTCCCACTGGTACTTCGCTTAGGAGAAGTTTCGTCTGCACTTCAGACTCACCTTTTCAATCTCGTATGGAGTTTGTGGAGGTACACAACCCTTCTTATTAGTTTAAGAATACACACTTTATTGATGTAACGTTGCAAGTACACTTGATTAATCTTTTCTGTTATCTCTGTTTCTTGTTTTGTCTCCTCTACAGTTCCGCTCCTTAGTTCCCTACACCTACCCAGTGAGAAAATAGCTGTCTTCCTGGAGGGCTTCCCTGAGGTTCTTTTTGTGTCCCGTTTTTTTCCGTAGAGTAGTATTCGTCTCTCAGGTGGTTATATCCTGTAGATGGATCTACTCTAGGGGAAAGTCGAGATCTTGGTCTTCGCTCCCGTGGATGCTGGCGTTCGCCTGTGGCTATACACGTAAGTCAAGGTGCAAGAGTGACAAGAATATACAAAGGCAGTTTGTGGAAAAAGCGCCATCAATTGCACAAAGGTGTCCTTCATAAGCATTTCCAGACCTACCCCAGTTAAAGTGCCTAGGTCATTACCACCACAGTGCACAATAATAAGGTTAGGCTGTGGGAGATGTAGAAAGGTTTTCACCAAAGGCATTAATTGGTGCCACTTTAACCCTCTCTGACCAATCCATTTAATGTCTACATTTGGCAAAGCAAGGTCTCTCACCATACCTCTTTTTTCTGCAAATTTTTCACTCCAGAAGACATAGCTGTGACCTACAATCCACACTGTGAACATCTTCCAAGGAGATCTGGATGCACCCAGGAGGTGTCTTTCAGTAGAAAGGCAATATGAAATGAAAGACAGTTGAAAAATGGAGGCACACATAGTTTTTTTTATAAAAATAACTCATTGGCTGTTTCAAACCATTCTACACTAAAAACTAGGCTGTATGTTTAAATTTTAAAAAGCATGTTTTGTATTGGTTCAGAAAAATGTGTTACCAAAGAACATTACTATGGATTTGCTGTTAGGTTTGAAAAGTCAAGCACTCTTGCTCTTTGGATATGAAACATTGTCTGCTGAACTTCTGACCTCTCTCCTCACAGCAGTGTTCCATGACCTGTTGCTATGGTGGCAGGCAGGAGACAAGTTGGGGGAAGGGTACATTTGGAAAGGGGTTGAAGTTTTCAACCAAAAGAAATGTGTGATTTCATTTGAAAAAAAGTGGGAAGCACTGAGATTTGAAATTAACATGTATATGTGTGAAAAAAGAGAGGGAAATATTGCCATTTACTGGTTCTGGAGAGAGGAGAGAGGTGTGGAGCTCTGATATTCTGACTCTGATAGTCTGATGTTTGACTGGCACATTTCTTTCTCAACTAACTATTTTAAAAGGTGAGTTATGAGTTTGAGAGGGGATGTATGTGGTGATTTTTGAGATAAAAATTAGAATTGTGAATCTTCTTCAAAAGTTATGTTTTACATTTTGAGGTTTGCGAGATATTTAACTGTTTTGAACTTGTAAGATATTATGGAGTATGTTTTCACAATAAGTTTATGTGTACTGGTAAGAATGAGGAATACTGTTTTGTGCCTACCATCAAACCATGAGTCTGTGTGCAGAGAAGAATTGTTGACAAAGATTTAATTTGCGTTGCTGTTGAAAAGTAAGACTTGCAGTTGAAAGGAAAGGACAGCTTGTTTTTAATTGTGATGGTTAGGATTTAGCAGAAATCACTTTGAAAGAAAAGAGAGGAAAATGGAAGCACATTTGAAATTAGCATTAGTTCTGTAAGAATTGGTGACCCAGGAAAGGGGCAGCCTGTGTTTTGTGCCTACCAACACAGCATGAGTCGGTGTGCATATAGGAATTGTTGTCTGAGATTTAATTTGTGAAGTTGTTGTTCTGTAAGGATTGTAGACGCAGGAAAGGGGCAGCCTGTGATTTGTGCCTACCAACACAGTATGAGTCTGTGTGAATATAGGAATTGTGGCCAGAGATGTATTTTGTGTTGCAGTTGTTTTGTAAAACATGCACTTGCAGGAAAGGGACAGCTTGTTTTCTTCAAATGTGGTGGTTAGCAGTCAGCAGAAATCACTTAATTGCAAATGAGAGGCAAAAGCTAAAACATTTGAAACCAACAGGGTAGATTTCCCTTTCAAAATAGCAAAGGCACAGGTAGTTGCCATATGTTCAAAACTGAAAATAACCCTTAGCACACATGCACTGTTACATACATCCCAGCAGTCTTCATGCAGTTTTGGAAGTCTCTTTGCTCATCTGTCTTGCACCAGACAATACACAGTCTCCAGAAACACACTCTTGGCACACACGCAGCAGCTTCTCCCACACTCCCAAGTGTAGCACTCAGGTCTGTGTGGTGTTTCAGATAGCACTGTGTAACGCAAACACATTCAACGTCAATAAGGCTCATTTCCTTTGCTCTAGTGTAGTCACTCACCCAGAATGCACATGCTCATGGTCTCAAGGAGCTGTTAGGACATGTGCTCTTTTCTGCCTCTGTGATCTACAAGGAAAATGTGTCAGGCTGTAACACTAATTATCACTTGCTCTACCATAGTAGTAAATGTGCTTTGAAATTGCTAATCAAATTCTGTTTTCTGCTTAGAAGCACTCTATGAGGCTGTGTGCATATAGGAATTGTGGCCAGAGATGTAATTTGTGTTGCAGTTGTTCTGTAAAACATGCACTTGCAGGAAAGGGACAGCTTGTTTTCTTCAAATGTGGTGGTTAGCAGTCAGCAGAAATCACTTAATTGCAAATGAGAGGCAAAAGCTAAAACATTTGAAACCAACAGGGTAGATTTCCCTTTCAAAATAGCAAAGGCACAGGTAGTTGCTATATGTTCAAAACTGAAAATAACCCTTAGCACACATGCACTGTTACATACATCCCAGCAGTCTTCATGCAGTTTTGGAAGTCTCTTTGCTCATCTGTCTTGCACCAGACAATACACAGTCTCCAGAAACACACTCTTGGCACACACGCAGCAGCTTCTCCCACACTCCCAAGTGTAGTACTCAGGTCTGTGTGGTGTTTCAGATAGCACTGTGTAACGCAAACACATTCAACGTCAATAAGGCTCATTTCCTTTGCTCTAGTGTAGTCATTCACCCAGAATGCACATGCTCATGGTCTCAAGGAGCTGTTAGGACATGTGCTCTTTTCTGCCTCTGTGACCTACAAGGAAAATGTGTCAGGCTGGAACACTAATTATCACTTGCTCTACCATAGTAGTAAATGTGCTTTGAAATTGCTAATCAAATTCTGTTTTCTGCTTAGAAGCACTCTATGAGGCTGTGTGCATATAGGAATAGTGGCCAGAGATGTAATTTGTGTTGCAGTTGTTCTGTAAAACATGCACTTGCAGGAAAGGGACAGCTTGTTTTCTTCAAATGTGGTGGTTAGCACTCAGCAGAAATCACTTAATCGCAAATGAGAGGCAAAAGCTAAAACATTTGAAACCAACAGGGTAGATTTCTCTTTCTAAATAGCAAAGGCACAGGTAGTTCCCATATGTACAAAACTGAAACTAACCTTTCGCACACATGCACTGTTACATACATCCCAGCAGTCTTCATGCAGTTTTGAAGTCTCTTTGCTCATCTGTCTTGCACCAGACAATACACAGTCTCCAGAAACACACTCTTGGCACACACGCAGCAGCTTCTCCAACACTCCCATGCGTAGTACTCAGCTCTGTGTGCTGTTTCAGATAGCACTGTGTAACGCAAACACATTCAACGTCACCAAGGCTCATTTCCTTTGCTCTAGTGTAGTCACTCACCCAGGTTGCACATGCTCATGGTATGAAGTAGCTGTTAGGACATGTGCTCTTTTCTGCCTCTGTAATCTACAAGGAAATGTGTCAGGCTGTAACAGTAATTATCACTTGCTCTACCATAGTAGTAAATGTGCTTTGAATTTGCAAATCAAATTCTGTTTTCTGCTTAGAAGCACTCTATGAGGCTGTGTGCATATAGGAATTGTGGCCAGAGATGTAATTTGTGTTGCAGTTGTTCTGTAAAACATGCACTTGCAGGAAAGGGACAGCTTGTTTTCTTCAAATGTGGTGGTTAGCACTCAGCAGAAATCACTTAATCGCAAATGAGAGGCAAAAGCTAAAACATTTGAAACCAACAGGGTAGATTTCTCTTTCTAAATAGCAAAGGCACAGGTAGTTGCCATATGTACAAAACTGAAACTAACCTTTCGCACACATGCACTGTTACATACATCCCAGCAGTCTTCATGCAGTTTTGAAGTCTCTTTGCTCATCTGTCTTGCACCAGACAATACACAGTCTCCAGAAACACACTCTTGGCACACACGCAGCACCTTCTCCAACACTCTCATGTGCAGTACTCAGCTCTGTGTGATGTTTCAGATAGCACTGTGTAATGCAAACACATTCAACGTCACCAAGGCCTCATTTTCATTGATCTAGTCTAATCACTCACCCTGTAACACATGGTCATGGTCTCAAGGAGCTGTTAGGACATGTGCTGTTTTCTGCCTCTGTAAATGATAAGGAAAATGTGTCAGGCTGTAACAGTAATTTGGTACTATTCAGGAACACTGTTTTGTTCCAAAAAACATAGCATGAGTCTGTGTGTATACAGGAAATGTGGGCAGAGATTTAATTTGTGAAGTTGTTGTTCTGAAAGAAATGCAGTCCCAGGAAAGGGGCAGCCGGTGTTATGTGCCTAAAATGACAATATGAGTTTGTGTGCACACAGGAATTGTGGGCAGAGATTTAATTTATGAAGTTGTTGTTCAGTAAGAATTGCAGTCCTAGCAAAGGGGCAGCCTGTGTTATGTTTCTAAAATGATGGCATGAGTCTGTGTGCGCACAGGAATTGTGGGCAGAGATTAAATTTGTGACCTTGCTGCTTTTGTTTCTGTCCGTTTGGAATCGCCTGCTGCCAGCCTACTTCTTGCGGAACCCGCTCTGTGGGTCCCGCTGCGTGAGGAGTGTTGACCGCAGCGCCTTGAAGGGGACACCGAGGGAAGTACTTGCACGGGGCTGCGAGCGAGTGCGTGAGCTCCTTGGGACTGCATTTCCCAGGAGCACCCGCCAGCCCTGATCAGCTACACCTGGGCCGCTCTCCCCGACCCCTCCTACCCTTCCACCGAGCCCTTATCATCTGCTCTCGCTGAGACGGCGAGTGGGACGCCTTGCTGCTTTTGTTTCTGTCCGTTTGGAATCGCCTGCTGCCAGCCTACTTCTTGCGGAACCCGCTCCGCGGGTCCCGCTGCGTCAGGAGTGTTGACCGCAGCTCCTTGAAGGGGACACCGAGGGAAGTACTTGCACGGGGCTGCGAGCGAGTGCGTGAGCTCCTTGGGACTGCATTTCCCAGGAGCACCCGCCAGCCCTGATCAGCTACACCTGGGCCGCTCTCCCCGACCCCTCCTACCCTTCCACCGAGCCCTTATCATCTGCTCTCGCTGAGACGGCGAGTGGGACGCCTTGCTGCTTTTGTTTCTGTCCGTTTGGAATCGCCTGCTGCCAGCCTACTTCTTGCGGAACCCGCTCCGCGGGTCCCGCTGCGTGAGGAGTGTTGACCGCAGCGCCTTGAAGGGGACACCGAGGGAAGTACTTGCACGGGGCTGCGAGCGAGTGCGTGAGCTCCTTGGGACTGCATTTCCCAGGAGCACCCGCCAGCCCTGATCAGCTACACCTGGGCCGCTCTCCCCGACCCCTCCTACCCCTTCCACCTATTGTGTTCATACTCCTTATTAAGCCACAAGTACTCCCGCAGCGCGGGAGAAGCCCGGGACAAGGGCGGGACCGTCTGTGGCCGTCCGGGGCCGAAGGAGGCCGGGCTGGGCCACCCCCCTTACCAGTGACATATAGTATCACCTCCAGTAAGTGGCTTAGAAAAGTTGGATTTGTTTAGTGTTTAACATGGCAACGTCTACATCAACAAACTCTGTAAATAGCCATCAAATAACTCCTCCTGTAGAGTCTGGTCCACTGGCAATTTGCCCCTTAGATAAATTTTTCTTTAATCGTTCACTGGTAATAGACAAAGAGTTGACCTTGTCAGAGAAGCGCGCAGAGCGTAGGCTGTCAATCGAAATACTTAAGAATTCAACGGATAAGTTTTCAAATCTAGCTTACCCCACCCTGGTAACTCCTCTGTCATCAGTGAACCTGCCAGTTGTAAACGACCATTTTGAGGTCCAGGCCCAAAAACCAAACAAGGATGTTGTGATAGAACTAAATAATCCTTGTGGCGGCAAAATCCTACCAGCACCGCTCACTGATTCTGGCGCCCAGGTTACATTGGCCCAACCCAAAATCGGGTCCAAACGGAAACGACCAGCATCTGTAAGAAAATGTAAAAGGGTGGTCAAACCCCCTCAAAAACTCAGGAAGTTACATAAACTCGTGAACACAGGAGAGGTAGCTACTAACGAAACTCAAAGCACAGAAAGTGTTACACCTACTAATCTTGTCTCCTTGAACAGCCAGGACGGAGATGACAATCCTTGTACCGACTCCACTGTACCATGTAAAGATAAGGAGCAATCACTTGTAATTGTTCTCCCTGAACTGGAAAAATTGTTTAGATCACTACTCACCCCCATTGAGGATAGAATTGCAAAGCTTGTAGATAGGCTAAACCATTTTGAACAGACTACCTTAGACAATTTTTATTCCACAAAATCACTGATTAAAGCGAATAGGGTGGAAGTAAGCACAAACTCTCAGGCCCTAAACAACCCTGTTATTCAGGATAAGGGAAGAAATCCCCGAAATAGCTCTCCTTTACCTCCCAAACTGAGCAAACCTACAGTTAAAGCCATTACAAAATCCTCAGACAGAACAGAGAGAGCAAACGTTGGCCCTGATTTACCTCAGTTGACCATAATACACCCTACACAGCCCACAATCCCCCCGACACAAAATCCACCAATCGCAACGAGTGCTGAGGCTACAGTGCGTCACCAAGCGGGAATAGTACCAACAAACGCAAACGTAACTAATAGCACGCAGAAAGCTCAGAATATTCCGGTGGGAGGGAATAGGGCTAACACAGGTTTGTTGGTAGGTAAAACTTCAGTACCGTCCCAAATAAATAACAAACAACAGGCGCTGAAGCCTGTCCCCCAATATGTCCCCCAAGTTCCCAAATCTATCCCACCGCCCGTGGCAAAACAACCCTACAGAAAACCACCAATTAATCTCACCCCAGACTCCTTTCCCTATGTAGCAGTTCTTATCAACGTCCCACCATTACCCCCAGGACAGAGAGAAACTTTCCAGATGCTCAAAAACAAGATCATGCACTGGCTAAAGGAAAACCGTCCTCTGCCTGGTGACATCGACGGGCTAATCATAGGGGTAAGGAGAATAGATTGGATGGGATATACATCGAAAACCTTGGGTGGGGATTGCATAGTGGTCAATTTCCAAGACCCAAGGGTGGCGGGATGGATAACAAGGCAGGGATGGGGAACAAATAAGGGAGGTATCGGAATTGTAGACCTTACCTTTTTTTACCCCCGACCGACTAGTGTAACGACTAGTTTACTCAATGAACCCCTTATTCCCCCTACTGTATCATGGCTAGTCAATCCCTTACCACCTCCTCCTGTAGGTCATAATCATACCACTTACACATATTACAACCCTCATGTAGGATGGCAGGAGCCGGGATGGGGATATTGACAAACCAGTACTGACAGTTTAGGAGGGAACACTAACGAGCCAGAAGGGCAATGTGATGTTCATGGTAATACAACTGTTACAAACTCATTGGTCAATTACATCGAGACGGGGGGTTTGGTCGAAGAAGGTGGTTTTAGACTGGGAACCCTAAATACAAATGCCAAGATAACATACCCAGCCAATACGACAGTGGATCCGACAGATGACCAAGAAAGGCAGACTAATTCTACTGAAAGCCCTATGTTAGCCCAAGTATTTCCATTGACAAACACCCGAGATGGGCTAGATGCTAGCATTGGTACGCTTTTATCTTGGAATGTCGCTGGGCTGGCAAGTAAATTGGATTCCCAATCCTGGGTGGATTTTATAAGTGGGTATGACATCTGTTGCTTCCAAGAAACCTGGGCTTGTGATCCCCTTTTCTGTCTTGGTTATTTGAACTATTGTATACCAGCGTCAAAAGGGGGAGAGAGGGCGGCCCAAGGGAGGCTTAACTGTTTGGGTTAGACAGGACCTGCAGGTCAACATCAAAATGTTGGACCTGGGAAATTGTGATTTGCAATTATTAAGAATCTCCGTAGCAAAGGGTCAACTAATAGATTTGTACAATGTCTACGTGAGAGGTAGCAACGTAACCAATTTACCCACCATTGAGCTGTTGTCTACTGCCATTGAGACCAAGTCCCAGGAAAGTGTAACGATAATTGTAGGGGACCTCAACAGGACTTTTGAACCTCTGGACTGTACAAATGACCTCTTGGAGAGCGAAGAGGACAATCTCTGGGGAGTACCACCTCTATGCCTAAAACCTGTAAGGAGATGGACAAAAGAGATCTTATCACTGAATGGAATTTGTATGGAACATGGCTTAAGAGCACTGAACGGGAGGACACCTGGGGACAAGGAGGGCAGCTACACTTTTGACAATGGCATCAACAGGAGTCGAATCGATTACATTTTGTGCAGTCTCCAACTGTGGAAAGGGGTTGTTGACATGACAGTTAGGCCCCGGGTTGAAAGTGACCACAACCCCCTCTGTGTGACTCATAGGTGGTGGAATACTGGTGCGGGTAACCCTCTAGTGATATACGATGAAACCCCTGTCATGAGTAATGATGAACGCAGGTTAAAATGGCCCAAGGTACTGGCAAACGAGGCCACTATGACTTACATCAATAATGCTGTTGATTGTGCAATTTCCGCGATGGAAACAGCGGTTCCAGTGGTTCCAGGGGATAGTGGAATCACCGAAATCCACAATAAGTTATTCTCCCTCCTGAGACCATGCTTCTTCATTAAAAAAAGGAAAGGGAAGAAATCTAAAGAAGTGGGAAGGTGGTTTGATAGTCATTGTAGATCAGCACGATTAGCCCTGGGACAAGCCATAAGGAATAGGGACCGCGCCGCTGTGACAAAGAATAGGGAACTGTACAAGATGGCCATCTATCGTGCAAAAAAGAATTGGGATGAAGGCCACTGGGCCGAACTAAAAGAGGCCTCTGATAGTAAAGACTCGAGGGCATTCTGGAAAATCATCATGTGGGGTAGTGGAGCCGGTCCTGCGAAGCCAGACAACAATGTAGCAGAGGAAGCTTGGGTTGATTACTTCAGACCTCAGTACGCGGAAGTTAACCATCCTGTGGCAGCTGATAGTATAACACCGGTTTATGCAACCGACGATTTGTTCTCCCTTAGAGAAGTGGAAATTGCCATTGGTTCTGCGAAATGTGGGAGGGCGCCAGGTCCAGATGGCATTCCACCTGATATTTTTAAACACGATATGACCAGATGGGCGAGATATACCCTCCTTGTAGCGAATCCCCTAGCCAAGGGGGAAGTGGTCCCAGACCTCTGGAAAGGCGCAACCATTATCCCCATCCACAAGAAGGGAGATCGTTCACTGCCTGCAAACTATAGGCCCATAAGCTTAATAGCCACCATACAGAAAGTAGCCGGGAGAATGGTAACAAACCAGCTTATGGACTGGGTTGAAGACAACAACGCCCTTTCTCCATACCAAGCGGGATTCAGGCGAGCAACCAGTACCATCGATCAGGTCTTCCGCTTTACCATATTAAGGTGGAAGACCGTTGTACTGGGAAGGGGCTGCCTGTACGTCGCGTTCGTCGACCTGCGGACGGCGTTCGACCTAGTCCCCCGGTTTAAGTTATGGTTGGTTTTGCAAACGTTGGGGATCCCTGCTGATCTGCTAACAATAATTATGCGACTGCACGAATCCAACTTCGCTAGAGTCCAGTGGGGTGGAAGTGGAGAGACAACAGAGGATTTCCCAGTGGAAAGGGGTGTTCGACAGGGCTGTTCCATGGCCCCTTTACTTTTCTCGTTATTTATTAACGGAATCGTTGAGAGGATGCTGAAGGCTAGTGTTGATGCCCCATCGTTAGCGGACACCAGGGTTCCGATCCTGATGTTCGCTGACGACACTCTTATCTTGTCTAAGACCCCCATGGGGCTGCAACGTGCATTAAGCATTTTTGATGCATTTTGCACTGAGCATGGGCTAGAGGTAAATGTGGGAAAAACAAAACTAATGGCTTTTTCCCCCGGACGCAGGAACTACCCCAAGGTAACCTTAAACAGCAGTAGGTTAGACATTGTCAAAGAATTTACGTACCTGGGTGTACAGATCGCAGAGGGCATTGGCTGGACGCATCATGTAGATAAAGTGGTCTTAAAGCACCAGCAGCTTTCTGGTGCTTTAAGGGGGGAACACCGCAAATCCAAAACAAAACCCATAAAACCCGCATTAATAGTGTATGACGCGAAGGTTTTGGGTGCCACATTATATGGCGCGGAGCTATGGGCCTGGGATGGTTTAGCGGCTCTCCAGACTTCAGAGAACAAGTTTATGCGAGGGATTACAAGACTCCCACAGAGTACCCCCTTAACCCCACTGTTTTTGGAGTTAGGTAGACGCACCATTGTAGATAGAGCCCGATTGCGCCCAGTCCTTTACTGGAGACGTCTCTGGACGACTCCAGAAATAAGACAATATGCGGAGGGTTTTCAATGGATTATCAAGGAAGATACCTTCCATAAGATAAAATGGCTAAAACATCTGAAGTCCATGTTAGTAAACTTAGGGTTTTCAAATCTTTGGAATAACCCTGAGGGAGAGATCTTCCCTAGCAAAGAAGCCCTTAAAGAACAATACTGGTATTGGGTTGGCGGTAAGATGCTGAATGACACCAGGGCCGACTCTATGACTGGTCGCTTCCTGGAGATAAAATGTTTTCCTGCCCTGGAAAATTACTGGGACAACATCACGGTACCAATGGATAGGAAACTTGTATTTCAGCTAAGATCAGGATCTATCCCCCTCAAGAAACTGACATCTGGCTGGCACCCACCAATAACTTATGTCCAGCATGCGAAAATGCCGAGGAGAGCATAGGCCATTTTCTTTTCGTATGCCACGCTTATGTGAATCCGAGGAGAATATGGCTCTCGCCGGTATGCAAAAACTTGGGGACACGAGACAGCACAGTGGCTCTAAGAATCCTACGTACTACAACTCAGGATTCGATAGTCATAGGGGTAGCTAAATACCTGGGTTGGGCATGGGCAATTAGAAGACGGTCCCTGGGGGGAAGCAGGTAACAAGGTATTCCTCTCAACAATGATTAATGTAATACTATTTGTAAATATGGTTTTTATATGCAAATGTTGTATGAGCTGTACTCTATGTTTAATGAATGTTTAATCCGTAATAATGTATTATTGTATAACTGTGTTGATTTTATGTGCTTTTATGAGAATTGTCTCGAATAAAGCTAACAAAAAAAAAAAAAAAATTGTGAAGTTGTTGTTCAGTAAGAATTGCAGTCCCAGGAAAGGGGCAGCCTGTTGTCTTTACACAAATTATCCCTTAGCACACATGCACTGTTACATACATCCCTGCAGTCTTCATGCAGTTCTGGAAGTCTCCTTGTTCATCTCTCTTGCACCAGAGAATACAAAGTCTCAAGAAACACACTCTTGACACACACGCAGCAGCTTCTCCAACACTCCCATGTGTAGTACTCAGTTCTGTGTGATGTTTCAGATAGCAGTGTGTAACGCAAACACATAAAAACATCATCAAGGCCTCATTTTCTTTGCTCTAGTCTAATCACTCACCCAGGTTGCAGTTGCTCATGGTATGAAGTAGCTGATAGGACACGTGCTCTTTTATGCCTCTGTGATCTACAAGGAAAATGTGTCAGGCTGTAACAGTAATTATCACTTGCTCTACCATAGTAGTAAATGTGCTTTGAATTTGCAAATCAAATGCTGTTTTCTGCTTAGAAGCACACCATGAGGCTGTGTGCGCACAGGAATTGTGGCCAGAGATGTAATTTGTGTTGCAGTTGTTCTGTAAAACATGCACTTGCAGGAAAGGGACAGCATGTTTTTTTTCAACTGTGGTGGTTAGCACTGTGCACAAATTAGTAAATCACAAATGAGAGGCAAATGGTAAAACATTTGAAATTAATGAAAAGCTTAAAAAATATTTTAATGAATTATAATTACAAAAAAGAATTTTTTTTTAAGTTTCTTGCAGGTATTGTTGAGCAACGGTGAAAAAATAAAAAAATGCCTTTAAGGACAAGAAAGAGGAAAGAAAAGCAACAACAAGTATATCTGGACAAAACTGGGGAAAAAAATAGGAGGAGAAGCTGGTGATGGCAAAAAGAAAAAGTCTACTGGTAAGTAGAGTAGAGATTTCTTAAAAAAGATCTTCAAAAAACAAAAAAAGGCAAAAAAAAAAGTAAAACAAAGAGTGTTTAATGTACAAAGCAACAACAGAGTCAACAGCAAAAAAAAAAGCTAATGTACAATCAGAAGTATATAAAAATGATTTAACACGAAAATTCGTCGAAAAATGTTTCAGAGAAGAGTGATGTTAAATTTGCTAAAGGATGTGAAAAAATATAAGAAAAAAACAAAATTTATTAAGAAAAGAAAATTTATAGAAAATATTGTAAGTAAGGCTTTGGAAATAAAAAGAAAACTTTTTATTCTAATTTTGAATAGGATGCGTAGATTAGATAAATTAGTCAATGCAATGAAGTCACAAAGCAAAAGGAAAAGAGAAGTGAAAAAAAGTAACTTTTGTAAAGTGTTCTTGGGAGAATGGAAGCACAGTTCAAGTACTGAACCATTTTTTAATGAAGAGAGTTATCTTCAAAGTAATAGTTTGTTGCATGCAGTTGACACCAATGGTAGAGCATATGAAGTTAAGGATGGTTGTGTGATGGAAAAATAGAAAATGGTCCCAAGAAATGAGGAAGAAGTAATGGCTGCTGAGGCTATGGGGAGACGTCCAAAAGCCCCAGTGTACACTTGGAACTGTAGTAGTATTTGTACTGTGCGTCAGGAATCTATTGATAAATTACGTGACTTTCTAAGAGAATATAGTAAAAAGAGTGTAAAACAGAAGATGAAGGTGCTTCAAACACTAGATCCATGCAGAGTGAGAGAGAATACTGGTTTGCAAGGACATTCTCTGGCTTGTCTATCTAGAAAAGGGTGTAAAAGTGGTTTTCATCATTTAAGGATGATGGCTGTTTATCATACTGAAATGAGAAAGTTTGTGAGAACCTTGTATTTTGCTAAAAGTCCAGCAGTAAGGTTGAATGAGTTGAATAATGCTCTGTTCCGTGGATCTGTATCAGATGTAGTGAAGGTTACTGATGAGATTCAGTTTTGTTACTTTGGTCCAGAACAAGAAAGTGCAGAAAAGGACACAGTCAATGAGGAAAATGAGGAACAGAATGTAGAACTCATTATTACTAAACATTTTGAGGAAGAAATGACAAAATTTACTATCATCTCTAATGAAAGACCAAACATTACTTGTATTTGTTGCCGCAGAAGCCATAATAAAATTCAAACAAGGAATGTTGATCTGTATAAAAAAAAGTGAAAATGAAGATAATTATAAGTGGAAGGATTTTGCAACATATATATTTCTGGAAAATTGTTTTGAATTGGGTGAAGATCAGCGTATTTGTAAATACTGTTATAACAAGTTAGAAGAAAACAGAATGCCGACCAGAGCTGTACATAATAATTTAGAATTGGATGCTATTCCTGCCGAACTTTCTGATTTAAATACATATGAGTCTATACTTAGTCAATGTGTTCATCCATTCCAGACCATAGTACGTATGGAGCCCAAAACTGGTAAATTACCTCCTTCAGATTTACTGAGAGGTTTAAAAGGAAGAGTGGTGTATTTGCCCTTGGATTTGAAAAAAAATATGGAAACTATTGATGCAGATACTTTGGAAACTGAACCATTAGTTATTCTGGTTAATGGTGTACCTACAAAGAATAAGAAGATTTGGCAGGAGCTGGTAGATGTACAGAAAGTACAAAGAGCAAATTTATATTTGAAAAGGAATAATAAATGGTATGAATCAATTTATATAGATGATGAAGAAGAAGATTTACAAGAAGACACAGAAACACCAACTGGACAAATTGAAAAAGTGGACAAGTCAAAGGAAGAAGAAATTTATGAACATTTTAGCATACATCCTCTTCATTCAAAAGAAGTTATGGGAGACACTATTGATCTGTTTCAGATGAAGAAAGCAAAAGGAACTCCCGTGAGTGTATGGGAGAAGAGCTTGGAAGCTCGATGTTTTCCTCAGCTGTTTCCTACAGGAAAAGGTGGACGATACGATGAACGCCCAGAACAGATTCCAGCTTCTGAGTATCGGACTACAAGACTATGGGCCTCATGTAGGTAAATAAATGTTACCGGTTCTTAAATACCGAGCCGTACCGAATCGGTAAATTAGAATCGGTAAGTTATATGTAGGTAAAAATTCGGTAACAGTTACCGATTCGTTAATTATGTATTCGGTAACTCTGATTCGGTATTTTGGAATTCGGTAAATATGAATCGGTATTTACCGCCTCATATTTACCGAAAAGTGGTTTTTGGACTCCTACATCTCACTTGTCTGAATACCGGTCGGTAACGGCATTTTTACCGAAAATCGGCCGTTACCGACCGGTATTTGGCTACCTACATGAGGCCCTATATGCTGAAGATTCAAGATTTCGTCAAAGTATTCCTTATTTGTTTCATCTTTTATTTGAAAGCGACTTGTCTGCATTATCTTATGCAGTAAATCACATTTTAAAAAGTGGAGTACATCTACATAATGTGTCTGCTAAGGATTTTATGGAGAAAGTGCAGCACCGAGATGATCATTTGGAAACACAACTGATCAATCTGATGGTTTGTCAGCGTGGGACAAATGAATATTGGTACCGATGCCATGGCGAATTAAAATGCATGTTATGGAATTTAGGAACTCCTACATGGTTTGTAACCCTAAGCTGTGCCGAGTATGCTTGGGATGATTTATTGGATTTTTTACGAGAGGCAAATTCAAACATTAAAAACATTGAATACAAGACAGCAGGAGAACTGTGCTCATTGGATCCGGTTAATGTTTGCAGATATTTCAATCATAGATTTGAGGCTATGATGTCCTTCATCTGCAATAAAAAAAATCCACCTCTTGGAGAAGTAGTGGATTTCTTTTGGAGAAAAGAGTACCAGGCAAGAGGTGCTCCTCATATTCATATGCTGTTGTGGATCAAGGATGCCCCAAAATTTGGAACAGATGCTGATGAAGCAGTGTTATCTTTTATTGAAGAATATGCAACATGTGCTATACCTAATAGCACAGAAGAGAAAAAGTTAAAAGAACAAGTTTTACGTTTCCAAAGTCATCGGTGTGGAAAATACTGTTGACGGAAGTACAAGACCAAAGATAAATTCTACACAAAGTGTCGATTTGGATTTCCTAGACCTGTTCTTTCAAAAGGAAGAGTCAACAGTTTTATGTCAGCTGTGCGACATACTATAACCAGAAAATCTCCCAAAAATACATACAACCTAAGAAGAAAAGAAGAGTCAAAATTTATAAATGACTTCAACCCAGTCATTTTATCCATGTGGAATGCTAACATGGATATTCAGTATGTGGCAGACAATTCTATTGCTGTTGCTCGGTATGTCACATCTTACATCACTAAATCTGAAAAAACAGAATTGAAGGAAATGTAGGAAGAGATTTCTCACGAGAAGACTGTCAGTAAGAAGCTGTACAGTTTCAGTTTAAAGATGTTATCGCATCGAGAAATTGGATCCTACGAATGCTCAGATAGGTTATCATCTGCAAGTCTTTACTCGAAATCCATAAGAATAATTTGGGTCAGTTTAGGCCTTGCAGGAATGCGAAATCGGGTACTGAAATCTGTTGGAGAAATTGAATATTTGGCCGAGAACGACCCAGAAAGTACAGATATTTTGAAAACAAACATGTTGGGCACATATTACCCCAAAAGAAGTCATCATCTTGAGAACATGTGTCTCTATGAAGTGCTGCAGAACTACATTTTTTCACAGAAAGCCACAGAAGACATCAACAATGGAAAATATGAAGTCATTGCTGAGGAAGGATGTTTGGTGAAGCAAACAAAAGGAAGTTTGATAAATCACAGGAAGCTGAGTTGCGACACTACTGACAAAAAGGAATTTTACTACTTGGCTCTTTTACAGCTGTTTAAACCATGGCGTTCAGAGGACGAACTACTGGGAGAATTTCAAAGCTATGAAGATTCTTTTAATGCTAGCAAAGACAGCATAGAATGCAGTACTTTCACAACTTATGTCCAAATGTTAAATGAAGAAAATGAACAGGAAGCAAAAATTGCAGCTGAAGTAGCTAGAGACAGTTCTCAAGACAGCCAAAGTTCAGGAACACTTAGTCAAGATCCCCTACGACAACCAATCGTAGAAAATAAAGCTGCAGTAGCCATGACTGAAGTAGAAACGGCTGTGAATCAAGCACAGGAAGATTCAATCGACTTACTAAATCTGGAACAACAACTGAATGAAGAACAAAAACAAATTCATGAAGAAGTCACCAAAAAAATTGATCATGGATTACTACATGAAAAAAAACAGTGCTCATGCACATCATTTGAACCAATCAGGATGTATGTGAGTGGACAAGCTGGAACTGGTAAACGTTTCTTAATAAAAGTCATCAGAAGCTACCTACAGCAAAAAACAGCTTCAAATTTGTCTTGTGTGGTAACTGCTCCAACTGGGTTAGCAGCCTATAACATAAAAGGAATTACCTTACATCGCTTGCTAATGTTACCAGTGGAGCATGAGAACAAAATAGAATACCACAAGCTAACTGGAGAAGCATGCTTCGAAGTTTCAAGAGTGTTGAAGAAGATGCAAGTACTCATTATTGATGAGGTGAGCATGGTTTCAAACTTAATGCTTGCCTTTGTGCATTTAAGAATGCAACAAATTCTTAAGAGAGACTATGACGTGTTATTTGGAGGTAAACACATCATAGTTTTTGGAGATATTTTACAGCTCACTCCAGTTAAAGGACAACCAGTATTTAATACTGTGACACATGAAGACACGAAGAAGTCATTAGGAAGCATTGGTAATGCAAATATTTGGTCGTTCTTTGAGTACAAAGAACTCACTACCAATATGAGACAAGCAAACGACGAAGATTATGCAAGTATTCTGAAAGATATCAGAATTGGACTACTCACAGAAGTTGGCAAAAAAGCATTACAGAGTAGGATGCTACATAATTTATTTCCAAATGAAGAAATAGTTGCAGAGAAAATATATAAGAACATTGCTGAAAAAAATACTGTAATCTGCTTAATGCCAACACTACGTGAGTGCTCAATATTCAATGAGGAACTTTTGAAATTGGAAAAGGAAGAGATTAAGAAAATGGAAGCAGAGGACAAAATTCAGCATGAAAGAATTACTTTTACATTAACAGGCAAACTGAAAAATAAATTGGATTCACTAGAGAAGAACATTTCCAAAACAGCTGGATTAGAAAAAAATCTATATGTTTGCATGAATTGTCGAGTGATTTTAAGGAGAAATTTGGATGTAGAAAAAGGTTTAGTGAATGGAGCTATGGGAAGAGTTGTGGGTTTCATTAATTATCAGAAAAAAGAAGGAATTGAATGTTTAAAAATAAAATTTGATCAGATAGAAGAAGTTAAAGACATTTGTCGTTGTTCAGTTCGTTTCATGCTTGTGAAAGACTTATATGTGCGTAGAAAGCAGTTTCCATTTTCTCTAGCATATGCTGTAACTATTCACAAGTCTCAAGGATTGACTGTAGATAGTGCTTTTGTAAATATTGGTTCTACTGTGTTCAAAGAAGGTATGGCATATGTTGCTCTGTCACGAGTAAAAACATTATCTGGTTTATTTATGATAGACTTTGATGACTCAAAAGTTAGTGCTGATACAAACTGTGTAAAGGAGTATAATAGATTAAGAAGTACCTATGCTCCTCATTTAGGACAGTATCCTGTGATTGAAAAACATGTTGTTTCTCGGAAAAGGAAATTTGAAAATATCTGTAATGTGTATGAACAGAACAAAAAAAAAAGGACAGTGTTGTGATAGCAAGGAAAAAGAAAAAGGACAGTGTTGAAGAGGTTGTTGGTTGCCATTTTGAAAATAGCTCTGGTGTCAACTGCTATGCAAATGTAGTGCTGAATGTTGTATTTTATCTTGAAAAGTTGCTAGAACAGATAATAGTAAATCATGGAAAAAGATTGTGTTCTCTGCTGAGTCTCCTTTTTGAGAAGCTGAGTACTGATAAAACTGAAATAGAAAGTGCTACTGATGTTAGAAATCTTTTAGATGTATGTTGTGGTTCTACACAGTTTAAAGAAAATGTCCAGCAAGATGCACAGGAATTCTTAATATATATTTTGAGTGTACTTGAAGATGAAGGAGTAGAAGTAGAAAACTTATTTGGTGTCTGTTACAAATGGGAACATTGCTGTGAAAACTGTATGAACATATGTAGTAGTAATGTTGATTCAGAAAGGTTCATATTTTTACCATTACCACAAAGTAAATCAGTGACTTTTAGTAAATTAGTTAAAGATGCCAATCACAACATGGAATGTTCTGAATGTAAATCTGACATGTTTTCCACGTTATTTTTACAGAAATATGGTCAGTATGTAATTTTAATGATGCAACGTTGTAGAGCTGATGGTTCAAAATTGGATACTTTAATAAAGAAGTTTACAGGACAACAATTATCAATTTCTGGAAAAACTTTTGGTACAGTTGCAATAATTTTTCATGAAGGACCTACTGTAACTTCTGGACATTACACAGTTTATCTTAAATGTGAAAAAGGCTGGACACTGTGTAATGATTCCCAATTGATTTTCAAGCAACGTTTGCCTTATGATTTACCCAATTCTTACTTAATTTTTCTGAAACCTAAATTTTGAAAAATAAAAACTGCATCTGAAGAAAGCATTTTTTGTAATTTTAAAGGATTATAATTGAAGATATCACTTAAAAAGGATTTTGAAATTACTATTTGGCCTAAAGGAAAAGTAATAAAAACAATTGTGGACTCCTTTGACAGAAATTATTTTGGCATGTGTGCTTTTGCGACAAGGTTTAAAGACGGTTTATCTAGAAAAATTTTATTCATCTAGAAAAGTACTTGTAATATATATGTAATATTTCTAACAAGGTATATTTTAGTGAGGATAGTTTTTGGGCTTTTTTTAAACAATTTTTCAGATTGTTTTATTTTTGCCCGCTGTTAAATGATGAATACAATTGTTTTCACTATTTTAAGTGAAAATTAAAAAATTCTGAAAACAGCAAAAAAAGGGCAAAAAATTGCTTTGTAAAATATGTAAAAACAAGTAATGCTTTTTGTAATGTATGATTGAATATTAATACTTTTTTTCTTTTTTTGCAGAACTAGAAAGAAAAAATAAAAAAAGAAATTCTGTTCCCTTGCAAAATACTAAAAAAATTTTTTTTCAAAAGAATTAATTTTTTTTTAAAAAAAGTGAAAAATATTTGTATTTCTCAATCCTCCCTTTTCATGCTTCCATTTCTTCACCTCTTTTTGTACATTTAATTTTTTTTTTTTTTTTTTTAATTTTTTAAAAAACATCCTTGGGTGCGCGCACCCCAAAAAAAAAAATTAAAAAAATAAATCCCCCAAAAATTTTTGGGGGTTTAGTTTTTAAGTGGCTCTTAAAAGAGCCCTTGAGTTAATCGAGGGAAACAGGAAGAGAAAAACGAAAAAAAAGAAAAAACATCTATGGCCTACTGCACTCATGTGCATCAAATTTTCTCTGAATGAGATCAAGACTGGTCTCACCCACAGAAATAAGTCAACCGCAAACAGTGCAGCGTGTGGACAAACTCGCAAAACAAGGTGGTCCAAAAAGAGGTGTGGAAGAAGGCAAAGGCACCACTGCAGAAGAAGTGCTCGCTTGAGCTGCCGAAGATGTGCTCGGCTGAGCTGCTGCAGATGTCGTCGGTTGAGCAGGTGGAGGGTTTGCTCCAGAAGCTCGACGAAAAGTCACTGGATGCATTTTGTCAACATGCCTCAACATAGTGTGAATGCTAAAAGAATACTTCTTGTTAGGATTCCCAAGTGACAAGACTTTTTGACAAAGTACACAGGTAACTTTAGGTGCATTTACCTTTTTTTGTCCCTCTGGAAAAGTGAAAAACTGCCATATAAAGCTGTCTTTCTGCTTCCTGCTCCTCTGCCTCTCAAGAGTGTCCTGGTCACTGTCTGAAGATGGTTGCTGTTCAGCCATTGTCTCTCAACAACAGAATAGCTCCTTCTCTAAAGGAATCAGAACTAATAATGAGGGGAGTAGGTGTGGTTTGGGAAGAATCTGGAACTGAAAGTACTTCAAACCAATCAAAAGTGATGATTCATGATCACATGACTTGCCATGAGGGGATTGGGTGTGGTGTTGAAACAATCAGAAACTGAAAGTAATGATAACCAATAAGAAGTGTTGTTTTATTACGCATATAACCCGAGGTGCGCGCACTGCGCAAGCTCCGAGCGCGCACCTTGTGATTACGCATGCGCGAACACGTGCATACGTCATATGCGCGTACGTAACGCGCATACGTTGAACACGCGTATACGCGAACGTTATTGCGCGTAATTTAAGCGTATGCGGAAGTGAACCGCGTGGAGCGCGTACGACGCACGCACGCATGCATCACTCATGACATCAGTGATGTCATGAGTGATGTTACTGACCATGTCAAGAGTGATGTAATATGTGACGTCATCAGCAGTGCATTGCGGGCGCGCGAGTTATAGTTAGCTGAACTAACTATAACGGGGGAATTTCATTGGTTTTGTATGAGAGAAATATCCAGCTAACTATAACATGTGTGAAACCTATGATTTTTTCAGTGAATTTGCAAGGTTTTTTAAATGCTAATTCCTAACTATAACGTGTGTGAAACCTTTGTTTTTTTCAGTGAATATATATATATATATATATATTACCTACTGGCGGTAGCCAGTAGGTAGTTATAGTTAGGACCCCTTTTCCATAGGAAATCCGCAACATTCTATTTTGAATAACTTTGGCGCCGGTCGATGAATCCTCGCGAATTTCTCAAAATAGGTGGGGCGCTACGCTCCGCTCCTACCCTGAAAGTCTCGGGGGGATTCGTCAAGTGGGGGCTGAGATAAAAGGGGGGTCCCAAAACGCGTTTTTCCCATGCATTTTTCCATAGGACCTTTAGACAGAGCTACAGCCCGAACGGCTGAACAGAATTACTAGAAATTTGGCAGAGAGGTAGTCCCTATGTCAAGGAAGTGCCTTTTGTAGGTTTGGTGTAAATCTGTTCAGTAGATTCTGAGAAAATAGCCTTTAAATCAATATATATATCTGAGCCCGCTTACGGTACGCTTACCGTACGCTTACCGTACGCGTACGGTGGCGTGCGCGAGCGCGATTCTGATTGGCTCTTAGATCTTAGTAAACATTCGAATCGGCCGAAACCAGGAAGCGGCGTCCGCCATTTTGTCTCTCGCACTGAGTGTTATTTATCAAACATGATGCCCAAAAACATGTTACGGGGCTGTTTTGACAACTCCCTCCCACATAGTCATGTTGAGGGAGTCCCCAAACATCCCCCAAGAGCAAAAACGGTTTTATTTTTTTTTCGGCAATTTCGCCGAGTACGCTTACCGTACGCTTACCGTAAGCGTACGGTAAAAAATAGAAATAAAAAAAACACTATCCACACTCACCCCACCCCCTGTGCTTTTGGTGGCCGTAGGCCACCAAATGTACAGCGCTTATTACATCTTTAAAAATACTATATTTTGGCAACATGAAATTATAAAATCGAAATAAAAAAAACACTATCCACATTGACCCCACCCCCTGTGCTTTTGGTGGCCGAAGGCCACCAAATGTACAGGGCTTATTAAAGTTGATAAAAACCGTGCACGGAACGCACTGCGTTAAGTGGGCGCGCACGCCTCGAATGGCGTAAAGTAACTTAGCATTTAAAAAACCGTACAAATTCACTGAAAAAACCATAGGTTTCACACACGTTATAGTTAGGAATTAGCATTTAAAAAACCTTGCAAATTCACTGAAAAAACCATAGGTTTCACACATGTTATAGTTAGCGGAAATTTTACTGATAAAAAACCAATAAAATTGCCCCGTTATAGTTAGTGCTGGCAAATATAACTCACGCGACCGCAATCTTCTGCTGATGACATATGTGTCTTTATAAAAAAAAATATTTGTAATATATGTATAGCTAAAAATGTATGGAAGAAGACATGGGCAAATAAGTGTCTAAATACAGTATTAGTATCAGCAGAGGATTGCGGTCGCGTGAGTTATAGTTGCCAGCACTAACTATAACGGGGCAATTTCATTGGTTTTTTATCAGTAAAATTTCCGCTAACTATAACATGTGTGAAACCTATGGTTTTTTCAGTGAATATATATATATATATATATATATATATATATAGTAGGTAAGAAGGTGAGCCACTCCGGTTTTGGGATGGAGAAGTCATTAGATTAGTTTCACTGATACAATAGCATTGGGAAAAACATTAATGGAAAAAATAAAGATAGTTAAAATATTGACTCCCTATACTTAAACAGGTAAGTACAAAAATATTGAAGTAAAAAATATAGGGGCTGATTAGGATGGCAGGCGGTCTTTAGTCCCCACTAATTAGGATGTGGCTGCCACCCTGGCGGTCACATTCTGCATTTCCAACATTGCGGCGGGTGCTGCTGTAAGCAGCACCGGCCGCAATTTTGAAAAGGCATGTTGTGCATTGCCATGCACAACGTGGCAGGCACCGCGCAGTACCTGCCACCTTCTGCATGGCAATGTAGGGGGTACCATAGGTACCCCCCCAAGTGCAGTCCCCCACCCCCCTGGGGGCCCGCAACGGGCCCCCAAAGTGAATGCCCGCCAGCCTTTCCATGGTGGCATTGCCGCTATGGAAAGGCCTTGATTCACACCCATCCTAATATGGACGGCGGTGCCCGCTAGGCATCGCCACCATATTGAGGCCCAATTCGGAAAGATTGCTGACCGGCGGGAAAGCGGCGGACACATTTTGCATCCGCCGCAATACCCCCGCCATAATAATATGGCGGGGGTAAATCAGGTTGAAATGGCGGGCGGATCCGGCGGTGGCGATCTGCCCACCATCATAATCACCCCCATACATTTAAAAAATATAGATTAAATAATATAATTAAAATAGAATAATATATATAAAATATTAATATTATCTTTAACAAAATAATTACATTTAATACACTTTTAACTAAATATAAAAATTAAACTTAATTTTAAAAAATATAAACAAACAAACATAATAATTTATACATATACATATATTTACTTTAAAATAATGTATTAACTATTATCTTTTATTACATTTTAAAACTTTAAATTATTAAAACAAAATTAAAATGTACATTCCGCAACACAATAAATACAACAGTAGGGAAAATGATACATAGTGAAACAATTAAATTTACTATTACAACTGCACTAAGTGCAACAGTAGGGAAAGTGTTGGATAGCCGAGGGGTAAAAATTACTATTCCCACTCCAAAGAGTGCAATAGTAGGGAAAGTGTTGGATAGCGGAGGGGTAAAATTTACTATTCCCACTCCATTGAGTGCAAAAATAGGGTGAATGCTAGATAGTAGAAGAATTAAATTTACTATTCCAACTCCAGTGATTGCAACAGTAGGGAAAATGTTGGATAGCGGAGGGGTAAAAATTACTATTCCCGAGGAGCGCTAGGTGGTGCCTGACTGGTATGGCCGCTTCGCGGTGAAGCTCCGGGCGCCGGACCCTGCTGATCCTCCCTACTCTGCTGGATCCTGCCCTGGCCGGCCGCTTTTGGCTGTCCTGGGGCCCTGAACCGCCTGGCTATCACTGGCACGAGTTTGGGGCGTCATTGCCCCCCCGGAGCTGCGCCCGCCGTCTCTCGTCAGTGCCCGGCGGGCGGCAGCTGTGATCCTGGTTGCTGGGTGCGGGCGCGCGGTTACTCGAGCCCACGGCGCCCACGAGGCGGCTAGTCCAGGAGGTCCTGGCGGCCGGGAGAAGCTGTCGCTGCTGCTGCGGTGGGCCGCCCCCCCGGGGTTCAGGAGGGGCCCCTGCCTGATGCCCTTCAGCTGGAGATGAGGAGCTGTGGGGCTCATTCCGGGACGCGGAGCTGCGCTGGAGTTCAGGTGGTGAGTGCGTCGCTGAGTGGACTCCCCGACGGGGCGACTTGCGTGGCTGTGGGGGTTGGAGGTGGCGAGGGGCCCTCCCCATCGGGCCGGGTGTCGGCGGCCAGGGACCGGTTCCCCCTCCTTTCCCCCCCACCAACGTGGCTTGACCTGCCCTGGTGTTCCGTGGCCTGCAGCGGTGGGATGGTGGCTGTGACGCCGCGTCGGGGGTTCGGGCCGCAGGCCGGCGGTCAGGGGGAGTGATTGGCCACCCCTCGTCTTCTTCCTTTGGCCCCCCCCTCCGTATCCACCACAGGAGTCCTGTGTGTTGGGGTGGCCCAGTCCACGGAGGCCCCTGGAGCCTATAATCTTGCGCTGTGCACGGGCGGTAGAGGCACTGGACTCTCCTGGAGGAGGTTGTGGCGCGGACGGGTGCCCTGTGACCTTGGCTGGTGTGCGGTGGCCTGACCCCGGCTGCGGCGCGGAGTGAAGAGTGGTGCCCCTCCAGGCGGGATCCGGGGCTGCGGACGAGCAACAGCTCTTATGGGCACATCGGTTGCCGGATCGGGCAGTTGGCGAGGGGCTACACCGTGGGGCTTGTGGCGAGTGGCCTTCTGATCTGGCGAGGTGTCCTTCTGCCGTTCGCATCCCGAGTCCTTGCGGAATCGCCGAGGCTGGTTCCGTTGCCCGTTGCTGGGCGAAGTGCCCCGGTGCCTGCGGTGCCGCTGCCATGGGTAAAGACAGGGCTTCCAGGCCGGCGCCCACGGCCACCCAGACTAAGATGGACAAATTCACGACCTCCGAGAAAGGGCTGAGCCCCGCTGGGGAGGTGGCCCAAACCCCTAGCACGGACCTTGCTGCTACCTTGCAGGCCATCACGGCGTCCCGCTCCTCCCTGGAGGGTATGGTGGGAGAGGTGAAGGTGGACGTGGCCCTTCTTCGACAAGACCTGCGTAACGCCACCGCCCGCATCTCTGAAGCTGAATCTAGAATTTCGACAGCTGAAGATGACATCCGCCAGCTGCAGGACCAGGTGCATGAACTGACCACCCACTCTAAAGAACTGCACCGCCGGGTTGAAGACGCGGAGAATCGGGCTCCGCCTGGTGGGTTTCCCGGAGGGAGCAGAGGCGGGCCGTGTGGATGATTTCTTGGAGCGTTGGTTTAAATCCTGGATGCCGGCGGACAGCCTCTCGGCCTGTTTCGTGGTGGAGAGGGCCTATCGCTCCCTGGCTCCTAGACCCCCGAGAGCACCACCCCGTCCCTTTATACTGAAGATCCAGAATTTCAGGGACAGAGATGCGATCCTACGGGAGGCCAGGCGCTCTACGACTCTCCAATACCAAAATCACACTATAATGGTATTCCCGGACTACACCCGAGAGGTCCAGAAGCTCCGACGCTCCTACATGGAGGTAAAGCAGAAGATGCGATCCATGGGCCTCCAATATCAGCTGCAGTTCCCAGCCCGCCTCCGAGTCATTTTTCAGCAAAAGACCTTCTTCTTCGACACGCCATGGGCAGCCTGGACTTGGCTTGCTGAGGAATGTCCCCTGCAGCGCGCTGGTCGGGGATTACCGGTGGAGGGGCGAGAGAGGCGAGAGGTGCCCCGCTCTTCCAGGTCCCGACGACGACGGCGCACGCTGCCCTGAGGGCGCGCGGGGGAAGAGGTGATTGTCACGCGCTCTGGGGGGCGGCCGCGCCGAGCATTCTGGGCCTCGTCGGCCTCTTCGGTGGCGCCCGCCAATCCTGCAACAGCCGGGCGGCGGGCTTTGTCCCCCCAGCGAGCAGACTCTGTGACCCAGCCTGCTCCTCAAGTAGACACTTCGGACCTTTCCCGCAGCCCTACCATTTGACTTCCATCTCCTACTTGTAAACTTTGTCGGGGAGGGGAGACTGGGATGTGTTTCCTGGTTGTTGGACTTAGCAGTCGGGTCTCGGTGCTCCTACACACTTGGAGCTCTCGGCCAGGGCGGGTGAATTGGGTTTGCTCTGATTTCTTAAGGGGTCCACTGGCACTCAGGCCCGAGCGTTTTAGCTTGGTTTTGGTTACACACTGTTAGGGCGACAGATGCTTCTGTTCTCGAAGTATAGGGTGGGGGTGCGGGGTTGGGGTTGGTTTGGGGTTGTTTCTTCCTCCCAGGGAGGTTTTTGTTGTTAGAGGGTGCAATCCTCGCTGTTGTGGTTCTATGGCATCATGTAATGTTTGACCTGATCTTCCGTCCGATCTCTTCATGTCCCTCCCTCCAGGGAGCTCTCCTGCCCACGCGCTCATTGGCCCCTGTGTGGGCGCGGTGCCCGCTGGGTGACGGCTCCATGCGCACTTCCTGACTCCCCCACTGCTCCCCTTCGCGGCCACCTTGTCTATCTCCTGTCATGCATGCCCCTGCTTGCTCCCATGGCGGACACACCCATGCCTAACGCTGCCGTGCGCATCTTGTCCTGGAATGTTAATGGCCTGCTGGATCGTTTTAAGCATATGGCGGTCCTCAAATATGCACAGCGTGCGGAGATTGACGTGCTCCTTTTTCAAGAGACTCACCTTATGGGTAACAAATGTCCCTTCCTCGCCCACTACGGATACGATAGGGTCTGGCACTCGGGCTTCGCTAGGGGCTCCCGAGGGGTAGCTATCCTGCTTAAACGCTCCTTTCCCTTTGTACTGACTCAGGTGCATCTAGACCCCCAGGGAATGGCCGTTACGGTGTGTGGCACCCTGGAGGGGCGGCCGCTTACACTGCTGTCCCTCTACGCAGCGCCGTCCCTGTTGCAGACCGCTCTCTCTTACACCGCGGATCTCCTCCCCAAACTCCCGACGGGATCTCTTGTCCTCGGCGGAGACTTCAACGCGGTCTATACACCCCATCTGGACTCGACGGGCCCGGTCTCCTTTACCAGAACTGCTCGCGCGAAACAGTTATCGTGTTGGGTTGAAGCCCAGGGCTTGTGTGACGTTTGGAGGGTTTGGCACCCACGCGATCACCAATATACCCACACTTCGGCGGCTCACCACTTCCACGCCCGGATTGACCTAATTTTTGTCCCCTCTACCGACTGTGTCGGGGTTTGTGATGTCCGCATTCTTCCGAGAGGCCTCTCTGATCACTCGCCGGTGCTTCTTGCTCTTGGTCCACCTCCCTTTTCTGCCCGTCCGACGTGGCGTTTGAATGCCTGGTTCCTTCAGGATAAAGCCTTTCGGAGGGTGGTGGAGACTGGGATTACGGAGTACTACCTTCACAATGTGGGCTCCGTCTCCTCCTCGGCCGTCCTATGGGAGGCCGGCAAGGCGACTATTAGAGGGGTTGCGAAGGGGCATCTGCAGCAGCAGCGTCGCCTCCAACTCCAGCAACTTACAGCTTGTGAAGCGCAGGCCCTGGAGCTCGAGCGCGACCAGGACACGTTGGGTGACACCACACAGGCGCGACGGCTGGCCTTTCTCCGAGAGGAAATACACATGCACTCTCTGGAGGCGGCGAAGACTCTTTGGCGTTCCTCGGTGGCTCGGGTTTACGGGTGGGGGGATAAGAACGGAACGCTTCTTCACCGACTGGCCACATACCCTCGTGCAGGCCGGGTGATTCCGGCCATCATAGACGCCGTGGGTGGGACCCACACGGTGTCGGTGGAAATAGCTCAAACCTTTGCGGACTACTACTCCCAACTATACCGGGCGCGGGCGCAGGGGATCTCCCTTGAGGAATTGATGAGAGGGAGTGGTGCGGATCTTGAGCGGTTGGGACAGGAGGCTAGCGAGACCTTGGACCTGCCCATTACCCTGCAGGAGGTCGAGATGGCAATCACCCATCTGGCGCCTGGGAAGACCCCGGGACCGGACGGTTTCCCACAGGAGTACTACGCCCATTTCCGTGACACCCTGGCCCCGCGGCTTCTGGATCTCTTTGCAGAGGTGGTGGAGAAGGGTTAATTCCCGCGAGATTTAGATACCGCCACCATAGTCGTCCTTCCGAAGACTCAGCCCCCATCACAGGCCTGCTCCGACTATCGGCCGATATCCCTCATCAACACCGAGCTTAAAATATACGCTACCATCCTTGCGCAACGGTTGCGCCCGCTTCTTGTCTCGTTGGTCCACCCGGACCAATGCGGGTTTATGCCGAACCGAGGAACCAGACACTGCCTGCGGCGCTTACATCTTGCTCTGGCCCACCGAGAGCGCCTTTCTCTTTATCTGGCCCTTCTGCTGGTTGACTTCGAGAAGGCCTTTGATTCGGTGGGGTCGGAGTAACTTGGAGGCACCTTGGAGAGAATGGGGTTCGGCCCCCAGTTCCGCGCCATGGTTCGGGTTTTGTACGCGGACCCACGGGCACGAGTGCTGGTTAATGGGACGTTGTCCCGAGCGTTTTCCATAGGACGGGGGACACGGCAGGGCTGCCCGCTCTCGCCCCTCCTCTTCGCCCTGGCGATGGAGCCCCTGGCTGTGCTCATCTGGGCAGATCCTGCTCTCCGTGGCTGGGACTGGCCGGGTATGGTCCCTGATAAAATTACGTTATATGCGGACGATGTTCTTCTTTATCTTTCGGATCCGGCTGTCTCGGGTCCTTGGGTGCGCCGGACTCTTCATCGGTTCAGTCAGGCATCTGGTCTCCGTCTGAACTCCGGGAAGTCTGTTTTGGTTCCGTTACACCTGTCTCGGGAGTGTTTTGATTGGCAGTTTGACATTCCCCTCCGACGGCTGTCCTTTAAATACCTGGGGATTTGGGTCACCCTTCTCCCGGAACTATGCTGGGCTCTCAACGTGGCCCCCGTGGTTAATAAGGCCAGATCAGACATGGTAAAATGGCAGTCACTCCCACTGAACCCGTTGGGAAGGATTGCTCTTTATAAGATGATGATCCTCCCTCGGCTTCTATACATGCTTCAAAACACGCCATGCTCCTTCTCCCGCTCTTGGTTTCGGGACCTGGACAGGACCACGACTACATTTCTTTGAGGTGGAGGTAGGCCCCGGCTGGCTCTAGACCGCTGTCGAGTTCCTTCCTACGACGGCGGCCTGAGCATGACTAATCTTTACCTGTACTATCTCGCTACGCGGCTGCTGGTGGTCCATGACTGGTTTTCGGGCGGGTGGGATGATCCGGCTTATAGACTGGAGGTGCAGATCACCGGATTCTCTTCTATTCAGAATATGCTCTATGGAGCGACGGTCCCTCGATCGCTTACGGAGGTCGTACGGGCCCCCTTTCTGGCATGGCGAGCGGCCCTACGGCACACCCGCTGGTCGAAGGTACTAACCCTGGTTACACCGCTCTGGCATGGCACTTGGATGCGGGAAGTATCGGGACTCGGTGGCTTTCGCAACTGGGACCTCTTGGGGATCTCCTGCCTGGGTGACGTCTGGCGGGGAAGCCACATGTGTTCCTTTCAAGAGCTCCGGAGTCGGTTTTCTTTACATCCCTCGCAATTCTACAGGTATCTCCACCTGCGCCATGCGCTTCAATCTCACGTCCCCCTGAACTCCAAACTCCCCGACCATAGCCCGCCTGAAGCTCAGGTGATGCTGGGATGTCTTGGGAGGGGGGGGCATTTCCCGTATTTACCGCTCCCTGGTCAATAATACCCCGATGGATTGGAGTGGGCTGAAGCAGCGGTGGGAGGCCTGGGTGGGTCCTCTGGATGACAATCATTGGAGGGACGCCCTTATGGCGCCCAGGACGATCACCGCATCGGCTCGATTGTGGCTTATCCAGCTTTATTACCTTCACACACACTGCCTACCTGACCCCAGAACGTCTGTTTCGAGCGGGCCTGTGCCAGGGGGCCTCCTGCGCTCGGTGCGGGGTGGAACCGGCAGATTTCTTTCATATGGTCTGGTCTTGCCCTCACCTGGAGAGCTTCTGGGGGGATATTGAAACTGAATTGACTGAAGTTCTGGGGTGGGAGGTCCCCCATGACCCCCGGTTAGCGCTGTTGGGAATAACGGATGGGCTGGATGTCTCCCGTAATGAGCAATGTTTTCTAACCACGGCCCTGGTGGTGGCCAAAAGAGATATTGCGGCCGCCTGGAAGCACACAGACCCACCCAGAGGAGACAAATGGAGGAGAGGGGTGGACTGGTGCGCTGCACAGGAACAGACACTGTACGCTGCACGGGGTTGTCCCAGAAAATGTCGTAAAATATGGGGGAAATGGCTTGGGGGCTTTGTTTAAGGGAGGGTATGCGTAGGGCGGGAACGGGAGGGGGGGTGGGAGAGACTACTCATGCGGCTGTTTTTACTGAATATGTGACAGGTCTGGTTGATGCCAAGTTGCTCAAATTGCTGTATGTCCTTTTTGATCTTGATGCCTATCTGAAAATAAAAATTTGTTTATCAAAAAAAAATTACTATTCCCACTCCAGTTAGTGCAACAGTAAGGAAAGTGCTGGATACCGGAAGGGTAAAAATTACTATTCCCTCTCCAGTGAGTGCATCAGTAGACAGTAGGGAAATTGCTGGATAGCGGAAGGGTAAAAATAACTATTCCCACTTCAGAGTGCAACAGTAGGGAAAGCGCTGGATAGCGGAGGGATACAAAATACTATTCCCACTCCAGTGAGTGCATCAGTGGGGAAATTATTGGATAGCGGAGGAGTAAAAATTACTATTCCCACTCCTGTGATATCAACAAAATAAAAAAATATAATTTTTTTTTAAGTAAACAAAAAAATATATAAAAATGTTAAAAAACTAAAAATACAAATATATTTAATATTAATAAAAACATATTATAATGTTAAATAAATATCACAAATACCTACGAATATTATATTAAATAAAAATAAAAAAAAAATCAAACGAATAAATATTTTTATTTAGAAATTATTTATTAACAAAAACATCAATACAGAAATTTTGTTTATTTACTTCCTACCCTATAACACCACACAACTCACAACCCACTTCTAAAATAAAAACAAATGATTTGTATGATTCCCATAATTAATTATCAATTAAACAAATATTATTAATAAAAAACAAATTAACACACATAAAAAGTAATTAACTTCCCATCCTTTACCCCTATAATCCCCACAACCCACACCCAAAATTAAACTAAATAAGTTAATTACACAATTAAAATGTATTTTGAATTAAATAACATAGTATTTAACAACTAATTATGAAGTAAGCAAAATTAATGTACTCCCCCCTTTATCCCTATAAACTCAAATCTCACACACACAAAAATAATTAAACAATCACCCTAATTACTTATCAATTAATTAATATTAGTTATCAACGAATTATTAATTAAATAAAAATAAATTACTTCCCACCCTCTACCCATAAAATCCCCCCAAATCCTACATTCGTTTTCTAGATCTGCAAATGGTTTTAATTGGTTTAGGGTTTTCACTTTTCACAAATATGAAATAATGTGAAGATATGTCAATATGAGGCAATCCATATATTGTGGCACACACTTAGGAACTGTTAGGATGTTGATAGACCCTCTTGCGCACTGGCGCGTTAATATATTTCAGACAAAAAGTATGACAACCCACTGGGGTAGTATCATATGTAATAAATGTTGAATAATTGTGACATACTAATTAATGAAGAAGGACCAAGAATGTTTAGTTTACGGCACTAGCCCAGTGATTAGTCTCACCAGAGATATTAATTGCTTGAAAATGAACATCGGTCTGGTCACAATATGAGCCACTTAAAACAACATTGAAAGTTTACGGTGACGCTGGTCAATTCAACATAGTTTTACTGTATGTAATTGAAGATGTCATTCTAAACATATATGCCAATATTTAATCTCACCAAAGAAATGTATTATAGCATTAATTGAGTATTGAAATGATTACGGTTTTTGTTATTATGATGGGTATAAGCCACAAAACTGAATTTCCAACATATTGAGAAATAGCGTAAACGAGTTTAACTCACGCGACATTCAAAAACTACGAGTATGTCTTCACTGTCTATAGCAGTAGTCTATCATGTGACACGGAACTGATTCACGAGTGTATATGGTGGGAAAAAACTTTATTGGAGTTGTTGGTGAGCAAGCCTAACTCTTTTCAACTGACATAAAATTATTTTCCAAACGACACGGCGTCGACATTCCATTCTTCTTGGAGTTCATATTATATATATATATATATATATATATATATATATATATATATATATATAACTGAAAAAACCATAGGTTTCACACACGTTATAGTTAGGAATTAGCATTTTAAAAACCTTGCAAATTCACTTAAAAACCATAGGTTTCACACATGTTATAGTTAGCTGGACATTTCACTCGTGAAAAACCATTGAAATTCCCCCGTTATAGTTAGTGCGGGCAACTATAACTCACGCGACCGCAATCCTCTGCTGCTGATGTCAGATATTACATCACTGTATTTAGACACCTATTTACCCATGTCTTCTTCCATTAATCTTTAGCTATACATATATTACAAATATTTTTTTTCCAGAAAGATACATATGTCATCAGTGATGTAATATCTGCGGAGCGCACCGTGCGCGTACGGTACGCGCACGGTGCGCTCCGCACACCATGCGCGCGCTGTGGGCGCACGGTGCGCTCCGCACACCGTGCGCGCGCTGTGGGCGCGTGGTGCACTTCGCGCACCGCACGCCCACGTTACGCAGTTCGCGGAATTTTTCCGTTTCTACCGTACGCGCACGTGACGCGCACTCTGCGATTTTTCGAAAAAAAACGTAAAAGAAATTTTGGCCCTTGGGGGTCCTTCTGGGACCCCCTGACAAAGGCTAGGGGGTCAGGAACTGTCCACCCTGCCCCCTTTTCACGTTCTCCACCTTTGTTTTTCACCCCCTCAGACTGCGAGAGACAAAATGGCGGCCGACACTTCCTGGTTTCGACCGATTCGAATGTTTACTAAGATCTAACAACCAATCAGAACCGCGCTCACGCACGGCAGCGTGCGCGTACGGTACATTTTACCGTACCCGCACGGAGCGCGCCTATAGATATATATATATTGATTTAAATGCTATTTTCTCAGGAAATACTGAACAGATTTACACCAGACCTGCAAAAGGCACATCCCTGACCTGAGGACTACCTCTCTGCCAAATTTCAAGTAATTCTGTTCAGCCGTTCGGGCTGTAGCTTGGACTAAAGGTCCTATGGAAAAATGCATGGGGAAAACGCGTTTTGGGACCCCCCTTTTTCTCAGCCCCTGCTTGACGAATCCCCCCGAGACTTTCAGGGAAGGAGCAGAGCGGAGCGCCCCACCAATTTTGAAAATTTTGCGAGGATTCGTCAACCGGCACCAAAGTTATTCCAAATAGAATGTTGCGGATTGCCTATGGAAACACGGTCCTAACTATAACTATCTACTGGCGACCGCCAGAAGATTATATATATATATATATATATATATGCAAAAAAACCTTCTCCTTCGAAAAAGACAAGGGGAAACGGCGTTTTGGCGGTAGCCTCTTCAGATGCCTCTGGTGTTACAAATTTCCAAGTTTCCTCCTATTTATTTTGCCCCTCTTTCTAAAGTAGCGTGGGGCATACCTGCACCATATCTCATCAGAGAGCACTCGGCCAGTTCATAGTTATGGACTGCAGATCCCATCATGCAGTTGGTTCACAATGTGGACGAGTGTCTCTTACAGCCGGATTTTTCCCTCCTCAAGGTGAGTGGCTAAAGAATGGTTGGCTTGAGATTGTAGCACTGTGCTGGGCAAAAAACGATTCCTGAGCCCTGCACTTCCAACCTCACAGTCCCGCTGTTGGCAAAGCTTTGGAGACGATGATCAAGTAACTCCGTCTCTCCATGTGATTCACAGACTGTCAGCTGGCAGCAAGGGCCTCTGCCTCCATCGGACGTGGGGTGGTCCGGGTTGAGCCACTGCACCCTGAACACTTCTGGAAGGGTCACCTTTGCGTGACGCTGGCACACGCTAATATGCAAAAAAACCTTCTCCTTCGAAAAAGACAAGGGGACACGGCAGGGCTTCAGGAAACCATTTATTAGAATTTTCTGGCATGAAGCATTTTGGTGGTAGCCTCTTCAGATGCCTCCGGTGTTACAAATTTCAAAGTTTCCTCCTATTTATTTTGCCCCTCCTTCTAAAGTAGCGTGGGGCACACCTGCACCATATCTCATCTGAGAGCACTCGACCAGTTCATAGTTATGGACTGCAGATCCCATCATGCAGTTGGTTCGCAATGTGGACGAGTGTCTCTTACAGACGGATTTTTCCCTCCTCAAGGTGAGTGGCTAAAGAATGGTTGGCTTGAGATAGTAGCACTGTGCTGGACAAAAAACGATTCCTGAGCCCTGCACTTCCAACCTCACAGTCCCGCTGTTGGCAAAGCTTTGGAGACGATGATAAAGTAACTCCGTCTCTCCGTGTGATTCACGGACTGTCAGCTGGCAGCAAGGGCCTCTGCCTCCATCGGACGTGGGGTGGTCTGGGTTGAGCCACTGCACCCTGAACACTTCTGGAAGGGTCCCCTTTGCGTGACACTGGCACACGCTAATATGCAAAAAAACTTCTCCTTCGAACAAGACAAGGGGACATTGCAGGGCTTCAGGGAACCATTTATTAGAATTTTCTGGCATGACGCGTTTCTGCGGTAGCCTCTTCAGATGGCTCTGGTGTTACAAATTTCAAAGTTTCCTCCTATTTATTTTGCCCCTCCATCTAAAGTAGTGTGGGACACACCTGCACCATATCTCATCAGAGAGCACTCGGCCAGTTCATAGTTATGGACTGCAGATCCCATCATATTTATATATACATTGACGAAGGCGGATTGCCGAAACGCGTCTGTATGCCCTGAGTTCACTTGTGAATAAATCTTTGAAACTCACCCCCATGAGTGCTGTCATCCTTGATGGGTATGATTACCCGGTGGAACTGGTAGCGCAATATATATATATATGCAGATTATAAATATGTTTATATATGTATGTATATTATCTACTGGTGGTCGCCAGTAGATAGTTATAGTTAGGACCTATTTTCCATAGGAAATCTGCAACATTCTATTCCCAATAAGAATGGCGCCGGTTGATGAATCCTCGTGAAATTTTTCAAACTGTTGGCCAGCTCCGCTCCGCTCCTACCCTGAAAGTTTCGCGGTGATCCGTCAAGCGGGGGCCAAGAAAAAAGGGCGGTCCCAAAACGCGTTTTCCACATGCAATTTCCCATAGGATCTGTTGTCGCAGCTACAGCCCGAAACCGCTAAATGGAATGACACCAAATTTGGCAAAGAGGTAGTCCTCAGCTCAGACTCGTGCCTTTTGCATAAATCGTGTGAATCTGTTCAGTAGTTCCTGAGAAAATTAGGGTAAAAAAGTTAGTGATATCTATGGCCGGGGAGGATCCGCGGACCCTACCCTCACCGTAAGCGCACCCTCCCCGAACCGAGCGTGCACCCTCCCGATGGCGCACTGAATACTAATTGGCTGTCGAGTGTCCGGGAACTGTTGGCGGCCATTTTCTGCCTCAGTAGAAGCGAGGCTGAAGAAGCAAGGGGAATAAGTGTGTAAAACATATAAAGGGGGCAGAGTGGAAATACTCTGACCCTCTAGAGGTGCTTAGGGGTCCCAGAAGGACCCCCTGGGGCCCCCTTTTTTTGTTTTGTTTTTCAAAACGGTGAAATGCGCGCAGGGTGCGCGCATCCTACCACGTTGGGTGCACGGATTCTCACGCGTTGGGTGCACGGATTCTCACGCGTTGGGTGCGTGGTTCCTAACGTGTTGGGTGCGCGGATCCAAGGAAAAAAACTGAAATTTTTGGGACATAAACATCAAGCTTAAGTGTTTTGTTCTTGAGTGGCTCTAAAAAGAGCCATTGTGTTCATTGAGAGTTTTTGGTACTTATAAGTAAGTACCTATACAGAGTCTAAAGTTGTTGAGGAAGACTCTGTTTCTTTCATCAGTAAAGTGTACTCCATCTCTCCTATACATCTCTTGCATATGAAAGCGCAGATTGTTATTGTAAATGGACCCCATTCTATAGTCTCGGAGAAAAGCAGAAACAGATTTATTCACATGTTTCCTAGCTTTCTCAATTTGTGGACAAAAATGATCGGACCAGTTCCATTTCTGCCTTTGGCATATGTTAGAATACACAAAGGCAGTTTTGGGAAAAAGTGAAATCAGTTCTGCAAAGGTGTCCTTCATAAGCATTTCCAGACCTACCACAGTCAAAGTGCCTAGGTCATTGCCACTACAGTGCACTATTATGAGGTCAGGGTGTTGGATATGCATGAAGGATTTCACCAATGGCATCAATTGGTGCCACTTTAACCCTCTCTGTCCAATCCATTTAACGTCTACATTTGGCAAACCTAGGTCTTTGTGAATGCCTTTGTTTTCTGCTCCAGAAAATATAGCTGTGTCCCACAATCCACACTCTAAGCATCTTGAAAGGAGGTCTGGATGCACTCAGATGGTCTCTGTAAATGAAATGGCAGTTTGGAAAGTAAGATTTTTCTAAAATGGTGGCTAAGATGCAGTTTTAAAAAAAGAAAAGAAATCATTGGTTGTTTGATAATCTTCTACACTGAAAGGCAGGGTGCATATTTCTGTTTTTTAAACGTATGATTCTTATTGGTTAACAAAAACTGATTGTAAGGAACATTATATACGATAAGCTGATATGTTGAAAAGTCAAGCACGCTTTCTTTCTTGATTAGCAACATTGTGTGCTGAACTTGTGACCTGTGTGCTCAGTACAGTGTTCCATGACCTGTTTCTATGGTAACAGGCAGAAGGCAGATTGGGGCACGGGTTCAAATTTATGTCATTTGGAAAGGGTTGAAATGTTTAACCAATAGAAATGTGTGTTTGGTTTTGAATTTATGTGGGAAGGAATGTGATTTGATGTATACATGTATTGGTGGGGAAAATGAGAGGGAAACTTTGCCATTCTTTGGTTCTGCTGACTGGTGCACAGTGCAGAGATTCTTGATAAGAAAATCTGGTGTGTGACTGATATACTTCTTAATCTACAAAACAACTTGAAAGGTGAGTTACTTAATTGTGAGGGGATGTATGTAGACTATTTTGATTTTAATCAGACTAATGTATTTCTCCTGCTAAAACGTAGGGAGTACTTTTTTTCTCTACAATCTTATTGACAGTGTGTGTGCATGTAGAAACCATTCTGTGATAAGCATTTGTGCTTTTCATGTGGTTGCAGACAGATAACTGTGCTGTTTTTATATTTTGGTAGAATTAGAAACCAGTCATTGTTTATGAATTTGTGAAATGAGTTATGTTTCTACACTAAAATGTAGTACTCATTCTAGATGAAGAAATGTGTTTTGGTATACTGCAAGGGATGGTTTTGTTTGTCTAGAATCACACAGTGAGTCTGTGTGCATTTGGGAACCACTGTGAGAGAAGCATTTGGTAACATCGTGTATTTGCTGACAGATAAATGTTTTAAAACCTGTCTTGTTGTCAAGTTTTAGTAGCATTAGAAGGCAGTTTTTGACTCTAAAGTGCAGTTCTGAACTATGTAGTTTGTGTGCATTCCCCTTACCTCTTCCACTGTAGTGAATGAGGTTTGGTAAACTCCTAGGGATAGTGGTGCTTGTCTAGAATCACACTGTGAGTGTGTGTGCATTTGGGAACCACTGTGAGAGAAGTATTTGGTAACATCATGTATTTTCTGGCAGATAACTCTTTTAAAACCTGTCATGTTGTCAAGTTTTAGTAGCATTAGAAGCCAGTCTTTGCTTATGCGTTGATTAAATGAGTCAGGCTTTGACACAAAAGTGCATTCCTGAAATATGTAGATTGTGTGCAGTTCCCTTACCACTTCCACAGTAGTGAATGAGTTTTGGTAAATTCCTAGGGATAGTGGTTGTTGTCTAGAATCACACTGTGAGTCGGTGTGCATTTGGGAACCATTGTGAGAGAAGCATTTGGTAACATTGTGTATTTGGTGACAGATAACTGTTTTAAAACCTGTCATGCTGTCAAGTTTTAGTAGCATTAGAAGCCAGTCTTTGCTTATGCATTGATAAAATGAGTCATGCTTTGACACTAATGTGCTGTACTTTAATATGTAGATTTTGTGTAGTCTCCTTACCCCTTGCACAGTAGTGAATGAATTTTGGTAAGCTGCTAGGGATAGTGTTGCTTGTCTAGAATCACACTGTGAGTCTGTGTGCATTTGGGAACCACTGTGAGAGAAGCATTTGGTAACATCGTGTATTTGCTGACAGATAACTGTTTTAAAACCTGTCTTGTTGTCAAGTTTTAGCAGCGTTAGAAGGCAGTTTTTGCTTATGCTTTGATTAAATGAGTCAGGCTTTGACACAAAAGTGCAGTCCTGAAATATGTAGATTGTGTGCAGTTCCCTTACCACTTCCACAGTAGTGAATGAGTTTTGGTAAACTCCTAGGGATAGTGGTTGTTGTCTAGAATCACACTGTGAGTTGGTGTGCATTTGGGAACCATTGTGAGAGAAGCATTTGGTAACATTGTGTATTTGCTGATAGATAACTGTTTTAAAACTGGTCATGTTGTCAAGTTTTAGTAGCATTAGAAGCTAGTCTTTTGTTATGCATTGATAACATGAGTGAGGGTTTGACACTAAAGTGCAGTACCATGTAGTATTCTCTTCACTGCACCAGAACTGAAAATTTAAAAGTTTTACCCAGGCACTGTCCTAGCAGTAGTCTGATGATTTAGTCAGTTTCCAAGTACTCATTTTGTGAACCATACATTACCACATAGAGTGCTTCAAATGTCTATGCAGTATGCATGCAGTCTTCTAACATACTATACACTTGTCTTTCACACCTTCAATTCCCTAGTCAGCATCCATATAGTCCAGCACTCCCTTTGCACTCCTCTAGTGACCCATTCAGTGACCCATTCAGTACCAAGTACTAATCCATTCACTGTGTCAAAAGACCACCACTTATAAATTCACCCAGGCACTCTCCTTGCTGTACTCTAATCATTCAGTCAGTACCCAAGTATTCATGCAGTGAGCTAGGCCTTAGCACATAGACTGCTTCAAATGCCTATTCACTATGGATGCAGTCCTCTAATCACCTACACGGTTGTTTTTCACACCTTCAATTCCTCAGTAAGTATTCATTCACTTCCAGCAAACACCCTGTCACTCCTTTTGTACTCCTCTAGTGACCCATTCAGCACCATGTACTAATCCATTCACTGTGCCAAAACCCAAACACTTATAAATTCACCAAGGCACTCTCCTTGCAGTACTCTAATCATTCAGTCAATGCCCAAGTATTCATGCACTGAGCCAGGCCTTAGCACATAGACTGCTTCAAACGCGTATCCACTATGCATGCAGTCCTCTAACCACCTACATACGTGTCTTTCACACCTTCAATTCCCCAGTCATTATACATACACTCCAGCAAACACCCTGTCACTCCCCTTGCACTTCTCTAGTGACCCATTCAGTACCATGTACTAATCCATTCACTGCGCCAAAACCCAAACGCTTATAAATTCACCCATGCACTCTCCTTGCAGTACTCTAATCATTCAGTCAGTACCCAAGTACTCATTCAGCGACCCAGGCCTTAGCACATGGACTGCTTCAAACCCATATCCACTATGCATGCAGTCCTCTAACCACCTATACACTTGTCTTTCACACCTTCAATTCCCTAGTCAGTATCCATACAGTCCAGCAAACACCCTGTCACTCCTTTTGTACTCCTCTAGTGACCCATTCAGCACCATGTACTAATCCATTCACTGTGCCAAAACCCAAACACTTATAAATTCACCAAGGCACTCTCCTTTCAGTACTCTAATCATTCAGTCAGTACCCAAGTACTCATGCAGTGAGCCAGGCCTTAGCACATGGACTGCTTCAAACGCCTATCCACTATGCATGCAGTCCTCTAACCACCTACACACTTGTCTTTCACACCTTCAATTCCCCAGTCAGTATTCATACACTTCTAGCAAACACCCTGTCACTCACCCAGTGTGTTTCCTTATAGTATTGTAATCATTCAGTCAGTTAGCATGTAGTCTTTTAGTGAGGTAGGCTTTAGGGCATGAACTGCTTCAAAGTAGTATGTACTATGCATGTAGTGTTTTAACCATTGTCACACTTGTGCTTCAGGGCTATAGTTTCTTAGTCAGTTTTTATATAAAATGTGTTTCTACAGTAATAGAATAGTATAAATTTGAAAGTTATTAATATACATTTACTTGTGATTCTTTTTTACAGATACTGTTTTTCAACGTTAAAATAGAGAAATCATGCCAGAAAAAACAGAAAAAGAACAGAGACAGGAGGATTACTTGAAGAAACATCAACCACAAGTATTGAATGTACAAGATAATGTGGCTAAAAGGAAAAAATCTTCTGGTAAGATTACAAAGCAATTTATTAAAAATGTTTGTAGGACCAAACAGAATGTACATAATGCTGGAACTACTGAGAATTATTCAAGTAAGAAAAAAATTCAAAATAAGGGGAAAAGCAAAAAAGCAAATGGTCAGTCAAAGGAGACAAAGTATGGTAAAAGAAGACAAAATCAGTATAAGGAATTACGCAAAAAAATATTTTACAAGAGAGTAGTGCATAATTTGCTGAAAGTTGTGAAGAAATATAAAAAGAGAGCTTTATTTTATAAAAAGAAGAAGCATATTGAAAACATTGTGGAAAAGGATTTTGAAATGAAAAAGGAAACTGTTTATTTTAGTATTAAACAGAATTCGATCACTAGATAAACCAATCCAGGTAATGAAGGGCAAAAGTAGGAGGAAAAGAGTTATTAATAAAAACACATGTTGTGATGTTTTTTTGGGAGAATGGAAACACAGTTCCAGTTCAGAGCCTTTTTTTAACGAAGAGAGTTATTCACAGAGCGAAAAATTATTGTATGCAGTTGACACCAGTGGTAGAGGTTATGAGGTTAGAGACGGTTGTCCAATTGAGAAAGAGAAAATGGTTGAAAGAAATGCAGAAGAAGTGATAGCTGATTAAGTTTTAGGGAGATGTGCTAAAAACCGTGTGTACACTTGGGATTGCAGTAGTACTTGCAGTGTACGACAGGAATCTATTGAAAAATTATGTAGTTTTTTACGAGCCTATACTAAATACTAAAAAAAGTGTAAAACAAAAAATTAAGCTGTTGCAAGGACTAGACCCTTGCAGAGTGAGAAAACATACTGGTTTGCAAGGTCATTCTCTAGCTTGTCTTTCTGGGAAAGTTTGTCAAAGTGTTTTTCACCATTTCAGAATGCTGGCAGTATATCATACTCAAATGCGGAAGTTAGTGAGAAGGTTGTATTATGCGAAAAGTCCAGCACTAAAGTTAAGTGAGTTTTACAGTGCTCTTTTGCGTGGGTCAGTATCAGATGTGAAGCAGGTCTGTGATGATATTGAGTTTTGTTACTTTGGTCCTCAGCAAGAGAGTGAAGAAACTGACACATTAGTAGAACAAAATGTTGAAGACAATGTACAACCCGTAATTACAGAAAAATTTGAGGATGAAATCACAAAGTTTAAGGTAATTTCAGGTGAAAGACCTAGGTGCCAATTACGATCCTGTAAAAACCGGGTACGAACCGTCGGACGGAGCATATTCTCCGTCCGACGCGTACCCGGTCGTAACAATATGCAAACATGGAAGTACGATTCGCACGGAAATACTATTTCCGTACGAATCGTACAAAACCCCGACCGACGAAAATAAACATACAAATGTGATCCGGAAAAGCGCCGACGTGACGTCGGGACACACGCAGCCTGCCATACACGAACCAGGAATCACGATTCGCACCAACGTCATCCCGCACGGTGAATATTTTCCGGCAGCCAAAAACTGCCGGGAAATCAGGACGACGCGAACAAGGAGTACCTGTACGCGACGGACAGACATGGACCCGAACCTACGTGTCATCCCGGCCCTCATAGCAGTCGACCTCTTCTACAGGTTACGACGCAGACGCCGCAGAAGGTCAGAACAACAAAGGGAGGGGGGAAAGGGGGGGGCAGGACCAGGGGCAGGCCACAAAACACCCACCAAAGTCACACAGCACACATGCCCTGGACATACCTGACCCCCAGGCCCTGGTCACTACGAGGGGGTGGGGGCATGTCCAGCAAAGCCAGCGTCCGCCACAACGGAAGTGCTTGACGATGCGAACCGGCAACACAACAATACAGGTACGTCCCGTACCCACGCCTTAAGAGCGTGGGTACGAGTTGTACCACGCCCACTCCTACGTCACCCCAATAATGGCGGGACGGCTGTACCCACATGGCAAAGGCCTGGGTACGGCCCGCACAAGCATCACATAGCGTGGGGACGCATATGTACGGACCGTACCACCACCCCTGTATGCATGGAGCGTACCCCCAACCGCAACAGTGTAAGTACAACCCGTACCCTCACCCGCGGACGTATGGAGCATACCCCCACCCCAACAGTGTATGTACGACCCATACCCTCACCCGCGGACGTATGGAGCGTACCCCCACCCCAACAGTGTAAGTACGACCCGTACCCTCACCCGCTGACGTATGGAGCGTACCCCCACCCCAACAGTGTAAGTACGACCCGTACCCTCACCCGTGGACGTATGGAGCGTACCCCCACCCCAACAGTGTAAGTACGACCCGTACCCTCACCCGCGGACGTATGGAGCATACCCCCACCCCAACAGTGTAAGTACGACCCGTACCCTCACCCGCGGACGTATGGAGCGTACCCCCACCCCAACAGTGTAAGTACGACCCGTACCCTCACCTGCGGACGTATGGAGCGAACCCCCACCCCAACAGTGTAAGTACGACCCGTACCCTCACCCGCGGACGTATGGAGCGTACATCCCACCCCAACAGTGTAAGTACGACCCGTACCCTCACCCGCGGACATATGGAGCGTACCCCCACCCCAACAGTGTATGTACGACCCGTACCCTCACCCGCGGACGTATGGAGCGTACCCCCACCCCAACAGTGTAAGTACGACCCGTACCCTCACCCGCGGACATATGGAGCGTACCCCCCACCCCAACAGTGTATGTACGACCCGTACCCTCACCCGCGGACGTATGGAGCGTACCCCCACCCCAACAGTGTAAGTACGACCCGTACCCTCACCTCGTATGCATGGAGCGAACCCACACCCATGTATGTTCTAAGCGTACATATCCTGATATATGAGGGTTGGGTGCAGAGTCCTCCCAGCAGTGCCCAGACACAGGAGGGGTGTGTGCAGAGTCCTCCCAGCAGTGCCCAGACACAGGAGGGGTGGGTGCAGAGTCCTCCCAGCAGTGCCCAGAGACAGGAGGGGTGGGTGCCTATCACTCCCAGCAGTGCCCAGACACAGGAGGGGTGGGTGCAGAGTCCTCCCAGCAGTGCCCAGAGACAGGAGGGGTGGGTGCCTATCACTCCCAGCAGTGCCCAGACACAGGAGGGGTGGGTGCAGAGTCCTCCCAGCAGTGCCCAGAGACAGGGGGGGCAGAGTCCTCCCAGCAGTGCCCAGACACAGGAGGGGTGGGTGCAGAGTCCTCCCAGCAGTGCCCAGAGACAGGAGGGGTGTGTGCAGAGTCCTCCCAGCAGTGCCCAGAGACAGGAGGGGTGGGTGCAGAGTCCTCCCAGCAGTGCCCAGACACAGGAGGGGTGGGTGCAGAGTCCTCCCAGCAGTGCCCAGAGACAGGAGGGGTGGGTGCCTATCACTCCCAGCAGTGCCCAGACACAGGAGGGGTGTGTGCAGAGTCCTCCCAGCAGTGCCCAGACACAGGAGGGGTGGGTGCAGAGTCCTCCCAGCAGTGCCCAGACACAGGAGGGGTGTGTGCAGAGTCCTCCCAGCAGTGCCCAGACACAGGAGGGGTGGGTGGAGAGTCCTCCCAGCAGTGCCCAGACACAGGAGGGGTGGGTGCAGAGTCCTCCCAGCAGTGCCCAGAGACAGGAGGGGTGGGTGCAGAGTCCTCCCAGCAGTGCCCAGAGACAGGAGGGGTGTGTGCAGAGTCCTCCCAGCAGTGCCCAGAGACAGGAGGGGTGTGTGCAGAGTCCTCCCAGCAGTGCCCAGAGACAGGAGGGGTGGGGGCAGAGTCCTCCCAGCAGTGCCCGGACACAGGAGGGGTGGGTGCAGAGTCCTCCCAGCAGTGCCCAGAGACAGGAGGGGTGGGTGCCTATCACTCCCAGCAGTGCCCAGACACAGGAGGGGTGCGTGCAGAGTCCTCCCAGCAGTGCCCAGAGACAGGAGGGGTGGGTGCAGAGTCCTCCCAGCAGTGCCCAGACACAGGAGGGGTTTGTGCAGAGTCCTCCCAGCAGTGCCCAGAGACAGGAGGGGTGGGTGCCTATCACTCCCAGCAGTGCCCAGAGACAGGAGGGGTGGGTGCCTATCACTCCCAGCAGTGCCCAGAGACAGGAGGGGTGGGTGCAGAGTCCTCCTAGCAGTGCCCAGACACAGGAGGGGTGTGTGCAGAGTCCTCCCAGCAGTGCCCAGAGACAGGAGGGGTGGGTGCAGAGTCCTCCCAGCAGTGCCCAGACACAGGAGGGGTGTGTGCAGAGTCCTCCCAGCAGTGCCCAGAGACAGAAGGGGTGGGTGCCTATCACTCCCAGCAGTGCCTAGACACAGGAGGGGTGGGTGCAGAGTCCTTCCAGCAGTGCCCAGAGACAGGAGGGGTGGGTGCCTATCACTCCCAGCAGTGCCCAGACACAGGAGGGGTGGGTGCAGAGTCCTCCCAGCAGTGCCCAGAGACAGGAGGGGTGGGTGCCTATCACTCCCAGCAGTGCCCAGACACAGGAGGGGTGGGTGCGGAGGCCCCCAGCATTGCCCATGGAAATAAAAAGGGTGGAGTACCCACAGATCCAATTGCCACAATTGTCAGTCAGGTGCACAAAGACCCTGCAGTACATGTAACACATGTGTGCGAGGCTGGGAGTACACTCATGCATACAGCCTAAAAGGGAACATGTCCACATGAAGTCATGTCAACAGACTACATACACAAGTACAGTGATCACCAAGGATGCCACGAATGATGCAGGTGGAGACATCGCTCTGCATGCATGGCCAAAGTTGAAGGGGTCCGTCACACACCCAGCTAATGTAGACACAGCTCAGCGCAAATTATTGGGAACACCCTGCAGGGAAGATGTCAGGGTACACAGAGGAAGGAATACACCTTGGGACAATTTCACCATGCAGTAACTGCTTACATGAACAGAGAAACCTAGCTAACACCTTGTGATGGCACACAGATACCAGGGTCCCCCCCTATGACCAGCACACTACTACATTTCCCACACACCCAACACATGATCACCACCCAAAAACATTTAGCAGCCCCACCAACAGCAACACCACAAAAGCAGTAGTGTTCTAAGGAAAAAAAAAGGCTTTATTCAGCATTTCCAAATAATGTGTGTGTGGATAAAGTTCAATATTTACAAAGCCCATAGGGCAGTCCATGAGTCACAGCTGGACAGAGTGGGACGCGTGTCCGCTAGCTTGCCTGCACAGTCAGACTCCTTCGTCTTCCACAGCAGGGAGGGCATCATGTGGGGGGGAAGGACCAGGCACCGCAGGGACAGGAGGGCGAAGGGTAGGCGTCGTGGGTGCAGGGATGGAGGACTCCACCACAGGGGGTGGGGCAGGGCCAAAGGCGGAGGCCAGGATGTCGCTGCACACCTTAGCAAGGTCCTCCAGCGTCTCCCCTGCACCCGAAGGAACCACAGGCCCCAAGGAGGGGGGGGCGGAGGGATGGGTCGCAGCGCCACTGGGGAGGGTGTGGACAGGGGGGGACTCAACCACCCTGACCGGGGACTCCCTTGACCGCTTGCTGGGTGGTGTCACAGTGGGGCTCAGGGACAGAGCGGCCATGAAGGAGTCCTTGCCGGATATGTGGCCAGGAGAGCTGAGGGGAAGGGATTTGGAGGGAGTGGATTTGGTGGAATGCGGACTCCCACTCTGGCTGCGTGCCTTACGTTTGCCCCCCAACCCAGTGGGTGTGCCTACTTCACCCTGTGTGTGCATGCCAGGAGGTGTGCGTATGACCTTCCCTGCTGGTGTGGTGCCTGTGTCTGTTGTGGTGGGTGCATGCTGACGTCTGGGTGTACGTGGGACAGGCATGGGAGTGGGAAGTGTGGATGGGGCAGGGGTAGGGGGTTGGACGTAGCGCTGCAGGAGACCCACTGCTGCAGTCAGTGTCGAGTCAATGGACCTCAGCAACTGGCGTTGGTCAGCCTGCGATGAAAAAATGCCCTCCAAGTATGCCTCCATGTTGGTCAGCACTTGGCTGTGGCCATGGAGGACATTAAGGATCGCAGCCTGACCAAGCTGCAACTGCCGCTGGATGTCCACAGACTCGGCATTGGCGGCAGCAGTGGAGATAGGGGCAGGGGGTGCGGTGCCTGGCAGGAAGGAGACATGTGGTGACCGGGCACGTTGGGAAGGGACACGAGCAAGTGGGAGGCAGCTGATGGCAATGGAGGGGGCGGGGTGCGATGTTGTGCCGCTGTCAGCTGGTGGTGCAGCCTCCGCCCACTCGGAGAGATCATCCTCGGACCCGTCAGGTTCATATTCTGTCGTGCCAGTGGACAGGTCCTCGGCCTCACTCTCCTCCGCCTCAGTACCACTCAATGTGCCAGCCACGATGTCAACGCTGGCACTGGTGCTCGGTCCCTCCGCTCTGTCTGTGCTCATGTCTCCCTCCGTGTCCCCCGACGATGCTGTGGGCAAGGTGAAGAGACAGCAATTAATCACACACCTGTATACATATGTCACATGAGTCCAATCTACATAGGTTACAGTGCATAGCCTGCAAAGAAAGATCAGTAACATCTATAAAACAAGGTACAGATGTAGGGCATGCAGCACACAGTTGGTTGACCCACCATGCCACAGAAAATACATGGAGAGCATGACACAATAGCAAATGACATGAAATGGAGTTTGACATAGGAGCCAGGCCCTGGGGACAATCCAGCACTGCATCTGCACCACACAGCGGTGCCGAAAATAGGGATGAGGAGGGACCATATCCATGAACTTGAGGCACATGCTGCATAGGTAATACTGAAAACATGCCCACCATGACTGGCTCACTGCACCTTGAGTGTATGTCCAGACAAACATCACACACTGGCCAGACCTAGCAAGGAGAATACTGGTTTTGACATGTAGGCTTGGCCCGCACCAACCACCCCCTACATGAGACAATTTGTTGAGACACAGGTGGCACTTACATCTCTTAGTCGGGGTGAAATACACAGGGGCTGCATAAATGCAAGATTGGACGCCAAATACCCAAGGTGCGCCTGTCCAAATAATCATGTACAAATGGCCATCCTCAGATGATTGTAACAAGACACACAGGCACTGGCCACTGTGAGTATGAACAAGGAAAATCAGGTCAGGCTGTACAGTGGACACTTGTACTACATTTTACGCCAATATACATGGTGCCAGGTGACAATGGCACAGAGCACAACCTATGCTGTAGACACTGAGAGTGTCCACGTTTTGTGATGACACACATGACACCTAGGAAAATATGCCCCAGGGGACAGTAGTGGCCACACAACTCCATGGTCCTGAATGGGAATGACTGCAACACACGCCACCATCCCTGCACTATGCGTATCGTACACTCATGCACATCATGTCACAGGCCACAACATAGGACATGCGCGCTGTAAGGCATGACACTTGAGAGACTAACTCCCATGTCTGGACTCAGCATCAGTGCCAACTGACATGGAACCCACATGTACTGAACTTGACAGGGCACAGGCAAGGTCCCAAAACCTGTTACACACCACCCCCACACATGATGCTACAGGCATTGTTCACGTGGATAAAGTGCCAGCCTAGATGACCTTGTGAAGGAGTGACTACACACAGACCAGGGAACACATTGCAAGGAGGGGAAGGGAGGCAGGAGAGCACCGCTATACTGTGGGTAACTGGATCTTCACAGCACCTTTAAACCCTGGCAGTGTATCCATGCAACTGTGCACTTACAAATGCTGGTGACACACAACAAACACACATGTACCTACCCCCTTCCTGCTGCTGCTTCTCCTGTAAGCGCCTCTCCAAGTCTGGAAATCCCACCGCCAGCACACGCTTGTGGATGTGGGTCAGACGGCGGCGCCCGCGGTTCTTATGGGTCTCAGGTGAGTCCCCCAGCAGGACCCGTGCGATCCTCCGCGTCCAGCACCGGATATCCTGCCAGCGTTTCCTCACCTGGGACAGCGCCGCTTGCGACCATCCGCACTCCTCACGGCACTGACGGCGGTCAGCCATATCTGCTTCTTGGCAGAGGCGCCGACCTGTGAGGATGAACAAGTGACACTACATCAATACACCAGGCACATGTCACAGAGACACTGTAGCAAAACTTCCTTGTTATTCTGGACTAGGTAGGAGGAAGTGTGCTTTATCACAAACCTCCAACACTCATTTGTATTGTATGGAGACAGCCCATCCAGAATGCTACAAATTTAAAAGGTTAAGTAGATAAGAAAAGTCAGAAGAAAGGAGAATGTGCAGTCAGTCAGTGGACTGACTGCACATTCTCCTTTCTTCTGACTTTTCTTATCTACTTAACCTTTTAAATTTGTAGCATTCTGGATGGGCTGTCTCCATACAATACAAATGAGTGTTGGAGGTTTGTGATAAAGCACACTTCCTCCTACCTAGTCCAGAATAACAAGGAAGTTTTGCTACAGTGTGCCAGTACTTTTTTGTTGAAACTATTGTTGATTGGAGGGCGTTCTGGCACGTTTTTCCCTCTCTAGCTCCTTTTGTGATTGAACATGTCACAGAGAGACATATTAGAACAAATTTGCTGTTTACAACAAGGCATAGTATGCATCCAACGCATTGCACCTTTGTCATAGGGACATGATCCTCTACGGAAGGGCAACAGCAGTACGTGCCATTGAAAGTACACAGGTGGAATGAGGGCAACTACACAATCAATGATCCAGGCTCACACTGTGCATCACAAGCTACACCAGGATTATGTGCAGCACCTCTAAGCAGTCACATGCCACAGGCCACTGACTCTACCGCAGAAGAGTACACAGACACACACAGGCACAGGACATTCACCTGCCATTGCCAAATGCAGCTACAAACCTCACTCTGCACATGTGCCACTAGACGGGGGGGCTCACAGGTGTGGGGCTGGCTCTGCACATCAGACACACAGCACTGCTCCCTGCTCACATCAGATGGGCAGGGTATATCCATCCCTCATGCAGCCCGGGTGCTACACTCCACATATGCACCCACCCACATGACAGGGGACTGACACACACACCCATGTCCAGGGTACGAACACATCATGTGGACACTCTCAGCACAGGTACCCAGAACTAACACACATCTGTGGGTACAGTCACCTGTCACACTGGGCAGACCACATTATCACATGAGGACTGTAGAGGCTACATTCCCAGGAGGATGAGACAGGCAGAATGTGGCATGCACCATGCAGTGATTGTCACAGTAAACACAATGCAAGTGAGGACGGCAGACATGCACCACAGCATGCTCTGGCTGGGAGACATCAGGCATTCCCCCCCTGGGACCCCCCTACAGTACATAGCATGTGTGTCACACCTGGACACAATGGCAGAAGTCACACTCACAAAAAAGGGACACAGTCTGTGCTAGTCAATCAATCAATCAATCGCATTTATAAAGCGCGCCACTCACCCATCAAGGGTCTCAAGGCGCTGGGGGGGGGGGGGGGGGGGGGGGGGTCAGTGCTTGAAGAGCCAGGTCTTGAGCTGCCTTCTGAAGGAGAGGTGGTCAGGTATGGCGCGAAGGTGGCTGGGCAGAGAGTTCCAGGTCTTCGCTGCTAGAAAAGAGAAGGATCTTCCTCCGGCGGTGGCTTTGCGGATGCGGGGTACGGCTGCCAGGGCCTGTCCGGTGGAGCGCAGAGTGCGCGGGGGAGTGTAGAAGGAGACGCGGTTGTTGATGAGTTTGGGTCCGAGGTTGTGAAGGGCTTTGTGTGCGTGGGTGAGTAGTCGGAAGGTGATCCGCTTGTTGACGGGTAGCCAATGGAGTTTTTTCAGGTGACCGGAGATGTGGTGGTGGCGAGGGATGTCCAGGATGAGTCTTGCGGCAGCGTTCTGGATCCGTTAGAGTTTCCTCTGCAGCTTGGTGGTGATGCCGGCGTACAGGGTGTTCCCGTAGTCCAAGCGGCTGATGACGAGGGCGTGGGTGACGGTCTTCCTGGTGTCGGTGGGGATCCAGCGGAAGATCTTGCGGAGCATGCGGAGGGTGTTGAAACATGCCGAGGTCACCGAGTTCACCTGTCTGGTCATGGTGAGGGAAGAGTCCAGGATGAAGCCGAGGTTGCGCGCGTGGTCGGTGGGTTGGGGAGTGCTGCCTAGGGCGGGGGGCCACCAGGAGTCATCCCATGCGGTGGGAGTGGGGCCGAGGATGAGGACCTCCGTTTTGTCTGTGTTCAGTTTCAGACGGCTGTCTGTCATCCAGTTCGCCACTTCCTTCATTCCTTCATGTAGTCTGGTCCTAGCTGATGTGGGGTTGTTAGTGAGGGATAAGATGAGCTGGGTGTCGTCGGCGTATGATATAAGGTCGAGTCCGTGTTTGCGTGCGATGTTCGCCAGGGGGGTCATGTAGACGTTGAAGAGAGTGGGGCTGAGGGAGGATCCTTGAGGTACGCCGCAGATGATCTCCGTGGCTGTGGATCTGAAGGGGGGAAGGCGGACTCTCTGAGTCCTCCCGGAGAGGAAGGAGACGATCAATTCCAGGGCCTTGCTTCTGATGCCGGCGTTGCTGAGGCGGCGTATCAGGGTGCGGTGGCAGACCGTGTCGAACGCTGCAGAGAGGTCCAGGAGTATGAGGGCCACGGTCTCTCCCTTGTCGGTCAGGGCTCTGATGTCGTCCGTTGCTGCGATCAGGGCGGTTTCGGTGCTGTGGTTGGCCCTGAAACCGAACTGTGTGGGGTCGAGGGAGTCGTTGGTTTCCAGGGCGTTGGTGAGTTGAGCGTTGACGATTTTCTCAATCACTTTGGCGGGGAACGGCAGGAGAGAGATGGGCCGGAAGTTTTTGAGTTCGGTGGGGTCTGCTGTAGGTTTCTTTAAGAGGGCGTTGAGCTCTGCGTGTTTCCAGCTCTCCGGGAAGGTGGCGGCGGTGAGGGAGGCGTTGATGACGTCTCGGAGGTGCGGTGCGATGATGTCGTCGGCCTTGTTGTAGATGTGGTGCGGGCAGGGGTCCGATGGGGATCCGGAGTGGATCGAGTTCATTATGCGGGTGGTCTCCTCAGTGGTGGTAGGGTTCCAGGTGAGGATGGTGGTGGTGTCGGTGGCGGGTTCCGGAGGGGGGCTTGTGTCGGCGGTCGGGAAGCTGTTGTATATGTCGGTGATCTTGTGGTGGAAGAAGGTTGCGAGGGAGTCGCAGAGGTCCTGTGAGGGAGGGATGGAGTTGTTTTCTGCTTCCGGGTTGGAGAGCTCTTTGACGATGCCAAATAGTTCCTTGCTGTTGTGGGCGTTGTTGTCAAGTCTGTTCCGGTAGGCTGTTTTTCATGCGGCGCGGAGGTGTTGGTGGTGTTGGCGGGTGGCGTCCTTGAGAGCTGACATTTTCTCTTCGGTCTGGTTAAGGCGCGACGTCTTCTCGCGGGCGCGGCATTCTTTCTTGGAGTTCTTGAGGTCGGGGGTGAACCAGGAGTTTTTCTTGTGGTTGTTGGTACTGGCTTGAGTCTTCAGGGGGGCCAGGAGGTTGGCGCAGTCGGAGATCCAGTTTGTGAGGTTGTTGGCGGCTACGTTGGGGTCGGTGGTGCTGGTGGGTTGGTTCTGGGAGAGGGTTGATGCGAGCTGTTCCGTGGTGATACAATTCCAGTGTCTTCTTGGTGGTTGCTGGGTGTGGTGGGGCACGGTGGTCTTCTTGAAGATGAAGTGGACGCAGCTGTGGTCCGACCAGGTGAGTTCGGTGGTGTGGCTGAAGGTGATGTGTTTGCTGGAGGAGAAGATGGGGTCAAGCGTGTGTCCGGCGTCGTGGGTGGGGGTGTTGACTAGCTGATTCAGTCCCAGGTTGGCGAGGTTGTCCAGTAGGGCGGTGGTGTTGTTGTCGGTGAGGTTCTCCAGGTGAAAGTTGAGGTCTCCTAGGAGGATGTAGTCGGTGGATGAGAGTGCGTGAGGGTTGACGAAGTCTGCGATGTCTTCGCTGAACTTGGTGCGAGGTCCTGGTGGTCTGTACATGAGGGTGCCTCTGAGGGTGGTTTTGGGGTCGCTGTGGATCATGAAGTGGAGGTGTTCGGCGTCGGGGAGTGAGTTGTCGGTGTCGGTCGAGATGCGGATGGAGTTTTTGTGTGCGATGGCGATGCCTCCTCCGATGCGGTTGGTGCGGTCTTTCCGGATGATTTTGTAGCCGTCGGGGATGGCTATGGTGATGTCGGGTACCGAGGAGGGGTTCATCCAGGTCTCGGTGAGGAAGGCGATGTCCGGGTTCGTAGAGTTGATGAGGTTCCACAGTTCGATGGCGTGCCTGTGGATGGATCGGGTGTTGACCAGGATGCAGTGGAGGTTGTTTCCGGGGGAGTAGTTCTTGGCGGGAGCGGAGTGGGTTCGGAGGCAGGTGAAGCGGCAGTTGCTGCAGGTGAAGGGTCCGTGGGTGCATTTCGGGGTGGCGCAGTAGCAGCCCGGCGTGCGGCCGGGGTTGAGGTTGGCGAGGAAGGCGGAGTCGTAGGTCAGGCGGGGGGCGCGGGGGCCAGAGGTTCGGGTGCTGGGCGCGGTCCAGGCGCGGACGGGCACAGACGGGCTTGCCTTAGGCGCCTTATATGGCGGCCTCGCAGCGGCCGCCATATAAGGGGTAGCCGGGGAGGCGAGGACAGCTGGGAGGCGGGAGGAGGGCGGGTAGGGGGGAAAAAGAGCGGGAAAGGCAGCGATGGGCCTCGGGGAGGCGAGGAGGCCCGAAAAGGCGGAAAAGTACCTAGAAGGGGTACAAAAGCTGGAAAAGCGAGAAAAAACATCAAAAAGCGGCGGAAGGACGGGGGGGGCGACGGCGGGGGCACGAGGGGCAGCAGACACTCAGGGATACAAAAAGCAAGGGGAGCGCGATCACAACGGGGAAAGCAGGCACTCAGGGATACAGAAGGCAAGGGGAGCGCGATCACACGGGGAAAGCAGGCACTCTGGGATACAAAAAAGCAAAAGGGGACGCGATCATACACAGGGGAAAAAGGCAGACACTCAGGGGGACAGTCGGTACAACAACAGAGCAGAAGGCAGGCACAGAGGATCTGGTGGCGCCGCGAGGGCAGGGGAGCGACCTACCCTGGGGTCAAAGGTCGCTAGTGGACTCTGCACTCACCTGATACCCTGGTCGGCCATACAGCAGGGGGTACTGTGGCAGGATCACATCCAGCAAAGCCAGGTTCTCCTCCAGGGTGAAAGGCTGTGACCTCTCCACAGCCCTTGACATGGTTCCAGGGAATCAGTAGCAGCAGCTGGGTCGTCGAATACAAAGATGTGCAGGCAAGTGCTCCCTCATGGGACCTGGCTGCCTTATATCTGCCTTACTGGCCTGTTTCATGCACAGGAGTACAGAGGTTCGGGTGCTGGGCGCGGTCCAGGCGCGAACGGGCACAGACGGGCTTGCCTTAGGCGCCTTATATGGCGGCCTCGCAGCGGCCGCCATATAAGGGGTAGCCGGGGAGGCGAGGACAGCTGGGAGGCGGGAGGAGGGCGGGTAGGGGGGAAAAAGAGCGGGAAAGGCAGCGAAGGGCCTCGGGGAGGCGAGGAGGCCCGAAAAGGCGGAAAAGTACCTAGAAGGGGTACAAAAGCCGGAAAAGCGAGAAAAAACATCAAAAAGCGGCGGAAGGACGGGGGGGCGACGGCGGGGGCACGAGGGGCAGCAGGCACTCAGGGATACAAAAAGCAAGGGGAGCGCGATCACAACGGGGAAAGCAGGCACTCAGGGATACAGAAGGCAAGGGGAGCGCGATCACACGGGGAAAGCAGGCACTCTGGGATACAAAAAAGCAAAAGGGGACGCGATCATACACAGGGGAAAAAGGCAGACACTCAGGGGGACAGTCGGTACAACAACAGAGCAGAAGGCAGGCACAGAGGATCTGGTGGCGCCGCGAGGGCAGGGGAGCGACCTACCCTGGGGTCAAAGGTCGCTACCACTGCCTCGCAGCGGCCGCCATATAAGGGGTAGCCGGGGAGGCGGGGAGAGCTGGGAGGCGGGAGGAGGGCGGGTAGGGGGGAAAAAGAGCGGGAAAGGCGGCGAAGGGCCTCGGGGAGGCGAGGAGGCCCGAAAAGGCGGAAAAGTACCTAGAAGGGGTACAAAAGCCGGAAAAGCGAGCAAAAACGACAAAAAGCGGCAGAAGGACGGGGGGGGACGGCGGGGGCACGAGGGGCAGCAGGCACTCAGGGATACAAAAAGCAAGGGGAGCGCGATCACAACGGGAAAGCAGGCACTCAGGGATACAGAAGGCAAGGGGAGCGCGATCACACGGGGAAAGCAGGCACTCTGGGATACAAAAAAGCAAAAGGGGACGCGATCATACACAGGGAAAAAAGGCAGACACTCCGGGGGACAGTCGGTACAACAACAGAGCAGAAGGCAGGCACAGAGGATCTGGTGGCGCCGCGAGGGCAGGGGAGCGACCTACCCTGGGGTCAAAGGTCGCTAGTGGACTCTGCACTCACCTGATACCCTGGTCGGTCATACAGCAGGGGGTACTGTGGGAGGATCACATCCAGCAAAGCCAGGTTCTCCTCCAGGGTGAAAGGCTGTGACCTCTCCACAGCCCTTGACATGAATCCAGGGAATCAGTAGCAGCAGCTGGGTCGTCGAATACAAAGATGTGCAGGCAAGTGCTCCCTCATGGGACCTGGCTGCCTTATATCTGCCTTGCTGGCCTGTTTCATGCACAGGAGTACAGAGTGATTGGTCGCTCACATTTGCATCCTATGTTTCCTCCAATCCCTTCAAACCTAGCACAGTCAGTGGGTTCTTATTGTGTTTTTTTCCTCAGCATGATGTAAACTCCAGAACCACATTGCAACAAAGTAGATTCATTCAAACTGACTACTGCTGTGCACCTGCTTAAAAAAATTCAAACTTTAAACTTGGTCTCCATGACAACCAGCATGCATGTAGGCCTTTATACTTGTCCCTCATGTGTCCCCTATGTAATTTGGAGCTTCACACACAGGTACGGTGCGTCCCGGGGCCCTAGGGCACCCCAAATGCATATCAACGGCCCGTACAGGCGTGTGTACGGTCCATCTCACTATGGGTGTTGTCGCGTATGCGTACTCATAGTGATAGTGAGCGTACAGGCGTGTGTACGGTCCGTACCACTATGGGTACTGTGAGAAGTTGGCCTGGTATATGATGTTCACTAGTTAAAGTGACCACCTTGTACCATGCCAAGCAACCCTTATGGTGTGGTTGTAAGTCAACCTTTTCAGACTAGCTGCCCTAGTGGTCTTTGAGGCTAAACTCGTGAAACGTGTTAAGCAGGCTGTTTTACCAAATGTAACCCCCTTTTATACCAATGAAAGGACACCACACAGATATATATTGAAAATATATATGTATTTATTTCTCAAAGTAACCCCTAGACTCTTTATGAGCACAGGAGCACAAATCGTTAAACAAGAATACGTTAGAATACACAGAAGTTGAACTTTATATGGATAGGCCCTGGTGGCCGCTCAAACCATATACTAAAATAGTGGTATAAGTACCACAAACAGAAAAGGGAAAAGGCCTAGGGCCTCTAGAATCGCTGGGCCTACAACGAGCTAACTTTAGTTAGTGACCAGGAGGTCCACGGGTTGCGTGTGCAGAGCAAATAGTCACACGCGAGCTCCCATAGGTTTTCAATGGGTGCGTAAAAGTTACAAAGTTACTCCAAAGAGGATCTTCCGGATGGACTATGAACTCAAGATTGGAAACACAGACACTAGAGATGTTACTCTACACTTGGGTACTGGAGTGCCAGCTTTACCTCACCCACAGGAAGCGGGTGCATAGGTCTCGATGTGCGTCGGGTTTCTTCTATCTGTTCAATGGAGCCTGAAGACAAAGATGCTGCAGGCGGTCGGTCCGGAAGGGATGCGGTGGATCCAAGGGTGGATCGGAGTTGTAGAAGACCTGTAAGCAGAGGGGACAGTGTTCACAGTCACTAGCCAGTGACCAGCGTGGCACCAGGTGGGTACCAGGCGATGTCGGGTGCAAACAGGAAGAAAGGTGTAGCTTGTCTCTGCAGCCACGTGGTCCCTGAAGGTCGACGACATCCAGGAGTCAGTTCACGAGCTGTCCCATGCAGGCTCTCGCTGTCGGCTGTGACGGCGACTTGATCGGAGCAAACAAGCCTTGGAAAAAGCAATTGTTGTGGAAAACAAAATAAGCTGATGGCTCTGACCAGCAAGGTCAGAGGGACTGCTCCTTTGGAGGGGAGCAAGGGCCGTCTGGAGCAACCAGACCAGCGGTGTATTTCTTGAAGTTTGTCGCCAAGATGGCCACTAGCCAGCGGGCCAGCAACCGGGTAGGCGCGTCGAGTGGCAAAATGCAGAAGGGCCCCACGCAGATCGTGGAGATGCTGGAGGGCTCACCTTTGGTGCAGATGCTGCTCGGGTGTTGGGCTTCTCAGATCCCAAAGCACAACTTGGAGGGAGCCTCGGTTGTTGCACTTGCAGCTTGTCGTGGTCGTTTCAAGATGGCTGGCTCCACGTGTCTCGGTGCCTCCACGGGTCTCTTCTTTTCAGGGACTGTGGATCGGGCGGTGAGAGGTCTGGAGGTCCAGGTCTTGTCAGTCTCTGGGTTCGGGCTCCGGCGGGAGGCGGCGGCAAAGCAGACATTGATTCGCTGGATGGTGCTTGCGTTAGCAAGGTGGTCACTCCCTGACCACAGGGGAGATTGGCTTCAGTCCTCTGTGCGGCAGAGCGTCGAAGTTCCCGTCTTCTTCTTGGTTTCAAGTTGATTCCAGGATGTCTAAAGTCTTAGGACACAGCTCCTACCTTTATTCAGATTCTAGGGGCCGGACTACCTGCTAGGTCCCTCCCTATGGGTGGGACCAGGAATGGGGGGGGTTACACCCCCAATCCTTTGTCCAGCTCGCCCCAGGTCCAGGGCTGGTGTGCCCCAGGACCGGTTTGAACTGGCATATGCACCGAGGCCCCTTGTGAGCCTCAGGCATGTCTCATTCTATGCAAGCCCTACCTGACCAATACACAAAATCCTGTCTGGGGTGGTGCACGCACCTCCCCTGGCAGGAAACCCTTTGTCCACACCTCCCAAGCTGGAAGGACTTCCAGCAGCAGGAGGGCAGACTTGAGTCTGTGGTGGCAGCATCCATTTTGTGGAGCTGAGGCTATGTCTGATTTTACCCGGGTTTCAGGTACTGTACATGTCGTGTCCCTCTAGAAGGGTGGAATGCTAACCCCGTCGCCAGAATTGGCGAGGGGTTAGTATTCCAATTCGTACGACACCTTACTCGACATGTTTTGATAAAGCCAAACCAAAGTTAGCATTTAACCGCGAGGTTCATAATGCACTTAAGAGTATATGGTATGACGATATCTGGAAACAGTAGAAGGAAGTTGTTCCGACCACTGCAGACAGGCTCAGCTCATGCCAGAGCACCATCTCACATGGAACCAAGCACTCTGCCTTCAGGATTGCTAAGGCCTGCCATAGGAGGGACTTATAGGTTAACATGTGTCCCATTTAAGGTTAGGTATAGGTATACTACACCTAAGTAAGAGGTGGTTACACCAACTTACCCCAGCTGCGTGATCAGCCAGTTGTGTCAAATTTGTTAGGCCAAGCATGGGGTGGCATAATACATGCTTCAGCCCCTGGCAGGCCTTAGATACACCAATGCCCTGGGTACCTAGTGTACACTGATACAGGGGCTCACAAGGTGATCCACTTCCAATTGGTTATGCACCTATGGTGCATAGTGTAAATTTAGTAGAGAGAACAGCAGGCTGGGGGTCTGATTGGCAGGCCCACAGCCTCAATATGTCAAAAAACAGTGAAGCAAAAAGCAAAAATTTGGGGTGACCATAGGATAGCAGACCCTACTCTCCTACACAACCCCCCCCCCCAAACGCAGGGACATTAAACTAGCCTTGACCAGTCTCGTCTTCATGTCCTAAGTGGAAGTACCTGGAGAGACCATCTGCATTCCCATGGTCAGTACCTGGCCGGTGCTCCACTGTAAAGTCCATCCCCTGTAGGGAAATGGACCACCTAAGCAGTTTGGGGTTTTCACCCTTCATCTGATTTAGCCACAAGAGGGGCTTATGGTCGGTCTGAATCTTGAAGTGAGTGCCAAACAAGTATGGCCTCAGCTTCTTCAGGGCCCACACCACAGCAAAGGCCTCCCTCTCAATAGCTGACCAATTCTTCTCTCTGGGGGTCAACCTTCTGCTAATAAAAGCAATGGGTTGGTCTTGACCATCTACATTAAGTTGTGACAGCACAGCTCCCACACCCAACTCAGAAGCATCTGTTTGGACAATAAACTCTTTGGAGTAGTCAGGACTTTTCAGGATAGGTGCAGAGCACATGGCCTCCTTCAGGTCATCAAATGCCTTTTGACAGCTTACTGTCCACTGAACCTTTTTGGGCATCTTCTTGGATGTCAGATCATTAAGAGGAGTCACAATGGACCCATAGTTCTTAACAAACTTCCTGTAGTACCCAGTCAAGCCCAAGAAAGCTCGAACTTGAGTCTGGGTGGTTGGAGGAGACCAGTCCTTGATGGATTGTATCTTACTCTCCAGTGGTTGAACTTGGCCTCCACCTACAAGGTGGCCCAAATACACAACCTTACTCTGCCCTATCTGGCACTTAGTAGCCTTGATAGTGAGGCCTGCCCTTTGCAGAGCCTCAAGAGCCTTCTTCAGGTGGATCAGGTGATCCTCCCAGGTGGAGCTAAAGACAGCAATGTCATCAAGATATGCTGCACAAAAGTCATCCAACCCAGTAAGGACTTGATTCACCAACCTTTGGAAGGTGGCAGGTGCATTCTTCAGACCAAAGGGCATCACCACAAATTGGTAGTGCCCACCTGGGGTTGAGAATGCTGTTTTGGCCTTAGACTCCTCAGCTAATATGATTTGCCAATAGCCAGCTGTCAAGTCAAATGTGCTCAAAAACTTAGCAGTAGCTAGTTTGTCTATGAGCTCATCTACCCTTGGAATAGGGTGTGCATCTGTCCTGGTGACAGCATTGAGACCCCTGTAGTCCACACAGAACCTCATTTCTCTCTTGCCATCTTTGGTGTGAGGTTTGGGGACCAGAACCACTGGGCTAGCCCAGGGGCTCTCTGAGGGTTCAATGACACCTAATTCCAGCCTTTTATGTACCTCAGCCTTTATACAGTCCCTGACGTGGTCAGGTTGTCTGTAGAGCTTGTTCTTCACAGGCAGACTGTCACCAGTGTCCACCACATGGGTACACCAGTCAGTTTGGCTAGGTATTAGGGAAAACAGATGTTGAAATGATTGTAGAACTTGTCTACATTCAGTCTGCTGATGGGCAGTGAGGTTGCCTCCAAGGGTCACTCCTTCAACTGAGCCATCTTCAGGGTTCTGAGACAACAGGTCTGGGAGAGGGTCACTCTCTTCCTCCTGTCCCTCATCTGTAGCCATGAGCAAGCCCATGTCTGCCCTGTCAACATATGCTTTTAACCTGTTAACATGGAGTACCCTGTGGGGACTCCTGGGAGTTCCTAGGTCCACCAAGTAGGTGACCTCTCCCTTCTTTTCCAGGATTGTATGGGGTCTAGACCATTTGTCTTGGAGTGCTGCTGGGGCCACTGGCTCCAACACCCATACCTTCTGTCCTGGCTGAAACTCAACCAAGACAGCCTTTTGGTCATGTCAAGCTTTCTGTAAGGCCTGGCTTGCCTCAAGGTTTTTGGATGCCTTCTCCATATACTCAGCCATCCTGGAGCGGAGACCAAGTACATAGTCCACTATGTCTTGCTTAGGCTTTTTGAGAGGTAACTCCCATCCTTCCTTCACCAAACACAGTGGGCCTCTTACAGGGTGCCCAAACAACAATTCAAAGGGGCTGTAGCCAACTCCTTTTTGTGGGACCTCTCTGTAAGCAAACAGAAGGCAGGGTAGAAGGATGTCCCATCTTCGCCTGAGCTTTTCAGGTAATCCTTTGATCATACCCTTTAGGGTCTTGTTGAATCTCTCAACAAGCCCATTGCATTGTGGGTGATAAGGAGTGGTGAACTTGTAGTTGACACCACATTCCTTCCACATAGCTGTCAAGTATCCTGACATGAAGTTGGTACCTCTGTCAGATACTACCTCCTTAGGAAACCCCACTCTGAAGAATACTCCCAGCAGGGCCCTGGCCACAACAGGTGCTGTAGTGGTCCTAAGGGGAATTGCCTCTGGATACCTGGTGGCATGATCCACTACCACCAGTATAAATCTGTGCCCAGATGCAGTGGGAGGATCCATGGGACCCACTATGTCTATTCCCACTCTTTCAAAGGGGACCCCCACCACAGGTAGTGGTATTAGGGGGGCCTTTGTTGTGCCACCTGATTTGCCACTGGCTTGGCAGGTCACACAGGAGCGACAAAACTCCTTTGTATCTTCATTCATATGAGGCCAGTGAAAGTGAGGGACAAGCCTGTCCCAAGTCTTGTTCTGGCCTAAGTGTCCTGCTAAAGGAATATCATGGGCCAAGGTAAGAAGAAAGCCCCTAAATTGCAGAGGTATAACCAACCTCCTGGTGGCACCAGGCTTGGGGTCTCTAGCCTCTGAATAAAGGAGCCCATCATCCCAATACACTTTATGGGTACCTTGAGCATTCCCAGCAGCCTCAGCAGCAGCCAGCTGTCTGAGGGGTTCAAGAGAGGGACAGGATAACTGAGCCTGCCTCAAGTCAGCCCTTGAAGGTCCCCCTGGCCCCAGAAACTCAACCTGATCAGGTTCAAGCTCTTCAGGGACAGTTCCTTCAGGGTTCTCTAGATCAGCTTCCTGGGAAGGTTGATCATCACTCTGAGGCAGGGGGGAAGGCACAGCCTTGACCCTCCTGTTCTTCTTCTTGGTAGGTGCTTGGTCCATTGTTCCAGGATCCAAGACCTGAGGTTCAGTAAGGCACTTTTTGGCCTGTGACCTGGTCACAGCAAGGACATGTGGTGATATACCTAACATCTCTGCATGTGTCCTGTACTCCACTTCTGACCATAGAGAACTCTCTAGGTCATTGCCCAACAAACATTCTACTGGGAGGTCTGCACTAACCACAACCCTTTTGAGGCCAGTTACCCCTCCCCATGAGAAGTTAACAACTGCCACACTATGTGAAGTAGTGGCATTGCTGGCATTGGTCACCAGGTAATTCTCACCTGGTATGTACTGTCCAGGATCCACAAAGCCTGGTGTCACCATAGTGACACTGGCACATGTGTCCCTGTAGGCTTGAGCCACTTTTTCATTAATTAAAGGAGTCTGTCTGTACTTGCCCAGGTTACTGGGGCTCACAGTCAGGGACAAATCAATGTCCCCATCACAGATCAAGACTGCCTGTGTAAGGGTTCTGTCTAAGTCAGAATCTCCTTCAGTTCCCATAGTGATTCCCACTACACCCTTTGTCTGGGGACCAACACTGCTAACAGTAGTACTGGGAGCAGGTGCCTTAGGGGCAACAGTGTTGGGGGCTCCACCCTTCTTACAATCACTAGTCCAGTGAGTTGTATTCTTGCAATGATTGCACCAGGGTTTCTTTTGACCTTCTTTCTTCTTTCCCTTGGATTGTTGTTGGGACCCACCCTCCTTAGCAGTAGTTTGGGGCCCTGTTGAAGACTTCTGGTCTTTAGATTTCTGATCTCCACTCTTCTGGTCTGTTTTCTTCTGATCACCCCCTTGGCCCTGGTTCTGGTTCTGACCCATTTGTCTGCCTTCTTTCCCAATTCTTGGGGAGAGGTCAGATCAGAGTCAACCAAGTGTTGATGCAGTTGCTGGTTTTGACAGTTATTTAAAATCTGTTCTCTCATCATCAAATTGTACAATCCTGTATAATCAGATACCTTACTTCCCAGCAACCAACCCTCCAAAGCCTTAGTGGCACATTCAGTGTATTCAGACCAGTCCTGAGTCTGTGTCTTCTGGGTGTCTCTGAACATTAACCTGTACTGTTCAGTGGTTAAGCCTAACCCATCAACTAGGACACTCTTCAGGACTCTGTAATTTCTGACATCCTCTTCTCTAACAGTGAGGAGTCTATCTCTGCCTCTTCCTTCAAAGGAGAGCCAGAGGATTGCTGCCCACTGGTCTTCAGGAACCTGCTGCACTTTGCAGGCTCTCTCAAGAGCAGTCATCCATTTGTGGATGTCATCCCCACTTTTGTAGGGGGGCACAACCTTAGACAGGTTCCTATTATCAAAGACCCTATCTTTGCCCTTAGGGACAATGCTGCCACCAGTGGGTATAGACCCACTCTCTCTAGGTTGCCTAGCCTTGTTCAGTTTTTCTTCCATCAGGGCTACCTCTAGCTCCTGCTTCCTGATCCTCAGCTGGGCTTCCTGCATTCTGGCCTCATGTTCCCTCCTCTGAGGGGTGGTCATCCTTCTCCTGGAGTGACCTTGAGAGCCTCTAGAGGCATGAGAAGCATTAGAGTCACCTGAGTGATTCCTTTGCCTCCCACGCCCCTTGTTAAGTCCACTGGGGAGATCCAATGGGGTGATCCCATTGTCAGTCCCCAATAGCCTTAGTTTAGCTGGGCCAAGTATAACACTTGGCACTGGGCTAGTTCTCCCTTCATCCTCACTACTTTCTGTATCCTCCCCACTTTCCTCCTCTGTAGTATGATTCTCATCTAAGGGATGGCTATTGGAAAGGGGTACTTCAGTAGCAACTTCAGAAGGGGGGCCTCCTGTTCCAGTCCCTAAGGGGCCTAACTGGGAAGCTTTCTTGAGCTCTCTCTGATTTTCATCATTTTGCAAGAGTTCTCTGAGCTCAGCAGAGGTAGGGTTCTTGGGCTGTTTAAGGCCTCTAAGAGTTGCCAAATGCCTGAGCTCATTCTGGTTAAGGGTAGCAAAGATGGATGGTGCCCTCTGGGGGTCACTCTCAACAGAGATGGGTACATTGGACCCCTCTGCCCCAGCCATTGCTCTTAAGTGTGGGTGGATGTGTTGCAATCTACCTACACTTGGGTTTACCTACTAAACCTATCTAGTAGTTGTAGTCAGGGTGTGCTACTCCCTTTGCTCTACAACAACTAAGTTCAGTAGAACTTAAGTATTTCTATTCTTGTTTTATATGTACCTAAAGGTACCTGTATGATCTTTCAATTGGTAACAAAGAGATTACAGAGGTAAAACACAGCAAGCTCAAATCCAACCGCTGCTCACCAATGTGAGAAGTTGGCCTGGTATATGATGTTCACTAGTTAAAGTGACCACCTTGTACCATGCCAAGCAACCCTTATGGTGTGGTTGTAAGTCAACCTTTTCAGACTAGCTGCCCTAGTGGTAGCGTAGGCTAAGCAGTCTTTGAGGCTAAACTCGTGAAACGTGTTAAGCAGGCTGTTTTACCAAATGTAACCCCCTTTTATACCAACGAAAGGACACCACACAGATATATATTGAAAATATATATGTATTTATTTCTCAAAGTAACCCCTAGACTCTTTATGAGCACAGGAGCACAAATCGTTAAACAAGAATACGTTAGAATACACAGAAGTTGCACTTTAAATGGATAGGCCCTGGTGGCCGCTCAAACCATATACTAAAATAGTGGTATAAGTACCACGAACAGAAAAGGGAAAAGGCCTAGGGCCTCTAGAATCGCTGGGCCTACAAGGAGCTAACTTTAGTTAGTGACCAGGAGGTCCACGGGTTGCGTGTGCAGAGCAAATAGTCACACGCGAGCTCCCATAGGTTTTCAATGGGTGCGTAAAAGTTACAAAGTTACTGCAAAGAGGATCTTCCGGATGGACTATGAACTCAAGATTGGAAGCACAGACACTAGAGATGTTACTCTACACTTGGGCACCGGAGTGCCAGCTTTACCTCACCCACAGGAAGCGGGTGCATAGGTCTCGAAGTGCGTCGGGTTTCTTCTATCTGTTCAATGGAGCCTGAAGACAAAGATGCTGCAGGCAGTCGGTCCGGAAGGGATTCGGTGGATCCAAGGGTGGATCGGAGTTATAGAAGACCTGTAAGCAGAGGGGACAGTGTTCACAGTCACTAGCCAGTGACCAGCGTGGCACCAGGTGGGTACCAGGCGATGTCGGGTGCAAACAGGAAGAAAGGTGTAGCTTGTCTCTGCAGCCACGTGGTCTCTGAAGGTCGACAACGTCCAGGAGTCGGTTCACGAGCTGTCCCACGCAGGCTCTCGCTGTCGGCGGTGTCGGCGACTTGATCGAAGCAAACAAGCCTTGGCAAAAGCAATTGTTGTGGAAAACAAAATAAGCTGATGGCTCTGACCAGCAAGGTCAGAGGGACTGCTCCTTTGGAGGGGAGCAAGGGCTAGTCTGGAGCAACCAGACCAGCGGTGTATTTCTTGAAGTTCGTTGCCAAGATGGCCACTAGCCAGCGGTCCAGCAACCGGGTAGGCGCGTCGAGTGGCAAAATGCAGAAGGGCCCCACGCAGATCGTGGAGATGCTGGAGGGCTCACCTTTGGTGCAGATGCTGCTCGGGTGTTGGGCTTCTCAGATCCCAAAGCACAACTTGGAGGGAGCCTCGGTTGTTGCACTTGCAGCTTGTCGTGGTCGTTTCAAGATGGCTGGCTCCACGTGTCTCGGTGCCTCCACGGGTCTCTTCTTTTCAGGGACTGTGGATCGGGCGGTGAGAGGTCTGGAGGTCCAGGTCTTGTCAGTCTCTGGGCTCGGGCTCCGGCAGGAGGCGGCGGCAAAGCAGACGTTGATTTGCTGGATGGTGCTTGCGTTAGCAAGGTGGTCACTCCCTGACCACAGGGGAGATTGGCTTCAGTCCTCTGTGCGGCAGAGCGTCGAAGTTCCCGTCTTCTTCTTGGTTTCAAGTTGATTCCAGGATGTCTAAAGTCTTAGGACACAGCTCCTACCTTTATTCGGATTCTAGGGGCCGGACTACCTGCTAGGTCCCTCCCTATGGGTGGGACCAGGAAGGGGGGTGGTTACACCCCCAATCCTTTGTCCAGCTCGCCCCAGGTCCAGGGCTGGTGTGCCCCAGGACCGGTTTGAACTGGCATATGCACCGAGGCTCCTTGTGAGCCTCAGGCATGTCTCATTCTATTCAAGCCCTACCTGACCAATACACAAAATCCTGTCTGGGGTGGTGCACGCACCTCCCCTGGCAGGAAACCCTTTGTCCACACCTCCCAAGCTGGAAGGACTCCCAGCAGCAGGAGGGCAGACTTGTGTCTGTGGTGGCAGCATCCATTTTGTGGAGCTGAGGCTATGTCTGATTTTACCCGGGTTTCAGGTACTGTACATGTCGTGTCCCTCTAGAAGGGTGGAATGCTAACCCCGTCGCCAGAATTGGCGAGGGGTTAGTATTCCAATTCGTATGACACCTTACTCGACATGTTTTGATAAAGCCAAACCAAAGTTAGCATTTAACTGCGAGGTTCATAATGCACTTAAGAGTATATGGTATGACGATATCTGGAAACAGTAGAAGGAAGTTGTTCCGACCACTGCAGACAGGCTCAGCTCATGCCAGAGCACCATCTCACATGGAACCAAGCACTCTGCCTTCAGGATTGCTAAGGCCTGCCATAGGAGTGACTTATAGGTTAACATGTGTCCCATTTAAGGTTAGGTATAGGTATACTACACCTAAGTAAGAGGTGGTTACACCAACTTACCCCAGCTGAGTGATCAGCCAGTTGTGTCAAATTTGTTAGGCCAAGCCTGGGGTGGCATAATACATGCTTCAGCCCCTGGCAGGCCTTAGATACACCAATGCCCTGGGTACCTAGTGTACACTGGTACAGGGGCTCACAGGGTGATCCACTTCCAATTGGTTATGCACCTATGGTGCATAGTGTAAATTTAGTAGAGAGAACAGCAGGCTGGGGGTCTGATTGGCAGGCCCACAGCCTCAATATGTCAAAAACCAGTGAAGCAAAAAGCAAAAATTTGGGGTGACCATAGGATAGCAGACCCTACTCTCCTACAGGTACGCATATGCGACAACACCCATAGTGATAGTGAGCGTACAGGCGTGTGTATGGTCCGTACCACTATGAGTACGCATTTGCGACAACACCCATAGTGATAGTGAGCGTACAGGCGTGTGTACGGTCCGTCTCACTATGGGTGTAGTCGCGTATGCGTACTCATAGTGGTACGGACCGTACACACACCTGTACGCTCACCATCACTATGAGTACGCATACGCGACAACACCCATAGTGAGACGGACCGTACACACGCCTGTACGCTCACTATCACTATGAGTACGCATACACGACAACACCCATAGTGAGACGGACCGTACACACGCCTGTACGCTCACTATCACTATGGGTGTTGTCGCGTATGCGTACTCATAGTGGTACGGACCGTACACACGCCTGTACGCTCACTATCACTATGGGTGTTGTCGCGTATGCGTACTCATAGTGGTACGGACCGTACACACGCCTGTACGCTCACTATCACTATGGGTGTTGAAGGGTATGCGTACTCATAGTGGTACGGACCGTACACACGCCTGTACGCTCACTATCACTATGGGTGTTGTCGGGTATGCGTACTCATAGTGTTACGGACCGTACACACGCCTGTACGCTCACTATCACTATGAGTACGCATACGCGACCACACCCATAGTGAGACGGACCGTACACACGCCTGTACGCTCACTATCACTATGGGTGTTGTCGCGTATGCGTACTCATAGTGGTACGGACCGTAAACATGCCTGTACGCTCACTATCACTATGGGTGTTGTCGGGTATACGTACTCATAGTGGTACGGACCGTACACACACCTGTACGCTCACTATCACTATGGGTGTTGTCGGGTATGCATACTCATAGTGGTACGGACCGTGCACACGCCTGTATGCTCACTATCACTATGAGTACGCATATGCGACAACACCCATAGTGAGACGGATCGTACACACGCCTGTACGCTCACTATCACTATGAGTACGCATACGGCAGCACTCCCATAGTGATAGGGAACGTACACAGGCCCTCTTAGCGAAAGTACGGTGCCTTTCACACATCACAGTGGTGACACGCAGCACACAGGAAGGAATAGGGCTGACATACTTGTCCATGGATGGACATCAAGGCATTGTCTGGGCAGTACTACATGTGTGGGGCACAGGTGTGAAAGACTGTGATGTGGCACATTACTCCTGAGTCGAGAAGGCACCATATGTATGATGAGATGTGTACAGATGTTATGTGTGACGGTGCAATGTGTGCCAGGCATGCCCTTAACTCCTTTGACATGTGTGCATGTCGTACTGCACACTTGGGATGAGCGTCACTGGCATGGCACGGCCAACAACACACGCAAGTGTCCCCTGATGCCCGCTACAGGGGTTACCACACCAGACATGTCACTACCCACGGTGCACGATGTGACTATGTCATGTATGTGTGGGGGGTTCCCATTAGCTTGATGTTGGAGCTCCCTCAAAAGCATCAGCTGTTGCAGCAACCAACATGTGTCTGTGTGTAGATGGACATGGCACACTGTTCCGCACACCAGGCTACATGTGGTATCGGATGTGAGGTGCGTATGTATGCATGGGACACGGAGTAGCGTAACAAGGATATGTCTGCATCCTCTCTATGAATGTGTGGTGAGTCATTACATGTACACCTTCATGGCAAGGTGTGTGGGCTGTCCTAGTGTAATGTCATGTGACCTGTGGCTCTAGTGTTCTGCTACCAGTCTCTGCAATCGACATCCTACTTCTGCTGATGTATGGATGTATGTCACTCCTGTGTGGCGTCTGGCTGTTCACTTACACTGGGACACAGCTAATCCCATGCCATGGCATGTGGAGGTTCACAATCTCCGTGTGTAGCTGGGTCTTGGTAGGAGTGTCACCTGGCAGCCATACGTGTCCAGGGCATGTGGCACATACCTGACTCCGTATGTCGCATATGTGTATTGACAGATTAACATGTGCTCAGTACAAATAAATTGTTGTTGTAGTGCACTCACTCTTCCTTGTCACTTCCAAATTACTGCAGAGCGCCGCCTCTTCCCCGAGCAATTCCGGACTTGGCTGACATGCGGGAGAATGACTGTATACAGTGCTAACGCTTCCCCCAACGGCTGATTCTGGAGTTGACGGCGAGGCTGGCACCACACCTGCAACCGCTGCACAGGTATCCTACGGCACTGACACCCAAGCTGAAGGTAATGGCAGCCCTACATTTTCTTGCCACGGGTACCTTTCAAAATACCATAGCTCATGTTGGTGGCATGTCCCAGAGCATGTTCTGCCGTGTGCTGCATGATTTCTTAGAGGCCATGTTGCTTCACCTGGATGAGTTCATCCATTTCCCAACCCCTGAAATGTTGACTGGTGTCAAGCGTGGATTCTATGCCCTGGGAGGGATGCCCCATGTCATTGGGTCCATAGATGGGACACATGTGGCTTTGGTACCACCACAGGCACAGGAGGTAGCGTACAGGAATTGCAAGCACTACCACTCCATCAATGCCCTTGTGGTGTGTCTGTCCAACATGGTGATTTCACATGTCTGTGCTCGTTTTCCAGGATCAGCACACGATGCCGACATCATGAGGCGTAGCAGGGTGCCTGAAATGATGACGCGGCTGCGCAACGAATGAGCATGTGTTGTTGGTGGGTACACTCTGTCTGTCCTGTATTTTGCGTGGACTTCCAGCACGACCGCTTCTCCTGTCCTACTTATGTCCATGTGCTTTTCATGTAGGGGACGCTGGCTATCCCAACATGCCATGGCAGATCACACCTCTCCGCAACCCCATCACGCCGGCCCAGCTCCGCTACAACACCGCCCATTGCCGGACAAGGCGAGTGATCGAGAGGACATTTGGCCTCCTGAAGAGCCGATTCCGGTGCCTCCACAAGACCGGCGGCACCCTCCCATATGCCCCGGCGAAGGTCTGCAAAATCTTCATGGTCTGCTGCATGCTGCACAACATGGCAGTTGAGAAAGCTGTGCCACTCATCCTGGATCAAGATGATCAGGACCATCCACCCGTGGAGGACGAAGGTCTTGGCAATGGTGCTAGTGATGTGGAGGATGTGGTTCCGCAAGAGGACATCCGGACTCGGCTCATACGCGACTTCTTTGCTTAGTGGTGAGTACCAGTGTCTGTGTGTGCACGCATTGGTCCCCGTGTGGCATGTGTTGCGATGTGTGTGTCCATCTGCATGTATGGCACGTGAGTCAGAGGTGTGTGTGGATGTGTCACTGGAGTGATGGTGCCAGTGATGTGTATTTCCCCAGTCATAATTGTGACCTAGCATGTTGTCATCCTTACATGTGTCGAGTACATGCACATGCAAGTGGCTGTGCTTTTTGTGGCTGACTTCTTGTGTGTCTCTCTTCCCCAGGTACTTGCGCATGCCGTCTGCTGCTTGCATTGTTGTGGCACTGCTATTCCTCATGGACACGTCATCGTGTGCTGACTCAGCGTAACACGCACGGACAAGTTTGGAAGTCTCCTTAGGGTAAGGGATGCATCATGGGTGTATTGGATGTGGCAGTTGTTTACGATGTATGCACACTGCCCCTGTGGATGTTTGGTTCCTCTGCAGACATGTCGCATCACCATGGTACACATGACATGCAGCTGGGTACACCTGAATAGATGGTCAGACTTGTTGACAGTCATCTGTGATGGGATTGTGGAATGTGATGATGGCATCAATGTGTGTTACACTGCCCTCGGACACATACGGTTTGCATTGGCTTGACATGGTGTGGGACTTCCACATCAGCGGATCAATGGTGTATGGCAGTCTCTCCGTGAGCAGCAGGGGGTGTTTAGCTGTTAGCCGACACTTGTGTGCCAGTTCCATGGCTATCACGCATTTGTGCTGCAGAAGGGGGGTTCCAGTGTTGGACCCACATGTTACTCCACATAACCCGTTCATGTGTACTCCGAGTTGCCTCTGCAATCCAGAATACATGACTAATAAAGGTGTCCCTATGCCTCCAAGGTGCCTCTTCTCAGTCAATGCTGGTGTGTTGACACGGTGCATCCGGCATGTCTGGCATGGTTTTCCGTGATAGTGGCTATGTGTCTATGTGTCGAGTAGCAAGATGCAAGCTGTTTGTGTGGGATTAGACTGTGTATTGTGCATGATGTCTATGAGTGTGTGGCTATTGTGACATGTGCCATCCCCATGCATCCAACGTTGGCCAGGCCACCATTCTCTGCATCCACCTGACTCAAGCTTGCAGGACATGGTTCTGCCACCTGTCCACACATACCTGGGCGCCCCACAGGACACTCCACATGATCCCTGACCTCTGCGCATGGCTGTCGCTGTACTCAAAATGTCTGTCGGCACGGTTGTGCGGCCACCCCCTCAGCTGGTTGGGCCCATCACGGGTGTGTATGGTGCTCCATGTCTGTCTTGCCTAATACAATGTGGCCCATGTGTGTCCTGTGCCAGACTCAGGCCCCAGGGTGTGGATGGTTGAAGTCAAATGAGAACTCAGGCATGGTTAGACTTTACAAGACACATGTAAGGTAATAATGCAATGAGTAGGCATCTTCTCTTTATGGTGTGACCTTTTATTTTGGTTGTGGTGGGGGGGGGGTTTGACATGAGGGGCTTTCTGGGTGTGTGGAATCCAAAGTTCACTAGGGGAGTTGGTGTCCTTGCAATTTGAAATCCTCAGAGTCCATGCCACAGTCTTTGTCAACATTGGTCAGGCAGTGACCAGCAAGTCCATGTGGCAGAGAATGTCTTTTGCTGCTGTGCTGCTGTTGCTCCAGTGGGCCAGGTGCCAGGCCAGGTGTCCTGGGAGATGGTGCTGTTGCGCCGACCCTCACGGTCTTTTCCGTGGACGACCCACCCTCCTGCGGGGACCCTCGGAAGCAGGCCGTGACGATGTTTGGGATGCTCCGTCGGATGTCTCCTCCTCCTCCTCCTGATCCCTCCCTGTGGGTGGTGATGTTCTACGCCTGATGGCACAGGGAGGGTTGCCCATGTTGTCGGCCATCCGACGGAGTGTACTGTGAATTCCCGTGAACACCGTCACAAGCTCAGCCTGTCTGTCCTCCATCCGCCGTTGGTGTCGCAGTAGACAGGCATGTTGCTCCGCATGTTGCTGGGCCTGCTGGGTCTTGATCTCCTCGAGGATGGACACAACCTGGGCCATGCCCGTGGTGTCCTGCCGGTATGTATCCAGGATGTTTCGGACATGGGAATATACCGGGTCCCCAGCCAACTGGTCAGGCTCGTGCCTCCGCCATCCTCCACTCCCACCACCCCTGCCCACTTGCACCTGGCCTGCCCTTGTGGGCACATCGGGTCTCCGGGACCCCTGAGGGGTGGCATTGGCGTTGTCGCCTGCCTCCTCCTGGGTGCCCGGGACACCGTGTCCCTCCTGGCCAGCCTGGCTGCATTGTGGTGGTGGGGCAGGGATCCTGGGTGTCTCCTGGGATTTGGCAGGAGTGGGGGTGGTGGTTGGCCCAGTTGTACCTGACGCAGGTGCTGCAGGTCGTTGGACACCAGAGGGGCCAGGTTGGTCGGGGTCGGGTTCGTCCACAGAGTGGTGAGAGTCGTCGCTGCCGGTGGCTCCGTCATCCCGCCGAGCCGGGTCCTGTGAGTCTTCCCCCCCAGTGTTGGGGGGTGATCCACGACGTTGACCTGTGTGTGAGAGAGACAATGTTAATTTTGTTCCATGCAACATCCATGTTTCATTGGTTTCTAAGTTGGCACATTTCCTCTGGGAATTTGGATATGTCTTGCATTCCACTCACAGTGCACTTGTACATGGGTATGTCCCTTGGCCACAGCTTTTGCGACTTTACCTATGTGTGGCACAGTCTTACTTGCTGCGTCAATTGTGACTGCAGTCAGCAGTGGAGTGGGCAGGTGTGGCGAGCCATGCATTGGCGCCTTCCGTGTTGCACTGTACGTGGGCACATGGAGTGGTTCCACACACTTAGATAATGCAGGTAGCTGTTGTTGTGCTCGTGCACAGGTTGTGACATGGCCCTGTGTTTTGCCATGGAGAAGAGGGGGGGTTCTGGCACTGGCCACCCTTGTCTACATGCAAGCAGTCCACCTGCTGATGAGCAGACATTCCCACACCCCACAAGGCTGATTTGCTCTCCCTGTGTGTCCCTTTCTCGCTCCCTCTCTGTCCCCCTCTCCCTCCCTCTGTGTGTCAGCCTCCTCCCTCTGTCCGTCTCCCTGTGTCTCCCTCCCTCTCTCTCCCCCTCTCCCTCCCTCTGTGTGTCACCCTCTGTCACCTCAGCCCAGCTTACTAGGCACACACTTTTTGCAGATCTTTGAATGGCCCTTGGCTTGTTGATGTGAGTTTGTTTCTGATCTCCAGCCAGCCATTGGGTGTAGTGTCTGTGTCTGCGCTGCTGCTGTGGTGGTGTGTGCTGCCACTCTTTCACAGTGTTGGCTGTTCATTAGCTGCTGTCATGTGCAAAAAGTGCCTTCACCCCATGTCTTAATGCAAGGCGTACGCCATTTGCTGGCAAGTCTTTCCTGTGTGGGGACACACTGTTTGTCTGGCTGTGACCTGGGCCATATGGGCAGAGGGCATTGTTGTCTGCTTCTGAGTTGCACTATGTGATTTTTGGGGCCCACACTCCCGCCATCCGGCTTACCGTGTCTTGTGTTGGTGTTTTCTGTGGCCTGTGATTTGGCATTGTCCAGCAGGGTGCATGGGGCATGTTGGCGCCAGTGGCATGTGCGTGTTCATGGAGTGTGGTTGAGTCATGCGATAGCTTGGGGTGGTTGCGTGCCTGTTTGTGAGTTTGGTTGTGGATGACGTTCCCCCCATGTGAGGTGAGTTGTTTGTGTACTCACCCGGGTCTCGGAGTCCTTCTAATCCGTCCACTGCCACCACCGGCAGTATGGCCATCACCCTCTCCTCCCAAGGATGGTATTCTACGCGTCTGCGGGGCGGCCCTCCTCCAGTGACGTTGGCCTGGTTGTGTTCGTCGTTCATTTTGGCTCGGACCCTCCTCCGCAGATCGTACCACCTGGCTTGGCATTCATGCCTGGTCCTTCTGGTGGCCGCAACAGCATTGACAGCATCGACAATCCTCTGCCACATGGCTGTTTTATCGGAAATGCTGGTCTGTCTGACCAATGTTCCAAAGAGGTGTGGCTCGACTCTGAGGATTTCGTCGACAAGGACCTCCAACTCTCGGCTAGTGAACTTTGGATTCTTGTTAGTGGGCATGGTGAGGGGTGTGGATGGTTGGGGGGGTGTGGGTGTGGATGGTTGTGGGTGTGTGGGTGTGGTTGTGCAGGTGTGTGTGTGAATGTGATGAGGGGGTGTTTGTGAAGGTGTGTGTGTGGAGGTGTGCAAGTGTAAGGTGTAGTAAAGGTTCAAGTATGGTGCTGTAGGTTGTCTGTGGGGTCTGGCAGCAGTGATTCTGTTGCAAAGGCTCATGGTTTGTGTGTGTGGGCCCTTTTTATTGGTCCATTGGTGGGTGTGGCTGTGTTTGAAGTTTGGGTGGGTGTGTTATAAGGAGTGGTTGTGTTTTGGGCCTCTGTTTGGGATTTTGGCAGTTGCAGGTCAGTGGATGTGTTGTTTTTGTGCTTGTTGGACATGTTTAGTGGCTTTGTGCCATTCGAATGGTGTATTCTTGTGTTGTTTCGCTTTGTCCTGGTTGTGTACGTGCGTTTTTTACGTGTGTACGGTGTGTACTTCGGGCATTTTGTTGTACAGTGCTGTCCTTGTGTCTGGCTTGGTACGACTCGTACATGCGCGATGTTGTGTGAAGGTGCTGGTGTTGGGGCCTGGGGTGCGCTCCATGCATACGCGGGTGAGGGTACGGGTCGTACATACGTGGTTGGGGTGGGGGTACGCTCCATACATACGCGGGTGAGGGTACGGGTCGTACATACACGGTTGGGGTGGGGGGACCGGTCGTACATACACGGTTGGGGTGGGGGTACGCTCCATGCATACGCGGGTGAGGGTACGTGTCGTACATACACTGTTGGGGTGGGGGGTACGCTCCATACGTCCGCGGGTGTGGGTACGGGTCGTACATACGCGGTTGGGGTGGGGGTACGCTCCATGCATACGCGGGTGAGGGTACGCGTCGTACATACACTGTTGGGGTGGGGGGTACGCTCCATACGTCCATGGGTGTGGGTACGGGTTGTACATACACGGTTGGGGGTGAGGGTACGCTCCATACGTACGCGGGTGAGGGTACGGGTCGTACATACACGGTTGGGGTGGGGGTACGGTCCGTACATACGCGGTTGAGGGTACGCTCCATTCGTACGCGGTGAGGGTACGCGTCGTACATACACGGTTGGGGTGGGGGTACGGTCCGTACATACGCGGTTGGGGTGGGGGTACGCTCCATACATACGCGGGTGAGGGTATGCGTCGTACATACACGGTTGGGGTGGGGGTACGCTCCATACATCCGCTGGTGTGGGTACGGGTCATACATACGCGGTTGGGGTGGGGGTACGCTCCATACATACGCTGGTGAGGGTACGCGTCGTACATACACGGTTGGGGTGGGGGGTACGCTCCATATGTCCGCGGGTGTGGGTACGGGTCGTACATACACGGTTGGGGTGGGGGTACGCTCCATACGTATGCGGGTGAGGGTACGGGTCGTACATACAAGGTTGGGGTGGGGGTACGGTCTGTACATACGCGGTTGGGGTTGGGGTTTGCTCCATACATACGCGGGTGAGGGTACGCATTGTACATACATGGTTGGGGTGGGGGTACGGTCCGTACATACGCGGTTGGGGTGGGGGTACGCTGCATACATACGCGGTGAGGGTACGCGTCGTACATACACGGTTGGGGTGGGGGGTACGCTCCATACGTCCGCGGGTGTGGGTACGGGTCGTACATACACGGTTGGGGTGGGGGTATGCTCCATACGTACGCGGGTGAGGGTACGGGTCGTACATACACGGTTGGGGTGGGGGTACGGTCCGTACATATGCGGTTGGGGTGGGGGTACGCTCCATACATACGCGGGTGAGGGTACGCGTCGTACATACACGGTTGGGGTGAGGGTATGGGTCATACATACACGGTTGGGGTGGGGGTACGCTCCATACATACACAGGTGAGGGTACGCATCGTACATACACGGTTGGGTTGGGGGTACGGGTCGTACATACACGGGTGGGGATTCGACTCGTACATAGGAGGGCTGGGGGGGTGTTGGGCGTGTATGCGGGCACATGTCTCCATGGTTGCTATGGGAGTTCGGTGCGGACGGTGTTTTTTCCATACGGTTGTACGATCGGACGCACGGGATGGATCGTTAATCCGCGGTCGGACTTCACTTTTCACATTTGTACGGTAAATCGTCCGAGGACGTGTCGGACACATTTTCCGACCCGATGACGTGTGGGGAATAATTCCCAATGCGGTTCGTATGGACTTTTTACCATGCGAATCGTGATTGCCAGTTTGTACGGCACTTGTACGATTCGTACGGTAAAAAGACCGGATACGAGTCGGACGGGGAATTTTTTTACCGGATCGTGATCGGCACCCAAATGTTTCTTGTATTTGTTGTCGGCGAAGTCACTATAAAAATCAGACTAGGGGTGTCAATCTGTATTTAAAAAGTGAAATAGAAGATAATGATAAGTGGATGGAATTTGCAACCTATTTGTTGGTAGAGGATTGTTTTGATTTGGGATCTGAGCAGCGTATTTGCAAATATTGTTATAACAAATTAGATGAGAATAAAATGCCTGCTAGAGCTGTTCATAATAATCTAGAGTTGGTTGCTATTCCATCAGAGCTGATAGATTTAAATACGTATGAGTCTATTCTCAGACAATGTGTTCACCCGTTTCAGGCTATTGTTCGTATGGAGCCCAAAACAGGTAAATTACCACCATCAGAGTTGCAAAGAGGATTGAAAGGAAGAGTTGTGTATTTACCGTTAGATTTAAGGAAAAATATTGAAACTATTGGTGTAGACCATGCAGAAAATGAGCCACTAGTCATTCTAGTCAATGGTGTTCCTACTAAGAATAAGAACATTTGGCAAGAGTTAGTGGATGTTAGAAAAGTGCAAAAGGCGTCATTGTATCTATTAAAAAATAATGAGTACTATAGAAATGTGTTTGTTGGAGAAGAAGAAATAGATTTAGCAGAAGATACTGAAACAATAAGTGGACAAATAGAAAAAGTGGACATGTCCAGATGTGAAGAGATCTATGAACATTACAGTGTACATCTACTTCATTCCAAAGAGGTGATGGGGAATACAATTGAGTTGTTTCAAATGAAAAAAGAAACAGGAAGTCCCATGAGTGTATGGGAAGAGAGCTTGGAAGCTCGTTGTTTCCCGCAGTTGTTTCCAACAGGAAAAGGTGGACAATATGATGAACGTCCTGTGCAGATTCCTGCATCTGAATATCGGTCAACAAGATTATATGCAGAAGATCCAAGATTTCGACAATGTATCCCTTATATGTTTCATCTTCTGTTTGAAAGTGAATTGTCTGGACTTTCATATGCAGTAAATCACATTTTAAAAACTGGAATACATCTTCAAAATGTAACTGCAAAGGATTTTATGGATAAAGTGCATCAGAGAGATGATCATTTAGAATCTCAGTTGATTAATCTGATGGCATGTCAGCGTGGGACTAATGAATATTGGTACCGTCGACATGGAGAACTGAAATGTATGCTACGGAACTTGGGAACTCCTACATGGTTTGTTACACTAATTTGTGCTGAGTATGCTTGGGATGATTTACTTGAATTTCTTCGAGAGGCAAATTCCAATATAAAAAATATTGAATACAAGACACCTGGAGAATTGTGCTATTTGGATCCTGTCAATGTATGCAGATATTTCAATCATAGATTTGAAGCTATTATGTCTTTAATCTGCAATAAAAAGAATCCTCCTCTTGGAGAAGTTGTGGATTTCTTTTGGAGAAAGGAGTATCAAGCAAGAGATGCTCCTCACATACATATGTTGTTATGGATCGAGGACGCCCCCAAATTTGGAACAGATTCAGATGAAACTGTTTTGTCTTTCATTGAAGATTATGCTACATGTGCTCTTCCCAATAGCAGAGAAGATAAAAACTTAAAACAACAAGTCTTACGATTTCAAAGCCACAGGTGTGGAAAATACTGTCGACGAAAGTACAAGTCAAAGGATAAGTTCTATACTAAATGTCGTTTTGGATTTCCACGTCCTGTATTATCTAAAGGAAGAGTGAAAAGTTTTATGTCAGCTATGCGACATACCATCACAAGAAAGTCTCCGAAAAACACCTACAACTTAAGAAGAAGCGAAGAATCGAAATACATAAATGACTACAATCCAGTTATTTCATCCATGTGGAAGGCTAACATGGATATTCAGTATGTTGCGAACAATTCTATTGCTGTTGCTCGATATGTAACATCTTACATTACTAAATCAGAAAAGACTGAATTGAAAGAAATGTGGGAAGAGATTTCTCACGAGAAGACTCTAAGTAAGAAATTATACAGTTTCAGTTTGAAGATGTTATCGCATCGTGAAATTGGAGCATATGAATGTTCAGATCGGTTATCATCTGCAAGTCTATATTCCAAAAGTAGAAGAATCATTTGGGTGAGTCTAGGTCTTGCAGGAATGCGAAATCGGGTACTGAAATCTGTTCAAGAAATTGAATATTTAGCAGAAAATGAACCAGAAAGTACAGATATTTTGAAAACGAATATGTTGGACACATACTACCCAAATAGAAGTCATCATCTTGAGAACATGTGTCTCTATGAAGTGCTGCAAAACTACACTTTTAAATGGAATACTACAGAGAACATCAACGATGGAAAATATGCAGTTATTGGTTCCGAAGGATGTCTGGTGAAACAAAGGAAAGGAAATTTAATTAATCACAGGAAACTGAGTTGCGACACTGCTGACAAAAGGGAATTTTACTATTTAGCCCTTTTGCAAATGTTCAAACCATGGCGTTCAGAACTGGAATTTCTTGGAGATTTTCCCAGCTATGAAGATTCATTTAATGCTTCTAAAGATAGCATACAATGCAGTGCTTTCGCAAATTATGTCAAAATGTTGAATGATGAAATTGATCAAGAAGCTACAATTGCAGCTGAGATTGCTAGAGACAGTTCTCAAGACAGTCAAAGTTCTGCTGCACTGAGTCAAGATCCACTAGGACAACCAATTGTTGAAAATGAAGCAGCGATTGCAATGAATGAGGTGGACACAGCAATGTATCAAGCTCAAGAAGATGCAATACAGTTAGGAAACTTGGAAGAACAACTAAATGTTGAACAGAAACAAATATATCAGCAAGTGAAAGAGCAGATTGACCATGGATTACTTCATGAAAAGAGAGGGTGCTCATGTACATCATTTCAACCTATCCGAATGTATGTGAGTGGTCAAGCTGGAACAGGAAAAAGTTTCTTAATTAAAGTAATTACAAGTTATCTACAGAAAACAACTGATTCGCATTTGTCTTGTGTTGTCACTGCTCCAACTGGGTTGGCAGCACATAACATTAAAGGAATTACTTTACATCGTTTACTAATGCTGCCAGTAGAGCATGAGAACAAATTGGAATACCACAAGCTATCTGGAGAAGCTTGTTGTGAAGTTTCAAGAGTCCTGAAGAAAATGAAACTTCTCATTATTGATGAGGTGAGCATGGTCTCAAACTTGATGCTTGCCTTTGTGCATTTAAGAATGCAGCAAATTCTTAAAACAGAGTATGACGTGTTATTTGGAGGAAAACACGTCATAGTTTTTGGAGATCTACTGCAACTGACTCCGGTAAAAGGACAACCGGTATTTAAAACACTAGCCCATGAATATACTAGAAAGTCTCTTGGCAGTGTTGGTAATGTGAACATTTGGACTCATTTTGAATACAAAGAACTGACAACAAATATGCGACAGGCAAATTATGCTGAATATGGAAGTACTATTCAAGATATAAGAATTGGAATTCTTTCAAAACAAGGAAAACAAGCTTTGGAGAGTCGATTACTTTGCAATGTCTTTCCAAATGAAAATGCAGTTCCTGCAAAAGTGTACGTAGAAATTGCTAAAAATAAACAAGTGATTTGCTTAATGCCAACACTGCATGAGTGTTCCATATTCAACGACGAATTATTGAAACTGGAAAATGAAGAAATTGTAAAAATGGAAGCCATCGATCAAATACTGCATGAAGGAATCACTATTATTTTGACGGAAAAGTTGAGATCAAAACTGGATTGTTTAGTAAAAAAAATATCTAAAACTGCTGGTTTAGAAAAGACACTATATGCGTGTGTAAACTGTCGGGTAATTTTAAGGCGTAATTTGGATGTAGAGAAAGGTTTAGTTAATGGTGCAATGGGTAAAGTGGTGGATTTTGTGAATTATCAGAAAAAAGAAGAAATTGAATTTTTAAAAATTACATTTGATCAGATTGATGAAGTTAAAGAAATTGGTCGTTGTTCAGTTCGTTTTTTGCTTGCTAAAGATTTATATGTCCGTAGGAAACAATTTCCATTTTCTCTGGCATATGCAGTGACTATTCATAAATCTCAAAGATTAAGTGTAGATAGTGCATTGGTGAACATTGGATCTACTGTATTTAAAGAGGGTATGGCATATGTTGCTTTGTCGCGAGTCAGAACATTATCTGGTTTGTTTTTGATTGATTTTGATGAGACAAAGGTTACTGCAGATGCAAACTGTGTAAAAGAGTATAATAGGTTAAGAAGGGCGTATGCACCAAATTTAGGTTAATATCCTGTATTTGAAAAGCGTGTGGTTGGTCTAAAAAGAAGGTTAGAGAATATCTGTTCTGAAGGTTTGAAGAAGGGAAATGAACAAGATAATGTTGTGATTGCAGGTAAAAATAAATTGGACGCTGTTGAAGAGATTGTTGGTTATCAGTTTGAAAATAGTTCTGGTGTCAACTGCTATGCTAATGTAGTGGTCAATGTTGTCTTTTTATCTGGAAGGTTTGCAAGAACAAATTATGCAGAATCAGGAAAAAAGATTTTGTTCTCTGTTGCATTCTGTTTGTGAAAAATTGACAACAGATAGAAGTAAAATACAATCTGTTTCAGATGTTCGTAGTCTTTTGGATGTGTGTTCTGGTTCTACACAGTTTACACAAAATATCCAACAAGATGCTCAGGAATTTTTAATGTATATGCTTACCATTTTTGAAAATGAAGGTGTAGAAATAGAAAATATTTTTGGCCTTTCTTACAAATGGGAACATCATTGTGAAAATTGCATGTATACATGTATACATGTAGCACCAATGTAGACACTGAGAGATTTCTGTATTTAACATTACCAGACTGTAAATTAGTGTCTTTCAATAAATTAGTTAAAGGTGCAAATCAAAACATGGAGTGTAGCCAATGTAAATCAGAAATGTTATCCACATTATTCTTAACAAAATATGGAAAATACATAATTTTAATGATGCAACGTTGTACAGCTGACGGAAGAAAATTGGATACTTTAATAAAGCAATTTGTAGCAGCACAACTATCAATATCAGGAAGGACTTTTGTAGCAATTGCAATAATTTTCCATGATGGTCCTTCCACCACATCTGGACATTACACTGCCTATCTAAAATGTGAGAAAGGCTGGACACTTTGTAATGATTCCCAGTTGGTTTTTAAACAATGTTTGCCTAGGGAATTACAAAATTCCTACCTAATATTTTTAAAGTCAAAGTTTTAGGAAGATAATTCACTCTCTGAGGAATTTATTATTATAATTTAATAGGACTACCATTGGACAATTTACATAAAGAAGGAGTGCAAAAATACAATTAGGCCTCAAGGAAAGGTATATTTTTGAATTATGGACTTTTTGGTAGTCATTGATTCGGTGAATATTTTACGCGGCAATATTTACAGTTTTTATAAGTTAAAGTTATAAAATTTTGTTAGCCGTAAGCATTTCATATATGTGTGATTTGTATATTCTGGTAATGTACTGAGAATAGCATGTTGGGTTTTTTTTAACAATCTTTCTGATTGTTTTTTTTTTTTGCCCGCTGTTAAGTGATGAGTAGGATTGAAATCACTATGTCTAGTGAAATTCAATATATTCTGAGAACAGCAAAAAAGGCAAACAAATTACTTTGTGGAAATCATGCTGTGTTGTTAAAAATGTATTTTTACATGTTATAATTTTTTTTTTCTTTCACAGATCCAAATTTTAAAATAAGCAATTTATATGAATTTAGATTGCAACGAAAATCAGAAAAAAATGTATACCATTTTTTATTGCTATTACTGTGAAGGTAAGTTTAACTAAGTCTCAATATGCAGAATGAGGAGGTCTGCAAGAAGCTACAAAGTTGAAACACGTTTGTAAAAACACTCTGTTTATACCTATGTAGTTTTAAAATCTGACCATAATCAGATATCATGTGACTTGCAAAAAAAGAGATTTGAGGGGTTCATAATATTTCCCATTGTAGCTATTGAAGGACCGCAATCATTTCAATAATTCTTCTTTGAACATCTTTGCAGACAAAACTCTGTGCTTACCTTCTATCATTCGCAAGGAATTTTAAAACTGGAAATATGTCACTTTTTGTAACATAGTTATTGCGCAAGACACTCTTTCATATTTACAAAGAGAGGAAAAGGCACTCTGTGCACTTTTTATACTCCATGTAAATACAACCTCATTATGCACACCAGTTTGCGTTGAAAGGGTGTTCTATAAGTGTTGTTGTGCATGATTGCACTGAATACTCATAGAACAAGACACATGTCTAGTTTTATCAGAAATCATAAATCTCGAAATGTGTGTGAATGCTGCACCATTCTAAAATTGGTGTAGGAAAGCACAACAAGGAGAATTGTTTTCATTTCTCCACGTTTTTATATCTTCAATGCATGCTACAATGCTCAGCATACATTGAAGGAGAAAAATGCCTTTACTCATTGTTTTTGTGCAGGAAGGTGTGTCTTCCTGCACAAAAACAAACAGCACATTTGAGTCGGTGTATCAAAGGTTATATTAGGGTGTGAGAAGATGCACTAATTTATCACATGAATGACGTCATCAGTGATGTCATCTTGAGATGTCATCAGTGATGTCATTTGAGATGTCATCAGTGATGTCATGAGTGATGTCACTGACCATGTCATGAGTGATGTAATATGTGACGTCATCAGCAGTGCATTGCGGGGGCGCGAGGTATAGTTAGCTGAACTAACTATAACAGGGGAATTTCTAGGGTTTTGTACGAGGGAAATGTCCAGCTAACTATAACGCCCCTGAAACCTATGGTTTTTTAGTGAATTTCTAAGGTTTTTTAAATGCCAATTCCTAACTATAACGTGCATGAAACCTATGGTTTTTTCAGTGTATATATATATATATATATATATATATAACTATATTTTTGAAATTGATATTTCTTACCTTAAATGCAATATTCTTTACCACAATATTCTTGCTGTCAATATTTCTGTGTCACAATATTCAAAACTCAATATTTGTGTAAGTCGACATGTCCAACCCGATATTTTGACTCAATACCGATGTAAACACTTAAAAATTATAAATCACACAAACAGTATATTTTACAGATCATCTGCCACAAAGCAAACACCATTAACAAAGCTACTGTAACACTCAAACAGTGATTCAAAAACCTCCATTTTTGAATTGCCAGATTCAATTCAAACCACTTAAGGGAGGCAACATTCTGTAGGTCTGCCTTCTGCCTGTCCCTGCCTTATAGTGTAAGGGCCTATAGCTAGAGACCTCACTCCAACTATGTCCTAGGGTGACAGCAGCATAAAGAGACATACAGACTGGCCATTACTTGTGACCTCACAAGGAGTGGTATGTATCAAACCTAAGGGTTTTTGAAGTTAATAAGTCAATTTACCCTATCATCACAAATAAGAGATCAGCATTAGTGGCCATTTGTATCCAAGGGAAATTGTTCCTGCCTCCCCAAAAGGCCGCAGATGAACTTGGCAAACATCCATTACCACTTGCTCCAGACCCCCCACCTGATCAATAACCAGAGCACACAGTGCATTTTCTTTTCAAACCTACATACTCCCACATGAGCCCGCCCTCACGCACACACATGCGCACACACACACACACGTGATGTTCACTTCCACCACCTCTTTCCTGACCTAGCACCAGCATGGATAGGATTTCAGGTAGTCAGTGATGTCAAGGGATTTTCTACCCCCCTATACAGATATCAAACAGTGGAAAACCTTTCCTTGCAACAGCATCAGTTTAACTTTGCCTGTGGCTAAGTAAGGAAAGTGCACATGCCTTTGTCACGGGCAAAGTTTGCCAAAGTTGTCCAGCTTTGCGCAAATTACAAATTTGATTGCCGACATTTAGAACTTTCATGAAAACACCAGAGGAAATTCAGGATATATGTATAGCTGTACCGATGCACACACACAGATCAGGACCTTGCCCCTTCACCATGCTGGTATACCTGGAGATGTCAGTCACCAATCTTGATGCATAGACACACATGCAATGGCTTTTTATGTGTTTTATGATGTTACATACAACACAGGCCTTGCTGTATATTAGCATGGTCACTGTTTGTGCACTGAATGCATAAGAGTGTGTGGCAGGAGTATAAGGTCTAGTAAACAGAATTGCTTATTTTCTTCCAAGATCTATTTATATCGTGCAAACTAATAAAATAAGTGCTTCACTGTCATGTTATCTAAATCTCATGTTAACATACCAGGGAAAGGAAAAACCACTTTCTCTGAAGCTGTTTAGTAACCTTGGCAGCTGAAACGGCCACAAGAAGATATGACCTTGAAAGGTTCATCTTAAAGGAATGAGAGGAGATATGTAGCCTGCACATTCTAAGATGTGAATTGTTCACTGTCCCTTGTAGAAAAAACAAGGGCCAAGCCCAAGCTGATATGTCCTTGCTTCATAGAGCACCATGCATGAGAAAGACTGGGGGCAGTGGTAAACAGGTGGCTGGTCGATGGAGGATTGTTGACTCACCGAGCCCCAACTGCAGGCTTTGTGGCATAATATGGTCCACAGTGGGCTTTCTGTGATTTGGCATCTACAACTAAACTAATACAGATACGCTGTTAGACAACTAGTTATAACTTACGTAGGGAATAAACTAATTCATTGGGGATGTATGATAAAATATGGTTGGTTCAAAATACACATTGCATTAAAGTGTATATTACTTTTTGATAATATTTAAAATCATTCTTATTCACATTATGTCTAGACGGATAGTGTATAATGAATAATCATATAGTATAACATACCAATAACTGTGTGTGTGGCAATTTTGGTGACCAGTGTGGGATTCGATTGCATCCCTGCAGATAAGAGATTGTTTCGCAGGTTTTTTCTAACTTTTAACATTCCTGACTATACAAGCAATCCCAGTGGGAACGGGTGGGAGACATCTGACAGGATCCTTTTCTATGGGGCTTTCCCCTTCTGCACTTTTTCTAAATCAATTTTCTGTGCTGCCTGGTGATATGATGTGGCTTATACCAAACATATACGGTAGGTCTGGACTGGTTATTGACTGGACCAAGTCAACTCCTGGAAGACACGGAGGCTGCTTTTTAAAGGCCACCAGTGGTCTCCACCACTTGCTGGTTGCATTTTCTTTCACCAGCGCAGCGGCAGCGAGAAAGGGTGCTGGTCACAGCATAGCTGTAGCTAACTTCTCTTCTTAAATTATTTACAAAAAACATTGGAGCAGCAATTTGCTTTGCTGGCGAATGCAACAACTGCTTGTTTCCATCTCTATAGTTGGGTTGAAATAGGCCCTTCACATTCCTTGCCCTTGGAGCCCCAGCACCGACTGCACTACTGATGGAGACAGTGAATCTTTAAATGACAAGACACAGAGATCCTACTGGCCCTCTCATGTAAAGTTCTGCTGATATGGGAAACCCGGAACTGTACGTTGACATTCCATGTCCATGCAGTGAGAGTGCAGCACTTACATGGCGGTAGGACTAGAACTAGTGGAACACATTTTTCTTTGCCCCTGGTTTAGCATGGCACAAGATGAAGGACGAGGCCAGATTTCGCCAGCCAGTGGAAGTGCATTGCTTGCATTCCTCTTGCTGGATGGTGGAGATACAGACACTTATGAGAGAAGATTGGAGACATGGCTTGCCTTAAAAATGTAATAAGGGCCTTGTTAGCAAAGGTCTGATTATTAAATCTTCCTGAGCATTGGCCGTTTGTCGATGGTAGAGGTGAGGGGTGGGACTGCAGTTTCTGTTTTTCAAGGTGAGGAACTTTCTTGGCGGGCCCTTCCTTGTTTATCCCTAAATTACTGCTTCGAGAAGGCTGATGACACCCAGGTGCAGACCTCTCACTTCATTGTGTCCATGTTTTCAATATTTTTGGTTGGAGCCAGCTCCATTTCTACTGGCTATGAAAGCTTTCACCATGCGCAATGGCTGTGTCTGATGATTCCACATACCCTGCCTAGAATATTTTTTAGAAAAGTGGTATACGACCCAGCACATTCTGTTCCAGTTCCAAGATCTTCATGACCAAGGAGGGGAATTATAAACAGAGTACTTATTCTCTATAGAGTACTCAAAGGACTTCTGTGTGATCAGGACTGGTGTCTGCATGGTAGCCAGTCTCACAGAGGTGAGAGGACATTACCTGAAGTCCCCACAGGTTGCTGGAGAAGCTGAAGGTCTGGCTCATACCTAGACGCCTGCCTACCTGCTTAGAGAGGGATAAAGAGTGACATGCCTTGCTGAAGAAGAGACTGTCCAGGAGAAACAATCCAGCTGTGTTACTACCATGAGGAGCCCCCAGAATTTGCTGACTGCCATTGAGAGCCAAGCCGGAGTCGACCTGTGCCGTATGGGGTCTCACGGTCTTCGTTGTGGCTCCTGCAATGCCCGTGTACAGAAATCAAACCAAGAAATCATCCCATGCTGTTCGCCATCCCTGCAGAGACGGAATGCTTGGTGCCTTTGCTGTCTGACCTCACTGCGAATACCAAGGAGGAGTTGATGTCACCACCGAACCAAGTTGCAGTCCTGTCCTAAAGGCTGTAACTACCAGAAGATACACAAACCCACTGTGAATCTGGCCAGGAATCTACACTCCACGAAAAAGTAAAACCCTGTGAAAACCCAGCATGGAGGCCACAACTGCACAACGAACACCCATCAGATCATGGCCTGGAGCCTGCATCAGCTTGAACAAGCCTCGGCCAAGCAGTCCTCTCTGCATCTCCAATCACAAGTGAAACCTCTCTTGTGGTCCTGTGTCTGCAGAAACACTGCTGAAGACGCAACCCAAGGAGCACCTGTCAGCACCAGCCAACCGCAACAATGAGAGCATGTAACAGGGCCTCACACACGATAATAAAGCAGAAGCTCAGACTGCATGCTGCAGTGGAAACAGTGACCGCTGCCTTCGTGACCCCTTTAATTTGGGTACATACTCCTGAAATGAAGTTCAAACTGCTCCAAGTGAGTGGAGACCAAGTTAACTGCACCTGTGCATAGTGCTTCAAATCCAGGCAAAGGGACAGATCAGTCCCAATGACTACATTTGAAGAAATATACACACTAAACTAACTCTAAGAGCAGGGAGACCGCACAATAGGAGGTGGGTCTCTGTGCTAGGCATCTAGTCATTGTAGTTGTAATTCCAATCTTGCATATGAGCCCCAATGAGTTGTGTCATATTACATTTTGTAGTGGTAACTAAGTACGTTCTTTTTACTAAAATTAGCACTGACGTGGACATCGCAATTATTGCCTTTTGATTGACTACTGAGTTCTGATCTCTTGTCCCCCACACTATCTCCCTGAGAAGTCTTTGTCTGCTCACCCTCTTTATCCTGAAAGTCAAGTGTGGAAAGGATTTTACTTGGCCCAGTTTGAAGAACCATTGTATAACGGACCCAATAACAGCAACATCAAACGATCTCAACCGCCGTGGTTGTAGCCCAGTAGCCTTGAGCTGCCTGTGTCCCTACCCTCAAACTGAGTCTGGCACTGGCCATGGAATAATTGTGGTAATGCTTGGCATACGGCCAGCACCGCATGGTGCCCACCCATCACAGAAAGCTGAGCTTAGCAAGTTGATGGTAATGGTTGGCCTAGTGTGGGCATTCATATCTGCCATTGGTACATTGCTGGACTTAATAATGCCAATTATTGGCATATAGCGGGTATCATTGGCATAAGATGGAGATACATGGGCATGCAAGGAAGAATTTATCCATGTGAAGCAGTAGAACATGTGAGTACTTAATGAAAACGATTAAATGATGTCTGGACACCATAAGTGCATTAACTGAAGTTGCGCTATTTCTGAACGAAAACTGAGCTCTTACAAGAAATTATGAGTTTTTGTTTGAGGGAATATTGCTTATCTTTCTACACTGTATCTGATGGGACACAATTATTACATTTTCAAACATATGTCTAAATCTGATTTTTTTACTACTAATCAGAACCACTGTCTGAAACCTTAATCTGTACCATCAGTGTAACCTGTCTGCTGTATGAACCTACAAATTCTGTTAGACCTGAGTGATAACGTTGGTGCATAAGCACATAAATCTCAATAGATATGCTGCATTACCTGTAATCTCGATAGGTGTGTAACATTTTCATTATTTTACACTGCCCTTTCCAATTACATTCACAGCAATGACACAATTGACAATCTGCTTGGATGGGGCAGGGGAGAATAATGAAAGTAATTGAAAGGTAGAAATGTAGGTAAATGCTGTAGGAAAATATAGATATGCCTTTTGAAATTGCATTTTTAACCACTTGTATAGCCTGTGGCTTTTTCATTTTGGGGAATGGTGGTGCAGACTGTGGAGATATCTCGTGATCGCAGAATTCTGGCCATCTGTGACTGATACATTTGCAGAAGTGTTGGACTTGGCCCTTTTTGCAGGGTCATCCCTAAACTTTTTGCCTTCCTCCTGCATTTTTTCTGACCTGTTGTTGGCTATTCTATGACTCTGGGCACTTTACCACTGCTGTTCAGTGCTAAAGTGCATATGCTCTCCCTATGTAAAATGTATATGTTGGTTGGATTCCATGATTGGCTTATTTGGTTTACTGTCAGACCCCAGTAAAGTGCACCAGGAGTGCCAGGGCTTGTAAATACAAATGCTTCTGGTGGGCTTGCAGCACTGGTTGTGCCACCCACAGAAGCGGCCTGGTAAAATGTATCTAAGGTCTGCCATTGCAGAACCTGCGTGCAGTCTGGTACTGTCATGCTGACTGGGTAAGTGCACACACTTGCCAGTCCCTAAACATTCCCTTAACTTCATATTAGTCACCCCTATGGTAGGCCCAAGGGCTGGGTGCATTGTAAGCATAAGGTAGGGCAAGCCCTGATGTGTGTGGCATGTCCTAATAGTGAATTACAGCCATTTTCGTTTTTCACTATTGTAAGGCTACCTGTTCTCCATAGGCCAGAATGGGCTGTTAGAATTGTTACATCCTATGATCCTATCAGACCCAGGGAACATGGTAGAATTTCGAGTTTAGTATGCCTGAACTCAGAATAATAAAATACATCTTTTAGTAAAGTTTATTTTGATATTCTGTGTTTGCAAATACCACTTTTAGAAAGTTGGTATTTGCTTGCCTGACCATTTCAGCCCACCTCTGCTATGATGTGTATCTGCCTGTCTGGTTTGTGTGAGTGACAGGGCTGGGGAAACCCAGAGGGGTAGGGCTAGGCAGCCTTGTGGTGAATAGGAAGATTGGCAATCAGATGGGTGGGAGGAGTACACCTGGGCTCTGAATAGGGTTGTGCTCTGCTACCACAATGCTGGCTCCACCTCCTGCGGAGCGGCTGATGTCTCTGCCCTGCACCCCTGCTTGGGGCGATAGAACAAGGACCTGGCCCGCAACTGCAGGGGCAGACTCCAGTTCTACGCCAATCTGAACCTATTGCAAAATGCTACAGTGGCTACTGACAGTAGTCAGGGATGAGACCCAGGCCGTATGCCTCTCAGGGCTCTCAAACCTCTGGGGCGCCAGGGAGCGGGGGCAGTAGCCCCAGGTGCTTGGCACCCTTTGTCCATTCTCCCTCCTGTCAGGTCAGGTATGATATCCTGGCACTGACCCACCAGCCCCAGGTCTGTACCCGGCGGCCGGACCAAAGACTCGGGTGGCCTCTCCCACACCCGGTCCTCCTCCTTGGGGCTCTGTACCCTCCCACTTGGAGTGGTACCCCCTTCCAGAATTGCCAGGGCACCTGTGGCAGGTGTCCTGCGCAATTTGCCCACCAGTTCAGGGGTTCTATCCTGCAACTGGGCGTCCAGGTCAGGGGGGACACCCTGAACCTGGCCCTTCAACCTAGGGTCTAAACCCTTCAGTTGAGCGGGGGTCAGAGGCGAGGACTCCCTCCCTCTGCACCCCCTTCCAGATGGCTGTACCCTCCCACCTGGAGTGGTACACCAAGAAGACAGACTGGTAGGGACACTGACCCTCCAGGTCAGACAACACCTGAACCTGGCTCTCCAACCTAGGGTCTAAACCCTCAGGCTGCACTGGGGTCAGAGGCGAGGACTCCCTGCCTCTGCACCCCCTTCCAGAGTACTGCACCCTCCCAACTGGAGTCATGCCCCTAGAAGCAACATGGGTCAGGACACTGATTACAGTTGTCCCACCCTCCAGGTCAGACAACGCCTGAACCTGGCTTCCCAACCCTGGGGCCAACCCATGCAGTTGAACGCTCGCCTGGCGCACCAGGACTTCCCGGGGAGCACGCATGCCCCCCCTGAGGGTGACACATAACTCCTGTGTCGTGTGACAGTCTGCCTGGCGCAGATCTCCCAACCCCTGTCCATCTGACAGTGCGCGAAGATCCCCCAGGACAGAAGTGGTGTCACCCTGGTCATTCACTGTTGAAGCAGCCCTTCTGGCTGGCCCCTGACCCACTGGTTCTTCCACTGGGGGCTCCTTCCCCCTCTCACCCCTCCCTCTGGACTTCTGCACCCTCCCAACTGGAGTGGTACTGCCAGACACCAGAACTGATGGAGGCCTTCTTACAGACACTCCCCATTCACAAGACACTAGGGGGTCCCGCACAACGGGCAGCCCCTAAGGACAGACTAGGCTCCCCACCTGCCCACCTGGTGTTCCCTTAAAGAACCATCCAGGCTCTGAGACTGAGGTTGGGCACTACCGGGACATAACCCATTCTCACTCCTTCCCCTTAAAGACAGGACGTGAGGCCCTACACCCCTCTCACTACTACAGGACCTAGTTGGGATACTCTGAGCCACTTCCACCACACTGGGTTTGAAGATACCTTAACCACTCCTCTGGGGATCACTCCCCAATGCCTTTCCAGACCCTCTGGACTCCACCAAAAGGTCTGCCTCCAATGTGAGCTCCCTGCGGTCAGGGAACTCACTCTCCCACAGGTGTTGGCATAGCTCTGGAAAACAGGGACTTACACTATGCTCTCCCACAATTGGATCACTCAGCCCCCTAGCAGGGTTAACCAAACTATCCTTCACCTCACCATCCAGTGCCTCACACATGTACTGCACACCCCTCTCCTGAGACTGGCAAGACAGTATCTGACTGTCTCTGTCACACAACCCACACTCTTCTGGGCGGTCTTCACACTCACATACCAGGACTTCAATTTTGGGGAACCCCTCTACCTGCACCTCTCATCTAGAGTCAGTAGAGTGTCCCTCTCACTACTAGGACCATGAACCCCTGCGCCAGTTACCCTTTTCCTCTCAGGGACACTGCGCACTACTGGAGCTACCTCATGTCCTTGAACCTCCTGGTGTATGTTAACCCCCTCCTTCAAGTCAGGTGCCATGTCTCTGGGTGTGTGTACTATTCTATCTGCACTAGAAAATTCAATATTGCTGCCACCATCTGAGCTGGATTCCTCCTCCCACTCAGCAAAGCTCAATCTCTGAGCTACACACATTTCTTGTTGCTGGGCTGAGACACTCATGGTCTCAAGCCTCTCGAGCTCTAAGTCAAGATTCCTCATGATCAACTCATGCTCCATTTCCATTTTTCTCTCTTCCAGAGGCAGCTTTTTGCTTTCTAGCTCCAGTTGCCCATTTAACTTGAGCTTCGCCATTTCCATTTCGTGCATACTACCCTCTCTTCTATCTGCCAGCTCCTCTGGAGATATACTTTTCCTAGAAACACTGCTACCAGCAGGGGAAGGGCTTCCCCTTCCTCTTGAGCCCACTGACCCATCCAGTTGTTCATCTGCATTATCATCATCAATGGCCTTCCTTGCTTCTACCCAGGCCCTCAGCGCCTTGTAGAGCTGTGTCTTGTTTTTACATCCAGTTGTAGGAACATTAAACTTCTTGCTAAAGAACTTTAGCTGCTTGGCAGTGTAATTATCTATTTCCTCTTCTTCCCATTCTAATTCGGTACCCACAGAGACTGTGGATGCTGCTTTCTCCACCATGGTAAAGCTTGGCAGTGCTCAAAAATGCGTGTCGCCATCGCAGCCATCGTAGTTGTCGCATTGCACCGCATCCAGAAAAGCACCTTGCATACACGGAGAAGCGTGCTGCCGTCGGAGCCGCTGTTGTCGCATCTCGCAGAAGGGGTGTCGCTGCTGCTGCATCGCATCGAGCGGAAGCGTCTCGCAACGTCGGAGAAGAGTGCCGCTGCCAAGGCCGCTGTCGTCGCATCTCGCCAAAGGTGACGCCGCTGTAGCTGACGCATCGAGACAAGCCTTCTCGCAACATCGGAGAAGCGTAACGCATCTGGAAGATCCCGTCTTTATTTCTTTTGCACCAAGAACTTCAACGCATCTGCATCGCTGCAACACTTTTGTTGCCCCGCGTGTCGCATCTAAGGTACATTGACTTACAGTGTTGCATTTAAGAACTTAAGAGAAACTAAGCAATCTTCTACCAACTAAGCAACCGTATTGTGTATTTTTAATCGTTTAATGGTCTTGTGATAATCCTATATAAAGAATCCTTTTTTTAATATAAATACCTGTGTGGTGTCCATTTGTAGTGTTGTCACTTGGTCACTGTATGTGTTCACAAATGCTTAACCTATAACGCTCTGAGATAAGCCTTGTCTGCTCGCGCCAAGCTACCTAGAGGGTGAGCAGGGGTTATTTTAGGAGTGTAACCCCTTACGCTGACTAGAGGAAAGGTTCCCTGCTTGTCACAAGTACCTACCTGTGCCAACCAGAGAACCCGGATTCTAACAAGAAGTAATAGAAAGGGGGAGTCTGTTGGGCCTGATGCCACCTCCTAAAAGGAAGATAGTGAATATCAATGTCAACCTGTTCCTCAGAAGTATGGATATTGGGATGAACTGGAAGTCTCCCAGATGACTTTCTGTTTAATGCTGGGAAGGACTGAAAGCTGTCACCGCACTTAGAGAAACGGAGGAGGGGCGCCGCCCACGGAGCAGCCACTGTCTTGGCATGGGATGCACTGCTATTAGATTTTAAAAATAAAAGTACAGATGGGAGAAATTACGCCAAATTGACCGGAAGATCAGGGCAGGATAAGACAGTAAGACCAACATTCACAGAACCTGCCCAGCGATATGCGATAGATTGTGCAACTGGAAGTCACCTCGCTGTCAGCTTCCGGTACATTGATGCGACGAACAGGAAAAAGGCACTTACAAATTAAACATAATCACAGAACCCCCGAGTCATGTCTGTCTGCTTTATTTTGGCATCTTTTTGTATCCTGTTCCATGAAACTTGGATAAGAGAACAAACTGCTTAAAATAATACAAGAAGACCTTCAAAAAGTACTTGTTTGTGGATCACGACAATGCACTGGTTTCCGTATCCATGTGAGGGTCTCTGCAGAAGGGACATAGAGGATAGATGCACTAACATGGTTTTAACTAGAGAACCTTAGTTTTGTCTTTCCCACTTCCCAGTAGTTCAGAGGCTCTTGCCCGGTCTTCTTTGGTTGACACAGGGAATGATATTGGTTGTTCCCTTCTGGCCCTAGAAACTTAGGCTTACAATCCTCCATCCGATGGTGAGGGTTCCAGAGTGACTTCTTTCTCTGTGATTCCTTCGGCATACAGGTTCCCCTAGCTATCCCTGGTCAGATCCAGTCTTCCTGGAAAACAGAGCCTTACCCTCCATGGATGTTTGTAGAGCAGTCTAGATCTATTTAGAGTGTACTTCTGCTATTGATCATTGTGACAATCTGCTTACCACTTTTGGTACTTATCAACAAGGATGGAGACCTCCCTCCTGTACTTGGAGTATATCAATAAATTATACAGTTCAGTTTGGGATTGGCACACACCCTGATCCAATATCAGTGGTCAAAAAACATCAGGTTAACTTCGATGCCCATTTAAAATTAAACTCTCAAATATCTTCTGTTGTATCAGCCTGCCATATGATCATGTGTAGCATAAGCTTATCCTTCCTTTTCTATCAATGGAAAATCAAAGAAGTTTAGCTCAGCATTATCTGGATCTCGCTTAGACTACTGCAGCTCTTCAATTGAATAAGCTTCCGCAAGAACTGAGGGTGATTTGTGACCTCCCTTGTTTTAGGAATACGTTTAAAGCCTTCTTCTTTTGGTTTTACCTTGCTATTACTAAATAATGTGATTCAGATAGCCCCAAGGGACCTCTGGGTGTACTTTTTTTTAATACATTTCCTTAACGTAACATAACATTTCATACAGTTTCAGTAGGTTGCTCCAAGGTCCAGCACACCCTTCCTGTTGTGCAATACCTTTATCATGAAAAGGTGGGTAGACCACTAGTTGAGGTTTGGATCTACTGTGCCTCTAGTTCAATATCTTGTAGACAGAAAATAAGTTAGTCCATCCTTAAGAATGAATCAGTCTTCATTCCTTTCTTAGTTTTTCCAAGTTTGCTATATATTGTCAATTGGTTGTCCCATTAGTCCCTCAATGTGAGTTGTTATACATATAAACTATAATATACAGTATCCCTCTAGACCTAGATTGCTTTTAATTATTTGTGGGTTCGCATGGAAAAAGTACAACAACCTTGTATGTGTATTTATTTTTCTATTTTATTTATTTTTGATTTCTTTTTTCATTATTCTCACGTATAGGTAAAGTTCATCTCTTTTTTTTAAAAGAAACATACAAAAAAGATTATGTCTCCTTTGTATATGTACAAAACTGTTTCCACTGTACAAAAATGTATAACAAATTTTTACATGTGCTTTAACATTAGAAAACCAAAATTGATACAGAATAGAAGGGAGAATTTTTTTTTTCAAAAAACATACAATTCTTGACATTGATTCAAAAGAAATCCCCACACCGTTTACACCTCTGAACATACCACATCCATATCACTCTCATACATACCATACGTACTACCCACCCCAGAACCAACCAGCATGCACAGAACAAGCCAAACAGGGGTGAGCCGCTCAACCTTCTGATGCTGTGCTGAACGCTGGGGTGTGTCATGCAAACTGTTATACATATTACATGTGAAAAGGCAGCCGACATGTGTTTCGCCCCCACCAAAATGGCTTGATAGCCTGGGGCTTTCTCAAGGCTCTTAGTCAAGACACAGGGAATGTTTCTCCCATGTGCTCCATATGACTCGTATCAAGGGCCATGACAGGTTAAATAAGGCAGTGATTAAGATCAAACCGAATCATATCCATGTGAAATTCATCTAGTCCAGGACTAAGTCCTAAAGTCTGATGTGGCTCAATAAACGGGCAATAAGGCAATCCATTTGAGCCACATCAGACTTTGGGAGAAACATTCCCTGTGTTTCTAGCTCAAACAGGTAAAAAGTTACTGAAAATGCAGCGAAACATGTTGCCGCACAGTGGAAGGTCTTTTGCAAAGGTTGACTGCTCACCATTCTGTTGCTTATTGCTATATTTGGGTGTTAAACTGGTGCTAATGAGGTGCACCCAATGCCCAGACAGAGTAAAAATTACAAAATAATGAAGTAATACTATAAGACAATATGCTGCACTACAGTGCACAATTTGCCTTTTCTTACCGCACACTCCGCCCTGCCGTATAATTTGTCCCTCCACTGCTGCATAATTCCAGTGGCCGCGGTCATGTTATGTTATGCAGATTTGTAGAGCGCGCTCTCACCAGGGACAGTATCTTGGAGCTGAGCAGTTACGAGTCTAGGCACTCCAAGGGCCGCATGAAACTACTAGGTCTTCAGTTTCTTGTGGAATTCAAGTGAGGAGGCGGCAGGTTACTCCACATTTTAAGAGCGATGCAGGAGAAGGCTGGACCATTGGATTCATTTTTTTTGTAAAAATACCAACAGATGCTCTTCTAGGACAGCCATGGCGTAGCTAGCGGTACCCACCCGGGTGCAAGTAAGAGCGGGGTGGCTGACTTGTTCCAGGGGGAGGTTTACGGCCAGCTTATTCAAGGGGGGGTGGCAGCTGATGGACAATTTGTTTTCATGGGCTGGGGGGACGGTGGTAGTCCACAGACATGACTCCCACCGCTCCCAAAAACAGTGCTGCTCTGGGCAACCACCTCCCAGCTACGTCCCTGACAGGGTACCACAGCATGGACGTGCTGATGCACTGACAGTTGATTGGGTTACCAAGTCACACTTTGGCACATAATAGTCAAGTCAAGTCAAAGAAAGCTTTATTTGATTGCTATGTCAATCAATCATAAAAGCACATAAGAAAAACATTAAAAAACATATCAAGCAGTACATGAGTTAAAAGTATCCTACAAATGTACACATAATCTATGGTATGTCACAAAGTTAAAAAAACAGTATTAAATTGAAAACATTAAAAAACATATCAAGCAGTGCATGAGTTAAAAAGTATCCTACAAATGTACACATAATCTATAATATGTTACAAAGTTAAAAAAACAGTATTAAATTAAAATCTTGGTCCGATTAAAATCGATCAAATAAGCATACTTTTCCTTTGACTCAGAACTTCCTTCAGAAAAATTACAATTCTAAAAACACTATGCTCATTGTCTAGGTGTTGCAGTACAAGTAGGGCAGGTCGACATTGGCAGAGCCCAAACAATTTTAAAGCTGTTACTAAGTATATTATCCTTACATGGGTATAGAATCTACAAAAGAAGGCCACCGTAGATTGGTAGGAGTTATTATAACAGGGGCAGGGTCGAAGGTTATGAGTCCAGTCGTTCATAGTAGGTAAGGTGACTAGTCTATGAAATACCCCCAACCTAAATCTAGTTAATAAAAACCTATTTTATACTCCGGGTACAAAAGTCAAATAAAGTTGAAGGTTAAAAGTAGATAAGATCAACTGGTGTTGCAGGACTGTTGGTTTCAGTATCTCGGAGGACATTCTAATAGTGTCCAACAACAAGAGACCCTCCTTTCGTAATTATTTTCTTGTTATTGTTATTGTCCCAATAGTTCTAAGATTATTAAAACAGTCTATGCAACCAAAATCTTGTAAGAAGTTGGGGACATACCTTAACCATGGGATCTTTAGGACCCCTTCCAGTTTCAAGGTATCTAGTAGAATATCTCTGTTTAATTTTGCCTCATCTTTAGTCCAGAGTCTGTGCCATAAAAGCACAGGTTCAAGCTTCATTAAATCAGAGATAAAGGGAAGTCCCAACTCCGCGTGGCATATACATGATGATGTACTGTTTGGAACATATAAAATGTACCTTAGGAAATGATTTTCAATACGTTGAATAGGCAGCAAATCAGTAAACCCCCAAACCCCTACACCATACACTACAGAAGAGACACACTTTGCCTTGTAAATTTTAATGAGCTCCTCAGGTGGCCTTTTTCTTAGTTTCCTGGCAAAGTTGGTAAGGGCAGATGTTGTTCTTAAGAGTGCCAATTTTGTCACCGCTATGGTTTGTGCCCTAGTATCATTATGAGCAAAAAGGATTCCCAAATATCAGAACCTCTTGGTTACCCCAATCTTCTGTCCTGCCACAAACATATCTTTACATTTCTTGACACCAGAGCCACATCACAAAATAAAGGTCTTAGAGGAGTTTACCCTTAAGCCAAGATCTTTCAAAAAATGGGAGAAACTGTCTAGCACCCTCTGAAGACCTACTTGTGTGTGGGACATCAGCACCGCATCGTCTGAGTAAAGAAGGGCTAGAATTGAACGTCCGGCCACTAGGGGAAAGTCATTATTATCTTTCAGGAGGGCCTCCCCCAGGACGCTGATATAAAGATTAAAAAAGAACGGAGCCAGGACACAACCTTGCCTGACTCCGCTCCTAATCGAGAATGCAGCAGAACGCTCGCCCTTCAGTCCATAGCGGACGCGCGCCTTGGCATCACCGTAAAAGCGCTTAAGAAAGTCGATAATCTGAACGTCAACCCCCATGACTTTTAATATAGACCAGAGTTTGCTGTGGACGACACAGTCAAAAGCGGCTGTGAGATCCACCACAATGCTAAAAATAGGTTCCCCTTCTTTGCCCTTGTGCACTTCCCCACCAAGATAGACAGATTTAAGCCCTGTTCTACCGTCCCCAATCCTGCTCGGAATCCATATTGCAGGTCGGATAGAACAGAGTTTTCCTCTGCCCAATCCTGGAGGCATTCTAAGATTATCCTACCTATAGCTTTAGTTACTGCGTCCAGCAAGGAGATTGGCCGGTAACAACCAGGGTCCTGTCTGTCCCCCTTTTTAAAGATAGGTACAATAGTAGATTCTACCCAAGTCGATGGGAACGTGGTGCTGCAGCTCGCAGTAATTACCTGGACCAGAATGGGCCCCCACAAATTAACGTTTGATTTAAACTGATCTATGGGCACCGCATCCGGTCCAGGAGCCTTACCACCCTGGCTTAAGGATAAAGCCCGCTCCACCTCGTCCAAAGTAAATAACAAGTCAGAGTAGTGAGGAGGAGACTTCAAGTTACAATCCTCCTGAGTATAAATACCCATCACATCGGGGTTTCCATTGCCACTATATACTGTAGAAAAGTGTTTTATCCATTCTTCCTTGGCGATTGCAATTTCAATGGAAGGACCAGCCTCGCTTGACAAAAAAGGAACTTTAATTCCCTTCCAAAAGGCTGAACTATCATTCGTTATTGAGGCCTTATGTAAAGCCTCCCAGGCCTCGTTTTTCAGAGTAGTTTTTCTGGCCTTTATAGCTTTTTTATATTCCACTCTAGCACTCCTCACGTCAGCTAGGTTTCTGGGAGTTTTATGTAACTCCTTTTTTAAAAAGGAGTATGCCAGGGTACACCTGGAATCAAACCATCCGTTCAAGTGTCTGCTGCTACTATTATATCTTAGGAGGGATGCTTTTATTGCATTGCATATCACCTGGAATGAGGCTAGGATATTATCTGGGGCAACTGATTTACTCAAACAAGTCCCGATAGCAGATCTACATTTGTCCACCACTGTCTTTATTGTTGCTACCTGGTCCACCATGGCCCAGCGCACGGAATACCCATTCGATCTCCCGATCGCCATATTTTCTAGCAGCTGATCATTTTTATCGAATCTACTGCTCTACTCAAGGGTAGTATCACTGACAGACACAGTGGAAAGTGATCGCTAAGAGAATGATCTGAAACAGTAAACGAGTGCAACCTATGCGCATAATTACATGATGTTAAAATGTAGTCTATGGTGGTGTGAAAACCCCTACCATTAAATGTCCAGGGCATGGGGATGGGTGGTTGACATAATTTATTTACGAAGCCCAGTTTAATGCTGAAAATTAATTCATTAAGTTGCTCTCCCAGCGCAGAATGCCGAAAATGGGATGAGCATGCCCCATCTTCATTCAGAACACCACATACATTTACATCAGCGTTGGCACATAGTGCACAGTTAAAATCCCCTGCTAGAATGAACATCAAGTCTTTTGCCTTATTTTTACAAGCAGATTTCAACGATTTGATCATATCTTTTACTACATTTACCAGTTTATCAGATGGGATATTATTGTAAAAGTTGGTCAGGACTTTACAGTGTTTTGTATCTAAATCCAATATAACCATATGGTAGTAGGGATCACTAACAAACATCGTTATTGCCTCCACTTTTAAGCTGCATGATATATATGTGCACAGCCCACCCTTAGCCCTTCCACTTAGACCATCTATCGCTGGAGTGTGATACGTCCTGTAACCATTCATATGGGTCACCTCCCTTGACCAAGTTTCTTGAAAACATAAAACCTCGAATTGCAGGATAAATTCCCACCACAGAGTGTTATTTAACTTGGAAGAAATACCCACAATATTCCATGAAGCGATATTACAAAGAAGTAGTTTACCAGCGTCTGGGATGTTAGTAGGGGTTATTATCCTAGGTGGTTCCTTGGATGTGTTACTATGTATATGGGAATTATCTGTACAACCCTCGGGATCCCTTAGAACTACTGATTTCAGAACTGTTGTCCCTAAGTCCTCATCTGTGTGGCTTTTACCGGTGGGAAGGGGGAGGGGAACAACCTTTCCTGCCTCAGCCAAACCTCGGTTGCCCCTGCCTTCAGACCGAACAGGTAGGGTTTTGGGTTGACCATAGTTTCCTGAGACCAGTCAATCAATCTCTTCCAGTGAGCTCAAGACATTAAAACAGTTGCTCACTGGTACCAAATATCTGGGTTCCCTGTTACCCGTGAAATGTTCACCTACAGGTGTACGCCATAGTGGTAGATAATGTTTTGGCGGTTGGTAGAAAAGTCCGAGTGGTAGGATGTTAATGTCATTGGAATTCACAAACCCATTACCTCCCCTCTCCAGGATTGTATATACCAAAGCTGGTGAACTAAAAGTTAGAACAACACAGTCTCCCTACAAAGTTTTTGCTGAGGTGCCCACCCACCCTATTCTCTGTACCATTTTGAATTCTGAGAAAAGGGTGTTACTAATACCAGTCCTTGAACTTAAGAAGTGTAGTGATTTATTCTTTAGAGTCGACCAATGTTCGAAGGCATTATGTGACAGGGGAGGTACGTTGGCCAGGACGACCGTATACGGGGTCACTTCTGGTGGCAAATTTAGATTTCGTGAGGAATTGGGAGACTTGTCACGATAGTCTTGTGGATCAATATTTCTCTCCCTTTCCTTATTTCCACCAGGCATCTTAGGGCCTAGTGCTCCTCTTTCTGTAATAGCATAATTACTGGATTCTACTGTGGGGGTCCTGTTTTAAGGGGAGGAAGCCCTGAATGGCTAGAGGTGTTGGCTGTACTAAGGACGATGTTATTAGAAGAGCTCCTGGTGTGGGTCTGTCTGTTTACCTGTCTATTTGCGGAAGAGCTGTCAGGCTGACCAGCCCCCTTGCCCCTCCCCCTGTTGTTTGATGTACCAGGAATTGTCGGAGAACTAACATCTGGTAGGGCCGACGGTTTGCAACTTACCATCTCTTCCACCTTAATCAACCTGGCTTCTACCGTTGTTATTTGTAGCAAATTTGGTTCCAATAGTACAGTAAACATTGTTTCCAATCTACCCCAAAAGTTCCCCTCTTGTGTGATGTTAGCAGGCTTTTCTGTCTCAGTGTGGGGAATAGTGTTAGAGGGACCCTCATAGGGCTCCTTTTCACTTGCGACAAGTCTCAGTCTCTTCCCAGGAACTTTTTGAGCAGGCCTACACTGTTTCTGCGGTCCTCGGCCCTTCTTTTTCTTGGGTGGTGGGTCAGCAGAGTGGTGTGAAATTAATTTGTCTTTCTGGCCTCTAGGTGTTACTTTAGGTCTGATGGGGCTACATTATGAGTTAGAAGACAAGAAAGAGGAAGCAAATTCCATCACTACTTCAGGTTCAGTACTTAATGGCGAACTGTTCCATATAGGGTGTGCCTCTTGGATGGACTTTGATCTCGCATCAGTGAGTACAGGGGTCAAAGAAAGTCTCGGGGGGGGGGTTCAAGGGATAATCTTCGCTCTGTGAATTTGATCTCATTAATGAAAGCCGATTCTGCCCTCAGCAAAAAAGCATCAAGGGTCTTGTAGTGTCCTGCGAGACACGTTCTAGTGTCTCACAGGAAGCTGTAACCCCAGCCACTCCCTCAAAGGCTGGACACACTGCACCCGACACCCATCCATCACGGGTGTCACGAGTGACGTGGCCCCGCTAATAAAAAGGCCCGGTGCACGTGCTCGGGACCAGTTATCGTACCATGATACCGCCTGCCTGTGTCGGTCTGTGTCCCTCCATGTGGGCCTGAGGCCCAACTTTACACTGGCGACGAGGCGGGCAACCTACCCCACGTGTCCATCACCCCACGCTCCCTCGCCCCTTGTGGGGGTGAAATATACGCTACCGCCCACGGATGCAATGGGGATCAGCCTCCACGTCGTAACACCGCCCCGCCTGTGGGGACAAGAACACGGATGGTGGATATCTCCCGACCACATCGGATTGGAGGGTAACGGAGGAGACAATCACCGCGACAACGGCAGCCACCAGCACGCCGTTGAAAGTGTGAGGCACCACCACGCCTGTGATATGGCCACCGCAGTGCCCCGACATGGACAGCCGCGCCCAGGGAGACCAGCGAATTTCACGACATAGCAACCGTGAGTAACCCCGCTACCCTAGAGCGTGAGGCAGCTCTGCTGGTGGCGGTCCTGCACTCTGCCGCAATAAAGAGAGGTGCCGCGACGGCCCCGGGCACCCGCAGACCCTGTGAGAGTTGCCAGACGTCAAGGCAACTGAGCAGCTGGACAAGGCCCGCAGGAAGCACACCCTCATCTACAGTGTGTGGCCAAGGCACACCCACGGCGTGAGCGTGCTAGCCGCCCGCTCACGCCAATCCCCTGAGGCATCAAGAAGACCCCGTCTGCCAGGCGCTCCCGCCCCCAGCATCAAGTAAGGCTGCATCACCCACGCGGAAACATCCGCATCATAGTCCAGCAAGTATCGCCAGCAGCGTGAGGGCATTGTACCTATCTGCAAGCACGGGCACATCTATCGCAAGGCTGTCTCCCGCTGTGCTTCTCACCAAGTCAGCAAACCCCCAGCTAGCTGCTCGCGGCAGTAAACAGGGGAAGGAAACGCCTACCTTGCCCCCAGCGGGTCTCTGCACAACGCGCCTCCCCGCCGGCCTCCAGGCGCCCGCGGGAGCGGCTCAGCCAGCAACGTTTGACATCGTCACGAAGCAGTGCGCCACCTGGTGGCCAGATGATGCACCACATCAGTACAACTAATCGGCATTCCCCGCGTGAGCTCGCAGCTCTGAGAGTGAAGGTAACCATCCATGAGGAGGGACCACGGCACCACCTAGCTGCCGCGTCATGCACCGCACCATGCGAAGAGACTGCCATGGGCATGCGCAAACCTGAGCAAGAAGGGGCCTTTACGCTGAAGACATAGTGTGACCGCACACACCTGAGGTTTCAATCAGAGACCACAAAATCTGCCACCAGCCTAAGTCTGCATGCAACAGGTGTGCACCGTCTTTCTCGCCACCTCCCAGAGCCAGCACACAAGGCTGATCAAGGTGGGGCTGCACAGAAATGCCCAGGACCCCCTCCCTGTCTTCCCAGCTCCTCCACAGGGGCCACCGACAGGCAGTCACCACACAGAGCTACACACCTCATCCAGGTACCAAAGTCTACAGAAATCAGGGTGGGCCATCGCGACGAACCACCGTGCCACGTGGTAGGTCCCCAGGCGCCACGCGCTAAGGGACGGGCTGACTGCCTGGCCAGAGCAACTAACCAGCGGTACCCCACGACCGTTAACCCAAACAGCATCTGCGACCGGAAGTGAAGCCCGGACACCCCACTACCCTGCCAGAAGTAGCAGTCTGGCACATTAGCTGCCCACCATGACCGGTGCCTGCAGACCTGTGACCAGCAAAGCAGCATTGTCCCCCACGGACCAGTTGCACCAGGGCACCGCACAGCTCCCTGCTAACCAACTGGCAACAGCAGTCAGCGGGTCTCCGAGTGTGCCCCGCCATCACCAGGACGACTGCCTGCTCACACCCAACAGCTAAGGCGGGCTATACCAGGCACAGCAAAAAGTGCCCACAGAGAAGTCAGCTCAGAGAGCAGCCATGGGTACCCCGTAAATGTGAACAGCCAAGACGCCTTTGAAGACAGCGGAGTCTCCAGGTTGCTGCCACACTTAAGAGATCCCAAGACACCCCAGGCTGCACCAGCGCACACTGGCGCAATAGAGGCATGCACACTGCCCACCACATCTGCAAATTACAGCGAGAGTTTGGCAAGCCTCGCTGTGAGAAGTTGGCCTGGTATATGATGTTCACTAGTTAAAGTGACCACCTTGTACCATGCCAAGCAACCCTTATGGTGTGGTTGTAAGTCAACCTTTTCGGACTAGCTGCCCTAGTGGTAGCGTAGGCTAAGCAGTCTTTGAGGCTAAACTCGTTAAAGCGTGTTAAGCAGGCTGTTTTACCAAATGTAACCCCCTTTTATACCAATGAAAGGACACCACACAGATATATATTGAAAATATATATGTATTTATTTCTCAAAGTATCCCCTGGACTCTTTATGAGCACAGGAGCACAAATCGTTAAACAAGACAATGTTATAATATACAGAAGTTGCACTTTATATGGATGGGCCCTGGTGGCCACTCAAACCATATACTAAAATAGTGGTATAAGTACCAGGAACAGGAAAGGGAAAAGGCCTAGGGCCTCTAGAATCGCTGGGCCTACAAGGAGCTAACTTTAGTTAGTGACCAGGAGGTCCACGGGTCGCGTGTGCAGTGAGTAAAGTCACACGCGGGCTCCCATAGGTTTTCAATGGGTGCGTAAAAGTTAAAAAGTTACTGCAGAAAGGATCTTCTGGTTGGACTACGATCTCAAGATTCAAAACACAGACACTAGAGATGTTTCTCTACACTTGGGCACCGGAGTGCCAGCGTTACCTCACCCACAGGAAGCGGGTGCATAGGTCTCGAAGTGCGTCGGGTTTCTTCTATCGATTCAATGGAGCCTGATGACAAAGATGCTGCAGGCGGTCGGTCCAGAAGGGATGCGTTGGATCCAAGGGTGGATCGGAGTTGTAGAAGACCTGAAAGCAGAGGGAACAGTGTTCACAGTCACTAGCCAGTGACCGGTGTGGCACCAGGTAGGTACCAGGCGATGTCGGGTGCAAACAGGTGATGAGGGGTAGCTTGTCTCCGCAGCCACGTGGTCCCTGAAGGTCGACGACGTCCAGGAGTCGAGTCACGAGCTGTCCCACGCAGGCTCTCGCTGTCGGCGGTGTCGGCGACTCAAAAGAAGCAAACAAGCCTTGGCAAAGGCAGGAGTTGCGGAAAGAGAGGAAAGCTGATTGTTCTGACCAGCAAGGTCAGAGGGGCTGCTCCTTTGGAGAGCAGCTAGGGCCAGTCTGGAGCAACCAGACCAGCGTCGTTGATTTTCAAATAGGGCGCCAAAATGGCCACTAGCCAACGGGCCAGGGACCGGGCAGGCGCGTCGAGATGCAAAGTGCAGAGGGACCCCACGCAGATCGTGGAGATACTGGAGGGCTCACCTTTGGTGCAGATGCTGCTCGGGTGTTGGGCTTCTCAGGACCCAAAGCACAACTTGGAGGGAGCCTCTGTCGTTGCGCTTGCAGCTTGTCGTCGGTCTTCCAAGATGGCTGGCTCCATGTGTCTCGGTGCCTCCACGGGTTCCTTCTTTGCAGGGACTGTGGATCGGGTGGTGAGAGGTCTGGAGGTCCAATTCTTGTCGGGCTCTGGGCTTGGGCTCCGGTAGGAGGCGGCGGCAAAGCAGACGTTCAATAGCTGGTTGGTGCTTGCGTTAGCAAGATGGTCACTCCCTGACCATAGGGGAGATTTCCTTCAGTCCTCTGTGCAGCAGAGCGTCGAAGTTCCCGTCTTCTTCTTGTGGTTAAGTTGATTCCAGGATGTCTGAAGTCTTAGGACACAGCTCCTACCTTTAAGCGGATTCTAGGGGCCGGACTACCTGCTAGGTCCCTCCCTATGGGTGGGACGGGAAGGGGGGTGGTTACACCCCCAATCCTTTGTCCAGCTCGCCCCAGGTCCGGGGCTGGTGTGCCCCAGGACCGGTTTGAACTGGCATATGCACCGAGGCTCCTTGTGAGCCTCAGGCATGTCTGATTCTATTGAAGCCCTACCTGACCAATACACAAAATCCTGTCTGGGGTGGTGCTCGCACCTCCCCTGGCAGGAAACCCTTTGTCCACACCTCCCAAGCTGGAAGGACTCCCAGCAGCAGGAGGGCAGACTTGTGTCTGTGGTGGCAGCATCCATTTTGTGGAGCTGAGGCTATGTCTGATTTTACCCGGGTTTCAGGTACTGTACATGTCGTGTCCCTCTAGAAGGGTGGAATGCTAACCCCGTCACCAGAATTGGCGAGGGGTTAGTATTCCAATTCGTATGACACCTTACTCGACATGTTTTGATAAAGCCAAACCAGAGATAGCATTTAACCGCGAGGTTCATAATGCACTTAAGAGTATATGGTATGGCGATATCTGGAAACAGTAAAAGGAAGTGGTTCCGATCACTGCAGACAGGCTCAGCTCATGCCAGAGCACTATCTCACATGAAACCAAGCACTCTGCCTTCAGGATTGTTAAGGCCTGCCATGGGAGTGACTTATAGGTTAATATGTGTCCCATTTAAGGTTAGGTATAGGTATACTACACCTAAGTAAGAGGTGATTACACCAACTTACCCCAGCTGAGTGTTCAGCCAGTTGTGTCAAATTGTTAGGCCAGGCCAGGGGTGGCATAATACATGCTTCAGCCCCTGGTAGGCCTTAGATACACCAATGCCCTGGGTACCTAGTGTACACTGGTACAAGGGGCTCACAGGGTGATCTAGTTCCAATTGGTTATGCACCTAGAGTGCATAGTGAATTTAGTAGAGAGAACAGCAGGCTGGGGGTCTGATTAGCAGGCCCACAGCCTCAATATGTCAAAAACCAGTGAAGCAAAAAGCAAAAATTTGGGGTGACCATAGGATAGCAGACCCTACTCTCCTACACTCGCCAAGAGCTGCAAGGAACTCGGAGTTAGGCACGGTCAGCCACCATCAGCAAGGGGGAAAGACCAATCAGACTACAACGCGTTGAGGTCGCTGTCCCCACATCAACGGCACAAGGCAAGACTGGTGCAGAACACGTACCACACGTGGCTGCTCAACGCCACTGACAGCACAGGAAGCCGCGCCAGTGAACCTGACTCCACCGACAGGCATCCAGGAGATAGTCATCTCCACAAAAAAGCACTGCTACACACAGACAGGAGAACATCCATGTCCCCCGTGCCCCCAGCGAAGCCCCGCAGTGGGCCGAAAACGACAAGGTCCTCCTCAACACTGCCTCAAGATGGAGTCGGCGGTGACCCACGACAGGCAAGAAAGGAGTCGCACCCGAAGCCCCGCAGTGGGCCGAAAAGCAACAAGGTCCTCCTCAACACAGCCTCCAGATGGAGTTGGCAGAGACCCACGGCAGGCAAGAGAGGAGTCGCACCCGCTGCGGCCCGAAAGCGACACAGTGTCCTCCTCAACACAGCCTCAGGATGGAGTCGGCGGTGACCCACGACAGGCAAGAGAGGAGTCGCACACTCCACGTGGCAGGCCGCCACAGCAACGGGTGCTCCAACGCCAGCGACACGCGACTGGACATCACGTCGCCCAGCAAGCAAGGAGCTCGCCGAAACGAAATCAGAAGCCGGCGCCATGACAGCGCCGCCTCGAGGTACAAGTACAACGCCCTCGAAGGAAGAAGAGTGACAGCCCTGTCACCCTGAAAAACTGGAAGACACAGGTAGACTGAACAGACCGGCGAAAGGAGAAGACCAGGGACTCACAGCAAGCCAAGAGCTCACCCTGACACATCCGACAGCCACCAAGGCGGACCACCGTCCCTGGACACAGCCTCACAGGAGAACCGAATGTAAGCCGCAGCAGTCGCGAACCGCGTCTCTCCACAACGCCTCCCCAGGTGAACGGCCGCTTTTCCAAGTGTCGGAAGTCCGAGTCAAGTGGCATCCCTGCTCCTGTCTGCAGATGCCACGGGTGACGATCTGCTTGGAGTGTCCGTCCTCACACCGCCTCAAGATGGAGTTGGCAGTGGCCCCAAGCCCGGCAAGAGAGGATCAACACACTCCATGTGTTAAACCGCCACGGACGCTCAACATCAGCAAGGCGGAGGCACGTGGCTGCCCAGGTCCATCCTGACATCCGAACTCTCTCAGCAAGCCACCACCACCTGTCATTCCGGCTCACCACATGGCTGGCAGCCATCACCACGCCAGCCATCAACACATGCGTCAAGCACCACTCCCTGAGTACCGATGGACTGGAGTCCGAAACCGTTGCCACACAAGCCGACTAAATGGAACCCAAAACCACCTGTGAACCTGGCCTACACCGGAACAGCGACAGCGAGTGCAAGTCTTGACCAACACTCCTCCACCCGTGAGGGTTGTGCGTGCGACCAAGCAACGGCGCCTCGGCGGTCCTGCAGCTGCCCCCCGATGGCACACAAGCAGCGGCTCCAGCGCAGCCTTCCTACAGTCCCGCAGCAACCCCGACGACGGGCCTCCCCAGGCGGGAGAGCGAGAAGAGACATTGCCCCACCGACAGGGTACCGGTCACAGCCAAGTAGTTCCACAGGGACAGTCGGTCCAGCAACACCTCCGTGAACTCTCACGTTAGACCCCGTCCATGGTCATGACGCAGCCCACCAAAAGAACTAGTAGATCTCACCACAGACCATCACCGACGACAGCCAAGAGGAAGCCACGCAAGACACGTCATTGTCAGCGAACGGACGGTATGCAGCGGACGTCTCCAAGCCAGCGGTCGTGCCCTGAGTCCCTTAGGTTAAATTACGAGTGCCCGCTGAGAAGGTTCTGCTGCAAGCCAAGTTCACCAGCCCACGTCTGATGTCGTCCTGCCACCTGACTCGAGAAGCTGATGGACCCTGTGGTATTTCATCAAAAGGTTGGACTTGAGTCTTTTTTTGTCCTTCAATAAAGTTGGGGAGGAATGTAGTGTCCTGCGAGACACGTTCTAGTGTCTCACAGGAAGCTGTAACCCCAGCCACTCCCTCGAGGGCTGGACACACTGCACCCGACACCCATCCATCACGGGTGTCACGAGTGACGTGGCCCCGCTAATAAAAAGGCCCGGGTGCACGTGCTCGGGGCCAGTTATCGTACCATGATACCGCCTGCCTGTGTCGGTCTGTGTCCCTCCATGTGGGCCTGAGGCCCAACTTTACAGGTCTCTACACCACCCTGACCTACACCTAGTTTTCATTTACTCATATTGATAGTAGCGAAGCAATCGTACAGTATGAGTTATACTACAGTGAAATGTTAAACAGACTTTACCATAGCATTGCAAATGTCCCCGTAACCAAGTCCTTAGGGCGGTGGCCCTGCCCTGCTTCGGGCTGTTTAAAGGCCTCCCCGGCGCTCTCTTTGGCATCAGTGGAGTGCGCGCCGCAAGTGTTGTAGGGAGACGTAGTCCCTCGTGCTTACGTTACCGGCAATCTGGCGTCTAGCAGCCCGGTGATAAAAGCAACAAAGTCAGCAAGTGCGGCAAAGTTCAGATAGGCTCCCGCGCTGCACATAATGTAGTGTCGCGGTCTAGTTGACCGGGCACTACTTCATTACGCGAGTGCGCGAGACGGCCGATTTGGCGCGTCTGCGCATGCGCGAGGAGCGCGAAGAACGCGAGGGTGAAACGAAGCGTTTGGAGGCGGCTGCCCGGCGCTCTTAGGTGTATAACGCTTGTTATCAATAAACATAGAATAAAAACCTGCATTGGCTGCTGTTTATCTCTTGGGGAAAAGGAACATCATTACACATAATAATATTATAACCAATAGTACTGCTAACTGTCACTTTTTTCAATTAACCTCGAAAGCTGTAGCTCCGGATTTTAAAAGTGACAGGTTTAGTCACATGTCGACATACAATAAGTACAACAAATCGTGTGCCGAACAGCAACTTTTTAAAGCTCAGGATAAAGAGCCTTTTTTCAGGTTTAAAAGCTGTCAAAAATTTGCCCTAAAAATGTATGCACCAAGAATAATGTTTTGAAAAAAATATGAAAAAAGACCACTCCAGGGCAACACAGACCACACAAAAAAATCTTTAGCACTACTTGAGTGTTTGATAGCCGTCGACAAACTGCAATCATATTTCATTAGGATAAGAGGCTGCCAGTTCTTCGCCCAATAAGGCTTCAGCCTGGAAGCCACTGAATGAATTCAAACATACTGTACTACAGTGTGTACTTTCTCAGACAGCTTAAAAAAATGAAGCATTGGATTTCATAGCACAGTAAAGGACCTGGAACGCGTTCAAAGCACGTTTTAAGCATCAATTATGTATTGCACAACTCTATGATGCAAGGAGGGCTAACTTTACTCATGCCATTGTATGTATTATTTTCCTTTTTCTTTGGCACTACCAGTTTTATTCAATTGCACAGAAAGGGGAGGGGGTGGCTCCTGGATTAGGCAGGTGGGTGCAGTCATGTACAGAAATCTCAGTTGTACCTTTTGAATACTTTGATTTTCGTGTAATGCATGGTTCTTAGCTCTGAAGTTACTACACACCATAGAAGACTAAAAAAAGAAGGCCTGCACCTGTCTGCACTTAACTCATTCTCAAAGGTCAATGCAGTGGCCTGGAAAGTACAGCAAACCCCTTCTAGGACTGGTAATGTCATGAACGCTTAGACCTTGCTCTGCACCAGAGCTCTATTATGTGCCAGCGCCTCACAGTCTGTTGATCGAGGTCGACACATGTATTATTAAGAGAAAAAGACATCTTGTTACAGGTCCAGAGAAAGTAGGTTCCTTGATAAATACAGTCAACCACGGCCAAGTACAGCAACAGAACAAAGGGTGCAACAAAAGCTAAGCTGTGATTTATTTTCTGCTTTTCCGTGTTACTTGTCTTTTATGCAAATTATCCGAATGTATGACGGAATTCTGCATGCGTTTTTCATGCATGCCTTAGGAACTCCATCATTCGAACGAATGCGTCTTCAGCACGCATTTCTTCTACATGCAAAAGTAGTTTTAACGACTTGCCTTGGGGGAGGGGGGGTGCTGGATATTCGAATAGTTTAATTTACTATTCCAACTCCAATCTGTGCAACAGTAGGGAAAGTGTTGGTATTTAATTCCAACACCACTCAACCAGTGCGCCCCCCCAAAAGCAAGTTGTTGTAACGACTTGAATGCAGAACGATTGCGTGCTAAAGACGCATTTGTTCTGTTGCCGGCGCTGTGAAGGGCCAGCGTGATTCCGGCTTCATCCAAAAGAACGTTTCCAAATTACACAGTAACTGTTTCCCTAGTAGAAGATTTAGCAGGACAGCACAAGCCTCAGAGACATCCCTTAAGAAGGGAGACAGCAGTGATTCTTCTTCCAAAGTGAATACCTGGGACTGGTTCCGGGTGTTTGGCTTTTTATCTGGTTGTGGTTGACAGTGGCGGGAAAATAAGTGGCAGGTATCGCATCCACAATAGGGTAGGACGACCATCACTGAGACCAACCAACAGGAAACCAGTGGTTACCCAAACACTAAACAGAGCGGGGGAACTCAGGTTTTGGCAGGGACAGGAGGATCATTGGTTTATGGATTTCCTCACACTCATGCAAGCACTAAATTCGGTCTCAAATCCTCAAGGGGTGTATAGTCTAGGAGAGATGGGCCACATTCCTTGTGTGAGCCCTCCTCTATTTTAAAATAGCTCTCAGATTACCATAAAGGGAGGTGCCGTAGATGAAAATCAGAATTTGGATTGTGAACCACACAATTCAGATGTCCTGAGTTGGGGTAAGTCATTTCCAAACAGATCTATAACCATATTGCCCAGTCAGTCATACCTGTTCCAGTTTCATAGCAGGGTTCTGGCCTGGATGTAAATAAGAAACCAGACAAACGTGAGAGTGCCTTGCGGTCTGTGACATGCAGACCCTATGTTGGGCTGGAAAAGTTCCACGCATGGTGACAGAGGTGTACCCCTGCTCTGAGTGCCACAACTGCAGTGACGTCTGGTTCCTGGGGCGGATTTTTATGTTGTCATGGGCGAACACTAATCATGCGTGTACGCCATGATGTTGACTTGTCTGATAGATTGCAGTCTTGTTAGACCAGCAAGGGCTCCCAAAATACTACCCTCATGGTGGTAAAAGGCTACTGCCTTTGTCAGAGGTTAAGTTGCATGAATATGGTGGTGGAACCGTGTAGTGATCAGTAGAACTGAACATCCCCTTTTTACTTGCGTCACTGGGGTGAGTTTCACTCATGTAAAGTTCCACTGCTGTGTCTTTAACATACCCTTGGCCTACATTAGGTTAGTAAGTAGCACTGTGTAGTACGTGTGTGTAGTATGCATATGCTGGATGTATGTGTGCTTCTGAATGGTATAGTACATGGAAGATTCTGTGTTCCATTTTAGGAGACCCAGGACTTACTGGAAAAGCATGAGGAGGTACAGAAATACCCCAGACAGATTTGTGGATTGCTGCATTCCTATGAGCTGGGTGGGACACACACTGGAGAAAGGAGAGTCAGGCTCTCCTGTACACGTCAATAGGTGTTCTTTGAGTCTGGAAGAGGTCACTGGAAGGAGCCTGTGCACATCTCAGGAAGGGGATGGGGCTGATAAGAGAGCAATAAAGAGTAGGGCCAAGGCCCATGGGTAACCTTTTAATACACATATCACCGTGGCTGACATCCAGGTGTGTATCACTAGCCTGTGTTGTAGGGCTATCAGATTTGCAGTTGCTACTGCTGTGACAGATTGCTTCCTGGAGGAAGGGCAGAGGGGAGGGCACTTCAAAAGGAAGCAGTCCCCCAATACAAACTTCAAAGACTCACTCTAAATCACAATTGGTGTCTGGAAATGGACTATAAGCAGGGGAGTGCAAAGCCCCCAAAATTGTAAACTGCCAAGCAGCTGACAGGTTGTGCAATGAAGGGAAGCTATGAAAGACTTCTACCTTTGACTTGGGCTGAAGGCTAAGGCCTTCCGGTCTCCCAGCTGGGTGAGGGCACATCACCCAGGGACATCCAAGACTACCTGCTGCTGGAGCCTGGAGCACCAGTACCTGCCTGCTTGGCAAGTCCAGGGTACCTTGTGAGGAAGAGATCGCTGGATGGAGAGAGGTCCTGTGGGGGGTCCTGGCGAGTGGATTCCTGGAATGAGGTGTGAGGAAATGACTGCTGCACCAATCGTGTCATTGCCCTTGTGCAGGTTAAAGTTGGTGACCCCCTATACCAGTGGGCGACGCCATAAAGTTAGCCGTGGTCATCATCACTGCTGTGCTGATTGGGCCCTTGCCTGTTTGAACAGTGTAAGTTGTTGATTCTGCATGACAGAGATGGCTGCCATGAAGTTTGCTGTGCCGACTGCGCCGTTACCCATGCGCTGTGTGTAAGTCAGCGACCCTGTACCCCAGAGGGGGCCGTCGTGAAGAGGAATCTGAAGGGGTGCCAGTTGGGTGGTAGACCTATTTAGGAGCAGTGGTGGCGGCCCTGTATGCCAGAGGGGGCCACTAGAAGAGACAAGTATTGTAGCCTGGTTGATGCCATCATCGCGAAGACTCTTTTGACCCAATACCCAATTGATCTTGTCGCTTGACAAGAATGTTTGGTTCTGAACTCAATTATAAAAATTGTTTCACAAGTATCTGTTGGATGGATCGTGTTATCCTAAAATGCAATACCTATAAGATGGAAATACTCTTATACCAATAAATGTGGATCAGAATCTAGGAGTCAAATTTGACTGCTCCCTTTCTTTATGCTCTCAGGTTTATCTGTATCGGGCACTTGCTTTTCCCTAATTCAGTAATCAAAAATTTTGGGGGAATGTCTCCCTCTGACCCAAGGAAAATAGTGGTCCTTGCCCTTATCACCTCAAAGCTGGATTACTGTGATAGCCTCTACCTAATGATTACTAAACAATTGCTGCATAAGCTTCAAGTGGTCCAAAATGCTTCAGTCTCACGTGTACTCCCACACCACACTGTTAGGTCTATAAGGACTCAAGAAATTTCACTGGTTTACTGTCCACAAGCAGATCCTCTTTAAATCCCCGATCTTGGTTTTTAGAGCGTTTCCCCTCACATGCCGTAAGTACCTCTCTGATCGCTTTATGCACCATAGGACCCAAAGGACCTTGAGATCTTCCAATTCGAAATTGCTAGCTATTCCTCTTTCAGGCTGAGAATGAGAGGAAGAAAATATTTTGCTTCATTGGGTTACAAAGCCGGAAACCAGCTTCCTAGACCGTTGAGATAGAGAGTGCATCTGCATTAAGGGAATATCTTAAAACGTGGCTCTTTTCCTTATCTGATGATTTTGTACACGATTCACTGGATGACTTTTAGTTCTGAATTTGATCCTTGGTCTCTGAGAGTTAATGTTTTAATTTGCTTGTAGGTGTTAGCAAATGGTATTGTATCCGAAATCACACTAGGATGTTCTGTTTTGAGTGACTCTATAAGTGCCTAATCATTCATTCATCCAAGAGAAACCACCTTGGTGACATGTGTAGGCCACAGCCCTGACTGAGGATTAGAACTAGAGGCTGCCAAAATCCGCCGTCGTGTGGGGATGATCAAAGGCAACATTTTGCAATGCAGCTTTGTGATTGGTCGGAGCGCCGTGACATGGCACTCAGCCAGGGGCTGGAGGGGTGGGCATGTTTTCCACGCAGGCTGTAATGCAGCCTAAATGGAGAACAGGGAACGTGCGCTTGACTGTTCTGGGCAGTCCAAGAGGGCCGGTCAAACAGTCATTGCGCACTTAGGAGGGTTCTACCACTCCTCCCCTGCTCTGCATTCCCGCCCTCTCACACAAAGCTGCCACAGCAGGAGGACAAAATAAAATGATAACATTACGTTATTATCATTTTATTTTTTCCTTTCTTTTACTGCTGCAGAGTAGTGCGGCAACGCTCCTCCACCTTAGTGGAGGAGCTGCCACTACCCAGGTATCCTGTCACTGTTCTACACCGCTCTGATGCCTTCGGGCCATGTCCACGCTGTATACAATTGCAAAATAAATAAATAAGTGTGTCTTTGCGCAGGGCACAAGTGCGCATCTGTTTTTGAGCAGTTGCATTTTCTAAAATGCATGCATTTAATTGGAATTTTTTCTGAGTTAATTGCGCGCTGCAGACCAGCTCAGAAACAAAGAGAGGCAGTCACTGCTCCCTGATTTGAGCTGTGCTGTCCGTAGCACAGGCATTAACTCAGAATAACTCGGAGTTAAATGTATGCCCTTTAGAAAGTGCATAAAAACAGGAGCACAGCTGTGCCCGGCGCCAAAGCGTGATCTGAGACATACTATACCAAAGTGTGCATTTTCTCAGACATCTAACATAAGTGCAGGACTGGACAGACCTCTTATTCTACTGGACATTTCCACGGTAGGCTGGAGCCCTCGGAGTCCAGTTTTGAAAGCCCAGGGTCGCTCATGGTGCCTTTGTGACTTTTCCCAGCTACCCAAGGTTATCTGCAGCAGGCAGAAGATTTCAAGAGAGAAAGAGAGTAAGGAAGGGGGAAGGTGGAGAGAAAGTGATCGCAGAGGGAGAGGAGAAGAGGAGAGAACGTGAATGGATAGATAAAAAGAAAGAGATTACGCATGTAGATGAAGGAAGTGGAGCTGTCCTGGGCATTTTAGCCAGGTCTACTTTGGTCTCTCAGCCCCTGAATAAGTGAGGCGTTGGGTTTCACGGTATAGTAAAGGACCTGGAACAAGTTCAAAGCATGTTTGAGGTACATATTGCTTAACTCTAATGAGGCGAGGAGTGCCCACTTCAGTCACTCCTTTGTGCTTACGATTTCTTCTTTCTTGGTACTATCGAGTTTATTCAAATGCAGAGAAAGGGGAGGGGGGTTTGACAGTTTAGGAAGGCGGGTGTACACGTAGAGCTATCAACGATTTACCTTTTAGCAGCAGCGGTGCCTCCATTGGGGCGTAGGGGCGGCGTTGCCCCACTAACCACGGAGAAGAACTTCATGCCGGGCGAGTCCTGACTCGAAATCCGAGTCAGTCAGGAGGACGCGTTGCTGAAGGGGGTGGGGCAGCACTGGAGGGCTGGGTTTATTGTTGACTACTTCACTGAGTGACAGCAGGGCAGGCCCAGTGCGCATGGTCAGGTTTGAGCTGATCATTTTTCTGACCAGCCCGAACCTGCACACTAGTAGCCTGCAGTGCCCTACATTAGGCGAGAGAGCTAGGGCGAGGGCTGCTACTGGCCAGTGGCCGCAGCCCTCGGTCTCCTATGGGCGGAGACAGACCGTGCTCTAGCCAATCCTGGCGTCTGGATTGGTTGAGAGGCGGCGGCCACTGATTGGTTGAGAGGCGGCGGCGGCGGACCACCACGGCACAGGAACACGCAGCAGATGAGAGATGCGGCGCGGACCTCCGGCGGCGGTCAGGTAAGTTTTCATGTTTTTTTTTTTTATTTATTTTTAAACTCCCATCCCCGGCCCCTCACGCGAACCTCCCCCTCGCACGACCCCCCCTCCCACGACCCCCCTCCCTCGCACAACCCCCCCGCACGTATTGCGAGCCACAACTGCTTATCTTGTGGAATGCCTGCGCGTACCCATGCCCTATTACAGGTGTTTGTGGCCTCGATGACACATAACAACATGCGCGATTAAAAAATATAAAACATTTTGGTGTGTCTTTTGAGTGCAAAACTGCTCACAGAATCTGTATTGTGGTCAGTTAACACAGAAACGTATCACATTGGGTGGACGCATGCAGACGATAATCTCTCCACAGCAACTTTTATGCAAAACCACAAACGTCACCCTATGCCTACGGAGACATTTCTGCACTGCACCATTGCACCTCTAAGCAATCAAGTTGTCCCAGGCAGGTGTAACGCGGTCAGCCAGTTTCGGCTAATCGGGTAACACCATTTGCATTGCATTCTGGTGCATGTAGTTTTACTCCTCTGGAAGTTAATGCACGTCTACAAGAACCAGAATGTAAAGCGCGGGAAAGAGGGCACCTGGCAAAAAAAATATTCTATTAATTTGAATTTTACACACACAACAGTGATCTCGCAGGGGTGGTGGAGGCGGACTAGCAGTGTTGTGGGAGGGGGTCAGTGGGTGGGGAGAGTTGATACGGTACAGGGAAGTGGCTAGGGATACCTCTCTGGTCGCCTTGTAATGAGGGTTTTTGCGACGGACAGATTGAAAAATTCACCTCATGAGTGTGTAGTAGCGAGATCCATATTGTCGCGCTTTTTGCTGTGAGTGTGTTTCTTTTTCTAAATGAAATCGTACATCTGACTCCCACTTTCAGGGACCATTTTCTGTTTTCGAAGTCTGCTGACATCATTTGGGGCTTGGCTGCAACAAACAATTGTAATACGATGTCGGTGACACAACTGCCATTTGTTAAGGTACATGAAATTAGAACAATTTTCAAGTGTTTGTGCGGTGAATCATTTCCTTTCTAGTTTTCCCTTAACGTAATTCACAAACTGTGTTTTTTTCCTCATTCAAACACATTAATTCAGGCGCAAAACAACCAGGCCCCGCATGAACATGGGCATATTAGCAAGACCGGCTATAAAATTATCGCCGTTTTCGCGGCAGGAAACTGCCGCTAAAACGGCGATAATGGGCTTGCTAATATGCGTTATAGAATTCCAATAGGCTTCTATAGAATTCCAATAGGCTTCTATTGGAATTCTATAACGCATATTATCAAGCCCATTATCGCCGTTTTAGCGACAGTTTCCTGCTGCGAAAACAGCGATAATTTTATTGCCGGTCTTGCTAATATGCCCCATGAATCTCTGAAATACCATTCAATGGAACTTGGACTACAAGCACTCTTACATTGTTAATGTCACAAAACGCTGGTTTATAGACCCGCTATGGGCATTACTAACATGCTGTAGGCACAGCCTCCTGGATTTCCTTTATTTTTACATTGCTTCTTACTGCCAGATCTACGGGAGCTCTTGTGCCACAAAACCAGCCTGAAAACTCATATTAATGTTTCTTAATTCTAACTTTAATACGTTATGTGTATTTCAATATGATTGCCACGGCTTGGATTTGCCAGACTGGCTCCCGTTTCAGAGGCAGAATGGCCATAACCTTCAGGGGTTAGAATAGATGTTCCAGGCTCATTCTTTGAAACTGCACGAGGGTTTGTGGTTGCCTTTAAATGTTTGCCAACTGTTAAACTAAATGAGACTCCGCAGAAAGGGCCTTGATAAGCACCTTTTATATCAAAACAAGGAGAGAATGGTACTACTATTAAGTGGTCTGGAGTGAATTCAAATGATTTCGTAATCAAATGAAGGCACGATTGCAAAAACGAAATTGAGATTTGTAATAAGGGAGACTCCACTGATCACCAGATTATTGTGGCTTTTTGCAATATAAATGTTGCAATATCTGGGGAATTGAAAAGTAAGAGTACAAAGAACAGCCAGAAAAAAGTCTGCTGGTTTGAGTGCCAATGCACAAAAGCTAACCAATCCCTAAAAAATTCCTTAAAGACTAGCCCTGAGATAGTGTACTTATTAGCACACAGAGGAGGATATATAAAGAGACTATTTTAAAAAGGAAAAGTGAGATTCAAGATCATGCATGGAAATACTTACTCAGGCTGCAAACACAGAGGGTGCTTCCTTATTTTGGAAGACGATTAACCATCCTCATTTTAAAGATCATACTGCAGTTAAAATTGAGAACCTGGTGCAACTGTCGGAGTGAGTAAGCCATTTTGGGCAGGTCTTCAACCCTGAAGATGAAAATCCTACATTGGCAGAAAATAGCAACTCTAATGATGCTCCGACCCCATCAGAAAGCCCAGATTTTATCACCTTTGAATCCCCAAATCTAGACCCCATTACCTTGGATAAAGTCGTACTGGCCCTGGATAGATGTATAAACGGAAACGCACCAGGCACCGATGGGGTTCCGATAGATATTTTTAAAACTGATACAGATCTTTGGGCCCCACTTTTACAAAAAGTATTTAATATCATATCGGAGGGGTTGGTACCAAGAACGTGGATGGAGAGCATTATTGTCCCAATTTTTAAAAAGGGAGACAGAAGTAAAACCAAATGTTATCGCCCTATTTTCCTCCTCGACACAACTTCAAAATTGATGGGCAGAATTCTTCTGGAGAGGTTGGAAATATGGGCAGATGAAAATAAAATCCTTACTGAATCCCAGTATGGTTTTAGAAGAGAGATAGGGAAAATTGAACAGTGTGTAAACCTCTACCTCATAATCAGCAAATATACATTGGTAAAAAAGGGACACCTACATCTTTGCTTTGTCGATCTTACTAGTGCCTTTGACTTAGTAAACCATGTAAAAGCTATGGCAACACTGACTCATATGGGTGCTCCAAATTATATTATTGTATATCTCTCACAGATATACAGTCGATTGAGCACTAGAGTTCGCTATGGAAGTGAAGGAGAATGCACAACTAGCTTCAGGGTAACACGGGGAATCAGGCAGGGTTGTGTACTTGCCCCACTCCTTTTTTTCTTATACATTAATGGAGTGGATGAAACTAAATGCTGATGTCCCTAGAGCTGGTAAACGTGCTATCCCCACTTTGCTCTATGCGGACGATGCAGTTCTTTTATCAAAAAACGCAAACGGGCTGTATTCTCTAATTGAGAAATGTGCTGATTAAATGCAGTAGAAGGACCTAATATTGAATTTGAAAAAGACCTTTATGATGGTGTGTGGGTGGGAAAAAAAAGAGTAGGACCCATCATATAAATAGTGTCCCAATTGCAACAACAAACTCTTTTGTTTACTTAGGACTAACATTTGCAGCAAATGGACATTGGGGAGCTCACATTGAACATTGCAAATTAAAATGTATCCGGATAATAGAAGCAGTCTTCAGGTTTTCTAAGAAAATGGGTAATAAACTGTGATAAGTTGGCCTGGCATATGCTGTCTCCTAGTTATAGGGACACCTTGCACCAGTCCAATTCGACTCTTATTGATGATAGGTTTAAGACAACCTCTAAAGAAAGCTATCCTAGTGGTAGCTGTGGAGAGCAGCCTTCAGGCTAAGTCTTGAAGGAGTGTTAAGCTTATTGTTTTACCATAATAACCTCTTGAATAACCAAATGAAAGAGTAGCCCACACAGGTATACATATAAAATATATGTATTTATTCTAGACAGAATCCCACAGTCTCTTTATGAAGCTGTGGCAAAGTTACAATTTCAAACAAGCATTGATAGATACAATAAATAGCACTATTAACATTGGGCCCCGGGGGGGACCAAACCATATACTAAAAAAGTGGTATAAGAACCACGACAATTCTACAGACAATGCCTAGGGCATTTAGGATCGCTGGCCCCTTAAGAATCCACCCCAGGTTATGAGGAAGGGGACCCACGGGAGGCGCGTGCAGTGGAAGTAGCTGCTATCGGGATCTCTATTTCAGCCTATGGAGAATGTCGCGGTTGGAAATAAACAGTTTAAAAATACTTCTAGCAGGAGTACAAAGTTAAAACTTTAGACTTAAGCTTTTGAGGAGCCCACTACCACGAGAGTACCGAGGTACCACTGTTACCTGCCTCAGGGAAGCCGGGTGCATAGGTCGTTTTCTGCTGTCGGTTCGCGGGCTGATTTTCAATGGGAAAATAGTCAAAAGTTCTGCTAGCCAAAAGCGTCGATGATTCCGTGAAGATCAAAGATGTGAAGATTGTAGAGAAGAACCTGAAAGCAGAGGGGACAGAGTCTGGGTCACGGCAAAGTGACCAGGAGGCTCAAAGCAAAGAGCCCTTCGATGTCGGGTGCTTCAGGTGGAAAGTGGTGTAGCTTGGATCTGCAGCCACGGGCTGCGGGAGGCTTCAAGGAAGGCCAGCTTCTGGAGGGCGACTGTCCCACGTCGGATGAGGGTCGCTGCGGTGATAGTGTCCGGACTGGATCCACTAAGCCTTGGCAACCGCAACCCACAAAAGATGAACAAATCTGCTACAGTGCAGACCCACGAGGTCTGGGAGAGGTCTCCTTTGGGGAGACTGTAGAGCTGGCCTGGAGCAACCAGGGGAACTCTTGATTCTGAAAATAGACCTCTGCTAGGGCCCACAAGTCGAGAGACAAGGGACCACGGGAGGCGGCAATTTGGAGTGCGTAAAAGGGCACCCACGGGCCACCGGAGGGGGCTAGGGCGCTGGTCTTTGACACAATTGCTGTAGAGTGGTTGGCTCAAAAATGGGCCAAAGCACAACTTCCCCACTGGTCAGGGTCGTGTGCTACGCAAGAGGTGGCCGGTGTCCTGGGGTATTGGGGATCTCGGAGCCGACGCGGTCCACGGTGCCCAAACTCATTGACACACTCACGGGCCTCTGGGATGCGCTGGAAACCCACCTCAAGGGTGCTGGAAGTCATCGAAGTCCGTTGGAGCAGCGAGGTTCCAACTGGGTCACTTACAGTGTTTCAGGTGCCTGCCAAGCAGGAGGATAACTCCTTTATCCCAAGGGAGATTTCTTCCGTCAGCTGGGCAGCAGCAAGTCGAAGGTCAAGACTGTAAAGTTCAAGATTAATCTGAGGCTCTGGGGCCACGTTATTCACCTTTATCCCCAAGATTAGGGGAGTGTCCAGAGTAGTGTCCACCAATGGGAGGTGAGGCAGGAAAGGGTGGCTACACCCTCTCCCCTTTGTGTGTTTCCCGCCTGGGCGAGGGGCAGGATGCCCCTGAACCGGTTCCAAGCGGTGTATGCAGAATGAGGTCTCTGCAGCTGCCTACGTGCAACTCTGAAAGGACATTTGGTGCACCCACCCTGTTCCAATCCACATTATCCTGTCTGGGGAGATGCTAGCACCTCCCTGCCACAGGAGCCCTATTGTCCAGCTGGCGAGGCTGGGGTTTTCCCCAGCAACAGCCAGCCAGGGTCGTATAGGTGGCGGGCAGTAGCCATTTTGTGTTACTTGTGCACTTTTAAATTGGTGTCCAAATTCTACCGCTTTTCCCATATCGCCCCTCTAGCAGGGGGGAATCATACCCTCATGCCCATGGCTGGACTGGGGGTATGATTCCTACATGTTTGACACCAAACACGATATGGTTCTGTGTAGCCATTCTCAAGTTATCGCGTTATCGCGATAGACTTATAATGCGGTTAAGAGTATATGGTATGGCTACACTACAAACAACCCAGCAATGATTTTACGAAGGTTGCAGGGAGGTCCTACTCATGTAGGGGTCCCCCCTCACACATACCTCAGCACCCTGCCTTGTAGGATTACCAAGGCCTGCCATAGGGGTGACCAATGAGAGTATATGTGTTGTAATGGGGTGGGATATAGGATACCTATATCCCTGTAAGGGGTGCTAGCATCACCTTACCCAGACTACAGTAGTGGTCTGGTGGTGTCAGTTTGTATGGCTGTCCCAGGGTGGAACAATAAGTGCTGCAGCCCTGGTAGGCCTACTGAGGGACCCATGCCCTGGGTACCTAGGGTACCATCTACAAGGGACTGTCAGGGTGTCCTCAGTATCCAATTGGTTTGTACCTAGGGTACTTCACATTAGTTTTAGGGAGAAAGCAGATAGGCTGGGGTCCTGGATAGCAGGATCCCAGCCAGACTAGTCAAAAACCGCTCAAATACCAGGCAAAAAGTTGGGGGCAACCATTAGTCAGATTCCACCTTTCTACATAAACCCATTAGGAAAATTATGGCATTGTATAAAAGCAAGTGCCTAACAGGAACTATGGTGCTGCGCTATGGGGAGCGTCCAACCACTCCACCCTCCAGATTGAAGAAAATATCTTTTTATGGAGATTGTTGGCCGTTCCAAATTCTACACCCACATAAAGTGTAAACAAAGAGCTAGGTGCACCTTATATTAAGGATTTTATTAGCATGGCAAGTTTAAATACCTGGTATGGAATATGGAGAAAGGAGAGCACAAAATTTACTCAGGAGATTATTAAAGATTGCCTTGCATTAGAACATAGGAAAAAGATCCCATGGCTGATGTATATTAATAATCTCTTAAACGAATGTATTGATAATGTTGTTTTTATCAATCCCCCCCAAATACTTGAGTATAATAAAAAGAACCTGAAACAGCCATCATAAAATCTCGGAGCTGGTCAAGGGAAGTCGAGGCAAATTCAAAACAGATGACTAAGGCTTATGGTGATAGGACATTGGGTATAGAGACCCAACTCTATTTAATTCAGATTACAAACACAAGACACAGATTTTATCTTACTAGATTGAGAATGGGAATAGCCCACTTTTTAATAGCATTCCCATAAATGGGGAAGTGGAAACAATACCTCCCAAAGTGTCCTTGAGATGGAAAGTCAGAACAGACAACTTTGCATTTTATCTTATTTTGTGGTTTTTATAGAGATTTAAGGAAGAGTATTTTATGACTGTTGTTTTTAAAGGAGAGACTTTTTACATACAAAATTGCTTTTGAGTATATTTGTAACCTAGCAAACAATAGAGATTGTAATGCAGTGGCGGTCTATATATAGAAGGCAATCAGAATAAGGAAAAACAACTTACATCTTGAGGCCCTTAAATGCGAAGAAGATAGGTTGCATACTGATAATTGATGATCAGGCCACTAGTCCTGTTTCCGACTGTATACTTTGCACACAACACTTTATGCATAATGTTTTTATTGGGCTTGCTGACGGAACTCAAATACACTCCACTGTACCTTATTGCGATGAAATGTGAAAATGTTCTTGGTTCGTATATCGATAATTGATGATCAGGGCATGAGCCCTGTTTCCGTTTGTATATTCTGTACATGACACATTAGGTATAATGTCTTTATTGGGCCTGCTGATGGTACTCAAATGCACTTTACTGTATTCTCTTGTGATGAAATGTGAAAATGTCTTTGTTTTAGGATGCTTTTATTGTTGTACTTTTTATTAACCGAATAAAGCTTGTTTTGACTTTGACTATATATATATATATATATATATATATATATATATATATATATATATATATATATATATATATAAACAGTGCATAACTATCGAAGCAATCTTACATTCCTTAATATCTGTTTTATTGCCTAGGAAAGATTCACTGTTACTTTTCAAAGATAGACAACATAGGTATTAAACATCAATTTGTTGGTTATTAATGAAAAGATGTATTTTAGACTGTGTGTAGATTTGCATAGATGTATAATAAAGTACCTGGATAAGTGCCAGAGAAGATTCTACCTAATGGTCTGACTGGGGGCTCTTCCAATTGCAAGTAGGCCAGTTTCCAAGAAGAATGAACCACCCTCTCTGCTTTGTCAATCTAACACTCTGATTTATGAAACTCGTGTTTCTGACAAAAATGGCTGGTGCTCTAATGCAAGAATTATTCTGCAAACACGAAATAAAGTACGTGATTGTGCAGATTTTATGGAGAACCTGGAAGCAAACAGACAAATGATACCTAAAAGAAGGCATCAAATCTATAGATTGATGCTTGACTGGTAAGATTCCCTTCTGATTTTTGATAAATCATCAACTTGTGAGATCTCCCTGACACTGCACCATGCGATTTGAATGTTTTGGGTCTATAAGATGCACGATGCTTAGTATATTACTTCAGAGTTTTTATTTGAGGGTACAAAAGGGTCAAAATGTGTTTACTTCTAATATTCAGGGATAGTGACGTGTTTTCAATATTGTAACACAGCAGCAACTAACTAATACACCACAAATAATCTCTGTGACCCGCTACCACTTCTCACATGTGAGGTCCTGTTTTGATCTAAAAGAAACTTTTCTTTATGGATGTTGCATGAAACATAAGAACAACATTTCTCTGCAAAATGTCTGTAAATAGACTCTCACACATCACCCACATTAAAAATAAATGAAAGAAAAACATAATTTAAAACAATCTGTTTAAGAATGATTCAATGTTATCAGGGAAAGATGCTCTGCATAACAGAGCTGGCTTTTTCAAGGGCCTCCTGAAAGGTTGTGGCCCCGGGCCAGGGCCCACTTTGCACAGGCCTTAAAACGTCTCTGGCAGGCACCAGTACTTCTGGAACCCCTGCACCATGCAACTTGTAATCGAGGCCTAACAAGGCTCTATATTGTGAGCATTTTTTACATGTTATCATTCATTAAAAATATTAACGTTTGCACTTCAGCGCATTGTGTGTGCATAACTTCATCAAAGAGATTAAAGTTGAACTTCACGGTGAACACGTATGCATCCTGTCCCGGATCATATCATTCCACACAACATTACAATTATACCGTTGTCTTTGGCAAACTACAAAAAGGCCTCTGGTTACCAAAGGCCGTTCAAGGTCCCTTTGTAAAAAAAAAAAAAAAAAAGAAAGGCTTAGCCTGGTATGTGACTGGAAAGCATAAAGAGAACCGCGAATAACCTCAGCGCGTGAGGCGGGTGCTGTTTGCCTCTGTTCTGAATGTGAGCGAGGCTCCCCTTCCTGGCCCCTTTGCAGCCTGCTAAAACGGCAGCTAGAAACCGAACAGGAAGCTTCTGGAAGACGGAAAAGGTGCAGAGGAGTTTGGAAAACAAACCCACCACACGCCAGCCGCAAAGAGCAACAATGACACGATTGAAGAAGAGCGCGGTTTTCTCGCAGCCTTCAGGGGTGATTCGCGCCTTTTATAAAAGCATCTCAGTGAGAAAAAAACACACAGACTTGTTCCAAGAGTAACAGTACAAAGCGCCGCGCTCTCAAGTTCATTCTGCACGACTGTGTCGTAACCTTCAACGATCATGCCTTTCTTCTCTACTGAAGTATGGTGACAGGCAGGACCTTACATTTTTACTGCCTTAAAGAGGTATACTATCATTAGTGCAGTGCCACCGGGGCCCGTGGGTGTGAGAGGCCCACATCCATTCATGATTTGTCTTTTACTACCAAACTGAGGGTGAGAAGTCTTTCTTCCATCATTGCGGCCCATCTCATGGTCCACAGTTTTTGCAAAAACCTACGTCATGACCCTTCTGTTTACATGAAAGGGTGTTTTAATCCACAAACTCAATGTGAAAGGAACGCGATTTTTCAATGTGCCAGGCTTAATTTAAAACATAAACCTCAAACGGAAGGTCAACGTCACGTGCATTACAAACCCGCCAAATAAGCTAGGAGCTACAAACACACAAGTATGGACGAATTACTCTCGGATTGAAGTAAACGACACTCGTGTTCTTACTTTGCTGCCCTTGTCCTTGGCTGAACCCTGTACATATTTTTTTAATATAAAATGTAACCCGGGATTCTCAGCGGAAGAAGGAGTGAAGAGAAGAAATTCTATAGGCACGTTTAACTTTCTGCACAGGAGGCGAAACTGAAAGTTCCGCTCTGAAATGTGCTTAACAAATGGCGCGGGGTGTATGGAAAAATACCACTGGAATGTTCCGGACGTGTGGGGAAGCAGGGGCTGACATCCCGCATATGTCATAGCAATGTCTGTGCCACTCAGGAGACAACTGTGGAAGCTTATAATTAAGGAAGTGACAGGGAAGAATGTTCTCGCTGCTCCACAGATAGCTCGGGTCCGCAAATACTCGGAAATGTATGCCGATGACGGCACATTTTATGATGGATTACTGGAGGCGTGTTAAAGCACAAAGCCAATTGCATAGGGAGAGTGGAGGGTTCTTGTTTGCTGGCGAATGGCACACGATGCATCATTCTACGGCCACTTGTTGCTAGATTGCATAGCAGTGAAAATCAAGTGGTAACATTGAAACAATAACACCTATATGAGGATACATTTTGAAGCATTGCATTCTTGCATGAAATCCTGTCTTTAATTTTATTACTACAGTCCAGGTTCGACAACGCTAGTTATCTGTAAGTTGTTCAACTGTAATAACGTATTACACGAAATAAGGAATCTCTGAATTCGAACAGACGTTCAACCATGTTACAAACCGAATTATTATGCGTGTTTTATTTGGCACTGCAGAGTCTACATTTATTCAACATGTCTGATACCATCCTCTTAAGAGAAGGCTGAGGATTTAAGATTTTTGGGAGACGCATAATGGGGTGACCACGTATTTCAAGGAATAAAATACCCTTTTCTGTACATTAAAACGTATGTTGCAAGTTAGTTTGGAGTTCTGTGACCTTATAAAGGTACTTGGCTTGTATCCTCGTCCTGTTGAATGGTGACAGAACTCCTTAGTTGTGTGCAATATCCTTAAAATGTATAGCAGAGAATCTTTTATTCTATACATAAGCCTAACTCATGACCCAAGGTAGAGGACAAGGAGCAACTACCACTGGGGTCGTGGACATGGCGCAAGGACTCAAACCAAAGTGATTTTACTTTGAAAGTTGGAAGATGAGGAAGGTGCCAGGCAAACCAAAGAGAGTAAAAAGTCCCAACACATTGCTTACCCATTGGACACGGAGAGGCACATATACATACTCAATGAAAGGTTCAAATATATTTGCTTACTTAAAAAAAGCTAGCCAGGCAGAATTTAAAGTAGATGACAACGGCCATTGACATTAATAAAATCTGTACAGCGAGGACAAGAATGGAATGTTTGATCAGCAGTCTTTATTGTCACTAAAGTACTTCAATAAAAAAAAAAAAAAAAAAAAAAAAAAGAATGGAATGGCATCAAATCAATATTGAACACAGAAAGTTTATTGAGTGGACCATGAAATGAAAAAAAAACACTCAAATGGTTCCCGCACCAATGTATTGATGTGAAACGTCTTTCAGTTGTCATTTGCAGCAAGAACATTTATTTATCCATTTTAAGGGGTAACACAATTCTGCAAACATGGAAAAAATATATTTTGTCTCAGTACACCAAAAAGGAGGGTGATTGAGTGGATCAACCATTTGCAGATTGATATTGCTGTCGATCCCAAGGATAGTGGGCCCTATGTACAAAGTGCTTTTGCATTGCCAAAGCCCGCATTATGCATAATCACAAGTTTTACAACCACAGAAGCATAAATCGCAATGTACTAGAGGTACTTCGAGAGTCAGAAAGTCTTTTCAACTTACTGTGTCACTTGAGCAATGCATTCAGAACACCAAAGAGAGGGGGGCATGAAAGGGGTACCCCACTCAACATTCCAAGACCACTGACAGGTTACGGATACTGCATGGGACATCTTCCACCTTCTTAATAGTGGTGGGCGGCCTCAGATTGAGCAGACACTGATCAATTCGAAGACTGCATGCCCCTCAATAGCAACATCTTTAATAAAAAAAAAGTGATGACATGCAAGGAATGCAAATGCAAGGACGGAGGTCTGCTGTCCCAGGCAGGCTTCCATCCCTTTATAAGAAGTCTGTTTCAAAAGAACATCATTTTCTCCCCTTCCCTCTCCAACAATTATACACAGTACATTTTTGGCATGGTAGGTCACCCGTTCACAGAAGCATATATAACATGAGTGATCATTGCTGTTTCCAAGTGAAATGAGAAGATTCTTCATGTACTGTGACATACATCGTGCCAAACATGAAGACATTGTATAGCCCCCTTTTTTCTGCTTCCTCAGCCCATGCACAGCCTTCCGCTCAAGCTTTATGTTCAACCCCCTACCTTCTTCCCATGATTTTGAAATCACTTGTTGAACTTTTTCCCTATAACATTGCATCCCAAAATTTTGGGGAAAAAAATATGTTTTGAAATACGCTTCTTCAAAAACGTTCACTAAAAAGCTTGTGGGAGCCATTAACATTTGAGACTGCTTTGTCCATTGGTTATCAAGCTCCTGATGATGACTTTTGGACAATTTAATTTATAAACAGTATTTAAATAGGAATCGGTAAAGACAATGGGTCTCACCTTTTAAAAGCAAAAGGCGAGCTATTTGCTTCTCCAATGCTTGTTTGATGTGGCAGAGGCAAGAAAATACATCAAAAAAATGAGTGCTTAGGTGTGCACACGCGTCCAGATATCACACCACATCTGCACACCATAATAGCCTTCTTTGAATGATGTGTGCGCAAAGAAAACCTGTGCCAACACTGTCCGCTGTGGCGTGCGCACATATTGTGGCATCACAAAGCATGTGCATACCATAACGGACATTTCGGAAAGGGTTTTGTTTGAGGAAACGTCATTCCAATATCTGCTGTGCATATGTATGTGTTGCAAAGCAATCAGTAATTTCTTTTTTTTATGCATGTAAGCCCAATAAGGCGCAAACAGCCTAGAAGCTGTGTGCAGCTGCAGGGCACCCAGTAAAAATATGTAATCAGAAAATAAATAAAAAATGAATCGTGAATGAGGGGTGGGAGCAGCAACCAATGAGCTTAGTTGCAGGGAGCAACCAATGAGCTGATTGTGGGGTGGAGTGGAGCAATAAGCAAGGAGCCCAGCAGCAATGTGAAGCTGTCAGGCGCTCACCAATAAAGTATTTGTTTTAGAAAACAGTAAATAGAAAATGAATGAGGAAGTGGCAGGTCGGGTAAACCAATGGGGAAAACAACAAGCAAACATATGCTCTCCCATTGAGTGCTGAATTTCAAAGGAAAAATATAAAATAGTTCTCCTAATGTCAGCACATGCTTTTTTGGTAAAAACACCCCATATGGCTCATTTAAAGAAATGGGCGTGGCCTCTATTAAGTCCATGCGCAGCATTGGGTGCTTGGAAACAACCCCCAAAAAAAATATTTGCACAACAGTAGGTGTTGCAACTATTTGCAAGAGTTTAAGCTATTGTCCTTTAGAATGCCAATAGCTCAAACTTTTGCATTGCAATGAAGCGTCCGCCATTGTCCCGGCTGCTTGGAAACTGAAAGCATGCTTGGCGTGCTGAATGTTGCTGAAAAGCACGCCGTGCCTGCAGGGGACAAAACTCACTAAGAAAATAGTGCTTTTAGACTAGATAACACAGACCATGCGACAGCAGAAGTAAAAGTGCCAGGCCTCCTTGGAGGTTACAAATGAAGACAAGGCAGTAATAAGGAGTGACTAACAAGCTGATTACCGAATCAGAAGCCAACATTTACAAAGGACAAAGACACAAGCCAATGAAAAATATGGGCGGAGAGTGGGTGGAGCTTCAAGTCCATACTCTAATCCAGCATGACTCACAGAGCAGCGCTTGCACTGCCCTGGCTTGACCTAAAAAGGGGCCGTCCGCTAGGCCTCAAATCAGGCCCTTAGTTAATTATTTATTTTTAGAAACTGAGGAATAAAAAAAAAAACGATGGAGTAAAAAGCAATATCATGCCATTTCTAGACAGTTATATGACAAACTGTAAAAGCGTAGAAGAGCTATTTACTCTTCAATTCATGGCATACCGTTCTGTGATTTTGTGTCATGTGCAGTGCTCATGATTTGATTCTATTATATGGCTTTGTAATTTGTCAAGACTCGTGGGCATTGGGTGCCAGAACATGTATAGGTGTCACTGGGTTGAATGTCACACGTCAACCCACACGGCAGAAGAGAAAAAACACATACCTGGAATGTGTGTTCGAGTAAAAATGACTCATGGTTTATTCTTGTGCAGAATGTAAGTCATGCAGACAGTTCCTTTGCATCAATTGGGTTTTTACATTGTATGCTTCGGCGCTGCTGGCAGCATGGATTCCTGCAGGGGTGGAGGCAGGCAGCTGCCAGCTTGGTCACAGATGATTCTTGAAAATACCTGCCTTGAGGTCGGAGGCGAGTACTGTTGAGCTTACATAAACAAATTCCACTGTTGAGAACACATCAATATAAAGAAAACAGAATAAATATATTTATATAGCAGCATGACAGAGTAATTCCTTTACTGCGCTCCTTTTAAAGAACATATGACAACCATATCAGGAGGTCCTTTTGATAAATGCTATCACACAGAAAGCAAAAAAGTGCTAACTTACAATGTTCTAGAGATATTCGTGAAATGTAAAATATCTTGGTGGAGAACCCCTGAGTGCTTTAATGCCCGAAACACAGATTGTGGTATCACTCAGACAAAGCAGCACTGAACATTTCACAGATGTGTACCTTCAGTAAGGCAAAATAACGACTGAAAAAGGACACACAAAAGGAAAGGACTGCATCCACAGCAATGCCATGGGGCATCTAGGAAGGCGAGCTTATTGAAGGAACATACCTGTCAAATTGTGTTGCTGTTTTGTCTGAATGCTGTAACAATCTATGGATATTTCTTTGAAATTTGCAGCTTCTGGAGCAAGTGGTCTGAATGCTACTACAATCTATGTTTTTATGTTTGAAAATACAGCTTCTAAAGATAGTAGTGTGAACCAGAGAGGTTGCTGACGTGGAACAGGTACTTGGGTCTTTTCTCCAGCATTCAGTGTCAGCACCACTTAACATGAATATGTTTCAATGAAGAGCTTTCACGAAAGCGTAATATCATGATATATGTGCGCTGCGGGGATGTCTAGGAATAGTCTGGCAGCGGTGTTCTGGGTGGTTTCGAGTAGGGGTTGTGGGGAATGCCGCAGAGTTGCAGAAAATTCAGTGAAATTCCACCAATGGGAGGAAAATATGCAGCTTGCACTGCAGTTTAGCGCAGGTAGAGCGAGCAGCACTGAAAATCAGCACGAACGGCACCAGGCGTCATGCAAGAGTGCACAAGTGCACGGCCCTTAGAACTAATTTTGCTGCCGCTCAAGTAGAAAATCTACTCCAGCTGCAGCAAATCTATTTGAACTGCAGCCCTCAGACAGTGACCGCTCATGGACTCCATTGAACTCAGATGTTTGAAAATCGTGATAGCGGATGCCAAATCTCGCTCGTATATTCTGGAGCCTTGCGGGAGAAAACTTCTGTCACTCAGCAATTTTGCGGAATTTGTCCTGAACTTTGCGTTAAAGAGTAAAGCATAGTGGCCAAAATTCCACCAATTCTGTGGGTGGAAAAGAACATTCCGCCCACCCTTAGTTTTGAGTCTTTGGGTGGAATGGTTGGAGATGTCATCTTGGAATATATTACCGTAGTCAAGTCTGTTGGTTATAATAGCCTGGGTGACCATGCATCTCATGTTGGTTGGGAGCCACTTGAAGATCTGGCGGAGCATTCATAGTATGAGGAAGCAGGAAGAGGTCACGGCGTCCACCTGTCTGGTCATCGTGAGTTTGTTGTCCAGGATGATTCTGAGGTTTCTGGTGTGGCCTGTGGGGTTGGGCATGGGTCCCAATTCGGCTGGCCACCAGAAGAAGTCCCATGGAGAACTCTTGTTCCCGAAGATCAAGACTTCCATGTGGTCCGTGTTGAGTTTTAGGCAGTTCTTTTTCATCTGCGAGAGAGAGGATTAGCTGAGTGTGTTCAGTATAGGAGACAATGTTGATTCCTTGAGCCCAAGTGACGTGAGCGAGAGTTGCCATGTATGCGTTGAAAAGGGTTGGGCTGAGGGAGGCAGATGAGGTTTTTGGGTTCGGGGGTGAACGGTGGGAGTCTAACTCACTGGGTTCTATCGGAGATGAATGAAGCGATCCATCTCAGGGTAGCTCCACGTATTCCCGAATTGTGGAGTCTGAGAAGAGGGTACGGTGGTGTATTGTGTCGAAAGCTATGGAGAGGTCGAGGAGGATGAGAGCAGAAGTTTCCCCTCTAATAATGACAGTCCAGATGTGGGCAGTTGCTGCAATGAGGGTGATTTCAGTGCTTTGAATGCTGCAATTGTGGTACTTTGAAATTTGGGACCACGTGGGAGGCAGGGCCCTACCCCTGTCTATTCCAGTATTAGCGAACCGCGAATGGCCAATGCGGTATGTACAAGTGCTTTGCATAACATTTCATTGTTAAATGCACTATGTATACGATATTTTACATTGACTTCGTGGGTTCCATCTTGGAGCGGTGGCCATCTTATGGTTGCCCTCACATAGGCTACACATTACGAACAAGTACGGGCCTTTAGAACATATGTGCCTTCCTTTGACTTCTCTGTGACCTGTGCAGCTTGGCTCCGCTGCCCCAGGTCAGTCCGGTCTCACGAGCTCCCCGTCCTACGGCCACCTGTGATTAGCATCAGGGTTTGACACACCATAAAGCCTTTTCATCCCACACAAGCCTCCGGCTAATCTCTTTCACACCTGACTTTTCCTGCTTTATGGCTTGTTTTACAAACAGGAGATGCCTGTGTTTATTGGGGCCTGTTGATATCTGATGTGGGATCTGAGCCTCGCTGGGTAAATAATTGTGGGCTGGCTAAACTGGAATGTGGGATGGTCATCATGACTCTGCCTTTTCGTTTGTAATGGATACATGTAAATGACCATATCGTAAGACAAGGAATGTATGCCTGAAGCATGATAGTTTGTATTTAAGGAGAAGCCCGTTTCTGTAACTTTAAGCAGTCTCCTGAGAACATACATTGTGTTGTACTTCTCGGATACCTGTAATTGGTCTGCAGCCAATAAATTGATCTTTGACTTCACCTAGAAGACTCTGTGTTTCTGTAGGTCTGAAACAGGAAGAACCCGAAGTCTTAGGGTGTGTTCCCCTGCACCGCTGGGCTTTAATTTCCTAGCACTTCACAATAATCCAGACTGAGTGGTGTCCAGAAGGTGGTGCTGTTCCAGGTGGTTGGAAGTTGCCCGTTGAGTGCTTTTTCCATGGCTTTGGAAGGGAAGGGTAGGAGCGAGGTGGGTCTGTAGTTACTGTGTTCTTCAGGGTCTGCCAAAGGTTTTTTCAGAAAAGCTTTGACCCCGGCGTATTTCCAGTTGCCTGGGAAGGTTGCGCTATGAATGGAGGTGTTAATGATGGTGGTGAGGTAGACTCTGATCAAGGTTCATTCCAAGATGTAGATGTGGTATGGGCAGGGGTCGGTGGGGGCCTGAGTGGATAGGTTTCATAATTTCCATGGTGACTTCTGTGGTGAGTGGTCTCCAGTCCATTAGTTGATGGTCGTTCTTGGTGATGGCAGGCAGTAGCCCAATGGGGTCTTCTGAAGTGTTTTGGGGTTCAAAGTTACTGTACATCTTGAGTACTTTGTTGTTAAAAAAGTCAGAGAGGTTGTTGCAGAGGTCCTCGGATAGGGTGATGGTGGTGGTGGCTGCTGATTAGTTGGATGATTCTCTGACGATGTAGAAGAGTTCTTTGCAGTTGTTGGAACTGGTTTCCAGTCCCAATGCAAGGGCTGCTTTCCTTTCTTCCTTGATCTTGGTGAGGTGTCTTATAAACGCTATATTTGTAGGTGCTACTTGCGCTGGTGTCTGGGCTGGATCTCCATCGTATCTCCAGCTGTTTGCAGTAAGATTTTGAGTCTCTCAGATCTTCCATTTAGCAACAGGCTTGAACTTTGGTTCTTGTTAGTCTGACTTCCATCAGGGAGTCTAGTGTGTCTGTGCAATCTGTGATCCAGTTGTATAAGTTGCTTATGGCGTTCTGCAGGTCACCAGTGAGGTCAGGTTTGTTGGATCAGAGGGTGTGAGTCCAGTTTGCTTCAGTTATCTTGTTCCAGCTGTGTCTGAAGTTGCTGGCTGGAGTTGATATTGTGGAGTGAGATGCATTAATTTGGAAGTGTATAATGGAGGGGCCCATTCAAGTGAGCGTGGTGAGGTGGCTGAAGATAACTTTGTTGCTGGCTGTGTAGATAGAGTCAAACGTGTGTCCTGTGTTGTGTGTGGCGTCTTGGACAAGATGGGCGAGTCCGATGTTGTCGAGGATCTCGAGAAGGGCAGTGGAGTTGGGGTCTGTTGAGTCATCAAGGTGAAAGTCAAGGTCGCCGAGCAGTATGAAGTTGTTGGGGCTGATAACGATGGGGGCTATGAAGTCAGTAAGAACGTTGCTGAAAGTGGTGCATGGTGTTGTGGGGTTGGTTGGCAAAGGTTCCTTTGTGGTGGGGTAGCTGACTTGTAGTCAGAAATGCATGTGCTCCATGAGCAGCATGTGTTCATCGATGGAGTCGGTATAGGTTTGACTGCTTCTTCGTGGATGATGGTGAGGCCTCCTCTGGGTTTTTAAGGCCTGTACTGGTGAGTGATCTTGAAGTCCGATGGGATGGCTATGGTGTTGGCTGGGGTGGATGACAGATTGAGCCAGGTTTCTATGAGAAAAATAATTCCAGGGAAATGCATGTCGATGATGACCCAAACCTCGTTGGTGTATTTGCAGAGATATATAGTTTTGAGGAGTGTGTATGTGAGGCAGGGGAGGCATGTGTGGTGGGAGGAGTAGGAGTATTGTTGCATAATAAGTGGTAGTGAGCGCATGAGAATGGTCGTACCATGGAGTGAGGTGTGGCGTGCAGGCTTCTGTCATGATGGAGTCCGTGTTGAGTACTTGCAGGTCGGAGGATGTGTAGTGGCGGAGTTTGGATGAACCAGAGTCTGTGGCGCTTAGTGTAGTCCAGGCGTGGACTGGCACAGATGGGCGTGCATTTGGTTCGCAGCAGCTGCCCTTAGCAAGGTCCAGAGACGGGGAGTGTTGTGGGGGAGAGGCGCTCAGAAAGGTTAGGAAGTTGAAGGCGGGAGAAGGCATGAGACAAAGACACAGGAGACAGGTTAGAAGCAAAGGGAGGAGGGAGTGAGAAAGTACTGAAGGGCAGAAGTTGTGAGTGCCCCCGGAGAGAAGGGGAGATAAAGGAGGAACAGGAGGAGAACAAGGAGGAATGAGCAAAAACAGGCACAAGAGGAAGAATAGGCACAAGAACAGAATGGGCACAAAAGCAAGAGCAAAGAGGAAACAGTCAACAGGGTGAAGATGAGTGAGACAGAGAACTGGCACTGAAAATGGGCACAAGAGTGAGATCAGAGAGAAAATAGTCAAAAGGGTGAGAGCAAGCAAGACAAAAGGCAGACACAAGAGAGAGTGGAAAATGAAAGTCAGCAGAGAAGAAGGTAGAGGATTGAGAGTAAGAGAGAGAGAGAGAGAGAGAGAGAGAGAGAGAGAGAGAGAAGGAGCGCAGGAATGAGGTGGGACCTCGAGGCACAAGGCCGGGTCGGAAAGAGCCTTAGTTTGGTCGGAGGATCAGTCCAGGTAAGTGGGAGCTGGGGCCTAGGCATCTGCTCGATGGGGGTGTACAGTGGCTGCCATTAAGTAGGTCCTGGGAGGGAGAGGAGGGCAGGGCTAGGGAGGGGCAAAAAGCAGAAGGTGGGAGAAGGCACAAGAAGAAGATGCAGGAGAGCCAGTAGGGCAAAGGGGAAAGAGAGAGGCGGGAAAGCATAGGAGGGGGGAGGCGGGTGAATCCCAGGGAGAGTGCTCATGTGTCTTTTAATGTTTATACAACATTGACAGTAAATTACAAGCTGTGCCATATCCCTTTATTTAAGGACAACATTTTATTTATGACAGTCATATGTCATGCATTGAAAACAGTGTATGGAATAGCCCACCATGTCCATCTGATTCAGCGTGTATGTGTGTGGGAGAGAGAGAGAGAGAGAGAGAGAGAGAGAGAGTGTGGACTGCAAAGTTACAATAAGGTTTTCCACATTAAATCCTGGGATCTGTTCCTTCCAGAGCACAGCACATAAATTCCTCTCAGGAATTACCAAATTCAGGACGTGGACATTTCATATGTTTCAATTTTCCTCGGTCCCCCAAAAATGGTCACAAAGCAATCTGTCCATTTTTCAATTTTGTCTGACTGTCATGTCATGCCTTTACCAGAAAACAGAGCTAAACATTGCATCCCACCAACGTTTTGTGTTTCAAGCAGGAGTTTGCCATTCCACTGGGGTTTACAGGTGTCTCAATCGAAAAAGTAATGTGAGTTCACTACACAAAAGATATAGGGCCATGAAAAGTTAGTACAGGTCAACTACTCAAAAGATATAGGTCCCTGAAAAAGTAATATGAGTTCACTACATAAAAGATATAGGGACCTGAAAAGGCAACGTAGGTTCACAACACAAAATATATAGGGCTTTATTCAAAAAGATGTTTGTGTGTGTAAGTTAGACTGACAAGCAAATAGCTATTTTTACAAGCTCAACCCACATTTTGAATTCATAAAATCCTCGTATGCACCTGTAAGAATTACTCACACAACGATTTTCATGTAAGTAGACCAACTCCCAGGTATGAGGAGTGGTTGGTGAGTGGGTTTTTCAGGGCTGTAATCCCTCTGAGTTTGTGCACAACCACAAACTTACACAGCTGTCCACTAAAATAGCCAAACATGTATACTACTATTATTATTATTAGTTAAACATATTAATATTCCAATATACTTTTAAGTTTTCTTGATGATGTTGTGTTCCACAATATGTTTGAATTATATTTTGGTAGTTTAGAAACAAAGCATGTAAACTCGATATTTTTGCTGGCAATATTTTTGATACAATATTATTGTCTAACTATATTTTGGTAAACAATATTTTGTCATACAACTCCTGAGCTTCTTGGCTCTTTCAACATATGAGAGCATGTTTTGTCCGCATAATGGGTTCTTAGCTAGCACTGTGAAGTGGATACGTTTTTTGGCAGTTTCGGAGTAGGACTATAATATTCTACATAAAGCCACCAAACCAGGGGATTAGTGGTTCCAAGTGCTCTATTTGAGTGTTTTATCACATGGGCTCCTTTATCCAAGACATCACATGCAGGTCAACCAGACATTCAATATAAGATTAGGATCATCTGGGATGCACTCTTCAATCAAATAACCCAAAATTGAATTGCAGGGGTGAGGAGAAAATGCCCATAGGCTTCAAGAATGGGAACAGTCAGTTCAAACTCTTTTAAATGTTAATTAGTTTTACTTAACAGAAGATTGCTCTCCATCCAGACTAGATTTTCTGAGACCCAGACCCAAGTCAAGCATATTGAGTGCAAATATTTGTAGGGGGCAAATAACTATTGCCCTAATCGAAAAACATCCAAAGTATTCACGAAATTCCATTCGCCAAATACCTAAATTCACAAGTGTACTCATTGACTGAGAGGCAAGTCCAAAAGTCTCAATCTAGGCTTCAGTGACTGTCTTCCTTGCATTAGGAGGATGATACTGACTATAAAGAGGAGAGCTTCTTCAGGACAGAAAACAAGATGACAGCTAAGGAGATCAGAGCTGGGGATATCTCACTCTAAGGGTCCACATTAGTGACTCTTTAAATACCACAGGTCCACCTATACCACACTGCAACTCTTTGTTCTGAAAAGCAATAATTTACCCTTGAGGGATAGCAGCAATGACAAAGTGAGGGCTAGATTAGTTCTCAATCCCTTTTTCAGTTAGAAACAATAAATACAATTACATTGTGCGAAGCAGATCAAATTCTTACCACTGGTCTGTAACCAACTAGCAACACTTTAGTAAAGCACAATAGAGATCACTCATCCCAGCCCCAGATATCTCATTAAAACTAGGCATGGTACTATGTTTATGACTGTCCTCAGCTATTCATAGGCATTGCTGGTTTGCTGGCAGTGGGTGGCTTTTCGGAATTGAGAAGCCTTAGTTGGGCGATAGGTGTATTTTCGCAAAGGCTGGGGATTTATCTAGTCCACAAATTTATTGGTTGGGAGAATCACTAAAAGGGAAACCTTTGGTCCGCTGCATTCGAAGGATCAGAGTTTACTGGTGGCTGAATTAACAGCACAGACAAATGCAGATGTGCTTGACTTTGGCAGACCCACTTCCCCCTCATGCCTGCTGTAGTTCAGTCTGTCATCTCCATTTTAACGGGTGTAACAGGCTGACGTACGATTAAACAAGAAAACGTTAATCAGCCTGCCTAATAAAGAATGGCAACAACACCACCAATAATTGCTCCCAGACTTTCAAAAGTCCTACACTCACCAACAGGGGTCTGCAAAGAACAAACAGCAAGGAAACAAATGTGTAAATGTGGCAACACAAATCAAATATTATTCACAAAAAGCGAATAGAGGGACCTAGGGGTTAATATAAACAGGAATCAATAGAAATAAGAAATAAAAAATATGCATTGCCACAGTTCAGTGAGATCCACCAGCAGTAGAAAACAGTGTAACAAAAACAAAAACAAGCCCTTATGGGTGTTGCAGTTGATTAGTTTGGCTGTGCAGCTCATTCAGGTCTGTTGGGTCTGGTATGAGAAAAAGGATCAAGATTACTGTTGTGAGGTACACGCGACCAAGACCTTTTTCCAGATGTTCCAAGGCAGTCTGTGTCCATTGTGCCTTATGCCATGAAAAAATCTAGGAAAATGGTGATTTAGAGGGGTCATTTTGACTTGGTGTGTCAGTCTGCCAGCACACCAGGCGAGCACAGAAACTGACCTGAGGCTTCTGGCAGTATGTGATCACACGCTGTTCCTGGTGGGCCTGCACCAGAACATTGTATGTCAGAGGTTTGGTGGTTCTGAAGCCTAGCAGAGTTTGGCAAGGCAAAAGCCATGTAGAATTACGGTGGAGCTCCCATGCCACGAAACACAAAATGAGTCAGGGAGTCTACAGTTTGGAGTATGTTGAGTGAGGAAAGCAGGTCTTTCACGTTATCAGCCATTACTGGTGAACTTGAATGTCCTGAATTCTGATTGCCACTATGAAAGGTATTAGTTGCTTCTAAAAACTCATAAAGTTGGCACAAGAACAGATTTGAGGAGGACTTGACGTTTGTCAATTTCTAGTGAGTTCTCTGTTGGTTTCTTCGGCAGTGGTGTTGGAATACCATGCTTAAAGCCCTCTGTACTTTGTTTTATTTTATGAACACATTAATAATCCTAGTGATGTCCAATGCTAGTATGTGTATGTGTTTGTTTATCACTTATGCTGAACAAGGTTCACCTGAAAGTCTACCTGCTACCTGGTAAAAGTATTAAAAGATTAGTGTTGCGAAGGCTGCTAATGAAACTTGGGAGGCAATATTTATTTCAAAGAGTAGATCTCTGGGATATCTAGGATTGCGCCCAAAATCTTATGAATCTTAAGTCGTTGGCAGAGGCTAGCAAATGCTTGCAATTTTAAGTCGATGCAAGAGTGGTATTCTACAATGCATCCAGATCCGTCACTTCAGGGGAAATTGTGATTGGGTTTCTTTGCCACCTCAATGATTCAAGTAGTAAAAATAGTTTTCTGTGCTCTCTGTTCCACAGTCCACTGTTCACACATGTGGGCATTCCTGCAAATCTTATGACTAGATTAACAATTATTTCGCCACTCAGGTGCTATGTGTACCTCATCCTTTCAAAGATAGCTCACACTGTCCCAAACCATGTATTCTTTACATTATTATTTCATTTTGGTTTCCCTAGTTGAAGTCTAGGTGAAATGCAGCTACTATCTCAATGGCCTTCTTGATACTATTATGCAGTATATCTAGTAGGGCTTCTGGTATGCTTCTGTAAGAAGTACAGACACCTTGTCTGAGTCCAGTGAGGAATATGTGTCTTCTGTTTTTACATTGTGTGGGCGTTCCTGGGTTAGCATCCTTCGACACAAGCACATATCATCATCCTTCATGGCTAGTTTGATCAGCAGGTGAAGTGATCAGGATTTCCTTCAAATGGATATATCCAATCTGAGTTGGAGAAGTGATTACTTGGGTATCCCCACTAGTTCCAGGTTGCCCTCGACTTCAGCTACATGCTTAGTGCCTATGATGCACATCCAGATATTGAAGACGGGCTAATCCTAATATGTTAAGGAATGCCTTGGTTTGAAGTTACTGGAGCCATTATTTCTCTGAGGGTGAATGGCGAGATTGGTTTTATGAAGTAGTTGGCTGAAAGGTGTTCAAAAGGTGTATAATTGTATTGATGTACCATGATCTCATTGTAGGTATGTGCTATACAACTGGTGGTAGGAGTGGAATTGTTCTTCATAATAATTTTTTCATGTGGCCGGAGTACATCGTCTATAATCCTGGCCACTTTAGTCAAAATCCAGCACTCACTTATTCCTGCTATACAGCATCTAACCTCCTTAAACAGCTTTATCTGTGATGAAAGTGTGCTTAAACACTGAGATTCCCATTCACAAACATAGGTTTGCATGTGCAAATCTCCTCATATGTAAATCTACACCTAAACCTACACCTAGGTATAGATTTCTTCGATAATGGAATTCACCATTTCCATGTGTGGATCTTCACCTACACGTAGACTTATGAATATCCCCATCTTCTCAAAGATGGAGTGGATACTACTATAACAGAATGTACACCCAAAAAGTTACTATTAGTACATTTCTGCATGTTTGTGGTATTCTCCACAACTAGAGAGGAGATCTAAATATAGTAAGTAATTGAGAATTTTAAGAACATTCATTTTTAGATTAACAAAAAGAAAGATTATTTATTTTGTCATTAAAAATAATAAAACACATTTCCCTAACTCCTGTTTGCATTGACCAAAACAGTATGAAAGGACATCAAAACTGCACTAACATGAGATATTATTAAACTCTAACTTCTTTTTTTCCTTTTTATTTAAATTCCTTTTTAAAAATAAAATGTAATTGTCCCTTCTCCACTCATTAGAGTATACTTTGTGTTGAATGCATCACCATCCTGAATGCCACTTATGTATTATTTTACTTGTTTTTAGCTCTTTAAAAATTAAGTTATCTATTATAATATATTTTATTAAAATGTTAATATGTGTATTAGAAATGAACCTTTACATTTTTTTTTAATTTAAAACAAAATATTCATTAATAAACGAAACAAATAAAGTTTCGTTTAAAATGTAATTTAATTGAATTTATTTAAAATGTTTCCCTAAGTGTTAGTGTTACCCCTTATCTCTGTTGTTACCTAAGGTCGTTTGTTTCATGACTGACTCCAAGGTTGTGCTAAAGTACATTTAAGCCTGATTTGTCAGAATAGCAATTGTCATAATCATATGTTGGGTGTGTATTTTGTATTAGCATGTCACTCTCAAAACCCCCTCTTTCAATTTACCTTTACTGCTCCCATTTTTTAGTAATTATTCCTCATTTCCAACCTGTCCCACTTGTCCATCCCACATTTACTTCTAAATGCTATACGTATGTGAGCTGAGGTCTCCACCACGGGTGTGAGGGACCTCCGTAAAATAAAAATAGCAGAGGCAGAGGTAGAGGGCTGTGGCCTGTAGTTTGGGAATTACATTGCGGAGTACATAAAGAAGTACTGCTTTACCTACTTGAAAACAGCTTTTGTGAATAGGCCTCAGAGTTGGCATTAATGGGTTTGAGGGTGTTGCATTCTTTGCTGGTTCTATGTTCACATATTGCTAGTGGTGATGTGGTGGCTGTCTGAGTTTGGCTTCTAGTTGGAAAGGTGTCCATCTCCTGGCCAGAGGGATTATTATGTATATCAGTGTTTAAGGACTGGGGCTTGTGCCTTTGGTGTCTGATATTTGCCTTCTGGATATGGTTTCGGGGTTTGCCTTTCTTGCTGATAGTCTGTGTGGCACTCAAATTACTTCTCCTTTGCTGGATGGCATTTTTTATGTGGACAGGTGGGGCAGACACCTGGAATCTCTCCTGTGCGGATAGATTCTTTCCCATTTGTTTGGATAATGGGAACGCCTCCACCTGTAGATCTATCTTGTGCTGATTCAGAGGGTAAGAGAATGAATAAAAAAGTATGTGTGATGTGTGTGGGCTGCTTAGTTCATGATTGTGATGGTCTCATAATGGTTTAATATGACGTCTACTTTGTATGGTGGTCTCTCACCCAATATCAGCTTCAGACGCAAGTGAAAGTCAATTTTCATGTGAACTTGAGCAGATCTGACGTTTCATACCAACAAGAAGCGATCAAGATAAAAAAAACATTTCAGTTCTGCATGTCACTATTCTATTACTAAGGGTTTGTTTCACCATTAGAGATTTCTAATTACTGCACATGGTTTGCTTTTCTTGATTTACAACTAGCATAGTGTGAGATAATATCATGGGTATGGAAGATTTCATTGGATGTGCATCAAGGTGGTGTATGGACATTAGGAACTCGGTGAGGCTGCATTTAGGGATGTAGTTCCAATGGCCTTAGTGATTGGAAGAATGGACAGCCATACCTGGTTATTTGGTGAGGGTTGGTACCCAGTTGGCTTTCTTTTGGTGTAATGGAATCAAAGGAGGGAGTTCAAAAGGACAAGTTTGACTGGATAGTATAGGTGGTGGACAGTCGACAAGGCTCACTACTTTGTTTCTGTGGGTCCTTTAGCCTACAGCTCAGACGAGGGTCATTGACACAGTGCTATATCGCTAAGGGGTTGTTTCTCAAAAGCTGCGGTACAGGTCTCTCACATTGGTTTTCAGATATCAAATTCCTGGGTAGTTTGGTTTCAATACATTGACAAGGAAAAAGTGTGTGGTTCTGGTGTGTTGACAATTAGGTTTGTTTTGTGCATTGGTTTACTGAAGGATCATTAAACACTACAGTGTTAGTTTACATTGTTCTCTGTCTAATACAAATGTACATTTTAATTGGTGCTAGCTGTGCATTAGTTCTCAGCTGTTAGCCTTGGACTGGTGGGGTGGAGCACTACAGTACCTCTTGGGTTATGTTAAAGACTACAACATGGCATGATCCTAAAAAGATCTGCAAAATAGAGGGTGGTAACTATGGAACAATGAGGCACTCCTTAATACAGCGATGGCTTCTCAACCTAAAGCTGCCCCTAAAGCTAAACGTTACTTCAACAAGTATGAAATGCATTCTAAAATGCCATTCTGAATCAATGGAAACCATCCGAGCATTGGGGAAAAAATGCACAGCAGGCACCAAAAACAGCAGCGGTGGCTGGTAGGGAACAGTAGAGAATGGTGGCAGGGGGTCGGGAGAGGTGAGGGGGTTAGAAAAAAGAAAAGAAAAAAGAAAACTTATCTGCTGGTCGCCAACCTCTGTCTCTCCTCCAATGTAGGAACCAGGAACAGGAAGAAAACAGTCTCCCAGACTCCCCTAGCGAATCACAGCGATGTGTTACAGCAGCGTTGTGATTGGTCTGAGTGCAGTGGTTCAGTGCTCAGAGAGGGAGTGGGAGCCTGTGCATGTTCTCCACCCAACCTGAACCATACAGCCAGTGGAGAACATGCAGAGTGCGCATGACGCTTAGGCCGGACCAAGACGGCTGGCCAAACCGCCATGCGCACTTAAAGTGCAGCAGCAACCACTCCTCCTCCCTCTGGGTCATAGTAGCTCAGGCCCACCCCAACCTAACCAGCAATTGCAAGCGCAATACTAAAAATAAAATGATAATAACATTCCATTTATTATCATTGTATTTTTCCTCTGCACTGCTCTTAAACCAGTGGGGCGACGCTCTTCAGCATTAGTGGAGGAGCCGCTGCTAAAAAAAGATGGCCTTTCCATTCTGCACCCCATTCCTTTGTACCTCCCATAACAATTTAAATGCTCAGGCAGCTGGTCAAACAAATATTTGCAAAGCCAATAGGTCTGGCTTTAATGTGCAAACACAGACATGTATGAATGTGCATTTGTGTGTGTCTAAGTTTGCATGGTTTCGCCAGTCCTTCATAAAACACTTGCTTCCGCAAGCTTGTAGTTTCATGGCAGAGCTAATAGTAGGCACATTTTTTACTACCTTAAATTTTATCAAGCTCAGAAGAATGAAAGTCTTGGTTGGTCCAATTGTGAGATCCGCTGATTTCACACTTATTTCTGCAGCAGGCATGTACACTGACTGAGCTCTTATGACATGCCCGAGAATGCGGGTGGTGATTCGCAGGTTGCAAGTTGAACATAAATGTTGAACACACATCATTGAGAATAAGTGCATTTTTCTCCTTTGGCAGCTTTTGGACTATTGTATGAAATTACAGTTTTTATATTCAAAGTATTTATGTATGAGAATTGTCTGGACCCTTGAGAAGTAATTTGGCTCAACTAACTGCTCTCCAGTAGCAGTAAACCTTTTAATGGGCATTTGCAAAACCAATACTTTTGACCTCAGAAAGCTGGTGCAATGGTTATTTTTTAAATAATTTTATTGTAAGCATATACCACACAAAAAAATATAAACTAAAGAAAACAGGTTGTCACGTACATATGGTTAGAATACAAATGTTACATTTATACAAAAATTACATTTAACAAGCATCCACTGATGTGGCTGTTTTATTAGTGGTTTAAAAAAATGACTTTCAGTTGTGTCATGCATTTTACATATGTTTTTAGGTGTGACCTTTGAGACAGTTTTTTTCAACAGACTATTGTTTTTTTTTATTCAGATATAATATTTATATGTACAAGGGCATTTAGTCAGCTAACTTCATCCATTGGTTTGTCAAACTGTCATTTAAAAAGTTCATGAAATGAGGGGGATCCAGCCAGATTCCAAATCTGTCAGCGGTTACTGAATAAAATCCAGAATCTGAGTCAGCCCATTGAAATATGCTAAGGGCCTTATTATGACTATGGTGGTCGGATCGCATTGGCACCACTGCAACCGCCAGGGATCAGAGATCCCTGGCAGAGTTGCGGTGGTCTTGAGGCTACTATATGCTTGGCGGGGCCGCTGTGGCCTCACCAAGCATACTACGAGTTTCCTCTCCACCACGGTTTTCATGGCGTGAGCCTGCCATGAAATGTGTGTCGGAGATCAAACAAAGGGGGTCCTGTTGCCTCTGCGGCAGGGAATGAATGCAGGGGGGGACATGGTGTACCCCTGTCTGCATGCACACCCAGTTCAGGCAGGGCATGGACTTGGCAACCATGCCCTGCAGGAACCTGCAATGGCGTTCCCAATTCAGTGCTTGTTGCAGCTTTCCTAAGAGCCTTTAAACTGCCACTGCTGTGGGCCAGCCACCACAGGACTGCCCGACCTGGATGCCAGTCAGAATCCAGCAGGCAGTCTAATTATGGCTTTGGAGGTGCGGTCAAGGGGCACCGGTGTGGCTGTCATAATAAGGCCCTATGTTCACCATAGTGTAATTTGTCTACAGGACACATTCAGCAGTACCCTCATTGTCTGCTTTCAGCTTTCTGTTTGGAGCAGCAACTTGCATGGGGCTGGGAGTATGGGTTCTTATTTTCACTTCTAGCTGGACCCAACCCAAAGGCCTCACTTAAAAGGCCATCAGCCCTCCTTTTGCTTGACTCTCAACCTAGTTAGGAGCTATCTGGAGCCTAACACCTGCATGTCACTGCAGTGGAGAGAACCAAAAGATCAGAACTCATCATCACTTCACACGTATTATAAAGAAACTATGTTTTGGAGCCAGGTTTTTGGCTGTTTTCAGCTCCTGCATGTAAAAGATATGCATGTTCTGTAAGAATGTGAGATGTGTCTGTGTACGAGTAATTACACTGATAACGAAGGATGGCAGCTGAAAAAAGATGCACACTTATACCTACAATGTGAGGAGTTTAGGGAGGAGTTGGAGGGGTTTAGGAAGGGCTAAGAAGGTGTTTAGGGAGGGACAGATACCCATCCATAAAAGAGTATGCCTGTTGTTATTCACAAACTGCGTTGCTAAAGTTACTATAGCCAAAAGGACCAAAAACAAAAGTGAATGTTCTCCAACTCCGAGCTGGAGTAAGTTGAGCACCACACATCGCCATCTACTGGTACTGCAACACCCTCCCATAGAAAATAATAGAGGTGGGGACTTAAAATAACCCCCATGGGAATTTTTTTTTAATTAAATCAAATCACTTAAGCTTTTTAAAAACCTAATGGCATTTAATTTTATGTTAAACAATCATCCAAAATTAAACATATTTATTAAAATATGTTAATAATTTTTAATTTACCTAAAACATGTATGTAACATTCTTTTTCATTAAAATATAATTAAATTACATGTAATTGAATATATTCATTACTTTTAATATTGTTTATGCAAAATAAAAATATACAAGTTTTTAACTTTAAGTGGATTTTCAAATCAGCTTCAGAAAAATAATGCTAATTTATTATATTCAAAATAATGACATTTTAAATTGAAACTAAGATAATCGTGCTGTTGCGTTTGGTAAATTGTTTTTGATACATTTACAATAAATATATAACATTATTTACATTATTATTTAACACCAGTGTGGAGATCTCCCTTTGGTAAATGATAGGGAAAAGTAAAAACCTTTATTAAACTTGAGAAAAATTTGTAAAACTATTTTCATTTATGCAAAATAAAAATACACAAGTTTTTTACTTTAAGTGGATTTTCAAATAAGCTTCAGAAAAATAATGCTAATTTATTATATTCAAAATAATCACATTTTAAATTGAAACTAAGATAATCGTGCTGTTGCATTTGGTACATTGTTTTTGATACATTTACATTAAATATATAACATTATTTACATTATTATTTAACACCAGTGTGGAGATCTCCCTTTGGTAAATGATAGGGAAAAGTAAAAAACTTTATTAAACTTGAGAAAAATTAGTAAAACTATTTTCATGTTACATATCAATATAAGTTAATTTTAAATATGTATCTTGGATGCAGAAAAAAGGAGCAAATTACCAGACTATTAAGTTAATTTTGCATTAAATATTTAATTAATTTAAATGTATTAAATCAAAGTTCCATTATTTTTTTCACAATTTATGAAAATAAATCGGACCTAAAGTAAAATGTGATTATTTATTTATCATGGGTCAAAAGTTACAAATTTATGAATAGAATTAGTTTACAAATAACTTTTTTTTTTAAATGATAAAGTTACATTTATTTTTAAATTAAAAAAGATCATTGAAATATTTCCTCATATAATAATATTCATTTTTGTTAATTATGTTTACATTTCTTAACAATACAATCTTTTTAATTATATATTTAAAATGTTGAAATTAATTAATTTAATTTAACATTACTTTTTGGGTTCTATTTTAAAGCCCTGCCTCCATTATTTTTTATGGGAAGGTGTTGCAATATGTGTTGGCCATGTGTGGTGCTGGACTTGAAACTGTTCCTTTTTAGGTCTCACGTGGCGTTGCAGTGCAAAGCACTGCTCGCCTCGGCGAGATTTATTGTTAACGAGGACTTTCAGAAGAGGGCTTTAAGCCCCGCCCCTCATTTCCATTGGCTGGCGTCACTGTTTATGCTAAACGGTGGCCTGCCATTGAAAATGAGGATTTTTGGTTCACGCACTTTCGCCTCCGAGCCGGACTAGGTCGCCTGCTTTGCTGCTGTCGCAAAGCACTTTCTTATCTTTATGGGGCCATGAGTTTCTAATTAGAAACACATTGCCCCATAAAGACAAGAGATCGATGCTTCTACTGGCACCACGTCACTGGTCTCTTGCTTGGACTGAGGCGGCTGTCCCTGTAGAGCCTCTTCCTGTCCGTCTCATGGCAGTTTTTTGTAGTTATCACTCTCCGTAGCCATGATGGCAAAGCGGTAAACAGGAATCAGCTTTTAGTGGCATTGCCCCTCCCCAGACAAATATTACCAGCTTTACTGGGTATACATGCTGACCATGTATGGCGCAAGATGTTGAATTTCATCGGAAATATTTAGCATTTTTGTCAGTGAGCCCCTAAATCCGACTTTCGATCGGTTGATGAGCCCAGTCGTAGCTTCTGTTGACAGGATGTCGAGGAATGGATTGGCCAGCTCATATCATACTCCGCTCAAGCACGCCCCCACCGCCCCCCTCCCCCTCCTCCCTCTCCCTCCTCCCTGACTCACACGGACGGACACACACCACCCCCTCAGGTCTAAACTCCGGAGTCTGTGAAGCTACCGCCATTACGAGCTCTCTGTGCTCAGCCGTCATGTACAAGTGATTGCCCCCCCGCTGCTGACGCCCGGCTGGAACCCCTTTCTCCCTGGAATTCCAGTGCACTGCATACCCCGTCTGGCTATGGACACACAGGCGGAGCGGCCGGGAGCTGGGATGGGACCTTGGTGGGAACCGCAGAAACAGCAGACGAGGCACAAAGAGGGCACGGAGACTGTCTGCAGGGAAGGGCTCGGCTCCAGACCCAGCTCTGTGCCCCGCACGCGGCACTTGGACTTATTTGCAGGTCGCATTTCACTTAAACACGCTGCTGTCGTTGGGCGATAGACACTAGTGACCTAGGTAATGGAGGATTACAGACCTCAGTGGGGTGTAGTAGGCACCAGTGGGCTGCATAGCGGATACCACGGAACTACAGCTATTGGCAAACTACAGGCAGCAGTGGACTTCAGAGACCCGCCCCTCTTCTTTCTTCCTGATCACGCTCCTCTAATTTTCGCCATGTCTTTTTTCTTCATATATGCCTCTGCCTCACCACTCTGTTCCTTGAGATCTCGCGCTCACTTTCAGCCCCATCGACTTCACTTCCCCAACTACGCTCCATCCTCTCTCTCGTAGGCCTCAGCCCGTCTCCATTTTCTTTCTCTTGATTACTACCAGTTGCTCCCTCCCCCACCCCTGTATGTTCTCTGCTTCTATCACTCCCGTTGCTGCCATATTTTCGGTTCCCAGATCTCACTCTGCCCTCTTTCTCCCTGTCTGACTCTAAACAAATTCACCCCTTCCATCCGGCGGCTCTCTTCATTTCTCTGTCAAGTTATGGAGCGTCTTTCCCTCCTTCCATTTTCGCGCCCTCCTTTCTCTTGTCGGGTTTTTACCTACCCCAGTGGTTTAAATGGAAATACTGCAGTGTTGGTACTCAGTACCGCTCAGTACCTGCCCATTTAAAGCACTTGGCCCTACCCAGCAGGTATCTGCGGCTTTCCAGGGAGACGCTGTTCGACACCCCAAGTGACGTAGCGCACAAACACCCCTAATTTGCTCTCAGGCAGCTTACTTTACTTACCAGCCAAGGCCGTGGACGGTGTTCGGCGGATATGTTACACCCTCGACACCCCACTAACAGATGTAACGAGCACCTGCAGGCAGTGAGACCCTGCAAGTGGGGTGCGGGACCCTCTCTACAAACAACATCTGCAAGAGAAGACGGGTTTCAGGCCCGACTTCAGGGGGGTGGTGACATGTAGCCGCTGTGTGAGAGTCCAGCAGATTGGTGTGTGCAAAAGAACATTGCAACAGTGGCCTACACTAGGCCTCGTGTACCCCAGAGGTGTGAGGAGGGTGTTTAGAGGAGGCCCAGGATTGAAGTGCTAGGAGGATTAGACATTAGCACCGCTATGTGTGAGGCTCAGGGGGCGCTGCTACTGATCTGAAGGAAACAATGTTCGTTTCAATGTTGACAGGCCTTGTTGCCTAGGCGCGAGAAAGCATATTGTTAATCAGGAAACAATCGAGGGCTTTATACTATCTACAGATCAAGGGGCTTCGCCATAGGGAATACTCTCCCCCATTTGTGGGTCAGAATACGTGTCTGCCAAGGCACACAGGGTTCCCTTTTCATGTGTGTTGTGTAAGTGGGCCACATCCAGGGCTGGCATGATCCTCATCCACTCACCCATGTTACACAGGATACAGTGGCTGTCCCATCCCTCAGATATGAGGGGGTCCAGGAGCTGATGTCATCCAGTGTAATATGTCCGGAGGTCACTGGGACATGCAGAAGCCATCATTGCAGACTGGGAGCACCAACACTTTTGTTTTAATTAGCTTGAATAAGTCTTTGGGAGCTGCTAGGGTGCTGGCATATATATTTACCAAACAAACCGAATACCACGATAAGGGAGAAGAAAAAAAACTAATGTTCAGTCTAAATAGAAGATCTCGGGTGCTCATATGCCCACCCTTCTCCCACATGCCCTTGTTGTGGAGGTTTCACCCAGCCTCCTAGCACACACTCTAGATGGACACATATATATGGAGTTAGGTATAGAAAATCTAAACTTACTCACCTCTCAATATTTTATATTTAGTATTCTGTCCTGGTTATTGTGTCCCATTGATATTGTGAATTCTATACTCAGGGGGACAACCAAGTAAACATCTACATTTTGAGATGAGAATATAATGGAACCAGAAAGCATGCCCACCTTCTTTCTAATCTACTAAAACAATATCCCTGATAGATACTACTGCAAAACACCAAAGGAGTACCCGTCTAGGTTTATATTTAGAACCTCTGCTCGCTCTATCTCTTTTAGCAAACACCATTTCCACCCCTCACCTTTCCATGAGGACTCTGAATAGGCTGAACATGTCACCCTGCGCATAAGCTGGAGGATATGCACTCATGTGCATGCGCCTAGTTCCAATCATCTTCTGCTTGTAAATTGTGTTAACCCCCCTGGACCATGATCTGACCATGACCCAAAACTAGGTCATTGGAAAACAGCACCTGTGGAACTACCGGGATATCAATCAGAGCTCCAGCACTCCAGCAGGTGCCGGGAGTCTGCTCTTCACAAGAGGAAGAACATATGACTTCCCCCTGCTGCTAGATCGATGGATTTCTTTCAGACTTCCTGGGTAGGAGTGGGCTGAAAACAACTATTTCTTTGGGAGTGGATATGTGAGCTATCTCAATGAAATGCTCACTTCCCCTCTTCCTAAATCCGAAACCACCGAACCCCACAGATGGCCTCAAAACACAACTTCATCAATCTTTCCAATGCACTACTCATTCTGCTTTAACTCCCAATTCAGTGCTGGGAGATTCATGACTTGATTGACACATTTTAATGTGAAATATTTTGTCACAAACGTGGCTCCAGTTACATTACAACAGTACCTGCACTTTGAGCATGTCTGGTAACAAGACCCCACACATAACTTGGGGGTGGTGTAGCAGTAATTAATAAAGACCATGTTGACCTAGTGCTGTGATATAACCCCAGCTAGAATTCTCCTTGATGTCTCTTATTTTATCAACTACCCAAGCAGGCCAAAACTTTCTTGACCAGACTTAGAGCATTGATGACCAGATTTTACAATGGACCCTCTCAGGTCTTCATCTTCGGTGACTAACCTGCGCATTGATGTCAAATATAGTACAATGACCAGAGACTTTATTAGTATACTAGCAGCCCTTAGACTAACGCAGGTAGTAGGCCAAGCCTCCCACTCAATAGGACAAAGGCTTAACCTCGTCTTTAGTCCACAACAATGTGTCTCTTGGTAAAATGACGCCTTTATCCCGGACAGATAAGTGACATATTGACTTTCATCTCCACGAGATACAGAACTTTCACCTCCACAAGGTAAAAGAAAACAAGCATTGAAAATGCAATAGGTCTCGCCTTTGATTAAGTTAAAGCCATTTGCTTTGCTAATGGTATTGTATAGCAAAGCAAATGGCTTTAACTTAATGAAAGGCGAAACCTATTGCATTTTTAATGCTTGTTAGCAACAGTAACTGACACTCGTAAATTTGGCTTTATCCCCTGTTTCAGGGTCTGGAGATATGTAATTCTGCATTTTTATATGAGTTTACACTTGTAAATGGTGAATAGCCAAGAGTAATCAAGTTACTCAAAAGCGTAAGAGTAAACGTACATATCTAGCATATAATTGTACCTTATATTTGTGACTCGCCCTAAAACTGCTTAAGTGACAGTGTAACATTTTAGCTGCCTGCAATTTGATTGCTTGGTTCTTGTTACCTTCACAAACATGCATTTGCAAAGTAAATGTGTCTGGCCTTGTCGCCCTTGGAAATTACATGTGTTTCAGCAACCAATTGAAAAATGATAGTTTCAAATCTCTCTATAATTGAATTTCACGCAGAGACTGGTCAAGACTGAAGAACATGAGAGGTTTATCTCACCGAATAATCTTTAACTCCCACTGGTGCAGGAATGAATCGAGTGGGCGTACTGTCCTATAACGACACCTTAGAAAAGCGCCAGGGACATTGGCAGTGTTGCTTCTAAAACACATAAAATGATGCCAGAAGAAAAACCTTTGAAGGGCCTCTTTATTGGTCATCCTCCATTTAAAATCTTTCAGGTTTTATGGGGTGCTGCAGCACATACCAGACCCCTAGTTCCAGCGCCACTGTTAACGCCCTAAAAATACTTACTTCTTCCTAGATTTTAAGCGCTCTAAACTCACTGAAAAGGAAACATGCATCTCTAAAAAAAAGACTCACAGATAAATAAATGAGCTTCTACCGTGAAACATGCATTGCTGTAGAGTGACATTAAAAGAGTAATGCGCAATGCTGGCCTCCGGGGTCTGCCAAACAATTTAGTCAAAGGACTAAACAATGTGTCTATTGCGCAGTTCTCTCAATTACTGAGCCTCAAAGCGAAGAGAAAAAAATTGTTTCTGTAAAACCAAAAACAGACACACTGACAGGTATGGGAGGAATTCTCAAACAAGTCCACACTGGACCTCGTTACAGCTGTTAGCAATTCACCTGTATGAACAAAATATATACATACATACCTATGCGGCGCGAGTCACTTAGCAACAATAGGCAATGCTTTTTCCCTTTGTTTACCTTACTTCAGGTAAGGCTTTCGTCTGATTTAGCCTAAATATGTTTCTGTTATGGACTGCTCTAGCTAGTGTGCGCTGAAACTGTATTGAGAACAAGAGCATATATTTTCGCCATACTCATCTAAACCTGCCAGGCTTTAGATCCATATCAGGTAACCGGTTTCTTTTCTGCTGCGAACTACAATTGTGGTTTTTTCCGTATTTTATTGTTGCTATTGTGCACATTGAACATGCTTTATCAGGAGCATGGATGATTAGTAAGTTGCTAAATTTGGAAAGCAACTCATGTCAATTTCTGTTGTCCCAGTAGGTGTAGCGCTCCTCCCTATTCCAATAACAAAATAAAATTAGATTATGTGCAACACTGAAATGTAAATGACAGAAATCCAAACCTATATGTATTAAATCAGTTATAATCCCATGCTAAAGTAGATATACCGAGGTTTAGTTATCAAAATAACACACACGTACTCTATGCCAGGAGTAATGTTGTCCCTATCTCCAACTGAGTCTCACCAACATACACCAGGGGTAACACTCACACTTCAAGTCTCTCACCAATCATACACGCCACAGCACTGGGTAGTGACATGACAGCACATGGATGCAAGGCATACGACAACAGAAGATAGGTCACAACACACCCACATTTTTGACAGAAAATAGAAACAAAAAGACCTTATCATCGCTAAGCAATATATTTCAACAACTGACAGACTAGACAGGAATAAAACACATCAAAAGAAATGGATCAAATCTCATAGAAAAAAATCAAACACAGCATACCACTAGTCACAAGGTTAGTAATTTGTGGCAGCGGTGCACAGGACAAGACCATGGGCGATCACATGCAGATATATACAACCCCTCTGGGGCGTGTGCCATGCAATATTAAAGCAATGCATATTTTTGACTTCTAGGTGAGCCACCCCGTCAGACATCTACTGACAAGTGTAAGTGGGCAAATCCATCTATCATTATCTTAACAGGGGCACGCCAATGGCTCGAACCCGAAGCTTTGTAGTCCCTATACAGACTTTGGTACTCCCCAATTAGACCGGTCTCTATTTCATGTGAGCCCCAATAATGAAATAAAATGGTAACATTTTGAAATAAGAATGACAGACAAGGGTCAAACTATAGAGATTTACATAAGAATTAATGAGGCAAAGTGCATGAAATAAACCATTGATAAAGTTAGCATTAAAGCATATAAATCATAAACAGAAAGAACTCGGTAAAGTTCCATAGTAAATCCAGCATAGATTCGCCTCCTAAGAATTGGGAAACAGGGTTTCGCAAAAGAGAGGATAGTATGTCCTCAAGCCTGCCATTACAGTAGCCTAACGTGCAGTTTTAAACTGCCAATTTGACCAGGCAAAATAGACCTTTTGCCAGGCCTAAACCTTCCTTTTTATTACATATAAGCTACCCTTAAAATTGGGCAGAGTGCATTTTATTTAAAATGTAGGACGTGTTTATTAAGTTTTAGCTGTCCTGGTAGTGGAAAAACATCTAAATGTGATTTTCAGTATTGCACGGCCTATTCTCCCATAGGATAACATTGGGTTACCCAATTACATTTAATAAGTACTAGCTTTTGATTGGGAGAAGGTAGAAATGCCATGCCTGGACTCAAATGAATTTTAATTTAAAAGCCTCTTAAATGGTAAAGTTGGATTTTAGATTACAATTTTTAAAAATGCCACATTTACCAAATTGGCATTTTCCTGAACCAAACTTTCTGAGGCTTCCATGAGTTTCCAGCTGCCTTGGCCTGTCAACTGCTACCTATCTGGAATGCTTAATGGTCCCAGATAGTCAACAATAAGACCTGGATGTAGCTGGGAGAGGGCCATCCTGCCAGGATGGGTAGAGGCAGGGCTGTTCTCTGCTCCACTTCCATTTAAAAGACCAGCCCCCATGAACACTAACAAAGGAACTTGACACCACCCATTTGTCACTCTAGACCTCTTGAAGCCTGGGCAGGGGAAGAAAGGGAAGGAAGGAACTCTGCAGAACCAGATGCAGGGTGGACTAGAAGTTTCCCCCACTTCAAAGGGTGGCACCAGGTATAAATAGTGGACCTCCTGAACCATTCATCAGTACACTCCTGGACCTGTGGACATTACAGTAGAAGGATTATCTTGTGTCCCAGAGGACTGCCTTGCTGCTTGAGGTCTACCTTGTTCCCCCCTGGACTGGCCTACAGCTTGAGGCCTGTCTTGGGCATCAGAGAACTGTACTGCTGCTATTAGATAACTGCCTTGCTGCTTGAGGTCTGCCTTGCTCTTCAGAGGATGGCCCTGCTGCTTGAGGCCTGCACTGCTCGCTGAGAATGAAAACTAGACCTGCTCCCTTCATCCCAGGCTAACCTGAGTGACTCCAAGGGTCAATTGGCTGACCTGCTATTTTTAGCTAAAGGAACACAACAGGCCTCTGAGGCCTCACTGCAACTGCAAATTTGACCTGCTGCACTGTGTCAGCCTGGACCTGCATCTTAATCTGACTGAGCCCTGCTGGCTTCTGCTGGATAGAGTTCCTGCTCCCCAAAAGGTGCCTCCCAGGTCTTGGACCCTTGACTGGCATCAGTTGAGCTCATCCTGTGTAATCCTGAAGTTTTGTGCTCTGCTTGCCAGACTTTGAGAAGGTGATTTTTTCAGCTGGACTAATCTGGTCCCTGTATCCGGCCCCCACTCCATCAGGGTCAGTATGAACTTGTGACTTTTTCCCTATCTATTGCGACCTTATACCCACAATTAACGATTTGTCTCTTGACGCTCATTTCACTTAAACCCTTAAAATTTGATGTTTCCGGTTCTACTGATTGTATTTTTATCATTGTGTCTCATTTTATTGATTACATTTTATTCAATTTTTCAGAATTAGTGTGGGATATTTCTGTGGTTTTTTCCCCACTTTAGTACTGTTTTTGTACTGCATAAATAGTTAGCAGAGTGCCTCTAAATTAAGCCTGACTTCTTTTGTGCCAAACTACTAGAGGGTTAGGCACTGGTTAATTTAGGAACTATTGTGGTTCATCCTGACAAGTATTGTGGTTGTAGCTTCAGAAGGGTTTTCACCTCCCCACCTGCAATCAAAAGCACAGTTTCTTACAATGCCCAATAACTTGCAGGAGCATAAACCAGCAACCATAAAGCAGATGCACAAATAAACCAAATGGTCATACGACTCAGAAGCATCGAAAGAACATTAAAATAGTTTTCTCCTCAAGGTCCTGGGTTACAGATGTATGCAGTATACAGGCCACCAGAAACACTGTTCTATTTTGCTTAGCTCATCTTCATCTGATACTCCCTTACTGACACTTGGTGGAATACTCACACAATGGTGTCTACTAACTTACCAGTAAAGACACAAAAGATATAAGACATCAAAACAGGGGACAAAAACTATGCCGCTGGGCATATCATAAAAAGAGTACCCCCTGCACAAGTGGCTTTTCTGGACTAGTGTAAGAATTTCTGACAACCTAGGAGAAGTGACATTTGCCACTTTCCTTTCCTGTCTATATCAGACACATTTGGGGGTAATTGTGAACCATTTAGTTATTTTTTTTCTTGACAGCTACTGTGGATTGCTTTGCTGTAGGATGTGCCCTGTTTATGCCATCTGCGCTCGACGGGCTATCTATGATATTACAAAAAGCGACACATGGCTCCTTGAGCAATACTGACAGTGTGAACAAGGTTCTAGGATCCAAATATTTGGAAGTAACTTTTTCTAGTTTTCACTGGACCATTCTCTCGATTTTAAAGCAATTCCCTTTGCACCTGTACATGTTCTCTTTACAAAAAGATGCATATGGCTAAACAGGTCACCAAGTAAGGTGATGAATGATTGCCATCCATGTGGTGTCATGCGTCCCTCTTCATCTATTTCCTCTCAATGGATGACCTAGATCATAGATTCACCTATGAGATGGATCATACACCTATGACCTAGAACATAGAACGACATAACATAGAACTGTGCATGTCTGGAAAACGAAAATTTAGGAGTGGGTTAGTAGGGCCTGAGTCACCTCCTAAAGCCAGGCAGAGGGGATACTTGCTTAACTATTGTCTTAAAATCCATAGGCATACAGATGAGTTTTGCACATGCACATTTCACAATATGGGGCCTATTACGATCTCGGTCAGAAAGCCTCTGACCTTAGTTCGGAGGCTTTCTGACCGAGATCGTCGGTTTCAATTCTGACCGCCTAATTAAAATATAGGCAGCCGGAATTGAAACCGGATGGTCATTCTGGCTGGATTCTGACAGGCCAGAGACCCTGACGGCCAGTCGGAGGCCAGGCCGTAATCCCAATGGATGGCGTTTCTGCCGTTAGGATTACGATGCTTGATTTCCGACAGGCTTTCCATATCGGAAAGCGAGTTTGGGGCTCTGGTTGGGGGCCAAGCCCTGTTGATCCCTGCACTTTGTGGCAGGCACCCTGAGGTGCCTGCCACGCGGTGCAGGGATGAACACAACCTCCCATTTCCCTATGGGGGCCTGTGCTACAGCCGATTTACAGCCATATCAAATACTCCCATAGGCAAATATGAGTATGGAACCGCACCATGTGCGGTTGCATTGTAATTAGGCAATCGGGATAGTCAACGGGAAGTCGATCGATCCCAATTCCGCCATGATGTCGGTTGAAGGCAACTCCGACCGACATCATAATCGGCCCCCATGAATTTGGCACAGACTACCCCCTCACTTAATGGGGCATTTAGGGTCTCACTCTAAGGTTTGCAGACAAGCATTACATCCATAAAAAGTGGAGTGTGCACTCAGGGCGGTCATAATGTGCAGCTTGCCATTCTGCTCAGGTGCTTGACACATTTGTAGAGCTCTTGTTTGTAGATAGGCTATGGGAACCTCGGGCAGGGATGCAACTGTCTTTGACACTTATAAGCCTTTGGAACAACAATGTTTATCATGAGAGTTTGGTGTGAAGTGACTACGTTTTGATCGAAGGCAAGCGATTCTCAAATATATCCACCAAAATTTTGGCTGAAAGTTCAAGTTTGAAATACATTTAGTTTAAAACAAAAAATGAGAAGCCTTGAGTTCGTCTTTGGAAATGGCACTTGCCTACAACAATATAAGTTTTTAGGAATGTCACACACTTCAATCCAAATAGAAGCAATTTTTAACAAAGAAAACACATTATTCATTTTTTATTAACGATGAACTCATCATAAGTTCCAAAAACGTAGTTTTTAATAATGTTTTTTCACCATAAATCTGACATTGACTTAATAATCTGTAGTCATTATTTTTTCTGAAAATTATTTCAAAATATTAGATTTCCTTTTCTAACTCAAGCCCTTGCTAATGAGCTCATTAAAGCTTTGGTATCATTGTTCAAACTTTTTATTCAAAGAAAACGTTTCCAAAATAATGATTTAAAACAAAAAAGAATGTGACTAAGTGCTTTTCAAACATAGGGGTCCATTAGTATGGCGGGCGGACTTTGTCCGCCCGCCATAGCCCCGGGAAATGGGACCGCCCGCTATGCATGCAGCAGTCCCGCATGTGAAATTAGGATGCGCCCGCCACACTGGCAGGCGCATCCCGCATTATTAACATTGCGGCTGGCGGTGCTTTCAGCAGCACCCGCCGCAATGTCAAAAATACATGTTGTGCATGTAAATACAGGGAGGTACCATAGGTACCCCCCATGTGCCCACCACCCTCCCAACATCCTGGGGGCCCGCAAAGGGCCCCCAACGTCAAACTACGCATACCTTTCAGTGGCAGCAACGCCACCACGGAAAGGCTGCTTACCGCCTGCATAATGATATGGATGGAGGTGTCTAGAAGACACCGCCACCATATTCAACCCGCTTACGACCGGTCGACGAGTCGACCGGGCGGAAAAGTGGCGGACGGTCTTCCCGTTCGCCACAGTACCCCCCGCAATACTGATATGGCGGGGGTAATTCATATGCGGGCGGTGATTTATGCCCGCCATACTAATGGACCTCATAATGTTTTGAATGATATATTTAATGGCTCCATCAGCGCTCCTATCAAGTTAAGTATTTTGGAATGAATTTGGGAAAAACTTTTGATGTTTATGGGGAAATTCGAGGAAAGGACCTTGGTGAACACCTGTGGGTATAGATCAGGTGCCATTGCAGAGGACGCCACCTTGACCATTCCTAAGACAGGCTGGAACAGAAAATTCTGTTTAGACAGTGGTGACTAGAGATGCTCCTTCTTCACAGAAATAAGAAAGTAGTAACCTTGGAGGTCAATAGATGATCACCAAGGTTTCTCCAATGGGTAGCTCGTGAGCTAATGGTAGCTCTCCAGCTACCTGTCAGTAGCTTCCTGTGTGCATCACCGCTTTCCAAACCACAGTTTTTTTTTAGGTTAAATTAACATATGTATGGCAAAACTGTGTAATCCATGAGGAAAATATTTTTCAGAACTCATAAACTGATGTTTGGTGAAAAATGGCTTGAACTTACAAAATATGTTTAATGATTGTTTAGTGATAAGTCATGTCCAGAGACTTATTCCTAATATGATTACTTTTGTGCCAGGTGCACTGCAGCTGTTGCTGGCATTTATTACCTGAGTATATGCATTCCAAATTGACAAAGCCTTTTTTTTACATAACTTCTGGCACTCTTCTGATGCACTGAGGTGATCACTCATGGTCATCTTGAACATTGTGGTCAGTAATGTAATCTTGCCTGATGTGGTCACTATTACAACACTAATAATAATAGTAGTTTTCCCTGATTTTCGTTTGACATAAGTAGCTCTTATTACTCAGAAGATTGGAGACCCCTGTGCTAGCCAGTCCCCTTGCTGCAACGCATCTTGAATTTGTGTCAGTAGCTTTGTTAACCAAGTGTAATGGGAGAAACTGGCTTGGGGCAAAGAAAGCCAGGTTCAAACTGGTCCCCTGGCTTTATTAGGAAAATGAAATAGTTAAGTGAAGCTTCAGGCACATCCCTGAACCTAGATAATGAGCTTAATCAAAAGCTTCTGCAACAACTGCAGAAAGTCTGAAGACAAGTTCTGAACATTTCAATGGGAAACAAAGGAGACAAGGCTAAGGGTTGAAGTGAGACTTTCCTATATCAAGTTCAGAACTCACTTTTTGGGTGATCAGAGTCCTTGTTATGGTGTGTGTATTAATGTATGGTTCTTGTTTTGTACAAAGTTTAACTAAGGTTTAGGGTTCATAGTGTTCGAGTGCGGCTTATTGAGCGTTCCATTTTTGACAGATAATATGCTGTGCCCTGTGGTCAACACCGGATGGTCTCTGTATCCGACAAGTAAATCTTTAATTAGCCATACTATCTTCTCGTGCGTCATTTGTTTTATTTGTGAAAACACAACAGTACCCTTTGTCTGAAAGGAGGGAAGTCAGCCTCCTAATGGAGGCTGACTTCCCAGGGGAGTCAAGCACTTCTCCAGGGAACCATGCAGGTTTTTCGGTTGTGTCTGCAGAATTGGCAAAGTGGGCAGGGACATCTTAAGGATTTTGGGGGCCCTGGGCCTAACATATTTTGGGGTACCCTGATTGGAACAGCTCCAAATGTATGATCCAACTTCAGCTTTTTCATGTTGTCTTTGGCTAGGTCACTGACACTGCAGAGGTACGCTAGTCTAAATTATAAATGTGTTTCCATCTAATATTCAGGGATAGAGATGGGTGTTTTCAATATTGTAATACAGCAGCAGCTCACTGATATTATTGCAAACAATGTCTGTGAACCACTGCAATTTTTCAAAAGTGAGGTTCTGTTTCACTCTAAAGAAACTTTTTATGAATGTTGCATGGTGTTGAAAAACAAACATTTCTTTTCATAATGTCTATAAAAGACTCCCACACATCACCCATATTAAAAAAAAACTAAAAGAAAATGGTATTTAAAACAATCTATGTTTAAGAATCATGCACCGTTATAGGGGCAGGACTTTGTGGAGAACAGAACAGGATCTATCAGAGGGCCACTCTAAAAGGCTTGGTTAGCATGCACTGTTCCCTGCCTGAGTATTAATGGCTCTAACAATAAAGTAAATTGGGTATTTTTTACTTTGTAAATTCCACAGAACAGTTTCCTTGGCTTTTGAGGTGCAGAAGAGAAATTACATAGCTGCTTCTAAAGGAAGAAATTATGCAAATTTCAAGAGGTTGTCCCAGTTTTAAAGTTTGAAACAAACCATCACCCTGGTAAAGTTCTGTTGGGTCAGGAGCAAAGATGCATTCTGATACCTCTTCCTCTGGCACAGTGCTGTCTTCTAATCTAGAATTAAAAAGGGTGAATTTGGCCTTCGTCCTGACACAGAGATGTGCTCTGACTGCAGCAGTTTGTGTGACTTCCCATCACCAAGGGAACAATAAGTAAAATATGTACAATGAAGACCTCTCTGGTAGAAGTTGTACAATATGTAAGCAATACATATTTCACATATAACATGTTAAACACAACGAATCACATACCTAATGTGGCAATTCAAGTTATCTTCTTGCCATGAGCAGTTGTAGACAAAGAGTCTGGAGAGGTGTTGAAGGTTCAAGTTTCTTTATTCATAGAAGATCCCAGTCATCCATCTGCAGGTCTCCCTCCAACTGACACATCTCTTTCAAGGAGTCACATTCCATCCCCATGGGAACCCACAGCATATGACATTATAGTGACACCTCAGCTGTGCTTGATCAAGCCGAGCTGTGATTCCCAATGCATCATGTCCAGAAGGGACTACGTCATACCTCCTTCCTCTGATTATTAACAAAACAAAACAATAAAATTTACAGGATAAGGATTAAGGCAATAACTCATATACTACGGTAAATGTACATCAGCTATATGAAACAACAACCACAACAGAGATCAAAGAAAATCTTCCAAGTGCTTGGGTTATCTCACCATCCTGCCTGATCTTCTTGTTACAACCCCACCATATGACTTAGGTGAGTTTTTGACGTTACCACAACCCCCTTTGTATAAGACAACTCTGTTCCTATTTCAAATGTAATGATTCTGTGTTCGTACAGCATTGTTAAAGGTCTTGACCACTAGAATGGGTTTGGAATACTTCATAACACCACAAAATCCAGGAAGTTAAATCATGACATAGTCCCCAACCTGCACATTCAGCCTCTTCACAGAATGCTTAACATCAAAATATTTTCTTCTATGCATTACTTTCTTCTCTTCTCTCATGCACCAATTGTAATCATCACACTCCCTGCCTATTTCACATTTATAGTCATTTACCCAGGGAGGTTCAACAAATGTGTTTGGTAACCTACCTCTAAAAAGCTGAAAAGGTGTTTTCCCAGTGGCGCAATGAGGGGTGAACCTATACATTTCAATCTGCTTCAATAGCTCTTCTTTTCTAGTTAAGGGGGTTAGATGTGGCTAAAGCAATAGTTTCTTTCAGAACTCTGTTTGGTCTTTCCACCATTCCATTTGTCTCTGGATGGTGCAGTGAGCACCTCTTATGCTCAATGGACCTATCGGACAGAAATTTTGTAATTTCTTTAGAGGTTAATTGCACCCTGTTGTCAGTGAGAATGGTGCGTGGGAATCCTTCACATGCAAAAAGAACTTCCAAGAAGTTGATTACAACTTTGCTTTCAATAGTATTAGAGGTACAAATTTCCGGCCACCTGGAGAGCATATCAATCACAACAATGACAAACTTCTGCAAATTTCCTTCATAAATCAAAACCTCAGCTGTGCTTGATCAAGCACAGCTGTGATCATCAAAGCATCATGCCCAGAAGGGTATACCACACCTAATAATTCCTGTTAGCTTCCGGAGTGAAGCGTTAGACAGAATGCTTCTTCTTGGCGCTGTAACTGTTTTTGGCACGATCTGGCAGCATTTCATAGCTGACAGCTCCCTGCCCCTCCCTTGTTCTGATGTCCATTCAGTTCTGGCATGAGGTGCAACCACTGTCCATTTATTTATTTTTTGCAGCTTACAGGATCCATTTCACAATGCTATCAAAAAGCTGATTCTTTTCTGTACTTGTTGGTAAAAGGAAAGTTGCTCACCCTTTGAAGTAGCTCAATGCCAGCTTAATTTCTCACTTCGATTGAATTAAAAGTCCATGTGCCACAGAAGCATAAAAAAATAAACAAACCATTTAACTCAAGCTTTGTCACTCTGCACACTCTGTGAAAGATGGGTAAAGTTTCTCCGTGACCCGTGTGCCACTATAAAGTAATTAGCAAACATTATTATCTGGTGATCCCTTCCTTGGCAGCATTATTGTAACTCCGAATACCTTAGTGTTAGGTTCTGTGCTTAGTACCTGGGGCATGAGCCACCTTGGCAACCACTGTCAAGGTGGATGTAGAGTGTTGAGAGCTAAGACAGTTGCTGGTTGCTGCTTGCTCTGACGGTCGCATTTGACTTACTTTTAAATAAACCCTGAAAAGTGCTTACTTTTGATCTGTGGTGATTTGGAACCTTTTACTTAGGTCTACCCAAAAATAAATAGCAAGTGCTCCACAGTTCAGACTTTAACATCCCTGTTACAGGATAATCCTAAGTGATAAGTGAAAATGCTGAGGTTTTTAAAAGTTGAATATTCAAATAGGTCAAAGTTCATTTTCACAACACAATTCGACTTTCAGAATACTTTTCGGTATTCTCAATGTCTTTTGAACAACTCCAAAGGGAAGCAACAGTTCTGTGTGCAATATAAATCCTAGCTCTGAATATCAAGATCCAGCCTACAGCAACATGAATCACAATTACATGGTAAAGACGCTGTTGGCTATGAGGAAAATTAATACCAGAAGTCTAAGATGGCCACTGCATCTCCAAATTATGTGGGACTTCACACCAGTTGGGAAATGTAGCTTGCTGTCAGGGCACAAGAGTACATTATTTAGCCACATAAAGTTTTTCTCCAGACAGTGGTGACACTCTGCAAGGACCAGCTTTTCCTTCTCTGAGGGAGAATTAACATGAGCGGATTTTGAGTATTGTTCCCACACCCTTGCAAACTATTAAGCGGTGAGCCATGTCTCCAGTCAAGCTGTGTGTCTTGAATAAAAATTTGTGCAACAAACATTGGCCCAAAAAGATTAGAGGGAGGTTTCCATGACCACTCTACAGGGCTAATCCAATCCAGTTCCCAAAAACTGCACCTTTTATCTGACAGTGCTTGCATCTAAAATCTTATCTACCGCATCCACATTTTTAGGATTTACCCGGGATGGCATATTTTTACATAACAGGGTTTCAACAAAGATAAATGAAAAACAGGGTAGGTTTTCACAGACTGAAGTAATATCAATCATACCATAACTTTATTCACAATCTGTTCAAACCATAACTAGAGCAACAAATGTAGGTCTCAATCTAGATGATTTCTTCATATGCAATTTGTTTAGTAAATCCCCATACATTTTTGCCCACCACATTTATTGGGGTATTAGAATTCCTTTTCGATCAGGATAGAATTTATAAGTAATTTAGTAACACTTACTTTAGTTGAAAGTCTTTAGTATTCACAATTGTTGGTGCAGCCACTGGAATTACTATGCAAGTTGCTTTTGGGTAACTCTACAATAAAATCTGCTGACATTGTATGCCAAGTTCCAGGTCAAACAAGCAATGATTTCAACAATTATATTGCTTTAATATGTTAACTCTTAACATGAGCAGAGACTGAACGTGTTTGTTCATTACTCATAACATCAGCGAACAGACCTAGGCACCAAAAATATCTCTTTACTTCTGTTAAAGTCTTAGCTAATCCAGGATTTCATCCACCTTTGAATCATGAAGTCAACTCATTCCATTTTGCATTATTTGAAGGTAAGTATATAACTGTCCCTTGAAAAAAAATCCATGTCTTACATGTTGATCTTCTTGTTCCTTTAACCAAGTCTGTTCATCCACAGATTGACTTTCTGGAATTAATTTTGTCAGATATGAGTCTACACTAATTAAGGCAAAGGAATCATACCATTATTTGAGAGTAAACATAGTGGTGGATCCTCTGTCAACGGATTTTCACCCTCATGTTGAGCTTGTCATGGTAGAGCATCATCCTCAACAATAAAGGAAAGTGATATATGTGATTATGTGAGGGCATTTAGTCAACTAAGACCAAGATCTAATTTATTCTTACAATCATTGCTATTGTATGGGGGTGCAACATGTGCTTTTTTCTTACAAATTACATCAGCTAACTATGAAACCGGACTGGACCTGACAACATAAGAGTACCATGCACTAACTTGCCATCTTCAGGACTTAATTTCAGGAATTTACAGTGTTCTGTTGTGTTGTGTGCAGATTTAGATTCCGTATGAAGGTTTACCGATTCATGCCCTTATATAGGTACAATTCACATTGCCCTTATTTGGACATAGAAATCCGGCCCTTATTTAGACATTGTCCGCACAAACCAAATATAGGCATGCCCACCTACATCGGTCCATCCACGTCACAACGAATTCTTGGAAAACCAGACCGTTAAGCCTTTAGGAATTTGCCGCAGCTTGAATAATGATTTCTCCAAGAACTCATTAAGTATGCATGAACATCTATTCCTTAGGGGTTCATTCATGACGTTCCTCTGCCCGACTTTTACGTCAATACTGGCATTCCTAGACACCTTCAAGGTATAAATATACCAGCACTTGCCCTGGCAAATTGCGGTTCCCGGAGGATTCGATCCAACCCAGACTACGCGGTTCGCCGCAGCAAGTTCGGAAGGAGATCGAGTTCCAGCCTGATGCACTGACCTGATGCTGCCATCCTCCTCGCCGAGAATCCAGCTCCAGTGCTCTCTGACTTCCCTTGCGGGGGGTTAAACTATCGAGTCCAGAAAAGAGATTCCAACCTCTCTCATTCTAAGGTATGGAGCTGACTAGAACTTAGAGAAACTTTTGGCAACTCTTGGCTAAACTAAAATATAGCTAGCTACACTTTAGAAATGGCACCTACTTCAAACCTCGTACTGCACTTAGGTTAGGTGCACTGGGGTAGAACAATTTAGAAGCATCAGATGAGTATCACATTTTAGCTTATGTTATTTATGTATATATTTTGATTAATATATGTCATAGCTACAAACCATGCTATTGCAGTATTATTTTATCTTACTGCTAACCTCGTACATATTGTACTTCGCCGTCTGTCTTATGATTGTAGCAATTCCTATCTCTTGCATGAGAAATAAGACTGTTCAATAAACCCTTTCATTGAAACGCCCGCCTCTCTATTTCTGTGCAACTCTGTAGAAACGAAGCATGCACGATTGACTGAGTGAAACTGTTATCTATTGTTTGCACGATTCTGAGACTGTTCCGATTCTAAAGGGAAACAAAGTTGTCATGTTTATGCGGTTGTCAGAGACTAATCCCTTCTTGTATATTCGAGAAGTTTCTAGTGACCTCTGCGTTAGCTAGCACAAATAAGTAATTACGTTTAATATACTCGAGGAAAGCGAGAGGAAAGGTGAAGGGAAAAGGCAACTTGCCAACATACGTTTGTTTGTTCGATTTTCTGTACGGGCTTCGGATCCAGCTTCTGGTCTCTGCATGCTCGGCGTTGCACGGTGCAGTCACGGCGTGCACAGCGAGTCCTGGGGAGAGGGAGCAGTGTTGGATGAGAGCCGCGTTTGAGCTCTGTAGAGGTCAGAGAGCCACTGCAAGGATTCCCTTCCGGGGGAGGGGAGGATGAGACAGCAACAGGTGATGTGGAGAGCGTGGAGCCCAGTTGGAAGCTTTCCCTGCACTTCATCAAGATACGTTAGAGGAGGAGGACCCTGCAGCTGCACAGCAGAGAAAGGTCACAATATGAGGTAAGGACACAAACTGCAAAAGTGAGTCAGGGGCACAGAGTTAAAAGTGCAGTGTCTAAGGAATACAAAGATCAGAGGGAGAGTGGCAAACCTTTAAGATATGCAATAAGAAGTGCCTGTAAAGAGGCTCTTACTTCTGATTTCCATTCAGTATCAAAGAGGTCAACTCAGGCAGAGGCAGTAAGCATTAGTAGTGAGGTTTCCTCTTTAGCCCCTCTCATTGCTAAAAAAACAGCCACCTGTAGAAAGGGGAAGGGCATATAAAAACTGTGAAATTTGACTGTAAGGAAAAGAATACCCCTTCACTGTGTACTTACTGTAAATGTGGTGCCTAAAACTTTAATCTTGAGTGAGGGGTGGGGAGAGGAAAGTATCTGGGAAGAACCACAGGAGGTAGTTTCTAATCTTGGAATACTACTCCTAGGTGGTAATATGGAAGTTGGAGGACCCGTAAACTTCGGGAAGGTAGACAGCAGCATACAGCAACAGCAAGTTTTGATGGCAAGAGGACAATTTCCCCCGGGTGGTGAGACCCCACTCAGAGGAAAAGTTTTGCCAAATACATAGCCTACTATAGGCTTAACAGTTACTCAAATCAAACATCCACAACAGAGGCGGAGATGTGTCATTTGGTTGGGACTTTGATCCCAGCCCTTACTTTACAGATTAGGAGTAATTTAACCAAAAAGAGATCCGGCTAACATGTGATAACCTAGAAAAGGAGATAGATGACCTAGCAGATAGAACTGCCATTTTGGAGGATATGGTAGAGAATCTAAAATCTATGGTAGAGACTAATAGAGATGAAATACATTTTCAGAAAGCAAAAGAGGAAGGATGTCAGGAGAAATTAGAGTCCTTGGAAAATAATCGGGGGAGGAATAATCTGAGGATTCTAAATGTTCCAGAGGGGGCAGAGGGAAATAACTTAAAAATATTTGTGGCAAGATTGATCAAATCAGGGACCAAAATTGAGGACACAGATTAAGGCATCTTAAAGGATATTCGGAGGGTACATAGTGAGGTCATTCAGTTTCCGATCTCGTTCGTATTTAACCACCATTTTGTGTCTGTCTGCCATTTTGTGTTGCCCTCACTCAGGCGGCACGGTGAACGAAGAGTTGTTTTTCCTCATCCTACTGCAACGTGTCAAATAACCTCCTTCCTCTGTTTATAGCTGGTGTCAGGGTCCGGCCAACTCCACTAATCCTCGTCTGGTCTGACTGATCCCTGTTTCAACTATCCGTTGGTTCGCACCATTCTTTCCTGACTTTATCTTATCCTCTGGCCTTCGCTATTCTTTACTCGTATTCTCTCATTTCACAACTGTCCTCTAGGCCATACAAATGTGTCCTGCCACCTGCAAGTCGACTTATAAACACTACCACTGATTAACTTGTGGGGAAGGGTGACAAACACTGTTGGGAGAGGGGCTTATTTGAGTTACTCAATATCTTGTTTTCACATTCTTCTCATTGGTTGACCCTGTATGCATTGGGAGTGTTCTTTGTGAATATGTATGTTATAAAAGATTGTGCGCCACGAAGTAAAGTGACAGTTTCCCAAGAACATACCGAGTGTACTTCTGGGACAACTGTACTTAGCTGCAGCTAATAAATCTTATCTTCTACGCCTAACGGAGTGTCCCATGTCTCTGTTCGACAAAGCAGGTGAACTCAGGAGATTAAGGCGTACCCTGCACCGCCAGGCCCCTAAGGTCTTGGTTCTTCAATTGGCGCCCGAACGTGGGCCGGCTTCAGAGGTAGCAGTTCTTGCCCGAGGATCGTGAGGAGCCCCGCAGGAAAATTCTGGAGGAATCGCAAACCACGTCAAGCGACCCTGTATGTCGAAGTGGTCTGAAGATCTTTTGCAGCGCGGTTTCTCCTTTCTGACGGCTGCTGATGATTGCTGCCCTGACTGCCGCCCTGCTTTGGTCCCTTTGATGATGTTTGGTATCGCGAGACATTAGACGGGCCTCTGTTGGCGTAAGAAGACACTTAGTTAAGTATTGGTGGGTAGCTCCCACTATTTTTGTTTCGATTTGGGTCTTTGATTCGGCTATTGCAAAAGCCGAAGCCGAGGGGTGGGTACGTTTGTGCTATAGTATTTGATTTAACCCCTTGATGTTTGTAAACAGTCCAGTGAAATAACGATGCCTGGTCTGAATACGTTTAAGAAGTTCTGTTGCTTTGGTTGTAATAGGGATTCCCGGCTGGAGGACGCTTGTCCGATTCCTCCGGTTGGAACTCCCACCTATGAGCTTTATGCAAAACATGGTGTCGGCCCCATTGCCTTTAATAAGGCATGGATCCGATACACGAAGAACGATGGCGTTCTACAGTGGCCACTAAATGGTAGTTTTGAGCCTGACATATTAGACAATTTGGAAGCGATATTGTTCAAAAAACAAGCCCGGCCGGCAATGTTTGACTCTTTTCGCCTCTGGCATAAGGAAGCCAAACAGAAAGAAATTAAGCAGGCAACACGAGATAAGAAAGCACAAATTATGACGATTATACAGGCTGCCTAGCAGTTTAAAGATAATGAGATTGATAATGCAACAGAAATTTCAGAGAGACAGCATCGTATGGCAATAGATAGATGCTATCCGGTGTTGCCTAATTCCCCTTCTGATAAAAGTAAGGATCTGGAGGAAGACCCTTTGATGTCTCACCTATTGAGATTGCCTCCACCCTATGTACAAGGTGCTAATGCACACCCGTTGTTACAACCTGTTCAGCTACCTGTTGCCCCCCCCCCCTGTTCCGGTTCTTCCACAATTGCCTCATCCGGTATTGCCACCCCCACCTCTCGTGCCACCGATTCCTTTGTCTCCATCCCCTGAACCTCAATCTTCTTTGCCTTCGGCGCCCCTTATAACTGCCAGTTCCTCTCCTGTATCGCCTAATACCTTGTCCCCTGTCCTTATGTCTAATTCTCCCACTGTGCGCAAACGAATATCTGGTTCTCTTTCCGCCTTTCTTTGAGACTCTAAACATGTCTCCGGCTTTTTCTCGAAGACAGTCTCGTAGTCAACTTCCAGGTTCCGACGAACGGGTGGTATTGGACTCTCTCGCTCGCAAATGGATCGAGAAGGGTCCCCAGTATAGTGTGAAAGATATCATGGCCACCTTTCATCAGTGGGAAGCGCCCACGCAGAGATATGTATTTAATGTTATGTTTGACACTCTCGCTAAAGAATGGGAGGATATGGATTTGGGTTTACTTCCCCAGGGTTTGTTGGATGTTCAGGCTAATTTCGATAAAGGACTCATTGTGGGTTCTAAGGTTGAGGACGCTGTAAGGACACTTGTTACTTTTAGGTCGTTATTTTATTCACAAACTTTTCTTGATTCTGATCCTGCTGTTCGGCAGACATTGAAACATTACCCAATGAGAGAGGTTCCTCCGATATGGAGGGAAGAGGTTGCGCAAGCAGGTAATAATCCAGCTATTCCCACTCACTTCCAGCGTATATGGGTACATGTGCCCTGGAAGAGATCTGATGTTTTGGCCCTCAAACAATCTTTACCGGATCCCCGTAAAAACCCTGCTGGTCATTATAAAGAATTGTCTCAGACTGTTGATGCCTGTATTATGAACTTAGCGGATATTGACATGCTGATGGGAAATGTAGTCCCACAAGCGTTATGGGCTCGGATTCATAGAGAGGATCACGTTCAAGAATTGGGTGGTACATGGGATGCTATAACTGCCTCGGGTAGAGCACAAGTGGGTGGTGCTAAGCCTGATGTTTTGATCACAGAACTCCCTGGTAGGATTATTACTTTAATGAAAACAATGATGCCCGCCTTACGAGTAAATTGGGATAAATTAGCTGCGTGTAAACAGAAGAAAGATGAGAGTGTCTCCGATCTCTTCACTCGTTTTGAGGAGACGTTTATTGATCACAGTGGTCAGGATATGACTACGGAGGGTGGACAGCAATTATTTGTAGATAAGTTCGTATTCAATTTGCTCCCCGAGTTGTCATATAAGTTAAAAGACTCTGAAAGTTCATGGGCTGTTTCTTCTTCGGCTCAGATATTGGCTACTGCTCAATATTACAAAAACAGGGACAAAGAGGAAAAAGACAAGCAAGAGAAAAAGACTAAAGAATTAAAAACAAAGGTTCTTCTGCAACAAGCTTATCCTCCTCGCTCTGCTCAGCGCCAGTTTCAACAGCCTCCCCAGTTTCAGAGGGTGTTTCAAAAACCTGAGCCATATATTTCGCGGCCTTTGTTAGGTCCCAACCAATGCGCATATTGTAGGGAGGAAGGTCATTTTAAGAATAGCTGCCCGGTTTTATTACAGCGTAATGGAGGACTATCTACTCAACGAGGTCGTGGTGGTTCCCAGTCAGCGCCCAGGGGTAGCGGTCGAGGTATGTCGCCCCAGACACAGCGTTCCCCTCCACCTCCAAATTCTATGAACTACTTTGATCAACAAAATACTCAGTCTACACAGTATTACAATGATGATTACTATGTTGAAGGTGAGAATGACGGTCTTCACGCTAACTAGGACAGCCATAGACAAAGTAAGGGAGTTGTATCGATTCCAGTAGATCCGAATGGGCCTTATGTTAATGTCACTACAATGGGTGTTTCAGAGCCATTTCTTTTAGATACTGGTGCGATGAGAAGTTCTATTATTCACTCCAAACTCCCTGGGGCACCTTTGTCTGGCTTAACAAACGTATCCGTAGGATTTTCTGGCGCCCCAATTCATAGCCCGGTCTCTTGTCCTCTGCCTATTTCAATTGGTTCTTATGATTTGGAAGCTCTGCTTCTTCTAACGACTGGTTGCAGCAAAAATCTGTTGGGTTTGGATTTATTGAAAAGACTGCATGCAACGATATATTGTTCTCCTTCTGGTGTACATCTCGTTTTGGGGCAGAAACTGACTTCCCCAATGTATTTGTCTAAAGATCAATTTCCACAGGAATTGCTCTCTCTCCCTGCAACACTTTGGGCTACGGGTCCAAATGATGTTGGTTGTCTTGAGATCCCACCCTATGTTGTTACCCTCAAGCCCAATGCTAAATTGCCACACATCCCTCAATACAAAATTCCCAATGATGGTGAAAGTGCACTTTTTGCTATTATTTATGATTTGGTTCAGAAGGGTGTGGTCGAGGAGACAAGGGGAAATGTATGCAACAGTCATGTTCTTCCGGTTCTTAAACGCACCGATCCTTCTCAGCCTCCTGTTTATCGCTTTGTTATTGATCTCCGGGAGGTTAATAAAATTGTTGTACCACAGTTTCCTGTTGTTCCAGATATCACTGCCCTGTTAACTATGATACCTGCCTCGGCAGCTTGGTTTTCTGTTATCGATCTGAAAAATGCTTTCTTCAGCATCCCCATTGCTGAAGAGAGTAGGGATATTTTTGGCTTCTCTTTAGGAGGCCGAAGTTTCCGGTTCAAGCGCGCACCCCAAGGCTATTGTGAAAGTCCCTCCATCTATAGCCAAGCTCTGAAATGCCAGCTTGATGCTTTTCCTTTGCCGCCAGGTGCTACCCTTATTCAGTATGTGGATGATTTATTAATTGCTGCTGATTCAGAGGATATTTGCAAAAACGTGACTATTGCACTACTGCGTCACTTGTCTGACCTTCACCATAAGGTTTCACCTTCTAAATTACAATACGCCCGCCAAGAGGTTACCTATCTAGGTCATCCCTTGTCGAAGAAGGGAAGGCGACTGACCCCAGAACGTATTCAAGCAATTGCACAAATGTCTGTGCCATCCACACAAAGAGAAGTGCATGCCTTTCTGGGCATTACCTCTTATTGTAGACAGTGGATTCCAAATTTTTCTTTGTTGGCTAAACCTTTGTTGGCACTCACTTTGAAAGACACACCCCAACCCCTTCCTTGGACTGATGAATGTCAGAAGAGTTTTTCTGATTTACGTGCTGCTCTGTGCTCTGCTCCTGTGTTGGGTACCCCGGATTACAGTAAGCCCTTCACGCTCTATGTCCATGAAAGAGAGGGTTGTGCGTTGTCAGTCTTAACACAACAATTTGGAGACAAGCAGCGGCCATGTGCCTACTTTTCGGCTACATTAGATCCAGTAGCCAAGGCATTGCCTATTTGTCTTAAAGCTACAGCAGCAGCAGCAATTTCTATTCGTCAATCTGCTGGAGTGGTGCTTGATAACACTCTTATTGTCATGGTACCACATGCAGTGGATACCTTGCTAAATAGGACAAAAACGCAGCATCTTACAAGCGCCCGCTTGTCTGGGTATGAACTGACGCTCTTGGCTAGACACATGCACATAAAACGATGTAACACTTTAAATCCAGCCACATTGTTACCTCTTCCAGAAGAGAAAGGTATTCAGGAACAACATGATCGTTTTCTCTGTACTGAGGAGGAGACAAAAGGTAGGATTGATTTGAAAGATACACCACTAATGGACCCGGATGGGATCCTATGGGTGGATGGTTCTTGTTTTAAACTCCCTAATGGTGAAACAACTTCAGCTTACACTGTTACCACCTTGCATACAATTGTGGAGACAGCACGCATCAGACATAATTCAGCTCAGGCGGCTGAACTGATAGCTTTGACCAGAACATGTGTGTTATCTAAGGGGAAGAGAGTGAATGTATATACCGACAGCCAGTATGCGTTTGGTGTGGCGCATAGCTTTGGACGTTTGTGGAAGGAAAGAGGATTCTTTACCTCCCACGGTACCAAAATACAGCATGGTCAGTTGGTAACTGATCTTCTTGAGTCACTTGCTTTGCCCACCCAGATAGCAATCGTAAAGTGTAGTGCGCATAAGAGGATTACTGATAATGTTGGTCGCGTGAATGCTTTTGCGGATGAGGTAGCGAAAGAAACAGCCAGAGATGCTATGAGTCGCATGTATGTTGCGGGCCCTGCAAATTGGGTCAAGGAAAAAGGAATGTGTGAGGATACTATAGAAAGTGTGAGATCGATTCAAGGAGAGGCTACAGAGAAAGAGTTGAGTAAGTGGAAAGAGAGTACAGGAATGTTAGACGCGATGGGATGTTGGATAGAATTGTCAGAACAACAGCGTTGGCTGTTACCAGATGCCTATGTACTGCCTGTAGTTGCTATGGCACATGGTCCAGCCCACATCAGTGCGAAAGGAATATGTAAGCTTCTGGCTCCAGTGTGGCTGAACGAAGGGATTCCAAACTGTGCAGATAATTTAGTGAAGCATTGTATCTATTGCTTGATGCATAATCCAGGAAAGGGAACCCCAACTCCGGCAGGTCATTTTGCTCCCCCAACATATCCTTTTGAGGTGTTGCAAATTGATTATATTCACATGGAACGATGCAACAATCTCAAATATGTTTTGGTGGTGGTGTGTGCCTTCTCCAGATGGATAGAGGCCTACCCCCTGAAAGACAACACTGCTTTGTCCACTGCCAAAGTTCTTCTGAAAGAGTTCTTCCCTAGGTTTGGTTTGCCGCGCATTGTCTGGAGTGACAATGGAAGTGAACTTGTGGGCCAAATTATGAAAAAGGTGTGTGCCGGCCTTGGGATCGTCCAGAAATTCCATGCGGCGAACCATCCCCAATCAGCGGGTTTGGTAGAGTGCTATAACGGCACTCTCAAACTTAAGCTTGCAAAGGTACAGGCCAGCACGGGACTTGCCTGGCCCGATGATTTACCTTTGGCTCTCCTATCCACTAGAACAGCTGTACATTCTCGTTTGGGACTCAGCCCATACGAGGTTGTTTTTTGGGCGCCCGGCTAATGTTTGGCGAGTCCCTCGCCCTAAAAAGTATTCTGACATACAGTATCCAATGCTGATTGATTATTTGCATGACCTCACCACTAAATTACGTGTTCTCCACCAACAGGTTTGAGACGCTTTACCAGAGGCCTCCACAGACCCAGGTCATTCTATCCAACTGGGAGACTGGGTCTGTGTGAAAAATTTTCAGAGGACAAGGAATTTGGAGCCTTGTTGGAGGGCGCCTCGACAGGTCCTTCTAGTCATGCGTACAGCAGTGAAGGTCGAAGGGAAAAAGAACTGGATCCATGGCGTGCACTGCAAAAAGGTGCCCTTGTCCTTGCCTTTTGACCAGTGGGTCCGTAAGGGTGTAGGTGATTTTGAAGGCGAAAGGGTCCCTTGGTTTGTACCTTTCAGTAGTGCACACCTAAATAGAGCTTGGTCTGAAAAAGAAGATGACGATGTTTTACAAGAAGCAGTGCCGCCACATCTTCGATTGAACACTACAGATCCACAGACACTATTTCAGGACCAAACTGTACTGAACAGAACTCGATATAATTTAAGGCCTAGACTGGTCAAGGACACCTGAAATTTTCATCTCTTTCATGACATGTATCATCTGTCCAGGTTGCAGGGTCACGGTAGGAGTCTTGGTTCGTGACCTGTATAGTGGCTAGGCCCCCAGGACTTGCAGTGTCATAGGACGGCTAATAATCACAGCCAAGTGAGTAAGGAAGATTGCCGTGAGCAACAATTTTAGAGGATGGATGTCAAATTGCAGAAGAATAACAAGAAGGAAGAGATGAAAAAGAAATATTGTAAATTAGTGTACAGTCAATGTGGCATAACATTGTGTGTTCTTATGTTTTTTAGTATCTTATTGGCTTGTATAGGTTGGATTGTTCATGTTATGCAGCACAAATCTGTTCCTGCTTCTATTTCCTTGCCTTTTCATTCTACTATCTCCCCACATCAATTATATACGCTTCCCCAACATGAACTAATCAGGAGAACAGAATATTTTAACAATTCATTTGTCCAGTTATTGCACCAACACCAATTGGTAGTCAACACATCCGACTGTTGGGTGTGTGGACTTATGCCTCATACCACAGAAAAAGGGATGCCATATTTAGCCCTTCCATTTTCCTATGAAGGTTCCGCTTGGGTCTATTTTGTAATGTTTTCAAATGCATATCAGAACCGGTTTAGACATCCAGCTGGTTCATATGGTAGTGGACAAGATTTTAGTCAAAGTTTTCTGGCTAGAATCGTGGAGAATGGTAAGATTCCCGTTGATGAGAAACGGGTATACGATGCTTGGAACGTGACTCGTTACGCCACTAGCCTTACAGATAGGAGTAGACAGGGAAAATCTCCACCAATTTGGACTGTGCCTCATCGAGGTAACTTTTGTCTACAAATAAATGGCCAGACTGCTGACACTGGACAAGGAAAGAGTGTTTGTTCCCATACGTACATTCACACATCTCAGAATTCACCACCGTTAGTGCCATCCCAGGGCACGTATTTTGTCTGCCACGATAGAGCCTACACGTGGCTACCGCCGGATTTTTCAGGAACATGCTATAAAGCCTTTCTTCTCCCCCCTACATATACTGCTCCTTCGGGACATCACAGAAACAGATATGGCAGAGGGATTATTGATTCTAAAGACACGGCAGGACAAGAGGGAGGTGATTTCCTTAAAGGATTTCTTCCTTTTTGGGGCCCGATGGCCAACAGTAGAAACATGAGACAATTGGTTCGTGTTGTTGAGTATACCATAGATGTCACTGTGGGAGCCTTGAGCAATCTCACAGCTGAACTTCAGGCGGATCGTCTCATGACATTGCAGAACCGGATTGCTTTGGATGTTATTCTTGCAGATCGTGGTGGAGTTTGTAAATTGATCGGATCTAGCTGTTGCATTTATATACCTGACGACGCCCCTATGGGATACCAAGCCATCTCCAAATTACATGTGATCTCCGAGTCGATTCATCAGGACGAAGGAGATTGGTCTTTGTTGGAATGGTTTTGGGGATTACTGTCCAAATGGGGATGGAAGGTATTAACATTCCTTGGAGTAATTTTGGCCATCATTTTTTCCTGTTGTCTCTGTATGCAGTGTGGCCCCGCCATCTGTGGTCTTTGTGCCACTATGTGTGTTCCAAGGCCTGTGCCACGGAAGACGGAGAGCATTAAAATGATGTTGCAGCAACAGCTTGATGACCTCATGGCCATTGACGTTGACTCAGATTAAAATGAGTCTGTGTGTCTTGCCTGAGTAATGGCAAAAGGAGGGTCTGAGGTAATTCAGTTTCCGATCTTGTTCGTATTTAACCACCATTTTGTGTCTTTCTGCCATTTTGTGTTGCCCTCACTCAGGCGGCACGGTGAACACAGAGTTGTTTTTCCTCATCCTACTGCAACGTGTCAAATAACCTCCTGCCTCTGTTTATAGCTGGTGTCAGGGTCCGGCCGACTCCACTAATCCTCGTCTGGTCTGACTGATCCCTGTTTCAACTATCCATTGGTTCGCACCATTCTTTCCTGACTTTATCTTATCCTCTGGCCTTCGCTATTCTTTACTCGTATTCTCTCATTTCACAACGGTCCTCTAGGCCATACAAATGTGTCCTGCCACCTGCAAGTCGACTTATAAACACTACCACTGATTAACTTGTGGGGAAGGGTGACAAACACTGTTGGGAGAGGGGCTTATTTGAGTTACTCAATATCTTGTTTTCACATTCTTCTCATTGGTTGACCCTGTATGCATTGGGAGTGTTCTTTGTGAATATGTATGTTATAAAAGATTGTGCGCCACGAAGTAAAGTGGCAGTCTCCTAAGAACATACCGAGTGTACTTCTGGGACAACTGTACTTAGCTGCAGCTAATATATCTTTCTTTTACGCCTAACGGAGTGTCCCATGTCTCTGTTCGACAAAACAGGTGAACTCAGGAGATTAAGGCGTACCCTGCGCCGCCAGGCCCCTAAGGTCTTGGTTCTTCAATAGGGACCCCTTTAGAATGAACCCCAACAGAAGTAAGCCCAGAAAGATTCTAGATAATGTTCACACTTTTACCACAAAAGAGCGTATTCTTCTAAGTGCTTTAAAATTGAAGTCGTTGAAAGTCGATGGCATAACTCTTGAAATGAGATCAGATGTTTCACAGATTACGTCAAATAAACAGTGGGCATTGGAGAAAAGGATGGATTTATGAAAGAAATTGGAGGCCACAGTGCAGTTGAAATTTCCCGTCACTCTTAGAGTGAAGTATAATATTAAGATGCATAACTACAGGTGTTACAAAGAAGATGATTTTATAAAAAGTATTACTGGTACAGCAGTAGATTGATCTAGAGACAAGGGATGGAAATAGTTGAATTTGAGGGTTCCCCATAACATCGGGCCATTCTCTTTTTATTTTATTTCTTCTTTCACTAGGGTATATTTCTGTGGATGTGCTTCCTAAGACTATAGGCCATGAGAAAGATAGGACAGGATCTCCAGGGGTGGGGGGGAGATAGAAGTAGGTACACTGGGTGGGGAGCATTAGGGAAAAAACAAAGATATAACCTCAAACGCTTTAGGTTTTTTAGACGCCCTTCTAGCTGCTATACATCTTACCCATGGGCATTCATTATTCTAGTCAAGGGTAGATGGTTAGCGATATGACAGCCAATATAAATCTTTACCTTGAAACATAAATGGTTTTCGGGTGAAAGAGAGAAGAGAAAGATTGTTGCAATATTTAAAAGACATCCCAGTCTGTCAGTGAGGCGGAAAAGGGCCTGAGGCCAAAAAAAAGGAGGGAGCTGCAGCCTCGGATAGAAGAAGACCTCACCTGAACGAGGGCATGCAGGAGTGGCCACAACCCCGACGGCACTGGGGGGAAGGAGAACAGGTGCTGCTGTGAGTGCCGCCATACCGCCCTTGCTGCCGAGCCGAAGCACAGGAAACCTCCCCACCCTCAGGTACCACTGGACTGTCCTGTTCCCTGCCTGCACTCACTTGCTGGCATTTCTGGTATTACCGCTGGGGTAGGACATTTGTCCACCAGAAGCCCCATGGCAAGAGGACAGGTCAGCATGCACTGATCAGCGCATGAGCATCCCACAGTGTGGGATGTTTACAGGTGTGTGTCTAGGCTCAGACTGGGCCAAGAGCGGGCCCATCTTTGCCAGTCATCGCCAGTAAGAGGCCGGGCCCCCGTATTTATTTGGAGAAAATAAATAACCCAGACTTTCATCTGTCCAGAACCTTACAACTTGGGGGAAGAGACCAAGACGGCAACAGGGGGCAGACCACAAGCCCCAGTTACCACTGTGGCAGGAAGCCGCCAATGCCAACGTCCGCACCCGGAGGAGCCTGATTAATTCAGCCTGGGCTTCCACAGCGCAGGGAAGAGACTGAGACCGCGACAGGGGGCAGACCACAAGCCCCAGTTACCACTGCTGCATGAAGCCGCCAACGTCTGTGCCTTGAGGCGCCTGATTAATTTGGTGTGGGCTCCCACAGTGAAGACTGGGCCAAGAGCGGGACCGCCTGTGCCCATCTGTGGCAGGAGGAGCTGGGGCGGGGCCATCCCCTTTGGTCCTATTGTTGAGCACTGTGGAGAAGTGGACAATTACATAGCCATAATTCCGTGCCCAGCACAAGGTACTGTTTCTCTTGCTTACTCTTCTTGACTGGCTCATTAGACTAGGACAATTGGCCACCTTCTTGGTGACTTTGCCCCGGTAAGTCTGAGTGGGGTTAACCTGACAAAAAGGCAAATGGTGTTAAAAGATGGGAAAAAAGAAAGGTCCTCCTAATAAAAGTACGCCCCCATCAGCAGCCCCTCGTACCATAGAAGGCTTTCTCCACCGGGCAGTGGGGGCTGGAGCCAGGGAAATAGAGCTGGTCGAAAGGAGACTCTTCTTGGACAGGGACAGGTTCCTCATACTCTCCAATGGATCACCGGCAAGTTCTGGTTTGGAGGGGCCTCCTCTCCATTTGGATCATCTGGGTTGGGCAGGAGGAAGCTCTTGGGTGGGGGGGTCACCCAAGGGAATGGTGAAGTTAACTCCATAACTCCCACCACAATGGTTGTCAGCCAGAAGCGCAAGAGGAAAAGGAAAACTGCCCAGCCTCTTGTTGAGCCTAAGCTGGATGGTCGTTCCACTGCTATTTTAACAGATGAGGAGGGTGTTTTGGTCCGTAGAAATGTATGGCTTAACAATTTGGAGTCAATTTTAAATAACAAATTGGATCCAATTTTGGTGGGACTTTCTCATATTGTAGAGAGGGTTGCAGAGATATTTACTGTGATGAACAAGGGGAGGGTGAGGCATGGGGCTAGTCGGGAGTAGGGGCCACTTGAGCCTTCTTGCCAGGGGAGGGACCCTGTGTTAAATCATTTTTTTCCAGCCACAGATCCTGTCCTGGTTGTTCCTAAGCCAGGGAAGGGGGTGGAGTCTCATGGTGCTGCTTCTTACCCCCCTCTTCTGGTTACTGACGGGGGTGGTCAGCCTCCCGAGCATCCCCTTAAGTCAGGGGAAGTGCTTAATCTTGCCCCAGAAGCAACCACCTATGTAGTTGTTTTAGGGAATGCCCCCCAGTTCCACCCCAGGGGTGAATCATATCAAGAACTCAAGAATAAGGTGGTGCACTGGTTTAGCACACATCTGTCCTGCAGTAGGGGGATAGCGGACTCCATCTTCATGGCCCAGAGAGTAAGCTGGGTAGGTAAGGACAGGAAACCATGGGGGGGGGAGACAGTGTGGTGATTAACTTCAACAACCCTTCGGAAGTTGGTAAACTTCTTGAGGCTGCCCTCCACCCAATAGTGGGAATATCATGAATAGTCGCCCTTTCACTGGAATTTTTTCTAGACAAGGCAAGACTATTGGTTCATTAGATTTTCATCACATTCACCGTGATTGGACAGAAGAGAACAACATTCTGAGCGATGTTCGGTATGGTTTTAGAGCTGGGAAGTCCACTTCAGACCAATGCCTAAATCTCCATCTAATCATTAATAAATATACTGTGGCTTGGTCTGAATCTATACACTTAGCCTTCATGGATTTGACATCCGTTTTCAGCAGGGTGAACCAAGCGAAATTGTGGCCCTGCTTAGCGAGATGGGAGTGATCCAGGTATTGTGGCCCTACTAGCCAACCTGTACTCAGAGACCTAATCCCCGGTCCATTTTACTCAGGAGGCCACCTGTACTCGCTCATTCCGGACCTGCTCAGGTGTGCGTAAAGGATGCATTTTGGCTCCTTTTCTATTTACCCTGTATGTAAATGGGCTTGAGTACACACTGTTATCAGCTGCGGCGAATTGCCCCAAGGCTGGTGACAGATTTCTCCCTGTGTTATTATACGTGAATGACTCAGTTCTCATGGCTCAACCGCTCAGGGGCTGGACGTACCTTTTGCCAGTTACGTGTTTTTCATGGGGAATCTTGCTCTGGCTGTTAATTTTTCGAAGTCATACGTGATGGTAGTAGGTCCCAAATCAACTAGGAGCGAGACTTTTAAGGATGCTAATTCTATGATGGGCAAAGTGAAGGCATTCCCCTATTTGGGGGAATTTGATGTAAATAAGTGTTGGAAATCTTTGTTGGAGGTTAAGAGAGCTGAGTTTCTAAAACTATGGGTCTCAGGATCCGGGCACAACGCGCCTGCAAAATCTATGACTCCCAGAACTCCCTGCGCATGAGTGGGAGGAGCCAAGGGCATAAAACGCCCGGGACACACGCACGACGTTGTGCGTAATTGACGAACTTGAAATTGAAGAGCTGAGTCTCGTTACTATTTTCCCACATCGAAATAAGAGCCGCGGAGATGGCGGTCGCTTCTGCCGAAGAAACGGCATCCGAGTCTCTGGGGGTGAGGCAGTGAATCCTGGTTTGCAGCTCAAGTGGGACGGGCTTCAACTCGGAGAGACAGGCCCGGAGGCAGTATCGAGTCGCTAGGGCACAAGGAAGTCCACAGAAGGAGTCCTGGGTACACGCGAAGGCGAGCGTGCAGACCACATGCGGAGTCCGGTGTATACTACAAACTGCAAGTATCTGGGGTGATATGCGCTTATCCCTGGGGGGGGTGTGCGCACGGATCCCGAGAAGTACGAGTACCCGCGCAACATTAAAGGATCTCATTCGAGGGGCATTTTGACATACGCTCCGTTCTGGAGACGACGTCCCTATAGACCCGAAGGGTCTGGATTAAGTTACGAGAGTTTTGTAACAGATATCAAGAGCGGTGAGGAAACCGCCATTGACAGCGCTCAGGAATAGGTCAGGTTCATATTCAGGCTGGGTGGCGCTTATATCTATATTACGGGACTAGCGCTGGATAGACATTCCGGCAGACTTCGTTGCAAAACCCGTAGCAGGAACTGTAGAACATACTCAATTATTGTTTACTGCTGGTGTGTACCAATTGAGTGTGGGTATTATGCTATAAGGAGGCCCAGCCACAGCGTCCTGATATTCCTTTAGATAGGACCAGAGCCTCTCACGCAAATAAAGGTAGAGTAGGAGACAGCGGATCCTCTCTAGTTTCTCTAACAATATAGAGGTACCTAACCAACTATACGGGGTATACTTATAGCTGGGGCAGCTTGCTCATGTTGTGTATGGCTACGCAATCGTGTTGTGGTGTGCGTGTTTGTGAGGAACTAAGGAAGCTCCTTTAACAGAACTGGTGACATGATAGCGAGACATACTGAGAGTAGCTAATTGGTCTTGCATTGTATTATTGTTATTGTTTGTATGTTAACTTTTCTCTACAGCTTCTACTCCCAGCTGTTCCCATCCTTCCCTTCCCTCGCTTGATTGCTCCAGTCTTCCATGCCTTTCGTGCAGGAAGTTGGTGACGTCGAGAGGTGGACCCCATATAGCGTCGCCCGAATCCTGAGGAGTATCGGAACTGGGACTGATTCTCGACAGAATTACACACCCACGTATTGAGACTCCTCCCGGTTCGGGGGGGGTAGAGACGCAGTATGGAAGAGGTCTTAGCTGCACTTGCCGCAGTACAGCAGGAGTTGGCGGCCTCTAGGGCCGAAACAGCGGAATTACGTGACAAGGTGGATAGGCTGTCACGGAACCCCTTTGATGTGGGAGCAGGTACGCATCCCATTCAGGTTAATATACCGCCCCCCATTCCTTTAGCCAACCCTGAGAGATATTCCGGAGACCCCCATAAGATACAGGTGTTCCTAACTCAGATATTGATGCACTTCTCCTGTAGGCCTTCCTCATTTCCTACTAACCATTCTAGGGTGGCGTTTGCTATCTCCTACTTGGCTGGAGATGCAGCCAATTGGGCGGTACCTTTAGTACGCCATAACGATCCGGTCTTGTCAGATTGGGACGATTTCCGAACAGCTTTGTAGGGGGTTTTTGACAGGAGAACTACCACGTTCAGCATGGATAGGGAGCTCTTGGAATTAAAACAAGGGAGAACCGAGTTCGTGACTTACTTAACCACGTTTAATCGTTTAGTGGCGGAAGCGGCGTGGCCGGAAGAGAAGAGGGCGTCTCTTTTCTATCAGGGATTATGCAACGATTTAAAGGACGTTATAGCTCGAATAGACCCTCAGCCCAGAACCTGCGAGGCTCTAATAAGTCTAGCCTTACGTTTGGACGGTCGAATCACAGACCGGGGAGGCGATAGGTTCCGAGGAGAGAGAGTTAAGAAGGAGGCCACGGGAAGTGAGGCGGCCTCTGAGCCCATGAAAGTGGGAGTGGTCCGTGCTCAATTGTCAAGGAACGAAAGAGAGAGCAGACGAACACAAGGCTTGTGTATGTACTGCGGAAAGAAGGGGCACTACGTCCGTGAGTGTACTGCTCGTCCCAAAAGACCAGGGGGCAATTACAGGAATAAAAAAGCTAGCGCCACGGTGACGGGAGTGGACTGTCCCGTAAGGGGGGGTGAAGCCTCGGAGGAAGTAGAGGTTCCCAGGTGGACGATCCCATCCCTGGCCACCAATCAACAGGGTGATACTGAAAGACATTTAGAATTGATCATGTGGTTAGAAACCAGCAGACAAACTTATCAAATCAAAGCTATGTTGAATTCCGGGTCAACGGGTAATTTTATCCATCGAGGACTGGTGGAAAGATTAGCGATAGGTAAGACAGCGCGTGAAATCCCCGAAGAAGTGTTAACGGTTGATGGTAAACCTCTTACCTCGGGACTCCTCCTAGAACAAACCGAGACATTAAGGTTAACGTGTAGAGCAGGTGAGATGCGCCACATCGATTCCTTGGCATTGAACATCATCGATGCGCCGCAATACGAGGTAATCTTGGGGATGCCTTGGTTCAGCCTTCACAATCCCACCATCGATTGGAGAGGCCGAACCGTTCAGTTCTTATCTGAGGAATGTCAGGAGCATATGATGCTAGGGGGAAGTTCGGGGGCCACGGTTTTGGCCAACACGTTGGTAGTCGCCACGGCAGCAGAAAAGGACGTGATTCTACCCAAAGAGTACCGGCTATTTGCCGATGTGTTTAGCAAAGAACAGGCCGAGTCGCTTCCTCCACACCGCCCGTATGACTGCCAAATAGATCTGGTGGACGGAGCTACGATCCCTACGTGTAGGGTCTATGCACTCTCCGCACTGGAAACTAAACATCTCCGAGAGTATTTAGACCATTTTTTGGAGATAGGGTTAATTCGCCCGTCCCGTTCACCAGCGGCCTCTCCTTTGTTTTTTATTGTGAAGGCTAATGGGGATTTGAGAGCATGCTGTGATTATCGCATGCTCAACAAAAACACAGTACGTAATAGGTATCCTCTACCCCTTATCCCTGTCCTTTTGGATCAAGTAAGGGAAGCAAGGATTAACGCACGGTTGGATCTTCGAGGGGCGTATCATCTGGTGCGCATTCGTATGGGGGATGAGTGGAAGACGGCATTTAAGACCCGCTATGGTCTTTTTGAGTATCTGGTAATGCCGTTCGGGTTGTGTAACGCCCCGGCGGCATTCCAGTACTTCTTGAATGATGTGCTTAAGGACATCGTGGATAGAACGGTAGTCGTATATATAGATGACATATTGATTTATTCTGAGTCCGTAGACCGTCACCACGAACATGTGTTACAGGTATTGAGAGAGCTACGAAAGCACAGTTTATTTTGCAAACTAAGCAAGTGCGAGTTTGGGGTGACGGAAGTGGAATTCTTGGGAGTGATACTCCGTCCGGATGGTATGAGTATGTCAGAGCTAAAGGTACAGGCGGTACAGGAGTGGCCGGTCCCCCAAAACGTGAGAGAAGTACAGTGCTTCCTGGGGTTTTCTAATTACTACAGGAGGTTTATACAAGGTTTTTCACAAAGGGCCATCCCGATTACACGTCTGCTCAGAAAAGGAGTGGCGTTCGCATGGACCACCGAAGCTAACCAGGCCTTTGAATATCTGAAGAAGGCTTTTACCTCTGCACCAGTGTTGCGGCACCCACAGTTGGATGTTCCTTTCATAGTGGAGGCAGATGCATCTAATGAAGCTATAAGGGCCATCCTTTCACAAAGAGACAAACGCACAGGGCAGCTTCACCCTGTGGCGTATCTTTTCCAGAAATTGTTACCGGCCGAAAGAAACTATAACATTGCAGAAAAAGAGCTCCTCTCCATTAAAAAGGCTTTCCAGGAATGGCGTCTGTATTTATGGGGGGCCAGATTTCCGGTGACTGTGTATTCCGATCATCGGAATCTACAGTATCTGCGAACGGCCAGGCGTCTGTCACCAAGACAAATGAGGTGGATGCTTTTCTTCGAAGAATATAATTTCGTCATCACCTTCCGCCCCGGGGCAGACAACCGAAAGGCCGACTCTCTGTCTCGAGTGTTGACTGTAGAGGGAAACGAGGAAGAAACCAAAGAGGCCATTATACCTCCGTCCAAGGTGATATGTGCCATACGCGCAGAAGAATATCTGGAAAGCATACGGAAAAACAGGAGTCCGGAGGCTTGGAGCGGTTGGGCGGAAAAAAGTCAGGAACCCAAGATTCAGGGGGGCTGCCGTTCCAGAACAATAAATTGTTTCTACCAACACAAGCCCTTAAAAGACGAGCCTTTGAGTGCTGCCACGACTCTCCTTTAGCCGGGCTTACGAAAAACCACACTATTGGTGCAAAGATATTTTTGTTGGAAAAACATCGTTCCGGACGTTAAGAAGTGGGTGTTGAGGTGTGAGGACTGCGCCAGGGGAAGACCGACACGTCCACTCGCAGGGGCAAACTGGTCCCCTTACCAACACCCCAAGCACTATGGCAAAACAGCCTGGATTTCATCACAGGTCTCCCGGTGGATCAAGGGCATTCCGCCATCCTGGTGGTCATTGACAGTCTCACCAAGATGGGCCACTTTATTCCTTGCAAGACACTGCCTACCGCGGGTCAAACCGCACAACTGTTGTTACAAAACATAGTGAGACTGCATGGAATTCCGCACGTTATTGTGTCCGACAGAGGCCCTCAATTTGTTGCACGTTTCTGGAAAGGGTGGTGTAAGTCTCTGCATATCGACTCGGCGTTGTCCTCAAGTTTCCACCCACAGACTGATGGCCAAACCGAAAGACTAAACCAAACGGTAAAGAAATATCTACGATGTTATGCTGAACGTGCGCAAGAATCATGGGTATCCATGTTATGGATGGCGGAGCTGGCGTATAACAACGCCTCCCACCGCTCCATCGGTGTCTTGCCCTTTGTAGCCAACTTTGGGTATGACGCTAGAATTTTGCCAATTGTCATGCCAGGACGGGTCATGAATCAGCCTTCGATACAAGCCCACATGAGGGAGTTGTGCCAAGGACACTCACGAGTAAAGAAACTCTTGGTGAAGTCCAAGATACGGTATAAAAACTGGGCTGATAAACATAGAGTGGAGGGCCCGCAGTACCAAAAAGGGGACCGGGTATGGTTGTCCACTAAAAACTTCAGCTTTAAGCTACGGAGCGTGTTCCACCCAAGATACATTGGCCCTTATCGAGTGATTAAACAAGTCAATCCGGTAGCGTATAAATCACGACTTCCGGGCTCGCTGCGAATTCACCCGGTGTTCCACTGTAGTCTTCTAAAACCGGCAAAGGGTGGATTGCGGAAACCTCCACCTGCAGTTTCCACGGAAGACGGACAGGAGTATGAGGTACGCAGTGTGGTGGATTCCAAGTACAGGGGAGGTAACTTGTGGTACTTGATCTCCTGGAAGGGGTACACTGCTGAGGAGGATTCGTGGGTACCCAGCTCCAATGTGCACGCGCCGGCCAAGATCAGGACTTTCTATTGGAAATGCCCAGATAAACCTGGTTCTAGGAGGCGCCTGGCGGGGGACCTACTGTCAGGATCCGGGCACAACGCGCCTGCAAAAACTACGACTCCCAGAACTCCCTGCGCATGAGTGGGAGGAGCCAAGGGCATAAAACACCTGGGACGCACGGAAGACGTTGTGCGTAATTGACGAACTTGAAATTGACGAGCTGATTCTCGTTACTATTTTCCCGCATCGAATTAAGAGCCGCGGAGATTGCGGTTGCTTCGGCCGAAGAAACGGCATCCGAGTCTCTGGGGGTGAGGCAGTGAATCCTGGTTTGCAGCTCAAGCGGGACGGGCTTCAACTCGGAGAGACAGGCCAGGAGGCAGTATCGAGTCGCTAGGGCACAAGGAAGTCCACAGAAGGAGTCCTGGGTACACGCGAAGGCGAGCGTGCAGACCACATGCGGAGTCCGGTGTACACTACAAACTGCAAGTATCTGGGGTGATATGCGCTTATCCCTGGGGGGGGTGTGCGCACGGATCCCGAGAAGTACGAGTACCCGCGCAACATTAAAGGATCTCATTCGAGGGGCATTTTGACATACGCTCCGCTCTGGAGACGACGTCCCTATAGACCCGAAGGGTCTGGATTAAGTTACGAGAGTTTTGTAACAGATATCAAGAGCGGTGAGGAAACCGCCATTGACAGCGCTCAGGAATAGGTCAGGTTCATATTCAGGCTGGGTGGCACTTATATCTATATTACGGGACTAGCGCTGGATAGACATTCCGGCAGACTTCGTTGCAAAACCCGTAGCAGGAACTGTAGAACATACTCAATTATTGTTTACTGCTGGTGTGTACCAATTGAGTGTGGGTATTATGCTATAAGGAGGACCAGCCACAGCATCCTGATATTCCTTTAGATAGGACCAGAGCCTCTCACGCAAATAAAGGGGGAGTAGGAGTCAGCAGATCCTCTCTAGTTTCTCTAACAATATAGAGGTACCTAACCAACTATACGGGGTATACTTATAGCTGGGGCAGCTTGCTCATGTTGTGTATGGCTACGCAATCATGTTGTGGTGTGCGTGTTTGTGAGGAACTAAGGAAGCTCCTTTAACAGAACTGGTGACATGATAGCGAGACATACTGAGAGTAGCTAATTGGTCTTGCATTGTATTATTGTTATTGTTTGTATGTTAACTTTTCTTTACAGGTTCTACTCCCCGCTGTTCCCATCCTTCCCTTCCCTCGCTTGATTGCTCCAGTCTTCCGTGCCTTTCGTGCAGGAAGTTGGTGACGTTGAAAGGTGGACCCCATATAGCGTCGCCCGAATCCTGAGGAGTATCGGAACTGGGACTGATTCTCGACAATGGGAGCTTTTTTTCAGTTTTGCACAGAGGGTTGGCTCTAGGGTACTGAGGCATTTGTTAAAAATGTACCAGGCTGAGTGTATCTCTCAGCTACAATATGGTAGTGAGGTATGGGGGTGCACCAAGCTAGATCGAATCCATGCAGTTGAAAATAGTTTTCTTCGTAGAATGGTACAGGTTCCACACTCTACCCCCGCTTCTTCTGTTCAAGCGGAGCTTGGGCTTGATCTAGTGTCAGATTTGATATCCCTGAGTCCACTCCTGTGTTGGGTGAAGATTGAGAGCAGGGCGGAATTGTCTTCAAACCGACTGATCCTCGCGGACTGCCTGGTTCTTGACCGGGCACATAGTATACCCTGGATAGCCTATGTCAAAGCTGCTATTACCTACTTAGGTAGGTCAGATATTTTCGATGATCCCACCTCTCTTTTGGTGCGGAAGGTGGGGGTGTTAAAAGGTTGTTGTTAGAAAACTTCCACCTGGAGAGAGAGCGCTTAGAGCTTCAGAATAAATCAGTTCGGGTCATATGTTGCTAAAAATTGTGCAGGACTTGGAACCGTATCTCACTATGGTTCGCTCAAAGCACAGTAGGTTTGTGTTGGCTAGATTTAGGTTCAACCAATTGCATCACTTTTTGGCATCCTCCTCTATGTGGGTACAGCCTGAGGCAAGAGTATCCTGCTGCTGTGACTACACGTCTGTGCAGGATATGTTGCATTTTACAATGTTTTATTTTTATTATGGTTGGCCGAGGAAGCAATTTTTAACTCCTTTGTTAGAATCTTTGAGTTTTAATCTAGTCACGTCAGCCTTGTTGTATCTCCTGATGCTTCCCACTGATCATGTTATCCTTACAGTTTTCTCCTTTTTACTAGCAGCCTTGGCGTCCAGAAGAACAAGACCTGATTAATCGCCCCTTTACTCATTATTTATTGTGTAATTTATCCTGTGATTTTTAAATGTTATGAATTTGTCAAGTGAAGTTCTTGTTTTGTGTGCTTTAATGGTGATTTTATCAAACAAATAAAGATTTTACTAAGACAAAAAGACATCCCAGTACACATTATTATTTTACAGGAGACCCACTTGATGAGAGTGAGTGCATAGATCTGTTTAACTCAAGGAAATGAGTACAGCAAATGCTGTGCACAAATCATTGTATTAACAAAAAATGGGTGGCTATACTAATAAAGTAACACACTGAAAATCACCATCAGAGATAGTGTTATGGATAAAGCTGGGAGATGGGTCATTGTAAAGGTTGTAGGATATGGTCAAAGCTATACTTTTGGATGCTTATAAAATGTTTTTAAGGCGGAAAATTATGAATTAGCTGCCTTTAAAAGGAAAGTGTACATGAGAGAGGTTACAGAAATGGAGTCTCAGATACGAGAGGATGAGGTTTAGGCATAGCAGACTTGATCACTCACCACACTTTCGCCTCAATGGACTACATCCGCCTCAGCGACCTCATTTTACACCTGGACAACCTCGATGACCACAACACCTCATCCCTACTGGAGAACCTCGTCACCATCGGAGTCAAACAACTGGTCATATCTTCAGCCCACTCAGCAGGACACACACTCGACTACATCTCCTCCACAAGAACATCTCGTTCAGCCACACCTCCGGGCCACATTAGACCGACCACCACTGCATCCACTTCTCCTTCAGCAAACCCATCATACGCCATCAAGCCCACTGCTATCCTCGCAGAAGCTGGAACAAGGTCACCGAAGACCAGCTCACCACCTCCCTCAGCAAAACCCATGACCAACATCAAGGGACACCAACACCTCAGCACGCATCCTCCAATGTTGTATCTCTGACTGCGGTAATACACTGGCTCTTCTCAGTAAACCCTCAGGCAAGCAGCCCTCGAAGAAAGCCAGCTGGTTTTCCCATGCCCTCCAAGAGACCAGGTACACCTGCAGACAGCTCGAGAAAAGATGGAGGAGCAACAAGATTGTGGCAGACCACGCAGCCTTCAAAACCGTCATCACCGCACACCACCACCTCATCAGTACAACAAAGTAAGCAGCCAAACAGGAACATATCAACATCAATGCACACAACAGCAAAGAATGTTTGGCCCTGGTCAAAGAATTTGCCAAACCCAGCAAAGAGACAGCAGACATTCCCCCTTGCAAGACCTCTGCGACAACCTCACCACCTTCTTCCACTGTGAGATCAAGGAGATCTACGACAGCTTCGCAACCCAAGACCCACCCACCCCACCCGCAACCACTGCAACCAATGGCTCCAAACAACAACAGACCTTGCCCAACTGGACCACCCTCAGCTATGACAACACCCTCAGGATTATGAAGAGCGTCAACTCGAAGCCCCCTTGGATCCCTGCCCTCACCACATCTTCAACAGAGCCTGCACCTCCCTCGCATCCTAACTCTGCCGCACCATCAACTGCTCTATCGAGTCTGCCACTTTCCTTGAAGACTAGAAATACGCAGAGATCATTCCCCTGCTGAAGAAACCCTCTGACGACCTGACGGACCTCAAGAACTACAGACCCATCCCTCTACTCCTCTTCCCATCTAAAGTCCTTGAGAAAGCCATCAATGCCCAACTCTCCGAGTTCATCGAAATGAATCACATTCTGGACCTCTCCCAATCAGGCTTCAGAAGAAACCACAGCACAGAGACCGTTCTCCTCGCCCCTATATACAACATCCGTACCCTCCTCAACCGAGGCGAGACAGGACCTCTCAGCCGCCTTCAGCACCGTCTCCCACCACACCCACTGCACAAGATTCCATGATGCTGGCATCCACGACAAAGCCTAGAATGGATCTGCTCCGTCCTCACCGACCAATCACAGAGTCAGACTCCCACCGTTTAACTTAGAACCCACAGAGATAAGCTGTGGAGTGCCTCAGGGATCCTCCCTGAGCCCCACTCTCTTCAAGATCTACATGGCCCCCTTGCAGCCATCGTCAGAAGCCACAGACTCAAAATTGTCTCCTATACCGATGACACCCAGTTGATTCTCTCCCTCACAGACGAACCCACAGCCACCAAGAGCAACTTCCACAATGAGATGAAGGCAGTTGCTACCTGGATGAAGGACAGCTGCCTCAAGTTTAACTCAGCCAAGACTGAAGTCCTCATCTTGGGCTCCCCTCCCTCCAACTGGGATAACTCCTAGTGGCCAGCAGTGCTCGGAACCCACACCCATGTACCACCCATGAAACCTCTGCATCATCCTGGACTTCTCGCTTTCAATGAACTGCCAAATCAATGCAGTCTCGTTCTTCTGCTTCAACACGTTCCGCCTGCTTCGTAAGATCTTCAAATGGATCCCCACAGAGGCCAGGAAAACTGTCACTCATGCGTTCGTCAGCAGAATTAACAGCTTTATCTGGCGCTCAAAGGGGGCATGAATAGGCTTGGAAGAAATTGCAGAGGGAAAAGGATAGAGGTGGCTTGACTCTCCCGGATCTGCAATGTTATGCCTGGGCATTTCTGTTGGAAAACGGAAGGATGCTGTTTGTTAGTAGAGATAGCTTGGAATTAGCTATGATGTTCGAAGCTATGTTGAAGGACACTCGGGCTGGAGACCCAAAGTACTATAAAAAGGTGAGACTTAAGGTACAATAAGGCATGGTTGAATTATGGTATTGCATTAAGAAGGCCATTAAACTCACTTATTATAGTAATTTTGCACATATTTGGGATTCTCCAGGTTCCCCAGAGTGGGTCAATGATAAACTAGCACTCCTGTAAAAGAGGCGGGCATTCAAAGGTGGGGTCAATTGGTTGAGGAGGGTGGGTTGATATCATGGAACACGCTCTGTGAACTGGCGGATAACATAATTTTAAAGTTTAAATACCTCCAACTAAAAAGCTGGTTTCAGACATTAAATAAAGAACTAAGAGGTTGCAGCTTATGGGGCGTCACACACTACACACACTCCTATACTCGGCACCGTTGAGAGATGCGCTGCCACCGGTCACGCGGATAGTGTTTCAGATCTGAAGGCAGGTTCTGAGCCGCATGGGATGGTGGAACACCTTGACTCGGGAGACCCCTCTGTGGAATAATGGGCGCCTGCCCCAATTTGGCGGTACTACAGGGCTTCAAGGGATGGGATGATATTGGCATTTCAACACTGGGAGATGTAATAAGGGGTAGGGCACTTAAGTCCTTTCAGGATCTACAGAGGGAGTTCCATATGCCACGGGTGCAATTTTTTCGATACCTCCAGCTCCGTCACACCTTGTCACCTAGTCTGGTGGGTTTGGAGTACCTCCCTGAATTTAGCCCACTGGAGGTGAAAGTCTTTATGGGGGACCTGAAGGATAAAAAGATCTCCAAGATATATCAATCCCTGGTCACACACTGGTTCTCCACACTGTGAAAACTTCGGGGGGATTGGGAGGCAGACGTGGGCGTCCTGGAGGAAGAGGACTGGACGGAGGCACTGGCAGCACCATGGGGCGCGGCTATAGCAATGCGGCTCCGTCTGGTTCAGTTTAAATGCCTTCACAGGGTTTATTTTACAAGAACACGATTGTGGCGGGTGGGATTGATTGCTTCCCCGAAGTGTTTGCGTTGTGGTAGGGAGGAAGGCACTTTCCTGCACACTATATGGCAGTGCACGTCCTTAGATCGTTTTTGGAGGGGAGTATTTGCATGCCTCTCAGAGGTGCTGGGGTGGGAGCTCCCCCGAACGCCGCGGCTGGCTATACTTCACGTCATGGAAGGCATAGGGGGCAATATCTACAAACGACATCTTATGCTGTTGGGGTTTACGTTGGCTAAGCGGGATATTGCTAGGGAGTGGAAGGCGACACGGGCCCCTTCCATGACTGTATGGAAGAATGGATTGGATTTTTGTATGGGGCTGGAGCAACCCGTCTTTGTGGCCAGGGGGTGCACACGCAAACACTATAAGATCTGGAAACGTTGGGCGGACTATCGGGGAATATAGTTACCGTGGAGGTGGAGACCCATACATTGGGGTAGTTGCTAGTAAGGTCCAGTGCCCAAGGGGGGGACGTGGGGGTGCGAGCCATGAGGGTGAGATATTTGGTTGGTGAGAGCGGCAAAACAAGATTAGGCGGAAGTATTTCGATTACAGGGGAGTTGGGGGAGGGAGGGGGGAGTTAAGGGTGGGGAAACTAATTGTTTTCAAATATGCATTTGTTATATATTGTTATTTTTCATATACAAATGTCATTTGCTTGCCTGTATATGTATGATTGATATGGCAGACGTCTCTGGAGTACAGAGCCCTGCATTGTGATAGTCAAATTGACGCAATAAAATATGTTTAAAAAAAAAAAAGAACTAAGAGATTCAGATAAACTGGAAGAGACTTTAAATCAGGCGGCTACAAATTCAAGGAAGCTTCAAGATGGTAATGGCTGATGATTGACCTAGCAGACAGAGACTTTCTGCTGCCGGAAAGCTGTGGAAAAAAACAATTGCTGTAGCTTCAGTTAGAGTATCTTTGAATCTTCTTTATAGCATTGTTAAGCCTTCCAATTTAAGGAGAGACCATCTTTTCTCTCTTCATAGGGCATATTGGAGCCCACTCACGTTGTCGAAGCTGGGGAAACGAGGAGTAGTGAGTTGGTGAAATGTGGACTAGAAAAAGCAGACGACATTCATATGTTTGTGGAATGCCCAGGAGTCCAAAAATTCTGAGAGGATGTGAGTAAGGCTTTAACTGACATTCCTGACATAAAAGTTAAGGTTTCATTTTGGTACACTGGTAAAGCAGGCACAAATGAATAAAGACGGAGCAAAACAGCTATTCTATATGATCCTTCTGGCTCAAAGGGAGATTTGTAGGAAAAGGCTAAGCAGCTCTTCCACTGATGTCTGCTGATTGGCTAAAGTCTATTGAATATACTTTTAAAATGGATACTGTAGATCTGGAAAATAAAAGATATACGTTTTGGGCACCACTGGCCAGGTGGTTAGAGCAAGAGGGGTGAAAGGTATATTTTTTATGAAAGATGTATATCAGAGATCTGTCTTATGATTATGCCTACTTTCTTCTTCTGTACTTCGATACCTGGTTTCGATAGCCATGGTATTATAAGAAAATAGCAAACTATGCCTTGGGTGTTGTGGCTTTTCCAAGATAAGGGCACAAAACAGAGTAAGATAATGGAAGGCTAACCTAAGGTGAATGAGGACAATTTAAAAAAAAAAAGAATTGAAAAAACCGAATCTTGTATCCAAGATCCAACATGACAATTCAGTTTTCCATCTCTCACCACCTCTACCAATGGAAAGGGGAACGGAATAAGAGACAAAACAGAGACACTAGACTCTTCTACTAAGCCTCACCATTTGTACAGGGCAATGAGGTCTGCAATACCCAATGGGTTGTCTAAAAGCAATATGAGTTAAATCTTAGTAAATATCCATAAAGGTCTTGCATTTCATTCTAACAGTGAGTGGATATGCCCTAGCAATATCTCAGTGTAACCGAAGCTCTGCATTTTGATGTGAAACTTGTCATTTCTGAAAATAAATATACAGGAGGTGAGAATCATAAATATTTGTAAGTATATGCTTATTTCAATGAATAGCATAACTATCTCAAACGCCATCACAAGGCATTTTAAAAGGTGAGTTATAATTTCTACTTGACACGTGTTTCACTATAAGTAATTAGCAAACATTTATATCCTGTTATTCCTATCTGGGCTAAACACCTTACACATTAAAATAAATTCTCAATCCAACAGTTTTTGGAAAAGTCCAAGTTAAATGTTCAGATAGTTCAAAGTTCATTTTCACAACACAGCAGGATTTTCAAAATTCTTCTCTGTATTTCCAAGGTCCTTAAAACTTCTTCAAAGGGTAGCACTGGATCTTCACAAAGGAATCCATGTATCTTCGTAGCGAGATCGTGCTTGCATCATCATAGTATCATAATTGCCTAGAAAAGGTGTTGTGGGCCTAAAGTAAAGTTATACCCACAAGTTCAAGATAGCCACCACATCCCCATCAAATAGCAGTCCATGGGTGATAGAAGTCCATTCCCTGCTCAGAAATGTGGTTCATTATCAGAGTGCTGCCTCTCTCCAGCCAGTGATGAAACTCTGCAAGGGCACCAACTATAACCCTAGGATGAACGCAGCACAAGCAGGCTTGGAGCATCACTCCCCCGATCTTGCCAGCCGTTCAGCATTGCTTTCTACAGCCTTCATGCGTGGCTCAGGTCCAAAACTGTTGGTGCAATTGAGGAAATATAACCGTATGATCAGAACATCAAAATCAATTCTCATGGAAAATCTTTCTTGCAGAATGTGTTCCAAAGATACTTACAAGAATGGTAGGTGACGATGTTGATTTTACTACATTTCTCAGCAGCATTCAACACTGTCAGCCGTCAGCTACTGATGCAACATTTGGCTAGCCTCATCAATCAAAGAACTGTCTATCTCAGGAGGAAAAAAGCTTTCTTAAGGCATAGAAGGCAACATATGTAACTGATACATTTTAAGCCTGATCTTAAACAGCCTGAAAAGGAGGTATGTGAATCTATGAAAAACTAAAGCTGCTGAATGGTACTTACAGGTAAGTAACTTGTGTTTTTTGAAGGATTTAATATTTTATAGATTCACATGTTTGAATTAGGAATATAAAAGCAGTGCGCAATCAACCAGTGTCAGGCAGAAATTGGGATGGCCTTCAGGAAAGAGGTTAGGCACTGTTATCCAACTGTTTTTTCTGTTCTGGATTGGATATTCAGTAATGTCTGACAAAAGAGCGTGTTTTGCTCTATGTTCCTGCCTTACAGGAGCTAGTCTAGTCCTTCAATGGAATTTGGGCATAAAGAGACGCAGTTGTGGCCTTCATGGAGACTTGATCCCATCCTACAAAACCCTGCAAACCTTTTATGAGTTATTTTGAAGCAGAAAATTATCTATCTTACTAAGTTATGTTTTGGCAAAGCTTTCCTTTTGTTGGCTTGATTAAAAGTTACAAAACGTTCTTCTGACTTTTCCATTTTTAGTCTTGCCCAGTTAAATCTTCAAAAGGTAGTTGTGCATCAAATGTCAGTATTACAATCTGATGATTCTGATGAAATGAAGAAGGAACATTAGGCATGAATCTTTGACTTCTCCACAGAGTTATATTGAAAAAACATAAATATGGTTCTTTGACTGAAAATGCTTGTAGCTCACCAGTGCATCTGGTCGAGGTGATGGCCGGAAGAAATGCAGTTTTCCGAGACAGATGCTGAATGGAGTTTCTGTGAATAGATTCATATAGAGTCTTCAAAAAGCAGACAATACAGTATTCACTTACCAGGAAGGGGTGATTGTTGAAAAAGTTTGAAATATTTCCTTCATGAACTCAGTAAGATCTCTGCAAGAGAAAAGGTAACAATACAAACAACACGGACAATCAAACACGTCTCAAAATGGAAGCTAGATGGACTCATATGGAAGAGAATGTTTTTGCCTGATTTTGCTAGGCAAATAAAGATAGGACAGTAATTGATGGAGAAACATAGAAAGTGGATGCAATGCCTTAGACATTGGCCACAAAAAGAAGGTATTCCATTTCAGGTGCACAGTAGGTTTTCTGTCTAGTCATAAGATCTGCTAAGATTCCTCAAGCAAATCCAACAAACCAGACTCTGCCCTGAGCAGGTAAGCAATCATCTGAAGACAATCTGGATTGTAGTGTAGGACTTTCTGTCACTGGTGAGAAGATGAAGGTCTGGCTTGAAACTGTGCAGTCTCAAGAACAAGTGTTTCCTGGTCTAACCTTGTGACACTAGAATGCACTGTTCTACCATCCTCTTGCACTTGATCCTGAGAATCAACGTAATGGAAGGCAAAAAAAAACGTCATGAACCAACTTGTTGAAAATGACTTGCTCTAGGCACCTAAGACACCTCCATCTGATATTCAAGAGGAAGCATTTGGCACTTGATTAATTCCAAATATGTTCAACAGAGAGTCCACCTGGTTTACTACCAATGCACACTGTCTCTTATCAATTTCAAGTTTATTTATTTGAGTCGTATTCATGGAGTTTTATGGAGAGCTGATATGTTACCTCGAGGTCAATATAGAGCACTAGGTGGTGATGGAAACAGTCTAGTTTGGAACCGTGCCAGACTTGGGATTGGATTGCGTGGCTAAATGTACAAATATGTCTTCTCTTTCTCTTGAAGGAAACGTTATACCCTGTACTGTAAAGATCTAGGAAGCTAAGAACATAATGTATCTAATGGAGGCAAAGCAGACTTTATGTACTTGAGGGTAAGACCAAGTGACGACAAAACATAGATGGCATGGTGAATTCACAGTGTGGGCATTCATAGCTAATTGTTAGGTTAAGGCTATATGACCAAATACCTTCTTCATAGGTGCACCACCCATGGCACCTTGATTTTGTGAAAATGTGGGGAATGACTGCAAGCTACAAGACAGAGCCTTGAACTGATAATGTTGCCCATCTATCATGACACACAAATAAATCCTGACGAAAGGGAGGATAGAATGTGAAGATATTCATCCTCAAAGTCAATGTAAGCTAGAACGATGATTTTTTTTAGCAAATGGAAAATCTCTTGCAGTGTAATCGAGAAAACATTTATATTTAAGCATTTGATGATTTTATAAATGTCCGGGATATGATACCGATCTCCAGATTTCTTGAGCACTAGGTAAAATATGAAAAATAAAATTTTTATGCACTTTAGGTATTGACCCTCCCACATATTTCAGACGCAACATCGAGATTGCCTTCTTCAAATCAGAAGGTTTGTGAAGCCTAACCATGGAGAGTTTTGACAAAGTCTTTTCATGACCTGGAAAGCATGCCTAAAATGTGTTATGTTGAACATCCACTTGGCTTGATTCCTCTGTATCACCCTGCAGAGTAATACCCTGCCTATCTGAGAAATAGTGAGGATGCCTGCCCACCACTGGGAGGTTGAGATGGGTGACACAGTCAGATACACCTTTAAAAAAAAAATATTTTTACATTTTCTTAAGAACATCAAATTTACCTCTTGTACAAGGAAAAACACAATGCAATACATATCCATCATCTGATCACAGTTACCCTGCGCACACGTTAATATCAACATGCATCTTTCTTGGTTAATGTATATTATTAATTTTTGAACATTGGCCTCCCCAGTCACGACAGATGCGTGTGCATTTGTGTCCCTCTCTCCCAGGGCTATTATTGAGCGTTGTGGATCGCCCGGCATACAGCTTAATTCCAGTCAGTAGTACCTAAGCCAGGGACCTCATATGCTAAAGAATTTTGGGGGGCACCCTCTCATTTTGTACATCACTTGTTCTGCCCCTATGTACATGTCCATCCCTGCTTTCCACTCGTGCAGTGATGGAGCGTGTGGTACACCCCAGTGTTTCGCTATGTCCCTCTTAGCTATTACTAGTCCCAAGTTACAAAGGGTAAGGTCGTGTCTGGGCACGTCTACTTCTGTGGGTATGCCCAACAGGGCATACTTGGCATCTCTTGGCAGCTGTGTCCCCACTATCTCGTCTAAGCTCCTTTGTTATTTTAGCCCAGTATCCTTGTATATGAGCGCAATCCCATAAGGTGTGGATATATGTACCACTTTCTATTGTACAGCGGAGGCGTCCAGGGGAGTTTGTCCTACCCATTTTGTGGAGGCGGTATCTGGTGATGTATGCCCTATGGAGGATTTTGAACTGAATCAGGTGCAGCCTTGATTTAATGGCCACTTCCCTCGGGTGCATTAAGGCAGCTTCCCAATCCACGTCTTCTACTTCTAATTCTCCTAGGGTGAATTCTCAGCGTTCCCTCAGGCCTTTCAAGTTGTTTGGAGCTTTGTTTATGAGGGTCTTATATGTCCAGGAAATTGCCTTCTCTGCAATTTCCCCTTGAAGGAGCCTACCCTCTAGTGGTGCATACTCGGGTGTGTTCGTTATATCTACTCCTTCAGCGTTCCAAGCGTGCTGCAGTTGCAGATATTTGTATTATTTACTGCCACTCAGTTAGACGTCTAAGTGCAGGGTGTCTAATGTGATTAGGGTGCCGTCTTCTATCAGGTCACTTGATTTGGATATTCCGATCGGGTCCCAATCCCCTCAATTTCCCTATTTCTGGGAGGCATGCGCCTTCCCATAACGGGGTTTCCCTAGTGACTTTCCTATCACATCCCATTTGTTTCTCTACACCCTTCCACGCCTCCACTGTCCTTTGGGTAGCTGGTAATAAGTCTCTGGACCCCATACCCTCGTATAAGTAGTGTAGATGGGTGGGTTTCTCAAACTGGCACCGTTCCAGTGCATAGGCCAGGTGCTTCCGTGGCAAGTATCCACACTCATTTATTACTATCAGATGTGCTGCGCAGTAGTATGACCTTATGTCAGGGAGAGCAATCCCCCCATTATATTGGTTGAGGTAGAGCGTCTGGAGTGATATCCTTTGTTGCCTTCCGTCCCACAGAAGTGTGCGTAGCTCCTTGTCTAGTGCCCCAAAAATTTCCTTCAAGATCTTGTAGTGTGTGATTTGTAGGATATACAGTAGCTAGGGGAGTGTAATCATCTTGTACATTGCTGCTCTGCCTAATAATGTTAGGGGCAGCTGTCACGACCTTTCGATTTCCACATGAAGGTCTGCTACTACCGTCCGGATGTTTTAGGTGAGACTAAATGGAACATCTGTGGACATGTAAATGCCTAGGTATTTGAATCCTTCAGTGGTCACTTAAAAGTCCCTGGGAAGCACCCACATGTCTATTTGACCTCCTACCGGATACAAAAATGATTTGTCCCAGTTAATTTTATTTCCTGCATGTTTCCCGTGGTCTCAGAGTACACAGAAGGGGATAGGTAGCGTGGAGGAGAGGTTGGTGACGTATAGAAGGATACCATCAGCGTAGAGTGAGATACGTTCTTGCCCCTGTCTGATGTAAATCTTTTCACCCTTGGGTGGGCCATAACTAAACATGCTAGTGGCTCCAAAGTCAGGGCAAATAGCAATGGGGACAGTGGGCACCCCTGCCTAGTGCCAGGTTCTATTGGGAACCCAGCCGACATTGTCGCACTGACCCACACTTTTGCCTGCAGTGACTATTAAGAAGCTCGATCCAGGCCCTGAATCTAGGTCCGAACCTGAACCTCTTCAACGTCTGCCACATGAACAGCCAATGTACAGCAGCAAATGCCTTTTCACTGTCGAGTAATAGCAGTAAGTGTGGCGCAACTCTGTCTTTCATAGTGTCTAGCCAGTTTGCTAAACGACGGAGATTAAACCTCGTCGCTCTTTGGGGCATGAATCCCGATTGGTCAGCATGTATGAGGGAGGTAATAACTGCCACCAGTCTGCTCACTAGGATGGTGGCTAGTATCTTAACCTCTACATTTAGGAGTGAAATTGGACGGTAGGACCCACAATCTGAGGCTGGTTTCCCCGGCTTGTGGATTACCACCACGTTGCATTGCACAGATCAGGGGGAGATGTGGGCCTAGTAATCAGGAGTTTGCCTTGTAAAATTCCGCCAGCAGACCATTGGGTCCTGGGGTTTCTCCACCAGCGCTTTGGCCTTGTACAGATTGGCATAGTAACTCGCAATGGCATTTGCAATGCCTTGTGCCATGGTGAAGGTACGCCTAGCCCTGTGGATGCCAATCACCCACCTGGATTCCATCTCTCTCCTCCCCAGCCATGCCAAGAGCCTCCACGCCCTGTCCCCGCCTCATATAGGTGGTGTTGTGAGGCCAGAAAAAGCAATTTTGCCTCTTGACGTGCCATTGCTTGGTATTCTCCACGGGTAACCTCTATCTGACGGAGACTGGAGTGGCTGGGGACTGCACCAGCATCTCTTTCCAGTTTCAGGAGATTGCTTTCAAGGGCCACTATTTCCTTTGTCTCTCTCTTGTGCTTGTGTACAATCGCATTTTAGGCTCTATCTCGCAGCACTGTTTTGAAGGCCTCCCACAGGACCACCGCTGACGACACTGAGCCGTCATTTTCGAGAAAGTATAGTTCGGAGTCTACTCTCAATTCCCTGGCTATCGTTGGGTCTCTGAGATCCCATGCATTGGGTCTCCATCCTCCTGTCTCTCTGCGGGCTCGACCACTCACTGAGAGCCAGAGGGGAAAGTGGTTGGATAACCCCGTGCCAAGCACTCCACTTTGTCCACCCTCCCTAATTCTCCCACAGGAGAGAAAAAATCATCAAGCCTGGAGAACACCCTGTGTGCCCCAGAGAAGTAGGAGTATGCCTGGTCAGTGGGGTGGTGCTGGCACTAAATATCTTGTAGCCAAAGAGTGAGGGCGAAGTCGGCCAATGGCGTGTTCCTCCTACTTCCAACTGTTGTTCCCAGGCGGTCTATGGAAGGGTCGGCCACATCGTTAAAGTCCCCTCCCACTAAGTGTAAGGAAGAGTCTGAGTCTAATAAGATCTCTGCAACTTTCTCCAGTGTCTGTCGCTGTAATCGTGGAGGTGCATAGACACTTACCAGTGTATTGTCTCTGTGTCCCCAGGTCTCTTGTACCACCACGAATGTGCCGTTTGGGTCTGACCAGGTTTTAAAAATGCAGAAGGGTATGGTTATCGCCATCCCTCTAGAGTCTGAGGAAAATCCTGCGTGGGCCACTGTAGTGTAGATGTCTCTCCCCAGAAAATTGCAGCGTGACCCCCTGAGATGTGTTTCTTGGAGGAGTACTATATCTGGTTTTCATCTTTTTGAGGTATTTAGCTACCAAGCCTCTTTTGATTTGGTGCCCAAGGCCATTGACGTTCCACGTCATCACTGTGTATCCCCCCTCACCGTTGCCCTGTGGGATTGTCTCTGCCATGTCTGGTTTGCATACTGTGTCCCAGGGAGCTGCCTGTCCCTAAACCTGCCTCCTCTGTGCTTCTCCGTATCATTACAAAATATGGATTTACCCCTTTTGCTCCCACTCATAACCTGTCCCCCCAACTCTCCCCCTCCCCACTCTCTCCCACTTCCCAAGCACTTTCCCCTTTTCTGTCAACATGACATCTGTGAAGTAGGATCAGCCTGAGAGGTCTGTAGCCCTCACCCCCAAACAATGTATTAACTAATGTGAAAAGAGTTTTCTTGGGGCTCTAGGAGCCCGAACCTAGGTCCCTACTAACTATTTTAGTTAAGTTTCGGTGGCACCCAGAGCTCTCTTACTGTCCCCTCGGCATCTGACATGCCCTGGATCACAGCCTTCTTCATTCCTATCTGGTGTTGCAGGCCAGGGAGTGGGTGGTCACTGTCGGTTTCTTCTGAGCGTTCCTTTTCTGGTAGGACTGGAGTGGCCTGTCTCTTGGGAAGACCCCTGGTACGTGATGTCTCCATTGCCCCTCGTTCTGGCTCCTCATCCGTGTCTGAGTTGTGGGCCCTCCTCTCTAGGTTCCCTTCAGGCCTCCATGGTGTGTTTCGATGTGGCTTGGACCTCTGCTCCAGGCGGTGTTTTGCGTTTGTCCTAGGTGGTTTGGGCTTTACTGCTGCCTCCATGGCCGGGCGTTGAGACTCCAGCAGTTCCTTTCTTTGTGTTCTAGGAGGCCGTTCCTCTATCCAGCACCATGCCTCTTCTGGAGTCTGGAAACAGAAAGTTTTATTTTGAAATATTACTTTAAGCTTGGCGGGGAAAAGAAGCATGTACTGGATTCGGTGGTTCCTCAGCTTTTCCTTGACGGAGTCAAAGGTTCTTGTTTGCGTCTGGACTTCTCTAGAGTAGTCTGGGAAGACCATTATTTTGGTATTTTCCACTCAGACCTCTCCCATGGGTCTCATCTCTCGCAGTATTAAGTCTCTTTCCTGATAGTTTAAGAATCGGGTGATCACTGGTCTAGGAGGAGTCCCCGCTGGAGGTTTGGAGGTGGGCATCCTATGCGCTTGTTCATTCACGAAGCAGGTGGAGAACTGAGCATTCAGCAAAGTGTCTGAGCTATTTGAGGAGGAAGGATCCCACATCTGTTTCCTCAATTCTTTCCAGGGAGCCTATAAAGCATAGATTGTTCCGTCTTGCATGGTTTTCAGTGTCGTCCACTGTTCATGCAGTCTCCTTCATGGTGGCTGTCAGCAGGGTAATTTCCTTCTGCAGATTATGAGTTACATCCTCGACTTCAGAAATGCGCTGCTCTGCGAGTGCCACTTTCTTAGACACGTTGCGGAGGTCCTATCTCAGTAATGTCACATTGGTGAGTACTTCTGCTAGCCTTCCTTCTAGCACCTCCCTGGATGATTGTATTGCCTGCAGGAGAGTTGCGTTGTCTGGCATGGATGCTGGGTTTCCTGTAGCTCCCGGCAGAGGGACCACCACTTTAGCATATCTGTCCATTTTCCCCTGTCTTTGGGGCTTTGGCTCCTTGTCTCTGGCCATTGGTTATCAATGTTCTGTTGTTGACCTTTGCTGAGTGTGTAGAACTATGTGTCGGCTCAGTGGGGCATTGGTCTGTAGCCGACGTTCCCCTGTCGTGGTGCCAATGTCTTCTTTTGCTCACTTGCTCCCGCACGTTCAGGGTTACTTCACGGTGTGGGATCTTTCATCAGGGTTTCAACTGCCGTCATCTACCTGCCTGCGGGCCCCATGATATGCTGAGTATCCTGACCTCACTGTACCGATGGTTTGCGATCTGTGGTGGTCTATTCTCTTCCGTCAGCTTCTCCTTGCAAGGCTAGTGCCTCCTGGGGCTTGGTGCAGGCCCAGCAATTTGTGTTGAGGTCCTCTCTGTGGTACTCTCTCCGTGTGGCTCTGTCAGGTTTCCCAGGGGGCCACTCCAGGTCTCTCCTGCCTGCTCGGGGGCCGCAACAGTGTGTACCTGAACTCAGGTGGGCAGCTTCACTCCAAATCCCTGGAACTATCTGTTTCTTCGGTCCTGCATGGCGGCTGTCCTCTCTGTGTGGGTCTTGTGTTCGACGACCTATCCGGGTCCTGCCCCACCAACCAGCGCCACTACGGGTGAATGTACCCGCCTTCAGACCACGTGCTCGCCTTCAATCTTCCGCTTCACATGCCTGGAGTAGTTACCCTGGCGTTTCTCTGGGTTTGTTAATTGGCTCAGGAGTTTTCCTGCCTTCTTCTGCTGTTTTTGTACAGGGCTCCAGTTACAACCTATGGGGGTATATGTTGTCCCTTGGGCGGGTCACCAGCCCGCAATCTGACAAGGCAGTGTTGTGTCCCCTGGATCTGCCCGGGCCTTATTTGGTCAGCAAATTGCTTGGTGGGGTGCTATTCGTGGGCTCCTCTCACTACAGTTCACCCCATTGTGAAGACCAAGGCTGCGAGGCCGCCTCATCTCTCCCAGCGCCTCTTTTCCACACATGCCTCGGGTCTCTAGATGCCCCTCAGGTCCCGAGCAGTGCTGGACCATCCAAGATGTGGTCCGCTGCCCCACTCAACCTCGTCTCCGGCCGAGGGATGGCCCACGTCTGCAAATCTATATGGCACACTTCCTCCCCTTTGCCAGCAGGAACAGGCCGCTCCGCCTCGGCCCACGACAGTCACTAGAAAGTCCTTCTCCCGCCAGCCGCAGCGAGGAAAGGGGCCCTGGACTCGGAGCGGGGCGGTCGTTAGGGACGTCTGGGCCTGCCGTCTCCCCCAAACAGTTTGTTTGCCCGTCTGGACACAGATACACCTTTTTTGATCCTGGGACTGAGAAGCCTTGGCCCCACTTTGCCAGTCAACAGGTCTACTACTCGGACCCCTTTGTGATCTTTGAGCTGTTGTAAGGCAGGTAGGTACCATTACAGCCATATTGCTTATAAATTCCTTTCCCAAGCTTAAATTCTATCTCTAACATGTGGTTTATGGCTACAGCTTGAGTATCTTGGATGACCCTGCTGTTTCCATGTTACCGTTCATGGTTTGCAAGGCTGCATCAAAGTGCTTACCAAAGATGTTTCTCCATCAAAGGGCATAGCCATAATCCTTCATTGCTCTGCATGTATATGTGGAGGCCTGCAATGTTGCCTCATTGACAAAAGTATGAAGATGAGCTTATTGAGGCATTTATCAAAGTCTGCTATACTTTCCTCAGAATAGTGTACACATGTGCTCTCTTATCCAGTGCGAAATACTCGGTATCGCCACTAGCTATAAAATCCTTCTTCATGGCCACCCCTATCTCATGGACTCACAGACATTTTTAAAAACCACGTGCAATATCACTGAAATCCCCTCATCCTCTTTCTTAGAGGCCTAGCTTCTCAATACTAATACTGTTATGACTCATAAGAAGACAAAGAAAATGTTGCTGGTTTATTGCCCTCCTTCTCACAATGGTAATTTTGCCCATGCTTTGCTTGATTTTGATTACTGACTATGTCTTCACTTCACTCAAACAAATTTCTTTCACTTGGCAGTTTTAATCCACATGTTGATGACCCTAACGCTGTGTTGTGTTATATCTCATTGAATCATGTCAGAGCTTTAATATGTTCCACACTCTAAATGTAATATTTGGTTTTTCGAGGAAGAGGTGTGGCGCGGCGGCCAGGGTGCTTGACTCCGGATCATGGGGTTCACGGTTTGATCCACAGTGCCGGCGGCAGGTTAGCCCAGCACCATGTGACTCTGGGCAATAGCTCGCTTAATCTTCCCGACGGCCACCAGCGCCGGGACACCTCTCCAGAGGTAGCTGTGCGCTTTACAAATGCTGGTATTTCATATATTTACTGCTAATTTTCTTTATCATTGACATTATACTGTCCTACCATGTACCAATCATTCAACAGCCTCCTCTTCCCTGCCCTTATCTTCCTTTCATAGCAGACAATCTAATCCACTAGCTGAATATTTAGGTAAACTATGGTCTACAGTCTTAGGAAAGCATGTATGTAGCTGAATCGCTTTCTCTCTGCACTCCAAACATTTCTTCCAAACTCGAGACCCAGCAGCTATGATTATAAAGTTTGGGTACTAGTTACCTTTCATTAGTCTATCCGTGCAAGCTCCTCCATACACAGTGTATTCAGCGAGATAGACACATTGCATTACATAGATATTAACGGGAAACTGCATTTACAATGCGGACGGAACCAAGCGTTCCGTTACCACACAAGTGTTACCACACTTTCCTTTACCACTCACATTAGTTTACCACGCATGCCTTTACAATGATTTTCGTTGTAAAGGCAGCAAAGGCATTTGCATGGTAAAGGCAGTCAGCACTCTAGATTCAGAGCAAATGGGCGGGGGGTGTGAAGCGTTGGAGACTTGGAGGGACTTCCTCCAGTGACTTCCTGAGAATGGAAGGAACAGGAAGGATCAGGACGCAGCTTGGTGAGTTGGGCTGGGGGCCGGGTTCAAGGGCTCAGGGTGGGGTGGGTCAGGGTAGTTGTTAGGGCTGGAGGCACAGGCGAGGAGCTGGGTTGTTTTAAGGCTGGGGTTGGGGTACTTTTTTGGGCTGGGGGCTAGTTTCAGTGCTCAGGGGTGGGGTGTTTTTAGGGCTGGGTCAGGGTCATTTTCAGGGCTGGGGGCTGGGGTGTAATCTTTACCATGCATATGCCTTTAACAATCATGCCTTTACAATGAAATTCGTGGTAAAGGCATGTGTGGTACAGGCATGCGTGGTAAAGACATAGTCGTGGTAAAGACCGTTTTGTAAAGGCATGCAATATAATTTCATGCGCTGCTCCATCATATGACTGAGATTAAATGGTTACAGGTATGTGTGATGTAATGTAAAAAGCTTAGGGTTTTCACTAGATGACAGTTTATATATAACAAAACCGTGCTTTCTAGACCAAGACCCTTCTCGCTGCCAAATTTGGGGTAATTCACCCGTTCGACCTGTAGCCTTGTCTAAAGTTTCCTATGGAAATTGCATGGAGAAAACACGTTATGGGACCCCCCTTTTTTTCTCGGCCCACCCTTCACGAATCACCCCCAAACGTCCAACATAGGAGCTGACATGAACAAAGAATTAGTTTACAAAATTTCATGGAGATTCACCAAACAACGCCAAAGTTATAAGCAAAACAAAAAATGCTTTTCCTATGGAAACTTGGTCCTAACTATAACTACCTACTGGCGACCGCCAGTAGGTAAGATATATATATATTTAGAAATTATATATGTATATATATATATATATTTTATATATATAAGATAATCACAATCCATAAGTTGCCTTCTTCCTCAGCAACAAAACAGGTACAGACCACAATGTGGATTGAAAGTGCTGTGCTTTTATTGCCAAATTAGTGCATTTCTAGAATAAAGTAGCAAGTGCTTCAGCCTGACACCTTTCGACCTCGTTGCTGCGGTCTTGATCACATGACGCGCTGGACCAGTAAGACTCAAGTCAAGTCAAAAAATATTTAGATCATAATCTTGAAACAGGTGCAAAGGAATAATTACTGATTTAAAATTTTCTACAGAAAAACAGAGAAAATAGTTACAGGTTAAAATATTCTACAGCAAATTTATAAAACTTCCCCACCCAGATACATGTCTTAAAAGCAGATACCAATAAAAACACTTTCTTAGGATAGTCCTTACCCTTTGAGAATTATTGTTACATTAAAAACAGCCTTTTCTCTTAGACAAGCTATATAATACATTTATTTTAAAATTTCTAATTTTTTTACTCCTAACTTATTAGGGATCTCTGTACTACCTTTATATAATTCCCTAGAGCAATTGCAATTTCGATAGAAGGCATTTCCGTGAGAAGGTTGACCGCCTGTGCCCGTGTTCTTATATCATATTTTAAAAATATTGGGCGCAGACATAATTTACGCTGTTTTAATATAGTTAAGCAATCCAGCAGAATGTGCACTAGATCCCCTTTTGTGCCCAGCCTACACTTGCAACACCCTTTGTGATCTAACATTTTCGATTTAGTTTCTTTGTTTATCAGCCACGGATTATTCCCAATTCGCATCCTTAGTATCTCCTGTCTATACCAACGATTTGGTAAGGTATCCAAATATGGGAACCAGTTTTCCTTTGACCAAGAGTTCATCATGAACTCTACTGATTTTTTCTTAGCCAGATATTCCATATCGGTTCTTCGAGGGGCCTCTTGCCCGTTAGACTTCAGATCACTTTTAGTACAGTCTATTTGTTGGGATTCTTGGCACATGACCACCTTTAAACCCTCACAGGCCTGCACCATTTTCTTCCTACAAGTTTTTGCCCATTTTAAGTTACTAAATTGGATCTATTTTCTACACTATTGTGCAAATTTTTGGCCTTTTTCATTTTCCAAGCGTTTCCAAAATCAAATTACTGCTATTTGTGCTTGTACCCCCCAGGTCGTTGTTCCTAATTCAGTTCTTATTGCTAGGACCATTGATGATGGGGGCAGCGACAAAAGGGTTTTCAGGCATTTCCCTTCCTCCAGGTCCCAGACTCCCTTACCGCTCAAATAAAGGATTTCTGCGCCGTAGAGTACTTGTGAGGGTATCATTGCACTGAAAGCCTTTAGTAATGGACGGTGAGACATATCCCCGTAATCCCGATTAAACATTTTTAAACCAGAGATTGATGTGTGTGCTTTCGCTTTTTGGGCTTCCAGGTGTGTATGCCAGTTTAGTGTCTTATCAAACCACATCCCTAGGTATCAATATTCGTTAACCGATTCCAGTTTAAGATCGCCTAAGAACCAATTAAACTTAATTGCCTTTTTCCCAAAGCATAAAATTTTTGTCTTGTCTAAGTTGACTGTTAAAAATCTATCTACACAGTATTCACTAAAAGATTTCAGCTTTCTTTGGAGGCCTAATTCAGTCTGGTCTACTATTACCAGATCGTCCGCGTATAGAAGGCAAGGCACCTTTTTTCCATCCAATCTTGGGCTTGCACTACCCTCAACCTCTAGACAGGCGGGTAAATCAGACAGAAATATAGAGAATAACTGTGGGGCCAGAATGCAGCACTGTCTCAGGCCATTTGCAATAGGTATTTTTGGCGTTAATGACCCCTCTGTATCCCTAATTACTTGTGCCCAATTACCTCGGTGTAATTCTTTTATTATAGCCAGCAGGTCTTTTGGTATATTATTCTTATTAAGAGTTTCCCAGAGGCAGTCCGGTTCTACTGAATCGAACGCTGCTCGAAAGTCAACGAAACAGCAGCAAAGCTTACCATTTTGTTCCGTTGACTTCCTCGCCATTGCCCATAATGCAAAGCAGTGGTCTATCATTGAATGCCCCTCTCTGAATCCTCCCTGTTCAATGGGTACGATTGAGAACTCGTCGACCCAAGCATTTAGTCTATTTAACACAATCTTTGAGAATACCTTTTCTCCTATATCTAGAAGGTTAATAAATCTATAATTCTGTGGTACGTCCATGCTACCTTTTTTATGGATTGGCCTGATTACCATGCCCTTCTAATTCAATGGCATTATGCCTTCTACTAGAATTATTTGAAACATCTGGGAGAGGAACCTTGCCCACCACTTTATCTGTGACTTTAATATTATTACAGGGAGGTTATCAGGCCCTGCGGCACGGGTTAACTTCAGCTTCCTTATTATGTTTTCTACTTGCTGTTCGTTAAAATCTAACTTGAGTTCTTCCGATATTTCCTGCCAATGTTGGGGCTCTATGTCTCCTTGGGTTCTCGAGCCCCATACAATTCCCTTAAGTACTTCTCCCAGGCTATCTCACTAACGACACATTTCATTTCTCCGTCTGTAGGGGCGGATGCTGCTTTTACCAGTTTCCAAAATTGTCTTAGGTTTTTAGCTTCAATTGATTCTAGCAAATTTACCCAACATTTCTCTTTGTACAACCTTTTTGCATCAGTAACCATCTTTTTAAACTCAGTTTTCAGCTTATTGAGATATTTTTGTCTCTCTTGGTTGAACTTTTTCCTTTGGCTTCTTAATACTGTCCTTATCTCCTTTTTTTTGGTTTGACTGTCAATGGAGAACCATTTCAATCGGCTAACCGGGATTATTGTACCCTTTCTTTTATCCTTTTTTAATTCTATCCTAAGGCACTGAACTACTTGGGCTATCTTCTCCACAAACCATCCCAAGTTTTTACTCCCGAGGTCTCCTAGTTCGACCTTAAGTTGAAAAGACTTTATTTTTTCCTGATACTCCTCTGTTAGTCTTGTCGTCGCACATTTGTGGGATCACTTTCTCTCTGGGTTCCATCCTGCTCCCATATATCGTTAATTGCAATGGGTTGTGGTCGCTTCTTTCACTTTGGTGTAACTTAAATTCCCGCACTAGAGGGAAGTTCCAGGCTAACATAAAAACGTAATCAATTGGACAGTTTTGTCAACCTATTTTGAAGGTCTTCTTTGCCGGGCAGTCTGTTTTAACTCTGCCATTTAGGCAGAAGAGACCCCTTCCCCCTAAATAATTTATCAATTCCATATCCTGTTTCGAGGGATCACATACTGGGAAGCTGGCATTGTTAATTCCATAAGCATCCAACAGTTCTCTATTCCAGAGGTCGGTCTTCTTTGGGTGCAGCTTATGGTTGAAATCCCCCCAAATTAACAATACATCTGAAGCATACTTTTCTAATAAGGAGTCTATGTCCTCTTTGAAGTTCCCCATCTCAATTACATACTCTGCCACATTATCCCTCTGCATATATACATTTATAACAGTCACCATTTCGTATTTCTTATCCAGGGTCAGTAGGTCTAATCTACAAGCCAATAGACATTTACATTTAATTTTTAACAGGGTTACGTCTCTTAATACTTTTGTTGATACGAGAGTCATGATTCCCCCGATGGGCGACCAAATCTTTTTCTCTTGGCCGGTCGGTTTAGTTGAAGGTAACCCTTGATGTTAGGGGTTTCCTCGCATACCCAAGTCTCTTGTAGGCAGGCAATTTCCACTTTATTTACTAATTTCTTTATATGCTCTTGTTTTATCTCATTGCCTAAGCCATTTACGTTCCATGATAAGAGACTTAGACTGTGCGACACCCCCCCCATCCTATTCTACCTCACTTAGACCACCATCTTCGGCCATTCCCTCCATGTACGTCTCGGAGGGTTCTCCCAGGTAGCTTCTTTGGCTCCAATTACCCCATGAGTCTTCCTTTACTATGTTATTTACCACTATGTTCAGGCGGCTACACTTTTCTTCATTATCTCTTAGTAGCTTCACCTGTCTCCTCCCTAGACCTGCATGCTACTTTAGGAAACTGCTTCCTGAGTGTACTTTTCCCTTTACTTCCCTCTCTGGGATTAACCTTATTCCCACATGGATTATCTCACTAGCTGCTTTTACAATTGCCATTTTTACCAGGTCCGAGTAAAGTAATACTCTTGTTATTTCCTTGCCATTTGTATTTTCTATGAAGCCCACCTGTCTCAGATCTTTCGAGCCAATCCCACTCAGACTTGTGCATTTAGAAAAGGAAGTCAGAATTTGTGCCCTATTTAGTGGGTTCATTTTCCTCAATTTCTTTCCCCTTTGACCTGATTGCGCAGTTTCCAGGTACACCCATTTGTTATTATCCACCTCTAATACTTTCTTGGGGGTTTCTGGATTTAGCTGTCTACCCTTTGCCCACCCTGGGGGCCTCATTTTACTTTCGCCTTCTACTAGATCTTGAAGTTGTGGTGTTTCATCTGGATTACCATACCTCTGGTGGTTTGGGGTTTGTCCCCCTGAGGATGGGTTTACTCTCTGATTTGCAAATTTAATTTTTGATAATTTCTCATTTAAGCCCTTACTACTCTGGTTCTTCCTTTGTACACTTGGGGTGTTTCTTTTGCTCTCTGATAGCGGGGATCTAGTGGGTACGTAAGTCAGGGCAGAGGCATTTAGGCTTAGCTGTTCCTCAGCCTCCATTTCCTTCCTTTTTCCCTTTATTGTTGTTTTAGGGGCCCGCTTCTTGCTTGCCCTACTTTTAGTGAGAACCCTTATGTATTCACATCGCCTTTTTATCAGCATTGGGCGTTTGGATATATATATACGTTATCTAATGCATCTGTCATTTCACTCGCAATACTTTGTTCTGTGGGCTGGGGAGTAACTACTGATCTTAACATGTGCGGCATTTGACCCTTAATTCCTACCAGCTCCTCTTCAATCTTTTTTAAAAACGACTTTTGTGATTTTAAAACTCCATTATTCAACATTGTTACTTCTAGAATTCCCTGAAGGGTTTTCTGTAACATCAATAATAAGTCCATCATGGAGGATGTGGGTGATACTGATAGGTCCGGGTCCTGGGGATTGTTTCTCTCGGGGGTAGCTTGACTTCCTGTTCTTGAAGCGTCCTGCTGGTTTATGTTTTTTTGCCCATTTAAGTGTTGCAGTACTTGGTTGGGTGAAGCCCCCCAAACAAAACTTGAGCCCTGACTTTCATTTCCCAGTTGCCCTGCATTCTCCAAAGTTTGCAAAGAAAAAAGTTTTGGGGATGATGAAAGACGTGGTGCTGCTATTTGTAGATTTTGGCTCAGGAGGGAGAGGTTTATTAGCAGGGGATGCCCCAATTCTTCTTCTATTTCTTCTTCTGGGGGCACTCCCATGCCGTTCTCCGTCTGGTGCTCCTCATCAGTTTCCAAGTTTTTTTCGTTCTCAGTCCGGTGCTCCTCCTCAATTTCCAAGTTTATTGCAGGCGGCTCTGTAATTTTATAGTGTTTCCCTACAAAGACCTTTATGGATTTAGAGGCTGCAGTACAATCTTTCGGAATAGATGTTAAGGTACAACCCTTTTTGGCTTGCGGGGCTTGTTTGGTGGCTCTTTTATCTTTCCTCTTCTTTCGTCGTCCCTTACTATTGTCCTCGGGGGAGGCCTGGCTTTCCTGGCTCTCTTCCAATGTCCTTGATCCCTCCATTAGCTCGCTCCTCCCTGGACTGTCTTCAAGAGCTTCCTTGCGTAATTTTTGCTTTCTTTTCGGGGCCATCTTCCTTTACTTTATGGGTACTTTCTGGCTCGGGTGTTGCTACAGTTATCGGCTCTTCTAACACGTCGGCTGGCTGGCTATTCGTGTATGAATACTCTAAAGAGTCATAATTTCACAATTTTCACAATTTTCAAGCTGAAGGTTGATTCAAGCAAGCAAGTTGACTCTGTGTCAGAGTCAAGAGTCAAATCAGAATATAAAAGTGATTTAAATTAAAATCAGGAACACCAAACCCATGCTCCATGCACCAAGCACCAAGCACTTATCTGACTCTCGCTGGCTCTTGCAGAGGGTGCTCAGCCGCTACCGAAAGAAGTGGAAAGGAAATCCAGACGGCAAGGGACGCGATGGAATCACGTCTGTCAATCACGTCCATCAATCCAGCGGCAGGCAGCAGGCCAAAGAACAATCAGCCAGAGACAAACAGTGTGGACAGACGGCTAGGGTAGCTCCCGCAGTGATCCAAGGCAGCCTGCCGCCTCCCAGCCTCTGAAACCGGGTCAGTGAAAACACGGTAAAACGGCCGCCCCACAGCTGTGGAGTGCAGCAAGGCAAACACGCCAGAAGCGCCACAGCGACACCAGTAACACAGAGGCAGGTATGGCGGATCAGGGTGTTCGCTGCTCAGAGGACGGCACTCGGAGCTCAGCCAACTTCGAGGCCCTCGAGAGATTGAAGATTGAATTAAATTGGAATGCCCGGTCGGCGTTTTCAAAGCTCAGACTGCTTACACCGCTGCGGCCACTGCTGCCGTTCACACGGCTTGCTGCTCACTCCTTCGGCTCCTTCAGCTCTCTAGTGCGGCTCTGCTGCTCTCTGCTGGTCAGATCTCCCCAATGACAACGACTGCCAAAACCCGGAGAAAGGGATCATTAAATAGTGCAGTACCCAATAGGATTTCCAATAAGAACATACCAAACCATCAGTAGACATAAAATAAATACCATAAGGCATTGAATTCTCATGTATAATTTATACGTTATAAGTGTATAGTCATCTCAGAGATTTCCAATTATTAGCAAGGAATACTTTAAAATAGCATATCTTCTTTGCCATAACTACCCTCATTGGCTGCTACCTTCAAACATCTATGTCACTGATACCGTATGGTACTTTCTAAGTGATCACCTATATCTTGATGCAATGGCAGGCACTTAAGATGCCAAAATCTCTAATATGAAAGATATACAGTTTGCTGGCAGGTATAACCTTTCACCTATTAAAGTGCTAAAAAAAAGTGCAAAATGGTGCTTAATTGTGCAACCTATATCCATAGTACATATACAATAGTGCCTTAAAATTGGCCTTAAGCCATGCCCATTTTATACCTAGATAAAATGCAAGTGCACTTTAAACAATTACATTTAAACAGTTTAAATGTTGATTTCATATTGCACATGGGGTCCATAAATTTCACATAAAGTGCAAATGCATTATTACTCTTAAAACAAACGCAAAGACCAACACAGAAGACCTTATTGGATTATACACTGTCAATTTGGTACAGTACTTTTGATTCAGCAGGTAAAACCAGGTCAATCACTCTCCTTGAAAAACCAGCTAAAACCAGGTAAAACCGGTTAAAAGTAAAATTACAGTATAAAACAGAATAAATAGCAGAGTAAAAAACAGAGTAAATAGCAGAGTAGACTCAGAGTATAAAAAGCTAGAAATACAATGCACACAAATTTATAGAGCTAAAACTCATCCAAACTCTCATAAATCCAGATAAACGCAGGCACAGCCTGGTTAAAACCCGGTAAAACCAGAGTAGAAGATTAACTTACAAAGCCATCTTAATACCAGAACAGAATGCATAAAACACGAGACACCCAGAAGATACTTTATAAAAAATTGTGCAAATCTTCCCCTGCATTAAGGCCATTTGGCATCTCATATATATCTATTCACTGAAAAAACCATAGGTTTCAGGAATGTTATAGTTAGTTGGACATTTCACTCGTACAAAACCATAGAAATTCCGGCGTTATAGTTAGTTCAGCTAACTTAACTCACGCCCTCGCAATGCACTGCTGATGATGTCACATACTACATCATTCATGACATGGTCATTGAATCACTGATGACATCTCAAATGACATAACTGATGACATCACTGATGAGTTATTAGCAAATCCAAAAATGCTTTTCCTATGGAAACTAGGTTCTAACAGTAACTACCTACTGGGGACCGCCAGTAGGTAATATGTATAGATAGTTATAGTTAGGACCGTGCATCCATAGGAAATCTCAAAATTCTATTTTGAATAACTTTGGCGCCGGTTGACGAATCCTCGCGAAATTTTCAAAACTAATGGGGCGCTCCGTTCAGCTCCTACCCTGAAAGTCTCGGGGTGATTTGTCAAGCGGGGGCCGAGAAAAAGGGGGGTCCCAAAACGCGTTTTCCCCATGCATTTTCCCATAGGACCTTTAGACACAGCTACAGACCGAACGGCTGAACAGAATTACTTGAAATTTGGCAGAGAGGTAGCCATAAGGTCAAGGAAGTGCCTTTCGCACTGGTGTAAATCTGTTCAGTATTTCCTGAGAAAATAGCATTTAAAAGCATATCAATATCTATACGCGCGCACCGTGCACGCACTGAGCAAGCCCTGTGCGCGCACCCTGGCGTGCGCGAGCGTAATTCTGATTGGTTGTTAGATGTCAGTAAACATACAAATCGGTCGAAATCAGGAAGTGTCGGCCGCCATTTTGTCTGTCGCACTGAAAAGGAAAGGTGGAGACCATGAATAGGGGGCAGGGTAGGGAGTTCTTGACCTCCTAGCCATTGTAAGGGGGTCACAGTAGGACCACGAAGGGCCAAAAAAAAAACATTGCGAGGTGCGCGCACCCAGCGCGCACCCAAAAAAAAACATAAAAAAAAATAGAATTAAAAATCCCGTTTAAGTGTTTAGATATTAGGTGGCTCTAAAAAGAGCCCTTGTGTTTATTGAGTGTTTTTCGGTACCTACAAGTAAGTACCGATGCAGAGTCTAAAGTTCAAGAGGAAGACTCTGTTCCCTTCATCATTGAAATGTACACCGTCTCCTCTATAAATGTCTTGCATGTTGTAACGCAAGTTGTTGTGGTATATAGAACCCATACCATAGTCTCTGAGGAAAGCAGAAACAGACTTATTGACGTGCTTTCTTGCTTTGTCAATCTGTGGACAATAATGGTTGGACCAGTTCCACTTTTGCCTTTGGCATATATTAGAATATACAAAGGCAGTTTGTGGAAAAAGTGACATCAATTGTGTAGAGATGAGGTGGTCTAGTAGCTGGTGTGGGCGGAGCAGAGTGGGTGGAGGAAGGAAGGTATGGGCTGGGACAGGAAGGGGCGGAGAAAGGGGATAGCCAGGCAGTCGAGTGTAGGGCTATGCTGGTGTAAGGACTCGAGAATAAAGTGTCCTGAATAGAACCCTTCGTGTCTGTCCTTATTGATGCCCTTAGGACATGACAGCTGGCGACGAGGGTGGGATCGAGCTAGCTGCTCTCCCCGGAACATCAGCACACTAGCGAGTCCGGTGAAGGGCTGGTCAAGAAAACCAGCGGAAGCGCCGCCACTCGCGACACACCCGAAGCGTGTGAAAGCCCCGCAACAGAAAAGAACAGGATCGCGAGGCGCGCCCTGCCTGAGGAGAAGCCGGCACCAGGAACGGCAGGAAGGGAAGCGACGACGCTGACGCGCGCGTCCCCTGAGGCAGATTGGAGCAGTGAGCGCGAAGAGAGACCCCGCCCGCCTACCTGCTGCCGAACAGTGAGTGAAGCGGATGATGAGAGGGGCCGCCTGAGCAGCGCGCAGTCCTGAAATGAATGGAGTGAGAGCCCGGCACCACGTGTGGTATCTACGCGCGTTATTCAGCCGGCGGCCATCTTGAAGTCAGGCGGATTTCCAGACGCCCCATACAAGTAGACCCGGGCGGCCATTTTGAAGTCAGGCAAAGCTGAAATTTAAACAAGCACAGGCTAATACAAAAAAAAAAAAAAGGAAACGAGGAACATACCTGAATATAGCTTGCAAGATTCCACGTAGGAGTCCCTGGGCCTGCTTTGCGCCGACGCTGCGCACATCGCACGTGCACCACGATGTCGAACCACGGATCCCCTGCTCAGTCTCCAGCGCGCCAGGATGCGAAGCCGATCATCATGGGGCTGTCGCACCTGCGCCCCCCAGAACCATTAGCGCTCGTGGTTGGGAGCAGCATGGGCCCTCGCTGGGAAGAGTGGATTGAGGACTTTGAGGACTACATCAAGGGCTCGAAGGTGATAGGGGATGAAGATCAAATGATCGCACTTCGGAACCTCGTGGGCAAGGACATCAGCAAGATGATAAAGGAACTTCCTGCCGCAGACGCGGGAACGTATGCAAACGTGCGTGCAGCACTGGATCGGAAGTTTGTGCACAAGAAGAACGTAGATTACGAACGTTACGTGTTCCAAAGAGCGCGACAAGAAAAGGATGAGGTCATGGGCTCATACATCACAAGGCTGCGGCGACTGGCGCGTCACTGTGAATTCGACAAGTTCTCGACGGACGACGCCATACGCCTGCGGGTGATCGACGGTTGCCAGTCAGAGACGCTACGCAGGAAGCTACTAAAAAAGAGCCACACATTGGATGAAATAGAAGAGATCACAAGGCTCCATGATCAGACGGAAGAACAAGCCAAGACCATGGAGGCAGGACGCGTGGATCGCAAGGAGGTAGTGTGTCAAGTGCGCACCGACCGCCCTCGCCGGGGGTCGAAAGAACGGGAACGACAAGCACGGCCGCCATCGAGACACCCCCGTCGCTCTGGCCATCGGCGGCCTGACCCGGGGAAGAGAAGCCGGCGTCAAGACTATGGGAAGAAGGCGCCGTTGAGAAGATGCTACCGTTGTGGATACGACTTCCCACACATCGGGGCGTGCCCGGCCCTGGGACAGAAATGCCACAAGTGTGGTCGCAACAATCATTTTGAGACAATGTGCGGGGACTACCGCCGGGAGAAGGAAAAAGCCTCCACGAGGTCACCAAGAGGCGAGACGCGCCGTCATCACGCGCGTGCGGTACGAGACCGCCGGAAGTCCTCCTCCAAGTCCTCTCAGTCCAGCAGGGAGTCGCGGTCCTCACGGTGGTCTAGAAGGTCACCATCCAGAGACTCCGAATCACTTTCAAGTGAACATGAGTACTCCGTTGAATATGCCAACATGATCGCCGACCCAGACCAACTAAAAAAATACCCTCGGCTGGACATCAGCGTTGGCACGCATCCTACAAAGTTCGTGATGGACAGTGGCGCATCCCTCAACTACATCCCAGTGACGGAATACAAAAAGATGAACCCTCGACCTCGGCTCAATCCCGCACATGTGCGTGTCTACACCTGGATGTCCAGGAAGCCACTCCCTTGCCTTGGGAAGTTTTCCACGACACTGAGGCATCAAACAACATCTATTCCGGCTGTAATTCACGTCATCGAGGGACCGGAAGCTGACTGTCTCCTCAGTCTCCCGACTGCTGAACGGCTGAAGTTGGTGGAAATCCTGTACCGCGTCACCAGTGACAATGACACCATTCACAAGTTCCCGAGGCTGTTCTCCGGACTCGGAAAAATGAACAGGGGCCAGATCCGCCTCCACATAAATGACCAGGTCCGCCCGGTTGCCCAACACCCGCGGAAGGTACCGTTCCACCTCCAGCAAGCGGTGGAGGAGGAGCTGCAGGATCTGCTGGACGCCGACATCATCGAACGGACAGAGGGCGCCACACCGTGGGTTTCTCCAGTCGTGATAGTACCGAAGAAAGGAACACCAGGGAAAGTACGACTCTGTGTGGACATGAGAATGCCCAATACCGCCATTGAGAGAGAGCGTCATCCGGGACCCCACTTAAGTGACATGATCGCCGCCCTCAATGGGGCGAGGGTGTTTTCCAAGCTGGACTTAAACAAAGGCTACCATCAGCTGGAACTACACGAGAGTTCCCGCTATATCACGACGTTTGCAACACATCTGGGGTTGTTCAGATACAAGAGACTGAACTTTGGCATTTCATCAGCCGCGGAAATATTCCAAGAAGCCATCCGGCAAACGATACATCACATCCCAAATACGCTGAACTACAGCGATGACATTCTCGTCTACGGGGCAACACTCCAAATCCACGACACGGCCTTAGACAGGGTCTGTCATGCTCTACTGGAAGCCAACCTCACACTCAACAGGGAGAAATGCGAGTTCCATCAGTCGCAACTGAAATTCTTTGGCCACATCTTTTCTGGAGCCGGAATGCAACCAGACCCTGACAAAGTGAGTACTCTGAACAGCACCAAGAGTCCACTTGACGTCAGTGACGTGCGGTCGTTCCTCGGCATGGCGAGTTACTGCTCAAGATATATTAAGGACTATGCCACCATCAGTCACCCACTTCGCACTCTCACCAAACAGGGGCAGGCATTTGAGTGGACCCCTGAATGCGAGCAAGCATTCCAGGACATAAAGAAAGCTGTGGGCACAGTGGAAAGCCTGGCCTATTTCAGCCCGGATCGCAAGACCGAAATAACAGTGGACGCGAGCCCCGTCGGGCTGGGAGCCATCCTGGCTCAATATGACAAGGACACAGACCACCGCCACATTGTGGCGCACGCCAGCCGGAGCCTCTCCGACACGGAGAAGGCCTACTCCCAACCGGAAAAGGAGAGCCTTGCGGTCGTGTGGGCGTGTGAGCACTTTCACGTGTTCATCTACGGGAAGCATTTCACCATGGTAACAGACCACCAGGCGCTCGTCACAATCTATGGCAACCCCAGGTCCAAAATGCCACCACGCATCGAGAGGTGGGGACTCCGTCTGCAGGAATACACGTTCACAATCGTGCACAAGCCAGGGAAGGCTGCCAACCCGGCCGACTACATGTCGCGCCACCCGGAAGACTCGCAGCGACTCACACCGTCCATGGCAGACGAATATATCCACTTTGTGGTGGACCACGCGCGACCGCCTGCAGTCCCCCTAGAGGCCATCCTGGACGCCACCCAGCAAGACACCATGCTACAACAGGTGATCCGAAGGGTCCGAACCAACAGGTGGCGGCACGAAGAGCCGGAGGACGGGAGGGGTGACAGCACAAAGCGTCAGGAGTGGCAAGCGTTCCGGAATGTGTGCGAAGAACTATCTGTCACGCCCGATGGCCTACTGTTACGGGACAACCGAATTGTAATACCCCAGCAACTGAGACAGGGAGTCGTCAACCTGGCACACGAAAGCCATCGAGGAGTAGTCACGACGAAAAGAGCACTTCGTGAACGTGTCTGGTTCCCCTTCCTTGACAAGATGGTAGAGAACACTCTGAAAGACTGTCTGCAGTGTCAAGTGGTAAGGCAAGGAGACCCGCCAGCACCACTTCAGATGACGCCCCTGCCACCAGGAGTATGGCAAGAACTGGCCATGGATTTCTACGGCCCCATGCCGTCGGGCAAGTACGTGTTAGTCATAATAGATGAATATTCGCGGTTTCCCATCGCCCGGTTCGTCCCATCCACCAACGCGGCTGCCACGCTTACCATCCTGGATGAAGTCTTTGCAGCATGGGGCATACCCGCTGAGGTGAAAACAGACAATGGGCCCCCTTTCAATGGCCGGGAGTTCAGTGACTTCCTGACGCTCATGAATGTGCGACACCGACGGATAACACCACTATGGCCGCAGGCCAACGGCACCGCGGAAAGATTCATGGCCACTCTCAAAAAGACATTCCAACAGGCTGCTCTAGACAAGAGAGACCCGCAAGCAGCCCTCAATGATGTGCTCCGAGCCTATCGGACGACACCGCATGCTACCACCGGCAAATGCCCGGCCACACTCATGCTGGGACGCCCAGTCCGGACACGGATACCCACCTGGGAGGGGGCACTACGACCCATTTCGCCCAGCCGCATCCATCGGGAAGTGGAAGCCACCGACAAAGCTCGCAAAGAAAGCATGAAGGCATACGCGGATGGCAGAAGACGTGCTCGGTCCCTCTCATTCCACGAGGGAGACTGCGTGGTCGTCAAGCAGGAGCAGTGCAAGAAGACGGATAGCAGGTTCAGAGCGGAACCTCTAACGGTCACCCGACAAAGAGGTACCATGCTGACAGCGGAGTCAGACAACAGGCGTGTAACAAGAAATGTGTCCCACTTTCAGAAGTGCAGCCCGGGCCTACAAGAGACACTTGAGTCGCGAGTGACATTGTCAGGAACTCGACAGTTCGAAGCACAGAGCGACGGTGATGGCCACCTGGGACAGATATCCGGCGCCGACACCGCCGCAGTGCCTGAAGGCCGCACACTCAGACCACGACAAACAATCCGCCAGCCCAAGCGGCTGATTGAAGAAATGTAACTCGTGGTGACTCATTTCTTGCTAACAAAGGGGGAGATGTAGAGATGAGGTGGTCTAGTAGCTGGTGTGGGCGGAGCAGAGTGGGTGGAGGAAGGAAGGTATGGGCTGGGACAGGAAGGGGCGGAGAAAGGGGATAGCCAGGCAGTCGAGTGTAGGGCTATGCTGGTGTAAGGACTCGAGAATAAAGTGTCCTGAATAGAACCCTTCGTGTCTGTCCTTATTGATGCCCTTAGGACATGACAAATTGCAGAAAGGTGTTCTTAATAAGCATTTCCAGACCTACCCCAGTTAAAGTGCCTAGGTCATTTCCACCACAGTGCACAATAATAAGGTTAGGCTGTGGGAGATGTAGAAAGGTTTTCACCAAAGGCATTAATTGGTGCCACTTTAGCCCTCTCTGACCAATCCATTTAATGTCTACATTTGGCAAAGCAAGGTCTTTGAAAATACCTCTTTTTTCTGCATACTTTTCACTCCAGAAGACATAGCTATGACCTACAATCCACACTGTGAACATCTTCCAAGGTGAACAGGATGCACTCAGGAGGTGTCTTTCAGTAGAATGGCAATATGAAAAGAAAGACAGTTGAAAAATGGAGGCATACATACTTTTTTTTAATAAAAAGAACTCATTGGCTGATTCAAACCATTTAACAGTTAAAACTAGGCTGTATGTTTAAATTTTTAAAAGCATGTTTTGGATTGGTACAGAAAAATGTGTTCTCACTGAACATTACTTTGGATTTGCTATTAGGTTTGAAAAGTCAAGCACTCTTGCTCTTTGGATTTGAAACATTGTGTGCTGAACTTCTGACCTCTCTGCTCACACCTGTGTTCCATGAGCTGTTGCTATGGTAGCAGGCAGAAGTCATGTTGGGGGGAAGGGATGATTTGGAAAGGGGTTGAAAGTTGCAACCAATAGAAATGTGTGATTCCATTTGAAAAAATGTGGGAAGGACTGTGATTTTACATTAACATGTATATGTGGGAAAAAAGAGAGGGAAAAATTGCCATTTACTGGTTGTGGAGAGAGGAGAGAGGTGTACAGCTCTGAGATTCTGGCTCTGATAATCTGCTGTTTGAGTGCCACATTTCTTTCTCAACTAATTAATTTTAATGGTGAGTTATGAGTTTGAGAGGGGAAGTATGTGGTGTATTTTGATATAAATAATAGAATTGCCATTCTTGTTTTAAAGTTGTGTTTTACATTTTGTGATTTAGGAGAAATTTAACTGTCTTGAACTAGTAAGATATTATGGAGTATGTTTTCACTGTAAGTTAAGGTGTAGTGGTATCACTGAGAAATACTGTTTTGTGCCTAGAATCACATCATGAGTGTGTCTGCACACAGGATTTGTTGTCAGAGATTTAATTTGCGTTGCTGTTGTTCTGTTAGCCTTGCAGTTGTAGAAAAGTGGCAGTTTGTTTGCTTAAAGTGTGATGGTTAGCAGTCAGCAGAAATTAGTTACTCACAAAAAAGAGGCAAATGCAAACACATTTGAAAATTGCATTGTACATTTTCCTACCACTTTAAAAGTGGTGTTTTACATTTTATGTTAAGGAAGATATTTAAGTGCCTTGAACATGTTAGATATTATGGAGTATGTCTTCACTATAGGTTAAGGTGTACTGCTATCACCCAGGAATACTGTTTTCTGCCTAGAATCACACCATGACACAGTGTGCACACAGGAATTGTTATCAGAGATTTAATTCGTGTTGGTCTTGCTCTATTACCCTTGCACTTGTAGGAAAGGGGCTGCTTGTTTTTTGTAACACATGCTGATGGTCTCAAGTAGCTGTTAGGACATGTGCTCTTTTTTTGCCTCTCTAAAATATAAGGGAAATGTGTCAGGCTGTCTCAGTAACTATCACTTGCTCCATCCACAGTACTAAATGTGCTTTCAAATCGCCAAAGGAAATATCGTTTTCTGCCTAGAATCACAGCATGAGTCTGAGTGGACAGAGGAATTGTTGTCAGAGATTTTATTTGTGATGCTGTTGTTCTGTAAAACTTGCACTTTCAGGAAAGGGCCAGCTTGTTTTGTTCAAATGTGTTGGTTAGTACTCAGCAGAAATCACTATCTCACAAATGAGAGGCAAATGTTAACACATTAGAAATCAACAGGGTAGATTTTCCTTTCAATCTTGTAATCTGTGAGGTAGTTCCTACATGTAAAAAACTCTAATTGACCTTTACCAAAGATGTACTCTTACACACATATCTGCAGTCTTCATGCACTTGTAAAAGTCTCCATGCAGATTTCTCTTGCAACTGACAATACACAGTCACCAGAAACACACTGTTTGCACACATGCAGCAGCTTCTCCTATACTCTTGTGCATAATACTCAGCTCTGTGTTGTATTTTAGATAGCAGTGTGTAACGCAAACACATTCAACGTCATCAAGGCTCATTTCCTTTGCTTTACTCTAATCACTCACCCTGTAACACATGCTGATGGTCTCAAGTAGCTATTAGGAGAGGTGCTCTTTTTTGCCTCTCTAAAATATAAGGGAAATGTGTCAGGCTGTCTCAGTAATTATCACTTGCTCCATCCACAGTACTAAATGTGCTTTCAAATTGCCAAATGAAATATTGTTTTCTGCCTATAATCACAGCATGAGTCTGTGTGGACAGAGGAATTGTTGTCAGAGATTTTATTTGTGTTGCTGTTGTTCTGTAAAACTTGCACTTTCAGGAAAGGACCAGCTTGTTTTGTTCAAATGTGTTGGTGAGTACTCAGCTATCGTTTTCTGCCTAGAATCACAGCATGAGTCTGTGTGGACAGAGGAATTGTTGTCCGAGATTTTATTTGTGTTGCTGTTGTTCTGTAAAACTTGTACTTTCAGGAAAGGGCCAGCTTCTTTTGTTCAAATGTGATAGTTAGCACTCAGCAGAAATCACTATCAGAAAAATGAGAGGCAAATGGTAACACATTTCAAATCAACAGGGTAGATTGTCCTTACACTCCTGCAATGGGTGAGGTAGTTCCTACATGTACAAAACTCTAATTAACCTTTACCAAAGATGTACTCTTACACACATATTTGCAGTCTTCATGCACTTATAAAAGTCTCCATGCAGATCTCTCTTGCAACTGACAATACACAGTCACCAGAAACACACTGTTTGCACACATGCAGCAGCTTCTCCTACACTTCCATGCATAATACTCAGCTCTGTGTTGTGTTTCAGATAGCAGTGTGTAACACAAACAGAATGTACGTCACCAAGGCTCATTTCCTTTGCTCTACTCTAATCACTCACCCTGTAACACATGCTGATGGTCTCAAGTAGCTGTTAGGACATGTGCTCTTTTTTGCCTCTCTAAAATATAAGGGAAATGTGTCAGGTTGTCTCAGTAACTATCACTTGCTCCATCCACAGTACTAAATGTGCTTTCAAATTGCCAAAGGAAATATCGTTTTCTGCCTAGAATCACAGCATGAGTCTGTGTGGACACAGGAATTGTTGTCAGAGATTTTATTTGTGTTGCTGTTGTTCTGTAAAACTTGCACTTTCAGGAAAGGGCCAGCTTGTTTTGTTCAAATGTGATGGTTAGCACTCAGCAGAAATCACTATCTCACAAATGAGAGGCAAATGTTAACACATTAGAAATCAACAGGGTAGATTTTCCTTTCAATCTTGTAATCTGTGAGGTAGTTCCTACATGTAAAAAACTCTAATTGACCTTTACCAAAGATGTACTCTTACACACATATCTGCAGTCTTCATGCACTTGTAAAAGTCTCCATGCAGATTTCTCTTGCAACTGACAATACACAGTCACCAGAAACACACTGTTTGCACATATGCAGCAGCTTCTCCTATACTCTCATGCATAATACTCAGCTCTGTGTTGTATTTTAGATAGCAGTGTGTAACGCAAACACATTCAACGTCATCAAGGCTCATTTCCTTTGCTTTACTCTAATCACTCACCCTGTAACACATGCTGATGGTCTCAAGTAGCTATTAGGAGATGTGCTCTTTTTTGCCTCTCTAAAATATAAGGGAAATGTGTCAGGCTGTCTCAGTAATTATCACTTGCTCCATCCACAGTACTAAATTTGCTTTCAAATTGCCAAATGAAATATCGTTTTCTGCCTAGAATCACAGCATGAGTCTGTATGGACAGAGGAATTGTTGTCAGAGATTTTATTTGTGTTGCTGTTGCTCTGTAAAACTTGCACTTTCAGGAAAGGACCAGCTTGTTTTGTTCAAATGTGTTGGTTAGTACTCCGCTATCGTTTTCTGCCTAGAATCACAGCATGAGTCTGTGTGGACAGAGGAATTGTTGTCAGAGATTTTATTTGTGTTGCTGTTGTTCTGTAAAACTTGTACTTTCAGGAAAGGGCCAGCTTCTTTTGTTCAAATGTGATAGTTAGCACTCAGCAGAAATCACTATCAGAAAAATGAGAGGCAAATGGTAACACATTTCAAATCAACAGGGTAGATTGTCCTTACAATCCTGCAATGGGTGAGGTAGTTCCTACATGTACAAAACTCTAATTAACCTTTACCAAAGATGTACTCTTACACACATATTTGCAGTCTTCATACACTTGTAAAAGTCTCCATGCAGATCTCTCTTGCAACTGACAATACAGTCACCAGAAACACACTGTTTGCACACATGCAGCAGCTTCTCCTACACTTCCATGCATAATACTCCGCTCTGTGTTGTGTTTCAGATAGCAGTGTGTAACACAAACAGAATGTACGTCACCAAGGCTCATTTCCTTTGCTCTACTCTAATCACTCACCCTGTAACACATGCTGATGGTCTCAAGTAGCTGTTAGGACATGTGCTCTTTTTTGCCTCTCTAAAATATAAGGGAAATGTGTCAGGTTGTCTCAGTAACTATCACTTGCTCCATCCACAGTACTAAATGTGCTTTCAAATTGCCAAAGGAAATATCGTTTTCTGCCTAGAATCACAGCATGAGTCTGTGTGGACACAGGAATTGTTGTCAGAGATTTTATTTGTGTTGCTGTTGTTCTGTAAAACTTGCACTTTCAGGAAAGGGCCAGCTTGTTTTGTTCAAATGTGATGGTTAGTACTCAGCAGAAATCACTATCTCACAAATGAGAGGCAAATGTTAACACATTAGAAATCAACAGGGTAGATTTTCCTTTCAATCTTGTAATCTGTGAGGTAGTTCCTACATGTAAAAAACTCTAATTGACCTTCACCAAAGATGTACTCTTACACACATATCTGCAGTCTTCATGCACTTGTAAAAGTCTCCATGCAGATCTCTCATGCAACTGACAATACACAGTCACCAGAAACACACTGTTTGCACACATGCAGCAGCTTCTCCTATACTCCCATGCATAATACTCAGCTCTGTGTTGTATTTCAGATAGGAGTGTGTAACGCAAACACATTCAACGTCATCAAGGCTCATTTCCTTTGCTCTACTCTAATCACTCACCCTGTAACACATGCTGATGGTCTCAAGTAGCTATTAGGGCATGTGCTCTTTTTTGCCTCTCTAAAATATAAGGGAAATGTGTCAGGCTGTCTCAGTAATTATCACTTGCTCCATCCACAGTACTAAATGTGCTTTCAAATTGCAAAATGAAATATCGTTTTCTGCCTAGAATCACAGCATGGGTCTGTGTGGACAGAGGAATTGTTGTCAGAGATTTTATTTGTGTTGCTGTTGTTCTGTAAAACTTGCACTTTCAGGAAAGGGCCAGCTTGTTTTGTTCAAATGTGTTGGTTAGTACTCAGCTATCGTTTTCTGCCTAGAATCACAGCATGAGTCTGTGTGGACAGAGGAATTGTTGTCAGAGATTTTATTTGTGTTGCTGTTGTTCTGTAAAACTTGTACTTTCAGGAAAGGGCCAGCTTCTTTTGTTCAAATGTGATGGTTAGCACTCAGTAGAAATCACTATCAGAAAAATGAGAGGCAAATGGTAACACATTTCAAATCAACAGGGTAGATTGTCCATCCACTCTTGCAATGGGTGAGGTAGTTCCTACATGTACAAAACTCCAATTAACCTTTACCAGGGATGTACTCGTACACACATATCTGCAGTGTTCATGCACTTGTAAAAGTCTCCATGCAGATCTCTCATGCAACTGACAATACACAGTCTCCAGAAACACACTGTTTGCACACATGCAGCAGCTTCTCCTACACTCTCATGCATAATACTCAGCTCTGTGTTGTATTTCAGATAGCAGTGTGTAACGCAAACAGAATGAACGTCACCAAGGCTCATTTCCTTTGCTCTACTCTAATCACTCACCCTGTAACACATGCTGATGGTCTCAAGTAGCTGTTAGGACATGTGGTCTTTTTTGCCTCTCTAAAATATAAGGGAAATGTGTCAGGCTGTGTCAGTAACTATCACTTGCTCCATCCACAGTACTAAATGTGCTTTCAAATTGCCAAAGGAAATATCGTTTTCTGCCTAGAATCACAGCATGAGTCTGAGTGGACAGAGGAATTGTTGTCAGAGATTTTATTTGTGTTGCTGTTGTTCTGTAAAACTTGCACTTTCAGGAAAGGGCCAGTTTTTTTTTTGTTCAAATGTGATGGTTAGCAGTCAGCAGAAATCACTATGAGAAAAATGAGAGGCTAATGGTAACACATTTCAAATCAACAGGGTAGATTGTCCTTACACTCCTGCAATGGGTGAGGTAGTTCCTACATGTACAAAACTCTAATTAACCTTTAGCAAAGATGTACTCTTACACACATATCTGCAGTCTTCATGTACTTGTAAAAGTCTCCATGCAGATCTCTCTTGCAACTGACAATGCACAGTCTCCAGAAACACACTCTTTGCACACATGCAGCAGCTTCTCCTACAGTCCCATGCATAATACTCAGCTCTGTGTTGTGTTTCAAATAGCAGTGTGTAACGCAAACAGAATGAACGTCACCAAGGCTCATTTCCTTTGCTCTACTCTAATCACTCACCCTGTAACACATGCTGATGGTCTCAAGTAGCTATTAGGACATGTGCTCTTTTTTGCCTCTCTAAAATATAAGGGAAATGTGTCAGGCTGTCTCAGTAATTATCACTTGCTCCATCCACAGTACTAAATGTGCTTTCAAATTGCCAAAGGAAATATCGTTTTCTGCCTAGAATCACAGCATGAGTCTGAGTGGACAGAGGAATTGTTGTCAGAAATTTTATTTGTGTTGCTGTTGTTCTGTAAAACTTGTACTTTCAGGAAAGGTCCAGCTTCTTTTGTTCAAATGTGATAGTTAGCACTCAGCAGAAATCACTATCAGAAAAATGAGAGGCAAATGGTAACACATTTCAAATCAACAGGGTAGATTGTCCTTACAATCCTGCAATGGGTGAGGTAGTTCCTACATGTACAAAACTCTAATTAACCTTTACCAAAGATGTACTCTTACACACTTATTTGCAGTCTTCATACACTTGTAAAAGTCTCCATGCAGATCTCTCTTGCAACTGACAATACACAGTCACCAGAAACACACTGTTTGCACACATGCAGCAGCTTCTCCTACACTTCCATGCATAATACTCCGCTCTGTGTTGTGTTTCAGATAGCAGTGTGTAACACAAACAGAATGTACGTCACCAAGGCTCATTTCCTTTGCTCTACTCTAATCACTCACCCTGTAACACATGCTGATGGTCTCAAGTAGCTGTTAGGACATGTGCTCTTTTTTGCCTCTCTAAAATATAAGGGAAATGTGTCAGGTTGTCTCAGTAACTATCACTTGCTCCATCCACAGTACTAAATGTGCTTTCAAATTGCCAAAGGAAATATCGTTTTCTGCCTAGAATCACAGCATGAGTCTGTGTGGACACAGGAATTGTTGTCAGAGATTTTATTTGTGTTGCTGTTGTTCTGTAAAACTTGCACTTTCAGGAAAGGGCCAGCTTGTTTTGTTCAAATGTGATGGTTAGCACTCAGCAGAAATCACTATCTCACAAATGAGAGGCAAATGTTAACACATTAGAAATCAACAGGGTAGATTTTCCTTTCAATCTTGTAATCTGTGAGGTAGTTCCTACATGTAAAAAACTCTAATTGACCTTCACCAAAGATGTACTCTTACACACATATCTGCAGTCTTCATGCACTTGTAAAAGTCTCCATGCAGATCTCTCATGCAACTGACAATACACAGTCACCAGAAACACACTGTTTGCACACATGCAGCAGCTTCTCCTATACTCCCATGCATAATACTCAGCTCTGTGTTGTATTTCAGATAGGAGTGTGTAACGCAAACACATTCAACATCATCAAGGCTCATTTCCTTTGCTCTACTCTAATCACTCACCCTGTAACACATGCTGATGGTCTCAAGTAGCTATTAGGGCATGTGCTCTTTTTTGCCTCTCTAAAATATAAGGGAAATGTGTCAGGCTGTCTCAGTAATTATCACTTGCTCCATCCACAGTACTAAATGTGCTTTCAAATTGCAAAATGAAATATCGTGTTCTGCCTAGAATCACAGCATGAGTCTGTGTGGACAGAGGAATTGTTGTCAGAGATTTTATTTGTGTTGCTGTTGTTCTGTAAAACTTGCACTTTCAGGAAAGGGCCAGCTTGTTTTGTTCAAATGTGTTGGTTAGTACTCAGCTATCGTTTTCTGCCTAGAATCACAGCATGAGTCTGTGTGGACAGAGGAATTGTTGTCAGAGATTTTATTTGTGTTGCTGTTGTTCTGTAAAACTTGTACTTTCAGGAAAGGGCCAGCTTCTTTTGTTCAAATGTGATGGTTAGCACTCAGTAGAAATCACTATCAGAAAAATGAGAGGCAAATGGTAACACATTTCAAATCAACAGGGTAGATTGTCCATCCACTCTTGCAATGGGTGAGGTAGTTCCTACATGTACAAAACTCCAATTAACCTTTAACAAAGATGTACTCTTACACACATATCTGCAGTGTGCATGCACTTGTAAAAGTCTCCATGCAGATCTCTCATGCAACTGACAATACACAGTCTCCAGAAACACACTGTTTGCACACATGCAGCAGCTTCTCCTACACTCTCATGCATAATACTCAGCTCTGTGTTGTGTTTCAGATAGCAGTGTGTAACACAAACAGAATGAACGTCACCAAGGCTCATTTCCTTTGCTCTATTCTAATCACTCACCCTGTAACACATGCTGATGGTCTCAAGTAGCTGTTAGGACATGTGGTCTTTTTTGCCTCTCTAAAATATAAGGGAAATGTGTCAGGCTGTCTCAGTAATTATCACTTGCTCCATCCACAGTACTAAATGTGCTTTCAAATTGCCAAAGGAAATATCGTTTTCTGCCTAGAATCACAGCATGAGTCTGAGTAGACAGAGGAATTGTTGTCAGAAATTTTATGTGTGATGCTGTTGTTCTGTAAAACTTGCACTTTCAGGAAAGGGCCAGCTTGTTTTGTTCAAATGTGTTGGTTAGTACTCAGCAGAAATCACTATCAGAAAAATGAGAGGCAAATGGTAACACATTTCAAATTAACAGGGTAGATTGTCCTTCCACTCCTGCAATGGGTGAGGTAGTTCCTACATGTACAAAACTCCAATTAACCTTTACCAAACATGTACTCTTACACACATATCTGCAGTCTTCATGCACTTGTAAAAGTCTCCATGCAGATCTCTCTTGCAACTAACAATACACAGTCTCCAGAAACACACTGTTTGCACACATGCAGCAGCTTCTCCTACACTCCCATGCATAATACTCAGCTCTGTGTTGTATTTCAGATAGCAGTGTGTAACGCAAACACATTCAACGTCACCAAGACTCATTTCCTTTGCTCTACTCTAATCACTCACCCTGTAACACATGCTGATGGTCTCAAGTAGCTATTAGGACATGTGCTCTTTTTTGCCTCTCTAAAATATAAGGGAAATGTGTCAGGCTGTCACAGTAATTATCATTTGCTCCTCAACAGAAGTAAATGTGCTTTCAAATTGCCAAGCAAATATCGATTTCTGCCTAGAATCACACCATGAGTCTGTGTGCACACAGGAATTGTTGTCAGAGATTTAATTCATGTTTCTCTTGTTTTGTAAGACTTGGACTCGTAGGAAAAGATCAGCTCATGTGATAGGATTTGAAAAGTTGAAAAAAAAAATTGTAATGAATTAAAATTACATGAAGGTATTTTTTTTTTTAGTTTTTTCCAGGTATTGCTGAGCAACACTGAAAAAATATAAAGATGCCTATAAAGTCAAGAAAGAGAAAAGAAAAGAAACAACAATGATATTTGAAGACGACTGGTAAAAAAAAAATAGGAGGCTTAGCGTGTGTTGGAAAACAGAAAAAGTCTTCTGGTAAGCAAACTAAAGAATTTTTAAAAAATATCTTCAAAAAAAAAAAAAAATGATCGAAACATAAATTCAAACAGTGTTTCAAGTACAAAACAACAACAGAGTCGACAGCAAAAAGAAAATGCTAATGTAGACTCAGAAGTAAGAAAGAGTAACTTAACACGGAAAATAGATTTTAAAAACATTCGTCGAAAAATGTTTCAGAGAAGAGTGATGTTAAATTTGCTACAGGATGTGAAAAAGTATAAGAAAAAAACCAAATTTTATAAGAAAAAGAAATTAATATAAAATATTGTTACCAAGGCATTAGAAATAAAAAAAAAACTATTCATTTTAATTTTGAACAGGATGCGTAGATTAGATAAATTAGTCAATGCAATGAAGTCACAAAGCAAAAGGAAAAGAGAAGTAAAAAAAATTACTTTTGTAAAGTGTTCTTAGGAGAATGGAAGCATAGTTCAAGTACTGAACCATTTTTTAATGAAGAGAGTTATCTTCAACGTAATAGTTTGTTGCATGCAGTTGACACCAATGGAAGAGCATATGAAGTTAAGGATTGTTGTGTAATGGAAAAGGAGAAAATGGTTCCAAGAAATGAGGAAGAAGTGATGGCTGATGAGGTTATGGGGAGACGTCCTAAAGCCCCAGTGTACACTTGGAATTGTAGTAGTATTTGTACTGTGCGTCAGGAATCTATTGATAAATTACGTGACTTTCTAAGAGAATATAGTAAAAAGAGTATTAAACAGAAAATTAAGGTGCTTCAATGACTAGATCCATGCAGAGTGAGAGAGAATACTGGTTTGCAAGGACATTCTCTGGCTTGTCTATCTAGGAAAGTGTGTCAAAGTGTTTTTCACCATTTTAGGATGCTCGCTGTTCATCATACTGAAATGAGAAAGTTTGTGAGAACATTGTATTTTGCTAAAAGTCCAGCTTCTTTTGTTCAAATGTGATGGTTAGCACTCAGTAGAAATCACTATCAGAAAAATGAGAGGCAAATGGTAACACATTTCAAATCAACAGGGTAGATTGTCCATCCACTCTTGCAATGGGTGAGGTAGTTCCTACATGTACAAAACTCCAATTAACCTTTACCAAAGATGTACTCTTACACACATATCTGCAGTGTTCATGCACTTGTAAAAGTCTCCATGCAGATCTCTCATGCAACTGACAATACACAGTCTCCAGAAACACACTGTTTGCACACATGCAGCAGCTTCTCCTACACTCTCATGCATAATACTCAGCTCTGTGTTGTGTTTCAGATAGCAGTGTGTAACACAAACAGAATGAACGTCACCAAGGCTCATTTCCTTTGCTCTATTCTAATCACTCACCCTGTAACACATGCTGATGGTCTCAAGTAGCTGTTAGGACATGTGGTCTTTTTTGCCTCTCTAAAATATAAGGGAAATGTGTCAGGCTGTGTCAGTAACTATCACTTGCTCCATCCACAGTACTAAATGTGCTTTCAAATTGCCAAAGGAAATATCGTTTTCTGCCTAGAATCACAGCATGAGTCTGAGTGGACAGAGGAATTGTTGTCAGAGATTTTATTTGTGTTGCTGTTGTTCTGTAAAACTTGCACTTTCAGGAAAGGGCCAGTTTTTTTTTGTTCAAATGTGATGGTTAGCAGTCAGCAGAAATCACTATGAGAAAAATGAGAGGCTAATGGTAACACATTTCAAATCAACAGGGTAGATTGTCCTTACACTCCTGCAATGGGTGAGGTAGTTCCTACATGTACAAAACTCTAATTAACCTTTAGCAAAGATGTACTCTTACACACATATCTGCAGTCTTCATGTACTTGTAAAAGTCTCCATGCAGATCTCTCTTGCAACTGACAATGCACAGTCTCTAGAAACACACTCTTTGCACACATGCAGCAGCTTCTCCTACAGTCCCATGCATAATACTCAGCTCTGTGTTGTGTTTCAAATAGCAGTGTGTAACGCAAACAGAATGAACGTCACCAAGGCTCATTTCCTTTGCTCTACTCTAATCACTCACCCTGTAACACATGCTGATGGTCTCAAGTAGCTATTAGGACATGTGCTCTTTTTTGCCTCTCTAAAATATAAGGGAAATGTGTCAGGCTGTCTCAGTAATTATCACTTGCTCCATCCACAGTACTAAATGTGCTTTCAAATTGCCAAAGGAAATATCGTTTTCTGCCTAGAATCACAGCATGAGTCTGAGTGGACAGAGGAATTGTTGTCAGAAATTTTATTTGTGATGCTGTTGTTCTGTAAAACTTGCACTTTCAGGAAAGGGCCAGCTTGTTTTGTTCAAATGTGTTGGTTAGTACTCAGCAGAAATCACTATCAGAAAAATGAGAGGCAAATGGTAACACATTTCAAATTAACAGGGTAGATTGTCCTTCCACTCCTGCAATGGGTGAGGTAGTTCCTACATGTACAAAACTCCAATTAACCTTTACCAAACATGTACTCTTACACACATATCTGCAGTCTTCATGCACTTGTAAAAGTCTCCATGCAGATCTCTCTTGCAACTAACAATACACAGTCTCCAGAAACACACTGTTTGCACACATGCAGCAGCTTCTCCTACACTCCCATGCATAATACTCAGCTCTGTGTTGTATTTCAGATAGCAGTGTGTAACGCACACACATTCAACGTCACCAAGACTCATTTCCTTTGCTCTACTCTAATCACTCACCCTGTAACACATGCTGATGGTCTCAAGTAGCTATTAGGACATGTGCTCTTTTTTGCCTCTCTAAAATATAAGGGAAATGTGTCAGGCTGTCACAGTAATTATCATTTGCTCCTCAACAGAAGTAAATGTGCTTTCAAATTGCCAAGCAAATATCGATTTCTGCCTAGAATCACACCATGAGTCTGTGTGCACACAGGAATTGTTGTCAGAGATTTAATTCATGTTTCTCTTGTTTTGTAAGACTTGGACTCGTAGGAAAGGATCAGCTCATGTGATAGGATTTGAAAAGTTGAAAAAAAAAATTGTAATGAATTAAAATTACATGAAGGTATTTTTTTTTTTAGTTTTTTCCAGGTATTGCTGAGCAACACTGAAAAAATATAAAGATGCCTATAAAGTCAAGAAAGAGAAAAGAAAAGAAACAACAATTATATTTGAAGACGACTGGTAAAAAAAAAATAGGAGGCGTAGCGTGTGTTGGAAAACAGAAAAAGTCTTCTGGTAAGCAAACTAAAGAATTTTTAAAAAATATCTTCCAAAAAAAAAAAAATGATCGAAACATAAATTCAAACAGTGTTTCAAGTACAAAACAACAACAGAGTCGACAGCAAAAAGAAAATGCTAATGTAGACTCAGAAGTAAGAAAGAGTAACTTAACACGGAAAATAGATTTTAAAAACATTCGTCGAAAAATGTTTCAGAGAAGAGTGATGTTAAATTTGCTAAAGGATGTGAAAAAGTATAAGAAAAAAACCAAATTTTATAAGAAAAAGAAATTAATAGAAAATATTGTTACCAAGGCATTAGAAATAAAAAAAAAACTATTCATTTTAATTTTGAACAGGATGCGTAGATTAGATAAATTAGTCAATGCAATGAAGTCACAAAGCAAAAGGAAAAGAGAAGTAAAAAAAATTACTTTTGTAAAGTGTTCTTAGGAGAATGGAAGCATAGTTCAAGTACTGAACCATTTTTTAATGAAGAGAGTTATCTTCAACGTAATAGTTTGTTGCATGCAGTTGACACCAATGGAAGAGCATATGAAGTTAAGGATTGTTGTGTAATGGAAAAGGAGAAAATGGTTCCAAGAAATGAGGAAGAAGTGATGGCTGATGAGGTTATAGGGAGACGTCCTAAAGCCCCAGTGTACACTTGGAATTGTAGTAGTATTTGTACTGTGCGTCAGGAATCTATTGATAAATTACGTGACTTTCTAAGAGAATATAGTAAAAAGAGTATTAAACAGAAAATTAAGGTGCTTCAAAGACTAGATCCATGCAGAGTGAGAGAGAATACTGGTTTGCAAGGACATTCTCTGGCTTGTCTATCTAGGAAAGTGTGTCAAAGTGTTTTTCACCATTTTAGGATGCTCGCTGTTCATCATACTGAAATGAGAAAGTTTGTGAGAACATTGTATTTTGCTAAAAGTCCAGCACTAAAGTTGAATGAGTTGAATAATGCTCTGTTCCGTGGATCTGTATCAGATGTAGTGAAGGTTACTGATGAGATTCAGTTTTGTTACTTTGGTCCAGAACAAGAAAGTGCAGAAAATGACACAGTTATTGATGAAAATGTAGAAGAGAATGTAGAACTTACTGTTAGTAAAAATTTTGATGATGAAATGACAAAATTTGCTATCATCTCTAATGAAAGACCAAATATTACTTGTATATGTTGCCTGAGAAGCCATTACAAAATTCAAACAAGGAATGTTGATCTGTATAAAAAAAGTGAAAATGAAGATAATTATAAGTGGAAAGAGTTTGCAACATATATATTTCTTGAAAATTGTTTTGAATTGGGTGAAGATCAGCGTATTTGTAAATACTGTTATAACAAGTTAGAAGAAAATAGAATGCCAGAAAGAGCTGTACATAATAAATTAGAATTGGTTGAAATTCCTCCAGAGCTTTCGGATTTAAATACGTATGAGTCTATACTTATTCAATGTGTCCATCCGTTTCAGACCATAGTGCGTATGGAGCCAAAAACTGGTAAATTACCACCTTCGGATTTACAAAGAGGTTTAAAAGGAAGAGTTGTCTATTTGCCATTGGATTTGTAAAAAATATGGAAACAATTGATGCAGATACTTTGGAAACTGAACCATTAGTTATTCTGGTTAATGGTGTACCTACGAAGAATAAGAAAATTTGGCAGGAGCTGGTAGATGTACGAAAAGTACAAAGAGCAAATTTGTAATTGAAAAAAAATAATAAATGGTATGAAGCCATTTATATGGATGAAGATGAAGAAGAAATACTAGAAGACACAGGAATACCAACTGGGCAAATAGAAAAAGTGGATAAGTCAAAAGAAGAAGAAATTTATGAACATTTCAGCATACATCCTCTTCATTCTAAAGAAGTTATGGGAAACGCTATTGATCTGTTTCAGATGAAGAATGCAAAAGGAACTCCTGTGAAAGTATGGGAGGAGAGCTTGGAAGCTCGTTGTTTTCCCCAACTGTTTCCTACAGGAGAAGGTGGACGATATGATGAACGTCCAGTACAGATTCCTGCTTCGGAGTATCGGACTACAAGATTATATGCAGAAGATCCAAGGTTTCGTCAAAGTATTCCTTATTTGTTCCATCTTTTATTTGAAAGTGACTTGTCTGCACTATCTTATGCAGTAAATCACATTTTAAAAACTGGAGTACATCTACACAATGTGTCTGCAAAGGATTTTATGAACAAAGTGCAACAGCGAGATGATCATTTGGAATCTCAATTGATCAATCTGATGGCTTGTCAGCGTGGAACTAATGAATATTGGTACCGACGCCATGGAGAATTGAAGTGTATGTTACGGAATTTAGGAACTCCTACATGGTTCCTTACCCTGAGCTGTGCTGAGTACGCTTGGGATGATTTAGTGGATTTTCTGCGAGAGGCAAATTCAAACATTGAAAACATCCAATACAAGACAGCAGGAGAATTGTGCTCATTAGATCCGGTTAATGTGTGCAGATATTTCAATCACAGATTTGAGGCTATGATGTCCTTCATCTGCAATAAAAAAATCCACCTCTTGGAGAAGTTGTGGATTTCTTTTGGAGAAAAGAGTACCAAACAAGAGGTGCTCCACATATTCATATGCTGTTGTGGATCAAGGATGCCCCAAAATTTGGCACAGATGCTGATGAAGCAGTTTTATCTTTCATTGAAGGATGTGGAACATGTGCTATACCTAAAAGCACAGAAGAGAAAAACTTAAAAGAGAAAGTTTTACGTTTCCAAAGTCATCGGTGTGGAAAATACTGTCGACGAAAGTACAAGAGTAAAGATAAATTCTACACAAAATGTCGATTTGGATTTCCACGACCTGTTCTTTCAAAAGGAAGAGTAAACAGTTTTATGTCAGCTGTGCGACATACTATTACAAGAAAATCGCCTAAGAATACCTACAACCTAAGAAGAAAAGAAGAGTCAAAATATATAAATAACTACAACCCAGTCATTTTATCCATGTGGAATGCTAACATGGATATACAGTATGTGGCTGACAATTCTATTGCTGTTGCTCGGTATGTCACGTCTTACATCACTAAATCTGAGAAAACGGAATTGAGGGAGATGTGGGAAGAGATTTCTCACGAGAAGACTGTCAGTAAGAAGCTATACAGTTTCAGTTTAAAGATGTTATCGCATCGAGAAATTGGATCCTACGAATGCTCAGATAGGTTATCATCTGCAAGCCTGTACTCAAAATCCAGAAGAATAATTTGGGTAAGTTTAGGCCTTGCAGGAATGCGAAATCTGGTACTGAAATCTATTCGAGAAATTGAGTATTTAGCAGAGTTCGAACCAGAAAGTACAGACATTTTAAGAACAAACATGTTGGACACATATTACCCACAAAGAAGTCATCACCTTGAGAACATGTGTCTTTATGAAGTGCTGCAGAACTTCATTTTTAAACAGAATGCCACAGAAGATATCAACAATGGAAAATATAAAGTCAGTGGTGAGGAGGGATGTTTGGTGAAGCAAACAAAAGGAAGTTTGATAAATCACCGGAAGCTGAGTTGCGACACTCCTGACAAAAAGGAATTTTACTACTTGGCACTTTTGCAGCTGTTTAAACCATGGCGTTCAAAGGACGAACTACTTGGAGAATTCCAGAGTTATGAAGATTCCTTCAGTGCTAGCAAAGACAGCATAGAATGCAGTACTTTCACAACTTATGTTCAAATGTTAAATGAAGAAATTGAACAAGAAGCAACAATTGCATCTGAAGTAGCTAGAGACAGTTCTCAAGACAGTCAAAGTTCTGGGACATTCAGTCAAGATCCTCTAGGACAACCAATCGTAGAAAATGAAGCAGCCATAGCCATGAATGAAGTGGAAACAGCTATGCATCAAGCTCAGGAAGAATTAGTAGACTTAACATATTTGGAGCAGCAACTGAATGAAGAACAAAAACAAATTTATGAAGAAGTCAGGAAATAAATTGATCACGGATTACTACATAAAAAGAAAGAGTGCTCATGCACATCATTTGAACCAATCAGGATGTATGTGAGTGGACAAGCTGGAACTGGAAAAAGTTTCTTAATTAATGTAATTAGAAGATACCTACAGAAGAAAATGGATTCCATTTTGTCTTGTGTCGTTACTGCTCCAACTGGGTTAGCAGCGTATAACATAAAAGGAGTTACCTTACATCGTTTGCTAATGTTACCAGTAGAGCATGAGAACAAAATACAGTACCACAAACTAGCAGGAGAAGCATGCTTGGAAGTTTCAAGAGTATTGAAGAAATTGAAAGTACTCATTATTGATGAGGTAAGCATGGTATCAAACTTAATGCTTGCCTTTGTGCATTTAAGAATGCAGCAAATTCTGAAGACAGAATATGACGTGTTATTTGGAGGAAAACACGTCATCGTTTTTGGGGATCTTTTGCAACTTACTCCAGTTAAAGGACAACCGGTGTTCCATACTCTTACACATGAAGACACGAAAAAGTCGTTAGGAAGTATAGGCAATGTAAATTTGGACATATTTTGAGTATAAGGAACTCATTACCAATATGAGGCAAGCCAATGATGAGGACTATGCAAGTATTCTGAAAGATATAAGAATTGGACTACTCACAGAATATGGCAGAATAGCATTACAGAGTCGATTGCTGAATAATTTGTTTACAACAGAAGAAATAGTTCCTGAGAAAATATACAAGAAAATTGCTGAAAAAAATACTGTAATCTGCTTAATGCCAACACTACATGAATGCTCTGTATTCAATCAAGAACTTTTGAAATTGGAAAATGAAGAGATCATAAAACTGGAAGCTGTGGATAAAATTCAACATGAACGAATAACTATTATATTGACAGGCAAATTGGCTACTAAATTGGTTTCTCTGGAGAAAAACATTTCAAAAACAGCTGGTTTGGAAAAGAATCTTTATGTGTGTATGAACTGTAGAGTAATTTTAAGACGCAATTTGGATGTAGAAAAAGGTTTAGTGAATGGAGCTATGGGTAAAGTTGTGGGTTTTGTAAAGTACCAGAAAAAAGATGGAATTGAATTCTTAAAAATAAAATTTGATCAGATTGAAGAGGTTAAAGTGATTAGTCGTTGTTCAGTTCGTTTTTTGCTAGTGAAAGACTTATATGTACGTAGGAAGCAGTTTCCGATTTCTCTAGCATATGCTGTAACTATTCACAAGTCTCAAGGATTAACTGTTGATAGTGCTTTTGTAAACATTGGGTCTACTGTGTTCAAAGAAGGTATGGCATATGTTGCTTTGTCACGAGTGAAAAAATTATCTGGTTTATTCATGATAGACTTTGATGACTCAAAAGTAAGTGCTGATGCAAACTGTGTAAAGGAGTATAATAGATTAAGAAAAAGCTATGCTCCTCATTTAGGTCAGTATCCTGTGCTTGAAAAACGTGTTGTTTGTCGGAAAAGGAGATTTGAGAATATCTGTAATGAGGATGTACAGAAAAGAAAACAAAAAGACAGTGATGGGACTGCAAGCAAAAAGAAAAAGGACAGTGTGGAAGAGGTTGTTGGTTGTCATTTTGAAAATAGCTCTGGTGTCAACTGCTACGCAAATGTAGTGCTGAATGTTGTATTTTATCTTGAAACTTTGCAAGAGCAGATAATACTAAATCATGAGCAAAGATTCTGTTCTTTGCTGAGTCTCCTTTATGAGAAGCTGAGTAATGATAACAATAAAATAGAAAGTGCTTGTGATGTTAGAAATCTTTTAGATGTATGTTCTGGATGTACATAGTTTACACAAAATGTCCAGCAAGATGCACAGGAATTCTTGATGTATATCCTGATGGTACTGGAAGATGAAGGAGTAGAAGTAGAAAATGTGTTTGGTGTCTCTTATACATGGGAACATTGTTGTGATAACTGTATGAACACAAACAGTAGTAATGTAGATTCTGAAAGGTTCATATATTTACCATTACCAGAAAGTAAAACAGTGACTTTTAGTAAATTAGTTAAAGATGCTAATCACAACATGGAATGTTCTAAATGTAAATCTGAAATGTTGTCAACGTTATTTTTAAAGAAATATGGACAGTATGTAATTTTAATGGTACAACGCTGTAGAGCTGATGGAACAAAATTGGAAACTTTACTAAAGAAGTTTTTTGGCAACCAATTATCCATGTCTGGGAAAACTTTTGTTACAGTTGCAATAATTTTTCATGATGGTCCTTCTATAACTTCTGGTCATTACACAGTTTATCTTAAATGTGAAAAAGGATGGACACTGTGTAATGATTCGCAATTGATTTTCAAGCAACATTTGCCTTATGATTTACCCAATTCTTACTTAATTTTTCTGAAACCCACATTTGAAATACTAATATCATCTTCGGAAGAAAGCATTATTAAAATGTAAAAGGATTAAAATTGGATATTTCACTCAAAAGGGATTTTAAACTTACCATTTGGCCTTAAGGAAAGGTAAAACAAACAATTGTGGACTTCTTTGACAGATATTATTTTTGAAAATGTTCGTTTGCAACAAGGTTTACAGACGTTATTTTTTGAAAATTGTTATTGTTCTTAAAAGGTATTTTTGACATTTCTATTAAGGTATGTTTTAGTGAGGATACATTTGGGGCTTTTTTAAACAATCTTTCAGATTGTTTTTTTTTTTGCCCGCTGTTAAATGATGAATACAATTGATTTCACTATTTTCAGTGAAAATCAAAACATTCTGAAAACAGAAAAAAAGGGCAAAAAATTGCTTTGCTAAATATGAAAAAACACGTACTGTTTAATAAAGTGTATTGTTGAATATTAATACTTTTTTTCTTTTTTTCAGAACTAGAAAGAAAATTTAGAAGATGTAATTCCGATTTCTTTGCAATTAAATAAAAACATTTAATTCTAAATTACTTATTTTGATGGTCAGGTAAGTTTAACATATCTGTATGTGTCACTGCTTTCGTTTCATGCTTCCTTTTCTTCACCTCTCCTTACTCTGCTTTTCTCATTTCTCTTCTCACTCTCTCTTCCTGCTTTACTACTCTTTTGTAACTCCCTCACTCCTTCTCTACTACTCCCCTACCTTTACTACCTCCATCACTAATTTTTTATCCATGTTTCTTTCTCTGTATCCATATGTCTTAGTCTTTTTAACTGCCTTACTCCTTCTCAGTTGTTTGCTCTCTGTCTCTGTATCTGTCACTCTCGGTTTGTCTGTTTTACCCTTCATTTCCTTAACATCTCTGGGGCACATTTACAAGCCACCTGCGCCACCACTACGTCACTTTTCTTGACGTACTAGTGGCACAGGGTGCTTTTCCATATTTACAAGGAGAGGATAAGCCTCTCTGTGTGTCTTTTCCTCTCCTTGTAAATACAGCCAATTCAAATGCAGCACTAAAATGAGCTATTATCTTTTTTGGGTACCTATACATAAGTTCTGATGCAGAGTTTAATGTTTAATAGGAAGACTCTCTTCCCTTCATCTGTGAAATGTACACCATCTCTTTTTTAATTACTTTGCCACTCCCCTCTCTTTGTCAGGGAGTCCCTGAAGGTTTACTAAAGGTGAAAGAAATGATTTTTTTTTTTTTAAACCCCATTGGGTGCGCGCAGGGTGCGGGCACCCAAAAAAAACCCCAGAGAAATAGATTCAAAAAACAAGTTTTTGTGTTTTGATTTTAGGTGGCTCTAAAAAGAGCCCTTGAGTTAATGTAGGGACAGTGGAAGAGAAAAACGAAAAAAATAAATAACAAAATTATGGCCTTTCGCAAAGATGCTCCTCAAATTTTCTTTGAATGAGATCAATACTGCTCTCACCCAAAGTAATAAGAGTACCACAATCCATGCAGTGTGTACTCATCCTCCCAAAACAAGGACGAATATCCAGAGGGGTGGAAGAAGGTGAAGGCACCATTGCAGAAGAAGTGCTCGCCTGAGCTGCCGAAGATGTGCTCGGCTGAGCTGCTGCAGATGTCGTCGGCTGAGCAGGTGGAGGGTTTGCTCCAGAAGCTTGACGAAAAGTCACAGGATGCATTGCCTGAACGTGCCTCATCATAGTGTGAATACTAAAAGAGTACTTCTTATTAACATTCCCATGTGACAAAGTGCGCTGACACAGTATGCAGGTGACCTTTGGTGCATTCACCTTCTTTTGTCCCTCAGGAAAAGTGAAAAACTGCCATATAAAGGAGTCTTTCTGCTTCCTCTGCCTCTGTCTCTCAAGAGTGTCCTGTTCACTCTCAGAAGGTGGCTGGTGCTCTGCCATTGTCTCACAAAAACAGAGTAGCTCCTTCTCCAAGGGAATCAGAACTAACAATGAGGGGGGTGGGTGTGATTTTGGAAGAATCTGGAACTGAAAGTACTTTGAACCAATGAAAAGTGATGTTTCTTGATCACATGACTTGCCATGAGGGGATTGGGTGTGTTGTTGAAAAAATCTGAAACTGAAAGTAATGAAAACCAATTAAAAGTGTTTTATTATTCACATACCCGAGGTGCGCGCACTGAGCAAGCTCCGAGCGCGCACGGTGCAATTACGCATGCGCGAACGCATACGCGCGCATGCGTATTATGCGCGTACATAATGCGCATACGCAGCACGTGCGTATGCGCGAACGTCAGCGCGCATACTCTACGTGTATACGGAAGTGTAGCGCGCACTAAAACGTATGTATGCGTACGTAGATAACGTACGCCTGCATACATGAAAAACGTACGCAAACGTACTAGGTGCACGCTCTGAGCGCGCACCCTAAGAATTTTTAGAAAAAAAAAAAAAAGTGGACATAACTTAATAGAAGATATTAACTATGCTGTTCAACTTTATCCAAATTCAAAGTAAAAAAAAAATGAGCCACACCAAATTAAAGGATACAGATAATTTATAAATGTATACATAGGGAAATTTTTGAAAAAGAAATATATTAAAAATATAATTAAAAAATTCTAAAATTAGCATTTAAAAAACCTTTGAAATTCACTGAAAAAACCATAGGTTTCACACACGTTATAGTTAGGAATTAGCATTTAAAAAACCTTGCAAATTCACTGAAAAAACCATAGGTTTCACACACGTTATAGTTAGGAATTAGCATTTAAAAAACCTTGCAAATTCACTGAAAAAACCATAGGTTTCACACATGTTACAGTTAGCTTGTCATTTTACTAAAATACCAATGAAATTCCCCCGTTATAGTTAGTTCAGCTAACTATAACTCGCGCGCCTGCAATCCACTGCTGATGACGTCACATATTACATCACTCATGACATGGTCAGTGACATCACTCATAACATCACTGATTACATCTCAAATGACATCACTGATGACATCACTGATGACGTCATCCATGAGAAAAATTACCACATCTTCTCACACCATAATATAACCTTTGATACACCGAGTAAAAATTTAAGAGTTCCATTCTCAAAACCATATATACTGCAACACCAATCATAACATACCCACTTATTAACTCTTTGGTCTTCATATACCTCCACTTGCTCACCTGTACAGTCACTCATACTTACAGTCACTCCATACAAAACTATAATATACATTTAAACACTTATATAGACACTCACACACTAACAAGTATCCATACAGCTGCTGTTACACCAACTCAGTCATGCAAATAATCACACTCCCATTTTCTCACCTATGCAGTAAACCACACTCACGTTCACTTACTCATAAAAATAGTATCACATTCTTACACTCTTATAGAATCATTGATACAAGCACACACTTATCCATACAGTCACTTTCACAATCACACACTCTCATATCTACTCACTTATATACTCTTACACGCACATATACTGCCTTTCACATATGTAGTTAGTCACAAATGTACTAGTGAGATATACATTCAATCCCTAACACACCCATACATACACTCACTCAACCATACAGTCCATCATAGATGCACTCCTAAAACCATTCACCCATAGAATCTCCCACTCACACATCTATGCATAGAGTGACACACACCCTACCCACACAAACACTCACGAACCCATACAGATACTCAGACAACCAATCAATTACCCATATAGAGACTCATATAGCTGTTCTCAAAACCATGCAGCCACTTATACACCAACATACAGACACATACACACATTTACACAGTTTAGTCACTAGTCTGCAGTAAGATACACTTAATGACTTACTTAAAGAATCATGTTATGCATCACAGAAAATCATCCATTTACACACTTGTACACCCACTCATTCTTCAACAGGCCTCTCCCTATATATATAAAACATATTGAAATTCTTGAGAAACATATACTCACTGGATGACGTCATCAGTGGTGAAATTTGAGATGTCATCAGTGATGTTATGAGTGATGTCACTGACCATGTCATGAGTAATGTAATATGTGACGTCATCAGCAGTGGATTGCGGGCGCGCGAGTTATAGTTAGCTGAACTAACTATAACGGAGGAATTTCATTGGTTTTTTATGAGTAAAATGACCAGCTAACTATAACATGTGTGAAACCTATGGTTTTTTCAGTGAATATATATATATATATATATATATATATATATATATATATATATATATATATATATATTCACTTAAAAAACCATAGGTTTCACACATGTTATAGTTAGCTGGACATTTCCCTCGTAAAAGACCAATGAAATTCCCCCGTTATAGTTAGTGCAGGCAACTATAACTCACGCGACCGCAATCCTCTGCTGATGATGTCAGATATTACATCACTGTATTTAGACACCTATTTACCCATGTCTTCTTCCATTAATCTTTAGCTATACATATATTACAAATATTTATTTTTCAGAAAGACACATATTTAATCAGTGATGTAATATCTGATGTCATCAGCAGAGGATTGTGGTCGCGTGAGTTATAGTTGCCTGCACTAACTATAACGGGGGAATTTCATTGTTTTTTTACGAGGGAAATGTCCAGCTAACTATAACATGTGTGAAACCTATGGTTTTTTAAGTGAATTTGCAAGGTTTTTTAAATGCTAATTCCTAACTATAACGTGTGTGAAACCTATGGTTTTTTTAGTGAATTTGTACGGTTTTTTAAATGCTAAGTTATGTATTTATTATTATTTTTTTTTCAGGTTTTTCACCGTGCGCACACCGTGCGCACCGTGCGCGTGCTGTGGCCGCTCACCCACGGTTCGCAGTGCGTGCCATGCGCGATTTTGTTTTTTTTAAAATTGTTTTTTTCTCCTTTGGGGGTCCTTCTGTGACTCCCTGACCAAGGCTAGGGGGTCAGGAACTGTCCACTCTGCCCCCTTTTCACGTTCTCCACCTTTTTTTTTCACCCCCTCAGACTGCGAGAGACAAAATGGCGGCCGACACTTCCTGGTTTCGACCGATTCGAATGTTTACCGACATCTAACAACCAATCAGAATTGCGCTCGCGCACGGCAGGGTGCGCGCACAGTGCACGCACGGTGCGCGCGTATAGATATTGATATGATTTTAAATGCTATTTTCTCAGGAAATACTGAACAGATTTACACCAGACCTGCAAAAGGCACTTCCTTGACCTTATGGCTACCTCTCTGCCAAATTTCACTTAATTCTGTTCAGCCGTTCAGGCTGTAGCTGAGACTAAAGGCCCTATGGAAAAATGCATGGGGAAAACGCGTTTTGGGACCCCCCCTTTTTCTCGGCCCCCGCTTGACGAATCACCCCGAGACTTTCAGGGTAGGCGCTGAACGGAGCGCCCCATTTGTTTTGAAAATTTCGCGAGGATTCGTCAACCGGCGCCAAAGTTATTAAAAATAGAATTTTGAGATTTCCTATGGAAACTAGGTTGTAACTATAACTATCTACTGGCGACCGCCAGTAGATAATATATATATATATATATATATATATATTCTGCTCCAAAGTTGTCCACCTGTAAGTAGCACTCGACCAGCAGCTTGATTTATGTGTAGGTAGGGATGGGGACCCGCTTGTAGGAGCCGCTCCGTAGTGGATTTGCCTGATGTGTTTCGAATCTCCATATGCTTCTCTTCAGAGGCTTTAACGGAAACGGTGTGCAAAACCACCAACCCACTTTGCCATTTAACATATGACACACCCACCAATGGGAGGCTCAAATGAGACTGTGCATTATGGGAAGTGTAGTGCGGAAAGCACATAATCAGGTCCTGTATGGACCCTGCAAGTGGGCCCGTCTTCGATCCTATGTACGGCTGCTGTTCCACTTTCGTGGCCCCCAAGACTTCCGGGGTGGTGCAACCTCCGCGGCTGGACGGCCGCGTGTTATATTCTGCTCCAAAGTTGTCCACCTGTAAGTAGCACTCGACCAGCAGCTTGATTTATGTGTAGGTAGGGACGGGGATCCGCTTGTAGGAGCCGCTCCGTAGTGGATTTGCCTAACGTGTTTCGAAGCTCCATATGCTTCTCTTCAGAGGATTTAATGGAAACGGTGTGCACAACCGCCAACCCACTTCGCCATTTAACATATGACACACCCACCAGTGGGAGACTCAAATGAGACTGTGCATTATGTGAAGTATAGTGCGGGAGGCACATAATCAAGTCCTGTATGGACCCTGCAAGTGGGCCTGTCCTCGAACCTAGGTGCGGCTGCTGTTCCACTTTCGTGGCCCCCAAGACTTCTGGGGTGGTGCATACTCCGCGGCTGGACGGCCGCGTGTTATATTCTGCTCCAAAGTTGTCCACCTGTAAGTAGCACTCGACCAGCAGCTTGATTTATGTGTAGGTAGGGATGGGGACCCGCTTGTAGGAGCCGCTCCGTAGTGGATTTGCCTGATGCGTTTCGAATCTCCATATGCTTCTCTTCAGAGGCTTTAACGGAAACGGTGTGCAAAACCACCAACCCACTTTGCCATTTAACATATGACACACCCACCAATGGGAGGCTCAAATGAGACTGTTCATTATGGGAAGTGTAGTGCGGAAAGCACATAATCAACTCTGCAGATTTTCCAGATTCTCTCTGGCTGGCTTGTCTGATTCACAACCTGAAACTGGGTGTGCATAACTTGCCTTGAAGAAGGATAAGATGCACTTGTCTGTTCTTTTTCTCCAAATGGTGTGCGCCACACAATATCCTATTGGGGGCTGCGGAAATCTATTCGGGTGGGCTCAGAGCACTTATCTCCAGGGCTACTGAATGTCATAGCCTATGGGCTTCACTTCTTGTTTCTCTTTTTTTGTAGTATATAAAATAAGAAGGTCTTATTGTCCTTCCTGATTCTTGCTTTCATCAATCTGACAAGAGGAAGCCGTATTGATAAACCAATCATTTTACCCTGAGCTCCAGGATGCTTTTATGCAGGGCAGATTCATTCAAGGAGAAGAAACCCCTTGCGTTCAGTTCTTGCAGGTTTACAGCCCATCTTTTACTGAGGCACTGCTAAGAAAAGGTTTGTCTAGATCAACCTGAGACTAAGATGTGAAGATTGAAATTAAGAATGAGAAGGATGCAGGATGACGACCATCACAGAAGAGTACTGAATATTCTGATGGTACACTGAGTCAGAGCTTGGATTGCATTTGCAAAAGAGGCCTGTTTCTTACCTCTCTCAGATAATAATTATCATTATTATGAAAGTATTTATAAAATACACCCTGATCCCTTAAGGGATATCCCTGTACTAGATCTCGCACTTGCCCAGTTCCAGCCTTCACCAGATCTGATGTCAAAATTTGATTCAGAGGGAGATTATTCCAGTTGGCAGCCGCCAAAAGGTAAAAGAGTGACCACCTATTCTGGATATCTTGATTCGTCTACAGTACATCAAAGCCTGATTAGCGAGCGGAAATACCGCACTGGCCTACAGAATGTAACTCTCGTGTTTGCTGTACCATTGTCATAAAGTGCTCTGTGCATGTGGCAAACTAACTTAAAGATTGCTCTCTTACAAACTGGAAGCCAGTGAATAGAATTAAGACAGGCCGAAGTAGAACTCCTGCTAGGCCTGTTATAAGTCATTCTTGCAGGTGCATTTTGAATAGACTGAAGACGAGTGAACAAATAATCTGACATGCCCACATATAGCACATACCCATAGTCTAACCTACTAAAAATCATTGCTTGAATGATATTCCTTTGCCACATTACTGGGATCCACCGAAATAGTCTACGAACAGTGCGTAGAAGTCCAAAGCAGCTCCTGCACACTGTATTTAACTGCTCCTGCATTGAAAGAGAATCATCAGTTAGGAAACATTTTTTGTCACCCTTTTAGGCCTGGGTGTCGGACACAACAACAAAGGCCACTAAGAATTATTCCAGACCTTGCAGGCCACACCATAAAGCAAGATTTCTGTTTTGTCTGCATTAACTTTTAGACAATGTGCCTCCAGTCACCCTGCTACTATCAAGAGGCAGCCAACTAAGTTCCCCTGAGTCTCAAAATACTTATTGTCGATGGAAATAATCAGACGAGTATCATCAGCACAAGTAACCATCCCAAAACCCCATGCCTTGGCATTGCCTGTTAAAGGTGCCAAATAGATATTGAATGATGTGGGACTCAGAGGATCCCTGAGGAACCACACAATGCAATCTCTGGGGACTAGATTTAAAAGGAGGCAGCTGTACCGAATGAGATCTATTACTTAAAAACGAGCTAAACCACTGCAAGGTAGAATGCAAGCCAATTTCATGCAGCCTCTGAAGGAAAAGGCGGTGAGACACGGTGTCAAAAGCTGCAGACAGGTCTAACAGGATCAGGGCCACTGATTCGCCTTGATCCACTAAAAAAATGGATGCTGTCCCACACTGCCATTAAGGTAGACTCCATACTGTTTTTAGCTCTGAACAGGTAGCAGGACTTAGAGCAAACTAGAATATAGAGTGGGTGGATTCTAACACTTCTGTGTACTTAGCCTTGTAGAAGTAGCTAGTCGCTATTTCATACGGGATAACTCTTTGACTAACTATTCATTAAAAAACAGATACATATGTATACCTCTCTCCTTAATACTAGGCATATACCATCATCAAAGTCATGCATTTTGTAAAGGACCACAAAGCTAATGAGGATGTTATGTTAACATAACTTATATAGCACATGAATAGCCTAAGGAGAGGTAGCTCAGCGCTAAAGAAAGGCGTGGTCAAGCTGCAGAGTACCATCCATAAACAGAGCTGTCTTAGGAGATGTCCTGAAACTGAAAAAATCATAACAAGTGCATACATGGAGTGGCAGAATGTTCCAGTAAAATAGTACCAAGTAGGAAAAAGAACTTCCCCGACATCTCGCCAAGCGAATTCAGGAGACTTACAGTAGGACTTTGTCTTCAGATCGTAAGTCACTGGTAGGGCAGTAGAGTTTGAGTTTCTGGGCTAAATAAGCAGGACCGTTTCCTATTAGAGATTTATAAGTCAAACACCAGACTTTAAAAATGGGCCTTTTCTTGATAGGAAACCAATGCAGTGATCTCAAAAGAGACTCAGATGCAGAGCCAGCAGGAAGATTGCAGACAAGCTGGGCGGCCGCGTTTTCGACCACTTGCAGTTTTGCTGATAAAGTCTCATTACTAGTGGCAAGCAAAGCATTGCCATAGTCCAATTTACTAATAATCGGGCCTGGACTAATGTTTTCCTTGATGAGGGTGGAAGAAAAGGGAAAACCTTCTTCAGCAGATGCAGTTTGTTAACGCAGCTGCTACTAATGGCAGCAGCATGGTCTTTCATAGAAAGAGACTGGTTAATTTGTAAGCCAAGGTTTTTGCGTACCTGCTTAGTCGTGGGGCTGAGCCAAGATTAGATGGCCACCAGACTATGAAAGACATTAGAGAGCCACTAGGCTATGAAAGACAGTGCTAGAAATTGGTAGTGATTATCTTTGACATCAACCAGATGTATGTCCAGTGGTTGGGAGTGGAAGGGAGTAAGTAAATGGCATAATGAAAGATTACAGAAGTAAATGTCTCTCCCACGTCCTCTCCCTGAAGAATGCTCTGCGCTGTAAACCAATGGAAGTTCTGTTCCATGAGTTTTAAGTCTCTTCATTAGATTCTGCAAATCTAGAATTGCTCTAGGGGCATAAGGCCCAGATGTAGTCAACAATGGTAATAAATCTTACAGTACAGCGATCGTCTTTAAAATCTTAAAGAAAGGACTCTTTGCTTAGCCAGGAGAGGTAGATCAAAACGCTGAATGCTTTTTCCAGGATATCATGAAAGCCACCAATATCAGTTAGAGGTGAATCCGCCGGAGTTGGGGTAGGCGAAGCAGATAGTGGTGCTACGTAGTCGTCCCATTCCGGGTGATCCCCTGCAGAGTCAAAGGGGATTTCCCCTTCCTCAGGCTGTTGGTCACCATTTCTATCAGCCAATGAGTCTATGATTGTAATAGGTACTAACACAGGTATTTCCCTTTGTTGTGGTCTGATAGTGCTCTTGGGAAGAGATGCTGACTCTGGAATGTTGGGACGCATTGTAGTTTGCTGCATTGGGGTACTGGCCTCGGGAAACCTTTTATAATAATCATTTAACATCATGAGCAAATCAGTGACCAAAGAGATAGAGACTGCAATAGAGACCCCCTGTACCTGATGCTGTTCCTCGTCAAGCTCCCCATATGGGTAGTGTTCTTGGAAGGTGTCATACTCCTGAGCAGATACCAGGCCTCTGTTACAAAAATAACATCCACCCTCTAGATCCAGAGAAGGACCTTGTTTGGCATCCTCATCCTCAGTTTCTTGGCATTTCACATTTAACTTAGAAGGGCTGAATGCTGGACCCATGAGACCTTCTTAGCCTGATTCCAGCATCTCCAGTAGGCGCACTGGAGTTAAAGGTGAAACCGTTGAAATGTCATGTGACATAGGTTTAGGAATGCCCTTGTACAAAATAAATAAACTATCTTTTACTGCTGTCAAAGGGCTCATCAGTGACGTATCCCAGGATGGAATTTTCTTTAACACAAGGACTTGGAATATAGCTGAGGACATGAACAAAGCTGCTGTCAGTGACAACGATGCAGTCATCTGAGTATTTGTTGACGTTGAAGATGTGGATGTCATTATCCTGGTTGTTAGCGTTGAAGATATTACCATAGTCATCGCAATAGAAGGGGGATACTTGAGATGCCAATGACAAAGCCGCCATCCACGTGATGATTCTCTTCGGCAAACAGGCTTTCTTCGTATATAGCTCCTTGAGTGGAGTAATAGGAGAATATGGAGGGGAGGAGGCAGAACTTCTGTGAGAGGGTCCAGCAGTCCTTGCTTTTCGACCTCTCAACGCTGGCCTCCCTACTCTGGGATTTAGCCCTCTTCGAGTCATTATCAGATGTGGAGGAGCTCTAATTTTTTCATTTCTTTGAGGAGGAGTGTCTTCTTTCTTCACACTCAGACTCAGATTAAGACGTGGCTTTCTTTTCTGGAGCCAAAGAAGCAGTCTGTCCTCACAATCTTTGATAATCTTCGCTGAGTAAGGCCAACAGTACTTTCACTCCTTAGGTTTGAATTGAGGGTAGAGGCAGTACAAACATTTCTTGTGGGGGTCCTCAGTGAAGAGTTTTGAATTCCCACAGGACTTACAAGGTCTGAAAAGCCTATTTTTGGATCCCTCAGACATGATAAAAATGGGAAATAATATCACCAAACTGTGCCACAGATGTTGCCTGGAGGTTGGAAAGTTGTTTGGGGAGCTGTCATGTTAAAACTTGAGATCTGAAACACTGTGACAGAGCAGAGCACAGAGACTAACTAACATACGGCATGCAGACAGAAATCTGAGGTATGTTGGCTCTGCAAGGGATGAGTGCTTCAGGGTCTCTGCTCTGGCTGGTTAAAGTTTGAACGTTTTAAAACAATTGGAATTGGCTACCAATGTCTGTTGTTTTTCAATGGGGTTTAATTGTAATGCTAATGCTTCAATAATGCTTATATTACTGTTACCGTGGGACTCCCAACAGACGACAGGGTGGATTCAAGCATGTGAATCTATAAAAGATACAATCCTGGAGAATATATCCACCTTACTAGACCCTTGAACTGTTGGAGATCCAATTCTATTATTTTATTTCACTTTCTGTTTTTTCTTATCCTTTGATGCAGTTATCGCCTTATTGGAACAATAGCTTTGAGTAGCAGATTTCTAGCCCGAAAGTCTAAGGTAGCATGGCTCAGAGTTGTAAACTTCTGAAATATTTTCAGGAAGTACTTATTTGCAATCTTAAGTGGGAATCTCTGGTATACTACTTCAACTACGGTTTCTCCCCAGATGTTACTCAAGACAATTGATGAAACTGTCCCAAAAATACCTCTTAATTTCATTCCTAAATCAGGAGCAGTTGCAGTTCAATGCTCATTTTGTATTTGTTTTAAAACCTCTGGTAACACCAGTAGTGAGAGTGTTCCATGCATAGGAGGATAAATACTCACAGACCTTGTTGAACATTTTTTGTTTGTTTGCCCGGCCTATGCTTGCCCAAGGCAAACGTGGCTTAAGCCCTTGTGTAGGGCCTTGGGCACCAGGCATTCATCTGTGGCACGTCGAATTTTAATATCAGATACCCGGCCCTTGTATGTTTTTAGCCTTGCGAAATTTCTGTCATGGGCTTGGACGATCAGGACAAAACGGCTGTTAATTACTGTTTAACTGGTGACTTTTAATCGTCTAATCGCTTGATAACTTGTTTCTTTTTTTTTCCTGTGTTGCTTTTATGATGTAATAATCGAAATAAAGCTATTAAACAAACAAACAAGTAGTATACTCTTCTCCAGAGGTTCCATGCCACACACATATTAAACATCCTATGGCAACCCTAGAGTCTTGGGAGAGGGCACACTTTTTCTTGCTGGTTAATTATACCAGTGATTCTAAACAGAATCTGGTCTCATTAAGTAGATGCTTTTCCCATGGTAGCATTAATAGTCTGTCAAGTAATTAAGTGCATGCATTGCAGAATTTGCAGGGTTGGGTACAAATGTTTCTGTAGCAGTCAACTGTAGAGCATACTTCTGAAGTCACCTACAATTGGCTACAATCTGGTTTAGTAGATGTCTTATTTTCCAGGTAGCCCCTTCCTCGCCCAAGGAACCCAATCTAACATTCTGAAGTGCAAGAGGTACTTGACTACCTAACCATGCTTGATGTTCTTGATATCCTAACAGGACTTTTAAGTCTTAATAGGTTTCATAATTAGCCGTAATTGCAGCAGTTCTGTATGTATGAAAGTTTCCCATGTTGGTTTATATGCCATCAAAATCCACACATGAGTAAAATATTTTGAAAGGGTATGCAGCATGTACAGTTACAACAAAGGGTACCCTACCCACTTCTGGTGTTAGGGGAAACCCCAAGTCAAGAAATGCTGTGTAACTGGTCTCTAAAGTGTACCCCTATTGGAACAGAGGGTTGCGCCAATAGAAAGATTCAAAACATGTAATTCATAATCAAATTCAAAACGGGGAACAACCTTCTAGATAATGATCAATCCTGTGAGGTGTCACAGCAAGGTTTAGTGGAACCAAAATGCTCTTTCATCATGAAGAGGCATACTCCCTTGAAAAGAAATTTCATTCTATATTGAAATACATGTAAATAAATATATTCAAGCAGACTTAATTATCACGTTGTAATGAAAAGCAATATGATAAATGTGTACTTATATTTAAAAATTATACCTAAATAAACAGCATGTATAATTCTAGAAGGGGGATACCTGCAAGAGAAAATATACTATAATTATAACTGGGAAACTCTACACTATGGGAGTTACAGACCTTGGGGGCATCGGTAACACCAAGTGGAAGTTTCTGGTTGCTATGAGTGGGATCCTGAGGGTTCCTTCAGTAAGGAGGGACTACTGGACTTAATTCTGGTAATTCTGCACTCAATTCCCATGATTGTTCCTCATTTCTACCCAGACTCTCTAGTTGCTCACATAAACTGAAGTCTTATGGTGAGCACCACCAGATCTGCAGAGTTTTGCAGATCTCAAAATTCTGTTGTGGCTTATAACTCCTATTACTGACTCATCGAAATTACAGGGCCATTTGTAATGAGAAACTTAAAGGTAAACAGTTAAATTACAGCTAAAGATAAGGTCCAGCCAAGAATGCTACCTAATGACTCCTTCAGTTACTAGGAACTAATTCCACAGAATGGTAATTGTCATTTCCTGCAACAACAGGCACTTACAAAAATATATGAACCTAAGAACCTCAGATTTTAGCTAGAACCATGCCTGCTCTGACATTGAAGCCATTCCTTGGAGAACTACCTCTACTGAAGAATCTGAGCATTTTATAATAGCGAATGTAATACAACTGCACCCTATTCAAAGACTAAGGGGGTCATTAGCATAATGGGCAGATCGCCACCGCCGCGCAGGCGGTGACTTCCACCGCCCGGCGGTGGCGATCCACCTGCCAAATGGCCATGGTCCACCCCGTCATATTAGTATGGCGAGGGGCTCCGCGGCGGACGAAAAGACCGTCCACCACTTTTCCGCCGGTTGATTTACCTGACGGGCGGAAAAGAGACGTAACATGGTGGCCGTGCCTTTGCCTGCACCGCCATCCATATTATGATGGGCATGCGGAAAGGCTTTTCCATGGTGGAGACTCCGCCATGGAAAGGCATGTGGAAATTCATGGTGGGGGCCCGTTGCGGGTCCCCGGGGGGGCTGGGGGCTGCACTTGGGGGGTACCTATTGTACCCCCCTACATTGGCATGCCAATGCACATTTGACATTGTGGCGGGTGCTGCTTGCAGCACCGCTCGCAACAATGTTAATTGTGCAGGATGCGACCGCAGGGGTGGCGGTCGCATCCTGATGGGCATAGCGGGACCGCCCCACCTCTGGCGGTCGGTCCCGTTGTCCGTGACAGTGGCAGGCAGACTTTGGCCGCCCGCCATCGTAATGGACCCCTAAGGGTGATGATAGAATTCAACGTGTGTAGTGGTAAACTGGTGTGAGGCTGAGTGGATTAGGATATCTTCTTTTAGGCTATCTTCTTCTATATCCTGGAGTATCATCTTTGAAATGTTCAGTTTCCTGGTGAATTTATCCGACAAAAACATGCAATACCTGTCACAATTCATACACAAACCGAAGGGATCATTCTCTTCACGAACTGTGGATGGCATCTCAGAAATATTTATATTTTCAATCTGCATTTTCTGTAACCAAAGTGATGACCTCTCTTTTACTGGAAACGGATTTCAGTACATCAACTTCCTGCACAGCTTAGGTCCTGGTTCTTACAAAGTCAGCTCGTATAGTATCAATCAGTATTTTGAGGTATAGTTAATGTTTCCTTCAGTATGTTCTTTTTATCTTGAGCACAAGGTACACTCAAGCTCCCAAACAATCTGCATTCAACTATTTATGGTGTAGATAAAACACAATGGCACAGATTATGAGTGGGTCAGAGTTTTTTCACTCTTGTGCAAACTTTGTATTTGAACAAGGGTTGGAATTCTGATTTGTGCAAAGAATTTCACCATCCAGTGATTACTGGGTCCTTCACCCTTTGTTACATTTTGGCAGGTCAAACCTGCTGGAATTTAAGAGGGGAAAGGTGTACCGTATGTACCATGGAGATTTTAGTGTGGTAAAAACCATAATCAGCATGTTATTCCCCTAAAATGGGGAATAGGTACAGTTTATCTCACCTGATAAATTCCAAATTCTGGTGAGTCCTATTTATCTGGTGTAATAAATTGCATCTTCCTTCCGACATACTCATAACCTATTTATGTCTTTATGTCTTTAATTTAGCTATGGTTAGCATTTGAGAATGTTGGCCAAGACAGGTGTTATCCCTGATTACTGGGATTGATAAAGTCCTTACCCCTTGTTAAATTTCTTTAATTTATATATGGTTAACAATTGAGAATTTTAGCCAGGCTCAGGTGTTTTTCCTGAAAGATGTGTAGGGATTGATATAGAAAATAAGCCTACATGCACAAATGAAAATATTTTAACACAACTTAAACTCCACAAAAACACATTTAAAAGGGTGCAAATTTATAAAACAAATAGGCTCCATTGACCCCAAATGGGATGAATTATAATCACCTACTGGGTTTTAAACGTTAATGTCTAAGCAAAATGATTTATTACGGTTAATTAACTATTAACGATAGTTACTGTAATAAGCCTAAGTTGTGTAATATCTTCAATTGTCTGTTCATACTAGCCCCTGCAATTTCATCATTCATTCCTTCTTTGTATGTTTCTAGCTTGTTAATCCAGTGTGAGCAACTTACAGGGGTAAAAAAAAAAACACTACAGCATCTTCTAATCAACTTTTACAACTATTAGTACACAGAGATGGCTGGTCTGTTGATTGCCTAAAGCACAAACAACTGCAACATGAACCGTTAATACAGGTGTGCTTCAATCCTGCATGTGCCAAATGTAGAAAAAGGGGCATAATTTGATTGGGTACCGCTGTGAATGGTTGAAGAACTTGGTTTCCGCACCATATATGTATGTTTCCCTTTTAGCTTATAGGGCTTGTTAGTGGAAATAGCTCTGGCCTGCAAAAATATGTTTACATGCTCATGAGGAAAGTATGGATGGTATGAGTCATTGTGCCGTGAGTCCATGATGGGGATGCAGAACTATGCCTCTGCAAATAGATAGGAGATCTTCTGCTTGTGGAAGGATATGTGGAGCTTCTGGGAGGAAAAGCAATTCTGTATACTAGAATGATCTGGGCCAGGACAGATCTATCATAATTATCCTAAACCCAAAAAAGCGTGTCCCCTGCTTAATACTGCTCAAGGGTCTGGGGTAATCAGGAAACTATCAACCTCAAGTAATGCCCCTTGGACAATAATTCATTTTAAAATAAATTCAATAATCAGATATTATTTATAAAAAAATATAGCATCAAATAAACCATAAACAATAACATAGATATCCTATATACACCCTACATATGAAATACACAACAATCACATCACATCTTCTTATAAAAAAACAAACACAACCCATATTAAAACAATGTTAGAGAATCCAAAAAAGAGCCAACAAAAATGAAGAAGGGAGCCCAAGGACCGCAGGGATACTGTGGCTTTAAAATGTTGCACTTCTCCATATTTCAAAATGGTGATCCGTGGTACTTCTAGATCCTGCCTTTGTACTGTCCAATAAGATTTCTAGTGTGACAACATTACAGTCCTGCTTTGGTAGTTATGGGGACCATCCTCACTACTTGATGAGGCCCTAACAGTTTTGTAGGGTACTACTACAAATACAAAATAACACATTAATCAACATGCTACTCCAAGATCTCATCCTACATAATGATTGCATATTCATATACTTTGCAAAGCTCTTTTCTATAAATCACAATAAATTAATTTCTCAAGAATTTGGCAAACACTTAGAGGGGTTCATATACACAATTACACATATCATAATCTTCATGCCATTGACTGTTTGTCATAAATACAATAATTATGAATTCATTGGATAAGAACAATCACTTTCCGTGACCTCACGTTAGAGCCAAATAATATCACAATCTATCAACATTTTGTAACATTCATAACTATACATAAAGTGAATATATTCCATAAGTTTATATCAAACTCACAATTCAATACAGATTCCCTATTAACGGACACTTCAGTTGGCCTAGTCATGCCATCACATCTAAAAATCGAACACGCAAACCTCACTATATATGAGAGAACACTCTGCCCACACCAGTTCCATTCAAGTTAGTTAAAAATGAATCTTAAAAGCAGCACCAAGTCAAAACAGCAACAACCATATTGTGTATGATTGAAGACTCTGCCATCAACAGTTCTATAACATATGGCCACATATCAATCTTAAACATAGTACCTTCCGAGGGAACTAAAAATCTACATGAATTACCCCCAAAAAAGACCTACATATATTACAAAGTGGGCAGATGATGCCATTCTACTGCTGTATTTAAACCTGACCGTACTGTATCTAATCTCCAGATCCAACTGTTCTATTTAAGCACCAACAATTTCACATTTGAACCGCGTTTCATAATCTTGATAATTTTGATCATAAACCAAAACATCTGAAAACTTGTGACACTTTTCCAGAAAGTGCTTAACAACGGGTACCAAAAGGACCTAAATCTAATCCTAGATTGATGTTGTAAAATAATTTTTTTAACTGTTGGTCCGTTTTGCCAGTGTAGCCACATTGGCATTCAGTACAGTAAATTACAATCATTGCTTGACAAGTCATAAAAAACAAGTTACTTACCTGTACACTGTGGTTCTCTAGTATTGATATCTTTTATAGATTCCCCGTCGTCATGGTGGGACTCTCACGGTAAGAGTAAAATAGCTGTATAAAAGCTAAAAGGACATTCTCCCTTGAGAATCAGCCAAACTCCAGCCAATCACATCGCAGACCTTGAGTATCCATCCCCCGCAGGCCCACCATACCTCAGATTTCAAGCACGAGTGTAGTTAGTAAAATAATAGAGGTATGGAAGGATGCACCTGTAAGGGGAGGATGGAGGGCCCCATGTGAATCTATAAAAGATATCAATATTGGAGAACCACAGTGTACAGGCAAGTAACTTGTTTTTTTCCACATTGTATGTTTATTAGATTCACATGCTTGAATCAGACTAGTAAGCAGCACAAAATAATAAATGGAGGTGAGAAAAAACTGGTGAAGCATCCCACCATGCGACAAAATGTCATCACCTAAAACTGAAACAAGTAACATAACTTCTGCAGATATGAAATGTACATATATATATATATATATATATGTGTACATACATACACATAAATAAAATTTGCAAGAAGTAATTCCAATAATAACAATAAAACATTCTTAATAAACGTCAATAAACTGAGGCCTACCTTAAGCGAACAGACAACGAATGGCCGCTAGACCAACCGCAGTATCCGTCTTTCGCAAAGTATCCAGGCAGTAGTGCCTCGTGAAGGTATGGACGTCTGTCCTGTTGCCGCCCTGCAGATGTCTGGTAGGGACAGGTCTGAGGATGTTGCCATCTTTCTCGTGGAATGGGCAGTCACTTTAGAAGTAAGCGGGCATCCCGCTCTTTCATGGCAGTATGTTATAGTAGAAGAAACCCAATGAGAAATTGAAGCTCTAGTCAAAGCCTTACCCTTCCTAGGGGCAGAGAAGGCTATGAGGAGTTGGGTAGATTTACGGAAAGATCTTGTCCTTTGAAGGAAAAACTTCAAATATCGTTTGATGTCCAAGGAATGGAGAGCTCTCTCTTCTGGTGTAGACGATCAGGAAAAACTGATGGCAGGACTACCGGTTCATTCAGATGGAACGTGGTAGGTACCTTGGGGATGAACGAGAGATTAGTGCGGAGCACCACTCTATTCCGTTGGAATTGTAGGTAAGGTATTGTTGCTGTGCAAGCTTGAATTTCACTAATTCGTCTAGCAGACTGGATGGCTAAGAGAAAAACAACCTTCCAAGAGAGGAATTTCATATCACACTTGTGAATTGGTTCGAATGGTGCTTTTGTGAGATGTTCAATTGCCAGAGCACTGGAGGAGGCCGAACAGGCAGGTAGGCTCTAAAAAAACCTTTCACAAATTCCTTCACTAGTCTGCAGGACCATAGGGACGACAGACTCGAAAGTCTCCTATACCTTGAAATTGCGGCCAAATGAACTTTAACCGAAGAATGGGTAAGGCCAGCTTTTGCCAGAGATAAGAGATATGGCAAAACCTCCTCCGGAGAAGAAGAGAGCAGATGGCAGGAGTGTTTTGTACACCAGGAGCAGAATCTTTTCCATTTGGCTGAATAACACTTGACCGTGGAGGGAGCATGGGGTCTTGTCAAGAATGGAACGGCACTCCTCAGTGATAGCTAAGTCACCAAACTCCATGTGGTGAGGAGCCAGGCCGACAAGTGAAGAGAGTGAATCTGTGGATTAATCACCTGACCTTGGTCCATGGAAAGTAGACTTTCCCAAGGATGAAAACGTATTGGAGAAGCCTCTGATAGGTGAAGCAGATCTGTGAACCAATATTGCCTTGCCCATGCCGGGGCAATGAGAATGATACGGCAAGGTTCTTGCATCATCTTTTGTAGAACTAGCGGGAACGGAGGGAACGCGTAAGCAAATGTCCCTTCGCAGGAAAAATGGAATGAGTTCCCCAGAGAACCTGGCTGAGGAAATATGCTGGCATAGAATTCACATTTTTTTGTTGAGTAATGTAGCGAACAGATCCAGGGTTGGCGATCCCCACACCAATTTTTTTTTTCCAGCTGATCGGCATCCAATTTCCACTCGTGACACTGCTTGGTATCCCTGCTGAGCGAATTGGCCCATTCGTTCAGCACACCTGGAACGTGCTGGACTTGTAAGGAAATATTGTGGTGAATCAGCCAATTCCAAATTTGTTGCGCCAGACTTGAGAGAGCCAGAGATCTCGTCCCTCCTTGTTTCCGCAGGTTGAACATGGTGGTTGCATTGTCTGTGCGGACGTGGATTGACGAACCCTTTATCCTTGGTAGGAAGGAACAGAGCCCTAAAAAAACTGCCTTCAGCTCCAACAGGTTGATGTGCATAGAGACTCCTGATCCAACCACCTCCCTTGAACATGAAGTTCCTGGAGGTGAGCTCCCCATCCCTCCATGGACACGTCCGTTGTCATTATCACCAAAGGCTTTGGTGGAAGAAAGGATAGGCGTTGTGAGAGATTGCTTCTAAGTGTCCACCAAGACATTGCCCTGATCATCTGCGGAGTGCTTGAAGTGTCTTCGAATGAGCCTCGAGCTTGTATCCATTGGGTGTCAAGCTGCTCCTGAAGAGGCCTCATCCGCAATCAACAGTGAGGAATCAACGAAATGCAAGATGACATCCCCAACATTGATTTGTAAGTCCTCACAGAAACAAACTTTTTTGAAGAAAAGGACTGAACCATCCTTAGAAGACGAGAAATGTTTTCCTCTGTGGGAAAAGCCATTGAGCGGTTGGTGTCTAACATCGCTCCCAAAAACACCAGAGACTTGGAAGGAAGAAGTGAAGAATTCTCTTCGTTGAGATTGAGACCCAGAGAGCGAATAAGGCAAAGACAGGCATCCATGGACTTTCTTGCACCTTGAAATGTTAGAGCCTTGACCAATCAGTCATCAAGGTAGGGAAGTACCTGGTGACCAGCGTGCCAGAAATAGGCTGCTACTGGCACCAGGCATTTGTTGAAAAGCCTGTGCGTAGACTTTGGCTCGAAAGGTAGCACCATGAACTGATTATGGCACCCTGCCACTTGGAATCTCAGGAAACTATGGTACTTTGGATAAATAGGAATAGGGAAATACTCATCCAGAAGATCCAGGGAGGTCATGTAATCTCCTAAACCCAAGAGAAGGAGAATCTCCCGGAGCGACAACATCCGGAATGGCTGACTTTTGATGAACTTGTTCAACAACCTGAGGTCCATAACCTGCCTCCATTTTCCAGACTTTTTCTTTATCAGAAAAAAGTGGGAGTAGAAGCCCAAGTTGTGCTGACTGCGTGGCACTATCTCGATTGACTGTTTGTTGGGAAGGAGCTTTATCTCCCTTTTGAGAAGCGCCAGTGAGCAGTCTTTCTTTGGGGGAAATCCAGAGGTTGTTGAAGAAATTCGAGGGTGTGACCATGGTTGAAAACATCTAACACCCATCTGTCGAACAAAATGGAGTTCCATTTAACAAAGAATTTGGAGCAACCTTGAGCTGAATGTAGTGGGACCTGGGTGGCGGGTGCCTAATATGTCCCATTGCTTCTGCCTGCGTCATGGGATTTCCCTCCAGATGCTGTACATCTTCTAGCTGGAGCCCTGGTGTAAGACGGACAAGAGCGACCCATATGTCCTTGCGAACTGGGTGTTGCAGTTAAGCAAAAAAACAGTGTTCACAAGGAACTAATTTGTCAGAGATAATACAATTCTGCAAGAAAAATTTAGCTTGCTTGAATTAATCAAGAACAGAAACACATTTATGTAGATAAGACCTTTTTTGAGTTCAGTCAAAACAATAAATCTTATGTCTAAAAAGCCGACACAGCACTCTAATCAAAATAATACTTTTATTTTATAATCACAATAATTACCACAAGCAGTATTTCCTAACGTATAAGATATTTACATTATAAACATTCTATATGTGATTCAGTGAGCCCCAGTGAGTTACCATAACCTAATGTGGTGTAAATTGGAGTGAAAAGAAGGTGAAAAAAAAGGGCGAGGATATTGGAAATAAGGAGGAGATTTTCACAAGTAAGTATGATTTGTGTGTTGATTTTCGTTAGACTCTCTCTAAGTAACAGTTGACGACGTTTCGACCCTCTCAAGATACAAGGTACAAGGTCTCTTCAGAACAGGAATTCTGGGGACTAATGGAGGGAGAAAGTTAGGATGTGCTAGGGAATACAATTGATGAGAAAGACGTGGGCATTTTTAGCAATTGCAATGGCGCGCAGTGGCTTACCATTGATAGCACAGGGTGTGCCTGGGTATCTTCAGGGGTAATTGCTGGAGTTCTCAAAGTAGTACCTGTAGATGAAACATGTGGTGGCATTAGGGTTGAATCCAACTGTGGAGGAGGTGACCGTGTTGGATGTGGTAAGTGGAATGGCTTACCAGGATTCAACAACGATTAGGTCAGTAAATACTGATTCCTCTGATGCTAAGTTCGAGGGATGTATCTGTTTCCTTATAGTGCCTCCTGGATTTCTAAAATAAACAGGAGTATAACATTTACTATTAATACCGCGTTTAAAAAGGGGACGATTTACAAGAACAACTCGTAATGACCAGGGTTTGACTCACCCGTGGGAGGAGCGCTGATCAGTCAATGAATCCCTAGCGTTCTGTCACAAACTTCTGGGTTAAAATAAAGAAATCAGGGTAAGAATAACTCAATCCTATTGCTAGCGCTCATTTTAAAAAATGGACATGAATCTGCCTTACTTACTTAATAAGTCGTGCAGCGGTGCGAATTTGAATCCATCTAATGTGTGGACGCACGGTAATGACTGTGGATATAGCCGCACGTACCGGGACCTGTAGTTTGACCGGAGCATGCGAATTCAAGATACTGCTCAGTGGGAAAAACAGAAACAAAAAAATGACAAGCTATGGGCGAATCTCCTCTATGAAGTAAAACGGAAAAATAGCTCAAGATTCTGGCAAATGATTAAAAGAATAAAGAACCCAGACCATCTCGGCCAAAACTCAAATATAACTGAGGAAGCATGGACAAAATACCTCTTCAAACACTTTAACAACACAAACGCCGCCAATGAGGACAGCCTTGAAGAGGTGGTGACAAAAAAGCACACCAAAGAATCTAAGAGGGAACAAATTGACAATAACAACACAATGGTCATGACCCAAGAAATAGGCACGAAAGGAGCCATGCTACCATCTCGAATAGATAAATCAATGCCAGACTCAAGTTCGTCTTTCCACACCGAGTCTGGACATCTGGCCACCATGTCAGCCGACATCAAAAGGCAAATATGAGCGCCAGCAGTAGGCTTGAGTTATTCTTACCCTGATTTATTTATTTTAATCGTGACAGAACGCTAGTGATTCATTGACTGATCACCGCTCCTCCCACGGGTGAGTCAAACCCTGGTCATTACGAATTGTTCTTGTAAATTGTCCCCTTTTTAAACGCGGTATTAATAGTAAATGTTATACCCGGTTTATTTTAGAAATCCAGGAGGCACTATAAGGAAACAGATACTTCCCTCAAATTTAGCATCATAGGAATCAGTATTTACTGACCTAATCGTTGTTGAATCCTGGTAAGCCATTCCACTTACCACATCAACACGGTCACCTCCTCCACAGTTGGCTTTAACCCTAATGCCACCACATGTTTCATCTACAGGTACTACTTTGAGAGCTCCAGCAATTACCCCTGAAGATACCCAGGCACACCCTGTGCTATCAATGGTAAGCCGCTGCGCGCCATTGCAATTGCTAAAAATGCCCACGTCTTTCTCTTCAATTGTATTCCCTAGCACATCCTAACTTTCTCCCTCCATTAGTCCCCAGAATTCCTGTCCTGAAGAGACCCCGTATCTTGAGAGGGTCGAAACGTCATTGACTGTTACTAAGAGAGAGCCTAACGAAAATCAACACACAAATCATACTTAGTTGTGAAAAGCTCCTCTCTATTACCAATAACCTCGCCCTTTTTTTTCCCACCTTCTTTTCACTCCAATTTACACCACGTTAGGTTATGGTCACTCACTGGGGCTCACTGAATCATATATAGAATGTTTATAATGTAAATATCTTATAATTTAGGAAATACTGCTTGTGGTAATTATTGTGATTATAAAATAAACTATACTCACTTCGGCTGAAGTGAGTATTATATTGATTAGACTGCTGTGTGGGCTTTTTAGACATAAGATTTATTGTTTTGTCTGAACTCAACGAAGGTCTTATCTGCATAAATGAGTTTCCGTTCTTGATTAATGCAAGCAAGCTAAGTTTTTCTTGCAGAATTGTATTGTCTCTGACAAATGAGTTCCTTGTGAACATTGTTTTTTTGCTTAACTGGTGTAAGACGGTGCAGGCGTCTGCCGAAAGGACTGGGCAGAATATTGTGGTCGGAAACATTGTTGGTAATAAAGTTAAAAAAGCTGCTGAAGCTGAGGCCGAGATGTAAATTGACCCCTTCCTCGAAAAGAAGAGAACCTTTTCTGTTGCCGATTGGCTGAAGATTTCGCTGTTTCTGTGTCAGATTTGATAGCCTGAAGTGCCTCTTACAGTCTTTAGGTTTGTGATCTGGGTAAAGGCAGTATAGGCACTCTTTATGTGGGTCTTCTGAGAAAAGCGTGGACTTTCCACAAGTCTTGCACAAGTCTTGCAGGGCCTAAACAGCCCTATATTAGACTCTGACATTCTGCAGTAAATACAGAAATAAAGGCGCAAACTCACTTTCTAGCAGCACCTCAGTTGTAGAGAAGGTTGAGGAAAAAGAACTGCTAGTTCAAAGTTGAAAAGTTCAATGTAGAAACACTGTGACTGAGCAGAGCCCAGGGAGACTCTGGTTATTAAATGCTATTGAAAAGGAAGATTTTCCTTTTAGTTTTTATACTACTATTTTACTGTTACCGTGGGACTCCCATTATGACGACGGGAAAGATTCAAGCATGTGAATCTATAAAAGATACAATAATGGAGAACCATAGAAAGTCCATACTTTCTGTTAAATGAAAAACTCTTGATGTTGCCAGTAGAGCCATAGGCCAGAATGTTGGTTGTATAGCAGAACAAAGGGAAATACTTGCATGTTTTTACCACGCATTTTTTTAGAACACATTCTTTTACAGTTTATGCCTTTACTATGCATTGTTTACATATATATTTACATATATAAACAATGTATTTGTGGGGAAGACCCCCCCACACACCAGAACTTACCTTAAATGTGTGGTAAAGGCATACGTTGTAAAAGCATATGCGTTCTAGAAACATGCATGCTAAAGGCACAACGTGGTAAAATCCTTATTGTTAAGGCTGTTTCCGAAGAATGTCCACATCTGAAATGGCCCTGTGGTTTTTCCAACCCTAAGCTTTCTGAGATATCCCTACGTCTCAGTGGCTCCAAAAATGCTTTCACAAGTTTATCCTGCAGATTACGGGGGTCTCTTAAAGGCAAAGAAAGGGGGTGGGAGATTAAAAGAACAAGTTACTTAACTTTGGAAAAGCCTTACCCGGTATGGACTCAACGGCGGACACAATGACCGCACTCCCCTGCTGTGTTCCCTTTGTATAAAGTTCAACAGTGAATCAAGTTGGGTGTGAACTAACCACTCCAGCACCTGCCATTGTTTGATGCTAACTGCAAAGCAGAGAAATGCTGAACCCAAGATATGGAGTGGTGCACCACCCGTTGTGTAGAAAAAGTTTTTTTTTCAATAAGTCTTACAGTCTTGGATAAGTCAGGATATCATCTGACGGAGCTGACGGCTGAAGTTATTCGTTCACCAGATTTGCCGCTTGCTAGCCCTTATCAAAGAGGCCCACACAGCCACACTGTACAAGCTTACTCTTTTTAAAGACGCTACGTAACTTTAAGCCCTGAAGAAGTTCATTGTTATGAACGAAACGCTTTGGCTGACAATTTCCTGTATTTGGATTCTTGCAATAAAGGACTGTTTAAGACAACTTAACCAGGACTATAAGACTTATTGAAAAAACCCTTTTTGCACCACTTCATATCTTGGGCCCGGTATAGACTCTGTCTGGCCACAGATTCCTCACCTTAAAATTATCCCAAGGTGCCAGACTGCATCTGGAATCCTTTTGTTAGCAGTACACCAGAATGCCGGTAGGTGGTATTGTTCAGCTCTGCGTGGTGTCGTCCGCACAAGTGGTGACGTGTGCAGTGCCTATATGGGTACCACCTGAGCGTGCTGACATCAGTTTCTTTTTATGATTTCCCATGCCAGAAGTGCGGAGCCATGAAGAACACTGACCACTAATGTGTGGAACTAAGGCCCTGAAAAGGGAATAGCCCTGTACCTATAAATCTGCTCGCAGAGCGGGGAGCAAGGGTGCGTCGGTAAGGAATCTGTGGCTAGATAGAGTCTCTGCCAGACAAGATGTTTCCAAACGTAAGCAACCTGTTCACCCGGTTCATCTTCTGGCTACCGATCCCCAACCTTACAATAGATGCCTAGGCAATACATCCCCACACTATTTAGACCAGAAAGTCCTACAGGACCGAACAGGTAAAATGCCTGTCCTGACAGACCTGACTGTCCAGGCAGTAGTGCGAGGCTCACTTTGCTATCTGGAAAATGTGTAGGACCATAACTCTGCCTTCTAATGTAGTGGTCACAGACTTTGCTCTGGTGGAATGAGCATGAAAAACCTCTGGGGGTTGCTGCTATGCCAATGCGTGGCAGATCTTAATGAAGAGTACAATCCATCGGGAGATGGTTCGCTTCTGCACAGCCTTTGTGGCACTGACATATCTCATGAAGAGTTGATCATCCACCCGGAACGGTTTTGTGCAGCCAAGGTAAAAGAACAAAGCTCTTTTTGGGTCCAGCAGGTGGAGTCTTCCTTTGAGGGAGGAGGTGGAGTATAAAAGGTCTGCAAAGTGATGGACTCGCCTACTTGGAACAGGAGGACTACTTTCTTCAAGAAGGATGAGTTTGAGAAGAACCAGACGCACGCCGGCTGGGAAGAACGAGACATATGGCAGCTGAGAAGACAGCGCCTGCAGTTCACTGACCCTCTGGGCAGATGCAATTGCTACCAGAAAGGCCATCTTGATGGTAAGGAGCCTGAGGGCAGATATGAAACTGCTTAAAAGGAGCACACATTAGAAAGGTATGAACCAAGTTATGGTCCCACTGAGGCATAACGAAGTGAGCTGGAGGAAACGTGCTGCAGACCTTTAAGGAAACTATAGGAGATTTGAAGAGTGAGGGCTGATCTGGCAGCCTCAGAAAGGCAGAGTTAGCAGATAAATAACCCTTCAATGTGCTCAATGGAGAGCCCTGCTGGGCCAGGGTGAGGGTAAACAAAAGAACTTGGGACAGTGGAGCAGATAAATGTTCAGCCTGTTTGGGTATACACCATTCCTTAATCTTGATCCACTGGCCAGAGTATACAGTCTTTGTGAGGTATGGCGAACTGCAAAAATAACATTATAAACTTCGAGGGGAAGGTCGAATGCTGTCAGCTGACGCCGCTCAATCACCATGCAGGAACGTGGAGCTTTGACACATTCATGTGGAGAACCTTCACCTGCTGTTGTGACAGAGATCCTCCTAAACAAGCAGCTTGATTGGAGGACCGTTGGACATGCTCAACAGATCAGGACACCAGACTCTCTGAGCCCAGCCTGGAGCCACAAGGATGACTTAGGCGTGGTTGTTCCTGACCTTGCACCACCTCCAGTTGGAAACACCATTCATGATCCACTAGGTATCTTCGGCTGATTAATCCACTCTTGCGTGCAGAGATTCCGTCAGGTGTTCAACCAACAGGTAAATGCTCCGACGTTTCAGCCATGTCCAGAGACACAGGGTCTCTTCACTGAGGGCCCACAACCCCACACTGCCCTGTTTTTTGCAGTATCACATGATAGTGGTGTTGTCCATGAACAACTGCCCTAGCCTGCCAGAGACCAGAATCCTCTGATCTTACCCTCTCCCAGATGGCCGCCCTATCCCAGGAGTGAAGTATCTGTCACTACTGTCAGATCTGATTGAGGAAGGGAGAGGAGTCTGCTGTTTACCCAAATCGCAGTACATCAACCACCACTGCAGAATTTCTGCAGTGCCCTCCGAGTTCTGGACCATGTCGGAGAGATTCTCCTGATGCTGTGCCCAATGGAACTTCAGGTCCTGCTGCAGAGCCCGCATATGCCAGCGGGCATGTGTCACTAGCATGGGGCCATGAGGCCCAGCAGCCTCAAAGTCAGTCTCATTGAAACCCAGGATAAAGGCTGAAATATCGGTATCATAGCTTGAATATCCTGGACTTGCCATTCAGGCAGATACGTTCAAAACCGCACTGTGTCCTGAACAGCTCAGATGCAATGGAGCGTCTGAGAACGTATTAGGTGTGACTTCTGCACGTTTATAGTGAACTTTAGAGAGTGCAGGAGGCCCAGAGGTGGGAGACGACTGCCTGGGGCAATCTCGCCTTCAACAGCCTATCGTCCCGATAGGGGAAGACTGGTACCTCCTGATCCCCGCAGATAAGCTGCAACGAACACCATCACCTTGGTGAACACCTGAGGAGTCTTGGTAAGGCCAAAGGGCAGCACAACAAACTGAAAGTGCTTGTGAGCTACTGTGAACCGCAGGTAACGTCTGTGGGCAGACAGGAGGAGAAGGTGGAAGTATGCATCCTGCAAGTCCAATGCTACCATCCAGCCTCTTGAATTCCCTGTCTGGTGAAGTGAGGGGTTCCCTGTCCGGTGGAATAGGTCAGAATTTACTCTGGAAGTGGAGGCTTGGACCACCAAGCTCTACAGGGTAGGGTTCTGGGATGAGGAAGTTGAGGTCCCCTGGGGTGGACAATGGGCAACTGTTCTATTGACAGGAGCATCTTTGTAGCGGTTGGACCAGGCGACGAGTAGGATGTCCTTGAGGGCTTCATTCGGGAGAAGCGGTTCAGATGGGTTCACTCCCGGCTGAAGCCCCTCCATCAAGATATTCGTCAAGATCACCACAGAGGGCAGTTGAAAGTCCAGGACCTCAGCCACCTGCCTCACCAACATAGCAAATGAGGCACCCTCATCTTTAGTCACGGTTGGAGGAGAGACCATGCCGGTATTTGGGGAGACCACTGGCATCCATCAGATCCTCAAACCAGGTGTCCTCTGTGACATCTAGGGACTGGTATTCCTCAGGGTCCAGTGGGCCCTCCAACTCCTCCCCAAGTCCTAGCCCATAGGAATCGGGCACAGGTTCAGGCCTGGAAGGAATGCTCCCAGTTGGTGCTGGACAATGCCCATCCGGCTCTGTTTCGGAGTTGTTGATGAGTATGGGGACGGGACCGGGGATGCCTGCAATGGAGCCGGCATCAGGGGAGGTCAAGGTGGTTCGACCGGCATTGGTCAAGATCTGTCCATGATCTGAGGGGTCTGGACTGGTGCTGGGGAAAGAGGCAGCCAGTGGAAAGCCAGTAGGTGATCCTACTGAACCCATGGGGCCTGAGTGCGCACCAGTGAGATGAACAGCCCCAATATGATGTTCATTGCCTCGTAAAACACGAAATTGGGTGGGGGTTGCTCTGGCTCCAGAAAACCCGCGTAGATGGCCCTGGAGCAGGGTCAGCTATGGAGTCAAGCCTGAAAAGCTGAAGTTCCCTCATTTCGTCAGATGACTCCGACAGACGGAGTGAAGTTGAAGACCTCTTCGACTTCTTGTTCTTAAGTTTGTGGGACTTTCCAGGATGACTTTGAGAACAAGCGCTTGGAATAGCTGCGCAACCGATCCCAAGACCTTTCTTTTGACTGGGATAGAGACCATTGCGGTGTAGAGCAGCTAAGAGATTGAGGGACTGCTCCCTCAAGACCCTGGGATACATGGCGCAGCAATCGATGCAGGTCTTGGCATTACGGTGCACTTCGCTCAAAACATCGAAGGCAGACGAGGTGTGGATCTGTCATGACATTTGCCGGTGACAGGCACCACAGGGCTAGAAACCAGACTTCCTTGTGGACATCCCTGCCACACCAGATTACAAGGTCTCAAACATTTTGGACAAAAGTGTTGAAAACAGGTCAGTCAAAAAATGTCATGCGTTAGCTCTACTCCAGATGCGCGTGTAAATAAAACAACTGACACATGCGCGTTGGGGTGGGGCCTATATAGGAACCGGCACGTCACTTCTGATGCAGACAACGCCACATGGAGCAGAACTACGTCACATACCTGCATGCAGGGGTACTGCTCATGAACAATTTCCGGATCCAGTCTGATGTCTGGGGATAATCTAAGGTAAAGAATCTGAGGCTAGAAGTCTCTATCAGATACATCAGATGTTAATAATGGCAATTCTTTTTAACATTCTTTTTAATCTCATTGCTACAACTGCCAAATTTTGTAACACACAGTTTTAGTCTTTCCTTAGCTATTAATAGGTTGTCTCAATCTTCATACCATGCCAGGTTGTGCCTCTCACAAATATTCTCCTTAAGCCTACTTCTGGCACCGGAACCCTCTCTATGGCTCCCTTGGGCAAGAGAGTCATGACTTCCTCCTGAAGCAAAGTCAGATGATCCTCTGTGGGCTGGTCGTAAGTTGGAGGCATGGAGGGAGGGGTAGTCTCAGAGGGGAGGGAGTAGCCCCTTTGGACTATTTGGAGAACCTACCTGTCTGAAGTGATGTTCTACAAGTGATGGAGGTGGTGGCTGATCCTGTCACCAACTGGCCGCCCATGATCTTGAAGGGCCAGACTAGGAAGGTTTGGAGGCTGAAATTGCAGGGGGTGGTGGTGGACTAACGGGTGCCATCAAAGGGAATGTCCATGAGAGAGGCCTTGACATCCCCTGAAAACCTAGAAGTCCTCAACCAGGCGTGGCGTCAAACAGCCACCATCAATGAAATCGCTGAGCCCAGTGAGTTGGATGGCGAACTTTGCCACATCTCTCCCTGATACTGCTTGGGAGAGGACGACCTGGGCCTCCTCCAGGACCTGTGGCAGCACTTGGGTAACAGCCTCTCACAAAGTATGGGAATAATGACCCAATAAGCATGCAGTGTTCACCGACCACAATGCAAGGCTGGTGGAAGAAAACATTTTTTCACCCGAACTAGCCAGCCTCTTGGATTCCCTATCCAGGGTGCAAAAGGGAACGCACCATTGGAGGTAGAGGCTTGAACCACCAATCTTTCTGGGGTAGGGTGGTTGGTGAGAAAATTTGGGTCACCTGGTACAGGGCGATAGCCGCAGTGCTGGGCTTAGGCCAGGTTCCGAGTAGGACATCAGTTAACACCTTGTTGAAAGGTAGCAAGGGTTCCGAGGAGGAGACACCAGGCTGCAGGACCTCCGTCAGGGTGTTCGTCTTGACTGCCATGGAAGGGACCTGAAGGCCCAGGACCTCCGCTGCCCTTCGCACCACCATAGCATATGATGCTCTCTCCTCCGTAGGGACAGTAGGGGAAAAAAGCAGGCCAGAATGAGGAGAGGTATCCAGTCCACTGGCCTCACCTAATTCCTCAGACAAGCCCATATGTAGATAAGGCTGGTCTTGTAAAGGGTCCAGCGTTCCCTCCCAATCTTGCTACATTCCTAGCCTTCTAAGGAAGCGACCTACAACCTAAAAGTTCTATCACCGCCGGTATTGGTGCTGGTAGGTGCCAATCCCGGACATCAGGGATAATTATGGAGCTGGCACCACCGGTGGGCGCAGGTGGCTTTGGTAGTCTCTGTCTCGGGACTGGAGCCGGGGAATGACGCAGTGGTACGACGGGCATCAGTCTGGATACACCACTGGATCCATGAGGTGGTCATCAATGCCCTGTTGCATGAATTTTAACTGTGTTGGAACTGGGAATATGGGAATTTGATCGGAGAGGGCGAGGGAATCGAACCCTGACTTTGGGGGGGCTTTTGGACCGTCACTGCTATCTTTTTTTTCAAGACGGTGTGGTCTAGTTGTTGCACGCTGGGCACTTCAAAACGGGACGCTGCACGAGCGTGCCAGACCCGTAATTGAACAATTATTGTATGCCCCACGCTGAACTCGCTGCTAACTTTGCCTATTTTGCACATTTGATACTTTTAACTACTTTTAATCCTTTATCTGTTCAGACCTGTTGTATGAATTTTAACTGTGTTGGAACTGGGAATTTAGGAATTTGATTGGAGAGGGCGGGGGAATCGAACCCTGACTTTGGGGGGCTTTTGGACCGACTCCGCCACCTTTTTTCTAGACGGTGCGGTCTAGTTGTTGCACTTCAAAACGGGACGCTGCCTGAGCGTGCAGAGGACCCGCCAATGGCGTGCCTAAGGCAAGTCCGTCTGTGCCCGTCAGCGTCCCGGAGGCGGCCGGGGCCGGAGACGCTGCCGGATCACCTCCAGAGCTGCCTATGTTGAAAAGGTACGGTAGAGATTGCCTCCTAGATATCGGCAGTCGGATGAACTGTAGGCCACACATCCACTTGCTGGTGAGTAACGATCCCCTTGTGTGTAACCGCTGCAATTGGACAGCTCTTCCCAGTTTGGGAGAACGCTATAAACAACCAAGCACCGATATACATAGTACTCAGCAGGGTGGCGCGGGTAGCTACCGGAAGGCCTTCCTTCTAAACACATGTTCAGTAAAAAAACATTATCTCCAACTCTATGACCTGTTAGTTGACTCTACCACGATTTGTTGTTTCTAACTGAAACATGGCTAACTGACGCCTCTAATCCCACTATTGCTAGTGCGATTCCCCTGGGTTATCAGATCCTAAGGAAGGATCGTCCTTCGGGGAGAGGAGGCGGCGTGGCCTTAATTTTTAAGAGGTCCCTCAGCTGCATCTCTTTGCCGATCATGGAGATTGAGGGTGCTGAGAGTCTGCATTTCCTTCTGAACGTTTCTGCTCATCAATCCATTGCAGGGGTGGTAATCTACCGCCCTCCGTGGCCGGCGGGCAAATTTGCGGAATCTATCAACCACGCTATCCCCCCATAGCTGCCAAATACAGTCACTGCCTGATCCTTGGTGATTTTAATATCTACATGGATAACCCCATGGAACCTGAGCCTATGAGATTGCGTGAATCCCTCGACATACTTCATCTAACTCCCTATGTCTATGTTCCCACTCACGAAAAAGGGCCCACGCTGGACCAGATCTTCTCATCGAACCAGATCAAAATAGATGTCTCCCTTGCCCTAACTTGGTCAGATCATTATTTGATAGGCTTTAAAGTATGCAGGGAGCCATATAGACCCCAACTACAGGGAAAAACTCGCACTAGCAGTCTCAGGCCCTTTCACTTGATCTCGCCAGAGGCAATTCAGTGTGCTCTGAATCGCCTCCCTAATTCCCCTAGCGGCAATCTCGAGAGGCATGTGCATGCCGTAGAGCATTGGCTACAACTTCGGGCCCTAGAACTGCCCCCCCCCCCCCCCCCCACACTTCGAGGGCCGCTAAATCAAACTGAGTATCTGCCCCTTGGTTTACGGAAGCCCTAAGGAAAAGTAAAAGTGCGTGTAAACGCCTTGAAAGAGTGTGGCGGAAGAATTATAGACCCACTGATAAATCCATTTACAAACAGATGTTGAAAGACCATTACAGGCAAGTCCGCGAGGGTAAGAAACTCTTCTTTTTCACGAACATCGATCAAGCGGGCAATAAAAGTGGAGAACTTTTCAATATTGTAAAAAGTTTATCCTGTCCTACGGCAATTGGCTGCCCGTTTGATCCCACGAACGATTGGACTAGTCGAATGGCCTGTTTTTTCCATGACAAAATCAAAATCATCCAGGACTCTTTCGAAGTTCAGTCGCCAGCGCTAAAGCCAGAAATTGGCCTGCCCCCTGATACCTGTTGTAAGACGGATTTCTCTCTTCTGAAGTTTCCTGCTATCACTTTGGAGAAATCCCTGGCACTTATGAAATCTCTTAAGTCCGGCTCATCCTCAGATCCCTGTCCAGCAAAAGTGCTGGCATCTATTGCAGAAGTGATTAACCCTGTAGTAAACTCAATTTTGAACACTGCCCTGCGGGAGGGGTTCATGCCCCAAACTTGGAAACATGCCAATATTCTACCACTCTTAAAGAAACCTACGGCAGACCCTGAGGTCGCCAGCAACTACAGGCCCATTTCCCTCCTGCCTTTCTTCTCCAAGGTTTTTGAGAAATATGTTAATACTGTCACCATGAACTTTGTGGAGGACAACCATCTTCTGCACCCAAGCCAGTTGGGCTTTAGAGCCAATTTCAACACCGAAACGGACTTGCTAGAAGTTGCTGACACGATAAAAGCCACGCTGGATAGAGGAGGTAATGCGGTTTTACTGCTGTTGGACCTCTCCGCGGCCTTCGATACTATGCCCAACAATAGACTATTGCAAAGACTCAAGGAGGGCGGTATCGGAGGTACGGTACTGAGCTGGTTCACCTCCCTCTTAAATAACTGTTCACAAACAATTTGGTCCCTGCGTTTTGCTGCTGCAATCACTCCCTTAAATGTTGGGGTCCCACAGGGCTCAATCTTGAGCCCAACATTGTTCAACTTGTATATGGCCCCTCTCTCTCTCCTCGCCGAGAAATACGGTGCCAAAATAGTGTCATATGCAGACGACACTCAACTGTTGTTCATGTGTGAGAAAGAGGCTGAGTTCAAGGGCAATGTGATTAACACCTGTCTCTCAGAGGTATTCTCTTGGCTTAGACTTAACCAACTGAAGTGAAATGCTGAAAAGTCAGAGATTATCTTCTTCGGCTCACGTCCGTGTAAAGCATGGCACACCTGGTGGCCACAGGACATGTCTACCCCTCGTCCCCAGTCACCATGGTGAAAAATTTGGGTGTCGCGGCTCTCTCCATGAACGTGCAAGTCCAATCGGTGGCAGGGACTTGTTTTGGGATGTTGAGAATGCTGAGGAATTTTCACCCCCTGCTCCCTCTTTCCTACAGGAAAACAGTGGTCCAGGCCATGGTGGTTTCAAGACTGGACTATGTCAACTCTCTTTACTTGGGCCTCCCCGAATACTTACTAGGCCGAATGCAGGTGATCCAGAATGTGGCGGCTAGGGTTATCTTTTTGACAGGACCAAGGACTCATTTAACACATCTGTTGTCCTCCCTGCATTGGCTTCTGGTGTGGAAAATAATTCATTTCAAAGCCCTAGTCTTGGTCTACAAAGCCTTTCATAAGATTGGAGCCCCCTACCTCAGGGAAAGATTTCAACCCTATATACCTCAACGCACCCTGAAGTCCTCTGCTCAGCTTCTGACCTCTACGCCGAAGGTCCTGCTCTCCCGGGTAGGGGGAAGATCCTTTCAAGTGGTGGCCTCCCAGCTATGGAACCGCTCTCTCTTAGTTAGGCTCCTGACCTCCACACCTTCAGGAGGAAACTAAAAACATGGCTTTTCCAGAATTAGGATCTGACCGTCTTTCTGCTGTGGGGTGATGATCGGTTTGCCGTTATGTGGTCTTTTGCTTCTAGCGTCGGGACACTCTTGGGACTAGCCACGCACTTTATAAATACCATATAACATAACATAACAGAGCTGGTGGCGCGAAACCTGATGGTGGCCCTTCTGAGCCACTGGGACCCCAAGGAGCATCGGTAGGGTCAGGTGACCCAAATATAAGGCACATGGCATCATAAAATTCCTTGAGCTGGACGGGGTCACTCAGGCTCGCAGGAAGGCTGGGAAGCGCAGAGCCGACCCAGGCGCAGGTTTTGAGGAACAAGGATTATCGAGCCGAGACTCCTCGGTCACACCGAGCAATGGATGGGGAGAGGCCGAAGCATGTTTCGACTTCTTATGTTACTTGAGCTTCTTACCTGACCGACTCGATGACGTTGAGTGGAAGGACGAATACTTGGAACTCCCAAAGCAGTGCCCATACCTTCCTCTCGACCGGGACTGAGAACGAGACCTCCAAGGAGAACGACGCCGCAACTAGTTTTAGGGATCACACCCTCAAAGCTTTTAGAGCCATGACCTGGCAGTCAGAGCACGACTTTGAGTCGTGGTCGTGCTCCAAGCACCAGAGACAAACCAGGTGTGGTTCCGTGACCGATATGGTGCAGTGACAGGCGCTGCAGGGCTTGAAACCAGAAATCTTCTTTGACATGTTAGGAAAAAAAAACGACACACCAAAAGGGGGTCCATAAAACGTCAAAAAAAGCCTGTCAAAAAGTGGCAGAGGTAGCTCTCTTCACGGTACTGCGCGGGCTGGCGCAGAAAACAAATAACTAATGTCAGCATGCTGAGGTGGTGCCTATATAGGTGACGCAGACGTCACAATGGCGCGGACCACACCAACATCATCACACAGAACTGACTGAAGCCACCTACTGGCACACAGGAATTTTCCTCAAAGAAAAATCTTACGGATCCAGCCTGACGCCTGAGAAATTCAAAGTTAAGGAATCTAGGGCTAGATGTCTCTATCAGAACCCTTTAACAGTAAAATGATGGATATAGAGAAGTGTCTGTTAAAGCAGAATCTGAACTGAATGCAACTTTGATGATATAAACTTGTAGAATATATTCACTAAATGTGCAGTTGTGAACATTTCGAAACGGTTACAGATTGGGATATTATATGGCTGTACCGGGAGGCAGCTGAAAGTGATTGCTTTTATTCAATGAGCTCATAATTATAGTATTTATGACAGTCAATATCATAATGAAGAAAAGGATGTGTAATTAGGGATATATGCCCTTGTAGGTGTTGCCACACATTATTCAGAGAAATTAATTCATTGTAATGTAATAAAAAGTGCTTTCCAAAGTATATGAGTGTAATCATTATGTAGGATGATGATATGGGGGTAGATACATTTTTTACAAAAACTGTAGGACTCTCATCAAGTCCTGAGGAAGGTACCCAGAAATTACCAAAGTGGGACTGGAATATTGACAGGCTAGAAGCCTTGTAGAACAGTACTAAGGCAGGATCTATGAATAGAGAGGATCATTATTTTGGAATTTTGAGCAGGGCAGTTTTATACCCATATGTGTCAGAGATTCACAGGTAGCCACCATCCTTGCCGCCGAGGATTCGCGCTGATGGCTATTGCCTACAAACCTGCAGTTCTCTTGCTGCCTTCTTTGGCATTCCGCTGTCGTGCAGAGGTAGGTTACCACTAACCTTACAGCCGGATACAGCGGGAACGATGAGATGCTGATTAATCCCTTCCCCTATGTGGAGATACCCGTGCACATATATGGATGTAACACAGCACAGATACCACCACCACCAGGGAAAGGGAAAAAAGGGACAAAAGAAACAATAAAGTTGTAGCTGCTAGGCTCAGATAAGGGATGTCGTTGGATGTGGTGAATCTCACCTTCCTACAATCCACCCTGTAGGCCCTGTAAAGGAAACACAACACACACATGAGATCACCCTTCCCTCATTGAGAGAACCACCCTGAACCCTTATGTGTGTTGTACTTACTTATTAGGCAACTGTACATCTCCCAACGTACAATAGCACAAAAGACAAAAATAAATAAAAGTAGAAAACAAACAGTCTTGATTCACATCGGAATGAGGTACTTATCTGGCTGTAGATAATCCTCGAAGTATGCTTAATACGCCATGCTTCTGGCAACTCTGCATCTCGAGGACTCTCTGAGGTATGACCTGTAAGTTCCCCAAATATTTTACTTTCTTGAGCGTGTGGGCTAACACACTTAATCAAAACAAAACATGGAGCGCTTCCTAGCGCATATGCCCCTTCACTGAGTAAGTATTCCTAGAACAATGCTCCAGCGGAAATGTCAATGAATACGGCAAAGATGCAAATCAGGAATCTGAAGGCAAGCGGAAAATGCAGCGGTTTCCTGATCAGTTGCACATTGTTCTCGCGTGCAGCTGGATTCTTTCAATCCGGACGACGTAGCAGCTGCCTCAGGCTATAGAAACAGTTACCGCCCACGGCGTATGAGATGCCAGGCAGCAATGGAGGACGATCCCCCACCGTTCTTCTCCAGCACGAAAGACAGCCGTCCTCATATAGATGCGGCGGAGAAATCCAAGACAAACCCAGAAAGGTAACAGGCGCAGCGGCTCCGTCGCATTCACTTCTCCCAAGGAATCTCTCGAGTGACAAGCCCCGAGCCCATCAAAGGCGGGGCTTAAATAAACAAGTCAGATGCCCTGACCAGCTCTCCCATAGGATTATGGGAGATGTAGATTTGTGCCTGCCCATTCATACTGTGTCGTGTGTTCCTATTCTGTGGGCCTATCTTCGCCTAGCCATGACATCCGCACTCTCATCCACACCTTAAGCACTTGCACTCATATAGCCTTTGGTGCACACTTTCAGGTCATCATGGTCATGGGTATGAAGGGTATGTAGAGCATAGAGTTCAACACCTTAGGTCATCTTTTGGACAGAACATTAGGGGATCTCTACTTATACAAATGTTGGTTTATGATTTAATAGACCTCTATCTCAGATTTTGCTGTGCGCCTTGGAAAGGGGTCTGAATACTGGCAAGTCATCCTCAGTTGAAGAGTCATTCACAAAAACATGAGAAAAAGGGCTGAATACTTGTGAGTCATCTCCAGCTGAAGAGTCATCTACAATAGTGAGCCATTCTCATTTTTAAAGCTCTGAACTAAAAGTAGCTTAGCTCCTGATCATTCAATGCTTCGCATCAAGGAATCACAACTTGACACATCTCCTGCCCAGCCTCTAAATTCAGATCACACATCTCCATCTGGATACGATAAGTACTCTATTTAGAGCTCTCCCGCTTTCACATGAGCCCAGCTGCCCCAAGCTTATCGAGAGGGGCTTTTTGCCTAACTTGGGCCTCTGGCCACGAAACTAAATAAAGGAATGCTCAGTACCTCTCACGGCCGGCGAAATCTCTGCGCAATCAAGCTGCCGAACATTCTAAAAACAGCTACACTAGGGTTATTTAGCAGCGCAACTAAGTTTGTTTATTCTGTATATTGTGTTCCCTTTTATCCTCCCAAGGAACTCTTTATTTTTGTGCAATTTGTTGTGATCTCGTGTGAGGCGAAACACTAAACATCGGTATGCACGTTGTAAGCGTACTAGTGGAGACAATGCTACTACTAGGTACGAAGGTTGATACTTTACACAAGATATGTGTTATGATATGTAATGTTGAGCTGTGACACGTAATGATATTGTATGTGTACACCATTGCGAGGTCATAGTGTTTCCCCTCCTCCAGTGTGCTTGATTAGTAGGCGCAAATATCTTGCCCCCCCCCAAACGCTAAGTACCCTTTAGGTATCATCTGTCAGTTTCCATTTGGGTGATATATCTTTCCTGCTATTTATACTAACATTTTCCTTATTATTACTTGTTCTGTAGGTCCAAGTGGGATTTCTGGGGGATAGTGGCTTATCAGGTTTATTATTTTGCTAAATTGTTTAAGTCTTTTATTTTAGCATGTGATGTTAGCTTGTTTGCTCCAAACCCCTTTTCCTTGGGTTCATCCAGACACCATTGCGTTTTTTTTCTACAGGTGGTGGCTGCAGGGGAGAGCAGGTGCATGCTGCTCGCCCAACAGTTGGTCTTGGACCTCATGGATGATGACCTAAAACAGCACCATTCTCTGACAGAATGCGAAGCCTTTAAACACAGCCATAGGTTGTCTGGACAGTGTGACTTCAGGGACTTTCTCTGTTACCAATCTAGAGAGGATACAAAAGGATATGCAAAATTTGAACTGTCAAGAGCCACTCAGGTCATGGCTTTATCTCACCAGGTAGATACATTGCAGAATCCCAGGGGAACTCCTGGCAGTGGTCCGAGTGGATCTGCGTTTAGTCCATCACACTTAGTGACACAAGCTTCCGCCACACAGTTAGCAATAGGGCAGTTAGCAACACCCTTAGCTGCCCTGAAAGCTTTTCAGGGGATTTACAGAAATTGCACATCTTTCTCACACAATGCAGCCTCCATTTCTTATGTCATCCTGTTGTCCTTCCTACTGCTAAATCTAGAGTAGCCGTTGTATTAGCTTATTTGACATGAGATGCTGCCTCCTAGTCTGTACCATTGGTGCAGAGGACAGTCTGATGTTGCAGAGCTACGATACCTTCAAGTGGGAGCTCCAATGCATTTTTGACTGACGCACTACCACTCAGGACATTGACAATGAGTGGCACCTTGGAAAGCACGATCCCCTAAGTTATCTGACTTACTCTAATCAGTTGGTAGTTGAGGCGGACTGGCATGAGCCTCATTGTTTTACAGAGGAATGAGAGATGACCTTTAGGACACGTTGGCTCAAGTAGTCGACAGACCAACAAACTATGATGATTTGATCAATCTTGTTTTACAGTTAGACCATTGCCTCACAGAACGTCGGAGCACAAGAACAGAGGTATTATCCCTGCCCAGATTAGACCGCCCTAAACCATCAGACTCCCAAGTCATGCCCAGGAAAATAGGATAAGTTCGAGCTCCTTTGTCCAAACAAGAAAAAGAGGGTCAGCAACAAGGTAAACACAGTCTGTATTGTGGCATGGAAGGACACTTTGTGCAAGACTAACAGAAAACCAAAGAGCGCCTGGAGGCCACCCCTTCATAATGTTGGGAAGACATGCTTAAGCCACCAGCACGCCTTGTTTTTTCCTGGAATTCCTGAGCTTATTATATCGGTCATGATCGATTCTGGAGCTTCAAGGAATTTCTGCATTTGGCAGGTTAACTCCAGAACAAGTTTGGGCAGTGGGTGGGTTCTAGTTATTCTCCGGCCCTATTACACACCAAATACTCGTTAGCTGAATGTATTGCAGTTGGGGGAGGGAGGTCTTGAAGAGGAACTGTTTATTTATGTCATTGGTGCTCAACAGTATGCATAATTCTAGGGTTTCCTTGGCAGGAGTTACACAACCCCATTATAGACTGGGTGTTAGGATCCCCTCACTTTACATCAGAACACTGTAAAGTGAAAAGCCTATCCATCACCATACCTGCATGCTCCATACAAGTTGAAGAGTTACCTAACACATATGCTGATTATGGGGATGTGTTCAGTGAATAAATGGTTGAAACATTGCCTCCACATCGCAATTTTGATTGAGAAATATGAGAATCAGGACAGTTACCATGCAGTCGTATTTATGCTCTCACTGAACCTGAGACCGAACACCTGTGTCAATACCTAGATTAATACCAGGCCAACAGTTTCATACGTCATTCTAAATCCCTGGTCTCATCCCCATTATTCTTCATCCTTGAAAAGAACGGAGAACCTGAATTGATTATAGGGCCCTGAATGATGTCACACATAAAAATCACTACCCGCTTCCACTAATTTCTGAACTGATAGATCAGGTCAAAAGGGCGACTATCTTCTCCAAATTGGACCTACGTGGGGCATATCATTTGGTGCGGATGTGCGAAGGAGATAAGTGGAAGATGGTGTTCCGCATCAAATTCAGCCTGTTTGAAAATCAAGTTATGCCTTTCGGCCTGTGCAATGGCCCAGCTGCATTTCAACATCTAGTTAACTGTGTATTGCAAAAATTCTTCTACATCTTTGTGGTCATCTATATCAAAGACATTCTAATTTATTCCGCATCTGAGAGTGAACACGTTTAAAAGGTGCTCCATGCCATACGTGAGAACCATCTGTATGTAAAGATACATGTCCCATCAGTCCAATTCTTGGGATACATCATCTCTGCCGAGGGACTCACTATGGACGAGTCCACGATGGCAGAAACCCACCAGCATAAAACAGATGCAAAGATTTAGGGGCTTTGCAAATTTTAATCGAGGGTTCATTTTGAACTTCTCCGCCCTTGTGACATCCATAACGATGCCTCTCCATAAAGGAACTGCTCTTTTTTTGGTCACCAGAAGCTGATGAGGTCTTTACCTGACTCAAGATAGCATTCACTTCTGCACCCATACTCCTTCTTCCTGACACCTCCCTACCATTCTACGTAGACGCCAACACTTCCAATGTTGCCATTGGGGTAGTGTTATCCCAAAGGAAAGAGGGCACTGGTCAGCTGCACAACGTAACATTCTTCAACCACAAATTAAACAATGCGGAAATGAATTATACAATGTATGATCGAGAGATGCTAGCTGTTAAGGCCGCCTTCCAGGAGTGAAGGCATTACCTTATGGGGCACAACACCCTATCACGATGTATAACAATTATCACAACCTCCAACTCTTAATCAGTCAAGGCCTTAACTCCTCCACAATTGCGGTGGTTACTTCTTTTTTTGCAGACTATAATTTTATCCTAACCTATCGTCCAGGAGATAACAATCGTAAAGCTTATGCCTTATCTCAGCCAGACTCTGAAGAAACTCACTCGGCAAAGCCTGATACGGTCAAAGCTCTTTACAACCCACTCATTTTGTTATACATGCCTTTGCTTCCCTAATCACCTGGGAATCCAAGTCGAGACAGGCTGTACGTCAGGTTGACGTTCCTGCTTGACTGGCAGCAGATTCCTTTCTTTTACTTTTTAAACTTTATTCCGGCTTATAAGCCATAAAAGCACATGGAACAAAACATACATAAACATTTGACATTTACAGTATAAATGTACAAAATTCAATACAATATTACCAGTGAACAGCGTAAGGATTGAATGCAATTTGTTTGGGGTGCTTAATACCTCCCTAGGCTTAAATTAATTGTTAACATAATTGCAAATCCAGCTATCCTGAAGCTAAGCGAAAGTGGCTTTCAAGGCAATAAAATAGGTTATACACCTGCTAAAAGGTAAAAAGAATATACAACTCTAATCGTAATCCTATTATACAAGTACTCTTCCTATTCTCCAACGATTGTACAGCTGCCATGTTACTGTTCGCCACTTACACAAGTTTCTTATAAGGGATGCTTAACTTGTACCTTATTCTCCACACACTCATCAGAAAATGAGAGAGAGCAAAGAGTGACAACCAGCATGTCTCATATCTCAGAATGCTCAGTGCTTCCTTATGGTCCCTAACTCCCTGTTTTTGACAGAGCGGAATAATCCAACACCTCCTTTGCGACACATAGATTGGGCAGAAAAAAATAATGTGCTCAATGGTTTCTTTTTGATCCCCACAGGCCAGGCAATGCAACTCCTTTTCCCATAGTACACGCTCCCCCTTTGCAGTAAAAGCCCAGACAGGTAAAGTTCTATACAGGAATTGCAAGTAGAGACGCCTGGCTGGAGGAGGTTCTATTTCGTCCAGGAAGTCCCCTAGCTTGAAGGAATCCTTAACTGTGAGATAGTAATGTGTTAGGGTTCCATGGCTTGACTGGCTATACACGCGAGTATCTTTATATTGCCAGTATGCAGTTTTAATACGCGATTTGGAACTAGCCCCAGCCTGGACCGGGATATTCCATAGACCCTCAAGGCTGATGGCTATTAATGTACCCTTTACATGCTTTAGCCATGGAATTCTGCAAGAGCCCACTTGGTACAAGATTTCCTCTAACCCCGGTCGATAAGCAGATAGCTCCGGGGAGACCCAGATCCTCCTCCAATAGAGTATGGGGTGCGGTGCCAATTTATCTGAAATATTTCTTTCCCCAAGATCCAGTCTAAGTGGGAGCAAGGGAGTGCTTACTGGTAAACTGATCAGCTGTCGCATAAAGCGATTTTCCACCATTTCCAATGAGGTCGTACCCTGATGTCCCAACAGCTCGGCACCATAGGCAGCAGGCCCCCAAGTCTTTAAGATTGAAAATTCGGATCGCTGGTAAAATAGGACGATACAGCGAACTGTGTGACATTTTGAGAATGCCTCCCACTACTTGCTCAGCTTTTATTTGTGGCTGTGTAATGTGGGCTTGCCACCCTAGGTTTTCTATAAGTGTGAGGCCTAGATACACAAATGTACAACTATATTCTAATGGGCCGCCTGCCAGAGTGAGATGTGTTGTGTTCGAAGCCCCAGGAATAAGCACCATATACTTGGTTTTGCTTACATTGATCTCCAATCCCCTCATCCTGTAGAAGCAATCAAACTGATACAGAAGCCTCTGAAGTCCCATCGGGGTTTTGGAGATCAGTATCATCAGCAAACATGAGGGCAGAGACCCACATGTTTGCTAATCTAGGCATTTCGTTTTCACATTGGTCCAGAAATTTAACAAGGCTGTTAATGTAGAGTGTAAACAACGTGGGTGCCAACACGCACCTCTGCCTGACTCATCTAGTTACAGGTAAGGGATCAGTTAACTCTCGTGCTCTGCCATGTCTTACCTGTGTATAGTTGTTAGTATATAGCTTGACTATGGTATCTAACAAATAGCTTGGCAGTCCCATTCCAGAAGGGACCTGCCAGAGTGTTAATCTTGGTACCAAGTCAAAGGCAGAGCGCCAATCCACAAACACAACATAAAGTCGTCCTCCACCCAGTGTAACTGTTTTCCAGCACAACATTTGTAGGCGAAACGTTTGATCAATTGTGCTTGTGGACATTCTGAAGCCTGCTTGTAGGGGTGTCAAAACCTCATTATCAGCAAGCCAATCATGTAGTCTACCTAGTGTCACTTTGGTAAACTGCTTTTGTGTACTGTCCATAAAATGTATTGGATGATAATTTGCCCACGAATTGCATAAACCCTTTTTAAAGATGGGGATTATTTCGGCCCAGGTATGTGGTAAGGGTGCCCCCTTCAGGATTGCCGAGTACAGTACTGCCAAATAGGCACTCCAGAGTTTAATCTCACTCAGGAATAGATCGCCCAGAATTTTGTCTATCCCTGGTGTTTTATTCGGGACTATTCCACTTATTGCCAAGTTAATTTCCTCCACTGTAATGTCCATGGACTTCTCTTCTTGTGCATAGGTGGTGGGCCTTTGGGTGACAATCTTGTGTTTAAACACCCCTTGTACACTGAGCTGTTGATGGTTTTCCCCTACCCCCAACTGTCCTCCCGTGTTAACTTGCTGAACTCCCTTCTGTGTATATAGACTGGTGAAATGTACCACCCAGTCTTGAACTGCAATATTGTTTTCTATGGTGCAATATCCATCCCTGCTTCCTGTTGCTACCACGTTCCAAAAGGAACGTTGGTCTTTCATTTTGGTGGCATCTAGGAGAGCCTCCCACATTTCCTGGTTCCATTCTTTTTTAGCCCTCATTAGCACAATCTTATAAGTCCACCTAGCAACCTGGATCAGTAATCTATCACTCTGTTTGATTGCAATGATCAGAGCAGACCCACTGTACCCCCTGTTTTGGCTCAAAATAAGATCCTCAGATTCGTATCCATTTGAGTGTGCATTTCGATTATCTCCCCATGACTCAGAGGTACTGCCTGAGCTGATCAATGGAACCATATCCTCCATACCTACCTGAACCGTCCTGTAGATCCCACTAATAGTCTCCTAGGAATGTCCAATTCTACTCCATGTGACTCTACGTCCGTTGCTAGTTACTCTCAATCTTCTATTGAAGGGCTCCCCAGATAAATTATGTTGTGCAATAAATTACAGACTTAACAGCAGATTCCAGTCGAAAAACTGGATCAGGGTTTATTGTTCCATATCCAGACCCTATACCTACCATCTGAGGAGCTATGGGTGAGGTTATAAATTGAACTCATGAAAGTCCATTAGCAGGGCATCAGAGGGCCACTAAAACATACGATTCTTAAAGCTATCCTTTTGTTGGGCTTCTATTTTGAAAGACTAGAAGAAACTGGTATCTACTTATAAAGTTTGACAAAGGTTCTCTTCAAAGACTGGCTGGGTTATTGCAATCCCTGCCCAACCCTCCAGTAATGGCACACTCTTTCCATGGAGTTCATAACCAACCAACCCAAAGAATATTCCCTTGCGAGGGCTACCAACCACCACTGAGTTGGCAGTGCTATTACTGCAGGATATTGTATGCTTACATGGTTTGTCATCCAACACAATTTCTGACAGGGACCCCAGTTAATCTGATGTTTCTGGAGAGCGTTTTGTAACTCCTTGGGGGTCACTCTGTCTGTCCGCGGCTTACCACCCAAAATTGGATGGACAGACTGAGCAATTTAATCAGGACCTGGAGAAGTTCCGCCAGTGCTTTACCAAGGAACAATCCTGAGTATCCAACTGTTCCTTTTGATTCTCAAACCTATTTCTTCTCCTCATCCCAGTATAGAGGATAAGCTGTGCACCATACAAAAAGAAACGCACATCTACCGACCCGTAATCTCACTCATACAAAATCAAAATACAAATATTGCACAGATCGCAAACACCAAAGGGCACCTACCTGCCTACCAACCAGGGGATTTAGTTTAACTTTCCACCAGACATTTACACCTTCCGGACAATAAAAAAAATGAAAGCCCCAAGTCATTGGCCCATATCCAGTAGAACATCTGGTTGCAGTCAACACAGTGTGTTTGACTCTACCATCTCACATGCAGATGGAGCCCAACTTTCAGGTCTGCTTACTCAAACCTGTTACTCAGTTACATGTACATACTTCACCCATAGTCATAGATGGCCTTGAGAAATATGAAGTCAAGTCATTTTGGATTCAAAACATACACGTGAGATTCTGTTTCATTGACTGGAAGGAGTATGAGCCTTAGGAGAGGTCATGGGAACCTGCCGACCAGGTCCTTGTCATCAGATTGATCCGACGCTTTCATGCCCAACATCCCAGGAAACACTGCCCTGAACCTGGGGAGGGGGTCCAGTCAGGGATTCACTGGTAGCCACCATCCTGGTCACCAGGGAAATCGAACTGATGAGCTTTGCCTACAATCCTGCAGTTCTCTTGGCCCTTTCTTTGGCATTCCGCGCTCTGATCAACAACTTAAGCACTTGCACCAACGTGGCCTTCTGCACACACCTTCAGTCAATCATGGTCCTGGGTATGAAGGGTATAGAGCTTGACACCTTAGGTCACCTTTTGGGCAGGACATTAGGAAATCTCTCTAAATATACACATGGTGGTTTATGCTTTAATTGACCTCTATATCAGATTCTGCCCCCTGCCTTGGAAGGTCGGAATACTGGTGAGTCATCTTCAGCTGACGAGTCATCCATAACAACATGAGACAGCCAGCCAAGATCTTGCGAGACCTCAAAGTCTCGGAGGCCATTTTTAAAGCTCTGAGCTATAAGTAGCCTGGCTCCTGAACATTGTGCTTCACATCGAGGAATCCAGACTTGACGCATCTCCTGCCCAACCTCCGAATTCAGATCACACGTCTCCATCTGGGTATGATAAGCACTCTATTTATAGCTCCCCCGCTTTGACATTTGTCTCGCGGCTGCCGCACTCATTGGTAGGGGTTTTTTGCTTTGCTTGGGCCTCTGGCCGTGAAGCTGGATAAAGGCAAGTTTGGTACCTCTAACCACCAGCGAAAGCTCTGCACATTCAAGCTGCTGAAAATGATAAAACAGCTACGCTAGGGTTATTTAGCTGCGCAGCTATGTTTATTGTGTTCTCTTTCATCCTCCCTAGGAACACTATTTATGTGCAATCTAATGAGCTATCATGTGAGGAGAAACACTAAATATGAGTGTGCACTTTGTCAGTATACTAGTGTAAATCACGCTTCTACTAGGTACGAAGGTTGATACTTTACACGAGTTATGCTTTGATATATAATGTTGAGCTGCGATAAGTAATGCATGTATCCTTGTGACATTCTTATTTATGTACATCATGACATCAATAGTGTGTTGCCCCTCCTCCAGTGTGCTTGATTAGTAGGCACAATATCTTGTTCCCCCCCCTTTAACAAATGTTAAGTAAGCTTTAGGTGGCATTCATCAGTTTCAGTTTGGGTGATATATCAGTACTAACATTTTCCTTATTATTACTTGTTCTGTAGGTCCACGTGGGATCTCTGGAGGCTAGTGGGTCATCACGCTTCTTATGTTATCTTAATGTGCTGTGTTTATGTTTTTAGTAGGAAGATGAGATGGGGTTGTTATATATTTTGTGTGTAGGGTTTATATAGAGGGCATCTATATATCATTGTTTAGGATTTGCTTGATACTATATTTTTCAACAAAATTAAAGTTATATATATTTTTTCTTGGGATCCCTTTCTTTTGAAATTTCATTTATAGCAAATAAAATATATAAGTATTTAATTTATTTTAAAATTAATTTCCAACAGGCATTCCTTGAGTGCGACATAATTATCCAGCAAGACTATCTTATCTTCCTGGGCACTATCCGGATGAGGGGAAGCAGCAGAAAAGCGTCAAAGGTCCCTGACTAGGCTATCAAAAACGTATTCCCCCACAATCTTGCCAGTGCAGTCCTTCTGTCATTAGTGGTTTCATTGGGTGCAGAGAACCACGTTTGTCCCTTGCCGCAGCCCCCACATGTCATAATTCTTTGCCCAAGTGCTTTTACTTTAATTCACATTCATGGCATTCCCCTCAAGGACCTGCTGTGTGAGCAAAACAAAATGTCTTCTTCTAGTAACGTTCTTCTGAAAAAGCTACTGGATGTAGAATAGCCCTGTTCCACACCTCTTGTGCTGCGGCCGAGAGGTGTGACCTCATTACCCCTTGCTTGTTGATGTTAAAAAAATAAAATATCCCTCCATGGATGTAACTTATAACAAAACAACAAATTACTGACCTTTGGCAACGCCTTTCTGGTAGAGACTATCTGATTGCAGATTCCTCACTTTGTTGTGAATTTCCCCAGGAGCTAGAATGGTTTCAGTAACTTTTGTAGCAATATCCTCATGTGTCGACAAGTGGTGTCATGTGGCGCCATTCAGGTACGTACCACCCCAGATGCTACGTTGGGGCCCTTATGCATACGCCACCTCCTCACGCTGATGTAAATTCCTTTATTTCCGTGTATCAGTACCCAACTGATACACACTGCGCACTGTAGAAGTACCCAACTTCTACAGTGCGCAGACAATGTCACCCTCTAGGAGTAGAGGGTTTAAACAATGTTATGAAAGCTAGCAAGATGTCGGTTACGGACACCTACGTCATCCGTCTATGGTGTCTCTGCTTCAAACAATTCGGTGTTGCATCCGTGCTGCACAAAGTTGGTCCATCTGGGAGCAAGGGGCAATTCAGTTGCTAAACTCAGTAGGTCGAAAAAGCACTCACTGTCAACAGTGAAGTGGTCCCGGTTGAAGTCAAGAGCACAACATGCTTGTGATCCCATGAACATTAGTCATCAAAGTCACAGGGCTCAGATAAGATGTCTCAGTAGTATGGGACTCCTATTTCTCCCCACTCCCACCATTAGGAGTCATGTGATGTCACAGGGTCATTCTCCAACTGCGGAAGAGTTTTTTATGCTAGTCTTGTTTCGGTCTATTCCCAAATTGACAGTAACACCACAACAGCTCCAGCAGTCCAAGGTAGCCATGGTCCAGCTTTTCTGTGGCACACCAGATCCCTCTGGAGTACCTTGAGCCCCATAGGCATAGGCATACTCGCCGACGCTGACCTCAGGGACCATTTTTCATTGGGGTAACACGCTTGGTAGGTGGAGCAGTGTGCGACCAATTAGACTTAACCTCCCAGAGGTTCACTTGTCCATTTTCCATGGAGAAGTTCACATTTATTTTGAACAAGGAAGGAATAGAGAGTGCTGTCATTGGAGATCGGGATGGGTTGCTGTTATTGTTATTTCCTGGAGTCAAAAAAGGATGGAGACCTTCGTCCCATCTTTAATATGCACCCTCTTAACAACTTATTCTGCAAGGACAATTTGAAGATGGTTACCCTGGCCAAAGTTCTTTCTGTCCTGGTTCGTGAAGACTAGATGGTAGCACTCAGCTTGTAAAACACGTTTTCACAATTCCATCTTGCAGCATCAAAAACTGTGGTTTCAGATCTGCAAGGATCATTTTCAGATTTCCCTTTTGGCCTTACCAGTACACCTTCAGTGTTCACCAAAGTGATGGTGGTGGCCCATCTGAGGAGATTGGGAATACCTGTCTTCCCATAACTTGATGACTGGCTAATAAAGGGAGGCTTGCCTCAAACAGTCATTAACACCTACAGATTACGACAGACCTGTTGAGCTTCTCCATCAACATGCCTAAATCAAACATGACTCCTCCACAATCCTCCTACACCCTTCATTAAAGCCATCCTGGATATGGCAGTCTTCTGTGTCTTCCCACCCAAACTACTACAGGATATCCTGGCTATGGTCCTGAAGTTTCAACAATTGACCTGGATCTCAGTGAGAGCAGTTACAAGGCTTCTTGGCCTCCTGCATCATGCTTGTGGACCACACCAGGTGGCTCATGCGGACAATGCAGTGGAATCCTGTTTGGAGCCTAGGGATATTCACAAGGGGAGGAATCAGTGGTTAGAAGTCTCTAGAAGAACTAGCTGTGTCTGGCTGGAAAGCTAAATCGATTGCTATGTACTTTCTTCAATATCAACCACAGCAAGTTCTTCACTCATGGCTTGACTCACCATGGCACTTAATGAACCAGTGTTTTGTACCCATTAACTGAGAGTTTAAGGGACAAAAGAGATGCAGTGTTCAAAAGGCTGATCCTACCTTCCTACTGGCTATGAACATTCGGCGTAAAGCAGCTTATGGATTGTGGGTCTGACAGGCAAAAGTAAGGGAGTTTTTAAATGGAAAAAAAATGTTGCAAACTGTTTAGGCGAGTGGTGGCACAAAGCTCATGGAATGGGCAAGTGATCCCCAATGCAAACACAGCGAAGAGACATGGGTCGACATGTGGATGAAATTTATGGTTAAGTTGCATTTGTGATTTAAAATACAATAGGAGATGGCTGGGCCCTCAGGCTACCAGACAGGACATACTAAGCTATTCCACTCTGTTAAAACTTCAAGGGCACCTAGAACTTAGGGCTGTTCTATAAACCAGTCTAATCAGATTCATGGAAAGGGAGTAAATTAGTATCACTACACAAAACGGGTGCAAGGAATGGTTCTTGAAAATGTAGAAGGATGCCCACCTGGCTTGTGAAGTCAAACAATGTTTGTCTGATTTTAGAACATTTGACACATGTGGATAAACAAATGTAATATACTACTCCCAGTCAAGCAATCCACATTTATGAATAGGGCAGCAACTACTGATGATGCCCTTGCATTAATAACATTAGTTAACAATCATATGAAATGAAAGCAAATTAGTATTGAACGATTTCACTATTCAACAGCATTCAATGAAATTAGTGGAAATAAACAGAGCAAAACTGCAACATAGGGATTGATAGCGTTTACCAAGACTAATCATTACTCTACATAGCGTAATCTGCGTAAAAGCACAAACTACATGCAACAAAATCTAAACGGGACATATACTCTACTCCTAATCGATTAAAACATGATTGTGCAGTTGCAGTACCGTTGTTTAATTTACATATGGTTGATTTCCTCCTGCCCCCCCTGGCCCCCCCCCCCCCCCCCCTCCGGCCCCCTGCTTCCCAAAAAAAGGCAAGTTGAGCTTATCAGTGCTTATTATGTATGCTGATGACTAGTATTGCTCAAACCCAGTTTGGGTTGCAAGATGAAAAACCCTCAAATTCCATAATAAGCAAAACTATTTGTATGTGAACCTAAAGAAAACAAAATATTACCCTTTTCAAACCAAAAAAATCAGTTTTAGCTTGAGACTAGATAACACTGTTTTTCGACGTAGTGTTGTGTTACTGTTATTTAGGTATACGTCCTACTAAGATGTTGGCTTGGCATACACAGCTCAGCCTCAAAATTAGAATCACAGAAATTATGAAAGGTTTGAAAATGTTTATTGTAAAATATCGAGGCCTATCTATTAAACCCCTTTTAACTATAATGGCAAGTCAAACTCGATAAAAGAGAATACAATAATTTGCATAGTTGTTCAATTTAAGAGGATGCACTCAAGAAGTACTGCTTGTACTGGAATTGAGGCTACTCGCCATGACTAAAAGGCAGTTAGTATATTATCTAAGCAAATTCTCTGAAGCCACAATGCTCAGCGCCAAATTTGGGAAATCAATGCAACTTGGATATCCACTTAAAAGCACAAACTTCTTTTTTAAACATGCTCAGCATGTTGTGAGGTCTGATGGGCTATTAACATATAAAAAATGATGATTCAAATGGAACGAAAATGTGTAATACGTACAGTCAAGGGGGGAGGGGCAGTTGTAGATTTGCAATCTTGTTTGAGGTTTCTTTTGGTAACTTGTCCTATCACTTAGAATCTCAACGTGAGGTTGACTGGGTAATGTAAAAAGTAAAAATGCAAACTATACAAACTGGATGGCAAATCAGTTAAACACTTTCTTTATTTGCACGTTTATTGGATGCCGTACCTGATGTGTACTTAACCCCTTCGCTGCCAGCCCTTTTCCCCCTCCTGTGCCAAGACATTTTTTGGCTATTTGGGGTAGTGCGCGCTTAGGCCCCTGTAACTTTTTAACCACATTAGGTATCCACGCCAAATTTGCGTCCTTTTCTTCCAACATCATGGGGATTCTAAAGGTACTCAGGGTTTGTGGATTCCCCTGGAGGGGTCACAGAAATGAGTCAAAATACAGCAAAATTTTGTTTTTTTTCGGAAAAATTGGAAAAATGGGCTGCAAATGAAAGCATCTGGGTTTTTCCCTGCAAATGTTATCAAAAAAGGGTTTGTGGGGTTGAAATCACCATTTTCCCAGCTTTTTGGGGATACCAGACTTTTGTCCAACCCAACATTTTTTACACAGTTTTGGCATTTTTCTGGGACATAGCCTATTTTTGCTATTTTTTGTGCTTTTGACCTCCTTCCAGTTAATGGCAGAAATGGGTACAAAAGCAATAATGGATCAACGCAACCCACAATTCCGTTAGAATCATTTCTCTTTCTGACCACGACTAATGAGAACCTCCCGTTCTCTCTTTTTTACTTCCCTAGGATTGTTTGTGATTTGTTCCCTCATTTGCAAGACATTCATGCTGCATACATAAGACATAAGTAAGTGATCTCATGTTCCTGTCGGACATTAACGCTCCCGTTTGCTGGAATTTGTTTACCAGCTCACATGTGACCCCCTTTCCCTCTCCCTTTCTAACGTAGGAGTTTCATCAAGCCCACACTTAATATCCACTCGGCGGAGGTCTCCCGTCTTTTCAAAGAGAGTAGGTAATCTCCTAACCTCTCACATTCAGTTGCAAACACCATTTAAGAGAATTTGCCCTTACACCGACATTCTCCAATTTATCCCTCAGGTGCTCCTCCCAGTCCTGAAGAAGACCCCGCTGCAAGGACAACAACCAGTCCTGCCCACAGGGGTCGAAACGTCGACACCGCATATCACACAAACTCCAGCGACATTTTGAAACAATTGTTTGTCCATTTGAGTTATGTGGACCCTCCGGAACAATTGATCTCGTTGAGACTGGGAAAGAACTATACTATGAAATGTTGATGTATTTATGTCACTAATACCTTTTCCCTGTCCCTTACCCTCACGTTACCACTGAACCCCTACCTCCTCCATTTTTTCCACTTCCACACTGAGAGCACTGCAGCATATTGTACTTTAATTACAATGAATATCAGCATTGTCTTTGAATGTTAATGCTTGGAACACAACTGCAAATGGTATTTCTTCCCTTTTTTCAAAAAATTAAAATATTTGAATTTATACCAGATCAATTAATGTGTGTTTTGCTACTATTAATTTGCTCTGTTCAAAATAGTACACTAACTTGACACTATGCTATATAATGTTGGTAATTGTTTGGCTGCCGAGGCAGCCAAATCTGCAGTAGCCACATGTTCCGTTGCAGCAGTTACAAGATCCATGACTAAGATAGATAATGAAATGTTGGCAGTTATTGCTTCTACGAAGGATGAAACTGCTTATCTGCAGGGCTTCCCTTCAAAGTATTTGTATAATTTATCTACTGAACAAGTTCCTTATGCTACAATTCTGTCAGTTGGGGATCAGCTGATTACCAACATGGACCGCAGATGTGCTTTGATAACAGCCACACACGAAGGCATGGCTCATGCCGGAGTGTCTGCGACTTTCTCTATTTTACAAAAACGTTACTGGTGGCGTGGTTTATATAAACAAACCTGTAATTATGTGCTTTCTTGTGACGTTTGTCAGCAAATCAAACCATCTACGGTTTCACGACCACTGCAAACACAGCTATGTATTTCCAATCAGCCGTTTGGCTGTGTATATCTTGATCACTGTGGTTCATTGTCTTCTGATACTGCATGTAAATATATTTTTGTTGCAGTTGATTTGTGCACTAGATTCCTATGGGTTTGGCCACAACGTAGCGCTGACGCTCGAAATGTCATTAGAGATTTGCGTGTCTTTGTCGGGACGTTTTCCTGTGGCACCTTCCATTCTGACCAAGGTCCAGCATTCGCCTCTAAGGCGTACAAGGACGCGATGTAGTCGATGGCGGTGCTGGTGCAGTTTTCGTCTCCATACACGCCTGAGGGCAATTCTATAGTGGAGCAAATGAACCGTGACTTAAAGCAATCTTTGACAGCTAGGGTCTTAGGTACTGGCAGCCCCATTTGTATGGAGTTCAATGTGCACTCAATCTCCCTAGAAGATCTGTGGGTGGGCGGACCCCATATGAAACGCTCTTTGGCATTAAAATGTTTGTGCCAGACCTTGATGGTCTAGACGTTGTGGCAGCTGCCGCAACCTTTGACGTAGAAAATCTTCTATGTTACAGGACCTACAAAAGACCCGTGACAGCTAAGCAACTGAACATTTGCACTCTAACAATAACACTGCAATGCTAATTCCAGTCGCCGGCTGGCTTTCTAAGATTGGAGATCTGGTACGAGAAAAGCTGGAGAACAAAAAAGAATTTGGTCCCTCTTATCGTGCACCGGTCCCAGTACTTGAATTGAAGGGTACTCGTACAGTTCAGTTCATGAAATGCTTTATTCGACGATTAGTCATAAAAGCAAGATCCATTGCACAATAAATAACCAATTATAAAAAATTGTTAAAAAGCGGGACATTTTTCCCTCAAATATAAGGACCATAAAAAGAATAAAAACAATAGTAAAATTCATAGACTCCTCTCGAGACTATATACCAATGTACAAATAATAGAAAATGTAACAAACCATTTTCAATCACTGCAGAGCCGCAATTACTTTTTCTCTTAAATATATACCAATGTGCAAAAGATGAAAAGGGAAAATAAACAGTGCAATATTCTTGAATTATAATGCCACAATCACCTTTGATCTAATTATCCATGCCCATCCTAAAAATGTGGCTGTAGCTATAAGCAGCGTAACCATGTTTCGGCGCAAATTAATCTAAGTGCCACCTCACATTTACGAGTGCCCAGAGCACGGCAGATAGGAGCCAGCCAAATGCGCCGCGGAATTATGTATGCTGGACACACAAATAGCAAATGGGCCAAAGATTCTGTGGGTACATGGCAAAAGGGGCAGTACGTGTCAACTATTGTCCCCCGATTTGCTGTGAAGGACTTAACGGGCAATGTACCCACTCTTAATTGGAACAACAGCTTTCTATGAAAAGGCTTTGTAATAGTATCCCAGTAAACTTCTAGCCTTTGTGATGGTTTAGCCATCAAAAATTGGCATGTCAAGGTCGATGGGTCACTATTCCTGAAAGCGTTGGCTTCCACTCATCCCCCAGTATCTTTCCTTCAGCTGGACTTTCGATGGAAACCGAATATTTTCAGGAATCTCCCAAAGTGCGACCATGCCAATGTTTCCTAACATCGATCTGACGTACTGTAACCATTTTTCTTAAATTAGTCAGCTCTTATTAGGTCTTTAAAACCCTCAGCATATGAAGACAATTCTGGGGTTGACCAAATTCTTCGCCAGTACAATAGAGGACGTAGTCTGGCACTGTCGGCCAATGCCTTCCTACCCAAGTCACTAGGTAATGGCAACGCTGGTGTACTTTGCGGAAGATTAGTAATTTTCCGTAAAAAGTTATTTTCAAATACAGTCAATTTAGAGAGGTTTTTATATCCCCATAACTCTGCCCCATAAAGGACTGCACTGACAACTTTCCTATTGTAAATAGTCAAGACTGGGCTAACCCATTTTGTAAAAGATGTATTAAACTCGGCTACAAGGGTACCAGATAGCTGACGATGTTTCAATGTGGCCATATCCAGTTGCTTACCCCATTTCATATCCCTCTGTATGACGACCCCGAGGTATGTGTATTCTTTTACCTGCTCCAGGAATTTTACAACCCCATTAATAAAGATGGAAAAAAAAGTAGGGGCCATCACACAGCCTTGTCTCACTCCTCTTTCTACTCTAAAAGGAGGGGTAACCTGACCCTGACTTCCCCACCTAATCTTTGCATAAGTGTCCTGGTGGAGTCTAGCTATGAGGGACAATGGAGTATGGGGCATCTTCAGGTCTTGCAATACTCTCCACAATCTATTCTGGGAAACAAGATCAAAGGCTGATTTCAGGTCTACAAAGGCAGCATACAGGCTGCCTTTTTCCAATACCACCGTTTTCCAATAAAGTAATGTAAAACGAAAGGTTTGATCAATAGCACTTGTCCATGGCCGGAAACCAGCCTGAGAGGATGATAAAATATCTTGTTCGCTAATCCAATCCTGGATTTTATTTAACACCAGGCGTCCCATGATCTTCTGGGATGAATCGATTAATCTGTAGTTCCCAGGTAATGACTTATCACCCTTTTTGTATATTGGGATTATCTCAGCTCCTTTCCACGACTCTGGTACCGAGAGACCTTTAGCAATTTCGTTCATTAAAGTCAGGATATATCGGTTCCATTTGTCTTTATTGGAAAGGAATACATCAGCTGGAATTCCGTCAGGACCGGACGCTTTACCACCCGATAAAGTGCACAAAGCAGTGTTGACATCAGCTTCATTAAAAGCCGGACCATCATAATAGGTGTATGAGAGCTCAGACGTCTCCCTATCATCTAAACCACCAGCGTATTGGGATTGAAAATGCTTTACCCATTGGTCTTGGCTTACATGGTTTATCGGCTCTAGGGGACAACTCTCTCTGCCCCATTTGACCACATCCCAAAATACTTTTTGATTTTTGTTTTCACATGCCCTTTTTAAATCCTGCCATCTATTTTCGTCCCATCGTTTTTTTGCTAAAACCTGGGCTTTCTTATATTTCTGTCTAGCAAGCCGGATCTTAGGCATGCCACCTTCCTTAATGGCTATCCCCAATGACTTACGAGCCTCCTTACAATCTGTGTTAAACCATTTACTTCCCCTCTTTTGATTGGTACCCTTATTTTTAGTGGTTTTATAAAAGTAAGAACGAAGTTGGGTAAAAAAACAACGTGAAACCCAATAATCATTTCTGGAGGTGTCGAATTAGCTACAAGATCCTCCAAATCTACTACTGCCTTATCTACATCTAGAGAAATCCTATCTAGGATTTCTGGCATTACTAGTAGATTTGCCCATTTCAATCATCTCATATTACTTGTGGGAACTAAATCTAGAGTTATCAGTTCCCTACTAGATTGAAGGGCCCTTTTTCGACCACTACCTCAAAAACTAAAGATAATGGGTTGTGGTCGCTTTCGACCCGATCAACTACCTTCTTGTCCTTTAGCGCATACCAAAACTGGCAGTTAATTAATATATAGTCAATACGGCTATGGCTGTAGCCATTATTAAAAATACATGCGCCATCTCTATCTGACTGAGTTCTGCCATTTGTGGCCCTTAGTCCTTTCTCCATACAGAGGGAGTTCATCTGGACCACTACATCTGTCCATTTCTTTACCGGTTTTAAATCTAGTTTCGGAATTCTCCAAAAATCATCTTCAGTATCGTAGAAATTAAAATTACCATTTAAAAAGGGGTTCAAAGGTCATATTAAAATCGCCTAAGATTACTCAGTACCCCTAGAATGTTGATCGAGGAGAATACTCAGAGCTACTAACACCTCAGATTTCCTTCCCTTAGTCCCCCTTGCATAGATGTTCTAAACATCCAATTTTTTGCCCACATCAGCCTAATCACTAATATGTCCTTATTACTGGACTCAAGGACCTGAATCTCAAAGCAAGCATCCTGGCGCACCCAAGATGTCAAGCCTCCTGACGGTCTGCCCTTTCCTCCAGCAATTGTGGAAACATAATAATTTAGAAACCCTGCGCAATGGATTGAATCCATTGCCCAGGTTTCCTGAAACAGGCAAACATCATATTGTCCAACAAATGATTGCCACTCTGGCGACAATCTTAGAACTTAGTCCAGCTATATTCCATGATAGCACAGATAATCTGGTCTTTAGAATTCTAGCAGGGCACGAAGATCTCACATTGTTCAATGGGCTACCATGGAAATTAGCTAACTCAATAGCTCTCTTTGATGTTGGTATGCTATTAGCAGGAGAGACGATACAGGGTGAAATACCATAATCAATAGCTACCTCTTTAACTTCATTAAAAACAGGCACACTGATATCGATGGAAGGAGAGCTCATGATACATTCCACCTCATTAAAATAGTGAATAGTGTCAGAAAGGGCCCTCGGGGGATGTATGACATTCTGCAACACATTTAACGGTCAATCATTAGTATCTAGATTTGAGGGTCCATCTAGTGGGCGATCACCTAGCCCGCGGGACAGCCCTGCCCAGTTGCAAAAGGAAAACGTCTAAATTGTATTGGAGAATAGTCTGGGGCAGATGTGCGAAACTCCAAGGCTAACAAATTCTCAACCAAGGCATGATCCCTTAGTGTTCGCTCTATGGAAACCCAAGGGTTTGTCCTCGAAGAAAGTCTACGGGCTCTCGAAATATCTTCCCTAATGATAGAACGACAACCCCTAACATGGCGAATCCAATGGATTACTTTATTTGTGAGGGAGTCTGCACTCTCTATTTTTCCCAGTATCGTATTCAGGGACATTAATTATGTACATTTTTGGCTCCTGGTGCAAATCAATACCCAACAATCCAGAACCTTGGTGCCTTTGTTTAAAGGGATCCCTACACCTAAATTGATGGGACGTCTAGCTTTCAACTGTGGAAACTGTGGTTTTAAAACATTTACGTAAGAGGGGCAGTCTACTTCTACGGTAGGTCTATTTTCTTCTCCCACCAACTGGCAGTGTAGAGTATTATGCTCCCTCCGTACACCCTTAGATGATGTATCTGGGCAACTCTCATGTCTAGATGTCAACTTAGGTGGTTAAGGCTGCTTTACCCTACAATTTGGATTTTCTGTGGGACAAGGCATCCTTTGAGTCAAGAAATCAACCTTTACGGTGAATTCTACCAACTTGACACGCATTAATGCTACCTCTATTTTTAGTTCACTAATAAGAGGGCAACCCCTGGAGATCATTGGTATTGTCTGGGAGGGCTAGGAGAGGAGTGCTACATGGCGACAGCAGAGAATTATTAGAGCAAACACCCACCCCTTCATGTTCATGTAGATCTAAAAGGGGTGCAAACCTATTTGTGCAAGCAACCGAAATGTACTCGTACAGTAATACTACAACCTTTGCCTGGTCGCAAAGAAAACAGATAAATTTCAGTGGACAATGTCAAACTACACCGTCTGGCCGATTCTGTATAGTGTAACTCCTGTAGTTTCATGCAACGCTATCTCTTTGAATCCGGTGCATTCAGCCTCTTCGACTAATCCCCGTGTCGTTGAGGGCGAGATGGAAACTACTATTGACCTTTTGCCTGTTCTGCCTCCCGCCTCTTCCAACATAGAAGCCTAGTATGCTTATCCGGCAAATGAGTCCCACATTGAAGTCTCAAACAGTCCTCTACAACATCAAGCTGATGCTGCGCTACCACCGTTAATGAACATGGGAGCAAGTGGTTATTTTGGGGACCGTACGAGCTTCTGTTATGAATCTACCTCTTTGGCACTTCCACCGACATGGTCAAAATCAATTGCGATCTGTGATGCAGTTCGTTTGGACGTTACAGACTCTCAAAATGGGAAAAGTACCGTGGGATTATTTGAAAGCTTCTGCTTTGTTTTCATCATTTAATTGAACTGATAACAGAGGTTTATGTCCATAAAAGATGCTACATACACGCTATTACACATTGAACAATTAGAACACTTGCCATTTTTTGTGGCAGAGATATATTCAGCTGTATGCTTAATTGATGGCGTTATCTCGCTCCCATTTTTGCTGTTTCAGTTGTATGAAACATTTCCCAATTGGCCGCTTTGAACCCATGGGTAGTAAGTTTCTCCATGAATTATGGTCCCTATCTTTCTCCTACAGATGTCAACGGGAGGATAAGGAAAATTTCCTAACAGGGGAGGACTGTGATTCCACAGTAAAACATTCCCTAGTATGTAAACACGTTACGTTGCACGGCGCTTGTAATGTGTCCGCGCCTAATCTGGCTTGTTTTCTGAAAGGAACTCCCGCCCCAGCAATAATTCCAACTTTAACGTTGCTTTCTAACGGCAGTTATCTTATTCTGAATAACCACGACTGTTGTGGTTGACGGGCAGGAATCCCGTATAAAGTACGTTTCACAACAGGTTATTTGTTGTAGCTAGGTGCTTTTTCCACCCCCTCATGGGAATGTAGATAGTTCCATTTGGCCTTCCATTCCAACTTTGAAAACAGATTTCAAAAAATGAAGCAGACTCAAAGTGCTATTGTTTCAACAAGAAGTGGCTCGAGAGACCTTCAAACTGCAGGTGGCTAGAACATCTAGAGAGGTTCAGTCACTTCTGAACACGAATCTCCCACTATATTTTGAGGAACTGATACATCAAATATTTAATGCGTCTCACACAGAAGGCCTAGATCATGGTTTTTGTTTTTTTTTTGAACTTGTGGGATCCGGCCTTGTGACTTCTTTTCAGACGATATTTGGAGCAATACCGCCCTTTATTCATTCTATTTTTTCCAGTGCCTTTGGAGGATTACCATTAATTCTAGCATTGGCGGGTGGTGTCCTGGTTCTTCCCCAGTTACGCAATGGCTGCCCATTAGCGACGAGTTATGGACTAACTTTTCGCTTTGCTTACTTCACTTGCGTGCAGCCTGTGTTCTACTGTCAGCAGTGCCCTTTCTAGTGGGCTTTGGATTTATGCCTCTCCAATACATCATGTTCGGACACGGATTAGGACTAGTTGATGGATCCCTTAGTGGCCCATGAGCAGGCCTGTTCTCGGGATGGCTGTATGGCGCGTGGGACTGCACTTGTAGTCTTGGCAGCGTGGAATATCTGTACAGTTGCGCAGAACCTCTTGCGACAGATTTTCATCGAATATCACGCAAGTAGCCCAAATATGCTCTTAGAAGCATCGTATTATGAGGAGCACGTCTGTTCCTTCGGCCTACTTGATTGGACAGCATCCCTTTTTTGCTCCTAACGTTAGGGATGGCTTTTTGGAACAGATTGCATTCTTAAATTCACGTACTTTTATGGATTTGCACCTTTTTAACGATACCATTTTTTTTTTCATTTTCCAATTTGTTTTTTTCCAAGCGCATATGGACTTTGCTTACCTTTGAAAACTGTTTGAATCTTTTGTCTATTTACTACGAACTTACCAAGGGGAGTGTGTTTATATGGCCATTAGGGTCATTGTCGACATTGCTAAGTTAGCATGAGCTCTGCTGCCATGATGATGCTTTTGCGCACGTTACTACACGAATATTTTGCAAGACTCTGTGCCTTTCACGTGAGAACTGTCTGCTTTCTGCGTTCTTTGCCTGTTCCTGGAGTTTAGTCTGAACAGGATGTGCAAGATCAATAAATAATGCCCCTTGTTATTCTATTCTGGTCAGTCCCTAGCACCCAGACAAAACATGCCAACACAGCTGGGCTGCTGGAAACACGTGCTTTGATATTAGGGTGATGCATGTTCTAAAACACTTGGAGAGGGACCTTTCCAGGGAGAAGAGCTATGCTGTTCCTATGATGTAAAACTACCATCTAGGCACTAAGGTATGGGGTCCGTTGACAAAGCCCAGAGATCTTCCTTTATATAATAACATTTCTTCTTACCAAGGGGAGGGTGGTTAGGCGCTATAGTCCTTTATCCACTGTCTGTATACGATGACATCCCTTTATAATCTATGGAATTGAAACAATGCCAACTGTTTTTGGGTTATGCGTTATGCTGCTGATAATGGCTCGTATACTGCATATAGAGCACAATAGTTAAAATAAACATTTTGAACTAGAACAGTGACTGTCAATTCTTATTGTAGACAAGTACAAGTGAGCGAGCAAAGGGTAGGTCTTGCTACCGCGATTCCTCAAAGTCGGGTGTGTTGTGCTCTGGGTGGTCTTTTAGCTTTGTGATTATGTAGGAGAACATATGAGACACTATAGCCACTTGGTTTTGGGATTTTCTGCACTAAGGTGATAGGAAGGTTCAGCCCCTATACACTGAGATAATGTTTTCCTGCGCATAGTTCTGTGAATGTGCAGAACCCCCGCAACAGGAGCACCTGGCCTGGCAGTTTGGGCTGGTCTGTTCCCATGAGGAGCAGGGTCACAACTGATTTGCATATGGCTGGGTCCAAACTGGGGTGGCATAGTGAGCAAAACAACGATGGATTAAACCAAAATCTTGTGACGGGGTGCAGGGCAGCTGAAAAGGTACAGCACTCGGTCCATCCTCTTCTGTTTGCTAGTATGATTTTTAGACATTGCTTTAGTAGGTTACACAAAGGTGGCGGTGTTTAATAAAATGCCCTTTACTGATAATGTAATGATTGTGTAAGTCATGAGGCTGTCACTATTTGAGGCATATTTGTTTGTATCCAATATAATCTGAGTAAATATTGTAATTTTGCTTAATAGAATTGTGTTGCTTATTTAATTTGCAATATTGCTTGCTAGTAGGGTTGTGTGGTTTTTTTTTTTAAACAAAGTTGCAAAATATATATATATATATATGTATGGATCCAATGAGGATCAGGTGAATCTTGTCTTGTGGAGTAACACTGCTCACCTGCTCAGAAAAACACAAATAATAAATGGTTATACTTTAAATCCTTAGCTAGGGAAACAGGAACCTGAATTACAGAGTGCGTACATGGGCACATCACCCTCTTCATATGGAGTTCAAGCCATATTGTCATTGGTTGGTACTCATCAAAAGGTTGAAATGGCATATGAAATAGTCAACCGTGATCCTGTGTTTCAGCGCCGGCTCACAGTGCAGGCTTTTCACAGTCCTCACTATCTGAATCTTGAATAAGTTGTGATGGGCTGTAAACGGGATAGGTCACTTTACTCTGGTTAATACTCCAAAACACCCTTTCAGAATCTATGAAAGCTACTACAAACACGTAACTTGTGTTTTAAACCAGACTGCGTGTCCGTAAGTATGGTTACACCACTGCATGCACAGCACACCTTAGCGTGTGTGCTGAAAAAATACATGTGGCTTATTTTTGCCACAGCACCATTTTCTCACATTGCATAGTCCTGAAGAAAGCCTCTAAATTGTTTCATGTGGCTGAAACATGGCAACCAGCACCTGAAGCATAACAAAGACCGATTGCCAGTCTTCATTTTATCCCAGTTTTCTTTTAAACATGTCCTGGGCTGCTGGGAATAAAACAAATTGTCAGCAAGGAGTCCCAGAGGCATTTTTAACCTCACTACTTTTTTTGAGCACCATTCACACAAAAACAAAAACCCGCCCGCTGTAATTCAGGCGTCGAAGCAGAGCTGGGCTGCATTCGGCTGCCCAGCCGGGAACCAGATGATGAAGCATGCCACCAACTAGGTTGGTGGGTGAGTACTTCTTAAAAACCCTATTGGGAGGGGGCGCGGCTTGGGTGCGCATGGAGTGAGACGTGTGCCATCGAGAATCCACTCCGGCGCTTCCAGTATAAGCCTTCTTACCGGTCATCGGGTCCGCTATGCCGCCTATAGAGCCCAGATTCCTTTGCGGGAGCTTGCTGGTGCCATCTGCCGCCACAGAGGTTGTTTGGCAGCGCTCTAGCCCAACGACCATCAGCTCTGCTCCCTGCGCCATTTTGCCTGCGTTGGAGCCTTGAGAGGTGCAGGACGCCTTCCCTTGCTGCTCCGGCATAGCACCTCTGCTGCGGAGAGGTCCCGAGTGTCCGGAACTCCCACGCACTACCTGGGGCCCTGTGTGCAGCCTGCTTTTCCCCAGCTGGACCCTTGCTCTGGTGGGAGGGCGGCGACCGTTCCTGTGGCTTGCCGAACTTTGCTGCGTGGGTAACTGGCCCCACCGCTGTGCCCGACGGACAGGTCTGACTACGCTCGTCTGATCTGGGATAAGAGGTACCGGGGAAGGGGGGTGCACCTTTGAAGGAGCGGTCGGCCTGGGTGGCTTCCAGTGCGCTCCCCGGTGCTGTGCCCACCATTTTGTCATCCCCTGCGGCCTGCACCAACCCCCCCACCGGCACAACACCGGTGCCTGCTCCGAGTCCTTGGCTGTGGAGGACAGTTCGAGTGGGAACGTGCGCTGCGGACCCCCCCCCCCAACTTGCTCGCCTTGGCCTCTTCTGCTCTCTGGGCCCTGCTCCTGCTTTGTGTGGCCCCTGGAGGCCTTCTGATTCCTGTGGGGAACTGCTCGGCATCAAGTGCGGCCTTGCTAACTCCGAAACCCTTGGTGGGCTCCCAGGGACTTCCTCCTTGGTCTGGTGTCCCCTCTACTGACCTATTTCGCCTCTTCTTGGTCCAACGACCTCGTCACTGCTCTGGGCCTGCAGCCCTGCCTTGGGGGTGCTCTCTACTTCACTGGCTCTGCTTGGCTGGTCACTGGACATCCCTCGTCGGCCTTAAGGAACACGTCTACCTACACACTTAGGAACTACTGGCCCTTGTTTTCGCCCAGGGAGCACGCCGTCTGTGCTACGCAATCCTCTGCTGCCTTGCTGACTCTCCTCTGTTCTTCCCTGGTCTACTCCCGGGCTGGATTGCTGTTCTCTTCCTAGCACTGAGCCCCCAGCTCCTCCGATCCTTGCAGATATGCCGCCTAAGCACCGAGGCCCTAAGGATCGCGACGCTGCAGCCTCCCGTGAGAACCGGGTGACCTCCTTGTGGTCCAAAACACTTCCTCATGCACAGGAGTATTCTGCTTCCTACTTGGCGTCCTCTGGTTTGCCTTCTTCTGGGGTGCCCATCACCCAGGCCTATATGTCGACATTCCTACAGGAAATCAAGTCTGAAATTGGCTCCCTTCGCCAGGACTTCAAGGCTGGTCTACAAGATATTCGCAGAGAGGTCACTGAGATTGGCGGTAGGGTTGATGGTCTCCAGCGAACACTGGAAGCTAGGATGGAAGATATTGACGGACTCTGGAAAAAGGTGTCAACTTGAAGACCAGAATATCACCCTTCGGCTGAAGCAGGAGGGCCTGGATAACCGTAGTAGGCAGAACAACCTCCGCATCTGAGGTGTCCCATTAGGAGCGGAAGGGAAAAGATATCCTGGCGTACACGGCAGACCTCCTTCATGCCATCCGTGAAGGCGAGGGCTCTTCACCACCTATGCTCGATAGAGCCCACCGGATACCTGGTCCTCGCAATTGCCCTAACTTTGCACCAGACATCATAGCGCGGGTCCACTTCTTTATTAAATGCAAAGTGGGTCGCACACCGCTCGTCATACTAGCAAATAGCCCCATAGGATTCTGGAGGATGTAGTGACAGCGGCGGGTACACCTATGCCACGAGTAAAAAGTTTAAAATGCCATCCCTGGACACGTGTTTCGAGGTAATTGCCTCTCGTCAGCAGGGAGCAGGTACGTATGCGGGGTGCTGTAGACTGCCAAAAAATTATCAGGTCTAGTACCTCTCACGGCGCGCGGGTGCGGGATCCGGGCTCGTCAACCCATAGCTCAGGGAGCTTTAAATACAAAATGCAAAGTGGGTCGCACACCGCTCGTCATACTAGCAAATAGCCCCATAGGATTCTGGAGGATGTAGTGACAGCGGCGGGTACACCTATGCCACGAGTAAAAAGTTTAAAATGCCATCCCTGGACACGTGTTTCGAGGTAATTGCCTCTCGTCAGCAGGGAGCAGGTACGTATGCGGGGTGCTGTAGACTGCCAAAAAATTATCAGGTCTAGTACCTCTCACGGCGCGCGGGTGCGGGATCCGGGCTCGTCAACCCATAGCTCAGGGAGCTTTAAATACAAAATGCAAAGTGGGTCGCACACCGCTCGTCATACTAGCAAATAGCCCCATAGGATTCTGGAGGATGTAGTGACAGCGGCGGGTACACCTATGCCACGAGTAAAAAGTTTAAAATGCCATCCCTGGACACGTGTTTCGAGGTAATTGCCTCTCGTCAGCAGGGAGCAGGTACGTATGCGGGGTGCTGTAGACTGCCAAAAAATTATCAGGTCTAGTACCTCTCACGGCGCGCGGGTGCGGGATCCGGGCTCGTCAACCCATAGCTCAGGGAGCTTTAAATACAAAATGCAAAGTGGGTCGCACACCGCTCGTCATACTAGCAAATAGCCCCATAGGATTCTGGAGGATGTAGTGACAGCGGCGGGTACACCTATGCCACGAGTAAAAAGTTTAAAATGCCATCCCTGGACACGTGTTTCGAGGTAATTGCCTCTCGTCAGCAGGGAGCAGGTACGTATGCGGGGTGCTGTAGACTGCCAAAAAATTATCAGGTCTAGTACCTCTCACGGCGCGCGGGTGCGGGATCCGGGCTCGTCAACCCATAGCTCAGGGAGCTTTAAATACAAAATGCAAAGTGGGTCGCACACCGCTCGTCATACTAGCAAATAGCCCCATAGGATTCTGGAGGATGTAGTGACAGCGGCGGGTACACCTATGCCACGAGTAAAAAGTTTAAAATGCCATCCCTGGACACGTGTTTCGAGGTAATTGCCTCTCGTCAGCAGGGAGCAGGTACGTATGCGGGGTGCTGTAGACTGCCAAAAAATTATCAGGTCTAGTACCTCTCACGGCGCGCGGGTGCGGGATCCGGGCTCGTCAACCCATAGCTCAGGGAGCTTTAAATACAAAATGCAAAGTGGGTCGCACACCGCTCGTCATACTAGCAAATAGCCCCATAGGATTCTGGAGGATGTAGTGACAGCGGCGGGTACACCTATGCCACGAGTAAAAAGTTTAAAATGCCATCCCTGGACACGTGTTTCGAGGTAATTGCCTCTCGTCAGCAGGGAGCAGGTACGTATGCGGGGTGCTGTAGACTGCCAAAAAATTATCAGGTCTAGTACCTCTCACGGCGCGCGGGTGCGGGATCCGGGCTCGTCAACCCATAGCTCAGGGAGCTTTAAATACAAAATGCAAAGTGGGTCGCACACCGCTCGTCATACTAGCAAATAGCCCCATAGGATTCTGGAGGATGTAGTGACAGCGGCGGGTACACCTATGCCACGAGTAAAAAGTTTAAAATGCCATCCCTGGACACGTGTTTCGAGGTAATTGCCTCTCGTCAGCAGGGAGCAGGTACGTATGCGGGGTGCTGTAGACTGCCAAAAAATTATCAGGTCTAGTACCTCTCACGGCGCGCGGGTGCGGGATCCGGGCTCGTCAACCCATAGCTCAGGGAGCTTTAAATACAAAATGCAAAGTGGGTCGCACACCGCTCGTCATACTAGCAAATAGCCCCATAGGATTCTGGAGGATGTAGTGACAGCGGCGGGTACACCTATGCCACGAGTAAAAAGTTTAAAATGCCATCCCTGGACACGTGTTTCGAGGTAATTGCCTCTCGTCAGCAGGGAGCAGGTACGTATGCGGGGTGCTGTAGACTGCCAAAAAATTATCAGGTCTAGTACCTCTCACGGCGCGCGGGTGCGGGATCCGGGCTCGTCAACCCATAGCTCAGGGAGCTTTAAATACAAAATGCAAAGTGGGTCGCACACCGCTCGTCATACTAGCAAATAGCCCCATAGGATTCTGGAGGATGTAGTGACAGCGGCGGGTACACCTATGCCACGAGTAAAAAGTTTAAAATGCCATCCCTGGACACGTGTTTCGAGGTAATTGCCTCTCGTCAGCAGGGAGCAGGTACGTATGCGGGGTGCTGTAGACTGCCAAAAAATTATCAGGTCTAGTACCTCTCACGGCGCGCGGGTGCGGGATCCGGGCTCGTCAACCCATAGCTCAGGGAGCTTTAAATACAAAATGCAAAGTGGGTCGCACACCGCTCGTCATACTAGCAAATAGCCCCATAGGATTCTGGAGGATGTAGTGACAGCGGCGGGTACACCTATGCCACGAGTAAAAAGTTTAAAATGCCATCCCTGGACACGTGTTTCGAGGTAATTGCCTCTCGTCAGCAGGGAGCAGGTACGTATGCGGGGTGCTGTAGACTGCCAAAAAATTATCAGGTCTAGTACCTCTCACGGCGCGCGGGTGCGGGATCCGGGCTCGTCAACCCATAGCTCAGGGAGCTTTAAATACAAAATGCAAAGTGGGTCGCACACCGCTCGTCATACTAGCAAATAGCCCCATAGGATTCTGGAGGATGTAGTGACAGCGGCGGGTACACCTATGCCACGAGTAAAAAGTTTAAAATGCCATCCCTGGACACGTGTTTCGAGGTAATTGCCTCTCGTCAGCAGGGAGCAGGTACGTATGCGGGGTGCTGTAGACTGCCAAAAAATTATCAGGTCTAGTACCTCTCACGGCGCGCGGGTGCGGGATCCGGGCTCGTCAACCCATAGCTCAGGGAGCTTTAAATACAAAATGCAAAGTGGGTCGCACACCGCTCGTCATACTAGCAAATAGCCCCATAGGATTCTGGAGGATGTAGTGACAGCGGCGGGTACACCTATGCCACGAGTAAAAAGTTTAAAATGCCATCCCTGGACACGTGTTTCGAGGTAATTGCCTCTCGTCAGCAGGGAGCAGGTACGTATGCGGGGTGCTGTAGACTGCCAAAAAATTATCAGGTCTAGTACCTCTCACGGCGCGCGGGTGCGGGATCCGGGCTCGTCAACCCATAGCTCAGGGAGCTTTAAATACAAAATGCAAAGTGGGTCGCACACCGCTCGTCATACTAGCAAATAGCCCCATAGGATTCTGGAGGATGTAGTGACAGCGGCGGGTACACCTATGCCACGAGTAAAAAGTTTAAAATGCCATCCCTGGACACGTGTTTCGAGGTAATTGCCTCTCGTCAGCAGGGAGCAGGTACGTATGCGGGGTGCTGTAGACTGCCAAAAAATTATCAGGTCTAGTACCTCTCACGGCGCGCGGGTGCGGGATCCGGGCTCGTCAACCCATAGCTCAGGGAGCTTTAAATACAAAATGCAAAGTGGGTCGCACACCGCTCGTCATACTAGCAAATAGCCCCATAGGATTCTGGAGGATCCACTTCTTTGCTGACAAGGAAGCTATCCTCCACAAGGTACAGGGGGTTCAAACTGTTTCCTATAATGGTCTCACTATCCAAATTTTTCAAGGGCCTCGCACCTTCCACGCTCCGACGGAGGAAAGGCTTCAAACCCGTGACGGACAAACTAAGATCTTGAGGTTAATTATCAATGGGGCCACCCTTTTGCTTTGATGTTTTCCTGGGAGGGTAGGAGGTGAGTTGTCTGGTCCCTGCAGGAGGCGCAGAGTCTCCTCCATCTTCCTGTTGACTGTTAACGATGACCTCCCATCCTCACGTACACGTCCTATGGACCCACTCTGGCCGGAATGGTCCACTGTTCCTCCTACCCGCTCTAGACACCTCTCCAGGGACCTTGAATTGTCTCAAGCTAAACAGGAAGCCACAACCAAGTTCGTTTCTTGAGTGCCTCTCAGTCTCTCACAATCTAGTCGTCTTCGATATTACGACATGCCTGGCTAGGTTTTCACCTTGCGCTTCGCCCTGGGCGTCTCCCGACTTGGACCTGGTGGCTGGATCCAACTATGCTTTTCCTACATCTATGCACGGGACGCTGCTGGCGGAGGCTCACCACCTAGCGTGTACCTGCCGACCCCCCTCTTTGGAGTCCTATAGGAGAGTCCACCTCGGGAGCCCGGACTATCCAGATTAAACTCTACATTGCATTGGCCCAGTTGGCCTGTTTATTCTTTATTCCTCTTCTTCTCTCTGCCCCCCCTTCTCTGTATTCTTTCCTCATGCGCCTTACCCAGCGGCTGGGCTGCAGTCTTACTTTTGGGTTGAAGAGCGATTGGGGTAGGGGTGGGGGTGGGGCTTTTGATCTCCCAGTCCTGGGGTCTGTCTCCTTTAGCTTCCTTGGTATGTCCCTGGCTGGATTTGGGTTGCTACTTCCTGCGAATTGCTGCTGCTGAAGCACCCACACCCCCCCCCTTCTCTCCCACACTATGACCCACACAGTCACATTCCTTTCCCTTAATGTAAAGGGCCTCAACTCTCCCACTAAGCGCCGACAGGTTTGGCGTGATCTATCCCAGCATGATCCTGATGTGGTTTTTCTACAGGAGACCCATCTGCTTTCCTATGACACTCCCCTTTTGCCCACCGCAAATACCCCACCCAATTTTGGCCAAGTTCCCCATCTAAGACTGGTGGTGTGGCGATCCTTTTTAAGCCTGGCTGGCGAGCGGCCTCCTCCCAGTGCATAGCGGACGACGACGGGAGGTTTCTCAAGATTGACATGGTTTGGGGTTGGGGCTCCTGCACTTTTGTTAATACATACGCCCCCAATAAGAAACCGGATGTGTACTTGCGCCAGCATCTAGGGACACTATTACACTCAGTCATCCACCCCTATTGTCCTTGGAGGCGATTTTAATCTGGTCTGGGATCCCGAGCGGGATTGCACTGCGCAGGCACACCATGTCACTGGGGCGATGTCGGCACTATTGAAGAATGCCAGTACTGACTTTGGTTGATACCTGGAGATATCTACACCCGGACTCCCGGGACTATTCTTTTTATTCTCACGTCCACCATTCCTATTTGGGCATTGATAATTTTTTTCTTTCGCTTTCTCTGGCCACGTCCTTTGTACAGCAGACATCTCCATCTCTGATCCTGCGTGTGTTTTGCTTACACTTCAACTTCCCACTATCTGGGATGACCCCCTTCCACGGTGGCGTTTGCCCCCTCAAGCCCTCCGAGACCCGGTGGACATGGCGGACATCTGTAAGGAGATCGAATCCTTCTTTGCAACTAATACTCTTGCTGATACGCCTGAGGAATGCCTTCAAGGCTACTGTTTGGGGGGTCATCACCTCCATATCCATTGCCCAGTCCCACGAGGCACGCTTGGTGGAATCCACCCTTTCCCACGATATTAAAGATTTGGAACGCGAAAACCATGCCTCTCCTCTTGCTAACAAACACCATCTGGCTGCCCTGCGCGGTCAACTACTCTTGCAACATACTAATAAGGCTGAACGGCTGCTTGTCAACCTTAAGCAAAAATTCGACGTCGGTCGCGACAAGGTTGGAGCGTGTTTAGCATGCAGTCTTCGGGCTCAGGTTGCTCGCTCTCACATTGCAAAGCTCAAGTGCCCCGATGGCTCCTGGTCTACCTCGGAGAAGGACAAGTCGTACCCTTATGGCCTTTTACACAGATCTTTATGCCCATGTTCCTTGCCCCTTGGAGGCGGTTGAGAAGTTCCTCGATACCTGCCCCTGGGACCTGAACGATCCCTACTTCAAGGAGTTACTTGATGAACCTTGAAGCAGAAGCCAAATGGCGACGTGACTATAGCCCTAATGAAAACGGCGTTTTTGTGTCCTTATTAAAAGACTACCAAACAACTATCCTTCAAACTAAGGCAGAATATTTTTCTGCTAAAATATTAAATTTCACCAAAAAAGCTAAGGCTATTTTCTCCATAGTGCACAAACTTTCCAAATTAGACAGTCATTGCTAAACCTGCTCCATCGCAATCCCGATGTGACTCGCTCAATACTTGTTTTTTTTTTCTTTTTAAATCGAGAAAATTGTTACCATCAAAGCTAGCATCCCTAAATCCTCTACTCCCCCGGCTAATACTCACTTTCACACAAATTCAGTGCTTTTAGATCACATTCCACCCATTACTAGAGATGCTTTCCTTGCCCTACTCAAAAAAGTGGGATCGGGCTGTCCCAGACAGCTGTTCTCCACATATCCTGCGGGACACTTTTTCGCGCTGTCCGGATCCTCCTTTACTGCTTCTTAACAACTCTCTTGCCCAAGGGACTGTACCCAATCTATTCAAGATGGCGGAAGTTGTCCATATTCTTAAAAAACCCAGTCTAGACCCATTAGCACCCGGCAGCTACCGCCCCATTATCCTGTTGCCCTATCTGAACAAGGTTTTAGAACCCCATGCTGCCACCTGTTTTAGCTCCTTTGTAGAGCAGACCCATTAGCTGGTTCTCACCAAGCCGGTTTTAGACCTGGACACTCTGAGTCCGTTATTTTGGCAGTTATGGATGAACTGAGAAGGGGGGCTGATCAGGGCTCCACCCAGGCCCTGGTGCTTCTCGATCTGTCGGCTGCTTTCGACATGGTTGATCACCATCTTCTGATCGACCGTGTCGGCCGCGCTGGAATTCAGGGCCTGTCTTTGAAATGGACCACTTCCTTTCTTAGCAACCGCTCACAATCGGTGCGCCTTGCTAGCTTCAGGGCAGAGCAAAACAAAAATTGACCTGCGGGGCCCCGCAGAGCTCTTCCCTTTCACCCTTACTTTTCAATCTGTATGTTCTCCCCCGGTTTTGGCCCTGTGTAAAAGAGGTTGTGGTCTTTAATTACGTTTGACCACGTGGACTGGGATTTCCTTCGAGCAGTTCTTCGGAAGATTGGCTTGGAACTGGGCATTATTTCTAAATTGATGGGCCCCTATGCGAAACCTACCACTCGTATTCGTTTTCACGGCTCTACCATCGCCCCTATTTCTGTCCACCGGGGCACTCGTCAGGGGTACCTGAATTCTCCCCTACTTTTTGCGTTGGCTGTCGAGCCCCTGGCTATCGCTATACGCCGCAATCGGGATATTCAAGGTATCCGTATGGGGGGATTCAGAACATAAGGCTTCTCTCTCTGCCGATTTGCTGCTGTCCTTGTCCTCTCAGTCGTCTTCCCTTCCTGCAGTGGCTGAACTTTTGGGATCCTTTGAGGCTGCTTCAGGTTATCGAAGTAATCTGGAAAACTCCCATGCTCTCAATCTCACGCTTTCGGCATCGGAGGTCCAGAGCTTGCGGGACCTGCACCTGGTGCTGTGGACTGACGAGTCGATTTGTTACTTGGGCTTAGACTTCACCCCTACACCCTCTTCTTGGACCTCCTCTAATTGGCTTAGATTCCGCAACCCTGTCCATGAAGAAATGCATTGGTGGGACAGTCTTCCCTTGGCATGGCTAGGTCGTCTCCACGCTGTTAAGATGTCTCTTCTTTCTAAAATCCTCTATTTGTTCCAGTCGCTCCCTACCCCTATTCCGCATGCGGATATTCAGGCCCTACAACGAGATTTTACTAATTTCATATGGGGGAAATCACGTCCCAAACTTCTCCCACAGAATACTCATGCTTCCCAGATCTCGAGGTGGCCTGGCCTGTTCCAACTTGCTGGAATACTACTGGGCTTGCCACCTCAGTTTTATATCGGAGTGGATCGTTCCAGAAAGAGAGAAACATTGGTTCCACATGGACCATGCGGTGGCTTGCAGACAGCTATGGGACCTCGTCTGGCTTCAGTGTGAGGCACGCCCACGCAGTGCCTACTTAGCAATGCCAACAAGAACGATCTTGGACATATGGGATAGATTGGCGCTCCCCCGAGGCCTCACGACCTTCCCAACACCTCGCTCACACGCAATCTTGCATTCCCCCCTTGCTTTTCAGCCTCGGGCATTTGAGGCTTGGACCACAGAGGGTCGACGTGTTCTCCAGGACTTCTTTCAGGGTTCTGCCCTCCGCTCTTTTGATCAATGCAAACAATTCTTCCACCTTACTGACACTGTGCGCCTACAGCATTGCCAGACACGTCACTGGCTGTCTTCTCCCGGGTACTCTCGGGAAGTGACTAGAAAACTCACCCCCTTCGAGTCCCTGGTCCGTAGATTTGATGGGTCTAAAGGCCTAACCTCTAAAACCTATTCGGTTCACCAACACTCTGGGCATCTACCACTCCACGGCTATCAACCTTGCTGGGCATCTGATCTGGCTGCTGACGCCACGCCCCGCCCCCCACCCCCTGGAGGAATGAGACTGCCTGTGGAAGGACATTCCTAAGGTATACCGTAGCATTGCTTAGCGTGAATCTGCCTACAAATTGATGACTCTGCGGTATTATACTCCTACTCGCCTCCACCAGATGTTCCATAACACTTCTCCGATCTGCTGGAGATGCCAGACTGATGGGAGGGACTTTTTGCACATTAGGTGGTCTTGCTCGGAGCTCAGTGTTCTGGGCGGAGGTCCTCAGCCACATTAAAGAGGTGGTGGGATTCCCGATCCCTGCTGCCCAGTCCCTGGTGCTCCTGGGCATCCGGCCCAACACACTAAAAGCCATGACTTCGGCACACAGGCATCTCATCCTTCACTTACTAGGTGTAGCTCGACAGTCCATTGCCTCCTGCTGGAAGCAGACCACCCCCCCGCCTATTGCTGCATGGTTTCTCAGATTAAGGGACGTCCTTTTCCTGGAACTGCTTACTGCCCGTATTGCTCATTCTGACACACGCTTTGATCGCATCTGGCGTCCACTCATACACCACCTTACTAAAAACCGAACATTCCTGTCTGATGCCTCCTAGATTGCAGGCTCTGCAACTGTTTGACGATCCCTTGGAGCTTTACACTAGAGGCAAGAGACCAGACCCCTCGGAATAGACTGCAATACCTGCTGGGCGGGCCCTCCGAGCCCTAGGACCGCCGGCTTCCACTCTGGATCTTGGCTTTGTTCCCTTCTCCTCATTCCCTTGGCGCAACCGCATTTTCTGTCACTTTCTTCCCTGTCCTTGCCTTTATCTGTTCCCTCTCCCCTCTCCTTTCTCGGTCTCCTTTTCTTTCTCTCGTTATATGATGGTTCTTATGTTCTTTGCTTCAAAACGTATTGATGCTATCACAGTATGACCTGTGCCTTTCGCTTGGGCGGGGGCCCTGCTCTGCCTAGATTTTGCTAGCTTTGGTCCACCGTTTGCTTCCCTGGTTGCAGCTGTGGTCCTTCAATGTTGGACAATGTTGTCCTCGCTGGACCTTTGTCTCTTGGCCCCCTGCATGGCCTTTCCCAGAAAACTTACGAGAACTCTCCTGAATGCGGACTTTAAGTTTTGGACTCTCGCTATGCCCCCCTCTCATATGTGTTGAACATTCCCGAACTCTATCTTTCTTTATTGCCGGGTCTTTAGACTGATGGTTTATTTTGTTGATGTCTATTTGTTTACCCTCCCCACCCTTCAATACTTGTGGCATATGTAGTTTTCTATTTGCTTCTGTTCAATAAACAGATATTACAGAAAAAACCCTATTAGTCCCTGGCACTCCAATATTTATAGCAGAGTCGTCCTTGTTTAAGGATTCACCAGTGGTTACGTCCACGTTGTTTTTTTACTGTAGACCAGTCCGTCATAACCCTGGTCATCAGACTGAGTGCAGAAGCCTCTGAAGTTGTACAGAAGTGACTACTTGGGGGTGTGGGGGGATGCTCTATTTAAAACTACTTCAGGTGCAGTTTTGGCAACAACTGATTATTTTCTTGCGGGAGTATGCTGAGAAAATTCAGTTATCATTGAAGTCATCTGTGAGAAAACCTTCAACAAAAGGGTTTGTCGATGACGGGCTTACCTTGCTAATTAGTTGGCAGGCCATGCCATTGACTGATCTGTTGATGGAAGGAACGTTGAAGTTATCAGAGACTTCATGGACAGGGCTACCATAGACAAGTTGTGTGTTTGACAACAGCATAGCTGCTATAGAAGGTGCCCTGCTCTTCCGTGTCCCTAATGTTTGTTTTACAATGTTGTTGCTGGTGACAGAAATTGAAACCTTTTCTCCAAAGGTCAAAAGGTTGAGAACAACTGCTCTAGGAGAAGCAGTGAAGATTGTGGTCTCGCCTCACTGACTGAATTCAGATTTTTTCAATGAGAGGATTATGCTGCTAAAGCAACAGTTTAAAGACACGATATGTTTTCAATTGTGATGCTTTTGAATGAAACCTTAGAACTCGCAGCTTGATGACTGGGATGATTCAAGCATGTGAATCCATGAAAGATCCCATACTACAGAAATGTGGTTAAACACCTTAATGGTTACATGTCTTGATAGTGGCTTAATGGGCATGCAATTTCACTGAATGGTTCTAGACATCATACAGTCAGTGAAATTGTGTGCCAAGGTGTGAGCCAAGCAGCCTCAAATAAGGATGCTGCCATAACCCCCAAAACAATGAACAGAGAGAATACAGGAAACATAGGGAAGTCCTAGTACCACTAACCGTTTAAGAGCAGAGAGGGTAAAACCAAAAAATGAAGCTGGACTTACAACTGAAATTAACTAACAAACCAAAATACCTAGTAAGGAAACATCATGGGGTGGCCCTTTAACTGCTGAACAAGTTTAGTGTGAATCCTATAATCATTCCTATTCCTTTCCAATTGCTGAAAACAAACTAAGGAGAAGCAAGATGAACATTTACAATCAGGGGCAGGTTAGAAAGGGAGATAACGTTTGATTCACACTTTAAAATCCAAGTTTATGCAACATAGTACAAATCCTATATTTAAAAGTAAACTCATCACAATATCAGGGTGGGTACTCCAAGTGAACAGTAAGGGGCAGTAATGCGTAACTAGATACATTTAAGCCTGGACACTGATTTTTAGAAATAGCCATAATACCTTTAAGCAACTTCTTTACTGCATATAAGAGAACAAGATTAAAAATAAACTGGAGCACAACAAAGTACCAGAAAAAAAATTAAACAGCATCTAGTTTATTACATATAGAAATGTTTCAGAATTTACAAACAACCACATTGCTCATTCCAGGGAGAATTGATTTCGAAAGCTCACCCACCTCTCACTTTTGTTTTACAATATACTTATATATACACAGAGGAAGACTTTGATTAGTGTTTTTTTCACATTCTTGTGCAACTGATGAGTCTGAAGTTGACATTTGCAAGTACCATGTACAATAATTTTACATCATAAAGCCAATTTGAAAGACTTATTTTTGGAGCACATTTAGCATAATATGAGGGCTATGTTACAAGTGACATTAACAGTAAATAGGGCTGTACAAGAACGCCTTCACCGGCCCAAGATTCAAATACTATATTCTGAAGTACAATCTTAAAATAAGAATAGTACCCTACTCTATTCTTATTACCTCAATTTAGGCAACTCCTTCCCCCACGCTGTTTACAAGAGAACATGATGCACACCTCTCAACCACATAAAAAAAAAAATGTGATTAACATTACATTTTATTACAAAAGTACAGGTAGAAATGAAAACCTATGTTAAATATGTAATACTCGCCAACCGACATTAACAGTTCTGTATGCAATAATTTACAACAGTGATTTGTAACGTTTTTTCAGCAGCAAATGAAATGTTATGTAATGTATAAATGAGCCAGCAGTATACCTTTACCATCTTCACCATGACACTGGTGGGCACAATCATTTGAGGCCATTAAAGTCCATATGGTAGAAGAGTAAAGCAGAAGACTCATTTGTCCAGGTGTCACAGTGCTTTTTTGATTGGCACAACATACAATGTGCAGTTCAGTCAACGAACTCCTGAGGTTTCTGTGTAAAGTAAACAAATGGAAATGGATGCTTCGTACCACGTACTGAGGAACACATTATGAGGTCCAAGTTGTGATGTATGAAATACTTAAGAGTCCAGAAATCGCCATTTCACTGGCAGCTGAGGTTATAAAGGTCATTCTGAAAGAAAAAAAATGGACACATTAGGTCACAATTTTGACTAGATTTATTGATAATGCAAGTTGTACTTCCAATTGGCAAACTCAGTAAATGGCAAAGGACTATGGATAGGTCAAATAGAAGCATAAACTTAAGCAAGCAAAAGAGGAAATAAATTAATTGCGCTAGTACCTCTAAAACTTTGGGGAAATTATTCAAAATAAACTCAAATACAGAATTTCCCTTGTTGGTATTTCTATCAAATATGATTATTTATACGAATTTATAAACAAAAACGTGAATGTAGCATGCTGTCAAATGACAGCAATTATGTGTACTTTCCAGTTACCCACACATTTTTCACAGGCTCACTAAAATAAAATAACTGAAAGGGCCTCCTGTTCCACGGCCTCTAATTGCCTGGAAAACAGAATCTACTTTGTGTGGTCCATCAAAAATACTAAAATAAGCAAATCCTGGGAGGTATGCAAGGCAAATCTATAGACAACACATTTACTTGTAACCTTCAGTTGAATCTCTAGTCAAATCAACTGGAATGTTCACATGAATATCTACATGCGGCTGAACTGAACGACAGTTATGCAATACTAAATCAAAGGAACAGACTAAAAACAAGATATATATTTCAAAAGGCAAGGTTTAGATCACATGATAGAGTACTACGTACGTCAACTTGTTTACATTTGTTTTTTTGCTATCAATTCAATGCAAGGATACCGCTTCACCGCGGTACAGACGTTCGAAGGTTAAGTGGGGCCATCTCGGCCTTTTACAGAAAGGACAATATTGCTCACCAGTTAATTAACATCACTAGCTAATCTCCGAAAAAACAATTCCTTGCAAAATGTAATTTGCACCACTTGAAAAAAACCTATCATCCAAACGCATTAAACCTACATTCCAAACTCATTCATGGAATGCAGAAGTAGAAGAAACTAAGCTACAGAATAAAATGAAGTGGTATAAGGTACATTAACAATAAATGCTGCTTACATGTCATGGCAGCTCCCATTTGGTATAAAGAGTTAGGGAAATCCGTTCACTGTCATTTGGCGCTATTAAATGTGCTTGTAACTGCACGTCCTCAGTGGCGTTCTGCGTAGTGTGCCACTGACAGTGGGCACTGACCCACAGCGTCATAATTACGCGAGACTCTAAAGCGTGTTCTAAAGGAAACTGTGTGGTCCAAAGGCAACTGAAGAGTGGGTGGCAAACCTTCCTCCGTACAACACATTAGCTTGTATTTTTGGTTTGAAATTAACATGTCACTAAACTACACAAAATAATTAGTACTAGTGAGTGCTTGGTCAACAGCAAGTGGCTGTAGTAAGGTATTTCAAATATATTAGAAGTCAGATGTAATCGAAGAGGCTTTGTAGGTCAAAACATGAAGTTTTATTTCAGAGGTAAATAAACCCACGACTTTCCATACACAAGCTACCGGTCAGAATGATTACTTACAAACCTTTCATTCTATACGCTAAAATCAAACTCTACAACATTCTAATATTTAAAAGGTACATGTAAATAAGGTGACAACTATAATTACTACATATCACACATCCCCCTTTCTTACATAATAAAAACAAAACAAAGTTACACAGAAGTAAACATGACTATTCATGAATAGTAAACAAAGTCTTCATTTAGAATTGGTGGAGCTCTAATCCTAGAACTATGCCTAACATTCTTGTTGTCACCTGATCCTCCAATATTCTCTGGAACAACTCTGTTACTCGGACGAGAAGAATGAGTAGACATGGAATTATTGTCACCTTCTCCCTCATTTAACAATGGAATTGAATCATGCGAAGACATAAGAACAATTGTTACTTACCTGTAAACAGGTGGTTCTCCAGTATTGGTGTCTTTCATAGATTCACATGCTTAAATATTCCCCGTCGTCGGAGTGGGAGTCCCACGGTAAATAATATAGCAATATATACAGCCATAATATATATACATATACATAAGTAATCATATAAAAACAGAGATATAAGTAAGTGATGTCAAGAATGTCCCTATATGAAATCTCCATAGAGATACATGGAAAGAGAAAAAAGACATTCGCAGTCTATCTCTGTCATTATGTTAGTCCAAACTACGGCCAATCAGGCGCCAGCTCCTCTCTAGAACCTTCTCCTCAGAGCTCCTCACCTCAGATTTTCGTAGCACCAAAGTGACTTTTAGAGTGTATGAGGAGAAGAGAGCCTCTGAAGGGAGGAGGGAGGGTCGCATGTGAATCTATGAAAGACACCAATACTGGAGAACCACCTGTTTACAGGTAAGTAACAATTGTTCTTCTCCAGTATTGGGGTGTCTTTCATAGATTCACATGCTTGAATATAGAATAGCTAGCAGTAACAATCATCATTGTTTCCATGATCACACAGCTTCGAAATTGTAATGACAATCAATCTTCTTATGCATATGACAGTACTGAATAACTAACAGTATAAATGCATCATTATGTCAATTATAAATGGAAACAATATGGAGGAGGGAAGGAAGAGGCTCATCTTATTTAAAAAGATTGCGAAGCACTGCCTGCCCAACTGCAGCATACTCCTCGTTTAAAGATTGTCAAGCAATAGTGTCTTGTAAACGTGTGTCTGCTCGACCACGTGGCTGCTCTGCAGATCTGATGCAAAGGCACTCCAGCAAATAAAGCAGTTGAGGAAGACATTGCTCTGGTGGAGTGAGCCCTCACTGGTGACTGCAATGGCTTGTTTGCCTTTTTATGGCAGAAGACTATGGCAGCTGAAACTCAACGTGCAATAGTTGGTTTCGTCACTGGACGACCCTTGTGAAAGCGTCCAAACGCTATGAATAGTTGATCAGTCTTTCGTAAAGCAGCCGCTCTGCTGATGTAGAATGTTAAACATCGTTACACATCCAGGGAATGTAATCTCTGCTCCGCAGGAGTTTGCGGATTAGCAAAGAAAGTTCTTAAAATCACTGGTTCATTAATATGAAAGTCTGAAGGCACCTTCGGCAAGAAAGTTGGATTTGTACTCAATACTACAGAATCTGGTTTGAACTGTAGGAAAAAGGTGGATTTACTGTAAATGCATGAATGTCACGGACGCGACGTGAAGACGTTAGCGCCCAAAGAAGAGCCACCTTCCATGTTAGATACTTCAACTCGACCTTGTGAATCGGTTCGTACGGTGGTCTCATTAGTTGAGCCAATACGATGTTCAGATGCCACAATGGAGGAGGGCGTCTAACAGGAGGAAATTTGCAAAATAACCCCTAGAAGAATTGATGGATAATCCTTGAAGAACAAAGGGAAGTTGAACCATCCTGACGGAAACGGGAAATTGCCGCCAGAAAAAAACCCTAAAGGTTGCATGAGAGAATCCGGAGTTAGCGAAATGCAAGAAAAAACGGTAACAATTGTTCTGGATTGGAGTGAAAACGGATGCGCCCCATTAGATGCACACCAGTGGAGAACCTTTTCCACTTTAATTTGTACGTTTTCACCGTAGAAAGAGCCCTCGCCTGAGCCAAAATGTCTCTACAGTCCTGTGGAATGTCTAAATGGGCAAATTCACAGTGCTCAGGTTCCAAGCTGAAGCTCAGTGAGGAGGGATTCGGATGACAAATTTTTAAATTTTTTTTCTTGTCCATCGTCAGAGATCTGCACGAGGATGTAGAAGGATTGGTTCGCATTGAGACAGTAGGAGTAGTTGTGAGAACCATGCCTGTCGAGGCCAACGGGGGGCTATAGAAGTAGATGGCAAGGTTGCCTCCGCATCTTCCACAGAAACTCGAGGTATGAGTGGGATTGGGGGAAGAACAAACGTAGTCAAACAGATTGTACCAGTTCATCAATAAGGCATTGCCCAGAGATCCTTTGTGGGGATGCCAGCTTGCGTAATCTCGGCATTTCCGGTTCTCTAGTGTGGCAAAGAGATCCAGCTGTGGGCGACCCTATCGTTGAAATATCCTCTCTAGAGTTGGTTGATGCAACGCCCATTCGTGGGTCGAAGAGGAGGACCTGCTCAGGGAATCCGCCAGGATATTGGATACCCCCGGTCGATGAACTGTTGCAATCATGATGCGATGGTTGACAGACCAATCCCAAATCGACTGAGCTAGTCGAGACAGTTTGAGATTTTGTTCCGCCCTGCTTGTTTATATAGTGCATGCAGGTTGTATTGTCTGTCTGTATCAGGACTGATTCTCCTTGGATTAAAGGATGAAAAGCTTTGAGAGCCAGAAATATATAGCCATGAGTTCCAACCTGTTGACGTGGCAGGTTTTTATTTATTTATTATTATTATTTTTTTTCTCGACATAGACCATTTTACTTTTATTGATAAATCCTCCAAATGAGCACCCCATCCTTCCAGAGAGGCGTCTGTTATTGTCATGTCTGGTATCATTGTCAGAAAAGAAATGCCTTCCGTTTGATTTAACGGTTGTGTCCACCACTTTAGCGCCACCCTCATCCGATCTGTGACGTTTACAACATTGTTTAAAGAACCTGTAACCTGGCGTTTTTGGACATCGTTCTCCTTGGATGGGGCGTGTCTGTAATCTGTAATGAGGGATCAATGCAATGCATGATGACGCCATTTTCAGAAATGACTTCAATATTCTTACAGAAACGGATCTTTTTGATCTGATAAGGGTTACCAGTCGGAGAATTTTTTGAAGACGGTCTTGGGAGAGAAGTGCCCTTGCTGACACTGTGTCTAAAGTTGCTCCCAGAAAATCCGTGCGATGAGAAGGCTGTAGATGGGACTTTGTGGTATTTATGGAGAGCCATAAGGCGCGAAAACACCTCCTGGCAAAGATGTGTGTGTTGTATAAGTTGAACTTTCGATCGTGATCTTAGGAGATAGTCGTCCAGATATAGAAAGATCTGAACACCCTGGAAACGTAGGACTCTACCACAGGGGCTAGCACCCTTGTAAGCACTTGAGGGGCCGAGCGTAGTCCAATTGGTTATACTTTTAACTGGAAAATCCTCTCGACCCACTCGAACACGAAGAAATTTCCGATGTTGTCGTAGTGTGGAGATATGCAAATATGCATCTTGGAGGTCGATTGTTTCCATGAAATCTTGTGAAAATAATCGCAAGATCTCTACAAGCGTTCGCCTATGAAAAAAATTGTTTCTTTAGATACCTGCTGAGAGCCCTCAGATCTAGAATGGGCTTCCATTCCCCCTTCCTCTTGGTGATAAGGAAGAATCAGGAATAAATCCTTTCCCTCTTCTGAGATCTTGGTACTACTCCTATGGCTCCCTTGTATTATAGAAGTTGAACTTGTTGTAACAGTTCTTTGATATGAGCCGGTGGTAGTCCGGTAGGTGGTATGGGTGGAGGGAATTCGATGAACTCCAAAGTGTGACCTCTTTCTATAATTTCCAAAACCCACCGGTTCCTTGTATGGAGGACCATTGAAAATAGTACCGATAGATTCGACCTCCAATTTTCTGGGACTGATACAAGTCATGTCTCTTAGGAGTGGAACCCTTGTAAGAGGATTTTCCTCTGTAAATCTTGGAAGACTGCTGTCGAGAAGTTTGCTGTTGGTTAGAGGAATATCGGTTTGAACCCTGGTTATAAGGTCGAAATTGATTGTTTCCTCTTCGAAAATTAGAGGAGGTGCCGCGTCCGCGTGCACCCCGAAAGGGCTGTTTTCGAAATTGCAATGTGCCCAGAGAGCGAGCAGTGTCTGTATCTTTCTTTATCGATTGGAGAGCTTCATCCACATGATCTCCGAGTAAAGCCTCTTCGTCATATGCCATGGTCTTTGACGGTTCCGGCAGTTGCTCAACTAGTGTTGACATATCCGCCCATACTTGACGGTCCTAACGACCCAGGACGGCTAAAGCATTAGCCGCTCTCACCATGGTGGAAGCCATCGAAGAGAATTTTCACCCTATGGCATCCAAACGACATCCACCACGATCAGGTGGTGCAGTGATCGTAGATGCAGGGTTTCTAGCCCGGCGTTGCGCTGCCTGTGTGACTACAGAATCTGGCTTCACTTGACCAGTGAGGCACGCTGGTGCTCCTAATGGTGATTTGTACTTTTTCTCCAATCTAGGCACCCGTGCTGGAAAACTATTTTAGGCCTTCATAATCTTTTTGCCTTCCTCCCAAATAAATGCGATTATAGGGATTGTATGTGTTTGTTTAACAGGCTGATCTTTGAAATCGTACAGGAAATAATCCTTCGTTAATTTGAACCTTTGTGCTGTCCTATCCCTTAACTGGTGGAACTTGCATATAAACAGGTGGTGAGTCACCAGGTAGCACCGGAGAGAGAGATGGTGTTTGGGCATGATAGTTATCCCACTCCGCCATACCATCATCATCATCATCAGCATCGCCACCATCATCGAGAATCTCACCATCCTCCCTGTCCTGAGGAATTTCTTCTTCTTCTTCAGTATCATGAGGAGGTACTGTCCGAGTTGAAGAATGTCTCAGCGGTACTGTAGGTATTACCACAGAAAGTATTGGAGCCGGTACCGGTTCCGATATAGTTGTTGGCACCACTGGAATAAGCGCAACCACAGACACTTGTGGTGATAAAGGAAAAAAAAAAAAAAAGCCGATTATAGTCGTCCAACATGAGTTGCAGATTAATTATCAGTGACAATGGTAGCGTCGCAGTTTGTCTTCCCTAGGACTTTCTTCCTGATAAAATTGTTCCTCATCATCACTATTCTCTTCCTGGCATCTTATTACTAAATCTAAGGGACTGTGTGCCGTCCCAACCGATTCAGCTAAACCTTCTTCTGAATCTTGATCTGAGTCAGTGGTAAAACAATGGTGAAGGAAGGCGGGAATCCTCCACCGATAAAACCTCACCTGACATATCTTGTCAAGTACTCGGTGGTAATGGTAATAAAGGAACAGCAGCAAAGGACGAAGTAGTTGCTGTATATGTGGAAGAGATTTGGATTTTTAATGACCACTGTGCAGAAGTCGTCTTTTTTAAACTTTTTTTTTTTTTTTTTTTCACCGATGAGACTGCAGTCGACTGGCTCTGAGGCATAGAAGGCTATTGAAGACATCTTCGTAGACGGAATCGTCGACGGAACCATCGTCGACGGAACCACCATCGAAAGAATCATTGCCGACAGAACCATCGCCGACGGAGCCATCGTCGACGGAGCCATCGTCGACGGAGCCATCGTCGACGGAGCCATCGTCGACGGAGCCATCGTAGAAGGTCGGAAACTTTTTTAAACTGGAAAGTTGAAAACCTCACTAGCCTGAGAACCAAGTCTCGTGGGCGACACAGCAGTATTCAATGAAGAAGAAGTGGCAGATGTCATAGTCAGAGACATTTTCTTCTTTTTAAGGAAAGGAGCAGGTAACTCCTGTACACTACTGCGTTTTGAGGCTGTGAGGGAACGGCCAGAAGTAAAGTTTTCTACCTCAGAAAATTACTTCATCTTTATCCTTCAGTCTCTGGAGCCACAACAAGAGACGGCCTTCCCTGTCTTTCAGAGTTTTTGTAGAAAATTCTACAGAAATTACATTCACCCACTTCATGGTTAGGGTAAAGACAGTAAATACACTTACTGTGTGGATCTTCTGAGAATAACGTAGCTTTCCACAAAAGAACAAGGTCTAAACAAAGACTTCTTACTTGAAGTCATCCTGAAGAGAAAAAACTGAGCAGAGCTCAGGGAGACTCCCTTTCACATGACGTGCGGTAGAAAATCTGAGGTGAGGAGCTCTGAGGAGAAGGTTCTAGAGAGGAGCTGGCGCCTGATTGGCCGTAGTTTGGACTAACATAATGACAGAGATAGACTGCGAATGTCTTTTTTCTCTTTCCATGTATCTCTATGGAGATTTCATATAGGGACATTCTTGATGTTATCACTTACTTATATCTCTGTTTTTATATGATTACATATATATATATATATATATATATATATATATATATATAATGGCTGTATATATTGCTATATTATTTACCGTGGGACTCCCACTCCGACGACGGGGAATATTCAAGCATGTGAATCTATGAAAGACACCCCAATACTGGAGAACTACGTTGTCACCCTTACAATCCAGATCACCAAGATTGAACCAATCTGAATGATCTGAATATTTAAATTGAGATCTCATTTTATCACAAATAATCTTTGCTTGTTCTTCTTTGAATTTAGCTACAGCATTCCGATTCCACCACCCCATATCTTGTAGCATGACAGCCATTTTGGAGACCTTTACATCTCCCCATCGTCGTCGCCAATAATTGTAGTAAGGTATTCCAAATATATTAGAAGTCAGATGTAATCCAAGAGGCTTTGTAGGTCAAAACATGAAGTTTTATTCCAGAGGTAAATAAACCCACGACTTTCCATACACAAGTTACCGGTCAGAATGATTACTTACAAACCTTTCATTCTATACTCTAGAATCATAAACTCTACAACATTCTAATATTTAAAGGTACATGTAAATAAGGTGACAACTATAATTACTACATATCACCGTGGCAAACTACAAGTGTTAACTTTATAGTTCTAAAATGGTTTGTGGGTCACTTCATAGAAACAGTGTTAATATAAGACCTGTACAGAGTCAAACAAATGTTATTTAACTTGATAAATGTAACCCATCAAAGGTGTACATTTTAAAACAGTTTTACTAATTTTAGAACATTTAATTCTGGGGTATTGCTCCCGACCTATACATTTTTCTTTCCCTGATGGTCATGTTCATTATTTTAAATGTGAATTAACATTATTGCCGAAGGGATCCTTTCAGGAGCCTAAATAGGGCTTGAAGCAGTACTGACAACTTGACAACTATGAAGAGGCAGAACTGAGGGGTGGTGGAAGAGCAATGACAAAGTAGAGATTTGTAAATAAAAAAAAAACAAAAAAAACACAAGCAGTACTGGTGCAGACTACTGAAATAAGGCACTGTAAACAATTCCATTGGCAATCAAAACAACGAACAAGGGTCAGACTGGCCGTCAATTTCATGTTATGGAAAGATCTTACAAATAAACTATCTCCACAAACACCAGAAAAACATTCACATGAAACATTTGGCTCTTCTTAAAAACGCCTTTTAAATTTTTTTTATTAACATTTATGTTTTAACAGTACAGTAAAATATTCAAATGACCACAACTGCCAAGTGAGGATACGGCAGCGAACATATGACATGTCCTTATCAGCGATGGCATGAGTGCACTGTGTCGGATATGGCATAGTGAGGTTATCCACAACATCGGATCACTTGAGATAAAGTGTGAGCTGCATATTGTGATGCTGTACTACGTGTGATATTGCGTAGTAACGAAAGGTGGGTGGCGGGTACAACAAAATGAGGACAAAATAACTTGACTAAGTGTAAGGGGGGAACTGACCGTGACCCAAGGCCCTGAAGTGTAGCAACGGCTAAGTAACTGCATGTGGCGTGCATGAAGACATCATGCTTCGGCGGTGTGTATAAGGATTGCGTGAGGCAGCCCCCTTTATGGTGTTGCATTAGTGGGAGTAGAGTACCCTCTTGGCACTGAAGCAACCTCCGCCTCCTCCTGCGTGTCTGCTGTGGCTGACTTCTGCAATTCAATCACCATAGCTCCCCAATCTGCAGCAAGACAGAACTTGCGAAGTCCCAGTCAGTCCTCCCTTTGCGGCCCCATGCCCTCTGCCTTGGCCTATTGAGCATAGAATGGTGCCAGGCCAGCACCTGAGTCGCCGCCGGGGTTTTCCATCTTTTGGTGATCAGGGGCTTTGCAGTGATTAAACCCAAATCTAAGAATCGTGCAGTAGCCTTGTGTTTCTTGCTCCTCTTGAAGAGCTGTAATATATACACCTCCCATTGGAAGGGAACTACACGCCTGGTGCAGCAGAACAAGGTGGCCGCCACATCTATCCAGTATTCCCCTAGGGCAGGGCAATGCTAGAGCATGTGTTGGAGGTCTGTGTTGGTCATGCGACACCTGGGTCATACAGTCATCCCTACAAAATAATTATTTATCTGGGGAGAGGTATGCGCGATAAAGAATAAAATATTGGATCTGCCGGAAGCGCTGGTTGCGAGGGACACTTGTAGGACTTTCTAGAATAGCCATCCATTCCTTCTCGGATAGGGGGCGACCTAGGTCTTCCTCCTAGTATTGCCTCAGGGGGGACAGTGATATCTCAGTGTGTTGGTGGAGTGAGGAGGCGAACCAGCATATCAAGTGTCCCCCTTTGCCCATTACGTGTAGATATTGCAACAGGTGGTGTGTGGGAGATTCAGTTAAAAAAACACCTTTATAACACTATAAACAGGTGCATAATACCCTCACCCAAATTGTACTTAACTTATCATCCTCGAAGATGCAAGACCCAGAATTAGAGTCTCTGACTTTCAAATTACACAGGGATCAATAGCATGCATGCACACCTACTTTAATTGCCATTTGATGACGAAATTCAGAAATAGTTCATAATCAAAATAGAATGGACCTCTTGTACCGGTTATCCAGGGTTATATCGTTTTCCAGTTATTCTTTAAAAAACCCTCATACACGTTTTAGGTGGTTCGTACGGCGGTATATCTTGATTCTCCGCCTAAAAAACGTGACAGCATCATCATTGGGTTTAGTTTTATGCTACCTCCACCCAGAGGAAACCACTGGATATTTGCAGTAGTGGTCAGAGATAAAAATGGAAAAAGTGCTCGTGTATTGTGAATCAGTGTGTTAAAAAAGGGGAAATTTCCTCGTGCAACCTAGACTATGATTTTTATTGTTGTCTGGTGCATGGGAACAGAATAAAATGGGAGGAAGCTGTGCAGAATGGGCGTGTAATGTGTCCGCTGCACATTCAGTCCAGGAAGTGGGTCGACATGTTTCAGCCCCTTATCTGCCCCTCAGGATCAGGTGGGCTTTCATCAGGACCTTAGGGGTGAGTGGTGATGGTCAATGTGGGTATGAGCCACTTTCTAAGTGAGGAGTTCGGACTTAAATTAGTCGAACTCCTGATTGTAGGTTATTACCTTTTAGCACTCCACTTGAGGCTTCAACGGAAGGTTTTAGGCGCGGTTAGGTGAATTTTCGCTTAAGGCACGACTTGTGCTGACGCGGTCTTCCTGTTGCACATTCATCCAGTGGTTTCCTCCGGGTGGAGGTAGCATAAAACTAAACCCAATGATGATGCGGTCACGTTTTTTAGGCGGAGAATCAAGATATACCGCCGTACGAACCACCTAAAACGTGTATGAGGGTTTTTTAAAGAATAACTGGAAAACGATATAACCCTGGATAACAGGTACAAGTGGTCCATTCTATTTTGATTATGAACTCTTGACTGGAAGGTGAATGGATCACTTTTCCTTCTATCTCCCTCACAATTGATTAACTACGAAATTCAGATATAAGCATGCTGGCTAGGCATCAAGAGCATAAATTGGAAAGCATGTTCAGAGCTTAATTTGCCATTCAATCACGCAGAAGCACACCGATCCGAAGCCGATGTAGAAGACAGACATCTCAAAGAGCTGTCCCTGAAGTGGTGGTTGGAGTGAAAGCACACTGGAGCACAAATAATTAGTCACAAAATCGCTCTACTTCGCAGGCACATTACACTGGAACTGGTGAAGTGTCAATGGACACTAAAAAAGCAAGAGTGGAAAGCATCCTTGAGAGAAAAATTGACGCAAGGATGCATTTCATGCTAAAATATAGTACGAAATGATGATTTGCATTTCACACAATGGCGTGGAATTTTGTGTACTAGATCATCATACGCAGACAGGACAGAACCACCACACAGAGTATGGATGGCACAGGTGCATTCAATTATTTTGATTCTATTGCTAGCCTGGAACTAGGAGATAAAACTAGTTACTTACCTGTACACTATGGTTCTCCAGTATTATCTTTCATAGATTCACATGCTTGTATCTTCCCCGTCGTCATGGTGGGAGTCTCACAGTAACAGAATGACCACAGCAGTACTAGACAAAACTGCATAGCAAAATCCCATAGGGAATCCTATTATTTGGTAACCAAACCTAATCATTATTTGGTCCAAAACTCAGCCAATCAGCTGCCAGACCTGACATCACACTCCAGAGCAGAGCCATCCTACCTCAGATTTCCAGCCCCGAGTGAGAGACAAGGATATATCTAGAGAAAGAGGTTCTACCTGAGAAATGGGGTGGGCGGGCCGCATGTGAATCTATGAAAGATAATACTGGAGAACTATAGTGTACAGGTAAGTAACTAGGTTTTTCTCCAGTATTCAATCTTTCATAGATTCACATGCTTGTATCAGAATAGCGAGCAGTACTTATCCCAAACTGCATTTCCAGGATAGAACCCCAAATAGTCTGTGGGCTCTGCTCTTCTGTGCAGAATATTAACATACATTTCAGTTTTCAAAATATATCAGAAAATTATTATTTGAGAAGACATATAAACATTTGTAATATGTGGACCAAAACACACATATATATATATATATATATATATATATATATATACATACACACACACACACACACACGCACACACACACACACACACACACACACACTTAAAAAACCATAGGTTTCACACATGTTATAGTTAGCAGGACATTTCACTCGTGAAAAACCATTGAAATTCCCCCGTTATAGTTAGTGCAGGCAACTATAACTCACGCGACCGCAATCCTCTGCTGATGACGTCAGATATTACATAACTGTATTTAGACACTTATTTACCCATGTCTTCTTCCATTAATTTTTAGCTATACATATATTACAAATATTTTTTTTCCAGAAAGACACATATATCATCAGTGATGTAATATCTGACGTCATCAGCAGAGGATTGCGGTCACGTGAGTTATAGTTGCCTGCACCAACTATAACGGGGGAATTTCAATGGTTTTTCACGAGTGAAATGTCCTGCTAGCTATAACATGTGTAAAACCTATGGTTTTTTAAGTGAATTTGCAAGGTTTTTTAAATGCTAATTCCTAACTATAACGTGTGTGAAACCTATGGTTTTTTCAGTGAATTTGTACGGTTTTTTAAATGCTAAGTTATGTATTTTTTCTTTTAAGGTTTTTCACCGTGCGCGTACCGTACGCGCACGGTGCACTTTGTGCACCGCGCGCCCACGTTACGCAGTTCGCGGAATTTTTCTGTTTCTACCGTACGCGCACGCTACGCGTACTCCGCGATTTTTCGCAAAAAAAAAAAAAGGAAATTTTGGCCCTTGGGGGTCCTTCTGGGACCCCCTGACAAAAGCTAGGGGGTCAGGAACTGTCCACCCTACCCCCTTTTCACGTTCTCCACCTTTCTTTTTCACCCCCTCAGACTGCGAGAGACAAAATGGCGGCCGACACTTCCTGGTTTCGACCGATTCGAATGTTTACTAAGATCTAACAACAAATCAGAATCGCGCTCGCGCACGGCAGCGTGCGCGTACGGTAAGTTTTACCGTACGCGCACGGTGCGCGCTTATAGATATATATGCTTTTAAATGCTATTTTCTCAGGAAATACTGAACAGATTTACACCAGACCTGCAAAAGGCACATTCCTGACCTGAGGACTACCTCTCTGCCAAATTTCAAGTAATTCTGTTCAGCCGTTCGGGCTGTAGCTTGGACTAAAGGTCCTATGTAAAAATGCATGGGGAAAACGCGTTTTGGGACCCTCCCTTTTTCTCAGCCCCCGCTTGACGAATCCCCACCTATTTTGAAAATTTCACGAGGATTCGTCAATCGGCGCCAAAGTTATTCCAAATAGAATGTTGCAGATTTCCTATGGAAACACGATCCTAACTATAACTATCTACTGGCGACCGCCAGTAGATAATATACACACACACATACATATATATACACACACATACACACATATATACATACATATATACACACACACACACACACATATATTTTAATAAATACCTTATTGTAAAAGATGCCGTAGAACTGCCTGTCCCACCGCTGCATCCTTTTTCCATGCTGTGTCTAGACAATAGTGTCTAGTGAAGGTGTGCGTATTTTTCCATGTCGCAGCTCTGCAAGTGTCTGGCAACGACACCCCTGTGAATAGAGCTGTAGAAGTTGCCATCTTTCTTGTGGAATGCACACGTACCTTGGCTTGTAAAGGTTTTCCAGCTTTGACATCACACAAGGAGATCGCCGAAGTTATCCACCTTGAAATACTGGCTATGGAAAGTGCTAAACCTTTCCTGGGACCAGGAAAAGGCTACAAAGAGCCGATTTGTTTTTCTAAATGATTTTGTTTTATCGATGTAAAATTTCAGACATCGTTTAATATCTAAAGAGTGTAGTGCTCTTTCTGCAGATGATTAAGGATCTTTAAAAAATGTAGGTAAAACCACCGGTTCATTCAGATGAAAGTTGGAGGGCACCTTAGGAATGAACTTTGGGTTCGTTCTCAGAATAACTGTCTCGTCTGAATTATAGAAATGGTTCTGCAATTGAGAAGGCTTGGATCTCGCTGACCCTTCTTGTCAACGTGAGCGCTAATAATAATGCCGTTTTCCATGAGATAAACTGTAAATCCGCCTTATGTATTGGTTCAAATGGCGGTTTCATGAGCTGTGCAAGAACCGTATTAAGCTGCCAAGTAACCACTGGTCTTTGTACTGGGGGAAAACATCCTGAAAAGACCTTTGAGAAATTCTTTAATAACTCTGAGACCAAAGAGATGGGCGATCAGGAACTCTTCTGTACCTTGAAATAGCGGCCAAATGTACTTTTATAGACCTATGAGAAAGTCCAGATTTGGCCAAAATGAATAGATATGGAAGAATTTGTTCAGCGGAGACGTGAAAAGGATGTAGACTTTTAGATGCACACCAATAACAAAATCTCTTCCATTTAGCCGAATAGGTTTTATATGTAGAGATTGCTCGAGATCGTGACAGAATCTCCCGGTATTCTTGAGGGATATTCAAAAGTTGGAACTCATGTTCGTGAGGTTCCATGCTGACAAGTTCAGCGATTTCAAATTTGGATGCAGTATTTGGCCACTGTTCATAGTGATTAGACCCTGCACTAATGGAAACTGTATCCTGGGTGTCACTGATAATTTGAGAAGTTCTGAGAACCACGATTGTCTCGGCCATGCTGGGGCAACTAGAATCAGATGGCACGGCTCCGATTTCATCTCTCTCAAGACTTTTGATATTAGCGGAAATGCATACGCAAACACCCCTGTCCAGCACATCTGCAGAGCATTGCCCCGCGACCCTCTTTGTGCAAACCGGATTGCAAAGTGTTTGCATTTTGAATTGTGGCGATCCGCGAACAGATCTAGCGTTGGGAGTGCCCCATTGCTGGAATACTTTGAGAAACGGTCTTTGGTCCAATTCCCACCCATGGGAAACCTTGGACGATCTGCTCCGAACATCTGCTCTTGTGTTGTCCACCCCTGGAACGTGTTGGACTTGAAGTGATATGTTGTGAATCAGAAGCCACTTCCAAATTTCTTGCGCTTGCTTCGACAATATTTTTGATCTTGTACCCCCTTGTTTTAGAAGGTAAAACATGGATGTTGAGCTGTCTGTCTTGACAAGTACTGTTGAATCGTGAATCCTGGGGAGAAACGCTTTTAGACCCAAGAAAATAGCCTTTAGTTCCAGCAAGTTGATGTGGAGATAAGCTTCGCCCTTTGACCAGTGACCCTGAATTTCGAGCTCCTGGAGATGCGCTCCCCAACCTTGTAGCGAAGCGTCCATCATCACAAAACTGTAGTTCTGTGGTTCGAAAGTCCTTCCGTTAAATGATCTCTGATCTTCCACCATGACATGGCCTTTAGGATCTGAGGAGTGATAACTATTCGATCTTCGAAGGATCCCTGAGACTGAATCCATTGCTTGTCTAGCAGTTCTTGAATAGGCCTCATGTGAAGTCTGCAATTGGGAAGTAGGGGAATACAGGAAGACATCATCCCCAGCAATTATTTGTAGATTCTCACTGAAACGTACTTTATCTGCAAATGGGATGTCAGATTTATGATTTTTTTAATATGCTCCTCTGAAGGATAAGCTTTCGCCTACTTTGTGCGAATTATAGCAACCAGAAATTGAAGGGACTGCGATGGCATGAGATGTGATTTTTCTAGGTTGACTCTCAGACCTAGTTGACTGAAAAGGTCCATGCACACTTGTAGAGAATGTTGGGTTTCTCTGAACGAACAACCTTTTATGAGCCAATCGTCTAGATAAGGGAAAATTTGGTGACCTTGAAGTCTTAGATGTGCTGCTACTGGCGCCATACATTTTGTAAAGATTCTTGGCGCCGACTTTAGACCGAATGGCAATACTTTGAATTGATAATGGCTCCCCGCCACCATGAAACAAAGAAACTTTCTGTGATGTATATGAATTGGGACATGAAAATAAGCTTCTAAGAGGTCCAGGGATGCCAAATAATCTCCCTTGCAAATCAGAAGGAGTATTTCCTGCAGGGATAACATTTCAAAAGATTTTTTTGATGAATTTGTTCAAATCTCTCAGGTCCATTACCCGCCTCCATTTTGATGTGTCTTTTCTTTATTAAGAAGAAATGCGAATAAAAGCCTTTCCCTCGTTGAAGGCGCGGAACTTTTTCTATTGCTTTCTTTTGTAGAAGAAATAAAATTTCCGCCTTGAGGGCTGAAAGATGTTCTTGTCTCCTGCATATAGGAGGATGATATGGTGGCTTTTGTATGAACTCCAGGGTATGGCCTTGTTGAATCACATCCAAAACCCATCTGTCAGGTAATGATTGTTAATGTTTGAACATGTGATGGGTGCCTTGACAAAGTCCCTATCGTCTATTGGATTGTTGCGATTTACCTCTCGCAGATCTCCCTCTGGACTGTTGCTGGTATGTGTTTGAGGAACAAAATTGTTGATTACTGGAAAATTGTCGATATCCCTGCTGATTGTACGGCTGATATCTATTGGATTGGAAAGAAGATCTTTGCATATATTGCCCTCTGGATCCTCTCCTCCGAAAGGACTGGAACCTGCCCTGCTGAAGAGACCCCAACGCACGCGCTGTATCCGTGTCAGTTTTGATACTTTGGAGGGCATCATCCACACGTTTTCCAAATAGGTTCTCTCCGTCAAATGGCATGTCCACTATTTTTGCTTGCACTTTTGGTCTAAAAGAAGTGGCCTTTAAGCCATCCTTGCCTTCGTAGGGCCACTGCACCTGCCATTTGCCTTAACGCCACTGAAGACAAATCCATCGCAATGTCTATGGATCCCGAGGCCGCCCTAGCTCCATCCTGTAAAATAGCGGCCGCTTCCTCTTTCTTATCCTCTGGCAGATGATCCAGTAAAGGTGCTATATCTGACCACATCTGCCTATTGTATCTGCTGATGAGTGCTAACGCATTTGAGGCCTTTATGGAAGACGCTGCCATCACAGCAAAGCGCTTCCCCGCACCATCCATTCGCCTGCCCTTCTTTATCCGGGGGAACTGCAGAAGTGGAAACCGGATTTTTGGAGTGTCTTTGAGCGGCTTGAATCACTACAGACTCCGGCCGCGAATGTCCAATTAAACAAGCAGGAGAGGATTCTGGGGCTCTATATTTCTTTTCTATCCGGGGCACTGAGGAAGCTACCGAAGCCGGGTTCCTCATTTTTAATTCTTCATCCCAGTTGTGAGCGATAATTGGAATAGATATAATGGATTTCCGTGAATCCTCTGAAATCATAGAGGAAACACTCAGCTTCTTGTACTGGAAGCGGAAGCTCAAATCTTTTTTACGCTTTCTCCATGATATCATGGATACCTCCAATATCTTGTGGCGGAGAGCTCACCGGTGAAGGAGATGGAGACGGAGTGGTTGGAAAGATGTACCGATCCCATTCATCCCCAACCTGAGGATCTTGAAGAAGTTCCCCTTCTTCCGGTTGATCCGCGTCACTCTCCTCTAAATCATCCCTAATTGTAACAATAGGGGGAGATTGTATTTTCTGAGCTGAACTCTTTGGAGAGGAATGAGGAGGTGGAACTTGAGCAGGCGTAGATGAAGTTTTAGAGGTTTGAGTGTTAGCGTCAGGAAAACGTAAATAATAATCGTTTATCTTAAGTCTGTTACTAGAGAGATTGAGATAGTGTCCTCTCTCAAAACAGATTGAGGTTCTTCCTCCTCCTGGTAGTCATTTGACTGCTGAAACGACTCATACCTTCTTGATTCTTGTGCAGGACGATCCTGGAAAGAGAATACTTCCTGAACCTCCTTATATTCATCATCGTCAGTCTTCTGGCTCTTTATTTGAAGTTGAGACGGACTGTATGCCACTCCTGATGACTCTTCATCTTCTGACTGTAATTCCAGCAGATTAGATGGAGGCAGTGGAGAAATCTTTGTCCAGCCAGTAAAAGCTGAAGATTTCTTCATCGCCGACGATGGAATAGATTTTAATGAAATTGACGTTGCCTTGGGAGACTCAAAAGATGCTGTCGACGGAGCTCCCGTCGACGAGGAAAGATGAATTATCGTCGACAAGATGGTCATCGACGGAGTCGTCGTCGCTGAAGTCGTTGACGAGGTCGAAACCGGCCTCCCCGTCGACTGGGTCGTCGACGGGCCTTTCTTAGACGACGATGTCTTAGTCGTCGCCGTCGATATGGTAGTCGTCATCGACGGAGCTGTTGACGGTTTTATTGACATCAAAGCCGGCAACGCCCCAATTTTCGTCGACGGAGCTGAGGAGACTTCTCTGGACTCTGTAGATTTTTTAAGAGGAGTATGAGGAAGCGAAGACGAAGGAGTCTCTTTGTCTTTCGTTTTCTGCTTTTTAAACTCAATCTTTTCCTCAGAAGCAGAAGATTTCCTCTTTTTAGAAGATCTGGAATCCTCTTCATAGTCAGAATCTGAAGTGACCACCTTTTGAAGCCACAACAGTAGCCGTGCCTCCCCGTCACGCAGGGTTTTCGCAGAAAAGGTTCTGCAATCTTTACAGTCCTTAGGCACATGCTTAGGGTGCAAACAATACAAGCAGTCCTTGTGGGGATCTTCTGAAAACAGTCTAGGTTTTCCACAGGATCTGCAGGGCATGGAAAGCCACTTTTTAGAGCTTTCAGCCATAGTAAACAAAAATATGAAGCACAGCACCTCAAATCCAGTAAACAGAAAAGATTTCCAGATAAACAAGGTCAAAAGTTCACACAGGAACAAAACTGAGCAAGGCTCAGGGAGACTCCCCCTCACACGAAGGCGGTTGGAAATCTGAGGTAGCATGGCTCTGCTGGGGAGTGTGGTCTCAGGGCTGGCAGCTGATTGGCTGAGTTTTGGACCAAATAATGATGAGGTTTGGTTACCAAATAGGATTGCCTATGGGATTTTGCTATGCAGTTTTTTCTAGTACTGCTGTGGTCATTCTGTTACCGTGAAACTCCCACCATGACAACGGGGAAGATACAAGCATGTGAATCTATGAAAGATTGAATACTGGAGAATAAAGATTATATTTAAGGTAAGACTTGCCAGGTTGTGTTGCACTTTTGCCTGTCAAGATAATTGTTCTAAGCTACATACCAATCTGGTCCCTATAATGGAATAGGCATAAAGCAAGAGGTCAGTGCACTTCATTTATTCCCGGACCTGCACTGTGAGACCCCTTTTTGCCTGGCTAACTACTCAGTTTATCTCTCAGATGGTGAGCTGTGCCACTTTGCTCACTTTCTTACGATCTGGCGAAGCCATTGCACTATCCGAGTAATATTAATACCTAGTATTTTTAGGGCTAAGAAACTACAACGGTTTGAAATGTCAAAGCAAGTTGTTAACACGTGACTATCAGAAGCCACATTGGAGTATGGTCTATTTCTAATGAAAAGTGCAATTTGTAGACCCCGTTAAGCCCTTATCAGGTTACTCTGCTGTGCATTTCGTTGCTAATAGTAAAGAATTGGCTAGCATCTTTAATAAATGTCATAGGTTCCACGTCAACAAGTTGCAGCAACGTAATTTTCTGAATTGTATCAAGTATATAACAAGGCAGGCCTATATTTAGCACTAAAGAAATTTCTGTAACTCATTATGTCCCTTGTACAATATAAAACTGCCAGAATTATGATAGACTCCTGAATTCGACTGAAGAGTCTGCATTTGATACATTTGCTGGGGCCTTCAACTCCCCTCACTCCAACCTCTACAAGCATTGCCAAAGCCAATAGGTCTCACCAATGCGAGAGCTATTGGCGAAGTAATTTTTTTAGCCATGCTGTACAGCATATATAATATATATATTTAAAAAGCACTAGAGTTGGCCACGTCACAGCACTTTTTTTTTTATTAGCGCTGACGGGTCGGAAAGCAACATGGGAGGGCGTGAGGTCAGGCACAACGGGAAAGGAAGGCAAGGCGAATAAAGCACTATGATGTGGCCAGCGCTGGTGGCATCCTAGTGTATTTTTGTTTAATGCGGGAGGGGTGGATATACGGAAAGGGGGGGTGGGGGGTGCGGAGTCTCGGGAAACACGGAAAACAAAATAAGTGAGGGTGGAGCTAGGGCCAAACAGATGACAGATGGTGGAAGGAGGGGCTCCAGCAAGTTAACAGAGGATTGGGGGAGGGGGGGCTGGGCAAGCTAATAAAGGAAGAAGGGAGAGAATCAGTGCAAGGTGACTACAACTGAGGGTGGGAGGAGCTGGGGGAAGCAGTCATGCTGTGGAGGGTCATTAGGCAAAAGTAACAGTGGGAAAGCAAGCACATGAGGAACACTAGAAGCCACACACTGGTAGAGCGTTTTAACACAAATAAAGCAGTGCCTAAAAAAAAGTTAGCAGTGAAAGGACACAAGTAATGTGTCTATGCTCCAGGAAGGGACAAATATGAAGAGGAAGGATGCCTACGGCAGCTGACCAATAAGAAGCAAGGAAATGAGTGACAATTAAACCAATCAATGGTAAGTAATAGGCAGCTTCCAAGCGCACTGTTAGAAAACAATACGTCTCACAGAGAGAGTGCATTAAGTTGTCTAAGCAAGACCTAGTAAGGAAGAAGTGGGTTTAAAGGTGCAATAAACATGTTGCTTCTGCAAGTCTGTGCTGCACACATTTTTGTGATTAAGTCGATACGATAAGTACATGCAAGGGAAACTCATGACTAGTACTATTCCAGTTATATGCTGTGTACATGCCTAAGCAAACTAGAGTTGCATTATTTTCAGAGTATGGTCCATGTCTTCAAGACTATGCTAGTAAAAAGCCTTCTGCATTTTCCGGTTAAAATAACTTCCAAATAGACCGGCTAACTACACCGGATGCGTGCATAAATAGACAGACTGCTTTGGCTGCATAATTTATTCACCACCCCATCAAATACCTTTATTTTGTTTATTTACTTATAATACAGCAATGTGCAGTGATGACTCACTAAGCAAGCAAGCGTACCTAAAAATGACTGGGCCAAACGGTGTAAAAAAAAATGCTCTGCAGCAAGTTCAAGCCACTAGCACGAGACATTCAATCTGTTTGAATTCGGAATATATAGTCCTGGTCCCTTGATATGCCTCCGTAAAGAAATAGTCTTGAGATTTATTTTCGACTTGTGTTTTTTTATCATTAGAGAAATAATTTAGCTTGGGTAGACATTGCTAATCTGGACCAAGTTTTTCTGGACGACATTTTTAAAAATGGCGGATGTGTTGCAGTGATGATGTAATATTTCAGGAACCATGAAGAGGAGAGTTTGAGATGCTGCAGAAATATGGCATGATGAAGTTCACAAAAGATTAAAACGGATTAAAGAAGAGGATCACATTTTTAGGTCGAGCCTAGAGCAGCGCATGCGCTGCTTGCTCGACTTTTAGTAAGGGTAAAAAAAAAAAAAAAAAAAAAGGTGCTACCCACAAGCTTTTTTTGGTCTGAAGCTTGCGTGCACGCTCGAGTGCATGCGCCATCTGCCTTTCTTATCTCTTCTACCGGGCCATTACTTTCACTTTTGCAGCCGCCAAACTCCTTCTGAAATGACTTCTCCGGGCCATTACTTTCACTGTTGCTCGTCGTATTTCAACTATTATTCCATCCTCCGTGATTGCTTTGGATCTCCACCCTCCTCATAGCCCCCATCCTATCGCTGACATAATTTTGGTCACAGTTGATTAATTTTAAACGCTGGCTATAAACGATCATAGGGATGTCAGTGGCATTCCTCTTGGTGTGCTAGGGGAGCTTCAGACAACCAGTTAAGTGCCTTGACGCAATGCAATCTTCGTTGGAAGACATAAGGCAGGGGTGCAGTTCTGCAAGATTTAATTTTCATTAACCATACATTTACTCAACCTCTAGATACCCTGCCTCAAATCTTCTGCATTCTCAGAAGTATGTACTGCTCAGCATAAACCTCTGCTGAATTTAAATGTGGTTTCATTACCACTCTTGTCCAAACTTGATACATCTTAAAAGACGGAAAGACGATGGTGCTTTTAAGCCTGTCGCTTTTTTAACCTTAGTATTTTTAAACTGAAGTCGCCCTAGTTATTAAAATTATTCTATTTTAGGGGATACCTCCGTCGTGTACGAGTCTTTTTCCAGCTTTGGAAAGCAGCGCCACCTGGTGGTTACAATCAAAGCTTTCCTAAATCCATGGAATCGTGCAGTAATCTCTAATGGTGCCTTGGCTTCTTCTATTTTTTAGGTGGCAAAAGTTGAGGAATCTGGTTCATTGTCAAATGTGAGTTCAGCAGTCCTCTTACAAATGCACGAGCCATTTTTTTTTTACTTGTGTAGTTTCCTTCATGTCAGGACATTATATGTCCTCCTCCATCTTAACCTCTGCTACTCAGCACCACTGACATTTTACTGACCTGTCACTGAATAGTTGAGAAATTGTGTTCAACAAGAGCAGAAATAAGCATTTATTTTTTTGTTTTTCCTACAATATCTAGTGACGCACACCGTCAACTGTGGGAAACAACATATCGCATAGTGTTTTCGATCATCCAGAAATTTGTATCGAGTTCAGTGTCCCACCTAGAAGTGTACTCCTTACATTTTAATCACTTTTCAGCAGGTTCATGTCTTCCCCCTTTGTCCATGTCCCTTGGGTTCGATGAAGCCTCAGCTAAATTACTCAAGATTGTGACTTATTAATCTTGTAGCTAGTTTCATCTCCTTCTCATTGATTGGGAGGTGGATACCGATGGGTTAAGTTTGGCACCTCCATTTCTTCAAATTGAGTCATGAAAAATCGAGTCAAAGAAAAGTCCCTGTGGTACCCGATATTGATGCACCGACTGGAAAATCTAACATATAGCCTTGCACTTAATCAAGATAAAAGTACAGGCACGAGAAGTGGTCCTCCAAATCTAAGGCTTCTTAACTCACTTATCACTTTGCATCTGAATAATGCACCACAGTCTTGCTTGACAAGCAACCCTGTTATAGCTTCTGCATTGCCCTTAATGTAATACTAAAAGACTTCTGTAGTACATAACACTTAAAAGTATTAACACCCATGAGTGATTTCCATTGATTTATCGGGAGCAGATCGATAACATGAACATTTGTAGTAAGTCTTTTTGCCCTTGAGATGTTAACCCATATAGCATCTCCTCCATTGGATATTTGTCCCAAGCTGGCCTCTTCAGCCTTCCCTTGAATTGTCTCATCGCCTACCTCCAACCCCATCCCCTCTGTCCATGGGTGAGGGTTCAGTGGAGAAGACTGTTCTGCCTGCCCTTCTTATGGCATATTTTGTAATCAAGCAGTTGTATCACAGGTAAATACTCTACAGAAATACCATTATTCATGCAGCCTTCCCACTTTTCATACATAGTTTACAAGGAAGAGTTCCTGAATCCGGAGGTCTTTGAAGTCTTCATTGACAGTGGGGATTCTCTCCCCTTTACCTCAAGAGGTGTTGGGTTCTTCTTACATCTTCCATGTCTCGTATAACGGATATGTGCCCTTGAGGAGGGTAGGCGTGCAATTTGCCAATAGGACAGCATTTTAATTCTGTTTTTTTGTGTGTCACTCCTCCATGTGATTCTTGGAAAGACATTTGGAATACATCCTGAAAATGAAACTTTAGTTTGCCCTAGAGCCCGAAGGTCTTTGTGGTCTATCAAGGCTTGGCAGAAAACAAGGGCCTGATTTCAGGCCCTTGGGCAAATTGAAGTTTAATTTTTAGGATGTATGGTGAGGGGGCCCTCAATCAAGGCGATGTACCCGTACATTGCACCCACTCCAACTTTCCTGAACATGGAGACATTTTGCGAGTGCAGTCCTGTTCTACATTGGTAGAAACGTCTTTACTGACTACTACATAAGAGCTGTTTATGTCTAGATGCAATCCAGCATCCAAGCCTGCTTTTGAGAGAGATATGAACCCTTCAGTTATGTGAAAGATCTGGCTAGAGAAGAAACGAGCTTTGGCATAGCCAACAGGTCTCGCCTTTGGGACTTTATAAGTGTTTAGCCATGCAACAGTTAATGTTGTTGCACCAAGGATATTGTGCTGGATAACTAAACACTTATAAGGTCCGAAAGGCGAGACCTATTGGCTATGCCAATGCTAGTTTCTCACTGTAACAAGTGCTACAACTCTTATACAATGAAAAAAAAGCCTGGAACAAGTTTGTCAAAAAGTATCCCAAACCAGTGAATCACAAGAATCAGTCTTCTGAGAAAGCGACAACAACCAAACCAAATGCCCATACACTTAGAAAATCGATGGCTACCCCTCGTCCACTTCCAACTACTGATCAGAAAGCAGAGGCTCTTCAATGTGTTATCTGGAATATGTGATGTTACAACGCGATCAAAATGATAACGGTATGTTACATCGCAATTAGGGCGCTGGACTTAGGAATAGTATGATTTACTAACATCAGTCTACGCACAGTAGGGAAGGTGTTGGAATAGTAAAATCATACTATTCCTTAGGTTAGAGCGCCATCCAGCACAAATCGTTGTAACAACTTGCGTTGTAATACCCGCGATGCAATGCCCGCATGGTAATGGATGTCTCCCGTTATCTGTGGTTTAGCCAGAAAAAGGGCAAACTAGATTGACGAAAGAACTAAGTACAAGGTATGGTAGTCGCAAAGGGCAAACATGTTTTTATCTGCAGTTAGCTTCTTCCAGGATTAAGTTTTCATCCGAGTAGCTGATCTAAACAGCGAGGTGAATGTATTTGCAGCAGATTTGTATGCCCACCTGAACTGTATTTGTGCATACATTTGAAAATATGAATGTACAATGAGCTCCAAGTAGCAACGTAACCGCCAGCCTTCAGTTAAGTTTGCATTCTTTGCAAAAGCAAATTAAGTTTAAAAGCCACTCTAATGCTGGCTACAAATTCACACTCCGTGAGATCAGAGAAATAATGGTCAACATTGATAAAACTGAATTGATCCATAATAATGAAATTAAGATTTTTCTGGTAAGAATGTACAACAGAATTAATTCTCTTAGTCTAACAAAAAGAATTAGCCGCTTGCGGTGTTCTCAGCGGATTTGAATCATGAAGTTCTTGCTGCCAAAATAAGACCTCAATATGCAGTAAAATCAACTGGAACCACTTTAGGGATAGTCCTGGAAGATTTGAAATTTAGGCGCAATGACAAATTTTGTGATGGCCCAGAGCTCCGCTAATCATGTGAGTCAACGAGAATGCCTTAACATTTTTACATCATTGTTTAATATCAGCAACGTAAAACCTTTACAAACCAAAGTTTGGAACAGAAGCAGACAACATTGATGATGGTTTTGAAAGTAAGCAAAGTGGGTGACAATCCCATGAACGGACAGGCGTATATTATGCATGTGTATTGTCTTTTCTAAATCATGTTTTATGAATTACTTCACAGAAAAAAGAAAATTCAGCTACACATGACTGCCATGCAATCTATGAAAATTACAAAAGAAGAGAGCTAGTCACTTCAATGAATAGGATTGGTGTATCAAGTTCTAATGACATAGTACGGAGCAGGAACTTGTTAGCAGCTCATGTTGTAAAATCTTGTGAATCCGACAGCACACCACTTCCAAGTCACTTTACCAGGAAAGGATTTACAATTGTTGTTCTTGAGGATTTAAGATTGCTCTTCTTTGTCTGGAACATCCAGCACACAATGCAAAGCTGGAAACTTATAAACCAACTGCCTTGCCAATGTGTGCAAAATCACTACAAGCCATGAACACGTCAACGTCAGTCTACCAGAAGGTTTCAAAGTGGCTGAGGAAATGGATCTTCTACCTGATGCTACAGTCCACAAATCTGATTTAACTGAATGCATCGTGTTGCCTATTTGGTGCAGACTGAAGGACGAAGAGCAAGCCAGCTCCTTGTGGGCTTTAACTAATACTCTGATCTACCAGAATACCGTCCCACTGAGGAATGCTGTGTTTGTCCCAGTAATACCATCTCCAGTCACAAACTACGCAAAAGTATACACAGCTCTAAAAAAGAACAGTCTATCCTGCCAATTTTATGCAATGGTGTTTTCCATATTGTAGCTTGCATCTTTATGAGCAATCCAGTAGAATTTGGTGATCTTTATTCAATGATGGGCATTTTCCACATGACAAAAGTTAAGTTGCCGTGCACAGGAAGTTACCTCAGTGGATGTGGCATAGAGGATGCACTTACTGAGGCTGAAATATTTGAAAGCAAAACAGTTCAGTCAGTATTGAGCAGAACTCATGTTAGCTTGTTACAAGGTATGCTTATCATATTTGAGGTTATAGAAACATTGCATTGGAATGCTTTCTGGAACAAGAACGGCAAAATGTGGTTTTCCATATCTTATCTCAGAAGTGAATAAGGCCCAGGGTGCACTTCAGTCAATAGACAATGCAAAGCCAGGCAATGTTCAATACATTCAGTTCAAAATCTGAAACCCTGAAAACTAAGTTTGTAGAGTTTGTCAAAGAATGTGAAAATAAATAAATCTGAATTTTGCAAGTACTGGGGAAATGTTCTACAGATAATAGCTCTTGGGGTGAGAAATCTGTAGGTCCAGGTGCCACCGGATAACTGTCTCCTCGATGTTAAATTAATAACTGCTAAGATCATTTTAGTCAAATAAACAGAAGTGGATGACGTCAAAGGGCAAGATTGGAATGTACTGCAGAATTAATGTATCATGGATACTGAACTTTGGCATGTAACTACTGTATTTTTCTTGCTTGATAACATTCCTGTGCAATGTAAATTGTTTTAATTATGAAGTATATTTGATGGGCCCCGTTTATTGTTTACTGTGCAAAATGAGAAATAAAGTTTAAAAATCAAATAAATAATAGATCTAGTGAAAAACTTGGTACATGGTGATCAGGAAGGTGATTGGGAGCTGCACGTGAAGACTGTCGAGCCACCGATTACTGGGTTTCGTTAATTTGACTGCATAAACTACTTGAGATAATGGTCCTGGTATTTGGGAAGAGAGAAGGAGCTAGAGGTGGAAAAACCATACCTCTATAGTACATTCATCCAAAGACATTTTATGGTGAAAGAGAGGAAAGGTTTAATGCTGCAGCTCCAGATATGAAACTGGAACAGACAATCCAGAGATCACAGAAAAGCTTCAAGAAAATTGTCGGTCAGACATGTAAAAAAGTGAGTATGTTGCTCAATGGCAGCTAGCTTACCATGAAGTCTTTTCTATTTGCAATGCTTTCAGAGAGAAGACAAATTCAAAACGAATAGACCATCGTGAAACTGTTCAATACAAAATTGTGGGACAGAGGGGAACGTTTTAATAAACATATTGACAGCCTTATTCATTTTATGCAGCAGCAAGGAAACCCCTTTGAAATGACTGAGCCTAAGCAAATATACAACTTCATGACCAAATATGTGGATGATATAAAGAAGTCTACTAGATGTTCTGGAACATGGATCGAAACTAAGCAGAACTGAAGCAGGAGAGAGTTGTATTGAAAGAGAAAATGATGCTTGACATAATCACTAAAGCTAAACTTCCAAGCTTTAATTGTCATAGTAGGAGTTTCATCCAACCAGCCACTAAAAAACAGGTTACAAAAAAAACAACTTTCGCAAGCACAGTGAGATGGATGTAGCAAAGGAAAGTGATGAAGATATTCTGTAGCATGATCTTCCAACAAACGTATTATTTGATGGAGATGCTTCAACCAAACCAGTAAGGCACAAACTCGAATAATTTCAATTCGAAAAGGTGTCCTCATTGAAGACTGCTGTTGTTGTGGACTATACGTCACAATTGAGAATGGTCAAGATTTCATCCATGCAAAACTTCAAGAGGTCTTTCAGACTGTTCTACATATATCTAAGTCAGTGTGCACCTTTCAAGAACTGCGCATAGTCTTTGACAGTTATTTTGAACTATTGGTCAAAGAATTTGAGGGAATGAGAAGAATGGCTACAAGGAGAACTATTGACCTTGCCTGCGTCAAAAATGTGGCACCTATACCTGTACAACTTGATAAGTGCAGGTCATCAACATCAAACAAGATTAACTTGGAGATGTTAACTTGCCAGACATTGTTGATGCTTCAGGGAACACTGAATTTCTAATTATTGCAAGTGGAATGATGGTCAACGAGGAGATGGTGCCTGCAGAGATGTATTCAAAATGTACAGGCCATATTGTTCAAGCACTCAACTGCAAATTGGAAGAAGCCGACCTTCGTGTTGTGCCACACGCCGAGTGGGTTATTTGAAATGGTTCCAATCGAGTCACAGTACTGTCAAAATTAACACATTATTGTGCTACTTAGATTTGTTGCAATGTTCATAAGTCAAGGATTGTCAGTTATGGATACATTATGGAACAGGCGAGAAAAGACACTTAATCCTGCTTCATGTTCTGTGCAAGAAACTGGACCCCGAGATGCCTAATGTTCTTAACAAGGCACATTCTTACAGGGGATGACACTATGAGCAAAATTGAAACAAAGCTTGGTGCGTCTTTAACTGCTGAACCTGTGAAGTCTCAAAGGATTTGCAGAGACAGAAGAATGTGACTTTAAAGACGCAGAAAAATAAGTTGTGCACGTGTGGAAAATGAGCTCTGACTGACATTCTTCGGTACAGTGAGTTAAAGAGATCAGTACTGCTAAGTGACCTTCCACTGACGTCCTATGCTATGTGTGGACACATTAAAAGAGCGTTCTACTTGATAAGAAGGTGTAAATGTTTTGGATCCTGCATATGTAGAGAAAGATCAGTGTGAATTTGGATGGGAAGATGTAGATTGAGTGCTAAAACCTATGAAATTTGTAAAGCCTCAACCCACAGAACTTACACATACAAGTACTTGCAAAACCTGTGCTACAAAAAGATGTCCCCGTCGATATGCTCTTCTCAAATGTTCAAAGTGGACTATGAAAATGTGTCAAACAGGAGTGATAAACAGTTTTTCCATATTCAGATCATAAACCTAGTTTGCTATATACATAAAAGGATTAAAAAAACATTGGTTTCATTTCTATACATGTCTTCTTCCTCCATTACAGCCACCATTTCGGAAAATAGCGGAAGGGTTACAATGAAGAGTTCTTTCTCTATAAGACTACTTAACCCCCAAAACACATGGTTAGACACCAAAAAGAAATATATAGGTCTCATGGTTCCTGAAATAGTACATCAATGTAACATCTGCCATTCTTAAAAATGTCATCCAGAAGAATTCGGCCCAGATCAGCAATGTCTACCCAAACTAAATTACTTCTCTAATCTGATAGACACAAATCAAAAATGAATACCTCTGGACAACAATTTTTTTTACAGACAGAGGTATATAAAGGGACTGGGGTTAGTAAGGTAGGGATAAACAGAACCCCAAAACTACCACTTTTTAGACCGACCTTGTACACAGAACTAATAAATTATGAAGCCCGCTGACCGACAGACGTAGCTTTAAAGTTTGGGAGACACGGAGGTTAAAAGCCTTCTCACTTAAAGAAGGAAAGGTTAAGCATCAATGTGACTATGCTTTCTATGGCCAGACATGTAAACTAAATCAGATTTTTGCAAACTGAGCACACCAAGATGAAACTAATTTCTCCACCACTTAAAAAAGTGGACTACTGTCGGTTTTTCAGTGTGGTTTGAGGAACCACCTGAGTTAAGGATAATTGACATGAAACATTTGAAAATACTTGTAGCCTTGGCCAAAAATCAGGAGGTAAATATAGGTAGCTACAAGACATGGAAGAAATATTTAGTCATACCCACACACCATCCCAATCTTGAGCTCAGATCCCTATAGTCTAGCTATTGAGTTGGCATAACCAATAAGAGTACCCCAAAAGTGTTGACTGTCAGTGGGAATGTAAAGGGGAGGTGTCCACGAACTGCATATGCATGAACCATTCATAACCAGAATTGTACTTTTCAAATGCAAGCAAACATCTACAGAATCTAAAGAGAAGGAGGATTATATTAACAAATAAAGATTACAATTTACCATGACCAAATTAACATTTCACGTACAGGGTTAGTGTTACACCTATTTCTTTTTCAGTTTAATATTTTCCAATACTTAACCTTAAATAGCTGTGACACTGGAGAGGGTGACCTACATACAAACATTGTAGCCCAACGTCCTGTACATACTTCAGAATATTACATGCAAATACAATCTCTAAGTGCAATTACAGTAAGGTTAATTGGCCTAATACATAGGTACATATGACTTGCATCCACATATCAAACCGATTCAAGCATATTCTTACACATCTGCATTTGGTTCTCAGCACAGGATTCGGTTCCCAGACTTCCTTTAGGCAAGCAGTAGGGTGTGCAGTGTCTGCGTATTTAGTCATCCAGTCATTGTAATACAATAAATATTTAACCCACATTTACTGCTTAGGCTGCTTGGAGCTCATCCAATCACCTGCAGTCCTCCTCTTTGCTAACAGCAGGTATCTGGAAAACAAATTCAGATTTTTCTCTCGTTTTTAGGTCTCGCCTGGCGAACGAAGCGCTGCTGTCGCCAGCGAGATCTATTGTTGCTGACTTGCCTCGGAAGTGGGACAGGAGATGGGCACGCGCAGGCTTTTGGCGGATTGGAGCCTGTGTACGCGCTTACAGCCACGCGGCGTGCACATCTCCTGTCCCCCTTCCCTCGCAAGCCAGCATGCAGTTTCACTTTCGCTTGTTTTTTTTGTTTTTTTAAAACTCTCCCTTGCGTTGACACTGTGCCTTCATCAGCACAACCACTGAACAAATAGAGAATGCCCCACTCACCCGGTCTGCGGGGGGAATCCTCCTGAACGGCGGCTGGCTGCGGTGCTTCCGGAGCACTCCAGCTCCACTACTGCCAGCACAACGCGGGGCTCTCTCCGTAGGCATGGGAGCCCCGCACTGCTATCTGCCACTCCTCACCCGGGCCCCCTCCTGGGAGCCGGGACTTCAGCTCCTGCACTTCCTCTGTGGCGCCGGGGCTCCCTCTTCACCACAGGAGCCCCGGAAGGGGACAGGCGCTGTCTGCACGCGCCGCCCCCCCAGCCCGGGCGTGGAGCAGCTTTCTGTTTTGCTTGCTATAACATATGTCTCTGACTATGTACTCTTTACCAGTAAACAATGGCGTCCGCGCGTCTTGCTTTTTGTTCCTGCGTCTCAATCCACTTCCTGGCATGCCCATCCCTCCCCCCACCTCACTCCCCCCTGTACTCCCCCTCCCCGTTCTATTGTTAACAATCATGTGTTCCTTTGTCTTTCGGTCGGACCGCTTTCTTCCTGTTCCCTCTCCCTGTCGCTCCAGTCCTCTCTCATGTCTCTCCGTTTCCCCCCTCATTATTTGCATACGTTTACACATTTTTGCATGAATTTTATTTTACAGCCACGGGGCAATGAGCGCCTTGAAGAGGGGGAGAGACGCAGAGTGAAGCGCGGGGAAGGCTGCTGGGAGACATCACAGTTTCCTCCCGGCTCTTCTGCGTTAATGTTTTGTGCATTTAGCTGTTTAATGTGTACCTAGAAAATCCACAAGAATTTTACCATCGCATTCGTGTTCCACTCTTCTGACTGACGAAGAAAAATTGATCTCTACAGATTTTCCAGCAAAACCGCCGGATCACAGGCACGTGCGTCTCGCTGCTCTGAAACCACTTGACACTGAGCGAGCTCCCGGCCACTGAATTGCATTGTGATAATTGCAGTTTGTAGGAGTTGCAATAAGTTGCAAGCGAGGAATCGTCCCACCGGCTTGCTCGGCTGTGTGCATTCCTGGACGTGTGCATCACGGTGGCAAGAAGTAACAAGTATGAGCACGCCCATTCCAGCGCTTGGAGGAGTCAGCACTCCCGGAGGAGCTTTAACGAGGCATGGAGAATTCCAGCGAAAGGTACCATTCCAACCCGGTGAATTAAGTTCAAGATGGTTTCAGTAACTCATAATCAGGGCTTTAAGTGGGCCGGGTCCTGCCGGTGCACAGCACCAGTAATTCTAACAAGCATTTGCAATGCAATAGGTCTCGCATTATTAAAGTTTGAGCTATTGGTGTTGCATTATTTAGCAATGCCAATAGCTCAAACTTTAATAATGCGAGACCTATTGCATTGCAAATGCTTGTTAACTATAGCTTCTGTATGTCTCAGGATGGCCAGAAAGGTCACTGAGCCTAAAGGGATTACCGTCATTTCCCTTATTTCAAATACCTAATGTCACAATTCTAACACTTTCAGACACACACAGACATGATGAAAAAGAAAACCTGAAAAGCTGTTTTTTTTAAAATCCCCATGGGGTAAATTTAGCCGTGTTTCTGGGCTAGAATAAAGGTGATGAACAAAAACTATATGCCTTAAATTGAAGGGTATTCTTTTAACCAAAGCCCAACATTATATCTAGTAACTATTGGACGACTGTGCCAGTTCGCGCTCTCAGGTTCGCTTGTTGCGTCACTCCATAGTTTACAATTCCAGAGTCTCTCATGTGTCCTCGATTAATCATCTTGGTGAGAGAGTCAAGTTAAACAGGTGGCCAAGGATTTTCTATGGTAAAGCATTCACGTCGGGGGCAACCTTCCATCTTTTATTCTATACTCCTTTAACCATGAGCATACAGTGTGGAAAAAAGTCACATACCACTTTGATACCCAGGTCTCTCAATTGGTCTCCAGAGGATTTTGAGAGTGGGTGCCAATAAGGGATTGCGAACTATGGTCAAGACAAGGGAAATATGGTCTCATCTCCAACTGTCTTGGCCAATTCCTTCCTGGCCCATCTAGTTATCCTGAGTACATCCACATCTCCCCTTCGAAAAACAGGCTTTTTGCATAGTACAGACCCTAACACATTGGGTTCAGCATTCCTACGTTCAACCTGGACATGAATCAGAGATAACTATTCAGTGACCTAGTACCTAGCATAGCGTGCATGGTCCACTAGATAATCTAAAATTGGGTCACATTGCTAGGCCCCCCACCTTCACCATTGGTTGTACAGGCCCCTCTAATCGCACATGCAGATGCTTACCACCCCATATCAACCTTAATAGTAATTGTCCAAGTTGTCTGAAGAAAAAAAAAAGTCGGGATATTGATAGGAATTTTCGCAGAGGTATAAACCACCCTTTTAGTTAGCAATACTTAATCCGTTAATGAGATGTATTACTAGCCAATGGTCTTCCTGTATTTTCAAGTGTTCTAGGACTTTCCCAAAATTTCTTCTGAATAGCCCTGTTGTATCCCTGGTTACATGCATTCTCAGATATTTCACTTAGTCAACTATCCATTTCAGGGAGCAAACCTTTGTGTACTATCTGTAAGCGGATATACCTCTGACTTATCCAAATGTAATCGAGAAGCTGAATAATGACCATATTAGACTACATCTCTAGTTCTAGAACTTCTGTTGTATTGCAAACCGAGTAGGATATCATCAACATTTCATATTGCCAGTAATCTTTCTCTTAAATAGATGCAACAGTGAAAGGCATGCCAAGGGTTCAATAGCTAAACCATATATTAAAGGTGAGAGGGCATCCTAAGCAGGTACCCGTGTGCATCATCCACAGAACAAATATTAATACACCTTAGACAAGCTACGGGTCCCACATAGAAAGGTTGATCAAATTTAAAAAATACTTACCAAGCCGAATGTAGCACACCACCTCATAAATGGCCATTCCAGTACATTAAACACTTTTTCAGCATCTAGCATAACGGCCACCGCAGGTAGACTGTGCTATACCCTGTGTAAAGCAGCCGCAAGCCTATCCAGTTAAAAGCTGTTGACTGTTGGGGCATAAAGGCAGATTCTTCAGGAAGCACCAGAAGCTGCATTAGGGGCTGCAGAGTCTGCTAATACTTTGGCCAAGATCTAATTATCTGTTGAATAGCAAAAGTGGCAAATATGAGGAGCATAACCATAGATTAGTTATTATTGCTTCCATCACTGATGGAGGCAGTACGGCCATGACCTCATTGTATGCATCCAATAATCTAGGTGGTAAAATCAGTGTATTCTTTGTAGAACTTCATCAGGAGGTCATCGTGCCCTTTGCCCCACTAGCTAGACCAGCAATTAAATAGTGAACAACCTCAACTGTAACAGTTATTAACAGATAAAAGTGCCTACATGGGATTCATTTAGGTGCTCTCAGTTAAACAATTCATACAACAATATATAGAGGTTCCAATCGGCAACCTGCAGTTAGATAAACAGTTCAGTTTTCTAATTTCTTCCTAAAAGATCTATAAGAGATACTCATGAAAGGGGTGGTTTGCAAACGGTAATAAACAATTTTCTCTCCCACAAAAGGCAAATTTCCTCAGTCATGTTTTTGTGTGCCTTTAAAAACCTCACCACAAACAGTTTTGGCACATCCTGAAAATAGAAGTACATCACAATCTTAGAATTACATTTATTCCTCCTTCAAATGTGAAAGACAAATCCTCTTTGGGATAAATACTCTGCCTGTAACGTCCGGAGCCCTGACATCTGAGACACATTCACAGGAAACCAGGTTTATAACATGACCAGCTTCCCCAACTATTTCTTCATGGATACTCATTACTCAGCCACAACAGAAGTAAGTTCAAAACCCAATTGACATCTCATAGAAAGGAGAATCTCTGTTTTGAAGGGAAATAAAGGAGAATACCTCGCAACAAGTTCCTAACTAGGAATGTCCCCCCTACAGTAAGGCCCTCTATAGGAGCATGTTTCACCAAAAATCACTGACCGGAATGTGTTCACAGACTGAATCCCTTCCCCTTAGAAGTCACACCCGCCAGGAAATTCAATAAATTGACAATGTCTGCCCCAATGAGATCCAGGTCCCTTAACTGACACCAGCCCAACCAATTCGACCAAGCAGACTTGTAACGCTTAATGGACTCCTTGGCCCCAGACTTCGAGAGTAAGCTTTTAGTTTTCACTCAAGACATTTCATTTTCCATCTTACCATGTAATCTGCCAAGCAATAAGATGCAAAGTGCCCTCCAGCAGTCTGGATGTTTCCCCAACGGATCGCAAAGTGAGATCTATAAATTGGGGGGGGGGGGGGGGGGGGGGGGGGGAGAGCAGATAGGATAACCCTAAGAAAGTTCCATCAGAAATGGATAGCAGACTTGAGATTTCCACGCTGCAATTAGGCCCACATTGTTGTATCATCATTTCTATGCCATGCATTCTCCCCTGCTTTCATCATTAAATACTACTCACCTGAAAAACACTATCGAGAACAGGGGGGAAACAAGTACTCGGCCTCCTTGCATTAATCCTGTAGGATGGCATCCATTGCCGCTGCTTACAAGGCCAGTCTCCAACTGAATTAACTGTCCAGTTAGTGATCCAGACATGACAAACAGTTCTGTCATGAATGAACCCCACTTGTCTGAGATCAATATGAACGCTTTTGGATCCAGTCTTCAGAGACTCAAAATCTGACATGAATGCTAAAATCGGCTGCCTGGTTGCATATTCCGCCAAAACTGCTATGTAGTTCTTCAAGCAGTGTTGCCAGAAATACCAGTCTAAATCCAAGGAGGAGCTGCAACCTCGTCCATTCTATTTTCAGGAGGGTCAAGCCATGGACCCTTTCTTTGGACGAACACTGAACCACGAATTGTACCTCTTCTGATGGCAGACCTGGTTGAGAGCCGAAAATTACTCACCCATTCCAGGTCTTCTTCATGTTGGAGACTCACCTGTGTTTTTTTTTTTTTTTTTTTAAGCGCATGGCTGCCCCAGCCGCGATAATTTCAGACAAGATGTCCACAGAGATATACACAGGGTTAGATGGACAAAAGCCAGGTCTTCATGGCTCTTCTGAAGGCCCAGTGATTCTGGATGCTCCTAATGGACAAAAGTGAAGCGTTCCAGAGGGCGGGAGCTTTGGCACAAATAGAGCGCCCTCCTGGTCTCGCTCTTGTAACCCGAGAAACACAGGCTAGAAAGAGCTTAAATGAGTGCAAGGCCCGCGGCGGGACAGAAGGATGGAGCAGATTAGATATGATGGAAGGCCCTTGAAAGGTAATTTTATGAGTAATGCATAGAGCCTTGAAAATAATTCTCTTCTCCACAGGGAGCCAGTGTAGATGGAAACTGGACAGGACTTAAGGAGGGCAAATAGAAGCCATGCTGCAGCATTTTCGGCTATTTGAATTCTTTTAGTCACCGTCTTATTGGAATACAAATACAGCACATTACAGTTGCCCAGCCTAGAAAGTAGAATACACTGGATAATCATTTGGAGAGTATGAGAGTCGAAAAATCCCAGGATGGGTTTTAGCCCTCATAGGAGTCCCAAGCAGACACCTACCACCGATTTTGTCTGAACTTCAAAGGGCAAGGCACTGATGACCCAGTCACCCAGATTTTTAACCACCGTTTTGGGCTCGGGGATGGTCCTAAAGGGGGGCCCAATTGATCTAGAGTTCAACTAAAGGCAATTGGCCACCATTCACTCCACAATAACTACCATGTCATCTTGGAATTTCACTAGGTTCTGTGTAGAGTTGTTGGAGAAAGATCACAAGCAGCATATCATTGGCATAGGATACCAGTGTGATCCCCACGTGTTTAAGCCACTTGAGCTAATGGTATAATGTAGATATTAAACAGGGTTGGGCTCAACACGGAGCCCTGGAGGACACCATGGCATAGTGGGTTAAACTGGGAATTGTCTGGAGAGGAAACAACCTGAAAGATTCTTTCAGTTAAAAAGGAAGTGAACCAAGTTAGAGCCACACTGCCAATACCAATTTCGTGTAGACATCGCAACAGGATAAGGTACCAAATGCGACGCTTAAATCAAGCAGAATCAGAGTCGAGGATCTGCCCTCATCTAGGGAGCCAGGCGGGTGCTCAGTTATCGCCATCAGCGAGGATTCAGTACTAGGTTGATGTCTGAAGCCATTCTGAGAGGAGGCCAAAATATGGGTTAACTCCTCAAAAATTGCTAGAATAGCATCAATGTGAGACTCTTCGTTTTTATCAAGAAAAGTTAACGGGGAGATGGGGCAACATTTTCTGATTTGGAAGCATCCAAAGCAGGTTTCTTCAGTAGCGGAATAACTTTGGCATGTCTCCACGCAATAGGTACCGAAGCTGCCGTCAGAGAAAGATTTATCAGTTCAAGACAGGTGGGGAAAAGGCAGTCCTGAAACTTCGGGAACAAGTTGGGCCTGAGGGGGTCATCAGGGGGAACCATATTTTACTTTGATATATAAGAGTTTAGAGCTCTATGAAGGACAACAGGGAAAAGGAGTGTATGAGTGGCAGGGGTAGCCGATAGGCCCCTCTAAATTAGAGTCACTGGTATCTGGGCTAAAGTTAGCATAGATAAGTTCTACATATCCAATTAAATACTTGGCCAATTCCTCACATTGGATGTTGGAAGTGATAGGCTCAGCTGCCAGTGTGGGTTTCATAAGGCCCTTTGAGACAGAAAAAAAATAGTATCACCTCTTTGCCCCTATGAAATGAGAACTATTTCAAAATGCTTGTGACTGCTCTGGAGTTGGGAAATTTGTAGATGTTGTAGGTCTCGGAGATTAAGTGGACCCAGGAAAATTGCCTCTAAGGACAACGACAGCAGATCCAGGGATACGTTTGTTTTTCAGAGTGTCTTGCGTAACTAGTAATTGATTTTGTTAATCTTCCGAAACAAGAGGGTCATGGTCGCCTAGGTGGAGCCCATCACGAAGCCCAGAAACGGGATTTAAAGTGCTGGGGACAGGACCGATTTTTGTCAGTTTATCACAAGCACCAAGCATTCAAAGAGATCCACGGTCATTTGGAGTTGTTCCAACCGTCTCCTCTTGCACCATCCATGAGATGGATATCGTCCAAGTTTACAAGCAGATGTCCCTAGATCAGAGATGCTCCATCACCGGCTACATGACCTTGGTAAACAGCAAGTGCTCAAGGACAGACTGAAAGGGAGAGTTGTGAACTCCAATGTCTGAAGGCCCCATCAGAATTACACAAATGATCATTGGAGAGGATACACTGGGATCGAGAGTTACGAGTCTTTCAGATTGAGATGGACTAGACAGTCGTTTGATCTCAGAATGTCTCGCAAGAGATGGATGCCCTCCATCATGAAGTGGCTTTAGACCAGCCACCCACTGAACTCCACAAGATTTAGGACAGGACGCTGTCCCAACTCCATCTTTTTCACTAGGAAGACATTGATTAAGAAATGTTGAACGTGTCCCAGTTGGAGTGATTTCCCCTTAACCAATAGGTTTACTATATCCCTTTCAACCAGAGGGGCATTTTTGTCAAACAGCATGATTGGCGGGGTGAGAAGGTTGTACCGAAGAGTCATAGAACTGTGGAATCCCCTATAACATCTGTAGGACACAGGCGTCCGAGGTGATCATCTGCCACATGGGCAGACAGTCTGACAACCTGCCCCTACCCTTAAGTGGGAAGAAATCAAACTTACCGTTACTGGTTACTGCTGCCCATGAAGCCGCTTCTGGATCCCAGGTATCGCTGGGCGTGTCTGGAGGGGAAGATGCACCCAAAACTAGCCTGGATCTCATAGGACAGATACCATTAATTATTCTTACCTCACCATTAATAATAATTTTTCCATGTGTACGATATACAGCACAAATTCATAACCGGTTTGAAAACAGCCCAAAGACTTTATAGAATATCTGCCTGTATCAGACCTTAGGTTTCAACATTGACTAAATACACTGGACTTGGGAGTAAGAAATTCTATATTTTAGGTCTCTAATCTGACTTGGGGCACTGCAAAATGTGTTCCCCTAAAAGACAACTCTATGTCAGGACTGGAGGCGAGGATTATGCCTTCTTTCTTCACTTTATTCCAATAGCAGCGTTTAGATACAAATACAGAGTATCACGCACAGTTTTAATTATAACCACCAGAGAGATACAACATGGTCACGTAAGAGTCGTTATAGGACATCTTTATTCTAGGTTCTTTATCAAGCCAGCATTTATGCCAGAAATAGCAATGTTCTTAAGATTGACGCCAAAATGTCCAAAAGCCTTCAAGATCGGACTGTTCAAGCAAAATCCGTACTGGTTTCAAAATGGCTGACAAAATGCCCACAAGGGCTTTCTCACAGTTCAACATACAATCAGAAATCACTCCATGCCGGGGAATAAGCCAAAACGGAACGCCACTGGTCCTGTGCACAGTCTACCTTTAAAAAATGCTACCCAGTCCTGACAAACAAGTGGAGATAGACAAAACGAATTGCAGGTCCACCATGAGGACATCTCGATTAGGTAAGTGGGATTGCAGATTTTGTGAGGTGAAAACTGCCCAACTCTAAATTCAGGCCTTGGCCTAAAGTAAGAAATACTGATTGGTTGTGCTGCGCGATTCAATCCTATAACAAGACTGTCAGTATCAATCACCCAACCCAGAATCAAAGGGACTGTGATGCGGGCACAGAGCAAATCTGAAACCTTTAATCACCTCAAACAGAGGCAATAAAAAGGGTCAACTAATTAATATTGGCTTAAATCACAAATAGTACACATCTATACTGACCACCAAATTCAGAACTACCCTTACCGGCATTCAAGTTCAGACCAGGCAGCTTTTTACAGCTCCATGAGATAAAATCGCATGCCTTGACTGCCCATTCTGCTCCACTAGGTCTGGCCTAAGAACTATTGCCTATGATTTTTTTGCCATACTGTACAGCAGTGCGGCTGAATGCAGCATGGCTAAAGAAATGTTGAAAAAACAGCACTATAACACTGCCAACTCAGAGGTTTAATAAGGCACAAAAACAAACTGGGGTGTGGGTTGGGAACGAGGAACATGGCGACATGTGGATGGGAGAGCATGCATGAGAATGGAAAAGCACACTAACAACGCAGGGTAGACAGGAAGGTCAGTGAGCAAGCCGACAAAGGGTGAGAGGGTGGGCCAGGAAGCTGAAATGAGAGGGTGGGAGGGGACAAGATGAAACGGCAAGCTAACAACAGAGAGTGGGTAGGCGGTGCTGGGTCTCCACACGAATAATGGAAAGGAGGGGGCTAGGGAAGCACACAGACAATGGCTGGCGGGAGATAGGAGGAAACCTGGACAACGTAGAGTGGGCAGAAAGGGCTGGGGGAGCAAAGTGACAAGGGGTGATGGGGAAGCAAGGCAAGAACAGCAAGTGAAGGTAGGCAAGGAGCAAGTTAGAACGTTAACTGAGGGCAAGAAATTGGAACAATGAGATAAGTACATGAAGGAAACTGCTGGGAAATACATGAACTCTCAGAGAGCTTAAACAAAGAAAAATGTAGTGCCTCAACCGACCACTGAAAGTACACGGGTAATGCATTCATGCTCCAGGGGAGTGAAACAAGAGGAAGAAAAGTCTTTGGAAGCCGACTGGCAAGCAAATGACTATAATGAAGCCAGCCAATGGTAAGCAAGGGGCAGGCAATAAGCACACTGTAAAGGAACAATATCTCATAACAATCATGCGCAGTCTTAGATGAGACGTAAAATTGGCTGCCCTACTCTAATTTGGCCAGATAAATAAAATAGGTGATCTGACATGAACCATCTCTAGCCTTCCTCTCCATATATACACACTACAATAAAATACTAAAGCAACTGTGCCCACCCCATGCATACCTATAGCCATACAAGGAATATTACAAAGGTCAACTGCATTACTTAAGCGTGAAGGTAATCAAAACGGTTATGAACCAAAGGCAAAGCAGTAAACAGCATTACATTTTGATCTCCCAAACTGTCCAGAATTCTACCTTTGTATACAAGTAAAGCACATGATCAAGTAGACTAACTCGTCCCAATCAGACCATTATGCAAAATCACAAAACGGCAGGCCTAAAAGGAAGTACACGGATAAGGAGCATATGCAATCTAGTTATGTCTATTTCACAGAACCAACACTGTTTGGCATGGGTTGGGTCCAGGTTACATGTCCTGGGGACTGGATTATACCTTTACGAAAGTATCTTTCAGAGAAACGGACTCTTGCTGACAACTCTCAGTAATAGGCCCCTTGCAAGCCACTGATTTACTACAGCTCTAGAACTGCCACACACTGCCTTCTGCAACACCATTGCAATGATCTATAGCCCAATGACTTGGGCAGCTGCTCTCAAAAACAGCTATGGCAGTACTGCGTAGTCTCACTGCTAAATACAATACCTCACAATGCCTACAGCAGTGCTCCAGGTTTGTGTGCTAGTTTGCCTACTGCGCCAGGACCACTATAGCCATCAATACGCAGAGATCAGAGCAGTACACGCTACCAAACATGCATTGCAGACCATTTCAGGACCTTACCACAAAGTCAACATAAAAAAGCAGAAATTATTTAACTGTTGTAGTCTAAATAGGTACCAATTATTGGGAGGACCAGCTGGCTGCTTAGAGAACATGTCCATAAGAACACGCCCAGAAGCTCAAGTTGCCTTCTTTAGATGTACGACTCCCACATACAAAGCAGATCAGGGTTCCATTCACAAAGTTCAGTGTAAACAGGGTCCCCAGACGTGGAGATGCACATGTGTGTGTAAAATTATAGGCGTGAGCAGAAACAGTCACACAACTTCAGCTTTTAAAAGCACTAGTAGAGTCCGGACTCAACATTAAGTGGCATCCAGTTTGCAAAGAGTTGAGATTCAGAGAGCAAAGCACATATGTACAGCTGATCATTTATATTAACACAAAAGACAAAATACAGCTCAATGCACTTTGACGGACACCCATCTAGAGTTAGACTAGCATCCAGGTACTCCAGACCAATCTGAACTTAATAGAGAGCAAATCTGCACCTTCACTCTCCTAAATCTCTCCACACCTAAGCACTGCACCAATGTACATATTTTGAATACCCTTCGGAGCTATGGGTCCAAACCTGGCACAATGTTCAAGTCACAGAAAACCAGTTTTCGAAAAAGTAGGCAAAAGGTGTTCTTTGGCTATTGGCCATTGATAAGATAAAGAAACAACGCAGTGTTTCATGTGTTATCTATGGTGGATAACTGCCTGGCCCCGGCTGTCACAGAATGATTAATTAGGCCTCGGCAAACTGAAAAGAAAAACATTAAAAAAAAAAAAGAAATACAAAGCAAAACCAATAGAAACGAAGGAAAACTAAAATTATGCCCACGGACAAATGAGGAGTAATGGCAGGATATAAGCCCCTTTTAATATTAAACGTTGATAGATTTCACAAGCACAGCACAAGTGCTATGCAGGTCAAGCCTAAAAAGGAGCCTGAGCCAGGCCTGGGGAGAACTACAGAGGGAAACACCAAGCACCTGGGTCGGGCATTTGGGTGGCACAATGAGGAGAAAGTGAGAGAGTTGGAAAACACCTGCACTCCCATGTAATGCTTAAACAAAAAAAGATAAAAAAACGTTTTGGGAAATGGAACAGTTAAGGATAGAAACCTACCAATAAGAAAGATGGTCAAGTGGTTATACTCCAGGGGAAGGGCAATCAAGATGGGCAAGCAGGGACAAAGAAAATATTGAATAAGAAGCAAGCTAATGAGTATGACACGGCAATGCAGTGGTTGGTCCATTAGTCTCTCTAACGTGGTTAGTAAGTCCACAAAGTGCACATTGGGTCTTTAGTAACCAGACAGCTTGCAGTAATTAATAGTTAACTAAAAAGGCTTGCAGATAAAAACAGAAACTTCCTCTGATCCCATATATTATTTGCAGTACCACTGTAATGACAGTGTCCTTCATGCAAACTGGCCAGTTCTATAATTCTCATGGCTTCAGTTTTTGCGAACTAAGATATTTAGGACAGGAGAAGCCTTAATTTATACAAAGCTTATTTTTTAGGTATAGCTTTAGCAAAGACCTTTTAATGTTGAGAAAATTATGTATATTCTTACAGAACTTTTCATTCAGCTCTCTTCATCCACTGGTCTGTGCTTATTCAGATTTTATCCCCTGGGCTGTCAGAGTTCCCTATGCTGTAATGGGCGGAAATAAAATGTGCATGAGAACAGACCAGTGGATGAAGAGAGCTGAATGAAAAGCCCTATGAAGTTTAATACAGATCTACCAAGTGATCCTATGCAAGAAAGCTGTAGCAGTCCGAATTTTTAGGGTACGTCACCAGTTTTGAGATGTATGGCAGCCTGGAAATGCTATTAGGTATAACTTGGGGCTTAGAAAAGGAAAAAAAACTATCAACATTCGGGATCATATAGAGCACATGCTATGCAATCCCTCTGCCAGTAAAAGACTATACAAAGGTTAAGATGAAAAACCTGCACCTTTTAACAGATGCATATAGGTTTAAGGACAATTGTATTTTGTCTTTCTGAAGAGGTCTGCACTGCAAGCAAGTGTTGAGCAGCAAAGTAATTCGTACAACAATGCTGAGCCCAATTAAATATTCCAGTACTTCATCTGAACTGGGGATTTTATTCAATACGAGTAGATCTTGCGATCTGAACATCTAAAACCAAATTTCTTGAAACAAAACCAGCTTCATCACTGCAACCACATACAGGTCCATGTATGCAGGGCCCTCAGTTACTAAGGTTTTCCTCCCAGCTACGAAAATACGACACCTTCAAGCTCCGCTGGGAGTTGTTTATGCAAAGCTATATTTGGAAAAAGAAATGAGCACCATCAAAAATAAATGTGTATGCAGGAAACGCATATGTATTAAATTACATTGCAACCGGTAACCGGGAAACAGTAACATGACCGCAAGACGAAAAAATAAAAACTAAGATGCACTGGACCACTCTTCAGACGATACTTTAGTACAGAACGAATGGTGCATTTATTTTATCTTTTAACTCAAGGTTAGCTGGCAGAAAAATATTTTCAGTGAGGGGTTCGAACCTACTGTTATTGGCAGTTTAAAAAAACAAAACAAAAAACAGCTACATTATCCTTAACTATTCAAATTCAAAGCACATAAAAGCATTAGCCACTGAGATCATTTTAGCAAAAAGATAAGATGATCTACTGCCTGATCTAACAAGGTATACACCCTTCGACGTAAATTTATATTAAATATACACCATGTGGTAGAAACTGTCTCAGAAGCATAACAAGGGTCAGACAGTTTAGTAAGTTATGTGGGTAAAGGACGCTTATTTGTTTGATGTAGTTTATTTTCTCAGTACAAGGCTACTCATCAGATTGGCTGGAGTTTTGTATTATTCGAAATCCGACGTACACCCTTCGATTTCTATTTAAACGTAATATTTCTATGACTATTTTGGATGTGAAATCACCGCCTTTTGGAAAAAGCGTATTTTGCTTTGCAAATAACTTTGGCAACGCTTGAACAATCTTCAAGAAATTTTCAAACCTTTTGCTACAGTCAGTTAAGCGGCTGGGTTTACAGTTTTGGGATGATCCGTCAAGCGGGGCTACTAAAAAGAAAGGGGTCCCAAAACGAGTTTTCCCCATAGGAATTTTGAACAAAACTACAGCAAGAAAGGAAATACTTCAAATTTGACAGCTAGCTAGATGTTGGTCCAGAAAGCGTGCTTTTTGTGATTGTGTAAATCTGTTCAATAGTATGAAATATTAAAGTTTAAAAACAGATATCTGGGGACGCAGATCCTTGTAGTGGACTCGTGGATCCACAGTACCAGTGTTAAAATTTGATAGGCTACCAACACTTGAACCAGGAAGTGCTGGCACCCATCTTGGGACTCTGCTTAAAGCCAGGGGATAAAAACATTTTTTTAATTCAATTATGATGCAAATTCAGGGGTGGACCTGCAGCAAAATTGAAGAAAAAAAAAAAAAAGGGTGTGCCATTTATAGGAAGCCCCGAGTGGGTCATATCTCAGGGGCAGTGTATTTAAATTATGTGGTGCCCTTCCTCATCCCTAGGGCTAATATTAAAATAGATGCATGGGGGCCCACATGCTCCCCCAGCAGCCCTAGGGATCACCACCTCCCCTGGGGCTATTTTTAAAATGTGTGCATGGGATGCCTGTATGGCCTCCCTCGCAGCCCAAATGACCACCACCTCCCTGGGGCTAATTGTAAAGAAACGAGGGAACCCGAAAGGTTTTTAATATTTGGTGGGAGAGGGAACGGACGATGCAGCCATTCTCGACCCTGGGGACCACCACCTCCCAGGTACAGGCCCTACCTAATAGAAGAAAGGAGAAGGCACGCGGGCCCCCTTGTGAAGCCATACATAGGCCTAGGGATAGCCACCCCCTAGATCCAGATCCTGCTATGCCACGGCATGCCCACTCCCGGGACACAGCGGTTTGTTATGGCTTGGTGGGAGCTTTACTACTCCCGCCAAGCCATAGCAAACTGTGCTCTGCTTTGAGCAAGCAAGAGTATTTTGCTCTTGCTTGCTTAAAGAAAGGGAGATGAATGTTCAGCAGCTCCCTCTAAGCAATGCTGGCTTCCACAGGAGGGAGACTGACGAGATCGTGGGGGCCTTGAGGTTCCACCGGTGGTCCCCAACAGAGTGGGCGGCCTGGGTGGTACCAGTGCACCCACAAGTGAGGCCGGGCCTCGTGAGATTGGGTCCCCAGGGCTGAAATCTGACTGGGAAGGAGGGGCCTCACTGCCACCCTCCCCTATTCGAAAGAGCCCTGGTGTCCCCAAGCCCAAAAGCGGCATGGGGAAGGGGTGGCTCAGCAAGGTCCCACCTTCCCCAACAAAAAAAAGATTTAATAATAATTTTAAAAAAATAATAATTAAAAAAAAGAAACGTGGGCAAGTCACCGGAGGCCCGTCCTTTTTCTTCACCACTCTGCAAACGCGCCTCCGGGGGCACTACTTGTTAGGGGCTGAAGTCCCCCTTGGATGCAAAGGATACTTGGGGGGCTAGGAACCCCTTCTGTAACCTCCAGTAAGTCCCAGACAGTGGGATTGCGGAGAGCTAGTCAGAGGCCCCACCCCTTTCTCCACCCCTCTACAAACGCTACTACTAGAAGAAAAGAAAAAAATCACTGGGGAAAAAAAAAAATGGTACATTGACGTTATAGTTAGGAAATGGCATTAAAAAAGCCTTAGAAATTAAGGCTCAGGTTTCACTCGTACAAAACCAGTGAAATTCAGTAGTTCTCGTTAACTGAGCCAACTAGAACTCGTGCCTTAGCAATGCACTGCTTATGATCTAAAATACTGCATTGCTCAAGATGTGGTCTGTGACATCACTGATGAAATCTCAAATGACATCACTGATGACAACATCCCCAGAATCACTGACACCTACTCACACCACATAGAACCTTTCATATACCCACAGAACCGTTCACAGACCCATACCAGTACTTACACACCCACTCACTGATTCATAGAGCTACATACACATCCCCTCACTGACCTATAAAGCCACGCATACACCAACTCACTAATACAGCCACTGACATCCATTCATACACCCACAGTCACTCACACAGTCACCCATACAGCTCCTCACACACCACCTAGTCATTCACCCATTCAGTTAATCACCCACCCACTTACCCATAAATACACACACCCCCACTCACTCATACAGATACGGACACAATCACTCACCTATAGTCACTCACAAAATACTCACCCATACTATCACTCATACATTCACTCACCCATACAATCACTCATATATCCCATCACTCGAACTATACTGCATTTCACATACCCAGTTACTCACCCAAATACCACTTATACATTCAATTAACTCAACCACACAGCCATACACACCCACACACACTCACTAACCCATACAGCCACTGACGCATCGACTCACTCATCCATATAGCCAGTCACATACTCATACACCCATACAGCCACTTAGACACCAATTGATAGAGACATTCACAACTAGTCACTCATTCTTGCATTCACCGAGGCACCTAATCACTCACTTATACAGTCACACATCCACTGAATCATCCATACAGGCTCTCATACACCCACTGATTCCCCAATACACCATATTTATTTTCATTTTGTAAAGCACCTGGGTACACCCAACGATGTGCTCCCGCACTAGGATTAAGCCCCCTGACGAGAAAAGAGAAGAAAAGGAGAACTATGCCTAGGCTAAAGAGTAGGAGCGCTGAAAAGACTTCTAGATATTCCCTATTTAAGGGTGAAACTCCCCGGTTTTTAGACACTTGCGAAAAGTGCTTTCAATAGGTTTGGCTCTCAGTCAGTGGCAAATTGTTTCACCTTTTGGCTGAGAGATAGCCAAACTATCAGGCTCCCATCCTGGCTCTTAGGATTTTAGGCACATTGACCAGATAGGCTCCTGTAGATTTCAGATTGAGTGCTGGTATGCAAGAGGTCATCATAGAGTGGAGGTAGCGCAGCACTTTATTCCACAGAATTCTGTGGCAGTACCACATGGCTTTGTAGGTAATCCTCTTCTCCGCTGGCAGCCAGTGAAGAGTAGACAGAGCTTTAGAAGTAGATGCTCTTCTTGGGAGGTTCAGGACCAATCGTGAGGCAGCATTTTGGATATGTTGAGCTTTGTTAGACTTCTTTTGGAAGACTCCCAGATAGAGAATATTACCATAATCTGAGATGTGACCAGAGAGTGCACAATGGTTTTTCTAGCTGCAATACGTTTTCTTAGGACTTTGAGAGTCCCGAAGCATTTTCCAGCTAACTTCCTGATTTGACTCACACAAAACTTTGGGCTCACACTAGACCCCCAGATTTTAAGTTTCTTCTTTAGGAACAGGGGTTTGCCCCAGGTCTTCAGGTCACCAGACATATGACCAGATCGAAGGTGCTTTCCCAACCATCATCACTTCGGTTTTATTGCCATTTAGTTTTAGGCAGTTATTGGACATCTGTGAGGCAAGCTCCTCTAGACAAAGAGAACTGATTTGCGGCTGTCTTGAGCTATAGTAACAATAAATTGCATATCATGCGCATACGACACGATTGTTACATTGTGTTTTAGCATAATTTCTGCAAGGGGGCCAATATAAAGATTGAGTACGGTGGGGCTCAGTATAGAGCCCTGTGGGACCCCCTGTAGAAGGGGGATAATCGGTCATATGCAAGTGCTGGGCGATTTGGAAGCTACGAGCTAGGAGGAAAGAGGTTATCCAGTGTAGAGCTGAGCCCCTAACCCCGCATCCCCTTAGTCTTCAGAGTAGGTTATGCGATACTGTTTTCAACACCGCGTTTGGGTCCAATAGGACCTGCTCTGCAGTTTTTCCTTCCTCAGCACATTTTCTCAGTTTCAGTTGTGAAGAATAAGGCTGACTGTGTTGAGTAAGACACTCTTAAACCGGATTACGAGGGATGAAATAATCATTCCGATTGATAGGATTTACAAGTTGATAATTCATCACTTATTCCGCAATTTTGGAGAGGAATGGTAGCAAAGAGATTGTACGTAAGCTTCTAACATAGGGTCAGCAGAGGTTTTTCTGCAAAGGGAGTACCATAGTTTGCTTCCATTTCTGTGGGATTTCACCAATGTGAAAGGATAGAGCTATTAGCTGTTGGACAAATACACCTTGGTGTATAAATTTAACACTCAAACTTTTTTTAATAACAGTCACTGGATGAGGTCATCAGCAATGTCATTTGAGATGTCACTGACCATGTCAGCATTGATGTAATGTGTGGTCATAAGCAGTGCATTGCAGGGGCACGAGTTATAGTTAGCTCAGTTAACTATAACTGCTGTATTTCTCTGGTTTTGTACGGGTCAAATGCCTAAATAGAACATCCCTGTAACCTTAGATATATATTACCTACTGACGGTCGCCAGTAGGTAAATATAGTCAGGCCTGAAACCTATGGTTTTTTTCAGTGAGTGTAATATATATATATATATATATACACACACACACACAAATTTCTAGCGTTTCAGAAAAAAAGCAAGGACACCTTGGAATGCAGTACAAAGAGAATACGGACTACACCAGCAACGCGTCCAGCTTACGCCTTGGAGATATACACACACACACACACACACACACACACACATATATGTGTATGTGTATATATATATATATATATATATATATATATATATATATATATATATATATATATATATATATTCACTGAAAAAACCATAGGTTTCACACATGTTATAGTTAGCTGGACATTTTACTGATAAAAAACCAATGTTATAGTTAATGCAGGCAACTATAACTCACGCAACCGCAATCCTCTGCTGATGCTAATACTGTATTTAGACACTTATTTGCCCATGTCTTCTTCCATTAAATTTTAGCTATACATATATTGCAAATATTTTTTTTTCATAAAGACACATATGTCATCAGCAGAGGATTGCGGTTGCGTGAGTTATAGTTGCCTGCATTAACTATAACGGGGGAATTTCATTGGTTTTTAATCAGTAAAATGTCCAGCTAACTATAACATGTGTGAAACCTATGGTTTTTTCAGTGAATTTGTACGTTTTTTTAAATGCTAAGTTACTTTACGGCATTCGTGGCGTGCGCGCCCACTTAACGCAGTTCGTTCCGTGCGCGCACGGTGCGCTTTGCGCACCGTGCGCGCACAGTGAGCACGCGGTGCGCTTCGCGCACCGTGCGCCCACTTTACGCAGTTAGTGCCGTGCACGCAGGGTGGGCACGCGGTGCGCTACGCGCACCGCGTGCCCACGTTACGCTGGATGGGACATGTACGCACGATGCGCTTCGCGCACCGTGCGCACATGGACATATTATGCGCTTCGCTGTGAAAGGTAAGCTTTTTCATTTTCAACTGATATTGAATATCAGGGTGGGGAGAGTGTGGATTGTTTTTTTCTTTATATTTTTTTTTTTTACCATACACGTACGGTAAGCGTAATCGGCGATTTTTCGTAAAAAAAAAACAAAAAAAAGGGTTTTTGCCCATAGGGGAATTGTGGGGACCCATTAATCAAGGCTAGGTGGTAAGGAGCTGTCTAAACAGTCCCATTACATGTTTTTGGCCTTTGTTTTTCATCACCCCTTAAGAGTGCGAGAGAGAAAATGGCGTCCGACGCTTCCTGGTTTCGACCGATTCGAATGTTTACTAAGATCTAACAGCCAATCAGAATCGCGCTCGTCACCGTACGCGTACGGTAAGCGCACCGTAAGCTGGCTCAGATATATATATTGATTTAAAGGCTATTTTCTCAGAATCTACTGAACAGATTTATACCAAACCTACAAAAGGCACTTGACCTGTAGACTACCTCTCTGCCAAATTTCAAGGAACTCTGTTCAGCCGTTCGGGCTGTAGCTGTGTCTAAAGGTCCTATGGAAAAATGCATGGGAAAAACGCGTTTTGGGACCCCCCTTTTATCTCAGCCCCCGCTTGACGAATCCCCCCCGAGACTTTCAGGGTAGGAGCGGAGCGTAGCGCCCCATTAGTTTTGAAAATTTCGCGAGGATTCGTCGACCGGCGCCAAAGTTATTCAAAATAGAATGTTGCGGTTTTCCTATGGAAACAGGGTCCTAACTAGAACTACCTACTGGCGACCGCCAGTAGATAGATAGATATATATATATATATCTCCAAGGCGTAAGCTGAACGCATTGCTGGTGCAGTCAGTATTCTCTTTGTACTGCATTTCCAAGGTGTCCTTGCTTTTTTTCTGAAACGCTAGAAATTGTGTGTGTATATATATATATATATATATATATATATATATATATATATATATATATATATATATATATATATATATATGTGTGTGTATATATATATATAAAATTCACTGAAAAAAACCATAGGTTTCACACATGTTATAGTTAGCTGGACATTTTACTGATAAAAAAACCAATGAAATTCCCCCGTTATAGTTACTGTAGGCAACTATAACTCACGCAACCGTAATCCTCTGCTGATGCTAATACTGTATTTAGACACTTATTTGCCCATGTCTTCTTCCATTAAATTTTAGCTATACATATATTACAAATATTTTTTTTTCATAAAGACACATATGTCATCAGCAGAGGATTACGGTTGCGTGAGTTATAGTTGCCTACAGTAACTATAACGGGGGAATTTCATTGGTTTTTTATCAGTAAAATGTCCAGCTAACTATAACATGTGTGAAACCTATGGTTTTTTCAGTGAATTTGCAAGGTTTTTTTAAATGCTAATTCCTAACTATAACGTGTGTGAAACCTATGGTTTTTTCAGTGAATTTGTACGGTTTTTTAAATGCTAAGTTACTTTACGCCATTTGTGGCGTGTGCGCCCACTTAACGCAGTTCGTTCCGTGCGCGCACAGTGCGCTTCGCGCACCGTGCGCGCACAGTGAGCTTCGCGCACCGTGCGCGCACAGTGAGCTTCGCGCACCGTGCGCGCACAGTGAGCACGCGGTGCGCTTCGCGCACCGCGTGCCCACGTTACGCTAGATGGGCCACGAACGCACGATGCGCTTCGCGCACCGTGCGCACATGGAGGTCATATGATAAGCATCGTTGTGACAGGTAAAATATATGTTTTGTTTATCTCTGATAAGCCATGCACAAAAGGTGCCGTTCAGGCACCTTTTGCACACGGGGTGGGGAGAATGTGGATATTTTTTTTTTATTTTTTTATTATTTCTTACCGTACGCGTACGGTAAGCGTAATCGGCGAAATTTTCGAAAAAATTAAAATTGCCTTTTTTCACATTGGGGGATCTTTGGGGACTCCCTCGACATGGCTAGGTGCTTGGGAGCTGTGTAAACAGCCCCTTTACATGATTTGCACTTTGTTTTTCAACCCCCTGTCAGAGTGCGAGAGAGAAAATGGCGCAAATAGGAAATCCGCAACATTCTATTTGGAATAACTTTGGCGCCGGTTGACGAATCCTCGCGAAATTTTCAAAATAGGTGGGGCGCTCCGCTCCGCTCCTACCCTGAAAGTCTCGGGGGGGATTCGTCAAGCGGGGGCTGAGAAAAAAGGGGGGTCCCAAAACACGTTTTCCCCATGCATTTTCCCATAGGACCTTTAGTCCGAGCTACAGCCCAAACGGCTGAACAGAATTACTTGAAATTTGGCAGAGAGGTAGTCCTCAGGTCAGAGATGTGCCTTTTGCAGGTCTGGTGTAAATCTATTCAGTAGGTACTGAGAAAATAGCATTTAAATCAATATATATATATATCCGCTTACGGTAAGCTTACCGTACGCGTACGGTGCCGTGCGCGAGCTCAATTCTGATTGGTGGTTACATGACTGTAAACATTCGAATCGGTCGAAATCAGAAAGTGTCGGCCGCCATTTTCTGTCTCTCGCACTGAAAAACAAAGGTGGATAACGTGAAAAGGGGGCAACGGAGAGAGTTGCAGACCCCCTAGCGTTTGTCAGGGCGTCCACGAAGGACCAAAAAGTCCGAAAAATACATGTAATAATTTTTTTTTTTTTTTTAAATCGCCGAGTGCGCGTACGGTAAGCTTACCGTACGCACACGGCAAAAAAAAAAAAAAAAAAAACGAAATAACAATCACATTTATTAAATAAATTGAAGGACCCGCAAGGGAAAAAAAAAAAATTGTTACTGTGTAAAAAAAGGCGAGGCGCGCACGGTCTGAACTGCGCAACGTGGGCGCTCGGTGCGCGAAGCACACCGAGTGCCCACAGCGCGCGCACGGTGCGCGCAGGTTGTGCGCACGGTGAAAAACCAGAAAAAAAAAAAAATACATAACTTAGCATTTAAAAAACCGTACAAATTCACTGAAAAAAACCATAGGTTTCACACACGTTATAGTTAGGAATTAGCATTTAAAAAACCTTGCAAATTCACTGAAAAAACCATAGGTTTCACACATGTTATAGTTAGCTGTACATTTCACTCGTAAAAAACCAATGAAATTCCACGTTATAGTTAGATCAGGTAACTATAACTTGCGCGACCGCAATCCACAATGTGTCATTTCAGATGTCATCATTGATGTGATGAGTGATGTCACTGACCATGTCATGAGTGATGTAATATGTGACGTCATCAGCAGTTCATTGTGGGCGCGCAAGTTATAGTTACCTGATCTAACTATAACGTGGAATTTCATTGGTTTTTTACGAGTGAAATGTACAGCTAACTATAACATGTGTGAAACCTATGGTTTTTTAAGTGAAATATATATATATATATATAAAAAAAATCAAACTGCGAGTAAACTGATCAGGTCAAGCTATTTTTAGCCCCTACTAGTCCCATCTGGGGTGGGGAGTAAAGGTATGCTGGAAAGAAACAGGTGTTCTATTCAGAAAATGAATGAGCAATAAAGATACCATTTAATCTTGTTTTATCTTGACACATTTGCGGTCTGTTCAAGGAAAGAGGTCAAATGTCAGTTTGTCTTAACTAATTGCTGCTTAGAAAATTAGGTTTATTTTTTCTCTCAATAGATTTAGAGGTTTTTGTGGAGTGAGCGGTCTGAAGATGGCAGTTATTTTTCTCTAACACAACATTTAAATAAACAAACATTGTTTGTAATCTCTATAGTTTTAGTAGTAAAGGTGCATGTCATTGGGGAAAGTTTGTGGCCACTTCAATGTAAAATCTGCTGATTACAACCGACAGTGTGCTACCACTTCATGCTTTAGTTATGTATTTATTAAAAGTAGGTTTTTAAACACGGGAAACATTCTTGCCCTGCCCAAATGACAATGCTGTTAATGAATTAAGAGGCAAGTCAGGGGTCATGTGTATTCTATAAGTGGCTAGATTTGTATTATACGGAAACATGTTTAGTCTGATAACTCAAACAAAAGATTTTTGTACAGCAGCATGCTCAACTCACATTTGCAGGTGCTCTCTCATATGTGATATGAAAGGAAATGGCGGCTCAATGAATTAAAATATTTGACCACGATCACATCATATGAAACCAGTTTATGGGTCAATAGCATCACAACTAGGTCAAGATGATTATTGGAGTCACTAGACCTGCAGTTCTAGTAAAAAATGTAAGATTTTTCGAAAATATATCTAATATATACACACACACACAGTGCTTTAAATGGGCCGGTACTCACCGGTACTGAGTACCGGCACTTTTTTATTTTCTTCCCTTGAGTACCGGCACTTTTCCTAGAATGAAGACAGTACCGGTACTCATGGGACCTGACTTCAACCCAGGCAGCGCTTCCTCCATCCCTCCACTGATACCTCTGCAGCACCTTTAACAAGCACTGCACGGAATTAATCGCGGGAGCTCTTGTCACCAGGAACCAGCGTGAGCTGCTGTGGAAGTCGGGGGGGGGGAATCTGCAGAGTGGTTATCGGATCCATTGTTCTTTCACAGTGGGGCTGAGAGGGGGCTGTACAATCAAATGGATGGCGGTGGGACGCACTGTTCAGGATTGAATATACTGAAGACAGAACAAAAGAACATTTGCTAATGCTTTCACCATCGGCACACATCTGAAATGCCTACTTGCCTGCTGCTGCTTTCTGTGTTTTTCTGTTGTTTAAAATGTTACTTATCACTGACCAGCAGTGTTTAATTTAAAAGTGGGGTTATGGCTGTGGGAGTGATGTCCACTGAGTGTTATTTAACAGCGGCACATTAAGCGCACCTGGGGACAGGCGCCAGCTGGCCTGCCCGTCTCGGCCTCGGACCCCTCCCGGGTACAGGCCTCGCTGGCCTGCCCTGGGTGTATGATCCACCAGAGGGCACCGTTCTTCAGGTTACAATTACAACTTGATCTATCTTTCCAGAGTCCCTCTTCATTCTAAAACTCTATCTTGTTGTGAAATGTGTTCTTTCTGTAAGTATAATAATGCCTCATACGAGTAACAGTAACTCCTTCCAGAATAAGTACACTCACGTAGAGGGACGACGAGGCACGGCTTTCGAAATTACAAAACGGGTTTCTTTATATCGGATAAGTGCCAAGTGTTTATGTACGTGGTTGAGAAAACAAGTAGGTGCTGGAGGAAGGCACTGAACTCTGGCTGCTGTTTCAGAATGAGTCACAGGAATTGCACACTCTTCGGATACCCTTCGATTTTACTAACATTTTGTTTTTAAAACAAATGCTCATGAAATGCTCGATTTCACTGTTGCACAAATAAAACACACTCCACAAATAGACACGCACCGTAGGCAAACACAGTAGTGACGCACACAACACAATAACGGATACATGCACACAAACCATAATGCACAGACACGGATGAGTACATACTGCACAGATGTACATGCACCAAAGATTTATGCCCAAGCACGCACATGCAAACGCTTGCGAAAACCACAAGCACGGACACCCAGTACACCTATTCCATTGGTAGACACACACATACAACATGCACACATACCAAACGCATACGAACTCCCAAAAGAAACTATGAAGCTTTTACTGGTCACCTTACAGTATCTTGCTGCGCCTTTCTTCACAGCATAACATTTGATGGCGTCACATTTTCTTTATGGTTATCTTAATAAATAACAATCACCTATAGTGAGTGCTGTACAAACTGAGCAAAAGACACACAATTGATGGACGGAATGCAGAACAAATCAAAACATTACTGTTTTTGTTGCATAGAGCCTTGTGTTACCTGTAGGTCAAAAGTTAAGATCCTTGTAATATAGCTTAGTGAGTTATGACCCTGCAGCAAGGACCTGCCTGCAAACAAGAAGGCATATGTTTAGAGCCCCGTTGTTATTTCCTCAATCTTTTCTTATTTTAAGGATGCTAAAAAAGGCTACTTTGGGTAGTAATAAACACTTATCAGTAAGTGATATATATATATATAGTTATTAGTGAGATAACTAATGGACACATACATCCGACATTCTTACAATGAATGCAGATTTTGTGCATACAACCTTGGCAAAGTCAAAAAGTTTACCCCGCCCCTTCTCCCACCTTAGCACCTCCCTTAACTCCGCCCACTGCTCCTTTTGGTGAGTACCTGCACTTATTTTTTTCCATTTAAAGCACTGCACACACACACGTATATATATACACATACACACACACACACACACACACACACACACACACACACACAGACAGACACACGCACACACACACACATATACACATACTGGTAGGAAGGAGGACTTCTTCAGGAATGGACTGAATTTCACGCCTATCTGGAGATCAAAGTATTTTTGTGTGTTCTTGCATTCTAAATATCATTTTTCCCCACATCTCCAAATCTAAAGTTTGTTGGTTTTAAATTTATAGTACACATTTCTGGATGCTTACTGCAAAAAACTCTTTTGAACTGTTCACTATTTAACTTCAAAGAACGGGACTAAAATAGGTGGTGTTTCAGTATTCTGAACAAGCCAAGCAGTCTAACGAGTGACAAGTGTCTACTATTTCCAACTCTGGAGGACTGTGGTAAAAGGAAAGGTTGTGGGATCAGATCAGTCTTTAGCTTTGTTGAGTGCATTACGTGCTAGGAGGAATGCTCTAAAGCACTGGGATTTGTATACAAATGTTGGATTATTCAGATGTGTGAGTAGAGTGTGGTGTAATTGGGTCCGGTAGCGCAGCCCCTGGGAGGTATCATCACATGCAGAAAATCCTGTGTCAGTCTGAGGTCAAACAGTGGTATCAAATACGGAAGTTGTGCTCTGGTCAGTATTAGGTGGCTGCAATGAAACATTAGGCAAGTAATCACACCACATATGAATCATGCACGAGTGGTTGAATTCTTCAGCTTAAATCAGTGTATTATTGTCAGGGCTACTGGAATTGTGCGGCCGCGGTGATTTTTGCATAATTATAGATAAGCTGCAGGTTTGTTTCTAGCTCAAACGATTCAAAAGTAACTAAAAACGCAGCAACGCGTTTTATCGCACAGTGGAAAGCCGTTTAAAAAAAGTTCACTGGTTGCTTATTGCTATCTGTGAGCGTTAAAATGAGCTGCAACCAATGCCCAGACTGTTAAAAAGTGTAAAAATTTGCCACAGTGCACCGCATGTCGTTTTTTCCTCCCCTCAATGTATTAAAACCCTGGCGTACAATTTGTCCCTCCCTATTGCAAAATTTCAGCTGCCCGGATTGTTTTCATGTATGAAGAGTTATTTTCTGAAGGGCTATGGGATTTGGTCCTTATCGGGATCAGTCAGCGCAAGAGCAATTTAGTTCCTGTTTTTGGCTCAGAATACCATGACTAGTGCTGACATTAGACTGTCTGGTTTCATTCCCTGAAAGGAACAGGGGGATGGGAATAAGGAGTCAGCTAGCAGTGCTGTGATCGGATGTCGTAAGCAAAGCATCGGTGTTAACATACCTTGGCATAGAAGTAATTTTTAGCCCTTCGGGATCTCAAGCAATGTAATGAAGTTATGGAGGGTAATATTTTAAGACTTAATCATGATTATTCAGTATACAGGGTGACGAATGCCTTACTGTTCCGATTATGGTACCCTCGAAAGGGGTTTGTATGTTCACTGAAAGTAAGGATTCTCTTTACCCGTGCAAGTTAGTCAGGTGAGTAGAGGTTCAACTCTTTTAGCAAACAAAGGATGGTGGAACACGTGAAATCTGGGTCTCCTCACTAACACCGAAGCTGACATCTTGAATAATCCTGCTTTAAATACAGATTGCACACAGTCTTATAGTTGGCTACAAGATACGTTGGCTTCCATGCCACCTGTGGATTTCACTTTGTCCGGTCCAACCCTTCCTTCTCACAAGTCACACTCCCCTGTGACTTCTTCCTGTGAATGATATGTGACACAAGTAGTGTTCACTTGAGAAAATTACCTGACAAATTCAAGGATTATGTCCTGAGCTAATATGTTTCATTATTTTGCAGGTTACCATTACTTGTGCTTTTCTTTATTGCATTTAAATCTTATGTTTAAACTAACCTGGACATTTCCCTTGCAGTGTTTTGCTTTTGTCTTTTAAGAAGGGAAATGTGATATTACTTGTACTTGAAGGTCTCGAGGTGTGTGTGTAGTATATCTTGGTAAGTTTCCTTTAAGTGGAATCTCTTTTTTTTTAAATATTTTTTTCATTTTATCACCAGCAACTTGAGTACATAAAAATTTCATGAGAATAGAGAAGAAAATAAACAGCAACCTTAGGGTTGAACATATGACATAAAAGACTGCAAATTAAACAGGTTACAGAATAACTAATTCATTAGTATAGGAAACAATTAGGAATAACCAGAGACTGAGCATCTATCTATCCAATAGTCGATAGAGTACCGGTAGTGTACTAAACATTTAGTTTCCTTCCTCCCATCTTTTAATGGGGGCCCAGCTGTTTTCCCCCAGTCTTCTTGCTCTCTGGGCCTTTTTTCCATATACCCCTTTTTTAGGTCGAGCCTAGAGCAGCGCATGCACTGCTGCTCGACTTTTAGTAAGGGGATTTTCAAAGTGCTAAACTGTGGCCTAGAGCTTGCGTGCATGTGCGCAGGCACGCGCTTACGAGCAGAGGCGCCATATGGCTTTCCTCTCTTGTCATGGGTCATCAGCTTTTAGGATACGAGAGCTTTCTTTCACATTCCTGAAGTCGATAGCTTCCTTGTTGCTCTTTGTTACTACAACTGTCCACAAGGTGGTGGTGTTCCCACATTGTATATGGAAGCTACTTACTATAGACAACATAGAAGTTAATACGGCATAGTGTTACTTTTCTGGCCAGTATTGTATCGACACGGCTGGTGTTTGTATGTCACGACCGTTTAAAAAAAACAAGCATTGGCATAGCCAAGAGGTCTCGCTTTTGGGACCTTTTAAGTATTTAGTTATGCAACTGTTGTATGGCTAAACACTTATAAGGTCCCAAAGGCGAGACCTATTGGCTATGCCAATGCTTGTCTAAATTATAGGTAGCTAAAAGCCTCCCTAGCCATTGCTGAAATCCGGGTGCCAAACGATCCAACCAAGCTGGGCATTCTGACCACTGCCATAGCTATAAAAAGAAAATAACGGTGGTCCTCTGGTGCATCATCTTTACTGACTCCAAGCAATACAAGTTGTGCAGCAAGGTTCGTTTTTTTTTTTTTTTTTTTATTAGTCAGCGATAACTTCAGGAACTTTTCAATTTCATCTAACCAGGTACCTAATAAAGGACACGTCGTGGACATGTGTACAGTGTTGGCATTGGTATTACTGCAGCAGGGGCATGTGGTCCCAACCTGCAAGTCTAGCCGGGGTATAATATAATAAAAACAGCGTTTTGTAGTGTTGTGTAATCCTGCAGAAAGGAGCACAGTCCTTTCAAGTTCCAGTGAATCTAAAAATAGATCCTGCGCTAGGCCCAGCTTCTGTTCCCATTTAGACGAAAATTTCGAGGTAACGGGGGGCTTGTAAGCAAAATCAATTGAGTGAATTTGGCTGATTGTGCACCCTTCATCGCACCGAACCGCATCCACAACACTTACTGTTAAAGCCCCCCATCCCTAGTGTGTATCCCGGATCTGAAATGAATATTACTCAATGATAGCATCCCCAATGTGTCTAGCAAGTCTCCCATCAAAAAAATTACTGCATCCTCCCATCTTGACATATGCCTAAACATCTGGCATGGTTGGATTTTATTTTTTAGAAGTTGTGTATAATAATTCAGCCTACCAAACCCGATTTTTCTTTCAACGGCCACCCAGATCTTAAAAGCAGCATGCAAAGTTTTAAATCTGACCTTTTTGTAGTAGCTTGTCTCAGTGCAATTCAAAAAGCAGCCCTGAGAGGTGTCACCTATCAGTAGTTCATATACGTCTTCAGTCCCATACAGGTTCCTCTGCTCTTCACTTTTTCCACACAGCAGTACCCGCATGTATTGTAAAGCAGTGGTTCAATAATACAATCTTAGATCGGGAACCCCTGCCCATCCTCCTTTCTCCCTTGCCAATGTCAAAAATGTTAGTGCCATTCTAGTCTGACCACGAGACCAGATAAACTTATTGAGCATGTTTTCCATCCATTTGAACCGGCACTTCCCAAACTCGATGGGGATGGCCCTAAAGAGATATAATACCATGGGAAGAAATAACATCTTAATTGCGTTACATCTACCTACAATCGAGAGATGAAGATTGTGCCACCTGTCAAAGTCATTTTTCCCTTTCCTTATTACTGGGGCGGTATTTACCTCCACTATTTGCTCGAGGTAAGATTAAATATTTATCCCCAAATATGTAGCCATATTTGTGACCCGTGTATCCTTCAAGACGACCAAACTGTTAGCAACTATTTGAGTTTTCTGCTGGTTAAGCTTATACCCCGAATTTAACCCAAATGCTTCAGCTTCTTTACCTATTGCAGTAACTGCAGTCTGGGGATCAGGTGTAACAACCACCAAGTCGTCCGCATATACAAGAATTTTTGTCTCCAGCTCCAGAATCTCATCGGTTTGATTGTGTCATTTTCTTCATTTCTTCGGATCAGTGGGTCAATATATATAGCAAAGAGTAACAGGGAACAGGAACACCGCTGCCTGGTTCCCCTTGTGATCTGTATTGGTTCCGTGTACCTCCATTTATTCTAACTCGGGCCACTGGATTCTTATAAACACATGATTGCTTTGATGAATCCTTTTCCTGCCACATTCCGTTCGAGGGTGCCCCACAAACAGTCCCAGGAGACCCTATCAAACACTTTCTCAGTGTCGAGAAGTATCAGTTCTATAGGCACTACTGAGACGGCTGGGGCGTCAAATCATGTTATTACCCTGCGCACATGCTCGGTAGTTCCTCAGTCGGGAATAAACCTGTGCTGTTGAGGATGAATCACTTTGCTAATGATTGAGCTTAGTCGTGTAGCAAATACTTTCGAGAAGATTTTGTAATCACTGTTCATAAGAGTCATAGGTCTGTATGGGCCTGGTTCCTGCGGAGGTTTGCCTTTATTTAAAAATCGACTATTGCTGCCTGGGCCCAGGACTCCGGTATAGAGCTCCCCCCTTGCACCTGCCTGAAAGTTTTTTGCATGTTCTGTTTTAATAAATGGTCAAACGTTTTATAAAATTTTAGGGGGGGGGGGGGGGGATCTGATCTGGCCCCACCGCCTTCCCGATGGAAGCTTCTTCAGGGCATTATACATTTCCTCTTCCGACAAGCTCACCTCCAAGGCTTCTATATCATTAGTGGTGAATTGCTCTATTTTGATATCATTCAAATACTCCCCGTCGGGGTTTCATAGCGGGGTGAGTTCCTCCTGATAAAGTTCACATTAATATTTTGAAATTCCTCCCGTATACCCAGAGGTTCTCGGACCAGATTCCCACCTTTGTCCTGTATCTCGGCTATCTCCCCCATCACCCTCCTCTGCCTCGTCCGTATTGCCAACATATGTCCCACTTGCTCGCTAAGTTCATAGGACCCCTGGCACCATGCCAGATATTTCTCGGCTGCCTTGGTTGTTGATTCCCCCGATTTCTGCTTTAGTTACTGCTATTTTATGTATCCAGCTCTCTAGGGGCGCCCCTCGCGCTATTGCCTTGGTCCCCCTTCCAAGTCTGCCAGTGCATTATATAAGTATCTGCTCGTTCGAATTCATTTTTTCGCTGTTGGGCACTGTAGCGGAGTGTCTCCCCCCTGACCACAGCTTTAAATGCATCCCAGACCATTTCACTGCTAGCACTGTCCCTATTAATTTCCCAAAAACCCTTGATCCAGGAATTCATGGGAGCAATGTAGTTTGGGTCTTTCAACAAACCTCTCTCAAATGTCCAGACTGACTCTTTTCTTTCAACCCCCTGAAATTAACCGTCAATACTAATGGATTGTGATCGGATATCACACAGGGATACTTTTCTATGGCGCGGTCTTTGGCTAAATGATATGAAGTACAAAAATAATCTTATCTTGCTACCATTTTATGTGGCGCAGAATAATATGTGCTCCCGGGATCAGACGCTTTGGTCTGGGTCCAAATATCCACTAATCCGTTATCTTGGATCAGCGAGCGCTAAAGCCCTGCACACCTTGGTCTTACGACCAGTGGTTTTGCCAGTGCGCCCCCACCTAATGCCCAGGCCATTGATGTTTAAATCGCCACATAATATAACTGGGTTCACCTCCTCCAAGACCTCTGGATCACCATCCGTAGACCCAGACACGGAACAGAGGGTAAAGCTATGTCTGTAACGGCAACAGTCTGCCAACACCCACCTTCCAAGTTTATCTGCCTGACAGTTCTTCCACCTTAGGTCACTCCTACGGGCTAGAATAGCAACACCTCTAGTCCTAGCACCCTGTGTCGGGTTGGCCACCAAAGTATATCCAAGCTGCTTCATTAATTTACCCCTTGAGCCCTCGATGTCTCCTGTAAACACAAAATATCTGCCCTCAGCCTTTTCAGTTCTATTGCAATTCTTTGCCTTTTATTTGGGTCATTCAGGCCTCACACATTTATTGATGCAATTCGGATGCTCAGTATCGGCTATCTAGAAAAAAAAAAACTGTTCGCATTAGCCAGGGATGTCCTAGTTTCCTCCTGCTTCACATCTGTACTCTTTACATTCATCTGGTTTCCCCAAAATCCTACATGCACCTTATGAACCATTTTTTCACACCTGTTAGGAATCTCAATGCAAGAAAGGGCATCCGTACTTTAGATTCCATGTTGCCTAGCATTTGGTTTAGAACTTCAGAGGCTGTTGTTTCCTGGACTGCGGTGGAGAAGGTGTATGCATCCTATGTACCTGCGGAAATAAATATCTTCTTTGAAGAAATTACTTGTTAGTGTGATATACGATACTGCACGTGACAAATGCCTCACTGTTCTGACTGTGGTAATTAAGAATGGACCCTTTCTCCCCTTCCCCCCGAAAAGGGTTTGTATGTTCACTGAGAGTAAGAAAATGTTTTCTGTGTCGGCGCTGGAAGGTGTCAGTTAAAGAAACACAAAAAACAGAAATCCATTGTAATGGGGCAGAGTTTTTAAAATATATTTTTATCGCCAATTAAAGTTCACTAGTTGATCATAAGGGCTTGTGAATTTTGTGGAGTAGTGTGGGGGAAGGCTAGAGGTGAATAAAATCTGAGATGCTCCCCTCAGATCTTGTGTCAAGAACCTGTACTAGTATGAAGCTTTATTTTTTGATCTGGCATCCATAAAATAGGGTGATCAGACGTCCAAGATTTTCCTGGACAGTCCCGGTTTTCAGGCGACTGTCCCGGTGTATCATAATAATGAATTGCAGACAGCTTCGTTGGTTTAACGTTTATTCCAACGTACACCACAGGTCGTAATACTTCAAGCCCCAGGTTGAATCTGCTGTTCAGATTCCACTCGGTCACATAGAATTCAGAACATGGAATTTACAATGCAAGTTCTCTCATTAACATAACTAACACACTCCACATAAAGATATACTTACTACGTTACTACACATCTTTCCCCTTCAAAAATTGAAGAAAACACAAAAAAAACAAAGAAATTAATCACAAACAAAATCACTCAAATGCGATGGTTTCTTAATAACTCTACCACACGCAGTTCTTACACTATCAGATGTAACACACCCCTCTGTTGTTAAAGGGGTTCTAATGCACTCATGTTGAGTCAAACTACTAGAATCAACATGACCATTAGAAGAAACCTCCCCAAAAGAAGAAGGTTGAAATACATTCGGAGTGAAATTATCAACAATTGAATCATTAAGATTTTGCAAAGAACCATCATTCATGACAGTTTGAGAACAAAAAGTTGAACAAGAATCACAATCCAACATCCACCAAAATAATTTCTGATCTGGTATGACATCAATCTTATTAGTTGAACTTTTACTCACAGCTAAACTATTCATATGCCAAATTTCATTGTTGTCAAGAACAACTGTATTATTGTTAATTTTAACAATTTGATGTGGTTGGCTAAACTTACTACTTCCTTTAGGAGTTTTTTTAGCAAGTTTAACACGTACCCACTGACCAACACAAAGATTACACGGTTTACACCCATGTTTTGAATCAAAATAAGACTTATTTTTACGTTGAGACAACTCAATATGCTGTTTGATATCATCCCAATCTAAATGAATACATGAATTTCTATTCATCCAACTTGGATTCTCCTTTGAAAATGGAATTCTACTCCTCATAATAGAAAAAGGACTACACCCTATCGAAGGATGATTAGTAACTCTATAGGACCATAACATTTTCTTTAACTCATTTTCCAAGGATAAATTAGATTTGTTAGACAACTGAATAATACCTTTAATTACTCTGTTAATTCTCTCCACAACACTATTTCCAGTAGGATTATATAGTGCAGCAAATTTTTGTTCAATTGCAGAAGCACGTAAATATTGCTTCATTTCATCAGATTTAAATTGCACACCGTTATCCGTCAAAATGCAGGCAGGAAAACCTTTCCTAATGAATACAGAATCCAAAAATGTAATTACAGACTTTGAGTTTATGCGATCTTCCAAAGTTAACTCAAACCACTTTGAAAATATATCCACTAGTACAATTACATATTTAGTGGAACCATCATGCCATGAAAGAGGCCCCATAAAATCTAAACTAAGTTCTTGCCAAGGAGCCCTTGGACAATGTACAGGAAAAGAAGGAGGATTAAGCGTTTGAGTTTTAGCTGCAACTTCACAATGTACACAATCTCTGACCAAATGTTCTACAGCAACGTTCACTCCAGGCCACCAATACAAAGCTTTAACTCTTTGTTTAGTTCTAGTGATACCAGAGTGACCTTCATGGCACAATTTGATAATCCTTTCTCTTAACGATGAAGGAGGCACAACTATCACCTCTCAACAAAAATGCATCATTAATACTCAACTCATTCCTGACTTCCCAGAATCCTCTGATTTCATTAGTAATATTCTTTTTGTCCACAGTGTGCCAAGCCGCAACAACTTTTGCTTTGATTTCTTGAAGAATAGTATCATCATTCTCAGCTGCGGACCAATCCGATTGTTCAATACACCCCTGAAAAATATCTACAAAAGAAACACTGGCTACCGAAAATTCATTCCAAGGATTGCTATCCAGTTCAGTTAAAGGTAGAGACATTCTACTTAGAAAATCAGCAGTTCTATTTTGAACACCAGGAAGATACTTAATAGTATACGAAAAATCTTGTAACCTCAGAGAGTCTGGCAATCCTAGCAGTAGCTCTAGATAACCCTTCCGTAGTAAGAAGTTTGGTCAAAGGTTTATGGTCAGATCTTAATGTAAAACTCCTACCCCACAAGAATTTTCTAAAGTGTTCTAAAGCCCAAACACACGCTAGTGTTTCCCTCTCAATAACGGAATACTTTTCTTCCGATGGGGACAAAGACCTAGAGGCGAAAGCAATAACTACCTCTTTGTTGTTTTCAGCAATCTGGGTAAGTACAGCACCTAACCCCTTAGCGCTTGCATCGGTGGTGACTATCGTATCTGCTGAAGGATCAAAACCTTGCAAACACGGAGCTTTGCCAATGGCTTCCTTAATAGACAAAAATGCCTTTTGACACTCAGGTGACCACTCAAAACTAACATTGTTTTTCAAAAGAAGCCTCATAGGATGTGTTTTTTCTGAAAAATTTTGAACAAACTTAGAATAAAACTCAGCTAACCCCAAAAATGACCTCAAGTCATCCTTGGAGTTAGGAGAAGGGGCATCAACAATAGCACTGATAAGTTTGGGTTTAGGTTTAATTCCATGATCACTCACTTCATGCCCTAAGTAAGTTACACTTCGTTCAGCGAATTTACATTTAGAAATTTCACCCGTTAAACCTTTTGACATTAAAATTTTCAAAACACATCTTAATCTCTCATCATGTTCCATTTGGTTTCTGCCCATAATAAGAATATCATCTTGAAAAAACGTAATGCCAGACATATCACCAAATAACGGATTCATTAGTCTCTGAAAAACAGCGGCTGCAGAAGCCAGACCAAATGGCATTCTGCAAAATTGGAAACACCCAAAGGGAGTGGAAAACGAAGTAAGAATTCTGCAAGAAGAATGAAGTTCAATTTGGTGATATGCTGCAGAAAGATCGATCGTGGGAAACCACTTGGAACCCCTAGTCAATGAAAGCATTTCATCAATTCTTGGCAATGGAAACTGATCTACAATAATATTTTCATTTAAGTTTCTCAGATCAACACACAAACAAATTTTTCCATTGGCACGCCTGGCAACTACCAATGGAGAAACCCACTCAGAAGCCTCTATAGGTTCAATAATTCCAGCGCCAAGTAACTTGTTCAATTCAAGCTTAACCTCATCTCTAACAATTAAGGGTATGTTACGTGCCTTAAAAATTTTAGGAACTGCAGAGGGTTTTAATCTGATAAGGTGTGTAAACCCCTCAAGTTTGCCAATTTTCCCATTAAAGACCTCAAATTCATTAATCACCCAAGATTTAGTGTCTGAACTATCGCCAGCCACCAACACTTGTTCTGGACTATTGGGATTAAGGATTATACTAAGTGCTTTTTGATCCTTCCAACCTAACACTGAAGGATCATCAAATGCAATGTATAGTTTGCAAACTGCGTGTCTTCCTTTGAATTGAAATTTAAGTTTTCTGAAACCTAATATATTTATTTTCTCCCCTGTAAAACTTTCAGGAGAAATGTCCGGAGGTTCTAAATGTGGACCCAGAACTTTAATAAACTTCTCTTCCCAAATAGGTTTAGCTATAATTGTGAACGGGGAACCTGAGTCAGCAGCCACCTGTAAAGGTATACCCCCAAAGTTAATAACACAAAGGTTTACTCTTATCGGAGCTTGTAATGTTGATAACAATTGTTTTTTTTTTTGATTAGTAGAAGAATTATGAGAAAATTGATCCTCATCAACATCACTATCTGAAGAATCCGAATTTTCTGTAAGGCAAGCAATTTGATTAGAGTTCTTATTAAATTTTTTTCTATTACAAACTTTGGCTAAATTACCAACAATTCCACAATTTAAGCATTTTGAAGATCTAGCGTAGCACTTCTCAGAACTAGCATTATGTTTAGAGCTACCACATCTATAACAAGCAAAATTCCCTTGGTATTTAGAAGTACTCTTTTTAGAAGGCTTGTGGTTTACAGAATGTTTTTCATAAGAATTGCTCTTCTCTTTTTGCTTTGAAGAAATCAAATTAACAGCGGGTTTTTCCGTACTTTCAGTAATTGCCTTTGCACTTCTTTCCGACAACTCTGCTTTTTTTATTAAAGTAGTTATATCCTTCAAACTGGAGTCTCCTTCAATCCATAGTTTATCTTGAATATTTTTATTTTTTTGACAGACAACCAATTGATCTCTAATCGTGTCATCATGAAGAGTGCCAAATTTGCACGGAATCGCTAAAATTTTAAGTGAAGAGATGTAATCCTCAATGGTTTCGTTTTGTTGTTGTTTCTTTTTATAGAATGTACGTCTGGAGATTGCAACAAACAATGGGTGCGAAGTAATTATCTAAATCCAGAATAGCACACTTAAAAATATCAACATCTCCAGCCCTTTCTGTTTTTTACATCCGATTATAAATTCTTAAACCTTCAGGCCCAAGACAATGCATAAGGATTCTTTTTCTTCTTTCAGGCGAGAGAATACCACTATTATCTTCCAATGTTGCGATGTAATTGAGTAAATACTCTTTCCAATCAATCCATTTAACAGCTGGTTCACCAGGACTTGTGAGAAACTCTTTTGGAGTATTTAAGTTAACTCCAACTACCAAATTGTTCACTACATTGGAGACAGCAGACGAGGTTTCTGCATTCCTTTCCATTTCTCTTTATTTTTAAAATGAAACAAGAAAAGAAAAACAAAACTAACCAGAAATCCTGGAGCTTGATGGAAATGAAACGCTTACTATTCAACCATGAAGAAATCCATTTCAGCATGAAGAAAAGCGCTTTAAATTCGCAGATTCCCGATCCGATGTTGCTAGGGAACCAAAGACAACAAAGATTTGCTCGACTGGAAACAATATGGCGGCACGTAGAGGTCACGCAGCGTGACCCGGATAATGCCCCACAATGCCTTGCGTCGCTTCGTTGCGTATGACTATTGCCACAGAACGCCGCGTTTGAAGAATGCAAGTGAGAGCGCTCGAGACCAGCAACGGTAACTAGTTTAACTGTAATCAATTTTTAACATGAAATACAGCTAGAAACGTTAGTCTAATCGTAGAAGAAAGCACTCACGATACTTGCTAGAAAGGTTGAACAGTTCGTTAAATTTCTTTTCGCCGAGGAGAGTAGAAAAAAAATATCTTGAATTTCCAAAACTCTCGTCTCGCAGGAAAAGCCAACGTGAGATTCGAATAATCCGTCAGATCGTCGCCAATTTCTGTAGTATCATAATAATGAATTGCAGACAGCTTCGTTGGTTTAACGTTTATTCCAACGTACACCACAGGTCGTAATACTTCAAGCCCCAGGTTGAATCTGCCGTTCAGATTCCACTCGGTCACATAGAATTCAGAACATGGAATTTACAATGCAAGTTCTCTCATTAACATAACTAACACACTCCACATAAAGATATACTTACTACGTTACTACAGTGTTCTAACGCTTTCCGTACTTTTAAAATGTATTTTTTGGAACAAATGTCAAGTTATCATGCAAAGGAAAAATTGTAAAGACGAGGACTCGTGTAACGGTAAGAAGGCGTTATTCAAGTTATAAAGTACAGCAGTAAAAGTAGAGCACACCTATATAAAAGAGAACAGCGCTGGAGGCACAACGCGTCGACTCTCCATCTGGCAATAACTGACAAGAATCAGCTGGCATTGTAGAATGCCATCTGATTGCATCACAACACACATGCACGAGGGAGTGGGGAACGGGTGCCTGAAGGGAACAAACATCAGGAAAGAACAAAGTGTAAATTTCCACTATACAGAAGTAAAAGATATGCTCTCCTTAAGTAATTACGACAAGATTATAGATGGAGTGCTGAAAATGTTCAACCATGTTGTGCAATTACGCTGCTGTTGGGGGCAAAGTTATAGCATGGAAATAAAGCACATTAACAGAAACCAGGTGGTTATTTGCAACACTTTTCTTCATACAGCTTTCAAACACAAAAATGTCCTCTCAAATAACCTGCTGCATTTCCTGCAAAAATACTGTGCCAAATGAAGTATTTGTATTTCACAATAACCAAATAAGGAGTCCTAGCTTTTCACAACGTTATATTATAACATCACTCTTAAGGAATCTGACAATCTTTCCCACTTTACCACTAGGCCTAATGCCTTTACCACTGGCTCGACAATATAACCAATACTGGCCTACTGAAGTGCGCACAAGCTGGCAACCATCATTCATACGGTTATACAATTACAAAACATGTACATAATTTGAGTTGGTAAAACAATATAGGTACGCCCTTTTCAATCGGGCCTAAGAAGAACTATCAGAAAAGATTTACTCTGAATGAATGATCAACTCCAAAAACGCGGTTCACAACAAAAAAGCCACGCTGCTATTTTCACCACAATCTTTCGTTATAAACAGAATAGACCCATGGCATCTGGTGTACTGTTTCCATACGCACCAGTCAGGCTGACAGGTGGCATCTCTGGCTTGTCACCATATCCACCCGAGATCCACTGTACTGAGCTTCATCTTCCCACAAGGCAAAACAAGTCAAAATGACAAATATATACATAATTAAAGTCAAAGCAATTGAATATCTTCCCTAAGAGGGCTTAACAAGGGATGCTAACAGAGCAAAATGTCCATCTACGGTTTGCATTGGGAGAGGAACATGCCAGGTTCGGGAACACATACTACCAATCATCTGGAAATGGTATTGCCCAAAGCTCTGTTTTTAATATACAATCAGGGCCTTCTGCGGTCAGATCACTGAAAATACAAGCTTTGAAAAACAATACCATTGTCTATGGGTGCTCGTGGAAGACTAGTTTCTACGGCCTGGAATCTAGGGAATGCTAAAGTGATTCTGGTATTTTACTGACCTCTGCTAGTCGTTTTCTATCAAGAAAGTTCAATAGAGGCAGTTGCCAGAAAAAAAAAAAAAGAAAGTACCTAAGCAGAAAGCAATTCTGGTATTTTTCTGACCTCTACTGGTCGCTTTCTATCAAGACAGTTAAATAGAGGCAGTGAACAGACAAAAAAAGTCCCTAAGCAGAAGCAGACAAGTCCTGGGGCTGATCTCCAGAGCCCACAAAGTACAAACAGATCTTCCAGACAGCACAAGCGCAGCCTAGGCTCCCCTATAAAAATTTTTTAAAAAAAATAGTTTGAAGACTGGTCTAGCAGCACCAGAAAACCCTAGGCCTCACTTCCAAGCTTCGGGGTTGACAATAACTCACTTGAATTGCTACAACACACAAATTACCAGAGGGAAACTTGCAGCACACCCAGTTGACAGTTTAGAAAGAAATGTCATTGATTTTTGTACGGTTAACCAGTGAACTTGTTAGTTACCATTAATTCCTGGCCCACACTTAAATGTCCTTCACCAGACGTTAGGGACCATGGTTGGGAAAATGTGCGATAATCTACCTACTCCCTACTGTTTATGCCTCTCTGCAAAATGAATTTACACCTGATTTAATGAGGCTGTAATTTACTTCTCAATACACCTCAGTGGGCAATAGCATAGGATATATATATATATATATATATATATATATATATATATATATATATAGATATATATATTACCTACTGGCGGTCGCCAGTAGGTAGTTATAGTTAGGACCACGTTTCCATAGGAAAACCTCAACATTCTATTTTGAATAACTTTGGCGCCGGTCGACGAATCCTCGCGAATTTCTCAAAATAGGTGGGGCGCTACGCTCCGCTCCTACCCTGAAAGTCTCGGGGGGATTCGTCAAGCGGGGGCTGAGATAAAAGGGGGGTCCCAAAACGCGTTTTTCCCATGCATTTTTCCATAGGACCTTTAGAACGAGCTACAGCCCGAACGGCTGAACAGAATTACTAGAAATTTGGCAGAGAGGTAGTCCCTAGGTCAAGGAAGTGCCTTTTGTAGGTTTGGTGTAAATCTGTTCAGTAGATTCTGAGAAAATAGCCTTTAAATCAATATATATATCTGAGCCCGCTTACGGTACGCTTACCGTACGCTTACCGTACGCTTACCGTAAGCTTACGGTGGCGTGCGCGAGCGCGATTCTGATTGGCTCTTAGATCTTAGTAAACATTCGAATCGGCCGAAACCAGGAAGCGGCGTCCGCCATTTTGTCTCTCGCACTGAGTGTTGTTTATCAAACATGATGGCCAAAAACATGTTACGGGGCTGTTTTGACAACTCCCTCCCACATAGTCATGTTGAGGGAGTCCCCAAACATCCCCCAAGAGCAAAAACGGTTTTATTTTTTTTTCGGCAATTTCGCGGGGTACGCTTACCGTACGCTTACCGTACGCTTACGGTAAAAAAATAAAAATAAAAAAAACACTATCCACACTTACCCCACCCCCTGTGCTTTTGGTGGCCGCAGGCCACCAAATGTGCAGGGCTTATTAATAGAGAAAAAAAACGTAATTTTGGCAACATGAAATTATAAAATCGAAATAAAAAAAACACTATCCACATTGACCTCACCCCCTGTGCTTTTGGTGGCCGAAGGCCACCAAATGTACAGGGCTTATTAAAGTTGATAAAAACCGTGCACGGAACGAACTGCGTTAAGTGGGCGCGCACGCCACAAATGGCGTAAAGTAACTTAGCATTTAAAAAACCGTACAAATTCACTGAAAAAACCATAGGTTTCACACACGTTATAGTTAGGAAATAGCATTTAAAAAACCTTGCTAATTCACTGAAAAAACCATAGGTTTCACACATGTTATAGTTAGCTGGACATTTTACTGATAAAAAAAACAATGAAATTCCCCCGTTATAGTTACTGTAGGCAACTATAACTCACGCGACCGTAATCCTCTGCTGATGACATATGTGTCTTTATGAAAAAAAAATATTTGTAATATATGTATAGCTAAAATTTAATGGAAGAAGATATGGGCAAATAAGTGTCTAAATACAGTATTAGCATCAGCAGAGGATTACGGTCGCGTGAGTTATAGTTGCCTACAGTAACTATAACGGGGGAATTTCATTGGTTTTTTATCAGTAAAATGTCCAGCTAACTATAACATGTGTGAAACCTATGGTTTTTTCAGTGAATTAGCAAGGTTTTTTAAATGCTATTTCCTAACTATAACGTGTGTGAAACCTATGGTTTTTTTCAGTGAATATATATATATATATATATATATATATATATATATATATATATATATATATATATATATATATATATATATATATATTTGAACCTGCACTTACAATAAAACTTAAGTAAAATTGATATTGCTATACAGATTTTTCTTTTAGGTGAGAGTAGGTTTATAACCCAGTTTGATTTAAACTTATAAAAGAATTAAGCCAAAAAGCCAGCAAGGTTTTGCGTTTGGCCAACCTAATCAAATGATAAAATGAAATGAACCTGTGGCAGACTTACATCAGGTTTTTCCAAATAGTGGTATGCAGTGACAGAGGGGTGGAATGCCAGAGTTCGGTCCAGCATACTATGGTTTTAGCCTCTTTATCAGGTCAAAGAGACTTAAGTCTTGAATGGGTGATACGAAGGAGGCCAAAACACACCTGGAGAACTGATTTGCCATTCGATTAACAATACTTTATTCAACCTGCTGCAATAGAAATTCTCTAAACTTGCAGGTAAAATTAATAGTTCTGAATCAATTAAAATGTCTTTGTTTTAAAGCAGAGAACACGCTTGGCACATTCAACTGTCCCCTGCAGTTCCTGCAGGGTACTCCATTTTAAGACAAAACCGCCGGGAAAAAAGATGGCGGTATAGCGGTCATCTACTGTAGCTGGTTCAAAAATTCACTTGTAGGCCACAAAGGTTCCCAGGAGCTCGAATTGCCATAATTTAAAATCAAGTTTACCAATCACTACTCCTTCAACAGTCCTCTTATAAATCGACTGCCTGGCCCTAGGGTTGCCTCTACTCTTGGATACCAAAGTCGACTCATCTGATTTCACCAATCCTTGGTGATTTTAATCTCCATTTAGAAAATGCACGTACGACGACGTCTAACTCAGACGTGATGGATAGTATGGGCCTAGTGAAGCACGTTAAGGGAGCCACTCATTTGGCTGGCCACCCGCTAGACTAAATCTTCTCGGACAACCTTCAACTCCAAATTCTTCCCTTCCCTCCCTCTGGTATGATCGGACTACCTGGCAGTCATGTTTACTCAAACTTAAAGTTGACGTACCAGTCCCTGTACAGACAACATTCTTACCCCTGGCTCACTATTACAAATGAATCTCTTAATAGTCTTTAGCTCATAATCCTCCCCCGCACTTCAGATTGACTTCGACGTGGCCGCCGACTCCCATCATCACTGGAATGATTCCCCTCTTAATTACATAGCACCTGTCAAAAAATATAAGAGCCATAGAAACTCGCCCTCTGAATCATTGTTCACTGCGAGTCTTAGACTACAGAAGCAGACAAGCAAATGGAGGCTCAGCTACGGATCCATAGAAAGAATCATACAAGCATTCCTCAACAGTCTACAAAAAACGGATTCTCAAAGAGAAAAGCTGCTTCTGTACCTGCAATATTGAATACTTTAAAAACTCATCCAAAGAACGGATTGCAATAGTACAAAAACTCACAAAGCCCCATGAAAATAAAAATACTAATGTCAACCAGACCATCTCTGGTAAATTAAAACAGATCTTACTTTCCAGCAATAACGCTTTTTTGTTCCCCAGCCAGGTGGCCACAGGAACTTGGCCCTCTCTACCCCTGCCAATAAGGTTACAAACTTAGGAGTAGTTTTTGAAGGCAAACTATCCTTTGAGGGCCACGTTAACACCATTAACTCTTCCACCTTCTACACTATGAAGCTCCGCAGGAAAATCTTCCGTGCCTACTCTTGGCCATTCCTAAATAAGAGCCTGCTTCCTCTGCACTTAATCTTCTTCATTGGTTCCCAGTCAAGAAGCGCAATTTACTTCAGAGCCCTGTGCACTGCCTTTAGGACACTATGGCATTGACCGACTTCTTCAGGCAAAGCTTTCAAAGGTATACTACATCTAGACCACTTCGATCTGCCTCCACCCACAATCTTATAGTTCCCAAATTCAAAAAAATCTTTCTAAGGTGGGAGAAGCTTTGTCATGGTCACAACTAGACTCTGGTTTCTCCTCCTCAAACTGAAAACAAAAACAGATCTGCTAGCTTTCAGAAAAGCCCTTAAGACATGGTTTTTCACCCAATAACTTGTTCTGTATCCTTCTTTGTTCAGCAGGGTAGCTTTTTCGGGGATTAGCGTCAAGATTCTCTCCCCCCTCCCGGATATTAGAGAGCTTTATACATCTTATTTTCATTTAAACAGAAAGAAGGTATGAAGCGAGTTAAATGGCTATGAGTAGTGTAATGGCCATTCAGTGCGTCACATAAATGTACTTCTAAAGCCTTCAAACACTAAGACTAAACAAACCAACCAACTTGAAGGTATGGCGAAAAAATGCAGATTCGACAAAGCGAGGCAGCCGGGAGTTGCTAGAAAACACTTATTTTGTGGACAAGTCCCTGAATGTGCGTTAAAGATGCGTTTTTGCTGCTACAGCCGACGTGGATAAAGTATTACTTATATGCAACTAAATAAAATTTCTCTATCCTATTAGCGGACACCAAATCAGGAGATAAAGTGAAATATTGGGTTTACAATGAGAAAAATCACATTGCAAATTTCAAATTGCTCCTAACCACAAGTCTAAAACAATGGTAAAACAGGGCACTTTATCCAGCCGACGTTATATCTCAAAAGATAATCTGTAGTGAATGTGTGACCCAGATCTGTCAAACTTTATTAGAAGATCTCACATCAAGACATGTTTTCACGCTCTTATATTATCAAAGCTTATTCACAATCCAAGTCATCTGTGCTCACTGTGTCTCAAGAGGAACTACTACTTATAAAATACTGTTGGAATACTGTGTACGATGTAAAGTTTAAAAACAAAAGAATTTTAATAGTTAAAATCAGACTGAAAACGTACAAATAAACATTGTTTCAAGAATACACTGCTTGTAGTCAGGATATGCCATGTAAACGTGGCAATATCTGCAGCTCATTTGAGAAGGTGCCTTCAGAGATTAACACATTTATGTCAATGAGTGATGTTTAAAATATTTAACAAAGGCAACAAATAAGTATTCTAAGCAGTCTGCAACAAGAGCAATGGGCACATTCACTCAAAACTATGTACAGGAGCAGCAAACTGGTTGTGGTGTTTACTTATCGGCCAGACACTGGAATTATTACATTTTACAACCGCGTTTTTCATGTGTTTATGGATCCGCCACAATCTGCAAGTTTTTTACAAAAATTATTTCTAGCTCAAACAAATCAAGTAGCTCCACAAAGGAAGGCCCTTTGAAAAGGATTATCCCTTCATATAATAAAAAGCTCCCTTTGGGTATGTCTCACTCAACCTCACACCCAAATCATACTTTGCTTATTACATTCATCATACCATGTTTCCCTTCGAGACCTCGAGGTACGACCCCCCCCGACTTTGATTCTTTTTTCATTTATAAAAAAAAATAGTAAATATACTCACACAAAAAAAAAACTGGGCACCAAATATAAAACTCATTTAAAGACAAACCATAATAGTTGGGAATTTCATTCACATATAGTTAAACAGCAATTAATCCTCTAATTGCATAGACAATAAATAAAACAGTAATTAGAAACATATTTCATAGAAATACAGCGGGAGATCACATATCTCGAAATAAAGACATACACAAACAGAATAGAGAACACAAACAGAACAGAGAGAATACAATAGATAAACACTTTTGTCTCAAAATCACTAATCTATTCAGTCAGGATATGAGGTACAAGGTATCTGTAATTCAATTACTCTAATCGTATCACTAAGTTCCTTTTAGATTTAGTCGAAAATATTGCATTGAAGCGTTTGGGTGGGTTCCCAATGTATATAGCCACCTTCTTCATGATGGAATAGCTCTCTCCTACAGTTTCAAAATATGTAATACCTCTACAAAAAACTAGTACATTCACACCATAAAAACTCAGTCCAGCTTCACTAGAATACTTATTTTACTCTGCCCTAGAGCTCATTGGAAGTCCCATTGATATCGCAGGGTTTTCTCATAGCCTTATTCCTCCTCCCACTTCATTTAGGATCTAACCATCATTCTTCCCATTATTCTAATTCATAACCACACTTCCTGCTTACATTCGATAAAAATTGATTATAATACATCTTTTACAGGATTAAAAAATCTTAGATCTCATGTCTTTTTTCCTACTCTTAGCTGGTGTTACATCCATCAACTCACACAGTTCTTTGCAAGGGGTTAGACTCACATGACTGTATTCGAAACAGAGGTAAGCTGAGACGAGGCAAATATAGACACTATTATCTCTGCAATTCGACCACGCAAAATGAATATGCTACTTACCAGTATGCATCTGTTCTTGGCATGTAGGGCTGCTGACATTCATATCTGTGCATAGATCGCCGCCTAGTGTTGGGTCCGGATGTTTGCACGTTGTTGTCCTGGAAGAGTCTTCGAAGTATCCTGGGATAGGTGACTCCTCCCCTGGACTACAGTGCGCATGGGCATCCTCTCCATCCTCAGATTGTTTTTCACCATTATGGCAGTGATGGAGTAGATCTAGAAAGTGATGACCATGCTTACAGTAATTCTGAGAGCTGCAGCTGCTACAGGCGCCGGGGAGGAGGGAGGGCGATATGAATGTCAGCAGCCCTACATGCCAAGAACAGATGCATACTGGTAAGTAGCATATTCAGTTCGAGGCATGTGGGCTGCTGAATTCATATCTGTGCATAGAATATATATAGCAGTGCCCTCTTATTAGCGGCGGCTACCAGTGTCAGCTGCAGCGGTCTGAAAAAGAGTTTTGAGAACAGCCTGTCCTACAGCTGCCTGCTGTTTTGATTGCACATCTACACAATAGTGTTTGGTAAATGTATGTGTAGTGGACCAGGTGGCTGCTCTACATATGTCATGCAAAGGAATGTTTCCTAGGAAAGCCATTGAGGCCCCTAACTTACGTGTTGAGTGGGCTCGTGGGGGAATCGTTAAAGTGCGTTTAGCCTTTTGATAGCAAATTTGAATATATTTAACGATCCATCTGGCTATTCCTGCTTTGGAGATAGCGTTACCTTTGTGGTGTGGGGCAAAGGCAACGAAAAGTTGTTGTTTTCCTAAAGGGTTTGGTCCTGTCGATATAATACATGAGGGCCCTTTTGACATCTAGTGTATGGAGTGCCCTTTCTGCGACAGTTTGTGGGTTTTGGAAGAAAACGGGCAGTTCAATGGTTTGATTCATGTGGAACTGCGATACCACCTTTGGCATGAATTTGGGGTTGGTACGTAGTACGACCCTGTTGGCGTGAACCTGTATAAATGGCTCTTGAACGGTTAGTGCCTGGAGTTCACTAACTCTTCTCAAAGAAGTGATCGCTACTAGTAAAGCTACTTTCCAGGTAAGGAATTGAATCTCGCATGAGTGTAGAGGTTCAAAGGGTGGACCCATCAGGCGTGTGAGGACCAAGTTGAGGTTCCACATCGGAGCCGGTGGGTGGCTTGGTGGAATGACTCGTTTGAGTCCTTCCAAGACTGCTTTGATGGCAGGCACTCTGAATAGAGAGAGGTGCTGCCTGGTCTGTAGATAGGCTGATATTGCGGTCAAATGGACACGTATAGAGGTGTACGCCAGATTGCATCGGTATAGGTGTAATAGGTAACAAATAATGTTTTGGATGGATGCATCTAGCGGGTTAATGTCATTATTATTGCAATAAATGACGAACCTCTTCCATTTTGCTGCATAGCAAGCTCTGGTAGTGGGTCTCCTGGCCTCCTTAATGATGTCCATACAGTCAGGTGGCAGGTTTAGGTAGCCAAACTCTAGGACTTCAGGAGCCAGATTGCCAGCTTCAGCTGTTGCGGATCTGGGTGCTGAATCTCTCCATGGTTCTGCGTCAAATGCTCGGGTTTGACCCGCAGCCTTTGATGCGGCACCACAGAAAGTTCGAGAAAGGTGGTGTACCACGGCTGGCGTGCCCACGTTGGAGCAACCAGGACGAGCGTCAGTGAGTGTTGACGCAGTTTGCGTGCCACCAGCGGTATCAGTGGTGCTGGGGGAAAAGCGTACGCAAATCTGCCGGACCAGTTCATCCATATCGCATTGCCCTGCGACTGCGGATGTGGGAACCTGGCGGCAAAGCTTTGGCATTTTGCGTTTTCGCTTGTCGCGAATAGGTCTATCTCTGGATGACCCCACTGCTGGAAGTACGGTTGGAGTACTGATGGGTGTAACTCCCACTCGTGCATCTGGTGGCTGTGTCTGCTGAGCAGGTCCGCCATCTGGTTGTCCTTGCCGGGGAGGTGTTCTGCCATGAGGAACATGTTCCTTTGAATGGCCCACTTCCACATGCTCTGAGCCAGATGAGACAACTGTGGAGAGTGTGTTCCTCCCTGCTTCTGTATGTAGTACATGGCAGTCATGTTGTCCGTCCGGATCAACACGACTTTGTTGCACAAGTGTACTTTGAATGCTTTCATAGCGAGGAAGATTGCCATCAGCTCTAGAAGGTTGATGTGCATCTTCTTTTGTTGTTGTGTCCATAGTCCCTGCACTGTGTAATGGAGTACATGAGCTCCCCATCCCTGGAGAGACGCGTCCGCCGTCAGTATTATCTGTGGGACAGGCTCTTGGAACGGTCGGCCCTTGCAAAGGTTTTGTGGATTCCACCAATGCAGAGAGTTGTATGCCCGACCGCTCACCAACACTAAGTCTTTCAACTGTCCTTGAGCCTGATTCCACTGACGTGCTAAGCACTCCTGAAGCGGGCGCATATGTAATCTCGCGTGGGGTACTATGAAGATGCAGGAGGCCATCATGCCTATCAACTGCATGAACACTCGCGCGGGAAGGGAGTGTTGTGGTTTGAACTTTGAAATCAGCATTTGCATGCGGTTGATTCTCACCAAATTTGGCTGAGCTGTGGCCGCCAGAGTGTCTATAGTCGCACCTAGGTACTGTTGTACGTGTGCGGGCTGTAGATGGGATTTTGGGTAATTTAGTGAGAACCCCAGACTGTGAAGGAGGTGAATGGTGCGGGACATGTGGCTGGCACATTGCTGGGCTGACTTCGCTTGAACGAGCCAGTCGTCCAGGTAAGGGTAGACGTGTATGTGCTGCCTCCGTAGATGTGCCGCCACAGTAGCTAGGCACTTTGTAAACACCCTTGGTGCCGTTGTCACGCCGAAGGGAAGGACTTTGAATTGGTAGTGCTGCCCTTGAACAGTGAACCTGAGGTATTTTTTGTGTGATGGGTGAATGGGTATGTGGAAATACGCATCCTTGAGGTCCAGTGTGGCTAGAAAGTCTCCATGCTTGAGCAGCGGGAGGACTTGCTGTAGAGTGAGCATGTGAAAATGCTCGGAAAGAATGTATCTGTTTAGGGGTCTCAGGTCTAATATAGGTCTGAGTGACCCGTCCTTTTTCGGTATTAAAAAGTACAGGGAGTACACCCCCGTACCTTGCTCGTGGACGGGTACGACCTCTATTGCGCCTTTTAGAAGCATACTTTGCACCTCCTGCTGTAAGAGCGTTAAGTGCTCTGAGGACATAGGACGGTTTTTTGGAGGTATTGTGGGTGGAGTGGAGGTTAGTTCTAGACAGTAACCGTATTTGACAATATCTTTGACCCACCTGTCCGTGGTGATGGAGTTCCACGTGGACAGGAACCTTTGTAGCCTTCCCCCGACAGGTGTTATGTGGTCGGGAGGAAGGGAGAGGGCGTCACTGCTTGTTCTTGGGGGAGGACCTGGTGTTGCCGTAGCCGCGTCCTCTGCCCTTTGTACTGGAGCCACGATATCCACCCCGGGTGTTTTTATCGTAGGTGGTTTGTGTATTGCCCTTGTTGTATGTTTGCTGTGACCCTGTCCTCTACCTGCTCCTCTATTTCCGGGGCGACGAAAGGAGCCGCTCCGAAAGGACTGAGTCTGGAGAGCCCCCATGGACTTTGCAGTGTCAGTGTCCTTCTTTATTTTCTCTAGGGTGGTGTCAACCTCCGGGCCGAATAAATAGTCGGGGTTGACAGGCTGGTTGAGTATGTTGTTTTGCACCTCAGGTTTGAATCCGGAGATTCGTAACCAGGCATGTCGTCGCAGCATGACGCTAGTGTTTATGGCCCTGGCAGCTGTGTCTGCGGCATCCAGCGCGCACTTGATGGATGCGTTTGTGAGGAGCTGTCCCTCCCTGATGAGGATCTCTGCACCTTCTCTGTATTGGTCAGGGAGATGTTGGATTAGTTGCTCTAATGTGTCGTAGTGCGCTCTATCGTAGCGAGCGAGGAGTGCTTGAGTATTGGCAATGCGCCATATGTTGGCTGCCTGGGCGGCAACCCGTTTGCCAGAGGTCTCTAACACCTTGGACTCTTTGTCTGGGGGAGGAGCGTCACCTGTTTGTGAGTGTGCCCTCTTGCGAGCATTCGCAACGACAATGGAATCCAGAGGTAATTGGCCTCTGATGTAAGTAGGGTCCCCAGGCGCTGATCTGTATTTCTTGTCGATCCTGGGGTTTATCACTCTTGCCCTGGTGGGTTCCTTGAAGATGTCCTTGGCTGGTTTGAGGACACCCTTCAACATGGGTAGAGTTTTTATATTCCTTTCGGAGGATGCAAAAGTATCCATAAGAAAGTCGTCCTCGACGGTGTCCGAGTGAAGTTGCACCCCATGATTGGCCGCAGCACGTTCAATTAGAGCGTTAAACGCTGCCGTGTCCTCTGTGGGAGATGTTTTTGCTCCATAGAGTTGCAGGTCTTGTGCATCCATAGGTGCACCTGGGTCCACAGGGTCATCCCAAGTTTGATCAGGGTCCTGTTGGCCGTCAGGGTCCATGTCTCCGGGGTAGGGGACTTGGTCACCCATGTAGTCCACCAACGCATCCGTGTCGGAGTGTGTGGGAGAGAAGGATTGTGGATCCTGGTAGGGTGAGTGGAAAGGTTCGTAAAGAACTGGTTCTGAAGCCACAGGCAGCTTTCTTTTAAGTGGAATCCTGAAGGAGTCCAAAGCCGGCTCCGAAGTTATTTTCAGTTTGTGGATAATCATCCTGCCGGTGTCGGCGTCGATTAGATGCGATGGAGACGTCTCCGCAGAGCGTTCGGCAGGCGTGGTATGGGTCACCCGTGTCCTGATTTGGAACAGTTTCGGGGCCGTGGATGGTGGCAGGCCAAAAGTAATGTTGGCTGGTGTCGAAGAGGCTGCTGGAGCTTTAATTGGTTCGGAGCCCGACGTGTCCTGGAGGACCATTTTCTTTTTGGTGCTTTGCGCAGCAATGGGTCGCGTCTGGAGCGCCCTCGAGTCTTTTGCACCGACCGGTTCTGTTGAGGCGGTCGTGGATTTTTTCGGCGCCGGTGGGTCATCGAGTCGAGGGGCGGGAATGGCCGTCGACTTCTTCGATGAGTGTGGCTTTGTTGTCGCCGTGGAAGCGGTGTGAGACGCAGCAGGCTGTTTGACCTTTGGGGTCGGAGTCGATTGCGTCGGTGCCGGGAGCCGAGCAGGTTTGGTGGTACCGAAGGTCTTCTTCCTTATGTCGACTCCGACGTCGGCCGCTTCGAGTTCGGCACCGAAGTCTCGTTTGGTGCGCTCGGTGCCGATGTGTTTTGCTGGCGTCGAAGGTGTGGAGGGCCTCGATCCGACCAGCGCCACTTTCGGTTTCGGTTTCAATTGAACCAATACAGCTTTCGGTTTTGAAGAAGGGAAACCAGCCGTTTTGGGCATTAATGGCTGCCGCTGAATGTCCGAGGCCGGGCCCGAGAGCGGGGCCGAAGAACTGCGGGATAGGTCTTGGGTAAGGCCCGAAGGCGATCCCTCGACCGGAGCCATAGACTGTTGCACTGGGCTTTCTTCAGTCTGAACGGGTAGGCCTTGCTCGTCACCGGAGCTACTCTCTTCGGCCCCTAAGGCCTCATTGTAGTCTCCTACCTCGGTGTCGTCTTCATCTCTGCGAAAGAGTGTTTCGTCGACGTCTTCCGATCCGGAGTCATGTTCGGAAACGGGACTGGAGGGTAGGTTCTCCACTTCTTCGACATCTTCGGTCTCGGCGTTGAAGATGTCGGCCGGGGCCGGTGCCGCTTGCTGCGCCTCGAGTCTCGCCGCTCGTCGATTCCGTAGAGTCTTCTTGGATCGAAATCTGGCACAGGCCATGCATGTAGATTCGTCGTGATCCGGTGAAAGGCATTTGTTGCACACCGGATGGACGTCGACGTGGGGATATTTCGCATTGCATACCGGACACCTCTTGAATGGTGTCCTCGATTCCATCGTTGATGTCGAATCGACGGTCGGGTAAGATGCGAAAGTTTGTTCTGGAAGTTAGTAAACTAACAAAGATAATATCGATACCGATCGAGAACAGTACCAACGCGAACTAAAGGCCTTTTGGCCTGAAAAACGATTTTCCTAACTTGAGTCAAGATAGCACATCCGAACCCAATGGCGGAAAAAAACAATCTGAGGATGGAGAGGATGCCCATGCGCACTGTAGTCCAGGGGAGGAGTCACCTATCCCAGGATACTTCGAAGACTCTTCCAGGACAACAACGTGCAAACATCCGGACCCAACACTAGGCGGCGATCTATGCACAGATATGAATTCAGCAGCCCACATGCCTCGAACCAGGCGTTTCTCACCCGTAGTTCTGTATAGATTGTGAAGAGGAGTTCCTTGTATTCTAGGGGGCTTCACTGGAGTTATTGAGGGCCGATGGGGCCCCACCCACAAATTAGGGCATTGGCCAGGTCTTTAAACCGAGGTGAGGCAAATACAGATAGTATCGTACCCACAATGTGACTGCAAAAAAGAGTGGGCAAACTTACCACTCGTTACATAAAGACTGTGAAGAGGAGTGCCTTGTTTTTAGGGAGGGCCACATAGGAGTCGGAGTGTCCCTGAGTACGAGGGATAGACCTCTAGATATACCTTCACCCCTATACGAGCACTTCCATTAAGGGGGTTCGAAGATGTCCCTGCCCGAAATTAATTTACTCATAAGAGGGGTATGATGAAATGCATCGACTCAAATAAGGGCAATGACAAGGTTTTGTAAACTGGAGCGAGGTAGACAAAATAAAATTAAAAGATATATATAGGGACACCGGAACCTCAGAGAAAAATTTAACATATGCCATTAGTATTAGTGCCTGGCCTCACATGAAACAGGGGAATCATAATATGGTTATATTTTCCTTTATTTCCAGGCTTGGGAGCTCAGAACAAATATGTGGTAAGGAGCCCAGTACTGCACTGCAATTAAATGAAAAAACTTTGCTGAGGTGCGATTACTGGAAAGAAAATACCATAGGGAACTGCACCCTATATTTCTCAGAACAACTTAAGATTAAAGAATAACTGGAGAAAGATCTAAGGTAGGAAGAAAAAGATTACGTAAGTGGGTGTAAAACAACAGCAAGAGCTTTTATACAAATATATATATATACACACACACACAGATGCATAGATTTTTTTAATTATAGAGATATATAGGTGTACACATAAACCCTGCAATATAGGTGTAGAAATGAGGGATAGATGTGAGCCATCGTCTAATACCCTCTCTTACCTTACAGATAAAGGTTTATCCTGCTAGTAAATCTCTGCAAAATTTAGGACGATCATGAGGATGACGCAAAAGGGTTTTCTAATACAGCGTCATGCGAGTCTAACCCTTTGCAAAGAACAGTGAGTTGATGGATGTAACACCAGCTAACAGTAGAAAAACACACGAGATCAAAGATTTTAATCCTGTAAAAGATGTATTATTATAAACAATCATTTTTGTTGAATTAAAATAGGAAGTTTGGTTATGAATTAGAATAAATGGAAGAATGGTGGTTAGGTTCTGAATGAAGTGGGAGGAAGAATAAGGCTATAAGAAAACCCTGCGACATCAATGGGACGCCCAATGAACTAATGAAGTATTCTTGTGAAGGTGGGCAGAGTTTGTATGGTGTGAATGTACATTTTTTATGATTTTTGTATAGATATTAAGTATTTTGAAACTTTAGGAGAGAACTATTCCATCCTGAAGAAGGTGGCTATAAATATTGGGAACCCACCGAAACGCATTGATGCAATATTTAAAATAAAAGGCGGCGAGTGATACGATTGGTGTAATCGAATTACAGATACCATGTACCTAATATCATGACCTAATAGATTAGTGATTGAGACAGAAGCGTTTGTCTATTGTATCCTCTCTGTTGTGTTTGTATACGTTTATGTCTTGAGATGTGTGATCGCCCACTACTACTTTGAAACACTTTTCACGTTTCATTAATTGTCTATGCACTGAGGATTAATAGCTTTTTTTTTTTTAACTATATGTGAATGAAATTCTCCACTACTACAGTTTGTTTTTTAAATGAGTTTTATATTTGGTGCACAGAAAGCTTTTTTATTGAATATAGATACAATTTTTTATGAATGAAGAAAAGAATTGTAAAGTCATTGGGTCCTACCTTGATGTCTCTAGGGAAAAGTTTGATATGATGATGGTAATAAGCAAAGTATGATTTGGGTGTGAGGTTGAGTGAGACATACCCAAAGGGAGCTTTTTAATATGACTGGATAGTCTATGTGAGGCACCCTGTTTCTTTGGATTGTGGGGTCCCCCTCTGCTTTTACAGATTCCTTTGAAAAGTATGACTGGATACCTTTCTGGTGCTTATTGCTGTTTTTTGTGCGTACAACTGGTACTAATTAGGTAACATCTTTGCATGGACAAAAAAAACAGAAGCAATACTAACACAAAACGTGTCGCATAATTTGCCTTTTACAGAACAGTGTAGGAACCATCTCTTCAACTACCAGTCCCCCAATGTTAGAAAAACGAATTACTGTCTAAAGGAATCAGATTCTCTAGTGTACCCAAATGAGAAAAAGATTAACTCGCCACATTGGTTGCTTTCTTTGGAAGCAATGGAGAAAAATATATATTTTAACAGCTACCAACTAAAACACATTGGTCTAGTCTAGAAACCCCACAGTCACAGATTAGACGATATGTGTGTGTGATGTGGTTAATCACTGCCAAGTAATTATGCATATGGTAGGATGCCACTCTGAGGGTTTAAAGACTTTCAGAATTTATTCACTAGCCATAGATTTAGTAAGGTACTAGATTCCACATTATTGACAATATTGGAGTGGGACGATAGATATTGGCTGAGTCACAAGCCAGTAGAAATTACTAAAACACACAAGAGCAATGTTGCAACCGTTATGAAGTGCAAGCAAAAATTGAGAAGATTGAATAACATTCTGACAAATTATGGGGGTGTTTTGAGGTTTAAACCAAAGTTGGTTACAAATGACAAGAATGGTCGACTATGGATTCTATCCTCCCTTTATTCTTGAGTGTACTTAGGCAACACATTATAGAATAGGATAAACGGATAGATACAAATAAAAAAAAAAGTGTGTGTTTGTGGGGGGGGGGGGGGGAATGTCTGAATGTACTTAAAACTATCCAGCAGTCTCAGACGAGAGGCCTTACTGAATTTGAGGGGAAAGGAAAAAAGATAGATACTCCTTTCTTAAATAAGAGTACTGTACTAGAATGTTATCACTTATGAAAGCACAGAAGCCAGGAGAAACCGAAGAATTTGCCAGAAACCGACATTTAGCTTGCTTGTGCAACTTTGGAAAGCGAAATCAAGAAAGAATTCACGTCCAGTCCATGTTAAAAAAGCAAAAATGACAGAGGGAGGAATTCTGTTTTAAAGGACATTTTTCTTTTGAATAAAGTATATTAGTTACAAATTGTGGAACACAAAATGGCATGCTCTGAGATACGAAAACAGAGAAATCTGAATACATATGACGGAAAGCCAGAAAATCGAAAAGGTAAATATTACCTTTGACGAAGTTGCCCCTTACAGCCGTGGCAAAAAATGCTCTCATACCCCCATGCCCCTTGGTATACGCCCGACCTAAGACTGAGAAAGCTTCTGGCAAAAGATTGGAAAGGAGATGGCGTTAGACTAATCTACCCGCAGACAAAAATACCTATAAACTGGCCCCAACTGTTTTCCATCGAAACATCACGTCAGCCCGTAAAATCCAGATCGCAAAAACAATTGATGCAGCAGGGAACTCCTAAAAAACGCTTTACAGAAGCTTGCGCCTCAGATACAATCCCATCTCAATCTCTGTGACGTTTTGGCTGTTCATTTTGATGGCAAAATCAAAGAGATTTATCTAAACTTCCCTTCTATTATTCCTGGGCCACATGAGAGGCCTGCAGCCCCATCTCCTCTCACTGACTAACATCAGATTATGTCATTTCAAAGTAATCTCCTCAGAAATTACCTTCAATCTTCTGAGCTCTGTGAAATCCGGCTCTCCTTCAGATGATTGCCCTCCCACAGTTCTGTCAAAACTTGCTTCTGAACTGGCCCTGCAAATCTGTTCCTTAATCAATTTATCAATAAGTCTAAGAAAGTAGATTTAGACTGGAAGGCGGCCCATCGCTAACTACCATCTTATTTCCCTCCTCCCTTCATTAGCTAAGTTATTGGAAAAACATATCAATCTTCAACTGATAACCTACCTTGAGATTAACAGGCTATTCAACAGCTCTCCGTCTGGCTTTAGACCTCTCCACAGTACCGCAACAGCCTTGCTCGTGGTCACAGACCATATTAAATGCTCTTTTAATGCCAATGTCCCTACCATACTGGTTTTATTAGACTGGTCAGCAGCATTTGATACGGTGTATCATCTGTGTCTTCTTGGCAGACTCTGGGAGTTACGGGATCCAAGGAATGGCCCTTAAATGGTTAGCAGATTTCCTGTCCCAGAGATCCCAAACGGTCTTCCTTGGCCCCTACAAGTCTAGAACTATGTGACTGGACTATGGAGTACAGCAGGGCTCCTGTCTGAGCCCTACGCTCTTTAATATTTATATGGTCCACCTTGCTAAAATAGTCAGAGGCTCTGGGTTTGAGATTTCATACGCTGACGACACGCAGCTACTTTTCTCTTTTGGCTCCAACCTGTCCAGATCCAAAGCCTTTTTCTCCTCCGGGATGAAGGCCATAGCCACCTAAATGTTGGAAAACAGACTGCAGCTCAACCAGACGAAAACAGAAATTATGCTATTTGGATGAGCCCAACTTCTTTGCTTTCCTGACTGGTGGCCAGCTGAGCTGGACTCCGGCCCTGTACCCAAATTGGTAGTAAAAAAACTTTGAGAGTCCGCTTAGACCAATCTCTTTCTATGAGAGAACACACATCGGTCACCACCGGGTCTTGTTTCCATAATCTAGGTCTGCTGAGACGAGTCTTCCTTCTTACCACTTTCCTCAAAGAAAACCTTGGTACAAGCCTTGGTAATCAGTCGCCTTGATTACGCCAACTCACTCCTGGCCCTTATCAATGAGAATTTACTCGCTAAACTTCAGGTTGTCCAAAACACTGCAGTGGACCTGGTTTGCAACCTATCCCAGCGCTCGGCCACATCCCCACTTTTGTAGTCTCTAGACTGGCTTCCGGTGAAAAAGAGAATTATTTATAAATCATGCGGTCTAACCCGCCGTGCTCTCCACGGCCGAGCGCCTTTTTAACCTAGCATCTAAGCTTATGCCCTATATTCCATTGAGACTTCTTAGATCTTGCGATAAAGCCCTGCTCAAAGTCCCCAGGTTTAAGGCGGCCAGGGCAAGCTGCAGATCTTTCTCATTCCTTGCCCGCCATATCTCGAATAATCTGCCCACGCAACTTTGTCTCTGTGAAAATAGTTTCCTTTTTCGGAAGCCGCTTAAGACCCACCTATTTTAGGTTTAATTCCAGCCGGTCCTTACTGCCCTGGTTTTGCGCCGAGATATCCCTTCGGGTCTTATTTAAGAGCATAATAAAATAGAATAACATACAGAAAATCAACACTGAACTGTTTTTCTCTTGTGCGACATTTGAAGACAGTAGGCAATAGGGATTGCTCAGCTGCAAGATCAGTGTGTGATAATTGTAGTATGAAGGGGAAATTTTCTACATACTGTGGGAGTGGCAGGATAATAAAACAGTAAAGGTATGCAATGGACGTAATTAAATTGTATTGCAAGTTAAGGAAAGTGTTCAAGGTTATCCCACTGAAAAGTCAGGCGGACTGAGGCTTTAACTTGACAACCTTTTGGTCAAGGCTAACAATTTATCAGGGCGCCTTTTTAATAAGTTTAGCTAAACTAACTTAGCAAAAAATAGGAAGGATTTCCGCCAGGATATGCTAACGAATGATTATGTTGAGCCTAGTACCGAGTTTTAGAAGTAGAAAATCTGACGGTAAGGCAAAGTTCTGATGGGTGACAGAATAAATGTTCAAGCTTATTTGTTTGATATATTGCAGATCAAAATCATAACAAAATACTATTAAAAAAAAATTTAAAAGTAAAGAATCAAATTCTATGGATCTAAAAAAAAAAAAAAAAAAAAAAAAAAAAGTCAAATCACAAAATAGCTTGGTTTCAAATCACGTTCTTTTTTCTAAAAAGGTTAATAAGAGAAAACGAACCTATTGCATTCTTAAAATCATGTAAATTGTCTACCCACCAATTAGATACTATGGGCCGGATTACGATGTTGGGCAGGCGAAACCATTGCGGGAAAGGAACCGCCCGATCATGGGTCGCCAATTCCACAATCCCAATTGGGATGAGACTGCACATAGTGCGGTCAGAAAGTTCAATTTTTCAATGGGAGCTTGTACGGCGGGCTGAAAACTGAGGCCGCACAAGCACACATTGAAAAATTGAAGTTTGTAAACACCTCTGCACCTTGACCCCTAATAATCACATAGGATTTCCCCACAGGTTTAAACTCTGACCGCCGCCATCCTAAAACAGCGGTCGAACTTTAAACCTACCACGTCATCCGGAAATGCTCCGGCCGCTGATTGGAGGCTTTCCGTCCTACATCGTAATTGAGCCCAATATACCAGCAGTTATAAGCATGAGGCCTTTGGGATGAATTTCCATCCAGACACCAGATTCATTTCTAATAGAATTCCTTCTACAATCTTCCATTTTAACATGTTTTTGACTTAGATAAGAAGTAATAACACCAGAATTCTGTGATTATACGATGTTAATTGATAAGTGTGAGATACAAGTGCCTATAACTTATGTTTAGGTTAAAGCAGCAGTACCTGATTAACGTGTCAACTCATTCAATCATTTATCGATCACATCAATAGAACCCAATTTAAAGGTTAAAAATATTGCATAACAGTAAAACAAGGCTTTGCTTGCAAGTGCAAAATGCCATGTGTGAACTCTTTATATTCAGTTTATGCCTCAATTTCATAGACCTTTACATAGCCACGACACTTTATAGTGTAAAGGGCTATACATAAACATTCTATTTTAAATAAACCAATTTATCAATTTAAATATCAAATGCACCAAGACGATAACCAAGTCTTATATTGCATCTCTGCACTAGGATCATCAGTTACTTTTCTCAGTGAACCTGCAGTTCTCTAAAAACTGGAAACAATATTTTTGTCCTTACTTGACGAAACATGGTGCAAAATATAATCAAAGATGAAAGTGATAGCATATTTAGTTGGTAGATAGGACATGTATTTGGTGTTCCGTTCATAATCACATGCTTTTCAACCATCAGCTTTCACATCATTAATGCTGGAACAAGGCCCACTCTAAGCATCAGTATCTATCTTATTAGCATACACCTTTCCATATTTTTCCAAATACGGCCTGTAGAGCACATGTATGGTCTGACCAAAAGTTGAGGTCTCTCACTACAATCTTCTAAATCCTCTCGACTACTGATCTGCATAATTTTTTCGGTAGAGCCTAGCAGCGCGCATGCACAGCTCTGAGAGGCATGCAGTATCTGAACATGGGCTTAAAGCACCGCCCATGTTTTCAATGGGCTCCTGTTACTGCCCTTCGTAAAGGGCTGCTTTTATTTAGTGGATATGCTTAGTAAGTTCCACCTTTTGGTGATGCTGTCCCTCCCAGGCGACTGACCCCGTTAAGGTGGCCTTACTCTTTTTAGGTCTTGCCTGGCGAAAGCAGCGCATGCGCTGCTCTCGCCATGGAGAGGACCTTTTGGAATCGATTCAGCCAAAGCTGAATGCACGTGCGTCCAAATGGACAAAGATGGCTGCTCTCGCCATCCGCAAAGCTAAACATGCACGCGTAGGGACAAAAGAATGCACGCGCACGTGAACAGCCCGAGCATTATTTTGTCCCTACGCGTCCATGGCGGCTTTCGCTTCCCCAGACAGTCTGAAGGGACCGGCGGCAGTGCGCAGGAATCCCCAACGGCACGCGCAGCCATCGCTCGACCCCAGAAGCTGGCGCAAGGCTTCCCACGACAATTGCTTGTTGTTCAAATGGGAAGTAATTCATTCGGAAACAAGTTTGTACATTTCAAAGAAAAATATAACTCATTTTGGACGCGGCTTGTATATTGAACGAATTGCAATCTCGTAGGCATTGAATCCGCATTACTAGCCGAAACACAAAATAAACTGTAGCGCACAAGACAGGCTGTAGTTTAGACTTCTTTGGGGAACATCGATTCGTATTGGCTTAATACTGGCGCACGCGGTTTCTCCCCAAAGTACTTACTGAATTCACTAAGAAATATTTACGTTTTTATAGTCTGTAATCTGGGTCCTTTGGCAACACTTTGCAAAGATGAGCTCAATCCAGGGTCAAAGGAAATGCACACAGTAAAAGTTATGGTCAGAAAATTAACTACACATGCAAAGTCTCCTCTGCCTGCCCAGCTAGTGAAAAGTAAGCAGCAAGGCCACAGTTTTACTAAAACAAACATTTAGTCTTAACATTCTGCAGCCAACACAAGTCAAAATGGGAAGCGCGACAAAGCAAAGCAAAGCCCTCATCACACACACACACACCACAAATTGGCACCTCTCACCACCGCTCACCTCAGTGCTTCACACGCTTTGCCTTGCCCCCCCCCCCCCATTGGCACCTCTCACTGCCCCTCACCTCAGGGCTTCATGCGCGTTTCCTTGTCTATCTTTGCCATCAAGTTTCCGGTGCCTGACATTTGCACAGCTTCATGCACACCCCCGCATCCGGTTGCTGTCTGCAAACCCGCACAATGTTCTCATCTTAGGAATCGCAGCTGGCAGTGCACAGCAATATTAAAAATAGCGCCATGCATTTGAAATGCAAAAACAACAATTGATGGACAGAATGCAGAACAATGTCATACATTCACCCCAGTACAGAGATCTGGGCCTAAATCCATCGTTTTTGTGCTCACCATGCCATTCCAGTTTGAACCCAGCCATATGCAAATCAGTCTTGACCCTGTGCCCCATGGGAACAGTCCAGCCCGAACTGCCAAGCCAGGTCCTCCCTGGACTGGAAACAAGCATCCTAGGACCGGTTTCGGGCTTTCAGCCCTCATCAGCCAGGATAGCTTGATTCCAGTGGCATGGAGAGCAAGGGACTCACGTCTGAGCATACCCTTCCCACTCGGGGTGACAAATGCAAAAACAACAATTGATGGACAGAATGCAGAACAATGTCATACATTCACCCCAGTACAGAGATCTGGGCCTAAATCCATCGTTTTTGTGCTCACCATGCCATTCCAGTTTGAACCCAGCCATATGCAAATCAGTCTTGACCCTGTGCCCCATTTTAACGCTTTTCGCCCTAAGTGGGATGGGTATTCCCAGACGTGGGACCCGTGCTCACTACGCCACTGGAGTCAAGCTATCCTGGCTGATGACGGCTGATAGCCAGAAACCGGTCCTAGGATGCTTGATTCCGGTCCAGGGAAGACATGGCTTGGCAGTTCGGGCTGGACTGTTCCCATGAGGCACAGGGTCAAGACTGATTTGCATATGGCCATGTCTAAACTGGGGTGGCGTAGTGGGCAAAAAAACGATGGATTTAACCCAGATCTCTTGACTGGGGGAGAATGTCTGCATTGTCAGCATTCCGTCCATCATTTGTTTGTTGTAACGCTTTTCGCCCTAAGTGGGATGGGTATTCCCAGACGTGGGACCCGTGCTCACTACGCCACTGGAGTCAAGCTATCCTGGCTGATGACGGCTGATAGCCAGAAACCAGTCCTAGGATGCTTGATTCCGGTCCAGGGAAGACATGGCTTGGCAGTTCGGGCTGGACTGTTCCCATGAGGCACAGGGTCAAGACTGATTTGCATATGGCCATGTCTAAACTGGGGTGGCGTAGTGGGCAAAAAAACGATGGATTTAACCCAGATCTCTTGACTGGGGGAGAATGTCTGCATTGTCAGCATTCCGTCCATCATTTATTTGTTGTAATGCATTTGAAATGCAGCCAGACTTCGGGGAGCCTGGGCCCAACTCAGCAAAGCCCTTCGCCGACTAACAATGACCGCCAAGTAACAATAACTTTTCCGCGGGAAACCCCTGGTGCCCTTCATGGAAAACCGAGTGAGTCACTCCTTGCTTGCGCCGTCGCCATTTTTCGTATGCGCTGCTATTTTTAGTCCGGAATGGGTAATGCCTCGCAGGCACACTGGGATCACTCGGCAGTAACGGACAGTGGGAACAGGCGCAGCACATGTGGGACTGTCGGGCGCTGGGGCGAGGCCCCTGTCTGCTGGAATGACCGTGTAAAACAGTGCATATGTCGTGTAAACAAGCGCATATGTCTTGGATCGTTATCCATTCCTTGTATTTACATAAAAAAATATGTATCTGAATCCTCACGCCAATCAAGCACATTGCATCCGGTTGAATGTCAGTCTTCTTCCTTCCTCTTGTAGATAATATATAATAAACTCTTGCTTTGCCTACCGCAAGTATCGCCCTCTCTACTCTCTTTGAGCCTTCCTAATCGCGCCCCTCCCCGTTCCCTCCCCTTTCCTTTCCTCCCCTACTCGTTCCTCCTCCTCCCTCTGACATCACGCACTGTAAGTGAATGAGCTTTAAACAGGGCATTTGCATTAGCTATGCTCGGGCACAGCCTCTAAACAGCCCCGTGCTCCCTACCCTCCTCCGCCACCGGGCACATTGTTCACCCGAGGACCACTGACCCTCAGCCCAGGATGGACCTAGGACCTATCCTGGACCAGCTAGAGTCCGGAGACCAGGAGCTGGTGCAACAGGCCCTGCTGGAGTACAACAAGGAGGTAGGAGGAGGATCTGGAGGGAGGAGAGGTAGGGGCCGTGTGAGGGGCAAAGGGGTGCAAGTGAAACAAGAGTGTGAGGGAGGGAGTACTAGTCTGCGACAAAGGAGGGAAGAGCTAGAGTGTATCAGGAAGAGGAGGAAGGCCCTGTGTGAGGAAGATAAGGAGGGGGCGGGCTGGTGCTGAGTCTGGTAAATAAAAAAAACTAACTCGGGGTGTGTGAGGAAGAAGATGGGAAGTAGCCCGGATTAAGAGCTTTCATTAAGTTAAAGCCATTTGCTTTGCTATACAATACCATTAGCAAAGCAAATAGCTTTAACTTAATCAAAGGCTGAACCTGTTGCATTTTCAATGCTTGTATTAAATTTATGGTCCTTTGTGCACTCTTCTTGTTTGCCTCGGCTGTGTAGAAGCCCGGAGCCTACAGGGACGCCACAATTTGCTTGAGATGCCTTTATTTATGCCCCCTGCTTTCACTTTCACCGTTGAACCTCTATCTGGTTTCTAACTATTGACTCACTCCCCTTTCGTTCTCACCACTGACTCTCCTCCTCGAGTCTCTCCTACTAGGGCATAGCGACCGCTTCTCCCCAGCCCGAAAAGTGTCCTCCTGCCTTTAGCAGTTCTCCCGCCTACCTCCCAGAGAGCCTCTTCCTCCCCAACCAGGCACCTCCCCAGCTTTGAGCAGACTGTTGTGCTTTTCAAGTCCTGGGTCAGAAAGATTACCCAATAAGGAGCCACCATGAACATGGGTAACAAGGATGTCCTGCTGGAACTGGCTTTGCAGTAGGGTCCACAGCAGCCTAGTTACACCTCTGCCCGTGCTGCTGGCAGCCAGCATTTAGTGTCGACTCTTTCATGGCCCAAACATGTCTTTTAAATCAGCGTACTTTAATCTTAATAGTATGATGCACTACATTTTTTTTCTGTAAACATTTGCATTTCACAAGTAAAACTATAATTTGGCTTTTCTGCTGGACACATGGCACCAGCATTGCGAGCAGCCCACATGCAGCAGCTGCTCATGCCTTGCTCCTCCCTGTACCTCATGCCCATGTTCAACGACGCTTCGAGGGGGGGGGGGGGGGGGGGGGGAGTGGGGCACGACAGCATTAGGCACTATGAAGCCAGTTCCGGGGGAAGCCAGAAGTCTGTGCCACATTCTGAGCAGGTAGGTGTCAATGCCTATTCCTCAGCTGATCCACTCCTACGGCCTGTCCAGAGGACGGTCCAAAGCAGCTGCAATGTGCAGAGTTTGGCCGAGCTACACATTTACACAAAGCAAATCTTTCTTTCCACCAAAAAAATAAATAAATACACGTTTCCTTGTCGAGAAACTCCTTTATTTGCATCTGCCGCTTTCAAGATACCATACCAGTAGTTCAATGCTCTTCGCTGATATCTGGAACGGATATTCATTATTATCCCAAGCTCAAGTTTTAGTGCACTATTCACAGAACCTTTTGTTAAACCAAGTTATTTTTTCTAAATACTAGTTTCTTTTTTTGATTAATTTTATGCATTGTTCGGGAAGAATCTCACATCCACACAACAAGAAACGAGTTATTTTTGCATTATAAGCCTCACTGAGGGCTTCAATTGATGTGTGAACCAGTGCAGAGTTCATCTTCTTTAATGTTCCTGTAACTGCGTACGCTCTGTTCTTGTTGACCACTGTAAGAGTTGACATTAAATTTGTACTTAAAAATCAGACCAAAATACATTTACTCAAGCACAATCTCCAAATTCACTCCTAAGCCACAAGTGCATTTAAAATATCCGATTTGTAGGATTTAAAAATACAATTTGTTTTTGAAACATTAAATCATTTATTTCACAATAGTCTGCAAAGGCATTTGCTAGAGAGATTGATATAAATAAGAAGGGGGGTACCAACATACAACCTTGACATAGCTCAGTGGGTATGCGAGTATTGAGTTAGAGATCCACTACCACTCTTGTCCAGGCACCTTCATGTAGTTGCATTATCAGTTTCAATACAGCTAATGAGATATTTCAGTTTATCGTATTTTCCCATAGGAGGTCACGATAAATGGGTACCCTCCTCTTAACCTAGTCTTCGAGGATTAATTTTAAGGCAAAACATCCATCCACCGTAGAATAGCCTTTCCTAAAAACCCAGCTTGGTCATCGGTAAAACTGTTTCTTATCCAACCTATATGGCTAGGGATTGCAGCAGATGTTTATCATGTATTTTACCGGGTATATCCAATAATGTGCTCATACAAGAATGTTTTGGACATAACACCTTTTCATATATAGGAACTCTTACGCTCCTCTTCCGAGACTTTAGTTATCGTGACCCTTAACTAGAGGTGCAAAGAGTGGGTTAGAATTAAGGCCCATTCCCAGGGTGCAGACCTCAATATGTCCGCATAGCTTTTGATTAGCTCTACTTCTTTTACAAATGGTATTAAGTCTTTCAAGTCAGCCTTAGTAATAAGACACTAAAAGTTGCATAAATGACAGTATGCTTGGTTATTTATTTATTTTTTTACTCCACAGAGCTCAGTGATGTAGTTGGACCATTCCTCCTCAACAACTGGAGGGGTTTCAATTTTCTTCCATCCGCTCCATGTTTTATATTCAACATTACAGAACGATTTGGTACTCCTGAATCTGGGAGCTGCTACTGCTTCGAACCATATGTTCTGTTTTCTGATCCGGTAATCATTTTAAGTTTGTTCTTGCAATCCTCCTACATTGTTTAATGAGGTGTACTCATTTTTCTCTCACTTTTAAAAGCCTCGCATATGCTCTTGCTCAACTGCATGTTTGCTTATTCTTTTATAGACCCCTTTCGATCCTTCAGTGTACTTTGTGTGATGAGGACACAATTGGACTAATCACACGTATTAATTATCCATATTCTTTCAAGGGTTTTTTTTTTTTTTAGCTCATGCCACTAAAGGGAATCAAAAGGTTGTCCATCATTATAGCTTTTGACCTTTTCACTTCTGAAGACCATACGATCCTTCAATTATCATTACAATGTATTTGTTGGCCAATACTCAAATTTCCCCCAACTTCATGGTATAAAATAAAGGCACTTATGGTCGCTTCTCAGTGAGTCCCCAATCTCAAGGTCATAGAATGATAGAATAATTGAATGACTTCACTGAAAGTTGGATTAGGACTTGGATGGAGGGAAGATGGCGCCCGCTGTGTTGGAGACGTAAACTGCTGCTCCTGGACCCCTCCTATCTCTTGGGGGTGCAATTTAATTTTGATTATACAGAATGCCCTGCCCCACTGCTATGTCCTAACAGCGCCGCACCTTGGAATGATTTGGATTGTCTGCGCTATCCACCAACTGCGATCTCCTCTGAGCCCACATTTTGCCTGGTGTGTTTCTGGATTCACGCTCTTGCTGCATCAGCGATCCTCGCGGTGCTTTACCCCGGCAGCTCCCACGGACGCGATGGCTCCAAAAGCTACGAGAGCTGGGAAACCTCATGTATTGGCCGATACTTCCGGGATAGCGAAGGGAGGTCTTTGCTCGCTTCGCAGCAGTACCGCCACCCTCGAAAGTACTGCTGAAAAACTGGACAAAAATCACGCAGGTGAGTCGGGGGGGGTGGGGGAGGAAATGGCATTCCCTTACTGTTTTCATCTGTCTTCTAAGATTAGAAAGTTCCAGCCGCCCCCCAAAAAAACTGATCTGGATAGCGTCCTATCCTATCAGGATAGCGATGCTGGTACTCAGCAGAACCTCCCTGTGGAGGCTGATGTTGCCCTTCTGGACAAGGAGATTCCAGGCAAACAGGACAAACTGACATTTGGTTTGGGGGCTTTAACTACTAATGGAGGCTAGGGGAATTTTGGATTAGGACAAGTATCTCACCCGCTTTAATGGGGGCGGGTATCCCCAGTGATCGCACTGAGCCAAGCTGGCCAAGTAGTACAACTCCACAAAGATAATCTAGGAGGTAATTAAAGATGGCCAAAGCATCGATCTATGATAAGCAGGGCAAAGGGCAACATCGGCAACCAAGACACTGTAAAAGATAGATTATGGGGTCATTTCCTTTCGATGTCGGATCCATCTAACTCATCAGGATATGAGATCCCTTCTATCCTTAGTCCAAGGCCTGGAGGAGAATCACCCGGCAGCTGCTGGAGTGAAACTAGTAGCATACACCTTGAGGATGAAACTGCTGGCAATTCCAGAAGTGGCTTAACAACGGTGCGGAAGAGGCACGAGATGCTTGAGGGAGTTGTCAAACCAGAGATACAGGTGCACTGCAATGGCGAGTCTTTTACAACAGGGCATGGAGCCGTCGGAGGGCCCGCATCTAAACATCCGGAAGAGAGACTGCTAGAAAAACCTGAGGAGATATCCCTGGCCGTGATTTACCAAAGTATTATGGCACACAGAAAGGAGACACAGAGCCAAAGGATGCAGGGAGCATGTAGAACACGTCAGAACTCCATAAGGCGCATTGCTAAAGCAATGCTCAGAATTTGCAGACAGGATTGCTGAAGCAGAGTCTGAAGCAGAGCGGATTTTAACCTTGGAAGACAAACTTGCTGCTCAGAGATCTATAACCGAGGAGATACGCCCTGAGAAAGAAGACACAATGGAAACTAACGAATCTGGAGAATCACCTACGACGGAATAACTTCAGAGTCTTGGGTATATCGGAGGGCACTGAAGAAGTCCGAATATGTATTTCTGACCTCTTCAGGGATGTGGAATTCTTATAGCCCAACGCCCAGGACATATTGTTTGGGGTCAAGGGCAACAGGTTTTCATGTGTATTTTCTCCTTGGGACAAGTAGGCCCAACCCCCTGCAGCACAAACCCTTTGGTTGCCCGTTTGCAGTACCACATTATGAATCAAGGTAGGGCACTGTCTGCAGTTAAGGTAATATTTTGGTCATATGTTAATGCCATTCAGACTTGTATTTATGGTTCATTAATCGAAAGCCTTTATTATTAGGGTGAGTGCTCTAAGTAAATGTTGTAAGCTCTGACTGCACTACTGACACTGGTTCCAGTAAAAAAAAAATGTGTACACACGTTTTCAAAGTTTAGCAGTATGAGGCTATGTATAATGCTCCCAGAATGCTCTCTAATTTGATGCAAACATTTGCAGAATCTTGAAAGCAAAATTGATGATTCTTTTCTTTCAAAAAAACAATGTTCATAAAAAAATAAAAGCAGGAAAAAAATTATTTTGCTAAACTATAAACTTTCGAGTACTATTTCTTTTCAGCATCATTTAGTAATATGTGTTGATGCATACTAGAATTTCCCCAAAATCAGTATAACCAGTTTCAATAAGATTATGGGAAACACTACATGGCACCAAAGGGACAAGTGGAGTTTGTTACAGGACAAGTAGATTTATGAAGCAACCTGCCCCATGGACAAGTAGATATTTTATAAAATTCCACACCCCTGCCTCTTTGACAAATACTTTCTAGAACTTTCACAGTGGAACTGGGTGCAAGAAATACAGAGGGCACATTGATTCTCTTTTAAACAACAGCGGAGACCGGGACAAATTACTCTTAGACCCAGGGCAATTTTGATATGTTTAAATCATTTTTTGGCGCGCCTGGCACAACCGGATGAGAAGAGGGCAGGGAAGTGGAATGGGTTTTTCGTCAGACCCGACTTTTGCCATCAGACAGTCGAAAAACGCTGGCAGCTCCGGCAACTAATTCCACTATTTAAAGGGCAAGGGCATCCTTTTTGCCCACCATGTTCCATGGACCTGCCACTCCTATCTACTCTGAGTGTTCTGTTAATCTCCCACTCCCCTCCCACCTGCCTAGCATTGTCAGATGACTGTAACCTGTCCCTGCCTGTCCACATGCCATGCCCCTATCCCCTTCCTCCTGTCCTCCATGGTCCATTTCACTGCCACACCCTTCTGCCCTCCCTGGTCTGTTGTGCTGCAACTGCTCCTCTTGCCTGCCCCGCGAGGTCTGTTGTGAGGCCCCTTCCCCTGAACTCTCTTGTCTGTGCCCAGGTCCTGACCCTCCCTTCTATCCTCCATGGTCCTTTGTGCATGCCCCTGCACCCTCCTTCTTGCCAATCATAGCCATTTTTCTGCCACTAACCCTCCCGCTTGCCATGCATGGTCTTCTGTGCTGCCATGGCCCCTCCCACCATCCCTGTGTGGTCAGCTAGCTGCCCCTGACCCCCTCCCACCTTCCCTCCATGGTCTGTATGCCATCATAGTCTCACTGTTGCTCTCCATGGTGTGTCTTGTTTCTAGTGCCCATCCTGCCTGACCTCCATGATCATCTGGCTGTTCCTGCCCTGCCCCCATGCCCCCAGCCCTCGGTTTCCATGTGCAGACCCCTATTCCCTCCCTCCTGGTTTGTCTGTTCTATTGTAATGCCCCTGATCAGTCCCTCCTGCCCTTTATGGTCTGTTATGCTGCAGCTTTCTCTCCTGTCTGCCCATTATGGTCAGCTAGCTACCATTGCCTCTTTCCCCTCTGTTCTCTGTTGTCCATGTGCATGGTCCTGTACCCTCCCTATTGCTTTCTATGGATTGTTGTGCTGCACTCCCGTCCCGCATGCCCTGATCCAATGTACCATACTTGCGAACATTTTGAACTTGGTAAAGGGGAGATTTTGAAAAAAAACTGGGGTATTGATTTTCCCCTTTGAGTTACATTGAAAAAGAGGAGATTGTAGACAGGAGACAGATCAAATAAAGCCCATTTGAGCTTAAAAACATTGGACGTTTCCTGGTTGAAACGGGTCTGTTGGTATGTATGGTTGTACTACCACTGCCTCTTCCTTCTGCCCACAATGGTCTATTATATTGCCACAGCCTCTCTTGCCAGTCCTGTATTGTTGGTTTGTTGCCCCTGCCCCCCTTTCCACTGCCCTCCATAGTCTGTTGTGCTGCCACTGCCCTTCCTGCCTGCCCAGTGTGGCCAAATAGTTTCCTCTGCACTCTCCTACCTGCCTTCAATTTTCAGAGTCCGTTCCCCTGGCCTCTGCCTCTCAACAGTATCCCAATGAACAACTATATTGCTAATATTCTATATTTATTACAAAAGTGTGGAACGCCTGAAGTCATCTTGATGTAATCAAAACTAATACCTAGAGCATTTCCTTCAGAAATTACATATATGAGAGGGTCTTATTTGCATCAAAATTATGGTTAGTGCTCTAAAAAACTAAAACGAGAACATATTTTCTGAGTTTTCAAATAGCGACAAAGAACTTTTAAGTTATTTGTAATCTTTATGTTTGTTTATCCATTTGACCACTTGATTAAATGTTGCACCTAGGGGAGAGGATGTGGTGTTACTTCCAGAGCTGCAGACTTTGCAACTGACGAACCAGGTTGGAGTTTCTGCTTCAGCTCAACATTCTGTGATTCTGGTCAAAATCACTTAATCTCCCCATGTCTACAACCAAAATTAATTTGATCTTGTGTGATGTAACCAATGCTCATGTAAAGCACTCCAATACCTGACAAGTCTGCACTATATAAAACTGCAAATACACAAAAAATAAGTGTTTTTCACACTTCTGTATTGGGCTACATGTGGGCTACATCTGGGTGATATTTGTGCTGCATTTGGGCTCTTTTGTCTCTGGTGGCCATCTTGGGAGATTTGTTATGAAGTTTCCTAATTTCCTCATTTACTGCAGTCTCCTCAGTAGGAAATACTTTCAGTTTTTTACTTTGATTCCATCAAGAAGGCTTTCAGATGTGTCACACATTTGCCATAAATTCAGAATGTTAGCACTCTTGTTGCTCATTAGATCACTGTAGTAAAGCTACTGCTCACCACGGAAGTCTGCTGCTGGTATTAAAAGTGCATGTTTGTCTGCAAGTCAGAATTTTTTTATGAAATAGAAGAGGATTTGAGAAGTCAAAATGTGCCCTAATTTTTCTTTCTGCAGCACTAATCAGAATTTCTATGGCAAAACGAACCACCTCATTTTGTTCCTTTGTAAATTAAATGTTTTAAGTGTTACCACTTTATTCCAATCAAGATGGCTTCAGGTCTGCCATACTTTTGTCATAAGTAAGACTGTTAGCGCTCTAGTTGTTCTGTAGAACACTCTGGGAAGCTGCAGTAGAACACAAATGAATCAACTGACAGTCTCTGCCCTTGTTGGATGTACATGTTTTACTGAGAATGTCAGACTTCATTCTCACATGACTGAGAAAGATGATGTGAATTTACAGAAAATATGCTCTCAGTTTAGCTTATAGATCACCTTTCAAACCTTTGTGGGAAAAGCATGAGAAAATAGTTCTCTCAAACATGATTCATGATATCACAGCAGAATGCTTTTTCACATGGTAAAATCACCTTAGAACACACCACAATTCCAAAAATGAGTATGGTACCATCAACAAATGATTTATAATGTAACTAAAGTCTTAAAACCTTCTATTAACTGCAATGCTTTTTAATGAGGTGCCATGTATATTGGTCCCAAGATGGCTGCCAACACTTCTTGGCTGAAGTACTGACAGCCAATCAGATCTCACGATGAGATGTGTGGTTAGGCTCCGCCCAGATATATCTATCTTTTTAACTCTAATTTTCTCAGGAGCTACTGAACGGATTTACACTATTTAAGCAAAAGGCACGAGTCTGAACTGAGGACTACCTCTTTGCCAAATTTGGTGTAATTCCGTTCAGCAGTTCGGGCTGTAGCTGCGTAAACAGGTACTATGGGAAAATGCATGGGGAAAACGCGTTTTGGGACCCCCCCTTTTTTCTCGGCCCCTGCTTGACGAATCACCGTGAAATTTTCAGGATAGGAGCGGACTGGAGCTGGCCAAAAGTTTGGAAAATTTTGCGAAGATCCGTCAATCGGCGCCAACGTTATTCCAAATAGAATGTTGCGGATTTCCTATGGAAAATAGGTCCTAACTACCTACTGGCGACTGCCAGTAGGTAAAATATATATATATATGTATCGCATTATACAGTCATTCGTACGATTGTTCTATTCTCGGTCACATGGTTGCTGTTAAGTGGATAGGGAACTTGTAAATAAAGAACCTGCTGCATAGCCATCTCAGTGTATGAGAGTCACATGGAAAAATACTAGCAATAAATCGCAATGAAGTAAATAATGCCCAACTGACTAAATTTACCTACATCTATATTTCAAAGAAACCATGAAAAGTACGGAAGATTTCTTAGCCAAGTCAAATTGCGCAGGATATGTGCAAATAAATGGTCACACAGCAGCGCCAGCAAATTTGAGGACTTTCAATAACAAATATTCTAACAGCAGCCACATCGAATGAAAGGACAACAATCTCCAAATATGAACATCACATAATCAAATCTGGTGACCCTATATTAGCAAATCGAAACGATCTCATTTCACCCCTGGACAGTCTGTGTTGTCTCGATGAGCATACTCCATAAATTGAGTTTTACAAAATACAACATGGACGTTCTTGAATCTGTGGGGGGGTGGGGGGGGGGTGGGCTCCTACTAGTAGGGATCTACCTACTGGCAGGAAAGGGTAATTGTGAATGTCCATTAATCACTTTAATATCAATTTTAGATGGTCTCTCAGAGCTCCTTAAATTTCATAGACCAAAAAATAATGAAAAAAATACCACCATGCTAATCTGAACTTGCATTAATGGCACTCATAAGAGAGTTCTTCCTGAAATTGTGTTCGACTATATTCACTCCGATTTCAAATTATTCTCTCTCCTGCTAGATGGTCACAAATTCATTTGAGGAGTTTTAGGGCAATTACGTATCCGTCTTTGGGAAATCTGATCAATTTGCTGTATAAAAATAAACAACTATCATGCCCCAACAGATGTTTTCAAAAACGTATTATAATCATAATCACTAAACTACTGCAGTGAAAATGTAACTTGACACTTCCATTCACAGAAAGGCTCACACAGTTGGCACTGACAGCCCAAAAGTGTGCATAACCAAATATTTGCTGTTTTATTCAGCTTGTTGACTTATCGGGAATTGAAAATCCTCTGTCACAATTGACTTCATTCCACCATCTTTTGGCTTCCCATGCATCTCACTGCGTCACAAAAGTAAGCTGCAATCCATTTACTCAGTTATGTCCATCAATTCTTATGTGTACAAACATTTAGTTCATCTACATTCCCGTAACTGGCATGTTTAAGCCTCCTTATCTGAAAATGTTTAATTATATCACAGATCAGTTGAGAAATATTGTAAGGCAGAGCTCTGAGTTTCGTCAAATTTGTATTTTTATTTACAGTCAAGTACCCTGCTTTACATTTGTGTTGAGTTAGCCCTATGACCTGGTTGAGAGAATAAATAGGGTAATAAAGTTGAAGAAACTGACAGATCAGGTCTTCAATAAAGACACATCTGCAATCAACACTCAGTATACTATGCCACACTAGCAGCAGTGACTCCTTTTGGATTGTGTACGTAGGTCGTCATCACTATGTGTTTATCTTGGATATCAAACCAAGGAAATTAGTGACCATTGTGGCGCTTCTAGAATAGGGTTACTGAGGGTTAAGAATGACAAGAAGCAACATCAACAGGAGAATGGTATTTGTAGAGGTTCTCGCCCACGTGTGGTTCTAAGATTGAAAAACGAATTTGAAAGTAGCAACCACATTTAACATGGTAGTAGTAAATCATGTGGTCAGATCCACAGAATTAATGGTGGTTTGGCACAATTCGGTGAAATTGAAGAGTTATCTAAATGGGAATCTATGTCTAGGTTCAAGTTGCTGAGAAATGTACGTTTTGGCCACGACGAAGGAAAGGAGTTGTTTGGATATAGTCAGAAAAGAGTTGTAGAATGGTTTAGAAAGAAACATTGATCCAGAAGAGGTTATCGAGAGTGAGGGGTGTGAGCGAGTTGAGTGGTTTGAATTTGGGAGGGGGAAAAGTTGGGTGGTAACTAGAAGCTGCAATCTTGATTTCTCTCGCAGGCTCATTGTGTTTTCTTAGGGAATTGAGAGCAAGCAGCTTGGTGTCAGATGCAGCATATTTGCAAGTTTGTTGTTAAGTTTAAGGCCTGTTGTACTGTCGGTGTTGCGTGTAAGGAATTATAGACGTAGAACCTAGATGCAACTTCTTTGTCGGAATACACCAGATTTTAGAGGTCTGTGGTCTAAGGATATGTGGAGCTGTTGTGCCTATATTCTCTACTTTTTTACTATCTGGTGGTAATGTGCACCTTCACACCTTTTCCTTACTGGGACATGATAACGGCCAGAGAGGTGAACTGCCATAAATCTGCAATGCTGCTTTCTTTTTCACATTCAGCAGAATAGGTTTTCTTACCCAAGTACAGGCCACACTTTGCAGATGTCAGTGGGCTTATTCCGGTGTACCTGAGAGCTAACTAAATCCATGCCCAAGATGCTCAGAATAAGAAGATTCGGACATCTGCAGCAGATTTTATGAACTGCATATTCTGCATCTCTCCTGAATTTTAAGGGACTATATTCAGGGGAAGAAAGAAAAGAGGAAAGACTGGGGTGAAGGAAGAGGACCTGCAGGGCCAGATTTTTAAACATCAACACTGCGGATTACGACTGAAATACCCCTCCACAGTTCAGCTTTATGTTGTAAATAGACGGACGTAGACAGGCATCTTCTTGTAGAGTGGTTTATTAGGCAAGGAGCAAACACAAGAGCGGACTCTCCACAACAGAAGCCAACAGCAACTGCCTAGGAAGAGAACCTAGAATTCACCAGGCAATAGAGAACATAGAAGCATAAACATTCCAACAGCATAGAGAACATTGAGCATGTACTACACATCTTCTTCCTTTCTAAAGAGAACAAACAAAACAGAGCAAAAACAAAAAAAACAACAAAAAAAAAATCCATCAACGTACAAAATCTTGCAAGTAAGCTGGAGCCCTTCTAAATCGTGGGGTGCGATTAGAGACCAAAGGCATGGGTAAGGAAATAGGATAAGATGTACACGAATCTCCAGCACCCCCAACCACCTGAGGTGCAGCAACAACAGAGTTAGACTCCAAAGGCAGTGAAGCCAAAAGATATCCACTGCTTTCTTCCTCCGAAGAAGGAGATTCTCCAAGACTTTCCAGAGAAACACCTCTTCTATAGAGAGCTACACGCCTGAAATTCCAACACTCCCCATTATTAAGAATAACACAATGGTCCAAAACCTTCTTTACTGTAAAAGGTCCCTGGAATTTCGATAACCCTTTGATTATCCTGCCCCTTTTTACCTTGACCAAATCCCCCACACAAAAAGGACGCACAGGAGAAGTAGGCAGCAGCGCAGAAAGATTATTTTGCCCAGAAACCACCCTCTTCATCCAAGCAGGAATCAATTTAGAACCAGGGACTCGCCCCCTCATGATTTGAAAAGGAGACAGCTGACCATCAATTAGTGGTGTGGTACGATATGCCCACAACATTTCATTCACCATTTTCCTTACAATAGATCCATCAGTAAAAGCCATTTGTATGATGCCCTTCACCACCCTATTGGCCCTTTCACAGATTCCATTGCCCTGTGGGTTGTATAAGGATGTGCGATGAGGAGATATTCCACACCCCATGAGAAAAGATTGCATATCAGAAGAGATGAGTTGGGTACCATTATCAGTAATGATTATAGAAGGAAGACCCTCATCCTTGAACAAGTTTCCCAAAAATCTGATAGTGGTGTCAGTAGTAATATTGTTGGTAAATTCTACAACTAACCATCTTGAGTACACATCAACCACCACTATGGCAAATCTATCTCTCTCATGTAGTTCACCCATGGGACCAATAAAATCTAAACAAAGTGTATGCCACGGTGAACCTGGATTAGGTAGATGCCCCTGCGAAGTACCAGGACAAATCTTGAGTCTCTTTTCCCCCCTCTCTACATGTTGGACAGTTCTCCACCCAATCCACAACCTGAGAATCCATACCAGGCCACCAGAAATGATCTTTAAGACGACGTTGAGTGAGAGTTTGACCCAAATGCCCTTCATGTGCCAAGGCCAAAAGTTTGCTTCTTAGGCCACAAGGAGGTATGAATTTTTCCCCTTTTGCAATAAGATTGTTACCAACAAGCGAGAGGTCATCTAATACCTTGAGAAAAGGACGCACAGAAACTGACACCGCACTCTCCCTTCTAGAGCCAAGCGAAATAAGTTTGATAACCTCTTGCAACATTGTATCCACAACCATTTCTCGCTCCCAATCACAAGTTTGGAAAGCCCCTTCACCAACAAACACAGCATCTTGCACTGAAGCTACCGCAATATCATTAGAGGCACTGGAAGTCGAAGAATCAATAACTGACCTCCAATCTAAAGACAACCTTGAAAGACAATCAGCTTGGGTGTTTTTCCACCCCTGGATGTGTTGGACAGTGTATTGGAATTCTTGGAGCTTAGAGGCAAGCCTAGCCAGTCTAGCAGAACCCTTGCCCGTGCCCCCAGGAGAGAGAACTTTTATGAGAGGTTTATGGTCAGTTTTCAGCACAAACTTCACACCCCACAAATAAGTTCTAAAATACTCCACCGCCCAAGCAGCAGCTAGAGCCTCTCTCTCAATCACCGAGTAATTTTTTTCCGCATCAGTCAAGGTTCTAGAGGCAAAAGCAACCGTACACTCAGACCGATCATAAATTTGAGATGGCATAGCTCCCAAACCAGTAGCACTGGCATCCACAGTCACCACCGAACTCTTTTTAATGTCAAAAGGAGTAAGCACTTTTGCATCACGAATCTCTCTTTTGATGGCCTCAAAAGACTCTTGCAACTGAGAAGACCATACAAAACTAACACCCCTCTTTAAAAGTGACCTCATAGACAGTCTTATCAGAATTTTTTTTTACAAACTTGGAGTAGTATTCAATAAGTCCCATAAAGGAACGCAACTGATCTTTGACTTTAGGCCGAGGAGCAGAGTGAATAGCACAACATAAGTCTTGTTTTGGACGTACACCACTTGCACTAATAGTGTATCCTAGATAATCTATCTGTTCAGTCAAAAACTTACACTTGTCTCTGCGCAACGTCAGCCCAGCTGACGAAAGTCTATCCAAAACAATCCTGACAGTAACATTATGTTGCTCCTCAGAGTTACCATAGATCAAAATATCGTCTTGAAAAAACACGGTATTGCCCACACCTTCAAAAAGATCAGTCACCATCCTTTGAAACACACTGGCAGCTGAAATGAGACCAAAGGGCAAGCGTGTGAATTGGAACGTGCCAAAAGGTTTAATGAATGCTGTCAAGTGTTTAGAGTCCTTGTGAAGATTAATTTGGTGATAAGCACTTCTAAAGATCCAACTTAGAAAACACCCTAGCACCATGCAGAGTAGTGACCAGTTCCGAAATATTAGGGAGGGGAAAAGTGTCCGCAATAATACAGTCATTCAAGGACCTCAAATCAACACAGAAGCGGAGTTTGCCATCCGATTTTTTTGTAACGACAATGGGAGAAACCCATGGTGAAGCTTCCACAGGTTCAATAACCCCAGAAACAAGCATGTCATCAATCATATTTTTAACCTCTTGCCTGACAACTATTGGAATGCGCCTGGCTTTGTGTTGTACTGGAACAGAATTCTCCTTCAAAACAATACGATGGGAATATCCCTTGAGCTGGCCCAAACCCTCCCTGAATACCGAATTGGCCTTCTCTAGAATATCTTGTAAACCGCTGTCCTCAACAACCATTACTTGTGGAGAAGCACGAGGGCTGACAATTATCCCTAAATCATACTGATGGACCCACCCGAGTATCGCTGGACCCACCTTTGACACATAAACCTTGCCATGTATATTCCTATATGAAAAAACAATGTTCGCTGTGAAATACCCCACAATGTCAATGGTCTCGCCTTGATAACCACCCGGGGAGATGTCCTTGGGTAAAAGACACCTGGAACCCCATTTGTCCTTGAAAAGTTAATCAGGAATAATTGTGTACCTCGAACCCGTATCCACCATTAAGTACACCTCTTTACTATCAATGGTGAAAAGCGCTTTAGGCCTAGCTTTGCGCCTATCATCAACTTTCCCTGCAGAGTCATCATCAATGACCAAAATTTTATGACCCTCCTCATCAAACACGATAGAGTATTCGACAGTAGTGACCGAAGAGCGCGGTTTGCCGCGACAGACTCTCGCATAATGGCCCATTTTACCACACTTTAGACACTCTTGTTTAGCTGCAAAACAAAATTTTGAGTCAGATGAATGGACAGTTACCACATCTGTTACACATGCGAGGTGAAGACAACCTTTGTGTACTAGGAGGTTTGAGAGTAAAGTTCTTTTTTAAAACATTTTTGTTCTTCACTGCAGCAACGTCAGACAGTTCACCAGAAACAAGTTTGTTCCGAGTACTCTTGAGTCGAAATTTCATTAACGTCACTAGAAGGCTTCTTCTCCAATTCTTTCATATATCCTTGTGACTCTTCTACTATTTTTGCTAACTCAATAGCGGTTTGTAAGTTAGGATTTTTAGCCGCCCAAAGACGCTCTTGGACTTATTGTTACATTGCACAATAAGTTGGTCTCTAATGAGCTCATCAGTCATATTGCCAAACTTACATTTCACAGACATTTCTCTTAGTCTTTCCACAAAATTATCAATTGATTCACCCATCTTTTGACCCTTGGTATAAAATCTATACCTATTCATGACCAAATTCTCTTCTTTGGCATATCTGACTTCCAAGCGACAAATTGCTTCCTTATACTCATCCGGGACAGGTTGGCCGTTTGCCTGTAAGGCTTGTGGTAAATAGCGAAAAACGCGTTGACCTTCCTTGCCCAAAGAACCTAGTAACAGCGCTTTCTTCCTTTTCGCAGAATAATCTTGTGCATCCAAAGCGTCTAGATAGTTCTCAAACATTGGGAACCAATCAACCCAAGAGATGCTGGGTTGACCAGGACTAGCTAGAAAACTTGGGGGAAGAACTATCGACGGATTTTCATTGGTCATTTTAACAAGAGAATTTGCGCGCGTGTAAATTCAAGTACCAGAAAAGAATACAAACAGGAGAAACGACAGTACCTGTGTGTCTTTTAACGATACACAAAGGCGTGTTTATCGCCGCTGTTACAAGCACGCTGTACGAAGAAAGATCGCAGACAGACGATGAGCTGTGGCCGTAGTCAAGGCAACAGTGTTGATCAACCAAGATGGCCGCCACGTACAGGACATGTGGACGTCAGAGCGTGGAGACGCTAGAGCACATCTCACCGGACATTAGATTCTGAACGACGAAGGTTCCGCTACGCCGCTACAGAAGAGTTCTACGACGTCACCATTCAGACTGCAACCATCGAGAGCGACAGAGCTCCACCCGCACCAACTGCCATCTGAACGCCAGGCAGAACAGCAGACCAAGCAGAAGGCAACGGTGAGTAGCGACTTGCAGCTGGAGATCCCTAGAACTTGGCTCAGCCTCACACACCAGTAAATCGTACTTCAAGCGACTAAATGCTGTTTAACGAACCTTGAGGTCAGGGTTGGCAAATCAGCTGCCTTTGCGCCGACAAACTGCAGTAAATTCATGCCTTGACCGATGAGGGCATAAATCAGAAGACCCAGAAGTAGATTTCGAAAGAATAAACGTGGGTGTGGAGGGTGAAGATCTTCCGCTCTTGTGATGGAACTGCTGTATGCCTTAGGTATGCAGCGTGGGTTGTTAACCAGTAGTAGTCGCCAAAATTGTTGTAAATAGACGGACGTAGACAGGCATCTTCTTGTAGAGTGGTTTATTAGGTAAGGAGCAAACACAAGAGCGGACTCTCCACGACAGAAGCCAACAGCAACTGCCTAGGAAGAGAACCTAGAATTCACCAGGCAATAGAGAACATAGCATTCCAACAGCATAGAGAACATTGAGCATGTACTACACTTTACAGCTGGAATGAGCACTTGTATAGATAGTGTACACAGAATGTGCCAACCCACACCACTCATGTGCCGAAGGTTCTCCCTTAGCTCCTATGCAGAGTGTCAGGTACACGTGCTTTCAGGGTATCCAAACACTGAAGAAAGATAGTGCATACTAGCTTTAAATATGGCACTCCAGGAAGAGGTGTGTGGAGTGGTGGGAGGGGGAATGGGTGATAAGATGCTCCACAAACAGTTGACAACGTGAAGACTAAGAGGAATACAGCAAGTGCAGTTTAGTTCTTGTCTACCAAACAATGAAAGCTTTCCTAGTGAAAAGACCTGTTATCTTCCTTTACGTGGGCTTCGAGATCGCCCACTGCTTATCAATACTTAGGTTTATAGTCAGTCATTTGCTAGCTGCTTATTGGTTAGCTTATGTGGGATTTACTAGTTATTGTGTTTGTCCTCCCCTGGAGCCTTGCCGCATCACTAGCGTCCTTGCATTGCTCACTTTTCAGGTAAAACTGTGTTTTGTTTTTTTGGTGAAGCATTCTATAGAAAGTCATGTGTTTTACAGCTGTCTCCCTAACATACTTCACTCTCTCCCCCACATCACCTCTCCATATTGCTACTTCTCACCCGTGCTGCGGTAGCCCTCATGTACTCCCCCGCCCACTCCCCATGTTGCTTTCTAGCTTTAGTGCGTCTCCCACAGCTCCACAAAGTTCTCTTGTCCACTTGCTTTCCTTCCCTCGCACCAGTTGGTATCTAACCATTGCTTGCTTCCCTCCACCTGAACCATCTGCCTTTTCACCCCCATGCTCCATATTGCTTTGTCCCTCTTCGTTATTTTGTTCCCCTACCAGCTCCCTTTGTGCTGCTTTTGACACCCGTCACCAAATTTCAGATAGGTAAATAAAAATAAAAAGCACCCACGTCATTTTGTAGATGCACACCTAGAAAATGACAGGAGGCTGGGTAATTAACTTTTTTTTTTAGCATTCCTCTTTAGCCATGTTGCACAGAATATAAGACGATGCTGTACAGCGTCACCAAATTCCATTGGTAAAGTCAATTATTCCCAACGGCAAGACTGATTAGCTTTGCGGATGCCTGCTGTTTTGACCACTGAGACTAGAAACAATACTGTAAATTTTAGCGGTACCTCTCCCATGTGAAGAGCAGGACAGTGAGTTTAGAATTAGAATGCAGACTGGGAGCTGGTAATGTTGAGTGTTGTAATTTGTAGTGGCGGTAGCTACTAAGGGGACGGCTGGCACTGCCAGATGCTACCCCCATGTGTTCTTTTTTACACTGATGGTATATGGACAATCATGTAAGAATGGTGGTTTTCAAATGGGGATCACATTTACGTGTGGTAACAGGATGTTTAGGTGACGCTTATGCTTGTTACTCGTCCAATAAATATTATCTTGACTTTACAGGCTCCAAATTCCATTTAACAATGGCAATGATCCAAAATCACTGCCATAATAACCTAGAGAACACTAAGCTGCGGAGGTACGTACTTTACTACCACTGCAGATCGATTGTGTTCTCCGTTGGCTGGAACTGTCCTTTCAATGCACTACTGCATTATTAAGGTGGTGTACCTCTTTTAGGCAAAGATTTCTCCTGGCAAGATAAGCGGCCTGGCTCAATATATATGCGCTACACTAATTGCATCAAGTCAGGGTCAGCCAAGTCAGGCGAGTACCTACTGTTCGAAGGTTATGTCTTGCAACGTGGAGAATTTCTTATTGGTTTATCCAGTGCCACATGTTTAATGTTGAAGAGTAGTAAACAGTAGTGTTTAAAGAGAGTCCACGCTCACTGAAAGTAGTTATTCTTGAGCTCAATTTAATTCTACAGAACTTGGCTGCAATTAATTTGCAGGAAATTAAGGTAATCAAAGTTCTGAACAATTCTATTAATACATTCGGAAAAGATTCTATTGATTACTTCAACGCTACAATTGGGGTCACAGTATAATACCATTAAACAAATTGTGTTTTGTATGCGCCAGCTAAGCATTTATAGTTTCAAAACGTGTCAAGGTGCAAGATGTATAATACAACCAGGTGTTTTTTTAAAGTTCCAGGAGGACCAAATATTGGTTGGAAACGCTGGTACAAAAGTTTTGAAAGGTACATGGATGGAAAATTGAGGATTAACAAAATGTATTTTATTACACAGTTTAGGAACTGATGAGCAAAAAATGTTTGCCCATCTTCCCAAGGTTGACGCCAACAGCAATGAGTTTGTCAGTTGAATGAATACAAAAAGGCAGATGAATAAGTAACACTGTTGACAAGCTAGCATCATCAAAATACTTTTTTTCACAACAATATACCTTATGCGTTAAACAATTGACAATTATGTTGTAGTGTTAGATATTTTGGCTTTATCTTGTAACTTTGAAGGATCAGTTGAATATTGTTGTGTCAGATCATCTTTGGATGTTTCGATTAAAAGGTGCAAGAGTAATTATTGTGTAGTCGAAATCCTACTTTAGCGTTTTAGATTTCCAAAGGGAGGGAGAGTTGAGCCATTGCAACAAGAGGACTTACTAAACTTAAGGCATCAATTTCTTCAAACTCCACTGGCATGGTTATTACTCGAAGCAACTGCGAAATGAAGAGCTTCAAAAAAATTAAAAGTCCAGCCTGAAACAAAGTGAGCATTTCAGATGTGGTTCACGTTTCCATATTGCTATATCAGGGATCTTCAATCTTTTGAGTAATAAGAGCTACTTTCGTCAAACGAAAATCATTGCATGCTACTATTATTAGTGTTGTAGTAAGAGACCACATCAGGCAAGATTACTGGCCACCACGTCCACGATTACTATCAGTGATCACCTCAGTGCATCAGAAGGGTGCCAGAAGTTATGTAAAAAAGGTTGTCAATGTGGAATGCATATACTCAGGTAATGCATGCCAGCAACAGCTGCAGTGCACCTGGCACAACAGTAATCATATCAGGAATAACTGTCTGGACATGATTTATCACTGAACATTCATTAAACATTTTGTAAATTCAAGCCATTTTTTCACCAAACATCAGTTTATGAGTTCTGAAAATGCATATACTTTTGTCACAGACTACAGTTTTGCCATCCATATGTTCATTTAAGCTAGCAAAAAGCTACAGTTCGGAAGGTGGCGATTCACACAAGCAGCTGACAGGTAGCTGGAGAGCTACCAGTAGCTCATGAGTAACCCATTGGAGAAGCTTGGGCAAAATCTTTTGAACTGTCTAACAAGAAAAAAAACTGTATCCTAAGCAGGAGGGCGTTAGTTTTCAGAGATTAAGCAAACCATTAAAACAGATTCTTCTAGTGAACCAGTCAGAACCATTTATGCAGGATGTAAACTCGTCCAGACAATATAAACTCAATGTCAAAACAATATAAGTGGCGATCCTCATGAGAGATCGTAATTGGTAGTACTCCCTCAATTGTTAACAGAAGGCTGTTCTTCACTAATTACTTTTATTTTGATCATGTTTTAAGACAAATGGTCAACCACAGTTTAATTCCATATGATGTTGACCAATTGGGGTTTAGGGGTGTAGCATAATTGATATGCTGGGATACTTTTGGGAAGTTGTTCACAACAAGGACCGTATAATTCATACCAAAGCATGTGGCTAAGAACGGGTTTGACAATCTTGGTTGGAAGGACAATGGTACCTTGGGAATGGTTTTAAAATTAGGCATACCATGACCAATATCACTTGTATCTTTGCACAGCAGTGAAGTGCACGAGATAATGGATGTTCATAAGAATATATCTGAAAACAGGGTGGATTGGGTTAAGAAATGTATGCATTAGACTAAGGCCACAGGTGCAAGCGCATCTTTCAACAGTTGAAAATGGATGGAGTCCTTGAGCAAGTCAATTCCTCAGAGTGAGGTTTTTCACCACAGTTGAAGCACCAAAAACCAAAATAAAAATCGAGAAATTTAGTTCTGTGCGGTCATTAATTGTTAAAAACATTCTGGTTGATTGCAGTCCCTTACCCAAGATCTTAGAAATGTTTTCACCGTTGGGAAATGCTCAATTCTTTCCCACCATAGACCTGAGCTCAGCGTATCACCAGATCAAGTTATGCAAATAATCAAGATCTTTAACTATTATGGATAAACATTTTGGAGTATACAGATATCTAAATAAACTTTGGGTTAGCACCAGCAGCCTCTGTATTCCAAAAGTTGATGTTTAATCTTTTTCAAGGTGTGAGTGGGGTAAATGCCTTCCTGGATTATCTATTGGTCCATGAAGGTTAGAAAGAATATGACTAAGTCACAGATCAAGTGTTTGGAATACTGGGAAAGCATGGAATGACTCATGCTGAAAAAGTGGAAACTCCCAAATGAACAAGTTGAGTATTGGGAACCCTTAACTTATGAAGGGTATCAAGCTCAAAGGAGACCCGGCTATGGCCATTACCGATGTGCCGCCACCTAATGTAGAATAAGTCAGGTCCTTTCTAGGATAAAGTGAATAATACTCATAATTTTAGGAAGGGTATGCAGTAGTTACTGAACCTTTAAAAAGATCACTACAAAAAGGAGAAGCTTTTTTCCTCGGGATTTCAATAAAGTGGAGCATTTGAAAAAACTAAAAGTTAGCAGATTCTACTGCAGCTTTAAATACATATGAAGATGGGGAGGAATGCTTAGTTACCGTAAATGCCTGCACTATTGGCATTAGGGCAGTTTTAAAACGATGAGTAGAAATAAGTCAAAGTGCCCTTTGTTTTGAGTAGTCAATGTAATACTGAACTGCACTACAAGGCCACAGAGCGTGAAACACTAGCATTTGTTTGAGCAGCAGAACATTTTGAAACATATCTGGGGAACAAGATCCTTGTTATGATTATAAATCACTTCAGACTCTGAGTGAGAGGGGCATGGAGAAGGCATCTCTGAGATTAGTCAGATTACTGTCCCAAAGACATGAGTTTAATTTTGAGGTGGTGTGTGTGTTCTGGGGAAAAGACAGGGCAAGGGCTATTTTGTTCAGATTTCTCATTGATACTGGGGATAAAGGTGAATTTTTGCAAGATGTAATTATATGTGTAGTGCGAGTTATTGGGCGTTGTGGGAAAAGAACACTATCTAGTCATGGAAGACTGGAATGAGTCCTCATGTTCTCAGCCCCTGCAGATTAAAGAAAAAAAATGTGATGGGTTGGCTCTCGCATCAATTTAGATGGGTAGTTGGAGGGACAACTGAAAGATTTTCGTAAATTCAAGGAGTTAAGCCTGGAGGGTGGCCATGTATTAAGGAAGGAGAAGATTGTTCCATTGACTTGCAGGATAAATTGTTACATTTGACACATGGTGGCCCTCAGTGAATGACAGCAAGCAACTAAGACAAATCTGTGTGACTAATATAGGGGGACAGCCATGCATAATGCTGTGAGTTACATACAGCATCTAGACACGTCAGAGTACCAACAAAGAATTGATTTCTAGGAATTAACAACTGGGACGTCTTGAGTTTCCAGAGAATGCTTGGCAATTTATTTGGTGGGTCTTGTTTTAAGTTTACCACATGGCAATGAGTTCATTCTTGTGTTAGTGCTTTATCATTCAAAATGAGTGCATTTTTACTTTGTGAAAAAGATCCAAACAGTGGTTATTGGCTTTTTTGGAATGTTTACAGTGGAAAGTCAGCCACTGGTTTTGGTGTCAGATAATATAATAAAGATTATTACCCCACATTCAACTACTGGTGTGTGTCTATTCCAACATTTCAAGGATCCAGTTTTCAAAGGTAGTCCTAAATACTATCAGGATTGGATAGTTAGGAGAGCCTAGCAGATCTGCAAGTTGTCGAGGATAGAGTTGCTGAGGCTCAATGAATGTAAGATACCAAGATTCCTCATCACAATAAAGACCTTGATGTTAAAGTGTGTGATATGGTTAAGATTTGTGAGCCATATGGAGGGAGCAAAACGGGGTCCACTTTTTTTAATGTTGCTATAGTGTTACAGTAAGGGGTCAGTTAAACTGCAGAAGGATTCTTAGAGGAGCAAGGAGAGGTTGAAAGAATAGTGGTGAAACGCAAATTAGTAACAATGTGACTTTCCGATGAAGTGACAGTCAATTGAGTAGAAAAAGTGGTGAATATGTAGTTCCATAAGGAAATGGGTGCAGCTTTGAAAATGTGGGAGCAGTTTCTTTAAGCAGCAATGGGTACAATAATCAAAGTGAGGATGAAACGGTTCATAATGGATCAGGAAGTTCAGAAGCAGGTAGTTTTAATTCATAGGTGGAAAAACAATATCCAGGTGACAAAAAATATCACAAGATTCAAAAATATTTCCAGTGTTGCGGTCTTAGATTGACTTAATACTGCTTTTGCTCTGTTACTCATAAAGGAATACTAAGTTTTTGGAAAGAGGCTGGTGCACAGGGTGAGCCTAACACCCCTCAAATTTCACTTTACTTTCACAAACGTTTTAGAAGATTTCCACAAGTTTTCAAGAAATATTAACTGCACAACCACTAGACACAAACAGATGCCGACTAGGAAGTCAATGTACACATAAAACCAGACATGTGATTAAAAGCGCCTGTAAGGCCTGATGACGTGCTACGGCCAATAGAAACATACTAAATAGAAAGTGTGCACAGTACATGGTGGGTTTGAAATTACCATAAACTGGTAGCAGAAATAAAGAGTATGGTCCATAATTAATATCCACACTGCAGTGTTTGTTGCCTTGAGCCAGCCTAGTCTACATTTACAATGTGGATAAATAACGTACACGTGCCTAAATCAAGTTCACATTCAAGTTAGGATTTCCGTTTTACTGCAACTAGACAAAATGAATGAGAAAAGGCAAAAACTCTTGTGGCAGCTGTTCTGGTATTTACAACATAGAGCCACGTGGGATCGATTACTCTAGTGAACGATGGCCACATGACTCGACGTCAGTATAAACACGCTTGTTGAGCACCAGTGATCACTGACATGGTAAACATAATCCCGCCTCCTTACAACAGTCAGTTCGTTCTTACAAATCGAATGTTTGTACTCCCCGATCAGCGAAAAAAAAAGTTCTACCAGGCGTGTAAAAGACCGCAAGCCCACGGGTCCGTAGATGCTAACACCCTATTTAAAAACATTAGCCAGACCACCGAGATACTATTTCAGAAAATGTTTCGTGCATGAGTGAAATTACCCCCTTTTGTCCTAAATACACGTTTGCCGTGTCTACTACTCAGTGACATGCTCCTCACCTTTGGGGTCAGGTTTTTTTTTGTAAATCCATCTAGTTTGCATTCATCTGAAATCAGGGGGAAGAGCCCCTTTCCAAAAAAGCATTTAATTTGCTCAAGGTATAACCACAGTGATCATACTGAGGACAAAGCACTGAGAGAAAGAGGGGCGCACCCCGTGACTCACCTTCTTTCGCTGAAGTGCTTCGAAGGTCTCCAGACTTCTGGAAAGTGATCCTTGCATATGGACTCAGGTCCTCGTTGGAGCTGGCCGCGCAGGGTGGCCCAGAGGTCTTGTGGTGCAGAGGGGACTGCTCCACGCCCAGGTCCAAGTCTATGTAATTCAGGGGGGTGTCCCCAGGAGGATCCTTTGGCAGGCTCACGTTCTCGAAGGAGGCTGAGCTGTGGCGCTTGCCATCTTCGCCGCAGGGCAGTGGGGCGGGTGCGCGGGCGGTACTGGGGGTGCTGGAGAAAGTTTCAGAGCTGTGCCGCCGCCGACCCTGCGGGTCCACCCGTACTACCCTGGCGTTGCCGGGGCTCAGGCTGACCCTGGTGAAGGCGCTGAGGCCAGAGCCCTGGCCTGGCAGCGGGGCAGGAGCGACGAGACCTGGATGGTCCTGGGGGGCTGCAGGCTTGGGAAAGAGCAGGTTCTCTGAACATCTTCCGAAAGCCATATCGGCATAAGTGCTGTGCGCCCGGACTCCGGGTGGCCCATCGTTGCAACTCGGTACTCTGGAAGGCTCCACAAATCCCCTGTTTGTGCGGCCTGATAACGCCTCGGTGCAGCAGGTGGCGTGGCCCCGTGCCTGCTCTGCATAGATGCTGCGTGTACTGCCAAGGCTCGCCGGAATCTCCGCATAGTTGTCATTATGTAGCACAGAGACCAGCGGGGAGACCTTCTGCACCCTAGCTACAGGAGGTCTCCCCATGTAAGTGCTGCAGCTCGCTTTCTTTGCTCTTGCTTCTGCTGCTATCTCCGCGTAGTTACCAGCACTCGGACTCTTGGGAGCGGAAGGAATCTCTGCGTAGTTTCCATTAGCTTGCTGCCTGGATTCAGGAGACACGTCGGCATAGGAACTGACATTTATCAATGAGGAAGGGGGGACCTCGCGGGTGATCTGGTTGCTCGGCATCCTTGAATCGGATGAAATGCCACTGAATTTGCTAATACTTTGCTCTTTTCCATACTGGCACTCGTTCTCAGTCCTGGATTCGGGTGAAGTCTTCACGCGATTGCCAGTGACTTTGACCCTGGAGGAAGGAGACATTTCCAGGTGGATACTGTTAATCCTCGATTCTGCAGAGACCCCGGCATGCTTCCTAATACTTTCCACTCTGGAAGCAGAAGGCATCTCAACATAGTTGTTTTCAGTTCTTGAATCAGGAGAGCTTTCCCCACGGTTATTACTTCTTAACTGTTCATAAATTCCGCCAGATCTCCCATTAATTTGCACTCTGGAGGTAGCAGGTACCTCCACAAATTTGCCGTCATTCCGTGTCCTCGATTCAGACGAGGCCCCACCACAGGAGATAATACTTTGTGTCTTGGAGGTAGCAGGCATCTCCACATAGTCTCCATCACTCTCTGTCCTTGAATCGGAGCTTTCCACATAGTTGCCAGTAACTTGCACTCTAGAAGCAGGAGACCTCTGCACATAGTTCTTAAATGCTAAATCTACGGAAATACCACATTTACTAGTAATATGCGATCTTGAGGTAGGAGGCATCTCCACGTAGTTGTCATTGTCAGCCCTAGACTCTGACGAGTTAGCCCAAAAGGTGCTAGTAGCCTGCGTCCGTGAGGTAGGAAGCATCTCCCCGCAGCCGTCACTCACAGTCCTTGTTTGCGAGGAGATAGCCCCACAGTTAATACTTTGTACACTGGAGGTAGGTGGCATCTGCACACAGTTCCCAGTTTCACTTCTTGACTCAACAGAAGGTGCCCCATAAATGTCAACAGTTTGCGCCCCAGAGGTAGTAGGCACCCGAGCACTGTCCGAAGTGATGGTGCCTGGCTGCATGCACATGTAATCCCTGCCCAGCCGGGCCCCCAGGTCCATGTTCATGTACTCGGATAAATTCTCTCGCTGAGGAATGATGCGTCCTTCAATATAGGGGGGCGAGCAGAGGGAGTTGGTGCTGCTGAAGTCTATGTTGACATACTCGCCGGGGCTCTTGGGTTCAGGAGGCTCGCGGACACGGGGCAGGGTGCTGGCTTTGTCCAAGGAGAGGCGGGTAGGCCTGGGCAGGCGGGTGGCTGTCTGCGCTGGAGGGTCTGACTTGCTTGTTTGGTCCTGGCCACCCAGGCTGTCGCTGCTGGCGGAGGACGACGAGTCCTCGCCGCCAGGGCGGTGCAGATGCTTGAAGGAGCGCGGCAGGGAGTAGTAGGCGCAGGCTGGCTGAGTGGCTACCTCGGCTGGCAAGTAGCCGTCTGGCGGCGTGCTGGTGCTAGAGCCGCTGGCCGGACTCATGTTCATATAGTCTCCGCAGGGCAGCTTGCCATCGCCGCTTTCCAATGACAGTCGGGCACCGCAGCCATCAGGGGAGCAACTGTCACTCGGAGACATCATCATGTAGCCGCTGGGGTCGGTGCGGGGCCGGCGTGGTCGCAGGATCTGCTGCGGGGCAGACACACTGGTGGGGCTCATGGGCATATAATCGCTCGGCCGGGCGGGCGCCACCCCTGGACTCATTGGCATGTAGCCGTCGTCCTGCGGCTGCTCTGTGGGGTAACAGTGCGGGGGTAGGAAGGCAGGCAGCCGGCAGGGTTGTGCCATGGCAGTGTAGTCCTCGTTGCAGGCCGGGCACGGGGGTCGCTGCTGGCCGACGGGAGGCGGTGGGGAGGTGCCGGTCGAGTGTGTCCGCTTCCTGTAACTCGGATCTTGGGGTGGTGGGGGCCGGCGAAGCGGTTGGACCCCGCGGCCCATGCAGATGTAGGCCAGCCCGTCGGCGGGCGGAGTGTGGCCGGGGGAGTCCGGTGTCACGCTGCGAAAGGAACCCCTAAAGTCGCTGGGGCTGGATCCGTACTCATCCGACGATATGAAGCCGCCGTCACTGGGGGAGCCGGACACCGAGGCGCTGGAGCGCCGGGGGCAGAGCCCGTCGGACGTGGAGCCGTGGCCGCTGGTGCTGCTGGATGACAGGCTGGCAGGGCTGGCGGCGGCCGAGGGAGAGCATCTGCAGGCCGACGCCGGGATGGAGCGGCTGTGGCTGAGGGGCGGGTGCAGGCGCTGCGGCCGCGGGCAGCACGAGGCCGACGAGTGCGCCCGACCGGGACTGGCCGGGCTGCCATCCCCTGAGGCCGGCCGGCTGCCCTCGCCGTCACTGGAAGCACGCACTCGGAACGGGCCAGGCTTCGCTTGGCGACTCAGGCCGGACTGGCTGGGGGGCGGCTGCGGGCGGCGCATGGGCACCGAGATCGGGTTGGAGCAGAGCTTGGCGCTCTGGCTCTTGCTGCGCGGCCGGAACTCATCGCTCAGCGCCCGCATGGCCTCCAGAATGGTCTCGTGCATGCTCTGCGCCACCACCGCGTCGTCCACCTGCATCCAGAGCTCGCCGGGGCCCGTGGCCGCCGAGCGCCCCAACTCCACGAAGAAGAAGCCCTCCGAGTGGCCGCAGCGACGGATGTTCATGAGCTGGAGCACCAGCGCCGCCGCCTCAGCGTGCAGCTTCACCAGGCTGAGGGTGCGTGGGCCCAGGCACAGCCGGTACACGCCCGTCAGGTTGCGGCTCTGCCCCAGCCCCTTGGGCTTCAGGATCACCTGCCACACCTCGCGGAAGGCCGGGCCGCTAATTGAAGAGGCCGAACGGTGCTCGGGCTCGGGGCTGTCGTCTCGTAGCTCCTGCAGCAGGCTGCGGTACCAGCCTTCCTGCTCCTGCGGGCTCTCGGCGACCAGGGAGAAGCACTCCTCGCGGGTGTAGAGCGCCAAGAGGTGCTTGTGCTTGGCGTCGGCGCGCTTGTGAATGTTGAGACAGCCGTCTAAGCGGATGCAGCGCTTGGGGGCGGCCGCCTTGTGTCGCCACTTCTTTTCGCTTTCGTAGTACTCCAGACGGGCGGGCCCGGCGGCGCTGGAGCCCCGCAGAACGAAGAAGCGTTTGTGCATGCTCTTCGGTTTGCGCAGGTAGCCCACCCTCCGCACGTCCGAGAAGCCGCTGCCGATGTCCGAGGGCGGTATTGGCTCCGGGGGACTAGCCATGCTGCTGGAAGCGGTGCTCGGGAGGGAGGCTTTGCTATTACTCCAGAGGGAGCCTCATCCCGCTACAGGGGCGCTCTTCCTGCCCCGCACCAAAGGGGGCGGCCCCTGCACTGCTCCTCAGGTGAAGGGTATAAATAGAGGAATAAATAAAGGTGCATCCAAGGAGAAGCGGCGACTGGAGTAAATATCAGCTGTAGCGGCTTCTTCTTCGCCATGCAGAGCCAAAACAAGCGGCGGTGCAGGGTGCAAGCGAGACCGGCCCGTCTCCAGCCGCCGCCGCTGCCAGCAGCAGCGACCGCCTCGGCCGCTCCACGGCAACAACACGTGACTGGGCAACGGAAGCAGCGCGTGCGGCCGCCAGGGGGAGGCACCCTAACATGCTGCTGCCAGCCGTGGCGTTCCAATCCACCTACGCACTCTGCTCGCCTCCTGCTGCCTCGGCCTTCCATAGGCTGAGGTAGGCCAACCCCGTTACTTTCCCCACGCCCTCCTTTGAAGCTATCGTTTTTTCCTACTCAAGGATTTTGACAGGCTAGGTTGAAGGGTGGAAGCGGTGTAGTAAAGAAAAAAAAACAGATAAAAAAAACACAGACGCCATTCAGCGGCGTGTTATTTATAAAGCGAAGGCTTGGAGTCTCTGTTGTGAGCAGGAACCCTGTAGTAAGGGAGGTGTTCCGGCCTCCGTGTGCTCTGGGGTGCATCTTTATCTGCTATATGTAATCTTTATTTGCTATATGCACCCATGTCTCCATATTTAATTCTCCCAGGCATTTTAAATACTGCCAGGGTTGGTTTCTGCCCCTGGAATTGTTTCTGCATATCTTCCAAAAGCCAACCAAGATAAGTACTTGGACAATTACACAAGTTCTTGTTTAACACACAGGATTGTCCAATCACACATCACCCTCATTATTATGTCACATCATACCTGTTCATGTGTATTTATATGATGTAATGGAATGTTGGTTCAGATTTGAATTGGTCTTGGACAGGAGCGGTTCGTTTTACTTCCACCTGTTTGTGTGGGCCTTGTTCTTGTTATTTATTTAATAAATAACCTTTCTACACCCCGACTACGCGTCCGAACAGTTTTCCTCGGAAAAACCGTACCCGTCCGTCACAATAAAGAAGTAGTACTAAGAATCGCTAGTAGCCTTCTGCCCTCCTTGGTCACATTAAAATCCTGAACATTGGGTATACAATTTTAGCAGAAGTCTGTTTCCGTAGTATCTTTTCAGATATCTAGAGTTTAGAGAATAATGAGGTTATTATATATGGGATAAAGTACCCCCAGAGTAAATTATAAGGAATTGCAACTCAACAAGGATTTCTGTGACCTCACATAGAAAAAAGGCCGGAATCGGAGTTCATATAAAAGGTCCTAGAACTCTAAGATGGCTTGCAATATCCTTTCAAAAGAAGAGGGTATTTTATACCTTAAAAAACACGGTCACACCATCACCCTTCCCCCAAACGACTTAAATCCTAGGTGTTTTGCTTTTACAGATGAAAGAGTTAAAAGGGTTGCAGGCATCATAAAAGCACTAACTGTTGTGTGAAATTAGGCACATGAAAACCAGCTAGTAATTTGTTGCAAAAATACATCAGAATCAATTTAATGTAAGGCATTTTAAAAATGTTGTGTCCCAGAATGTGTAGAAACATGAAGAATTTCTATCTTTCTATAAGGCTGTCAAGATGCGCCTGTACGGAACGAGGAGGAGGGTGAAAACAAGGATCTTTTGCCCCCTTACTTCTCTCCTGTATTCTGTTTACAGTCGCCGTGGGAACAAGACTTGGAGACCAACCACGGCCCCTTTAACAACTCAGGTTCCCGGGAGGCCGGACCGACTCATTAGACCAGGGCCGGACTGGGAACTGAAAGCAGCCCTGGCAAATTTTGCCAGACCAGCCCCCGTCCGGCGCATAGCGAGCGCGCCCGACCGCCACGGGGGGGGGGGGGGGGGGGTCTCCCCCAAGAAAATTTTGGAAAACGACAGACCAAAATGGTGAATTTTACAGCACATTTTTCATTACATATTCAAATTGTATCAACTTTCAAAGCACAGTAAATAGTAGATGATGACCTTAAAGAACATCAGGACGAGGGAGGGAGAGAGAGGGGGAGAGAGTGACCGAGCGGTTGGGGAACAGGTATAGAGAGAGATTGAGAGGGATAAATAGAGAGCGCGTGAGGGAGCCAGAGAGAGGGAGAGAGCGAGAGAGCGCGAGAGAGAGCGCTAGAGAGAGAGAGAGCCGAGAGCGATTACACTGTTCCCTTTTCTATCCGCATTTGTCTTTTCTTCTTACTTTCATTTCTCTTCCACCTTGTTTTTCACTTTTTGTTTCACTCTCGGTCCCTTCTCTTTGTCTCTGACTCTTTTGTACTTGCCTTTTTGTGGTTTCTTCCTCTGAATGTAGATGAAACTTGCAATCAAAATAAACCGATGATGAGATCTTTTCATGCTGTCCAGGGACAGTGCTACGAAATATAAGAGGTGGGCCTTCCAAAACATAGTTCTTTATTGTGTTTTAGGTTTTCAATATTCCAGGAACGCCGGCATTAAAAATGCATTCATATGACAAGGAAATATAAAGCTGCTATAAAAACGAATAAGGCGCTCTAGACCATACAGATGTTTTATACACTGGAATCGGCACAACCGTGGGCTCACAAACTCCAGCTAGTGCGTTATTGTGCGATGGGTGTATCCGGTGGCGCCTCCCATAAGCTTGGAGCCACCTTTTATAAGATATGTAATGCACCTGTGATAATAGGAAATTGAGGTCACGTCTGCATCACAGAGAAGTCCTGGTTGAACACAACGGCGAGCACACGCGCCAAGCCCAGATCTTGCGTTACTACTCTTGCGAGAGGCGTTTCGGAGATTAATTAGTGGCAATGTGGTAATAGCGGGACCCCCCCCCCTCCCTTTTTAAGGAGATTTGCTTGTACCTACTGGGTTTACAGTCAGGCAGCCACTCTCTAAAAAGGTACATTTAAAAAAAGGGCTGCTCACAATGCAAGAAGAAAAAAAAGAAGGAAAAATACAAGCCATTTATTTTATTTTGTCGGAATTGCCAAAGCGATCACAGTTTGACTTGTGTGCCTCGTCGGATCAGAGTGAATTGGCAAAAACAGGCTCACCCCTGCAGTAAGGACGGGGCACGCTGGGGTGTTCGTTACATGCACAAGGTTCCATCAGATATGCGGCAGGGAGAGAGTGCCCCCCCCCCCTCCCATGCCACAATTACAGACATCGAAAGGTGGATGGGTCAGTCAGATCTTGCGCAGGCTGGAGGTGCGGCATTTCAAGCCATCTTCTGTAGTGAGCAGAGTCCCTGGCACGGGGATTTGTACTGGCAGGCGCGAGAGTGCTTGTGTACAGTTTACACCTTTGAATGCGTCCGCAGTACCGTGTGCCCAACCGATGCGCGTGACAGCAGACCTTCCAGCCTGCAGCAGGGCATGGCCCCTGCGTTTCTATAGATGTAGAAGGCAGTGCGAAAGAGCTCCCCCTCCACCTACTCCCCCAGTGTGCTCTTTCACCAGGAGTTTGGTTGGGCGGCGTTCTCAGCAAAAAAAGCACTTGCAGCAGGTAGAAGTTAGAATGTGTAGGCGCTAGAATTGCTGGGAAGGCAGTTCTCTCTCCCATATGCCTGCCAGCCAGTAACATTTTGTGGTTTCTCTGATAGAAACGGGTACCCACAGCAAACAAGACATGTCACAAAGACTACATACATGGGCTATCACATGCATGGCCACTCTGTTATGGCATAGTTGTTCTAGAAGGAAGGATAAGTACATATGTTCAGCTGCTTTGAAGAGACAACTCATGACTGCATGTGTGGGGGCATGTCTGGCTGCTAAACGTTTTCATATCAAAATAGTGAACACTGCATGCAGTCTCATGGAGTGCACCATGTTAGTAAACATTCTCTGGTCGCTTTCACTCCTGCAGTGTGTGCATTGTCTAGTGGCACAACCTCCCAGGAAGACCCACACACATACACTTCACATTTGGGGACTGTGGCTGTTGAAGCGTTTCATGTAACCGTGTGTAACTATAAAAAAAACACTGCTTGTAGGTTCATGTGCTGCACTATTTTAAGGGCATGGCCACACTTTTCAATACCACTTTAGGCAGAATGTGGAAGGTGAATATAAGGGTATTTACAGAGGTAAACTAACCCCCTAGCCAAAGAATGAAAAAAAATCCATTCGTATTTCTCTGTTTCACCCTCTCACACATAGTCTCCCCTTAATCTTCTCTCTCACACCCACACTCTCGCTTGCACGCACACACCCCCACTGTGTATGCGTGTTTCTGCTTCCCACTCAAACAGACGAACAGAAACAATATGGCTTTTGCACACATGTAAATACATACATACTTTGTCTCGCTGTCACACACACACAAACAGATTTGCACCTCTGTCTCGCTCTCACACACTAACAAAAACACATCACCTCCCAATCTCTCATTCCCCACCCCTTCTACGCAATGAAACACCTGTATGTCTAAGCCTGGCCTGCCATTATTACAGCCACCGTACGGTAATGCTCGTGATATCTGCACAGATCAAACCAGACCCAGTGTCGCAAGGACAGTATCTGATCGCACACGCATCTTTCTTCCCCACTGGCTGAACTACTGAGGCAAATTACGTTTATGTGGTTTCTGAGTTTAATTGTTGAACATTAAAGAATGTATAATTTGCGACCACAACACACAGCAGCCATTTCTGCATTTTTAATACAACCATTCCGATTTTGAGAGGAGTAATCTAAACATCTAAACATTTTTTAATTGGGCCTGTGATTTACTTTCGGTGGCCCCGGCCGCCCCCCCCCCCCATCCCCCTGAAGTCCCGAGAGGCTGAGGCAGCAATCACAGTAGCCGTCTCATTCTCTGCATGATCGGCTCTCCAAACAAAGTCACTGCTAGCCACACTCAAGTAGGCTCTCCACCCCGACTGGCTCCACTTCAGCCACCTATGGGGCAACATGCATGCCAGACAAAGCACGTCCCAATATTGACAGCAGGCAACACTTAACCGAAAAGGTCCAAAGTCATAGGGACGTTTTAAGGTTATGGACATGAGATAAATGCACATCCACCGAGTCTGAAATGAAACACATTACACAGTCTGTGCTTATCCCAACACCAGCCAAGGATCCAGCCTTCCTGGACCAAACTTGGACGCCTCCGAGTCAGCATTTTAAAACTTGTTGTAAACTGCAGCAGATCCAAAGTAACAGACAACTTTTTTTACATCACGTTTGTCAGCCTCACTTTCCTTTGCTCCTCAAAGTGCAAAACAAATGTGTGATCATACGATTACCTCCGGTTTTCAGTCAAAAATAAGTAGATTTCACTGTTAGGAGTTATCACTAAGGCACATGATTGATATGGCAATTTCAATGGACACCATGGGGTCAGGTTTACAGGATGCACCGCTGGGTACAGTTGTACTACAATGATGGCCTTTCTGGCTCTAGGGTCAAGAAACCCTGCCGACTGGTCATCATGACCTGTGTTTTAAATGGGCCGGTACTCGTCGTTATGGAATTCCAGCATTTCTCAGTTTTCTCTCCTGGAGGACTGGAGCTTCTCCTTAGACAGGGAGAATACCGGTGCTCACAGGGTTCCAGCAGCAGTGCAAGCGCTCCTCCTGGGCCATGATTATACAGTAGGTCACTTGTTTGGCAAACCGAGAGCAAGCTCTGGTGCACGATCACACGCTGCCAATCTTACCAATCAGTTAATTTATTGTGTGCGGCCAGCGAGTTCCCTGTTCAATTGTAAACGAGATAGGGAAATGTATGACTTGACATACCGCTCAAAAGAGGGAGAGAAGACATTGCAAAAGTATTGTAATGGCACATAAACACGATTTTGTTCATTGTATTCGTGTAAAAACAGAAACAAATAGCTACGAAATTCCGAGCCACCAGTCGCCAATGAGATGGAAGGAAGGTACAGTGATGCAGAAGCAGGAGGCAGTGAGAGGTGAAGATGGGGAAAAGAGACAAAAGAACCCCTATAAATTCAAGAGGAAGAGAATTAAGAAAAGCAACTGAGCGTAGAAAGAGAGAAAAAAAAAAGAAAAAAAAAGGGGGAAGAGACTGAATAGGGGAGAGTAAGACAGACTTGGCAAAGGAGAGAAAGGGAGACAAAAATATGAAGAGATACAAACAGGTGTAAGTTTTGAGGGACAGAAAGGAGGAGTTGACATGGGAAAGGTTTAGACATGGGGTATGGATAAAAGGAAAGCAGTGAGATTAAATGCCCATGAAAAAGGTTTCATGCGTAGCTCTGCCAGTGATTTACCACAATAAAGTGTGTCTGCATCTTACTGAATAGTTTCTCAAACTAAGATCAAAAATAGCTCGGTGCAGCCTACAGATTTCATGCCCAATCCCTTAAAGTTACAGCAAATGCTGATCACTAATATTAATCAAACCCAAACGCCCAGAAACTGTGGGAGAACTAGTGACATTAGCAAGAGGGGACGGATCCTGGTCCTTCTTATCGCTTAAAACATTACAGCAACGGAAAACGTCGATAGTGTCTAACTTGAGGCACTTTATATGAAATATACGTGACCATTTGGTTGAGATTAGATTGCATTTCAAGCTTTTTACACCAAATACGAACGAGACATTGAACTTTACAAGCCTTGAGAAAGCCCGTTGGGCGAAACGCGCGTCGGCTGCGCTGTGAAAATTGGACACCTGTATGATTACTAACGAATAAATATAACATATCCAGTTATATCAAGAACGGATATCGATTGTGTTCTTTGAATGAAATTTACAACTTATGGACTACACCCGGAGATAAGATTGATTTAGGGGTGTATGTGACTTTTGGGGTGTGCTGCATTGCCTTTTTGACAAATTTCAACATCTTTGGAATCCTGTATTCTTGGAGATGACTATTACTCTTGGTGGATGAGTATGTGGTGATTTGCTAGCACCCAATACAACTGTTAAGAATAACTTATTGCATTACAGCGTATACTTTACGATGTGCAGGTCCTCATAGCATATCCACTGTTAAGCATATCTATACATTAATCAAACCCATGCCTAGGCCGTGATTAAAGTAGGAGAATGAAAAAAGCAGTCAGCCAGCCTGTTGCATTAGCTTAGGTAAATTCTCCTACTTTAATCGCGGCCTGGCCGCCCGCACCATGCGCGCCACCAAATCAAAAATTGTAATCATGATGATGATTGATTCATCATCATAATTACACATTTTGATTTATTGCCTGCACCCGCGAAGGTCCCGTGAGTGGCTGAGCGCACAACTCAGGCTGAGCCTGAGTTGTGCGCTCAGCTCAGGAATGGGTAGCTCAGTGAAGGTTAAACAAGGCACTAGCAGGCGAGAGGCCTCAGCATGTACACAGAGGACAGAGCTGTGCGTGCATACACGGTAATGGAATCTCCAAACCACCACCCGTCACCACCACTGCACGAGGTGCGACGTCCCCCAACTGTTTGTGCCACCCACCATGATGAATCAATGTCATATTAATTGATTTGGTGCCAGAAAAACGTTACGTACTCACCTGCTGTTGGTGGCAGTCTGCAGACACAGGAGGGCTACGTCGGCGGGCTAGCCTAGGAAAGAATAATTAAATTATGGCCGCCCAAGATCAAGAAGTGCGGACCTCTGCTCGTCGTCACTCCTGATGCTGCAGGCAGTCGCGCAGTTTAAACCGCGTGAGGCCCAATGCGCATGCGGGGATGACATCAGCCGCACCCTAGAGAAGCGCGCAGACGTGGCGGAGGAGGAGTCAGTGCATCATTCTGCGCGCTGCGCAGAGGCACCTCCTCCTCCTGAAAGTTCGGTTCCACTTGCACACTGCAGGGGTCAATCAGGCTTGCTGCTGTCTTCCCTGCCGCTGCACTCAGAGAGCGGACTCGGTCGGAGAAGTAGTCTTGCTTTTGCTAGGAACTTGGAAGTCTGACTGACTGTCTGTCGGACTGAGAGTCAGACAGTCAGTCAGACAGTCTCACGGTCCGACAACGGTCGGACTGAAAATCGGCCCCCCAGCCAGAAAACCGGCCCCCTGTCGGAAAACCAGCCCCCACCCCATCCAGCCTACCGGGGGATTGCCCGGTGCCTGAAAGCACCAGTCCGGGCCTGCATGAGACATAGTCACATGGACCTATGGCAAATGAAGACGCTGAGGAGGTGGGCCATTTAACAGGAACAGCGGACAGTGGAGAGAGAAGCCGGAACCTACGAGGGACAGAGGATTTACGAATCAGAACCACGAGATGAGAAGGCCACGATCAACCAGACTACAGAGAAGAATCGGTTGTGTACACCGAGCAGCTCGTGACGCCGCTGTTTCCAGGGATCCAGAGGAGGGAGCCGGACCTTATCCGGTACCACACGTCTGCCAGCCATGCTCCAGGAGGAGCATGGCTACCTGAGGTACGCGCTCGAGTCTGGGGGTGGTTCACTAAAGGGAGCCGACAGCAGCGTCCGGGGGTCTTAAAACGGGCAACAACCACTTGGACTCATAGCGTAAATTACAGGAGCGCTAGCAATCACCTGGTGGCGGTTCTAGGTGTTATTTCCTCACTCCTCTCCCTAAAAACTCTGGGTCCAAACCGGACGCCCCCACTAAAACGTGTTTTTCTTTCTCATTTTGTCATTGTCCATGTCCACTGGACATTTTCTGTTGGGACCAAGATGAGGTCCTGAGCGGAGTTCTTCCTCTGACGTCAAGACGGGAGCAAAAGCCAAATACGTTATACCAGTGTACTGTTGAATACTTAGAAATAAACCCTTTGTCACAGCACATCGCCTCTCAGCTCGTCCTTACCCATTCACATGTGGTGTCAGAAGTGGGATCACTTCCATTGGATAACAGACATGGAAGCCCTTATACAGCAACTCATTTGTGGCCAGGAAAAACTGGAATGGGCAGTTGAGAGGCAGATCACTTCGGCACAAGCCGATAGAGAGCTCTTCAGTACCTGCATCAATCATCATCTAGAAAGCCTCCACAAATTATCCTAAGAACAGCACCAACACCTGTCCGACAGGGAACTCAGTCTGGTTTCCCCACTATCACCCTGCAGAAATACACCTCAGGGGAAGACCCGGATGCCTTCCTCATAAATTTCGCATGAGCAGCCAGAGCATCCGGGTGGCCCGAACAAAAATGGCCTCTCTTTCTGGCTCCATTGTTGAGTGGTGAGGCCCAGGGAGCCTACCAAGTAGCCAACCCAATGGGCAATACCCCCTACAAAGTAGTGAAAGAGATCATCCTGGACCACCTAGACATGGATGCAGAAGCGTACAGGGTGCGCTTCCGGAAAGAGAAAGGAAGCACCGGGGATACACCCAAAACCTTATCCTATAAACTAAAGGCGTCCGCAGATAAATGGCTAAAATCTCAGGTCCATACTTAAGAGGAGATAATATCCTTGATATATTTGAAACAATTTCTGGTAGCCCTACCCTTTTCCATGCAGAGATGGCTTAAACAACATACCCATCTCTCAGTAGAGCAAGCGGTAGAGATGGCCACCACCTATGCCAGAGCACAACCGAGACCATCCGCCTGGGAAAGGGAAAAGAACTTACGCCCAACTATAGGGAAACCAGATAAGAAGTACATCAGACCCATGGTAGAGCCCCTGAAAACACGCTATCCTAAGCCCGAACCCATCACGACCAAGGGACCCCAATGCTTTGACTGCGGGACCTGGGCCCATATAGCCCGATTCTGTCCACAGAGGAAAACTACGGAAGAGCCCATGGATGTCAGTTACCTCCCCGACACGTCCTGTACACCGAGGAAATGGGCACCTGTTTTTATGTAAGTCTAGTAATAGATGGCATATGTGTAAAATCACTTCTCGACTCCGGTTGCAGGCAGTCGGTTATCCAGAAGGCCCTGGTTTGACCAGAAAACATCCTCAGGCATCGACAAGTGCCCATCCAATGTGTGCATGGTGATGTCAAAACATACCCAATGGCCAAGGTGGGGGAGAGGGTACCAGACGGGAAGAACGTGCAAGTAAAAGCAGGGGTGCTGCCAAATCTCTCAGAGAGGCTCATCTTAGGGATTGACAACTCCGAGTTCATGTAGCTCCTCCGAAGTAAGGTAAAGGGTATCCCGAATATGTCCCCAATCCTCTACCCTCATGCACCTTGGCAGAATGAGAAACACTTCAGATATGCCCAAAAGAATGACCCCACACTTAGAACACCATGGCAGCAGGCATACTCCTCCCCTGATACTTACCCAGCCTTCCTGATTGAACAGGACCTGCTCTACAGGAAGGGGAGCCCTTCCAGTCCTAAACAATTGCTTGTTCCTCAGGGGTTCCGGGAACAGGTAATCTTCTTTGCACATAGCCATCTGGTAGCCAGCCACACCAGAGCACAAAAAAACAGCCAAAACATCCTTGAACATTTTTATTGGCCTGGTATATACGCACACATTAATAAGTACTGCCAAGAATGTGAAGTGTGCCAAAAAAATTCCCTATCGTCCCCCCTCAGGTACCCCTACAACCCCTGCCAATCATTGGGAAACCCTTTGAGCGGTGGGAATGGATCTCATATGACCGCTACCTAAATCCAGGAAAGGGAACCAATACACCCTTGTCCATATCGACTACGCCACTAGATATCCCAAATCCTTTCCGTTGCGAACTCCAAATACCACTAACATCTGTGAGAAACTCCTAGAGTTGTTCTCTGGTGTAGATTTCCCTCGGGAAATCCTCACGGATCAGGACACTCCGTTTGTTTCACGATTAATGGGCCAAGTCTGCAAATCCCAACACATTACACAGATCCGGACCTCCGTGTATCATCCGCAGACGGATGGATTATGTGAACGTTACAACGGCATCATCAAGCTGACTTTAAAGAAAATGATGACAGCCAAAGGCGCTGATTGGGACGCATTATTGCTCTTAGCCCTTATCGTCATCCGCTGCCAGAAACAAAGCAGCTTAGGATGTTCCCTCTTTGAACTCCTATATGGGCGGCAACCACGCACCCTTCTTGAAATGACCAAGGAGGCCTGGGAGCAAGAAAAACCAGAAGAGAACCAAACCCTTCTGGAATACTCCCAGGGGTTACTGTCCCGCTTACAGAAGCTGCATGAGTTTGCCCCCACCAACCTCGAAAAAGCCCAAAGACGGCAACAGGTCTTCTATGATAAAGGAAAGAGATGGCGCCACCTCCAACTACACGACTGGGTGTTTGTCCTTTTGTCCAAAAACCCGAGCAGAGTGGAAACAACCTTACGAGGTGGTAGAAAAAATCAGTCTAACCACCTACCGTCTACGCCTCAGTAAGAACAAGACACAAATCTTTCATATTAACCTCCTGAATAAGTGGTTAGGTCCCCCTCCCAAAGACAATCTCGTACTGACCCGAGGATCGAGCAAAAACCCCTCCACTCTACACCATCTGGATGTAAATGAGGCCCTCCTCGAACCACAAAAGAAGGCGCTGGAAACAATGCTGGCACCTTTTTCTCCTATATTCACTGAGATACCAGGATGAACTACATTGATAGGATACTTCATCCCTTCAACACCTGGGAAGGTAGTGAGCCAACATCCCTACCATATTGCCGCAGCCTGCAGGAAGGCCATTGAAGATGAGATCCAGAACATGCTTGTGATGGTGGTCATTCGTCCCTCCCAGAGTGACTGGTCCTCCCCAGTGGTCCTAGTCCCCAAGCCCGATGGCTCAGTGGGCCTTGAATGCCATCACAAAATTCGACTCTTATCCCCTACCCCGGGTCGATGATTAATCGAACAGCTGGGTGAGGCCCAATACATCACAACACTAGACCTCACCAGGGGCTATTGACAGGTTCCCTTATCCCCACAAGATCAGGTCAAGACAGCATTCATAACCCCTTCAGGTCTGTATGAATTTACGGTCCTACCCTTTGGTCTCCACGGGGCACCAGCCACTGTTCAAAGACTCATGGACCTAGTATTACAGGAACACCAAGTGTATTCCTCTGCATACGTCAAGGATATCGTAATAGACAGCTCCAACTGAGAACAACACCTAAAGCATTGAGAAGGGGTACTCCAGGCCCTTATAGAGGCTGGACTCCTTATAAACTCAAAGAAGTCCAGAGTTGGATATTAGAAGGTTCGCTACTTAGGGTACCTCCTCGGGAACGGGGTGATCGAACCACAACATGAGAAAGTAAAATGATCACCAATACACCATTTCCCACAACCAAACAAGACGGGCATTCTTGGGGCTATTGGGGTACCACCGGAGGTTTGTTCCCATTATTCCGAAATAGTCTCCCCATTGACTGACCTTCTTGAAAAAAGACGTTAGGGCAAAAGACCATCTCTCTGCCTCCCTTCAAGCCCACCAGGCCTTTCAGGAACTCAAAAAGCCATCACCGCCAGCCCTGTCCTGGCATCCCCCGACTTTATGAGGCCATTCATCCTCCAAACGGACGCCTCTAAATCCGGTCTAGGGGCAGTCCTGTCCCAGCTGTCAGATGAAGGCCTGGAACTCCCGGTAGTATACATCAGCAGAAAGCTGTTTCCCCGTGAGAAGAACTACCCCATCATTGAAAAGGAGTGACTGGTGGTTAAATGAGCAATAGACAAGCTTCGCTACTACCTACAGGGCTCGCCCTTTGTCTTATACACGGACCACGCCCCCCTTCAATGGTTGAGCCGCAACAAAGGGAACAATCCCTGTGTCTTGTGGTGAAATCCGATACCGGCGAGGAAAGTGCAATGAGAATGCAGACTTCCTGACCCGTGTCACCCAGTTCCCCGCCTGTGAACTGTCAAAGGGGGGGGAAAGGGGGGGGGTGTCACGATGCGCCTGTACGGGACGAGGAGGAGGGTGAAAAAGCTGATCTTTTGCCCCCTTACGTCTCTCCTGTATTCTGTTTACAGTCGCCGAGGGAACAAGACTTGGAGACCGATCACAGCCCCTTTAACAACTCAGGTTCCCGGGAGGCCGGAACGACTCGTGGTGGAGTCACATGGACCTATGGCAAACGAAGACGCTGAGGAGGTGGGCCATTTAACAGGAAGTGGAGAGAGAAGCCAGGACCTACGAGGGACAGAGGATTTACGAATCGGAACCACGAGAAGAGAAGACCGCGACCAACCAGACTACGGAGAAGAATCGGTTGTGTACGCCGAGCAGCCTGTGACGCCTTTCGCAGGGATCCAGAGGCGGGAGCCGGACCATATCCGGTACAACGTGTCTGCCAGCCACGCTCCAGGAGGAGCGTGGCTACCTGAGGTACGCGCTTGAGTACGGGGGTGTTTCACTAAAGGGAGCCTCACCGGGAGGGAGCCGACAGCGGGGGCCGGGGGGCTTAAAACAGGCAACAACCACTTGGGCTCATAGCGTAAATTACAGGAGCTCTAGCAATCACCTGGTGGCGGTTCTAGGTGTTACTCCATCACTCCTCTCCCTAAAAAGGCTAGGTCCAAACTGGACGCCCCCACTAAAACAGGTATTTCCTTCTCATTTTGTCGTTTTGCATGTCCACTGGCCATTTTCTGTTGGGACGAAGATAAGGTCCTGAGCTAAGTTCTTCCTATGAAGTCAAGACGGGAGCAAAAGCCAAACACGTTATACCAGTGTACTGTTGAATACTTAGAAATAAACCCTTTGTCACAGCACATCGCCTCTAAGCTCGTCCTTACCCATTCACAAAGATCCACAGCATACAAAAAATAAACATGTTGCGATAAATGTCTTCCTTCTGCTGATCATTGTACACTTTAGAAAAACAGATCAGATGAACAGAAAGCCACTTTTTGTTTTCGTTGTTTAAACTGCAGGTTATGCTCTGTGTTCTACCTTTCATTATTGCTGCTGGTTTTGGCATGCCGGGAGGCATCATTATATCACATTCAAACCGTAATAACTTTTTAGAAATGAGCAGCTTCGTTATTTCATTATTGCAGGTGACTAAAGATGTGTGATGAGGAAATTAGTCATGGGCTGTTATACATGGATGGAGAGGCCCCATGTATTCTACATTCATTTAACACTTGATAAAGTGATAGTCAAGCTTTGAAATTGAGGTACAGGTTGCAGGTAGTTCAAGTGGTTAAAAAATGCTCTATTTGTAAAGCAACTATTGGGCAATAAATTAACAGTCCTTTACAATTTCTATTCAAAGTGAAGTGAAGAAAGGAGTCTCTATGTACATCTGTAAGACCTTTGCAATGCCAACCAGTTCATTAAAAAAAAAAAATTGTATCTGGAAAGTGCCTGGTCTAAGACGCTTGTCATATAGTCACCAGTCCAACAGCACTGCATTTTGAAACAGAAACCAGGTCTAAGGTTCATGACGAAGTTAAACGTATCATGTTTGTGCCTTTCTGAGGACCGGACACTCAGTGCTGGTTTTACAACAGCATGCACAAGGCACTATAAGCTAGTTGAAAAGGCACTTGAGAGTGAAACCGTGTAATTGTTTTGGTCAGTGCCTAGGGATGGGGCTCCTCAAGTTCACACCACAGAACATTTTTGCACAGAGGACATGCCTGAGTGAATAAGGAAAAATACGCTCTGATGCTCTGTTGTATTATCAGACTCAGCGATCAGTATGTGGGTAAAATAGCTTTAGGATGAAAGTATAGATTGCATTGACAATTTCTGCCTCCATTCCTATACCAGCTTTGAGAATGATGTGTTAAATTCTGTAGGGAACATTTGGCTTGTTGGTAGGGTGAAGATGATTTGAGAGCAGATGCCACATTCCAAATGATGGTGAGTTGGGAAGATGCTTGTCTTCAGTGTGTGTATGTACTTGTGTGTGCGCTTGTTTTGGAATTATAATATAAGCGCTCCCCATACAGTTACATAGTACTATTTGTCTCTCTTTCACCGGAAAATGTCATAGCATAGCAAAGAGTGAACATGATGGCAGCTGTGAAGCATGGGTTATCAGTTGTTAATGTTGGAAAAATGCGACTGAAGTTGCAATAGAAGCGAATTCCAAAGTAGTGATTAGTTAAACTTCCCATTTCAATGTTAAAAGAATACACCCAGAGCTCACTGTAAAAGATATAGCCATGCTCACAAGTTAACTCAGGAGTCCAGCCTGTGCAGATCAGACCAGAACCATTTGGAAAGTCTCTGGACCTCGGATGGTTATAGTGACTATACCAGGAGCAGAATATGCCCTAAATAAATGCGAACAACACAGCAATCATATAGGTCCAAAGTACTCATCTCCTAACTTCCCTGTCTTTGTACGAGTGGCTGCTTGTTTCAGCGTGCGTCTGATTTTGTGTCTACATATTTGTTTGTTTTATCTGTGTGTGTACCTGTCTTAGTCTGATTATCTATCCATATGCCTGGGTGTTTGAGTGTGCATGCTCCTGCCTATGTGTGGCTGTTAGCACAATTTTTGAGAGAGTGGGCAATGGGAAGGTCTCAGTTTCACAATGGTTTCCTGATTTGACTATTGCTCCTTATTTTGCCCAGTATGTTATCATTGCTTTTTTAACCTTTTACGTGTTTTGTTGTTAATCAGTATTTAACAGAGAGTAAACAAAAACAAACCTAATTTTTAGGTCTGCCCTAGAGACAGTTTTAGCAGTCTCACCAACCTGTTTCCCACCCCAAAAAGCAGAAACATTATCTACCAATAGAAATACATAGAGTGGACCTTGGTCACCCCACTCCATCCATTGGATTGTTCAAGTGTCATTCACTTTTTGCTTACAACCACCACAGCCTACAGCATGGGGAAAGGGGTCAGCCTACTTCAGTCATTGGCTTTATTCACTGTGAGTGATGATATTGTGCACTTTCACTTGAGCACATTCACCTAGAAAGTAGTCCGCTTCAGCGTCAAGGCTCATAGGCTAAGCTCTGTTTTAATTGCTGCTTTCATTTAAAGATGGGATTGTTTATAAACTTTTTTTGCGATATATACATTTTTACAATTTTGTATTTATTGTTCTTATATTACTTTTACACTTCTGGTGTGTTTTACAGGTTTGAAAAAAAAGAAATACATAAAAATAAACTGCAGGCTCGCTAAGGCTAGAACTATTGGCCCTTGTTGAAGCTTCTTAGGTTAGTATAGAGAAAGAAATAAAAAATACATACATATAAACAAGCATAGGTGGGTTTGGGAGAGGACGCTTCATCCATGGGGCTATACAACTGTCATTTACATTTTGATTCCGCCACCAAAGCATGCAGCATATGGCAATGGGTTAGCCTAATTCAGCCAATGGCTCTTTTGTACTGTAGTAGTGGAATCTTCCCTGATTACATGCACCTAAAAAGAAGAACTAGTTGGGCAATACTATATGTCACTTCTTTTCTTTTTCCATTCTTTATCTTTTTTTCTTTTTGTCATCCTTGTGTGTTTGAACTATATCTTCATATTACAGTGATTAAAAGACAATGGTACACTTTAAGGGTTACATTTTTCTGTGACGTGTTTGAAACTAAGATGGGTTTCTATACCTATTCCAAGCATACCTGCCTCCTAGACAACATCCATAGTTTTCTATTAAAATTATATACAATGGTTAATTTATTTTTAAGTTTTAGATTTTCATGACAAGCAGATGGCCCCCCACTTTTAGGCGATGGCATGTCTTTAAAAAAAAGCCTTTTATTTTTGAGGCAAATGGTTGCAAGAATTGTTTTTAAAAAATCGCCCCAGATGCAATCTCTCGGTCTAGTACTGCGTTGCCAAAGTCTGTTAATTGCTCTGTCAGATGCATTTTTTTGGGAAAGTTAAGGTTGAGCCAGTAAGAGTGACAGGGTCTTCGTTGCAATTTTGAAAGGCTTCGTTATATTGCGTTATGATTAAACAAAGCAAGACTGCATAATCACACAGCCATCTGCTTCCGTCATATCGTTCACATAAGTCCAAATAGTGTTTTGACCAAAACAGCATCACGTTTTTTTGTGTCTGTAGTGTTTCCCCGCCATTCACTCATCCCCCTGCCAATGGAGAATGCCGCATGGCTAACTATTTTAAAACAGAAAGATTTGTACGCAGCCTCACGCCGCGGCTATGTCCCGTTTTCCACGAACATTTATTGTTAGTCCATGGTATGTCAGTGCGATACAAAATGCTCAACTGCTAGTGTATCTTGAACAGGAAAACAGGGCAAAGGGCAACTGTGTTTTGAATCCAATTTTCTTGAAATAAATAGCTTGCTCAATGGCGACATCTATAGGGCTTTAGTGGTACTCGCCATAAACACTGCAGCCTATGTCTCTATATGAAGGTTTTGTTTACATCAATAAGCTCAGCTGAAATGAGGTATTATCAATATTTCCAAAAACCAGACACACTAGAGATATGGGTAAAAAAAAACCCTAGTCTTTGAGTAAAAGCTGTATTTTTTACAAGATTCATTATAAGAGAAAACTTGTAAATGAAACCGAACTACTGGCTAGTTAGTGTATGGAAACCAACCAGATCAACCTACCACTGCTGAAAGCTGTCTTGAATACATCCAATTTACTAGAGCGTGGTGCCATACCTTAAAGATTCCATTACTAATAATAATGCATAAATCTTTTATCCCTTAGAAACTACATTAATAATTATATAATAATACAAATAACGATAATAAATCTACCTTTCGTACCGTACAAATTACAATTATAATAATTACAACAATTTTAAAAATAATAATAAATCTGCATTTCTGTTAAATGTAAACAAATCCACACCCATCCACGGACTATTTGGTCGTCTCCCTATTATATTATAAGTTTGACAGAGGGTGCTGCATCATTCACACCCAGCTGTTTTTGATGGCAAACTTGCATGTGGCCAGCAGAAAAAAGACATAGAAAGGGGGTTTGCCACGATAGCAGCCCCCTATGCAGACCATCCGTTTTGTTTTATCTTCCTCCTTTCGGTATATAGTAGCTAAGAAACTTTCAGCCTAATCCATAATTTGTCCAAACCGAGGAGTGGATCCTTGAGGGATGCCATTGCATCCAGTCATTGCTCAGATGGGTGGGTGCCATTGGCCCAAGCACTACCAAGCTCAGAGGCTCGGGGAGGGCTATCCGGCCCGGCAAATTATGACATTTAAACTTCAGGTTGCTGCCAGTGCGCCCAGCTGATTCCCGGCTATTGGATTCCAATTCAAAGGCATCTAGGGGCATATTATCAAGCCAGGCGATAAAATTATCGCCGCTTTAGCGGCAGAAAACTGCCGCTAAAACGGCGATAATGGGCTTGATAATATGCTCTATGGAATTCCAATTGAAGCTCATGTTAAATGTGAAGGACATCTAACATGGGCTTCAATTGGAATTCTGTTGGGGTTCTTACCGCGTTCGTGTTCTTTGCACGGAACCTGGAATGAAGGTTCCGTGCAGGGAATGTGGAGCGGTCGGGGATGGCAGTTGCTGCCGGGGTATCAGAGTGTCTGGACCGGAATAAAGAAGCTCTACTTCACCAACCTCGCATCTTCTTTTCATTGGCGACGGGCTGGTCCGGCTCTCGGTTCCCCTTCATCGGTTCTGTGGTTCCGTTTTCTGCCTGCACTGCTGTTGAGACGGCGAGAATTAGAGGAAATTGAGCGTCGTCGAGCTTGGGGATTGCCGGATTTGGAGTCTTCCTCTGCTGCTTTCTCTGCTGCTCTTCCTCCAGCCTTGATCGTCGGCGGTGAGAGTGTTTGGTTTTTTTTCCCCCTTCTTCTGGTGTTTGCTCGGCGCGTAGATCGGCGCGCGGCATAAGCGCGAGCGTCACGCTCTGACGTTCCTCGCCTCCTTGTGTACTGTAACCTTGGCAACTGGGCGTTCTGAAGCATGCGCTTTAGATAAAGGCTGTGCTTGGAGTTCAGCGTTAATCCTTGCTGTGTTTTTTTGTTGAGATGGCATTTGGAGCAATTCAGAAGGAATATTTTTTAACCACAATTCTTTAACCTTGGGGAAACGTACAGTCTTGTTCACGGGAAAGCACTTTTGCCTATGCAGGAAATGACTATATACAGTTATGTGCACATATAATCATTCTTAAGCTTAAGAGAGCAATTGCGAAGTTTAATTAGTGTATTATATATATATTTTTTTTTTTTCTCGCTAAAAGACACTTTTTGTAGCAGTAGAAGGATTCCTAAGTGACATTTGCAGCATAGTGTTAATCTTAGTGGCAGCAACTCACCCACGCAAGATTGACAATGGATAACATTGCTGCTCTACCTCCATTTTTACAGTTACCTGGTCCTCCTCCTATGCTATGGCCACAATGGAAGGCCACTTTTGAGGCTTATTTGGAAGCAATCGATGGTGATACTTTCACATCCAAGAAAAAGAAGGCCTTACTAATGTACAATGTAGGTGCTGAGGCAAGGTCAATTTTGCAAACTTTACCTCTGGAGTCGGTGTGGACGTGCACCAGTGGTGGTGAAGATGGGGATGCACTAATTGTCGATGATTATGCTTCCCTGGTAAAAACTCTTGATAAAAGGTTTAATCCCAAGCGCAATGTAGTTCTGGAACGGCACACATTTTTACAGCGTGCGCAGATGCCTGGTGAATCCATTGACGACTTTGTTGCTGCTCTCAGAATTTTGGCTCTCAAATGTAATTATAGAGAATTTCGTGATGAAATAATTCGTGATCAGCTAATTGAGCGTACGTGTGACAAGAAAGTCCAGCAGAAGCTTCTATCCTCTGACGATCCTGATCTTGAGACTGCTCTTATCTTAGCAAAGAGTGTTGAACATTCTCAACTCTGCATGAAAGAGTTAAATACACCTGTATCGTCATCCGAAACCATTTCTGCATCTCAGGTCAAGCTGGTCACCACAAAAGCTTCTGTTAAACCAGCCAAGAGTATTAACGTCAATGCTTCCCGGACACCATCCGTGTCTAATTTCCCCAAAACGAGAGTTGAACAACATCCTTCGTGTTATCGTTGTGGTAGCACCTCTCATCTGGGAAACTTCAAGTTTTGTTATGCCATAAATCAGACTTGTTTCAAGTGCGGGAAGAAAGGACACTTAGCGCGGATGTGCAAGGCAACTGTACCGCAGAGAGTACCTCCTCGTACTGTGAGGGTCATAGAAGAGGACTGCGTGTATGAAGATGATGAGCGCTACGAATTATTAATGTTGTCTTCATCATCTATACAAGAAGAAGGGGTTGTAGAAATAGCTTCTATCGGAGAGGGTCAAAGAAGGAAAAGTCCTGTGTGTATTATAAATGTGAACGGGAACGGCATGAAGTTTCTTGCTGATTCCGGTTCCCCTTTTACTCTGGTTAATGTCAAGGATTTTAAAGGTTTGGGCAGTATTCCGGTAGTCCACTCCAGTATAAGAATTTTTGCGTATGGTGGTAAAAGGGTGAAGGTACTAGGCAAATTCAAGGGAAAGTTAGAATTCAAGGGCGAGTGTATTTTCGGTACTGTATTTTTAGTGGAAGAAGGTGCGAATTTGTTAGGATGGCATGAACAAGGCGAACTTGGGATCATCCTTGATCCTAATCACGCCGACATGGTGTTATCCAAACGGGAGGCTATACAATACTATGCTAGTCTTTCAGAAGCTCCTCCAGTACATACTATCACGACGGATGTGTGCGTTGAGAGTGATTGGATTAAAAGTTATCCTGAGGTTTTTAGTGGGAAGTTGGGCAAACTTAAGGGTTTTCAACACCGCATTGTCCTCAGAGATGGTGCAACGGCTGTGGCGCACAAGGTACGGAAAGTACCACTCAGTATGCGTGGGGAATTGAGGCTTGAGTTAGAACGGTTATGCGCATTGGGGGTGATTGAAGCTATTGAAGGGTCTGAGTGGTTGTCACCCATTGTTTTAGCGCGCAAGGCCGATAAGTCCCTTAGGATGTGTGTGGACTTGCACGATCTGAATGCGTGCATCTGGGTGGATCGGCAACCTCTATCCAACATTAATGAGATGTTGTCGACTTTGGAGGGTGCCAAGTATTTTACTTCTCTTGACATATCTTCTGCGTACCACCAAGTCGAACTGTGCAAGGACTCCAGACATCTTACGTCATTTGTGACTCCTGATGGAGCTTTCCGATATTTACGCATGCCGTTTGGGTTGGCATCAGCTTCCGCAGTGTTCCAGCGTCTCATGGGAAACTTGTTCAGGAACACTGTGGGAGTGGTGTTTTTCCAGGATGACATTCTTATTCACGGGAAGACCATACAGGAGCACGATGTCAGAGTTAAGCACGTGTTGGACATAGTCAAATCTAGTGGTCTGACGTTAAGAAGGGATAAATGCAAGTTTCTGCAAGATGGGGTAGATTATCTTGGTCACCATATCTCTGCTAAGGGTGTAGAACCAAAGATGAAGTTACTGGATGCCATTAAGGATGCACCTGAACCCATAAACAAAGACCAGTTACGCTCTTTTCTGGGGCTAGTTGAATATTACGCTAAATTTGTACCCAACTTTTCAGACAGAACTGTATGTTTGCGTAGTCTTCTTAAGAAAAATGTGAAGTATACCTGGTCTGAGCAATGTGCGTCTGATTTTAGGTTACTCAAGGAGGCTATAGTACAGGCACAGCCACTTAAACTTTTTGACATCAATGACAAATGCATTGTCACCATCGACGCCAGCAATGTGGGTCTAGGTGCTGTTTTAATGCAGAGGAGATCGGACAATAAGGAAGAAATTATTGCTTTTGCATCCAGAACACTTCGTGGTGCTGAAGGAACCTATTCTACCATCGAAAAGGAAGCGTTAGCGCTATGGTGGGGTGTACAGTATTTTCGTAATTTCTGTGGGGAAACAATTTTATTCTCAGAACTGATCATAAACCTTTGGTAGACCTGTTTACCACCAAAGGTGGTGGTAGAGCTACGCCTCGCATTGCTAAATGGCAGTACAGACTGAATGAATTCAATTATTCCCTGGAGTATGTTGCTGGTGTGAAGAACTGTGTGGCTGATTGTTTGTCCAGGCTGCCTCTTTCTGGAAGTGTTACTGAACCTGCTATTGACTTTGTGGAAATGGTGTGTGCAGTCAGTACTGTTGCTGATACGGGAGCTGCCTTATCTGAAGGGGATTGGAAACTGGCCATTTCTGAAGATGAGGAGCTTTGCAGGGTAGTTGATTTGGTAATTCAGGGTTGGCCCAACAGTACTGCTATTCCTGAGGAATTGATTCCCTACTCGAGAATTAGTGACGAGTTGTCCCTGGTTGATGGGATTTTGCGCAGGGGTGGGTTGCTGGTTGTTCCCTTGTCATTACGCAAGAAAGTTTTAGACCTAGCCCATGAAGGTCATTTGGGTATTCGAGCTATGAAGCGGAGGGTGAGGGAAGATTTTTGGTGGCCAGGTGTCGATAGGTCCATCGAGCATTGCGTCAGGGATTGTGGTGCGTATGTGCTGAGTGACAAATCTCAGGTAACTTGTCCGTCCTCCGTCAGTCCCATTGCAGTCAAGGAGACACCATGGTTTAAACTGGCTTTTGATGTGGCTGGTCCATTCAGTGGCTTAGGGGTTTCTCCTAAATACGTGCTAGTTTTGATTGACTATATGTCCAAGTGGCCGGAAGTTAAATTTGTGGATGGTATCAACTCAAGTGTGATTATTAAATTTCTGATGGAGGTTTTCCTTCGGGAGGGATTTCCGGAAGAATTGGTGACAGACAATGGTACGCAGTTGGTGTCTACTGAGATGCAAAGTTTTCTGAGCAAGCATGGCATCAAACACACACTTACCTCCCTTTACCATCCACGTAGTAATGGGTTGGTTGAGCGTTTTAATCGTGTCATCAAGGAACAGCTACAGTTGGCCTCCGTTAATGGTCTTGATTGGAAGGTTGTGATTTCGGATGTGTTGTGGGCTATGAGGACAACTCCACACTGTAGTACTGGAATGTCTCCATTTTCCTTGTTAAGGGGGAGAGTTGCGGGTTCAAAGCTCAACAAGGATTGGATGCTAAGGAAGGTAGTGGATCCTCTAAGGTTGGGTGCGGTGGCGGATGTTAGAGCTGCCACTCAAGCCAAGTATGGTTCTGATTGTCCTAAGCAGTCTTCTGTGTGTGAAGGGGATTGGGTAAGGATTAAGAAACCTGTTTTTGTTCATAAGGGTTTCTCTCGGTTTTCTGCTCCTGTTAAGGTCAGTAAGGTGAGAGATCATGTGGTTGTTCTGGAAAATGGCAAGGTCTGGAATAAGTCTGCTGTTTCTGTGGTGCCTAAGTCCAAAGTGGAGTTTGTGAGAACCAAATTTGGTGTTGATACTCAGGGTACAATTCTACCTTCCAGCACTGATACGCATGGTGGTTGCTCTTCGGAGAGCAACCTTGCTCCTCAACAGGGTCCTTTGAGAACTAAGTTTCTTCCTGCCAGAACCAGGTCATCTCCTGTTAAATTACAGGATTATGTTAGATTTTGACTTTCTGTATTTGGTGATTAATGTGTTTACATGTGGGTTGTGTTTGTTTTTAGGTTATTAGTGGTTTGTGTTTTTTTTGCGAAGGAAGGGGGTTGTGTTGGGGTTCTTACCGCGTTCGGGTTCTTTGCACGGAACCTGGAATGAAGGTTCCGTGCAGGGAATGTGGAGCGGTCGGGGATGGCAGTTGCTGCCGGGGTATCAGAGTGTCTGCACCGGAATAAAGAAGCTCTACTTCACCAACCTCGCATCTTCTTTTCAAATTCCATAGAGCATATTATCAAGCCCATTATCGCCGTTTTAGCGGCAGTTTTCTGTCGCTAAAGCAGCGATAATTTTATCCCCTGGCTTGATAATATGCCCCCAAATTCTTTGACAAGTCTATAACCAAATACTGTTCTGTTTTTTGTGCTTAATTGGAACTGTTCCACACTTTTTTGGTGAGGGTAGCTCAACAAATTCCATTATAGTCTTGACTGTTATCGGTCAATGGTGACTATTGTGTTGTGGTGCTAGTAGAGGAAGAAGGTTAGAAGAGGAACATGGTCTAAGATGAAAACCAAATTGCCTTAACGTCAACAACGTGTAGGTGAGAAATTTGATGAGAATTAGAAAGACAGTGAGAACTCCTTTTGGTTAGTCTGATTGGAACTTTGATCACCTATATGGCTATGATCACTCAAAAGTTCTCATACCATTAGTACGGAAACATCCATGTTTAAATAGCACCTGTATTCTCTAGAAGTGCAGGGGTAGATGGAAGTTGGAAGGGGGTCAAGCTCAAAATCAGATGAACTGTCTAACGAGTCTAGTCATACACTAATGAATCAGATGGCAAACTTCATGAACTACCTAGAAGATCTAGACAATGTGGGAGGGAGGTTAGACCTGTACACCATCTTAAAGCACTCCAAGCATTCACTGTAAGGGACCCACTGGTACGTGCAAGAACTTATGTTTAACAGATGTGCTTTATGGAAAATATTGAATTTTCCCCACACATGCTCCTTTAGATGACTGACAGCGGAGAAGTTCAAGAGTTGGAGTGTGCAGCACAAATGAATTTACATCAAGAAAGAGGTGTAAAAGTATGCTTCAGGTAGGTATTTTATGTTTCATTGTATATAGATTATGCTAAAAGGTCCTCAAAATATTCTATACATTTGATAATATGGTGCTCTATATATCAAGGGCAGTTATAGTTAGATCAACGTTTCCATAGAAAATGTGTTTTTTGTGTTGCTAATAACTTTGGCACAGGTTGACGAATCTTCACAAAAATGCTTTAAAAAGTATTCCTGTTTGCCTAGTATGACCATGGAAGGTTTCGGGGTGATCCATCAAGTGGGGGGTCAAGAGAAATGTGGGATCCTAAAATACAAAATCCCTGTGCATTTTTCATAGACTTCTTTAAAAAGAACTATCGCAAAAACTGCTGAACGCAATTACACCGGATTTATCAGGAGGCTAGATCTTGGTCCACAGATTGTAGTTTTTCTGATTTGGTGTAAAACTGTTCAGTAGTTTTTGAGAAATTAGGGTTCAAAAATATTTGTATATCAGGTCGATTGGGCCTGCAAGAGTCTTGCGAAAGATTTGTAGAAGCGCCAGTTTAAAAATAGAGTGTTCTGATTGGTCCAGGGAGCTTTTTTTCCCCTTGGGCCTTCTCGCACACAACGGAGTCAGACTCCCACAGGAGCAAGCGCTCTCATTTGCTGCCAGCAACATGAGAAAAATGTTGCTGGCAGGCATTACAGGACTTGAGGACGTAGTACCCTGTCCTGCAGTAAAAAAAAATGATATAAGGGGGCAGGATATGGATACCATCCCCCCTTATGTCCAATGGGTGGGGGGGAGGGAACAGCCCTGGAGCCAAAATAAAAAGAAGTCAGCAAATCTGGCCACGATCCCATGGGAGTCCCGCAGGATCGTGTCAAAAAACAAAAACATACAAAATACCAGCTGCCTTTTTTCAAATATATTTATGAGGGGGCATCAGGAGTCTCATTTATGGCCCGCGTAACCCATCCCATGGGACCGGGTATATATTTAGGCGGATGGCGCCCTCTTGAGCTGTTTTCGGGTCCAGGGATGCCATTCCCCAGGGCCAATGTTTTCATTAAGGGGAGCGGGGCTGCGTGTCCCCCTCCTCCGAGCCTTAAAAATGCCCTGGGAACCCATCCCCCAGAGCGGTGGCTTTAAACTAATGGGGGGGCGTGACCCCTCTCTGAGCCTTTAATGCCCCCTGGAGCCCCATTGCCAGGGCCGACTCACTTACGGTGTCCCAGGAAGTCCACCTCAGGACACATAAGTTTCCCTGCCCACACAACCACGGACAGGAAAATGTGTTTGCTCCCGTCTGTCTGGCGGGAACATTTCCAAACCTCCAGCCAAACAGGAGCAAACACTAAGTCTGCTCCCATCCAGGGGGAACTTTAAAAATTCTCCCACCAGCTGGGAGCAGACTTGTGTCCTGTTTCACTGCCGGCACTCCTGTGGCCCCCTCTCCTTAATATATACATTGGGCCCAGGAGGATAGGGTCGCCATGTCTAAAAACGTCTTGGGGAGTGTGGAGGCGTGCCCCTCCTCGTCTTATTAATTGTATTGGCTCTGGAAGATGGGATCCATGGGGCCAAAAATGGCTCAGGTAGAGGTGCCTCATTCCCTCCTCCACTTAAAAAAGGTATGGTCCTGGGGTATGGGGGTCCCCTGGGCCTATAAAGGCTCAGGAAGGGGGGACTGCATGGACTTCTCTTTCAGTTACATTTTGGCACCGGTGATGGGGTCCCTGGAGCCTAATTAGGCTCAGTGAGGGGGCCACACGCCCATTCCCTTTAATGATTACTCTGCCCAAGGGTTTTGGATCCCCCTAGCCTAATAAGGGTCAGGGAGGTGGACACAAGCCTCACTCCCCTTTTTAATTGGCTTTGGCCCAGAAGGATGTGTCCCCGGTGCCTGATAAGGCTTGGGAAGAGAGGCTGTGCAGTCCCGTTCTCTCTCTCTAAATATAAAAGGGCTCGAGATGGTGTCCCCAGGGCCTATAAAGTCTTGGAAAGGGGGGCCATATGGCCCCCATCTCTTTTTTATTGGTTTGGGCCCAGGAGATGGGGGGACACCCATCTGGGTTGGGAGGGGCACTGCACGCCCCACATTTAATTGTATTTGGGCTCATGGGGTCCCTGGGGCCTTTTAAGGCTTTGGGAAGGGGGCCACACTGCCCACCTCCCATTTTTATTGGAGCTGGCCCCAAGGAATGTGGTCTCTGGGTCCAATTAAGGGTCTGGGGCTTCCTTCCCCTAAATATATGTGTTTTGACCTCGGGGATGGGGTCCCTGGGGCCTGAAGGTCAACCCTATGCTGCGCATGTGATAGGCTGTGCACGGGGTGGGGTTGGCTGTCTGTGGGGGCTTTGTGGCAGGGTCTCGCCATAAGCCAGGTCCTGCTGCCAACCCCCCCCCCCCCACTGCGCATGACTGGAGGCCCTGCACGGCTTTGGGTTAACTTCACATATGGTAATAAAATATTACTTTACTTAAAAAACATCACTGAAAAAAAACGTAAAGTAATGTTATAGTTAGGTGAATATCTCAGTTACAACATTAACATTTTTAAATAAACACAAAACTTCATCCAGCTTTAGTAAGTAGAGGTAACTATAACTTGCGCCACCACCATGCACTGCTTATGGCCTCACCTAATACAGCACTTATGACATGTTCTTTGACATCCCTTATGACATGACCGATGACATCTCAAATGAAGTAATTGATGACATCACTTATGGCATCACAGATGACATAATCTAAAGATGGTATGAGTTTATTTTCTGGTTTACATACTGGTGGGTAACTACCATATTACTTTTCTACCTAATATTGTATAGCCTGTGTCCAGCTAATAGGTATAGGTGTTACAAAACGTATGTGCTCCTAATGCATCATAAGTATGTAGAGATATGGAACACATTATAAATCTTTGTATTGAAGAATAACCCTGCGTGCAGGTGACAGTTGACGACTTGTGTTCAGCATGTTCCACACACGTTTTTTGGCTCTGCAGAAAAGTTTCCAACAGGGAAAATATTCTACATAGTACGTTCTAAATATAGTAAGCAGCCTACAGAATCGTCTCAGCATGACTATTTCTACATAACATAAAAGACTGTGTATACCTGGAACTAACTTATGTACATGTACTAGTTTTGATTCAGAAGATGGGTTAGCTGTAAAGTTTTCTATCCAGAATGAAGGCCATAAGTATTATGATCTTTAGCACCTTCAGACCAGGGTTATTTTAAGTGAATAGTCTCTCCTTGGACACGTTTTGCATAGAGTGTACACTGGTCTTATTATGTACTTTTTAATACTCTTTGGTGTATTTCTCACAAGAGTTTTACTGTCTGCAAACAGTGTGGTACAGATTAAACTCTCTCCATAGAGTAAACACTGTTTACATTAACCACTTTTCTACTCATATGCACTTAATTTCTCAATGTAGATTCATGGACTGAGAGGGGTTTGATACAGGTAATGACTGTCCATAGTAGGCATTAGTTATGTGAGATGGCTTGAGTATCTGAAGGAACTTATTTTGTCCTGAACACTTGTATACAGCGTGTATACCATGTGCAGTACAGATTACCCTTTTATCTGTGTTTGATAGTCAACATGAACTTGACTACCCATGAAGCGTATGGTATTGGGTCAATGTTGCACATAACACAAGCTTGCTTCACCTATGGGGGTTGTAAGTATGATAGCAGTAATGATACTTCATATTATTCTGAGCTATGTTGCACTTACTTTCATAGCTCTAATGCCAAGCCCATTTGTAAAGCAATGTGTATAAAAGAAGCTTGGATGATGTCATCAATTATATCATGTTAGTTGTCATAAGTCATGTCATAAATGAAGTCATAGAACATGTCATGTGTAATGTAATATGTGAGGTCATTAGCAATGCATGGTGGTGGCACAAGTTATAGTTAGCTCTGCTAAATATAACTCAACTTTCTGTGTTTTTTTTAGATCAAAGCGTTAATTTTGTGACTGACATGTTCACTTAACGGCAACGTCAGTGTAACCATTGACTTTTTCAGTGAATTATGAAGGTTTTCAGATCATTTTGCTATTTTAAATATCACTCCTAACAATAACGTTACGTTAACCTTTGGAATTTTCAGTGAAAAAAATACACACACAAACATATTACACAGTGGCAGTCATCACTATGTAGTTATAGTTAGGCTAGCACTTCCATTGGAAATGCCTTTTTTGTTTTGCTAATAACTTTTGCTCCATTTTGGCGAATCTTCACTAAACTTTTATTAAAAATGCTCCTTTTTGACTAGTTTGTCCATGGAAGGTTTCAGGGTATCTATCTAGCAGAAGCCAAGAAAAGGGTGGGGGGGGGGGGGTGTCCCAAAATGCGAAATCTCTATGCATTTTCCATATACTTTTTAAAGAAGCACTACAGCAAAAACTGCTGAACGGAATTACACCAAATGTGGCAGGAAGCTAGATCTTGGTCCAGAAAGTCTGCTTTTTGAGATTTGGTGTACAACCATTCAGTAGATTTTGAGAAATTAAGGTTCGAGTTTTATAGCTATTAGGACAGTTGGTGTTAGAGCATAGCGATACCAAAGGGGATGATGGACGGAGCGTTTGAGCAAATCAAACACTCACCCCCAGACAACTGATCTGGGTTTAATCCATCATAATTCTTTAGCTCACTCCACCACCCCAGTTCAGACATGGCCCTATGCAAATCAGTCTGACCCTGTGCCTCTTGGGAACAGTCCAGCCCGAACTGCCAAGCCATGTCTTCCCTGGATCGGAAAAAAGCATTCTGGGACCGGTTTCGGGTTCATAACCCTCATCAGCCAGGCTATCTTGAATCCAGTGGCAAAGTGATTAAGGGACACACATCTGGGCATACCCTGCCAACTTAGGGCAAACAAAGTGATACCAAAGGGAATGATGGACGGAGCGTTTGAGCAAATCAAACACTCATCCCCAGTCAACTGATCTGGGTTTCATCCAACCCAAATTATTGTATTGGTTAAGGAGAGTCAATTGTCCAAAAGATGTGCCAACTATCTGAAGATGGAACAGAAAGTACTATCTCGTTTGCTTCACAGTCCTTTACTTTGCCTGAGACCAATATTCGGTGATTGAGAGAGAAATGTTGGCATGTGTGTGGGCTACCAAAAAATGTAGACAATAATTATGGGGAACTGTGTTTACCATTGGTACTGATCACAAACCCTTGGTTAACCCCTTCAGTGCCCGCCCCTTTCCCCGCCCAGTGCCGGCGCTTTCATTAGCGGGCGGGGTCTATGACGAGCTGGACTCGTCATGGGCACAGCACAACCGCGGCCCATGACGAGTCCAGCTCGTCATAGGCATTGAAGAGGTTAAGGTACTAACCAGTGAGGGAACACCCATTGAAAGAATGTCTCTCAAATTATTGGAATATGCATACGAGGTTGTATACTCGCCTGGAAAAAACAATGTAGCGGATTACCCGAGTAGATACCCCATTCTGGATGGTGACACCATTGTGAGTGAAGATGAATGGGATGACCACAGTGTGGTATGGGTTTTATTGAGAATTTAGATAATCCTGCTATTCCTGAAGGATATTGGCAGCCTGGGTATGCTGAGGATGTATGTTTGATGGAAATCGAGAGGTATTTCTTGAGGGGAATGGCTTAGTAAGTGCGATCTTACTGGGGAGTGTAAGAAATTTTGGGAGTTGAGAGAAGAGTTGTCCGTTTCTAATTTGGAGTTTATCATGAGAGGCAATAAATTAATCCCTCCGTCTAAGTAACGTTATAATATTTTAGAACTTACTCATGAAGTGTATTGTTAAGTCAAAGCAGAGAGTGAAGTTGTTCTATTTGTGGCCTGGAGTTGATTTGGAGATGAAAAATCTGTGCGGAATTGTGGTCAGTGTGCTTTGAATGACAAGTCCTGCAACATGCTTTAACCTCCCTTAGGGGTTGTAGTGTAACCTTCAGAGCCTTGGTGTAATTTGTCTATTGATGTTCTAGGACCCATTTTGGATAAAAATGGAGTTCCTAAGAGTGTTTTAGTTTTTTTTTTTATTTATGTTCCAAATGGCCAGAGGTGGAGGTACTGTAGAGGGTTGATTCTGCAGGTGTAGTGAAGTTTAAAAAAAAGACTTTCATGAGGGAAGGCATTCCTAAATCACTCTTAAGTGATAATGGTCCACAATTCTCTGCCAAGAAATATCGTAATTTTTTGTCAAGGAACGGAATATAGGAAAAGAAAACTCCTGTTTAGCATCTGCCTTGCAATAGTGCAGTTGAACGTTTTAACAGGGTAATTACGTGTAGTGTGCAGAGTGCCATTAATGCAGGGAAGAATTGGAAAGTGGAGTTGACAAGTTGATTTGGGTTTACATAATCACTCCTACTGTAACGGGGTACAGTCCTTTCAAGATTTTGAGAGGGAGAGAGCCTTACACCAAGGATAATACTGTGTGGATGTCCCAGGAGTATCAGCCTGAATGGTCACCTGTTGTTGTTAGGTGTAATTTGGAAAAGGCTCCGAAAATATATAAATCATATTGTGACAAGAGGAATAGTGTTAGGGAAATTGTCCTTAAAGAAGGGTCTGGTGGCTTAGTGGACTAATGCATCCCCTGCAGGGGCCTGTGTTCGGCCTCATGGTCACAGGTTCAATTACCGCAGGGTTTACTCAGCCTTTCATCCTTTCTGAGGTCGATAAAATGAGTACCATTGAGTTGGGTGACAATAAACATCTGTTATTCAGCGCCAAGATGCCCCTTTTGGGGTGACCATGCACTTTACAAATACACATGTTATGTTAAGGTGATCTGGTATGCGTGAAGATCACTGGTAAATTACGCAAAGGTGATTGCCAGTTTTCCTCGCCTTACAAGGTTCTAGAAATGTACAAGTGTTCTGCTAAGTTAAGTGATGGAAGAATTTGGCAGCTTAGTAAACTTTCCAAGTGTAACAGTATTTTGTCTTGGAAGGATAAGGGTGGAGTTTCATCCAAACGCTGGTTTTGGGATGAATCATTCCAAGTTGAATCAAATAAAGCACCTTCTTCTTCCACTGAATTGCCCGGAGATTCTGGGAACTTGCATCCGGTGGGTGGTTCAGAGGAAGTTGGAGTACTCATTGTGGTGAGATATGGTAAGACTACTAAGTCTGGGAGAATAGTTACCATGCCTGCAAAATTAAATGACTGTGTGGTAGCAGAGTAACTCTCCGTTTTATTATAATTGTTATTTCTTTTTGGTATTAGTGGTTCTTTACTGTTGTTCTTATGTTCTTTGAAGTCATGATCTTGTTTGTTCTAAATGTGTCAAGGGGGAAGGTGTGTGGTATCCTAGTGTCATAGGTATTATGACATAGGATGCTACACAGCTGGGTTCCAGTATGGAATCTAGCGTAGTGGTCAGATGGGGAAAGATTGTCCTCTGTAAAGGGCCTCCATCTGTGCTCTCCCTTGTAACCTGTATCTTGAATAAACCCATCTTACATCGCATTGGAGTGCCGTCTTCTCTACACTCACCATAAGGGTAAGCAGAAAGGTGTTGTTCAGCTCTTAAGTCAGGACACAGAGGCTAATATTATGCAATACTTCTCTTATTGCCCATACTCCTTTTATTGCCCACTCACAGCAGCAACTATAAAGAGACCATAGAACTTTAAAACATTGAGAAAAGCACGAGCGCGCAATTCAAAATGGCCACCTCCCAGTGAGCTCTAGTGCGTTTTTTACCCGTTTTTATTTTATGACGACGAATTCTTGTCAGAAAACTTAGTAAAAGGAAGTTGCTGCGTGTATAAGGACCATACCTGTGTTGTGGTGTAGATTCCTTCGATTTTGTGCGACGGAAGAGGTGTTTTTCAGCTCCTGCTTCCTGCTCCCAGCTCTGCCTTCAGGTACAGCCAGGCTTTTCTGTCAAGGGGCGGAGTGATCATTCAAGAAAGGGCCTGGCTTGGGCCTAGCCACTGCCACAGCCCACTTTAGCTGCTGCACCAGTCTTTCTTAGGATATCTCCACAACTTTCATTCTATTTTCTTATAAACTGCTTATTTATTTATAAATTTAATTCTTTTTTCAAGAAAATGGATAATAAAAATTCTCTTCACACTAAAAGGAGACAGCAGGTTTCTCCTCCACCAATTAAATCAAAAGTGGCAGAGTCATCTGAACCTTCCTCGTCTTTAATACTGGAGGAAATTCAGGCTCTTCGTGCTAATACAGATACAATTGCATCTGAGGTTAAAAACATACGCAAAGAAATGGCTAGTTTGTCAATGAAAATATCTTACAATTCAATTAAAATACAAGATAATAAGGTTAAAGTCGACGCATTCACTCCACTTGTAGCGAAAGTTTCACCTATGTGTTTGCTACTGTTGGACATGGAATATCACAATAGACAAAATAATCTACGCATATTTAATTCACCAGAAGATGTTGGGGGAGCTAACTGTAGATTATATTTGGAGAATCTAATTCCTGGCCTCTTACAAATCAAATTTCCAGAAAAATTTGAAATTGATAAGGCTCACAGAATTCCCTCCCATCGAAACCCTCAGCACACAAAACCGCGACAATTGATCTTTAAAGTTCTTCGTCACCACCACTTGGTTTTAATCAGAAAAGCAGCACGAGAAATCCCTTCACTGATGGTTAACCCCTTCTGTGCCCATGACGAGATAGTCTCGTCATGGAGCGCGGTTGCGCTGTGCCCATGACGAGACTATCTCGTCATGGACCCCGCCCGCTAATACAATGCCCGGCACAGGAGGGGGAAAGGGCGGGGCACTCAAGGGGTTAATGGGAGTAAAATATTTATTCATCAAGATTTTGCCAAAGAAACTGTTTCAATTCGCAAGGAATTCACTGCTCTTCGTCCTCAGTTAAGAAGTCTTGGCTTCAAATATGGTCTTTTTGATCCATCGACGATGCGCATTTGGAAAGATAATTTCTCGAAATCCTTTCATTGCCCTTAAGAACTGAGACGCTTTACAGATCAACAGTCACAACATTCAATGGATACTCATGACTCTGCTACTTGATTACTGCCAGTTATGCCTTTTCTGACAAACCACTAATATTTTCTTACATTGAGCTCCAACGGTTCCGGTCATGCTTGTAAAGCGTGTGTGAGTTTCACGTTTTACATTTATGTCTTCTGCTTGTCGTTTTTTTCATGTTTTCTTTTCTCCTTCCCTTCTGCTTGTTCTGGAGCTACTTTTTTCTCATTCTCTTTACCTTTTCTTGCTTTCCTCTTCTTGATCTCTTTTCTCTTTCCCTCCTATTATGGCTAATGTTCATAATCTTAAAGTAGTTTAATTAAATGTTAAAGGTTTGTGCCATCCAGTTAAACGTACAAACATTTTAGATTACTTAGGTAGTTGCAAAGCGGATATTTGTTTTATACAAGAGACTCATATAGATGACAAAATCTTAGATTATATGAAGAAAAAGTGGGTTGATATTATTGTCTCTTCTCCTGCTAATGGAAAAAAATGGTGTGGCTATTCTTTTTGCAAAAAAATTACATTGTCAAATTTTGAGTAAAAATTCAGATGCTGATGGTAGATATATAATCGTTAAAATTAAAGTTTATGATTCATTCTTATTTTTATTAAATGTTTATGGTCCTACTGCGGATGACCCTGTTTTTTGGGCTAATCTTACAACAGAGGTTCTAAAGTTTGGTAAAGTTCCTTTAATTGTTGGAGGTAATTTTAATGTAATATCTGATCCTTTATTAGATAGATTATCTCTTACTAAATTTCACCGTTCTAAAGTTTATTATGCTTTCAAATCATTTATTCAAACCACTAAGTTAGTTGATATTTGGCGGTTATATTTCCCTACAGAAAAAAGTTTTACATTTTTTTCAAACCCTCATAATTCCCATTCTAGAATTGTTTATTTATTGGTTTCCAGGCAACTAATTAACTCTGTAATTACTCCTAAGATTAGTAACATTGATGTCTCGGATCATGCTTTGATTTCTTTTGTTTTGAATTTAGATTCAACTTTTACTAAGCAATCTAGATGGCGAATGAATACAGGCATAGCTTTAAATGAATATAACAAGCCAAAACTATTATTCGCCATTCAAGATTATTTTGTACTCAACCCTGAAGGTTGTACTTCTATGATGAATAGATGGGATGGTTTTAAAGCCTATATTGAGGTGTAGCGATCTCTATTATGGCCCACAAAAATGAAACCTTTAACGCAAATGTTAAAAACCTACAAAAACAAATTGCGAAATTTGAACGACTTTTTATTACATCTAATGATCCTCGGTATAGATTTAAACTGCAAAAACTTTGCTATGAGTTTAACTCAATTCTTAGTAAAAGAGCTGGCATTCAAATTTCTTATGCTAAAGCCAGATTTAGCTTTAATGCCAACAGATCTGGAAGACTTTTAGCTAATTATTTACGCATAAAACTCAAATCAATTCAATTCATCGTCCTAATGGTAAAATCGCTTTATCTCAGAAAGAAATCGTTAATGAATTTTTGAATTTCTATTCTAATTTATATACTAAGCCTGACTTTCAGGATGTTTCTTTAATTGATTCTTTTTTAACTACATGTGGATTGCCTAAGATATCACAATCAGATAAAATTGGGCTTGATGCACCCATTACTAAGGATGAAATCTTATTAGCCATAAAATCTCTTCAAAAAAAATAAATCTCCTGGTCTCGATGGGATTCCGGCGAAATTCTACAAAGAATTTCAATCCCAACTTTTACCTTTTTTATTTCAACTTTTTACATTTTTTGGTTCTACAGGAAGTACCTCTGGTTCTTTTACTGAAGCTTTAATTATTGTACTTCCCAAGGCGGATAAAGATCCCACTCATGTGTCTAATTATCGTCCTATATCTTTAATTAATCAAGATTGTAAGTTATATGCTAAAATACTTGCTACTAGATTAGGCCCTTTATTAGATTGTATTATACACCCTGACCAATCTGGTTTTATGAAGAATAGATATTCTGCAAATAATACAAGTACTCTGCTACATATTATTGAACAAAGTTCTACTTTAACTTTACCCTCAGGAATGTTGGCCTTAGATGCTGAAAAAGCTTTTGATAAAATCCAGTGGCAATTTTTATTTCATACATTGTCATCATTCAATTTTGGTGATTCTTTTATCCGCATGATTTCAGCTCTATATTTTGCTCCCACTGCTTGTTTATTTATCAATGGCCAAGTTTTGAATCAATTTTCCCTTTTTAGAGGTACAAGACAAGGTTGTCCCCTTTCTCCACTTTTGTTTTAAATTGGCATTAAACCTTTCCTTACTTCTATAGGAAAATGTGATAATATTAAAGGAACCAATATTAAGGTTGTTATTGTTAAAACCTTAGCTTATGCCGATTATGTCCTTATATTTATTAGTGATCCTATATCCTCATTCCCCTCCTTATTGGAAATTATAGCAACATTTTCTGCAGTTTCTGGATACAATTTAAATACTAACAAAACTGAATTTTTTCCCTTAAATATTTATTGTACTCCTGATATGATTCCCATGAATGAAATTATTTCGCAAAAGAGTAAATTAAAATATTTTGGTATTTTATTTTCTTCATCCATAAAATCAACAATTACTTTAAACTGTGAATTCATGTTAAATTATATTAAAGACAAAACGTCCAAATGGTCACCATTACATCTTTCATGGTGGGGTAGAATGGATTCTATCAAAATGGCTATAGCTCCTAAAATCTTCTACACCCTTGCCTGCCATGATTCCGACTCGATTTCCATTAAAGGTTTACAAAGATGTTGATAAACTTCTCTCCAAGTTTCTTTGGAACAACAAGTCACCTCGTATTAGTTATAAAAAAATTAAAAGTGCCCAAATATAATGCTGGGTTTGGTATCACTGACTTTTTTCTTTATCATAAAGCCTTTATTTTAAAACAAAGTTCCATATGGTTTAATCACTCCTTTTTAATTAATCCACCTGCTTGGCTATATATTGAGAAATCAATAATAAATCCATTTCCATGACCCACTTTGTTAACCATGTCTAACAATGCATAATTTTTTCGTAAATTGGTTATTCTTAAATCCATTAAAATTATTTTTAATGGCATAGATTCATTTTTTTTCCCCCATGAATAATACTGAAGACTTGTCACTATGGTATAGCAATGTCATTAAATTGAATATAAATATTAGTTTCTGGTGTTCATGGATTAAGGCTGGTATTTATTATCTTAAAGATGTTTATTCCAACAACACTTTCATTTCATTTGAAGCGTTACAAACAAGATTTGGTTTATCTCAGTCCGACCTTATTAAATGTCAATATTTGTGCAATTCGATCTTAGATTCTTTCCCTCATGCTATTCCCTCTAATGTTATAGCTGATTTATCAATTTATATTCAAACTGTTTCAAAATCATCTCATGGTGTTTCTATTCTATATAAAAAATGATCAAATACTTTAGGTAACAACATAGATATGATTTCAACTTTTTGGAATAATGAACTTTCACTTTCCTTGTCTACTGACACATGGAAAAATATTTGGCTTAGTAGTATATCTGGATGGTTACCCGTTTCACTCTACCAAACCAATTCTTATATTTCATTCAATTGTTTATGGACTCCGTTACGTTTGTTCCAAGCTAAACTTCTTCCATCTGCAAATTGTTGCCATTGTAAATTGCAACCAGGTACGTTACAACATATGCTTTTTGATTGCCCTTTAGTTTTAAAATTTTGGACTGAAGTTTGGGATATTATAAAAAATATTTTAAAGATTCATGTTGATGTCTCCTACCAAATGTTAATATGCAAATCTGCTATTTTGTCACAGAACTTAAATGATTTAGAAGGTAAACTTTTCAATTTCAGCTGCATTGAAATCCATTACTTTCTGTTGGAAAGATGTTTCTATATTATCTGTTAATGCTTGGTGGTCCTGGGTTATTTTTACGAGAAGAGGTGCTCAGTTGTCCATGAATGGGATTATTCATAATTCTAACTCTTATCACTCTTTTTGGATACCTGTTGATGTTTATTTATCATGTTAATGGTATATTTATAGCTTGGCTTTCTTTTTATTGCAATTATAAGATATAGTAGCTCTATTTATAGTAAGTGCATTAGTTTTTTGTAACTGTTCCCGCCCTTCCTTCCCCCTTTTATGTTTCAGATGAATATGTACCATTTTCTGACCTATTGTAATAAATTTGCTGGTTTTGTAATTTATAAATTGTAAATAGGTATTTTCGCTCTATAATATTTTTTCTGTATTGTCTATCTTTATTATCTATAAACAAAATTCAATAAAATATTTTGAACTAAAAAAAAAACGACTTTAAAACATTCCATAAGGCTATAAAGTCCAGCAACACACAGCTATTGTTGTCCTTTCGTTCCTGCTGCTCACAAGATAAGTATCATTCTTATCTCAATAAGTCATTTAGACAAATATCATAATACGTGTGTGTATGATGATTTTCTAGTAACTAGTATCTAGTAATTGATGTATGCCGTTGACTGTCATTTTATTTGGTAATTCTCAGTCAAACTAGAGTGATGTTTCATTTTGATGAACAAACTGAGTTTTATAAAAGTGAGCTTACTTCTACTATTTAGCCGTTGTTTTGCGGGGGTGTCCTGTGTGCTGCAGGTGTGTGTTTTAAACATTTTTCTTCAACACACCAGCACTGGAGTTTAAGCAATTCTCAGCCATTATAGCCATGAGCGAGCCGGTTCCTCAAGAGAGAGATGCGCTATCTGTGGCTGTCGCGTGCCTTGTATTGATGCGCTTAAGCAATTCAGGAGGTGATTTTCAAAGAGAGGTCATGCTGAGCTGCTTTTTGGATGCGGTGCGGCCGGGGGACAGAACTTTTGTTTTGGGCAGCCAGAACAGGCTCTGATCTCTGAGAAAAGCACTGGGCAACACCTGGCCGCGCTGGTAATGTGATCGGGCAGCGACCATTTGAACATATTGCCATAAAAATACACTTTACAATACAGTCGGCCATCTTAACTTGTTGGCAGATAACGGACTACGGGCCAGGTGTAGGACCATTCCATTTTGCGAGTCGCGACTCACATAATGGAATGTACAACAAAATGTACAACAATGTCTCAGACACTGTTTGTGATTTCTAATGGGGTCCCAAATGACCTGCCTCGTCAATATTCATGAGGCAGGACGCAATTTACAACCCATTGGGAATGGCCAGCACTCGCTTGGATGATGGCCTGCTGGGGTCAGCAGACCACCCTGTTGGTGACTGCTATTTAAATAAAGCAGGTTTTTTTAATGCAGCTCGTTTTCCGTAAAGAAAAATGGGATGCATTTAAAAAAGAAAAATGAAACTTTTCTGTTTCATTTTGTAAGAGTAGGCAGTGATCCGTGGGACCACTGCCTGTTCTCAAAAAATATTTTCGCTGCCCAACACAAAGGGAAAGGGGTCCCCTGGGCACCCTTCCTTTTTGCGACTGGCTTACTGTTTGGCAACCGCATTTGCAGCCACAAAACAATCGTACCTACGAGTGCGATTCGCTATTAGGAAGGGACGCCCTTGTCACAGCCCTTCCTTCCTTTTATTAAAAAAAATATATTTATTCAGATTTTTAAAAAAATATATAAACAGCACACAATTAGATGACATATTGAACCATGAGGTTAAATCCAGTCTTTTTTAACAACCAAAAAGAATAAGCAATAAGCAATAATTCATCATACTTCAAATAACAATTCAGGAAGAGCTCAACCATCTATCAATTCTCACATCACAGTATACCAGTTGCGTTATTTAATAAATCTGTTGAAACACATAGATTCCCCAGCCCCACTAAAGGTCTAATTCATGGGTCATTAGCAGTCTGCGACTCCATGTTCCTAGCGACTAGGTTCCCCAGTTCCGGTGTGATAGCAATACCATGATACAAACCTGTGTCAGTAACTCGTGGATCGGTCATAAAAACATGCCTATTCTTAATTATCTGAGTTTTTAATTTGTTTAATTTGTACCCAGGTAATCTGCCAAAGTCCTGTGCTACCTCCTCCACTATGGCAAGCACAATTGAGGGATTCGCAGTGATGATGGCAACATCATCCGCGTAGGCCAATACTTTAGTTTCGAGACCATGACACACAATAGGCTTAACTCCGTTATTGGCCTCCAGTAATCGTATTAGGGGATCTATATATATGGCAAAAAGGAGGGGTGAGCACAGGCAGCCCTGTCTGTCCCACGCTCAATAGAAAAAGGTGCTGCGTATAACCCCCATTCAATCTTAAGCAAACTGTGGGTGCTCTATACAAAACCTGGATGGCTTTGATAAAACCTCCCCCGAGACCAAACCATTTCAAAGCCTCCCACAAGAAGTCCCAGGAGACCCTATCAAATGCCTTTTCAGCATCCAAAAGCATGGGCACCATAGGGACCCCGAGACCTCTGTTACATTAAAAAGTGTTAGGGAGAGGGATGAATTATATTCCTAATAATACAGTTGAGTCTAGTTGCCATTGCTTTAGAGAAAATTTTCACATCACTATTTAAAAGGGTTATTGGCCTATATGAACCTGGCTCCCTGGGTGGTTTATCTTTTTTATTAAAAATTACAATGTCTGCCCTTGCCCATGACTCAGGAGCAGAGCCACCCTTCTGAGCTTGGCAGATAACCTCAGTCAAGTCAGGTCCAATTATATCTGCAAAGGTTTTATAGAACTCTAGCGGGATCTGATCTGGACCAGCAGCCCTACTAGATGGTAAGCTTCGCAATGCATCCATTATCTCGTCATGCGTCAGGGCGGCCTCAAGAGGCTCCTTATCTGCTAAGTCAACCCCCTGTAAGGGTATCTTGTTTAAATACTCTTGAATTAAATTCAGCGCATTCGGGGGTTCCTTGCTATACAGCCGTTGATAAAGCTACCAGAACACCTCCCGTATTCCAGAACAGTCAGCTATTATACTCCCGTTGTCATTCAAGATTTCAGTTATCTCTCCAGCAGTGCTCTTTTGTCTTAATCTTACTGCGAGGGTATGCCCCACCCGCTCACTAAACTTGTGGCAGTGCTCTCTTTTTGCAAAGAAGGTTTCCGCAGCCTTAACAGCAATCCGGTATCTTTGACATCAGCCATAACTGAGGCCAACCGAAGCAAAATATCCTCGATTGGTCTGCCCATATTGATAGCTATAGCAAGATCCACCTCTATCTTAATCAGAGTTTTCCTAGTTGCTTCCTCTTGTTGTGCCGCCTTCTTCTGCTTATGCAGGCTATAGCTCATTGTTTCTCCTCTGACCCCCACTTTAAAAGCATCCCAAACTATCCTTGTGGGTGCGCTCTCCCTATTAAAATTCCAAAATTCTTTAATCCACCCCCTCATATGAAGCACGTATTCTGGATCTTTTCGGAGCCCCGTTCGAAGGTCCAACCCCTTTCTTGCCTTACCCCCCCAGTGAGAACGGCTGTAAGGATTAATGGATTATGATCCAAGAGTATTCGGGGATATTTCTCTATCCTAAGCTTTGAGATAAAATGATGCCACACAAAAAAATTATCAAGTCGTGAAATAACCTTATGGGGTGCCGAAAAAAACATACTACCGGGATCTTCGGGTTTTAGATAAGCCCCTGCATCAGTAAGACCATTATTCCTAACTAAATTCGTAAGAGCTGTGGAGACCCTTCTTTTCCTACCAGAATATCCACTTCCCAAATTACCCCAACGCAGACCCAACCCATTAATATTAAGATCCCCACAGACTATTACAGGCATGGGCCAAGTTGCTAGTTCAGTATCTAAGAATTCAAGAGCCTCCGGATCATCACCAGTTGATCCGTACACAGAGCAGATTATGAATATCTCACCACCCCCTGAGCATTCAGCGATAGCCCAGCGACCCCATCTATCAGCTAATTTTCTTTTCACCTTTATATCGCTTCTTCGAGTAAGAATCGCAACCCCTCTAGTACGGGTACCTTACTTAGTATTCACCATAAGCTTATATCCTAGCTGTTCAAGGATACTGCCTCTAATACCCTCTATGTGAGTTTCTTGAACACATAGTATATCGATCCGTAATGTTTTAAACAGGATTGCAGCCTTTTGCCTTGATCATGTAACCCACAAATGTTAATTGAAGCAATTTGCAGGCTCATTATGCTATGTTTTGACAGTTCCTACGCGTAGCCACCAACATTTCCAACATATTTTCCATTTAATACATCAGAGATTGATCTTACAGAGCTCATTTTCTTCCCATTCCTCGTCTCTTCACCAAGATTTCCCTCACGTGTTGTCCTATGCAGTGTTGTGCTGTACCCTTTCTCACACCCCCGGCTTGTCCCTCTCACCCCTACAACCCTTACAGGCAGATAGGTCCGGCATGACCTATGTATAGGAGCCGATCCCACATCTCAAGTCGCAGCAGTCCTCCCACCCCCCCAAGGCTCCTAACCCCGTGAGAACCCACCCCCGTTTGCCATCTAAACCAACTACCACTAAATATATAGAAAAGGATAGGGTGATAGACCTACACGGATATAAGCTTCAGGTCACCACAACTCAAAAATCGAATTCAAAATCATAGTCATTCATCAATTGGACCTCCATGCGGTGTGCGACCCGTACTGCTCCTCCCCCTTGCTTCCTTAAGCTCAGTAATATATTCTTGTGCTTTAATTTCGTAAAAAAACATTCGCACCCTCCTATTCAGGATAACTTTGAGCCAGGCGGGGAATAACAAAAATGCCCCACAGCCCAGCCCCTGAAATGGAGTTATCAGCTGCTGAAGTCTCCACCTCTGCTCGACCGTAGCGTGGCAAAAGTCAGGCCGAGCGAAGAAGGTATGGCCCTCGTGAGTCCGTTTCGAATCTGATCTTGCCTGATCAATAATGGCCTGTCTTAGAAGAAAGTTCCCGAAATAAATTAAGATTGCTTTGGGTCGCTCCCCTTGACTGGCAGCGTTGGTCCTCCGAGTCATTGGAAAGCGATGTGCTCGCTGAACCTCCATCTCCCAGTTCCAGTGGGCAAGGTCGGGGAAGGCACCTTTCAGCAAAGAAACAACAAAGGACATAATATTAGCCCCTTCCACATTTTCTGCCAGGCCAAGTAACCGTACGTTGTTTCGGCGTTGCCGATTTTCAAAGTCTTCGACCTTCCAGCACATATCCAAGGATTGCTTTTCCTGTGATTCCTTGAATACCTGAAGCTTGTCGACTTCCCCCTCCAAGGCAACAGTTCTCTCTTCCACATGGGTTACCCTTTCAGCCATATCAGTGCACAACTTGTTAACTTTGCGGATAGACCCCTGTAGTTTTTTGGTAGCATGGAGTGACCTTCGGCTCTCTAGTATGGCCTCCCCCTGCATCTGCTTAAGAGTGGCATGCAATAGCTCGAGTGTGGGTGAGGCTGAGACTGCCACTGATTCAGTATCATTAGAGCTGCCTTGCCCGATATTTACTGAGTCAGATCTATAAGCCATACTCGTGGTCATAGCTGTAGCAGAATAATACCATTCGAGCTTGCGAGCAGTGGCTGAGTCTGATTTAGAGGGTCTAGCTCTGGACCTAGCCTGTCGCTTTTAGTTGGAGAATCTGCTGCAATGTGTTTTTTGCGTGGCAGACGGCTCCCCCAAATCAGTCTTGTCAGACACATTAAAATTGCTGGGCCCAGATGATTCGGAGTCATCATCCAATGAGTAAAACTTATCCCCCTCTGGAGACAATAAGGGTGCATTAGACCACAGTGGGGTCGCAATCTGGCCGGTAGTATTGCAAGCAGCGTTTCCCCCAGGAATATCCATAACCACGGGCAAGGCATCCGATAGTATGGCAGAACAGACATTGACATTCAGACCTCCAGCCACTGAGAGTGCAGACTCGCTGTCGACAGTCCTGCCAGTTCTCCCGCTAACCAATAAATTGACACTGACCTGGGATGAGCTTCCCCCAAATACCCCAGGGCTTCCCTCTCCGCTCGCAATCTCAGCCAATTCCCCAGGTAGCAGCTGTGGCTGTAGACCCTCCTCAGCATTCTCAGCATTACCAGCATTTTCGGTCTCTTGATCCGTGGTAAAATCTGACTCCGGTCCTGGTTGTGCAGCCATCCCTGCAGCATGCTGGTGTGGTGGAGTGAGCTGACTCAAGCTCTCGTCCCCGGCCGGTACTGCAGCTATCAAAACATGTCCAATATTAGGTGCAGCAGTCTCCATGACGCTGGGGGATTTCTGAACGATGGAGGGGGTGCATGAGGCCGTTGCAGACATGAAAGCCTCTACAACAGTCGGCTGCCATAGAGAGCCCTCCAAGGCCACTGCCCGGAGGTGAGTGCCTCCCGCCACACCAATTTCCTTCATCTTCGTCACGCTGTCATCCCCTTTCTTCGCCGGCCCCCCTCGCCCAACTTGGCTTGATCCTCGTACCGCATCCAGTGTGGCATCCTTGACAGACTCTTTAATCGGTTTGCTTGCTTTGGGAGCCATGACTTGCCAGGGATACCTGCACCACCTCCGTAGAAACAATGAAAGAAGACAGAGGGTCAAGCCGAATCCCCTTGACAGAGACAGATGTCCGCTGATGCAGGGTCCCACCTATCGAGCCACCGAACAGAGCATGTGAGTGCGCAAAACCATGTTATGTCATCCGCTTAAACATCCTTTGGTGCCTCAGGAGGAGTGAAAGCTGCTGCTGCTCTCACTGAGGTCAGTCGGCGGCCATCTTCCTAATAGCGAGTCATAAACCCGATTTTGCAAGTCGGCATTAGGTTACCGACTCACAAAATAGGGTTTGTACATACCACAACCCTTTTTAGCGGTCGCAAACGGGCCGATTTCCTGTTTGCGACAACTAAAAAGGCTGACAGAGTTTTTGGTAGGGCCGGGAAAATGAGGGGTCGGGCCCCTAGCCGAGGATAATCTGGATCAAGACCCTATTTGGGGTGTGGTGTAAAATACACCCAGACAGGGTATGGATCCCATCAGAGGTTTTAAGGTAGATCATCCAGAGGAGATAGGCGACAAAAAGGAATGTCAGCAGGTAAGAATTTCAAAAGACCATTCAGATACTCTAATAAAAGTGGGTGGTAGGTTGGCCTAGTTTTGTGGGAACCTCAAAGTTAGTGACACAGGATCCTTGGGTTCTAGAGAAGGAAGCCATAGAAGAAGTCACAAATGGCGGTCTAGAGTTTATCATCAAACTAATTGTGTTCAAGAAATAAGACAGAGGCATGCGGCCAGTGATAAACTTAAAGGGGTTCAACAAATGGGTTGTATATCACCACGAGATGGAGGGTATTCATCTGTTAAGAGATGTGTTAAGGAAAGGAGACTGACTAACAAGGTGTGAAACCTGGCATATTTTGGCATGTTTCCCCTGTCTTTTTCCTTTCTGACCGCCTAGTTTTGACCCTGTTTTTGCTGGTTTAGTGTCTCTGCTGTTCATTGTTAAAGTACAGCTGCTCCTACTGTAAATTATGGTATGGATTCGGAGTTTCCAGGATTGACATGTGTGATTTATTGGTAAGTCCCTAGTAAAGTGCACTGAGAGTGCCAGGGCCTGTAAATCAAATACTTTATTGAATGATGCCGTTCGACGATGCCATCAAGCCTCTGCTTGCAAAACTACCTGTGGGCACGGCACTTCGCACTAACTCGCTTCCCAACGCCGCCCTGGTATCCCTGACGATGCTGCTCCACGCGACATAGACGCCGCTCCTTGCACTGTGGTTCGAGGGCACCACTCGTAAGTCACACGACACACCGCTCTCATTCCGCACCATCGATTCCAGTTCGTCAGTCGACTGCAGCGCTTCAGCGACGACGACGCTGCTGGCACCGTGACCTGCCAGCACCATGATGAGCATCGCATCTCTTCCCACCGCAGCCCTGGTCTCACCGATGCCGCTGGGTGACCGTCATCGAGCCGCTGCCTGCACCGTGACCTGAGGGCACAACAGGCCACACCGCTGCAATTCGCCTCACAGCCCCGCCGACCCCAGCACTCCTGACTCCAACCGCGAGAAGTTCGATCTGCAACGCATGTGACTTCAAAGTCCCGACGACTCCTGCACCGACCTCCGGAACCGATGCCTGCCGACACTGGCTCTTTGAAGCTCAACAAGGGGTCGGCAAAGCCCTAAATTTCTAACGGTACTGTTTTGCGGGTCTCCCGGCACCGTAGTTGGCCCACAATGCTGCGGTCGGCAAGAAATGTTTTGGATTTGCTGTTCACGACTCCGTGATAGCCCCGGAAAGAGCTATTGACTTCAAGGAACTGACTTTTGAGCCTATCTTTGATTATTGAGATTTATGAGAACTTTATGGTGGATGTTTATTATTTTTGGTCTTGTTGGTACAGATACAATATTGGTTATTTTTCTAAAATTGGTGTGGTGTCCTTTTGTAGTATTTACTGTTGGTTATGTCCAAATGATTTACACACTGCCTCTGAGATAAGCCTGAATGCTAGTGCCAAGCTACCAAGGGGGTGAGAAGGGGTTTTATTTTAGTAGTGTATCCCCCTTATCCTGACTAGGAAGTATGGTCCCTACTTGGATAGGGTAACAACCTGCCAACTAGAGACCCCCTATTTCTAACACAAGGTTAGATCTGAAGCATGCTTAAATGACTGTCCTGATCTGGGCACCAAATCCGAGATAACTTCAGTTCAGATGGATAGGGAAGCTATGGCAATTCAGAAGTCTCCCATTTGAACTATCCTCAGCACCTTGGTGCTTTATGAAGGCGCTTCGTCCAGTAGTAGCATGGTTTTGGAGGAGAGGAATAAGGTTAGTTATTTATCTGGATGACATTTTAATAATGGGTCAGGACAAGGAAGTTGTTTTGAGCCATACCGTGATGGCTATGTGGTTGCTAGAATTTTTGGGCTTTGTGAAAAACAGAACTAAATCTTCTTTGATTCTAAATCAGGAAACTCAGTTTCTGGGTTTTGTTGTGGACATGATTTAGGCAGAATTGAAGTTACTGAGGAAAAAGTTGAAGAAGCTATGAATGCAGTTGAGGAAGGGGTTAGGAATGAAGGTGACACCTTTGAGGATCTTGACAAGGATTGTAGGCCTTCTAAATTCAACAATTCAGGCATCATTCCCTGGACCACTGTACTATTGGGCCCTGCAGAGACTGAAAATTAGGAGCTTGCAAATCAGTTGATCATATTCTCAAATAGTAGGACTAAATCAGAAGTCTCACAATGAGATAAAATTGTGGCTCAGGAATGTAGAGGCATTGAATGGCAGGGCTATTTTTGGAGAGGACCCGGAGGCGGTGATAGAGTCAGATGTGAGTTTGGAGGATGGGGAGCAAGATGTGGAAACTCATCCACAGGTGGACATTGGACAGTTCAAGAGAAGAAATTACATTTCAATTGTTTGAAATTGTTGGTAGGTTCATTTGCAATGCGTTGTTTTACTCAGGGAATGATGAAATGTTGTGTACTGCTTCTCATGAACAACGTATCAGCAGTGAGATATGTCAGCAAGATGGACAGCCCACGGTCAATGGTCCTAGCGAATTTAAAGGCTTTTGGGAATACTGTTTGAGCACGGGAATTTCAGTTGTGGCAGACCATATTCCTGTTTTAAACAATGGTGTAGCAGATGGGTTTTTGAGGAATTTCAAAGATGAAAGCAAATGGAGATTGAAAAGAGATATATTTCTGGGAATCTGATAGAGACTTCTAGCTGCAGATTCCTTTCCTTTGAATTTCCCAGGTGTCAGGCTGGTTACAGAAACGTTTGCTGAGCAATACCCCTTGTGCGCACTGTCCGTTGGCTCCATTTGGCTCCGTGTGACAGCGTTGGCAGCACCAGTTATGACGTTGCAATACCTATGTAGGCGCCACCCAGACGCGCGAACATCAGTTCCTTTCTTTCTGCGCCAGCTAAGCGCCGATCTGGGAAGAGCTAATATTCTGCCACTTTTTGACATGCCTTTTCTTGACTTTTTGTTGAATTAAAAAACCTCTGTCATGTGCTAAGATGTTTTTGAGGAAGATAGTGTTCAAGCCGTGAGGAGCCTTTCCCGCACGATGTCTGGTACCAACCCCCACCTCGTCTGCCTCTGGTGTCTCAAGTGTGACCACGATCCGAAGTCGGACCTTCGGGCTATGGCTCCAAAGGCCTTGTGGGAACGGGCTATAAAGCTCCCTGCATGCCCGCAGTTGACACAATCCAGCGAGACTCCGCTGAGGTCATGGTCCCGATTGAGCAAGAGGAGGTCGCGGGACAGCTCCCGGAGCCCACAGTCCTCTTCTTCCCACTCAAGGTCTTCAGAGCACTCGGGGAAGAGGCACAAGAAAATGAGGTCAAAACAAATTTCATCTTCACCTCGACTCCGTCCATCAACGAAGGAGGTAAGGAGCACCGATGTTTTAAGCACGTTTCTGCGGAGCTGGACCGAGGGTTGAATTTGCGCCTACCTCCATTTCCAGGAGCCAGAGTGACCCCCGCTCAAATCAAAGAAATCTACGAGGCCATGTGCTGCGTATTTGTGACGGGTCGACACCCCTGGTGAGCCCTTAGGCACGTGGGATGGCAAGGGGCCCCACAGGACTCAATGCCATCAGCTCTGGCCACAGAGATGGTGGGCCTCAGAGATCCGGTCACGGATCCGGGTTGACCCTGTTCGTGCCACTGCGACCTCCCCCGGTGTCGGACGCGACGTCGGTGCCGCCGGTGCCCATCGGCGGTACCAGCCCCATCCTTATCCTCAATTACACGGAGTCGGAAAGACATCACTCGATGACAATTTAGGCTCAGGAGAGGAATGCGAGGGGTTTATGGACCCTTGGAAACACCAAGATGATTCTGCAGAGCAATTGGACTGGTATGGGGATGTTGGGGAAGCCAGTGGACTGGATATTTCTCCAGATACTGGCATTCTCTCTCTGCCAACTGTGGCTACAGAGGAGGGGGTATCTTATGCCATGGTGATCAAGAGGGCAGCCGAGGTCCTTGGACTGGAGTTGCCCTCCATGGAGGTCAGGACTAATCTCCTGACTGAAGTGCTTCAGCTGGGGCTTTCACTTCAGAACCCCTTTTGCCATTTAATGAAGCACTAACTGATGTCCTTCTAGACACTTGGTCCAAGCCTAGCACAGGGGCTCCTGTGAATAGGACAATTGCATGCCACCATTGCCCAGCTCCGGGCGACCCAAAGTTCCTCAGCCAACACCCCACCCCAGATAGTTGGTGGTGCAGGCCTTTACATCAGAGGGTGCGTTCCCTTCTGCCTCTCCGGATAGGGAATCTAAGAGCCTGGATTCATTTGGTAAGAAAATGTTTTCTTCCTTCAGCCTGGCATTGCAATTGGTGAATACTACATGCTTATTGGGGTGTTTCTCCTATTCCTGTGGGAGATGGTTGCACAAGTGCTGCCACAAGAACCGGAGAAGGTCCGGGCAAAACTCTTCAGGCATTTATGGACAGGAGAGATGCAGCAAAATTCACCATAAGGTGTGGCCTTGATACGACGGATTCGCTGGGCAGATGGATTTCCACGACAGTGGCCTTTAGGCACCACACCTGGCTTAGGACAACTGGCTTCTCAGTTGATGTCCAAGCAAATTTGATGGACATGCCCTTTGATGGAACCCGTCTTTTTAGGGAAAAGGCAGATTCGGCCCTAGTGCAGTTCAAGGACTCTATGGGCAGATGCTTGGACCTCTATTCTCGTTGTCAGTCTACCTTTCACCCCTTTTGTGGCAACCAAAGGGGTTTCCAATTGTGCCAGCCCAATCCTAGCCACCGCCCTGTGCAGGCTTTCCAAGCCGTGCGGGACATGGTTCATTCCAACCTGTGAATGGAAGCCAGAAGTTGTTGGCCACCCTCCCCTTGGCAGCCGCAGCCTCCAAGCACTCTTGATCTGACTCTGCAAGACCACACCACTGCAGATGGTGGGACAATCCATAATCATCTCCCTCACTGGGGACCATGACATCGGACAAGTGGGTCTTGCAGATCATTCAGGAGGGCTATTCTCTGCCTTTCCTTTCTTTTCCTCCTCCTATTCTGCCAAATCAGTAACAGCTGATGGAGGATCATTTAAAATTGCACCAGGAGAAAGTTACAGTTCTCTTGGCTAAGGGAGCTATAGAAAGGGTCCTGGTTTCAGAAGTAGGCAGAGGCTGTTTTTCCCCCTGCTTTCTGATTCCGAAGAAGAACAAAGGGTTGCAGCCCATTTTAGATCTTCGGACCGTCAACCTCTTCGACGAAAGAAGGAGAAATTCAAGATGGTCACTCTAGCTCAGATCTTGTCTGCCCTAGATCAAGAAGACTGGATGGTAGGGTTGGACCTGCGGGATGCGTATTTTCATATCGCCATCCTGCCGGGCCACTGCCATTACCTGCGGTTAAAGGTAGGCCCAAGCACTTCACTGTGTGCCCCTTCGGCCTTACCAGTGCTCCTCGGGTGTTCACCAAGGTGATGGCGGTAGTCGCAGCTCATCTGCGCAGGTTACGGGTGTCAGTCTTCCCCTACCTTGATTACTGGCTGTTGAAGGCATCCTCGCCCCAGGCTGTAGGCTTCCACCTTCAGACTACGGGGGACCTCCTGCATTCGCTGAGGTTCTCTATAAATGTGCCGAAGTCACACCTGACTCCTTTTTTGACGCTCCCTTTCATTAGAGCTGTTCTGGACACAGTGCAGTTTCGGGCCTATCCTTCCGAGCAGTGAGTCTAGGATATTCAGGTTATGATTCCGATGTTTCAGCCTCTATCCTGGAGTTCGGTGAGACTCACTCTGAACCTGTTGGGCCTCATGGCCTCCTCCATCATGTTGGTAAAGCATGACAGGTGGCATATGTGGGCTCTGTAGTGGGACTTGAAGTTCCAGTGGGCACAGCATTGGGGAAATCTCACCGACGTGGTTCAGATATCGGAAGAAACTGTGAAAGATCTACAGTGGTGGTTGACGAGCCGCGATTTGGTCAAGGCAGACTCCTCTCCCTTCCCCAACCAGATCTCACAGTTGTGACAGATGCATCTCTTCTGGGATGGGGCGGCCATCTGGGAGAGGTGGTGATCAGGGGGCACTGGTCTCAGGCGGAGTTGGGGCTCCACATCAATTTGCTGGAGCTCCAAGCGATTCGATTGGCATTGAAAGCATTTCTTCTTTCTGTCAAGGGGAAGTTAATGCAGGTATTCAGGGACAACACCACCGATGTGGTGCTGCAACAAACAGGGCGGGGTGGGGTCGTGTACCCTTTGTCGAGAGACCCTGAGTCTCTGAACATGGCTGGAACAGCAGGGCATAATCCTGGTGGCTCAACACCTGACAGGTTCTCTGAACGCCAGGGCCGAGGAACTCAGTCATCGATGCCTAGAAGATCACGCATGGCGTCTTTAGTCGGAGGTGGACAGGGCCTCTATTATCATCGGGGAGAACCCTGGTTAGATTTTTCGCCTTCAAATACAACCCGCAGGAGTTTCCAAGGTGGCTCTCGCTCAGCTATGCCTTTCGTCACAAGTTGATCTCAGGCCTGCTGTACGCCTTTCCGTCCATACCACTCCTGCCCAGGGTACTGAAGAAGATCAGCAGCGACCAGGCCCAAGTCATCCTAGTGGCTCCAGACTGCGCGAGGAGAGTCTGGTATCCTGTGCTTCTGAACATGAGCATCGATCCTCCGATCAGGCTGTCCCTTTGGGAAGATCTGTTGCAACAGCAGGGGAGAGTTCTCCAGCCGATCCTATCAACTCTGTGCCTCCATACGTGGAGACTGAGCGGTGGCAGTTGATGGCTTTTGACCTTCCTCTCGAAGTATATAACGTTATTTTGGCGGCCAGGTGGCTCTCCACTAAGAAGGTATATGCCTGCCGTTGGCAAAAAATTGCATCATACTGTACAAAAATGTCTATAGGCTTCTCTTTCCGCTGTTCTTTTTATTCACTCTAACCCTTCCCCCACAGGGCTCTGCTTTGGGAACTCTCAAGGGTTATCTTTCTGCTTTGTCTGCTTTTTTGCGGCTGCCAGACCAGCCTTCTCTCTTTAGGTCTCCAATTGTACATAGGTTTCTAAAAGGGCTGGCTCACTTGTTTCCACCCGCACCCTTTGTCATTCCACAGTGGGACCTTAATTTGGTCCTCACTTATCTTATGTGTGCTTCCTTGGAGCCTTTACACAACTGTCCCCTCCTGCTGCTTACCATCAAGACAGCCTTTTTAGTGGTGATTACATCTGCACGGAGGGTGAGCGAGTTGAAGGCATTATCTTGCACGCCTCCCTACATGATGTCTTTTCCAGACAAAGTGGTGCTTCGCACCGTGCTTCATTCTTGCCAAAGGTTGTGACCCCATTCCATCTGGGTCAATCCATCACGCTGCCCACCTTCTTTGCTCCCCGTATCCCACTAAGGAAGAGGATTGTCTCCACAACCTGGACCCAAAAAGAGCGTTGTTGTTGACTGCACAAAAGAGTTAAGGGTGGACTACCAACGTTTTGTGGGGTACATGGGTGCTAAGAAGGGAAGGGCAGTGCAGAAAAGGACCATCTCTCACTGGGTCATTCTCTGCATAAGATCTGCTATGCCCTGGCTAAGAAGCAGCCCCCTGAGGAATTAAGGGCCCAGTCCACCAGGGGAAAGGCTGCGACTACTGCCTTGGCTCAGGGTGTCCCAGTCCTGGACGTCTGTAAGGCAGCAGCGTGGGCATCTTTGCACATGTTTACCAAGCACTTCTGCCTGGACAGTCAGGTCCTCAGGGACGGGCATTTTGCCTGTTTAGTCCTGCAGGACTTCCTAGTTTGAGGTATTGGTCTGCACCCACCGCCGGGATGGTATGATTTGGGTATCTAATTCAAAGGTAAGGAATCTGCAGCTAGAAGCCTGTATAAGATGAACAGTTACTTACCTTAAAGCATTATCTGGTAGAAACTCTATCTAGCTGCAGATTCCTTACAGTCCCACCCATACCTCCCAGCTTTGTGGACTAATTCTGAGGAGCTAGGGTTACTCCCCTTTTAAGGGCCCTAGCTGTACACACGACTATGTCAGTTACTTCGTGGCTCTGCGCTTCTGGCATGAAAAAAATTAAAAGTACTGATGTCCGCGCGCCTATATAGGTAGCGCAACGTCATAACTGATGCTGCCGATGACTGCTTGAACCCTGTCTTCCTCGAAGACATCCTCGCACATGATAGAAAAAAAATAGAATTCAACAAAAAGTCAAGAAAAGGCCTGTCAAAATGCGACAGTGTTATGGACCGTACTCGAGCGCGCTCGAGAAGTTACGGTCAGAAACCCCTCCCCAAGACTACGTATCCCAGAAGCCCAAGGAGCGTACACGTGGTGCGCGAAACAGCAACGTCACCGGAACGCGTCTGCTACTTAGACGCCAGCGCCGGACCACAACGCGTCGGAAATTCTTTCCAACGACCGCAGCATCGACGGGCGCATCCAGTGGAGATTCCTGCTCGTCCGGAGTTCCAAGTTGTGCCTAAGTTCGCTCCTTTGCCGAGGAGGCCTCGTATCGACCCGAAGGTCTGGTAAGGGTGCGGTGCACCAACCCTGTGAAACCCATTGTTGTGATACACAGCCCCTACTCCGTTGGTGAGCTCAGAGCTGGCTCTTGCGGAGGTAGGGGAGGGAGAGCCATTGTCTCCTGAGTAGCAGTTACTTCTTCCGCTACAATCATAGCAACCTCAGTCATAGAAATTGGACGGAGACATTCAGGCTCATTTCCCGTCCTCCTCAGACTCGTTATCCTCAGAGAATAGCCACAAAACTTTCTGGTGGTAACGAGAGGAACCCGAGCTCATATATTCTCAGATTATCATCTGGGACACCCAGCGTTTTCCTTTGCTTGTTTGATCTTCATTACGAAAGTCCTCCATCAGTTTCACCGGCCTCAATTAGAGGAAGGGCTCTAGCGATAACTCTATATGTCAACACGTCTGTGTCAGTCTTGATGTATGTATGTTCTTGACTCCTTTCTGAACAGGGATACATCCCAAGGTAGCGGTTACGCGCTCTCCCTGTGAAGCAAGGTTGTGCCCTAATTGGGGTAGGTGTTGAAGGGGGGATTTACGCAGTTGCGTTGGATGTCTAAATATGTAGCTGTGCTCAGTGCTGACGCTGTGGTATTATTCTATGATGCTTTTATGTTTATGTATCCATTTATGTAGTCAGACCACGGAGACTCACTGTTAGAACCACCATATAGAGTACGCCAAAGAAGCCGATTGTTCTATTTTCTTTACAGGTACAGAGATGTTCCTATGTATCAGGGAAGGTTAAGGGACTGAACGTTAGGGAAGCTGGGTAGCGTACTGATCATGTTCCTTATGTTTTACAGGTCTCCCTCCCTGCTGTCCCCATCCTTTCCTTCCCTCACTTGATCCTCCTAATGACCTGTGCCGTTACGGCATCCAGGCTTGGGTATATCAAGAGGTGGAACCCTATTAGCAACAATCCGATCCCGAGGGCTGAACCAACGTGACCGACCGTGACAGACAGAGGGTTGGCTCTTCCAAGATCGCCACTTAGCAGGCGCAGAAAGAAAAGAATTGACATCCGCGCGACTTGGTGGCGCCTACATAGGTACACGATGTCATAACTGGCGCTGCCAACGCCGTCACACGGAGCCGAATGGAGCCACCCGACAGCGCTCACAAGGGGTATTGCTCAGCTAAAGTTTCCAGGTCCAGCCTGACGCCTGGCAAATTCAAAGGTAAGGAAGCTGCAGCTAGATAGTCTCTACCAGATAATGCGCTACTGAAGGTAAGTAACTTCTTCATTCAGGAGAAATGGGGACCTTTAGGTGTAGATCTTCTTGCAGACAAGCTGAACACACAGTTGCGAACATTTTTCAGCTGGAGACAAGACCCAGAATTTGGGGCGTGGGTGCTTTCCTGCAAGACTGGAGGGGATTAGCACCGTATACTTTTACTTCGTTTGCAATGTCACCAAGAGTTCTGCTGCACATACGCAGATTCAGGGAAACATTAGTGGTTATACCTCTGCTTTGGAGATCACAAGCTTGGTTCCCAATCATGATGGAAATGGCAATAGATTATCCGGTGTTGATAACAGGAGTGGCTTGTTCAGGTAAGCGCGGTGAGGCAGGGTGAATCGACAGACGATGATGAGGGAAAATTAAAATCAACGTTGAGAAAATAATGTTCATGTTGTCTCAAATGCAATATTGAATTTGATTATAAGTATATAACATACACTATGGTAGTGGGGACTATTTGCTAATGGATTTTTGTTATAGTTGAAAAAAAGTTCTAATACTCAAACTCCTCTAATTATACATTGGAGTTCTTGTTTGCTCAAAACACCTGACATTAAACCTGTAGCATATGGTGAGCCCGAGATTGTCGCCAGAGGATATTTTAAAGACACCTTGGAATATTCTGGGAGATCTATCTTTACCTAGATATATGTTGCTGTTAATCATCGTGACATATAGGGTTGGATTGATCTAGACTTGGCATAGTACTAAGGCCCGGAACCACTGTTCCAGTTATGTAATTGGAGAATAATTTTGGTAGTGTTGCCAACATTTTCCAGAAATATTCTACACTTTTTTGTCTGAATCCATTGGAACTGTCAAGGATTTTGAAAATTAGATAATTTTGAAACCAGGTGCCATGCCAGTTAAGCACAAAGTTAGGGATGTTCCACTTTCTGTCAGGAAGGAATTAAGAAAACATTTAGGTCAGTTATGTGTGGAAAAGATTATTGAACCGGTTAATGCTGCTGAATGGGTCAGTTCAGTTCTAATCACCAAGAAAAAGTCTGGAAAAATCCGCTTGGGTGCGGACTTACCCTCCTTAAACAAAAACATTATACTTGATTGTCGCCCTCTTCCAAAAATTAATGAATTCATTTCTACCTTAGAGGGGGCAAAAGTCTTTAGCAACATTGATTTAAAGGTGACATATAGTCTGGTATTACTTAAAAAGGAGTCTCAGTCTCTTTGTACCTTATCACTCCCTTTGGAGCTTTCAAGTACTTACGGTTGTAGTTCGGTCTTGCATCGCCAGCAAACGTATTTCAGAAATTGATGTCCACGTTATTCAAGGATGTATCTGGGGATTTGGCAGGACGGCATCCTGATTTTTTGCTAAAGATGTATTAGAGCGCAACTGCATATTGAACAAAGTTCTAGGAATTTTGTCTAAGCATGGTATGACGGTTTCAAAGGACAAGTGCACATTTTTTACAGTTGAATATTTAGAACATCACCGCACAAGGAATTAAACCTAAGGAAGATGTTATTAGAGCCCTAAAAGAGGCACCTGCACCCGGCAACAAGGATGAGTTGAGATCTTTCCTCGGGCTAAGTGATTATAACTCCAGATGTGCTACCCTTATGGAACCTCTTAAAAGAAAGTTGCGAAAAAAAGAAAACTTTTGTTGGGGTCCAATAGAGCAAAGCGTTTTCCAGGATATCAAAAACATTCTATCAAATGTCCCTGCATTAAAAACGTATGTAGGTGGTCACAGGTGAATTATAACTGTAGATGCCAGCGCGGTGCTGTTTTATGTCAAAAAGTGGGAACATCTGAAACAACTGTCGGTTTCGCTTCCAGAGTTCTATCTCCTACCGAAAAGGAAGTATAGTACTATTGAGAGGGAGGCACTTGCCTGTGCATGGGTGATAGAAAAATTCAGAACTTACATGTGGGGCACTTTTTTCACTTTGTGCACAGATCATAAACAATTAATGTATTTGTTGGGCGATAAGGGCACGTCATGTGCATCTTCAAGGCGTATCAGAATGTTATCAAACTTGCAAGAGTATAATTTGAATGTAAGGTACATACCGGGGAGCACGAACTCTAGGGCTGATTGTTTATCTAAATTGCCTGTAACAAAACAGGGAAAGGAAGCTGGAATAGAAATTTTTGGAAATTAATGTGTTGTGGCTAGCACAAATGTTGTGTATAAACGTAACGGTACGGTTACTGAAACTGAGTGGAATGCTGCATGTGATAGTGACATTTTTCTGAAGGTAGTCAAACATTTTGTTCAATAGGGTTGGCCTCCAGTAAGAAATTTCAAGGGAGACGTGTTTGTATTTTGACAATTAGCTAGTCAACATCACGGTAGAAAATTATATCCTTATGAGGGCAGAAAAAATTGTTGATCCACAAGTACTTAGGATCCATATTCATGGAATAAGCCGATAAAGGGCACTTGGGAACAACAGCCACCAAGAAAACACTGAGATGTTATATCGTGTTGGCCTTCTATGGACAATGATTTTGACAAGCTTGTAAGTAATTGTCACAAATGCATTCTGTTAAAAAGCATTGAAAGTCACAGGACACCCCTTTAATTACCACACCTCTACCTCAAGGTCCGTGGAGTAAAGTGGCTCTAGATTCAGCATGTCCCATTGCGGCATTACCTTTTAATGCCAAATTTTTAGTAGTAATGATTGACTATAACAAAGTGGATATATTATGATTTTGTGCAAGAAACTTCTACACATGTTGTTATCAAATTTCTGGGCAGGGTTTTTGCCTTATGTCACCTGGTAAACTTGGGGAGGTTGTAGATTTAAAGAAACTAGAAGCAAAGGTTCAGAATACAGAAAGAATGACAGCATACATTTACAAAAAAAACTGTTGGAATGGGTGTTGTGAATGAAGGATCTTGGGTCATCTTAAAGTACATGAAACCTAGGAGGTCCAAAGTAGAGTTCAATTTTCATGGACCTATTAAAGTAGTCAAAGTTGCCCGCTCCCCTGTTCTCTTGAAAGGTGGGCGTTGGTGGGCGAGAAGAAATTTGGTATTATTAAGTGATCTTCAAAGTACTGTAGTGAGAAACAAATTACAATAACAGCAGGCAAATGACTTATTTCTTCCGTCTTTGGCTTCTGCTACCATGGATGTGAGTAAAGAGTATCCTGCCATTCAGGACAATAATTCATCCCTAATAGTGGAATCTAGTAGTCATCCGTTGTTAGGAAGGAATTCAGTTGTCAATAAGGAATACCCCGGGGTGGACAGTGATATTACTGTTGCTCTAAACAGTGAACTAGTTACAACCAAGAGAGGCAGAATTAAAAAAAAAAACTATGTATTAGCAAGATTTTTGTATTTGACATTGTATGTTTTATCCTATATAAAAATTGTATTATATATATTTTTTTTGGTTGGGGAGGGGAGATGTGTTGTATTGAGTTACTTTGCACGCGCTTGTTGGTGTGCTGCTTTGTCTATCTCCATTCAAATGTAATTATGCATCTTCTGAAGGAGGTTCCACGTTCTGCGGTTCCGTGTACTGATCGGTCGGTTTCTTTCACCAGTCAGTTGCCGAATCTCAAAGGTGGAAGTTGTCAGAGGACGGGCTCCTTGTATGCAACAAAAGAAGAATACATTTAATATAAATTGGATGTCTTCAAGCAGATGTTGTCTTCATTTAAAGTCTGAATACAGCAAAGTTAAAACTCCTGTAGAATGTGTGGGACAAAAGCACAAATTACCTGCGATTTCAGAAGGGTTTGGGAAAAAATGGTTTAAGTGAGGGACTAAATGTGTCACATATTCTAAGATAAATTGAAATATTTTAGTGCAAGCGAGATATTTGCAAGCCTAGTGTAACGAAAACAGCCTTGTGGATAAATCCCTTAAACTCAGCATTGTTTCTTACAACAATTGTAAATTAATCAAATTTGGGAAGGGAAGATTATTAAACATCCTGCACAGGCATAAGCTATGAACATACGTAGATGTAATTTACGAATATATTAATTTAAACCTACTTCAGTAAATCAGGCCCTTTGTTATAGAAATATAATACCGAAAGGGCCTTTGCAGAAATACTCAATTAGAGGACAGTTAAAGCTACCAAATGCATCAGCAAACTCACAGCAGTTTTTTTCTGTCTGAAAGCTACTCTACTAACGATCAAAGTAATGCTACTATTTGTGTTGGCTGCTTAAAATCAATGCTTTCATTGCATTCTAGTTAGTAAGCGAGACATGTTTTACTCTTTAATTATACGATGCACACAGATAACCTCTCACCTGAGAATTGGGAGACACAACCCATTAACCTTGCTTCCCAATCAATAACCCATGTGCTGCTCATCAGCTAAATAATGAAATATTTAAACCAGTGCGTTTCTTCTGCTTTGTTGTCACTCATATCTAAAACCGAGTAATAATGTTTAGCTGTATAAGAAGATGACTTTAACAGGACTAGCTTGTATACAGTCATCATTTGTATTGCTTGTCTGGAGGAGCTAGCAGTGAAATAAATGAAAAGGGCTTTTTTCTGGGCAGTGATACAATTTTAGAAAGTAAAACATGGTGATTGTTGGGTATAACATTACGATTCAACATTTGGAAGGTTTATTTATTGTGCTTGTTTACAGCAATAACTAGTCATATGAACGATTATAATCAATTAGTTGAACAAATTGTAAAACATTTTTAATAGATGAGATTTACGTTAAAAAAACAAAAGCAGTATTAATCAGCATAACCACTGCTGATAATAAATATGTAACCATAATATATAGAAAAATATGGGCAATAGTGTCTGTCAAGAATGCTATGGGCACATTCATTAAAGCATCTTGTTTTTTCTCTCCAGCTATTTGCAATATCTCTGATCACCCTTCTGAAACCAACAGATCAATGAGGTTATTACAATCTTAGCTCTGGAGCTCCCAAATACAAGGGTCAGAATCTAATTAAATTCCCATAATGGAAGAATGTATACCTGCGTAAAAAACAACTAGTTAAAATAACTTTTGATGCATAGATTAGTGATTACCTCCTCTTCTTTCCATCCTCTTTCCATTCCTTCCATAAGGAGAGGAAACAACCTCTACAACACAAATCTTTCAAAGCATGCGTTTAACCCGCATGCTGTTACCACGCAAATGGCTTGCTGTAGGGGGTATAAGGTGTTGGATTTAACTTCAACACCTTCCCTACTGTTGCACAGACTGGAGTTGGAATATTAATTATACTATTCCAAACTCCAGCCCACCCCCTACAGCATGTTGGGTAAAACATTGCGTTGTAACGGCATGTGGGGTAAAAGCATGCGTTGTAACGTCATACAACCCTAATGGAGTGAGTGTGCCCATTCACTCCCTTATCTCACCTTTGTAAAGCCATTTTCTCTTTTTATGAAAAAGAATTTCATGATGTATAAACTCCTCCCCTTCCTTCAAACTTCCTTTGTGTGCCCTTCCCTTGTAGGGCTGTTGAGGCATTTCGGTGGCCGCTCATGTTATGGCAGGTATATCATGGTTGTTTTGTCCATATAAATGCTTCTCCCACGTTGGTGGCAGTTGCTATGGCACTGCATGCTTGCTGTCCCTCGGCAGCTACCAGCTGCGCTTCCAGTTAGCAGGGGCGTAGGAGACAATACATTTCTGGGGGGACAGAGACAGCCTTGGAGACTTTCCATTTACCCTGTACAAGTTGTCCGTTGTTTGCGAACTGCAGGCTCCGATAACGTAGACAATCATATAGTTTTGGAGTGAAATAGGGAGAAAGGTAGGATGTTCTCACAGTTTGATGCTACCTTTTATTATTATTTATATTTTCAAAGTAATTAAACCAAATGTGAAAATACATGTTGATAAACCTTGTATCTTCATGCACCAAGCAAATAAAGGTAGGAGGGAAAAAAGAAAAAGAGCAAACAAAATGTTCTTAATGGCATTCCTAAACATCAAAATGCAACTGGGCTAGTTAGAAACCATTCTTTCTTGTTGCAGGCATCTATAATAAAATCATGAACTTCAAGTCGAAAAATCAAATATTGTCTTGCGCCATTTAATGCAGAGGAAAATGTATTTTGCAATTATCTGTTTGTCAAATGATTCTACCATCTCTTTATGTATGTTACACATGGCAACACGATTCAGTCTTTTCTGGGACGTAGCTGATTGTAACGCCCTGAACGTCTCAGGATCGTTTAACAGACACGATAATGAGGACGCAACCACTTGTGAAGGGTTAGTTATTTTAATGAAGGCAAAAACAATACAACGAATAAACAAAAGTTATAGTCACTGGAATCCTCCAGGCTAAGTACGTTACCAGCCCACAGCACGGATGGTCCTAACCGTCCTCTGCATATACGCCGATCCCGGCGTATGCCAACAGAGGGCAGAAATGAAATGGCCGACAATGCCAATCGGTAGGCTGTGAGGGGCACGACGAGTGTTGGGGAGAATCGAGGAGTCAGGGAAACACCCAGCCGGGGTCTCTACCTGAAGGGAGCAGCCGCTCAACCTCTTCCTCAGACTGCACCGGGACGCGGAGTCACCTCCTGGTGATGCGTCACCGATACCCCAATCAAAAGCAAGAAGACTGAACCGAGAGCAGCCGCTCGATCGATCCTGTGGACTTCCGAGTCTGTAACGCGGCAAACACCTCCTGGTGTGCGTTACAGCTGGCAGTCCCTGTATCTCTGGTCGGGCTGGGAGTTACGACTCCAACCAGCAAAAGCGCCACTGCGCTTTGACTCAGCCGAGTCAAAAAGCGAAGCTCAATGGTTGACCGGTAGAGCTTCCGGGTCCTTCACAGGTGATGATGGGGCAAGACACGGCCCAGGGAGTAACGACTCGACCTACCTCCGTTCTTGCCTTACTGGAGCACCACTCCGGAACACTGCTCTTCACGAAGCAGGTACGTCGGTGTAAACACAATATCCGACAGCCTTGTACCTCCCGGTTCCTCCCTTTATAGGGCGTGTTTTCCTTGAGTTATGTAACAGCTCTCCTGTTTACATAAGGGCGTGTTTTCCCTTGAGTTATGTAACAGCTCTCCTGTTTACATAAGGGCGTGTTTTCCCTTGAGTTATGTAACAGCTCTCCTGTTTACATAAGGGCGTGTTTTCCTTGAGTTATGTAACAGCTCTCCTGTTTACATAACCTCTCAACCGCTAAGCATCCTGGGAGATGTAGTCCGTTTACGCTGGTTACCGTTTTCCTCCCCTCGCATGACAGGAATTCTTGACAGTACATCCTCCCTCTCAGCGGCTCCCCACGGGTCCAGCGCTGGCAGGAAAACGCCGATGGAACAAGGAGACCAAGCGCGGAGCATGAACCCCTTCAGCCGGTTCCCATGATTGCTCCTCCGGGCCATAGCCTTTCCACGCAACCAGGTACCACAGCTTCCCCCTGCGCCATTTGGACGCCCGTATGCCCGACACTTCATACTCCACCTCCGACTCCACGCATACCGGCCTAGGTGTCCCAGACGGCTTGGAGGGTGCTGGTTTGAGCAATGATACATGAAAGACAGGGTGTATCCGCAATGACTGGGGCAAGCACACCTTCACGTTCACGGGACCCATACACTTGGTAATGCGATATGGGCCCATGTACTTGGGATGGAACACACTGTTCTTTCGAAACCTCATGTTTCTTGTGGATATCCAGACGTAGTCTCCAGTGCGGTACAGTGGCCCGGGCCTTCTCTTCCTGTCGGCCGCAGCCTTGTATCGTCTCTTGGCCTCTATTAGGACAGCCCTTGAGCGCATCAACGTGTCTTTTATGTGTGCCACCCTGTCCGCTGTGGCGGGAATCCTGTCCTCTCTGAACGGATGTAGAAATGGCAAGAACCTGGGATGTTGGCCATAGTTGCTATAGAACGGAGATGACTGTGTGGAGCTGTGAGTGGCGTTGTTATAGGCTATCTCTGCAACCCATAGCAAGTCGACCCATTCTTCCCTGCCCTGGTCCACAAAACATCGCAGATACTGTTTGAGCGTTTGGTTCAGGCGCTCGGTTTGGCCGTCCGTTTGAGGGTGGTAGCTGGTGGACAGGGCGGTCTTAACATGCAGCGCAGTGCACCAAGTCTTCCAGAATTGCGCAGTAAACTGCGACCCCCGGTCCGACACGATCACCCCAGGTAATCCATGCAGTCGTACCACATTCTTTAGGAGTAGTGACGCTAATTCCCCGGCCGTAGGGACTCTCTTGCAGGGGATGAAGTGCCCCATTTTCGTCAAGTAATCCACCACCACCAGTATTGCCGTCATCCCCTGGTCTACCGGTAGGCCCACCACGAAGTCCAGTGATATGCTATCCCATGGTCTATCCGGGGTCGGAAGTGGATGTAAGAGCCCTTGGGTTCGGCCATGGTCGGCCTTCATGGTAGCACACGTAGGACACTCCTGTCCCCACCTCCTGACATCCACTCTCATGGTTGGCCACCAGAAATGCCGTCCCATGCTAGCCACCGTTTTTTCAAAGCCCAAATGACCTGCGCATGGAGAGTCATGGCACCAGATGAATGCTTGTTTCCTTAGCCTAGGCGTGGGTATCAACAGGCACCTGCCCTTCAGGGGTATCCCGTCCTTCAGCTGCCATTCTCTGTGACTGAGGAGCCACCTCCGCCATGCGAATGACCTGATCCCTCTCTTTATTCCCCTCAGGAAAGTATCCGGTTGGATAACCCCCAATACCATCCTTGGGGAAATGATGGAACGCTCGGTCGCAGGCAATGGTTCCTTAACTGCAGATTGACGGGACAGGGCGTCCGCCTTCCGGTTTTCCGTCCCCGGCCGATATGTGATGCGGAAGTTGAACCCCGCAAAGAAGATCATCCACCGCAGCTGCCTGGGAGAAAGGTGTCTTGTGGCCGTCATGAACTGTAGATTCCGATGGTCCGTGTACACCGATACCACATGTCTTGCCCCCATCAACCAATGCCTCCATTCGGTGAAGGCGTCCTTGATTGCGAGAAGCTCCTTCTCCGCAATATGGTAGTTGCGTTCGGCGTCGTTGAGTTTGCGGGACATGTACGCAACGGGATGAAGCACCCCTGTGTCGTGGTTGCGTTGGGACAAGATAGCCCCCAGCGCCACATCCGAAGCGTCCGCTTCCACCACGTAGGGGAGATCCGGATCGGGGTGAGCCAACACCGGCGCCTTACCAAAGGCGCTTTTCAGGGCCTCAAAGGCTGTGTTCGCTTCAGGGGACCAGACAAACTCCTTGGACTTCCTCAGTAGCTGTGTGATTGGGGCCACCAATCCTGAAAATCCATCTATAAACCGCCTGTAAAAGTTGGCGAAGCCAATTAAACTTTGGACGTCCTTCACGCTTTGGGGCACCGGCCATTCTTTCACCGCCTTGATCTTTCGTTCTGCCATCTCCTGTCCCTCTGGACTCAGCATCACTCCGAGGAATTCCACGGACGTGACGTGGAAGTCACACTTGCTGAGTTTACAAAACAGCTTGTTTTCCCTCAGCTTTTGGAGCACAGCTTTGACGTGGTGTAAGTGCTCCTCCACACTGGACGAGTAGATGAGGATGTCGTCGATATATACGACCACGTAGATATCCAACTCCTCTCTGAATACCTCATTCAAAAAGTACTGAAAGGCTGCCGGGGCGTTGCACAGACCGAACGGCATGACGAGGTACTCAAAAAGGCCGAACCTGGTCTTAAAGGCGGTCTTCCACTCGTCTCCGTCCCTCATGCGCACCAGATGGTATGCCCCTTTCAAATCCAACTTGGTGTAGATACGAGCTTTCTTGACCTGTTCCAGCAGTACACTGATGAGAGGCAAGGGGTACCGATTCTTTATGGTTATCGCATTCAATGCCCTAAAGTCCACACAGGCTCTCAGCTCCCCATTAGCTTTCGGGATGAAGAAGAGTGGCGAGGCGGCCGGAGACTTGGACGGGCGGATGAATCCTAGCTTGAGGAGTTTATCCAGGTACCCCCGGAGATGCACGTTTTCAGGCTCCGTCAGGGCATACAGCCTGCCGCTGGGAATGCTGGCCCCTGGCACCAGGTCGATCTGGCAGTCAAACTGTCTATGTGGTGGTAGCACTTCCGCCTTCACCTCATCAAATACATCCTCAAAACTGTGATAAGCCTGGGGGAGAGCCACATCTTTTTCTGCCGCTGTAGCCACCGTCTGACTCCCGCTCTCATCTGCGTCAAGGGATTCCGTTCTTATTCCACAATGCAGGATGCAATACGGTGACGTCATTTCGACGCGATGTGTTGGCCAATCCACAGAGGGGTTGTGTTTCTGTAGCCACGGCAATCCCAATATGACGCCATATTGGGGCGCTCGGATGATGTTAAAATCGATTTGTTCCAAATGGTTCCTCCCATATCTCATCGGAAGGACCCCCGTGTGCTGCCCGATGGGCCCCGTCACCAATCGCCTTCCGTCTACAGCATAGACGTCTTCGGGTACAGCTTTGGGAAGAAGCACTAGCCCTAGCCTGCATGCCTCGTTGTGGTCCATAAACATGCCAGTGGCCCCTGAATCCACCATGGCCCCAACGGGTATCCACTGGTCATGCACTCCCACGTGCACCGTCAGAAACAGGTGTCGGTGTCCCTTAGTGACCGAGTTGGAGAGTGAAGGGATGGATGAGTGACTCCGAGATGCCCCTTCTTTGGTCTGGGAGTCCTCTAGTTTTCCGCCGGTATGTCCACCACAGCTGTTACCGACCGGTTGGCCCGTGAACGTGACGTCTTCGGTTTGGCAGGGCATTCACGTACGTAGTGGCCTTTTTTGCCACAATATAGGCACAATCCTTGTTTACGGCGTGACTCTTTCTCCGTGGCTGTGAGGCTCGCTCGTATTGCGCCGATGTCCATGGGTTCTCCCTTGGATGCGGTGGAAGTTTCAGGACTTCCCACCGTCACATAGGATGGAAGGGATTTTCCTTTTCTTTCACTCAGCCTATGTTCCAGCCGTAATACCAGGTTGATAAGGCCCTCACATGTCTTGGGTTGAGGGTCAATATGAGCCACGGCGTCTTTGAGCTCATCGCACAGCCCGTGATGGAAGAGCGCCGTCTGTTTAGCAACAGGCCACTTGGTTTCCGCAACTAGCCGTCGGAACGCGTTGAGATACTGCACCAGGTCGTTGGATCCCTGTCTCAACTCAAGCATTTCACGGTCCGCCGTGTACGAGTCAGCCCTTCTGTCGAATACCTTCAGGAATTCCTCGCGAAAAGCACCCCAATCACATAAGATGGGGTCGTCCCTGCTCACCAGAGGTACGGCCCATTGTGCCGCGTTTCCAGCCAAATAGGAAATAAGGAAAGCCACACGAGCCTGACTCGTGGGGAACGCCTTTGGTTTGCACGATAAATGTAGCGCCACTTGTGTGAGGAATACCTGCACTGTGTTTGGATCCCCACTGTACCTCTCTGGTGTTGCCAAGGGGATGGCTACCGGCATTTCCACTACTACCGCAGGGGTCTGGTTCGTGAGGGAGGTGCTGGGCGTGAGCGGGTCCAATTGGATAGCATCCAGTCTGGCTTTTACATCGGCTGTTTCTTGCCTAGAGGCAGCCACTTCAACTTGCACGGTCGCTAAAGCAGCCAGCACATCATCAAGTGTTGCCATGTCTGTTATCGACCGGGAGACAGTTAGTGTTATTACGGTCGGATATTTTGTAACGCCCTGAACGTCTCAGGATCGTTTAACAGACACGATAATGAGGACGCAACCACTTGTGAAGGGTTAGTTATTTTAATGAAGGCAAAAACAATACAACGAATAAACAAAAGTTATAGTCACTGGAATCCTCCAGGCTAAGTACGTTACCAGCCCACAGCACGGATGGTCCTAACCGTCCTCTGCATATACGCCGATCCCGGCGTATGCCAACAGAGGGCAGAAATGAAATGGCCGACAATGCCAATCGGTAGGCTGTGAGGGGCACGACGAGTGTTGGGGAGAATCGAGGAGTCAGGGAAACACCCAGCCGGGGTCTCTACCTGAAGGGAGCAGCCGCTCAACCTCTTCCTCAGACTGCACCGGGACGCGGAGTCACCTCCTGGTGATGCGTCACCGATACCCCAATCAAAAGCAAGAAGACTGAACCGAGAGCAGCCGCTCGATCGATCCTGTGGACTTCCGAGTCTGTAACGCGGCAAACACCTCCTGGTGTGCGTTACAGCTGGCAGTCCCTGTATCTCTGGTCGGGCTGGGAGTTACGACTCCAACCAGCAAAAGCGCCACTGCGCTTTGACTCAGCCGAGTCAAAAAGCGAAGCTCAATGGTTGACCGGTAGAGCTTCCGGGTCCTTCACAGGTGATGATGGGGCAAGACACGGCCCAGGGAGTAACGACTCGACCTACCTCCGTTCTTGCCTTACTGGAGCACCACTCCGGAACACTGCTCTTCACGAAGCAGGTACGTCGGTGTAAACACAATATCCGACAGCCTTGTACCTCCCGGTTCCTCCCTTTATAGGGCTTGTTTTCCTTGAGTTATGTAACAGCTCTCCTGTTTACATAAGGGCGTGTTTTCCCTTGAGTTATGTAACAGCTCTCCTGTTTACATAAGGGCGTGTTTTCCCTTGAGTTATGTAACAGCTCTCCTGTTTACATAAGGGCGTGTTTTCCTTGAGTTATGTAACAGCTCTCCTGTTTACATAACCTCTCAACCGCTAAGCATCCTGGGAGATGTAGTCCGTTTACGCTGGTTACCGTTTTCCTCCCCTCGCATGACAGGAATTCTTGACACTGATCTAAGTCAAGTTTTCAGTCAGTGGAGACCACTGAAGCCTCTCTCAGCCTACAAGAAGATACTGAAATATCTAAAAGAATCTTTAGTAGCTTATCAACCTGTGTAAAGAAAGCTTTCTCTGGTGGAAGCATTTATTGGAGTATGTCTACCAGTTCCACAACTAAATAGTACTTCAATATACTTAGTAATGTAGCAAATTGAGCTGAAAGCAGTAAAGAGTGAATTTCTTCGTATTGAGAAATAGTGTCAATGCCACTGCCTGTTAAAAGCAGCTGTTCAAGTTTTTTCAAAATACTGAGGGGGATAGTAATCCATGACAGTTATAGGATGAAGATTTCTTTTGCTCCATCATCTATCACCACAGTCATGGGAGTTCAATGGTATTAAGATGGTATTTAGCAGTATAAACACTAATTTGCTTATTGGAATTGTGCAGACCTTCGAAAAATCCATCACTGCAATGCTTTGGTATTGCACTTTTTACTATATTCACAGCAGCTAGTAGTAGTTCTGATATAGTTTGCTGGCATCCTTGCATGGCAATATTCAAACATTCTAGAAGTTGCAGTACTTAGAGAGTAATCTGCAGAAGTAGAAAGTTTGTTTCTTTCTAAACTTGTGCCAGCAAACTGTGAGCACAAGCAGACACATTGCCACTTATCTTGGTATTTGGTATTTATACTAGGGCTTCCAGAATAGGTTCTAGATATTCATTACATTTTGTACAGCTTTTACACAGACTGTCCAGCACATTAGACACAATGGCTTTATTTTCAACACATTTGCAGGGCTTTCAATAGAAAAACTTCAAACATTTGTTGTATAATCTATAGGAAGAGGGTCTGCAGATGGATGGCATGAGTGTAGAGTGCACTCAAACTGCATTTCTTGCACAAAAACATGAGAAGCCCTATGAGACAAATATACCATAAGAATAAGCCTCATGTTTGAGATGTTTGCAAATATGAGATCAACGGTGTTTTTGTGGAAGAGGGATGCTTAAAATGTGAAAGTTCCTGCTGTGCGAGACACATACGCAAGAAGTGTTGTAAGTTATTTGCCTGCACTGAAGATAGGTATAGTGCCATACACAGAAAGAGACGTGTGTGGGCGAAGCTTAGAAGTGAGTATTACTGATGAACACAAATATGAGGGGCTGAGTGTGATACTTTTACACACTAGAAAATAGTGTTTGTTTGTGAAGCTTACAAGTGAATACAGAAGGTGGGAGGTCACAAATGAGTATTATGTGGGATGCACAAAAACATCATATGTGAGATTCTCACAAAAATGAACTACATGTTATATAAAATGCTCATTACAATGTGTGATATACACAAATGTGAAAAGCATGCCACATGAGATGCATGCATACATGAGGAGTCTAAGGTGGGAAAAGTGCACACACAGGTAGTCTAGCCATGTGACAGAAGACACAGACAAGCTGATTAGATCCCACCCTCTTTCCTGTATGCTATTTTGTGAGATGTGCTCGAAACAGAGCAAAAGACATCTGATTGGTGCCAGCTTTAGGGTGGTATGACCGGCACTGTTGCAGCAGGCAATAACTTTAGGAGCAGGGGGTTCTGCAGTCCAGTTATCAGTGGACTGGTCCCCTCTCAATGAAAGCACACAGTGGTAAAACCACTTCTAAAAATAAACAAGCCATGACCCCCTCTGTTTGGGTAACTACAGGTCTATCTCCCTGCTGCCAGGAGTATCCAAGCTCCTGGAGAAGCACGTACATTAACATATCTGAATCTTCCTACAATCCCAAAAAGTCCTCCACCCCACCCAAATGGGGTTGAGACCACAACACAATACAGAAACTGCTCTGCTGGTGGTAGTAGAGGAATTGAGACAGCTACTGGACCAAGATGGCTCCGTAGCTATTATTCTCTTAGATCTCAGTGCGGCCTTTAACACTTTTGATATACCATGCTCATTCAGAGAATATATAATACCGGTATCGAAGGTAGGGCACTGAAATGGCTCATCTCTTTCCTGGAGAATAGAACTTTCCATGTACTCGACCAGTTTTACTATTCTGACAGTCTGTCTTTGAGCTGTGGGGGGCCGCAGGGCTCAGCCATGAGCCCCACCCTCTTTAACTTATATCTGCACCCTTTGGCTGAAATTGTACATTCCTATAGGATGCTGTTGGTCTCCTTTGCAGATGACACACAGTCATGTCAATCCTCCCTGACTCCACTCGAATCTCCTCCAATTGGCCCCGTCTTCAGGAAGTGGCCGACTGGATGGCTAACTGTCGGCTGAAGTTGAACGAAAACAAGACTGTGGTCATATTGTTGGGCAACAACATCAGAAGCCAGGCTCCTACTGTCTTGGAACCGGCCGAACACAAAAAGCCCGCTAAACTGTTTGAGGATGTGGCTAGATGACTAGCTCCACATGGACCACCAATTGAAGAAACTCGCAGCTAGCTGCTATGCCATTCTTAGACTGCTGAGGAAGGTTCTCAATCTCCTCCCCCCCTTATCCAGAAAGCAGATTGTCCAGGTCCTGGTAATCTCACGACTCGACTATGGCAACACCTTGTACTTCGGCTCTCCCTGATATGTGATAAAGAGGTTACAGGTCATCCATAATGCTACTGTTTGCCTCCTCATGAACATCCTGAGGCACCAGTCTACTAAAAAGGGATTGGCGGAACTACACTGGCTCCCAGTGGAGTGGATGCAGTTTGAGGCCCTTTGTATCTTGCACAGAGTACTTCGCAACAAAGGCCCTTCACTGCACCGCTAGCCTCTCCTTTTTTAAATTATTTTTATACTGTAGTATTTATTTGTCATAGTTTCTTGTTTTATCAATTACTCATCCATATACATATTTAGTCAACCACATCTTTTCCACAAAGACATACATTTTGAAATATAGAACTCCTACCCATCACATGCATGTTATTCAGACACTCAACCTACAACATACCATTCGTACCTAATCATTCATACCATCAAGTTAAAACATACATAGCACCTTTAAATGGAACATCCTATAATCAATTATCTCAATTGCATAAAACAGAAGCAGAAATTAACTTGTAAATACATTATCAAAACGTCTATGTCTTCACATTATATCTCACACAACACTTACTACAGTATTTATATATGTTTCAGTTTTTCATATATATATTTATATATAAATATATATATCATGTGATCAAGGCCTCCGTGTTGAGGCCGAAACGTCATGGTGGTTCGAGGTGCACGTATGAAATAAAAATAACACCTGCACTTTATTTCTCTGGGTCCGTGGTCGTCTTTCCTCGTGGATGGGAGTTCGAAGACGAAGTTCTCTGCATATATATATGTATATATATATATATATATATATATATATATATATATATATATATATATATATATATATAATGGATATTTTGTGTGAACCACAGCGCGTGGCCCCCCTCGGGTGGAAATAGCACTATGCGGTAACATTATCGCCTGAGGGAAAGAGGAGTATTATTTTGAATACTGAAGAGAGACTTTGCGTGATTCAATACTTATGGAAACAATTGAACACCAGCTGCTTTGAAGTCGTGATGTCCGCAGCCAACAATGTTTGGGGCGCCACTGGGTCCAAGAAGATCACATTACTTAATGTGCCTTCACTGGGGGCAGTACACATCGTAAGCAGCGATTTTCTAACCAAGGCAAGCGGTGCAGCGAGAGATATGACGCTGTTCCTTTAATGCAGAGGAGAGGTCAAGCACCAATGAGAACATCAGCGTTTGCATTTAAACTCTTTGCAGGCGCAAGGACTTCTACTACGAAACCGGCACTGATGAAAGCTAACTGCTGAAACGCGTCTGCCGAGGGGTTTCATGGCTCACTGGTTTATGCCTACTATTGAATTAAAAACAACTTCGCAACGCTCTCCTGCATGTGTCGGATTCATTCTTTAAGTGGAGTGAGTAATGGACTGAATATAAAGCCAGGTCTGCAGGCACTGGCTACCGGCACGCCCTCTTGGTTTGGTGCGACGCGAACAGCCAGCAAAATAATGGATATTTTGTGTGAACCGCAGCGCGTGGCCCCCCTCGGGTGGAAATAGCACTATGCGGTAACATTATCGCCTGAGGGAAAGAGGAGTATTATTTTGAATACTGAAGAGAGACTTTGCGTGATTCAATACTTATGGAAACAATTGAACACCAGCTGCTTTGAAGTCGTGATGTCCGCAGCCAACAATGTTTGGGGCGCCACTGGGTCTAAGAAGATCACATTTCTTAATGTGCCTTCACTGGGGGCAGTACACATCGTAAGCAGCGATTTTCTAACCAAGGCAAGCGGTGCAGCGAGAGATATGACGCTGTTCCTTTAATGCAGAGGTGAGGTCAAGCACCAATGAGAACATCAGCGTCTGCATTTAAACTCTTTGCAGGCGCAAGGACTTCTACTATGAAACCGGCACTGATGAAAGCTAACTGCTGAAACGCGTCTGCCGAGGGGTTTCATGGCTCACTGGTTTATGCCTACGATTGAATTAAAAACAACTTCGCAACGCTCTCCTGCATGTGTCGGATTCATTCTTTAAGTGGAGTGAGTAATGGACTGAATATAAAGCCAGGTCTGCAGGCACTGGCTACCGGCACGCCCTCTTGGTTTGGTGCGACGCGAACAGCCAGCAAAATAATGGATATTTTGTGTGAACCACAGCGCGTGGGCCCCCTCGGGTGGAAATAGCACTATGCGGTAAAATTATCGCCTGAGGGAAAGAGGAGTATTATTTTGAATACTGAAGAGAGACTTTGCTTGATTCAATACTTATGGAAACAATTGAACACCAGCTGCTTTGAAGTCGTGATGTCCGCAGCCAACAATGTTTGGGGCACCACTGGGTCCAAGAAGATCACATTACTTAATGTGCCTTCACTGGGGGCAGTACACATCGTAAGCAGCTATTTTCTAACCAAGGCAAGCGGTGCAGCGAGAGATATGACGCTGTTCCTTTAATGCAGAGGTGAGGTCAAGCACCAATGAGAACATCAGCGTCTGCATTTAAACTCTTTGCAGGCGCAAGGACTTCTACTACGAAACCGGCACTGATGAAAGCTAACTGCTGAAACGCGTCTGCCGAGGGGTTTCATGGCTCACTGGTTTATGCCTACGATTGAATTAAAAACAACTTCGCAACGCTCTCCTGCATGTGTCGGATTCATTCTTTAAGTGGAGTGAGTAATGGACTGAATATAAAGCCAGGTCTGCAGGCACTGGCTACCGGCACGCCCTCTTGGTTTGGTGCGACGCGAACAGCCAGCAAAATAATGGATATTTTGTGTGAACCACAGCGCGTGGCCCCCCTCGGGTGGAAATAGCCCTATGCGGTAACATTATCGCCTGAGGGAAAGAGGAGTATTATTTTGACTACTGAAGAGAGACTTTGCGTGATTCAATACTTATGGAAACAATTGAACACCAGCTGCTTTGAAGTCGTGATGTCCGCAGCCAACAATGTTTGGGGCGCCACTGGGTCCAAGAAGATCACATTACTTAATGTGCCTTCACTGGGGGCAGTACACATCGTAAGCAGCGATTTTCTAACCAAGGCAAGCGGTGCAGCGAGAGATATGACGCTGTTCCTTTAATGCAGAGGTGAGGTCAAGCACCAATGAGAACATCAGCGTCTGCATTTAAACTCTTTGCAGGCGCAAGGACTTCTACTACGAAACCGGCACTGATGAAAGCTAACTGCTGAAACGCGTCTGCCGAGGGGTTTCATGGCTCACTGGTTTATGCCTACGATTGAATTAAAAACAACTTCGCAACGCTCTCCTGCATGTGTCGGATTCATTCTTTAAGTGGAGTGAGTAATGGACTGAATATAAAGCCAGGTCTGCAGGCACTGGCTACCGGCACGCCCTCTTGGTTTGGTGCGACGCGAACAGCCAGCAAAATAATGGATATTTTGTGTGAACCACAGCGCGTGGCCCCCCTCGGGTGGAAATAGCACTATGCGGTAACATTATCGCCTGAGGGAAAGAGGAGTATTATTTTGAATACTGAAGAGAGACTTTGCGTGATTCAATACTTATGGAAACAATTGAACACCAGCTGCTTTGAAGTCGTGATGTCCGCAGCCAACAATGTTTGGGGCGCCACTGGGTCCAAGAAGATCACATTACTTAATGTGCCTTCACTGGGGGCAGTACACATCGTAAGCAGCGATTTTCTAACCAAGGCAAGCGGTGCAGCGAGAGATATGACGCTGTTCCTTTAATGCAGAGGTGAGGTCAAGCACCAATGAGAACATCAGCGTCTGCATTTAAACTCTTTGCAGGCGCAAGGACTTCTACTACGAAACCGGCACTGATGAAAGCTAACTGCTGAAACGCGTCTACCGAGGCTCACTGGTTTATGCCTACGATTGAATTAAAAACAACTTCGCAACGCTCTCCTGCATGTGTCGGATTCATTCTTTAAGTGGAGTGAGTAATGGACTGAATATATATCTATATATATATATATATATATATATATATATATATTCACTGAAAAAAACATAGGTTTCAGGGGTGTTATAGTTAGCTGGACATTTACCTCGTACAAAACCCTAGAAATTCCCCTGTTATAGTTAGTTGAGATAACTATAACTCGCGCCCCCGCAATGCACTGCTGATGACGTCACATATTACATCACTCATGACATGGTCAGTCACATCACTGATGACATCACTGATGACATCTCAAATGACATCACTGATGACATCTCAAATGACATCACTGATGACATCACTGATGACATCATCCATTGATTATGTGTTTCTAAACAGTTTTATTATGTTTAATATATATAGGGAAAGGCCTGTTGAAGAATAAGTGGGTGTACAAGTGTGTGAATGGATCATTTTCTAGGTGCATAACTGACTCTATAAGTGAGTCATTAAATGTATCTTACTGCAGACTAGTGACTAAACTGTGTGAATGTCTGTATGTGTCTGTGTGGTGGTGGATACGTGGCTGCATGGTTTTGTGAATAGCTATATGAGTGTCTATATGGGTTATTGATTGGTTGTCCGACTATCTGTATGGGTGCCTGAGTGTTTGTGTGGGTAGGGTGTGTGTGACTCTGTGCATAGATGTGTGAGTGTATGATTCTATGGATGCAACGTTATAAGAGTGCAACTGTGATGGACTGTATGGTTGGGTGAGTGTATGTATGGGTGTGTTAGTGATTGAATATATATCTCAGTTGTACATGTGTCAGTAACTACATATGTGAAACGCAGTGTATATGTGTGTAAGAGTATATAACTATCTATATGTGAGAGTGTGTGATTGTGGGAGTGGCTGTATTGATGAGTGTGTGCTTGTATCAGTAACTGTATAAGAGCGTCATAATTTGTTAGTATTTTTATGAGTAAGTGAACTTGAGTGTGTTTAACTGTATAGGTGAGTAAATTGGACTGTGATTAATTATTTGCATGACTGACTAGATGTGTCAGTACCTCAATGGATGATTGGCGGTGTGTGAGTGTCTATATAGGTGTATAAATGCACAGAGTGACTGTAAGTATGAGTGACTGTAGAGGTGAGTGAGTGGACATGTATGTAGACCTGAAAGTCAATGAGTGGGTGAGTAGTTATTGGTATTGGAGTATCTATGGTTGTCAAAATGGCCGTCTGAAATTTTGAGTTGGTGTATCAACGGTTAAATTAGGGTGTTTGAAGATGCAGTAATTGATCACATGGATGATGTCATCAGTGATGTCATTTGAGATGTCATCAGTGATGTCACTGACCATGTCATGAGTGATGTAATATGTGACGTCATCAGCAGTGCATTGCAGGGGCACGAGTTATAGTTAGCTGAACTAACTATAACAGGGGAATTTCTAGGGTTTTGTACGAGGGAAATGTCCAGCTAACTATAACACCCCTGAAACCTATGGTTTTTTTAGTGAATTTCTAAGGCTTTTTAAATGCCAATTCCTAACTGTAACACCCCTGAAACCTTTGGTTTTTTTCAGTGAATTTCAAAGGTTTTTTAAATGCTAATTCCTAACTATAACGTACATGAAACCTATGGTTTTTTCAGTGAATTTCAAAGGTTTTTTAAATGCTAATTCCTATATATAACTTATCTCTGAAGATATCATGTCTAATAATTTTGATTAGATTTCTATATTTTTCAAAATCATTGTGTCAATTTCATTAATTACATTTTTTAAAAACTTTTTTATCACCATTTTTTAAACTTATTTTTTCAATTAATTCTTTTAAAAATTAAATATTATTTGAACTTAATAGCTTTTTCAAACATATTTTTTTATATTTTTCAAAATATTTTTTTAACTATATGTGCAAAACTTTATTTTATATATTTATTTTTTCATTGTTTTTGGATCCGCGCACCCTAGGCGCACCGTTCTCGACCCCTACGCGATAGCATCCGTGCATGGTATGCATCGGGTACGTGTTTAGTGCGCGATCGCAATGCGACCGGTACGCGACTCCCAGCCTATACGCGACACGTTTGATGTACGTAACGCGACGTTTACGCGCTTCCGCGATGTGTCATCTGCGTCTATGACGCGGTAGGTGCGCGGATCCCATGAAGTATTTAACATTTAAAAAAACACATATATATGTATTTCATGTGAATATTAATTGAAGACAAACTCTAAACTAGTCTTAAAACTAATATATTTTTACATCTTATCCTATAATTTTTTTTAATTCAATTTCGCGGATGCGCGCTGGGTGCGTGCTGCGTAAGCGCAGGGTGCGCGGATCCCATGTGACCTGCAAAAAAAGAGATTTGATTGGTTCATAACACTTCCTGTTCTAACTACTGAAAGACCCCACCCATTTCAATCATTCTTCTTTGAGCTTCTTTGGAGAACCATCTCTTTGGAGAGAAGAAGATTTTTTAGACTAAGTTTACACTTAGCTCTAACTTTTTTCAACCTTTTTCAACCAAAAATGGCTTCAGGGCAGCAGGTATCACCTGCATCACCTCATAGTTCTGAGGATGAATTTTTGTCAGAGGCACCACTGAAAAACATTTTTCTTCAGTGGTGTGGAAATTTTTTACTTTTCCCGAGGGGCAGAGTAAGACCAATGCCACCTTGGTCACGTGCAAAATTTGCAAAAGAGTCCTATTGAGAGGGGATCCTAACAAGAAATACTCTTGCGGCACAGCAAGTATGATGAAGCACATGAGGACCCTTCATCCAAACAATCTTGCACGAGAAGAGTGCCGAGGGATGAGAAACACTCCTGCTCCTGCGCCATCCACCTCATCGCAGCCGAGCACATCAGGAGTGCATCCATCAGCCCAAACCTTGAACATCCGTCCTCAATTTCAATTTTTAAAAGTGCTCTGCACTAAGTGCAATGCGACTTTGTGCTATGGTGAGCAGTTGATCGATCTGATCTGCCGCCGCCAAGTAAGTCACATTTGCAAGTTTTTATTCTTTATTTTTTTTATTGTTCCCTGAAGTTCATTGTTTGGTTTCTCCTGTTTTTTTTTGTTTTTTTGCAGAAAAATCAAAAAAAATTACAACTGTTTAGAAAACCCCCAAAAAATTATAAAAGAAGAAAGAAGAAAAAAAAAAGTTCTTGTAAGAACTAACTTTCCTGGTTTAAAAAAAGAGCTAAATTTCTTTGCTAGTGTGTGAAAGTTTATATGAATGTATTTGTAGTACGTAATTGACTGAATGAATGCATTAGTAGCGTATGGTGAATGTATAAGTGCAGAACCATGAGGAAGTGCTGCAGCATCACACAGTAACCTCTTTAACCCCTTCGACGCTCATGACGGAACGGTTCCGTCATGAGCGTCGGTTGAGCTGTGCTCATGACGGAACCGTTCCGTCATGACCACGCCCGCGCAGGTAACGGTCAGCACAGCGGGGGAATCCGCCCCGCATGGAAGGGGTTAACTGCAGTGTGCTGTAGTACACCCGAAGCACAGGGATGCAACATATGTACATAAATATGTTGCAAATCTATGCTTCTCTCTGCACGGCTGCTTAAACTGCAGCCATGTGGTGACACAGGCACCCTTGCACCATAGTGCAAGGATATCTGTGTCATGTGCTGTTTGTTTTTCTGCAGGAAGACAAACCTTCCTGCACAAAAACAATGAGAAAATGCATTTTTCTCCTTCAATGTCTGCTGAACATTTCAGCATGCATTGAAGATATAAAAATGTGGAGAAATGAAAACAATTCTCCTTGTTATGCTTTCCTACACCAATTTTAGAATGGTACAGCATTCACACACATATAGAGATTTATGATTTATGATAAATCTAGACATGTGTCTTGTTCTATGAGTATTCAGTGCAATCATGCACAACAACTCTTATAGAACACCCTATCAACGCAAAGTGGTCTGCATGATGAGGTTGTATTTACATGGAGTATAAAAAGTGCACAGAGTGCCTTTTCCTCTTTTTCTAAATATGAAACAGTATCTTACACAATAACTATGTTACAAAAAGTGACATATTTCCGTTTTTAAAATTCCTTGCGAATGATAAAAGTAAGCACAGAGTTTTGTCTGCAAAGATGTTCAAAGAAGAATGATTGAAATTATTGCAGTGCTTCAACAGCTAAAAAGGTGAAATATTATGAACCCCTCAAATCTCTTTTTTGCAGGTCACATGATATCTGATTATGGTCAGATTTCAAAAATACATAAACAGTGTGTTTTTAGAAACGGGTTTCAACTTAGTAGGTTCTTGCAGGCCTCTTCATTCTGCATATTGAGACTTAGTTAAACTTACCTTCACAGTAATAGTAATACAAAATATTATTCATTTTTTGCTGTTTTTCATTCAAATATAAATTGTTAAAAATTGCTTATTTTAAAATTTGGATCTGTGAAAGAAAAGAAAAAAAAATTATAACAAATATTAATACATTTTTTACAACACAACATAATTTCCACAAAGTAATTTGTTTGCCTTATTTGCTGTTCTCAGAATATATTGAATTTCACTAGAAATAGTGATTTCAATGGTACTCATCACTTAACAGCGGGCAAAAAAACCAATATACTATTCTCAGTAAAATACCAGAAAATACAAATCATACATATATGAAATGTTTACAGATTACAAAATTTTATAACTTTAACTTATAAAAACTGTAAATGTTGCCGCATTAAAATAATCACAGAATAAATGACCACCAAAAAGTCCATAATTCAAAAATATACCTTTGCTTGAGGCCACATGGTATTTTTGCACTTCTTCTTTATGTAAATTGTCCAATGGTAGTCCTATTAAATTATAATAATAAATTCCTCAGAGACTGAATTATCTTCCTAAAACTTTGGCTTTAAAAATATTAGGTAGGAATTTTGTAATTCCCTAGGCAAACATTGTTTGAAAACCAACTGGGCATCATTACAAAGTGTCCAGCCTTTGTCACATTTTAGATAGGAAGTGTAATGTCCAGATGTGGTGGAAGGACCATCATGGAAAATTATTGCAATTGCTACAAAAGTCCTTCCTGATATTGATATTTGTGCTGCTACAAATTGTTTTATTAAAGTATCCAATTTTCTTCTGTCAGCTGTACAACGTTGCATCATTAAAATTATGTATTTTCCATATTTTGTTAATAATAATATGGATAACATTTCTGATTTACATTGGCTACACTCCATGTTTTGAATTGCACCTTTCACTAATTTATTGAAAGACACTGATTTACAGTCTGGTAATGTTAAATACAAAAATCTCTCAGTGTCTAGATTGGTGAAACATGTATACATGCAATTTTCACAATAATATTCCCATTTGTAAGAAAGGCCAAACATTTTTTCTATCTCTACACCTTCATTTTCAAAAATTGTAAGCATATACATTAAAAATTCCTGAGCATCTTGTTGGATATTTTGTGTAAATTGTGTAGAACCAGAACACACATCCAAAAGATTACGAACATCTGAAACAGATTGTATTTTACTTCTATCTGTTGTCAATTTTTCATAAACAGAATGCAACAGAGAACAAAATCTTTTTTCCCGATTCTGCATAATTTGTGCTTGCAAACCTTCCAGATAAAAAACAACATTGACCACTACATTAGCATAGCAGTTGACACCAGATCTATTTTCAAACTGATAACCAACAATCTCTTCAACAGTGTCCAATTTCTTTTTACCTGCAATCACAACATTGGTGGCAATTACGATCCGGTAAAAAAAATTCCCGTACGACTCGTATCCGGTCTTTTTACCGTACGAATCGTACAAGTGCCGTACAAACTGGCAATCACGATTCGCACGGTAAAAAGCCCATACGAGTCGCATTGGGAAAAATTCCCCACACGTCCTCGGGTCGGAAAAAGTGTCCGACACGTCCTCGGACGAGTTACCGTACAAACGTGAAAAGCGAAGTCCGACCGGGGAATCACGATCCGTCCCGGGCGTCCGATAGTACAACCGTATGGTTAAAAGACCGTCCGGACCGAACTTTAATAGCAACCATGGAGACGTCCAAACAGGTGCCCGGTACGCGCCGTACCCCCCCCAGCCCCCGCATGTACGCGCCGTACCCCCCCCAGCTCCCGCATGTACGCGCCGTACCCCCCCAGCCCCCGCATGTACGCGCCGTACCCCCCGTGTATGTACACCCGAGTACGTGTCGAACCCCCCGTGTACGTACACCCGTGTACGTGTCGAACCCCCCGTGTATGTACACCCGAGTACATGTCGAACCCCCGTGTACGTACACCCGAGTACGTGTCGAACCCCCCGTGTATGTACACCTGAGTACGTGTCGAACCCCCCGTGTACGTACACCCGAGTACGTGTCGAACCCCCCGTGTATGTACACACGAGTACGTTCGAGTCGTACCCCCACCCGTGTATGTACGGTGCGTACCCCCAGTGCGTCGCGCTGGGGGTACGCACCGTACATACACGGGTGGGGGTACGACTCGAACGTACTCGGGTGTACATACACGGGGGGGGTTCGACACGTACACGGGTGTACGTACACGGGGGGGTTCGACATGTACACGGGTGTACGTACACGGGGGGGTTCGACACGTACACGGGTGTACGTACACGGGGGGGTTCGACACGTACTCGGGTGTACATACACGGGGGTACGGCGCATACATGCGGGGGCTGGGGGGGGTACGGCACGTACATGCGGGGGCTAGGGGGGTACGGCGCGTACATGCCGGGGCTGGGGGGGTACGGCGCTTACCGGGCCACCTACTCTGGTCGTTTCGCGCCGTACTTCGCATTTCCGACACTTTTTGGGTGCCGTAAAACTATTGCCGTCCGGACTGCTGTCGGTTCGAATCGTAATTCCTGGGTCGTGAAACGCTGCCTGGAAGCGTCCCGACGTCACGTCGCAGCATTCCCGGATCACATTCGTATGCATATTTTCGTCAGTCAGTGTTTTTTACGATTCGTACGGAAATGGTGTTTCCGTGCGAATCGTAATTCCATGTTTGTAATGTTTTACGACCGGGTACGAGTCGGACGGAGAATACGCTCCGACCGACGGTTCGTACCCGGTTTTTACCGGATCGTAATCGGCACCATTATCTTCTTCTTTTCTTTTCTTGATACCTTCAGAACAGATATTCTCTAACCTTCTTTTTCAACCAACCATACGCTTTTCAAATACAGGATATTGACCTAAATTTGGAGCATACACCCTTCTTAACCTATTATACTCTTTTACACAGTTTGCATCTGCAGTAACCTTTGTCTCATCAAAATCAATCAAAAACAAACCAGATAATGTTCTGACTCGCGACAAAGCAACATATGCCATACCCTCTTTAAATACAGTAGATCCAATGTTCACCAATGCACTGTCTACACTTAATCCTTGAGATTTATGAATAGTCACTGCATATGCCAGAGAAAATGGAAATTGTTTCCTACGCACATATAAATCTTTAACAAGCAAAAAATGAACTGAACAACGACCAATTTCTTTAACTTCATCAATCTGATCAAATTTAATTTTTAAAAATTCAATTCCTTCTTTTTTCTGATAATTCACAAAATCAACCACTTTGCCCATTGCACCATTAACTAAACCTTTCTCTACATCCAAATTACGCCTTAAAATTACCCAACAGTTTACACACACATACAGTGTCTTTTCCAAACCAGCAGTTTTAGATATTTTTTTTTCTAAACAATCTAGTTTTGATCTCAACTTACCCGTCAAAATAATAGTGATTCCTTCATGTAGTATTTTATCGATGGCTTCCATTTTTACAATTTCTTCATTTTCCAATTTTAATAATTCTTCGTTGAATATTGAACACTCACGCAGTGTTGGCATTAAGCAAATCACTGACTTATTTTTAGCAATTTCCACGTACACTTTTGCAGCAACTGCATTTTCATTTGGAAAGACATTGCAAAGTAATCGACTCTCCAAAGCTTCTTTCCCTTTTTTTGAAAGAATTCCAATTCTTATATCTTGAAGAATACTTCCATATTCAGCATCATTTGCCTGGCCCATATTTGTTGTCAGTTCTTTGTATTCAAAATTACTCCAAATGTTCACATTACCAACACTGCCAAGAGACTTTCTGGTATCTTCATGGGCAAGTGTTTTAAATACCGGATGTCCTTTTACCGGTGTCAGTTGCAGTAGATCTCCAAAAACTATGACGTGTTTTCCTCCAAATAACACGTCATACTCTTTTTTAAGAATTTGCTGCATTCTTAAATGCACAAAGGCAAGCATCAAGTTTGAGACCATGCTCACCTCATCAATAATGAGAAGTTTAATTTTCTTCAGGACTCTTGAAACTTCACAACAAGCTTCTCCAGATAGCTTGTGGTATTCCAATTTGTTCTCATGCTCTACTGGCAGCATTAGTAAACAATGTAAAGTAATTCCTTTGATGTTATGTGCTGCCAAACCAGTTGGAGCAGTGACAACACAAGACAAATGCGATTCCGTTGTTTTTTGCAGATAACTTGTAATTACTTTAATTAAGAAACTCTTTCCTGTTCCAGCTTGACCACTAACATACATTCGGATAGGTTGAAATGATGTACATGAGCACACTCTCTTTTCATGAAGTAATCCATGGTCAATCTGCTCTTTCACTTGCTGATATATTTGTTTCTGTTCAACATTTAGTTGCTCTTCCAAGTTTCCTAACTGTATTGCATCTTCTTGTGCTTGATACATTGCTGTTTCCACCTCATTCATTGCAATCGCTGCTTCATTTTCAACAATTGGTTGTCCTAGTGGATCTTGACTCAGTGCAGCAGAACTTTGACTGTCTTGAGAACTGTCTCTAGCAATCTCAGCCGCAATTGTAGCTTCTTGATCAATTTCATCATTCAACATTTTCACATAATTTGCGAAAGCACGGCATTGTATGCTATCTTTACAAGCATTAAATGAATCTTCATAGCTGGGAAAATCTCCAAGTAATTCCAGTTCAGAACGCCATGGTTTGAACATTTGCAAAAGGGCTGAATAAAAAAATTCCCTTTTGTCAGCAGTGTCGCAACTCAGTTTTCTGTGATTAATTAAATTTCCTTTCCTTTGTTTCACCAGACATCCTTCGGAACCAATCACTCCATATTTTCCATCGTTGATGTTCTCTGTAATATTCCGTTTAAAAGTGTAGTTTTGCAGAACTTCATAGACCCACATGTTCTCAAGATGATGACTTCTCTTTGGATAGTATGTGTCCAACATATTGGTTTTCAAAATATCTGTACTTTCAGGGTCATTTTCTGCTAAATATTCAATTTCTTGAACAGATTTCAGGACCCGATTTCGCATTCCTGCAAGACCTAGACTCACCCAAATGATTTTTCTACTTTTGGAATATAGACTTGCAGATGATAACCGATCTGAACATTCATATGCTCCAATTTCACGGTGCGATAACATCTTCAAACTGAAACTGTATAATTTCTTACTTAGAGTCTTCTCGTGAGAAATCTCTTCCCACATTTCTTTCAATTCAGTCTTTTCTGATTTAGTGATGTAAGACTTTACATATCGAGCAACAGCAATGGAATTGTCCGCAACATACTGAATATCCATGTTAGCGTTCCACATGGATAAAATAACTGGATTGTAGTCATTTATGTATTTTGATTCTTCGCTTCTTCTTAAGTTGTAGGTGTTTTTCGGAGACTTTCTTGTGATGGTATGTCGTACAGCTGACATAAAACTGTTCACTCTTTCTTTGGCTAATACAAGACATGGAAATCCAAAACGACATTTGGTATAGAACTTATCCTTTGACTTGTACTTTCGTCTACAGTATTTTCCACACCTATGGCTTTGAAATCGTAAGACTTGTTGTTTTAAGTTTTTCTCTTCTCTACTATTTGGAAGAGCACATGTAGCATAATTTTCAATGAAAGACAAAACAGTTTCATCTGAATCTGTTCCAAATTTGGGGACGTCCTTGACCCATAACAACATATGTATGTGAGGAGCACCTCTTGCTTGATACTCCTTTCTCCAAAAGAAATCCACAACTTCTCCAAGAGGAGGATTCTTTTTATTGCAGATGAAAGACATCATAGCTTCAAATCTATGATTGAAATATCTGCATACATTGACAGGATCCAAAGAGCACAATTCTCCAGGTGTCTTGTATTCAATATTTTTTATATTGGAATTTGCCTCTCGAAGAAATTCAAGTAAATCATCCCAAGCATACTCAGCACAGCTTAGTGTAACGAACCATGTAGGAGTTCCCAAGTTCCGTAGCATGCATTTCAGTTCTCCATGTCGACGGTACCAATATTCATTAGTCCCACGCTGACATGCCATCAGATTAATCAACTGAGATTCTAAATGATCATCTCTCTGATGCACTTTATCCATAAAATCCTTTGCACTTACATTTTGAAGATGCATTCCAGTTTTTAAAATGTGATTTACTGCATATGAAAGTCCAGACAAGTCATTTTCAAACAGAAGATGAAACATATAAGGGATACATTGTCGAAATCTTGGATCTTCTGCATATAATCTTGTTGTCCGATATTCAGATGCAGGAATCTGCACAGGACGTTCATCATATCGTCCACCTTTTCCTGTTGGAAACAACTGCAGGAAACAACGAGCTTCCAAGCTCTCTTCCCATACACTCATGGGACTTCCAGTTGCTTTTTTCATTTGAAACAAATCAATTGTATTCCCCATCACCTCTTTGGAATTAAAAGGGTGTACACTGTAATGTTCATAGATCTCTTCACATCTGGACATGTCCACTTTTTCAATTTGTCCACTTAATGTTTCACTATCTTCTGCTAAATCGATTTCTTCTTCTCCAATAAACACATTTCTATAGTACTCATTATTTTATAACAGATACAATGATGCCTTTTGCACTTTTCTAACATCCACTAACTCTTGCCAGATTTTCTTATTCTTAGTAGGAACACCATTAACTAGAATGACTAGTGGCTCATTTTCTGCATGATCTACACCAATAGTTTCAACATTTTTCCTTAAATCTAATGGTAAATACACAACTCTTCCCTTCAATCCTCTTTGCAACTCTGATGGAGGTAATTTACTTGTTTTGGGCTCCATACGAACAATAGCCTAAAACGGGTGAACACATTGTATCAGAATAGACTCATACGTATTTAAATCTATCAGCTCTGGAGGAATAGCAACCAACTCTAGATTATTATTAACAGCTCTAGCAGGCATTTTATTCTCATCTAATTTATTATAACAATATTTGCAAATACGCTGCTCACATCCCAAATCAAAACAATCCTCTACCAACAAATAAGTTGCAAATTCCATCAACTTATCATTATCTTCTATTTCACTTTTTAAATACAGATTGACACCCCTAGTCTGATTTTTATAGTGACTTCGCCGACAACAAATACAAGAAACATTTGGTTTTTCACCTGAAATTACCTTAAACTTTGTGATTTCATCCTCAAATTTTTCAGTAATTACAGGTTCTACATTGTCTTCAACATTTTGTTCTACTAATGTGTCAGTTTCTTCACTCTCTTGCTGAGGCCCAAAGTAACAAAACTCAATATCCTCACAGACCTGCTTCACATCTGAAACTGACCCACGTAAAAGAGCACTGTTCAACTCACTTAACTTTAGTGCTGGACTTTTTGCATAATACAACCTTCTCACTAACTTCCGCATTTGAGTATGATGTACTGCCAGCATTCTGAAATGGTGAAAAACACTTTCACAAACTTTCCTAGAAAGACAAGCCAGAGAATGACCTTGCAAACCAGTATGTTTTCTCACTCTGCAAGGGTCTAGTCCTTGCAGCAGCTTAATCTTTTGTTTTACACTTTTTTTAGTATAGGATCGTAAAAAAATACCTAATTTTTCAATAGATTCCTGTCGTACACTGCAAACACTACTGCAATCCCAAGTGTACACAGGGTTTTTAGCACGTCTCCCTAAAACTTCATCAGCTATCACTTCTTCTGCATTTCTTTCAACCATTTTCTCTTTCTCCATTGGACAACCATCACTAACTTCATAACCTCTACCACTGGTGTCAACTGCATACAATAATTTTTCACTTAGTGAATAACTCTCTTCATTAAAAAAAGGCTCTGAACTAGAACTGTGTTTCCATTCTACCAAAAAAACATCACAACATTTTTTTTTATTAATAACTCTTTTCCTCCTACTTTTGGCCTTCATTACATATATTGGTTTATCTAGTGATCGAATTCTGTTTAACACTAAAATAAACAGTTTCCTTTTTACTTCAAAAGCCTTTTCCACAATGCTTTCAATATGCTTCTTCTTTTCATAAAATAAAGCTCTCTTTTTATATTTCTTCAAATCTTTCAGCAAATTATGCACTACTCTCTTGTAAAATATTTTTTGCGCAATTCCTTATACTGATTTTGTCTTCTTTTACCATACTTTATCTCCTTTGACTGAACATTTGCTTCTTTACTTTTCCTCTTATTTTGATTTTTTTCTTACTTAAAAAATTCTCTGAAGTTGCAGCATTCCCTACATTCTGTTTGCTCCTACAACATATTTTAATAAATTGCTTCGTGATGTTACCAGAAGATTTTTTCCTTTTATCCACATTATCTTGTACATTCTATACTTGTGGTTGACGTTTCTTCAAATAATCTTCCTGTCTCTGTTCTTTTCTTTTTCTTTTGTTTTCTGGCATCATTTCTCGATTTTAATGTTGAAAAACAGTATCTGCAAAAAAGAATCACAAATAAATGTATATTAATAATATTAATAACTTTCAAATTTACAGTATTCCATTACTGTACAAACACATTTTATATAAAAACTGACTAAGAAACTATAGCCCTGAACTACAAGTGTGACGATGATTAAAACACTACATACATAGTGCATACTACTTTGAAGCAGTTCATGCCCTAAAGCCTACCTCACTAAAAGACTACATGCTAACTGACTGAATGATTACAGTACTAAAAGGAGATACACTGGGTGAGTAACAGGGTGTTTCCTAGAAGTGTATGAATACTAACTGGGGAATTGAAGGTGCGAAAGACAACTGTGTAGCTGATAAGAGAACTGAATGCATACTGGATAGGCATTTAATGTGTGCTAAGCCCTGGCTCACTGCATGAGTACTTGGGTACTGACTGAATGATTAGACTACAGCAAGGAGACTGCCTGGATGAATTTATAAGTAGTAGGCTTTTTGCACAGGGAATGGATTAGTACTTGGTACTGAATGGGTCACTAGAAGAGTGCAAAGGGAGTGACAGGATGTTTGCTGGACTATATGGATACTGACTAGGGAATTGAAAGTGTAAAAGACAAGTCTCTAGGTGGTTAGAAGACTGCATGCATAGTGCATAGGGGTTTGAAGCAGTCCATGTGCTAAGGCCTGGCTCAGTGCATGAATATTTAGACAGTGACTGAATCATTAGAGTACTGGAAAGAGAGTGTCTTGGTGAATTTATAAGTGTTTGGGTTTTGGCACAGTGAATGGATTACTACATGGTGCTGAATGGGTCACTAGAAGACTGCAAAGGGAGTGACAGGGTGTTTCCTGGAAGTGTATGGGACTAGGGAATTGAAGGTGTGAAAAACAACTGTATAGGTGTTTAGAGAACTACATGCATAGTGAATAGGCGTTTGAAGCAGTCTATGTGATAAGGCCTGGCTCACTGCATGAGTACTTGGGTACTGACTGAATGATTGCAGTACAGTAAGAAGACTGCCTGGGTGAATTTATAAGTGGTAGGCTTTTGGCGCAGGGAATGGATTAGTACTTGCTACTGAATGGGTCACTAGAAGAGTGCAAAGGGAGTGACAGGATGTTTGCTGGACTGTATGGATAATGACTAGGGAATTGAAAGTGTGAAAGACAAGTGTCTAGGTGGTTAGAAGACTGCATGCATAGTGGATAGGGGATTGAAGCAGTCCATGTGCTAAGATCTGGGTCGCTGAATGAGTACTTGGGTACTGACTGAATGATTAGAGTACAGCAAGAAGAGTGCCTGGGTGAATTTATAAGTGGTAGGCTTTTGGCGCAGGGAATGGATTAGTACTTGGTACTGAATGGGTCACTAGAACAGAATGGGAGTGACAGGATGTTTCCTGGAAGTGTAGATACTGTCTAGGGAATTGAAGGTGTAAAAGACAAGTGTATAGTATGTTAGAACACTACATGCATACTGCATAGACATTTGAAGCAGTCTATTTGGTAATGAATGGTTCACAACATAAGTACTTAGAAACTGACTAAATCATTAGACTACTGCAAGGAGAGTGCCTGGGTAAAACTTGACAACATGCCACGTTTTAAAACAGTTATCTGTCAGCAAATACATGATGTTACCAAATGCTTCTCTCACAGTGGTTCCTAAATGCACACACACTCACAGTGTGATTATAGACAAGCACCACTATCCCTAGGAGTTTACCAAAACTCATTCACTACAGTGGAAGTGGTAAGGGAACTGCACACAATCTACATATTTCACAACTACACTTTACTGTCAATGCCTGACTCATTTAATGACAGCATAAGCCATAACTGTCTTCTAATGCTACTAAAACTTGAGAACATGACATGTTTTAAAACAGTTATCTGTCAGCAAATACACGATGTTACCAAACGCTTCTCTCACAGTGGTTCCCAAATGCACACAGACTCACGGTGTGATTCTAGACAAGCACCACTATCACTAGGAGTTTACCAAAACTCATTCACTACAGTGGAAGTGGTAAGGGAACTGCACACAATCTACATATTTCACAACTACACTTTACTGTCAAGGCCTGACTCATTTAATGAAAGCATAAGCCATAACTGTCTTCTAATGCTACTAAAACTTGAGAACATGACATGTTTTAAAACAGTTATCTGTCAGCAAATACATGATGTAACCAAATGCTTCTCTCACAGTGGTTCCCAAATGCACACACACTCACAGTGTGATTCTAGACAAGCACCACTATCCCTAGGAGTTTTCCAAAACTCATTCACTACAGTGGAAGTGGTAAGGGAACTGCACACAATCTACATATTTCACAACTACACTTTACTGTCAATGCCTGACTCATTTAATGACAGCATAAGCCATAACTGTCTTCTAATGCTACTAAAACTTGAAAACATGACATGTTTTAAAACAGTTATCTGTCAGCAAATACACGATGTTACCAAACGCTTCTCTCACAGTGGTTCCCAAATGCACACAGACTCACAGTGTGATTCTAGACAAGCACCACTATCACTAGGAGTTTACCAAAACTCATTCACTACAGTGGAAGTGGTAAGGGAACTGCACACAATCTACATATTTCACAACTACACTTTACTGTCAATGCCTGACTCATTTAATGAAAGCATAAGCCATAACTGTCTTCTAATGCTACTAAAACTTGAGAACATGACATGTTTTAAAACAGTTATCTGTCAGCAAATACACGAGGTTACCAAACGCTTCTCTCACAATGGTTCCCAAATGCACACAGACTCACAGTGTGATTCTATAACAAGCACCACTATCCCTAGGAGTTTACCAAAACTCATTCACTACACTGGAAGTGGTAAGGGAACTGCACACAATCTACATATTTCACGACTACACTTTACTGTCAATACCTAACTCATTTAATGAAAGCATAAGCCATAACTGTCTTCTAATGCTACTAAAACTTCACAACATGACATGTTTTAAAACAGTTATCTGTCAGCAAATACACAATGTTACCAAACGCTTCTCTCACAGTGGTTCCCAAATGTACACAGACTCACAGTGTGATTCTAGACAAGCACCACTATCCCTAGAAGTTTACCAAAACTCATTCACTACAGTGGAAGAGGTAAGGGAACTGCACACAATCTACATATTTCACGACTGCACTTTAGTGTCAATCCCTGACTCATTTAATCAACGCATAAGCAAAGACTGGCTTCTAATGCTACTAAAACTTGACAACATGACAGGTTTTAACCTCTTCGCTGCCAGGCATTTTCCCCCTCCTGAGCCAAGCATTTTTTTGGCTATTAGGGGTAGTGCGCGCTTAGGCCCCTGTAACTTTTTGACTACATTAGGTATCCACACCAAATTTGCGTCCTTTTCTTCCAATATCATGAGGATTCGAAAGGTACTCAGGGTTTGTGGATTCCCCTGGAGGGGTAACAGAAATGAGCCAAAATACAGCAACATTTTTTTTGGGGGGGAAAAATTGGAAAAACGGGCTGCAAATGAAAGCATCTGGGTTTTTCCCTGCAAATGTTATGAAAAAAGGGTTTGTGGGGTTGAAATCACCATTTTCCCAGCTTTTCGGGGATACCAGACTTTTGTCAAAAACCCAACATTTTTTACACAGTTTTGGCATTTTTCTGGGAAATAGCCTATTTTTGCTATTTTTAGTGCTTTTGACCTCCTTCCAGTTAATAGCAGAAATGGGTACAAAAGCAATAATGGATCCTGGAAAGCTATACATTTTCGAGAAGAAGACAAAAATCTAAATTCAGCAAGGGGTCATTTGTGTAGATCCATCAAGGCTTTTTTATAGAAACAAACAGTTAAATATAGGATAAATTGAAAATTAGTTGAAAAAAACTGCCTTTTGTGTCAACGTTTTCACCTGTAACTTCTTCTAATTATGACAGCTCTTTGAAAGCAATATACCGTTGCATCTGCTGGACATTACTGGTTGTGGGGATATATAGGACTCGTAGGTTCACCAAGAACCCGACGAACCCAGAGCCAAAAACTGAGCAGCAACTTGCAATGGTTTTTTATTATGTACCGGGTACATAGTAATTATTCTGTAAAAATGTGTACATGGAAAAATCGGTATGAAAGACACCTATGTATTTCTGAAATGGGAACAAAATGTAGAGTTTAGAAACAGTAGATATTTGCACATTTCTGACATTAGGAATACTCATACTAGCATGAGAATTATCAGTCATTTTTTAGAATGACTTCTTTTTTACACAATATCTTTCATTTGGAAGGCAGAAAGGCATCGAAAGTCAATAGATAATAACAGTTCCTTTACAAATCTGAATTACCCTAAGTCTCCCGATAAAAATGGTACCTCACTTGTGTGGATAGGCATAGTGCCCGCGACAGGAGACAGCGCAAAACGCAACATGGTCACAACTCAATATCGCAGTGAAAAATGACCCTTTTTTGGCAAAATGTCTAGCTGTAGTTTTTGAAACCTAGCTCTGCGGGCTCCTTGGGAAACCTAGCAAACCTATACATTTTTGAAAACTAGACACCCAGGGAATCCAAGATGGGATGACTTGACTGCCTCCCACCAGGGTCTGTTACCCAGAACCCCTTGCAAACCTAAAAAATTGTCAAAAAAACCCACATTTTCCCCACATTTCTGTCGTGGAAAGTTCCGGAATCTGCGTGGATCCACAAATTTCCACCCACCCCGCATTCCCCAAAGTCTTACGAGAAAAACGGTACCTCACTTGTGTGGGTCGGCTTAGTGCCCGCGACAGGAAACGGCGCAAAACGCAACTTGGTCACACCTCAATTTTGCAGTGAAAAGTGACCCTTTTTTGGCAAAATGTCTAGCTGTAGTTTTTGAACCCTAGCTCTGCGGGCACCTTGGGAAACCTAGCAAACCTATACATTTTTGAAAACTAGATACCCAGGGGAATCCAGGATGGGGTGACTTGACTGCCTCCCACCAGGGTCTGTTACCCAGAATCCCTTGCAAACCTAAAAAATTGTCCAAAAAAACACATTTTCCCCACATTTCTGTCGTGGAAAGTTCCGGAATCTGCGTGGATCCACAAATTTCCACCCACCCCGCGTTCCCCAAAGTCTTACGAGAAAAACGGTACCTCACTTGTGTGGGTCGGCCTAGAGCCCGCGACAGGAAACGGCACAAAATGCAACGTGGTCACACCTTAATTTCGCAGTGAAAAATGACCCTTTTTTGGCAAAATGTCTAGCTGTAGTTTTTGAACCCTAGCTCTGCGGGCACCTTGGGAAACCTAGCAAACCTATACATTTTTGAAAACTAGATACCCAGGGGAATCCAGGATGGGGTGACTTGACTGCCTCCCACCAGGGTCTGTTACCCAGAATCTCTTGCAAACCTAAAAAATTGTCCAAAAAAACACATTTTCCCCACATTTCTGTCGTGGAAAGTTCCGGAATCTGCGTGGATCCACAAATTTCCACCCACCCCGCGTTCCCCAAAGTCTTACGAGAAAAACGGTACCTCACTTGTGTGGGTCGGCCTAGAGCCCGCGACAGGAAACGGCACAAAATGCAACCTGGTCACACCTCAATTTCGCAGTGAAAAATGACCCTTTTTTGGCAAAATGTCTAGCTGTAGTTTTTTAACCCTAGCTCTGCGGGCACCTTGGGAAACCTAGCAAACCTATACATTTTTGAAAACTAGACACCCAGGGGAATCCAGGATGGGGTGACTTGACTGCCTCCCACCAGGGTCTGTTACCCAGAATCCCTTGCAAACCTAAAAACTTGTCAAAAAAACCACATTTTCCCCTCATTTCTGTGGTGGAAAGTTCCGGAATCTGCGTGGATCCACAAATTTCTACCCACCCCGGGTTCCCCAAAGTCTTACGAGAAAAACAGTACCTCACTTGTGTGGGTAGGCATGGTGCCCGCGACAGGAAACAGCGCAAAACGCAACGTGGTCACAACTCAATATCGCAGTGAAAAATGACCCTTTTTTGGCAAAATGTCTAGCTGTAGTTTTTGAAACCTAGCTCTGCGGGCACCTTGAGAAACCTAGCAAACCTATACATTTTTGAAAACTAGACACCCAGGGGAATCCAAGATGGGGTGACTTGACTGCCTCCCACCAGGGTCTGTTACCCAGAATCCTTTGCAAACCTAAAAAATTGTCCAAAAAAACACATTTTCCCCACATTTCTGTGGTGGAAAGTTCCGGAATCTGCGTGGATCCACAAATTTCCACCCACCCCGCGTTCCCCAAAGTCTTACAAGAAAAACAGTATCTCACTTGTGTGGGTCGGCTTAGTGCCCGCGTCAGGAAACGGCGCAAAACGCAACGTGGTCACACCTCAATTTCGCAGTGAAAAATGACCCTTTTTTGGCAAAATGTCTAGCTGTAGTTTTTGAACCCTAGCTCTGCGGGCACCTTGGGAAACCTAGCAAACCTATCCATTTTTGAAAACTAGTTACCCAGGGGAATCCAGGATGGGGTGACTTGACTGCCTCCCACCAGGGTCTGTTACCCAGAATCCCTTGCAAACCTAAAAAATAGTTTAAAAAAACACATTTTCCCCACATTTCTGTCGTGGAAAGTTCTGGAATCTGCGTGGATCCACAAATTTCCACCCACCCCGCGTTTCCCTAAGTCTTACGAGAAAAACGGTACCTCACTTGTGTGGGTCGGCCTAGTGCCCGCGACTGGAAATGGCGCAAAATGCAACGTGGTCACACCTCAATTTCGCAGTGAAAAATGACCCTTTTTTGGCAAAATGTCTAGCTGTAGTTTTTGAACCCTAGCTCTGCGGGCACCTTGGGAAACCTAGCAAACCTATACATTTTTGAAAACTAGACACCCAGGGGAATCCAGGATGGGGTGACTTGACTGCCTCCCACCAGGGTCTGTTACCCAGAATCCCTTGCAAACCTAAAAACTTGTAAAAAAAACCACATTTTCCCCACATTTCTGTGGTGGAAAGTTACGGAATCTGTGTGGATCCACAAATTTCCACCCACCCCGCGTTCCCCAAAGTCTTACGAGAAAAACGGTACCTCACTTGTATGGGTCGTCCTAGTGCCCCCGACGGGAAACGGCGCAAAACGCAACGTGGTCACGCCTCAATTTCGCAGTGAAAAATGACCCTTTTTGGGGAAAATGACTAGCTGTAGTTTTTGAACTCTAGCTCTGCGGGCACCTTGGGAAACCTAGCAAACCTATACATTTTTGAAAACTAGACACCCAGGGGAATCCAGGATGGGGTGACTTGACTGCCTCCAACCAGGGTCTGTTACCCTGAATTCTTTGCAAACCTAAAAAGTTGTCAAAAAAACACAATTTTCCCCACATTTCTGTGGTGGAAAGTTCCAGAATCTGTGTGGATGCACAAATTTCCACCCACCCCGTGTTCCCCAAGTCTTATGAGAAAAACAGTACCTCACTTGTGTGGGTCGGCCTAGTGCCAGAGACAGGAAACGGGGCAAAACGCAACGTGGTCACACCTCAATTTCGCAGTGAAAAATGACCTTTTTTTGGCAAAATGTCTAGCTGTAGTTTTTGAACCCTAGCTCTGCGGGCACCTTGGGAAACCTAGCAAACCTATACATTTTTGAAAACTAGACACCCAGGGGAATCCAGGATGGGGTGACTTGACTGCCTCCCACCAGGGTCTGTTACCCAGAATCCCTTGCAAACCTAAAAAATTGTCAAAAAAAACACATTTTCCCCACATTTCTGTGGTGGAGAGTTCCGAAATCTGCGTGGATCCACAAATTTCCACCCACCCCGCGTTCCCCAAAGTCTTACGAGAAAAACGGTACCTCACTTGTGTGGGTCGGCCTAGAGCCCGCGACAGGAAACGGCACAAAATGCAACCTGGTCACACCTCAATTTCGCAGTGAAAAATGACCCTTTTTTGGCAAAATGTCTAGCTGTAGTTTTTGAACCCTAGCTCTGCGGGCACCTTGGGAAACCTAGCAAACCTATACATTTTTGAAAACTAGACACCCAGGGGAATCCAGGATGGGGTGACTTGACTGCCTCCCACCAGGGTCTGTTACCCAGAATCCCTTGCAAACCTAAAAACTTGTCAAACAAAACACATTTTCCCCTCATTTCTGTGGTGGAAAGTTCCGGAATCTGCGTGGATCCACAAATTTCTACCCACCCCGCGTTCCCCAAAGTCTTACGAGAAAAACAGTACCTCACTTGTGTGGGTAGGCATAGTCCCCGCGACAGGAAACAGCGCAAAACGCAACGTGGTCACAACTCAATATCGCAGTGAAAAATGACCCTTTTTTGGCAAAATGTCTAGCTGTAGTTTTTGAACCCTAGCTCTGCGGGCACCTTGGGAAACCTAGCAAACCTATACATTTTTGAAAACTAGACACCCAGGGGAATCCAGGATGGGGTGACTTGACTGCCTCCCACCAGGGTCTGTTACCCAGAATCCCTTGCAAACCTAAAAACTTGTAAAAAAAACCACATTTTCCCCACATTTCTGTGGTGGAAAGTTACGGAATCTGTGTGGATCCACAAATTTCCACCCACCCCGCGTTCCCCAAAGTCTTACGAGAAAAACGGTACCTCACTTGTATGGGTCGTCCTAGTGCCCCCGACAGGAAACGGCGCAAAACGCAACGTGGTCACGCCTCAATTTCGCAGTGAAAAATGACCCTTTTTGGGGAAAATGACTAGCTGTAGTTTTTGAACTCTAGCTCTGCGGGCACCTTGGGAAACCTAGCAAACCTATACATTTTTGAAAACTAGACACCCAGGGGAATCCAGGATGGGGTGACTTGACTGCCTCCAACCAGGGTCTGTTACCCTGAATTCTTTGCAAACCTAAAAAGTTGTCAAAAAAACACAATTTTCCCCACATTTCTGTGGTGGAAAGTTCCAGAATCTGTGTGGATGCACAAATTTCCACCCACCCCGTGTTCCCCAAGTCTTATGAGAAAAACAGTACCTCACTTGTGTGGGTCGGCCTAGTGCCAGAGACAGGAAACGGGGCAAAACGCAACGTGGTCACACCTCAATTTCGCAGTGAAAAATGACCTTTTTTTGGCAAAATGTCTAGCTGTAGTTTTTGAACCCTAGCTCTGCGGGCACCTTGGGAAACCTAGCAAACCTATACATTTTTGAAAACTAGACACCCAGGGGAATCCAGGATGGGGTGACTTGACTGCCTCCCACCAGGGTCTGTTACCCAGAATCCCTTGCAAACCTAAAAAATTGTCAAAAAAAACACATTTTCCCCACATTTCTGTGGTGGAGAGTTCCGAAATCTGCGTGGATCCACAAATTTCCACCCACCCCGCGTTCCCCAAAGTCTTACGAGAAAAACGGTACCTCACTTGTGTGGGTCGGCCTAGAGCCCGCGACAGGAAACGGCACAAAATGCAACCTGGTCACACCTCAATTTCGCAGTGAAAAATGACCCTTTTTTGGCAAAATGTCTAGCTGTAGTTTTTGAACCCTAGCTCTGCGGGCACCTTGGGAAACCTAGCAAACCTATACATTTTTGAAAACTAGACACCCAGGGGAATCCAGGATGGGGTGACTTGACTGCCTCCCACCAGGGTCTGTTACCCAGAATCCCTTGCAAACCTAAAAACTTGTCAAACAAAACACATTTTCCCCTCATTTCTGTGGTGGAAAGTTCCGGAATCTGCGTGGATCCACAAATTTCTACCCACCCCGCGTTCCCCAAAGTCTTACGAGAAAAACAGTACCTCACTTGTGTGGGTAGGCATAGTCCCCGCGACAGGAAACAGCGCAAAACGCAACGTGGTCACAACTCAATATCGCAGTGAAAAATGACCCTTTTTTGGCAAAATGTCTAGCTGTAGTTTTTGAAACCTAGCTCTGCGGGCACCTTGAGAAACCTAGCAAACCTATACATTTTTGAAAACTAGACACCCAGGGGAATCCAAGATGGGGTGACTTGACTGCCTCCCACCAGGGTCTGTTACCCAGAATCACTTGCAAACCTAAAAAATTGTCCAAAAAAACACATTTTCCCCACATTTCTGTGGTGGAAAGTTCCGGAATCTGCGTGGATCCACACATTTCCACCCACCCCACGTTCCCCAAAGTCTTACAAGAAAAACGGTACCTCACTTGTGTGGGTCGGCCTAGTGCCCGCGACAAGAAATGGCGCAAAATGCAACGTGGTCACACCTCAATTTCGCAGTGAAAAATGACCCTTTTTTGGCAAAATGTCTAGCTGTAGTTTTTGAACCCTAGCTCTGCGGGCACCTTGGGAAACCTAGCAAACCTATACATTTTTGAAAACTAGACACCCAGGGGAATCCAGGATGGGGTGACTTGACTGCCTCCCACCAGGGTCTGTTACCCAGAATCCCTTGCAAACCTAAAAACTTGTAAAAAAAAAAACATTTTCCCCACATTTCTGTAGTGGAAAGTTACGGAATCTGTGTGGATCCACAAATTTCCACCAACCCCGCGTTCCCCAAAGTCTTACGAGAAAAACGGTACCTCACTTGTATGGGTCGTCCTAGTGCCCCCGACAGGAAACGGCACAAAACGCAACGTGGTCACGCCTCAATTTCGCAGTGAAAAATGACCCTTTTTTGGGAAAATGACTAGCTGTAGTTTTTGAACTCTAGCTCTGCGGGCACCTTGGGAAACCTAGCAAACCTATACATTTTTGAAAACTAGACACCCAGGGGAATCCAGGATGGGGTGACTTGACTGCCTCCAACCAGGGTCTGTTACCCTGAATTCTTTGCAAACCTAAAAAGTTGTCAAAAAACACAATTTTCCCCACATTTCTGTGGTGGAAAGTTCCAGAATCTTTGTGGATGCACAAATTTCCACCCACTCCGTGTTCCCCAAAGTCTTATGAGAAAAACAGTACCTCACTTGTGTGGGTCGGCCTAGTGCCAGAGACAGGAAACGGCGCAAAACGCAACGTGGTCACACCTCAATTTCGCAGTGAAAAATGACCTTTTTTTGGCAAAATGTCTAGCTGTAGTTTTTGAACCCTAGCTCTGCGGGCACCTTGGGAAACCTAGCAAACCTATACATTTTTGAAAACTAGACACCCAGGGGAATCCAGGATGGGGTGACTTGACTGCCTCCCACCAGGGTCTGTTACCCAGAATCCCTTGCAAACCTAAAAAATTGTCAAAAAAAACACATTTTCCCCACATTTCTGTGGTGGAGAGTTCCGAAATCTGCGTGGATCCACAAATTTCCACCCACCCCGCTTTCCCCAAAGTCTTACGAGAAAAACAGTACCTCACTTGTGTGGGTTGGCCTAGTGCCCGCGACAGGAAACGTCGCAAAACGTAGTGAGGTAACATCAAAATTGCCTATCTCAAAACCACCTGGTTTTGCAAGGGGGGTCACTTGGGTTTTTGGCCCGGTGCTCGGCGGCCATCTAAGAAAACCTACAAAACCCATACATTTCTGAAAACTAGACACCCGGGGGCTTCCAGGGAGGTATGGCTTGCGTGGATCCCCCAATGTTTCCTTACCCAGAATCCCCTGCAAACCTCAATTTTAGCTGAAAAAATCACATTTTTCACTCATTTTTGTGTGGGAAAGTTGTGGCATCACTGGGCTCACTCAAATTTCCACCTCCCAGCTTTCCCCTGGGTCTCCCAGTAAAAATGGTGCTTCACTTGTGTGGGAGGCCCAAGTACCCGCGACAGGCAAGGGCCCAAAACTTAGTGAGGTGACATCATAATTGCCTATCTCAAAACCACCTGGTTTTGCAAGGGGGGTCACCTGGGTTTTTGGCCCAGTGCTCGGCGGCCATCTAGGGAATCCTACCAAAACCATACATTTCTGAAAACTAGACACCCGGGGGCTTCCAGGGAGGTATGGCTTGTGTGGATCCCCCAACGTTTCCTTACCCAGAATCCCCTGCAAACCTCAATTTTAGCTGAAAAAATCACTTTTTTCACACATTTTTGTGGGAAAGTTGTGGCATCACCGGGCTTACTCAAATTTCCCACCATCCAGCGATCCCCTGGGTCTCCCGGTAAAAATGGTGCCTCACTTGTGTGGGAGGCCCAAGTACCCGCGACAGGCAAGGGCCCAAAACGTAGTGAGGTGATATCAAAATTGCCTATCTCAAAACCACCTGGTTTTGCAAGGGGGGTCACCTGGGTTTTTGTCCCGGTGCTCGGCGGCCATCTAGGGAAACCTACCAAACCCATACATTTCTGAAAACTAGACACCCGGGGGCTTCCAGGGAGGTATGGCTTGCATGGATCCCCCAACGTTTCCTTACCCAGAATCCCCTGCAAACCTCAATTTTAGCTGAAAAAATCACTTTTTTCACACATTTTTGGGTGGGAAAGTTGTGGCATCACCGGGCTTACTCAAATTTCCCACCTCTCAGCGTTCCCCTGGGTCTCCCGGTAAAAATGGTGCCTCACTTGTGTGGGAGGCCCAAGTACCCGCGACAGGCAAGGGCCCAAAACTTAGTGAGGTGACATCATAATTGCCTATCTCAAAACCACCTGGTTTTGCAAGGGGGTCACCTGGGTTTTTGGCCCAGTGCTCGGCGGCCATCTAGGGAAACCTACCAAAACCATACATTTCTGAAAACTAGACACCCGGGGGCTTCCAGGGAGGTATGGCTTGTGTGGATCCCCCAACGTTTCCTTACCCAGAATCCCCTGCAAACCTCAATTTTAGCTGAAAAAATCACTTTTTTCACACATTTTTGTGGGAAAGTTGTGGCATCACCGGGCTTACTCAAATTTCCCACCATCCAGCGATCCCCTGGGTCTCCCGGTAAAAATGGTGCCTCACTTGTGTGGGAGGCCCAAGTACCCGCGACAGGCAAGGGCCCAAAACGTAGTGAGGTGATATCAAAATTGCCTATCTCAAAACCACCTGGTTTTGCAAGGGGGGTCACCTGGGTTTTTGTCCCGGTGCTCGGCGGCCATCTAGAGAAACCTACCAAACCCATACATTTCTGAAAACTAGACACCCGGGGGCTTCCAGGGAGGTATGGCTTGCGTGGATCCCCCAACGTTTCCTTACCCAGAATCCCCTGCAAACCTCAATTTTAGCTGAAAAAATCACTTTTTTCACACATTTTTGTGTGGGAAAGTTGTGGCATCACCGGGCTTACTCAAATTTCCCACCTCCCAGCATTCCCCTGGGTCTCCCGGTAAAAATGGTGCCTCACTTGTGTGGGAGGCCCAAGTACCTGCGACAGGCAATTTTGATGTCACCTCACCACGTTTTGGGCCCTTGCCTGTCGCAGGTACTTGGGCCTCCCACACAAGTGAGGCACCATTTTTACCGGGAGACCCAGGGGAACACTGTGAGGTGGGAAATTTGAGTGAGCCCGGTGATGCCACAACTTTCCCACACAAAAATGTGTGAAAAAAGTGATTTTTTCAGCTAAAATTGAGGTTTGCAGGGGATTCTGGGTAAGGAAACGTTGGGGAATCCACGCAAGCCATACCTCCCTGGAAGCCCCCGGGTGTCTAGTTTTCAGAAATGTATGGGTTTGGTAGGTTTCCCTAGATGGCTGCCGAGCACGGGCCAAAAAGACAGTTGACCCCCTTGCAAAACCAGATCGTTTTGACATTGTTTTTTTCTACAGCGTGAGAATTTCGGCACAATATTGCAAGGAAAATGTGACAGACATTTTGAGGTTTGCAGGACATTGTGGATAAAATAACTTTTTGGAATTCACAAGAGAGACATCACCATGAACTCCCGTGGGTTTATGACAATATCTACAGTTGGTGGGTTATTCTTACATGGAACACACACCTTGGCAGAGAAACTACAAAGATAAAGATTCCTGCACAGCCATCTATTCCTCAAACGCACACGCATACTGGTTGGATTTGGCACGAGGGCGAGTGATGGTTCAGTATATTAAATTTTATTAACAAGAGATTTCACAAAAATGAAATGCACTGTCAATAATTAAATGGAGAAAAAACTGAACCAATGACTCGCAGCTCGTGAGCTGTAAAGCCACGGCAAGGCACCAACCGCTTTACAGGCCATTCACACACCTTTCATACGTGATACACACAAGACCATTCGCACCACCAGGCACAAAAACAACACATTACAAAATTCACAAAAGGGACAAGGTACACCCTGCTTCAGAAAGGCAAATATTACTGCACAGCCATCTAATCCTCAAGCACACACACATGCTGGTTGGATTTGGCACGAGGCTGAGTGATGGTTCAGTATATACAATTGTATTAGCAAGTGATTTCACAAAAATGAAATGCACTGTTAATAATTGAAATGGCGAGAAACTGAACCATTGACTCACAGCTCATGAGCTGTAAAGCCACGACAAGGCACCAACCTCTTTACAGGCCATTCATACACCTTTCATACGTGTGAGACATACAAAACCATTCACACCGCCAGCTGCTGGCCCATCACATAACAAAACTCACACCAGCACACAGCGCCATTCAAGGGCCCATTATTTTCACACGCCCACATTCCTGACACAGCAACTACACAAGCTGATGGATTGCGTGGAGTGGCACTCAGCTAGCAGTGTGTGTAGTGACCAGCAGCAAGTCACTACTCACACACAGCCAGCCAAGCGCCAGTCCACGCACACCGCTAGCCGAACGCCAGTCCACGCACACCTCTAGCTAAACACCAGTCCACGCACACCGCTAGCCAAGCGCCAGTCCAGGCACACCGCCAGCCAATCGCCAGTCCAGGCACACCGGCAGCCAAGTACCAGTCCACGCACACCACCAGCCAAGCACCATTCTACGCACAACGCCAGCCAAGCACCATTCTACGCACACCGCCAGCCAAGCACCATTCCACACACACCGCCAACACATTTAGGATTTTTTTAAGACAAAAATAAAAACACAAACAAATCGCAAATAGATACAAATCTACAAACACAAAATCAGAAACTAAATACATTGCACTAACGCCAACCTTGAAACAGAATCACATTTTTCAAAGAATACAGACCAGGCAGTTCACTTTACCACTCATGAATGCTCCCAAAAATTATTTTGCGTGTGGTACGCTCTAAAACAAGCAGGGACACACAGCCCAGGTTTAGAAGGACAGTCGGGGCAGTACATACGAATCTCCTTCCGCGTACCTCTTCGCCAACAGACTCTGCATCTCCTAGTGGGAAAATCTTTTGCCAGTGTGGGAAGGAATGAAATCAGGAAAGTGGCGATCTTTCAATTGAACCACATCCTCCACCACTCCAAATCTAGGAACACTTGCATGTTCCACAACAACAAGGCTAGCTATCACAGAGTGCTGAAACTGAATAAATGTCAACTTTGACGCAGGAGAACACTCCTTGAACACAATAAAAGCATTGAAATTTGCTAATTGGAAGAAATGGATGGCCAACTTCTTATACCAAACATAAGCCTTCCGAATAGCCGAGTAAGGTTCCAACCTCTGATCTACTCTGTCAACACCACCCATGTGCTTATTGTAGTCTAGAATGCACACAGGTTTGCGCACTTCAGCAACCTGACCCCAAACAGCCACAGGTGAAGTACTCTCATCATGGATGGTCGTCAGCATGTACACATCCCTCCTGTCCACAAATTTTACAGCTAGTAGTCCTTCATCACTACGCAAGGAACTGCACTGCCCCCTCTGAAGTTTTTTGCAAACAAGCTCTTTTGGATAACCTTTACGGTTAGAGCAGATTGTGCCACATGCAAAAGTGTCCACTTTATACAATTCCTTAAATAATTGCACAGCAGTATAGAAGTTATCAAGGTACAAATGGTGGCCTCTGTTAAACAGTCTTCTAGCAAGATCCCACACAATTTTCGCTGAAACTCCAAAAGTGGACGGACAACCTGGGGGGTCAATAGTAGAATCTCTACCAGTGTACACACGAAAATTAAAAACATATCCTGTCCTACTCTCAGACAACATATACGGCTTAATTCCATAGCGTGCCCTCTTGCTAGGGATGTACTGCCTAAAAACCAAACGGCCCTTGAACAAGACCAAAGACTCATCAATAGATATTTCTTTCACTGGAGTATAGATCTCAGAAAATCGATCTACAAAGTGATCAAGAATGGGCCGAATCTTAAAAAGACGGTCACAGTCAGGGTGATCTCGTGGCAATGCCATAGAATTATCAACAAAATGCAGCATACGTAGCAAAAGTAAATACCGATTACGAGTCATAACTGCAGGAAATATGGCAGTTGCCAACAAGGGGCTAGTAGACCAATATGAAGCCAAGGTTGGCTTCCTTACCACACCCATCAATAAAGTCAAATCCAAAAACATCTTAATCTCTTCCAGATATGTGGGAGTCCACCGGGTAGCTCTAGACTGGGGCCTAAGTTTGTCGCTGTTGTCCCTCAAAAACTGTTCAGCATACAAATTCGTCTGCTCAACAATCTCACCCAAAAATACATCATCCATAAACAACTGAAAAAACTGTATAGGCAAAAAGTGTTCACAATCCACTGTACACCCTGCATCACCGCTAAAGGCAGGCAACACCGGCTGCACCATGTTTGGATCAACCCAAAGTCCAGCACTTCCAGTAGGAAGCCTAGCAGCCTCAGACTGCAATCCAGATGCCTCTTGCACCATCGGCACAGCAGTTTCCTCCTCTAAGACAGGCACTTCATCTGCACTGAGAGTTGCTTCATCCACACCAAGAGTACCTTCATCTGCACTGAGAGTACCTTCATCATCCGATGATTCCATGTTGAGAGAAAACTCACTGCCAGAATCTTCCCCTCCCTCCTCTCCCTCAGACGCACTGTCAGTCTCATAATCATGCTCAGAGGAAGATTCAAGAAGCATACCAACCACCTGTTGAGCAGTCATTCTACGGCTAGCCATATTGCTTACTAATAAAGGTAACTTGTCAAACAAGTCAACAACAACAAACACTTTGTAAAATAAGTAATAAACAAAAAGCACCTTTATCAAAAACTCATATATACTCCAAAACAATACCACTCACTTGCCAGAGGCAGCTAAACTACTCACCACCACCTACTCTGTACAGACACAGTATGGATCAACAATATCCCACTAAAAAAAGAAAGAGAAAAGCAATTACACATAAGACTATGCAAAACACATCGCAAAGAATTTCATGCTCAAACCACTAACTAAATATGCCGCCATTATGACATCACTTACAAAAAAATTCATTCAGACATTACAATATTACTCATTTGGAGTAAATACAAAAAAAAAAAATTCTTACCAAAACAATGCAACTACACAAAACTGCAGAACATCCACTGTCGAAACCGGAAACAGGAATCAAAAGCTTTAGACTAGAATAAAAAGGAGAAAAAAACTTTATTGTCACATATGCATATAATGCTCTAGACCATCACGGACTGCGCAAAATTTATTACTTGAACCTCCCACTTTCAAGAAGGAAAGATCGATGGCCCAATCCTTTACGAGCAACGCGGCGAGAATCTGGAACTCAGCCTCAGCTCCGGACCACCTCCTCCCTCTTCCCAGTCCCTCAAAACTGACCTCAAAGTTCTCCTCCTGCAAAGACACTTCCAAACTTAATTCACACCCTCTCTATTGTCTGAAAGAAGTCTTTACATTATAGGAAATTCTGTTCTCCATGCCCGTAGAAGTGCCTTCCCAGTGTGTTCCTGTGTTTTGAGTGTCTGCCATTTATTGCACTTTTATACCTCTACTTGTACTTTGTACTCTTTTGTAACTTGCACACATGTCACTTTTCCTCTTGTAATGTATTGTTTGCTACCTCTTGTATTTTGTTTGCTTTTGATACATGCACAATTACCACCATTGCCTCATGTAACATAACGTTTGCTCTTGTTTTCAGAGTGTCTGCCATTCATTGCAGTATTTTACCTCATGTGACATCCATCAGAGAGCTGAGTGAATAATTACCTGGTAATCCCCTCAGCACAATGCAAACATGCACATACATGACACTGTTCAGGGATCTATCATCTACAGCTGACATTAAATGACCATTCATCATGGTCCCCCCATTAAAGCAGTGCACTTTGTGATCTGTATGGTACATGTTCTTTGCAGCAGGCACATTAACCCTCTGTGCTACCTTTCCAGGAGTCAACCCTTCCACTTCACAAAACTCCATCTCTCTCTAGGAAGAACATTAATCACCAAAGTTATCATGACATTTTAAATGTTTCTGAAAATTGCTGGAGGCCAGGAAGGAGGCAGCAAGTTTTTTTCAAACCATAATATACTTGCAAACACTATGCACCCACCCGAAATAGGTACCCAGTGAGGTCACACCGTTCGCATCGCCCTAACTTGCTCAAGGTTCATGTGACCTAAGTGACAGTCACAGCGACTGGATCACTGTTGCTCTAGGGTGTGCTGCTTCGTAGGCCTGCCCGCAAGACTGGAGATGAACTTCAGTATGGATTGTGGTGGACAGGTCTTCAAGGTTAACCCACAATTAACACCACTACGGTACACCTGCTTGTGCTAAGACATCAAGCCTCCTAAGGTCTAGTGGGGCCTTCTACGGTCTAGCATGGGAATGTGCTCCCTCAGTACAGTGGTGTGGTGGACTGGTCATGAATGCTGAACCCTGTTCCCCAGTTCCAAATTCGACAGCTCTGGCCATAGTGCCACATCCCCACTGAACACCATACTTGCCCACTGAGAGAAACTCGCACTGCCTTCAGCTATAACCTAATTGTGCCCGCGATAAACACTTGGATGTGGCTCAATTCAAATTATGCACTTGATAAGAGTAATACGCTGCCTAAAAAAAAAAAAAAAGCAGCCACTCATAGGGAATGCAACGCATGTGAAATGTAAGCAGAAACAACATGGTTACCTAAACGATCTCTCACTAACTATTCAGAAATCAGAGAGTGGTTTCACCTGAAAAGTTATGGACATGACTAGAGGGCCCTGAAGGGAACCGTTTCACTGTCCATTGCTTACACCCTTACAAAACGTAAGCAGTATGGTATAAAAAGACGACATCCATAAACACAGAGCCATGGTGCACATTGTGTTTTACAATTCACCCATCAACCAGCTATTGCAGTACCTCCAGGAATGGTACACTCTCCCAACCTGGAAACAACAACGCTGTTCAAAGAAAGACGAGGAAACAAAAGTAGCACTTCACTGGCAAACTCTGTAAAGTGATGCTGGTGTATTTGGATGTAAAAAAAAAAATCTGGCCACTTTGCAACCCCTCTGTCTTGCTTTATTTAGTTAGGTATTTAATTCTCATAAAATACATTCTATTTGTCTCCATCCTGCTGCACTTTGGATTAGAACATTTCAAAAGAAGGGCATTTCTCGGCAGAGCGTTTTTCATTTGTGGATCCATTTCACAGGGAAGCAACTAGAAGCACAAGCGTTTTTCATTTTTGAATCCATTTCACAGGGAAGCAACTACAGACACATACGAACGAAGCCGAGCCTCGTGGCATGCCTTTGGCCTTCCATAGTGCCCCCACCCTAACCAACCCCATCGATGCAAAAATCCCCCCTCCCCAGCCCCAAAACTCACCTTTACTCTCCGACGCGCAGGAAGCAAATGGCTTCCTGCGCCTCAGAGAACAAAGGGGAAACCTCCAATGACGTCAGCGCGGCCCCTGCCTTCCCAGTAAAAAAAAAAAAGATCGACCACTCACGGGGGGAGCGCCTTTGCTTCCCCCGTGGGTGGGTGCCATGACGAGCTGGACTTGTCATGGGCACAGCGCGACTGTGCTCCATGACGAGTCCAGCTCGTCATGGGCACAGAACGGGCTAAAACAGTTATCTGTCAGCAAATACAGGATGTTACCATACGCTTCTCTCACAGTGGTTCCCAAATGCACACAGACTCACAGTGTGATTCTAGACAAGCACCACTATCCCTAGGACTGTACCAAAACTCATTCACTACAGTGGAAGTGGTAAAGGAACTGCACACAATATACACATCTCACGACTGCACTTTAATGTCAATGCCTGACTAATTTAATCAACGCATATGCAAAGACTGGCTTCTAATACTACTAAAACTTGACAACATGACAGGTTTTAAAACAGTTATCTGTCAGCAAATACACGATGTTACCAAACGCTTCTCTCACAGTGGTTCCCAAATGCACACAGACTCACAGTGTGATTCTAGACAAGCACCACTATCCCTAGGAGTTTACCAAAACTCATTCACTACAGTGGAAGAGATAAGGGAACTGCACACAATCTACATATTTCACGACTGCACTTTAGTGTCAATGCCTGACTCATTTAATCAACGCATAAGCAAAGACTGGCTTCTAATGCTACTAAAACTTGACAACATGACAGGTTTTAAAACAGTTATCTGTCAGCAAATACACGATGTTACTAAACGCTTCTCTCACAGTGGTTCCCAAATGCACACAGACTCACAGTGTGATTCTAGACAAGCACCACTATCCCTAGGAATTTACCAAAACTCATTCACTACAGTGGAAGTGGTAAAGGAACTGCACACAATCTACATATTTCACGACTGCACTTTAATGTCAATGCCTGACTAATTTAATCAACGCATAAGCAAAGACTGGCTTCTAATACTACTAAAACTTGACAACATGACAGGTTTTAAAACAGTTATCTGTCAGCAAATACACGATGTTACCAAACGCTTCTCTCACAGTGGTTTCCAAATGCACACAGACTCACAGTGTGATTCTAGACAAGCACCACTATCCCTAGGCGTTTACCAAAAATCATTCACTACACTGGAAGTGGTAAGGGAACTGCACACAATCTACATATTTCACGACTACACTTTACTGTCAACACCTAACTCATTTAATGAAAGCATAAGCCATAACTGTCTTCTAATGCTACTAAAACTTCACAACATGACATGTTTTAAAACAGTTATCTGTCAGCAAATACACAATGTTACCAAACGCTTCTCTCACAGTGGTTCCCAAATGCACACAGACTCACAGTGTGATTCTAGACAAACAACACTATCCCTAGCAGATTACCAAAACTCATTCACTACAGTGGAAGTAGTAAGGGAACTGCACACAATCTACATATTTCACGACTGCACTTTAGTGTCAATGCCTGACTCATTTAATCAACGCATAAGCAAAGACTGGCTTCTAATGCTACTAAAACTTGACAACATGACAGGTTTTAAAAGAGTTACCTGTCAGCAAATACAAGATGTTACTAAATGCTTCTCTCACAGTGGTTCCAAAATGCACACAGGCTCTCTGTGTGATTCTAGACAAACAACACTATCCCTTGCACTATACCAAAACACATTTCTTCATCTACAAGGAGTACTACATTTTAGTGCAGAAACATAACTCATTTCACAAATTCATAAACAATGACTGGTTTCTAATTCTACCAAAATATAAAAACTGCATAGTTATCTGTCTACAAACACATGAAAAAAACAAATCCTTATCACAAAATGGTTTCTACATGCACACACACTGTCAATAAGATTGTAGAGAAAAAAAGTACTCCCTACACTTTAGCAGAAGAAATACATTAGTCTGTTTAAAATAAAAATAGTCTACATACATCCCCTCACAATTAAATAACTCACCTTTCAAGATGTTTTGTAGATTAAGAAGTATATCAGTCACACACCAGATATCAGTCACACACCAGATTTTCTTATACAGAATCTCTGCACTGTGCACCTGTCAGCAGAACCAAAGAATGGCAAAGTTTCCCTCTCATTTTCCACATGTAAACATCAAATCACATTCCTTCCCACATAAATTCAAAAGCAAACACACATTTCTATTGATTAAACATTTCAACCCTTTCCAAATGACATAAACTTCAACCCTTCCCCCAATCTGCCTTCTGCCCGTTACCATAGAAACAGGTCATGGAACACTATACTGAGGACACAGGTCACAAGCTCAGCACACACAATGTTGCTAATCAAAACAGCAAGTGTGCTTGACTTCTCAACATATCAGCTTATCATATATGATGTTCCTTACAATCAGTTTTTGTTAACCAATTAGAATCATGCGTTTAAAAAACAGATATATGCACCCTACCTTTCAGTGTAGAAGATTGTTAAACAACCAACGATTTCTTGTCTTTTTTCAAAATTGCATCGTAGCCACCATTTTAGAAACATCTTACTTTCCAAACTGCCATTTCATTTACAGAGACCATCTGAGTGCATCCAGACCTCCTTACAAGATGCTTACGGTGTGGATTGTGGGACACAGCTACATTTTCTGGAGCCAAAGGTATGCAGAAAACAAAGGCTTTCACAAAGACCTAGGTTTGCCAAATGTAGACATTAAATGGATTGGACAGAGAGGGTTAAAGTGGCACCAATTGATGCCATTTGTAAAATCCTTCATGCAAATCCAACACCCTGACCTTATAATAGTGCACTGTGGTGGCAATGACCTAGGCACTTTGACTGGGGTAGGTCTCGAAATGCTTATGAAGGACACCTTTGCAGAACTGATTTCACTTTTCCCTAAAACTGCCTTTCTGTACTCTAACATATGCCAAAGGCAGAAATGGAACTGGTCCGATCATTTTTGTCCACAGATTGAGAAAGATAGGAAACATGTGAATAAATCTGTTTCTGCTTTTCTCCGAGACTACAGAATGGGGTCCATTTACAATAACAATCTGCGCTTTCATATGCAAGAGATGTATAGGAGAGATGGAGTACACTTTACTGATGAAGGAAACAGAGTCTTCCTCAACAACTTTAGACTCTGTTTAGGTACTTACTTATAAATACCAAAAACTCTCAATGAACACAACAGCTCTTTTTAGAGCCACTCAAGAACAAAACGCTTAAGCTTAATCTTTATCTCCCAACAATTTCATTTTTTTTCCCTTGGATCCGGGAACCCACCGCGAGAGGATCCGTGCATCAAACGCGATAGGATGCGCGCACCGTGCGCGCATTTCGCCGTTTATTTTTTTTTAAAAAAAGGGGGGCCCCAGGGGGTCCTTCTGGGACCCCCTAAGCACCTCTAGAGGGTCAGAGTATTTCCACTCTGCCCCCTTTATATGTTTTACACACTTATTCCCCTTGCTTTTTCAGCCTCGCTTCTACCGAGGCAGAAAATGGCCGCCAACAGTTCCTGGTTTCGAATGTAGAGAGACACTCGACAGCCAAATAGCATTCAGCGCGCGATCGGGAGGGTGCGCGCTCGGTTCGGGAAGGGTGCGCTTACGATGCGGGTACGGTCCGCGGATCCTCTGCGGCCATAGATATCACTAACATTTTTACCCTAATTTTCTCAGGAACTACTGACGGATTCACACCATATATGCAAAAGGCACACGTCCGAACTGAAGACTACCTCTTTGCCAAATCTGGTGTCATTTCGTTCAGCGGTTTGGGCTGTAGCTGCGACAACAGATCCTATGGGAAATTGCATGGTTAAAATGCGTTTTGGGACCCCTCTTTTTTTTCGACCCCGCTTGACGGATCACCGCAAAACTTTCATGGTAGGAGCGGACCGGAGCTGGCCAAAAGTTTTGGAAAATTTCGCGAGGATTCATCAACCGGCGCCAATGTTATTCCAAATAGAATGTTGCGGATTTCCTTTGGAAAATAGGTCCTAACTATAACTATCTACTGGCACACACACAGCAACTGAATTTGATGCAAAAATGGAAACCAAACGCGAAAATCTTGAAGCTGATACTTTTATTGTGCAGACCCCCCCTAACAGATGCGTATCGCCTCAAGGCTTCGTCAATGTCAGTTTGTTTGTAAAAACGCGCAAGTATTTAAAATCATCATACGTCACATGATAAGATAGACATAAAAAACTGACTTATGCCTCATTGAATGTACAATTTATGGCAGCCATCTTATAGTGTGTTAATTCTACTAAAGTGAATATAGTGCAAACAAACAAAAGTGCAAAGTGCTTATGTAACATGTATAAAAAGAATCGTACATAATAGTGATTGGACTTTGGGTGACTTAACAATTTTATCAAAATTCAAATTAACGTCAATTCATTTTCACCCAAATGTCCTCCATAATTGTGCCCTGATTGGGCCATCACATTGTAAAGCTCCCTAATTATCTTTAACCATTTCTTTATTAGGGACGATTGGAGGAAAGAGGAGAGATGTAAAAGAGAACACAACCTCCTAATTAAGTATCTTTAATTATACTAGTTATGATGTTAATAGCCCTTCCTCTTTATTTGTGGAATCTCATTTTTAACTGTGTCCCAAAATTAGAGTTTATTCTAAGTGGGTCCACAGCTCCTCGTCGTTGTTCAATCCTGTTGGGGCTTTACTCTGAAGGTCAATGATATATCTTGACTCTAGGGCTCGAAGTTTTCTCACCCTATCCCCACCTCTTTCATGCCTCTCTACCCAATCTATACAGTAGAATTTTAACAATTCCCTGTTGATTTGATGGTGTGTTTCAAAGTGTCGAGCAACATGGTATGTAGCATCCTTGTTAGCAATGGCACGCATATGTTCTTCAATGCGCTTCTTTGTTTGATCAATGGTGCTACCAACACATCTTTTCTGGCAGGGGCATGTCAGACAGTATACTGTGAAGTCAGAGTTGCAGTTTAATTTCTCAGACGGGCCTAGGATCTCCTGGTCTGACCTCAAAAGTGGGCATTTTGCTGCTGTGTTTGAATGCTTTGCAGTTTTTACAGGGAAATAAACCATTAATTCCCAGTTTACTCTTTACTGATGGTGTGTGGTTGAAATGGCTGTGTATTAGATGATCCCCTAAAGAGGGGCATCTCTTCTATGTAATGAGTGGATGCTCTGGAAGATGGTGTTTCAGGATACTATCAGTCTGTAATACATACCAGTTTTTCTTGAAAATTTCTAAGAGTTTAGCTGATTTTTCATTGTATTTTGTAATCATTCTAGCTGGGGCCTGAGCTGGCAGTGTTTTTTGTTTTTTAGTCACTAAAAGATCCTTTCTGTTGGTTTGTTGGACCTTAGTTTCTGCCTGCTTTAGATCTGCATCTCTATACCCTCTTTCTCTGAATCGTTTTATCGCTTCATCTTTGGTTATTTTGAAGCTAGTATCCGTAGTACAATTACGTTTGAGGTCCAAAAGCTCCCCATAGGGTATACTTTTTATCAGGCTCTTTGGATGATGGCTGCCCGCGTGCAGGACAGCATTCCCCGCTGTAGGCTTTCTAAACAGTCGTGTTAATAAAGTCAGATCTTCAATATATACTTCCAGATCAAGGTAGCTGACTGAAGAGTCACCAATGTGACTCGTGAATTTCAAGTTCAAATTATTATTGTTCAGCGAGGCAACATACTCCTCGGCCGAGGAGCAGCTGCTGCGCCAAACAACAAAAAGGTCATCTATATACCGTGACCATGTTATAATATTGTCCATCCACAGCTCATTTCCCTCTCCCCAGGCTACGTGGTTCTCCCACCAGCCCACAAATAAATTTGCGTAGCTGGGTCGAAGCATGTACCCATAGCTGTATCCCGTTTCTGTCGGTAGAGCTGACCTGCAAAGATAAAGTTATTGTTATGCAAACAAAACAATATCATATCAAGCAACATTTTGTTATGGTTCATGAATCTCAAATGTCTTTTCTCTAAGAACCATTTGACCGCTTTGAGTCCATCTTGATGTAGGATGCACGTGTATAGACTAGTGATATCTAGAGTTATCAGGAGCATATCTTCTTCCCATATTACCCCTTCAATCAGCCTTAAAAAGTCCTGAGTGTCCTGGATATAGGATGTCAGGTCTTTAACCAGGGGAGCAAGGAAGGAGTCTGTGTAAATGGCAGTGTTTTCTAGCAGACTGTTAATGGAGGCAACAATAGGTCTTCCTGGGGGGTTGAGGGGATCTTTATGAATTTTAGGAAGATGGTAGAATACTGGTAGGGTAGGTGTTTCGCAATGGAGAAACAAGTATTCATCTTGGCTTACATGCCATTGTCCCTCCACTCCCTTAATAGTTGATGGTATGTGTTTGTACACACTGCATATTCTTTTCGTTGAATAGGCGCATAACATTCTACCTCGTCCAGTTGTCGCATTGCCTCCCTGTAGTATTGTTGGTTACTGAAGACAACCATGTTGTCCCCTTTGTCCGACAGTTTTATTTCAATGCCTGGATTTAAGGATTTAATGGCATCCCAATGTTTCTGTGGTATATTGTAGTGCAAATCAATATCAAAAGGGGGAGTAGAGAGGTAACTGGATAGAACCTACCTCATGTATGATTATTAATAAACAAAGTGATTCTACCCTATCTAAATGTAAGAATATAATTTTTCTTTATTTTTCAAGTGATGATAAGTAAGGTGCATTTAGTGATCCATGAGATGTCACGGGAGTCACTATGTGTTTTTAAAATACCCCTCACACGCTATGAGTCCCATAGTGTCATGCTTCATCATGGGGGTCTTCCCGTCCCTCTACGGGGCGGGGCTTGCTACTACCTGCGAATATGTGGGAGCACTGTTGTTATGAATAAATAGGCTATGTGTAGTGAAAGGGTGTGAGTGATAGGATTAAGTGCGAAATACAAAAATTACTTTAAAAATCCCTGGCTAGTAGAAAAACACTTGTCAGTGTGGGAGGGGGGGCCACGCGGCCCCCCTCCTGGAGCCTTGAATAGGCCCTGTCATTGCAAACTGCTTTGCTTCATTGAAGTGAGAGCAGGGAAACCTGCTCTCCCTTCAATGAAGCAAAGCTGATCCACATGGGGAGCAGGATGTTAGTTGCTCCCCATGTGGAAAAGCAATGCCGGCTCCCGCACAACGCGGGGAGCTGGCTGGGACCGTGGGGGGATTGGGGACCCCCCCACGGCCCCCAACAGAGGCCAGGCCCCGGGAGATGGGGTCCCTGGGGCCATAAGTGGCCTGGGAGGGGGGCCACGCGGCCCCCCTCCCCATTAAAAAAATAAAGAAAAACAATGGCCGACCGCGGGGCATAGGGTCCCCGGGGCCTTAAAGTGGCCAGAGGAGGGGGGCTACGCAGCCCCCCTCCATTAAAAAAAAAAGAAAAAGGGCCATGCCGATTTTTTTTTATAAACAAAAATTGGGGGCAGGCCCTGGGGGATGGGGTCCCCAGGGCCAAAAAAATGGAAAAAGAAGGGGGGCTACACAGCCCCCCTTCTAAAAAAAAAAGAAAGAAAAAAAAGACCGGGATCGTGCCGGAGGCCACGCCCCCTCCTTACACCACTCTGATAAACGCGCCCCCTGGTGCGTTTGCAGAGGAGGAACTAATTCGTCTTGAATACTGGGGGTCCCTGGGGGCCAACTTGCCCACTAGGAACCTCCAGTATGTGCCAGGGGGCTGCGTTGCAGAGAGGTGTAATGAGGCCACACCCCTTTTTACACCTCTCTGCAACGCAGCTCCGTAGCGCTTACTGGAGGTACCTGGTGGCCTAGTTGGCCGCTAGGGGACCTCAGGATTCAAGGGGACTTAATCCCCCAACTTAAAATGTGCCACGGGCGCGTTTGCACAGTGGTGAGGTTGGGGGCGGGGCCTGAGGTGATACTGTGCAAACACGCCCTGTGGCGTGTTTAAAGTTGGGGAATTAATTCCTCTTCAGCCAGAGGTCCCCTAGGGGCCAACTAGCCCACCAGTAACCTCCAGAAAGTGCCACGGAGCTGCGTTGCAGAGTGTTGTAAAAAGGGGCGTGGCCTCTGAACACCGCTCTGCAACACAGCTCCCTGACGCATACTAGAGGTACCTGGTGGGCTAGTTGGCCCCCAGGGGACCGCAGGATTGAAGAGGAATTAATTCCCCAACTTAAAACGCGCCACTAGGCGTGTTTGCACACGTCACCTCAGGCCCCGCCTCCTTCCTTTACCATTGTACAAATATTCCTCTAAAATCAGCCGAACTATGAATTCCAATTTACTCACCTGTTATCAGGAGAGAACCCAGGGCTGCATCTTTTAGCCCAGCACTGACCCTGAAAAGTAATTCTAAGCGTACTTACCAGTAACTTGTATTTCTTTCTATAGGAATCCATTGTGCGGTTTTCAGCAGAAAAGTTTCTAAGTGTCCATTTTTGAAATGTACAAATATTCCTCTAAAATCAGCCGAACTACGAATTCCGATTTACTCACCTGTTCTCAGGAGAGAACCCAGTGCTGCATCTTTTAGACCAGCACTGACCTTGAAAAGTAATTCTAAGCGTACTTACCAGTAACTTATATTTCTTTCCATAGGAATCCATTGTGTAGTTTTCAGCAGAAAAGTTTCTAAGTGTCCATTTTTGGAGCATACAAATATTCCTCTAAAATCAGCCAAACTACGAATTCCGATTTACTCACCTGTTCTCAGGAGAGAACCCAGTGCTGCATCTTTTAGACCAGCACTGACCCTGAAAATTAATTCTAAGCGTACTTACCAGTAACTTGTATTTCTTTCCATAGAAGTCCATTGTGTGGTTTTCAGCAGAAAAGTTTCTAAGTGTCCATTTTTTAAATGTACAAATATTCCTCTAAAATCAGCCAAACTACGAATTCCAATTTACTCACCTGTTATCAGGAGAGAGCCCAGGGCTGCATCTTTTAGCCCAGCACTGACCTTGAAAATTAATTCTCAGCGTACTTACCAGTAACTTGTATTTCTTTCCATAGGAATCCATTGTGTGGTTTTCAGCAGAAAAGTATCTAAGTGTCCATTTTTGAAACGTACAAATATTCCTCTAAAATCAGCCCAACTACGAATTCCGATTTACTCACCTGTTCTCAGGAGAGAGCCCAGGGCTGCATCTTTTAGCCAAGCACTGACCCTGAAAAATAATTCTAAGCGTACTTACCAGTAACTTGTATTTCTTTCCATAGGAATCCATTGTGTGGTTTTCAGCAGATAAGTTTCTAAGTGTCAATTTTTGAAACGTACAAATATTCATCTAAAATCAGCCGAACTTCGAATTCCAATTTACTCACCGGTTATCAGGAGAGAGCCCAGGGCTGCATCTTTTAGACCAGCACTGACCCTGAAAAGTAATTCTAAGCGTACTTACCAGTAACTTGTATTTCCTTCCATAAGAATCCATTGTGTGGTTTTCAGCAGAAAAGTTTCTAAGTGCCCATTTTTGAAACGTAAAAATATTCCTCTAAAATCAGCCGAACTACGAATTCCGATTTATTCACCTGTTCTCAGGAGAGAACCCAGTGCTGCATCTTTTAGAAAAACCCTGACCCTGAAAAATAATTCTAAGCGTACTTACCAGTAACTTGTATTTCTTTCCATAGGAATCCATTGTGTGGTTTTCAGCAGAAAAGTTTATAAGTGTCAATTTTTGAAACGTACAAATATTCCTCTAAAATCAGCCGAACTACGAATTCCGATTTGCTCACCTGTTCTCAGGAGAGAACCCAGGGATGCATCTTTTAGACCAGCACTGACCCTGAAAAGTAATTCTAAGCGTTCTTACCAGTGACTTGTATTTCCTTCCATAGGAATCCATCGTGTGGTTTTCAGCAGAAAAGTTTCTAAGTGTCAATTTTTGAAACGTACAAATGTTCCTTTAAAATCAGCTGAACTACGAATTCCAATTTACTCACCTGTTCTCAGGAGAGAACCCAGTGCTGAATCTTTTTGACCGGCACTGACCCTTTAAAGTAATTCTAAGCATACTTACCAGTAACTTGTATTTCTTTCCATAGGAATCCATTGTGTGGTTTTCAGCAGAAAAGTTTCTAAGTGTCCATTTTTGAAACGTACAAATATTCCTCTAAAATCAGCCGAACTACGAATTCCAATTTACTCACCTGTTATCAGGAGAGAACCCAGTGCTGCATCTTTTAGACCAGCACTGACCCTGAAAAGTAATTCTAAGCGAACTTACCAGTAACTTGTATTTCTTTCCATAGGAATCCATTGTGTGGTTTTCAGCAGAAAAGTTTCTAAGTGTCCATTTTTGAAACGTACAAATATTCCTCTAAAATCAGCCGAACTACGAATTCCAATTTACTCACCTGTTATCAGGAGAATACCCAGTGCTGCATCTTTTAGATCAGCACTGACCCTGAAAAGTAATTCTAAGCGTACTTACCAGTAACTTGTATTTCCTTCCATAGGAATCCATTGTGTGGTTTTCAGCAGAAAAGTTTCTAAGTGTCCATTTTTGAAACGTACAAATATTCCTCTAAAATCAGCCGAACTACGAATTCCGATTTACTCACCTGTTCTCAGGAGAGAACCCAGTGCTGCATCTTTTAGACCAGCACTGACCCTGAAAAGTAATTCTAAGCGTACTTACCAGTAACTTATATTTCTTTCCATAGGAATCCATTGTGTGGTTTTCAGCAGAAAAGTTTCTAAGTGTCCATTTTTGAAACGTACAAATATTCCTCTAAAATCAGCCAAACTACGAATTCCGATTTACTCACATGTTCTCAGGAGAGAACCCAGTGCTGCATCTTTTAGACCAGCACTGACCCTGAAAATTAATTCTAAGCGTTCTTACCAGTAACTTGTATTTCTTTCCATAGAAGTCCATTGTGTGCTTTTCAGCAGAAAGGTTTCTAAGTGTCCATTTTTTAAATGTACAAATATTCCTCTAAAATCAGCCAAACTATGAATTCCAATTTACTTACCTGTTATCAGGAGAGAGCCCAGGGCTGCATCTTTTAGCCCAGCACTGACCTTGAAAATTAATTCTAAGCGTACTTACCAGTAATTTGTATTTCCTTCCATAGGAATCCATTGTGTGGTTTTCAGCAGAAAAGTTTCTAAGTGTCCATTTTTGAAACGTACAAGTATTCCTCTAAAATCAGCCGAACTGCGAATTCCGATTTACTCACCTGTTCTCAGGAGAGAACCCAGTGCTGCATCTTTTAGACAAACACTGACCCTGAAAAATAATTCTAAGCGTACTTACCAGTAACTTGTATTTCTTTCCATAGGAATCCATTGAGTGGTTTTCAGCAGAAAAGTTTCTAAGTGTCCATTTTTGAAACGTACAAATATTCCTCTAAAATCAGCCGAACTACCAATTCCGATTTGCTCACCTGTTCTCAGGAGAGAACCCAGGGATGCATCTTTTAGACCAGCACTGACCCTGAAAAGTAATTCTAAGCGTTCTTACCAGTAACTTGTATTTCCTTCCATAGGAATCCATTGTGTGGTTTTCAGTAGAAAAGTTTCAAATTGTCCATTTTTGAAACGTACAAATATTCCTCTAAAATCAGCCGAACTACGAATTCCAATGTACTCACCTGTTATCAGGAGAGAGCCCAGGGCTGCATCTTTTAGCCCAGCACTGACCTTGAAAATTAATTCTAAGCGTACTTACCAGTAATTTGTATTTCCTTCCATAGGAATCCATTGTGTGGTTTTCAGCAGAAAAGTTTCTAAGTGTCCATTTTTGAAACGTACAAGTATTCCTCTAAAATCAGCCGAACTACGAATTCCGATTTACTCACCTGTTCTCAGGAGAGAACCCAGTGCTGCAACTTTTTAGACCAGCACTGACTCTGAAAAGTAATTCTAAGCGTACTTACCAGTAACTTGTATTTCTTTCCATAGGAATCCATTGTGTGGTTTTCGGCAGAAAAGTATCTAAGTGTCAATTTTTGAAACGTACAAATATTCATCTAAAATCAGCCGAACTTCGAATTCCGATTTACTCACCTGTTCTCAGGAGAGAACCCAGTGCTGCATCTTTTAGACCAGCACTGACCCTGAAAAGTAATTCTAAGCGTACTTACCAGTAACTTATATTTCTTTCCATAGGAATCCATTGTGTGGTTTTCAGCAGAAAAGTTTCTAAGTGTCCATTTTTGAAACGTACAAATATTCCTCTAAAATCAGCCAAACTACGAATTCCGATTTACTCACATGTTCTCAGGAGAGAACCCAGTGCTGCATCTTTTAGACCAGCACTGACCCTGAAAATTAATTCTAAGCGTTCTTACCAGTAACTTGTATTTCTTTCCATAGAAGTCCATTGTGTGCTTTTCAGCAGAAAGTTTTCTAAGTGTCCATTTTTTAAATGTACAAATATTCCTCTAAAATCAGCCAAACTATGAATTCCAATTTACTCACCTGTTATCAGGAGAGAGCCCAGGGCTGCATCTTTTAGCCCAGCACTGACCTTGAAAATTAATTCTAAGCGTACTTACCAGTAATTTGTATTTCCTTCCATAGGAATCCATTGTGTGGTTTTCAGCAGAAAAGTTTCTAAGTGTCCATTTTTGAAACGTACAAGTATTCCTCTAAAATCAGCCGAACTGCGAATTCCGATTTACTCACCTGTTCTCAGGAGAGAACCCAGTGCTGCATCTTTTAGACAAACACTGACCCTGAAAAATAATTCTAAGCGTACTTACCAGTAACTTGTATTTCTTTCCATAGGAATCCATTGAGTGGTTTTCAGCAGAAAAGTTTCTAAGTGTCCATTTTTGAAACGTACAAATATTCCTCTAAAATCAGCCGAACTACGAATTCCGATTTGCTCACCTGTTCTCAGGAGAGAACCCAGGGATGCATCTTTTAGACCAGCACTGACCCTGAAAAGTAATTCTAAGCGTTCTTACCAGTAACTTGTATTTCCTTCCATAGGAATCCATTGTGTGGTTTTCAGCAGAAAAGTTTCTAATTGTCCATTTTTGAAACGTACAAATATTCCTCTAAAATCAGCCGAACTACGAATTCCAATGTACTCACCTGTTATCAGGAGAGAGCCCAGGGCTGCATCTTTTAGCCCAGCACTGACCTTGAAAATTAATTCTAAGCGTACTTACCAGTAATTTGTATTTCCTTCCATAGGAATCCATTGTGTGGTTTTCAGCAGAAAAGTTTCTAAGTGTCCATTTTTGAAACGTACAAGTATTCCTCTAAAATCAGCCGAACTACGAATTCCGATTTACTCACCTGTTCTCAGGAGAGAACCCAGTGCTGCAACTTTTTAGACCAGCATTGACCCTGAAAAGTAATTCTAAGCGTACTTACCAGTAACTTGTGTTTCTTTCCATAGGAATCCATTGTGTGGTTTTCGGCAGAAAAGTATCTAAGTGTCAATTTTTGAAACGTACAAATATTCATCTAAAATCAGCCGAACTTCGAATTCCAATTTACTCACCGGTTATCAGGAGAGAGCCCAGGGCTGCATCTTTTAGACCAGCACTGACCCTGAAAAGTAATTCTAAGCGTACTTACCAGTAACTTGTATTTCCTTCCATAAGAATCCATTGTGTGGTTTTCAGCAGAAAAGTTTCTAAGTGCCCATTTTTGAAACGTAAAAATATTCCTCTAAAATCAGCCGAACTATGAATTCCGATTTATTCACCTGTTCTCAGGAGAGAACCCAGTGCTGCATCTTTTAGAAAAACCCTGACCCTGAAAAATAATTCTAAGCGTACTTACCAGTAACTTGTATTTCTTTCCATAGGAATCCATTGTGTGGTTTTCAGCAGAAAAGTTTCGAAGTGTCAATCTTTGAAACGTACAAATATTCCTCTAAAATCAGCCGAACTACGAATTCCGATTTGCTCACCTGTTCTCAGGAGAGAACCCAGGGATGCATCTTTTAGACCAGCACTGACCCTGGAAAGTAATTCTAAGCGTTCTTACCAGTAACTTGTATTTCCTGCCATAGGAATCCATTGTGTGGTTTTCAGCAGAAAAGTTTCTAAGTGTCCATTTTTGAAACGTACAAATATTCCTCTAAAATCAGCCGAACTACGAATTCCAATTTACTCACCTGTTATCAGGAGAGAACCCAGTGCTGCATCTTTTAGACCAGCACTGACCCTGAAAAGTAATTCTAAGCGAACTTACCAGTAACTTGTATTTCTTTCCATAGGAATCCATTGTGTGGTTTTCAGCAGAAAAGTTTCTAAGTGTCCATTTTTGAAACGTACAAATATTCGTCTAAAATCAGCCGAACTACGAATTCCAATTTACTCACCTGTTATCAGGAGAATACCCAGTGCTGCATCTTTTAGATCAGCACTGACCCTGAAAAGTAATTCTAAGCGTACTTACCAGTAACTTGTATTTCCTTCCATAGGAATCCATTGTGTGGTTTTTAGCAGAAAAATATCTAAGTGTCCATTTTTGAAACGTACAAATATTCCTCTAAAATCAGCCGAACTACGAATTCCGATTTACTCACCTGTTCTCAGGAGAGAACCCAGTGCTGCATCTTTTAGACCAGCACTGACCCTGAAAAGTAATTCTAAGCGTACTTACCAGTAACTTATATTTCTTTCCATAGGAATCCATTGTGTGGTTTTCAGCAGAAAAGTTTCTAAGTGTCCATTTTTGAAACGTACAAATATTCCTCTAAAATCAGCCAAACTACGAATTCCGATTTACTCACATGTTCTCAGGAGAGAACCCAGTGCTGCATCTTTAAAACCAGCACTGACCCTGAAAATTAATTCTAAGCGTTCTTACCAGTGACTTGTATTTCTTTCCATAGAAGTCCATTGTGTGCTTTTCAGCAGAAAGGTTTATAAGTGTCCATTTTTTAAATGTACAAATATTCCTCTAAAATCAGCCAAACTATGAATTCCAATTTACTCACCTGTTATCAGGAGAGAGCCCAGGGCTGCATCTTTTAGCCCAGCACTGACCTTGAAAATTAATTCTAAGCGTACTTACCAGTAATTTGTATTTCCTTCCATAGGAATCCATTGTGTGGTTTTCAGCAGAAAAGTTTCTAAGTGTCCATTTTTGAAACGTACAAGTATTCCTCTAAAATCAGCCGAACTGCGAATTCCGATTTACTCACCTGTTCTCAGGAGAGAACCCAGTGCTGCTTCTTTTCGACAAACACTGACCCTGAAAAATAATTCTAAGCGTACTTACCAGTAACTTGTATTTCTTTCCATAGGAATCCATTGAGTGGTTTTCAGCAGAAAAGTTTCTAAGTGTCCATTTTTGAAACGTACAAATATTCCTCTAAAATCAGCCGAACTACGAATTCCGATTTGCTCACCTGTTCTCAGGAGAGAACCCAGGGATGCATCTTTTAGACCAGCACTGACCCTGAAAAGTAATTCTAAGCGTTCTTACCAGTAACTTGTATTTCCTTCCATAGGAATCCATTGTGTGGTTTTCAGCAGAAAAGTTTCTAAGTGTCAATTTTCGAAACGTACAAATGTTCCTTTAAAATCAGCTGAACTACGAATTCCAATTTACTCACCTGTTCTCAGGAGAGAACCCAGTGCTGAATCTTTTTGACCGGCACTGACCCTGAAAAGTAATTCTAAGCGTACTTACCAGTAATTTGTATTTCCTTCCATAGGAATCCATTGTGTGGTTTTCAGCAGAAAAGTTTCTAAGTGTCCATTTTTTAAACGTACAAGTATTCCTCTAAAATCAGCCGAACTACGAATTCCGATTTACTCACCTGTTCGCAGGAGAGAACCCAGTGCTGCATCATTTAGACAAGCACTGACCCTGAAAAATAATTCTAAGCGTACTTACCAGTGACTTGTATTTCTTTCCATAGGAATCCATTGTGTGGTTTTCAGCAGAAAAGTTTCTAAGTGTCCATTTCTTAAACTTACAAATATTGCTCTAAAATCAGCCAAACTACGAACTGCAATTTACTCACCTGTTATCAGGAGAGAGCCCAGGGCTGCATCTTTTAGCCCAGCACTGACCCTGAAAATTAATTCTAAGCGTACTTACCAGTAACTTGTATTTCCTTCCATTGGAATCCATTGCGCGGTTTTCAGCAGAAAAGTTTCTATTGTCCATTATTGAAATGTACAAATATTCCTCTAAAATCAGCCGAAATACGAATTCCGATTTACTCACCTGTTTTTAGGAGAGAACTCAGTGCTGCATCTTTTAGACAAGCACTGACCCTGAAAAGTAATTCTAAGCGTACTTAGCAGTAACTTGTATTTCTTTCCATAGGAATCCATTGTGTGGTTTTCAGCAGAAAAGTTTCTAAGTGTCCATTTTTGAAATGTACAAATATTCCTCAAAAATCAGCCAAACTACGAATTCCGATTTACTCACATGTTTTGAGGAGAGAACCCAGTGCTGCATCTTTTAGACCAGCACTGACCCTGAAAATTAATTCTAAGCGTACTTACCAGTAACTTGTATTTCTTTCTATAGAAGTCCATAGTGTGGTTTTCAGCAGAAAAGTTTCTACGTGTCCATCTTTTAAATGTACAAATATTCCTCTAAAATCAGCCGAACTACGAATTTCAATTTACTCACCTGTTATCAGGAGAGAACCCAGTGCTGCATCTTTTAGACCAGCACTGACCCTGAAAAGTAATTCTAAGCGTACTTACCAGTAACATGTATTTCTTTCAATAGGAATCCATTGTGGGGTTTTCAGCAGAAAAGTTTCTAAGTGTCCATTTTTGAAACGTACAAATATTCCTCTAAAATCAGCCGAACTACGAATTCCAATTTACTCACCTGTTATCAGGAGAGAGCCCAGGGCTGCATCTTTTAACCAAGCACTGACCATGAAAAATAATTCTAAGCGTACTTACCAGTAACTTGTATTTATTTCCATAGGAATCCATTGTGTGGTTTTCAGCAGAAAAGTTTCTAAGTATCCTTTTTGAAACGTACAAATATTCCTCTAAAATCAGCCGAACTACGAATTCCGATTTACTCACCTGTTCGCAGGAGAGAACCCAGTGCTGCATCATTTAGACAAGCACTGACCCTGAATAATAATTCTAAGCGTACTTACCAGTGACTTGTATTTCTTTCCATAGGAATCCATTGTGTGGTTTTCAGCAGAAAAGTTTCTAAGTGTCCATTTTTTAAACTTACAAATATTGCTCTGAAATCAGCCAAACTACGAACTGCAATTTACTCACCTGTTATCAGGAGAGAGCCCAGGGCTGCATCTTTTAGCCCAGCACAGACCCTGAAAATTAATTCTAAGCGTACTTACCAGTACCTTGTATTTCCTTCCATTGGAATCCATTGCGCGGTTTTCAGCAGAAAAGTTTCTATTGTCCATTTTTGAAATGTACAAATATTCCACTAAAATCAGCCGAAATATGAATTCTGATTTACTCACCTGTTTTTAGGAGAGAACTCAGTGCTGCATCTTTTAGACAAGCACTGACCCTGAAAAGTAATTCTAAGCGTACTTAGCAGTAACTTGTATTTCTTTCCATAGGAATCCATTGTGTGGTTTTCAGCAGAAAAGTTTCTAAGTGTCCATTTTTGAAATGTACAAATATTCCTCTAAAATCAGCCAAACTACGAATTCCGATTTACTCACATGTTCTCAGGAGAGAACCCAGTGCTGCATCTTTTAGACCAGCACTGACCCTGAAAAATAATTCTAAGCGTACTTACCAGTAACTTGTATTTCTTTCTATAGAAGTCCATTGTGTGGTTTTCAGCAGAAAAGTTTCTAAGTGTCCATCTTTTAAATGTACAAATATTCCTCTAAAATCAGCCAAACTACGAATTCCAATTTACTCACCTGTTATCAGGAGAGAGCCCAGGGCTGCATCTTTTAACCAAGCACTGACCATGAAAAATAATTCTAAGCGTACTTACCAGTAACTTGTATTTATTTCCATAGGAATCCATTGTGTGGTTTTCAGCAGAAAAGTTTCTAAGTATCCTTTTTGAAACATACAAATATTCCTCTAAAATCAGCCGAACTACGAATTCCAATGTATTCACCTGTTATCAGGAGAGTGCCCAGGGCTGCATCTTTAAGCCCAGCACTGACCCTGAAAATTAATTCTAAGCGTACTTACCAGTAACTTGTATTTTCTTCCATAGGAATCCATTGTGTGGTTTTCAGCAGAAAAGTTTCTAAGTGTCCATTTTTGAAACGTACAAATATTCCTCTAAAATAAGCCGAACTACGAATTCCAATTTACTCACCTGTTATCAGGAGAGAGCCCAGGGCTGCATCTTTTAGACCAGCAATGACCCTGAAAAGTAATTCTAAGCGTTCTTACCAGTAACTTGTATTTCCTTTCAGAGGAATCCATTGTGTGGTTTTCAGCAGAAAAGTTTCTAAGTGTCCATTTTTGAAACGTACAAATATTCCTCTAAAATCAGCCGAACTACGAATTCCAATTTACTCACCTGTTATCAGGAGAGAACCCAGTGCTGCATCTTTTAGACCAGCACTGACCCTAAAAAGTAATTCTAAGCGTACTTACCAGTAACATGTATTTCTTTCCATAGGAATCCATTGTGTGGTGTTCAGCAGAAAAGTTTATAAGTGTCCATTTTTGAAACGTACAAATATTCCTCTAAAATCAGCCGAACTACGAATTCCAATTTACTCACCTGTTATCAGGAGAGAGCCCAGGGCTGCATCTTTTAACCAAGCACTGACCATGAAAAATAATTCTAAGCGTACTTACCAGTAACTTGTATTTATTTCCATAGGAATCCATTGTGTGGTTTTCAGCAGAAAAGTTTCTAAGTATCCTTTTTGAAACGTACAAATATTCCTCTAAAGTCAGCCGAACTACGAATTCCGATTTACTCACCTGTTCGCAGGAGAGAACCCTGTGCTGCATCATTTAGACAAGCACTGACCCTGAAAATTAATTCTAAGCGTACTTACCAGTGACTTGTATTTCTTTCCATAGGAATCCATTGTGTGGTTTTCAGCAGAAAAGTTTCTAATTGTCCATTTTTTAAACTTACAAATATTGCTGTAAAATCAGCCAAACTACGAACTGCAATTTACTCACCTGTTATCAGGAGAGAGCCCAGGGCTGCATCTTTTAGCCCAGCACAGACCCTGAAAATTAATTCTAAGCGTACTTACCAGTACCTTGTATTTCCTTCTATTGGAATCCATTGTGCGGTTTTCAGCAGAAAAGTTTCTATTGTCCATTTTTGAAATGTACAAATATTCCTCTAAAATCAGCCGAAATACGAATTCCGATTTACTTACCTGTTCTCAGGAGAGAACTCAGTGCTGCATCTTTTAGACCAGCACTGACCCTGAAAATTAATTCTAAGCGTACTTACCAGTGACTTGTATTTCTTTCCATAGGAATCCATTGTGTGGTTTTCAGCAGAAAAGTTTCTAATTGTCCATTTTTTAAACTTACAAATATTGCTGTAAAATCAGCCAAACTACGAACTGCAATTTACTCACCTGTTATCAGGAGAGAGCCCAGGGCTGCATCTTTTAGCCCAGCACAGACCCTGAAAATTAATTCTAAGCGTACTTACCAGTACCTTGTATTTCCTTCTATTGGAATCCATTGTGCGGTTTTCAGCAGAAAAGTTTCTATTGTCCATTTTTGAAATGTACAAATATTCCTCTAAAATCAGCCAAACTACGAATTCCGATTTACTCACATGTTCTCAGGAGAGAACCCAGTGCTGCATCTTTTAGACCAGCACTGACCCTATAAATTAATTCTAAGCGTACTTACCAGTAACTTGTATTTCTTTCTATAGAAGTCCATTGTGTGGTTTTCAGCAGAAAAGTTTCTAAGTGTCCATCTTTTAAATGTACAAATATTCCTCTAAAATCAGCCAAACTACGAATTCCAATTTACTCACCTGTTATCAGGAGAGAGCCCAGGGCTGCATCTTTTAGCCCAGCACTGACCTTGAAAATTAATTCTAAGCGTCCTTACCAGTAACTTGTATTTCCTTACATAGGAATCCATTGTGTGGTTTTCAGCAGAAAAGTTTCTAAGTGTCCATTTTTGAAACGTACAAATATTCCTCTAAAATCAGCCGAACTACGAATTCCAATTTACTCACCTGTTATCAGGAGAGAACCCAGTGCTGCATCTTTTAGAAAAACCCTGACCCTGAAAAATAATTCTAAGCGTACTTACCAGTAACTTGTATTTCTTTCCATAGGAATCCATTGTGTGGTTTTCAGCAGAAAAGTTTCGAAGTGTCAATCTTTGAAACGTACAAATATTCCTCTAAAATCAGCCGAACTACGAATTCCGATTTGATCACCTGTTCTCAGGAGAGAACCCAGGCATGCATCTTTTAGACCAGCACTGACCCTGGAAAGTAATTCTAAGCGTTCTTACCAGTAACTTGTATTTCCTGCCATAGGAATCCATTGTGTGGTTTTCAGCAGAAAAGTTTCTAAGTGTCAATTTTTGAAACGTACAAATGTTCCTTTAAAATCAGCTGAACTACGAATTCCAATTTACTCACCTGTTCTCAGGAGAGAACCCAGTGCTGAATCTTTTTGACCGGCACTGACCCTGAAAAGTAATTCTAAGCGTACTTACCAGTAATTTGTATTTCTTTCCATAGGAATCCATTGTGTGGTTTTCAGCAGAAAAGTTTCCAAGTGTCCATTTTTGAAACGTATAAATATTCCTCTAAAATCAGCCGAACTACGAATTCCAATTTACTCACCTGTTATCAGGAGAATACCCAGTGCTGCATCTTTTAGATCAGCACTGACCCTGAAAAGTAATTCTAAGCGTACTTACCAGTAACTTGTATTTCCTTCCATAGGAATCCATTGTGTGGTTTTCAGCAGAAAAATATCTAAGTGTCCATTTTTGAAACGTACAAATATTCCTCTAAAATCAGCCGAACTACGAATTCCGATTTACTCACCTGTTCTCAGGAGAGAACCCAGTGCTGCATCTTTTAGACCAGCACTGACCCTGAAAAGTAATTCTAAGCGTACTTACCAGTAACTTATATTTCTTTCCATAGGAATCCATTGTGTGGTTTTCAGCAGAAAAGTTTCTAAGTGTCCATTTTTGAAACGTACAAATATTCCTCTAAAATCAGCCAAACTACGAATTCCGATTTACTCACATGTTCTCAAGAGAGAACCCAGTGCTGCTTCTTTAAAACCAGCACTGACCCTGAAAATTAATTCTAAGCGTTCTTACCAGTGACTTGTATTTCTTTCCATAGAAGTCCATTGTGTGCTTTTCAGCAGAAAGGTTTCTAAGTGTCCATTTTTTAAATGTACAAATATTCCTCTAAAATCAGCCAAACTATGAATTCCAATTTACTCACCTGTTATCAGGAGAGAGCCCAGGGCTGCATCTTTTAGCCCAGCACTGACCTTGAAAATTAATTCTAAGCGTACTTACCAGTAATTTGTATTTCCTTCCATAGGAATCCATTGTGTGGTTTTCAGCAGAAAAGTTTCTAAGTGTCCATTTTTGAAACGTACAAGTATTCCTCTAAAATCAGCCGAACTGCGAATTCCGATTTACTCACCTGTTCTCAGGAGAGAACCCAGTGCTGCTTCTTTTCGACAAACACTGACCCTGAAAAATAATTCTAAGCGTACTTACCAGTAACTTGTATTTCTTTCCATAGGAATCCATTGAGTGGTTTTCAGCAGAAAAGTTTCTAAGTGTCCATTTTTGAAATGTACAAATATTCCTCTAAAATCAGCCGAACTACGAATTCATATTTGCTCACCTGTTCTCAGGAGAGAACCCAGGGATGCATCTTTTAGACCAGCACTGACCCTGAAAAGTAATTCTAAGCGTTCTTACCAGTAACTTGTATTTCCTTCCATAGGAATCCATTGTGTGGTTTTCAGCAGAAAAGTTTCTAAGTGTCAATTTTCGAAACATACAAATGTTCCTTTAAAATCAGCTGAACTACGAATTCCAATTTACTCACCTGTTCTCAGGAGAGAACCCAGTGCTGAATCTTTTTGACCGGCACTGACCCTGAAAAGTAGTTCTAAGCGTACTTACCAGTAATTTGTATTTCCTTCCATAGGAATCCATTGTGTGGTTTTCAGCAGAAAAGTTTCTAAGTGTCCATTTTTTAAACGTACAAGTATTCCTCTAAAATCAGCCGAACAACGAATTCCGATTTACTCACCTGTTCGCAGGAGAGAACCCAGTGCTGCATCATTTAGACAAGCACTGACCCTGAAAAATAATTCTAAGCATACTTACCAGTGACTTGTATTTCTTTCCATAGGAATCCATTGTGTGGTTTTCAGCAGAAAAGTTTCTAAGTGTCCATTTTTTAAACTTACAAATATTGCTCTAAAATCAGCCAAACTACGAACTGCAATTTACTCACCTGTTATCAGGAGAGAGCCCAGGGCTGCATCTTTTAGCCCAGCACTGACCCTGAAAATTAATTCTAAGCGTACTTACCAGTAACTTGTATTTCCTTCCATTGGAATCCATTGCGCGGTTTTCAGCAGAAAAGTTTCTATTGTCCATTTTTGAAATGTACAAATATTCCTCTAAAATCAGCCGAAATACGAATTCCGATTTACTCACCTGTTTTTAGGAGAGAACTCAGTGCTGCATCTTTTAGACAAGCACTGACCCTGAAAAGTAATTCTAAGCGTACTTAGCAGTAACTTGTATTTCTTTCCATGGGAATCCATTGTGTGGTTTTCAGCAGAAAAGTTTCTAAGTGTCCATTTTTGAAATGTACAAATATTCCTCTAAAATCAGCCAAACTACGAATTCCGATTTACTCACATGTTCTGAGGAGAGAACCCAGTGCTGCATCTTTTAGACCAGCACTGACCCTGAAAATTAATTCTAAGCGTACTTACCAGTAACTTGTATTTCTTTCTATTGAAGTCCATAGTGTGGTTTTCAGCAGAAAAGTTTCTACGTGTCCATCTTTTAAATGTACAAATATTCCTCTAAAATCAGCCGAACTACGAATTTCAATTTACTCACCTGTTATCAGGAGAGAACCCAGTGCTGCATCTTTTAGACCAGCACTGACCCTGAAAAGTAATTCTAAGCGTACTTACCAGTAACATGTATTTCTTTCAATAGGAATCCATTGTGTGGTTTTCAGCAGAAAAGTTTCTAAGTGTCCATTTTTGAAACGTACAAATATTCCTCTAAAATCAGCCAAACTACGAATTCCGATTTACTCACATGTTCTCAAGAGAGAACCCAGTGCTGCTTCTTTAAAACCAGCACTGACCCTGAAAATTAATTCTAAGCGTTCTTACCAGTGACTTGTATTTCTTTCCATAGAAGTCCATTGTGTGCTTTTCAGCAGAAAGGTTTCTAAGTGTCCATTTTTTAAATGTACAAATATTCCTCTAAAATCAGCCAAACTATGAATTCCAATTTACTCACCTGTTATCAGGAGAGAGCCCAGGGCTGCATCTTTTAGCCCAGCACTGACCTTGAAAATTAATTCTAAGCGTACTTACCAGTAATTTGTATTTCCTTCCATAGGAATCCATTGTGTGGTTTTCAGCAGAAAAGTTTCTAAGTGTCCATTTTTGAAACGTACAAGTATTCCTCTAAAATCAGCCGAACTGCGAATTCCGATTTACTCACCTGTTCTCAGGAGAGAACCCAGTGCTGCTTCTTTTCGACAAACACTGACCCTGAAAAATAATTCTAAGCGTACTTACCAGTAACTTGTATTTCTTTCCATAGGAATCCATTGAGTGGTTTTCAGCAGAAAAGTTTCTAAGTGTCCATTTTTGAAATGTACAAATATTCCTCTAAAATCAGCCGAACTACGAATTCATATTTGCTCACCTGTTCTCAGGAGAGAACCCAGGGATGCATCTTTTAGACCAGCACTGACCCTGAAAAGTAATTCTAAGCGTTCTTACCAGTAACTTGTATTTCCTTCCATAGGAATCCATTGTGTGGTTTTCAGCAGAAAAGTTTCTAAGTGTCAATTTTCGAAACATACAAATGTTCCTTTAAAATCAGCTGAACTACGAATTCCAATTTACTCACCTGTTCTCAGGAGAGAACCCAGTGCTGAATCTTTTTGACCGGCACTGACCCTGAAAAGTAGTTCTAAGCGTACTTACCAGTAATTTGTATTTCCTTCCATAGGAATCCATTGTGTGGTTTTCAGCAGAAAAGTTTCTAAGTGTCCATTTTTTAAACGTACAAGTATTCCTCTAAAATCAGCCGAACAACGAATTCCGATTTACTCACCTGTTCGCAGGAGAGAACCCAGTGCTGCATCATTTAGACAAGCACTGACCCTGAAAAATAATTCTAAGCATACTTACCAGTGACTTGTATTTCTTTCCATAGGAATCCATTGTGTGGTTTTCAGCAGAAAAGTTTCTAAGTGTCCATTTTTTAAACTTACAAATATTGCTCTAAAATCAGCCAAACTACGAACTGCAATTTACTCACCTGTTATCAGGAGAGAGCCCAGGGCTGCATCTTTTAGCCCAGCACTGACCCTGAAAATTAATTCTAAGCGTACTTACCAGTAACTTGTATTTCCTTCCATTGGAATCCATTGCGCGGTTTTCAGCAGAAAAGTTTCTATTGTCCATTTTTGAAATGTACAAATATTCCTCTAAAATCAGCCGAAATACGAATTCCGATTTACTCACCTGTTTTTAGGAGAGAACTCAGTGCCTTGTCTTTTAGACAAGCACTGACCCTGAAAAGTAATTCTAAGCGTACTTAGCAGTAACTTGTATTTCTTTCCATAGGAATCCATTGTGTGGTTTTCAGCAGAAAAGTTTCTAAGTGTCCATTTTTGAAATGTACAAATATTCCTCTAAAATCAGCCAAACTACGAATTCCGATTTACTCACATGTTCTCAGGAGAGAACCCAGTGCTGCATCTTTTAGACCAGCACTGACCCTGAAAAATAATTCTAAGCGTACTAACCAGTAACTTGTATTTCTTTCTATAGAAGTCCATTGTGTGGTTTTCAGCAGAAAAGTTTCTAAGTATCCTTTTTGAAACGTACAAATATTCCTCTAAAATCAGCCGAACTACGAATTCCAATTTACTCACCTGTTATCAGGAGAGAGCCCAGGGCTGCATCTTTTAACCAAGCACTGACCATGAAAAATAATTCTAAGCGTACTTACCAGTAACTTGTATTTATTTCCATAGGAATCCATTGTGTGGTTTTCAGCAGAAAAGTTTCTAAGTGTCCATTTTTGAAATGTACAAATATTCCTCTAAAATCAGCCAAACTACGAATTCCGATTTACTCACATGTTCTCAGGAGAGAACCCAGTGCTGCATCTTTTAGACCAGCACTGACCCTGAAAAATAATTCTAAGCGTACTAACCAGTAACTTGTATTTCTTTCTATAGAAGTCCATTGTGTGGTTTTCAGCAGAAAATTTTCTAAGTGTCCATCTTTTAAATGTACAAATATTCCTCTAAAATCAGCCAAACTACGAATTCCAATTTACTCACCTGTTATCAGGAGAGAGCCCAGGGCTGCATCTTTTAACCAAGCACTGACCATGAAAAATAATTCTAAGCGTACTTACCAGTAACTTGTATTTATTTCCATAGGAATCCATTGTGTGGTTTTCAGCAGAAAAGTTTCTAAGTATCCTTTTTGAAACATACAAATATTCCTCTAAAATCTGCCAAACTACAAATTTCGATTTACTCACCTGTTCTCAGGAGATAACCCAAGAATGCATCTTTTAGACCAGCACTGACCCTGAAAAGTAATTCTAAGCGTACTTACCAGTAACTTGTATTTCTTTCCATAGGAATCCATTGCGTGGTTTTCAGCAGAAACGTTTCTAAGTATCCTTTTTGAAACATACAAATATTCCTCTAAAATCAGCCAAACTACAAATTCCGATTTACTCACCTGTTCTCAGGAGATAACCCAAGGATGCATCTTTTAGACCAGCACTAACCCTGAAAAGTAATTCTAAGCGTACTTACCAGTATCCTGTATTTCTTTCCATAGGAATCCATTGCGTGGTTTTCAGCAGAAACGTTTCTAAGTGTACAGTTTTTTAAATGTACAAATATTCCTCTAAAATCAGCCGAACTACGAATTCCAATGTATTCACCTGTTATCAGGAGAGTGCCCAGGGCTGCATCTTTAAGCCCAGCACTGACCCTGAAAATTAATTCTAAGCGTACTTACCAGTAACTTGTATTTTCTTCCATAGGAATCCATTGTGTGGTTTTCAGCAGAAAAGTTTCTAAGTGTCCATTTTTGAAACGTACAAATATTCCTCTAAAATAAGCCGAACTACGAATTCCAATTTACTCACCTGTTATCAGGAGAGAGCCCAGGGCTGCATCTTTTAGACCAGCAATGACCCTGAAAAGTAATTCTAAGCGTTCTTACCAGTAACTTGTATTTCCTTTCATAGGAATCCATTGTGTGGTTTTCAGCAGAAAAGTTTCTAAGTGTCCATTTTTTAAACTTACAAATATTGCTCTAAAATCAGCCAAACTACGAACTGCAATTTACTCACCTGTTATCAGGAGAGAGCCCAGGGCTGCATCTTTTAGCCCAGCACTGACCCTGAAAATTAATTCTAAGCGTACTTACCAGTAACTTGTATTTCCTTCCATTGGAATCCATTGCGCGGTTTTCAGCAGAAAAGTTTCTATTGTCCATTTTTGAAATGTACAAATATTCCTCTAAAATCAGCCGAAATACGAATTCCGATTTACTCACCTGTTTTTAGGAGAGAACTCAGTGCTGCATCTTTTAGACAAGCACTGACCCTGAAAAGTAATTCTAAGCGTACTTAGCAGTAACTTGTATTTCTTTCCATAGGAATCCATTGTGTGGTTTTCAGCAGAAAAGTTTCTAAGTGTCCATTTTTGAAATGTACAAATATTCCTCTAAAATCAGCCAAACTACGAATTCCGATTTACTCACATGTTCTCAGGAGAGAACCCAGTGCTGCATCTTTTAGACCAGCACTGACCCTGAAAAATAATTCTAAGCGTACTTACCAGTAACTTGTATTTCTTTCTATAGAAGTCCATAGTGTGGTTTTCAGCAGAAAAGTTTCTACGTGTCCATCTTTTAAATGTACAAATATTCCTCTAAAATCAGCCGAACTACGAATTTCAATTTACTCACCTGTTATCAGGAGAGAACCCAGTGCTGCATCTTTTAGACCAGCACTGACCCTGAAAAGTAATTCTAAGCGTACTTACCAGTAACATGTATTTCTTTCAATAGGAATCCATTGTGGGTTTTCAGCAGAAAAGTTTCTAAGTGTCCATTTTTGAAACGTACAAATATTCCTCTAAAATCAGCCGAACTACGAATTCCAATTTACTCACCTGTTATCAGGAGAGAGCCCAGGGCTGCATCTTTTAACCAAGCACTGACCATGAAAAATAATTCTAAGCGTACTTACCAGTAACTTGTATTTATTTCCATAGGAATCCATTGTGTGGTTTTCAGCAGAAAAGTTTCTAAGTATCCTTTTTGAAACGTACAAATATTCCTCTAAAATCAGCCGAACTACGAATTCCGATTTACTCACCTGTTCGCAGGAGAGAACCCAGTGCTGCATCATTTAGACAAGCACTGACCCTGAAAAATAATTCTAAGCGTACTTACCAGTGACTTGTATTTCTTTCCATAGGAATCCATTGTGTGGTTTTCAGCAGAAAAGTTTCTAAGTGTCCATTTTTTAAACTTACAAATATTGCTCTAAAATCAGCCAAACTACGAACTGCAATTTACTCACCTGTTATCAGGAGAGAGCCCAGGGCTGCATCTTTTAGCCCAGCACAGACCCTGAAAATTAATTCTAAGCGTACTTACCAGTACCTTGTATTTCCTTCCATTGGAATCCATTGCGCGGTTTTCAGCAGAAAAGTTTCTATTGTCCATTTTTGAAATGTACAAATATTCCACTAAAATCAGCCGAAATATGAATTCTGATTTACTCACCTGTTTTTAGGAGAGAACTCAGTGCCTTGTCTTTTAGACAAGCACTGACCCTGAAAAGTAATTCTAAGCGTACTTAGCAGTAACTTGTATTTCTTTCCATAGGAATCCATTGTGTGGTTTTCAGCAGAAAAGTTTCTAAGTGTCCATTTTTGAAATGTACAAATATTCCTCTAAAATCAGCCAAACTACGAATTCCGATTTACTCACATGTTCTCAGGAGAGAACCCAGTGCTGCATCTTTTAGACCAGCACTGACCCTGAAAAATAATTCTAAGCGTACTAACCAGTAACTTGTATTTCTTTCTATAGAAGTCCATTGTGTGGTTTTCAGCAGAAAAGTTTCTAAGTGTCCATCTTTTAAATGTACAAATATTCCTCTAAAATCAGCCAAACTACGAATTCCAATTTACTCACCTGTTATCAGGAGAGAGCCCAGGGCTGCATCTTTTAACCAAGCACTGACCATGAAAAATAATTCTAAGCGTACTTACCAGTAACTTGTATTTATTTCCATAGGAATTCATTGTGTGGTTTTCAGCAGAAAAGTTTCTAAGTATCCTTTTTGAAACATACAAATATTCCTCTAAAATCTGCCAAACTACAAATTTCGATTTACTCACCTGTTCTCAGGAGATAACCCAAGAATGCATCTTTTAGACCAGCACTGACCCTGAAAAGTAATTCTAAGCGTACTTACCAGTAACTTGTATTTCTTTCCATAGGAATCCATTGCGTGGTTTTCAGCAGAAACGTTTCTAAGTATCCTTTTTGAAACATACAAATATTCCTCTAAAATCAGCCAAACTACAAATTCTGATTTACTCACCTGTTCTCAGGAGATAACCCAAGGATGCATCTTTTAGACCAGCACTAACCCTGAAAAGTAATTCTAAGCGTACTTACCAGTATCCTGTATTTCTTTCCATAGGAATCCATTGCGTGGTTTTCAGCAGAAACGTTTCTAAGTGTACAGTTTTTTAAATGTACAAATATTCCTCTAAAATCAGCCGAACTACGAATTCCGATTTGCTCACCTGTTCTCAGGAGAGAACCCAGGGATGCATCTTTTAGACCAGCAATGACCCTGAAAAGTAATTCTAAGCGGTCTTACCAGTAACTTGTATTTCCTTCCATAGGAATCCATTGTGTGGTTTTCAGCAGAAAAGTTTCTAAGTGTCAATTTTTGAAACGTACAAATGTTCCTTTCAAATCAGCTGAACTACGAATTCCGATTTACTCACCTGTTCTCAGGAGAGAACCCAGTGCTGCATCTTTTAACCAAGCACTGACCATGAAAAATAATTCTAAGCGTACTTACCAGTAACTTGTATTCATTTCCATAGGAATCCATTGTGTGGTTTTCAGCAGAAAAGTTTCTAAGTATCCTTTTTGAAACGTACAAATATTCCTCTAAAGTCAGCCGAACTACGAATTCCGATTTACTCACCTGTTCGCAGGAGAGAACCCTGTGCTGCATCATTTAGACAAGCACTGACCCTGAAAATTAATTCTAAGCGTACTTACCAGTGACTTGTATTTCTTTCCATAGGAATCCATTGTGTGGTTTTCAGCAGAAAAGTTTCTAATTGTCCATTTTTTAAACTTACAAATATTGCTGTAAAATCAGCCAAACTACGAACTGCAATTTACTCACCTGTTATCAGGAGAGAGCCCAGGGCTGCATCTTTTAGCCCAGCACAGACCCTGAAAATTAATTCTAAGCGTACTTACCAGTACCTTGTATTTCCTTCTATTGGAATCCATTGTGCGGTTTTCAGCAGAAAAGTTTCTATTGTCCATTTTTGAAATGTACAAATATTCCTCTAAAATCAGCCGAAATACGAATTCCGATTTACTTACCTGTTCTCAGGAGAGAACTCAGTGCTGCATCTTTTAGACCAGCACTGACCCTGAAAAGTAATTCTAAGCGTACTTAGCAGTAACTTGTATTTCTTTCCATAGGAATCCATTGTGTGGTTTTCAGCAGAAAAGTTTCTAAGTGTCCATTTTTGAAATGTACAAATATTCCTCTAAAATCAGCCAAACTACGAATTCCGATTTACTCACATGTTCTCAGGAGAGAACCCAGTGCTGCATCTTTTAGACCAGCACTGACCCTATAAATTAATTCTAAGCGTACTTACCAGTAACTTGTATTTCTTTCTATAGAAGTCCATTGTGTGGTTTTCAGCAGAAAAGTTTCTAAGTGTCCATCTTTTAAATGTACAAATATTCCTCTAAAATCAGCCAAACTACGAATTCCAATTTACTCACCTGTTATCAGGAGAGAGCCCAGGGCTGCATCTTTTAGCCCAGCACTGACCTTGAAAATTAATTCTAAGCGTCCTTACCAGTAACTTGTATTTCCTTACATAGGAATCCATTGTGTGGTTTTCAGCAGAAAAGTTTCTAAGTGTCCATTTTTGAAACGTACAAATATTCCTCTAAAATCAGCCGAACTACGAATTCCAATTTACTCACCTGTTATCAGGAGAGAACCCAGTGCTGCATCTTTTAGAAAAACCCTGACCCTGAAAAATAATTCTAAGCGTACTTACCAGTAACTTGTATTTCTTTCCATAGGAATCCATTGTGTGGTTTTCAGCAGAAAAGTTTCGAAGTGTCAATCTTTGAAACGTACAAATATTCCTCTAAAATCAGCCGAACTACGAATTCCGATTTGATCACCTGTTCTCAGGAGAGAACCCAGGCATGCATCTTTTAGACCAGCACTGACCCTGGAAAGTAATTCTAAGCGTTCTTACCAGTAACTTGTATTTCCTGCCATAGGAATCCATTGTGTGGTTTTCAGCAGAAAAGTTTCTAAGTGTCAATTTTTGAAACGTACAAATGTTCCTTTAAAATCAGCTGAACTACGAATTCCAATTTACTCACCTGTTCTCAGGAGAGAACCCAGTGCTGAATCTTTTTGACCGGCACTGACCCTGAAAAGTAATTCTAAGCGTACTTACCAGTAATTTGTATTTCTTTCCATAGGAATCCATTGTGTGGTTTTCAGCAGAAAAGTTTCCAAGTGTCCATTTTTGAAACGTATAAATATTCCTCTAAAATCAGCCGAACTACGAATTCCAATTTACTCACCTGTTATCAGGAGAGAACCCAGTGCTGCATCTTTTAGACCAGCACTGACCCTGAAAAGTAATTCTAAGCGAACTTACCAGTAACTTGTATTTCTTTCCATAGGAATCCATTGTGTGGTTTTCAGCAGAAAAGTTTCTAAGTGTCCATTTTTGAAACGTACAAATATTCGTCTAAAATCAGCCGAACTACGAATTCCAATTTACTCACCTGTTATCAGGAGAATACCCAGTGCTGCATCTTTTAGATCAGCACTGACCCTGAAAAGTAATTCTAAGCGTACTTACCAGTAACTTGTATTTCCTTCCATAGGAATCCATTGTGTGGTTTTCAGCAGAAAAATATCTAAGTGTCCATTTTTGAAACGTACAAATATTCCTCTAAAATCAGCCGAACTACGAATTCCGATTTACTCACCTGTTCTCAGGAGAGAACCCAGTGCTGCATCTTTTAGACCAGCACTGACCCTGAAAAGTAATTCTAAGCGTACTTACTAGTAACTTATATTTCTTTCCATAGGAATCCATTGTGTGGTTTTCAGCAGAAAAGTTTCTAAGTGTCCATTTTTGAAACGTACAAATATTCCTCTAAAATCAGCCAAACTACGAATTCCGATTTACTCACATGTTCTCAAGAGAGAACCCAGTGCTGCTTCTTTAAAACCAGCACTGACCCTGAAAATTAATTCTAAGCGTTCTTACCAGTGACTTGTATTTCTTTCCATAGAAGTCCATTGTGTGCTTTTCAGCAGAAAGGTTTCTAAGTGTCCATTTTTTAAACGTACAAGTATTCCTCTAAAATCAGCCGAACAACGAATTCCGATTTACTCACCTGTTCGCAGGAGAGAACCCAGTGCTGCATCATTTAGACAAGCACTGACCCTGAAAAATAATTCTAAGCATACTTACCAGTGACTTGTATTTCTTTCCATAGGAATCCATTGTGTGGTTTTCAGCAGAAAAGTTTCTAAGTGTCCATTTTTTAAACTTACAAATATTGCTCTAAAATCAGCCAAACTACGAACTGCAATTTACTCACCTGTTATCAGGAGAGAGCCCAGGGCTGCATCTTTTAGCCCAGAACTGACCCTGAAAATTAATTCTAAGCGTACTTACCAGTAACTTGTATTTCCTTCCATTGGAATCCATTGCGCGGTTTTCAGCAGAAAAGTTTCTATTGTCCATTTTTGAAATGTACAAATATTCCTCTAAAATCAGCCGAAATACGAATTCCGATTTACTCACCTGTTTTTAGGAGAGAACTCAGTGCTGCATCTTTTAGACAAGCACTGACCCTGAAAAGTAATTCTAAGCGTACTTAGCAGTAACTTGTATTTCTTTCCATGGGAATCCATTGTGTGGTTTTCAGCAGAAAAGTTTCTAAGTGTCCATTTTTGAAATGTACAAATATTCCTCTAAAATCAGCCAAACTACGAATTCCGATTTACTCACATGTTCTGAGGAGAGAACCCAGTGCTGCATCTTTTAGACCAGCACTGACCCTGAAAATTAATTCTAAGCGTACTTACCAGTAACTTGTATTTCTTTCTATTGAAGTCCATAGTGTGGTTTTCAGCAGAAAAGTTTCTACGTGTCCATCTTTTAAATGTACAAATATTCCTCTAAAATCAGCCGAACTACGAATTTCAATTTACTCACCTGTTATCAGGAGAGAACCCAGTGCTGCATCTTTTAGACCAGCACTGACCCTGAAAAGTAATTCTAAGCGTACTTACCAGTAACATGTATTTCTTTCAATAGGAATCCATTGTGTGGTTTTCAGCAGAAAAGTTTCTAAGTGTCCATTTTTGAAACGTACAAATATTCCTCTAAAATCAGCCAAACTACGAATTCCGATTTACTCACATGTTCTCAAGAGAGAACCCAGTGCTGCTTCTTTAAAACCAGCACTGACCCTGAAAATTAATTCTAAGCGTTCTTACCAGTGACTTGTATTTCTTTCCATAGAAGTCCATTGTGTGCTTTTCAGCAGAAAGGTTTCTAAGTGTCCATTTTTTAAATGTACAAATATTCCTCTAAAATCAGCCAAACTATGAATTCCAATTTACTCACCTGTTATCAGGAGAGAGCCCAGGGCTGCATCTTTTAGCCCAGCACTGACCTTGAAAATTAATTCTAAGCGTACTTACCAGTAATTTGTATTTCCTTCCATAGGAATCCATTGTGTGGTTTTCAGCAGAAAAGTTTCTAAGTGTCCATTTTTGAAACGTACAAGTATTCCTCTAAAATCAGCCGAACTGCGAATTCCGATTTACTCACCTGTTCTCAGGAGAGAACCCAGTGCTGCTTCTTTTCGACAAACACTGACCCTGAAAAATAATTCTAAGCGTACTTACCAGTAACTTGTATTTCTTTCCATAGGAATCCATTGAGTGGTTTTCAGCAGAAAAGTTTCTAAGTGTCCATTTTTGAAATGTACAAATATTCCTCTAAAATCAGCCGAACTACGAATTCATATTTGCTCACCTGTTCTCAGGAGAGAACCCAGGGATGCATCTTTTAGACCAGCACTGACCCTGAAAAGTAATTCTAAGCGTTCTTACCAGTAACTTGTATTTCCTTCCATAGGAATCCATTGTGTGGTTTTCAGCAGAAAAGTTTCTAAGTGTCAATTTTCGAAACATACAAATGTTCCTTTAAAATCAGCTGAACTACGAATTCCAATTTACTCACCTGTTCTCAGGAGAGAACCCAGTGCTGAATCTTTTTGACCGGCACTGACCCTGAAAAGTAGTTCTAAGCGTACTTACCAGTAATTTGTATTTCCTTCCATAGGAATCCATTGTGTGGTTTTCAGCAGAAAAGTTTCTAAGTGTCCATTTTTTAAACGTACAAGTATTCCTCTAAAATCAGCCGAACAACGAATTCCGATTTACTCACCTGTTCGCAGGAGAGAACCCAGTGCTGCATCATTTAGACAAGCACTGACCCTGAAAAATAATTCTAAGCATACTTACCAGTGACTTGTATTTCTTTCCATAGGAATCCATTGTGTGGTTTTCAGCAGAAAAGTTTCTAAGTGTCCATTTTTTAAACTTACAAATATTGCTCTAAAATCAGCCAAACTACGAACTGCAATTTACTCACCTGTTATCAGGAGAGAGCCCAGGGCTGCATCTTTTAGCCCAGCACTGACCCTGAAAATTAATTCTAAGCGTACTTACCAGTAACTTGTATTTCCTTCCATTGGAATCCATTGCGCGGTTTTCAGCAGAAAAGTTTCTATTGTCCATTTTTGAAATGTACAAATATTCCTCTAAAATCAGCCGAAATACGAATTCCGATTTACTCACCTGTTTTTAGGAGAGAACTCAGTGCCTTGTCTTTTAGACAAGCACTGACCCTGAAAAGTAATTCTAAGCGTACTTAGCAGTAACTTGTATTTCTTTCCATAGGAATCCATTGTGTGGTTTTCAGCAGAAAAGTTTCTAAGTGTCCATTTTTGAAATGTACAAATATTCCTCTAAAATCAGCCAAACTACGAATTCCGATTTACTCACATGTTCTCAGGAGAGAACCCAGTGCTGCATCTTTTAGACCAGCACTGACCCTGAAAAATAATTCTAAGCGTACTAACCAGTAACTTGTATTTCTTTCTATAGAAGTCCATTGTGTGGTTTTCAGCAGAAAAGTTTCTAAGTATCCTTTTTGAAACGTACAAATATTCCTCTAAAATCAGCCGAACTACGAATTCCAATTTACTCACCTGTTATCAGGAGAGAGCCCAGGGCTGCATCTTTTAACCAAGCACTGACCATGAAAAATAATTCTAAGCGTACTTACCAGTAACTTGTATTTATTTCCATAGGAATCCATTGTGTGGTTTTCAGCAGAAAAGTTTCTAAGTGTCCATTTTTGAAATGTACAAATATTCCTCTAAAATCAGCCAAACTACGAATTCCGATTTACTCACATGTTCTCAGGAGAGAACCCAGTGCTGCATCTTTTAGACCAGCACTGACCCTGAAAAATAATTCTAAGCGTACTAACCAGTAACTTGTATTTCTTTCTATAGAAGTCCATTGTGTGGTTTTCAGCAGAAAATTTTCTAAGTGTCCATCTTTTAAATGTACAAATATTCCTCTAAAATCAGCCAAACTACGAATTCCAATTTACTCACCTGTTATCAGGAGAGAGCCCAGGGCTGCATCTTTTAACCAAGCACTGACCATGAAAAATAATTCTAAGCGTACTTACCAGTAACTTGTATTTATTTCCATAGGAATCCATTGTGTGGTTTTCAGCAGAAAAGTTTCTAAGTATCCTTTTTGAAACATACAAATATTCCTCTAAAATCTGCCAAACTACAAATTTCGATTTACTCACCTGTTCTCAGGAGATAACCCAAGAATGCATCTTTTAGACCAGCACTGACCCTGAAAAGTAATTCTAAGCGTACTTACCAGTAACTTGTATTTCTTTCCATAGGAATCCATTCCGTGGTTTTCAGCAGAAACGTTTCTAAGTATCCTTTTTGAAACATACAAATATTCCTCTAAAATCAGCCAAACTACAAATTCCGATTTACTCACCTGTTCTCAGGAGATAACCCAAGGATGCATCTTTTAGACCAGCACTAACCCTGAAAAGTAATTCTAAGCGTACTTACCAGTATCCTGTATTTCTTTCCATAGGAATCCATTGCGTGGTTTTCAGCAGAAACGTTTCTAAGTGTACAGTTTTTTAAATGTACAAATATTCCTCTAAAATCAGCCGAACTACGAATTCCAATGTATTCACCTGTTATCAGGAGAGTGCCCAGGGCTGCATCTTTAAGCCCAGCACTGACCCTGAAAATTAATTCTAAGCGTACTTACCAGTAACTTGTATTTTCTTCCATAGGAATCCATTGTGTGGTTTTCAGCAGAAAAGTTTCTAAGTGTCCATTTTTGAAACGTACAAATATTCCTCTAAAATAAGCCGAACTACGAATTCCAATTTACTCACCTGTTATCAGGAGAGAGCCCAGGGCTGCATCTTTTAGACCAGCAATGACCCTGAAAAGTAATTCTAAGCGTTCTTACCAGTAACTTGTATTTCCTTTCATAGGAATCCATTGTGTGGTTTTCAGCAGAAAAGTTTCTAAGTGTCCATTTTTTAAACTTACAAATATTGCTCTAAAATCAGCCAAACTACGAACTGCAATTTACTCACCTGTTATCAGGAGAGAGCCCAGGGCTGCATCTTTTAGCCCAGCACTGACCCTGAAAATTAATTCTAAGCGTACTTACCAGTAACTTGTATTTCCTTCCATTGGAATCCATTGCGCGGTTTTCAGCAGAAAAGTTTCTATTGTCCATTTTTGAAATGTACAAATATTCCTCTAAAATCAGCCGAAATACGAATTCCGATTTACTCACCTGTTTTTAGGAGAGAACTCAGTGCTGCATCTTTTAGACAAGCACTGACCCTGAAAAGTAATTCTAAGCGTACTTAGCAGTAACTTGTATTTCTTTCCATAGGAATCCATTGTGTGGTTTTCAGCAGAAAAGTTTCTAAGTGTCCATTTTTGAAATGTACAAATATTCCTCTAAAATCAGCCAAACTACGAATTCCGATTTACTCACATGTTCTGAGGAGAGAACCCAGTGCTGCATCTTTTAGACCAGCACTGACCCTGAAAATTAATTCTAAGCGTACTTACCAGTAACTTGTATTTCTTTCTATAGAAGTCCATAGTGTGGTTTTCAGCAGAAAAGTTTCTACGTGTCCATCTTTTAAATGTACAAATATTCCTCTAAAATCAGCCGAACTACGAATTTCAATTTACTCACCTGTTATCAGGAGAGAACCCAGTGCTGCATCTTTTAGACCAGCACTGACCCTGAAAAGTAATTCTAAGCGTACTTACCAGTAACATGTATTTCTTTCAATAGGAATCCATTGTGGGTTTTCAGCAGAAAAGTTTCTAAGTGTCCATTTTTGAAACGTACAAATATTCCTCTAAAATCAGCCGAACTACGAATTCCAATTTACTCACCTGTTATCAGGAGAGAGCCCAGGGCTGCATCTTTTAACCAAGCACTGACCATGAAAAATAATTCTAAGCGTACTTACCAGTAACTTGTATTTATTTCCATAGGAATCCATTGTGTGGTTTTCAGCAGAAAAGTTTCTAAGTATCCTTTTTGAAACGTACAAATATTCCTCTAAAATCAGCCGAACTACGAATTCCGATTTACTCACCTGTTCGCAGGAGAGAACCCAGTGCTGCATCATTTAGACAAGCACTGACCCTGAAAAATAATTCTAAGCGTACTTACCAGTGACTTGTATTTCTTTCCATAGGAATCCATTGTGTGGTTTTCAGCAGAAAAGTTTCTAAGTGTCCATTTTTTAAACTTACAAATATTGCTCTAAAATCAGCCAAACTACGAACTGCAATTTACTCACCTGTTATCAGGAGAGAGCCCAGGGCTGCATCTTTTAGCCCAGCACAGACCCTGAAAATTAATTCTAAGCGTACTTACCAGTACCTTGTATTTCCTTCCATTGGAATCCATTGCGCGGTTTTCAGCAGAAAAGTTTCTATTGTCCATTTTTGAAATGTACAAATATTCCACTAAAATCAGCCGAAATATGAATTCTGATTTACTCACCTGTTTTTAGGAGAGAACTCAGTGCCTTGTCTTTTAGACAAGCACTGACCCTGAAAAGTAATTCTAAGCGTACTTAGCAGTAACTTGTATTTCTTTCCATAGGAATCCATTGTGTGGTTTTCAGCAGAAAAGTTTCTAAGTGTCCATTTTTGAAATGTACAAATATTCCTCTAAAATCAGCCAAACTACGAATTCCGATTTACTCACATGTTCTCAGGAGAGAACCCAGTGCTGCATCTTTTAGACCAGCACTGACCCTGAAAAATAATTCTAAGCGTACTAACCAGTAACTTGTATTTCTTTCTATAGAAGTCCATTGTGTGGTTTTCAGCAGAAAAGTTTCTAAGTGTCCATCTTTTAAATGTACAAATATTCCTCTAAAATCAGCCAAACTACGAATTCCAATTTACTCACCTGTTATCAGGAGAGAGCCCAGGGCTGCATCTTTTAACCAAGCACTGACCATGAAAAATAATTCTAAGCGTACTTACCAGTAACTTGTATTTATTTCCATAGGAATCCATTGTGTGGTTTTCAGCAGAAAAGTTTCTAAGTATCCTTTTTGAAACATACAAATATTCCTCTAAAATCTGCCAAACTACAAATTTCGATTTACTCACCTGTTCTCAGGAGATAACCAAAGAATGCATCTTTTAGACCAGCACTGACCCTGAAAAGTAATTCTAAGCGTACTTACCAGTAACTTGTATTTCTTTCCATAGGAATCCATTGCGTGGTTTTCAGCAGAAACGTTTCTAAGTATCCTTTTTGAAACATACAAATATTCCTCTAAAATCAGCCAAACTACAAATTCCGATTTACTCACCTGTTCTCAGGAGATAACCCAAGGATGCATCTTTTAGACCAGCACTAACCCTGAAAAGTAATTCTAAGCGTACTTACCAGTATCCTGTATTTCTTTCCATAGGAATCCATTGCGTGGTTTTCAGCAGAAACGTTTCTAAGTGTACAGTTTTTTAAATGTACAAATATTCCTCTAAAATCAGCCGAACTACGAATTCCGATTTGCTCACCTGTTCTCAGGAGAGAACCCAGGGATGCATCTTTTAGACCAGCAATGACCCTGAAAAGTAATTCTAAGCGGTCTTACCAGTAACTTGTATTTCCTTCCATAGGAATCCATTGTGTGGTTTTCAGCAGAAAAGTTTCTAAGTGTCAATTTTTGAAACGTACAAATGTTCCTTTCAAATCAGCTGAACTACGAATTCCGATTTACTCACCTGTTCTCAGGAGAGAACCCAGTGCTGCATCTTTTAGACCAGCACTGACCCTGAAAAGTAATTCTAAGCGTACTTACCAGTAACTTGTATTTCTTTCCATAGGAATCCATTGTTTGGTTTTCAGCAGAAAAGTTTCTAAGTGTCCATTTTTGAAACGTACAAATATTCCTCAAACATCAGCCGAACTACGAATTCCAATTTACTCACCTGTTATCAGGAGAGAACCCAGTGCTGCATCTTTTAGACCAGCACTGACCCTGAAAAGTAATTCTAAGCGTACTTACCAGTAACATGTATTTCTTTCAATAGGAATCCAATGTGTGGTTTTCAGCAGAAAAGTTTCTAAGTGTCCATTTTTGAAATGTACAAATATTCCTCTAAAATCAGCCGAACTACGAATTCCAATTTACTCACCTGTTATCAGGAGAGAGCCCAGGGTTGCATCTTTTAACCAAGCACTGACCATGAAAAATAATTCTAAGCGTACTTACCAGTAACTTGTATTCATTTCCATAGGAATCCATTGTGTGGTTTTCAGCAGAAAAGTTTCTAAGTATCCTTTTTGAAACGTACAAATATTCCTCTAAAGTCAGCCGAACTACGAATTCCGATTTACTCACCTGTTCGCAGGAGAGAACCCTGTGCTGCATCATTTAGACAAGCACTGACCCTGAAAATTAATTCTAAGCGTACTTACCAGTGACTTGTATTTCTTTCCATAGGAATCCATTGTGTGGTTTTCAGCAGAAAAGTTTCTAATTGTCCATTTTTTAAACTTACAAATATTGCTGTAAAATCAGCCAAACTACGAACTGCAATTTACTCACCTGTTATCAGGAGAGAGCCCAGGGCTGCATCTTTTAGCCCAGCACAGACCCTGAAAATTAATTCTAAGCGTACTTACCAGTACCTTGTATTTCCTTCTATTGGAATCCATTGTGCGGTTTTCAGCAGAAAAGTTTCTATTGTCCATTTTTGAAATGTACAAATATTCCTCTAAAATCAGCCGAAATACGAATTCCGATTTACTTACCTGTTCTCAGGAGAGAACTCAGTGCTGCATCTTTTAGACCAGCACTGACCCTGAAAAGTAATTCTAAGCGTACTTAGCAGTAACTTGTATTTCTTTCCATAGGAATCCATTGTGTGGTTTTCAGCAGAAAAGTTTCTAAGTGTCCATTTTTGAAATGTACAAATATTCCTCTAAAATCAGCCAAACTACGAATTCCGATTTACTCACATGTTCTCAGGAGAGAACCCAGTGCTGCATCTTTTAGACCAGCACTGACCCTATAAATTAATTCTAAGCGTACTTACCAGTAACTTGTATTTCTTTCTATAGAAGTCCATTGTGTGGTTTTCGGCAGAAAAGTTTCTAAGTGTCCATCTTTTAAATGTACAAATATTCCTCTAAAATCAGCCAAACTACGAATTCCAATTTACTCACCTGTTATCAGGAGAGAGCCCAGGGCTGCATCTTTTAGCCCAGCACTGACCTTGAAAATTAATTCTAAGCGTCCTTACCAGTAACTTGTATTTCCTTACATAGGAATCCATTGTGTGGTTTTCAGCAAAAAAGTTTCTAAGTGTCCATTTTTGAAACGTACAAATATTCCTCTAAAATCAGCCGAACTACGAATTCCAATTTACTCACCTGTTATCAGGAGAGAACCCAGTGCTGCATCTTTTAGAAAAACCCTGACCCTGAAAAATAATTCTAAGCGTACTTACCAGTAACTTGTATTTCTTTCCATAGGAATCCATTGTGTGGTTTTCAGCAGAAAAGTTTCGAAGTGTCAATCTTTGAAACGTACAAATATTCCTCTAAAATCAGCCGAACTACGAATTCCGATTTGATCACCTGTTCTCAGGAGAGAACCCAGGCATGCATCTTTTAGACCAGCACTGACCCTGGAAAGTAATTCTAAGCGTTCTTACCAGTAACTTGTATTTCCTGCCATAGGAATCCATTGTGTGGTTTTCAGCAGAAAAGTTTCTAAGTGTCAATTTTTGAAACGTACAAATGTTCCTTTAAAATCAGCTGAACTACGAATTCCAATTTACTCACCTGTTCTCAGGAGAGAACCCAGTGCTGAATCTTTTTGACCGGCACTGACCCTGAAAAGTAATTCTAAGCGTACTTACCTGTAATTTGTATTTCTTTCCATAGGAATCCATTGTGTGGTTTTCAGCAGAAAAGTTTCCAAGTGTCCATTTTTGAAACGTATAAATATTCCTCTAAAATCAGCCGAACTACGAATTCCAATTTACTCACCTGTTATCAGGAGAGAACCCAGTGCTGCATCTTTTAGACCAGCACTGACCCTGAAAAGTAATTCTAAGCGAACTTACCAGTAACTTGTATTTCTTTCCATAGGAATCCATTGTGTGGTTTTCAGCAGAAAAGTTTCTAAGTGTCCATTTTTGAAACGTACAAATATTCGTCTAAAATCAGCCGAACTACGAATTCCAATTTACTCACCTGTTATCAGGAGAATACCCAGTGCTGCATCTTTTAGATCAGCACTGACCCTGAAAAGTAATTCTAAGCGTACTTACCAGTAACTTGTATTTCCTTCCATAGGAATCCATTGTGTGGTTTTCAGCAGAAAAATATCTAAGTGTCCATTTTTGAAACGTACAAATATTCCTCTAAAATCAGCCGAACTACGAATTCCGATTTACTCACCTGTTCTCAGGAGAGAACCCAGTGCTGCATCTTTTAGACCAGCACTGACCCTGAAAAGTAATTCTAAGCGTACTTACCAGTAACTTATATTTCTTTCCATAGGAATCCATTGTGTGGTTTTCAGCAGAAAAGTTTCTAAGTGTCCATTTTTGAAACGTACAAATATTCCTCTAAAATCAGCCAAACTACGAATTCCGATTTACTCACATGTTCTCAAGAGAGAACCCAGTGCTGCTTCTTTAAAACCAGCACTGACCCTGAAAATTAATTCTAAGCGTTCTTACCAGTGACTTGTATTTCTTTCCATAGAAGTCCATTGTGTGCTTTTCAGCAGAAAGGTTTCTAAGTGTCCATTTTTTAAATGTACAAATATTCCTCTAAAATCAGCCAAACTATGAATTCCAATTTACTCACCTGTTATCAGGAGAGAGCCCAGGGCTGCATCTTTTAGCCCAGCACTGACCTTGAAAATTAATTCTAAGCGTACTTACCAGTAATTTGTATTTCCTTCCATAGGAATCCATTGTGTGGTTTTCAGCAGAAAAGTTTCTAAGTGTCCATTTTTGAAACGTACAAGTATTCCTCTAAAATCAGCCGAACTGCGAATTCCGATTTACTCACCTGTTCTCAGGAGAGAACCCAGTGCTGCTTCTTTTCGACAAACACTGACCCTGAAAAATAATTCTAAGCGTACTTACCAGTAACTTGTATTTCTTTCCATAGGAATCCATTGAGTGGTTTTCAGCAGAAAAGTTTCTAAGTGTCCATTTTTGAAATGTACAAATATTCCTCTAAAATCAGCCGAACTACGAATTCATATTTGCTCACCTGTTCTCAGGAGAGAACCCAGGGATGCATCTTTTAGACCAGCACTGACCCTGAAAAGTAATTCTAAGCGTTCTTACCAGTAACTTGTATTTCCTTCCATAGGAATCCATTGTGTGGTTTTCAGCAGAAAAGTTTCTAAGTGTCAATTTTCGAAACATACAAATGTTCCTTTAAAATCAGCTGAACTACGAATTCCAATTTACTCACCTGTTCTCAGGAGAGAACCCAGTGCTGAATCTTTTTGACCGGCACTGACCCTGAAAAGTAGTTCTAAGCGTACTTACCAGTAATTTGTATTTCCTTCCATAGGAATCCATTGTGTGGTTTTCAGCAGAAAAGTTTCTAAGTGTCCATTTTTTAAACGTACAAGTATTCCTCTAAAATCAGCCGAACAACGAATTCCGATTTACTCACCTGTTCGCAGGAGAGAACCCAGTGCTGCATCATTTAGACAAGGACTGACCCTGAAAAATAATTCTAAGCATACTTACCAGTGACTTGTATTTCTTTCCATAGGAATCCATTGTGTGGTTTTCAGCAGAAAAGTTTCTAAGTGTCCATTTTTTAAACTTACAAATATTGCTCTAAAATCAGCCAAACTACGAACTGCAATTTACTCACCTGTTATCAGGAGAGAGCCCAGGGCTGCATCTTTTAGCCCAGCACTGACCCTGAAAATTAATTCTAAGCGTACTTACCAGTAACTTGTATTTCCTTCCATTGGAATCCATTGCGCGGTTTTCAGCAGAAAAGTTTCTATTGTCCATTTTTGAAATGTACAAATATTCCTCTAAAATCAGCCGAAATACGAATTCCGATTTACTCACCTGTTTTTAGGAGAGAACTCAGTGCTGCATCTTTTAGACAAGCACTGACCCTGAAAAGTAATTCTAAGCGTACTTAGCAGTAACTTTTATTTCTTTCCATGGGAATCCATTGTGTGGTTTTCAGCAGAAAAGTTTCTAAGTGTCCATTTTTGAAATGTACAAATATTCCTCTAAAATCAGCCAAACTACGAATTCCGATTTACTCACATGTTCTGAGGAGAGAACCCAGTGCTGCATCTTTTAGACCAGCACTGACCCTGAAAATTAATTCTAAGCGTACTTACCAGTAACTTGTATTTCTTTCTATTGAAGTCCATAGTGTGGTTTTCAGCAGAAAAGTTTCTACGTGTCCATCTTTTAAATGTACAAATATTCCTCTAAAATCAGCCGAACTACGAATTTCAATTTACTCACCTGTTATCAGGAGAGAACCCAGTGCTGCATCTTTTAGACCAGCACTGACCCTGAAAAGTAATTCTAAGCGTACTTACCAGTAACATGTATTTCTTTCAATAGGAATCCATTGTGTGGTTTTCAGCAGAAAAGTTTCTAAGTGTCCATTTTTGAAACGTACAAATATTCCTCTAAAATCAGCCAAACTACGAATTCCGATTTACTCACATGTTCTCAAGAGAGAACCCAGTGCTGCTTCTTTAAAACCAGCACTGACCCTGAAAATTAATTCTAAGCGTTCTTACCAGTGACTTGTATTTCTTTCCATAGAAGTCCATTGTGTGCTTTTCAGCAGAAAGGTTTCTAAGTGTCCATTTTTTAAATGTACAAATATTCCTCTAAAATCAGCCAAACTATGAATTCCAATTTACTCACCTGTTATCAGGAGAGAGCCCAGGGCTGCATCTTTTAGCCCAGCACTGACCTTGAAAATTAATTCTAAGCGTACTTACCAGTAATTTGTATTTCCTTCCATAGGAATCCATTGTGTGGTTTTCAGCAGAAAAGTTTCTAAGTGTCCATTTTTGAAACGTACAAGTATTCCTCTAAAATCAGCCGAACTGCGAATTCCGATTTACTCACCTGTTCTCAGGAGAGAACCCAGTGCTGCTTCTTTTCGACAAACACTGACCCTGAAAAATAATTCTAAGCGTACTTACCAGTAACTTGTATTTCTTTCCATAGGAATCCATTGAGTGGTTTTCAGCAGAAAAGTTTCTAAGTGTCCATTTTTGAAATGTACAAATATTCCTCTAAAATCAGCCGAACTACGAATTCATATTTGCTCACCTGTTCTCAGGAGAGAACCCAGGGATGCATCTTTTAGACCAGCACTGACCCTGAAAAGTAATTCTAAGCGTTCTTACCAGTAACTTGTATTTCCTTCCATAGGAATCCATTGTGTGGTTTTCAGCAGAAAAGTTTCTAAGTGTCAATTTTCGAAACATACAAATGTTCCTTTAAAATCAGCTGAACTACGAATTCCAATTTACTCACCTGTTCTCAGGAGAGAACCCAGTGCTGAATCTTTTTGACCGGCACTGACCCTGAAAAGTAGTTCTAAGCGTACTTACCAGTAATTTGTATTTCCTTCCATAGGAATCCATTGTGTGGTTTTCAGCAGAAAAGTTTCTAAGTGTCCATTTTTTAAACGTACAAGTATTCCTCTAAAATCAGCCGAACAACGAATTCTGATTTACTCACCTGTTCGCAGGAGAGAACCCAGTGCTGCATCATTTAGACAAGCACTGACCCTGAAAAATAATTCTAAGCATACTTACCAGTGACTTGTATTTCTTTCCATAGGAATCCATTGTGTGGTTTTCAGCAGAAAAGTTTCTAAGTGTCCATTTTTTAAACTTACAAATATTGCTCTAAAATCAGCCAAACTACGAACTGCAATTTACTCACCTGTTATCAGGAGAGAGCCCAGGGCTGCATCTTTTAGCCCAGCACTGACCCTGAAAATTAATTCTAAGCGTACTTACCAGTAACTTGTATTTCCTTCCATTGGAATCCATTGCGCGGTTTTCAGCAGAAAAGTTTCTATTGTCCATTTTTGAAATGTACAAATATTCCTCTAAAATCAGCCGAAATACGAATTCCGATTTACTCACCTGTTTTTAGGAGAGAACTCAGTGCCTTGTCTTTTAGACAAGCACTGACCCTGAAAAGTAATTCTAAGCGTACTTAGCAGTAACTTGTATTTCTTTCCATAGGAATCCATTGTGTGGTTTTCAGCAGAAAAGTTTCTAAGTGTCCATTTTTGAAATGTACAAATATTCCTCTAAAATCAGCCAAACTACGAATTCCGATTTACTCACATGTTCTCAGGAGAGAACCCAGTGCTGCATCTTTTAGACCAGCACTGACCCTGAAAAATAATTCTAAGCGTACTAACCAGTAACTTGTATTTCTTTCTATAGAAGTCCATTGTGTGGTTTTCAGCAGAAAAGTTTCTAAGTATCCTTTTTGAAACGTACAAATATTCCTCTAAAATCAGCCGAACTACGAATTCCAATTTACTCACCTGTTATCAGGAGAGAGCCCAGGGCTGCATCTTTTAACCAAGCACTGACCATGAAAAATAATTCTAAGCGTACTTACCAGTAACTTGTATTTATTTCCATAGGAATCCATTGTGTGGTTTTCAGCAGAAAAGTTTCTAAGTGTCCATTTTTGAAATGTACAAATATTCCTCTAAAATCAGCCAAACTACGAATTCCGATTTACTCACATGTTCTCAGGAGAGAACCCAGTGCTGCATCTTTTAGACCAGCACTGACCCTGAAAAATAATTCTAAGCGTACTAACCAGTAACTTGTATTTCTTTCTATAGAAGTCCATTGTGTGGTTTTCAGCAGAAAATTTTCTAAGTGTCCATCTTTTAAATGTACAAATATTCCTCTAAAATCAGCCAAACTACGAATTCCAATTTACTCACCTGTTATCAGGAGAGAGCCCAGGGCTGCATCTTTTAACCAAGCACTGACCATGAAAAATAATTCTAAGCGTACTTACCAGTAACTTGTATTTATTTCCATAGGAATCCATTGTGTGGTTTTCAGCAGAAAAGTTTCTAAGTATCCTTTTTGAAACATACAAATATTCCTCTAAAATCTGCCAAACTACAAATTTCGATTTACTCACCTGTTCTCAGGAGATAACCCAAGAATGCATCTTTTAGACCAGCACTGACCCTGAAAAGTAATTCTAAGCGTACTTACCAGTAACTTGTATTTCTTTCCATAGGAATCCATTGCGTGGTTTTCAGCAGAAACGTTTCTAAGTATCCTTTTTGAAACATACAAATATTCCTCTAAAATCAGCCAAACTACAAATTCCGATTTACTCACCTGTTCTCAGGAGATAACCCAAGGATGCACCTTTTAGACCAGCACTAACCCTGAAAAGTAATTCTAAGCGTACTTACCAGTATCCTGTATTTCTTTCCATAGGAATCCATTGCGTGGTTTTCAGCAGAAACGTTTCTAAGTGTACAGTTTTTTAAATGTACAAATATTCCTCTAAAATCAGCCGAACTACGAATTCCAATGTATTCACCTGTTATCAGGAGAGTGCCCAGGGCTGCATCTTTAAGCCCAGCACTGACCCTGAAAATTAATTCTAAGCGTACTTACCAGTAACTTGTATTTTCTTCCATAGGAATCCATTGTGTGGTTTTCAGCAGAAAAGTTTCTAAGTGTCCATTTTTGAAACGTACAAATATTCCTCTAAAATAAGCCGAACTACGAATTCCAATTTACTCACCTGTTATCAGGAGAGAGCCCAGGGCTGCATCTTTTAGACCAGCAATGACCCTGAAAAGTAATTCTAAGCGTTCTTACCAGTAACTTGTATTTCCTTTCATAGGAATCCATTGTGTGGTTTTCAGCAGAAAAGTTTCTAAGTGTCCATTTTTTAAACTTACAAATATTGCTCTAAAATCAGCCAAACTACGAACTGCAATTTACTCACCTGTTATCAGGAGAGAGCCCAGGGCTGCATCTTTTAGCCCAGCACTGACCCTGAAAATTAATTCTAAGCGTACTTACCAGTAACTTGTATTTCCTTCCATTGGAATCCATTGCGCGGTTTTCAGCAGAAAAGTTTCTATTGTCCATTTTTGAAATGTACAAATATTCCTCTAAAATCAGCCGAAATACGAATTCCGATTTACTCACCTGTTTTTAGGAGAGAACTCAGTGCTGCATCTTTTAGACAAGCACTGACCCTGAAAAGTAATTCTAAGCGTACTTAGCAGTAACTTGTATTTCTTTCCATAGGAATCCATTGTGTGGTTTTCAGCAGAAAAGTTTCTAAGTGTCCATTTTTGAAATGTACAAATATTCCTCTAAAATCAGCCAAACTACGAATTCCGATTTACTCACATGTTCTGAGGAGAGAACCCAGTGCTGCATCTTTTAGACCAGCACTGACCCTGAAAATTAATTCTAAGCGTACTTACCAGTAACTTGTATTTCTTTCTATAGAAGTCCATAGTGTGGTTTTCAGCAGAAAAGTTTCTACGTGTCCATCTTTTAAATGTACAAATATTCCTCTAAAATCAGCCGAACTACGAATTTCAATTTACTCACCTGTTATCAGGAGAGAACCCAGTGCTGCATCTTTTAGACCAGCACTGACCCTGAAAAGTAATTCTAAGCGTACTTACCAGTAACATGTATTTCTTTCAATAGGAATCCATTGTGGGTTTTCAGCAGAAAAGTTTCTAAGTGTCCATTTTTGAAACGTTCAAATATTCCTCTAAAATCAGCCGAACTACGAATTCCAATTTACTCACCTGTTATCAGGAGAGAGCCCAGGGCTGCATCTTTTAACCAAGCACTGACCATGAAAAATAATTCTAAGCGTACTTACCAGTAACTTGTATTTATTTCCATAGGAATCCATTGTGTGGTTTTCAGCAGAAAAGTTTCTAAGTATCCTTTTTGAAACGTACAAATATTCCTCTAAAATCAGCCGAACTACGAATTCCGATTTACTCACCTGTTCGCAGGAGAGAACCCAGTGCTGCATCATTTAGACAAGCACTGACCCTGAAAAATAATTCTAAGCGTACTTACCAGTGACTTGTATTTCTTTCCATAGGAATCCATTGTGTGGTTTTCAGCAGAAAAGTTTCTAAGTGTCCATTTTTTAAACTTACAAATATTGCTCTAAAATCAGCCAAACTACGAACTGCAATTTACTCACCTGTTATCAGGAGAGAGCCCAGGGCTGCATCTTTTAGCCCAGCACAGACCCTGAAAATTAATTCTAAGCGTACTTACCAGTACCTTGTATTTCCTTCCATTGGAATCCATTGCGCGGTTTTCAGCAGAAAAGTTTCTATTGTCCATTTTTGAAATGTACAAATATTCCACTAAAATCAGCCGAAATATGAATTCTGATTTACTCACCTGTTTTTAGGAGAGAACTCAGTGCCTTGTCTTTTAGACAAGCACTGACCCTGAAAAGTAATTCTAAGCGTACTTAGCAGTAACTTGTATTTCTTTCCATAGGAATCCATTGTGTGGTTTTCAGCAGAAAAGTTTCTAAGTGTCCATTTTTGAAATGTACAAATATTCCTCTAAAATCAGCCAAACTACGAATTCCGATTTACTCACATGTTCTCAGGAGAGAACCCAGTGCTGCATCTTTTAGACCAGCACTGACCCTGAAAAATAATTCTAAGCGTACTAACCAGTAACTTGTATTTCTTTCTATAGAAGTCCATTGTGTGGTTTTCAGCAGAAAAGTTTCTAAGTGTCCATCTTTTAAATGTACAAATATTCCTCTAAAATCAGCCAAACTACGAATTCCAATTTACTCACCTGTTATCAGGAGAGAGCCCAGGGCTGCATCTTTTAACCAAGCACTGACCATGAAAAATAATTCTAAGCGTACTTACCAGTAACTTGTATTTATTTCCATAGGAATCCATTGTGTGGTTTTCAGCAGAAAAGTTTCTAAGTATCCTTTTTGAAACATACAAATATTCCTCTAAAATCTGCCAAACTACAAATTTCGATTTACTCACCTGTTCTCAGGAGATAACCCAAGAATGCATCTTTTAGACCAGCACTGACCCTGAAAAGTAATTCTAAGCGTACTTACCAGTAACTTGTATTTCTTTCCATAGGAATCCATTGCGTGGTTTTCAGCAGAAACGTTTCTAAGTATCCTTTTTGAAACATACAAATATTCCTCTAAAATCAGCCAAACTACAAATTCCGATTTACTCACCTGTTCTCAGGAGATAACCCAAGGATGCATCTTTTAGACCAGCACTAACCCTGAAAAGTAATTCTAAGCGTACTTACCAGTATCCTGTATTTCTTTCCATAGGAATCCATTGCGTGGTTTTCAGCAGAAACGTTTCTAAGTGTACAGTTTTTTAAATGTACAAATATTCCTCTAAAATCAGCCGAACTACGAATTCCAATGTATTCACCTGTTATCAGGAGAGTGCCCAGGGCTGCATCTTTAAGCCCAGCACTGACCCTGAAAATTAATTCTAAGCGTACTTACCAGTAACTTGTATTTTCTTCCATAGGAATCCATTGTGTGGTTTTCAGCAGAAAAGTTTCTAAGTGTCCATTTTTGAAACGTACAAATATTCCTCTAAAATAAGCCGAACTACGAATTACAATTTACTCACCTGTTATCAGGAGAGAGCCCAGGGCTGCATCTTTTAGACCAGCAATGACCCTGAAAAGTAATTCTAAGCGTTCTTACCAGTAACTTGTATTTCCTTTCATAGGAATCCATTGTGTGGTTTTCAGCAGAAAAGTTTCTAAGTGTCCATTTTTTAAACTTACAAATATTGCTCTAAAATCAGCCAAACTACGAACTGCAATTTACTCACCTGTTATCAGGAGAGAGCCCAGGGCTGCATCTTTTAGCCCAGCACTGACCCTGAAAATTAATTCTAAGCGTACTTACCAGTAACTTGTATTTCCTTCCATTGGAATCCATTGCGCGGTTTTCAGCAGAAAAGTTTCTATTGTCCATTTTTGAAATGTACAAATATTCCTCTAAAATCAGCCGAAATACGAATTCCGATTTACTCACCTGTTTTTAGGAGAGAACTCAGTGCTGCATCTTTTAGACAAGCACTGACCCTGAAAAGTAATTCTAAGCGTACTTAGCAGTAACTTGTATTTCTTTCCATAGGAATCCATTGTGTGGTTTTCAGCAGAAAAGTTTCTAAGTGTCCATTTTTGAAATGTACAAATATTCCTCTAAAATCAGCCAAACTACGAATTCCGATTTACTCACATGTTCTGAGGAGAGAACCCAGTGCTGCATCTTTTAGACCAGCACTGACCCTGAAAATTAATTCTAAGCGTACTTACCAGTAACTTGTATTTCTTTCTATAGAAGTCCATAGTGTGGTTTTCAGCAGAAAAGTTTCTACGTGTCCATCTTTTAAATGTACAAATATTCCTCTAAAATCAGCCGAACTACGAATTTCAATTTACTCACCTGTTATCAGGAGAGAACCCAGTGCTGCATCTTTTAGACCAGCACTGACCCTGAAAAGTAATTCTAAGCGTACTTACCAGTAACATGTATTTCTTTCAATAGGAATCCATTGTGGGTTTTCAGCAGAAAAGTTTCTAAGTGTCCATTTTTGAAACGTACAAATATTCCTCTAAAATCAGCCGAACTACGAATTCCAATTTACTCACCTGTTATCAGGAGAGAGCCCAGGGCTTCATCTTTTAACCAAGCACTGACCATGAAAAATAATTCTAAGCGTACTTACCAGTAACTTGTATTTATTTCCATAGGAATCCATTGTGTGGTTTTCAGCAGAAAAGTTTCTAAGTATCCTTTTTGAAACGTACAAATATTCCTCTAAAATCAGCCGAACTACGAATTCCGATTTACTCACCTGTTCGCAGGAGAGAACCCAGTGCTGCATCATTTAGACAAGCACTGACCCTGAAAAATAATTCTAAGCGTACTTACCAGTGACTTGTATTTCTTTCCATAGGAATCCATTGTGTGGTTTTCAGCAGAAAAGTTTCTAAGTGTCCATTTTTTAAACTTACAAATATTGCTCTAAAATCAGCCAAACTACGAACTGCAATTTACTCACCTGTTATCAGGAGAGAGCCCAGGGCTGCATCTTTTAGCCCAGCACAGACCCTGAAAATTAATTCTAAGCGTACTTACCAGTACCTTGTATTTCCTTCCATTGGAATCCATTGCGCGGTTTTCAGCAGAAAAGTTTCTATTGTCCATTTTTGAAATGTACAAATATTCCTCTAAAATCAGCCAAACTACGAATTCCGATTTACTCACATGTTCTCAGGAGAGAACCCAGTGCTGCATCTTTTAGACCAGCACTGACCCTGAAAAATAATTCTAAGCGTACTTACCAGTAACTTGTATTTCTTTCTATAGAAGTCCATTGTGTGGTTTTCAGCAGAAAAGTTTCTAAGTGTCCATCTTTTAAATGTACAAATATTCCTCTAAAATCAGCCAAACTACGAATTCCAATTTACTCACCTGTTATCAGGAGAGAGCCCAGGGCTGCATCTTTTAACCAAGCACTGACCATGAAAAATAATTCTAAGCGTACTTACCAGTAACTTGTATTTATTTCCATAGGAATCCATTGTGTGGTTTTCAGCAGAAAAGTTTCTAAGTATCCTTTTTGAAACATACAATTATTCCTCTAAAATCTGCCAAACTACAAATTTCGATTTACTCACCTGTTCTCAGGAGATAACCCAAGAATGCATCTTTTAGACCAGCACTGACCCTGAAAAGTAATTCTAAGCGTACTTACCAGTAACTTGTATTTCTTTCCATAGGAATCCATTGCGTGGTTTTCAGCAGAAACGTTTCTAAGTATCCTTTTTGAAACATACAAATATTCCTCTAAAATCAGCCAAACTACAAATTCCGATTTACTCACCTGTTCTCAGGAGATAACCCAAGGATGCATCTTTTAGACCAGCACTAACCCTGAAAAGTAATTCTAAGCGTACTTACCAGTATCCTGTATTTCTTTCCATAGGAATCCATTGCGTGGTTTTCAGCAGAAACGTTTCTAAGTGTACAGTTTTTTAAATGTACAAATATTCCTCTAAAATCAGCCGAACTACGAATTCCAATGTATTCACCTGTTATCAGGAGAGTGCCCAGGGCTGCATCTTTAAGCCCAGCACTGACCCTGAAAATTAATTCTAAGCGTACTTACCAGTAACTTGTATTTTCTTCCATAGGAATCCATTGTGTGGTTTTCAGCAGAAAAGTTTCTAAGTGTCCATTTTTGAAACGTACAAATATTCCTCTAAAATAATCCGAACTACGAATTCCAATTTACTCACCTGTTATCAGGAGAGAGCCCAGGGCTGCATCTTTTAGACCAGCAATGACCCTGAAAAGTAATTCTAAGCGTTCTTACCAGTAACTTGTATTTCCTTTCATAGGAATCCATTGTGTGGTTTTCAGCAGAAAAGTTTCTAAGTGTCCATTTTTGAAACGTACAAATATTCCTCTAAAATCAGCCGAACTACGAATTCCAATTTACTCACCTGTTATCAGGAGAGAACCCAGTGCTGCATCTTTTAGACCAGCACTGACCCTGAAAAGTAATTCGAAGCGTACTTACCAGTAACTTGTATTTCTTTCCATAGGAATCCATTGTTTGGTTTTCAGCAGAAAAGTTTCTAAGTGTCCATTTTTGAAACGTACAAATATTCCTCAAACATCAGCCGAACTACGAATTCCAATTTACTCACCTGTTATCAGGAGAGAACCCAGTGCTGCATCTTTTAGACCAGCACTGACCCTGAAAAGTAATTCTAAGCGTACTTACCAGTGACTTGTATTTCTTTCCATAGGAATCCATTGTGTGGTTTTCAGCAGAAAAGTTTCTAATTGTCCATTTTTTAAACTTACAAATATTGCTCTAAAATCAGCCAAACTACGAACTGCAATTTACTCACCTGTTATCAGGAGAGAGCCCAGGGCTGCATCTTTTAGCCCAGCACTGACCCTGAAAATTAATTCTAAGCGTACTTACCAGTACCTTGTATTTCCTTCTATTGGAATCCATTGTGCGGTTTTCAGCAGAAAAGTTTCTATTGTCCATTTTTGAAATGTACAAATATTCCTCTAAAATCAGCCGAAATACGAATTCCGATTTACTTACCTGTTCTCAGGAGAGAACTCAGTGCTGCATCTTTTAGACCAGCACTGACCCTGAAAAGTAATTCTAAGCGTACTTAGCAGTAACTTGTATTTCTTTCCATAGGAATCCATTGTGTGGTTTTCAGCAGAAAAGTTTCTAAGTGTCCATTTTTGAAATGTACAAATATTCCTCTAAAATCAGCCAAACTACGAATTCCGATTTACTCACATGTTCTCAGGAGAGAACCCAGTGCTGCATCTTTTAGACCAGCACTGACCCTATAAATTAATTCTAAGCGTACTTACCAGTAACTTGTATTTCTTTCTATAGAAGTCCATAGTGTGGTTTTCAGCAGAAAAGTTTCTACGTGTCCATCTTTTAAATGTACAAATATTCCTCTAAAATCAGCCGAACTACGAATTTCAATTTACTCACCTGTTATCAGGAGAGAACCCAGTGCTGCATCTTTTAGACCAGCACTGACCCTGAAAAGTAATTCTAAGCGTACTTACCAGTAACATGTATTTCTTTCAATAGGAATCCATTGTGGGTTTTCAGCAGAAAAGTTTCTAAGTGTCCATTTTTGAAACGTACAAATATTCCTCTAAAATCAGCCGAACTACGAATTCCAATTTACTCACCTGTTATCAGGAGAGAGCCCAGGGCTGCATCTTTTAACCAAGCACTGACCATGAAAAATAATTCTAAGCGTACTTACCAGTAACTTGTATTTATTTCCATAGGAATCCATTGTGTGGTTTTCAGCAGAAAAGTTTCTAAGTATCCTTTTTGAAACGTACAAATATTCCTCTAAAATCAGCCGAACTACGAATTCCGATTTACTCACCTGTTCGCAGGAGAGAACCCAGTGCTGCATCATTTAGACAAGCACTGACCCTGAAAAATAATTCTAAGCGTACTTACCAGTGACTTGTATTTCTTTCCATAGGAATCCATTGTGTGGTTTTCAGCAGAAAAGTTTCTAAGTGTCCATTTTTTAAACTTACAAATATTGCTCTAAAATCAGCCAAACTACGAACTGCAATTTACTCACCTGTTATCAGGAGAGAGCCCAGGGCTGCATCTTTTAGCCCAGCACAGACCCTGAAAATTAATTCTAAGCGTACTTACCAGTACCTTGTATTTCCTTCCATTGGAATCCATTGCGCGGTTTTCAGCAGAAAAGTTTCTATTGTCCATTTTTGAAATGTACAAATATTCCACTAAAATCAGCCGAAATATGAATTCTGATTTACTCACCTGTTTTTAGGAGAGAACTCAGTGCCTTGTCTTTTAGACAAGCACTGACCCTGAAAAGTAATTCTAAGCGTACTTAGCAGTAACTTGTATTTCTTTCCATAGGAATCCATTGTGTGGTTTTCAGCAGAAAAGTTTCTAAGTGTCCATTTTTGAAATGTACAAATATTCCTCTAAAATCAGCCAAACTACGAATTCCGATTTACTCACATGTTCTCAGGAGAGAACCCAGTGCTGCATCTTTTAGACCAGCACTGACCCTGAAAAATAATTCTAAGCGTACTAACCAGTAACTTGTATTTCTTTCTATAGAAGTCCATTGTGTGGTTTTCAGCAGAAAAGTTTCTAAGTGTCCATCTTTTAAATGTACAAATATTCCTCTAAAATCAGCCAAACTACGAATTCCAATTTACTCACCTGTTATCAGGAGAGAGCCCAGGGCTGCATCTTTTAACCAAGCACTGACCATGAAAAATAATTCTAAGCGTACTTACCAGTAACTTGTATTTATTTCCATAGGAATCCATTGTGTGGTTTTCAGCAGAAAAGTTTCTAAGTATCCTTTTTGAAACATACAAATATTCCTCTAAAATCTGCCAAACTACAAATTTCGATTTACTCACCTGTTCTCAGGAGATAACCCAAGAATGCATCTTTTAGACCAGCACTGACCCTGAAAAGTAATTCTAAGCGTACTTACCAGTAACTTGTATTTCTTTCCATAGGAATCCATTGCGTGGTTTTCAGCAGAAACGTTTCTAAGTATCCTTTTTGAAACATACAAATATTCCTCTAAAATCAGCCAAACTACAAATTCCGATTTACTCACCTGTTCTCAGGAGATAACCCAAGGATGCATCTTTTAGACCAGCACTAACCCTGAAAAGTAATTCTAAGCGTACTTACCAGTATCCTGTATTTCTTTCCATAGGAATCCATTGCGTGGTTTTCAGCAGAAACGTTTCTAAGTGTACAGTTTTTTAAATGTACAAATATTCCTCTAAAATCAGCCGAACTACGAATTCCAATGTATTCACCTGTTATCAGGAGAGTGCCCAGGGCTGCATCTTTAAGCCCAGCACTGACCCTGAAAATTAATTCTAAGCGTACTTACCAGTAACTTGTATTTTCTTCCATAGGAATCCATTGTGTGGTTTTCAGCAGAAAAGTTTCTAAGTGTCCATTTTTGAAACGTACAAATATTCCTCTAAAATAAGCCGAACTACGAATTACAATTTACTCACCTGTTATCAGGAGAGAGCCCAGGGCTGCATCTTTTAGACCAGCAATGACCCTGAAAAGTAATTCTAAGCGTTCTTACCAGTAACTTGTATTTCCTTTCATAGGAATCCATTGTGTGGTTTTCAGCAGAAAAGTTTCTAAGTGTCCATTTTTTAAACTTACAAATATTGCTCTAAAATCAGCCAAACTACGAACTGCAATTTACTCACCTGTTATCAGGAGAGAGCCCAGGGCTGCATCTTTTAGCCCAGCACTGACCCTGAAAATTAATTCTAAGCGTACTTACCAGTAACTTGTATTTCCTTCCATTGGAATCCATTGCGCGGTTTTCAGCAGAAAAGTTTCTATTGTCCATTTTTGAAATGTACAAATATTCCTCTAAAATCAGCCGAAATACGAATTCCGATTTACTCACCTGTTTTTAGGAGAGAACTCAGTGCTGCATCTTTTAGACAAGCACTGACCCTGAAAAGTAATTCTAAGCGTACTTAGCAGTAACTTGTATTTCTTTCCATAGGAATCCATTGTGTGGTTTTCAGCAGAAAAGTTTCTAAGTGTCCATTTTTGAAATGTACAAATATTCCTCTAAAATCAGCCAAACTACGAATTCCGATTTACTCACATGTTCTGAGGAGAGAACCCAGTGCTGCATCTTTTAGACCAGCACTGACCCTGAAAATTAATTCTAAGCGTACTTACCAGTAACTTGTATTTCTTTCTATAGAAGTCCATAGTGTGGTTTTCAGCAGAAAAGTTTCTACGTGTCCATCTTTTAAATGTACAAATATTCCTCTAAAATCAGCCGAACTACGAATTTCAATTTACTCACCTGTTATCAGGAGAGAACCCAGTGCTGCATCTTTTAGACCAGCACTGACCCTGAAAAGTAATTCTAAGCGTACTTACCAGTAACATGTATTTCTTTCAATAGGAATCCATTGTGGGTTTTCAGCAGAAAAGTTTCTAAGTGTCCATTTTTGAAACGTACAAATATTCCTCTAAAATCAGCCGAACTACGAATTCCAATTTACTCACCTGTTATCAGGAGAGAGCCCAGGGCTTCATCTTTTAACCAAGCACTGACCATGAAAAATAATTCTAAGCGTACTTACCAGTAACTTGTATTTATTTCCATAGGAATCCATTGTGTGGTTTTCAGCAGAAAAGTTTCTAAGTATCCTTTTTGAAACGTACAAATATTCCTCTAAAATCAGCCGAACTACGAATTCCGATTTACTCACCTGTTCGCAGGAGAGAACCCAGTGCTGCATCATTTAGACAAGCACTGACCCTGAAAAATAATTCTAAGCGTACTTACCAGTGACTTGTATTTCTTTCCATAGGAATCCATTGTGTGGTTTTCAGCAGAAAAGTTTCTAAGTGTCCATTTTTTAAACTTACAAATATTGCTCTAAAATCAGCCAAACTACGAACTGCAATTTACTCACCTGTTATCAGGAGAGAGCCCAGGGCTGCATCTTTTAGCCCAGCACAGACCCTGAAAATTAATTCTAAGCGTACTTACCAGTACCTTGTATTTCCTTCCATTGGAATCCATTGCGCGGTTTTCAGCAGAAAAGTTTCTATTGTCCATTTTTGAAATGTACAAATATTCCTCTAAAATCAGCCAAACTACGAATTCCGATTTACTCACATGTTCTCAGGAGAGAACCCAGTGCTGCATCTTTTAGACCAGCACTGACCCTGAAAAATAATTCTAAGCGTACTTACCAGTAACTTGTATTTCTTTCTATAGAAGTCCATTGTGTGGTTTTCAGCAGAAAAGTTTCTAAGTGTCCATCTTTTAAATGTACAAATATTCCTCTAAAATCAGCCAAACTACGAATTCCAATTTACTCACCTGTTATCAGGAGAGAGCCCAGGGCTGCATCTTTTAACCAAGCACTGACCATGAAAAATAATTCTAAGCGTACTTACCAGTAACTTGTATTTATTTCCATAGGAATCCATTGTGTGGTTTTCAGCAGAAAAGTTTCTAAGTATCCTTTTTGAAACATACAAATATTCCTCTAAAATCTGCCAAACTACAAATTTCGATTTACTCACCTGTTCTCAGGAGATAACCCAAGAATGCATCTTTTAGACCAGCACTGACCCTGAAAAGTAATTCTAAGCGTACTTACCAGTAACTTGTATTTCTTTCCATAGGAATCCATTGCGTGGTTTTCAGCAGAAACGTTTCTAAGTATCCTTTTTGAAACATACAAATATTCCTCTAAAATCAGCCAAACTACAAATTCCGATTTACTCACCTGTTCTCAGGAGATAACCCAAGGATGCATCTTTTAGACCAGCACTAACCCTGAAAAGTAATTCTAAGCGTACTTACCAGTATCCTGTATTTCTTTCCATAGGAATCCATTGCGTGGTTTTCAGCAGAAACGTTTCTAAGTGTACAGTTTTTTAAATGTACAAATATTCCTCTAAAATCAGCCGAACTACGAATTCCAATGTATTCACCTGTTATCAGGAGAGTGCCCAGGGCTGCATCTTTAAGCCCAGCACTGACCCTGAAAATTAATTCTAAGCGTACTTACCAGTAACTTGTATTTTCTTCCATAGGAATCCATTGTGTGGTTTTCAGCAGAAAAGTTTCTAAGTGTCCATTTTTGAAACGTACAAATATTCCTCTAAAATAATCCGAACTACGAATTCCAATTTACTCACCTGTTATCAGGAGAGAGCCCAGGGCTGCATCTTTTAGACCAGCAATGACCCTGAAAAGTAATTCTAAGCGTTCTTACCAGTAACTTGTATTTCCTTTCATAGGAATCCATTGTGTGGTTTTCAGCAGAAAAGTTTCTAAGTGTCCATTTTTGAAACGTACAAATATTCCTCTAAAATCAGCCGAACTACGAATTCCAATTTACTCACCTGTTATCAGGAGAGAACCCAGTGCTGCATCTTTTAGACCAGCACTGACCCTGAAAAGTAATTCGAAGCGTACTTACCAGTAACTTGTATTTCTTTCCATAGGAATCCATTGTTTGGTTTTCAGCAGAAAAGTTTCTAAGTGTCCATTTTTGAAACGTACAAATATTCCTCAAACATCAGCCGAACTACGAATTCCAATTTACTCACCTGTTATCAGGAGAGAACCCAGTGCTGCATCTTTTAGACCAGCACTGACCCTGAAAAGTAATTCTAAGCGTACTTACCAGTGACTTGTATTTCTTTCCATAGGAATCCATTGTGTGGTTTTCAGCAGAAAAGTTTCTAATTGTCCATTTTTTAAACTTACAAATATTGCTCTAAAATCAGCCAAACTACGAACTGCAATTTACTCACCTGTTATCAGGAGAGAGCCCAGGGCTGCATCTTTTAGCCCAGCACTGACCCTGAAAATTAATTCTAAGCGTACTTACCAGTACCTTGTATTTCCTTCTATTGGAATCCATTGTGCGGTTTTCAGCAGAAAAGTTTCTATTGTCCATTTTTGAAATGTACAAATATTCCTCTAAAATCAGCCGAAATACGAATTCCGATTTACTTACCTGTTCTCAGGAGAGAACTCAGTGCTGCATCTTTTAGACCAGCACTGACCCTGAAAAGTAATTCTAAGCGTACTTAGCAGTAACTTGTATTTCTTTCCATAGGAATCCATTGTGTGGTTTTCAGCAGAAAAGTTTCTAAGTGTCCATTTTTGAAATGTACAAATATTCCTCTAAAATCAGCCAAACTACGAATTCCGATTTACTCACATGTTCTCAGGAGAGAACCCAGTGCTGCATCTTTTAGACCAGCACTGACCCTATAAATTAATTCTAAGCGTACTTACCAGTAACTTGTATTTCTTTCTATAGAAGTCCATTGTGTGGTTTTCAGCAGAAAAGTTTCTAAGTGTCCATCTTTTAAATGTACAAATATTCCTCTAAAATCAGCCAAACTACGAATTCCAATTTACTCACCTGTTATCAGGAGAGAGCCCAGGGCTGCATCTTTTAGCCCAGCACTGACCTTGAAAATTAATTCTAAGCGTACTTACCAGTAACTTGTATTTCCTTACATAGGAATCCATTGTTTGGTTTTCAGCAGAAAAGTTTCTAAGTGTCCATTTTTGAAACGTACAAATATTCCTCTAAAATCAGCCGAACTACGAATTCCAATTTACTCACCTGTTATCAGGAGAGAACCCAGTGCTGCATCTTTTAGACCAGCACTGACCCTGAAAAGTAATTCTAAGCGTACTTACCAGTAACATGTATTTCTTTCCATAGGAATCCATTGTGGGGTTTTCAGCAGAAAAGTTTCTAAGTGTCCATTTTTGAAACGTACAAATATTCCTCTAAAATCAGCCGAACTACGAATTCCAATTTACTCACCTGTTATCAGGAGAGAGCCCAGGGCTGCATCTTTTAACCAAGCACTGACCATGAAAAATAATTCTAAGCGTGCTTACCAGTAACTTGTATTTATTTCCATAGGAATCCATTGTGTGGTTTTCAGCAGAAAAGTTTCTAAGTATCCTTTTTGAAACGTACAAATATTCCTCTAAAATCAGCCAAACTACGAATTCCGATTTACTTACCTCTTCTCAGGTGAGAACTCAGTGCTGCATATTTTAGACCAGCACTGACCCTGAAAAGTAATTCTAAGCATACTTACCAGTAACTTGTATTTCCTTCCATAGGAATCCATTGTGTGGTTTTCAGCTGAAAAGTTTCTAAGTGTCCAGTTTTTTAAACTTACAAATATTGCTCTAAAATCAGCCAAACTACGAACTGCAATTTACTCACCTGTTATCAGGAGAGAGCCCAGGGCTGCATCTTTTAGCCCAGCACTGACCCTGAAAATTAATTCTAAGCGTACTTACCAGTACCTTGTATTTCCTTCCATTGGAATCCATTGTGTGGTTTTCAGCAGAAAAGTTTCTATTGTCCATTTTTGAAATGTACAAATATTCCTCTAAAATCAGCCGAAATACGAATTTCGATTTACTCACCTGTTCTCAGGAGAGAACTCAGTGCTGCATCTTTTAGACCAGCACTGACCCTGAAAAGTAATTCTAAGCGTACTTAGCAGTCACTTGTATTTCTTTCCATAGGAATCCATTGTGTGGTTTTCAGCAGAAAAGTTTCTAAGTGTCCATTTTTGAAATGTACAAATATTCCTCTAAAACCAGCCAAACTACGAATTCCGATTTACTCACATGTTCTCAGGAGAGAACCCAGTGCTGCATCTTTTAGACCAGCACTGACCCTGAAAATTAATTATAAACGTACTTACCAGTAACTTGTATTTCTTTCTATAGAAGTCCATTGTGTGGTTTTCAGCAGAAAAGTTTCTAAGTGTCCATTTTTGAAACGTACAAATATTCCTCTAAAATCAGCCGAACTACGAATTCCAATTTACTCACCTGTTATCAGGAGAATACCCAGTGCTGCATCTTTTAGCCCAGCACTGACCTTGAAAATTAATTCTAAGCGTACTTTCCAGTAATTTGTATTTCCTGCCAAAGGAATCCATTGTGTGGTTTTCAGCAGAAAAGTTTCTAAGTGTCCATTTTTGAAACGTACAAATGTTCCTTTAAAATCAGCCGAACTAAGAATTCCGATGTACTCACCTGTTCTCAGGAGAGAACCCAGGGATGCATCTTTTAGACCAGCACTGACCCTGAAAAGTAATTCTAAGCGTACTTACCCGTAACTTGTATTTCTTTCTATAGGAATCCATTGTGTGGTTTTCAGCAGAAAAGTTTCTAAGTGTCCAGTTTTTGAAACGTACAAATGTTCCTCTAAAATAAGCCGAACTACGAATTACAATTTACTCACCTGTTATCAGGAGAATACCCAGTGCTGCATCTTTTAGACCAGCACTGACCCTGAAAAGTTATTCTAAGCGTACTTACCAGTAACTTGTATTTCCTTCCATAGGAAACCATTGTGTGGTTTCAGCAGAAAAGTTTCTAAGTGTCCATTTTTGAAACGTACAAATATTCCTTTAAAATCAGCCGATCTATGAATTCCAATTTACTCACCTGTTATCAGGAGAGAACCCAGTGCTGCATCTTTTAGACCAGCACTGACCCTGAAAGTTAATTCTAAGCGTACTTACCAGTAACTTGTATTTCTTTCCATAGGAATCCATTGTGTGGTTTTCAGCAGAAACGTTTCTAAGTGTCCATTTTTTAAATGTACAAATATCCCTCTAAAATCAGCCGAACTACGAATTCCAATGTACTCACCTGTTATCAGGAGAGTGCCCAGGACTGCATCTTTAGGCCCAGCACTGAGCCTGAAAATTAATTCTAAGCGTACTTACCAGTAACTTGTATTTCCTTCCATAGGAATCCATTGTGTGGTTTTCAGCAGAAAAGTTTCTAAGTGTCCATTTTTGAAACGTACAAATATTCCTCTAAAATCAGCCGAACTACGAATTCCAATTTACCAACCTGTTATCAGGAGAGAACCCAGTCCTGCATCTTTTAGACCAGCACTGACCCTGAAAAATAATTCTAAGTGCACTTACCAGTAACTTGTATTTCTTTCAATAGGAATCCATTGTGTGGTTTTCAGCAGAAAAGTTTCTAAGTGTCCATTTTTGAAACGTACAAATGTTCCTTTAAAATCAGCCGAACTAAGAATTCCGATGTACTCACCTGTTCTCAGGAGAGAACCCAGGGATGCATCTTGTAGACCAGCACTGACCCTGAAAATTAATTCTAAGCGTACTTACCAGTAACTTGTATTTCTTTCCATAGGAATCCATTGTGTGGTTTTCAGCAGAAACGTTTCTAAGTGTCAATTTTTTAAATGTACAAATATTCCTCTAAAATCAGCTGAACTACGAATTCCAATTTACTCACCTGTTATCAGGAGAATACCCAGTGCTGCATCTTTTAGACCAGCACTGACCCTGAAAATTAATTCTAAGCGTACTTACCAGTAACTTGTATTTCTTTCCATAGGAATCCATTGTGTGGTTTTCAGCAGAAACGTTTCTAAGTGTCAATTTTTTAAATGTACAAATATTCCTCTAAAATCAGCTGAACTACGAATTCCAATTTACTCACCTGTTATCAGGAGAATACCCAGTGCTGCATCTTTTAGACCAGCACTGACCCTGAAAAGTAATTCTAAGCGTACTTACCAGTAACTTGTATTTCCTTCCATAGGAATCCATTGTGTGGTTTTCAGCAGAATAGTTTCTAAGTGTCCATTTTTGAAACGTACAAATATTCCTCTAAAATCAGCCAAACTACGAATTCCAATTTACTCACCTGTTATCAGGAGAGAGCCCAGGGCTGCATCTTTTAACCAAGCACTGACCATGAAAAATAATTCTAAGCGTGCTTACCAGTAACTTGTATTTATTTCCATAGGAATCCATTGTGTGGTTTTCAGCAGAAAAGTTTCTAAGTATCCTTTTTGAAACGTACAAATATTCCTCTAAAATCAGCCAAACTACGAATTCCGATTTACTTACCTCTTCTCAGGTGAGAACTCAGTGCTGCATATTTTAGACCAGCACTGACCCTGAAAAGTAATTCTAAGCATACTTACCAGTAACTTGTATTTCCTTCCATAGGAATCCATTGTGTGGTTTTCAGCTGAAAAGTTTCTAAGTGTCCAGTTTTTTAAACTTACAAATATTGCTCTAAAATCAGCCAAACTACGAACTGCAATTTACTCACCTGTTATCAGGAGAGAGCCCAGGGCTGCATCTTTTAGCCCAGCACTGACCCTGAAAATTAATTCTAAGCGTACTTACCAGTACCTTGTATTTCCTTCCATTGGAATCCATTGTGTGGTTTTCAGCAGAAAAGTTTCTATTGTCCATTTTTGAAATGTACAAATATTCCTCTAAAATCAGCCGAAATACGAATTTCGATTTACTCACCTGTTCTCAGGAGAGAACTCAGTGCTGCATCTTTTAGACCAGCACTGACCCTGAAAAGTAATTCTAAGCGTACTTAGCAGTCACTTGTATTTCTTTCCATAGGAATCCATTGTGTGGTTTTCAGCAGAAAAGTTTCTAAGTGTCCATTTTTGAAATGTACAAATATTCCTCTAAAACCAGCCAAACTACGAATTCCGATTTACTCACATGTTCTCAGGAGAGAACCCAGTGCTGCATCTTTTAGACCAGCACTGACCCTGAAAATTAATTATAAACGTACTTACCAGTAACTTGTATTTCTTTCTATAGAAGTCCATTGTGTGGTTTTCAGCAGAAAAGTTTCTAAGTGTCCATTTTTGAAAAGTACAAATATTCCTCTAAAATCAGCCGAACTACGAATTCCAATTTACTCACCTGTTATCAGGAGATAACCCAAGGATGCATCTTTTAGACCAGCACTGACCCTGAAAAGTAATTCTAAGCATACTTACCAGTAACTTGTATTTCCTTCCATAGGAATCCATTGTGTGGTTTTCAGCAGAAAAGTTTCTATTGTCCATTTTTGAAAAGTACAAATATTCCTCTAAAATCAGCCGAAATACGAATTCCGATTTACTCACCTGTTCTCAGGAGAGAACTCAGTGCTGCATCTTTTAGACCAGCACTGACCCTGAAAAGTAATTCTAAGCGTACTTAGCAGTAACTTGTATTTCTTTCCATAGGAATCCATTGTGTGGTTTTCAGCAGAAAAGTTTCTAAGTGTCCATTTTTGAAATGTACAAATATTCCTCTAAAATCAGCCAAACTACGAATTCCGATTTACTCACATGTTCTCAGGAGAGAACCCAGTGCTGCATCTTTTAGACCAGCACTGACCCTGAAAATTAATTCTAAGCGTACTTACCAGTAACTTGTATTTCTTTCTATAGAAGTCCATTGTGTGGTTTTCAGCAGAAAAGTTTCTAAGTGTCCATCTTTTAAATGTACAAATATTCCTCTAAAATCAGCCAAACTACGAATTCCAATTTACTCACCTGTTATCAGGAGAGAGCCCAGGGCTGCATCTTTTAGCCCAGCACTGACCTTGAAAATTAATTCTAAGCGTACTTACCAGTAACTTGTATTTCCTTCCATAGGAATCCGTTGTGTGGTTTTCAGCAGAAAAGTTTCTAAGTGTCCATTTTTGTAACGTACAAATATTCCTCTAAAATCAGCGGAACTACGAATTCCAATTTACTCACCTGTTATCAAGAGAATACCCAGTGCTGCATCTTTTAGACCAGCACTGACCCTGAAAAGTAATTCTAAGTGTATTTACCAGTAACTTGTATTTCTTTCCATAGGAATCCATTGTGTGGTTTTCAGCAGAAAAGTTTCTAAGTGTCCATTTTTGAAACGTACAAATGTTCCTCTAAAATCAGCCGAACTACGAATTCCAATTTACTCACCTGTTATCAGGAGAATACCCAGTGCTGCATCTTTTAGACCAGCACTGACCCTGAAAAGTAATTCTAAGCGTACTTACCAGTAACTTGTATTTCCTTCCATAGGAAACCATTGTGTGGTTTTCAGCAGAAACGTTTCTAAGTGTCCATTTTTTAAATGTACAAATATCCCTCTAAAATCAGCCGAACTACGAATTCCAATGTACTCACCTGTTATCAGGAGAGTGCCCAGGGCTGCATCTTTAAGCCCAGCACTGAACCTGAAAATTAATTCTAAGTGTATTTACCAGTAACTTGTATTTCCTTCCATAGGAATCCATTGTGTGGTTTTCAGCAGAAAAGTTTCTAAGTGTCCATTTTTGAAACGTACAAATGTTCCTTTAAAATCAGCTGAACTACGAATTCCAATTTACTAACCTGTTATCAGGAGAGAACCCAGTGCTGCATCTTTTAGACCAGCACTGACCCTGAAAAATAATTCTAAGTGCACTTACCAGTAACTTGTATTTCTTTCAATAGGAAACCATTGTGTGGTTTTCAGCAGAAAAGTTTCTAAGTGTCCATTTTTGAAACGTACAAATATTCCTCTAAAATCACCCGAACTACGAATTCCAATTTACTAACCTGTTATCAGGAGAGAACCCAGTGCTGCATCTTTTAAACCAGCACTGACCCTGAAAAATAATTCTAAGTGCACTTACCAGTAACTTGTATTTCTTTCCATAGGAATCCATTGTGTGGTTTTCAGCAGAAAAGTTTCTAAGTGTCCATTTTTGAAACGTTCAAATATTCCTGTAAAAATCAGCCGAACTACGAATTCCAATTTACTAACCTGTTATCAGGAGAGAACCCAGTGCTGCATCTTTTAGACCAGCCGTGACCCTGAAAAATAATTCTAAGTGCACTTACCAGTAACTTGTATTTCTTTCAATAGGAATCCATTGTGTGGTTTTCAGCAGAAAAGTTTCTAAGTGTCCATTTTTAAAACGTACAAATGTTCCTTTAAAATCAGCCGAACTAAGAATTCCGATGTACTCACCTGTTCTCAGGAAGGAACCCAGGGATGCATCTTTTAGACCAGCACTGACCCTGAAAATTAATGCTAAGCGTACTTACCAGTAACTTGTATTTCTTTCCATAGGAATCCATTGTATGGTTTTCAGCAGAAACGTTTCTAAGTGTACATTTGTTAAATGTACAAATATTCCTCTAAAATCAGCTGAACTACGAATTCCAATTTACTCACCTGTTCTCAGGAGAGAACCCAGTGCTGCATCTTTTAGACCAGCACTGACCCTGAAAAGTAATTCTAAGCGTACTTAGCAGTAACTTGTATTTCTTTCCATAGGAATCCATTGTGTGGTTTTCAGCTGTAAAGTTTCTAAGTGTCCATTTTTGAAATGTACAAATATTCCTCTAAAATCAGCCAAACTACGAATTCCGATTTACTCACATGTTCTCAGGAGAGAACCCAGTGCTGCATCTTTTAGACCAGCACTGACCCTGAAAATTAATTCTAAGCGTACTTACCAGTAACTTGTATTTCTTTCTATAGAAGTCCATTGTGTGGTTTTCAGCAGAAAAGTTTCTAAGTGTCCATCTTTTAAATGTACAAATATTCCTCTAAAATCAGCCAAACTACGAATTCCAATTTACTCACCTGTTATCATGAGAGAGCCCAGGGCTGCATCTTTTAGCCCAGCACTGACCTTGAAAATTAATTCTAAGCGTACTTACCAGTAACTTGTACTTCCTTCCATAGGAATCCATTGTGTGGTTTTCAGCAGAAAAGTTTCTAAGTGTCCATTTTTGAAACGTACAAATATTCCTCTAAAATCAGCCGAACTACGAATTCCAATTTACTCACCTGTTATCAAGAGAATACCCAGTGCTGCATCTTTTAGACCAGCACTGACCCTGAAAAGTAATTCTAAGTGTATTTACCAGTAACTTGTATTTCTTTCCATAGGAATCCATTTTGTAGTTTTCAGCAGAAAAGTTTCTAAGTGTCCATTTTTTAAACGTACAAGTATTCCTCTAAAATCAGCCGAACTACGAATTCCAATTTACTCACGTGTTATCAGGAGAGAACCCAGTGCTGCATCTTTTAGACCAGCACTGACCCTGAAAAGTAATTCTAAGCGTACTTAACCGTAACTTGTATTTCTTTCTATAGGAATCCATTGTGTGGTTTTCAGCAGAAAAGTTTCTAAGTGTCCATTTTTGAAACGTACAAATGTTCCTTTAAAATCAGCCGAACTACGAATTCCAATGTACTCACCTGTTATCAGGAGAGTGCCCAGGGCTGCATCTTTAAGCCCAGCACTGAACCTGAAAATTAATTCTAAGTGTATTTACCAGTAACTTGTATTTCCTTCCATAGGAATCCATTGTGTGGTTTTCAGCAGAAAAGTTTCTAAGTGTCCATTTTTGAAACGTACAAATGTTCCTTTAAAATCAGCTGAACTACGAATTCCAATTTACTAACCTGTTATCAGGAGAGAACCCAGTGCTGCATCTTTTAGACCAGCACTGACCCTGAAAAATAATTCTAAGTGCACTTACCAGTAACTTGTATTTCTTTCAATAGGAATCCATTGTGTGGTTTTCAGCAGAAAAGTTTCTAAGTGTCCATTTTTGAAACGTACAAATATTCCTCTAAAATCACCCGAACTACGAATTCCAATTTACTAACCTGTTATCAGGAGAGAACCCAGTGCTGCATCTTTTAAACCAGCACTGACCCTGAAAAATAATTCTAAGTGCACTTACCAGTAACTTGTATTTCTTTCCATAGGAATCCATTGTGTGGTTTTCAGCAGAAAAGTTTCTAAGTGTCCATTTTTGAAACGTTCAAATATTCCTGTAAAAATCAGCCGAACTACGAATTCCAATTTACTAACCTGTTATCAGGAGAGAACCCAGTGCTGCATCTTTTAGACCAGCACTGACCCTGAAAAATAATTCTAAGTGCACTTACCAGTAACTTGTATTTCTTTCAATAGGAATCCATTGTGTGGTTTTCAGCAGAAAAGTTTCTAAGTGTCCATTTTTAAAACGTACAAATGTTCCTTTAAAATCAGCCGAACTAAGAATTCCGATGTACTCACCTGTTCTCAGGAGAGAACCCAGGGATGCATCTTTTAGACCAGCACTGACCCTGAAAATTAATGCTAAGCGTACTTACCAGTAACTTGTATTTCTTTCCATAGGAATCCATTGTATGGTTTTCAGCAGAAACGTTTCTAAGTGTACATTTGTTAAATGTACAAATATTCCTCTAAAATCAGCTGAACTACGAATTCCAATTTACTCACCTGTTCTCAGGAGAGAACCCAGTGCTGCATCTTTTAGACCAGCACTGACCCTGAAAAGTAATTCTAAGCGTACTTAGCAGTAACTTGTATTTCTTTCCATAGGAATCCATTGTGTGGTTTTCAGCTGTAAAGTTTCTAAGTGTCCATTTTTGAAATGTACAAATATTCCTCTAAAATCAGCCAAACTACGAATTCCGATTTACTCACATGTTCTCAGGAGAGAACCCAGTGCTGCATCTTTTAGACCAGCACTGACCCTGAAAATTAATTCTAAGCGTACTTACCAGTAACTTGTATTTCTTTCTATAGACGTCCATTGTGTGGTTTTCAGCAGAAAAGTTTCTAAGTGTCCATCTTTTAAATGTACAAATATTCCTCTAAAATCAGCCAAACTACGAATTCCAATTTACTCACCTGTTATCATGAGAGAGCCCAGGGCTGCATCTTTTAGCCCAGCACTGACCTTGAAAATTAATTCTAAGCGTACTTACCAGTAACTTGTACTTCCTTCCATAGGAATCCATTGTGTGGTTTTCAGCAGAAAAGTTTCTAAGTGTCCATTTTTGAAACGTACAAATATTCCTCTAAAATCAGCCGAACTACGAATTCCAATTTACTCACCTGTTATCAAGAGAATACCCAGTGCTGCATCTTTTAGACCAGCACTGACCCTGAAAAGTAATTCTAAGTGTATTTACCAGTAACTTGTATTTCTTTCCATGGGAATCCATTTTGTAGTTTTCAGCAGAAAAGTTTCTAAGTGTCCATTTTTTAAACGTACAAGTATTCCTCTAAAATCAGCCGAACTACGAATTCCAATTTACTCAGGTGTTATCAGGAGAGAACCCAGTGCTGCATCTTTTAGACCAGCACTGACCCTGAAAAGTAATTCTAAGCGTACTTACCCGTAACTTGTATTTCTTTCTATAGGAATCCATTGTGTGGTTTTCGCCAGAAAAGTTTCTAAGTGTCCATTTTTGAAACGTACAAATGTTCCTTTAAAATCAGCCGAACTAAGAATTCCGATGTACTCACCTGTTCTCAGGAGAGAACCCAGGGATGCATCTTTCAGACCAGCACTGACCCTGAAAATTAATTCTAAGCGTACTTACCAGTAACTTGTATTTCTTTCCATAGGAATCCATTGTATGGTTTTCAGCAGAAACGTTTCTAAGTGTCCATTTTCTAAATGTACAAATATTCCTCTAAAATCAGCTGAACTACAAATTCCAATTTACTCACCTGTTATCAGGAGAATACCCAGTGCTGCATCTTTTAGACCAGCACTGACCCTGAAAAGTAATTCTAAGCGTACTTACCAGAAACTTGTATTTCCTTCCATAGGAATCCATTGTGTGGTTTTCAGCAGAATAGTTTCTAAGTGTCCATTTTTGAAATGTACAAATATTCCTCTAAAATCAGCCAAACTATGAATTCCGATTTACTCACATGTTCTCAGGCGAGAACCCAGTGCTGCATGTTTTAGACCAGCACTGACCCTGAAAATTAATTCTAAGCGTACTTACCAGTAACTTGTATTTCTTTCCATAGGAATCCACTGTGTGGTTTTCAGCAGAAAAGTTTGTAAGTGTCCATTTTTTAAATGTACAAATATTTCTCTAAAATCAGCCGAACTACGAATTCCAATTTATTCACCTGTTATCAGGAGAGAGCCCAGGGCTGCATCTTTTAGCCCAGCACTGACCTTGAAAATTAATTCTAAGCGTACTTACCAGTAATTTGTATTTCCTGCCAAAGGAATCCATTGTGTGGTTTTCAGCAGAAAAGTTTCTAAGTGTCCATTTTTGAAACGTACAAATGTTCCTTTAAAATCAGCCGAACTAAGAATTCCGATGTACTCACCTGTTCTCAGGAGAGAACCCAGGGATGCATCTTTTGGACCAGCACTGACCCTGAAAAGTAATTCTAAGTGTACTTACCCGTAACTTGTATTTCTTTCTATAGGAATCCATTGTGTGGTTTTCAGAAGAAAAGTTTCTAAGTGTCCAGTTTTTGAAACGTACAAATGTTCCTCTAAAATCAGCCGAACTACGAATTACAATTTACTCACCTGTTATCAGGAGAATACCCAGTGCTGCATCTTTTAGACCAGCACTGACCCTGAAAAGTAATTCTAAGCGTACTTACCAGTAACTTGTATTTCCTTCCATAGGAAACCATTGTGTGGTTTTCAGCAGAAAAGTTTCTAAGTGTCCATTTTTGAAACGTACAAATATTCCTTTAAAATCAGCCGATCTATGAATTCCAATTTACTCACCTGTTATCAGGAGAGAACCCAGTGCTGCATCTTTTAGACCAGCACTGACCCTGAAAATTAATTCTAAGCGTACTTACCAGTAACTTGTATTTCTTTCCATAGGAATCCATTGTGTGGTTTTCAGCAGAAACGTTTCTAAGTGTCCATTTTTTAAATGTACAAATATCCCTCTAAAATCAGCCGAACTACGAATTCCAATGTACTCACCTGTTATTAGGAGAGTGCCCAGGGCTGCATCTTTAGGCCCAGCACTGAGCCTGAAAATTAATTCTAAGCGTACTTACCAGTAACTTGTATTTCCTTCCATAGGAATCCATTTGTGTGGTTTTCAGCAGAAAAGTTTCTAAGTGTCCATTTTTGAAACGTACAAATATTCCTCTAAAATCAGCCGAACTACGAATTCCAATTTACTAACCTGTTATCAGGAGAGAACCCAGTCCTGCATCTTTTAGACCAGCACTGACCCTGAAAAGTAATTCTAAGCGTACTTACCAGTAACTTGTATTTCTTTCCATAGGAATCCATTGTGTGGTTTTCAGCAGAAACGTTTCTAAGTGTCCATTTTTTAAATGTACAAATATTCCTCTAAAATCAGCCAAACTACGAATTCTGATTTACTCACATGTTCTCAGGCGAGAACCCAGTGCTGCATGTTTTAGACCAGCACTGACCCTGAAAATTAATTCTAAGCGTACTTACCAGTAACTTGTATTTCTTTCCATAGGAATCCATTGTGTGGTTTTCACCAGAAAAGTTTGTAAGTGTCCATTTTTTAAATGTACAAATATTTCTCTAAAATCAGCCGAACTACGAATTCCAATTTACTCACCTGTTATCAGGAGATAACCCAAGGATGCATCTTTTAGACCAGCACTGACCCTGAAAAGTAATTCTAAGCATGCTTACCAGTAACTTGTATTTCCTTCCATAGGAATCCATTGTGTGGTTTTCAGCAGAAAAGTTTCTATTGTCCATTTTTGAAAAGTACAAATATTCCTCTAAAATCAGCCGAAATACGAATTCCGATTTACTCACCTGTTCTCAGGAGAGAACTCAGTGCTGCATCTTTTAGACCAGCACTGACCCTGAAAAGTAATTCTAAGCGTACTTAGCAGTAACTTTTATTTCTTTCCATAGGAATCCATTGTGTGGTTTTCAGCAGAAAAGTTTCTAAGTGTCCATTTTTGAAATGTACAAATATTCCTCTAAAATCAGCCAAACTACGAATTCCGATTTACTCACATGTTCTCAGGAGAGAACCCAGTGCTGCATCTTTTAGACCAGCACTGACCCTGAAAATTAATTCTAAGCGTACTCACCAGTAACTTGTATTTCTTTCCATAGGAATCCATTGTGTGGTTTTCAGCAGAAAAGTTTCTAAGTGTCCATTTTTGAAATGTACAAATATTCCTCTAAAATCAGCCAAATTACGAATTCCGATTTACTCACCTGTTATCAGGAGAGAGCCCAGGGCTGCATCTTTTAGCCCAGCACTGACCTTGAAAATTAATTCTAAGCGTACTTACCAGTAACTTGTATTTCCTTCCATAGGAATCCATTGTGTGGTTTTCAGCAGAAAAGTTTCTAAGTGTCCATTTTTGTAACGTACAAATATTCCTCTAAAATCAGCCGAACTACGAATTCCAATTTACTCACCTGTTATCAGGAGAGAACCCAGTCCTGCATCTTTTAGACCAGCACTGACCCTGAAAAATAATTCTAAGTGCACTTACCAGTAACTTGTATTTCTTTCAATAGGAATCCATTGTGTGGTTTTCAGCAGAAAAGTTTCTAAGTGTCCATTTTTGAAACGTACAAATGTTCCTTTAAAATCAGCCGAACTAAGAATTCCGATGTACTTACCTGTTCTCAGGAGAGAACCCAGGGATGCATCTTTTAGACCAGCACTGACCCTGAAAAGTAATTCTAAGCGTACTTACCAGTAACTTGTATTTCTTTCCATAGGAATCCATTGTGTGGTTTTCAGCAGAAACGTTTCTAAGTGTCCATTTTTTAAATGTACAAATATTCCTCTAAAATCAGCCAAACTACGAATTCTGATTTACTCACATGTTCTCAGGCGAGAACCCAGTGCTGCATGTTTTAGACCAGCACTGACCCTGAAAATTAATTCTAAGCGTACTTACCAGTAACTTGTATTTCTTTCCATAGGAATCCATTGTGTGGTTTTCAGCAGAAAAGTTTGTAAGTGTCCATTTTTTAAATGTACAAATATTTCTCTAAAATCAGCCGAACTACGAATTCCAATTTACTCACCTGTTATCAGGAGATAACCCAAGGATGCATCTTTTAGACCAGCACTGACCCTGAAAAGTAATTCTAAGCATACTTACCAGTAACTTGTATTTCCTTCCATAGGAATCCATTGTGTGGTTTTCAGCAGAAAAGTTTCTATTGTCCATTTTTGAAAAGTACAAATATTCCTCTAAAATCAGCCGAAATACGAATTCCGATTTACTCACCTGTTCTCAGGAGAGAACTCAGTGCTGCATCTTTTAGACCAGCACTGACCCTGAAAAGTAATTCTAAGCTTACTTAGCAGTAACTTTTATTTCTTTCCATAGGAATCCATTGTGTGGTTTTCAGCAGAAAAGTTTCTAAGTGTCCATTTTTGAAATGTACAAATATTCCTCTAAAATCAGCCAAACTACGAATTCCGATTTACTCACATGTTCTCAGGAGAGAACCCAGTGCTGCATCTTTTAGACCAGCACTGACCCTGAAAATTAATTCTAAGCGTACTCACCAGTAACTTGTATTTCTTTCCATAGGAATCCATTGTGTGGTTTTCAGCAGAAAAGTTTCTAAGTGTCCATTTTTGAAATGTACAAATATTCCTCTAAAATCAGCCAAATTACGAATTCCGATTTACTCACCTGTTATCAGGAGAGAGCCCAGGGCTGCATCTTTTAGCCCAGCACTGACCTTGAAAATTAATTCTAAGCGTACTTACCAGTAACTTGTATTTCCTTCCATAGGAATCCATTGTGTGGTTTTCAGCAGAAAAGTTTCTAAGTGTCCATTTTTGTAACGTACAAATATTCCTCTAAAATCAGCCGAACTACGAATTCCAATTTACTCACCTGTTATCAGGAGAGAACCCAGTGCTGCATCTTTTAGACCAGCGCTGACAATGAAAAGTAATTCTAAGTGTATTTACCAGTAACTTGTATTTCTTTCCATAGGAATCCATTGTGTGGTTTTCAGCAGAAAAGTTTCTAAGTGTCCATTTTTTAAACGTACAAGTATTCCTCTAAAATCAGCCTAACTACGTATTCCAATTTACTCACGTGTTATCAGGAGAGAACCCAGTGCTGCATCTTTTAGACCAGCACTGACCCTGAAAAGTAATTCTAAGCGCACTTACCCGTAACTTGTATTTCTTTCTATAGGAATCCATTGTGTGGTTTTCAGCAGAAAAGTTTCTAAGTGTCCATTTTTGAAACGTACAAATGTTCCTCTAAAATCAGCCGAACTACGAATTCCAATTTACTCACCTGTTATCAGGAGAATACCCAGTGCTGCATCTTTTAGACCAGCACTGACCCTGAAAAGTAATTCTAAGCGTACTTACCAGTAACTTGTATTTCCTTCCATAGGAAACCATTGTGTGGTTTTCAGCAGAAAAGTTTCTAAGTGTCCATTTTTGAAACGTACAAACATTCCTTTAAAATCAGCCGATATACGAATTCCAATTTACTCACCTGTTATCAGGAGAGAACCCAGTGCTGCATCTTTTAGACCAGCGCTGACCCTGAAAATTAATTCTAAGCTTACTTACCAGTAACTTGTATTTCTTTCCATAGGAATCCATTGTGTTGGTTTCAGCAGAAACGTTTCTAAGTGTCCATTTTTTAAATGTACAAATATCCCTCTAAAATCAGCCGAACTACGAATTCCAATGTACTCACCTGTTATCAGGAGAGTGCCCAGGGCTGCATCTTTAAGCCCAGCACTGAACCTGAAAATTAATTCTAAGCGTACTTACCAGTAACTTGTATTTCCTTCCATAGGAATCCATTGTGTGGTTTTCAGCAGAAAAGTTTCTAAGTGTCCATTTTTGAAACGTACAAATATTCCTCTAAAATAAGCCAAACTACGAATTCCAATTTACTAACCTGTTATCAGGAGAGAACCCAGTGCTGCATCTTTTAAACCAGCACTGACCCTGAAAAATAATTCTAAGTGCACTTACCAGTAACTTGTATTTCTTTCAATAGGAATCCATTGTGTGGTTTTCAGCAGAAAAGTTTCTAAGTGTCCATTTTTGAAACGTACAAATATTCCTCTAAAATCAGCCGAACTACGAATTCCAATTTACTAACCTGTTATCAGGAGAGAACCCAGTGCTGCATCTTTTAAACCAGCACTGACCCTGAAAAATAATTCTAAGTGCACTTACCAGTAACTTGTATTTCTTTCCATAGGAATTCATTGTGTGGTTTTCAGCAGAAAAGTTTCTAAGTGTCCATTTTTGAAACGTACAAATATTCCTGTAAAAATCAGCCGAACTACGAATTCCAATTTACTAACCTGTTATCAGGAGAGAACCCAGTGCTGCATCTTTTGGACCAGCACTGACCCTGAAAAATAATTCTAAGTGCACTTACCAGTAACTTGTATTTCTTTCAATAGGAATCCATTGTGTGGTTTTCAGCAGAAAAGTTTCTAAGTGTCCATTTTTGAAACGTACAAATGTTCCTTTAAAATCAGCCGAACTAAGAATTCCGATGTACTCACCTGTTCTCAGGAGAGAACCCAGGGATGCATCTTTTAGACCAGCACTGACCCTGAAAATTAATGCTAAGCGTACTTACCAGTAACTTGTATTTCTTTCCATAGGAATCCATTGTGTGGTTTTCAGCAGAAACGTTTCTAAGTGTCCATTTTTTGAATGTACAAATATTCCTCTAAAATCAGCCAAAGTACGAATTCCAATGTACTCACCTGTTATCAGGAGAGTGCCCAGGGCTGCATCTTTTAGCCCAGCACTGACTCTAAAAATTAATTCTATGCGTACTTACCAGTAACTTGTATTTCCTTCCATAGGAATCCATTGTGTGGTTTTCAGCAGAAAAGTTTCTAAGTGTCCATTTTTGAAACGTACGAATATTCCTCTAAAATCAGCCGAACTACGAATTCCAATTTACTCACCTGTTATCAGGAGAGAACCCAGTGCTGCATCTTTTATCCCAGCACTGACCCTGAAAAATAATTCTAAGCATACTTACCAGTAACTTGTATTTCCTTCTATAGGAATCCATTGTGTGCTTTTAAGTAGAAAAGTTTCTAAGTGTCCATTTTTGAAACGTTCAAATATTCCTCTAAAATAAGCCGAACTACGAATTCCAATTTACTCACCGGTTATCAGGAGAGAGCCCAGGGCTGCATCTTTTAGCCCAGCACTGACCCTGAAAATTAATTCTAAGCGTACTTACCAGTAACTTGTATTTCTTTCCATAGGAATCCATTGTGTGGTTTTCAGCAGAAAAGTTTCTAAGTGTCAATTTTTGAAACGTACAAATATTCCTCTAAAATCAGCCGAACTACGAATTCCGATTTACTCACCTGTTCTCAGGAGAGAACCCAGTGCTGCATCTTTTAGACCAGCACTGTCCCTGAAAAGTAATTCTAAGCGTACTTACCAGTAAATTGTATTTCTTTCCATAGGAATCCATTGTGTGGTTTTCAGCAGAAAAGTTTCTAAGTGTCCATTTTTGAAGCGTACAAATGTTCCTTTAAAATCAGCTGAACTACGAATTCCGATTTACTCACCTGTTCCCAGGAGAGAACCCAGTGCTGCATCTTTTAGACCAGCACTCACCCTGAAAACTAATTCTAAGCGTACTTACCAGTAACTTGTATTTCTTTCCATAGGAATCCATTGTGTGCTTTTCAGCAGAAAGGTTTCTAAGTGCCATTTTTGAAACGTACAAATATTCCTCTAAAATCAGCCGAACTACGAATTCCAATTTACTCACCTGTTATCAGGAGAGAACCCAGTGCTGCATCTTTTATCCCAGTACTGACCCTGAAAAATAATTCTAAGCATACTCACCAGTAACTTGTATTTCCTTCCATAGGAATGCATTGTGTGCTTTTAAGTAGAAAAGTTTCTAAGTGTCCATTTTTGAAACATTAAATATTCCTCTAAAATCAGCCAAACTACGAATTCCGATTTACTCACATGTTCTCTGTCGAGAACCCAGTGCTGCATCTTTTAGACCAGCACTGACCCTAAAAATTAATTCTAAGCGTACTTACCAGTAACTTGTATTTCTTTCCATAGGACTCCATTGTGTGGTTTTTAGCAAAAAAGTTTTGAAGTGTCCATTTTTTAAATGTACAAGTATTCTTCTAAAATCAGCCGAACTACGAATTCCGATTTATTCACCTGTCCTCAATAGAGAACCCAGTGCTGCATCTTTTAGACCAGCACTGACCCTGAAAAATAATTCTATGTGTACTTACCTGTAACTTGTATTTCTTTCCATGGGAATCCATTGTGTGGTTTTCAGCAGAAAAGTTTCTAAGTGTCAATTTTTGAAACGTACAAATATTCACCTAAAATCAGCCGAACTACGAATTCCAATTTACTCACCGGTTATCAGGAGAGAGCCCAGGTCTGCATCTTTTAGACCAGCACTTACCCTGAAAAGTAATTCTAAGCGTTCTTACCAGTAACTTGTATTTCCTTCCATAAGAATCCATTGTGAGGTTTTCAGCAGAAAAGTTTCTAAGTGTCCATTTTTGAAACGTACAAATATTCCTCTAAAATCAGCCAAACTAAGAATTCCGATTTACTCACATGTTCTCAGTCGAGAACCCAGTGCTGCATCTTTTAGACCAGCACTGACCCTGAAAATTAATTCTAAGCGTTCTTACCAGTAACTTGTATTTCCTTCCATAGGAATCCATTGTGTGGTTTTCAGCAAAAACGTTTCTAAGAGTCCATTTTTTGAATGTACAAGTATTCCTCTAAAATCAGCCGAACTACGAATTCTGATTTACTCACCTGTTCTCAGGAGAGAACCCAGTACTGCATCTTTTAGACCAGCACTGACCCTGAAAAATAATTCTAAGCGTACTTACCAGTAAATTGTATTTCTTTCCATAGGAATCCATTGTGTGGTTTTCAGCAGAAAAGTTTCTAAGTGTCCATTTTTGAAACGTACAAATGTTCCTTTTAAATTAGCTGAACTATTGAATTCCGATTTACTCACCTGTTCCCAGGAGAGAACCCAGTGCTGCATCTTTTAGACCAGCACTCACCCTGAAAAGTAATTCTAAGCGTACTTACCAGTAACGTGTATTTCTTTCCATAGGAATCCATTGTGTGGTTTTCAGCAGAAAAGTTTCTAAGTGTCCATTTTTGAAACGTACAAATATTCCTCTAAAATCAGCTGAACTATGAATTCCGATTTACTCACCTGTTCCCAGGAGAGAACCCAGTGCTGCATCTTTTAGACCAGCACTCACCCTGAAAAGTAATTCTACGCGTACTTACCAGTAACTTGTATTTCTTTCCATAAGAATCCATTGTGTGGTTTTCAGCAGAAAAGTTTCTAAGTGTCCATTTTTGAAACGTACAAATATTCCTCTAAAATCAGCCGAACTACGAATTCCAATTTACTCACCTGTTATCAGGAGAGAACCCAGTGCTGCATCTTTTATCCCAGCACTGACCCTAAAAAATAATTCTAAGCATACTTACCAGTAACTTATATTTCCTTCCATAGGAATCCATTGTGTGCTTTTAAGTAGAAAAGTTTCTAAGTGTCCATTTCTGAAACGTTCAAATATTCCTCTAAAATAAGCCGAACTACGAATTCCAATTTACTCACCGGTTCTCAGGCGAGAGCCCAGGGCTGCATCTTTTAGCCCAGCACTGACCCTGAAAATTTATTCTAAGCGTGCTTACCAGTAACTTGTATTTCCTTCCATAGGAATCCACTGTGATTTTCAGCAGAAAAGTTTCTAAGTGTCCATTTTTGAAACGTACAAATATTCCTCTAATATCAGCCGAACTACGAATTCCAATGTACTCACCTGTTATCAGGAGAGAGCCCAGGGCTGCATCTTTTAGCCCAGCACTGACCCTGAAAATTAATTCTAAGCGTACTTACCAGTACCTTGTATTTACTTCCATAGGAATCCATTGTGTGGTTTTCAGCAGAAAAGTTTCTAAGTGTCCATTTTTGAAACGTACAAATATTCCTCTACAATCAGCCGAACTACGAATTCCGATTTACTCACCTGTTCTCAGGAGAGAACCCAGTGCTACATCTTTGAGACCAGCACTGACCCTGAAAAGTGATTCTAAGCGTACTTACCAGTAACTTATATTTCTTTCCATAGGAATCCATTGTGTGGTTTTCAGCAGAAATGTTTCTAAGTGTCCATTTTTGAAACGCAAAAATATTCCTCTAAACTGAGCCGAACTACGAATTTCAATTTACTCACCTGTTATCAGGAGTGAACCCAGGGCTGCATCTTTTGGCCAAGCACTGACCCTGAAAAATAATTCTAAGCGTACTTACCAGTAACTTCTATTTCTTTCCATAGGAATCCATTGTTTGGTTTTCAGCAGAAAAGTTTCTAAGTGTCCATTTTCGAAACGTTCAAATATTCCTCTAAAATAAGCCGAACTACGAATTCCAATTTACTCACGGGTTATCAGGAGAGAGCCCAGGGCTGCATCTTTTAGCCCAGCACTGACCGTGAAAATTTATTCTAAGAGTACTTACCAGTAACTTGTATTTCCTTCCATAGGAATCCATTGTGTGGTTTTCAGCAGAAAAGTTTCTAAGTGCCCATTTTTGAAATGTACAAATATTCCTCTAAAATCAGCCAAACTACGAATTCCGATTTACTCACCTGTTCTCAGGAGAGAACCCAGTGCTGCATCTTTTAGACAAGCACTGACCCTGAAAAATAATTCTAAGTGTACTTACCAGTAACTTGTATTTCTTTCTATAGGAATCCATTGTGTGGTTTTCAGCAGAAAAGTTTCTAAGTGTCCATTTTTGAAACGTACAAATATTACTCAAAAATCAGCCGAACTACGAATTCGCTTTACTCACCTGTTCTCAGGAGAGAACCCAGGGATGCATCTTTTAGACCAGCACTGACCCTGAAAAGTAATTCTAAGCGTACTTACCAGTAACTTGTATTTCCTTCAATAGGAATCCATTGTGTGGTTTTCAGCAGAAAAGTTTCTAAGTGTCCATTTTTGAAACGTACAAATGTTCCTTTAAAATCAGCTGAACTAGGAATTCCGATTTACTCACCTGTTCTCAGGAGAGAACCCAGTGCTGCATCTTTTAGGCCAGCACTGACCCTGAAAAGTAATTCTAAGCGTACTTATCAGTAACTTGTATTTCTTTCCATAGGAATCCATAGTGTGGTGTTTAGGAGAAAAGTTTCTAAGTGTCCATTTTTGCAACGTACAAATATTCCTCTGAAATCAGCCGAACTACGAATTACAATTTACTCACCTGTTATCATGAGAGAACACAGGGCTGCATCTTTTAGCCAAGCACTGACCCTGAAAAGTAATTCTAAGCGTACTTACCAGTAACTTGTATTTCCTTTGATTGGAATCCATTTTGTGGTTTTCAGCAGAAAAGTTTCTAAGTGTCCATTTTTGAAACGTACAAATATTCCTCTAAAATTAGCCGAACTACGAATTCCGATTTACTCACCTGTTCTCAGGAGAGAACCCAGTGCTGCATCTTTTAGACAAGCACTGACCCTGAAAAATAATTCTAAGCGTACTTACCAGTAACTTGTATTTCTTTCCATAGGAATCCATTGTGTGGTTTTCTACAGAAAAGTTTCGAAGTGTCCTTTTTTGAAACGCAAAAATATTACTCTAAAATCAGCCGAACTACGAATTCCAATGTACTCACCTGTTATCAGGAGAGAGCCCAGGGCTGCATCTTTTAGCCCAGCACTGACCCTGAAAATTAATTCTAAGTGTACTTACCAGTACCTTGTATTTACTTCCATAGGAACACATTGTGTGGTTTTCAGCAGAAAAGTTTCTAAGTGTCCATTTTTGAAACGTACAAATATTCCTCTACAATCAGCCGAACTACGAATTCCGATTTACTCACCTGTTCTCAGGAGAGAACCCAGTGCTACATCTTTTAGACCAGCACTGACCCTGAAAAGTAATTCTAAGCGTACTTACCAGTAACTTATATTTCTTTCCATAGGAATCCATTGTGTGGTTTTCAGCAGAAAAGTTTCTAAGTGTGCATTTTTGAAACGCAAAAATATTCCTCTAAAATGAGCCGAACTACGAATTTCAATTTACTCACCTGTTATCAGGAGTGAACCCAGGGCTGCATCTTTTGGCCAAGCACTGACCCTGAAAAATAATTCTAAGCGTACTTACCAGTAACTTGTATTTCTTTCCATAGGAATCCATTGTGTGGTTTTCAGCAGAAAGGTTTCTAAGTGCCATTTTTGAAACGTACAAATATTCCTCTAAAATCAGCCGAACTACGAATTCCAATTTACTCACCTGTTATCAGGAGAGAACCCAGTGCTGCATCTTTTATCCCAGCACTGACCCTGAAAAATAATTCTAAGCGTACTTACCAGTAACTTGTATTTCTTTCCATAGGACTCCATTGTGTGGTTTTTAGCAAAAAAGTTTTGAAGTGTCCATTTTTTAAATGTACAAGTATTCTTCTAAAATCAGCCGAACTACGAATTCCGATTTATTCACCTGTCCTCAATAGAGAACCCAGTGCTGCATCTTTTAGACCAGCACTGACCCTGAAAAATAATTCTAAGTGTACTTACCTGTAACTTGTATTTCTTTCCATGGGAATCCATTGTGTGGTTTTCAGCAGAAAAGTTTCTAAGTGTCAATTTTTGAAACGTACAAATATTCACCTAAAATCAGCTGAACTACGAATTCCAATTTACTCACCGGTTATCAGGAGAGAGCCCAGGGCTGCATCTTTTAGACCAGCACTGACCCTGAAAAGTAATTCTAAGCGTTCTTACCAGTAACTTGTATTTCCTTCCATAAGAATCCATTGTGAGGTTTTCAGCAGAAAAGTTTCTAAGTGTCCATTTTTGAAACGTACAAATGTTCCTTTAAAATCAGCCGAACTAAGAATTCCGATTTACTCACCTGTTCTCAGGAGAGAACCCAGGGATGCATCTTTTAGACCAGCACTGTCCCTGAAAAGTAATTCTAAGCGTATTTACCAGTAACTTGTATTTCCTTCCATAGGAATCCATTGTGTGGTTTTCAGCAGAAAAGTTTCTAAGTGTCCATTTTTGAAATGTACAAATATTCCTCTAAAATCAGCCAAACTACGAATTCCGATTTACTCACCTGTTCTCGGGAGAGAACCCAGTGCTGCATCTTTTAGACAAGCACTGACCCTGAAAAATAATTCTAAGCGTACTTACCAGTAACTTGTATTTCTTTCTATAGGAATCCATTGTGTGGTTTTCAGCAGAAAAGTTTCTAAGTGTCCATTTTTGAAACGTACAAATATTACTCAAAAATCAGCCGAACTACGAATTCGCTTTACTCACCTGTTCTCAGGAGTGAACCCAGGGATGCATCTTTTAGACCAGCACTTACCCTGAAAAGTAATTCTAAGCGTACTTACCAGTAACTTGTATTTCCTTCCATAGGAATCCATTGTGTGGTTTTCAGCAGAAAAGTTTCTAAGTGTCCATTTTTGAAACGTACAAATGTTCCTTTAAAATCAGCTGAACTACGAATTCCGATTTACTCACCGGTTATCAGGAGAAAGCCCAGGGCTGCATCCCAGCACTGACCCTGAAAAGTAATTCTAAGCGTACTTACCAGTAACTTGTATTTCCTTTGATTGGAATCCATTGTGTGGTTTTCAGCAGAAAAGTTTCTAAGTGTCAATTTTTGAAACGTACAAATATTCCTCTAAAATCAGCCGAACTACGAATTCCAATTTACTCACCTGTTCCCAGGAGAGAACCCAGTGCTGCATCTTTTAGACCAGCACTCACCCTGAAAACTAATTCTAAGCGTACTTACCAGTAACTTGTATTTCTTTCCATAGGAATCCATTGTGTGCTTTTCAGCAGAAAGGTTTCTAAGTGCCATTTTTGAAACGTACAAATATTCCTCTAAAATCAGCCGAACTACGAATTCCAATTTACTCACCTGTTATCAGGAGAGAACCCAGTGCTGCATCTTTTATCCCAGCACTGACCCTGAAAAATAATTCTAAGCATACTTACCAGTAACTTGTATTTCCTTCCATAGGAATGCATTGTGTGCTTTTAAGTAGAAAAGTTTCTAAGTGTCCATTTTTGAAACATACAAATATTCCTCTAAAATCAGCCAAACTACGAATTCCGATTTACTCACATGTTCTCTGTCGAGAACCCAGTGCTGCATCTTTTAGACCAGCACTGACCCTGAAAATTAATTCTAAGCGTACTTACCAGTAACTTGTATTTCTTTCCATAGGACTCCATTGTGTGGTTTTTAGCAAAAAAGTTTTGAAGTGTCCATTTTTTAAATGTACAAGTATTCTTCTAAAATCAGCCGAACTACGAATTCTGATTTATTCACCTGTCCTCAATAGAGAACCCAGTGCTGCATCTTTTAGACCAGCACTGACCCTGAAAAATAATTCTAAGTGTACTTACCTGTAACTTGTATTTCTTTCCATGGGAATCCATTGTGTGGTTTTCAGCAGAAAAGTTTCTAAGTGTCAATTTTTGAAACGTACAAATATTCACCTAAAATCAGCCGAACTACGAATTCCAATTTACTCACCGGTTATCAGGAGTGAGCCCAGGGCTGCATCTTTTAGACCAGCACTGACCCTGAAAAGTAATTCTAAGCGTTCTTACCAGTAACTTGTATTTCCTTCCATAAGAATCCCTTGTGAGGTTTTCAGCAGAAAAGTTTCTAAGTGTCCATTTTTGAAACGTACAAATGTTCCTTTAAAATCAGCTGAACTAAGAATTCCGATTTACTCACCTGTTCTCAGGAGAGAACCCAGGGATGCATCTTTTAGACCAGCACTGTCCCTGAAAAGTAATTCTAAGCGTATTTACCAGTAACTTGTATTTCCTTCCATAGGAATCCATTGTGTGGTTTTCAGCAGAAAAGTTTCTAAGTGTCCATTTTTGAAATGTACAAATATTCCTCTAAAATCAGCCAAACTACGAATTCCGATTTACTCACCTGTTCTCAGGAGAGAACCCAGTGCTGCATCTTTTAGACAAGCACTGACCCTGAAAAATATTTCTAAGCGTACTTACCAGTAACTTGTATTTCTTTCTATAGGAATCCATTGTGTGGTTTTCAGCAGAAAAGTTTCTAAGTGTCCATTTTTGAAACGTACAAATATTACTCAAAAATCAGCCGAACTACGAATTCGCTTTACTCACCTGTTCTCAGGAGTGAACCCAGGGATGCATCTTTTAGACCCGCACTGACCCTGAAAAGTAATTCTAAGTGTACTTACCAGTCACTTGTATTTCCTTCCATAGGAATCCATTGTGTGGTTTTCAGCAGAAAAGTTTCTAAGTGTCCATTTTTGAAACGTACAAATGTTCCTTTAAAATCAGCTGAACTACGACTTCCGATTTACTCACCTGTTCTCAGGAGAGAACCCAGTGCTGCATCTTTTAGGCCAGCACTGACCCTGAAAAATAATTCTAAGCGTACTTACCAGTAACTTGTATTTCTTTTCATAGGAATCCATTGTGTGGTTTTCAGCAGAAAAGTTTCTAAGTGTCAATTTGTGAAACGTACATATATTCATCTAAAATCAGCCGAACTACGAATTCCAATTTACTCACCGGTTATCAGGAGAAAGCCCAGGGCTGCATCTTTTAGCCCAGCACTGACCCTGAAAAGTAATTCTAAGCGTACTTACCAGTAACTTGTATTTCCTTTGATTGGAATCCATTGTGTGGTTTTCAGCAGAAAAGTTTCTAAGTGTCAATTTTTGAAACGTACAAATATTCCTCTAAAATCAGCCGAACTACGAATTCCGATTTACTCACTTGTTCTCAGGAGAGAACCCAATGCTGCATCTTTTAGACCAGCACTATCCCTGAAAAGTAATTCTAAGCGTACTTACCAGTAAATTGTATTTCTTTCCATAGGAATCCATTGTGTGGTTTTCAGCAGAAAAGTTTCTAAGTGTCCATTTTTGAAGCGTACAAATGTTCCTTTAAAATCAGCTGAACTACGAATTCCGATTTACTCATCTGTTCCCAGGAGAGAACCCAGTGCTGCATCTTTTAGACCAGCACTCACCCTGAAAACTAATTCTAAGCGTACTTACCAGTAACTTGTATTTCTTTCCATAGGAATCCATTGTGTGGTTTTCAGCAGAAAAGTTTCGAAGTGTCCACTTTTGAAACGTACAAATATTCCTCTAAAATCAGCCGAACTACGAATTCCAATTTACTCACCTTTTATCAGGAGGGAACCCAGTGCTGCATCTTTTAGACCAGCACTGACCCTGAAAAGTAATTCTAAGCATACTTACCAGTAACTTATATTTCTTTCCATAGGAATCCATTGTGTGGTTTTCAGCAGAAAAGTTTCTAAGTGTCCATTTTTGAAACGTACAAATATTCCTCTGAAATTAGCCGAACTACGAATTCCGATTTACTCACCTGTTCTCAGGAGAGAACCCAGTGCTGCATCTTTTAGACAAGCACTGACCCTGAAAAATAATTCTACGCGTACTTACCAGTACCTTGTATTTACTTCCATAGGAATCCATTGTGTGGTTTTCAGCAGAAAAGTTTCTAAGTGTGCATTTTTGAAACGCAAAAATATTCCTCTAAAATGAGCCGAACTACGAATTTCAATTTACTCACCTGTTATCAGGAGTGAACCCAGGGCTGCATCTTTTGGCCAAGCACTGACCCTGAAAAATAATTCTAAGCGTACTTACCAGTAACTTGTATTTCTTTCCATAGGAATCCATTGTGTGGTTTTCAGCAGAAAGGTTTCTAAGTGCCATTTTTGAAACGTACAAATATTCCTCTAAAATCAGCCGAACTACGAATTCCAATTTACTCACCTGTTATCAGGAGAGAACCCAGTGCTGCATCTTTTATCCCAGCACTGACCCTGAAAAATAATTCTAAGCGTACTTACCAGTAACTTGTATTTCTTTCCATAGGACTCCATTGTGTGGTTTTTAGCAAAAAAGTTTTGAAGTGTCCATTTTTTAAATGTACAAGTATTCTTCTAAAATCAGCCGAACTACGAATTCCGATTTATTCACCTGTCCTCAATAGAGAACCCAGTGCTGCATCTTTTAGACCAGCACTGACCCTGAAAAATAATTCTAAGTGTACTTACCTGTAACTTGTATTTCTTTCCATGGGAATCCATTGTGTGGTTTTCAGCAGAAAAGTTTCTAAGTGTCAATTTTTGAAACGTACAAATATTCACCTAAAATCAGCTGAACTACGAATTCCAATTTACTCACCGGTTATCAGGAGAGAGCCCAGGGCTGCATCTTTTAGACCAGCACTGACACTGAAAAGTAATTCTAAGCGTTCTTACCAGTAACTTGTATTTCCTTCCATAAGAATCCATTGTGAGGTTTTCAGCAGAAAAGTTTCTAAGTGTCCATTTTTGAAACGTACAAATGTTCCTTTAAAATCAGCCGAACTAAGAATTCCGATTTACTCACCTGTTCTCAGGAGAGAACCCAGGGATGCATCTTTTAGACCAGCACTGTCCCTGAAAAGTAATTCTAAGCGTATTTACCAGTAACTTGTATTTCCTTCCATAGGAATCCATTGTGTGGTTTTCAGCAGAAAAGTTTCTAAGTGTCCATTTTTGAAATCTACAAATATTCCTCTAAAATCAGCCAAACTACGAATTCCGATTTACTCACCTGTTCTCAGGAGAGAACCCAGTGCTGCATCTTTTAGACAAGCACTGACCCTGAAAAATAATTCTAAGCGTACTTACCAGTAACTTGTATTTCTTTCTATAGGAATCCATTGTGTGGTTTTCAGCAGAAAAGTTTCTAAGTGTCCATTTTTGAAACGTACAAATATTACTCAAAAATCAGCCGAACTACGAATTCGCTTTACTCACCTGTTCTCAGGAGTGAACCCAGGGCTGCATCTTTTGGCCAAGCACTGACCCTGAAAAATAATTCTAAGCGTACTTACCAGTAACTTGTATTTCTTTCCATAGGAATCCATTGTGTGGTTTTCAGCAGAAAGGTTTCTAAGTGCCATTTTTGAAACGTACAAATATTCCTCTAAAATCAGCCGAACTACGAATTCCAATTTACTCACCTGTTATCAGGAGAGAACCCAGTGCTGCATCTTTTATCCCAGCACTGACCCTGAAAAATAATTCTAAGCGTACTTACCAGTAACTTGTATTTCTTTCCATAGGACTCCATTGTGTGGTTTTTAGCAAAAAAGTTTTGAAGTGTCCATTTTTTAAATGTACAAGTATTCTTCTAAAATCAGCCGAACTACGAATTCCGATTTATTCACCTGTCCTCAATAGAGAACCCAGTGCTGCATCTTTTAGACCAGCACTGACCCTGAAAAATAATTCTAAGTGTACTTACCTGTAACTTGTATTTCTTTCCATGGGAATCCATTGTGTGGTTTTCAGCAGAAAAGTTTCTAAGTGTCAATTTTTGAAACGTACAAATATTCACCTAAAATCAGCTGAACTACGAATTCCAATTTACTCACCGGTTATCAGGAGAGAGCCCAGGGCTGCATCTTTTAGACCAGCACTGACCCTGAAAAGTAATTCTAAGCGTTCTTACCAGTAACTTGTATTTCCTTCCATAAGAATCCATTGTGAGGTTTTCAGCAGAAAAGTTTCTAAGTGTCCATTTTTGAAACGTACAAATGTTCCTTTAAAATCAGCCGAACTAAGAATTCCGATTTACTCACCTGTTCTCAGGAGAGAACCCAGGGATGCATCTTTTAGACCAGCACTGTCCCTGAAAAGTAATTCTAAGCGTATTTACCAGTAACTTGTATTTCCTTCCATAGGAATCCATTGTGTGGTTTTCAGCAGAAAAGTTTCTAAGTGTCCATTTTTGAAATGTACAAATATTCCTCTAAAATCAGCCAAACTACGAATTCCGATTTACTCACCTGTTCTCAGGAGAGAACCCAGTGCTGCATCTTTTAGACAAGCACTGACCCTGAAAAATAATTCTAAGCGTACTTACCAGTAACTTGTATTTCTTTCTATAGGAATCCATTGTGTGGTTTTCAGCAGAAAAGTTTCTAAGTGTCCATTTTTGAAACGTACAAATATTACTCAAAAATCAGCCGAACTACGAATTCGCTTTACTCACCTGTTCTCAGGAGTGAACCCAGGGATGCATCTTTTAGACCAGCACTGACCCTGAAAAGTAATTCTAAGCGTACTTACCAGTAACTTGTATTTCCTTTGATTGGAATCCATTGTGTGGTTTTCAGCAGAAAAGTTTCTAAGTGTCCATTTTTGAAACGTACAAATGTTCCTTTAAAATCAGCTGAACTATGAATTCCGATTTACTCACCGGTTATCAGGAGAAAGCCCAGGGCTGCATCCCAGCACTGACCCTGAAAAGTAATTCTAAGCGTACTTACCAGTAACTTGTATTTCCTTTGATTGGAATCCATTGTGTGGTTTTCAGCAGAAAAGTTTCTAAGTGTCAATTTTTGAAACGTACAAATATTCCTCTAAAATCAGCCGAACTACGAATTCCGATTTACTCACCTGTTCCCAGGAGAGAACCCAGTGCTGCATCTTTTAGACCAGCACTCACCCTGAAAACTAATTCTAAGCGTACTTACCAGTAACTTGTATTTCTTTCCATAGGAATCCATTGTGTGCTTTTCAGCAGAAAGGTTTCTAAGTGCCATTTTTGAAACGTACAAATATTCCTCTAAAATCAGCCGAACTACGAATTCCAATTTACTCACCTGTTATCAGGAGAGAACCCAGTGCTGCATCTTTTATCCCAGCACTGACCCTGAAAAATAATTCTAAGCATACTTACCAGTAACTTGTATTTCCTTCCATAGGAATGCATTGTGTGCTTTTAAGTAGAAAAGTTTCTAAGTGTCCATTTTTGAAACATACAAATATTCCTCTAAAATCAGCCAAACTACGAATTCCGATTTACTCACATGTTCTCTGTCGAGAACCCAGTGCTGCATCTTTTAGACCAGCACTGACCCTGAAAATTAATTCTAAGCGTACTTACCAGTAACTTGTATTTCTTTCCATAGGACTCCATTGTGTGGTTTTTAGCAAAAAAGTTTTGAAGTGTCCATTTTTTAAATGTACAAGTATTCTTCTAAAATCAGCCGAACTACGAATTCTGATTTATTCACCTGTCCTCAATAGAGAACCCAGTGCTGCATCTTTTAGACCAGCACTGACCCTGAAAAATAATTCTAAGTGTACTTACCTGTAACTTGTATTTCTTTCCATGGGAATCCATTGTGTGGTTTTCAGCAGAAAAGTTTCTAAGTGTCAATTTTTGAAACGTACAAATATTCACCTAAAATCAGCCGAACTACGAATTCCAATTTACTCACCGGTTATCAGGAGTGAGCCCAGGGCTGCATCTTTTAGACCAGCACTGACCCTGAAAAGTAATTCTAAGCGTTCTTACCAGTAACTTGTATTTCCTTCCATAAGAATCCCTTGTGAGGTTTTCAGCAGAAAAGTTTCTAAGTGTCCATTTTTGAAACGTACAAATGTTCCTTTAAAATCAGCCGAACTAAGAATTCCGATTTACTCACCTGTTCTCAGGAGAGAACCCAGGGATGCATCTTTTAGACCAGCACTGTCCCTGAAAAGTAATTCTAAGCGTATTTACCAGTAACTTGTATTTCCTTCCATAGGAATCCATTGTGTGGTTTTCAGCAGAAAAGTTTCTAAGTGTCCATTTTTGAAATGTACAAATATTCCTCTAAAATCAGCCGAACTACGAATTCCGATTTACTCACCTGTTCTCAGGAGAGAACCCAGTGCTGCATCTTTTAGACAAGCACTGACCCTGAAAAATATTTCTAAGCGTACTTACCAGTAACTTGTATTTCTTTCTATAGGAATCCATTGTGTGGTTTTCAGCAGAAAAGTTTCTAAGAGTCCATTTTTGAAACGTACAAATATTACTCAAAAATCAGCCGAACTACGAATTCGCTTTACTCACCTGTTCTCAGGAGTGAACCCAGGGATGCATCTTTTAGACCCGCACTGACCCTGAAAAGTAATTCTAAGTGTACTTACCAGTCACTTGTATTTCCTTCCATAGGAATCCATTGTGTGGTTTTCAGCAGAAAAGTTTCTAAGTGTCCATTTTTGAAACGTACAAATGTTCCTTTAAAATCAGCTGAACTACGACTTCCGATTTACTCACCTGTTCTCAGGAGAGAACCCAGTGCTGCATCTTTTAGGCCAGCACTGACCCTGAAAAATAATTCTAAGCGTACTTACCAGTAACTTGTATTTCTTTTCATAGGAATCCATTGTGTGGTTTTCAGCAGAAAAGTTTCTAAGTGTCAATTTGTGAAACGTACATATATTCATCTAAAATCAGCCGATCTACCAATTCCAATTTACTCACCGGTTATCAGGAGAAAGCCCAGGGCTGCATCTTTTAGCCCAGCACTGACCCTGAAAAGTAATTCTAAGCGTACTTACCAGTAACTTGTATTTCCTTTGATTGGAATCCATTGTGTGGTTTTCAGCAGAAAAGTTTCTAAGTGTCAATTTTTGAAACGTACAAATATTCCTCTAAAATCAGCCAAACCACGAATTCCGATTTACTCACCTGTTCTCAGGAGAGAACCCAGTGCTGCATCTTTTAGACCAGCACTGTCCCTGAAAAGTAATTCTAAGCGTACTTACCAGTAAATTGTATTTCTTTCCATAGGAATCCATTGTGTGGTTTTCAGCAGAAAAGTTTCTAAGTGTCCATTTTTGAAGCGTACAAATGTTCCTTTAAAATCAGCTGAACTACGAATTCCGATTTACTCACCTGTTCCCAGGAGAGAACCCAGTGCTGCATCTTTTAGACCAGCACTCACCCTGAAAACTAATTCGAAGCGTACTTACCAGTAACTTGTATTTCTTTCCATAGGAATCCATTGTGTGCTTTTAAGTAGAAAAGCTTCGAAGTGTCCATTTTTGAAACATACAAATATTCCTCTAAAATCAGCCAAACTACGAATTCCGATTTACTCACATGTTCTCTGTCGAGAACCCAGTGCTGCATCTTTTAGACCAGCACGGACCCTGAAAATTAATTCTAAGCGTACTTACCAGTAACTTGTATTTCTTTCCATAGGACTCCATTGTGTGGTTTTTAGCAAAAAAGTTTTTAAGTGTCCATTTTTGAAACATACAAATATTCCTCTAAAATCAGCCAAACTACGAATTCAGATTTACTCACATGTTCTCTGTCGAGAACCCAGTGCTGCATCTTTTAGACCAGCACTGACCCTGAAAATTAATTCTAAGCGTACTTACCAGTAACTTGTATTTCTTTCCATAGGACTCCATTGTGTGGTTTTTAGCAAAAAAGTTTTGAAGTGTCCATTTTTTCAATGTACAAGTATTCTTCTAAAATCAGCCGAACTACGAATTCCGATTTATTCACCTGTCCTCAATAGAGAACCCAGTGCTGCATCTTTTAGACCAGCACTGACCCTGAAAAATAATTCTAAGTGTACTTACCTGTAACTTGTATTTCTTTCCATAGGAATCCATTGTGTGGTTTTCAGCAGGAAAGTTTCTAAGTGTCCATTTTTGAAATGTACAAATATTCCTCTAAAATCAGCCAAACTACGAATTCCGATTTACTCACCTGTTCTCAGGAGAGAACCCAGTGCTGCATCTTTTAGACAAGCACTGACCCTGAAAAATAATTCTAAGCGTACTTACCAGTAACTTGTATTTCTTTCTATAGGAATCCATTGTGTGGTTTTCAGCAGAAAAGTTTCTAAGTGTCCATTTTTGAAACGTACAAATATTACTCAAAAATCAGCCGAACTACGAATTCGCTTTACTCACCTGTTCTCAGGAGTGAACCCAGGGATGCATCTTTTAGACCAGCACTGACCCTGAAAAGTAATTCTAAGCGTACTTACCAGTCACTTGTATTTCCTTCCATAAGAATCCATTGTGTGGTTTTCAGCAGAAAAGTTTCTAAGTGTCCATTTTTGAAACGTACAAATGTTCCTTTAAAATCAGCTGAACTACGAATTCCGATTTACTCACCTGTTCTCAGGAGAGAACCCAGTGCTGCATCTTTTAGACCAGCACTGACCCTGAAAAATAATTCTAAGCGTACTTACCAGTAACTTGTATTTCTTTTCATAGGAATCCATTGTGTGGTTTTCAGCAGAAAAGTTTCTAAGTGTCAATTTGTGAAACGTACATATATTCATCTAAAATCAGCCGAACTACGAATTCCAATTTACTCACCGGTTATCAGGAGAAAGCCCAGGGCTGCATCTTTTAGCCCAGCACTGACCCTGAAAAGTAATTCTAAGCGTACTTACCAGTAACTTGTATTTCCTTTGATTGGAATCCATTGTGTGGTTTTCAGCAGAAAAGTTTCTAAGTGTCAATTTTTGAAACGTACAAATATTCCTCTAAAATCAGCCGAACTACGAATTCCGATTTACTGACCTGTTCTCAGGAGAGAACCCAGTGCTGACCCAGTGCTGCATCTTTTAGACCAGCACTGTCCCTGAAAAGTAATTCTAAGCGTACTTACCAGTAAATTGTATTTCTTTCCATAGGAATCCATTGTGTGGTTTTCAGCAGAAAAGTTTCTAAGTGTCCATTTTTGAAGCGTACAAATGTTCCTTTAAAATCAGCTGAACTACGAATTCCGATTTACTCACCTGTTCCCAGGAGAGAACCCAGTGCTGCATCTTTTAGACCAGCACTCACCCTGAAAACTAATTCTAAGCGTACTTACCAGTAGCTTGTATTTCTTTCCATAGGAATCCATTGTGTGGTTTTCAGCAGAAAAGTTTCTAAGTGTCCATTTTTTAAACGTACAAATATTCCTCTAAAATCAGCCGAACTACGAATTCCAATTTACTCACCTTTTATCAGGAGGGAACCCAGTGCTCCATCTTTTAGACCAGCACTGACCCTGAAAAGTACTTCTAAGCATACTTACCAGTAACTTATATTTCTTTCCATAGGAATCCATTGTGTGGTTTTCAGCAGAAAAGTTTCTAAGTGTCCATTTTTGAAACATACAAATATTCCTCTGAAATTAGCCGAACTACGAATTCCAATTTACTCACCTGTTCTCAGGAGAGAACCCAGTGCTGCATCTTTTAGACAAGCACTGACCCTGAAAAATAATTCTAAGCGTACTTACCAGTAACTTGTATTTCTTTCCATAGGAATCCATTGTGTGGTTTTCAGCAGAAAAGTTTCTAAGTGTCCATTTTTGAAACGCAAAAATATTCCTCTAAAATGAGCCGAACTACGAATTTCAATTTACTCACCTGTTATCAGGAGTGAACCCAGGGCTGCATCTTTTGGCCAAGCACTGACCCTGAAAAATAATTCTAAGCGTACTTACCAGTAACTTGAATTTCTTTCCATAGGAATCCATTGTGTGGTTTTCAGCAGAAAAGTTTCTAAGTGTCCATTTTCGAAACGTTCAAATATTCCTCCAAAATAAGCCGAACTACGAATTCCAATTTACTCACGGGTTATCAGGAGAGAGCCCAGGGCTGCATCTTTTAGCCCAGCACTGACCGTGAAAATTTATTCTAAGAGTACTTACCAGTAACTTGTATTTCCTTCCATAGGAATCCATTGTGTGGTTTTCAGCAGAAAAGTTTCTAAGTGTCCATTTTTGAAATGTACAAATATTCCTCTAAAATCAGCCAAACTACGAATTCCGATTTACTCACCTGTTCTCAGGAGAGAACCCAGTGCTGCATCTTTTAGACAAGCACTGACCCTGAAAAATAATTCTAAGCGTACTTACCAGTAACTTGTATTTCTTTCTATAGGAATCCATTGTGTGGTTTTCAGCAGAAAAGTTTCTAAGTGTCCATTTTTGAAACGTACAAATATTACTCAAAAATCAGCCAAACTACGAATTCGCTTTACTCACCTGTTCTCAGGAGAGAACCCAGTGCTGCATCTTTTAGACCAGCACTGACCCTGAAAAATAATTCTAAGCGTACTTACCAGTAACTTGTATTTCTTTTCATAGGAATCCATTGTGTGGTTTTCAGCAGAAAAGTTTCTAAGTGTCAATTTGTGAAACGTACATATATTCATCTAAAATCAGCCGATCTACCAATTCCAATTTACTCACCGGTTATCAGGAGAAAGCCCAGGGCTGCATCTTTTAGCCCAGCACTGACCCTGAAAAGTAATTCTAAGCGTACTTACCAGTAACTTGTATTTCCTTTGATTGGAATCCATTGTGTGGTTTTCAGCAGAAAAGTTTCTAAGTGTCCATTTTTGAAGCGTACAAATGTTCCTTTAAAATCAGCTGAACTACGAATTCCGATTTACTCACCTGTTCCCAGGAGAGAACCCAGTGCTGCATCTTTTAGACCAGCACTCACCCTGAAAACTAATTCGAAGCGTACTTACCAGTAACTTGTATTTCTTTCCATAGGAATCCATTGTGTGCTTTTAAGTAGAAAAGCTTCGAAGTGTCCATTTTTGAAACATACAAATATTCCTCTAAAATCAGCCAAACTACGAATTCCGATTTACTCACATGTTCTCTGTCGAGAACCCAGTGCTGCATCTTTTAGACCAGCACGGACCCTGAAAATTAATTCTAAGCGTACTTACCAGTAACTTGTATTTCTTTCCATAGGACTCCATTGTGTGGTTTTTAGCAAAAAAGTTTTTAAGTGTCCATTTTTTAAACATACAAATATTCCTCTAAAATCAGCCAAACTACGAATTCAGATTTACTCACATGTTCTCTGTCGAGAACCCAGTGCTGCATCTTTTAGACCAGCACTGACCCTGAAAATTAATTCTAAGCGTACTTACCAGTAACTTGTATTTCTTTCCATAGGACTCCATTGTGTGGTTTTTAGCAAAAAAGTTTTGAAGTGTCCATTTTTTCAATGTACAAGTATTCTTCTAAAATCAGCCGAACTACGAATTCCGATTTATTCACCTGTCCTCAATAGAGAACCCAGTGCTGCATCTTTTAGACCAGCACTGACCCTGAAAAATAATTCTAAGTGTACTTACCTGTAACTTGTATTTCTTTCCATAGGAATCCATTGTGTGGTTTTCAGCAGGAAAGTTTCTAAGTGTCCATTTTTGAAATGTACAAATATTCCTCTAAAATCAGCCAAACTACGAATTCCGATTTACTCACCTGTTCTCAGGAGAGAACCCAGTGCTGCATCTTTTAGACAAGCACTGACCCTGAAAAATAATTCTAAGCGTACTTACCAGTAACTTGTATTTCTTTCTATAGGAATCCATTGTGTGGTTTTCAGCAGAAAAGTTTCTAAGTGTCCATTTTTGAAACGTACAAATATTACTCAAAAATCAGCCGAACTACGAATTCGCTTTACTCACCTGTTCTCAGGAGTGAACCCAGGGATGCATCTTTTAGACCAGCACTGACCCTGAAAAGTAATTCTAAGCGTACTTACCAGTCACTTGTATTTCCTTCCATAAGAATCCATTGTGTGGTTTTCAGCAGAAAAGTTTCTAAGTGTCCATTTTTGAAACGTACAAATGTTCCTTTAAAATCAGCTGAACTACGAATTCCGATTTACTCACCTGTTCTCAGGAGAGAACCCAGTGCTGCATCTTTTAGACCAGCACTGACCCTGAAAAATAATTCTAAGCGTACTTACCAGTAACTTGTATTTCTTTTCATAGGAATCCATTGTGTGGTTTTCAGCAGAAAAGTTTCTAAGTGTCAATTTGTGAAACGTACATATATTCATCTAAAATCAGCCGAACTACGAATTCCAATTTACTCACCGGTTATCAGGAGAAAGCCCAGGGCTGCATCTTTTAGCCCAGCACTGACCCTGAAAAGTAATTCTAAGCGTACTTACCAGTAACTTGTATTTCCTTTGATTGGAATCCATTGTGTGGTTTTCAGCAGAAAAGTTTCTAAGTGTCAATTTTTGAAACGTACAAATATTCCTCTAAAATCAGCCGAACTACGAATTCCGATTTACTGACCTGTTCTCAGGAGAGAACCCAGTGCTGCATCTTTTAGACCAGCACTGTCCCTGAAAAGTAATTCTAAGCGTACTTACCAGTAAATTGTATTTCTTTCCATAGGAATCCATTGTGTGGTTTTCAGCAGAAAAGTTTCTAAGTGTCCATTTTTGAAGCGTACAAATGTTCCTTTAAAATCAGCTGAACTACGAATTCCGATTTACTCACCTGTTCCCAGGAGAGAACCCAGTGCTGCATCTTTTAGACCAGCACTCACCCTGAAAACTAATTCTAAGCGTACTTACCAGTAGCTTGTATTTCTTTCCATAGGAATCCATTGTGTGGTTTTCAGCAGAAAAGTTTCTAAGTGTCCATTTTTTAAACGTACAAATATTCCTCTAAAATCAGCCGAACTACGAATTCCAATTTACTCACCTTTTATCAGGAGGGAACCCAGTGCTCCATCTTTTAGACCAGCACTGACCCTGAAAAGTACTTCTAAGCATACTTACCAGTAACTTATATTTCTTTCCATAGGAATCCATTGTGTGGTTTTCAGCAGAAAAGTTTCTAAGTGTCCATTTTTGAAACATACAAATATTCCTCTGAAATTAGCCGAACTACGAATTCCAATTTACTCACCTGTTCTCAGGAGAGAACCCAGTGCTGCATCTTTTAGACAAGCACTGACCCTGAAAAATAATTCTAAGCGTACTTACCAGTAACTTGTATTTCTTTCCATAGGAATCCATTGTGTGGTTTTCAGCAGAAAAGTTTCGAAGTGTCCATTTTTGAAACCCAAAAATATTCCTCTAAAATCAGCCGAACTACGAATTCCAATGTACTCACCTGTTATCAGGAGAGAGCCCAGGGCTGCATCTTTTAGCCCAGCACTGACCCTGAAAATTAATTCTAAGCGTACTTACCAGTACCTTGTATTTACTTCCATAGGAATCCATTGTGTATTTTTCAGCAGAAAAGTTTCTAAGTGTCCATTTTTGAAACGTCAAATATTCCTCTACAATCAGCCGAACTACGAATTCCGATTTACTCACCTGTTCTCAGGAGAGAACCCAGTGCTACATCTTTTAGACCAGCACTGACCCTGAAAAGTAATTCTAAGCGTACTTACCAGTAACTTGTATTTCTTTCCATAGGAATCCATTGTGTGGTTTTCAGCAGAAAAGTTTCTAAGTGTCCATTTTTGAAACACAAAAATATTCCTCTAAAATGAGCCGAACTACGAATTTCAATTTACTCACCTGTTATCAGGAGTGAACCCAGGGCTGCATCTTTTGGCCAAGCACTGACCCTGAAAAATAATTCTAAGCGTACTTACCAGTAACTTGTATTTCTTTCCATAGGAATCCATTGTGTGGTTTTCAGCAGAAAAGTTTCTAAGTGTCCATTTTCGAAACGTTCAAATATTCCTCTAAAATAAGCCGAACTACGAATTCCAATTTACTCACGGGTTATCAGGAGAGAGCCCAGGGCTGCATCTTTTAGCCCAGCACTGACCGTGAAAATTTATTCTAAGAGTACTTACCAGTAACTTGTATTTCCTTCCATAGGAATCCATTGTGTGGTTTTCAGCAGAAAAGTTTCTAAGTGTCCATTTTTTAAATGTACAAATATTCCTCTAAAATCAGCCAAACTACGAATTCCGATTTACTCACCTGTTCTCAGGAGAGAACCCAGTGCTGCATCTTTTAGACAAGCACTGACCCTGAAAAATAATTCTAAGCGTACTTACCAGTAACTTGTATTTCTTTCTATAGGAATCCATTGTGTGGTTTTCAGCAGAAAAGTTTCTAAGTGTCCATTTTTAAAACGTACAAATATTACTCAAAAATCAGCCAAACTACGAATTCGCTTTACTCACCTATTCTCAGGAGTGAACCCAGGGATGCATCTTTTAGACCAGCACTGACCCTGAAAAGTAATTCTAAGCGTACTTACCAGTAACTTGTATTTCCTTCCATAGGAATCCATTGTGTGGTTTTCAGCAGAAAAGTTTCTAAGTGTCCATTTTTGAAACGTACAAATGTTCCTTTAAAATCAGCTGAACTACGAATTCCGATTTACTCACCTGTTCTCAGGAGAGAACCCAGTGCTGCATCTTTTAGACCAGCACTGACCCTGAAAAGTAATTCTAAGCGTACTTACCAGTAACTTGTATTTCCTTTGATTGAAATCCATTGTGTGGTTTTCAGCAGAAAAGTTTCTAAGTGTCAATTTTTGAAACGCACAAATATTCCTCTAAAATCAGCCGAACTACGAATTCCGATTTACTCACCTGTTCTCAGGAGAGAACCCAGTGCTGCATCTTTTAGACCAGCACTCACCCTGAAAACTAATTCTAAGCGTACTTACCAGTAACTTGTATTTCTTTCCAGAGGAATCCATTGTGTGCTTTTCAGCAGAAAGGTTTCTAAGTGCCATTTTTGAAACGTACAAATATTCCTCTAAAATCAGCCGAACTACGAATTCCAATGTACTCACCTGTTATCAGGAGAGAACACAGTGCTGCATCTTTTATCCCAGCACTAATTCTAAGCATACTTACCAGTAACTTGTATTTCCTTCCATAGGAATGCGTTGTGTGCTTTTAAGTAGAAAAGTTTCTAAGTGTCCATTTTTGAAACATACAAATATTCCTCTAAAATCAGCCAAACTACGAATTCCGATTTACTCACATGTTCTCAGGAGAGAACCCAGTGCTGCATCTTTTAGACCAGCACTGACCCTGAAAATTAATTCTAAGCGTACTTACCAGTAACTTGTATTTCTTTCCATAGGACTCCATTGTGTGGTTTTTAGCAAAAAAGTTTTGAAGTGTCCATTTTTTAAATGTACAAGTATTATTCTAAAATCAGCCGAACTACGAATTCCGATTTATTCACCTGTCCTCAATAGAGAACCCAGTGCTGCATCTTTTAGACCAGCACTGACCCTGAAAAATAATTCTAAGTGTACTTACCTGTAACTTGTATTTCTTTCCATGGGAATCCATTGTGTGGTTTTCAGCAGAAAAGTTTCTAAGTGTCAATTTTTGAAACGTACAAATATTCACCTAAAATCAGCCGAACTACGAATTCCAATTTACTCACCGGTTATCAGGAGAGAGCCCAGGGCTGCATCTTTTAGACCAGCACTGACCCTGAAAAGTAATTCTAAGCGTTCTTACCAGTAACTTGTATTTCCTTCCATAAGAATCCATTGTGAGGTTTTCAGCAGAAAAGTTTCTAAGTGTCCATTTTTGAAACGTACAAATGTTCCTTTAAAATCAGCCGAACTAAGAATTCCGATTTACTCACCTGTTCTCAGGAGAGAACCCAGGGATGCATCTTTTAGACCAGCACTGTCCCTGAAAAGTAGTTCTAAGCGTACTTACCAGTAACTTGTACTTCCCTCCATAGGAATCCATTGTGTGGTTTTCAGCAGAAAAGTTTCTAAGTGTCCATTTTTGAAAAGTACAAGTATTCCTCTAAAATCAGCCGAACTACGAATTCCGATTTGCTCACCTGTTCTCAGGAGAGAACCCAGGGATGCATCGTTTAGACCAGCACTGACCCTGAAAAGTAATTCTAAGCATTCTTACCAGTAACTTGTATTTCCTTCCATAGGAATCCATTGTGTGGTTTTCAGCAGAAAAGTTTCTAAGTGTCCATTTTTGAAACGTACAAATATTCCTCTAAAATCAGCCAAACTACGAATTCCGATTTACTCACATGTTCTCAGTCAAGAACCCAGTGCTGCATCTTTTAGACCAGCACTGACCCTGAAAATTAATTCTAAGCGTACTTACCAGTAACTTGTATTTCCTTCCATAGGAATCCATTGTGTGGTTTTCAGCAAAAAAGTTTCTAAGAGTCCATTTTTTGAATGTACAAGTATTCCTCTAAAATCAGCCGAACTACGAATTCCGATTTACTCACCTGTTCTCAGGAGAGAACCCAGTACTGCATCTTTTAGACCAGCACTGACCCTGAAAAATAATTCTAAACGTACTTACCAGTAACTTGTATTTCTTTTCATAGGAATCCATTGTGTGGTTTTCAGCAGAAAAGTTTCTAAGTGTCAATTTGTGAAACGCACATATATTCATCTAAAATCAGCCGAACTACGAATTCCAATTTACTCACCGGTTATCAGGAGAAAGCCCAGGGCTGCATCTTTTAGACAAGCACTGACCCTGAAAAATAATTCTAAGCGTACTTACCAGTAAATTGTATTTCTCTCCATAGGAATCCATTGTGTGGTTTTCAGCAGAAAAGTTTCTAAGTGTCCATTTTTGAAACGTACAAATATTCCTCTAAAATCAGCCGAACTACGAATTCCAATTTACTCACCTGTTATCTGGAGAGAACCCAGTGCTGCATCTTTTATCCCAGCACTGACCCTGAAAAATAATTCTAAGCATACTTACCAGTAACTTGTATTTCCTTCCATAGGAATCCATTGTGTGCTTTTAAGTAGAAAAGTTTGTAAGTGTCCATTTCTGAAACGTTCAAATATTCCTCTAAAATAAGCCGAACTACGAATTCCAATTTACTCACCGGTTATCAGGAGAGAGCCCAGGGCTGCATCTTTTAGTCCAGCACTGACCCTGAAAATTTATTCTAAGCGTACTTACCAGTAACTTGTATTTCCTTCCATAGGAATCCACTGTGTGATTTTCAGCAGAAAAGTTTCTAAGTGTCCATTTTTGAAACGTACAAATATTCCTCTAATATCAGCCGAACTACGAATTCCAATGTACTCACCTGTTATCAGGAGAGAGCCCAGGGCTGCATCTTTTAGCCCAGCACTGACCCTGAAAATTAATTCTAAGCGTACTTACCAGTACCTTGTATTTACTTCCATAGGAATCCATTGTGTGGTTTTCAGCAGAAAAGTTTCTAAGTGTCCATTTTTGAAACATACAAATATTCCTCTACAATCAGCCGAACTACGAATTCCGATTTACTCACATGTTCTCAGGAGAGAACCCAGTGCTACATCTTTTAGACAAGCACTGACCCTGAAAAGTGATTCTAAGCGTACTTACCAGTAACGTGTATTTCTTTCTATAGGAATCCATTGTGTGGTTTTCAGCAGAAAAGTTTCTAAGTGTCTATTTTTGAAACGTACAAATATTACTCAAAAATCAGCCGAACTACGAATTCGATTTACTCACCTGTTCTCAGGAGAGAACCCAGTGCTGCATCTTTTAGGCCAGCACTGACCCTGAAAATTAATTCTAAGCGTACTTACCAGTACCTTGTATTTACTTCCATAGGAATCCATTGTGTGGTTTTCAGCAGAAAAGTTTCTAAGTGTCCATTTTTGAAACGTACAAATGTTCCTTTAAAATCAGCTGAACTACGAATTCCGATTTACTCACCTGTTCTCAGGAGAGAACCCAGTGCTGCATCTTTTAGACCAGCACTGACCCTGAAAAATAATTCTAAGCGTACTTACCAGTAACTTGTATTTCTTTTCATAGGAATCCATTGTGTGGTTTTCAGCAGAAAAGTTTCTAAGTGTCAATTTGTGAAACGTACATATATTCATCTAAAATCAGCCGAACTACGAATTCCAATTTACTCACCGGTTATCAGGAGAAAGCCCAGGGCTGCATCTTTTAGCCCAGCACTGACCCTGAAAAGTAATTCTAAGCATACTTACCAGTAACTTGTATTTCCTTTGTTTGGAATCCATTGTGTGGTTTTCAGCAGAAAAGTTTCTAAGTGTCAATTTTTGAAACGTACAAATATTCCTCTAAAATCAGCCTAACTACGAATTCCGATTTACTCACCTGTTCTCAGGAGAGAACCCAGTGCTGCATCTTTTAGACCAGCAATGTCCCTGAAAAGTAATTCTAAGCGTACTTACCAGTAAATTGTATTTCTTTCCATAGGAATCCATTGTGTGGTTTTCAGCAGAAAAGTTTCTAAGTGTCCATTTTTGAAGCGTACAAATGTTCCTTTAAAATCAGCTGAACTACGAATTCCGATTTACTCACCTGTTCCCAGGAGAGAACCCAGTGCTGCATCTTTTAGACCAGCACTCACCCTGAAAAGTAATTCTAAGCGTACTTATCAGTAACTTGTATTTCTTTCCATAGGAATCCATTGTGTGGTGTTTAGGAGAAAAGTTTCTAAGTGTCCATTTTTGCAACGTACAAATATTCCTCTAAAATCGGCCGAACCACGAATTACAATTTACTCACCTGTTATCATGAGAGAACACAGGGCTGCATCTTTTAGCCCAGCACTGACCCTGAAAAGTAATTCTAAGCGTACTTACCAGTAACTTGTATTTCCTTTGATTGGAATCCATTGTGTGGTTGTCAGCAGAAAAGTTTCTAAGTGTCCATTTTTGAAACGTACAAATATTACTCAAAAATCAGCCGAACTACGAATTCGCTTTACTCACCTGTTCTCAGGAGTGAACCCAGGGATGCATCTTTTAGACCAGCACTGACCCTGAAAAGTAATTCTAAGCGTACTTACCAGTAACTTGTATTTCCTTCCATAGGAATCCATTGTGTGGTTTTCAGCAGAAAAGTTTCTAAGTGTCCATTTTTAAAACGTACAAATGTTCCTTTAAAATCAGCTGAACTACGAATTCCGATTTACTCACCTGTTCTCAGGAGAGAACCCAGTGCTGCATCTTTTAGACCAGCACTGACCCTGAAAAATAATTCTAAGCGTACTTACCAGTAACTTGTATTTCTTTTCATAGGAATCCATTGTGTGGTTTTCAGCAGAAAAGTTTCTAAGTGTCAATTTGTGAAACGTACATATATTCATCTAAAATCAGCCGAACTACGAATTCCAATTTACTCACCGGTTATCAGGAGAAAGCCCAGGGCTGCATCTTTTAGCCCAGCACTGACCCTGAAAAGTAATTCTAAGCGTACTTACCAGTAACTTGTATTTCCTTTGTTTGGAATCCATTGTGTGGTTTTCAGCAGAAAAGTTTCTAAGTGTCAATTTGTGAAACGTACATATATTCATCTAAAATCAGCCGAACTACGAATTCCAATTTACTCACCGGTTATCAGGAGAAAGCCCAGGGCTGCATCTTTTAGCCCAGCACTGACCCTGAAAAGTAATTCTAAGCGTACTTACCAGTAACTTGTATTTCCTTTGTTTGGAATCCATTGTGTGGTTTTCAGCAGAAAAGTTTCTAAGTGTCCATTTTTGAAGCGTACAAATGTTCCTTTAAAATCAGCTGAACTACGAATTCCGATTTACTCACCTGTTCCCAGGAGAGAACCCAGTGCTGCATCTTTTAGACCAGCACTCACCCTGAAAAGTAATTCTAAGCGTACTTATCAGTAACTTGTATTTCTTTCCATAGGAATCCATTGTGTGGTGTTTAGGAGAAAAGTTTCTAAGTGTCCATTTTTGCAACGTACAAATATTCCTCTAAAATCGGCCGAACTACGAATTACAATTTACTCACCTGTTATCATGAGAGAACACAGGGCTTCAACTTTTAGCCCAGCACTGACCCTGAAAAGTAATTCTAAGCGTACTTACCAGTAACTTGTATTTCCTTTGATTGGAATCCATTGTGTGGTTTTCAGCAGAAAAGTTTCTAAGTGTCCATTTTTGAAACGTACAAATATTACTCAAAAATCAGCCGACCTACGAATTCGCTTTACTCACCTGTTCTCAGGAGTGAACCCAGGGATGCATCTTTTAGACCAGCACTCACCCTGAAAAGTAATTCTAAGCGTACTTACCAGTAACTTGTATTTCCTTCCATAGGAATCCATTGTGTGGTTTTCAGCAGAAAAGTTTCTAAGTGTCCATTTTTGAAACGTACAAATGTTCCTTTAAAATCAGCTGAACTACGAATTCCGATTTACTCACCTGTTCTCAGGAGAGAACCCAGTGCTGCATCTTTTAGACCAGCACTATCCCTGAAAAGTAATTCTAAGCGTACTTACCAGTAAATTGTATTTCTTTCCATAGGAATCCATTGTGTGGTTTTCAGCAGAAAAGTTTCTAAGTGTCCATTTTTGAAGCGTACAAATGTTCCTTTAAAATCAGCTGAACTACGAATTCCGATTTACTCATCTGTTCCCAGGAGAGAACCCAGTGCTGCATATTTTAGACCAGCACTGACCCTGAAAAGTAATTCTAAGCATACTTACCAGTAACTTATATTTCTTTCCATAGGAATCCATTGTGTGGTTTTCAGCAGAAAAGTTTCTAAGTGTCCATTTTTGAAACGTACAAATATTCCTCTGAAATTAGCCGAACTACGAATTCCGATTTACTCACCTGTTCTCAGGAGAGAACCCAGTGCTGCATCTTTTAGACAAGCACTGACCCTGAAAAATAATTCTAAGCGTACTTACCAGTACCTTGTATTTACTTCCATAGGAATCCATTGTGTGGTTTTCAGCAGAAAAGTTTCTAAGTGTCCATTTTTGAAACGTACAAATATTCCTCTACAATGAGCCGAACTACGAATTTCAATTTACTCACCTGTTATCAGGAGTGAACCCAGGGCTGCATCTTTTGGCCAAGCACTGACCCTGAAAAGTAATTCTAAGCGTACTTACCAGTAACTTATATTTCTTTCCATAGGAATCCATTGTGTGGTTTTCAGCAGAAAAGTTTCTAAGTGTCCATTTTTGAAACGCAAAAATATTCCTCTAAAATGAGCCGAACTACGAATTTCAATTTACTCACCTGTTATCAGGAGTGAACCCAGGGCTGCATCTTTTGGCCAAGCACTGACCCTGAAAAATAATTCTAAGCGTACTTACCAGTAACTTGTATTTCTTTCCATAGGAATCCATTGTGTGGTTTTCAGCAGAAAAGTTTCTAAGTGTCCATTTTCGAAACGTTCAAATATTCCTCTAAAATAAGCCGAACTACGAATTCCAATTTACTCACGGGTTATCAGGAGAGAGCCCAGGGCTGCATCTTTTAGCCCAGCACTGACCCTGAAAAGTAATTCTAAGCGTACTTACCAGTAACTTGTTTTTCCTTCCATAGGAATCCATTGTGTGGTTTTCAGCAGAAAAGTTTCTAAGTGTCCATTTTTGAAATGTACAAATATTCCTCTAAAATCAGCCAAACTACGAATTCCGATTTACTCACCTGTTCTCAGGAGAGAACCCAGTGCTGCATCTTTTAGACAAGCACTGACCCTGAAAAATAATTCTAAGCGTACTTACCAGTAACTTGTATTTCTTTCTATAGGAATCCATTGTGTGGTTTTCAGCAGAAAAGTTTCTAAGTGTCCATTTTTGAAACGTACAAATATTACTCAAAAATCAGCCGAACTACGAATTCGCTTTACTCACCTGTTATCAGGAGAGAACCCAGTGCTGCATCTTTTATCCCAGCACTGACCCTGAAAAATAATTCTAAGCATACTTACCAGTAACTTGTATTTCCTTCCATAGGAATGCATTGTGTGCTTTTAAGTAGAAAAGTTTCTAAGTGTCCATTTTTGAAACATACAAATATTCCTCTAAAATCAGCCAAACTACGAATTCCGATTTACTCACCTGTTATCAGGAGAGAACCCAGTGCTGCATCTTTTATCCCAGCACTGACCCTGAAAAATAATTCTAAGCGTACTTACCAGTAACTTGTATTTCTTTCCATAGGACTCCATTGTGTGGTTTTTAGCAAAAAAGTTTTGAAGTGTCCATTTTTTAAATGTACAAGTATTCTTCTAAAATCAGCCGAACTACGAATTCCGATTTATTCACCTGTCCTCAATAGAGAACCCAGTGCTGCATCTTTTAGACCAGCACTGTCCCTGAAAAGTAATTCTAAGCGTACTTACCAGTAAATTGTATTTCTTTCCATAGGAATCCATTGTGTGGTTTTCAGCAGAAAAGTTTCTAAGTGTCCATTTTTGAAGCGTACAAATGTTCCTTTAAAATCAGCTGAACTACGAATTCCGATTTACTCACCTGTTCCCAGGAGAGAACCCAGTGCTGCATCTTTTAGACCAGCACTCACCCTGAAAACTAATTCTAAGCGTACTTACCAGTAACTTGTATTTCTTTCCATAGGAATCCATTGTGTGGTTTTCAGCAGAAAAGTTTCGAAGTGTCCACTTTTGAAACGTACAAATATTCCTCTAAAATCAGCCGAACTATGAATTCCAATTTACTCACCTTTTATCAGGAGGGAACCCAGTGCTGCATCTTTTAGACCAGCACTGACCCTGAAAAGTAATTCTAAGCATACTTACCAGTAACTTATATTTCTTTCCATAGGAATCCATTGTGTGGTTTTCAGCAGAAAAGTTTCTAAGTGTCCATTTTTGAAACGTACAAATATTCCTCTGAAATTAGCCGAACTACGAATTCTGATTTACTCACCTGTTCTCAGAAGAGAACCCAGTGCTGCATCTTTTAGACAAGCACTGACCCTGAAAAATAATTCTAAGCGTACTTACCAGTACCTTGTATTTACTTCCATAGGAATCCATTGTGTGGTTTTCAGCAGAAAAGTTTCTAAGTGTCCATTTTTGAAACGTACAAATGTTCCTTTAAAATCAGCTGAACTACGAATTCCGATTTACTCACCTGTTCTCAGGAGAGAACCCAGTGCTGCATCTTTTAGGCCAGCACTGACCCTGAAAAGTAATTCTAAGCGTACTTATCAGTAACTTGTATTTCTTTCCATAGGAATCCATTGTGTGGTGTTTAGGAGAAAAGTTTCTAAGTGTCCATTTTTGCAACGTACAAATATTCCTCTAAAATCGGCCGAACTACGAATTACAATTTACTCACCTGTTATCATGAGAGAACACAGGGCTGCATCTTTTAGCCCAGCACTGACCCTGAAAAGTAATTCTAAGCGTACTTACCAGTAACTTATATTTCCTTTGATTGGAATCCATTGTGTGGTTTTCAGCAGAAAAGTTTCTAAGTGTCCATTTTTGAAACGTACAAATATTACTCAAAAATCAGCCGAACTACGAATTCGCTTTACTCACCTGTTCTCAGGAGTGAACCCAGGGATGCATCTTTTAGACCAGCACTGACCCTGAAAAGTAATTCTAAGCGTACTTACCAGTAACTTGTATTTCCTTCCATAGGAATCCATTGTGTGGTTTTCAGCAGAAAAGTTTCTAAGTGTCCATTTTTGAAACATACAAATGTTCCTTTAAAATCAGCTGAACTACGAATTCCGATTTACTCACCTGTTCTCAGGAGAGAACCCAGTGCTGCATCTTTTAGACCAGCACTGACCCTGAAAAATAATTCTAAGCGTACTTACCAGTAACTTGTATTTCTTTTCATAGGAATCCATTGTGTGGTTTTCAGCAGAAAAGTTTCTAAGTGTCAATTTGTGAAACGTACATATATTCATCTAAAATCAGCCGAACTACGAATTCCAATTTACTCACCGGTTATCAGGAGAAAGCCCAGGGCTGCATCTTTTAGCCCAGCACTGACCCTGAAAAGTAATTCTAAGCATACTTACCAGTAACTTGTATTTCCTTTGTTTGGAATCCATTGTGTGGTTTTCAGCAGAAAAGTTTCTAAGTGTCAATTTTTGAAACGTACAAATATTCCTCTAAAATCAGCCTAACTACGAATTCCGATTTACTCACCTGTTCTCAGGAGAGAACCCAGTGCTGCATCTTTTAGACCAGCAATGTCCCTGAAAAGTAATTCTAAGCGTACTTACCAGTAAATTGTATTTCTTTCCATAGGAATCCATTGTGTGGTTTTCAGCAGAAAAGTTTCTAAGTGTCCATTTTTGAAGCGTACAAATGTTCCTTTAAAATCAGCTGAACTACGAATTCCGATTTACTCATCTGTTCCCAGGAGAGAACCCAGTGCTGCATCTTTTAGACCAGCACTCACCCTGAAAACTAATTCTAAGCGTACTTACCAGTAACTTGTATTTCTTTCCATAGGAATCCATTGTGTGGTTTTCAGCAGAAAAGTTTCGAAGTGTCCACTTTTGAAACGTACAAATATTCCTCTAAAATCAGCCGAACTACGAATTCCAATTTACTCACCTTTTATCAGGAGGGAACCCAGTGCTGCATATTTTAGACCAGCACTGACCATGAAAAGTAATTCTAAGCATACTTACCAGTAACTTATATTTCTTTCCATAGGAATCCATTGTGTGGTTTTCAGCAGAAAAGTTTCTAAGTGTCCATTTTTGAAACGTACAAATATTCCTCTACAATGAGCCGAACTACGAATTTCAATTTACTCACCTGTTATCAGGAGTGAACCCAGGGCTGCATCTTTTGGCCAAGCACTGACCCTGAAAAGTAATTCTAAGCGTACTTACCAGTAACTTATATTTCTTTCCATAGGAATCCATTGTGTGGTTTTCAGCAGAAAAGTTTCTAAGTGTCCATTTTTGAAACGCAAAAATATTCCTCTAAAATGAGCCGAACTACGAATTTCAATTTACTCACCTGTTATCAGGAGTGAACCCAGGGCTGCATCTTTTGGCCAAGCACTGACCCTGAAAAATAATTCTAAGCGTACTTACCAGTAACTTGTATTTCTTTTCATAGGAATCCATTGTGTGGTTTTCAGCAGAAAAGTTTCTAAGTGTCAATTTGTGAAACGTACATATATTCATCTAAAATCAGCCGAACTACGAATTCCAATTTACTCACCGGTTATCAGGAGAAAGCCCAGGGCTGCATCTTTTAGCCCAGCACTGACCCTGAAAAGTAATTCTAAGCATACTTACCAGTAACTTGTATTTCCTTTGTTTGGAATCCATTGTGTGGTTTTCAGCAGAAAAGTTTCTAAGTGTCAATTTTTGAAACGTACAAATATTCCTCTAAAATCAGCCTAACTACGAATTCCGATTTACTCACCTGTTCTCAGGAGAGAACCCAGTGCTGCATCTTTTAGACCAGCAATGTCCCTGAAAAGTAATTCTAAGCGTACTTACCAGTGAATTGTATTTCTTTCCATAGGAATCCATTGTGTGGTTTTCAGCAGAAAAGTTTCTAAGTGTCCATTTTTGAAGCGTACAAATGTTCCATTAAAATCAGCTGAACTACGAATTCCGATTTACTCACCTGTTCCCAGGAGAGAACCCAGTGCTGCATCTTTTAGACCAGCACTCACCCTGAAAAGTAATTCTAAGCGTACTTATCAGTAACTTGTATTTCTTTCCATAGGAATCCATTGTGTGGCGTTTAGGAGAAAAGTTTCTAAGTGTCCATTTTTGCAACGTACAAATATTCCTCTAAAATCGGCCGAACTACGAATTACAATTTACTCACCTGTTATCATGAGAGAACACAGGGCTGCATCTTTTAGCCCAGCACTGACCCTGAAAAGTAATTCTAAGCGTACTTACCAGTAACTTGTATTTCCTTTGATTGGAATCCATTGTGTGGTTTTCAGCAGAAAAGTTTCTAAGTGTCCATTTTTGAAACGTACAAATATTACTCAAAAATCAGCCGAACTACGAATTCGCTTTACTCACCTGTTCTCAGGAGTGAACCCAGGGATGCATCTTTTAGACCAGCACTGACCCTGAAAAGTAATTCTAAGCGTACTTACCAGTAACTTGTATTTCCTTCCATAGGAATCCATTGTGTGGTTTTCAGCAGAAAAGTTTCTAAGTGTCCATTTTTGAAACGTACAAATGTTCCTTTAAAATCAGCTGAACTACGAATTCCGATTTACTCACCTGTTCTCAGGAGAGAACCCAGTGCTGCATCTTTTAGACCAGCACTGACCCTGAAAAATAATTCTAAGCGTACTTACCAGTAACTTGTATTTCTTTTCATAGGAATCCATTGTGTGGTTTTCAGCAGAAAAGTTTCTAAGTGTCAATTTGTGAAACGTACATATATTCATCTAAAATCAGCTGAACTACGAATTCCAATTTACTCACCGGTTATCAGGAGAAAGCCCAGGGCTGCATCTTTTAGCCCAGCACTGACCCTGAAAAGTAATTCTAAGCGTACTTACCAGTAACTTGTATTTCCTTTGTTTGGAATCCATTGTGTGGTTTTCAGCAGAAAAGTTTCTAAGTGTCAATTTGTGAAACGTACATATATTCATCTAAAATCAGCCGAACTACGAATTCCAATTTACTCACCGGTTATCAGGAGAAAGCCCAGGGCTGCATCTTTTAGCCCAGCACTGACCCTGAAAAGTAATTCTAAGCGTACTTACCAGTAACTTGTATTTCCTTTGTTTGGAATCCATTGTGTGGTTTTCAGCAGAAAAGTTTCTAAGTGTCCATTTTTGAAGCGTACAAATGTTCCTTTAAAATCAGCTGAACTACGAATTCCGATTTACTCACCTGTTCCCAGGAGAGAACCCAGTGCTGCATCTTTTAGACCAGCACTCACCCTGAAAAGTAATTCTAAGCGTACTTATCAGTAACTTGTATTTCTTTCCATAGGAATCCATTGTGTGGTGTTTAGGAGAAAAGTTTCTAAGTGTCCATTTTTGCAACGTACAAATATTCCTCTAAAATCGGCCGAACTACGAATTACAATTTACTCACCTGTTATCATGAGAGAACACAGGGCTTCAACTTTTAGCCCAGCACTGACCCTGAAAAGTAATTCTAAGCGTACTTACCAGTAACTTGTATTTCCTTTGATTGGAATCCATTGTGTGGTTTTCAGCAGAAAAGTTTCTAAGTGTCCATTTTTGAAACGTACAAATATTACTCAAAAATCAGCCGACCTACGAATTCGCTTTACTCACCTGTTCTCAGGAGTGAACCCAGGGATGCATCTTTTAGACCAGCACTCACCCTGAAAAGTAATTCTAAGCGTACTTACCAGTAACTTGTATTTCCTTCCATAGGAATCCATTGTGTGGTTTTCAGCAGAAAAGTTTCTAAGTGTCCATTTTTGAAACGTACAAATGTTCCTTTAAAATCAGCTGAACTACGAATTCCGATTTACTCACCTGTTCTCAGGAGAGAACCCAGTGCTGCATCTTTTAGACCAGCACTATCCCTGAAAAGTAATTCTAAGCGTACTTACCAGTAAATTGTATTTCTTTCCATAGGAATCCATTGTGTGGTTTTCAGCAGAAAAGTTTCTAAGTGTCCATTTTTGAAGCGTACAAATGTTCCTTTAAAATCAGCTGAACTACGAATTCCGATTTACTCATCTGTTCCCAGGAGAGAACCCAGTGCTGCATCTTTTAGACCAGCACTCACCCTGAAAACTAATTCTAAGCGTACTTACCAGTAACTTGTATTTCTTTCCATAGGAATCCATTGTGTGGTTTTCAGCAGAAAAGTTTCGAAGTGTCCACTTTTGAAACGTACAAATATTCCTCTAAAATCAGCCGAACTACGAATTCCAATTTACTCACCTTTTATCAGGAGGGAACCCAGTGCTGCATATTTTAGACCAGCACTGACCCTGAAAAGTAATTCTAAGCATACTTACCAGTAACTTATATTTCTTTCCATAGGAATCCATTGTGTGGTTTTCAGCAGAAAAGTTTCTAAGTGTCCATTTTTGAAACGTACAAATATTCCTCTGAAATTAGCCGAACTACGAATTCCGATTTACTCACCTGTTCTCAGGAGAGAACCCAGTGCTGCATCTTTTAGACAAGCACTGACCCTGAAAAATAATTCTAAGCGTACTTACCAGTACCTTGTATTTACTTCCATAGGAATCCATTGTGTGGTTTTCAGCAGAAAAGTTTCTAAGTGTCCATTTTTGAAACGTACAAATATTCCTCTACAATGAGCCGAACTACGAATTTCAATTTACTCACCTGTTATCAGGAGTGAACCCAGGGCTGCATCTTTTGGCCAAGCACTGACCCTGAAAAGTAATTCTAAGCGTACTTACCAGTAACTTATATTTCTTTCCATAGGAATCCATTGTGTGGTTTTCAGCAGAAAAGTTTCTAAGTGTCCATTTTTGAAACGCAAAAATATTCCTCTAAAATGAGCCGAACTACGAATTTCAATTTACTCACCTGTTATCAGGAGTGAACCCAGGGCTGCATCTTTTGGCCAAGCACTGACCCTGAAAAATAATTCTAAGCGTACTTACCAGTAACTTGTATTTCTTTTCATAGGAATCCATTGTGTGGTTTTCAGCAGAAAAGTTTCTAAGTGTCAATTTGTGAAACGTACATATATTCATCTAAAATCAGCCGAACTACGAATTCCAATTTACTCACCGGTTATCAGGAGAAAGCCCAGGGCTGCATCTTTTAGCCCAGCACTGACCCTGAAAAGTAATTGTAAGCATACTTACCAGTAACTTGTATTTCCTTTGTTTGGAATCCATTGTGTGGTTTTCAGCAGAAAAGTTTCTAAGTGTCAATTTTTGAAACGTACAAATATTCCTCTAAAATCAGCCTAACTACGAATTCCGATTTACTCACCTGTTCTCAGGAGAGAACCCAGTGCTGCATCTTTTAGACCAGCAATGTCCCTGAAAAGTAATTCTAAGCGTACTTACCAGTAAATTGTATTTCTTTCCATAGGAATCCATTGTGTGGTTTTCAGCAGAAAAGTTTCTAAGTGTCCATTTTTGAAGCGTACAAATGTTCCTTTAAAATCAGCTGAACTACGAATTCCGATTTACTCACCTGTTCCCAGGAGAGAACCCAGTGCTGCATCTTTTAGACCAGCACTCACCCTGAAAAGTAATTCTAAGCGTACTTATCAGTAACTTGTATTTCTTTCCATAGGAATCCATTGTGTGGTGTTTAGGAGAAAAGTTTCTAAGTGTCCATTTTTGCAACGTACAAATATTCCTCTAAAATCAGCCGAACTACGAATTACAATTTACTCACCTGTTATCATGAGAGAACACAGGGCTGCATCTTTTAGCCCAGCACTGACCCTGAAAAGTAATTCTAAGCGTACTTACCAGTAACTTGTATTTCCTTTGATTGGAATCCATTGTGTGGTTTTCAGCAGAAAAGTTTCTAAGTGTCCATTTTTGAAACGTACAAATATTACTCAAAAATCAGCCGAACTACGAATTCGCTTTACTCACCTGTTCTCAGGAGTGAACCCAGGGATGCATCTTTTAGACCAGCACTGACCCTGAAAAGTAATTCTAAGCGTACTTACCAGTAACTTGTATTTCCTTCCATAGGAATCCATTGTGTGGTTTTCAGCAGAAAAGTTTCTAAGTGTCCATTTTTGAAACGTACAAATGTTCCTTTAAAATCAGCTGAACTACGAATTCCGATTTACTCACCTGTTCTCAGGAGAGAACCCAGTGCTGCATCTTTTAGACCAGCACTGACCCTGAAAAATAATTCTAAGCGTACTTACCAGTAACTTGTATTTCTTTTCATAGGAATCCATTGTGTGGTTTTCAGCAGAAAAGTTTCTAAGTGTCAATTTGTGAAACGTACATATATTCATCTAAAATCAGCCGAACTACGAATTCCAATTTACTCACCGGTTATCAGGAGAAAGCCCAGGGCTGCATCTTTTAGCCCAGCACTGACCCTGAAAAGTAATTCTAAGCGTACTTACCAGTAACTTGTATTTCCTTTGTTTGGAATCCATTGTGTGGTTTTCAGCAGAAAAGTTTCTAAGTGTCAATTTGTGAAACGTACATATATTCATCTAAAATCAGCCGAACTACGAATTCCAATTTACTCACCGGTTATCAGGAGAAAGCCCAGGGCTGCATCTTTTAGCCCAGCACTGACCCTGAAAAGTAATTCTAAGCGTACTTACCAGTAACTTGTATTTCCTTTGTTTGGAATCCATTGTGTGGTTTTCAGCAGAAAAGTTTCTAAGTGTCCATTTTTGAAGCGTACAAATGTTCCTTTAAAATCAGCTGAACTACGAATTCCGATTTACTCACCTGTTCCCAGGAGAGAACCCAGTGCTGCATCTTTTAGACCAGCACTCACCCTGAAAAGTAATTCTAAGCGTACTTATCAGTAACTTGTATTTCTTTCCATAGGAATCCATTGTGTGGTGTTTAGGAGAAAAGTTTCTAAGTGTCCATTTTTGCAACGTACAAATATTCCTCTAAAATCGGCCGAACTACGAATTACAATTTACTCACCTGTTATCATGAGAGAACACAGGGCTTCAACTTTTAGCCCAGCACTGACCCTGAAAAGTAATTCTAAGCGTACTTACCAGTAACTTGTATTTCCTTTGATTGGAATCCATTGTGTGGTTTTCAGCAGAAAAGTTTCTAAGTGTCCATTTTTGAAACGTACAAATATTACTCAAAAATCAGCCGAACTACGAATTCGCTTTACTCACCTGTTATCAGGAGAGAATCCAGTGCTGCATCTTTTATCCCAGCACTGACCCTGAAAAATAATTCTAAGCATACTTACCAGTAACTTGTATTTCCTTCCATAGGAATGCATTGTGTGCTTTTAAGTAGAAAAGTTTCTAAGTGTCCATTTTTGAAACATACAAATATTCCTCTAAAATCAGCCAAACTACGAATTCCGATTTACTCACCTGTTATCAGGAGAGAACCCAGTGCTGCATCTTTTATCCCAGCACTGACCCTGAAAAATAATTCTAAGCGTACTTACCAGTAACTTGTATTTCTTTCCATAGGACTCCATTGTGTGGTTTTTAGCAAAAAAGTTTTGAAGTGTCCATTTTTTAAATGTACAAGTATTCTTCTAAAATCAGCCGAACTACGAATTCCGATTTATTCACCTGTCCTCAATAGAGAACCCAGTGCTGCATCTTTTAGACCAGCACTGTCCCTGAAAAGTAATTCTAAGCGTACTTACCAGTAAATTGTATTTCTTTCCATAGGAATCCATTGTGTGGTTTTCAGCAGAAAAGTTTCTAAGTGTCCATTTTTGAAGCGTACAAATGTTCCTTTAAAATCAGCTGAACTACGAATTCCGATTTACTCACCTGTTCCCAGGAGAGAACCCAGTGCTGCATCTTTTAGACCAGCACTCACCCTGAAAACTAATTCTAAGCGTACTTACCAGTAACTTGTATTTCTTTCCATAGGAATCCATTGTGTGGTTTTCAGCAGAAAAGTTTCGAAGTGTCCACTTTTGAAACGTACAAATATTCCTCTAAAATCAGCCGAACTATGAATTCCAATTTACTCACCTTTTATCAGGAGGGAACCCAGTGCTGCATCTTTTAGACCAGCACTGACCCTGAAAAGTAATTCTAAGCATACTTACCAGTAACTTATATTTCTTTCCATAGGAATCCATTGTGTGGTTTTCAGCAGAAAAGTTTCTAAGTGTCCATTTTTGAAACGTACAAATATTCCTCTGAAATTAGCCGAACTACGAATTCTGATTTACTCACCTGTTCTCAGAAGAGAACCCAGTGCTGCATCTTTTAGACAAGCACTGACCCTGAAAAATAATTCTAAGCGTACTTACCAGTACCTTGTATTTACTTCCATAGGAATCCATTGTGTGGTTTTCAGCAGAAAAGTTTCTAAGTGTCCATTTTTGAAACGTACAAATGTTCCTTTAAAATCAGCTGAACTACGAATTCCGATTTACTCACCTGTTCTCAGGAGAGAACCCAGTGCTGCATCTTTTAGGCCAGCACTGACCCTGAAAAGTAATTCTAAGCGTACTTATCAGTAACTTGTATTTCTTTCCATAGGAATCCATTGTGTGGTGTTTAGGAGAAAAGTTTCTAAGTGTCCATTTTTGCAACGTACAAATATTCCTCTAAAATCGGCCGAACTACGAATTACAATTTACTCACCTGTTATCATGAGAGAACACAGGGCTGCATCTTTTAGCCCAGCACTGACCCTGAAAAGTAATTCTAAGCGTACTTACCAGTAACTTATATTTCCTTTGATTGGAATCCATTGTGTGGTTTTCAGCAGAAAAGTTTCTAAGTGTCCATTTTTGAAACGTACAAATATTACTCAAAAATCAGCCGAACTACGAATTCGCTTTACTCACCTGTTCTCAGGAGTGAACCCAGGGATGCATCTTTTAGACCAGCACTGACCCTGAAAAGTAATTCTAAGCGTACTTACCAGTAACTTGTATTTCCTTCCATAGGAATCCATTGTGTGGTTTTCAGCAGAAAAGTTTCTAAGTGTCCATTTTTGAAACGTGCAAATGTTCCTTTAAAATCAGCTGAACTACGAATTCCGATTTACTCACCTGTTCTCAGGAGAGAACCCAGTGCTGCATCTTTTAGACCAGCACTGACCCTGAAAAATAATTCTAAGCGTACTTACCAGTAACTTGTATTTCTTTTCATAGGAATCCATTGTGTGGTTTTCAGCAGAAAAGTTTCTAAGTGTCAATTTGTGACACGTACATATATTCATCTAAAATCAGCCGAACTACGAATTCCAATTTACTCACCGGTTATCAGGAGAAAGCCCAGGGCTGCATCTTTTAGCCCAGCACTGACCCTGAAAAGTAATTCTAAGCATACTTACCAGTAACTTGTATTTCCTTTGTTTGGAATCCATTGTGTGGTTTTCAGCAGAAAAGTTTCTAAGTGTCAATTTTTGAAACGTACAAATATTCCTCTAAAATCAGCCTAACTACGAATTCCGATTTACTCACCTGTTCTCAGGAGAGAACCCAGTGCTGCATCTTTTAGACCAGCAATGTCCCTGAAAAGTAATTCTAAGCGTACTTACCAGTAAATTGTATTTCTTTCCATGGGAATCCATTGTGTGGTTTTCAGCAGAAAAGTTTCTAAGTGTCCATTTTTGAAGCGTACAAATGTTCCTTTAAAATCAGCTGAACTACGAATCCTGATTTACTCACCTGTTCCCAGGAGAGAACCCAGTGCTGCATCTTTTAGACCAGCACTCACCCTGAAAAGTAATTCTAAGCGTACTTATCAGTAACTTGTATTTCTTTCCATAGGAATCCATTGTGTGGTGTTTAGGAGAAAAGTTTCTAAGTGTCCATTTTTGCAACGTACAAATATTCCTCTAAAATCGGCCGAACTACGAATTACAATTTACTCACCTGTTATCATGAGAGAACACAGGGCTGCATCTTTTAGCCCAGCACTGACCCTGAAAAGTAATTCTAAGCGTACTTACCAGTAACTTGTATTTCCTTTGATTGGAATCCATTGTGTGGTTTTCAGCAGAAAAGTTTCTAAGTGTCCATTTTTGAAACGTACAAATATTACTCAAAAATCAGCCGAACTACGAATTCGCTTTACTCACCTGTTCTCAGGAGTGAACCCAGGGATGCATCTTTTAGACCAGCACTGACCCTGAAAAGTAATTCTAAGCGTACTTACCAGTAACTTGTATTTCCTTCCATAGGAATCCATTGTGTGGTTTTCAGCAGAAAAGTTTCTAAGTGTCCATTTTTGAAACGTACAAATGTTCCTTTAAAATCAGCTGAACTACGAATTCCGATTTACTCACCTGTTCTCAGGAGAGAACCCAGTGCTGCATCTTTTAGACCAGCACTATCCCTGAAAAGTAATTCTAAGCGTACTTACCAGTAAATTGTATTTCTTTCCATAGGAATCCATTGTGTGGTTTTCAGCAGAAAAGTTTCTAAGTGTCCATTTTTGAAGCGTACAAATGTTCCTTTAAAATCAGCTGAACTACGAATTCCGATTTACTCATCTGTTCCCAGGAGAGAACCCAGTGCTGCATCTTTTAGACCAGCACTCACCCTGAAAACTAATTCTAAGCGTACTTACCAGTAACTTGTATTTCTTTCCATAGGAATCCATTGTGTGGTTTTCAGCAGAAAAGTTTCGAAGTGTCCACTTTTGAAACGTACAAATATTCCTCTAAAATCAGCCGAACTACGAATTCCAATTTACTCACCTTTTATCAGGAGGGAACCCAGTGCTGCATATTTTAGACCAGCACTGACCCTGAAAAGTAATTCTAAGCATACTTACCAGTAACTTATATTTCTTTCCATAGGAATCCATTGTGTGGTTTTCAGCAGAAAAGTTTCTAAGTGTCCATTTTTGAAACGTACAAATATTCCTCTGAAATTAGCCGAACTACGAATTCCGATTTACTCACCTGTTCTCAGGAGAGAACCCAGTGCTGCATCTTTTAGACAAGCACTGACCCTGAAAAATAATTCTAAGCGTACTTACCAGTACCTTGTATTTACTTCCATAGGAATCCATTGTGTGGTTTTCAGCAGAAAAGTTTCTAAGTGTCCATTTTTGAAACGTACAAATATTCCTCTACAATGAGCCGAACTACGAATTTCAATTTACTCACCTGTTATCAGGAGTGAACCCAGGGCTGCATCTTTTGGCCAAGCACTGACCCTGAAAAGTAATTCTAAGCGTACTTACCAGTAACTTATATTTCTTTCCATAGGAATCCATTGTGTGGTTTTCAGCAGAAAAGTTTCTAAGTGTCCATTTTTGAAACGCAAAAATATTCCTCTAAAATGAGCCGAACTACGAATTTCAATTTACTCACCTGTTATCAGGAGTGAACCCAGGGCTGCATCTTTTGGCCAAGCACTGACCCTGAAAAATAATTCTAAGCGTACTTACCAGTAACTTGTATTTCTTTTCATAGGAATCCATTGTGTGGTTTTCAGCAGAAAAGTTTCTAAGTGTCAATTTGTGAAACGTACATATATTCATCTAAAATCAGCCGAACTACGAATTCCAATTTACTCACCGGTTATCAGGAGAAAGCCCAGGGCTGCATCTTTTAGCCCAGCACTGACCCTGAAAAGTAATTCTAAGCATACTTACCAGTAACTTGTATTTGCTTTGTTTGGAATCCATTGTGTGGTTTTCAGCAGAAAAGTTTCTAAGTGTCAATTTTTGAAACGTACAAATATTCCTCTAAAATCAGCCTAACTACGAATTCCGATTTACTCACCTGTTCTCAGGAGAGAACCCAGTGCTGCATCTTTTAGACCAGCAATGTCCCTGAAAAGTAATTCTAAGCGTACTTACCAGTAAATTGTATTTCTTTCCATAGGAATCCATTGTGTGGTTTTCAGCAGAAAAGTTTCTAAGTGTCCATTTTTGAAGCGTACAAATGTTCCTTTAAAATCAGCTGAACTACGAATTCCGATTTACTCACCTGTTCCCAGGAGAGAACCCAGTGCTGCATCTTTTAGACCAGCACTCACCCTGAAAAGTAATTCTAAGCGTACTTATCAGTAACTTGTATTTCTTTCCATAGGAATCCATTGTGTGGTGTTTAGGAGAAAAGTTTCTAAGTGTCCATTTTTGCAACGTACAAATATTCCTCTAAAATCGGCCGAACTACGAATTACAATTTACTCACCTGTTATCATGAGAGAACACAGGGCTGCATCTTTTAGCCCAGCACTGACCCTGAAAAGTAATTCTAAGCGTACTTACCAGTAACTTGTATTTCCTTTGATTGGAATCCATTGTGTGGTTTTCAGCAGAAAAGTTTCTAAGTGTCCATTTTTGAAACGTACAAATATTACTCAAAAATCAGCCGAACTACGAATTCGCTTTACTCACCTGTTCTCAGGAGTGAACCCAGGGATGCATCTTTTAGACCAGCACTGACCCTGAAAAGTAATTCTAAGCGTACTTACCAGTAACTTGTATTTCCTTCCATAGGAATCCATTGTGTGGTTTTCAGCAGAAAAGTTTCTAAGTGTCCATTTTTGAAACGTACAAATGTTCCTTTAAAATCAGCTGAACTACGAATTCCGATTTACTCACCTGTTCTCAGGAGAGAACCCAGTGCTGCATCTTTTAGACCAGCACTGACCCTGAAAAATAATTCTAAGCGTACTTACCAGTAACTTGTATTTCTTTTCATAGGAATCCATTGTGTGGTTTTCAGCAGAAAAGTTTCTAAGTGTCAATTTGTGAAACGTACATATATTCATCTAAAATCAGCCGAACTACGAATTCCAATTTACTCACCGGTTATCAGGAGAAAGCCCAGGGCTGCATCTTTTAGCCCAGCACTGACCCTGAAAAGTAATTCTAAGCGTACTTACCAGTAACTTGTATTTCCTTTGTTTGGAATCCATTGTGTGGTTTTCAGCAGAAAAGTTTCTAAGTGTCAATTTGTGAAACGTACATATATTCATCTAAAATCAGCCGAACTACGAATTCCAATTTACTCACCGGTTATCAGGAGAAAGCCCAGGGCTGCATCTTTTAGCCCAGCACTGACCCTGAAAAGTAATTCTAAGCGTACTTACCAGTAACTTGTATTTCCTTTGTTTGGAATCCATTGTGTGGTTTTCAGCAGAAAAGTTTCTAAGTGTCCATTTTTGAAGCGTACAAATGTTCCTTTAAAATCAGCTGAACTACGAATTCCGATTTACTCACCTGTTCCCAGGAGAGAACCCAGTGCTGCATCTTTTAGACCAGCACTCACCCTGAAAAGTAATTCTAAGCGTACTTATCAGTAACTTGTATTTCTTTCCATAGGAATCCATTGTGTGGTGTTTAGGAGAAAAGTTTCTAAGTGTCCATTTTTGCAACGTACAAATATTCCTCTAAAATCGGCCGAACTACGAATTACAATTTACTCACCTGTTATCATGAGAGAACACAGGGCTTCAACTTTTAGCCCAGCACTGACCCTGAAAAGTAATTCTAAGCGTACTTACCAGTAACTTGTATTTCCTTTGATTGGAATCCATTGTGTGGTTTTCAGCAGAAAAGTTTCTAAGTGTCCATTTTTGAAACGTACAAATATTACTCAAAAATCAGCCGACCTACGAATTCGCTTTACTCACCTGTTCTCAGGAGTGAACCCAGGGATGCATCTTTTAGACCAGCACTCACCCTGAAAAGTAATTCTAAGCGTACTTACCAGTAACTTGTATTTCCTTCCATAGGAATCCATTGTGTGGTTTTCAGCAGAAAAGTTTCTAAGTGTCCATTTTTGAAACGTACAAATGTTCCTTTAAAATCAGCTGAACTACGAATTCCGATTTACTCACCTGTTCTCAGGAGAGAACCCAGTGCTGCATCTTTTAGACCAGCACTATCCCTGAAAAGTAATTCTAAGCGTACTTACCAGTAAATTGTATTTCTTTCCATAGGAATCCATTGTGTGGTTTTCAGCAGAAAAGTTTCTAAGTGTCCATTTTTGAAGCATACAAATGTTCCTTTAAAATCAGCTGAACTACGAATTCCGATTTACTCATCTGTTCCCAGGAGAGAACCCAGTGCTGCATCTTTTAGACCAGCACTCACCCTGAAAACTAATTCTAAGCGTACTTACCAGTAACTTGTATTTCTTTCCATAGGAATCCATTGTGTGGTTTTCAGCAGAAAAGTTTCGAAGTGTCCACTTTTGAAACGTACAAATATTCCTCTAAAATCAGCCGAACTACGAATTCCAATTTACTCACCTTTTATCAGGAGGGAACCCAGTGCTGCATATTTTAGACCAGCACTGACCCTGAAAAGTAATTCTAAGCATACTTACCAGTAACTTATATTTCTTTCCATAGGAATCCATTGTGTGGTTTTCAGCAGAAAAGTTTCTAAGTGTCCATTTTTGAAACGTACAAATATTCCTCTGAAATTAGCCGAACTACGAATTCCGATTTACTCACCTGTTCTCAGGAGAGAACCCAGTGCTGCATCTTTTAGACAAGCACTGACCCTGAAAAATAATTCTAAGCGTACTTACCAGTACCTTGTATTTACTTCCATAGGAATCCATTGTGTGGTTTTCAGCAGAAAAGTTTCTAAGTGTCCATTTTTGAAACGTACAAATATGCCTCTACAATGAGCCGAACTACGAATTTCAATTTACTCACCTGTTATCAGGAGTGAACCCAGGGCTGCATCTTTTGGCCAAGCACTGACCCTGAAAAGTAATTCTAAGCGTACTTACCAGTAACTTATATTTCTTTCCATAGGAATCCATTGTGTGGTTTTCAGCAGAAAAGTTTCTAAGTGTCCATTTTTGAAACGCAAAAATATTCCTCTAAAATGAGCCGAACTACGAATTTCAATTTACTCACCTGTTATCAGGAGTGAACCCAGGGCTGCATCTTTTGGCCAAGCACTGACCCTGAAAAATAATTCTAAGCGTACTTACCAGTAACTTGTATTTCTTTTCATAGGAATCCATTGTGTGGTTTTCAGCAGAAAAGTTTCTAAGTGTCAATTTGTGAAACGTACATATATTCATCTAAAATCAGCCGAACTACGAATTCCAATTTACTCACCGGTTATCAGGAGAAAGCCCAGGGCTGCATCTTTTAGCCCAGCACTGACCCTGAAAAGTAATTCTAAGCATACTTACCAGTAACTTGTATTTCCTTTGTTTGGAATCCATTGTGTGGTTTTCAGCAGAAAAGTTTCTAAGTGTCAATTTTTGAAACGTACAAATATTCCTCTAAAATCAGCCTAACTACGAATTCCGATTTACTCACCTGTTCTCAGGAGAGAACCCAGTGCTGCATCTTTTAGACCAGCAATGTCCCTGAAAAGTAATTCTAAGCGTACTTACCAGTAAATTGTATTTCTTTCCATAGGAATCCATTGTGTGGTTTTCAGCAGAAAAGTTTCTAAGTGTCCATTTTTGAAGCGTACAAATGTTCCTTTAAAATCAGCTGAACTACGAATTCCGATTTACTCACCTGTTCCCAGGAGAGAACCCAGTGCTGCATCTTTTAGACCAGCACTCACCCTGAAAAGTAATTCTAAGCGTACTTATCAGTAACTTGTATTTCTTTCCATAGGAATCCATTGTGTGGTGTTTAGGAGAAAAGTTTCTAAGTGTCCATTTTTGCAACGTACAAATATTCCTCTAAAATCGGCCGAACTACGAATTACAATTTACTCACCTGTTATCATGAGAGAACACAGGGCTGCATCTTTTAGCCCAGCACTGACCCTGAAAAGTAATTCTAAGCGTACTTACCAGTAACTTGTATTTCCTTCCATAGGAATCCATTGTGTGGTTTTCAGCAGAAAAGTTTCTAAGTGTCCATTTTTGAAACGTACAAATGTTCCTTTAAAATCAGCTGAACTACGAATTCCGATTTACTCACCTGTTCTCAGGAGAGAACCCAGTGCTGCATCTTTTAGACCAGCACTGACCCTGAAAAATAATTCTAAGCGTACTTACCAGTAACTTGTATTTCTTTTCATAGGAATCCATTGTGTGGTTTTCAGCAGAAAAGTTTCTAAGTGTCAATTTGTGAAACGTACATATATTCATCTAAAATCAGCCGAACTACGAATTCCAATTTACTCACCGGTTATCAGGAGAAAGCCCAGGGCTGCATCTTTTAGCCCAGCACTGACCCTGAAAAGTAATTCTAAGCGTACTTACCAGTAACTTGTATTTCCTTTGTTTGGAATCCATTGTGTGGTTTTCAGCAGAAAAGTTTCTAAGTGTCAATTTGTGAAACGTACATATATTCATCTAAAATCAGCCGAACTACGAATTCCAATTTACTCACCGGTTATCAGGAGAAAGCCCAGGGCTGCATCTTTTAGCCCAGCACTGACCCTGAAAAGTAATTCTAAGCGTACTTACCAGTAACTTGTATTTCCTTTGTTTGGAATCCATTGTGTGGTTTTCAGCAGAAAAGTTTCTAAGTGTCCATTTTTGAAGCGTACAAATGTTCCTTTAAAATCAGCTGAACTACGAATTCCGATTTACTCACCTGTTCCCAGGAGAGAACCCAGTGCTGCATCTTTTAGACCAGCACTCACCCTGAAAAGTAATTCTAAGCGTACTTATCAGTAACTTGTATTTCTTTCCAAAGGAATCCATTGTGTGGTGTTTAGGAGAAAAGTTTCTAAGTGTCCATTTTTGCAACGTACAAATATTCCTCTAAAATCGGCCGAACTACGAATTACAATTTACTCACCTGTTATCATGAGAGAACACAGGGCTGCATCTTTTAGCCCAGCACTGACCCTGAAAAGTAATTCTAAGCGTACTTACCAGTAACTTGTATTTCCTTTGATTGGAATCCATTGTGTGGTTTTCAGCAGAAAAGTTTCTAAGTGTCCATTTTTGAAACGTACAAATATTACTCAAAAATCAGCCGAACTACGAATTCGCTTTACTCACCTGTTCTCAGGAGTGAACCCAGGGATGCATCTTTTAGACCAGCACTGACCCTGAAAAGTAATTCTAAGCGTACTTACCAGTAACTTGTATTTCCTTCCATAGGAATCCATTGTGTGGTTTTCAGCAGAAAAGTTTCTAAGTGTCCATTTTTGAAACGTACAAATGTTCCTTTAAAATCAGCTGAACTACGAATTCCGATTTACTCACCTGTTCTCAGGAGAGAACCCAGTGCTGCATCTTTTAGACCAGCACTATCCCTGAAAAGTAATTCTAAGCGTACTTACCAGTAAATTGTATTTCTTTCCATAGGAATCCATTGTGTGGTTTTCAGCAGAAAAGTTTCTAAGTGTCCATTTTTGAAGCGTACAAATGTTCCTTTAAAATCAGCTGAACTACGAATTCCGATTTACTCATCTGTTCCCAGGAGAGAACCCAGTGCTGCATCTTTTAGACCAGCACTCACCCTGAAAACTAATTCTAAGCGTACTTACCAGTAACTTGTATTTCTTTCCATAGGAATCCATTGTGTGGTTTTCAGCAGAAAAGTTTCGAAGTGTCCACTTTTGAAACGTACAAATATTCCTCTAAAATCAGCCGAACTACGAATTCCAATTTACTCACCTTTTATCAGGAGGGAACCCAGTGCTGCATATTTTAGACCAGCACTGACCCTGAAAAGTAATTCTAAGCATACTTACCAGTAACTTATATTTCTTTCCATAGGAATCCATTGTGTGGTTTTCAGCAGAAAAGTTTCTAAGTGTCCATTTTTGAAACGTACAAATATTCCTCTGAAATTAGCCGAACTACGAATTCCGATTTACTCACCTGTTCTCAGGAGAGAACCCAGTGCTGCATCTTTTAGACAAGCACTGACCCTGAAAAATAATTCTAAGCGTACTTACCAGTACTTTGTATTTACTTCCATAGGAATCCATTGTGTGGTTTTCAGCAGAAAAGTTTCTAAGTGTCCATTTTTGAAACGTACAAATATTCCTCTACAATGAGCCGAACTACGAATTTCAATTTACTCACCTGTTATCAGGAGTGAACCCAGGGCTGCATCTTTTGGCCAAGCACTGACCCTGAAAAGTAATTCTAAGCGTACTTACCAGTAACTTATATTTCTTTCCATAGGAATCCATTGTGTGGTTTTCAGCAGAAAAGTTTCTAAGTGTCCATTTTTGAAACGCAAAAATATTCCTCTAAAATGAGCCGAACTACGAATTTCAATTTACTCACCTGTTATCAGGAGTGAACCCAGGGCTGCATCTTTTGGCCAAGCACTGACCCTGAAAAATAATTCTAAGCGTACTTACCAGTAACTTGTATTTCTTTTCATAGGAATCCATTGTGTGGTTTTCAGCAGAAAAGTTTCTAAGTGTCAATTTGTGAAACGTACATATATTCATCTAAAATCAGCCGAACTACGAATTCCAATTTACTCACCGGTTATCAGGAGAAAGCCCAGGGCTGCATCTTTTAGCCCAGCACTGACCCTGAAAAGTAATTCTAAGCATACTTACCAGTAACTTGTATTTCCTTTGTTTGGAATCCATTGTGTGGTTTTCAGCAGAAAAGTTTCTAAGTGTCAATTTTTGAAACGTACAAATATTCCTCTAAAATCAGCCTAACTACGAATTCCGATTTACTCACCTGTTCTCAGGAGAGAACCCAGTGCTGCATCTTTTAGACCAGCAATGTCCCTGAAAAGTAATTCTAAGCGTACTTACCAGTAAATTGTATTTCTTTCCATAGGAATCCATTGTGTGGTTTTCAGCAGAAAAGTTTCTAAGTGTCCATTTTTGAAGCGTACAAATGTTCCTTTAAAATCAGCTGAACTACGAATTCCGATTTACTCACCTGTTCCCAGGAGAGAACCCAGTGCTGCATCTTTTAGACCAGCACTCACCCTGAAAAGTAATTCTAAGCGTACTTATCAGTAACTTGTATTTCTTTCCATAGGAATCCATTGTGTGGTGTTTAGGAGAAAAGTTTCTAAGTGTCCATTTTTGCAACGTACAAATATTCCTCTAAAATCGGCCGAACTACGAATTACAATTTACTCACCTGTTATCATGAGAGAACACAGGGCTGCATCTTTTAGCCCAGCACTGACCCTGAAAAGTAATTCTAAGCGTACTTACCAGTAACTTGTATTTCCTTTGATTGGAATCCATTGTGTGGTTTTCAGCAGAAAAGTTTCTAAGTGTCCATTTTTGAAACGTACAAATATTACTCAAAAATCAGCCGAACTACGAATTCGCTTTACTCACCTGTTCTCAGGAGTGAACCCAGGGATGCATCTTTTAGACCAGCACTGACCCTGAAAAGTAATTCTAAGCGTACTTACCAGTAACTTGTATTTCCTTCCATAGGAATCCATTGTGTGGTTTTCAGCAGAAAAGTTTCTAAGTGTCCATTTTTGAAACGTACAAATGTTCCTTTAAAATCAGCTGAACTACGAATTCCGATTTACTCACCTGTTCTCAGGAGAGAACCCAGTGCTGCATCTTTTAGACCAGCACTGACCCTGAAAAATAATTCTAAGCGTACTTACCAGTAACTTGTATTTCTTTTCATAGGAATCCATTGTGTGGTTTTCAGCAGAAAAGTTTCTAAGTGTCAATTTGTGAAACGTACATATATTCATCTAAAATCAGCCGAACTACGAATTCCAATTTACTCACCGGTTATCAGGAGAAAGCCCAGGGCTGCATCTTTTAGCCCAGCACTGACCCTGAAAAGTAATTCTAAGCGTACTTACCAGTAACTTGTATTTCCTTTGTTTGGAATCCATTGTGTGGTTTTCAGCAGAAAAGTTTCTAAGTGTCAATTTGTGAAACGTACATATATTCATCTAAAATCAGCCGAACTACGAATTCCAATTTACTCACCGGTTATCAGGAGAAAGCCCAGGGCTGCATCTTTTAGCCCAGCACTGACCCTGAAAAGTAATTCTAAGCGTACTTACCAGTAACTTGTATTTCCTTTGTTTGGAATCCATTGTGTGGTTTTCAGCAGAAAAGTTTCTAAGTGTCCATTTTTGAAGCGTACAAATGTTCCTTTAAAATCAGCTGAACTACGAATTCCGATTTACTCACCTGTTCCCAGGAGAGAACCCAGTGCTGCATCTTTTAGACCAGCACTCACCCTGAAAAGTAATTCTAAGCGTACTTATCAGTAACTTGTATTTCTTTCCATAGGAATCCATTGTGTGGTGTTTAGGAGAAAAGTTTCTAAGTGTCCATTTTTGCAACGTACAAATATTCCTCTAAAATCGGCCGAACTACGAATTACAATTTACTCACCTGTTATCATGAGAGAACACAGGGCTTCAACTTTTAGCCCAGCACTGACCCTGAAAAGTAATTCTAAGCGTACTTACCAGTAACTTGTATTTCCTTTGATTGGAATCCATTGTGTGGTTTTCAGCAGAAAAGTTTCTAAGTGTCCATTTTTGAAACGTACAAATATTACTCAAAAATCAGCCGACCTACGAATTCGCTTTACTCACCTGTTCTCAGGAGTGAACCCAGGGATGCATCTTTTAAACCAGCACTCACCCTGAAAAGTAATTCTAAGCGTACTTACCAGTAACTTGTATTTCCTTCCATAGGAATCCATTGTGTGGTTTTCAGCAGAAAAGTTTCTAAGTGTCCATTTTTGAAACGTACAAATGTTCCTTTAAAATCAGCTGAACTACGAATTCCGATTTACTCACCTGTTCTCAGGAGAGAACCCAGTGCTGCATCTTTTAGACCAGCACTATCCCTGAAAAGTAATTCTAAGCGTACTTACCAGTAAATTGTATTTCTTTCCATAGGAATCCATTGTGTGGTTTTCAGCAGAAAAGTTTCTAAGTGTCCATTTTTGAAGCGTACAAATGTTCCTTTAAAATCAGCTGAACTACGAATTCCGATTTACTCATCTGTTCCCAGGAGAGAACCCAGTGCTGCATCTTTTAGACCAGCACTCACCCTGAAAACTAATTCTAAGCGTACTTACCAGTAACTTGTATTTCTTTCCATAGGAATCCATTGTGTGGTTTTCAGCAGAAAAGTTTCGAAGTGTCCACTTTTGAAACGTACAAATATTCCTCTAAAATCAGCCGAACTACGAATTCCAATTTACTCACCTTTTATCAGGAGGGAACCCAGTGCTGCATATTTTAGACCAGCACTGACCCTGAAAAGTAATTCTAAGCATACTTACCAGTAACTTATATTTCTTTCCATAGGAATCCATTGTGTGGTTTTCAGCAGAAAAGTTTCTAAGTGTCCATTTTTGAAACGTACAAATATTCCTCTGAAATTAGCCGAACTACGAATTCCGATTTACTCACCTGTTCTCAGGAGAGAACCCAGTGCTGCATCTTTTAGACAAGCACTGACCCTGAAAAATAATTCTAAGCGTACTTACCAGTACCTTGTATTTACTTCCATAGGAATCCATTGTGTGGTTTTCAGCAGAAAAGTTTCTAAGTGTCCATTTTTGAAACGTACAAATATGCCTCTACAATGAGCCGAACTACGAATTTCAATTTACTCACCTGTTATCAGGAGTGAACCCAGGGCTGCATCTTTTGGCCAAGCACTGACCCTGAAAAGTAATTCTAAGCGTACTTACCAGTAACTTATATTTCTTTCCATAGGAATCCATTGTGTGGTTTTCAGCAGAAAAGTTTCTAAGTGTCCATTTTTGAAACGCAAAAATATTCCTCTAAAATGAGCCGAACTACGAATTTCAATTTACTCACCTGTTATCAGGAGTGAACCCAGGGCTGCATCTTTTGGCCAAGCACTGACCCTGAAAAATAATTCTAAGCGTACTTACCAGTAACTTGTATTTCTTTTCATAGGAATCCATTGTGTGGTTTTCAGCAGAAAAGTTTCTAAGTGTCAATTTGTGAAACGTACATATATTCATCTAAAATCAGCCGAACTACGAATTCCAATTTACTCACCGGTTATCAGGAGAAAGCCCAGGGCTGCATCTTTTAGCCCAGCACTGACCCTGAAAAGTAATTCTAAGCATACTTACCAGTAACTTGTATTTCCTTTGTTTGGAATCCATTGTGTGGTTTTCAGCAGAAAAGTTTCTAAGTGTCAATTTTTGAAACGTACAAATATTCCTCTAAAATCAGCCTAACTACGAATTCCGATTTACTCACCTGTTCTCAGGAGAGAACCCAGTGCTGCATCTTTTAGACCAGCAATGTCCCTGAAAAGTAATTCTAAGCGTACTTACCAGTAAATTGTATTTCTTTCCATAGGAATCCATTGTGTGGTTTTCAGCAGAAAAGTTTCTAAGTGTCCATTTTTGAAGCGTACAAATGTTCCTTTAAAATCAGCTGAACTACGAATTCCGATTTACTCACCTGTTCCCAGGAGAGAACCCAGTGCTGCATCTTTTAGACCAGCACTCACCCTGAAAAGTAATTCTAAGCGTACTTATCAGTAACTTGTATTTCTTTCCATAGGAATCCATTGTGTGGTGTTTAGGAGAAAAGTTTCTAAGTGTCCATTTTTGCAACGTACAAATATTCCTCTAAAATCGGCCGAACTACGAATTACAATTTACTCACCTGTTATCATGAGAGAACACAGGGCTGCATCTTTTAGCCCAGCACTGACCCTGAAAAGTAATTCTAAGCGTACTTACCAGTAACTTGTATTTCCTTTGATTGGAATCCATTGTGTGGTTTTCAGCAGAAAAGTTTCTAAGTGTCCATTTTTGAAACGTACAAATATTACTCAAAAATCAGCCGAACTACGAATTCGCTTTACTCACCTGTTCTCAGGAGTGAACCCAGGGATGCATCTTTTAGACCAGCACTGACCCTGAAAAGTAATTCTAAGCGTACTTACCAGTAACTTGTATTTCCTTCCATAGGAATCCATTGTGTGGTTTTCAGCAGAAAAGTTTCTAAGTGTCCATTTTTGAAACGTACAAATGTTCCTTTAAAATCAGCTGAACTACGAATTCCGATTTACTCACCTGTTCTCAGGAGAGAACCCAGTGCTGCATCTTTTAGACCAGCACTATCCCTGAAAAGTAATTCTAAGCGTACTTACCAGTAAATTGTATTTCTTTCCATAGGAATCCATTGTGTGGTTTTCAGCAGAAAAGTTTCTAAGTGTCCATTTTTGAAGCGTACAAATGTTCCTTTAAAATCAGCTGAACTACGAATTCCGATTTACTCATCTGTTCCCAGGAGAGAACCCAGTGCTGCATCTTTTAGACCAGCACTCACCCTGAAAACTAATTCTAAGCGTACTTACCAGTAACTTGTATTTCTTTCCATAGGAATCCATTGTGTGGTTTTCAGCAGAAAAGTTTCGAAGTGTCCACTTTTGAAACGTACAAATATTCCTCTAAAATCAGCCGAACTACGAATTCCAATTTACTCACCTTTTATCAGGAGGGAACCCAGTGCTGCATATTTTAGACCAGCACTGACCCTGAAAAGTAATTCTAAGCATACTTACCAGTAACTTATATTTCTTTCCATAGGAATCCATTGTGTGGTTTTCAGCAGAAAAGTTTCTAAGTGTCCATTTTTGAAACGTACAAATATTCCTCTGAAATTAGCCGAACTACGAATTCCGATTTACTCACCTGTTCTCAGGAGAGAACCCAGTGCTGCATCTTTTAGACAAGCACTGACCCTGAAAAATAATTCTAAGCGTACTTACCAGTACCTTGTATTTACTTCCATAGGAATTCATTGTGTGGTTTTCAGCAGAAAAGTTTCTAAGTGTCCATTTTTGAAACGTACAAATATTCCTCTACAATGAGCCGAACTACGAATTTCAATTTACTCACCTGTTATCAGGAGTGAACCCAGGGCTGCATCTTTTGGCCAAGCACTGACCCTGAAAAGTAATTCTAAGCGTACTTACCAGTAACTTATATTTCTTTCCATAGGAATCCATTGTGTGGTTTTCAGCAGAAAAGTTTCTAAGTGTCCATTTTTGAAACGCAAAAATATTCCTCTAAAATGAGCCGAACTACGAATTTCAATTTACTCACCTGTTATCAGGAGTGAACCCAGGGCTGCATCTTTTGGCCAAGCACTGACCCTGAAAAATAATTCTAAGCGTACTTACCAGTAACTTGTATTTCTTTTCATAGGAATCCATTGTGTGGTTTTCAGCAGAAAAGTTTCTAAGTGTCAATTTGTGAAACGTACATATATTCATCTAAAATCAGCCGAACTACGAATTCCAATTTACTCACCGGTTATCAGGAGAAAGCCCAGGGCTGCATCTTTTAGCCCAGCACTGACCCTGAAAAGTAATTCTAAGCGTACTTACCAGTAACTTGTATTTCCTTTGTTTGGAATCCATTGTGTGGTTTTCAGCAGAAAAGTTTCTAAGTGTCAATTTGTGAAACGTACATATATTCATCTAAAATCAGCCGAACTACGAATTCCAATTTACTCACCGGTTATCAGGAGAAAGCCCAGGGCTGCATCTTTTAGCCCAGCACTGACCCTGAAAAGTAATTCTAAGCGTACTTACCAGTAACTTGTATTTCCTTTGTTTGGAATCCATTGTGTGGTTTTCAGCAGAAAAGTTTCTAAGTGTCCATTTTTGAAGCGTACAAATGTTCCTTTAAAATCAGCTGAACTACGAATTCCGATTTACTCACCTGTTCCCAGGAGAGAACCCAGTGCTGCATCTTTTAGACCAGCACTCACCCTGAAAAGTAATTCTAAGCGTACTTATCAGTAACTTGTATTTCTTTCCATAGGAATCCATTGTGTGGTGTTTAGGAGAAAAGTTTCTAAGTGTCCATTTTTGCAACGTACAAATATTCCTCTAAAATCGGCCGAACTACGAATTACAATTTACTCACCTGTTATCATGAGAGAACACAGGGCTGCATCTTTTAGCCCAGCACTGACCCTGAAAAGTAATTCTAAGCGTACTTACCAGTAACTTGTATTTCCTTTGATTGGAATCCATTGTGTGGTTTTCAGCAGAAAAGTTTCTAAGTGTCCATTTTTGAAACGTACAAATATTACTCAAAAATCAGCCGAACTACGAATTCGCTTTACTCACCTGTTCTCAGGAGTGAACCCAGGGATGCATCTTTTAGACCAGCACTGACCCTGAAAAGTAATTCTAAGCGTACTTACCAGTAACTTGTATTTCCTTCCATAGGAATCCATTGTGTGGTTTTCAGCAGAAAAGTTTCTAAGTGTCCATTTTTGAAACGTACAAATGTTCCTTTAAAATCAGCTGAACTACGAATTCCGATTTACTCACCTGTTCTCAGGAGAGAACCCAGTGCTGCATCTTTTAGACCAGCACTGACCCTGAAAAATAATTCTAAGCGTACTTACCAGTAACTTGTATTTCTTTTCATAGGAATCCATTGTGTGGTTTTCAGCAGAAAAGTTTCTAAGTGTCAATTTGTGAAACGTACATATATTCATCTAAAATCAGCCGAACTACGAATTCCAATTTACTCACCGGTTATCAGGAGAAAGCCCAGGGCTGCATCTTTTAGCCCAGCACTGACCCTGAAAAGTAATTCTAAGCGTACTTACCAGTAACTTGTATTTCCTTTGTTTGGAATCCATTGTGTGGTTTTCAGCAGAAAAGTTTCTAAGTGTCAATTTGTGAAACGTACATATATTCATCTAAAATCAGCCGAACTACGAATTCCAATTTACTCACCGGTTATCAGGAGAAAGCCCAGGGCTGCATCTTTTAGCCCAGCACTGACCCTGAAAAGTAATTCTAAGCGTACTTACCAGTAACTTGTATTTCCTTTGTTTGGAATCCATTGTGTGGTTTTCAGCAGAAAAGTTTCTAAGTGTCCATTTTTGAAGCGTACAAATGTTCCTTTAAAATCAGCTGAACTACGAATTCCGATTTACTCACCTGTTCCCAGGAGAGAACCCAGTGCTGCATCTTTTAGACCAGCACTCACCCTGAAAAGTAATTCTAAGCGTACTTATCAGTAACTTGTATTTCTTTCCAAAGGAATCCATTGTGTGGTGTTTAGGAGAAAAGTTTCTAAGTGTCCATTTTTGCAACGTACAAATATTCCTCTAAAATCGGCCGAACTACGAATTACAATTTACTCACCTGTTATCATGAGAGAACACAGGGCTGCATCTTTTAGCCCAGCACTGACCCTGAAAAGTAATTCTAAGCGTACTTACCAGTAACTTGTATTTCCTTTGATTGGAATCCATTGTGTGGTTTTCAGCAGAAAAGTTTCTAAGTGTCCATTTTTGAAACGTACAAATATTACTCAAAAATCAGCCGAACTACGAATTCGCTTTACTCACCTGTTCTCAGGAGTGAACCCAGGGATGCATCTTTTAGACCAGCACTGACCCTGAAAAGTAATTCTAAGCGTACTTACCAGTAACTTGTATTTCCTTCCATAGGAATCCATTGTGTGGTTTTCAGCAGAAAAGTTTCTAAGTGTCCATTTTTGAAACGTACAAATGTTCCTTTAAAATCAGCTGAACTACGAATTCCGATTTACTCACCTGTTCTCAGGAGAGAACCCAGTGCTGCATCTTTTAGACCAGCACTATCCCTGAAAAGTAATTCTAAGCGTACTTACCAGTAAATTGTATTTCTTTCCATAGGAATCCATTGTGTGGTTTTCAGCAGAAAAGTTTCTAAGTGTCCATTTTTGAAGCGTACAAATGTTCCTTTAAAATCAGCTGAACTACGAATTCCGATTTACTCATCTGTTCCCAGGAGAGAACCCAGTGCTGCATCTTTTAGACCAGCACTCACCCTGAAAACTAATTCTAAGCGTACTTACCAGTAACTTGTATTTCTTTCAATAGGAATCCATTGTGTGGTTTTCAGCAGAAAAGTTTCGAAGTGTCCACTTTTGAAACGTACAAATATTCCTCTAAAATCAGCCGAACTACGAATTCCAATTTACTCACCTTTTATCAGGAGGGAACCCAGTGCTGCATATTTTAGACCAGCACTGACCCTGAAAAGTAATTCTAAGCATACTTACCAGTAACTTATATTTCTTTCCATAGGAATCCATTGTGTGGTTTTCAGCAGAAAAGTTTCTAAGTGTCCATTTTTGAAACGTACAAATATTCCTCTGAAATTAGCCGAACTACGAATTCCGATTTACTCACCTGTTCTCAGGAGAGAACCCAGTGCTGCATCTTTTAGACAAGCACTGACCCTGAAAAATAATTCTAAGCGTACTTACCAGTACCTTGTATTTACTTCCATAGGAATCCATTGTGTGGTTTTCAGCAGAAAAGTTTCTAAGTGTCCATTTTTGAAACGTACAAATATTCCTCTACAATGAGCCGAACTACGAATTTCAATTTACTCACCTGTTATCAGGAGTGAACCCAGGGCTGCATCTTTTGGCCAAGCACTGACCCTGAAAAGTAATTCTAAGCGTACTTACCAGTAACTTATATTTCTTTCCATAGGAATCCATTGTGTGGTTTTCAGCAGAAAAGTTTCTAAGTGTCCATTTTTGAAACGCAAAAATATTCCTCTAAAATGAGCCGAACTACGAATTTCAATTTACTCACCTGTTATCAGGAGTGAACCCAGGGCTGCATCTTTTGGCCAAGCACTGACCCTGAAAAATAATTCTAAGCGTACTTACCAGTAACTTGTATTTCTTTTCATAGGAATCCATTGTGTGGTTTTCAGCAGAAAAGTTTCTAAGTGTCAATTTGTGAAACGTACATATATTCATCTAAAATCAGCCGAACTACGAATTCCAATTTACTCACCGGTTATCAGGAGAAAGCCCAGGGCTGCATCTTTTAGCCCAGCACTGACCCTGAAAAGTAATTCTAAGCATACTTACCAGTAACTTGTATTTCCTTTGTTTGGAATCCATTGTGTGGTTTTCAGCAGAAAAGTTTCTAAGTGTCAATTTTTGAAACGTACAAATATTCCTCTAAAATCAGCCTAACTACGAATTCCGATTTACTCACCTGTTCTCAGGAGAGAACCCAGTGCTGCATCTTTTAGACCAGCAATGTCCCTGAAAAGTAATTCTAAGCGTACTTACCAGTAAATTGTATTTCTTTCCATAGGAATCCATTGTGTGGTTTTCAGCAGAAAAGTTTCTAAGTGTCCATTTTTGAAGCGTACAAATGTTCCTTTAAAATCAGCTGAACTACGAATTCCGATTTACTCACCTGTTCCCAGGAGAGAACCCAGTGCTGCATCTTTTAGACCAGCACTCACCCTGAAAAGTAATTCTAAGCGTACTTATCAGTAACTTGTATTTCTTTCCATAGGAATCCATTGTGTGGTGTTTAGGAGAAAAGTTTCTAAGTGTCCATTTTTGCAACGTACAAATATTCCTCTAAAATCGGCCGAACTACGAATTACAATTTACTCACCTGTTATCATGAGAGAACACAGGGCTGCATCTTTTAGCCCAGCACTGACCCTGAAAAGTAATTCTAAGCGTACTTACCAGTAACTTGTATTTCCTTTGATTGGAATCCATTGTGTGGTTTTCAGCAGAAAAGTTTCTAAGTGTCCATTTTTGAAACGTACAAATATTACTCAAAAATCAGCCGAACTACGAATTCGCTTTACTCACCTGTTCTCAGGAGTGAACCCAGGGATGCATCTTTTAGACCAGCACTGACCCTGAAAAGTAATTCTAAGCGTACTTACCAGTAACTTGTATTTCCTTCCATAGGAATCCATTGTGTGGTTTTCAGCAGAAAAGTTTCTAAGTGTCCATTTTTGAAACGTACAAATGTTCCTTTAAAATCAGCTGAACTACGAATTCCGATTTACTCACCTGTTCTCAGGAGAGAACCCAGTGCTGCATCTTTTAGACCAGCACTGACCCTGAAAAATAATTCTAAGCGTACTTACCAGTAACTTGTATTTCTTTTCATAGGAATCCATTGTGTGGTTTTCAGCAGAAAAGTTTCTAAGTGTCAATTTGTGAAACGTACATATATTCATCTAAAATCAGCCGAACTACGAATTCCAATTTACTCACCGGTTATCAGGAGAAAGCCCAGGGCTGCATCTTTTAGCCCAGCACTGACCCTGAAAAGTAATTCTAAGCGTACTTACCAGTAACTTGTATTTCCTTTGTTTGGAATCCATTGTGTGGTTTTCAGCAGAAAAGTTTCTAAGTGTCAATTTGTGAAACGTACATATATTCATCTAAAATCAGCCGAACTACGAATTCCAATTTACTCACCGGTTATCAGGAGAAAGCCCAGGGCTGCATCTTTTAGCCCAGCACTGACCCTGAAAAGTAATTCTAAGCGTACTTACCAGTAACTTGTATTTCCTTTGTTTGGAATCCATTGTGTGGTTTTCAGCAGAAAAGTTTCTAAGTGTCCATTTTTGAAGCGTACAAATGTTCCTTTAAAATCAGCTGAACTACGAATTCCGATTTACTCACCTGTTCCCAGGAGAGAACCCAGTGCTGCATCTTTTAGACCAGCACTCACCCTGAAAAGTAATTCTAAGCGTACTTATCAGTAACTTGTATTTCTTTCCAAAGGAATCCATTGTGTGGTGTTTAGGAGAAAAGTTTCTAAGTGTCCATTTTTGCAACGTACAAATATTCCTCTAAAATCGGCCGAACTACGAATTACAATTTACTCACCTGTTATCATGAGAGAACACAGGGCTGCATCTTTTAGCCCAGCACTGACCCTGAAAAGTAATTCTAAGCGTACTTACCAGTAACTTGTATTTCCTTTGATTGGAATCCATTGTGTGGTTTTCAGCAGAAAAGTTTCTAAGTGTCCATTTTTGAAACGTACAAATATTACTCAAAAATCAGCCGAACTACGAATTCGCTTTACTCACCTGTTCTCAGGAGTGAACCCAGGGATGCATCTTTTAGACCAGCACTGACCCTGAAAAGTAATTCTAAGCGTACTTACCAGTAACTTGTATTTCCTTCCATAGGAATCCATTGTGTGGTTTTCAGCAGAAAAGTTTCTAAGTGTCCATTTTTGAAACGTACAAATGTTCCTTTAAAATCAGCTGAACTACGAATTCCGATTTACTCACCTGTTCTCAGGAGAGAACCCAGTGCTGCATCTTTTAGACCAGCACTATCCCTGAAAAGTAATTCTAAGCGTACTTACCAGTAAATTGTATTTCTTTCCATAGGAATCCATTGTGTGGTTTTCAGCAGAAAAGTTTCTAAGTGTCCATTTTTGAAGCGTACAAATGTTCCTTTAAAATCAGCTGAACTACGAATTCCGATTTACTCATCTGTTCCCAGGAGAGAACCCAGTGCTGCATCTTTTAGACCAGCACTCACCCTGAAAACTAATTCTAAGCGTACTTACCAGTAACTTGTATTTCTTTCCATAGGAATCCATTGTGTGGTTTTCAGCAGAAAAGTTTCGAAGTGTCCACTTTTGAAACGTACAAATATTCCTCTAAAATCAGCCGAACTACGAATTCCAATTTACTCACCTTTTATCAGGAGGGAACCCAGTGCTGCATATTTTAGACCAGCACTGACCCTGAAAAGTAATTCTAAGCATACTTACCAGTAACTTATATTTCTTTCCATAGGAATCCATTGTGTGGTTTTCAGCAGAAAAGTTTCTAAGTGTCCATTTTTGAAACGTACAAATATTCCTCTGAAATTAGCCGAACTACGAATTCCGATTTACTCACCTGTTCTCAGGAGAGAACCCAGTGCTGCATCTTTTAGACAAGCACTGACCCTGAAAAATAATTCTAAGCGTACTTACCAGTACCTTGTATTTACTTCCATAGGAATCCATTGTGTGGTTTTCAGCAGAAAAGTTTCTAAGTGTCCATTTTTGAAACGTACAAATATTCCTCTACAATGAGCCGAACTACGAATTTCAATTTACTCACCTGTTATCAGGAGTGAACCCAGGGCTGCATCTTTTGGCCAAGCACTGACCCTGAAAAGTAATTCTAAGCGTACTTACCAGTAACTTATATTTCTTTCCATAGGAATCCATTGTGTGGTTTTCAGCAGAAAAGTTTCTAAGTGTCCATTTTTGAAACGCAAAAATATTCCTCTAAAATGAGCCGAACTACGAATTTCAATTTACTCACCTGTTATCAGGAGTGAACCCAGGGCTGCATCTTTTGGCCAAGCACTGACCCTGAAAAATAATTCTAAGCGTACTTACCAGTAACTTGTATTTCTTTTCATAGGAATCCATTGTGTGGTTTTCAGCAGAAAAGTTTCTAAGTGTCAATTTGTGAAACGTACATATATTCATCTAAAATCAGCCGAACTACGAATTCCAATTTACTCACCGGTTATCAGGAGAAAGCCCAGGGCTGCATCTTTTAGCCCAGCACTGACCCTGAAAAGTAATTCTAAGCATACTTACCAGTAACTTGTATTTCTTTTGTTTGGAATCCATTGTGTGGTTTTCAGCAGAAAAGTTTCTAAGTGTCAATTTTTGAAACGTACAAATATTCCTCTAAAATCAGCCTAACTACGAATTCCGATTTACTCACCTGTTCTCAGGAGAGAACCCAGTGCTGCATCTTTTAGACCAGCAATGTCCCTGAAAAGTAATTCTAAGCGTACTTACCAGTAAATTGTATTTCTTTCCATAGGAATCCATTGTGTGGTTTTCAGCAGAAAAGTTTCTAAGTGTCCATTTTTGAAGCGTACAAATGTTCCTTTAAAATCAGCTGAACTACGAATTCCGATTTACTCACCTGTTCCCAGGAGAGAACCCAGTGCTGCATCTTTTAGACCAGCACTCACCCTGAAAAGTAATTCTAAGCGTACTTATCAGTAACTTGTATTTCTTTCCATAGGAATCCATTGTGTGGTGTTTAGGAGAAAAGTTTCTAAGTGTCCATTTTTGCAACGTACAAATATTCCTCTAAAATCGGCCGAACTACGAATTACAATTTACTCACCTGTTATCATGAGAGAACACAGGGCTGCATCTTTTAGCCCAGCACTGACCCTGAAAAGTAATTCTAAGCGTACTTACCAGTAACTTGTATTTCCTTTGATTGGAATCCATTGTGTGGTTTTCAGCAGAAAAGTTTCTAAGTGTCCATTTTTGAAACGTACAAATATTACTCAAAAATCAGCCGAACTACGAATTCGCTTTACTCACCTGTTCTCAGGAGTGAACCCAGGGATGCATCTTTTAGACCAGCACTGACCCTGAAAAGTAATTCTAAGCGTACTTACCAGTAACTTGTATTTCCTTCCATAGGAATCCATTGTGTGGTTTTCAGCAGAAAAGTTTCTAAGTGTCCATTTTTGAAACGTACAAATGTTCCTTTAAAATCAGCTGAACTACGAATTCCGATTTACTCACCTGTTCTCAGGAGAGAACCCAGTGCTGCATCTTTTAGACCAGCACTGACCCTGAAAAATAATTCTAAGCGTACTTACCAGTAACTTGTATTTCTTTTCATAGGAATCCATTGTGTGGTTTTCAGCAGAAAAGTTTCTAAGTGTCAATTTGTGAAACGTACATATATTCATCTAAAATCAGCCGAACTACGAATTCCAATTTACTCACCGATTATCAGGAGAAAGCCCAGGGCTGCATCTTTTAGCCCAGCACTGACCCTGAAAAGTAATTCTAAGCGTACTTACCAGTAACTTGTATTTCCTTTGTTTGGAATCCATTGTGTGGTTTTCAGCAGAAAAGTTTCTAAGTGTCAATTTGTGAAACGTACATATATTCATCTAAAATCAGCCGAACTACGAATTCCAATTTACTCACCGGTTATCAGGAGAAAGCCCAGGGCTGCATCTTTTAGCCCAGCACTGACCCTGAAAAGTAATTCTAAGCGTACTTACCAGTAACTTGTATTTCCTTTGTTTGGAATCCATTGTGTGGTTTTCAGCAGAAAAGTTTCTAAGTGTCCATTTTTGAAGCGTACAAATGTTCCTTTAAAATCAGCTGAACTACGAATTCCGATTTACTCACCTGTTCCCAGGAGAGAACCCAGTGCTGCATCTTTTAGACCAGCACTCACCCTGAAAAGTAATTCTAAGCGTACTTATCAGTAACTTGTATTTCTTTCCATAGGAATCCATTGTGTGGTGTTTAGGAGAAAAGTTTCTAAGTGTCCATTTTTGCAACGTACAAATATTCCTCTAAAATCGGCCGAACTACGAATTACAATTTACTCACCTGTTATCATGAGAGAACACAGGGCTTCAACTTTTAGCCCAGCACTGACCCTGAAAAGTAATTCTAAGCGTACTTACCAGTAACTTGTATTTCCTTTGATTGGAATCCATTGTGTGGTTTTCAGCAGAAAAGTTTCTAAGTGTCCATTTTTGAAACGTACAAATATTACTCAAAAATCAGCCGACCTACGAATTCGCTTTACTCACCTGTTCTCAGGAGTGAACCCAGGGATGCATCTTTTAGACCAGCACTCACCCTGAAAAGTAATTCTAAGCGTACTTACCAGTAACTTGTATTTCCTTCCATAGGAATCCATTGTGTGGTTTTCAGCAGAAAAGTTTCTAAGTGTCCATTTTTGAAACGTACAAATGTTCCTTTAAAATCAGCTGAACTACGAATTCCGATTTACTCACCTGTTCTCAGGAGAGAACCCAGTGCTGCATCTTTTAGACCAGCACTATCCCTGAAAAGTAATTCTAAGCGTACTTACCAGTAAATTGTATTTCTTTCCATAGGAATCCATTGTGTGGTTTTCAGCAGAAAAGTTTCTAAGTGTCCATTTTTGAAGCGTACAAATGTTCCTTTAAAATCAGCTGAACTACGAATTCCGATTTACTCATCTGTTCCCAGGAGAGAACCCAGTGCTGCATCTTTTAGACCAGCACTCACCCTGAAAACTAATTCTAAGCGTACTTACCAGTAACTTGAATTTCTTTCCATAGGAATCCATTGTGTGGTTTTCAGCAGAAAAGTTTCGAAGTGTCCACTTTTGAAACGTACAAATATTCCTCTAAAATCAGCCGAACTACGAATTCCAATTTACTCACCTTTTATCAGGAGGGAACCCAGTGCTGCATATTTTAGACCAGCACTGACCCTGAAAAGTAATTCTAAGCATACTTACCAGTAACTTATATTTCTTTCCATAGGAATCCATTGTGTGGTTTTCAGCAGAAAAGTTTCTAAGTGTCCATTTTTGAAACGTACAAATATTCCTCTGAAATTAGCCGAACTACGAATTCCGATTTACTCACCTGTTCTCAGGAGAGAACCCAGTGCTGCATCTTTTAGACAAGCACTGACCCTGAAAAATAATTCTAAGCGTACTTACCAGTACCTTGTATTTACTTCCATAGGAATCCATTGTGTGGTTTTCAGCAGAAAAGTTTCTAAGTGTCCATTTTTGAAACGTACAAATATGCCTCTACAATGAGCCGAACTACGAATTTCAATTTACTCACCTGTTATCAGGAGTGAACCCAGGGCTGCATCTTTTGGCCAAGCACTGACCCTGAAAAGTAATTCTAAGCGTACTTACCAGTAACTTATATTTCTTTCCATAGGAATCCATTGTGTGGTTTTCAGCAGAAAAGTTTCTAAGTGTCCATTTTTGAAACGCAAAAATATTCCTCTAAAATGAGCCGAACTACGAATTTCAATTTACTCACCTGTTATCAGGAGTGAACCCAGGGCTGCATCTTTTGGCCAAGCACTGACCCTGAAAAATAATTCTAAGCGTACTTACCAGTAACTTGTATTTCTTTTCATAGGAATCCATTGTGTGGTTTTCAGCAGAAAAGTTTCTAAGTGTCAATTTGTGAAACGTACATATATTCATCTAAAATCAGCCGAACTACGAATTCCAATTTACTCACCGGTTATCAGGAGAAAGCCCAGGGCTGCATCTTTTAGCCCAGCACTGACCCTGAAAAGTAATTCTAAGCATACTTACCAGTAACTTGTATTTCCTTTGTTTGGAATCCATTGTGTGGTTTTCAGCAGAAAAGTTTCTAAGTGTCAATTTTTGAAACGTACAAATATTCCTCTAAAATCAGCCTAACTACGAATTCCGATTTACTCACCTGTTCTCAGGAGAGAACCCAGTGCTGCATCTTTTAGACCAGCAATGTCCCTGAAAAGTAATTCTAAGCGTACTTACCAGTAAATTGTATTTCTTTCCATAGGAATCCATTGTGTGGTTTTCAGCAGAAAAGTTTCTAAGTGTCCATTTTTGAAGCGTACAAATGTTCCTTTAAAATCAGCTGAACTACGAATTCCGATTTACTCACCTGTTCCCAGGAGAGAACCCAGTGCTGCATCTTTTAGACCAGCACTCACCCTGAAAAGTAATTCTAAGCGTACTTATCAGTAACTTGTATTTCTTTCCATAGGAATCCATTGTGTGGTGTTTAGGAGAAAAGTTTCTAAGTGTCCATTTTTGCAACGTACAAATATTCCTCTAAAATCGGCCGAACTACGAATTACAATTTACTCACCTGTTATCATGAGAGAACACAGGGCTGCATCTTTTAGCCCAGCACGGACCCTGAAAAGTAATTCTAAGCGTACTTACCAGTAACTTGTATTTCCTTTGATTGGAATCCATTGTGTGGTTTTCAGCAGAAAAGTTTCTAAGTGTCCATTTTTGAAACGTACAAATATTACTCAAAAATCAGCCGAACTACGAATTCGCTTTACTCACCTGTTCTCAGGAGTGAACCCAGGGATGCATCTTTTAGACCAGCACTGACCCTGAAAAGTAATTCTAAGCGTACTTACCAGTAACTTGTATTTCCTTCCATAGGAATCCATTGTGTGGTTTTCAGCAGAAAAGTTTCTAAGTGTCCATTTTTGAAACGTACAAATGTTCCTTTAAAATCAGCTGAACTACGAATTCCGATTTACTCACCTGTTCTCAGGAGAGAACCCAGTGCTGCATCTTTTAGACCAGCACTGACCCTGAAAAATAATTCTAAGCGTACTTACCAGTAACTTGTATTTCTTTTCATAGGAATCCATTGTGTGGTTTTCAGCAGAAAAGTTTCTAAGTGTCAATTTGTGAAACGTACATATATTCATCTAAAATCAGCCGAACTACGAATTCCAATTTACTCACCGGTTATCAGGAGAAAGCCCAGGGCTGCATCTTTTAGCCCAGCACTGACCCTGAAAAGTAATTCTAAGCGTACTTACCAGTAACTTGTATTTCCTTTGTTTGGAATCCATTGTGTGGTTTTCAGCAGAAAAGTTTCTAAGTGTCCATTTTTGAAGCGTACAAATGTTCCTTTAAAATCAGCTGAACTACGAATTCCGATTTACTCACCTGTTCCCAGGAGAGAACCCAGTGCTGCATCTTTTAGACCAGCACTCACCCTGAAAAGTAATTCTAAGCGTACTTATCAGTAACTTGTATTTCTTTCCATAGGAATCCATTGTGTGGTGTTTAGGAGAAAAGTTTCTAAGTGTCCATTTTTGCAACGTACAAATATTCCTCTAAAATCGGCCGAACTACGAATTACAATTTACTCACCTGTTATCATGAGAGAACACAGGGCTTCAACTTTTAGCCCAGCACTGACCCTGAAAAGTAATTCTAAGCGTACTTACCAGTAACTTGTATTTCCTTTGATTGGAATCCATTGTGTGGTTTTCAGCAGAAAAGTTTCTAAGTGTCCATTTTTGAAACGTACAAATATTACTCTAAAATCAGCCGACCTACGAATTCGCTTTACTCACCTGTTCTCAGGAGTGAACCCAGGGATGCATCTTTTAGACCAGCACTCACCCTGAAAAGTAATTCTAAGCGTACTTACCAGTAACTTGTATTTCCTTCCATAGGAATCCATTGTGTGGTTTTCAGCAGAAAAGTTTCTAAGTGTCCATTTTTGAAACGTACAAATGTTCCTTTAAAATCAGCTGAACTACGAATTCCGATTTACTCACCTGTTCTCAGGAGAGAACCCAGTGCTGCATCTTTTAGACCAGCACTATCCCTGAAAAGTAATTCTAAGCGTACTTACCAGTAAATTGTATTTCTTTCCATAGGAATCCATTGTGTGGTTTTCAGCAGAAAAGTTTCTAAGTGTCCATTTTTGAAGTGTACAAATGTTCCTTTAAAATCAGCTGAACTACGAATTCCGATTTACTCATCTGTTCCCAGGAGAGAACCCAGTGCTGCATCTTTTAGACCAGCACTCACCCTGAAAACTAATTCTAAGCGTACTTACCAGTAACTTGTATTTCTTTCCATAGGAATCCATTGTGTGGTTTTCAGCAGAAAAGTTTCGAAGTGTCCACTTTTGAAACGTACAAATATTCCTCTAAAATCAGCCGAACTACGAATTCCAATTTACTCACCTTTTATCAGGAGGGAACCCAGTGCTGCATATTTTAGACCAGCACTGACCCTGAAAAGTAATTCTAAGCATACTTACCAGTAACTTATATTTCTTTCCATAGGAATCCATTGTGTGGTTTTCAGCAGAAAAGTTTCTAAGTGTCCATTTTTGAAACGTACAAATATTCCTCTGAAATTAGCCGAACTACGAATTCCGATTTACTCACCTGTTCTCAGGAGAGAACCCAGTGCTGCATCTTTTAGACAAGCACTGACCCTGAAAAATAATTCTAAGCGTACTTACCAGTACCTTGTATTTACTTCCATAGGAATCCATTGTGTGGTTTTCAGCAGAAAAGTTTCTAAGTGTCCATTTTTGAAACGTACAAATATTCCTCTACAATGAGCCGAACTACGAATTTCAATTTACTCACCTGTTATCAGGAGTGAACCCAGGGCTGCATCTTTTGGCCAAGCACTGACCCTGAAAAGTAATTCTAAGCGTACTTACCAGTAACTTATATTTCTTTCCATAGGAATCCATTGTGTGGTTTTCAGCAGAAAAGTTTCTAAGTGTCCATTTTTGAAACGCAAAAATATTCCTCTAAAATGAGCCGAACTACGAATTTCAATTTACTCACCTGTTATCAGGAGTGAACCCAGGGCTGCATCTTTTGGCCAAGCACTGACCCTGAAAAATAATTCTAAGCGTACTTACCAGTAACTTGTATTTCTTTCCATAGGAATCCATTGTGTGGTTTTCAGCAGAAAAGTTTCTAAGTGTCCATTTTCGAAACGTTCAAATATTTCTCTAAAATAAGCCGAACTACGAATTCCAATTTACTCACGGGTTATCAGGAGAGAGCCCAGGGCTGCATCTTTTAGCCCAGCACTGACCCTGAAAAGTAATTCTAAGCGTACTTACCAGTAACTTGTTTTTCCTTCCATAGGAATCCATTGTGTGGTTTTCAGCAGAAAAGTTTCTAAGTGTCCATTTTTGAAATGTACAAATATTCCTCTAAAATCAGCCAAACTACGAATTCCGATTTACTCACCTGTTCTCAGGAGAGAACCCAGTGCTGCATCTTTTAGACAAGCACTGACCCTGAAAAATAATTCTAAGCGTACTTACCAGTAACTTGTATTTCTTTCTATAGGAATCCATTGTGTGGTTTTCAGCAGAAAAGTTTCTAAGTGTCCATTTTTGAAACGTACAAATATTACTCAAAAATCAGCCGAACTACGAATTCGCTTTACTCACCTGTTATCAGGAGAGAACCCAGTGCTGCATCTTTTATCCCAGCACTGACCCTGAAAAATAATTCTAAGCATACTTACCAGTAACTTGTATTTCCTTCCATAGGAATGCATTGTGTGCTTTTAAGTAGAAAAGTTTCTAAGTGTCCATTTTTGAAACATACAAATATTCCTCTAAAATCAGCCAAACTACGAATTCCGATTTACTCACCAGTTATCAGGAGAGAACCCAGTGCTGCATCTTTTATCCCAGCACTGACCCTGAAAAATAATTCTAAGCGTACTTACCAGTAACTTGTATTTCTTTCTATAGGACTCCATTGTGTGGTTTTTAGCAAAAAAGTTTTGAAGTGTCCATTTTTTAAATGTACAAGTATTCTTCTAAAATCAGCCGAACTACGAATTCCGATTTATTCACCTGTCCTCAATAGAGAACCCAGTGCTGCATCTTTTAGACCAGCACTGTCCCTGAAAAGTAATTCTAAGCGTACTTACCAGTAAATTGTATTTCTTTCCATAGGAATCCATTGTGTGGTTTTCAGCAGAAAAGTTTCTAAGTGTCCATTTTTGAAGCGTACAAATGTTCCTTTAAAATCAGCTGAACTACGAATTCCGATTTACTCACCTGTTCCCAGGAGAGAACCCAGTGCTGCATCTTTTACACCAGCACTCACCCTGAAAACTAATTCTAAGCGTACTTACCAGTAACTTGTATTTCTTTCCATAGGAATCCATTGTGTGGTTTTCAGCAGAAAAGTTTCGAAGTGTCCACTTTTGAAACGTACAAATATTCCTCTAAAATCAGCCGAACTATGAATTCCAATTTACTCACCTTTTATCAGGAGGGAACCCAGTGCTGCATCTTTTAGACCAGCACTGACCCTGAAAAGTAATTCTAAGCATACTTACCAGTAACTTATATTTCTTTCCATAGGAATCCATTGTGTGGTTTTCAGCAGAAAAGTTTCTAAGTGTCCATTTTTGAAACGTACAAATATTCCTCTGAAATTAGCCGAACTACGAATTCTGATTTACTCACCTGTTCTCAGAAGAGAACCCAGTGCTGCATCTTTTAGACAAGCACTGACCCTGAAAAATAATTCTAAGCGTACTTACCAGTACCTTGTATTTACTTCCATAGGAATCCATTGTGTGGTTTTCAGCAGAAAAGTTTCTAAGTGTCCATTTTTGAAACGTACAAATGTTCCTTTAAAATCAGCTGAACTACGAATTCCGATTTACTCACCTGTTCTCAGGAGAGAACCCAGTGCTGGATCTTTTAGGCCAGCACTGACCCTGAAAAGTAATTCTAAGCGTACTTATCAGTAACTTGTATTTCTTTCCATAGGAATCCATTGTGTGGTGTTTAGGAGAAAAGTTTCTAAGTGTCCATTTTTGCAACGTACAAATATTCCTCTAAAATCGGCCGAACTACGAATTACAATTTACTCACCTGTTATCATGAGAGAACACAGGGCTGCATCTTTTAGCCCAGCACTGACCCTGAAAAGTAATTCTAAGCGTACTTACCAGTAACTTATATTTCCTTTGATTGGAATCCATTGTGTGGTTTTCAGCAGAAAAGTTTCTAAGTGTCCATTTTTGAAACGTACAAATATTACTCAAAAATCAGCCGAACTACGAATTCGCTTTACTCACCTGTTCTCAGGAGTGAACCCAGGGATGCATCTTTTAGACCAGCACTGACCCTGAAAAGTAATTCTAAGCGTACTTACCAGTAACTTGTATTTCCTTCCATAGGAATCCATTGTGTGGTTTTCAGCAGAAAAGTTTCTAAGTGTCCATTTTTGAAACGTACAAATGTTCCTTTAAAATCAGCTGAACTACGAATTCCGATTTACTCACCTGTTCTCAGGAGAGAACCCAGTGCTGCATCTTTTAGACCAGCACTGACCCTGAAAAATAATTCTAAGCGTACTTACCAGTAACTTGTATTTCTTTTCATAGGAATCCATTGTGTGGTTTTCAGCAGAAAAGTTTCTAAGTGTCAATTTGTGAAACGTACATATATTCATCTAAAATCAGCCGAACTACGAATTCCAATTTACTCACCGGTTATCAGGAGAAAGCCCAGGGCTGCATCTTTTAGCCCAGCACTGACCCTGAAAAGTAATTCTAAGCATACTTACCAGTAACTTGTATTTCCTTTGTTTGGAATCCATTGTGTGGTTTTCAGCAGAAAAGTTTCTAAGTGTCAATTTTTGAAACGTACAAATATTCCTCTAAAATCAGCCTAACTACGAATTCCGATTTACTCACCTGTTCTCAGGAGAGAACCCAGTGCTGCATCTTTTAGACCAGCAATGTCCCTGAAAAGTAATTCTAAGCGTACTTACCAGTAAATTGTATTTCTTTCCATAGGAATCCATTGTGTGGTTTTCAGCAGAAAAGTTTCTAAGTGTCCATTTTTGAAGCGTACAAATGTTCCTTTAAAATCAGCTGAACTACGAATTCCGATTTACTCACCTGTTCCCAGGAGAGAACCCAGTGCTGCATCTTTTAGACCAGCACTCACCCTGAAAAGTAATTCTAAGCGTACTTATCAGTAACTTGTATTTCTTTCCATAGGAATCCATTGTGTGGTGTTTAGGAGAAAAGTTTCTAAGTGTCCATTTTTGCAACGTACAAATATTCCTCTAAAATCGGCCGAACTACGAATTACAATTTACTCACCTGTTATCATGAGAGAACACAGGGCTGCATCTTTTAGCCCAGCACTGACCCTGAAAAGTAATTCTAAGCGTACTTACCAGTAACTTGTATTTCCTTTGATTGGAATCCATTGTGTGGTTTTCAGCAGAAAAGTTTCTAAGTGTCCATTTTTGAAACGTACAAATATTACTCAAAAATCAGCCGACCTACGAATTCGCTTTACTCACCTGTTCTCAGGAGTGAACCCAGGGATGCATCTTTTAGACCAGCACTCACCCTGAAAAGTAATTCTAAGCGTACTTACCAGTAACTTGTATTTCCTTCCATAGGAATCCATTGTGTGGTTTTCAGCAGAAAAGTTTCTAAGTGTCCATTTTTGAAACGTACAAATGTTCCTTTAAAATCAGCTGAACTACGAATTCCGATTTACTCACCTGTTCTCAGGAGAGAACCCAGTGCTGCATCTTTTAGACCAGCACTATCCCTGAAAAGTAATTCTAAGCGTACTTACCAGTAAATTGTATTTCTTTCCATAGGAATCCATTGTGTGGTTTTCAGCAGAAAAGTTTCTAAGTGTCCATTTTTGAAGCGTACAAATGTTCCTTTAAAATCAGCTGAACTACGAATTCCGATTTACTCATCTGTTCCCAGGAGAGAACCCAGTGCTGCATCTTTTAGACCAGCACTCACCCTGAAAACTAATTCTAAGCGTACTTACCAGTAACTTGTATTTCTTTCCATAGGAATCCATTGTGTGGTTTTCAGCAGAAAAGTTTCGAAGTGTCCACTTTTGAAACGTACAAATATTCCTCTAAAATCAGCCGAACTACGAATTCCAATTTACTCACCTTTTATCAGGAGGGAACCCAGTGCTGCATATTTTAGACCAGCACTGACCCTGAAAAGTAATTCTAAGCATACTTACCAGTAACTTATATTTCTTTCCATAGGAATCCATTGTGTGGTTTTCAGCACAAAAGTTTCTAAGTGTCCATTTTTGAAACGTACAAATATTCCTCTGAAATTAGCCGAACTACGAATTCCGATTTACTCACCTGTTCTCAGGAGAGAACCCAGTGCTGCATCTTTTAGACAAGCACTGACCCTGAAAAATAATTCTAAGCGTACTTACCAGTACCTTGTATTTACTTCCATAGGAATCCATTGTGTGGTTTTCAGCAGAAAAGTTTCTAAGTGTCCATTTTTGAAACGTACAAATATTCCTCTACAATGAGCCGAACTACGAATTTCAATTTACTCACCTGTTATCAGGAGTGAACCCAGGGCTGCATCTTTTGGCCAAGCACTGACCCTGAAAAGTAATTCTAAGCGTACTTACCAGTAACTTATATTTCTTTCCATAGGAATCCATTGTGTGGTTTTCAGCAGAAAAGTTTCTAAGTGTCCATTTTTGAAACGTACAAATATTACTCAAAAATCAGCCGAACTACGAATTCGCTTTACTCACCTGTTATCAGGAGAGAACCCAGTGCTGCATCTTTTATCCCAGCACTGACCCTGAAAAATAATTCTAAGCATACTTACCAGTAACTTGTATTTCCTTCCATAGGAATGCATTGTGTGCTTTTAAGTAGAAAAGTTTCTAAGTGTCCATTTTTGAAACATACAAATATTCCTCTAAAATCAGCCAAACTACGAATTCCGATTTACTCACCTGTTATCAGGAGAGAACCCAGTGCTGCATCTTTTATCCCAGCACTGACCCTGAAAAATAATTCTAAGCGTACTTACCAGTAACTTGTATTTCTTTCTATAGGACTCCATTGTGTGGTTTTTAGCAAAAAAGTTTTGAAGTGTCCATTTTTTAAATGTACAAGTATTCTTCTAAAATCAGCCGAACTACGAATTCCGATTTATTCACCTGTCCTCAATAGAGAACCCAGTGCTGCATCTTTTAGACCAGCACTGTCCCTGAAAAGTAATTCTAAGCGTACTTACCAGTAAATTGTATTTCTTTCCATAGGAATCCATTGTGTGGTTTTCAGCAGAAAAGTTTCTAAGTGTCCATTTTTGAAGCGTACAAATGTTCCTTTAAAATCAGCTGAACTACGAATTCCGATTTACTCACCTGTTCCCAGGAGAGAACCCAGTGCTGCATCTTTTAGACCAGCACTCACCCTGAAAACTAATTCTAAGCGTACTTACCAGTAACTTGTATTTCTTTCCATAGGAATCCATTGTGTGGTTTTCAGCAGAAAAGTTTCGAAGTGTCCACTTTTGAAACGTACAAATATTCCTCTAAAATCAGCCGAACTATGAATTCCAATTTACTCACCTTTTATCAGGAGGGAACCCAGTGCTGCATCTTTTAGACCAGCACTGACCCTGAAAAGTAATTCTAAGCATACTTACCAGTAACTTATATTTCTTTCCATAGGAATCCATTGTGTGGTTTTCAGCAGAAAAGTTTCTAAGTGTCCATTTTTGAAACGTACAAATATTCCTCTGAAATTAGCCGAACTACGAATTCTGATTTACTCACCTGTTCTCAGAAGAGAACCCAGTGCTGCATCTTTTAGACAAGCACTGACCCTGAAAAATAATTCTAAGCGTACTTACCAGTACCTTGTATTTACTTCCATAGGAATCCATTGTGTGGTTTTCAGCAGAAAAGTTTCTAAGTGTCCATTTTTGAAACGTACAAATGTTCCTTTAAAATCAGCTGAACTACGAATTCCGATTTACTCACCTGTTCTCAGGAGAGAACCCAGTGCTGGATCTTTTAGGCCAGCACTGACCCTGAAAAGTAATTCTAAGCGTACTTATCAGTAACTTGTATTTCTTTCCATAGGAATCCATTGTGTGGTGTTTAGGAGAAAAGTTTCTAAGTGTCCATTTTTGCAACGTACAAATATTCCTCTAAAATCGGCCGAACTACGAATTACAATTTACTCACCTGTTATCATGAGAGAACACAGGGCTGCATCTTTTAGCCCAGCACTGACCCTGAAAAGTAATTCTAAGCGTACTTACCAGTAACTTATATTTCCTTTGATTGGAATCCATTGTGTGGTTTTCAGCAGAAAAGTTTCTAAGTGTCCATTTTTGAAACGTACAAATATTACTCAAAAATCAGCCGAACTACGAATTCGCTTTACTCACCTGTTCTCAGGAGTGAACCCAGGGATGCATCTTTTAGACCAGCACTGACCCTGAAAAGTAATTCTAAGCGTACTTACCAGTAACTTGTATTTCCTTCCATAGGAATCCATTGTGTGGTTTTCAGCAGAAAAGTTTCTAAGTGTCCATTTTTGAAACGTACAAATGTTCCTTTAAAATCAGCTGAACTACGAATTCCGATTTACTCACCTGTTCTCAGGAGAGAACCCAGTGCTGCATCTTTTAGACCAGCACTGACCCTGAAAAATAATTCTAAGCGTACTTACCAGTAACTTGTATTTCTTTTCATAGGAATCCATTGTGTGGTTTTCAGCAGAAAAGTTTCTAAGTGTCAATTTGTGAAACGTACATATATTCATCTAAAATCAGCCGAACTACGAATTCCAATTTACTCACCGGTTATCAGGAGAAAGCCCAGGGCTGCATCTTTTAGCCCAGCACTGACCCTGAAAAGTAATTCTAAGCATACTTACCAGTAACTTGTATTTCCTTTGTTTGGAATCCATTGTGTGGTTTTCAGCAGAAAAGTTTCTAAGTGTCAATTTTTGAAACGTACAAATATTCCTCTAAAATCAGCCTAACTACGAATTCCGATTTACTCACCTGTTCTCAGGAGAGAACCCAGTGCTGCATCTTTTAGACCAGCAATGTCCCTGAAAAGTAATTCTAAGCGTACTTACCAGTAAATTGTATTTCTTTCCATAGGAATCCATTGTGTGGTTTTCAGCAGAAAAGTTTCTAAGTGTCCATTTTTGAAGCGTACAAATGTTCCTTTAAAATCAGCTGAACTACGAATTCCGATTTACTCACCTGTTCCCAGGAGAGAACCCAGTGCTGCATCTTTTAGACCAGCACTCACCCTGAAAAGTAATTCTAAGCGTACTTATCAGTAACTTGTATTTCTTTCCATAGGAATCCATTGTGTGGTGTTTAGGAGAAAAGTTTCTAAGTGTCCATTTTTGCAACGTACAAATATTCCTCTAAAATCGGCCGAACTACGAATTACAATTTACTCACCTGTTATCATGAGAGAACACAGGGCTGCATCTTTTAGCCCAGCACTGACCCTGAAAAGTAATTCTAAGCGTACTTACCAGTAACTTGTATTTCCTTTGATTGGAATCCATTGTGTGGTTTTCAGCAGAAAAGTTTCTAAGTGTCCATTTTTGAAACGTACAAATATTACTCAAAAATCAGCCGACCTACGAATTCGCTTTACTCACCTGTTCTCAGGAGTGAACCCAGGGATGCATCTTTTAGACCAGCACTCACCCTGAAAAGTAATTCTAAGCGTACTTACCAGTAACTTGTATTTCCTTCCATAGGAATCCATTGTGTGGTTTTCAGCAGAAAAGTTTCTAAGTGTCCATTTTTGAAACGTACAAATGTTCCTTTAAAATCAGCTGAACTACGAATTCCGATTTACTCACCTGTTCTCAGGAGAGAACCCAGTGCTGCATCTTTTAGACCAGCACTATCCCTGAAAAGTAATTCTAAGCGTACTTACCAGTAAATTGTATTTCTTTCCATAGGAATCCATTGTGTGGTTTTCAGCAGAAAAGTTTCTAAGTGTCCATTTTTGAAGCGTACAAATGTTCCTTTAAAATCAGCTGAACTACGAATTCCGATTTACTCATCTGTTCCCAGGAGAGAACCCAGTGCTGCATCTTTTAGACCAGCACTCACCCTGAAAACTAATTCTAAGCGTACTTACCAGTAACTTGTATTTCTTTCCATAGGAATCCATTGTGTGGTTTTCAGCAGAAAAGTTTCGAAGTGTCCACTTTTGAAACGTACAAATATTCCTCTAAAATCAGCCGAACTACGAATTCCAATTTACTCACCTTTTATCAGGAGGGAACCCAGTGCTGCATATTTTAGACCAGCACTGACCCTGAAAAGTAATTCTAAGCATACTTACCAGTAACTTATATTTCTTTCCATAGGAATCCATTGTGTGGTTTTCAGCAGAAAAGTTTCTAAGTGTCCATTTTTGAAACGTACAAATATTCCTCTGAAATTAGCCGAACTACGAATTCCGATTTACTCACCTGTTCTCAGGAGAGAACCCAGTGCTGCATCTTTTAGACAAGCACTGACCCTGAAAAATAATTCTAAGCGTACTTACCAGTACCTTGTATTTACTTCCATAGGAATCCATTGTGTGGTTTTCAGCAGAAAAGTTTCTAAGTGTCCATTTTTGAAACGTACAAATATTCCTCTACAATGAGCCGAACTACGAATTTCAAGTTACTCACCTGTTATCAGGAGTGAACCCAGGGCTGCATCTTTTGGCCAAGCACTGACCCTGAAAAGTAATTCTAAGCGTACTTACCAGTAACTTATATTTCTTTCCATAGGAATCCATTGTGTGGTTTTCAGCAGAAAAGTTTCTAAGTGTCCATTTTTGAAACGCAAAAATATTCCTCTAAAATGAGCCGAACTACGAATTTCAATTTACTCACCTGTTATCAGGAGTGAACCCAGGGCTGCATCTTTTGGCCAAGCACTGACCCTGAAAAATAATTCTAAGCGTACTTACCAGTAACTTGTATTTCTTTCCATAGGAATCCATTGTGTGGTTTTCAGCAGAAAAGTTTCTAAGTGTCCATTTTCGAAACGTTCAAATATTCCTCTAAAATAAGCCGAACTACGAATTCCAATTTACTCACGGGTTATCAGGAGAGAGCCCAGGGCTGCATCTTTTAGCCCAGCACTGACCCTGAAAAGTAATTCTAAGCGTACTTACCAGTAACTTGTTTTTCCTTCCATAGGAATCCATTGTGTGGTTTTCAGCAGAAAAGTTTCTAAGTGTCCATTTTTGAAATGTACAAATATTCCTCTAAAATCAGCCAAACTACGAATTCCGATTTACTCACCTGTTCTCAGGAGAGAACCCAGTGCTGCATCTTTTAGACAAGCACTGACCCTGAAAAATAATTCTAAGCGTACTTACCAGTAACTTGTATTTCTTTATATAGGAATCCATTGTGTGGTTTTCAGCAGAAAAGTTTCTAAGTGTCCATTTTTGAAACGTACAAATATTACTCAAAAATCAGCCGAACTACGAATTCGCTTTACTCACCTGTTATCAGGAGAGAACCCAGTGCTGCATCTTTTATCCCAGCACTGACCCTGAAAAATAATTCTAAGCATACTTACCAGTAACTTGTATTTCCTTCCATAGGAATGCATTGTGTGCTTTTAAGTAGAAAAGTTTCTAAGTGTCCATTTTTGAAACATACAAATATTCCTCTAAAATCAGCCAAACTACGAATTCCGATTTACTCACCTGTTATCAGGAGAGAACCCAGTGCTGCATCTTTTATCCCAGCACTGACCCTGAAAAATAATTCTAAGCGTACTTACCAGTAACTTGTATTTCTTTCTATAGGACTCCATTGTGTGGTTTTTAGCAAAAAAGTTTTGAAGTGTCCATTTTTTAAATGTACAAGTATTCTTCTAAAATCAGCCGAACTACGAATTCCGATTTATGCACCTGTCCTCAATAGAGAACCCAGTGCTGCATCTTTTAGACCAGCACTGTCCCTGAAAAGTAATTCTAAGCGTACTTACCAGTAAATTGTATTTATTTCCATAGGAATCCATTGTGTGGTTTTCAGCAGAAAAGTTTCTAAGTGTCCATTTTTGAAGCGTACAAATGTTCCTTTAAAATCAGCTGAACTACGAATTCCGATTTACTCACCTGTTCCCAGGAGAGAACCCAGTGCTGCATCTTTTAGACCAGCACTCACCCTGAAAACTAATTCTAAGCGTACTTACCAGTAACTTGTATTTCTTTCCATAGGAATCCATTGTGTGGTTTTCAGCAGAAAAGTTTCGAAGTGTCCACTTTTGAAACGTACAAATATTCCTCTAAAATCAGCCGAACTATGAATTCCAATTTACTCACCTTTTATCAGGAGGGAACCCAGTGCTGCATCTTTTAGACCAGCACTGACCCTGAAAAGTAATTCTAAGCATACTTACCAGTAACTTATATTTCTTTCCATAGGAATCCATTGTGTGGTTTTCAGCAGAAAAGTTTCTAAGTGTCCATTTTTGAAACGTACAAATATTCCTCTGAAATTAGCCGAACTACGAATTCTGATTTACTCACCTGTTCTCAGAAGAGAACCCAGTGCTGCATCTTTTAGACAAGCACTGACCCTGAAAAATAATTCTAAGCGTACTTACCAGTACCTTGTATTTACTTCCATAGGAATCCATTGTGTGGTTTTCAGCAGAAAAGTTTCTAAGTGTCCATTTTTGAAACGTACAAATGTTCCTTTAAAATCAGCTGAACTACGAATTCCGATTTACTCACCTGTTCTCAGGAGAGAACCCAGTGCTGCATCTTTTAGGCCAGCACTGACCCTGAAAAGTAATTCTAAGCGTACTTATCAGTAACTTGTATTTCTTTCCATAGGAATCCATTGTGTGGTGTTTAGGAGAAAAGTTTCTAAGTGTCCATTTTTGCAACGTACAAATATTCCTCTAAAATCGGCCGAACTACGAATTCCGATTTACTCACCTGTTCTCAGGAGAGAACCCAGTGCTGCATCTTTTAGACAAGCACTGAACCTGAAAAATAATTCTAAGCGTACTTACCAGTACCTTGTATTTACTTCCATAGGAATCCATTGTGTGGTTTTCAGCAGAAAAGTTTCTAAGTGTCCATTTTTGAAACGTACAAATATTCCTCTACAATGAGCCGAACTACGAATTTCAATTTACTCACCTGTTATCAGGAGTGAACCCAGGGCTGCATCTTTTGGCCAAGCACTGACCCTGAAAAGTAATTCTAAGCGTACTTACCAGTAACTTATATTTCTTTCCATAGGAATCCATTGTGTGGTTTTCAGCAGAAAAGTTTCTAAGTGTCCATTTTTGAAACGCAAAAATATTCCTCTAAAATGAGCCGAACTACGAATTTCAATTTACTCACCTGTTATCAGGAGTGAACCCAGGGCTGCATCTTTTGGCCAAGCACTGACCCTGAAAAATAATTCTAAGCGTACTTACCAGTAACTTGTATTTCTTTCCATAGGAATCCATTGTGTGGTTTTCAGCAGAAAAGTTTCTAAGTGTCCATTTTCGAAACGTTCAAATATTCCTCTAAAATAAGCCGAACTACGAATTCCAATTTACTCACGGGTTATCAGGAGAGAGCCCAGGGCTGCATCTTTTAGCCCAGCACTGACCCTGAAAAGTAATTCTAAGCGTACTTACCAGTAACTTGTTTTTCCTTCCATAGGAATCCATTGTGTGGTTTTCAGCAGAAAAGTTTCTAAGTGTCCATTTTTGAAATGTACAAATATTCCTCTAAAATCAGCCAAACTACGAATTCCGATTTACTCACCTGTTCTCAGGAGAGAACCCAGTGCTGCATCTTTTAGACAAGCACTGACCCTGAAAAATAATTCTAAGCGTACTTACCAGTAACTTGTATTTCTTTCTATAGGAATCCATTGTGTGGTTTTCAGCAGAAAAGTTTCTAAGTGTCCATTTTTGAAACGTACAAATATTACTCAAAAATCAGCCGAACTACGAATTCGCTTTACTCACCTGTTATCAGGAGAGAACCCAGTGCTGCATCTTTTATCCCAGCACTGACCCTGAAAAATAATTCTAAGCATACTTACCAGTAACTTGTATTTCCTTCCATAGGAATGCATTGTGTGCTTTTAAGTAGAAAAGTTTCTAAGTGTCCATTTTTGAAACATACAAATATTCCTCTAAAATCAGCCAAACTACGAATTCCGATTTACTCACCTGTTATCAGGAGAGAACCCAGTGCTGCATCTTTTATCCCAGCACTGACCCTGAAAAATAATTCTAAGCGTACTTACCAGTAACTTGTATTTCTTTCTATAGGACTCCATTGTGTGGTTTTTAGCAAAAAAGTTTTGAAGTGTCCATTTTTTAAATGTACAAGTATTCTTCTAAAATCAGCCGAACTACGAATTCCGATTTATTCACCTGTCCTCAATAGAGAACCCAGTGCTGCATCTTTTAGACCAGCACTGTCCCTGAAAAGTAATTCTAAGCGTACTTACCAGTAAATTGTATTTCTTTCCATAGGAATCCATTGTGTGGTTTTCAGCAGAAAAGTTTCTAAGTGTCCATTTTTGAAACGTACAAATGTTCCTTTAAAATCAGCTGAACTACGAATTCCGATTTACTCACCTGTTCTCAGGAGAGAACCCAGTGCTGCATCTTTTAGACCAGCACTGACCCTGAAAAATAATTCTAAGCGTACTTACCAGTAACTTGTATTTCTTTTCATAGGAATCCATTGTGTGGTTTTCAGCAGAAAAGTTTCTAAGTGTCAATTTGTGAAACGTACATATATTCATCTAAAATCAGCCGAACTACGAATTCCAATTTACTCACCGGTTATCAGGAGAAAGCCCAGGGCTGCATCTTTTAGCCCAGCACTGACCCTGAAAAGTAATTCTAAGCATACTTACCAGTAACTTGTATTTCCTTTGTTTGGAATCCATTGTGTGGTTTTCAGCAGAAAAGTTTCTAAGTGTCAATTTTTGAAACGTACAAATATTCCTCTAAAATCAGCCTAACTACGAATTCCGATTTACTCACCTGTTCTCAGGAGAGAACCCAGTGCTGCATCTTTTAGACCAGCAATGTCCCTGAAAAGTAATTCTAAGCGTACTTACCAGTAAATTGTATTTCTTTCCATAGGAATCCATTGTGTGGTTTTCAGCAGAAAAGTTTCTAAGTGTCCATTTTTGAAGCGTACAAATGTTCCTTTAAAATCAGCTGAACTACGAATTCCGATTTACTCACCTGTTCCCAGGAGAGAACCCAGTGCTGCATCTTTTAGACCAGCACTCACCCTGAAAAGTAATTCTAAGCGTACTTATCAGTAACTTGTATTTCTTTCCATAGGAATCCATTGTGTGGTGTTTAGGAGAAAAGTTTCTAAGTGTCCATTTTTGCAACGTACAAATATTCCTCTAAAATCGGCCGAACTACGAATTACAATTTACTCACCTGTTATCATGAGAGAACACAGGGCTGCATCTTTTAGCCCAGCACTGACCCTGAAAAGTAATTCTAAGCGTACTTACCAGTAATTTGTATTTCCTTTGATTGGAATCCATTGTGTGGTTTTCAGCAGAAAAGTTTCTAAGTGTCCATTTTTGAAACGTACAAATATTACTCAAAAATCAGCCGACCTACGAATTCGCTTTACTCACCTGTTCTCAGGAGTGAACCCAGGGATGCATCTTTTAGACCAGCACTCACCCTGAAAAGTAATTCTAAGCGTACTTACCAGTAACTTGTATTTCCTTCCATAGGAATCCATTGTGTGGTTTTCAGCAGAAAAGTTTCTAAGTGTCCATTTTTGAAACGTACAAATGTTCCTTTAAAATCAGCTGAACTACGAATTCCGATTTACTCACCTGTTCTCAGGAGAGAACCCAGTGCTGCATCTTTTAGACCAGCACTATCCCTGAAAAGTAATTCTAAGCGTACTTACCAGTAAATTGTATTTCTTTCCATAGGAATCCATTGTGTGGTTTTCAGCAGAAAAGTTTCTAAGTGTCCATTTTTGAAGCGTACAAATGTTCCTTTAAAATCAGCTGAACTACGAATTCCGATTTACTCATCTGTTCCCAGGAGAGAACCCAGTGCTGCATCTTTTAGACCAGCACTCACCCTGAAAACTAATTCTAAGCGTACTTACCAGTAACTTGTATTTCTTTCCATAGGAATCCATTGTGTGGTTTTCAGCAGAAAAGTTTCGAAGTGTCCACTTTTGAAACGTACAAATATTCCTCTAAAATCAGCCGAACTACGAATTCCAATTTACTCACCTTTTATCAGGAGGGAACCCAGTGCTGCATATTTTAGACCAGCACTGACCCTGAAAAGTAATTCTAAGCATACTTACCAGTAACTTATATTTCTTTCCATAGGAATCCATTGTGTGGTTTTCAGCAGAAAAGTTTCTAAGTGTCCATTTTTGAAACGTACAAATATTCCTCTGAAATTAGCCGAACTACGAATTCCGATTTACTCACCTGTTCTCAGGAGAGAACCCAGTGCTGCATCTTTTAGACAAGCACTGACCCTGAAAAATAATTCTAAGCGTACTTACCAGTACCTTGTATTTACTTCCATAGGAATCCATTGTGTGGTTTTCAGCAGAAAAGTTTCTAAGTGTCCATTTTTGAAACGTACAAATATTCCTCTACAATGAGCCGAACTACGAATTTCAATTTACTCACCTGTTATCAGGAGTGAACCCAGGGCTGCATCTTTTGGCCAAGCACTGACCCTGAAAAGTAATTCTAAGCGTACTTACCAGTAACTTATATTTCTTTCCATAGGAATCCATTGTGTGGTTTTCAGCAGAAAAGTTTCTAAGTGTCCATTTTTGAAACGCAAAAATATTCCTCTAAAATGAGCCGAACTACGAATTTCAATTTACTCACCTGTTATCAGGAGTGAACCCAGGGCTGCATCTTTTGGCCAAGCACTGACCCTGAAAAATAATTCTAAGCGTACTTACCAGTAACTTGTATTTCTTTCCATAGGAATCCATTGTGTGGTTTTCAGCAGAAAAGTTTCTAAGTGTCCATTTTCGAAACGTTCAAATATTCCTCTAAAATAAGCCGAACTACGAATTCCAATTTACTCACGGGTTATCAGGAGAGAGCCCAGGGCTGCATCTTTTAGCCCAGCACTGACCCTGAAAAGTAATTCTAAGCGTACTTACCAGTAACTTGTTTTTCCTTCCATAGGAATCCATTGTGTGGTTTTCAGCAGAAAAGTTTCTAAGTGTCCATTTTTGAAATGTACAAATATTCCTCTAAAATCAGCCAAACTACGAATTCCGATTTACTCACCTGTTCTCAGGAGAGAACCCAGTGCTGCATCTTTTAGACAAGCACTGACCCTGAAAAATAATTCTAAGCGTACTTACCAGTAACTTGTATTTCTTTCTATAGGAATCCATTGTGTGGTTTTCAGCAGAAAAGTTTCTAAGTGTCCATTTTTGAAACGTACAAATATTACTCAAAAATCAGCCGAACTACGAATTCGCTTTACTCACCTGTTATCAGGAGAGAACCCAGTGCTGCATCTTTTATCCCAGCACTGACCCTGAAAAATAATTCTAAGCATACTTACCAGTAACTTGTATTTCCTTCCATAGGAATGCATTGTGTGCTTTTAAGTAGAAAAGTTTCTAAGTGTCCATTTTTGAAACATACAAATATTCCTCTAAAATCAGCCAAACTACGAATTCCGATTTACTCACCTGTTATCAGGAGAGAACCCAGTGCTGCATCTTTTATCCCAGCACTGACCCTGAAAAATAATTCTAAGCGTACTTACCAGTAACTTGTATTTCTTTCTATAGGACTCCATTGTGTGGTTTTTAGCAAAAAAGTTTTGAAGTGTCCATTTTTTAAATGTACAAGTATTCTTCTAAAATCAGCCGAACTACGAATTCCGATTTATTCACCTGTCCTCAATAGAGAACCCAGTGCTGCATCTTTTAGACCAGCACTGTCCCTGAAAAGTAATTCTAAGCGTACTTACCAGTAAATTGTATTTCTTTCCATAGGAATCCATTGTGTGGTTTTCAGCAGAAAAGTTTCTAAGTGTCCATTTTTGAAGCGTACAAATGTTCCTTTAAAATCAGCTGAACTACGAATTCCGATTTACTCACCTGTTCCCAGGAGAGAACCCAGTGCTGCATCTTTTAGACCAGCACTCACCCTGAAAACTAATTCTAAGCGTACTTACCAGTAACTTGTATTTCTTTCCATAGGAATCCATTGTGTGGTTTTCAGCAGAAAAGTTTCGAAGTGTCCACTTTTGAAACATACAAATATTCCTCTAAAATCAGCCGAACTATGAATTCCAATTTACTCACCTTTTATCAGGAGGGAACCCAGTGCTGCATCTTTTAGACCAGCACTGACCCTGAAAAGTAATTCTAAGCATACTTACCAGTAACTTATATTTCTTTCCATAGGAATCCATTGTGTGGTTTTCAGCAGAAAAGTTTCTAAGTGTCCATTTTTGAAACGTACAAATATTCCTCTGAAATTAGCCGAACTACGAATTCTGATTTACTCACCTGTTCTCAGAAGAGAACCCAGTGCTGCATCTTTTAGACAAGCACTGACCCTGAAAAATAATTCTAAGCGTACTTACCAGTACCTTGTATTTACTTCCATAGGAATCCATTGTGTGGTTTTCAGCAGAAAAGTTTCTAAGTGTCCATTTTTGAAACGTACAAATGTTCCTTTAAAATCAGCTGAACTACGAATTCCAATTTACTCACCTGTTCTCAGGAGAGAACCCAGTGCTGCATCTTTTAGGCCAGCACTGACCCTGAAAAGTAATTCTAAGCGTACTTATCAGTAACTTGTATTTCTTTCCATAGGAATCCATTGTGTGGTGTTTAGGAGAAAAGTTTCTAAGTGTCCATTTTTGCAACGTACAAATATTCCTCTAAAATCGACCGAACTACGAATTACAATTTACTCACCTGTTATCATGAGAGAACACAGGGCTGCATCTTTTAGCCCAGCACTGACCCTGAAAAGTAATTCTAAGCGTACTTACCAGTAACTTATATTTCCTTTGATTGGAATCCATTGTGTGGTTTTCAGCAGAAAAGTTTCTAAGTGTCCATTTTTGAAACGTACAAATATTACTCAAAAATCAGCCGAACTACGAATTCGCTTTACTCACCTGTTCTCAGGAGTGAACCCAGGGATGCATCTTTTAGACCAGCACTGACCCTGAAAAGTAATTCTAAGCGTACTTACCAGTAACTTGTATTTCCTTCCATAGGAATCCATTGTGTGGTTTTCAGCAGAAAAGTTTCTAAGTGTCCATTTTTGAAACGTACAAATGTTCCTTTAAAATCAGCTGAACTACGAATTCCGATTTACTCACCTGTTCTCAGGAGAGAACCCAGTGCTGCATCTTTTAGACCAGCACTGACCCTGAAAAATAATTCTAAGCGTACTTACCAGTAACTTGTATTTCTTTTCATAGGAATCCATTGTGTGGTTTTCAGCAGAAAAGTTTCTAAGTGTCAATTTGTGAAACGTACATATATTCATCTAAAATCAGCCGAACTACGAATTCCAATTTACTCACCGGTTATCAGGAGAAAGCCCAGGGCTGCATCTTTTAGCCCAGCACTGACCCTGAAAAGTAATTCTAAGCATACTTACCAGTAACTTGTATTTCCTTTGTTTGGAATCCATTGTGTGGTTTTCAGCAGAAAAGTTTCTAAGTGTCAATTTTTGAAACGTACAAATATTCCTCTAAAATCAGCCTAACTACGAATTCCGATTTACTCACCTGTTCTCAGGAGAGAACCCAGTGCTGCATCTTTTAGACCAGCAATGTCCCTGAAAAGTAATTCTAAGCGTACTTACCAGTAAATTGTATTTCTTTCCATAGGAATCCATTGTGTGGTTTTCAGCAGAAAAGTTTCTAAGTGTCCATTTTTGAAGCGTACAAATGTTCCTTTAAAATCAGCTGAACTACGAATTCCGATTTACTCACCTGTTCCCAGGAGAGAACCCAGTGCTGCATCTTTTAGACCAGCACTCACCCTGAAAAGTAATTCTAAGCGTACTTATCAGTAACTTGTATTTCTTTCCATAGGAATCCATTGTGTGGTGTTTAGGAGAAAAGTTTCTAAGTGTCCATTTTTGCAACGTACAAATATTCCTCTAAAATCGGCCGAACTACGAATTACAATTTACTCACCTGTTATCATGAGAGAACACAGGGCTGCATCTTTTAGCCCAGCACTGACCCTGAAAAGTAATTCTAAGCGTACTTACCAGTAACTTGTATTTCCTTTGATTGGTATCCATTGTGTGGTTTTCAGCAGAAAAGTTTCTAAGTGTCCATTTTTGAAACGTACAAATATTACTCAAAAATCAGCCGACCTACGAATTCGCTTTACTCACCTGTTCTCAGGAGTGAACCCAGGGATGCATCTTTTAGACCAGCACTCACCCTGAAAAGTAATTCTAAGCGTACTTACCAGTAACTTGTATTTCCTTCCATAGGAATCCATTGTGTGGTTTTCAGCAGAAAAGTTTCTAAGTGTCCATTTTTGAAACGTACAAATGTTCCTTTAAAATCAGCTGAACTACGAATTCCGATTTACTCACCTGTTCTCAGGAGAGAACCCAGTGCTGCATCTTTTAGACCAGCACTATCCCTGAAAAGTAATTCTAAGCGTACTTACCAGTAAATTGTATTTCTTTCCATAGGAATCCATTGTGTGGTTTTCAGCAGAAAAGTTTCTAAGTGTCCTATTTTTGAAGCGTACAAATGTTCCTTTAAAATCAGCTGAACTACGAATTCCGATTTACTCATCTGTTCCCAGGAGAGAACCCAGTGCTGCATCTTTTAGACCAGCACTCACCCTGAAAACTAATTCTAAGCGTACTTACCAGTAACTTGTATTTCTTTCCATAGGAATCCATTGTGTGGTTTTCAGCAGAAAAGTTTCGAAGTGTCCACTTTTGAAACGTACAAATATTCCTCTAAAATCAGCCGAACTACGAATTCCAATTTACTCACCTTTTATCAGGAGGGAACCCAGTGCTGCATATTTTAGACCAGCACTGACCCTGAAAAGTAATTCTAAGCATACTTACCAGTAACTTATATTTCTTTCCATAGGAATCCATTGTGTGGTTTTCAGCAGAAAAGTTTCTAAGTGTCCATTTTTGAAACGTACAAATATTCCTCTGAAATTAGCCGAACTACGAATTCCGATTTACTCACCTGTTCTCAGGAGAGAACCCAGTGCTGCATCTTTTAGACAAGCACTGACCCTGAAAAATAATTGTAAGCGTACTTACCAGTACCTTGTATTTACTTCCATAGGAATCCATTGTGTGGTTTTCAGCAGAAAAGTTTCTAAGTGTCCATTTTTGAAACGTACAAATATTCCTCTACAATGAGCCGAACTACGAATTTCAATTTACTCACCTGTTATCAGGAGTGAACCCAGGGCTGCATCTTTTGGCCAAGCACTGACCCTGAAAAGTAATTCTAAGCGTACTTACCAGTAACTTATATTTCTTTCCATAGGAATCCATTGTGTGGTTTTCAGCAGAAAAGTTTCTAAGTGTCCATTTTTGAAACGCAAAAATATTCCTCTAAAATGAGCCGAACTACGAATTTCAATTTACTCACCTGTTATCAGGAGTGAACCCAGGGCTGCATCTTTTGGCCAAGCACTGACCCTGAAAAATAATTCTAAGCGTACTTACCAGTAACTTGTATTTCTTTCCATAGGAATCCATTGTGTGGTTTTCAGCAGAAAAGTTTCTAAGTGTCCATTTTCGAAACGTTCAAATATTCCTCTAAAATAAGCCGAACTACGAATTCCAATTTACTCACGGGTTATCAGGAGAGAGCCCAGGGCTGCATCTTTTAGCCCAGCACTGACCCTGAAAAGTAATTCTAAGCGTACTTACCAGTAACTTGTTTTTCCTTCCATAGGAATCCATTGTGTGGTTTTCAGCAGAAAAGTTTCTAAGTGTCCATTTTTGAAATGTACAAATATTCCTCTAAAATCAGCCAAACTACGAATTCCGATTTACTCACCTGTTCTCAGGAGAGAACCCAGTGCTGCATCTTTTAGACAAGCACTGACCCTGAAAAATAATTCTAAGCGTACTTACCAGTAACTTGTATTTCTTTCTATAGGAATCCATTGTGTGGTTTTCAGCAGAAAAGTTTCTAAGTGTCCATTTTTGAAACGTACAAATATTACTCAAAAATCAGCCGAACTACGAATTCGCTTTACTCACCTGTTATCAGGAGAGAACCCAGTGCTGCATCTTTTATCCCAGCACTGACCCTGAAAAATAATTCTAAGCATACTTACCAGTAACTTGTATTTCCTTCCATAGGAATGCATTGTGTGCTTTTAAGTAGAAAAGTTTCTAAGTGTCCATTTTTGAAACATACAAATATTCCTCTAAAATCAGCCAAACTACGAATTCCGATTTACTCACCTGTTATCAGGAGAGAACCCAGTGCTGCATCTTTTATCCCAGCACTGACCCTGAAAAATAATTCTAAGCGTACTTACCAGTAACTTGTATTTCTTTCTATAGGACTCCATTGTGTGGTTTTTAGCAAAAAAGTTTTGAAGTGTCCATTTTTTAAATGTACAAGTATTCTTCTAAAATCAGCCGAACTACGAATTCCGATTTATTCACCTGTCCTCAATAGAGAACCCAGTGCTGCATCTTTTAGACCAGCACTGTCCCTGAAAAGTAATTCTAAGCGTACTTACCAGTAAATTGTATTTCTTTCCATAGGAATCCATTGTGTGGTTTTCAGCAGAAAAGTTTCTAAGTGTCCATTTTTGAAGCGTACAAATGTTCCTTTAAAATCAGCTGAACTACGAATTCCGATTTACTCACCTGTTCCCAGGAGAGAACCCAGTGCTGCATCTTTTAGACCAGCACTCACCCTGAAAACTAATTCTAAGCGTACTTACCAGTAACTTGTATTTCTTTCCATAGGAATCCATTGTGTGGTTTTCAGCAGAAAAGTTTCGAAGTGTCCACTTTTGAAACGTACAAATATTCCTCTAAAATCAGCCGAACTATGAATTCCAATTTACTCACCTTTTATCAGGAGGGAACCCAGTGCTGCATCTTTTAGACCAGCACTGACCCTGAAAAGTAATTCTAAGCATACTTACCAGTAACTTATATTTCTTTCCATAGGAATCCATTGTGTGGTTTTCAGCAGAAAAGTTTCTAAGTGTCCATTTTTGAAACGTACAAATATTCCTCTGAAATTAGCCGAACTACGAATTCTGATTTACTCACCTGTTCTCAGAAGAGAACCCAGTGCTGCATCTTTTAGACAAGCACTGACCCTGAAAAATAATTCTAAGCGTACTTACCAGTACCTTGTATTTACTTCCATAGGAATCCATTGTGTGGTTTTCAGCAGAAAAGTTTCTAAGTGTCCATTTTTGAAACGTACAAATGTTCCTTTAAAATCAGCTGAACTACGAATTCCGATTTACTCACCTGTTCTCAGGAGAGAACCCAGTGCTGCATCTTTTAGGCCAGCACTGACCCTGAAAAGTAATTCTAAGCGTACTTATCAGTAACTTGTATTTCTTTCCATAGGAATCCATTGTGTGGTGTTTAGGAGAAAAGTTTCTAAGTGTCCATTTTTGCAACGTACAAATATTCCTCTAAAATCGGCCGAACTACGAATTACAATTTACTCACCTGTTATCATGAGAGAACACAGGGCTGCATCTTTTAGCCCAGCACTGACCCTGAAAAGTAATTCTAAGCGTACTTACCAGTAACTTATATTTCCTTTGATTGGAATCCATTGTGTGGTTTTCAGCAGAAAAGTTTCTAAGTGTCCATTTTTGAAACGTACAAATATTACTCAAAAATCAGCCGAACTACGAATTCGCTTTACTCACCTGTTCTCAGGAGTGAACCCAGGGATGCATCTTTTAGACCAGCACTGACCCTGAAAAGTAATTCTAAGCGTACTTACCAGTAACTTGTATTTCCTTCCATAGGAATCCATTGTGTGGTTTTCAGCAGAAAAGTTTCTAAGTGTCCATTTTTGAAACGTACAAATGTTCCTTTAAAATCAGCTGAACTACGAATTCCGATTTACTCACCTGTTCTCAGGAGAGAACCCAGTGCTGCATCTTTTAGACCAGCACTGACCCTGAAAAATAATTCTAAGCGTACTTACCAGTAACTTGTATTTCTTTTCATAGGAATCCATTGTGTGGTTTTCAGCAGAAAAGTTTCTAAGTGTCAATTTGTGAAACGTACATATATTCATCTAAAATCAGCCGAACTACGAATTCCAATTTACTCACCGGTTATCAGGAGAAAGCCCAGGGCTGCATCTTTTAGCCCAGCACTGACCCTGAAAAGTAATTCTAAGCATACTTACCAGTAACTTGTATTTCCTTTGTTTGGAATCCATTGTGTGGTTTTCAGCAGAAAAGTTTCTAAGTGTCAATTTTTGAAACGTACAAATATTCCTCTAAAATCAGCCTAACTACGAATTCCGATTTACTCACCTGTTCTCAGGAGAGAACCCAGTGCTGCATCTTTTAGACCAGCAATGTCCCTGAAAAGTAATTCTAAGCGTACTTACCAGTAAATTGTATTTCTTTCCATAGGAATCCATTGTGTGGTTTTCAGCAGAAAAGTTTCTAAGTGTCCATTTTTGAAGCGTACAAATGTTCCTTTAAAATCAGCTGAACTACGAATTCCGATTTACTCACCTGTTCCCAGGAGAGAACCCAGTGCTGCATCTTTTAGACCAGCACTCACCCTGAAAAGTAATTCTAAGCGTACTTATCAGTAACTTGTATTTCTTTCCATAGGAATCCATTGTGTGGTGTTTAGGAGAAAAGTTTCTAAGTGTCCATTTTTGCAACGTACAAATATTCCTCTAAAATCAGCCGAACTACGAATTCCAATTTACTCACCTGTTATCAGGAGAGAACCCAGTGCTGCATCTTTTATCCCAGCACTGACCCTGAAAAATAATTCTAAGCGTACTTACCAGTAACTTGTATTTCTTTCTATAGGACTCCATTGTGTGGTTTTTAGCAAAAAAGTTTTGAAGTGTCCATTTTTTAAATGTACAAGTATTCTTCTAAAATCAGCCGAACTACGAATTCCGATTTATTCACCTGTCCTCAATAGAGAACCCAGTGCTGCATCTTTTAGACCAGCACTGTCCCTGAAAAGTAATTCTAAGCGTACTTACCAGTAAATTGTATTTCTTTCCATAGGAATCCATTGTGTGGTTTTCAGCAGAAAAGTTTCTAAGTGTCCATTTTTGAAGCGTACAAATGTTCCTTTAAAATCAGCTGAACTACGAATTCCGATTTACTCACCTGTTCCCAGGAGAGAACCCAGTGCTGCATCTTTTAGACCAGCACTCACCCTGAAAACTAATTCTAAGCGTACTTACCAGTAACTTGTATTTCTTTCCATAGGAATCCATTGTGTGGTTTTCAGCAGAAAAGTTTCGAAGTGTCCACTTTTGAAACGTACAAATATTCCTCTAAAATCAGCCGAACTATGAATTCCAATTTACTCACCTTTTATCAGGAGGGAACCCAGTGCTGCATCTTTTAGACCAGCACTGACCCTGAAAAGTAATTCTAAGCATACTTACCAGTAACTTATATTTCTTTCCATAGGAATCCATTGTGTGGTTTTCAGCAGAAAAGTTTCTAAGTGTCCATTTTTGAAACGTACAAATATTCCTCTGAAATTAGCCGAACTACGAATTCTGATTTACTCACCTGTTCTCAGAAGAGAACCCAGTGCTGCATCTTTTAGACAAGCACTGACCCTGAAAAATAATTCTAAGCGTACTTACCAGTACCTTGTATTTACTTCCATAGGAATCCATTGTGTGGTTTTCAGCAGAAAAGTTTCTAAGTGTCCATTTTTGAAACGTACAAATGTTCCTTTAAAATCAGCTGAACTACGAATTCCGATTTACTCACCTGTTCTCAGGAGAGAACCCAGTGCTGCATCTTTTAGGCCAGCACTGACCCTGAAAAGTAATTCTAAGCGTACTTATCAGTAACTTGTATTTCTTTCCATAGGAATCCATTGTGTGGTGTTTAGGAGAAAAGTTTCTAAGTGTCCATTTTTGCAACGTACAAATATTCCTCTAAAATCGGCCGAACTACGAATTACAATTTACTCACCTGTTATCATGAGAGAACACAGGGCTGCATCTTTTAGCCCAGCACTGACCCTGAAAAGTAATTCTAAGCGTACTTACCAGTAACTTATATTTCCTTTGATTGGAATCCATTGTGTGGTTTTCAGCAGAAAAGTTTCTAAGTGTCCATTTTTGAAACGTACAAATATTACTCAAAAATCAGCCGAACTACGAATTCGCTTTACTCACCTGTTCTCAGGAGTGAACCCAGGGATGCATCTTTTAGACCAGCACTGACCCTGAAAAGTAATTCTAAGCGTACTTACCAGTAACTTGTATTTCCTTCCATAGGAATCCATTGTGTGGTTTTCAGCAGAAAAGTTTCTAAGTGTCCATTTTTGAAACGTACAAATGTTCCTTTAAAATCAGCTGAACTACGAATTCCGATTTACTCACCTGTTCTCAGGAGAGAACCCAGTGCTGCATCTTTTAGACCAGCACTGACCCTGAAAAATAATTCTAAGCGTACTTACCAGTAACTTGTATTTCTTTTCATAGGAATCCATTGTGTGGTTTTCAGCAGAAAAGTTTCTAAGTGTCAATTTGTGAAACGTACATATATTCATCTAAAATCAGCCGAACTACGAATTCCAATTTACTCACCGGTTATCAGGAGAAAGCCCAGGGCTGCATCTTTTAGCCCAGCACTGACCCTGAAAAGTAATTCTAAGCATACTTACCAGTAACTTGTATTTCCTTTGTTTGGAATCCATTGTGTGGTTTTCAGCAGAAAAGTTTCTAAGTGTCAATTTTTGAAACGTACAAATATTCCTCTAAAATCAGCCTAACTACGAATTCCGATTTACTCACCTGTTCTCAGGAGAGAACCCAGTGCTGCATCTTTTAGACCAGCAATGTCCCTGAAAAGTAATTCTAAGCGTACTTACCAGTAAATTGTATTTCTTTCCATAGGAATCCATTGTGTGGTTTTCAGCAGAAAAGTTTCTAAGTGTCCATTTTTGAAGCGTACAAATGTTCCTTTAAAATCAGCTGAACTACGAATTCCGATTTACTCACCTGTTCCCAGGAGAGAACCCAGTGCTGCATCTTTTAGACCAGCACTCACCCTGAAAAGTAATTCTAAGCGTACTTATCAGTAACTTGTATTTCTTTCCATAGGAATCCATTGTGTGGTGTTTAGGAGAAAAGTTTCTAAGTGTCCATTTTTGCAACGTACAAATATTCCTCTAAAATCGGCCGAACTACGAATTACAATTTACTCACCTGTTATCATGAGAGAACACAGGGCTGCATCTTTTAGCCCAGCACTGACCCTGAAAAGTAATTCTAAGCGTACTTACCAGTAACTTGTATTTCCTTTGATTGGAATCCATTGTGTGGTTTTCAGCAGAAAAGTTTCTAAGTGTCCATTTTTGAAACGTACAAATATTACTCAAAAATCAGCCGAACTACGAATTCGCTTTACTCACCTGTTCTCAGGAGTGAACCCAGGGATGCATCTTTTAGACCAGCACTGACCCTGAAAAGTAATTCTAAGCGTACTTACCAGTAACTTGTATTTCCTTCCATAGGAATCCATTGTGTGGTTTTCAGCAGAAAAGTTTCTAAGTGTCCATTTTTGAAACGTACAAATGTTCCTTTAAAATCAGCTGAACTACGAATTCCGATTTACTCACCTGTTCTCAGGAGAGAACCCAGTGCTGCATCTTTTAGACCAGCACTATCCCTGAAAAGTAATTCTAAGCGTACTTACCAGTAAATTGTATTTCTTTCCATAGGAATCCATTGTGTGGTTTTCAGCAGAAAAGTTTCTAAGTGTCCATTTTTGAAGCGTACAAATGTTCCTTTAAAATCAGCTGAACTACGAATTCCGATTTACTCATCTGTTCCCAGGAGAGAACCCAGTGCTGCATCTTTTAGACCAGCACTCACCCTGAAAACTAATTCTAAGCGTACTTACCAGTAACTTGTATTTCTTTCCATAGGAATCCATTGTGTGGTTTTCAGCAGAAAAGTTTCGAAGTGTCCACTTTTGAAACGTACAAATATTCCTCTAAAATCAGCCGAACTACGAATTCCAATTTACTCACCTTTTATCAGGAGGGAACCCAGTGCTGCATATTTTAGACCAGCACTGACCCTGAAAAGTAATTCTAAGCATACTTACCAGTAACTTATATTTCTTTCCATAGGAATCCATTGTGTGGTTTTCAGCAGAAAAGTTTCTAAGTGTCCATTTTTGAAACGTACAAATATTCCTCTGAAATTAGCCGAACTACGAATTCCGATTTACTCACCTGTTCTCAGGAGAGAACCCAGTGCTGCATCTTTTAGACAAGCACTGACCCTGAAAAATAATTCTAAGCGTACTTACCAGTACCTTGTATTTACTTCCATAGGAATCCATTGTGTGGTTTTCAGCAGAAAAGTTTCTAAGTGTCCATTTTTGAAACGTACAAATATTCCTCTACAATGAGCCGAACTACGAATTTCAATTTACTCACCTGTTATCAGGAGTGAACCCAGGGCTGCATCTTTTGGCCAAGCACTGACCCTGAAAAGTAATTCTAAGCCTACTTACCAGTAACTTATATTTCTTTCCATAGGAATCCATTGTGTGGTTTTCAGCAGAAAAGTTTCTAAGTGTCCATTTTTGAAACGCAAAAATATTCCTCTAAAATGAGCCGAACTACGAATTTCAATTTACTCACCTGTTATCAGGAGTGAACCCAGGGCTGCATCTTTTGGCCAAGCACTGACCCTGAAAAATAATTCTAAGCGTACTTACCAGTAACTTGTATTTCTTTTCATAGGAATCCATTGTGTGGTTTTCAGCAGAAAAGTTTCTAAGTGTCAATTTGTGAAACGTACATATATTCATCTAAAATCAGCCGAACTACGAATTCCAATTTACTCACCGGTTATCAGGAGAAAGCCCAGGGCTGCATCTTTTAGCCCAGCACTGACCCTGAAAAGTAATTCTAAGCATACTTACCAGTAACTTGTATTTCCTTTGTTTGGAATCCATTGTGTGGTTTTCAGCAGAAAAGTTTCTAAGTGTCAATTTTTGAAACGTACAAATATTCCTCTAAAATCAGCCTAACTACGAATTCCGATTTACTCACCTGTTCTCAGGAGAGAACCCAGTGCTGCATCTTTTAGACCAGCAATGTCCCTGAAAAGTAATTCTAAGCGTACTTACCAGTAAATTGTATTTCTTTCCATAGGAATCCATTGTGTGGTTTTCAGCAGAAAAGTTTCTAAGTGTCCATTTTTGAAGCGTACAAATGTTCCTTTAAAATCAGCTGAACTACGAATTCCGATTTACTCACCTGTTCCCAGGAGAGAACCCAGTGCTGCATCTTTTAGACCAGCACTCACCCTGAAAAGTAATTCTAAGCGTACTTATCAGTAACTTGTATTTCTTTTCATAGGAATCCATTGTGTGGTGTTTAGGAGAAAAGTTTCTAAGTGTCCATTTTTGCAACGTACAAATATTCCTCTAAAATCGGCCGAACTACGAATTACAATTTACTCACCTGTTATCATGAGAGAACACAGGGCTGCATCTTTTAGCCCAGCACTGACCCTGAAAAGTAATTCTAAGCGTACTTACCAGTAACTTGTATTTCCTTTGATTGGAATCCATTGTGTGGTTTTCAGCAGAAAAGTTTCTAAGTGTCCATTTTTGAAACGTACAAATATTACTCAAAAATCAGCCGACCTACGAATTCGCTTTACTCACCTGTTCTCAGGAGTGAACCCAGGGATGCATCTTTTAGACCAGCACTCACCCTGAAAAGTAATTCTAAGCGTACTTACCAGTAACTTGTATTTCCTTCCATAGGAATCCATTGTGTGGTTTTCAGCAGAAAAGTTTCTAAGTGTCCATTTTTGAAACGTACAAATGTTCCTTTAAAATCAGCTGAACTACGAATTCCGATTTACTCACCTGTTCTCAGGAGAGAACCCAGTGCTGCATCTTTTAGACCAGCACTATCCCTGAAAAGTAATTCTAAGCGTACTTACCAGTAAATTGTATTTCTTTCCATAGGAATCCATTGTGTGGTTTTCAGCAGAAAAGTTTCTAAGTGTCCTATTTTTGAAGCGTACAAATGTTCCTTTAAAATCAGCTGAACTACGAATTCCGATTTACTCATCTGTTCCCAGGAGAGAACCCAGTGCTGCATCTTTTAGACCAGCACTCACCCTGAAAACTAATTCTAAGCGTACTTACCAGTAACTTGTATTTCTTTCCATAGGAATCCATTGTGTGGTTTTCAGCAGAAAAGTTTCGAAGTGTCCACTTTTGAAACGTACAAATATTCCTCTAAAATCAGCCGAACTACGAATTCCAATTTACTCACCTTTTATCAGGAGGGAACCCAGTGCTGCATATTTTAGACCAGCACTGACCCTGAAAAGTAATTCTAAGCATACTTACCAGTAACTTATATTTCTTTCCATAGGAATCCATTGTGTGGTTTTCAGCAGAAAAGTTTCTAAGTGTCCATTTTTGAAACGTACAAATATTCCTCTGAAATTAGCCGAACTACGAATTCCGATTTACTCACCTGTTCTCAGGAGAGAACCCAGTGCTGCATCTTTTAGACAAGCACTGACCCTGAAAAATAATTGTAAGCGTACTTACCAGTACCTTGTATTTACTTCCATAGGAATCCATTGTGTGGTTTTCAGCAGAAAAGTTTCTAAGTGTCCATTTTTGAAACGTACAAATATTCCTCTACAATGAGCTGAACTACGAATTTCAATTTACTCACCTGTTATCAGGAGTGAACCCAGGGCTGCATCTTTTGGCCAAGCACTGACCCTGAAAAGTAATTCTAAGCGTACTTACCAGTAACTTATATTTCTTTCCATAGGAATCCATTGTGTGGTTTTCAGCAGAAAAGTTTCTAAGTGTCCATTTTTGAAACGCAAAAATATTCCTCTAAAATGAGCCGAACTACGAATTTCAATTTACTCACCTGTTATCAGGAGTGAACCCAGGGCTGCATCTTTTGGCCAAGCACTGACCCTGAAAAATAATTCTAAGCGTACTTACCAGTAACTTGTATTTCTTTCCATAGGAATCCATTGTGTGGTTTTCAGCAGAAAAGTTTCTAAGTGTCCATTTTCGAAACGTTCAAATATTCCTCTAAAATAAGCCGAACTACGAATTCCAATTTACTCACGGGTTATCAGGAGAGAGCCCAGGGCTGCATCTTTTAGCCCAGCACTGACCCTGAAAAGTAATTCTAAGCGTACTTACCAGTAACTTGTTTTTCCTTCCATAGGAATCCATTGTGTGGTTTTCAGCAGAAAAGTTTCTAAGTGTCCATTTTTGAAATGTACAAATATTCCTCTAAAATCAGCCAAACTACGAATTCCGATTTACTCACCTGTTCTCAGGAGAGAACCCAGTGCTGCATCTTTTAGACAAGCACTGACCCTGAAAAATAATTCTAAGCGTACTTACCAGTAACTTGTATTTCTTTCTATAGGAATCCATTGTGTGGTTTTCAGCAGAAAAGTTTCTAAGTGTCCATTTTTGAAACGTACAAATATTACTCAAAAATCAGCCGAACTACGAATTCGCTTTACTCACCTGTTATCAGGAGAGAACCCAGTGCTGCATCTTTTATCCCAGCACTGACCCTGAAAAATAATTCTAAGCATACTTACCAGTAACTTGTATTTCCTTCCATAGGAATGCATTGTGTGCTTTTAAGTAGAAAAGTTTCTAAGTGTCCATTTTTGAAACATACAAATATTCCTCTAAAATCAGCCAAACTACGAATTCCGATTTACTCACCTGTTATCAGGAGAGAACCCAGTGCTGCATCTTTTATCCCAGCACTGACCCTGAAAAATAATTCTAAGCGTACTTACCAGTAACTTGTATTTCTTTCTATAGGACTCCATTGTGTGGTTTTTAGCAAAAAAGTTTTGAAGTGTCCATTTTTTAAATGTACAAGTATTCTTCTAAAATCAGCCGAACTACGAATTCCGATTTATTCACCTGTCCTCAATAGAGAACCCAGTGCTGCATCTTTTAGACCAGCACTGTCCCTGAAAAGTAATTCTAAGCGTACTTACCAGTAAATTGTATTTCTTTCCATAGGAATCCATTGTGTGGTTTTCAGCAGAAAAGTTTCTAAGTGTCCATTTTTGAAGCGTACAAATGTTCCTTTAAAATCAGCTGAACTACGAATTCCGATTTACTCACCTGTTCCCAGGAGAGAACCCAGTGCTGCATCTTTTAGACCAGCACTCACCCTGAAAACTAATTCTAAGCGTACTTACCAGTAACTTGTATTTCTTTCCATAGGAATCCATTGTGTGGTTTTCAGCAGAAAAGTTTCGAAGTGTCCACTTTTGAAACGTACAAATATTCCTCTAAAATCAGCCGAACTATGAATTCCAATTTACTCACCTTTTATCAGGAGGGAACCCAGTGCTGCATCTTTTAGACCAGCACTGACCCTGAAAAGTAATTCTAAGCATACTTACCAGTAACTTATATTTCTTTCCATAGGAATCCATTGTGTGGTTTTCAGCAGAAAAGTTTCTAAGTGTCCATTTTTGAAACGTACAAATATTCCTCTGAAATTAGCCGAACTACGAATTCTGATTTACTCACCTGTTCTCAGAAGAGAACCCAGTGCTGCATCTTTTAGACAAGCACTGACCCTGAAAAATAATTCTAAGCGTACTTACCAGTACCTTGTATTTACTTCCATAGGAATCCATTGTGTGGTTTTCAGCAGAAAAGTTTCTAAGTGTCCATTTTTGAAACGTACAAATGTTCCTTTAAAATCAGCTGAACTACGAATTCCGATTTACTCACCTGTTCTCAGGAGAGAACCCAGTGCTGCATCTTTTAGGCCAGCACTGACCCTGAAAAGTAATTCTAAGCGTACTTATCAGTAACTTGTATTTCTTTCCATAGGAATCCATTGTGTGGTGTTTAGGAGAAAAGTTTCTAAGTGTCCATTTTTGCAACGTACAAATATTCCTCTAAAATCGGCCGAACTACGAATTACAATTTACTCACCTGTTATCATGAGAGAACACAGGGCTGCATCTTTTAGCCCAGCACTGACCCTGAAAAGTAATTCTAAGCGTACTTACCAGTAACTTATATTTCTTTTGATTGGAATCCATTGTGTGGTTTTCAGCAGAAAAGTTTCTAAGTGTCCATTTTTGAAACGTACAAATATTACTCAAAAATCAGCCGAACTACGAATTCGCTTTACTCACCTGTTCTCAGGAGTGAACCCAGGGATGCATCTTTTAGACCAGCACTGACCCTGAAAAGTAATTCTAAGCGTACTTACCAGTAACTTGTATTTCCTTCCATAGGAATCCATTGTGTGGTTTTCAGCAGAAAAGTTTCTAAGTGTCCATTTTTGAAACGTACAAATGTTCCTTTAAAATCAGCTGAACTACGAATTCCGATTTACTCACCTGTTCTCAGGAGAGAACCCAGTGCTGCATCTTTTAGACCAGCACTGACCCTGAAAAATAATTCTAAGCGTACTTACCAGTAACTTGTATTTCTTTTCATAGGAATCCATTGTGTGGTTTTCAGCAGAAAAGTTTCTAAGTGTCAATTTGTGAAACGTACATATATTCATCTAAAATCAGCCGAACTACGAATTCCAATTTACTCACCGGTTATCAGGAGAAAGCCCAGGGCTGCATCTTTTAGCCCAGCACTGACCCTGAAAAGTAATTCTAAGCATACTTACCAGTAACTTGTATTTCCTTTGTTTGGAATCCATTGTGTGGTTTTCAGCAGAAAAGTTTCTAAGTGTCAATTTTTGAAACGTACAAATATTCCTCTAAAATCAGCCTAACTACGAATTCCGATTTACTCACCTGTTCTCAGGAGAGAACCCAGTGCTGCATCTTTTAGACCAGCAATGTCCCTGAAAAGTAATTCTAAGCGTACTTACCAGTAAATTGTATTTCTTTCCATAGGAATCCATTGTGTGGTTTTCAGCAGAAAAGTTTCTAAGTGTCCATTTTTGAAGCGTACAAATGTTCCTTTAAAATCAGCTGAACTACGAATTCCGATTTACTCACCTGTTCCCAGGAGAGAACCCAGTGCTGCATCTTTTAGACCAGCACTCACCCTGAAAAGTAATTCTAAGCGTACTTATCAGTAACTTGTATTTCTTTCCATAGGAATCCATTGTGTGGTGTTTAGGAGAAAAGTTTCTAAGTGTCCATTTTTGCAACGTACAAATATTCCTCTAAAATCGGCCGAACTACGAATTACAATTTACTCACCTGTTATCATGAGAGAACACAGGGCTGCATCTTTTAGCCCAGCACTGACCCTGAAAAGTAATTCTAAGCGTACTTACCAGTAACTTGTATTTCCTTTGATTGGAATCCATTGTGTGGTTTTCAGCAGAAAAGTTTCTAAGTGTCCATTTTTGAAACGTACAAATATTACTCAAAAATCAGCCGAACTACGAATTCGCTTTACTCACCTGTTCTCAGGAGTGAACCCAGTGCTGCATCTTTTAGACCAGCACTATCCCTGAAAAGTAATTCTAAGCGTACTTACCAGTAAATTGTATTTCTTTCCATAGGAATCCATTGTGTGGTTTTCAGCAGAAAAGTTTCTAAGTGTCCATTTTTGAAGCGTACAAATGTTCCTTTAAAATCAGCTGAACTACGAATTCCGATTTACTCATCTGTTCCCAGGAGAGAACCCAGTGCTGCATCTTTTAGACCAGCACTCACCCTGAAAACTAATTCTAAGCGTACTTACCAGTAACTTGTATTTCTTTCCATAGGAATCCATTGTGTGGTTTTCAGCAGAAAAGTTTCGAAGTGTCCACTTTTGAAACGTACAAATATTCCTCTAAAATCAGCCGAACTACGAATTCCAATTTACTCACCTTTTATCAGGAGGGAACCCAGTGCTGCATATTTTAGACCAGCACTGACCCTGAAAAGTAATTCTAAGCATACTTACCAGTAACTTATATTTCTTTCCATAGGAATCCATTGTGTGGTTTTCAGCAGAAAAGTTTCTAAGTGTCCATTTTTGAAACGTACAAATATTCCTCTGAAATTAGCCGAACTACGAATTCCGATTTACTCACCTGTTCTCAGGAGAGAACCCAGTGCTGCATCTTTTAGACAAGCACTGACCCTGAAAAATAATTCTAAGCGTACTTACCAGTACCTTGTATTTACTTCCATAGGAATCCATTGTGTGGTTTTCAGCAGAAAAGTTTCTAAGTGTCCATTTTTGAAACGTACAAATATTCCTCTACAATGAGCCGAACTACGAATTTCAATTTACTCACCTGTTATCAGGAGTGAACCCAGGGCTGCATCTTTTGGCCAAGCACTGACCCTGAAAAGTAATTCTAAGCCTACTTACCAGTAACTTATATTTCTTTCCATAGGAATCCATTGTGTGGTTTTCAGCAGAAAAGTTTCTAAGTGTCCATTTTTGAAACGCAAAAATATTCCTCTAAAATGAGCCGAACTACGAATTTCAATTTACTCACCTGTTATCAGGAGTGAACCCAGGGCTGCATCTTTTGGCCAAGCACTGACCCTGAAAAATAATTCTAAGCGTACTTACCAGTAACTTGTATTTCTTTTCATAGGAATCCATTGTGTGGTTTTCAGCAGAAAAGTTTCTAAGTGTCAATTTGTGAAACGTACATATATTCATCTAAAATCAGCCGAACTACGAATTCCAATTTACTCACCGGTTATCAGGAGAAAGCCCAGGGCTGCATCTTTTAGCCCAGCACTGACCCTGAAAAGTAATTCTAAGCATACTTACCAGTAACTTGTATTTCCTTTGTTTGGAATCCATTGTGTGGTTTTCAGCAGAAAAGTTTCTAAGTGTCAATTTTTGAAACGTACAAATATTCCTCTAAAATCAGCCTAACTACGAATTCCGATTTACTCACCTGTTCTCAGGAGAGAACCCAGTGCTGCATCTTTTAGACCAGCAATGTCCCTGAAAAGTAATTCTAAGCGTACTTACCAGTAAATTGTATTTCTTTCCATAGGAATCCATTGTGTGGTTTTCAGCAGAAAAGTTTCTAAGTGTCCATTTTTGAAGCGTACAAATGTTCCTTTAAAATCAGCTGAACTACGAATTCCGATTTACTCACCTGTTCCCAGGAGAGAACCCAGTGCTGCATCTTTTAGACCAGCACTCACCCTGAAAAGTAATTCTAAGCGTACTTATCAGTAACTTGTATTTCTTTCCATAGGAATCCATTGTGTGGTGTTTAGGAGAAAAGTTTCTAAGTGTCCATTTTTGCAACGTACAAATATTCCTCTAAAATCGGCCGAACTACGAATTACAATTTACTCACCTGTTATCATGAGAGAACACAGGGCTGCATCTTTTAGCCCAGCACTGACCCTAAAAAGTAATTCTAAGCGTACTTACCAGTAACTTGTATTTCCTTTGATTGGAATCCATTGTGTGGTTTTCAGCAGAAAAGTTTCTAAGTGTCCATTTTTGAAACGTACAAATATTACTCAAAAATCAGCCGAACTACGAATTCGCTTTACTCACCTGTTCTCAGGAGTGAACCCAGGGATGCATCTTTTAGACCAGCACTGACCCTGAAAAGTAATTCTAAGCGTACTTACCAGTAACTTGTATTTCCTTCCATAGGAATCCATTGTGTGGTTTTCAGCAGAAAAGTTTCTAAGTGTCCATTTTTGAAACGTACAAATGTTCCTTTAAAATCAGCTGAACTACGAATTCCGATTTACTCACCTGTTCTCAGGAGAGAACCCAGTGCTGCATCTTTTAGACCAGCACTGACCCTGAAAAATAATTCTAAGCGTACTTACCAGTAACTTGTATTTCTTTTCATAGGAATCCATTGTGTGGTTTTCAGCAGAAAAGTTTCTAAGTGTCAATTTGTGAAACGTACATATATTCATCTAAAATCAGCCGAACTACGAATTCCAATTTACTCACCGGTTATCAGGAGAAAGCCCAGGGCTGCATCTTTTAGCCCAGCACTGACCCTGAAAAGTAATTCTAAGCGTACTTACCAGTAACTTGTATTTCCTTTGTTTGGAATCCATTGTGTGGTTTTCAGCAGAAAAGTTTCTAAGTGTCAATTTGTGAAACGTACATATATTCATCTAAAATCAGCCGAACTACGAATTCCAATTTACTCACCGGTTATCAGGAGAAAGCCCAGGGCTGCATCTTTTAGCCCAGCACTGACCCTGAAAAGTAATTCTAAGCGTACTTACCAGTAACTTGTATTTCCTTTGTTTGGAATCCATTGTGTGGTTTTCAGCAGAAAAGTTTCTAAGTGTCCATTTTTGAAGCGTACAAATGTTCCTTTAAAATCAGCTGAACTACGAATTCCGATTTACTCACCTGTTCCCAGGAGAGAACCCAGTGCTGCATCTTTTAGACCAGCACTCACCCTGAAAAGTAATTCTAAGCGTACTTATCAGTAACTTGTATTTCTTTCCATAGGAATCCATTGTGTGGTGTTTAGGAGAAAAGTTTCTAAGTGTCCATTTTTGCAACGTACAAATATTCCTCTAAAATCGGCCGAACTACGAATTACAATTTACTCACCTGTTATCATGAGAGAACACAGGGCTTCAACTTTTAGCCCAGCACTGACCCTGAAAAGTAATTCTAAGCGTACTTACCAGTAACTTGTATTTCCTTTGATTGGAATCCATTGTGTGGTTTTCAGCAGAAAAGTTTCTAAGTGTCCATTTTTGAAACGTACAAATATTACTCAAAAATCAGCCGACCTACGAATTCGCTTTACTCACCTGTTCTCAGGAGTGAACCCAGGGATGCATCTTTTAGACCAGCACTCACCCTGAAAAGTAATTCTAAGCGTACTTACCAGTAACTTGTATTTCCTTCCATAGGAATCCATTGTGTGGTTTTCAGCAGAAAAGTTTCTAAGTGTCCATTTTTGAAACGTACAAATGTTCCTTTAAAATCAGCTGAACTACGAATTCCGATTTACTCACCTGTTCTCAGGAGAGAACCCAGTGCTGCATCTTTTAGACCAGCACTATCCCTGAAAAGTAATTCTAAGCGTACTTACCAGTAAATTGTATTTCTTTCCATAGGAATCCATTGTGTGGTTTTCAGCAGAAAAGTTTCTAAGTGTCCATTTTTGAAGTGTACAAATGTTCCTTTAAAATCAGCTGAACTACGAATTCCGATTTACTCATCTGTTCCCAGGAGAGAACCCAGTGCTGCATCTTTTAGACCAGCACTCACCCTGAAAACTAATTCTAAGCGTACTTACCAGTAACTTGTATTTCTTTCCATAGGAATCCATTGTGTGGTTTTCAGCAGAAAAGTTTCGAAGTGTCCACTTTTGAAACGTACAAATATTCCTCTAAAATCAGCCGAACTACGAATTCCAATTTACTCACCTTTTATCAGGAGGGAACCCAGTGCTGCATATTTTAGACCAGCACTGACCCTGAAAAGTAATTCTAAGCATACTTACCAGTAACTTATATTTCTTTCCATAGGAATCCATTGTGTGGTTTTCAGCAGAAAAGTTTCTAAGTGTCCATTTTTGAAACGTACAAATATTCCTCTGAAATTAGCCGAACTACGAATTCCGATTTACTCACCTGTTCTCAGGAGAGAACCCAGTGCTGCATCTTTTAGACAAGCACTGACCCTGAAAAATAATTCTAAGCGTACTTACCAGTACCTTGTATTTACTTCCATAGGAATCCATTGTGTGGTTTTCAGCAGAAAAGTTTCTAAGTGTCCATTTTTGAAACGTACAAATATTCCTCTACAATGAGCCGAACTACGAATTTCAATTTACTCACCTGTTATCAGGAGTGAACCCAGGGCTGCATCTTTTGGCCAAGCACTGACCCTGAAAAGTAATTCTAAGCGTACTTACCAGTAACTTATATTTCTTTCCATAGGAATCCATTGTGTGGTTTTCAGCAGAAAAGTTTCTAAGTGTCCATTTTTGAAACGCAAAAATATTCCTCTAAAATGAGCCGAACTACGAATTTCAATTTACTCACCTGTTATCAGGAGTGAACCCAGGGCTGCATCTTTTGGCCAAGCACTGACCCTGAAAAATAATTCTAAGCGTACTTACCAGTAACTTGTATTTCTTTCCATAGGAATCCATTGTGTGGTTTTCAGCAGAAAAGTTTCTAAGTGTCCATTTTCGAAACGTTCAAATATTCCTCTAAAATAAGCCGAACTACGAATTCCAATTTACTCACGGGTTATCAGGAGAGAGCCCAGGGCTGCATCTTTTAGCCCAGCACTGACCCTGAAAAGTAATTCTAAGCGTACTTACCAGTAACTTGTTTTTCCTTCCATAGGAATCCATTGTGTGGTTTTCAGCAGAAAAGTTTCTAAGTGTCCATTTTTGAAATGTACAAATATTCCTCTAAAATCAGCCAAACTACGAATTCCGATTTACTCACCTGTTCTCAGGAGAGAACCCAGTGCTGCATCTTTTAGACAAGCACTGACCCTGAAAAATAATTCTAAGCGTACTTACCAGTAACTTGTATTTCTTTCTATAGGAATCCATTGTGTGGTTTTCAGCAGAAAAGTTTCTAAGTGTCTATTTTTGAAACGTACAAATATTACTCAAAAATCAGCCGAACTACGAATTCGCTTTACTCACCTGTTATCAGGAGAGAACCCAGTGCTGCATCTTTTATCCCAGCACTGACCCTGAAAAATAATTCTAAGCATACTTACCAGTAACTTGTATTTCCTTCCATAGGAATGCATTGTGTGCTTTTAAGTAGAAAAGTTTCTAAGTGTCCATTTTTGAAACATACAAATATTCCTCTAAAATCAGCCAAACTACGAATTCCGATTTACTCACCTGTTATCAGGAGAGAACCCAGTGCTGCATCTTTTATCCCAGCACTGACCCTGAAAAATAATTCTAAGCGTACTTACCAGTAACTTGTATTTCTTTCTATAGGACTCCATTGTGTGGTTTTTAGCAAAAAAGTTTTGAAGTGTCCATTTTTTAAATGTACAAGTATTCTTCTAAAATCAGCCGAACTACGAATTCCGATTTATTCACCTGTCCTCAATAGAGAACCCAGTGCTGCATCTTTTAGACCAGCACTGTCCCTGAAAAGTAATTCTAAGCGTACTTACCAGTAAATTGTATTTCTTTCCATAGGAATCCATTGTGTGGTTTTCAGCAGAAAAGTTTCTAAGTGTCCATTTTTGAAGCGTACAAATGTTCCTTTAAAATCTGCTGAACTACGAATTCCGATTTACTCACCTGTTCCCAGGAGGGAACCCAGTGCTGCATCTTTTAGACCAGCACTCACCCTGAAAACTAATTCTAAGCGTACTTACCAGTAACTTGTATTTCTTTCCATAGGAATCCATTGTGTGGTTTTCAGCAGAAAAGTTTCGAAGTGTCCACTTTTGAAACGTACAAATATTCCTCTAAAATCAGCCGAACTATGAATTCCAATTTACTCACCTTTTATCAGGAGGGAACCCAGTGCTGCATCTTTTAGACCAGCACTGACCCTGAAAAGTAATTCTAAGCATACTTACCAGTAACTTATATTTCTTTCCATAGGAATCCATTGTGTGGTTTTCAGCAGAAAAGTTTCTAAGTGTCCATTTTTGAAACGTACAAATATTCCTCTGAAATTAGCCGAACTACGAATTCTGATTTACTCACCTGTTCTCAGAAGAGAACCCAGTGCTGCATCTTTTAGACAAGCACTGACCCTGAAAAATAATTCTAAGCGTACTTACCAGTACCTTGTATTTACTTCCATAGGAATCCATTGTGTGGTTTTCAGCAGAAAAGTTTCTAAGTGTCCATTTTTGAAACGTACAAATGTTCCTTTAAAATCAGCTGAACTACGAATTCCGATTTACTCACCTGTTCTCAGGAGAGAACCCAGTGCTGCATCTTTTAGGCCAGCACTGACCCTGAAAAGTAATTCTAAGCGTACTTATCAGTAACTTGTATTTCTTTCCATAGGAATCCATTGTGTGGTGTTTAGGAGAAAAGTTTCTAAGTGTCCATTTTTGCAACGTACAAATATTCCTCTAAAATCGGCCGAACTACGAATTACAATTTACTCACCTGTTATCATGAGAGAACACAGGGCTGCATCTTTTAGCCCAGCACTGACCCTGAAAAGTAATTCTAAGCGTACTTACCAGTAACTTATATTTCCTTTGATTGGAATCCATTGTGTGGTTTTCAGCAGAAAAGTTTCTAAGTGTCCATTTTTGAAACGTACAAATATTACTCAAAAATCAGCCGAACTACGAATTCGCTTTACTCACCTGTTCTCAGGAGTGAACCCAGGGATGCATCTTTTAGACCAGCACTGACCCTGAAAAGTAATTCTAAGCGTACTTACCAGTAACTTGTATTTCCTTCCATAGGAATCCATTGTGTGGTTTTCAGCAGAAAAGTTTCTAAGTGTCCATTTTTGAAACGTACAAATGTTCCTTTAAAATCAGCTGAACTACGAATTCCGATTTACTCACCTGTTCTCAGGAGAGAACCCAGTGCTGCATCTTTTAGACCAGCACTGACCCTGAAAAATAATTCTAAGCGTACTTACCAGTAACTTGTATTTCTTTTCATAGGAATCCATTGTGTGGTTTTCAGCAGAAAAGTTTCTAAGTGTCAATTTGTGAAACGTACATATATTCATCTAAAATCAGCCGAACTACGAATTCCAATTTACTCACCGGTTATCAGGAGAAAGCCCAGGGCTGCATCTTTTAGCCCAGCACTGACCCTGAAAAGTAATTCTAAGCATACTTACCAGTAACTTGTATTTCCTTTGTTTGGAATCCATTGTGTGGTTTTCAGCAGAAAAGTTTCTAAGTGTCAATTTTTGAAACGTACAAATATTCCTCTAAAATCAGCCTAACTACGAATTCCGATTTACTCACCTGTTCTCAGGAGAGAACCCAGTGCTGCATCTTTTAGACCAGCAATGTCCCTGAAAAGTAATTCTAAGCGTACTTACCAGTAAATTGTATTTCTTTCCATAGGAATCCATTGTGTGGTTTTCAGCAGAAAAGTTTCTAAGTGTCCATTTTTGAAGCGTACAAATGTTCCTTTAAAATCAGCTGAACTACGAATTCCGATTTACTCACCTGTTCCCAGGAGAGAACCCAGTGCTGCATCTTTTAGACCAGCACTCACCCTGATAAGTAATTCTAAGCGTACTTATCAGTAACTTGTATTTCTTTCCATAGGAATCCATTGTGTGGTGTTTAGGAGAAAAGTTTCTAAGTGTCCATTTTTGCAACGTACAAATATTCCTCTAAAATCGGCCGAACTACGAATTACAATTTACTCACCTGTTATCATGAGAGAACACAGGGCTGCATCTTTTAGCCCAGCACTGACCCTGAAAAGTAATTCTAAGCGTACTTACCAGTAACTTGTATTTCCTTTGATTGGAATCCATTGTGTGGTTTTCAGCAGAAAAGTTTCTAAGTGTCCATTTTTGAAACGTACAAATATTACTCAAAAATCAGCCGACCTACGAATTCGCTTTACTCACCTGTTCTCAGGAGTGAACCCAGGGATGCATCTTTTAGACCAGCACTCACCCTGAAAAGTAATTCTAAGCGTACTTACCAGTAACTTGTATTTCCTTCCATAGGAATCCATTGTGTGGTTTTCAGCAGAAAAGTTTCTAAGTGTCCATTTTTGAAACGTACAAATGTTCCTTTAAAATCAGCTGAACTACGAATTCCGATTTACTCACCTGTTCTCAGGAGAGAACCCAGTGCTGCATCTTTTAGACCAGCACTATCCCTGAAAAGTAATTCTAAGCGTACTTACCAGTAAATTGTATTTCTTTCCATAGGAATCCATTGTGTGGTTTTCAGCAGAAAAGTTTCTAAGTGTCCATTTTTGAAGCGTACAAATGTTCCTTTAAAATCAGCTGAACTACGAATTCCGATTTACTCATCTGTTCCCAGGAGAGAACCCAGTGCTGCATCTTTTAGACCAGCACTCACCCTGAAAACTAATTCTAAGCGTACTTACCAGTAACTTGTATTTCTTTCCATAGGAATCCATTGTGTGGTTTTCAGCAGAAAAGTTTCGAAGTGTCCACTTTTGAAACGTACAAATATTCCTCTAAAATCAGCCGAACTACGAATTCCAATTTACTCACCTTTTATCAGGAGGGAACCCAGTGCTGCATATTTTAGACCAGCACTGACCCTGAAAAGTAATTCTAAGCATACTTACCAGTAACTTATATTTCTTTCCATAGGAATCCATTGTGTGGTTTTCAGCAGAAAAGTTTCTAAGTGTCCATTTTTGAAACGTACAAATATTCCTCTGAAATTAGCCGAACTACGAATTCCGATTTACTCACCTGTTCTCAGGAGAGAACCCAGTGCTGCATCTTTTAGACAAGCACTGACCCTGAAAAATAATTCTAAGCGTACTTACCAGTACCTTGTATTTACTTCCATAGGAATCCATTGTGTGGTTTTCAGCAGAAAAGTTTCTAAGTGTCCATTTTTGAAACGTACAAATATTCCTCTACAATGAGCCGAACTACGAATTTCAATTTACTCACCTGTTATCAGGAGTGAACCCAGGGCTGCATCTTTTGGCCAAGCACTGACCCTGAAAAGTAATTCTAAGCGTACTTACCAGTAACTTATATTTCTTTCCATAGGAATCCATTGTGTGGTTTTCAGCAGAAAAGTTTCTAAGTGTCCATTTTTGAAACGCAAAAATATTCCTCTAAAATGAGCCGAACTACGAATTTCAATTTACTCACCTGTTATCAGGAGTGAACCCAGGGCTGCATCTTTTGGCCAAGCACTGACCCTGAAAAATAATTCTAAGCGTACTTACCAGTAACTTGTATTTCTTTCCATAGGAATCCATTGTGTGGTTTTCAGCAGAAAAGTTTCTAAGTGTCCATTTTCGAAACGTTCAAATATTCCTCTAAAATAAGCCGAACTACGAATTCCAATTTACTCACGGGTTATCAGGAGAGAGCCCAGGGCTGCATCTTTTAGCCCAGCACTGACCCTGAAAAGTAATTCTAAGCGTACTTACCAGTAACTTGTTTTTCCTTCCATAGGAATCCATTGTGTGGTTTTCAGCAGAAAAGTTTCTAAGTGTCCATTTTTGAAATGTACAAATATTCCTCTAAAATCAGCCAAACTACGAATTCCGATTTACTCACCTGTTCTCAGGAGAGAACCCAGTGCTGCATCTTTTAGACAAGCACTGACCCTGAAAAATAATTCTAAGCGTACTTACCAGTAACTTGTATTTCTTTCTATAGGAATCCATTGTGTGGTTTTCAGCAGAAAAGTTTCTAAGTGTCCATTTTTGAAACGTACAAATATTACTCAAAAATCAGCCGAACTACGAATTCGCTTTACTCACCTGTTATCAGGAGAGAACCCAGTGCTGCATCTTTTATCCCAGCACTGACCCTGAAAAATAATTCTAAGCATACTTACCAGTAACTTGTATTTCCTTCCATAGGAATGCATTGTGTGCTTTTAAGTAGAAAAGTTTCTAAGTGTCCATTTTTGAAACATACAAATATTCCTCTAAAATCAGCCAAACTACGAATTCCGATTTACTCACCTGTTATCAGGAGAGAACCCAGTGCTGCATCTTTTATCCCAGCACTGACCCTGAAAAATAATTCTAAGCGTACTTACCAGTAACTTGTATTTCTTTCTATAGGACTCCATTGTGTGGTTTTTAGCAAAAAAGTTTTGAAGTGTCCATTTTTTAAATGTACAAGTATTCTTCTAAAATCAGCCGAACTACGAATTCCGATTTATTCACCTGTCCTCAATAGAGAACCCAGTGCTGCATCTTTTAGACCAGCACTGTCCCTGAAAAGTAATTCTAAGCGTACTTACCAGTAAATTGTATTTCTTTCCATAGGAATCCATTGTGTGGTTTTCAGCAGAAAAGTTTCTAAGTGTCCATTTTTGAAGCGTACAAATGTTCCTTTAAAATCAGCTGAACTACGAATTCCGATTTACTCACCTGTTCCCAGGAGAGAACCCAGTGCTGCATCTTTTAGACCAGCACTCACCCTGAAAACTAATTCTAAGCGTACTTACCAGTAACTTGTATTTCTTTCCATAGGAATCCATTGTGTGGTTTTCAGCAGAAAAGTTTCGAAGTGTCCACTTTTGAAACGTACAAATATTCCTCTAAAATCAGCCGAACTATGAATTCCAATTTACTCACCTTTTATCAGGAGGGAACCCAGTGCTGCATCTTTTAGACCAGCACTGACCCTGAAAAGTAATTCTAAGCATACTTACCAGTAACTTATATTTCTTTCCATAGGAATCCATTGTGTGGTTTTCAGCAGAAAAGTTTCTAAGTGTCCATTTTTGAAACGTACAAATATTCCTCTGAAATTAGCCGAACTACGAATTCTGATTTACTCACCTGTTCTCAGAAGAGAACCCAGTGCTGCATCTTTTAGACAAGCACTGACCCTGAAAAATAATTCTAAGCGTACTTACCAGTACCTTGTATTTCCTTCCATAGGAATCCATTGTGTGGTTTTCAGCAGAAAAGTTTCTAAGTGTCCATTTTTGAAACGTACAAATGTTCCTTTAAAATCAGCTGAACTACGAATTCCGATTTACTCACCTGTTCTCAGGAGAGAACCCAGTGCTGCATCTTTTAGACCAGCACTGACCCTGAAAAATAATTCTAAGCGTACTTACCAGTAACTTGTATTTCTTTTCATAGGAATCCATTGTGTGGTTTTCAGCAGAAAAGTTTCTAAGTGTCAATTTGTGAAACGTACATATATTCATCTAAAATCAGCCGAACTACGAATTCCAATTTACTCACCGGTTATCAGGAGAAAGCCCAGGGCTGCATCTTTTAGCCCAGCACTGACCCTGAAAAGTAATTCTAAGCATACTTACCAGTAACTTGTATTTCCTTTGTTTGGAATCCATTGTGTGGTTTTCAGCAGAAAAGTTTCTAAGTGTCAATTTTTGAAACGTACAAATATTCCTCTAAAATCAGCCTAACTACGAATTCCGATTTATTCACCTGTTCTCAGGAGAGAACCCAGTGCTGCATCTTTTAGACCAGCAATGTCCCTGAAAAGTAATTCTAAGCGTACTTACCAGTAAATTGTATTTCTTTCCATAGGAATCCATTGTGTGGTTTTCAGCAGAAAAGTTTCTAAGTGTCCATTTTTGAAGCGTACAAATGTTCCTTTAAAATCAGCTGAACTACGAATTCCGATTTACTCACCTGTTCCCAGGAGAGAACCCAGTGCTGCATCTTTTAGACCAGCACTCACCCTGATAAGTAATTCTAAGCGTACTTATCAGTAACTTGTATTTCTTTCCATAGGAATCCATTGTGTGGTGTTTAGGAGAAAAGTTTCTAAGTGTCCATTTTTGCAACGTACAAATATTCCTCTAAAATCGGCCGAACTACGAATTACAATTTACTCACCTGTTATCATGAGAGAACACAGGGCTGCATCTTTTAGCCCAGCACTGACCCTGAAAAGTAATTCTAAGCGTACTTACCAGTAACTTGTATTTCCTTTGATTGGAATCCATTGTGTGGTTTTCAGCAGAAAAGTTTCTAAGTGTCCATTTTTGAAACGTACAAATATTACTCAAAAATCAGCCGACCTACGAATTCGCTTTACTCACCTGTTCTCAGGAGTGAACCCAGGGATGCATCTTTTAGACCAGCACTCACCCTGAAAAGTAATTCTAAGCGTACTTACCAGTAACTTGTATTTCCTTCCATAGGAATCCATTGTGTGGTTTTCAGCAGAAAAGTTTCTAAGTGTCCATTTTTGAAACGTACAAATGTTCCTTTAAAATCAGCTGAACTACGAATTCCGATTTACTCACCTGTTCTCAGGAGAGAACCCAGTGCTGCATCTTTTAGACCAGCACTATCCCTGAAAAATAATTCTAAGCGTACTTACCAGTAAATTGTATTTCTTTCCATAGGAATCCATTGTGTGGTTTTCAGCAGAAAAGTTTCTAAGTGTCCATTTTTGAAGCGTACAAATGTTCCTTTAAAATCAGCTGAACTACGAATTCCGATTTACTCATCTGTTCCCAGGAGAGAACCCAGTGCTGCATCTTTTAGACCAGCACTCACCCTGAAAACTAATTCTAAGCGTACTTACCAGTAACTTGTATTTCTTTCCATAGGAATCCATTGTGTGGTTTTCAGCAGAAAAGTTTCGAAGTGTCCACTTTTGAAACGTACAAATATTCCTCTAAAATCAGCCGAACTACGAATTCCAATTTACTCACCTTTTATCAGGAGGGAACCCAGTGCTGCATATTTTAGACCAGCACTGACCCTGAAAAGTAATTCTAAGCATACTTACCAGTAACTTATATTTCTTTCCATAGGAATCCATTGTGTGGTTTTCAGCAGAAAAGTTTCTAAGTGTCCATTTTTGAAACGTACAAATATTCCTCTGAAATTAGCCGAACTACGAATTCCGATTTACTCACCTGTTCTCAGGAGAGAACCCAGTGCTGCATCTTTTAGACAAGCACTGACCCTGAAAAATAATTCTAAGCGTACTTACCAGTACCTTGTATTTACTTCCATAGGAATCCATTGTGTGGTTTTCAGCAGAAAAGTTTCTAAGTGTCCATTTTTGAAACGTACAAATATTCCTCTACAATGAGCCGAACTACGAATTTCAATTTACTCACCTGTTATCAGGAGTGAACCCAGGGCTGCATCTTTTGGCCAAGCACTGACCCTGAAAAGTAATTCTAAGCGTACTTACCAGTAACTTATATTTCTTTCCATAGGAATCCATTGTGTGGTTTTCAGCAGAAAAGTTTCTAAGTGTCCATTTTTGAAACGCAAAAATATTCCTCTAAAATGAGCCGAACTACGAATTTCAATTTACTCACCTGTTATCAGGAGTGAACCCAGGGCTGCATCTTTTGGCCAAGCACTGACCCTGAAAAATAATTCTAAGCGTACTTACCAGTAACTTGTATTTCTTTCCATAGGAATCCATTGTGTGGTTTTCAGCAGAAAAGTTTCTAAGTGTCCATTTTCGAAACGTTCAAATATTCCTCTAAAATAAGCCGAACTACGAATTCCAATTTACTCACGGGTTATCAGGAGAGAGCCCAGGGCTGCATCTTTTAGCCCAGCACTGACCCTGAAAAGTAATTCTAAGCGTACTTACCAGTAACTTGTTTTTCCTTCCATAGGAATCCATTGTGTGGTTTTCAGCAGAAAAGTTTCTAAGTGTCCATTTTTGAAATGTACAAATATTCCTCTAAAATCAGCCAAACTACGAATTCCGATTTACTCACCTGTTCTCAGGAGAGAACCCAGTGCTGCATCTTTTAGACAAGCACTGACCCTGAAAAATAATTCTAAGCGTACTTACCAGTAACTTGTATTTCTTTCTATAGGAATCCATAGTGTGGTTTTCAGCAGAAAAGTTTCTAAGTGTCCATTTTTGAAACGTACAAATATTACTCAAAAATCAGCCGAACTACGAATTCGCTTTACTCACCTGTTATCAGGAGAGAACCCAGTGCTGCATCTTTTATCCCAGCACTGACCCTGAAAAATAATTCTAAGCATACTTACCAGTAACTTGTATTTCCTTCCATAGGAATGCATTGTGTGCTTTTAAGTAGAAAAGTTTCTAAGTGTCCATTTTTGAAACATACAAATATTCCTCTAAAATCAGCCAAACTACGAATTCCGATTTACTCACCTGTTATCAGGAGAGAACCCAGTGCTGCATCTTTTATCCCAGCACTGACCCTGAAAAATAATTCTAAGCGTACTTACCAGTAACTTGTATTTCTTTCTATAGGACTCCATTGTGTGGTTTTTAGCAAAAAAGTTTTGAAGTGTCCATTTTTTAAATGTACAAGTATTCTTCTAAAATCAGCCGAACTACGAATTCCGATTTATTCACCTGTCCTCAATAGAGAACCCAGTGCTGCATCTTTTAGACCAGCACTGTCCCTGAAAAGTAATTCTAAGCGTACTTACCAGTAAATTGTATTTCTTTCCATAGGAATCCATTGTGTGGTTTTCAGCAGAAAAGTTTCTAAGTGTCCATTTTTGAAGCGTACAAATGTTCCTTTAAAATCAGCTGAACTACGAATTCCGATTTACTCACCTGTTCCCAGGAGAGAACCCAGTGCTGCATCTTTTAGACCAGCACTCACCCTGAAAACTAATTCTAAGCGTACTTACCAGTAACTTGTATTTCTTTCCATAGGAATCCATTGTGTGGTTTTCAGCAGAAAAGTTTCGAAGTGTCCACTTTTGAAACGTACAAATATTCCTCTAAAATCAGCCGAACTATGAATTCCAATTTACTCACCTTTTATCAGGAGGGAACCCAGTGCTGCATCTTTTAGACCAGCACTGACCCTGAAAAGTAATTCTAAGCATACTTACCAGTAACTTATATTTCTTTCCATAGGAATCCATTGTGTGGTTTTCAGCAGAAAAGTTTCTAAGTGTCCATTTTTGAAACGTACAAATATTCCTCTGAAATTAGCCGAACTACGAATTCTGATTTACTCACCTGTTCTCAGAAGAGAACCCAGTGCTGCATCTTTTAGACAAGCACTGACCCTGAAAAATAATTCTAAGCGTACTTACCAGTACCTTGTATTTACTTCCATAGGAATCCATTGTGTGGTTTTCAGCAGAAAAGTTTCTAAGTGTCCATTTTTGAAACGTACAAATGTTCCTTTAAAATCAGCTGAACTACGAATTCCGATTTACTCACCTGTTCTCAGGAGAGAACCCAGTGCTGCATCTTTTAGGCCAGCACTGACCCTGAAAAGTAATTCTAAGCGTACTTATCAGTAACTTGTATTTCTTTCCATAGGAATCCATTGTGTGGTGTTTAGGAGAAAAGTTTCTAAGTGTCCATTTTTGCAACGTACAAATATTCCTCTAAAATCGGCCGAACTACGAATTACAATTTACTCACCTGTTATCATGAGAGAACACAGGGCTGCATCTTTTAGCCCAGCACTGACCCTGAAAAGTAATTCTAAGCGTACTTACCAGTAACTTATATTTCCTTTGATTGGAATCCATTGTGTGGTTTTCAGCAGAAAAGTTTCTAAGTGTCCATTTTTGAAACGTACAAATATTACTCAAAAATCAGCCGAACTACGAATTCGCTTTACTCACCTGTTCTCAGGAGTGAACCCAGGGATGCATCTTTTAGACCAGCACTGACCCTGAAAAGTAATTCTAAGCGTACTTACCAGTAACTTGTATTTCCTTCCATAGGAATCCATTGTGTGGTTTTCAGCAGAAAAGTTTCTAAGTGTCCATTTTTGAAACGTACAAATGTTCCTTTAAAATCAGCTGAACTACGAATTCCGATTTACTCACCTGTTCTCAGGAGAGAACCCAGTGCTGCATCTTTTAGACCAGCACTGACCCTGAAAAATAATTCTAAGCGTACTTACCAGTAACTTGTATTTCTTTTCATAGGAATCCATTGTGTGGTTTTCAGCAGAAAAGTTTCTAAGTGTCAATTTGTGAAACGTACATATATTCATCTAAAATCAGCCGAACTACGAATTCCAATTTACTCACCGGTTATCAGGAGAAAGCCCAGGGCTGCATCTTTTAGCCCAGCACTGACCCTGAAAAGTAATTCTAAGCATACTTACCAGTAACTTGTATTTCCTTTGTTTGGAATCCATTGTGTGGTTTTCAGCAGAAAAGTTTCTAAGTGTCAATTTTTGAAACGTACAAATATTCCTCTTAAATCAGCCTAACTACGAATTCCGATTTACTCACCTGTTCTCAGGAGAGAACCCAGTGCTGCATCTTTTAGACCAGCAATGTCCCTGAAAAGTAATTCTAAGCGTACTTACCAGTAAATTGTATTTCTTTCCATAGGAATCCATTGTGTGGTTTTCAGCAGAAAAGTTTCTAAGTGTCCATTTTTGAAGCGTACAAATGTTCCTTTAAAATCAGCTGAACTACGAATTCCGATTTACTCACCTGTTCCCAGGAGAGAACCCAGTGCTGCATCTTTTAGACCAGCACTCACCCTGAAAAGTAATTCTAAGCGTACTTATCAGTAACTTGTATTTCTTTCCATAGGAATCCATTGTGTGGTGTTTAGGAGAAAAGTTTCTAAGTGTCCATTTTTGCAACGTACAAATATTCCTCTAAAATCGGCCGAACTACGAATTACAATTTACTCACCTGTTATCATGAGAGAACACAGGGCTGCATCTTTTAGCCCAGCACTGACCCTGAAAAGTAATTCTAAGCGTACTTACCAGTAACTTGTATTTCCTTTGATTGGAATCCATTGTGTGGTTTTCAGCAGAAAAGTTTCTAAGTGTCCATTTTTGAAACGTACAAATATTACTCAAAAATCAGCCGACCTACGAATTCGCTTTACTCACCTGTTCTCAGGAGTGAACCCAGGGATGCATCTTTTAGACCAGCACTCACCCTGAAAAGTAATTCTAAGCGTACTTACCAGTAACTTGTATTTCCTTCCATAGGAATCCATTGTGTGGTTTTCAGCAGAAAAGTTTCTAAGTGTCCATTTTTGAAACGTACAAATGTTCCTTTAAAATCAGCTGAACTACGAATTCCGATTTACTCACCTGTTCTCAGGAGAGAACCCAGTGCTGCATCTTTTAGACCAGCACTATCCCTGAAAAGTAATTCTAAGCGTACTTACCAGTAAATTGTATTTCTTTCCATAGGAATCCATTGTGTGGTTTTCAGCAGAAAAGTTTCTAAGTGTCCATTTTTGAAGCGTACAAATGTTCCTTTAAAATCAGCTGAACTACGAATTCCGATTTACTCATCTGTTCCCAGGAGAGAACCCAGTGCTGCATCTTTTAGACCAGCACTCACCCTGAAAACTAATTCTAAGCGTACTTACCAGTAACTTGTATTTCTTTCCATAGGAATCCATTGTGTGGTTTTCAGCAGAAAAGTTTCGAAGTGTCCACTTTTGAAACGTACAAATATTCCTCTAAAATCAGCCGAACTACGAATTCCAATTTACTCACCTTTTATCAGGAGGGAACCCAGTGCTGCATATTTTAGACCAGCACTGACCCTGAAAAGTAATTCTAAGCATACTTACCAGTAACTTATATTTCTTTCCATAGGAATCCATTGTGTGGTTTTCAGCAGAAAAGTTTCTAAGTGTCCATTTTTGAAACGTACAAATATTCCTCTGAAATTAGCCGAACTACGAATTCCGATTTACTCACCTGTTCTCAGGAGAGAACCCAGTGCTGCATCTTTTAGACCAGCACTCACCCTGAAAAGTAATTCTAAGCGTACTTATCAGTAACTTGTATTTCTTTCCATAGGAATCCATTGTGTGGTGTTTAGGAGAAAAGTTTCTAAGTGTCCATTTTTGCAACGTACAAATATTCCTCTAAAATCGGCCGAACTACGAATTACAATTTACTCACCTGTTATCATGAGAGAACACAGGGCTGCATCTTTTAGCCCAGCACTGACCCTGAAAAGTAATTCTAAGCGTACTTACCAGTAACTTGTATTTCCTTTGATTGGAATCCATTGTGTGGTTTTCAGCAGAAAAGTTTCTAAGTGTCCATTTTTGAAACGTACAAATATTACTCAAAAATCAGCCGAACTACGAATTTCAATTTACTCACCTGTTATCAGGAGTGAACCCAGGGCTGCATCTTTTGGCCAAGCACTGACCCTGAAAAGTAATTCTAAGCGTACTTACCAGTAACTTATATTTCTTTCCATAGGAATCCATTGTGTGATTTTCAGCAGAAAAGTTTCTAAGTGTCCATTTTTGAAACGCAAAAATATTCCTCTAAAATGAGCCGAACTACGAATTTCAATTTACTCACCTGTTATCAGGAGTGAACCCAGGGCTGCATCTTTTGGCCAAGCACTGACCCTGAAAAATAATTCTAAGCGTACTTACCAGTAACTTGTATTTCTTTCCATAGGAATCCATTGTGTGGTTTTCAGCAGAAAAGTTTCTAAGTGTCCATTTTCGAAACGTTCAAATATTCCTCTAAAATAAGCCGAACTACGAATTCCAATTTACTCACGGGTTATCAGGAGAGAGCCCAGGGCTGCATCTTTTAGCCCAGCACTGACCCTGAAAAGTAATTCTAAGCGTACTTACCAGTAACTTGTTTTTCCTTCCATAGGAATCCATTGTGTGGTTTTCAGCAGAAAAGTTTCTAAGTGTCCATTTTTGAAATGTACAAATATTCCTCTAAAATCAGCCAAACTACGAATTCCGATTTACTCACCTGTTCTCAGGAGAGAACCCAGTGCTGCATCTTTTAGACAAGCACTGACCCTGAAAAATAATTCTAAGCGTACTTACCAGTAACTTGTATTTCTTTCTATAGGAATCCATTGTGTGGTTTTCAGCAGAAAAGTTTCTAAGTGTCCATTTTTGAAACGTACAAATATTACTCAAAAATCAGCCGAACTACGAATTCGCTTTACTCACCTGTTATCAGGAGAGAACCCAGTGCTGCATCTTTTATCCCAGCACTGACCCTGAAAAATAATTCTAAGCATACTTACCAGTAACTTGTATTTCCTTCCATAGGAATGCATTGTGTGCTTTTAAGTAGAAAAGTTTCTAAGTGTCCATTTTTGAAACATACAAATATTCCTCTAAAATCAGCCAAACTACGAATTCCGATTTACTCACCTGTTATCAGGAGAGAACCCAGTGCTGCATCTTTTATCCCAGCACTGACCCTGAAAAATAATTCTAAGCGTACTTACCAGTAACTTGTATTTCTTTCTATAGGACTCCATTGTGTGGTTTTTAGCAAAAAAGTTTTGAAGTGTCCATTTTTTAAATGTACAAGTATTCTTCTAAAATCAGCCGAACTACGAATTCCGATTTATTCACCTGTCCTCAATAGAGAACCCAGTGCTGCATCTTTTAGACCAGCACTGTCCCTGAAAAGTAATTCTAAGCGTACTTACCAGTAAATTGTATTTCTTTCCATAGGAATCCATTGTGTGGTTTTCAGCAGAAAAGTTTCTAAGTGTCCATTTTTGAAGCGTACAAATGTTCCTTTAAAATCAGCTGAACTACGAATTCCGATTTACTCACCTGTTCCCAGGAGAGAACCCAGTGCTGCATCTTTTAGACCAGCACTCACCCTGAAAACTAATTCTAAGCGTACTTACCAGTAACTTGTATTTCTTTCCATAGGAATCCATTGTGTGGTTTTCAGCAGAAAAGTTTCGAAGTGTCCACTTTTGAAACGTACAAATATTCCTCTAAAATCAGCCGAACTATGAATTCCAATTTACTCACCTTTTATCAGGAGGGAACCCAGTGCTGCATCTTTTAGACCAGCACTGACCCTGAAAAGTAATTCTAAGCATACTTACCAGTAACTTATATTTCTTTCCATAGGAATCCATTGTGTGGTTTTCAGCAGAAAAGTTTCTAAGTGTCCATTTTTGAAACGTACAAATATTCCTCTGAAATTAGCCGAACTACGAATTCTGATTTACTCACCTGTTCTCAGAAGAGAACCCAGTGCTGCATCTTTTAGACAAGCACTGACCCTGAAAAATAATTCTAAGCGTACTTACCAGTACCTTGTATTTACTTCCATAGGAATCCATTGTGTGGTTTTCAGCAGAAAAGTTTCTAAGTGTCCATTTTTGAAACGTACAAATGTTCCTTTAAAATCAGCTGAACTACGAATTCCGATTTACTCACCTGTTCTCAGGAGAGAACCCAGTGCTGCATCTTTTAGGCCAGCACTGACCCTGAAAAGTAATTCTAAGCATACTTATCAGTAACTTGTATTTCTTTCCATAGGAATCCATTGTGTGGTGTTTAGGAGAAAAGTTTCTAAGTGTCCATTTTTGCAACGTACAAATATTCCTCTAAAATCGGCCGAACTACGAATTACAATTTACTCACCTGTTATCATGAGAGAACACAGGGCTGCATCTTTTAGCCCAGCACTGACCCTGAAAAGTAATTCTAAGCGTACTTACCAGTAACTTATATTTCCTTTGATTGGAATCCATTGTGTGGTTTTCAGCAGAAAAGTTTCTAAGTGTCCATTTTTGAAACGTACAAATATTACTCAAAAATCAGCCGAACTACGAATTCGCTTTACTCACCTGTTCTCAGGAGTGAACCCAGGGATGCATCTTTTAGACCAGCACTGACCCTGAAAAGTAATTCTAAGCGTACTTACCAGTAACTTGTATTTCCTTCCATAGGAATCCATTGTGTGGTTTTCAGCAGAAAAGTTTCTAAGTGTCCATTTTTGAAACGTACAAATGTTCCTTTAAAATCAGCTGAACTACGAATTCCGATTTACTCACCTGTTCTCAGGAGAGAACCCAGTGCTGCATCTTTTAGACCAGCACTGACCCTGAAAAATAATTCTAAGCGTACTTACCAGTAACTTGTATTTCTTTTCATAGGAATCCATTGTGTGGTTTTCAGCAGAAAAGTTTCTAAGTGTCAATTTGTGAAACGTACATATATTCATCTAAAATCAGCCGAACTACGAATTCCAATTTACTCACCGGTTATCAGGAGAAAGCCCAGGGCTGCATCTTTTAGCCCAGCACTGACCCTGAAAAGTAATTCTAAGCATACTTACCAGTAACTTGTATTTCCTTTGTTTGGAATCCATTGTGTGGTTTTCAGCAGAAAAGTTTCTAAGTGTCAATTTTTGAAACGTACAAATATTCCTCTAAAATCAGCCTAACTACGAATTCCGATTTACTCACCTGTTCTCAGGAGAGAACCCAGTGCTGCATCTTTTAGACCAGCAATGTCCCTGAAAAGTAATTCTAAGCGTACTTACCAGTAAATTGTATTTCTTTCCATAGGAATCCATTGTGTGGTTTTCAGCAGAAAAGTTTCTAAGTGTCCATTTTTGAAGCGTACAAATGTTCCTTTAAAATCAGCTGAACTACGAATTCCGATTTACTCACCTGTTCCCAGGAGAGAACCCAGTGCTGCATCTTTTAGACCAGCACTCACCCTGAAAAGTAATTCTAAGCGTACTTATCAGTAACTTGTATTTCTTTCCATAGGAATCCATTGTGTGGTGTTTAGGAGAAAAGTTTCTAAGTGTCCATTTTTGCAACGTACAAATATTCCTCTAAAATCGGCCGAACTACGAATTACAATTTACTCACCTGTTATCATGAGAGAACACAGGGCTGCATCTTTTAGCCCAGCACTGACCCTGAAAAGTAATTCTAAGCGTACTTACCAGTAACTTGTATTTCCTTTGATTGGAATCCATTGTGTGGTTTTCAGCAGAAAAGTTTCTAAGTGTCCATTTTTGAAACGTACAAATATTACTCAAAAATCAGCCGACCTACGAATTCGCTTTACTCACCTGTTCTCAGGAGTGAACCCAGGGATGCATCTTTTAGACCAGCACTCACCCTGAAAAGTAATTCTAAGCGTACTTACCAGTAACTTGTATTTCCTTCCATAGGAATCCATTGTGTGGTTTTCAGCAGAAAAGTTTCTAAGTGTCCATTTTTGAAACGTACAAATGTTCCTTTAAAATCAGCTGAACTACGAATTCCGATTTACTCACCTGTTCTCAGGAGAGAACCCAGTGCTGCATCTTTTAGACCAGCACTATCCCTGAAAAGTAATTCTAAGCGTACTTACCAGTAAATTGTATTTCTTTCCATAGGAATCCATTGTGTGGTTTTCAGCAGAAAAGTTTCTAAGTGTCCATTTTTGAAGCGTACAAATGTTCCTTTAAAATCAGCTGAACTACGAATTCCGATTTACTCATCTGTTCCCAGGAGAGAACCCAGTGCTGCATCTTTTAGACCAGCACTCACCCTGAAAACTAATTCTAAGCGTACTTACCAGTAACTTGTATTTCTTTCCATAGGAATCCATTGTGTGGTTTTCAGCAGAAAAGTTTCGAAGTGTCCACTTTTGAAACGTACAAATATTCCTCTAAAATCAGCCGAACTACGAATTCCAATTTACTCACCTTTTATCAGGAGGGAACCCAGTGCTGCATATTTTAGACCAGCACTGACCCTGAAAAGTAATTCTAAGCATACTTACCAGTAACTTATATTTCTTTCCATAGGAATCCATTGTGTGGTTTTCAGCAGAAAAGTTTCTAAGTGTCCATTTTTGAAACGTACAAATATTCCTCTGAAATTAGCCGAACTACGAATTCCGATTTACTCACCTGTTCTCAGGAGAGAACCCAGTGCTGCATCTTTTAGACCAGCACTCACCCTGAAAAGTAATTCTAAGCGTACTTATCAGTAACTTGTATTTCTTTCCATAGGAATCCATTGTGTGGTGTTTAGGAGAAAAGTTTCTAAGTGTCCATTTTTGCAACGTACAAATATTCCTCTAAAATCGGCCGAACTACGAATTACAATTTACTCACCTGTTATCATGAGAGAACACAGGGCTGCATCTTTTAGCCCAGCACTGACCCTGAAAAGTAATTCTAAGCGTACTTACCAGTAACTTGTATTTCCTTTGATTGGAATCCATTGTGTGGTTTTCAGCAGAAAAGTTTCTAAGTGTCCATTTTTGAAACGTACAAATATTACTCAAAAATCAGCCGACCTACGAATTCGCTTTACTCACCTGTTCTCAGGAGTGAACCCAGGGATGCATCTTTTAGACCAGCACTCACCCTGAAAAGTAATTCTAAGCGTACTTACCAGTAACTTGTATTTCCTTCCATAGGAATCCATTGTGTGGTTTTCAGCAGAAAAGTTTCTAAGTGTCCATTTTTGAAACGTACAAATGTTCCTTTAAAATCAGCTGAACTACGAATTCCGATTTACTCACCTGTTCTCAGGAGAGAACCCAGTGCTGCATCTTTTAGACCAGCACTATCCCTGAAAAGTAATTCTAAGCGTACTTACCAGTAAATTGTATTTCTTTCCATAGGAATCCATTGTGTGGTTTTCAGCAGAAAAGTTTCTAAGTGTCCATTTTTGAAGCGTACAAATGTTCCTTTAAAATCAGCTGAACTACGAATTCCGATTTACTCATCTGTTCCCAGGAGAGAACCCAGTGCTGCATCTTTTAGACCAGCACTCACCCTGAAAACTAATTCTAAGCGTACTTACCAGTAACTTGTATTTCTTTCCATAGGAATCCATTGTGTGGTTTTCAGCAGAAAAGTTTCGAAGTGTCCACTTTTGAAACGTACAAATATTCCTCTAAAATCAGCCGAACTACGAATTCCAATTTACTCACCTTTTATCAGGAGGGAACCCAGTGCTGCATATTTTAGACCAGCACTGACCCTGAAAAGTAATTCTAAGCATACTTACCAGTAACTTATATTTCTTTCCATAGGAATCCATTGTGTGGTTTTCAGCAGAAAAGTTTCTAAGTGTCCATTTTTGAAACGTACAAATATTCCTCTGAAATTAGCCGAACTACGAATTCCGATTTACTCACCTGTTCTCAGGAGAGAACCCAGTGCTGCATCTTTTAGACAAGCACTGACCCTGAAAAATAATTGTAAGCGTACTTACCAGTACCTTGTATTTACTTCCATAGGAATCCATTGTGTGGTTTTCAGCAGAAAAGTTTCTAAGTGTCCATTTTTGAAACGTACAAATATTCCTCTACAATGAGCCGAACTCCGAATTTCAATTTACTCACCTGTTATCAGGAGTGAACCCAGGGCTGCATCTTTTGGCCAAGCACTGACCCTGAAAAGTAATTCTAAGCGTACTTACCAGTAACTTATATTTCTTTCCATAGGAATCCATTGTGTGGTTTTCAGCAGAAAAGTTTCTAAGTGTCCATTTTTGAAACGCAAAAATATTCCTCTAAAATGAGCCGAACTACGAATTTCAATTTACTCACCTGTTATCAGGAGTGAACCCAGGGATGCATCTTTTAGACCAGCACTGACCCTGAAAAGTAATTCTAAGCGTACTTACCAGTAACTTGTATTTCCTTCCATAGGAATCCATTGTGTGGTTTTCAGCAGAAAAGTTTCTAAGTGTCCATTTTTGAAACGTACAAATGTTCCTTTAAAATCAGCTGAACTACGAATTCCGATTTACTCACCTGTTCTCAGGAGAGAACCCAGTGCTGCATCTTTTAGACCAGCACTGACCCTGAAAAATAATTCTAAGCGTACTTACCAGTAACTTGTATTTCTTTTCATAGGAATCCATTGTGTGGTTTTCAGCAGAAAAGTTTCTAAGTGTCAATTTGTGAAACGTACATATATTCATCTAAAATCAGCCGAACTACGAATTCCAATTTACTCACCGGTTATCAGGAGAAAGCCCAGGGCTGCATCTTTTAGCCCAGCACTGACCCTGAAAAGTAATTCTAAGCATACTTACCAGTAACTTGTATTTCCTTTGTTTGGAATCCATTGTGTGGTTTTCAGCAGAAAAGTTTCTAAGTGTCAATTTTTGAAACGTACAAATATTCCTCTAAAATCAGCCTAACTACGAATTCCGATTTACTCACCTGTTCTCAGGAGAGAACCCAGTGCTGCATCTTTTAGACCAGCAATGTCCCTGAAAAGTAATTCTAAGCGTACTTACCAGTAAATTGTATTTCTTTCCATAGGAATCCATTGTGTGGTTTTCAGCAGAAAAGTTTCTAAGTGTCCATTTTTGAAGCGTACAAATGTTCCTTTAAAATCAGCTGAACTACGAATTCCGATTTACTCACCTGTTCCCAGGAGAGAACCCAGTGCTGCATCTTTTAGACCAGCACTCACCCTGAAAAGTAATTCTAAGCGTACTTATCAGTAACTTGTATTTCTTTCCATAGGAATCCATTGTGTGGTGTTTAGGAGAAAAGTTTCTAAGTGTCCATTTTTGCAACGTACAAATATTCCTCTAAAATCGGCCGAACTACGAATTACAATTTACTCACCTGTTATCATGAGAGAACACAGGGCTGCATCTTTTAGCCCAGCACTGACCCTGAAAAGTAATTCTAAGCGTACTTACCAGTAACTTGTATTTCCTTTGATTGGAATCCATTGTGTGGTTTTCAGCAGAAAAGTTTCTAAGTGTCCATTTTTGAAACGTACAAATATTACTCAAAAATCAGCCGACCTACGAATTCGCTTTACTCACCTGTTCTCAGGAGTGAACCCAGGGATGCATCTTTTAGACCAGCACTCACCCTGAAAAGTAATTCTAAGCGTACTTACCAGTAACTTGTATTTCCTTCCATAGGAATCCATTGTGTGGTTTTCAGCAGAAAAGTTTCTAAGTGTCCATTTTTGAAACGTACAAATGTTCCTTTAAAATCAGCTGAACTACGAATTCCGATTTACTCACCTGTTCTCAGGAGAGAACCCAGTGCTGCATCTTTTAGACCAGCACTATCCCTGAAAAGTAATTCTAAGCGTACTTACCAGTAAATTGTATTTCTTTCCATAGGAATCCATTGTGTGGTTTTCAGCAGAAAAGTTTCTAAGTGTCCATTTTTGAAGCGTACAAATGTTCCTTTAAAATCAGCTGAACTACGAATTCCGATTTACTCATCTGTTCCCAGGAGAGAACCCAGTGCTGCATCTTTTAGACCAGCACTCACCCTGAAAACTAATTCTAAGCGTACTTACCAGTAACTTGTATTTCTTTCCATAGGAATCCATTGTGTGGTTTTCAGCAGAAAAGTTTCGAAGTGTCCACTTTTGAAACGTACAAATATTCCTCTAAAATCAGCCGAACTACGAATTCCAATTTACTCACCTTTTATCAGGAGGGAACCCAGTGCTGCATATTTTAGACCAGCACTGACCCTGAAAAGTAATTCTAAGCATACTTACCAGTAACTTATATTTCTTTCCATAGGAATCCATTGTGTGGTTTTCAGCAGAAAAGTTTCTAAGTGTCCATTTTTGAAACGTACAAATATTCCTCTGAAATTAGCCGAACTACGAATTCCGATTTACTCACCTGTTCTCAGGAGAGAACCCAGTGCTGCATCTTTTAGACCAGCACTCACCCTGAAAAGTAATTCTAAGCGTACTTATCAGTAACTTGTATTTCTTTCCATAGGAATCCATTGTGTGGTGTTTAGGAGAAAAGTTTCTAAGTGTCCATTTTTGCAACGTACAAATATTCCTCTAAAATCGGCCGAACTACGAATTACAATTTACTCACCTGTTATCATGAGAGAACACAGGGCTGCATCTTTTAGCCCAGCACTGACCCTGAAAAGTAATTCTAAGCGTACTTACCAGTAACTTGTATTTCCTTTGATTGGAATCCATTGTGTGGTTTTCAGCAGAAAAGTTTCTAAGTGTCCATTTTTGAAACGTACAAATATTACTCAAAAATCAGCCGACCTACGAATTCGCTTTACTCACCTGTTCTCAGGAGTGAACCCAGGGATGCATCTTTTAGACCAGCACTCACCCTGAAAAGTAATTCTAAGCGTACTTACCAGTAACTTGTATTTCCTTCCATAGGAATCCATTGTGTGGTTTTCAGCAGAAAAGTTTCTAAGTGTCCATTTTTGAAACGTACAAATGTTCCTTTAAAATCAGCTGAACTACGAATTCCGATTTACTCACCTGTTCTCAGGAGAGAACCCAGTGCTGCATCTTTTAGACCAGCACTATCCCTGAAAAGTAATTCTAAGCGTACTTACCAGTAAATTGTATTTCTTTCCATAGGAATCCATTGTGTGGTTTTCAGCAGAAAAGTTTCTAAGTGTCCATTTTTGAAGCGTACAAATGTTCCTTTAAAATCAGCTGAACTACGAATTCCGATTTACTCATCTGTTCCCAGGAGAGAACCCAGTGCTGCATCTTTTAGACCAGCACTCACCCTGAAAACTAATTCTAAGCGTACTTACCAGTAACTTGTATTTCTTTCCATAGGAATCCATTGTGTGGTTTTCAGCAGAAAAGTTTCGAAGTGTCCACTTTTGAAACGTACAAATATTCCTCTAAAATCAGCCGAACTACGAATTCCAATTTACTCACCTTTTATCAGGAGGGAACCCAGTTCTGCATATTTTAGACCAGCACTGACCCTGAAAAGTAATTCTAAGCATACTTACCAGTAACTTATATTTCTTTCCATAGGAATCCATTGTGTGGTTTTCAGCAGAAAAGTTTCTAAGTGTCCATTTTTGAAACGTACAAATATTCCTCTGAAATTAGCCGAACTACGAATTCCGATTTACTCACCTGTTCTCAGGAGAGAACCCAGTGCTGCATCTTTTAGACAAGCACTGACCCTGAAAAATAATTGTAAGCGTACTTACCAGTACCTTGTATTTACTTCCATAGGAATCCATTGTGTGGTTTTCAGCAGAAAAGTTTCTAAGTGTCCATTTTTGAAACGTACAAATATTCCTCTACAATGAGCCGAACTCCGAATTTCAATTTACTCACCTGTTATCAGGAGTGAACCCAGGGCTGCATCTTTTGGCCAAGCACTGACCCTGAAAAGTAATTCTAAGCGTACTTACCAGTAACTTATATTTCTTTCCATAGGAATCCATTGTGTGGTTTTCAGCAGAAAAGTTTCTAAGTGTCCATTTTTGAAACGCAAAAATATTCCTCTAAAATGAGCCGAACTACGAATTTCAATTTACTCACCTGTTATCAGGAGTGAACCCAGGGCTGCATCTTTTGGCCAAGCACTGACCCTGAAAAATATTTCTAAGCGTACTTACCAGTAACTTGTATTTCTTTCCATAGGAATCCATTGTGTGGTTTTCAGCAGAAAAGTTTCTAAGTGTCCATTTTCGAAACGTTCAAATATTCCTCTAAAATAAGCCGAACTACGAATTCCAATTTACTCACGGGTTATCAGGAGAGAGCCCAGGGCTGCATGTTTTAGCCCAGCACTGACCCTGAAAAGTAATTCTAAGCGTACTTACCAGTAACTTGTTTTTCCTTCCATAGGAATCCATTGTGTGGTTTTCAGCAGAAAAGTTTCTAAGTGTCCATTTTTGAAATGTACAAATATTCCTCTAAAATCAGCCAAACTACGAATTCCGATTTACTCACCTGTTCTCAGGAGAGAACCCAGTGCTGCATCTTTTAGACAAGCACTGACCCTGAAAAATAATTCTAAGCGTACTTACCAGTAACTTGTATTTCTTTCTATAGGAATCCATTGTGTGGTTTTCAGCAGAAAAGTTTCTAAGTGTCCATTTTTGAAACGTACAAATATTACTCAAAAATCAGCCGAACTACGAATTCGCTTTACTCACCTGTTATCAGGAGAGAACCCAGTGCTGCATCTTTTATCCCAGCACTGACCCTGAAAAATAATTCTAAGCATACTTACCAGTAACTTGTATTTCCTTCCATAGGAATGCATTGTGTGCTTTTAAGTAGAAAAGTTTCTAAGTGTCCATTTTTGAAACATACAAATATTCCTCTAAAATCAGCCAAACTACGAATTCCGATTTACTCACCTGTTATCAGGAGAGAACCCAGTGCTGCATCTTTTATCCCAGCACTGACCCTGAAAAATAATTCTAAGCGTACTTACCAGTAACTTGTATTTCTTTCTATAGGACTCCATTGTGTGGTTTTTAGCAAAAAAGTTTTGAAGTGTCCATTTTTTAAATGTACAAGTATTCTTCTAAAATCAGCCGAACTACGAATTCCGATTTATTCACCTGTCCTCAATAGAGAACCCAGTGCTGCATCTTTTAGACCAGCACTGTCCCTGAAAAGTAATTCTAAGCGTACTTACCAGTAAATTGTATTTCTTTCCATAGGAATCCATTGTGTGGTTTTCAGCAGAAAAGTTTCTAAGTGTCCATTTTTGAAGCGTACAAATGTTCCTTTAAAATCAGCTGAACTACGAATTCCGATTTACTCACCTGTTCCCAGGAGAGAACCCAGTGCTGCATCTTTTAGACCAGCACTCACCCTGAAAACTAATTCTAAGCGTACTTACCAGTAACTTGTATTTCTTTCCATAGGAATCCATTGTGTGGTTTTCAGCAGAAAAGTTTCGAAGTGTCCACTTTTGAAACGTACAAATATTCCTCTAAAATCAGCCGAACTATGAATTCCAATTTACTCACCTTTTATCAGGAGGGAACCCAGTGCTGCATCTTTTAGACCAGCACTGACCCTGAAAAGTAATTCTAAGCATACTTACCAGTAACTTATATTTCTTTCCATAGGAATCCATTGTGTGGTTTTCAGCAGAAAAGTTTCTAAGTGTCCATTTTTGAAACGTACAAATATTCCTCTGAAATTAGCCGAACTACGAATTCTGATTTACTCACCTGTTCTCAGAAGAGAACCCAGTGCTGCATCTTTTAGACAAGCACTGACCCTGAAAAATAATTCTAAGCGTACTTACCAGTACCTTTTATTTACTTCCATAGGAATCCATTGTGTGGTTTTCAGCAGAAAAGTTTCTAAGTGTCCATTTTTGAAACGTACAAATGTTCCTTTAAAATCAGCTGAACTACGAATTCCGATTTACTCACCTGTTCTCAGGAGAGAACCCAGTGCTGCATCTTTTAGGCCAGCACTGACCCTGAAAAGTAATTCTAAGCGTACTTATCAGTAACTTGTATTTCTTTCCATAGGAATCCATTGTGTGGTGTTTAGGAGAAAAGTTTCTAAGTGTCCATTTTTGCAACGTACAAATATTCCTCTAAAATCGGCCGAACTACGAATTACAATTTACTCACCTGTTATCATGAGAGAACACAGGGCTGCATCTTTTAGCCCAGCACTGACCCTGAAAAGTAATTCTAAGCGTACTTACCAGTAACTTATATTTCCTTTGATTGGAATCCATTGTGTGGTTTTCAGCAGAAAAGTTTCTAAGTGTCCATTTTTGAAACGTACAAATATTACTCAAAAATCAGCCGAACTACGAATTCGCTTTACTCACCTGTTCTCAGGAGTGAACCCAGGGATGCATCTTTTAGACCAGCACTGACCCTGAAAAGTAATTCTAAGCGTACTTACCAGTAACTTGTATTTCCTTCCATAGGAATCCATTGTGTGGTTTTCAGCAGAAAAGTTTCTAAGTGTCCATTTTTGAAACGTACAAATGTTCCTTTAAAATCAGCTGAACTACGAATTCCGATTTACTCACCTGTTCTCAGGAGAGAACCCAGTGCTGCATCTTTTAGACCAGCACTGACCCTGAAAAATAATTCTAAGCGTACTTACCAGTAACTTGTATTTCTTTTCATAGGAATCCATTGTGTGGTTTTCAGCAGAAAAGTTTCTAAGTGTCAATTTGTGAAACGTACATATATTCATCTAAAATCAGCCGAACTACGAATTCCAATTTACTCACCGGTTATCAGGAAAAAGCCCAGGGCTGCATCTTTTAGCCCAGCACTGACCCTGAAAAGTAATTCTAAGCATACTTACCAGTAACTTGTATTTCCTTTGTTTGGAATCCATTGTGTGGTTTTCAGCAGAAAAGTTTCTAAGTGTCAATTTTTGAAACGTACAAATATTCCTCTAAAATCAGCCTAACTACGAATTCCGATTTACTCACCTGTTCTCAGGAGAGAACCCAGTGCTGCATCTTTTAGACCAGCAATGTCCCTGAAAAGTAATTCTAAGCGTACTTACCAGTAAATTGTATTTCTTTCCATAGGAATCCATTGTGTGGTTTTCAGCAGAAAAGTTTCTAAGTGTCCATTTTTGAAGCGTACAAATGTTCCTTTAAAATCAGCTGAACTACGAATTCCGATTTACTCACCTGTTCCCAGGAGAGAACCCAGTGCTGCATCTTTTAGACCAGCACTCACCCTGAAAAGTAATTCTAAGCGTACTTATCAGTAACTTGTATTTCTTTCCATAGGAATCCATTGTGTGGTGTTTAGGAGAAAAGTTTCTAAGTGTCCATTTTTGCAACGTACAAATATTCCTCTAAAATCGGCCGAACTACGAATTACAATTTACTCACCTGTTATCATGAGAGAACACAGGGCTGCATCTTTTAGCCCAGCACTGACCCTGAAAAGTAATTCTAAGCGTACTTACCAGTAACTTGTATTTCCTTTGATTGGAATCCATTGTGTGGTTTTCAGCAGAAAAGTTTCTAAGTGTCCATTTTTGAAACGTACAAATATTACTCAAAAATCAGCCGAACTACGAATTCGCTTTACTCACCTGTTCTCAGGAGTGAACCCAGGGATGCATCTTTTAGACCAGCACTGACCCTGAAAAGTAATTCTAAGCGTACTTACCAGTAACTTGTATTTCCTTCCATAGGAATCCATTGTGTGGTTTTCAGCAGAAAAGTTTCTAAGTGTCCATTTTTGAAACGTACAAATGTTCCTTTAAAATCAGCTGAACTACGAATTCCGATTTACTCACCTGTTCTCAGGAGAGAACCCAGTGCTGCATCTTTTAGACCAGCACTATCCCTGAAAAGTAATTCTAAGCGTACTTACCAGTAAATTGTATTTCTTTCCATAGGAATCCATTGTGTGGTTTTCAGCAGAAAAGTTTCTAAGTGTCCATTTTTGAAGCGTACAAATGTTCCTTTAAAATCAGCTGAACTACGAATTCCGATTTACTCATCTGTTCCCAGGAGAGAACCCAGTGCTGCATCTTTTAGACCAGCACTCACCCTGAAAACTAATTCTAAGCGTACTTACCAGTAACTTGTATTTCTTTCCATAGGAATCCATTGTGTGGTTTTCAGCAGAAAAGTTTCGAAGTGTCCACTTTTGAAACGTACAAATATTCCTCTAAAATCAGCCGAACTACGAATTCCAATTTACTCACCTTTTATCAGGAGGGAACCCAGTGCTGCATATTTTAGACCAGCACTGACCCTGAAAAGTAATTCTAAGCATACTTACCAGTAACTTATATTTCTTTCCATAGGAATCCATTGTGTGGTTTTCAGCAGAAAAGTTTCTAAGTGTCCATTTTTGAAACGTACAAATATTCCTCTGAAATTAGCCGAACTACGAATTCCGATTTACTCACCTGTTCTCAGGAGAGAACCCAGTGCTGCATCTTTTAGACAAGCACTGACCCTGAAAAATAATTCTAAGCGTACTTACCAGTACCTTGTATTTACTTCCATAGGAATCCATTGTGTGGTTTTCAGCAGAAAAGTTTCTAAGTGTCCATTTTTGAAACGTACAAATATTCCTCTACAATGAGCCGAACTACGAATTTCAATTTACTCACCTGTTATCAGGAGTGAACCCAGGGCTGCATCTTTTGGCCAAGCACTGACCCTGAAAAGTAATTCTAAGCCTACCTACCAGTAACTTATATGTCTTTCCATAGGAATCCATTGTGTGGTTTTCAGCAGAAAAGTTTCTAAGTGTCCATTTTTGAAACGCAAAAATATTCCTCTAAAATGAGCCGAACTACGAATTTCAATTTACTCACCTGTTATCAGGAGTGAACCCAGGGCTGCATCTTTTGGCCAAGCACTGACCCTGAAAAATAATTCTAAGCGTACTTACCAGTAACTTGTATTTCTTTTCATAGGAATCCATTGTGTGGTTTTCAGCAGAAAAGTTTCTAAGTGTCAATTTGTGAAACGTACATATATTCATCTAAAATCAGCCGAACTACGAATTCCAATTTACTCACCGGTTATCAGGAGAAAGCCCAGGGCTGCATCTTTTAGCCCAGCACTGACCCTGAAAAGTAATTCTAAGCATACTTACCAGTAACTTGTATTTCCTTTGTTTGGAATCCATTGTGTGGTTTTCAGCAGAAAAGTTTCTAAGTGTCAATTTTTGAAACGTACAAATATTCCTCTAAAATCAGCCTAACTACGAATTCCGATTTACTCACCTGTTCTCAGGAGAGAACCCAGTGCTGCATCTTTTAGACCAGCAATGTCCCTGAAAAGTAATTCTAAGCGTACTTACCAGTAAATTGTATTTCTTTCCATAGGAATCCATTGTGTGGTTTTCAGCAGAAAAGTTTCTAAGTGTCCATTTTTGAAGCGTACAAATGTTCCTTTAAAATCAGCTGAACTACGAATTCCGATTTACTCACCTGTTCCCAGGAGAGAACCCAGTGCTGCATCTTTAAGACCACCACTCACCCTGAAAAGTAATTCTAAGCGTACTTATCAGTAACTTGTATTTCTTTCCATAGGAATCCATTGTGTGGTGTTTAGGAGAAAAGTTTCTAAGTGTCCATTTTTGCAACGTACAAATATTCCTCTAAAATCGGCCGAACTACGAATTACAATTTACTCACCTGTTATCATGAGAGAACACAGGGCTGCATCTTTTAGCCCAGCACTGACCCTGAAAAGTAATTCTAAGCGTACTTACCAGTAACTTGTATTTCCTTTGATTGGAATCCATTGTGTGGTTTTCAGCAGAAAAGTTTCTAAGTGTCCATTTTTGAAACGTACAAATATTACTCAAAAATCAGCCGAACTACGAATTCGCTTTACTCACCTGTTCTCAGGAGTGAACCCAGGGATGCATCTTTTAGACCAGCACTGACCCTGAAAAGTAATTCTAAGCGTACTTACCAGTAACTTGTATTTCCTTCCATAGGAATCCATTGTGTGGTTTTCAGCAGAAAAGTTTCTAAGTGTCCATTTTTGAAACGTACAAATGTTCCTTTAAAATCAGCTGAACTACGAATTCCGATTTACTCACCTGTTCTCAGGAGAGAACCCAGTGCTGCATCTTTTAGACCAGCACTGACCCTGAAAAATAATTCTAAGCGTACTTACCAGTAACTTGTATTTCTTTTCATAGGAATCCATTGTGTGGTTTTCAGCAGAAAAGTTTCTAAGTGTCAATTTGTGAAACGTACATATATTCATCTAAAATCAGCCGAACTACGAATTCCATTTTACTCACCGGTTATCAGGAGAAAGCCCAGGGCTGCATCTTTTAGCCCAGCACTGACCCTGAAAAGTAATTCTAAGCGTACTTACCAGTAACTTGTATTTCCTTTGTTTGGAATCCATTGTGTGGTTTTCAGCAGAAAAGTTTCTAAGTGTCCATTTTTGAAGCGTACAAATGTTCCTTTAAAATCAGCTGAACTACGAATTCCGATTTACTCACCTGTTCCCAGGAGAGAACCCAGTGCTGCATCTTTTAGACCAGCACTCACCCTGAAAAGTAATTCTAAGCGTACTTATCAGTAACTTGTATTTCTTTCCATAGGAATCCATTGTGTGGTGTTTAGGAGAAAAGTTTCTAAGTGTCCATTTTTGCAACGTACAAATATTCCTCTAAAATCGGCCGAACTACGAATTACAATTTACTCACCTGTTATCATGAGAGAACACAGGGCTTCAACTTTTAGCCCAGCACTGACCCTGAAAAGTAATTCTAAGCGTACTTACCAGTAACTTGTATTTCCTTTGATTGGAATCCATTGTGTGGTTTTCAGCAGAAAAGTTTCTAAGTGTCCATTTTTGAAACGTACAAATATTACTCAAAAATCAGCCGAACTACGAATTCGCTTTACTCACCTGTTCTCAGGAGTGAACCCAGGGATGCATCTTTTAGACCAGCACTGACCCTGAAAAGTAATTCTAAGCGTACTTACCAGTAACTTGTATTTCTTTCTATAGGACTCCATTGTGTGGTTTTTAGCAAAAAAGTTTTGAAGTGTCCATTTTTTAAATGTACAAGTATTCTTCTAAAATCAGCCGAACTACGAATTCCGATTTATTCACCTGTCCTCAATAGAGAACCCAGTGCTGCATCTTTTAGACCAGCACTGTCCCTGAAAAGTAATTCTAAGCGTACTTACCAGTAAATTGTATTTCTTTCCATAGGAATCCATTGTGTGGTTTTCAGCAGAAAAGTTTCTAAGTGTCCATTTTTGAAGCGTACAAATGTTCCTTTAAAATCAGCTGAACTACGAATTCCGATTTACTCACCTGTTCCCAGGAGAGAACCCAGTGCTGCATCTTTTAGACCAGCACTCACCCTGAAAACTAATTCTAAGCGTACTTACCAGTAACTTGTATTTCTTTCCATAGGAATCCATTGTGTGGTTTTCAGCAGAAAAGTTTCGAAGTGTCCACTTTTGAAACGTACAAATATTCCTCTAAAATCAGCCGAACTATGAATTCCAATTTACTCACCTTTTATCAGGAGGGAACCCAGTGCTGCATCTTTTAGACCAGCACTGACCCTGAAAAGTAATTCTAAGCATACTTACCAGTAACTTATATTTCTTTCCATAGGAATCCATTGTGTGGTTTTCAGCAGAAAAGTTTCTAAGTGTCCATTTTTGAAACGTACAAATATTCCTCTGAAATTAGCCGAACTACGAATTCTGATTTACTCACCTGTTCTCAGAAGAGAACCCAGTGCTGCATCTTTTAGACAAGCACTGACCCTGAAAAATAATTCTAAGCGTACTTACCAGTACCTTGTATTTACTTCCATAGGAATCCATTGTGTGGTTTTCAGCAGAAAAGTTTCTAAGTGTCCATTTTTGAAACGTACAAATGTTCCTTTAAAATCAGCTGAACTACGAATTCCGATTTACTCACCTGTTCTCAGGAGAGAACCCAGTGCTGCATCTTTTAGGCCAGCACTGACCCTGAAAAGTAATTCTAAGCGTACTTATCAGTAACTTGTATTTCTTTCCATAGGAATCCATTGTGTGGTGTTTAGGAGAAAAGTTTCTAAGTGTCCATTTTTGCAACGTACAAATATTCCTCTAAAATCGGCCGAACTACGAATTACAATTTACTCACCTGTTATCATGAGAGAACACAGGGCTGCATCTTTTAGCCCAGCACTGACCCTGAAAAGTAATTCTAAGCGTACTTACCAGTAACTTATATTTCCTTTGATTGGAATCCATTGTGTGGTTTTCAGCAGAAAAGTTTCTAAGTGTCCATTTTTGAAACGTACAAATATTACTCAAAAATCAGCCGAACTACGAATTCGCTTTACTCACCTGTTCTCAGGAGTGAACCCAGGGATGCATCTTTTAGACCAGCACTGACCCTGAAAAGTAATTCTAAGCGTACTTACCAGTAACTTGTATTTCCTTCCATAGGAATCCATTGTGTGGTTTTCAGCAGAAAAGTTTCTAAGTGTCCATTTTTGAAACGTACAAATGTTCCTTTAAAATCAGCTGAACTACGAATTCCGATTTACTCACCTGTTCTCAGGAGAGAACCCAGTGCTGCATCTTTTAGACCAGCACTGACCCTGAAAAATAATTCTAAGCGTACTTACCAGTAACTTGTATTTCTTTTCATAGGAATCCATTGTGTGGTTTTCAGCAGAAAAGTTTCTAAGTGTCAATTTGTGAAACGTACATATATTCATCTAAAATCAGCCGAACTACGAATTCCAATTTACTCACCGGTTATCAGGAAAAAGCCCAGGGCTGCATCTTTTAGCCCAGCACTGACCCTGAAAAGTAATTCTAAGCATACTTACCAGTAACTTGTATTTCCTTTGTTTGGAATCCATTGTGTGGTTTTCAGCAGAAAAGTTTCTAAGTGTCAATTTTTGAAACGTACAAATATTCCTCTAAAATCAGCCTAACTACGAATTCCGATTTACTCACCTGTTCTCAGGAGAGAACCCAGTGCTGCATCTTTTAGACCAGCAATGTCCCTGAAAAGTAATTCTAAGCGTACTTACCAGTAAATTGTATTTCTTTCCATAGGAATCCATTGTGTGGTTTTCAGCAGAAAAGTTTCTAAGTGTCCATTTTTGAAGCGTACAAATGTTCCTTTAAAATCAGCTGAACTACGAATTCCGATTTACTCACCTGTTCCCAGGAGAGAACCCAGTGCTGCATCTTTTAGACCAGCACTCACCCTGAAAAGTAATTCTAAGCGTACTTATCAGTCACTTGTATTTCTTTCCATAGGAATCCATTGTGTGGTGTTTAGGAGAAAAGTTTCTAAGTGTCCATTTTTGCAACGTACAAATATTCCTCTAAAATCGGCCGAACTACGAATTACAATTTACTCACCTGTTATCATGAGAGAACACAGGGCTGCATCTTTTAGCCCAGCACTGACCCTGAAAAGTAATTCTAAGCGTACTTACCAGTAACTTGTATTTCCTTTGATTGGAATCCATTGTGTGGTTTTCAGCAGAAAAGTTTCTAAGTGTCCATTTTTGAAACGTACAAATATTACTCAAAAATCAGCCGAACTACGAATTCGCTTTACTCACCTGTTCTCAGGAGTGAACCCAGGGATGCATCTTTTAGACCAGCACTGACCCTGAAAAGTAATTCTAAGCGTACTTACCAGTAACTTGTATTTCCTTCCATAGGAATCCATTGTGTGGTTTTCAGCAGAAAAGTTTCTAAGTGTCCATTTTTGAAACGTACAAATGTTCCTTTAAAATCAGCTGAACTACGAATTCCGATTTACTCACCTGTTCTCAGGAGAGAACCCAGTGCTGCATCTTTTAGACCAGCACTATCCCTGAAAAGTAATTCTAAGCGTACTTACCAGTAAATTGTATTTCTTTCCATAGGAATCCATTGTGTGGTTTTCAGCAGAAAAGTTTCTAAGTGTCCATTTTTGAAGCGTACAAATGTTCCTTTAAAATCAGCTGAACTACGAATTCCGATTTACTCATCTGTTCCCAGGAGAGAACCCAGTGCTGCATCTTTTAGACCAGCACTCACCCTGAAAACTAATTCTAAGCGTACTTACCAGTAACTTGTATTTCTTTCCATAGGAATCCATTGTGTGGTTTTCAGCAGAAAAGTTTCGAAGTGTCCACTTTTGAAACGTACAAATATTCCTCTAAAATCAGCCGAACTACGAATTCCAATTTACTCACCTTTTATCAGGAGGGAACCCAGTGCTGCATATTTTAGACCAGCACTGACCCTGAAAAGTAATTCTAAGCATACTTACCAGTAACTTATATTTCTTTCCATAGGAATCCATTGTGTGGTTTTCAGCAGAAAAGTTTCTAAGTGTCCATTTTTGAAACGTACAAATATTCCTCTGAAATTAGCCGAACTACGAATTCCGATTTACTCACCTGTTCTCAGGAGAGAACCCAGTGCTGCATCTTTTAGACAAGCACTGACCCTGAAAAATAATTCTAAGCGTACTTACCAGTACCTTGTATTTACTTCCATAGGAATCCATTGTGTGGTTTTCAGCAGAAAAGTTTCTAAGTGTCCATTTTTGAAACGTACAAATATTCCTCTACAATGAGCCGAACTACGAATTTCAATTTACTCACCTGTTATCAGGAGTGAACCCAGGGCTGCATCTTTTGGCCAAGCACTGACCCTGAAAAGTAATTCTAAGCCTACTTACCAGTAACTTATATTTCTTTCCATAGGAATCCATTGTGTGGTTTTCAGCAGAAAAGTTTCTAAGTGTCCATTTTTGAAACGCAAAAATATTCCTCTAAAATGAGCCGAACTACGAATTTCAATTTACTCACCTGTTATCAGGAGTGAACCCAGGGCTGCATCTTTTGGCCAAGCACTGACCCTGAAAAATAATTCTAAGCGTACTTACCAGTAACTTGTATTTCTTTTCATAGGAATCCATTGTGTGGTTTTCAGCAGAAAAGTTTCTAAGTGTCAATTTGTGAAACGTACATATATTCATCTAAAATCAGCCGAACTACGAATTCCAATTTACTCACCGGTTATCAGGAGAAAGCCCAGGGCTGCATCTTTTAGCCCAGCACTGACCCTGAAAAGTAATTCTAAGCATACTTACCAGTAACTTGTATTTCCTTTGTTTGGAATCCATTGTGTGGTTTTCAGCAGAAAAGTTTCTAAGTGTCAATTTTTGAAACGTACAAATATTCCTCTAAAATCAGCCTAACTACGAATTCCGATTTACTCACCTGTTCTCAGGAGAGAACCCAGTGCTGCATCTTTTAGACCAGCAATGTCCCTGAAAAGTAATTCTAAGCGTACTTACCAGTAAATTGTATTTCTTTCCATAGGAATCCATTGTGTGGTTTTCAGCAGAAAAGTTTCTAAGTGTCCATTTTTGAAGCGTACAAATGTTCCTTTAAAATCAGCTGAACTACGAATTCCGATTTACTCACCTGTTCCCAGGAGAGAACCCAGTGCTGCATCTTTTAGACCAGCACTCACCCTGAAAAGTAATTCTAAGCGTACTTATCAGTAACTTGTATTTCTTTCCATAGGAATCCATTGTGTGGTGTTTAGGAGAAAAGTTTCTAAGTGTCCATTTTTGCAACGTACAAATATTCCTCTAAAATCGGCCGAACTACGAATTACAATTTACTCACCTGTTATCATGAGAGAACACAGGGCTGCATCTTTTAGCCCAGCACTGACCCTGAAAAGTAATTCTAAGCGTACTTACCAGTAACTTGTATTTCCTTTGATTGGAATCCATTGTGTGGTTTTCAGCAGAAAAGTTTCTAAGTGTCCATTTTTGAAACGTACAAATATTACTCAAAAATCAGCCGAACTACGAATTCGCTTTACTCACCTGTTCTCAGGAGTGAACCCAGGGATGCATCTTTTAGACCAGCACTGACCCTGAAAAGTAATTCTAAGCGTACTTACCAGTAACTTGTATTTCCTTCCATAGGAATCCATTGTGTGGTTTTCAGCAGAAAAGTTTCTAAGTGTCCATTTTTGAAACGTACAAATGTTCCTTTAAAATCAGCTGAACTACGAATTCCGATTTACTCACCTGTTCTCAGGAGAGAACCCAGTGCTGCATCTTTTAGACCAGCACTATCCCTGAAAAGTAATTCTAAGCGTACTTACCAGTAAATTGTATTTCTTTCCATAGGAATCCATTGTGTGGTTTTCAGCAGAAAAGTTTCTAAGTGTCCATTTTTGAAGCGTACAAATGTTCCTTTAAAATCAGCTGAACTACGAATTCCGATTTACTCATCTGTTCCCAGGAGAGAACCCAGTGCTGCATCTTTTAGACCAGCACTCACCCTGAAAACTAATTCTAAGCGTACTTACCAGTAACTTGTATTTCTTTCCATAGGAATCCATTGTGTGGTTTTCAGCAGAAAAGTTTCGAAGTGTCCACTTTTGAAACGTACAAATATTCCTCTAAAATCAGCCGAACTACGAATTCCAATTTACTCACCTTTTATCAGGAGGGAACCCAGTGCTGCATATTTTAGACCAGCACTGACCCTGAAAAGTAATTCTAAGCATACTTACCAGTAACTTATATTTCTTTCCATAGGAATCCATTGTGTGGTTTTCAGCAGAAAAGTTTCTAAGTGTCCATTTTTGAAACGTACAAATATTCCTCTGAAATTAGCCGAACTACGAATTCCGATTTACTCACCTGTTCTCAGGAGAGAACCCAGTGCTGCATCTTTTAGACAAGCACTGACCCTGAAAAATAATTCTAAGCGTACTTACCAGTACCTTGTATTTACTTCCATAGGAATCCATTGTGTGGTTTTCAGCAGAAAAGTTTCTAAGTGTCCATTTTTGAAACGTACAAATATTCCTCTACAATGAGCCGAACTACGAATTTCAATTTACTCACCTGTTATCAGGAGTGAACCCAGGGCTGCATCTTTTGGCCAAGCACTGACCCTGAAAAGTAATTCTAAGCCTACTTACCAGTAACTTATATTTCTTTCCATAGGAATCCATTGTGTGGTTTTCAGCAGAAAAGTTTCTAAGTGTCCATTTTTGAAACGCAAAAATATTCCTCTAAAATGAGCCGAACTACGAATTTCAATTTACTCACCTGTTATCAGGAGTGAACCCAGGGCTGCATCTTTTGGCCAAGCACTGACCCTGAAAAATAATTCTAAGCGTACTTACCAGTAACTTGTATTTCTTTTCATAGGAATCCATTGTGTGGTTTTCAGCAGAAAAGTTTCTAAGTGTCAATTTGTGAAACGTACATATATTCATCTAAAATCAGCCGAACTACGAATTCCAATTTACTCACCGGTTATCAGGAGAAAGCCCAGGGCTGCATCTTTTAGCCCAGCACTGACCCTGAAAAGTAATTCTAAGCATACTTACCAGTAACTTGTATTTCCTTTGTTTGGAATCCATTGTGTGGTTTTCAGCAGAAAAGTTTCTAAGTGTCAATTTTTGAAACGTACAAATATTCCTCTAAAATCAGCCTAACTACGAATTCCGATTTACTCACCTGTTCTCAGGAGAGAACCCAGTGCTGCATCTTTTAGACCAGCAATGTCCCTGAAAAGTAATTCTAAGCGTACTTACCAGTAAATTGTATTTCTTTCCATAGGAATCCATTGTGTGGTTTTCAGCAGAAAAGTTTCTAAGTGTCCATTTTTGAAGCGTACAAATGTTCCTTTAAAATCAGCTGAACTACGAATTCCGATTTACTCACCTGTTCCCAGGAGAGAACCCAGTGCTGCATCTTTTAGACCAGCACTCACCCTGAAAAGTAATTCTAAGCCTACTTACCAGTAACTTATATTTCTTTCCATAGGAATCCATTGTGTGGTTTTCAGCAGAAAAGTTTCTAAGTGTCCATTTTTGAAACGCAAAAATATTCCTCTCAAATGAGCCGAACTACGAATTTCAATTTACTCACCTGTTATCAGGAGTGAACCCAGGGCTGCATCTTTTGGCCAAGCACTGACCCTGAAAAATAATTCTAAGCGTACTTACCAGTAACTTGTATTTCTTTTCATAGGAATCCATTGTGTGGTTTTCAGCAGAAAAGTTTCTAAGTGTCAATTTGTGAAACGTACATATATTCATCTAAAATCAGCCGAACTACGAATTCCAATTTACTCACCGGTTATCAGGAGAAAGCCCAGGGCTGCATCTTTTAGCCCAGCACTGACCCTGAAAAGTAATTCTAAGCATACTTACCAGTAACTTGTATTTCCTTTGTTTGGAATCCATTGTGTGGTTTTCAGCAGAAAAGTTTCTAAGTGTCAATTTTTGAAACGTACAAATATTCCTCTAAAATCAGCCTAACTACGAATTCCGATTTACTCACCTGTTCTCAGGAGAGAACCCAGTGCTGCATCTTTTAGACCAGCAATGTCCCTGAAAAGTAATTCTAAGCGTACTTACCAGTAAATTGTATTTCTTTCCATAGGAATCCATTGTGTGGTTTTCAGCAGAAAAGTTTCTAAGTGTCCATTTTTGAAGCGTACAAATGTTCCTTTAAAATCAGCTGAACTACGAATTCCGATTTACTCACCTGTTCCCAGGAGAGAACCCAGTGCTGCATCTTTTAGACCAGCACTCACCCTGAAAAGTAATTCTAAGCGTACTTATCAGTAACTTGTATTTCTTTCCATAGGAATCCATTGTGTGGTGTTTAGGAGAAAAGTTTCTAAGTGTCCATTTTTGCAACGTACAAATATTCCTCTAAAATCGGCCGAACTACGAATTACAATTTACTCACCTGTTATCATGAGAGAACACAGGGCTGCATCTTTTAGCCCAGCACTGACCCTGAAAAGTAATTCTAAGCGTACTTACCAGTAACTTGTATTTCCTTTGATTGGAATCCATTGTGTGGTTTTCAGCAGAAAAGTTTCTAAGTGTCCATTTTTGAAACGTACAAATATTACTCAAAAATCAGCCGAACTACGAATTCGCTTTACTCACCTGTTCTCAGGAGTGAACCCAGGGATGCATCTTTTAGACCAGCACTGACCCTGAAAAGTAATTCTAAGCGTACTTACCAGTAACTTGTATTTCCTTCCATAGGAATCCATTGTGTGGTTTTCAGCAGAAAAGTTTCTAAGTGTCCATTTTTGAAACGTACAAATGTTCCTTTAAAATCAGCTGAACTACGAATTCCGATTTACTCACCTGTTCTCAGGAGAGAACCCAGTGCTGCATCTTTTAGACCAGCACTGACCCTGAAAAATAATTCTAAGCGTACTTACCAGTAACTTGTATTTCTTTTCATAGGAATCCATTGTGTGGTTTTCAGCAGAAAAGTTTCTAAGTGTCAATTTGTGAAACATACATATATTCATCTAAAATCAGCCGAACTACGAATTCCAATTTACTCACCGGTTATCAGGAGAAAGCCCAGGGCTGCATCTTTTAGCCCAGCACTGACCCTGAAAAGTAATTCTAAGCGTACTTACCAGTAACTTGTATTTCCTTTGTTTGGAATCCATTGTGTGGTTTTCAGCAGAAAAGTTTCTAAGTGTCAATTTGTGAAACGTACATATATTCATCTAAAATCAGCCGAACTACGAATTCCAATTTACTCACCGGTTATCAGGAGAAAGCCCAGGGCTGCATCTTTTAGCCCAGCACTGACCCTGAAAAGTAATTCTAAGCGTACTTACCAGTAACTTGTATTTCCTTTGTTTGGAATCCATTGTGTGGTTTTCAGCAGAAAAGTTTCTAAGTGTCCATTTTTGAAGCGTACAAATGTTCCTTTAAAATCAGCCGAACTACGAATTCCGATTTACTCACCTGTTCCCAGGAGAGAACCCAGTGCTGCATCTTTTAGACCAGCACTCACCCTGAAAAGTAATTCTAAGCGTACTTATCAGTAACTTGTATTTCTTTCCATAGGAATCCATTGTGTGGTGTTTAGGAGAAAAGTTTCTAAGTGTCCATTTTTGCAACGTACAAATATTCCTCTAAAATCGGCCGAACTACGAATTACAATTTACTCACCTGTTATCATGAGAGAACACAGGGCTTCAACTTTTAGCCCAGCACTGACCCTGAAAAGTAATTCTAAGCGTACTTACCAGTAACTTGTATTTCCTTTGATTGGAATCCATTGTGTGGTTTTCAGCAGAAAAGTTTCTAAGTGTCCATTTTTGAAACGTACAAATATTACTCAAAAATCAGCCGACCTACGAATTCGCTTTACTCACCTGTTCTCAGGAGTGAACCCAGGGATGCATCTTTTAGACCAGCACTGACCCTGAAAAGTAATTCTAAGCGTACTTACCAGTAACTTGTATTTCCTTCCATAGGAATCCATTGTGTGGTTTTCAGCAGAAAAGTTTCTAAGTGTCCATTTTTGAAACGTACAAATATTCCTTTAAAATCAGCTGAACTACGAATTCCGATTTACTCACCTGTTCTCAGGAGAGAACCCAGTGCTGCATCTTTTAGACCAGCACTATCCCTGAAAAGTAATTCTAAGCGTACTTACCAGTAAATTGTATTTCTTTCCATAGGAATCCATTGTGTGGTTTTCAGCAGAAAAGTTTCTAAGTGTCCATTTTTGAAGCGTACAAATGTTCCTTTAAAATCAGCTGAACTATGAATTCCGATTTACTCATCTGTTCCCAGGAGAGAACCCAGTGCTGCATCTTTTAGACCAGCACTCACCCTGAAAACTAATTCTAAGCGTACTTACCAGTAACTTGTATTTCTTTCCATAGGAATCCATTGTGTGGTTTTCAGCAGAAAAGTTTCGAAGTGTCCACTTTTGAAACGTACAAATATTCCTCTAAAATCAGCCGAACTACGAATTCCAATTTACTCACCTTTTATCAGGAGGGAACCCAGTGCTGCATATTTTAGACCAGCACTGACCCTGAAAAGTAATTCTAAGCATACTTACCAGTAACTTATATTTCTTTCCATAGGAATCCATTGTGTGGTTTTCAGCAGAAAAGTTTCTAAGTGTCCATTTTTGAAACGTACAAATATTCCTCTGAAATTAGCCGAACTACGAATTCCGATTTACTCACCTGTTCTCAGGAGAGAACCCAGTGCTGCATCTTTTAGACAAGCACTGACCCTGAAAAATAATTCTAAGCGTACTTACCAGTACCTTGTATTTACTTCCATAGGAATCCATTGTGTGGTTTTCAGCAGAAAAGTTTCTAAGTGTCCATTTTTGAAACGTACAAATATTCCTCTACAATGAGCCGAACTACGAATTTCAATTTACTCACCTGTTATCAGGAGTGAACCCAGGGCTGCATCTTTTGGCCAAGCACTGACCCTGAAAAGTAATTCTAAGCGTACTTACCAGTAACTTATATTTCTTTCCATAGGAATCCATTGTGTGGTTTTCAGCAGAAAAGTTTCTAAGTGTCCATTTTTGAAACGCAAAAATATTCCTCTAAAATGAGCCGAACTACGAATTTCAATTTACTCACCTGTTATCAGGAGTGAACCCAGGGCTGCATCTTTTGGCCAAGCACTGACCCTGAAAAATAATTCTAAGCGTACTTACCAGTAACTTGTATTTCTTTCCATAGGAATCCATTGTGTGGTTTTCAGCAGAAAAGTTTCTAAGTGTCCATTTTCGAAACGTTCAAATATTCCTCTAAAATAAGCCGAACTACGAATTCCAATTTACTCACGGGTTATCAGGAGAGAGCCCAGGGCTGCATCTTTTAGCCCAGCACTGACCCTGAAAAGTAATTCTAAGCGTACTTACCAGTAACTTGTATTTCCTTCCATAGGAATCCATTGTGTGGTTTTCAGCAGAAAAGTTTCTAAGTGTCCATTTTTGAAATGTACAAATATTCCTCTAAAATCAGCCAAACTACGAATTCCGATTTACTCACCTGTTCTCAGGAGAGAACCCAGTGCTGCATCTTTTAGACAAGCACTGACCCTGAAAAATAATTCTAAGCGTACTTACCAGTAACTTGTATTTCTTTCTATAGGAATCCATTGTGTGGTTTTCAGCAGAAAAGTTTCTAAGTGTCCATTTTTGAAACGTACAAATATTACTCAAAAATCAGCCGAACTACGAATTCGCTTTACTCACCTGTTATCAGGAGAGAACCCAGTGCTGCATCTTTTATCCCAGCACTGACCCTGAAAAATAATTCTAAGCATACTTACCAGTAACTTGTATTTCCTTCCATAGGAATGCATTGTGTGCTTTTAAGTAGAAAAGTTTCTAAGTGTCCATTTTTGAAACATACAAATATTCCTCTAAAATCAGCCAAACTACGAATTCCGATTTACTCACCTGTTATCAGGAGAGAACCCAGTGCTGCATCTTTTATCCCAGCACTGACCCTGAAAAATAATTCTAAGCGTACTTACCAGTAACTTGTATTTCTTTCCATAGGACTCCATTGTGTGGTTTTTAGCAAAAAAGTTTTGAAGTGTCCATTTTTTAAATGTACAAGTATTCTTCTAAAATCAGCCGAACTACGAATTCCGATTTATTCACCTGTCCTCAATAGAGAACCCAGTGCTGCATCTTTTAGACCAGCACTGTCCCTGAAAAGTAATTCTAAGCGTACTTACCAGTAAATTGTATTTCTTTCCATAGGAATCCATTGTGTGGTTTTCAGCAGAAAAGTTTCTAAGTGTCCATTTTTGAAGCGTACAAATGTTCCTTTAAAATCAGCTGAACTACGAATTCCGATTTACTCACCTGTTCCCAGGAGAGAACCCAGTGCTGCATCTTTTAGACCAGCACTCACCCTGAAAACTAATTCTAAGCGTACTTACCAGTAACTTGTATTTCTTTCCATAGGAATCCATTGTGTGGTTTTCAGCAGAAAAGTTTCGAAGTGTCCACTTTTGAAACGTACAAATATTCCTCTAAAATCAGCCGAACTATGAATTCCAATTTACTCACCTTTTATCAGGAGGGAACCCAGTGCTGCATCTTTTAGACCAGCACTGACCCTGAAAAGTAATTCTAAGCATACTTACCAGTAACTTATATTTCTTTCCATAGGAATCCATTGTGTGGTTTTCAGCAGAAAAGTTTCTAAGTGTCCATTTTTGAAACGTACAAATATTCCTCTGAAATTAGCCGAACTACGAATTCTGATTTACTCACCTGTTCTCAGAAGAGAACCCAGTGCTGCATCTTTTAGACAAGCACTGACCCTGAAAAATAATTCTAAGCGTACTTACCAGTACCTTGTATTTACTTCCATAGGAATCCATTGTGTGGTTTTCAGCAGAAAAGTTTCTAAGTGTCCATTTTTGAAACGTACAAATGTTCCTTTAAAATCAGCTGAACTACGAATTCCGATTTACTCACCTGTTCTCAGGAGAGAACCCAGTGCTGCATCTTTTAGGCCAGCACTGACCCTGAAAAGTAATTCTAAGCGTACTTATCAGTAACTTGTATTTCTTTCCATAGGAATCCATTGTGTGGTGTTTAGGAGAAAAGTTTCTAAGTGTCCATTTTTGCAACGTACAAATATTCCTCTAAAATCGGCCGAACTACGAATTACAATTTACTCACCTGTTATCATGAGAGAACACAGGGCTGCATCTTTTAGCCCAGCACTGACCCTGAAAAGTAATTCTAAGCGTACTTACCAGTAACTTATATTTCCTTTGATTGGAATCCATTGTGTGGTTTTCAGCAGAAAAGTTTCTAAGTGTCCATTTTTGAAACGTACAAATATTACTCAAAAATCAGCCGAACTACGAATTCGCTTTACTCACCTGTTCTCAGGAGTGAACCCAGGGATGCATCTTTTAGACCAGCACTGACCCTGAAAAGTAATTCTAAGCGTACTTACCAGTAACTTGTATTTCCTTCCATAGGAATCCATTGTGTGGTTTTCAGCAGAAAAGTTTCTAAGTGTCCATTTTTGAAACGTACAAATGTTCCTTTAAAATCAGCTGAACTACGAATTCCGATTTACTCACCTGTTCTCAGGAGAGAACCCAGTGCTGCATCTTTTAGACCAGCACTGACCCTGAAAAATAATTCTAAGCGTACTTACCAGTAACTTGTATTTCTTTTCATAGGAATCCATTGTGTGGTTTTCAGCAGAAAAGTTTCTAAGTGTCAATTTGTGAAACGTACATATATTCATCTAAAATCAGCCGAACTACGAATTCCAATTTACTCACCGGTTATCAGGAGAAAGCCCAGGGCTGCATCTTTTAGCCCAGCACTGACCCTGAAAAGTAATTCTAAGCATACTTACCAGTAACTTGTATTTCCTTTGTTTGGAATCCATTGTGTGGTTTTCAGCAGAAAAGTTTCTAAGTGTCAATTTTTGAAACGTACAAATATTCCTCTAAAATCAGCCTAACTACGAATTCCGATTTACTCACCTGTTCTCAGGAGAGAACCCAGTGCTGCATCTTTTAGACCAGCAATGTCCCTGAAAAGTAATTCTAAGCGTACTTACCAGTAAATTGTATTTCTTTCCATAGGAATCCATTGTGTGGTTTTCAGCAGAAAAGTTTCTAAGTGTCCATTTTTGAAGCGTACAAATGTTCCTTTAAAATCAGCTGAACTACGAATTCCGATTTACTCACCTGTTCCCAGGAGAGAACCCAGTGCTGCATCTTTTAGACCAGCACTCACCCTGAAAACTAATTCTAAGCGTACTTACCAGTAACTTGTATTTCTTTCCATAGGAATCCATTGTGTGGTTTTCAGCAGAAAAGTTTCGAAGTGTCCACTTTTGAAACGTACAAATATTCCTCTAAAATCAGCCGAACTACGAATTCCAATTTACTCACCTTTTATCAGGAGGGAACCCAGTGCTGCATATTTTAGACCAGCACTGACCCTGAAAAGTAATTCTAAGCATACTTACCAGTAACTTATATTTCTTTCCATAGGAATCCATTGTGTGGTTTTCAGCAGAAAAGTTTCTAAGTGTCCATTTTTGAAACGTACAAATATTCCTCTGAAATTAGCCGAACTACGAATTCCGATTTACTCACCTGTTCTCAGGAGAGAACCCAGTGCTGCATCTTTTAGACAAGCACTGACCCTGAAAAATAATTCTAAGCGTACTTACCAGTACCTTGTATTTACTTCCATAGGAATCCATTGTGTGGTTTTCAGCAGAAAAGTTTCTAAGTGTCCATTTTTGAAACGTACAAATATTCCTCTACAATGAGCCGAACTACGAATTTCAATTTACTCACCTGTTATCAGGAGTGAACCCAGGGCTGCATCTTTTGGCCAAGCACTGACCCTGAAAAGTAATTCTAAGCCTACTTACCAGTAACTTATATTTCTTTCCATAGGAATCCATTGTGTGGTTTTCAGCAGAAAAGTTTCTAAGTGTCCATTTTTGAAACGCAAAAATATTCCTCTAAAATGAGCCGAACTACGAATTTCAATTTACTCACCTGTTATCAGGAGTGAACCCAGGGCTGCATCTTTTGGCCAAGCACTGACCCTGAAAAATAATTCTAAGCGTACTTACCAGTAACTTGTATTTCTTTTCATAGGAATCCATTGTGTGGTTTTCAGCAGAAAAGTTTCTAAGTGTCAATTTGTGAAACGTACATATATTCATCTAAAATCAGCCGAACTACGAATTCCAATTTACTCACCGGTTATCAGGAGAAAGCCCAGGGCTGCATCTTTTAGCCCAGCACTGACCCTGAAAAGTAATTCTAAGCATACTTACCAGTAACTTGTATTTCCTTTGTTTGGAATCCATTGTGTGGTTTTCAGCAGAAAAGTTTCTAAGTGTCAATTTTTGAAACGTACAAATATTCCTCTAAAATCAGCCTAACTACGAATTCTGATTTACTCACCTGTTCTCAGGAGAGAACCCAGTGCTGCATCTTTTAGACCAGCAATGTCCCTGAAAAGTAATTCTAAGCGTACTTACCAGTAAATTGTATTTCTTTCCATAGGAATCCATTGTGTGGTTTTCAGCAGAAAAGTTTCTAAGTGTCCATTTTTGAAGCGTACAAATGTTCCTTTAAAATCAGCTGAACTACGAATTCCGATTTACTCACCTGTTCCCAGGAGAGAACCCAGTGCTGCATCTTTTAGACCAGCAATGTCCCTGAAAAGTAATTCTAAGCCTACTTACCAGTAACTTATATTTCTTTCCATAGGAATCCATTGTGTGGTTTTCAGCAGAAAAGTTTCTAAGTGTCCATTTTTGAAACGCAAAAATATTCCTCTCAAATGAGCCGAACTACGAATTTCAATTTACTCACCTGTTATCAGGAGTGAACCCAGGGCTGCATCTTTTGGCCAAGCACTGACCCTGAAAAATAATTCTAAGCGTACTTACCAGTAACTTGTATTTCTTTTCATAGGAATCCATTGTGTGGTTTTCAGCAGAAAAGTTTCTAAGTGTCAATTTGTGAAACGTACATATATTCATCTAAAATCAGCCGAACTACGAATTCCAATTTACTCACCGGTTATCAGGAGAAAGCCCAGGGCTGCATCTTTTAGCCCAGCACTGACCCTGAAAAGTAATTCTAAGCATACTTACCAGTAACTTGTATTTCCTTTGTTTGGAATCCATTGTGTGGTTTTCAGCAGAAAAGTTTCTAAGTGTCAATTTTTGAAACGTACAAATATTCCTCTAAAATCAGCCTAACTACGAATTCCGATTTACTCACCTGTTCTCAGGAGAGAACCCAGTGCTGCATCTTTTAGACCAGCAATGTCCCTGAAAAGTAATTCTAAGCGTACTTACCAGTAAATTGTATTTCTTTCCATAGGAATCCATTGTGTGGTTTTCAGCAGAAAAGTTTCTAAGTGTCCATTTTTGAAGCGTACAAATGTTCCTTTAAAATCAGCTGAACTACGAATTCTGATTTACTCACCTGTTCCCAGGAGAGAACCCAGTGCTGCATCTTTTAGACCAGCACTCACCCTGAAAAGTAATTCTAAGCGTACTTATCAGTATCTTGTATTTCTTTCCATAGGAATCCATTGTGTGGTGTTTAGGAGAAAAGTTTCTAAGTGTCCATTTTTGCAACGTACAAATATTCCTCTAAAATCGGCCGAACTACGAATTACAATTTACTCACCTGTTATCATGAGAGAACACAGGGCTGCATCTTTTAGCCCAGCACTGACCCTGAAAAGTAATTCTAAGCGTACTTACCAGTAACTTGTATTTCCTTTGATTGGAATCCATTGTGTGGTTTTCAGCAGAAAAGTTTCTAAGTGTCCATTTTTGAAACGTACAAATATTACTCAAAAATCAGCCGAACTACGAATTCGCTTTACTCACCTGTTCTCAGGAGTGAACCCAGGGATGCATCTTTTAGACCAGCACTGACCCTGAAAAGTAATTCTAAGCGTACTTACCAGTAACTTGTATTTCCTTCCATAGGAATCCATTGTGTGGTTTTCAGCAGAAAAGTTTCTAAGTGTCCATTTTTGAAACGTACAAATGTTCCTTTAAAATCAGCTGAACTACGAATTCCGATTTACTCACCTGTTCTCAGGAGAGAACCCAGTGCTGCATCTTTTAGACCAGCACTGACCCTGAAAAATAATTCTAAGCGTACTTACCAGTAACTTGTATTTCTTTTCATAGGAATCCATTGTGTGGTTTTCAGCAGAAAAGTTTCTAAGTGTCAATTTGTGAAACGTACATATATTCATCTAAAATCAGCCGAACTACGAATTCCAATTTACTCACCGGTTATCAGGAGAAAGCCCAGGGCTGCATCTTTTAGCCCAGCACTGACCCTGAAAAGTAATTCTAAGCGTACTTACCAGTAACTTGTATTTCCTTTGTTTGGAATCCATTGTGTGGTTTTCAGCAGAAAAGTTTCTAAGTGTCAATTTGTGAAACGTACATATATTCATCTAAAATCAGCCGAACTACGAATTCCAATTTACTCACCGGTTATCAGGAGAAAGCCCAGGGCTGCATCTTTTAGCCCAGCACTGACCCTGAAAAGTAATTCTAAGCGTACTTACCAGTAACTTGTATTTCCTTTGTTTGGAATCCATTGTGTGGTTTTCAGCAGAAAAGTTTCTAAGTGTCCATTTTTGAAGCGTACAAATGTTCCTTTAAAATCAGCTGAACTACGAATTCCGATTTACTCACCTGTTCCCAGGAGAGAACCCAGTGCTGCATCTTTTAGACCAGCACTCACCCTGAAAAGTAATTCTAAGCGTACTTATCAGTAACTTGTATTTCTTTCCATAGGAATCCATTGTGTGGTGTTTAGGAGAAAAGTTTCTAAGTGTCCATTTTTGCAACGTACAAATATTCCTCTAAAATCGGCCGAACTACGAATTACAATTTACTCACCTGTTATCATGAGAGAACACAGGGCTTCAACTTTTAGCCCAGCAGTGACCCTGAAAAGTAATTCTAAGCGTACTTACCAGTAACTTGTATTTCCTTTGATTGGAATCCATTGTGTGGTTTTCAGCAGAAAAGTTTCTAAGTGTCCATTTTTGAAACGTACAAATATTACTCAAAAATCAGCCGACCTACGAATTCGCTTTACTCACCTGTTCTCAGGAGTGAACCCAGGGATGCATCTTTTAGACCAGCACTGACCCTGAAAAGTAATTCTAAGCGTACTTACCAGTAACTTGTATTTCCTTCCATAGGAATCCATTGTGTGGTTTTCAGCAGAAAAGTTTCTAAGTGTCCATTTTTGAAACGTACAAATATTCCTTTAAAATCAGCTGAACTACGAATTCCGATTTACTCACCTGTTCTCAGGAGAGAACCCAGTGCTGCATCTTTTAGACCAGCACTATCCCTGAAAAGTAATTCTAAGCGTACTTACCAGTAAATTGTATTTCTTTCCATAGGAATCCATTGTGTGGTTTTCAGCAGAAAAGTTTCTAAGTGTCCATTTTTGAAGCGTACAAATGTTCCTTTAAAATCAGCTGAACTATGAATTCCGATTTACTCATCTGTTCCCAGGAGAGAACCCAGTGCTGCATCTTTTAGACCAGCACTCACCCTGAAAACTAATTCTAAGCGTACTTACCAGTAACTTGTATTTCTTTCCATAGGAATCCATTGTGTGGTTTTCAGCAGAAAAGTTTCGAAGTGTCCACTTTTGAAACGTACAAATATTCCTCTAAAATCAGCCGAACTACGAATTCCAATTTACTCACCTTTTATCAGGAGGGAACCCAGTGCTGCATATTTTAGACCAGCACTGACCCTGAAAAGTAATTCTAAGCATACTTACCAGTAACTTATATTTCTTTCCATAGGAATCCATTGTGTGGTTTTCAGCAGAAAAGTTTCTAAGTGTCCATTTTTGAAACGTACAAATATTCCTCTGAAATTAGCCGAACTACGAATTCCGATTTACTCACCTGTTCTCAGGAGAGAACCCAGTGCTGCATCTTTTAGACAAGCACTGACCCTGAAAAATAATTCTAAGCGTACTTACCAGTACCTTGTATTTACTTCCATAGGAATCCATTGTGTGGTTTTCAGCAGAAAAGTTTCTAAGTGTCCATTTTTGAAACGTACAAATATTCCTCTACAATGAGCCGAACTACGAATTTCAATTTACTCACCTGTTATCAGGAGTGAACCCAGGGCTGCATCTTTTGGCCAAGCACTGACCCTGAAAAGTAATTCTAAGCGTACTTACCAGTAACTTATATTTCTTTCCATAGGAATCCATTGTGTGGTTTTCAGCAGAAAAGTTTCTAAGTGTCCATTTTTGAAACGCAAAAATATTCCTCTAAAATGAGCCGAACTACGAATTTCAATTTACTCACCTGTTATCAGGAGTGAACCCAGGGCTGCATCTTTTGGCCAAGCACTGACCCTGAAAAATAATTCTAAGCGTACTTACCAGTAACTTGTATTTCTTTCCATAGGAATCCATTGTGTGGTTTTCAGCAGAAAAGTTTCTAAGTGTCCATTTTCGAAACGTTCAAATATTCCTCTAAAATAAGCCGAACTACGAATTCCAATTTACTCACGGGTTATCAGGAGAGAGCCCAGGGCTGCATCTTTTAGCCCAGCACTGACCCTGAAAAGTAATTCTAAGCGTACTTACCAGTAACTTGTATTTCCTTCCATAGGAATCCATTGTGTGGTTTTCAGCAGAAAAGTTTCTAAGTGTCCATTTTTGAAATGTACAAATATTCCTCTAAAATCAGCCAAACTACGAATTCCGATTTACTCACCTGTTCTCAGGAGAGAACCCAGTGCTGCATCTTTTAGACAAGCACTGACCCTGAAAAATAATTCTAAGCGTACTTACCAGTAACTTGTATTTCTTTCTATAGGAATCCATTGTGTGGTTTTCAGCAGAAAAGTTTCTAAGTGTCCATTTTTGAAACGTACAAATATTACTCAAAAATCAGCCGAACTACGAATTCGCTTTACTCACCTGTTATCAGGAGAGAACCCAGTGCTGCATCTTTTATCCCAGCACTGACCCTGAAAAATAATTCTAAGCATACTTACCAGTAACTTGTATTTCCTTCCATAGGAATGCATTGTGTGCTTTTAAGTAGAAAAGTTTCTAAGTGTCCATTTTTGAAACATACAAATATTCCTCTAAAATCAGCCAAACTACGAATTCCGATTTACTCACCTGTTATCAGGAGAGAACCCAGTGCTGCATCTTTTATCCCAGCACTGACCCTGAAAAATAATTCTAAGCGTACTTACCAGTAACTTGTATTTCTTTCCATAGGACTCCATTGTGTGGTTTTTAGCAAAAAAGTTTTGAAGTGTCCATTTTTTAAATGTACAAGTATTCTTCTAAAATCAGCCGAACTACGAATTCCGATTTATTCACCTGTCCTCAATAGAGAACCCAGTGCTGCATCTTTTAGACCAGCACTGTCCCTGAAAAGTAATTCTAAGCGTACTTACCAGTAAATTGTATTTCTTTCCATAGGAATCCATTGTGTGGTTTTCAGCAGAAAAGTTTCTAAGTGTCCATTTTTGAAGCGTACAAATGTTCCTTTAAAATCAGCTGAACTACGAATTCCGATTTACTCACCTGTTCCCAGGAGAGAACCCAGTGCTGCATCTTTTAGACCAGCACTCACCCTGAAAACTAATTCTAAGCGTACTTACCAGTAACTTGTATTTCTTTCCATAGGAATCCATTGTGTGGTTTTCAGCAGAAAAGTTTCGAAGTGTCCACTTTTGAAACGTACAAATATTCCTCTAAAATCAGCCGAACTATGAATTCCAATTTACTCACCTTTTATCAGGAGGGAACCCAGTGCTGCATCTTTTAGACCAGCACTGACCCTGAAAAGTAATTCTAAGCATACTTACCAGTAACTTATATTTCTTTCCATAGGAATCCATTGTGTGGTTTTCAGCAGAAAAGTTTCTAAGTGTCCATTTTTGAAACGTACAAATATTCCTCTGAAATTAGCCGAACTACGAATTCTGATTTACTCACCTGTTCTCAGAAGAGAACCCAGTGCTGCATCTTTTAGACAAGCACTGACCCTGAAAAATAATTCTAAGCGTACTTACCAGTACCTTGTATTTACTTCCATAGGAATCCATTGTGTGGTTTTCAGCAGAAAAGTTTCTAAGTGTCCATTTTTGAAACGTACAAATGTTCCTTTAAAATCAGCTGAACTACGAATTCCGATTTACTCACCTGTTCTCAGGAGAGAACCCAGTGCTGCATCTTTTAGGCCAGCACTGACCCTGAAAAGTAATTCTAAGCGTACTTATCAGTAACTTGTATTTCTTTCCATAGGAATCCATTGTGTGGTGTTTAGGAGAAAAGTTTCTAAGTGTCCATTTTTGCAACGTACAAATATTCCTCTAAAATCGGCCGAACTACGAATTACAATTTACTCACCTGTTATCATGAGAGAACACAGGGCTGCATCTTTTAGCCCAGCACTGACCCTGAAAAGTAATTCTAAGCGTACTTACCAGTAACTTATATTTCCTTTGATTGGAATCCATTGTGTGGTTTTCAGCAGAAAAGTTTCTAAGTGTCCATTTTTGAAACGTACAAATATTACTCAAAAATCAGCCGAACTACGAATTCGCTTTACTCACCTGTTCTCAGGAGTGAACCCAGGGATGCATCTTTTAGACCAGCACTGACCCTGAAAAGTAATTCTAAGCGTACTTACCAGTAACTTGTATTTCCTTCCATAGGAATCCATTGTGTGGTTTTCAGCAGAAAAGTTTCTAAGTGTCCATTTTTGAAACGTACAAATGTTCCTTTAAAATCAGCTGAACTACGAATTCCGATTTACTCACCTGTTCTCAGGAGAGAACCCAGTGCTGCATCTTTTAGACCAGCACTGACCCTGAAAAATAATTCTAAGCGTACTTACCAGTAACTTGTATTTCTTTTCATAGGAATCCATTGTGTGGTTTTCAGCAGAAAAGTTTCTAAGTGTCAATTTGTGAAACGTACATATATTCATCTAAAATCAGCCGAACTACGAATTCCAATTTACTCACCGGTTATCAGGAGAAAGCCCAGGGCTGCATCTTTTAGCCCAGCACTGACCCTGAAAAGTAATTCTAAGCATACTTACCAGTAACTTGTATTTCCTTTGTTTGGAATCCATTGTGTGGTTTTCAGCAGAAAAGTTTCTAAGTGTCAATTTTTGAAACGTACAAATATTCCTCTAAAATCAGCCTAACTACGAATTCCGATTTACTCACCTGTTCTCAGGAGAGAACCCAGTGCTGCATCTTTTAGACCAGCAATGTCCCTGAAAAGTAATTCTAAGCGTACTTACCAGTAAATTGTATTTCTTTCCATAGGAATCCATTGTGTGGTTTTCAGCAGAAAAGTTTCTAAGTGTCCATTTTTGAAGCGTACAAATGTTCCTTTAAAATCAGCTGAACTACGAATTCCGATTTACTCACCTGTTCCCAGGAGAGAACCCAGTGCTGCATCTTTTAGACCAGCACTCACCCTGAAAAGTAATTCTAAGCGTACTTATCAGTAACTTGTATTTCTTTCCATAGGAATCCATTGTGTGGTGTTTAGGAGAAAAGTTTCTAAGTGTCCATTTTTGCAACGTACAAATATTCCTCTAAAATCGGCCGAACTACTAATTACAATTTACTCACCTGTTATCATGAGAGAACACAGGGCTGCATCTTTTAGCCCAGCACTGACCCTGAAAAGTAATTCTAAGCGTACTTACCAGTAACTTGTATTTCCTTTGATTGGAATCCATTGTGTGGTTTTCAGCCGAAAAGTTTCTAAGTGTCCATTTTTGAAACGTACAAATATTACTCAAAAATCAGCCGAACTACGAATTCGCTTTACTCACCTGTTCTCAGGAGTGAACCCAGGGATGCATCTTTTAGACCAGCACTGACCCTGAAAAGTAATTCTAAGCGTACTTACCAGTAACTTGTATTTCCTTCCATAGGAATCCATTGTGTGGTTTTCAGCAGAAAAGTTTCTAAGTGTCCATTTTTGAAACGTACAAATGTTCCTTTAAAATCAGCTGAACTACGAATTCCGATTTACTCACCTGTTCTCAGGAGAGAACCCAGTGCTGCATCTTTTAGACCAGCACTGACCCTGAAAAATAATTCTAAGCGTACTTACCAGTAACTTGTATTTCTTTTGATAGGAATCCATTGTGTGGTTTTCAGCAGAAAAGTTTCTAAGTGTCAATTTGTGAAACGTACATATATTCATCTAAAATCAGCCGAACTACGAATTCCAATTTACTCACCGGTTATCAGGAGAAAGCCCAGGGCTGCATCTTTTAGCCCAGCACTGACCCTGAAAAGTAATTCTAAGCGTACTTACCAGTAACTTGTATTTCCTTTGATTGGAATCCATTGTGTGGTTTTCAGCAGAAAAGTTTCTAAGTCTCAATTTTTGAAACGTACAAATATTCCTCTAAAATCAGCCTAACTACGAATTCCGATTTACTCACCTGTTCTCAGGAGAGAACCCAGTGCTGCATCTTTTAGACCAGCAATGTCCCTGAAAAGTAATTCTAAGCGTACTTACCAGTAAATTGTATTTCTTTCCATAGGAATCCATTGTGTGGTTTTCAGCAGAAAAGTTTCTAAGTGTCCACTTTTGAAGCGTACAAATGTTCCTTTAAAATCAGCTGAACTACGAATTCCGATTTACTCACCTGTTCCCAGGAGAGAACCCAGTGCTGCATCTTTTAGACCAGCACTCACCCTGAAAACTAATTCTAAGCGTACTTACCAGTAACTTGTATTTCTTTCCATAGGAATCCATTGTGTGCTTTTCAGCAGAAAGGTTTCTAAGTGCCATTTTTGAAACGTACAAATATTCCTCTAAAATCAGCCGAACTACGAATTCCAATTTACTCACCTGTTATCAGGAGAGAACCCAGTGCTGCATCTTTTATCCCAGCACTGACCCTGAAAAATAATTCTAAGCATACTTACCAGTAACTTGTATTTCCTTCCATAGGAATGCATTGTGTGCTTTTAAGTAGAAAAGTTTCTAAGTGTCCATTTTTGAAACATACAAATATTCCTCTAAAATCAGCCAAACTACGAATTCCGATTTACTCACCTGCTATCAGGAGAGAACCCAGTGCTGCATCTTTTATCCCAGCACTGACCCTGAAAAATAATTCTAAGCGTACTTACCAGTAACTTGTATTTCTTTCCATAGGACTCCATTGTGTGGTTTTTAGCAAAAAAGTTTTGAAGTGTCCATTTTTTAAATGTACAAGTATTCTTCTAAAATCAGCCGAACTACGAATTCCGATTTATTCACCTGTCCTCAATAGAGAACCCAGTGCTGCATCTTTTAGACCAGCACTGACCCTGAAATATAATTCTAAGTGTACTTACCTGTAACTTGTATTTCTTTCCATGGGAATCCATTGTGTGGTTTTCAGCAGAAAAGTTTCTAAGTGTCAATTTTTGAAACGTACAAATATTCACCTAAAATCAGCCGAACTACGAATTCCAATTTACTCACCGGTTATCAGGAGAGAGCCCAGGGCTGCATCTTTTAGACCAGCAATGTCCCTGAAAAGTAATTCTAAGCGTACTTACCAGTAAATTGTATTTCTTTCCATAGGAATCCATTGTGTGGTTTTCAGCAGAAAAGTTTCTAAGTGTCCACTTTTGAAGCGTACAAATGTTCCTTTAAAATCAGCTGAACTACGAATTCCGATTTACTCACCTGTTCCCAGGAGAGAACCCAGTGCTGCATCTTTTAGACCAGCACTCACCCTGAAAACTAATTCTAAGCGTACTTACCAGTAACTTGTATTTCTTTCCATAGGAATCCATTGTGTGCTTTTCAGCAGAAAGGTTTCTAAGTGCCATTTTTGAAACGTACAAATATTCCTCTAAAATCAGCCGAACTACGAATTCCAATTTACTCACCTGTTATCAGGAGAGAACCCAGTGCTGCATCTTTTATCCCAGCACTGACCCTGAAAAATAATTCTAAGCATACTTACCAGTAACTTGTATTTCCTTCCATAGGAATGCATTGTGTGCTTTTAAGTAGAAAAGTTTCTAAGTGTCCATTTTTGAAACATACAAATATTCCTCTAAAATCAGCCAAACTACGAATTCCGATTTACTCACCTGTTATCAGGAGAGAACCCAGTGCTGCATCTTTTATCCCAGCACTGACCCTGAAAAATAATTCTAAGCGTACTTACCAGAAACTTGTATTTCTTTCCATAGGACTCCATTGTGTGGTTTTTAGCAAAAAAGTTTTGAAGTGTCCATTTTTTAAATGTACAAGTATTCTTCTAAAATCAGCCGAACTACGAATTCCGATTTATTCACCTGTCCTCAATAGAGAACCCAGTGCTGCATCTTTTAGACCAGCACTGACCCTGAAAAATAATTCTAAGTGTACTTACCTGTAACTTGTATTTCTTTCCATGGGAATCCATTGTGTGGTTTTCAGCAGAAAAGTTTCTAAGTGTCAATTTTTGAAACGTACAAATATTCACCTAAAATCAGCCGAACTACGAATTCCAATTTACTCACCGGTTATCAGGAGAGAGCCCAGGGCTGCATCTTTTAGACCAGCACTGACCCTGAAAAGTAATTCTAAGCGTTCTTACCAGTAACTTGTATTTCCTTCCATAAGAATCCATTGTGAGGTTTTCAGCAGAAAAGTTTCTAAGTGTCCATTTTTGAAACGTACAAATGTTCCTTTAAAATCAGCCGAACTAAGAATTCCGATTTACTCACCTGTTCTCAGGAGAGAACCCAGTGCTGCATCTTTTAGACAAGCACTGACCCTGAAAAATAATTCTAAGCGTACTTACCAGTAACTTGTATTTCTTTCTATAGGAATCCATTGTGTGGTTTTCAGCAGAAAGGTTTCTAAGTGTCCATTTTTGAAACGTACAAATATTACTCAAAAATCAACCGAACTACGAATTCGCTTTACTCACCTGTTCTCAGGAGTGAACCCAGGGATGCATCTTTTAGACCAGCACTGACCCTGAAAAGTAATTCTAAGCATACTTACCAGTAACTTGTATTTCCTTCCATAGGAATCCATTGTGTGGTTTTCAGCAGAAAAGTTTCTAAGTGTCCATTTTTGAAACGTACAAATGTTCCTTTAAAATCAGCTGAACTACGAATTCCGATTTACTCACCTGTTCTCAGGAGAGAACCCAGTGCTGCATCTTTTAGACCAGCACTGACCCTGAAAAATAATTCTAAGCGTACTTACCAGTAACTTGTATTTCTTTTCATAGGAATCCATTGTGTGGTTTTCAGCAGAAAAGTTTCTAAGTGTCAATTTGTGAAACGTACATATATTCATCTAAAATCAGCCGAACTACGAATTCCAATTTACTCACCGGTTATCAGGAGAAAGCCCAGGGCTGCATCCCAGCACTGACCCTGAAAAGTAATTCTAAGCGTACTTACCAGTAACTTGTATTTCCTTTGATTGGAATCCATTGTGTGGTTTTCAGCAGAAAAGTTTCTAAGTGTCAATTTTTGAAACGTACAAATATTCCTCTAAAATCAGCCGAACTACGAATTCCGATTTACTCACCTGTTCCCAGGAGAGAACCCAGTGCTGCATCTTTTAGACCAGCACTCACCCTGAAAACTAATTCTAAGCGTACTTACCAGTAACTTGTATTTCTTTCCATAGGAATCCATTGTGTGCTTTTCAGCAGAAAGGTTTCTAAGTGCCATTTTTGAAACGTACAAATATTCCTCTAAAATCAGCCGAACTACGAATTCCAATTTACTCACCTGTTATCAGGAGAGAACCCAGTGCTGCATCTTTTATCCCAGCACTGACCCTGAAAAATAATTCTAAGCATACTTACCAGTAACTTGTATTTCCTTCCATAGGAATGCATTGTGTGCTTTTAAGTAGAAAAGTTTCTAAGTGTCCATTTTTGAAACATACAAATATTCCTCTAAAATCAGCCAAACTACGAATTCCGATTTACTCACATGTTCTCTGTCGAGAACCCAGTGCTGCATCTTTTAGACCAGCACTGACCCTGAAAATTAATTCTAAGCGTACTTACCAGTAACTTGTATTTCTTTCCATAGGACTCCATTGTGTGGTTTTTAGCAAAAAAGTTTTGAAGTGTCCATTTTTTAAATGTACAAGTATTCTTCTAAAATCAGCCGAACTACGAATTCCGATTTATTCACCTGTCCTCAATAGAGAACCCAGTGCTGCATCTTTTAGACCAGCACTGACCCTGAAAAATAATTCTAAGTGTACTTACCTGTAACTTGTATTTCTTTCCATGGGAATCCATTGTGTGGTTTTCAGCAGAAAAGTTTCTAAGTGTCAATTTTTGAAATGTACAAATATTCACCTAAAATCAGCCGAACTACGAATTCCAATTTACTCACCGATTATCAGGAGAGAGCCCAGGGCTGCATCTTTTAGACCAGCACTGACGCTGAAAAGTAATTCTAAGCGTTCTTACCAGTAACTTGTATTTCCTTCCATAAGAATCCATTGTGAGGTTTTCAGCAGAAAAGTTTCTAAGTGTCCATTTTTGAAACGTACAAATGTTCCTTTAAAATCAGCCGAACTAAGAATTCCGATTTACTCACCTGTTCCCAGGAGAGAACCCAGTGCTGCATCTTTTAGACCAGCACTCACCCTGAAAACTAATTCTAAGCGTACTTACCAGTAACTTGTATTTCTTTCCATAGGAATCCATTGTGTGGTTTTCAGCAGAAAAGTTTCGAAGTGTCCACTTTTGAAACGTACAAATATTCCTCTAAAATCAGCCGAACTACGAATTCCAATTTACTCACCTTTTATCAGGAGGGAACCCAGTGCTGCATATTTTAGACCAGCACTGACCCTGAAAAGTAATTCTAAGCATACTTACCAGTAACTTATATTTCTTTCCATAGGAATCCATTGTGTGGTTTTCAGCAGAAAAGTTTCTAAGTGTCCATTTTTGAAACGTACAAATATTCCTCTGAAATTAGCCGAACTACGAATTCCGATTTACTCACCTGTTCTCAGGAGAGAACCCAGTGCTGCATCTTTTAGACAAGCACTGACCCTGAAAAATAATTCTAAGCGTACTTACCAGTACCTTGTATTTACTTCCATAGGAATCCATTGTGTGGTTTTCAGCAGAAAAGTTTCTAAGTGTCCATTTTTGAAACGGACAAATATTCCTCTACAATGAGCCGAACTACGAATTTCAATTTACTCACCTGTTATCAGGAGTGAACCCAGGGCTGCAACTTTTGGCCAAGCACTGACCCTGAAAAGTAATTCTAAGCGTACTTACCAGTAACTTATATTTCTTTCCATAGGAATCCATTGTGTGGTTTTCAGCAGAAAAGTTTCTAAGTGTCCATTTTTGAAACGCAAAAATATTCCTCTAAAATGAGCCAAACTACGAATTTCAATTTACTCACCTGTTATCAGGAGTGAACCCAGGGCTGCATCTTTTGGCCAAGCACTGACCCTGAAAAATAATTCTAAGCGTACTTACCAGTAACTTGTATTTCTTTCCATAGGAATCCATTGTGTGGTTTTCAGCAGAAAAGTTTCTAAGTGTCCATTTTCGAAACGTTCAAATATTCCTCTAAAATAAGCCGAACTACGAATTCCAATTTACTCACGGGTTATCAGGAGAGAGCCCAGGGCTGCATCTTTTAGCCCAGCACTGACCCTGAAAAGTAATTCTAAGCGTACTTACCAGTAACTTGTATTTCCTTCCATAGGAATCCATTGTGTGGTTTTCAGCAGAAAAGTTTCTAAGTGTCCATTTTTGAAATGTACAAATATTCCTCTAAAATCAGCCAAACTACGAATTCCGATTTACTCACCTGTTCTCAGGAGAGAACCCAGTGCTGCATCTTTTAGACAAGCACTGACCCTGAAAAATAATTCTAAGCGTACTTACCAGTAACTTGTATTTCTTTCTATAGGAATCCATTGTGTGGTTTTCAGCAGAAAAGTTTCTAAGTGTCCATTTTTGAAACGTACAAATATTACTCAAAAATCAGCCGAACTACGAATTCGCTTTACTCACCTGTTATCAGGAGAGAACCCAGTGCTGCATCTTTTATCCCAGCACTGACCCTGAAAAATAATTCTAAGCATACTTACCAGTAACTTGTATTTCCTTCCATAGGAATGCATTGTGTGCTTTTAAGTAGAAAAGTTTCTAAGTGTCCATTTTTGAAACATACAAATATTCCTCTAAAATCAGCCAAACTACGAATTCCGATTTACTCACCTGTTATCAGGAGAGAACCCAGTGCTGCATCTTTTATCCCAGCACTGACCCTGAAAAATAATTCTAAGCGTACTTACCAGTAACTTGTATTTCTTTCCATAGGACTCCATTGTGTGGTTTTTAGCAAAAAAGTTTTGAAGTGTCCATTTTTTAAATGTACAAGTATTCTTCTAAAATCAGCCGAACTACGAATTCCGATTTATTCACCTGTCCTCAATAGAGAACCCAGTGCTGCATCTTTTAGACCAGCACTGTCCCTGAAAAGTAATTCTAAGCGTACTTACCAGTAAATTGTATTTCTTTCCATAGGAATCCATTGTGTGGTTTTCAGCAGAAAAGTTTCTAAGTGTCCATTTTTGAAGCGTACAAATGTTCCTTTAAAATCAGCTGAACTACGAATTCCGATTTACTCACCTGTTCCCAGGAGAGAACCCAGTGCTGCATCTTTTAGACCAGCACTCACCCTGAAAACTAATTCTAAGCGTACTTACCAGTAACTTGTATTTCTTTCCATAGGAATCCATTGTGTGGTTTTCAGCAGAAAAGTTTCGAAGTGTCCACTTTTGAAACGTACAAATATTCCTCTAAAATCAGCCGAACTATGAATTCCAATTTACTCACCTTTTATCAGGAGGGAACCCAGTGCTGCATCTTTTAGACCAGCACTGACCCTGAAAAGTAATTCTAAGCATACTTACCAGTAACTTATATTTCTTTCCATAGGAATCCATTGTGTGGTTTTCAGCAGAAAAGTTTCTAAGTGTCCATTTTTGAAACGTACAAATATTCCTCTGAAATTAGCCGAACTACGAATTCTGATTTACTCACCTGTTCTCAGAAGAGAACCCAGTGCTGCATCTTTTAGACAAGCACTGACCCTGAAAAATAATTCTAAGCGTACTTACCAGTACCTTGTATTTACTTCCATAGGAATCCATTGTGTGGTTTTCAGCAGAAAAGTTTCTAAGTGTCCATTTTTGAAACGTACAAATGTTCCTTTAAAATCAGCTGAACTACGAATTCCGATTTACTCACCTGTTCTCAGGAGAGAACCCAGTGCTGCATCTTTTAGGCCAGCACTGACCCTGAAAAGTAATTCTAAGCGTACTTATCAGTAACTTGTATTTCTTTCCATAGGAATCCATTGTGTGGTGTTTAGGAGAAAAGTTTCTAAGTGTCCATTTTTGCAACGTACAAATATTCCTCTAAAATCGGCCGAACTACGAATTACAATTTACTCACCTGTTATCATGAGAGAACACAGGGCTGCATCTTTTAGCCCAGCACTGACCCTGAAAAGTAATTCTAAGCGTACTTACCAGTAACTTATATTTCCTTTGATTGGAATCCATTGTGTGGTTTTCAGCAGAAAAGTTTCTAAGTGTCCATTTTTGAAACGTACAAATATTACTCAAAAATCAGCCGAACTACGAATTCGCTTTACTCACCTGTTCTCAGGAGTGAACCCAGGGATGCATCTTTTAGACCAGCACTGACCCTGAAAAGTAATTCTAAGCGTACTTACCAGTAACTTGTATTTCCTTCCATAGGAATCCATTGTGTGGTTTTCAGCAGAAAAGTTTCTAAGTGTCCATTTTTGAAACGTACAAATGTTCCTTTAAAATCAGCTGAACTACGAATTCCGATTTACTCACCTGTTCTCAGGAGAGAACCCAGTGCTGCATCTTTTAGACCAGCACTGACCCTGAAAAATAATTCTAAGCGTACTTACCAGTAACTTGTATTTCTTTTCATAGGAATCCATTGTGTGGTTTTCAGCAGAAAAGTTTCTAAGTGTCAATTTGTGAAACGTACATATATTCATCTAAAATCAGCCGAACTACGAATTCCAATTTACTCACCGGTTATCAGGAGAAAGCCCAGGGCTGCATCTTTTAGCCCAGCACTGACCCTGAAAAGTAATTCTAAGCATACTTACCAGTAACTTGTATTTCCTTTGTTTGGAATCCATTGTGTGGTTTTCAGCAGAAAAGTTTCTAAGTGTCAATTTTTGAAACGTACAAATATTCCTCTAAAATCAGCCTAACTACGAATTCCGATTTACTCACCTGTTCTCAGGAGAGAACCCAGTGCTGCATCTTTTAGACCAGCAATGTCCCTGAAAAGTAATTCTAAGCGTACTTACCAGTAAATTGTATTTCTTTCCATAGGAATCCATTGTGTGGTTTTCAGCAGAAAAGTTTCTAAGTGTCCATTTTTGAAGCGTACAAATGTTCCTTTAAAATCAGCTGAACTACGAATTCCGATTTACTCACCTGTTCCCAGGAGAGAACCCAGTGCTGCATCTTTTAGACCAGCACTCACCCTGAAAAGTAATTCTAAGCGTACTTATCAGTAACTTGTATTTCTTTCCATAGGAATCCATTGTGTGGTGTTTAGGAGAAAAGTTTCTAAGTGTCCATTTTTGCAACGTACAAATATTCCTCTAAAATCGGCCGAACTACTAATTACAATTTACTCACCTGTTATCATGAGAGAACACAGGGCTGCATCTTTTAGCCCAGCACTGACCCTGAAAAGTAATTCTAAGCGTACTTACCAGTAACTTGTATTTCCTTTGATTGGAATCCATTGTGTGGTTTTCAGCCGAAAAGTTTCTAAGTGTCCATTTTTGAAACGTACAAATATTACTCAAAAATCAGCCGAACTACGAATTCGCTTTACTCACCTGTTCTCAGGAGTGAACCCAGGGATGCATCTTTTAGACCAGCACTGACCCTGAAAAGTAATTCTAAGCGTACTTACCAGTAACTTGTATTTCCTTCCATAGGAATCCATTGTGTGGTTTTCAGCAGAAAAGTTTCTAAGTGTCCATTTTTGAAACGTACAAATGTTCCTTTAAAATCAGCTGAACTACGAATTCCGATTTACTCACCTGTTCTCAGGAGAGAACCCAGTGCTGCATCTTTTAGACCAGCACTGACCCTGAAAAATAATTCTAAGCGTACTTACCAGTAACTTGTATTTCTTTTGATAGGAATCCATTGTGTGGTTTTCAGCAGAAAAGTTTCTAAGTGTCAATTTGTGAAACGTACATATATTCATCTAAAATCAGCCGAACTACGAATTCCAATTTACTCACCGGTTATCAGGAGAAAGCCCAGGGCTGCATCTTTTAGCCCAGCACTGACCCTGAAAAGTAATTCTAAGCGTACTTACCAGTAACTTGTATTTCCTTTGATTGGAATCCATTGTGTGGTTTTCAGCAGAAAAGTTTCTAAGTCTCAATTTTTGAAACGTACAAATATTCCTCTAAAATCAGCCTAACTACGAATTCCGATTTACTCACCTGTTCTCAGGAGAGAACCCAGTGCTGCATCTTTTAGACCAGCAATGTCCCTGAAAAGTAATTCTAAGCGTACTTACCAGTAAATTGTATTTCTTTCCATAGGAATCCATTGTGTGGTTTTCAGCAGAAAAGTTTCTAAGTGTCCACTTTTGAAGCGTACAAATGTTCCTTTAAAATCAGCTGAACTACGAATTCCGATTTACTCACCTGTTCCCAGGAGAGAACCCAGTGCTGCATCTTTTAGACCAGCACTCACCCTGAAAACTAATTCTAAGCGTACTTACCAGTAACTTGTATTTCTTTCCATAGGAATCCATTGTGTGCTTTTCAGCAGAAAGGTTTCTAAGTGCCATTTTTGAAACGTACAAATATTCCTCTAAAATCAGCCGAACTACGAATTCCAATTTACTCACCTGTTATCAGGAGAGAACCCAGTGCTGCATCTTTTATCCCAGCACTGACCCTGAAAAATAATTCTAAGCATACTTACCAGTAACTTGTATTTCCTTCCATAGGAATGCATTGTGTGCTTTTAAGTAGAAAAGTTTCTAAGTGTCCATTTTTGAAACATACAAATATTCCTCTAAAATCAGCCAAACTACGAATTCCGATTTACTCACCTGCTATCAGGAGAGAACCCAGTGCTGCATCTTTTATCCCAGCACTGACCCTGAAAAATAATTCTAAGCGTACTTACCAGTAACTTGTATTTCTTTCCATAGGACTCCATTGTGTGGTTTTTAGCAAAAAAGTTTTGAAGTGTCCATTTTTTAAATGTACAAGTATTCTTCTAAAATCAGCCGAACTACGAATTCCGATTTATTCACCTGTCCTCAATAGAGAACCCAGTGCTGCATCTTTTAGACCAGCACTGACCCTGAAATATAATTCTAAGTGTACTTACCTGTAACTTGTATTTCTTTCCATGGGAATCCATTGTGTGGTTTTCAGCAGAAAAGTTTCTAAGTGTCAATTTTTGAAACGTACAAATATTCACCTAAAATCAGCCGAACTACGAATTCCAATTTACTCACCGGTTATCAGGAGAGAGCCCAGGGCTGCATCTTTTAGACCAGCAATGTCCCTGAAAAGTAATTCTAAGCGTACTTACCAGTAAATTGTATTTCTTTCCATAGGAATCCATTGTGTGGTTTTCAGCAGAAAAGTTTCTAAGTGTCCACTTTTGAAGCGTACAAATGTTCCTTTAAAATCAGCTGAACTACGAATTCCGATTTACTCACCTGTTCCCAGGAGAGAACCCAGTGCTGCATCTTTTAGACCAGCACTCACCCTGAAAACTAATTCTAAGCGTACTTACCAGTAACTTGTATTTCTTTCCATAGGAATCCATTGTGTGCTTTTCAGCAGAAAGGTTTCTAAGTGCCATTTTTGAAACGTACAAATATTCCTCTAAAATCAGCCGAACTACGAATTCCAATTTACTCACCTGTTATCAGGAGAGAACCCAGTGCTGCATCTTTTATCCCAGCACTGACCCTGAAAAATAATTCTAAGCATACTTACCAGTAACTTGTATTTCCTTCCATAGGAATGCATTGTGTGCTTTTAAGTAGAAAAGTTTCTAAGTGTCCATTTTTGAAACATACAAATATTCCTCTAAAATCAGCCAAACTACGAATTCCGATTTACTCACCTGTTATCAGGAGAGAACCCAGTGCTGCATCTTTTATCCCAGCACTGACCCTGAAAAATAATTCTAAGCGTACTTACCAGAAACTTGTATTTCTTTCCATAGGACTCCATTGTGTGGTTTTTAGCAAAAAAGTTTTGAAGTGTCCATTTTTTAAATGTACAAGTATTCTTCTAAAATCAGCCGAACTACGAATTCCGATTTATTCACCTGTCCTCAATAGAGAACCCAGTGCTGCATCTTTTAGACCAGCACTGACCCTGAAAAATAATTCTAAGTGTACTTACCTGTAACTTGTATTTCTTTCCATGGGAATCCATTGTGTGGTTTTCAGCAGAAAAGTTTCTAAGTGTCAATTTTTGAAACGTACAAATATTCACCTAAAATCAGCCGAACTACGAATTCCAATTTACTCACCGGTTATCAGGAGAGAGCCCAGGGCTGCATCTTTTAGACCAGCACTGACCCTGAAAAGTAATTCTAAGCGTTCTTACCAGTAACTTGTATTTCCTTCCATAAGAATCCATTGTGAGGTTTTCAGCAGAAAAGTTTCTAAGTGTCCATTTTTGAAACGTACAAATGTTCCTTTAAAATTAGCCGAACTAAGAATTCCGATTTACTCACCTGTTCTCAGGAGAGAACCCAGTGCTGCATCTTTTAGACAAGCACTGACCCTGAAAAATAATTCTAAGCGTACTTACCAGTAACTTGTATTTCTTTCTATAGGAATCCATTGTGTGGTTTTCAGCAGAAAGGTTTCTAAGTGTCCATTTTTGAAACGTACAAATATTACTCAAAAATCAACCGAACTACGAATTCGCTTTACTCACCTGTTCTCAGGAGTGAACCCAGGGATGCATCTTTTAGACCAGCACTGACCCTGAAAAGTAATTCTAAGCATACTTACCAGTAACTTGTATTTCCTTCCATAGGAATCCATTGTGTGGTTTTCAGCAGAAAAGTTTCTAAGTGTCCATTTTTGAAACGTACAAATGTTCCTTTAAAATCAGCTGAACTACGAATTCCGATTTACTCACCTGTTCTCAGGAGAGAACCCAGTGCTGCATCTTTTAGACCAGCACTGACCCTGAAAAATAATTCTAAGCGTACTTACCAGTAACTTGTATTTCTTTTCATAGGAATCCATTGTGTGGTTTTCAGCAGAAAAGTTTCTAAGTGTCAATTTGTGAAACGTACATATATTCATCTAAAATCAGCCGAACTACGAATTCCAATTTACTCACCGGTTATCAGGAGAAAGCCCAGGGCTGCATCCCAGCACTGACCCTGAAAAGTAATTCTAAGCGTACTTACCAGTAACTTGTATTTCCTTTGATTGGAATCCATTGTGTGGTTTTCAGCAGAAAAGTTTCTAAGTGTCAATTTTTGAAACGTACAAATATTCCTCTAAAATCAGCCGAACTACGAATTCCGATTTACTCACCTGTTCCCAGGAGAGAACCCAGTGCTGCATCTTTTAGACCAGCACTCACCCTGAAAACTAATTCTAAGCGTACTTACCAGTAACTTGTATTTCTTTCCATAGGAATCCATTGTGTGCTTTTCAGCAGAAAGGTTTCTAAGTGCCATTTTTGAAACGTACAAATATTCCTCTAAAATCAGCCGAACTACGAATTCCAATTTACTCACCTGTTATCAGGAGAGAACCCAGTGCTGCATCTTTTATCCCAGCACTGACCCTGAAAAATAATTCTAAGCATACTTACCAGTAACTTGTATTTCCTTCCATAGGAATGCATTGTGTGCTTTTAAGTAGAAAAGTTTCTAAGTGTCCATTTTTGAAACATACAAATATTCCTCTAAAATCAGCCAAACTACGAATTCCGATTTACTCACATGTTCTCTGTCGAGAACCCAGTGCTGCATCTTTTAGACCAGCACTGACCCTGAAAATTAATTCTAAGCGTACTTACCAGTAACTTGTATTTCTTTCCATAGGACTCCATTGTGTGGTTTTTAGCAAAAAAGTTTTGAAGTGTCCATTTTTTAAATGTACAAGTATTCTTCTAAAATCAGCCGAACTACGAATTCCGATTTATTCACCTGTCCTCAATAGAGAACCCAGTGCTGCATCTTTTAGACCAGCACTGACCCTGAAAAATAATTCTAAGTGTACTTACCTGTAACTTGTATTTCTTTCCATGGGAATCCATTGTGTGGTTTTCAGCAGAAAAGTTTCTAAGTGTCAATTTTTGAAATGTACAAATATTCACCTAAAATCAGCCGAACTACGAATTCCAATTTACTCACCGATTATCAGGAGAGAGCCCAGGGCTGCATCTTTTAGACCAGCACTGACGCTGAAAAGTAATTCTAAGCGTTCTTACCAGTAACTTGTATTTCCTTCCATAACAATCCATTGTGAGGTTTTCAGCAGAAAAGTTTCTAAGTGTCCATTTTTGAAACGTACAAATGTTCCTTTAAAATCAGCCGAACTAAGAATTCCGATTTACTCACCTGTTCTCAGGAGAGAACCCAGGGATGCATCTTTTAGACCAGCACTGTCCCTGAAAAGTAATTCTAAGCGTATTTACCAGTAACTTGTATTTCCTTCCATAGGAATCCATTGTGTGGTTTTCAGCAGAAAAGTTTCTAAGTGTCCATTTTTGAAATGTACAAATATTCCTCTAAAATCAGCCAAACTACGAATTCCGATTTACTCACCTGTTCTCAGGAGAGAACCCAGTGCTGCATCTTTTAGACAAGCACTGACCCTGAAAAATATTTCTAAGCTTACTTACCAGTAACTTGTATTTATTTCTATGGGAATCCATTGTGTGGTTTTCAGCAGAAAAGTTTCTAAGTGTCCATTTTTGAAACGTACAAATATTACTCAAAAATCAGCCGAACTACGAATTCGCTTTACTCACCTGTTCTCAGGAGTGAACCCAGGGATGCATCTTTTAGACCAGCACTGACCCTGAAAAGTAATTCTAAGTGTACTTACCAGTCACTTGTATTTCCTTCCATAGGAATCCATTGTGTGGTTTTCAGCAGAAAAGTTTCTAAGTGTCCATTTTTGAAACGTACAAATGTTCCTTTAAAATCAGCTGAACTACGAATTCCGATTTACTCACCTGTTCTCAGGAGAGAACCCAGTGCTGCATCTTTTAGGCCAGCACTGACCCTGAAAAATAATTCTAAGCGTACTTACCAGTAACTTGTATTTCTTTTCATAGGAATCCATTGTGTGGTTTTCAGCAGAAAAGTTTCTAAGTGTCAATTTGTGAAACGTACATATATTCATCTAAAATCAGCCGAACTACGAATTCCAATTTACTCACCGGTTATCAGGAGAAAGCCCAGGGCTGCATCTTTTAGCCCAGCACTGACCCTGAAAAGTAATTCTAAGCGTACTTACCAGTAACTTGTATTTCCTTTGATTGGAATCCATTGTGTGGTTTTCAGCAGAAAAGTTTCTAAGTGTCAATTTTTGAAACGTACAAATATTCCTCTAAAATCAGCCGAACTACGAATTCCGATTTACTCACCTGTTCTCAGGAGAGAACCCAGTGCTGCATCTTTTAGACCAGCACTGTCCCTGAAAAGTAATTCTAAGCGTACTTACCAGTAAATTGTATTTCTTTCCATAGGAATCCATTGTGTGGTTTTCAGCAGAAAAGTTTCTAAGTGTCCATTTTTGAAGCGTACAAATGTTCCTTTAAAATCAGCTGAACTACGAATTCCGATTTACTCACCTGTTCCCAGGAGAGAACCCAGTGCTGCATCTTTTAGACCAGCACTCACCCTGAAAACTAATTCTAAGCGTACTTACCAGTAACTTGTATTTCTTTCTATAGGAATCCATTGTGTGGTTTTCAGCAGAAAAGTTTCGAAGTGTCCACTTTTGAAACGTACAAATATTCCTCTAAAATAAGCCGAACTACGAATTCCAATTTACTCACGGGTTATCAGGAGTGAACCCAGGGCTGCATCTTTTGGCCAAGCACTGACCCTGAAAAGTAATTCTAAGCGTACTTACCAGTAACTTATATTTCTTTCCATAGGAATCCATTGTGTGGTTTTCAGCAGAAAAGTTTCTAAGTGTCCATTTTTGAAACGCAAAAATATTCCTCTAAAATGAGCCGAACTACGAATTTCAATTTACTCACCTGTTATCAGGAGTGAACCCAGGGCTGCATCTTTTGGCCAAGCACTGACCCTGAAAAATAATTCTAAGCGTACTTACCAGTAACTTGTATTTCTTTCCATAGGAATCCATTGTGTGGTTTTCAGCAGAAAAGTTTCTAAGTGTCCATTTTCGAAACGTTCAAATATTCCTCTAAAATAAGCCGAACTACGAATTCCAATTTACTCACGGGTTATCAGGAGAGAGCCCAGGGCTGCATCTTTTAGCCCAGCACTGACCGTGAAAATTTATTCTAAGAGTACTTACCAGTAACTTGTATTTCCTTCCATAGGAATCCATTGTGTGGTTTTCAGCAGAAAAGTTTCTAAGTGTCCATTTTTGAAATGTACAAATATTCCTCTAAAATCAGCCAAACTACGAATTCCGATTTACTCACCTGTTATCAGGAGAATACCCAGTGCTGCATCTTTTAGATCAGCACTGACCCTGAAAAGTAATTCTAAGCGTACTTACCAGTAACTTGTATTTCCTTCCATAGGAATCCATTGTGTGGTTTTCAGCAGAAAAGTTTCTAAGTGTCCATTTTTGAAATGTACAAATATTCCTCTAAAATCAGCCAAACTACGAATTCCGATTTACTCACCTGTTCTCAGGAGAGAACCCAGTGCTGCATCTTTTAGACAAGCACTGACCCTGAAAAATAATTCTAAGCGTACTTACCAGTAACTTGTATTTCTTTCTATAGGAATCCATTGTGTGGTTTTCAGCAGAAAAGTTTCTAAGTGTCCATTTTTGAAACGTACAAATATTACTAAAAAATCAGCCGAACTACGAATTCGCTTTACTCACCTGTTCTCAGGAGTGAACCCAGGGATGCATCTTTTAGACCAGCACTGACCCTGAAAAGTAATTCTAAGCGTACTTACCAGTAACTTGTATTTCCTTCCATAGGAATCCATTGTGTGGTTTTCAGCAGAAAAGTTTCTAAGTGTCCATTTTTGAAACGTACAAATGTTCCTTTAAAATCAGCTGAACTACGAATTCCGATTTACTCACCTGTTCTCAGTGAGGAAATATGAATTTTGTGATCAGTTATGTCCCCTATCGTAGACCCCAACGGCTCCATGTGCATGCTATAAGTACATGTATGTTCCCTCCTGCTCCAGTTCTGAAGACGCAAACATATGTGCGTCCACCGTCAACATGTCCTCTTTCAGATCCGCCATGAATGGGTCAGATATTCCATTCCTAAGTATGAAAGGCCACCGACTTTATGTGGTTCACTTTCCACATTTCACTGATTCAGGCGAGTAGGCCCGAATTCTGCCATCAAGCCTTTTCCTGCCTTCTGCCTCTGAAAGCTCCAGTCTGAGCCTGCATCTGTGACCATGAACTTTGTCTTACTCCTTGCGCGGCTAACGGTGCCTGATCCAGCCTGTCGCCTGCCAAAAACTGTATTTCACCTTCGAGATTATCTCCTTCGCTCCTCATCCGATGCATTCCTGTCTAGTAGTTTAGGTAAACATTCCTCCAGCTACCGCGCAAAGGGGCCAGGCCTCGCTGTCCTCGTGCAAGTAATTCATAGCCCCGTTACCATGGAATACTCCTACCCCCTCGCATCTAGTGTAGACACTTAGACGCTTGTACACGCACTAACAGTCAGTATAGTCAGTATAGAATAAGATTCTATCCTAAGAGACCTCTCCTTTTGGATAACACAGTTCTTTAAACATAGGATATTAGATATGATATGGGATTAGGTTGACATAACCCCAGACTTCTGTCTCCACATGTAGAGCTAAATGTCAAGTCCCTTTCACCCTCTAGTTGCACGTCAATCACACGTCATGCAGCTGCGCGCGCATCTTTGCCAAACATTTCTGCTGACATTGCAGGATTCTTTTATGGATCCACCCACTTGTGACATCATGTTTAATGACGTTTCTTGAATTACGCCCTCTATTAGCTACGTATGCACCTTTTATCAGCTGTTACGCCTCTTGCATTTGTTTCACTGTAATGTATTTTCTATAAAACTGCCTACCTGTCAATAATATATGCTCCCTTCCTTCCTGAACTTTCGTGGTGATGGAATAGAAGGCCCACAATTCGAATTGTCTTCCTTTTCATAGGAATAAAGCATTTTAAACCCTCTAATACCACGGATTCTGCCTCTTATGTTTACTGAGTTATTCTTGATAGACTTTACCGCATAAAAAATAGTACCGGTAACGAAATATTTACCACATAAATTGGCGCCCGAACAGGGACACTTTCTCATCTCACGCGCCGGCGGTGCGTTGCAGGCCCGGTCTCCTGCCACAGCTGAACGGACAAAAACGCGTACCCGCAGGATTTCCTGTATCTCCCTCCGGCCAAGCGGGGACGACTGAGGCTGCGATCAACACCCAGACGAGGCGGTGAGAAGTGCGAAGTATCCCGACCAGAGCCTAGCTGAGAGAGCAAGATCCGAGGTATACAGAGTCCCGCCAGGTTCCGAAGTTCCGAGTCCAGTCGAGTCGAGTCCAGTCCGGTCCAGTTTCAGTTCCGTTCCGAGGCCTTCCGTTCCGAGCTACCCGGTGAGTACCATTACCGGGGAGGCATTTTACGTGCACATAGTCTGTGCCGGTCAAGACGGGTTTGGGTACACAAATCCGGTCTGCACTGTTTTAGCAGTGTATCTGTACTGTTTAGCAGTATATATAGTAATATAGTATGTTTTGCATATAAATAAGTATTATCTAGTGTCAGTATTATGTCAGTAACTAGTTTTCTATTAGTTATCATTGTTCGTTAAAACTGTTAAAAGTTAAAATGTTTTTATACGTTCTATATATTGTGGTGTGAATGACTGTTCATTATTGTGTTCATCGTATAAAGCATGTTCTAGAAACAAGATCTAAAAATGCCGCTCTTTTCGAAACTAAGACAGATTAAAACTAGAAAAGGTGTACTCGAAGAAGCTGTTCCCATTCCACCTAGGGACACTCCAGGATACTTTATGTATCATAAGCATGGCCTAGATGCCGTATTATTTCTTGATTTATGGGTGGATTACACCAAAGAATTACCAGAGAGTCAGAGATGGCCCGCAGCAGGGACCTGGGATGCAGATTGCATCATGAGAGTAGAAGAAGAATTATGGAAAAAGAAAGCCAGACAGTCACAGAAAGATGCCATTGAATTATGGCGTAAAGAATCATATAGACGTACAGAAAAAGCACTCAGACAGGAAGATAAGGGTAAGGAGAATTCGAATAAAGTCCGAGAGAATCTGTTAATTGAGGAAGGTACCCGAGTAAAATCAGAACAAGTAGATAGACAAAGAAACGCCTTTATGAATGGTATGTATCCACTTCTGGCCGAAGGGTTACCTAAGGCTACTCCGGAAATACCAAAAGACTTGCCACCTCCATTGTTTCCGATAAAAGCACATCCCAAATCACATCCCAAAACAGCAAAGGACGTTTTTCTTTCCTCCTATTTAGATGACGTAGCTCCCGAGTATACTAATACCATACCACCCACACCGCTTGCCGATGGTGTTCAACACCAAGAGCATTCGTCTGTACCTCCGCAACAACAAGCTCCGACACACATTCCGACAAGCACATCTGTTTCTACCACTTTTCCCGCAACGACGGTTGCTGTCTCACCTTCAACAAATCCTTTCACGTCCAGCACCCCAGACGGTGCTACAGGAGGTACGACAGACATTTTTTCTACGCCACCCAGAGGTAATAAATTTTCCCTTAGAGAATTAGCACACCAACGTACGCCCAAACTAGCAACTACCGACATGCTTAAGGAACTTCTAGTAGATTGTAGATATGATCCTGTGCCCGGTAAACGGGACGAAATGCTGCTGTCATCATTACGTATTCGACGAGCTGCAATATATTTAACGAAGCTACCAGGAATGACTACACATTTAGAAAATATGTATCACTTTGTCCAGTCAGGGCGAGGTCCTGAAAGTATTAGCAGAGCCATGGAGTACCAGAAAGCGGAGGTACAGGGACAACTGTTACGTTTCCTCATAAACTGTGTAATCAGAAATCAAGACCGGCCTGGGGTAAATCCGGAAGAAATGCAAAAACTTGTCACTTGGGGCCAGAATATATCAGAAGGGAGACATGATAAACAGATATGTATAGTCGCTATGTACCGAAAGATCCGCAAAGAAGTAGAACGAATACACGAAGAAAGATTAGAGGTAGACGCCGCTGACCTAAACAGAGAAGAGGAGGAGCAAGAGTCAGAGCAAGTAGAAACGATAGCTTATGTAGGTAGAGGAAGACCCCATAATAATACCAGAGGTTTTAATGATCCGGTACGTCCAATACGTCCAGAATATGATAGACATTTTCCAAACACTATGTTAAGTACAAAATCCCCCGAACACTTATTCCAAGACGCTGATAAATTACTCCGAGATCGAAGGGGGTACCACATGCTCGATTCCATGGACGAACAAGAATTAGCTAGGTCAGCAGTACAATGGGCTGACAGTCCCGGCGAATACAATGATGATGTACTTGCACACACGTTTCTGAATCTAGACCCATATGAACAGCGTTTAGCTAGTATATACATGATTCAACACCTCCTTATATTATATAAAAGCCAACACTCCGATCCAGGACCCTTACCTGACATATTGACAGAACTACTCACGAATATATGGAAAGGGTCAGGTACTGATTTGATTAAGGAAATTCTAGAATGCCGAAACCAATATTTAAATTTCGTATGCCCGGAACACGTTCCAGTTCCCATTATGGGAAGAAAAATGTATCACATAGATAGACAGAACCCGTTACGCGAAGTGCACCCAATTAGAGGTGCCGGTGATAATTTTACACTCGTATTTGTGTACACACCTATAACTAAATTAGAATTATTAGAAATGAAGAAAGTAGTACCCAGCCATGACAAGGACCCAGCAGGTTTCCACCGTGAGATAAAAGACATGTTACTCATGGGAGAGTATACCTACCCCGACATTATGAAAATATTAAAAGTCCTATTACCCGCCGGTGTTTATGAGAAACTCAAAGAAAAGGAATGGGAGGTAGGAGACCAAAAGATAGATTGGACAGCATTAGAAAACGAAGAAAAGGCCCGAGCTGCAGGAGCAGGGCTTGGGGAAAAGACTACAGCACTAGCAGGATTACTAATACAGGTACTGCCACGTTTATTAACTACGAAAAAGGAAGACTGGGGTGCAATCTCAGCCTGTAAACAAAAGCCAGACGAAGATACTAGTGATTTCTATTCCCGATTTGAAAAATGTTTTGGTATAAATAGTAAGAATAATAATTGCGGGTGCACTCCTTCCCTTCCTGGGTCATTAATTTTTGCTTTGACTGCGAGATAAGTGCGTGCATTACAGTGCTGTGATCGTCCCTACACAGCATATCAATGATAACAAAGAAAAGGTGCATTATTTTCAACACCAACTGCTGCACTGCTTAGATGAGGAAAACGCTCCTCGTGAGTAAACCATTTGTTTTCAATTAAACCAAAGTAATCCATAGTGCTCGCATTTTGTATAACTTCAGTAATCCATATTTTCTATACTTATGAAATCACTGCGGAGACAAAAAAAGTTGAACTTGAATGTTTTATTCTTCATTTTCAAATGTCGTATGCTGCTCATCCAAGCTTTAACATAGACATGTGTAGTCAAACAAATGGTTTACTCACGAGGAGCGTTTTCCTCATCTAAGCAGTGCAGCAGTTGGTGTTGAAAATAATGCACCTTTTCTTTGTTATCATTGGTATAAATAGTGGCATAAAAGCCAGTAGTGAGTCATATCCACATCTGTTCGTGACAAAATTAGTTGAAAATTCTCTGATACAAGTTAAGAATAGAGTATTGAAATTCGAAAGTACCTGGCAAGGTAATACCCCATCACAGATGCTACAGATGTTACAATATCATCACAATAGAATTAGAGAAGAACAAGAACACGAACAAAGACGTATGAAAGATACAAAAATGAAAATGCTTATTGCACAGTCAGTTCCAGCCGATAGTCATCAAAAGGGTGATTCCGCAGGCCCTGCGAAAGGGACATGCAACTATTGTAAACAACCAGGTCATTATATACACGATTGTCCAGTCCTGAAACATAATATTGCTACAGGTAGAACTCAGGAGAGACCACGTCCACCTAGACAGGATCAGAATCAACAACAAATCCCTCAGCATGCACAGCCTAGGTTAGCTCTGCAACAACTAGCTCCGCAACAGGCAGCTCCACAACAGATCGTAGCACCACCACAAGCGCAGCCTATTGCTGCAACACAAGCAACAACACAACAGATGTATCAGTATGCACAAGCAGATTATCCCGACTATCAGCGATACTCATGAGATAGCCTAGAGAGGGAAGTTGGCTTACCCCTTATTGAGGTTCCTGTAGACCAAGAGGGACCTTATGTACATAGCGAATTATTAGGGGAAGACAGAAAGTTTTTACTTGATACAGGGGCAAGCAGAACAACTATAAGGCGCAGTGAAGTTCCAGGGGCACCCCTCTCAGGCTCACAGAAAATTTCCCTTGGATTCTCAGGAAAACCTATAATTAATTATGTAACACAACCTCTTCCACTTACGATTGGTCCATTGACACGTACTACAGATTTATTGCTTACTAAATCATGTCCAGAAAACTTGTTAGGTATAAAAACATTGAAAGCTCTAGGAGCTATAATATGTTGTTCTCCGGAAGGAGTACGACTATTTTTACGTGACTTTAAAGGTCACTACGTATCCAGAGACATGGATCACCGACTGCAGAATTTACCTACACATTTATGGGCACAAGGCCCCACTGATGTTGGTTGCATGAACATTACACCATATCGAGTTACACTGAAAACAGGAATATTACTACCACGAATGCGACAATACAAGTTACCACCCGATGCTGTTGTGGCTTTGCTGCAAATAATTGACGAGCTCATTGCACAAGGAGTGGTTGTCGAAACTGACTCCAATGTATGTAATTCTCCGATAATTCCGATTCTTAAAAGAACGGATCCAAAAGCTCCACCAGTATATCGATTAGTTATTGATCTGCGCGAATTAAATAAATGTATTGTGCCACAATACCCTGTGGTCCCAGATATCTCTTCATTACTAACAGCTATTGACTCAGAAGCAACGTTCTTCACTGTAATTGATCTCAAGAATGCTTTCTTTAGTGTCCCAATCGATCCGGAAAGTCAATATTTATTCGGATTTAGTTTAAATGGACGAAGTTTTAAATTCACACGCGCACCTCAAGGATTTACAGAAAGCCCCAGCATCTATAGCCAAGCACTGAAACGAGAACTTGACAGTATCCACATGCCAGTTAACACTGCCTTGCTTCAATATGTCGATGATCTGCTGATCACCGCTCGAAGCGAACCTGAATGTGAAAAAGCGTCACTGACGGTTTTGAAATTTCTGGCCGACAAGGGGCACAAGGTGTCCCCTTCTAAGCTGCAATTCTGTGTCCAGCGAGTTGTTTACCTTGGGCACTCGCTGTCCAAGGAGGGAAGGCAGCTTACACCCGACCGCATCCAGTTAATCGCTAACATGCCACCACCCAAGACACAAAAGGAGGTGCGGGCTTTTATAGGCCTCACTTCATACTGTAGGCAGTGGATCCCTCAATATGCATTTCTAGCAAAACCACTCATCCAGTTGACAACACAGGAGGCAGCCGCATCGACTGTCCTCCCTTGGACTCAAGAACATACACACGCCTTTGAAAGTTTAAAGAAAGCTTTATGCCAAGCACCTGTCCTAGCAACACCATGTTACAGTAAACAGTTTACACTCTTCGTTACAGAACGCGAAGGTACTGCTTTGTCAGTACTCACTCAGGAACAAGCAGGATCATACAAACCATGTGCTTATTTCTCTAGTACATTAGATCCAGTAGCTCAGGCTCTTCCTGCGTGCCTGAAATCGGTGGCAGCAACAGCTTTAGCAATCAGACAAAGCGATGCCATAGTGTTAGGACATCAATTGACAGTACAAGTACCACACGCAGTAGAGGTTCTCTTGAACCGCACACAAACACAACACCTGACTATAGCGAGACTCACCGGTTACGAATTAACATTGTTTCAGCCACATATAGAAATCAGACGTTGCAATACGTTAAATCCTGCCACACTGTTACCAGTGGGCGGAACAGATCCATTGGCACATGATTGTGTCGAAGTTATTACTATCACGACGAAACCCAGACAAGACTTGACAGATATCCCTTTGTCAGATCCAGACTTGACATTGTATGTAGATGGGTCATGTATGAGAACAAGTACAGGAGAGTTAGTGGCTGCTTACGCAGTCACAACAGACACTGAAGTCATTGAAACAAATCGTATTAACACTTTGTCAGCTCAAGCAGCAGAGCTCATCGCTCTGACACAAGCCTGTATCCAAGCCAAAAATAAAAAAGTCAACATATACACAGATTCACGTTATGCATTCGGAGTCGTCCATGACTTCGGCGTACTGTGGCGAGAGAGAGGTTATTTAACTTCTCACGGTGCCCACATTCAGCACGGACCCCTCATTCAAGCCCTATTAGACGCGATTCATCTACCCACTGCAATATCGATTATGAAATGCAAAGCCCATACAAAAGTTACCGATATTATTTCTCAGGGTAATGACCTAGCTGACAGAACAGCTAAACAGACTGCTCAGAATCAGACTCACACAACTGACATGACAAAGACAATAGTTCCGACACCAACACATTGCATGACAATTAAGGATCCCGCCCTTGATGTAATTGACATACAGACACATGCTACACCAGAAGAAATAAAGAAATGGACTGAATTAGGAGGGATCCAAACAGATCAAGGATGGATGACGAAGGAAAAATCTATATGGTTTCTTCCCGACTCAATGGTCCAAGTCATCATTAACACAATACATAGTCCAGCGCACCTAGGAGAAAAAGCTATGCTAGACAGTATTCAACACATTTGGTTCAACAAGCACTTGCGAGCCGCAGCTAAACAAAAGGTTCGTACCTGTATGATATGTTGTCAGTTTAATCCAGGTAAAAGTATCCCCGTAGAACAGGGTGGATTTCAAACTCCCGATCATGCTTTTGAAGTCCTCCAGATGGATTATATCCAGATGGAACGATGTCGAGGATTCAAATATGTTCTCGTAGTTGTCAGTGCTCTTTCCCGTTGGACAGAAGCATACCCGGTTTCAGATTACACTGCCCCGACTACTGCCAAACAGTTAGTTCGAGAATTCTTCCCACGGTACGGTTTACCACGTGTTGTTTACTCAGATAGCGGCCAGCCGTTCTCATCCGAACTAATGAAACACGTTTCCCTTCTATTAGGCTATCAATGGAAATTTCACTGTGTCCGACATCCCGAGGCAGCAGGTCTCGTAGAACGCCATAATCAAACTTTGAAAATTAGATTGTCCAAAATATGTAGAGAAAAAGGAGTCGATTGGATAGTAGCCTTACCAGTTGCGCTCTTTTACATGAGAATGGTAGCACATTCTCGAACAGGGCTATCCCCGTATGAGGTGATCTTCGGTAGACCACCAAATATGTGGGGGACGCCTATACCTCGCAAAATCACTGACGTTGACTGTAATATGCTGACAGATTACCTGGCTTCCTTGATGTCTGCACTACAATCTTGTCGTTCACAGGTATCCGCAGCTTTTCCCGACAATACTGAGGTGAAGCCCCATGACGTGGTTCCTGGTGACCTGGTGCTGGTCAGGAACTTTGACCGGAAGACCCAACTGGATCCTAGGTGGAAGTCACCGAAGTTGGTTCTACTCACCACAAGGACAGCCGTGAAAATCGAGGGAAGGAAAGGGTGGTTGCACTCGAGTCATATCAAGAAATTTTATGGACTACCACCCAGTGTAGATACTCAACCCTGTATTCCCTCACAAACAGACTCAAAGCTCCCCTTGGTTGAGCAATCGAACTCAGAAATTTATAAACTAAAATTGAGGTCTAATAAGTCAGACAATTTGATTGTTTAAGTCCTCTCCAAGGTGAATCGGTTGAATTTGTCTCTGACATGTATCCTCTAGACCGGAATAGAGAAAGAAATCATCAGATGCAGCTCAAAAAGCATGCGTATTGTAAATCACTTCGTAGTCACTGTACAGTAACATTATTAATTTTGTTTTTTCTAAGTCTTCTGATCATTATTTTCAGCATACTATTGCATATGTATTACCCTATTCTTAAACATGCTTACAATATAACTGCAGAACATTCTTTTAGTGAATTTCCTCCGCATGAGTTGTCCTATAGATTTGCGCTGCGCAACAACACATTCATTAGTATGCTACATCATTCCCATCAAACCAGCAATGCCACAAATTGTTGGATATGTGGCCGACTCCCTCCCTATCAGAACTATAAGGGAGTTTTGCCCCTCTTTCCCTATACGTTCACACACAATGGCTCCTGTGGAGCATGGTTTAGTTTGATTAATACCCTAGATTCAAATTCCGCAGTTTATCAAGACAACTGGGTATGGGGAAACCTGAACCTAGTTTTGCTTAAAGTCTGCTACCCTAACAAGGAGGGACTTCCCAAAAGAACAGGAACTGATCTAGAAAATGAAGTATATGGATTAGGTAACTTTACACTTAACCTCATGATCCTGAACGTTGAATCTGAAGCTACACCAATCTTGCCCGCCATGTCAGTATTCCCAGTAAAAGGGGAATTATGTATCAGAAAGAATGGTTCCATACACATGGGCCATAGTAAATGCACCACTGTAATAAAATTCAGTGATCAAGGCAAGTCTACATTTAGAGCTTCCCATCATTCCTACTTCATATGTGGCCAGACCGCATATATATGTCTACCTTTAGATTGGGATGGTACCTGTTACATAGCATTCCTTCTGCCACCTGTTTTCCTAGCTCCTCCTGATTATCATAGAAATACCCATTTAGTACACAATAGACAGCAGAGAGATCTCCCAATTGTCGATTACACTGAAACAGCATGGGAAAAATACACAGATTTCAATAAAGGTTTCTTTCCCTATATAGGTACAGTCACTAATAGTAAGCTGATACGTAGATTAACCAGAACCCTTGAAGCAGTAGTGAACGAAACTATTTCCGCCTTAGGCAATTTAACAGAAGAGCAGTCTGCTATGCGGATTGTTGTGCTTCAAAATCGTCTTGTCCTTGACGTCATCCTGGCCGATAGGGGCGGAGCTTGTAGGGTCATCGGATCAAGTTGTTGCATTTTCATACCAGAAAATTCGCCGTCAGTATATAAGGCCATAACTCGCCTTCATAAGATTGTAAGCCAGATACACCAGAGTCCAGGCACCTGGACTTGGTCCGGTTGGTTCTGGGGCGTGTTGTCAGCCTGGGGATGGAGAATATTATCCTTCCTAGGTATTGGCCTTCTCATGCTATTCAGTTGCTGCTTATGTCTACAATGTGGGCCAGCGATTTGTGGTCTGTGTGCCACCTCGTGTATCCCACATCCAAGTTCTCGTTCGAGATCCCGGAAGAAGAAAGAAGAACAAATGATGCTATATGAACAGATCGATGGATTGATGAAGATCGATATCTCCTGAGGGTCCGAAGGGGACAAGGAGGGAATGAGGAAATATGAATTTTGTGATCAGTTATGTCCCCTATCGTAGACCCCAACGGCTCCATGTGCATGCTATAAGTACATGTATGTTCCCTCCTGCTCCAGTTCTGAAGACGCAAACATATGTGCGTCCACCGTCAACATGTCCTCTTTCAGATCCGCCATGAATGGGTCAGATATTCCATTCCTAAGTATGAAAGGCCACCGACTTTATGTGGTTCACTTTCCACATTTCACTGATTCAGGCGAGTAGGCCCGAATTCTGCCATCAAGCCTTTTCCTGCCTTCTGCCTCTGAAAGCTCCAGTCTGAGCCTGCATCTGTGACCATGAACTTTGTCTTACTCCTTGCGCGGCTAACGGTGCCTGATCCAGCCTGTCGCCTGCCAAAAACTGTATTTCACCTTCGAGATTATCTCCTTCGCTCCTCATCCGATGCATTCCTGTCTAGTAGTTTAGGTAAACATTCCTCCAGCTACCGCGCAAAGGGGCCAGGCCTCGCTGTCCTCGTGCAAGTAATTCATAGCCCCGTTACCATGGAATACTCCTACCCCCTCGCATCTAGTGTAGACACTTAGACGCTTGTACACGCACTAACAGTCAGTATAGTCAGTATAGAATAAGATTCTATCCTAAGAGACCTCTCCTTTTGGATAACACAGTTCTTTAAACATAGGATATTAGATATGATATGGGATTAGGTTGACATAACCCCAGACTTCTGTCTCCACATGTAGAGCTAAATGTCAAGTCCCTTTCACCCTCTAGTTGCACGTCAATCACACGTCATGCGGCTGCGCGCGCATCTTTGCCAAACATTTCTGCTGACATTGCAGGATTCTTTTATGGATCCACCCACTTGTGACATCATGTTTAATGACGTTTCTTGAATTACGCCCTCTATTAGCTACGTATGCACCTTTTATCAGCTGTTACGCCTCTTGCATCTGTTTCACTGTAATGTATTTTCTATAAAACTGCCTACCTGTCAATAATATATGCTCCCTTCCTTCCTGAACTTTCGTGGTGATGGAATAGAAGGCCCACAATTCGAATTGTCTTCCTTTTCATAGGAATAAAGCATTTTAAACCCTCTAATACCACGGATTCTGCCTCTTATATTTACTGAGTTATTCTTGATAGACTTTACCGCATAAAAAATAGTACCGGTAACGAAATATTTACCACATCAGGAGAGAACCCAGTGCTGCATCTTTTAGACCAGCACTGACCCTGAAAAATAATTCTAAGCGTACTTACCAGTAACTTATATTTCTTTTCATAGGAATCCATTGTGTGGTTTTCAGCAGAAAAGTTTCTAAGTGTCAATTTGTGAAACGTACATATATTCATCTAAAATCAGCCGAACTACGAATTCCAATTTACTCACCGGTTATCAGGAGAAAGCCCAGGGCTGCATCTTTTAGCCCAGCACTGACCCTGAAAAGTAATTCTAAGCGTACTTACCAGTAACTTGTATTTCCTTTGATTGGAATCCATTGTGTGGTTTTCAGCAGAAAAGTTTCTAAGTGTCAATTTTTGAAACGTACAAATATTCCTCTAAAATCAGCCAAACTACGAATTCCGATTTACTCACCTGTTCTCAGGAGAGAACCCAGTGCTGCATCTTTTAGACCAGCACTGTCCCTGAAAAGTAATTCTAAGCGTACTTACCAGTAAATTGTATTTCTTTCCATAGGAATCCATTGTGTGGTTTTCAGCAGAAAAGTTTCTAAGTGTCCATTTTTGAAGCGTACAAATGTTCCTTTAAAATCAGCTGAACTACGAATTCCGATTTACTCACCTGTTCCCAGGAGAGAACCCAGTGCTGCATCTTTTAGACCAGCACTCACCCTGAAAACTAATTCGAAGCGTACTTACCAGTAACTTGTATTTCTTTCCATAGGAATCCATTGTGTGCTTTTAAGTAGAAAAACTTTGAAGTGTCCATTTTTGAAACATACAAATATTCCTCTAAAATCAGCCAAACTACGAATTCCGATTTACTCACATGTTCTCTGTCGAGAACCCAGTGCTGCATCTTTTAGACCAGCACTGACCCTGAAAATTAATTCTAAGCGTACTTACCAGTAACTTGTATTTCTTTCCATAGGACTCCATTGTGTGGTTTTTAGCAAAAAAGTTTTTAAGTGTCCATTTTTGAAACATACAAATATTCCTCTAAAATCAGCCAAACTACGAATTCAGATTTACTCACATGTTCTCTGTCGAGAACCCAGTGCTGCATCTTTTAGACCAGCACTGACCCTGAAAATTAATTCTAAGCGTACTTACCAGTAACTTGTATTTCTTTCCATAGGACTCCATTGTGTGGTTTTTAGCAAAAAAGTTTTGAAGTGTCCATTTTTTAAATGTACAAGTATTCTTCTAAAATCAGCCGAACTACGAATTCCGATTTATTCACCTGTCCTCAATAGAGAACCCAGTGCTGCATCTTTTAGACCAGCACTGACCCTGAAAAATAATTCTAAGTGTACTTACCTGTAACTTGTATTTCTTTCCATGGGAATCCATTGTGTGGTTTTCAGCAGAAAAGTTTCTAAGTGTCAATTTTTGAAACGTACAAATATTCACCTAAAATCAGCCGAACTACGAATTCCAATTTACTCACCGGTTATCAGGAGAGAGCCCAGGGCTGCATCTTTTAGACCAGCACTGACCCTGAAAAGTAATTCTAAGCGTTCTTACCAGTAACTTGTATTTCCTTCCATAAGAATCCATTGTGAGGTTTTCAGCAGAAAAGTTTCTAAGTGTCCATTTTTGAAACGTACAAATGTTCCTTTAAAATCAGCCGAACTAAGAATTCCGATTTACTCACCTGTTCTCAGGAGAGAACCCAGGGCTGCATCTTTTAGACCAGCACTGTCCCTGAAAAGTAATTCTAAGCGTATTTACCAGTAACTTGTATTTCCTTCCATAGGAATCCATTGTGTGGTTTTCAGCAGGAAAGTTTCTAAGTGTCCATTTTTGAAATGTACAAATATTCCTCTAAAATCAGCCAAACTACGAATTCCGATTTACTCACCTGTTCTCAGGAGAGAACCCAGTGCTGCATCTTTTAGACAAGCACTGACCCTGAAAAATAATTCTAAGCGTACTTACCAGTAACTTGTATTTCTTTCTATAGGAATCCATTGTGTGGTTTTCAGCAGAAAAGTTTCTAAGTGTCCATTTTTGAAACGTACAAATATTACTCAAAAATCAGCCGAACTACGAATTCGCTTTACTCACCTGTTCTCAGGAGTGAATCCAGGGATGCATCTTTTAGACCAGCACTGACCCTGAAAAGTAATTCTAAGCGTACTTACCAGTAACTTGTATTTCCTTCCATAGGAATCCATTGTGTGGTTTTCAGCAGAAAAGTTTCTAAGTGTCCATTTTTGAAATGTACAAATGTTCCTTTAAAATCAGCTGAACTACGAATTCCGATTTACTCACCTGTTCTCAGGAGAGAACCCAGTGCTGCATCTTTTAGACCAGCACTGACCCTGAAAAATAATTCTAAGCGTACTTACCAGTAACTTGTATTTCTTTTCATAGGAATCCATTGTGTGGTTTTCAGCAGAAAAGTTTCTAAGTGTCAATTTGTGAAACGTACATATATTCATCTAAAATCAGCCGAACTACGAATTCCAATTTACTCACCGGTTATCAGGAGAAAGCCCAGGGCTGCATCTTTTAGCCCAGCACTGACCCTGAAAAGTAATTCTAAGCGTACTTACCAGTAACTTGTATTTCCTTTGTTTGGAATCCATTGTGTGGTTTTCAGCAGAAAAGTTTCTAAGTGTCAATTTTTGAAACGTACAAATATTCCTCTAAAATCAGCCTAACTACGAATTCCGATTTACTCACCTGTTCTCAGGAGAGAACCCAGTGCTGCATCTTTTAGACCAGCAATGTCCCTGAAAAGTAATTCTAAGCGTACTTACCAGTAAATTGTATTTCCTTCCATAGGAATCCATTGTGTGGTTTTCAGCAGAAAAGTTTCTAAGTGTCCATTTTTGAAGCGTACAAATGTTCCTTTAAAATCAGCTGAACTACGAATTCCGATTTACTCACCTGTTCCCAGGAGAGAACCCAGTGCTGCATCTTTTAGACCAGCACTCACCCTGAAAAGTAATTCTAAGCGTACTTATCAGTAACTTGTATTTCTTTCCATAGGAATCCATTGTGTGGTGTTTAGGAGAAAAGTTTCTAAGTGTCCATTTTTGCAACGTACAAATATTCCTCTAAAATCGGCCGAACTACGAATTACAATTTACTCACCTGTTATCATGAGAGAACACAGGGCTGCATCTTTTAGCCCAGCACTGACCCTGAAAAGTAATTCTAAGCGTACTTACCAGTAACTTGTATTTCCTTTGATTGGAATCCATTGTGTGGTTTTCAGCAGAAAAGTTTCTAAGTGTCCATTTTTGAAACGTACAAATATTACTCAAAAATCAGCCGAACTACGAATTCGCTTTACTCACCTGTTCTCAGGAGTGAACCCAGGGATGCATCTTTTAGACCAGCACTGACCCTGAAAAGTAATTCTAAGCGTACTTACCAGTAACTTGTATTTCCTTCCATAGGAATCCATTGTGTGGTTTTCAGCAGAAAAGTTTCTAAGTGTCCATTTTTGAAACGTACAAATGTTCCTTTAAAATCAGCTGAACTACGAATTCCGATTTACTCACCTGTTCTCAGGAGAGAACCCAGTGCTGCATCTTTTAGACCAGCACTGACCCTGAAAAATAATTCTAAGCGTACTTACCAGTAACTTGTATTTCTTTTGATAGGAATCCATTGTGTGGTTTTCAGCAGAAAAGTTTCTAAGTGTCCACTTTTGAAGCGTACATATATTCATCTAAAATCAGCCGAACTACGAATTCCAATTTACTCACCGGTTATCAGGAGAAAGCCCAGGGCTGCATCTTTTAGCCCAGCACTGACCCTGAAAAGTAATTCTAAGCGTACTTACCAGTAACTTGTATTTCCTTTGATTGGAATCCATTGTGTGGTTTTCAGCAGAAAAGTTTCTAAGTGTCAATTTTTGAAACGTACAAATATTCCTCTAAAATCAGCCTAACTACGAATTCCGATTTACTCACCTGTTCTCAGGAGAGAACCCAGTGCTGCATCTTTTAGACCAGCAATGTCCCTGAAAAGTAATTCTAAGCGTACTTACCAGTAAATTGTATTTCTTTCCATAGGAATCCATTGTGTGGTTTTCAGCAGAAAAGTTTCTAAGTGTCCACTTTTGAAGCGTACAAATGTTCCTTTAAAATCAGCTGAACTACGAATTCCGATTTACTCACCTGTTCCCAGGAGAGAACCCAGTGCTGCATCTTTTAGACCAGCACTCACCCTGAAAACTAATTCTAAGCGTACTTACCAGTAACTTGTATTTCTTTCCATAGGAATCCATTGTGTGCTTTTCAGCAGAAAGGTTTCTAAGTGCCATTTTTGAAACGTACAAATATTCCTCTAAAATCAGCCGAACTACGAATTCCAATTTACTCACCTGTTATCAGGAGAGAACCCAGTGCTGCATCTTTTATCCCAGCACTGACCCTGAAAAATAATTCTAAGCATACTTACCAGTAACTTGTATTTCCTTCCATAGGAATGCATTGTGTGCTTTTAAGTAGAAAAGTTTCTAAGTGTCCATTTTTGAAACATACAAATATTCCTCTAAAATCAGCCAAACTACGAATTCCGATTTACTCACCTGTTATCAGGAGAGAACCCAGTGCTGCATCTTTTATCCCAGCACTGACCCTGAAAAATAATTCTAAGCGTACTTACCAGAAACTTGTATTTCTTTCCATAGGACTCCATTGTGTGGTTTTTAGCAAAAAAGTTTTGAAGTGTCCATTTTTTAAATGTACAAGTATTCTTCTAAAATCAGCCGAACTACGAATTCCGATTTATTCACCTGTCCTCAATAGAGAACCCAGTGCTGCATCTTTTAGACCAGCACTGACCCTGAAAAATAATTCTAAGTGTACTTACCTGTAACTTGTATTTCTTTCCATGGGAATCCATTGTGTGGTTTTCAGCAGAAAAGTTTCTAAGTGTCAATTTTTGAAACGTACAAATATTCACCTAAAATCAGCCGAACTACGAATTCCAATTTACTCACCGGTTATCAGGAGAGAGCCCAGGGCTGCATCTTTTAGACCAGCAATGTCCCTGAAAAGTAATTCTAAGCGTACTTACCAGTAAATTGTATTTCTTTCCATAGGAATCCATTGTGTGGTTTTCAGCAGAAAAGTTTCTAAGTGTCCACTTTTGAAGCGTACAAATGTTCCTTTAAAATCAGCTGAACTACGAATTCCGATTTACTCACCTGTTCCCAGGAGAGAACCCAGTGCTGCATCTTTTAGACCAGCACTCACCCTGAAAACTAATTCTAAGCGTACTTACCAGTAACTTGTATTTCTTTCCATAGGAATCCATTGTGTGCTTTTCAGCAGAAAGGTTTCTAAGTGCCATTTTTGAAACGTACAAATATTCCTCTAAAATCAGCCGAACTACGAATTCCAATTTACTCACCTGTTATCAGGAGAGAACCCAGTGCTGCATCTTTTATCCCAGCACTGACCCTGAAAAATAATTCTAAGCGTACTTACCAGTAACTTGTATTTCTTTCCATAGGACTCCATTGTGTGGTTTTTAGCAAAAAAGTTTTGAAGTGTCCATTTTTTAAATGTACAAGTATTCTTCTAAAATCAGCCGAACTACGAATTCCGATTTATTCACCTGTCCTCAATAGAGAACCCAGTGCTGCATCTTTTAGACCAGCACTGACCCTGAAAAATAATTCTAAGTGTACTTACCTGTAACTTGTATTTCTTTCCATGGGAATCCATTGTGTGGTTTTCAGCAGAAAAGTTTCTAAGTGTCAATTTTTGAAACGTACAAATATTCACCTAAAATCAGCCGAACTACGAATTCCAATTTACTCACCGGTTATCAGGAGAGAGCCCAGGGCTGCATCTTTTAGACCAGCACTGACCCTGAAAAGTAATTCTAAGCGTTCTTACCAGTAACTTGTATTTCCTTCCATAAGAATCCATTGTGAGGTTTTCAGCAGAAAAGTTTCTAAGTGTCCATTTTTGAAACGTACAAATGTTCCTTTAAAATCAGCCGAACTAAGAATTCCGATTTACTCACCTGTTCTCAGGAGAGAACCCAGGGATGCATCTTTTAGACCAGCACTGTCCCTGAAAAGTAATTCTAAGCGTATTTACCAGTAACTTGTATTTCCTTCCATAGGAATCCATTGTGTGGTTTTCAGCAGAAAAGTTTCTAAGTGTCCATTTTTGAAACGTACAAATATTACTCAAAAATCAGCCGAACTACGAATTCGCTTTACTCACCTGTTCTCAGGAGTGAACCCAGGGATGCATCTTTTAGACCAGCACTGACCCTGAAAAGTAATTCTAAGTGTACTTACCAGTCACTTGTATTTCCTTCCATAGGAATCCATTGTGTGGTTTTCAGCAGAAAAGTTTCTAAGTGTCCATTTTTGAAACGTACAAATGTTCCTTTAAAATCAGCTGAACTACGAATTCCGATTTACTCACCTGTTCTCAGGAGAGAACCCAGTGCTGCATCTTTTAGGCCAGCACTGACCCTGAAAAATAATTCTAAGCGTACTTACCAGTAACTTGTATTTCTTTTCATAGGAATCCATTGTGTGGTTTTCAGCAGAAAAGTTTCTAAGTGTAAATTTGTGAAACGTACATATATTCATCTAAAATCAGCCGAACTACGAATTCCAATTTACTCACCGGTTATCAGGAGAAAGCCCAGGGCTGCATCTTTTAGCCCAGCACTGACCCTGAAAAGTAATTCTAAGCGTACTTACCAGTAACTTGTATTTCCTTTGATTGGAATCCATTGTATGGTTTTCAGCAGAAAAGTTTCTAAGTGTCAATTTTTGAAACGTACAAATATTCCTCTAAAATCAGCCGAACTACGAATTCCGATTTACTCACCTGTTCTCAGGAGAGAACCCAGTGCTGCATCTTTTAGACCAGCACTGTCCCTGAAAAGTAATTCTAAGCGTACTTACCAGTAAATTGTATTTCTTTCCATAGGAATCCATTGTGTGGTTTTCAGCAGAAAAGTTTCTAAGTGTCCATTTTTGAAGCGTACAAATGTTCCTTTAAAATCAGCTGAACTACGAATTCCGATTTACTCACCTGTTCCCAGGAGAGAACCCAGTGCTGCATCTTTTAGACCAGCACTCACCCTGAAAACTAATTCTAAGCGTACTTACCAGTAACTTGTATTTCTTTCCATAGGAATCCATTGTGTGGTTTTCAGCAGAAAAGTTTCGAAGTGTCCACTTTTGAAACGTACAAATATTCCTCTAAAATCAGCCGAACTATGAATTCCAATTTACTCACCTTTTATCAGGAGGGAACCCAGTGCTGCATCTTTTAGACCAGCACTGACCCTGAAAAGTAATTCTAAGCATACTTACCAGTAACTTATATTTCTTTCCATAGGAATCCATTGTGTGGTTTTCAGCAGAAAAGTTTCTAAGTGTCCATTTTTGAAATGTACAAATATTCCTCTGAAATTAGCCGAACTACGAATTCCGATTTACTCACCTGTTCTCAGGAGAGAACCCAGTGCTGCATCTTTTAGACAAGCACTGACCCTGAAAAATAATTCTAAGCGTACTTACCAGTACCTTGTATTTACTTCCATAGGAATCCATTGTGTGGTTTTCAGCAGAAAAGTTTCTAAGTGTCCATTTTTGAAACGTACAAATATTCCTCTACAATGAGCCGAACTACGAATTTCAATTTACTCACCTGTTATCAGGAGTGAACCCAGGGCTGCATCTTTTGGCCAAGCACTGACCCTGAAAAGTAATTCTAAGCGTACTTACCAGTAACTTATATTTCTTTCCATAGGAATCCACTGTGTGGTTTTCAGCAGAAAAGTTTCTAAGTGTCCATTTTTGAAACGCAAAAATATTCCTCTAAAATGAGCCGAACTACGAATTTCAATTTACTCACCTGTTATCAGGAGTGAACCCAGGGCTGCATCTTTTGGCCAAGCACTGACCCTGAAAAATAATTCTAAGCGTACTTACCAGTAACTTGTATTTCTTTCCATAGGAATCCATTGTGTGGTTTTCAGCAGAAAAGTTTCTAAGTGTTTATTTTCGAAACGTTCAAATATTCCTCTAAAATAAGCCGAACTACGAATTCCAATTTACTCATGGGTTATCAGGAGAGAGCCCAGGGCTGCATCTTTTAGCCCAGCACTGACCGTGAAAATTTATTCTAAGAGTACTTACCAGTAACTTGTATTTCCTTCCATAGGAATCCATTGTGTGGTTTTCAGCAGAAAAGTTTCTAAGTGTCCATTTTTGAAATGTACAAATATTCCTCTAAAATCAGCCAAACTACGAATTCCGATTTACTCACCTGTTATCAGGAGAATACCCAGTGCTGCATCTTTTAGATCAGCACTGACCCTGAAAAGTAATTCTAAGCGTACTTACCAGTAACTTGTATTTCCTTCCATAGGAATCCATTGTGTGGTTTTCAGCAGAAAAGTTTCTAAGTGTCCATTTTTGAAACGTACAAATGTTCCTTTAAAATCAGCTGAACTACGAATTCCGATTTACTCACCTGTTCTCAGGAGAGAACCCAGTGCTGCATCTTTTAGGCCAGCACTGACCCTGAAAAGTAATTCTAAGCGTACTTATCAGTAACTTGTATTTCTTTCCATAGGAATCCATTGTGTGGTGTTTAGGAGAAAAGTTTCTAAGTGTCCATTTTTGAAACGTACAAGTATTCCTCTAAAATGAGCCGAACTACGAATTCCAATTTGCTCACCTGTTCTCAGGAGAGAACCCAGGGATGCATCATTTAGACCAGCACTGACCCTGAAAAGTAATTCTAAGCATTCTTACCAGTAACTTGTATTTCCTTCCATAGGAATCCATTGTGTGGTTTTCAGCAGAAAAGTTTCTAAGTGTCCATTTTTGAAACGTACAAATATTCCTCTAAAATCAGCCAAACTACGAATTCCGATTTACTCACATGTTCTCAGTCAAGAACCCAGTGCTGCATCTTTTAGACCAGCACTGACCCTGAAAATTAATTCTAAGCGTACTTACCAGTAACTTGTATTTCCTTCCATAGGAATCCATTGTGTGGTTTTCAGCAAAAAAGTTTCTAAGAGTCCATTTTTTGAATGTACAAGTATTCCTCTAAAATCAGCCGAACTACGAATTCCGATTTACTCACCTGTTCTCAGGAGAGAACCCAGTACTGCATCTTTTAGACCAGCACTGACCCTGAAAAATAATTCTAAGCGTACTTACCAGTAACTTGTATTTCTTTTCATAGGAATCCATTGTGTGGTTTTCAGCAGAAAAGTTTCTAAGTGTCAATTTGTGAAACGTACATATATTCATCTAAAATCAGCCGAACTACGAATTCCAATTTACTCACCGGTTATCAGGAGAAAGCCCAGGGCTGCATCTTTTAGACAAGCACTGACCCTGAAAAATAATTCTAAGCGTACTTACCAGTAAATTGTATTTCTTTCCATAGGAATCCATTGTGTGGTTTTCAGCAGAAAAGTTTCTAAGTGTCCATTTTTGAAATGTACAAATATTCCTCTAAAATCAGCCAAACTACGAATTCCGATTTACTCACCTGTTATCAGGAGAATACCCAGTGCTGCATCTTTTAGATCAGCACTGACCCTGAAAAGTAATTCTAAGCGTACTTACCAGTAACTTGTATTTCCTTCCATAGGAATCCATTGTGTGGTTTTCAGCAGAAAAGTTTCTAAGTGTCCATTTTTGAAACGTACAAATGTTCCTTTAAAATCAGCTGAACTACGAATTCCGATTTACTCACCTGTTCTCAGGAGAGAACCCAGTGCTGCATCTTTTAGGCCAGCACTGACCCTGAAAAGTAATTCTAAGCGTACTTATCAGTAACTTGTATTTCTTTCCATAGGAATCCATTGTGTGGTGTTTAGGAGAAAAGTTTCTAAGTGTCCATTTTTGAAACGTACAAGTATTCCTCTAAAATGAGCCGAACTACGAATTCCAATTTGCTCACCTGTTCTCAGGAGAGAACCCAGGGATGCATCATTTAGACCAGCACTGACCCTGAAAAGTAATTCTAAGCATTCTTACCAGTAACTTGTATTTCCTTCCATAGGAATCCATTGTGTGGTTTTCAGCAGAAAAGTTTCTAAGTGTCCATTTTTGAAACGTACAAATATTCCTCTAAAATCAGCCAAACTACGAATTCCGATTTACTCACATGTTCTCAGTCAAGAACCCAGTGCTGCATCTTTTAGACCAGCACTGACCCTGAAAATTAATTCTAAGCGTACTTACCAGTAACTTGTATTTCCTTCCATAGGAATCCATTGTGTGGTTTTCAGCAAAAAAGTTTCTAAGAGTCCATTTTTTGAATGTACAAGTATTCCTCTAAAATCAGCCGAACTACGAATTCCGATTTACTCACCTGTTCTCAGGAGAGAACCCAGTACTGCATCTTTTAGACCAGCACTGACCCTGAAAAATAATTCTAAGCGTACTTACCAGTAACTTGTATTTCTTTTCATAGGAATCCATTGTGTGGTTTTCAGCAGAAAAGTTTCTAAGTGTCAATTTGTGAAACGTACATATATTCATCTAAAATCAGCCGAACTACGAATTCCAATTTACTCACCGGTTATCAGGAGAAAGCCCAGGGCTGCATCTTTTAGACAAGCACTGACCCTGAAAAATAATTCTAAGCGTACTTACCAGTAAATTGTATTTCTTTCCATAGGAATCCATTGTGTGGTTTTCAGCAGAAAAGTTTCTAAGTGTCCATTTTTGAAACGTACAAATATTCCTCTAAAATCAGCTGAACTATGAATTCCGATTTACTCACCTGTTCCCAGGAGAGAACCCAGTGCTGCATCTTTTAGACCAGCACTCACCCTGAAAAGTAATTCTAAGCGTACTTACCAGTAACTTGTATTTCTTTCCATAGGAATCCATTGTGTGGTTTTCAGCAGAAAAGTTTCTAAGTGTCCATTTTTGAAACGTACAAATATTCCTCTAAAATCAGCCGAACTACGAATTCCGATTTACTCACCTGTTATCAGGAGAGAACCCAGTGCTGCATCTTTTATCCCAGCACTGACCCTGAAAAATAATTCTAAGCATACTTACCAGTAACTTGTATTTCCTTCCATAGGAATCCATTGTGTGCTTTTAAGTAGAAAAGTTTCTAAGTGTCCATTTTTGAAACGTACAAATATTCCTCTAATATCAGCCGAACTACGAATTCCAATGTACTCACCTGTTATCAGGAGAGAGCCCAGGGCTGCATCTTTTAGCCCAGCACTGACCCTGAAAATTAATTCTAAGCGTACTTACCAGTACCTTGTATTTACTTCATAGGAATCCATTGTGTGGTTTTCAGCAGAAAGGTTTCTAAGTGCCATTTTTGAAACATACAAATATTCCTCTACAATCAGCCGAACTACGAATTCCGATTTACTCACCTGTTCTCAGGAGAGAACTCAGTGCTACATCTTTTAGACAAGCACTGACCCTGAAAAGTGATTCTAAGCGTACTTACCAGTAACGTGTATTTCTTTCTATAGGAATCCATTGTGTGGTTTTCAGCAGAAAAGTTTCTAAGTGTCCATTTTTGAAACGTACAAATATTACTCAAAAATCAGCCGAACTACGAATTCGCTTTACTCACCTGTTCTCAGGAGAGAACCCAGGGATGCATCTTTTAGACCAGCACTGACCCTGAAAAGTAATTCTAAGCGTACTTACCAGTAACTTGTATTTCCTTCCATAGGAATCCATTGTGTGGTTTTCAGCAGAAAAGTTTCTAAGTGTCCATTTTTGAAACGTACAAATGTTCCTTTAAAATCAGCTGAACTACGAATTCCGATTTACTCACCTGTTCTCAGGAGAGAACCCAGTGCTGCATCTTTTAGGCCAGCACTGACCCTGAAAAGTAATTCTAAGCGTACTTATCAGTAACTTGTATTTCTTTCCATAGGAATCCATTGTGTGGTGTTTAGGAGAAAAGTTTCTAAGTGTCCATTTTTGCAACGTACAAATATTCCTCTAAAATCGGCCGAACTACGAATTACAATTTACTCACCTGTTATCATGAGAGAACACAGGGCTGCATCTTTTAGCCCAGCACTGACCCTGAAAAGTAATTCTAAGCGTACTTACCAGTAACTTGTATTTCCTTTGATTGGAATCCATTGTGTGGTTTTCAGCAGAAAAGTTTCTAAGTGTCCATTTTTGAAACGTACAAATATTACTCAAAAATCAGCCGAACTACGAATTCGCTTTACTCACCTGTTCTCAGGAGTGAACCCAGGGATGAATCTTTTAGACCAGCACTGACCCTGAAAAGTAATTCTAAGCGTACTTACCAGTAACTTGTATTTCCTTCCATAGGAATCCATTGTGTGGTTTTCAGCAGAAAAGTTTCTAAGTGTCCATTTTTGAAACGTACAAATGTTCCTTTAATATCAGCTGAACTACGAATTCCGATTTACTCACCTGTTCTCAGGAGAGAACCCAGTGCTGCATCTTTTAGACCAGCACTGACCCTGAAAAATAATTCTAAGCGTACTTACCAGTAACTTGTATTTCTTTTCATAGGAATCCATTGTGTGGTTTTCAGCAGAAAAGTTTCTAAGTGTCAATTTGTGAAACGTACATATATTCATCTAAAATCAGCCGAACTACGAATTCCAATTTACTCACCGGTTATCAGGAGAAAGCCCAGGGCTGCATCTTTTAGACAAGCACTGACCCTGAAAAATAATTCTAAGCGTACTTACCAGTAAATTGTATTTCTTTCCATAGGAATCCATTGTGTGGTTTTCAGCAGAAAAGTTTCTAAGTGTCCATTTTTGAAACGTACAAATATTCCTCTAAAATCAGCTGAACTATGAATTCCGATTTACTCACCTGTTCCCAGGAGAGAACCCAGTGCTGCATCTTTTAGACCAGCACTCACCCTGAAAAGTAATTCTAAGCGTACTTACCAGTAACTTGTATTTCTTTCCATAGGAATCCATTGTGTGGTTTTCAGCAGAAAAGTTTCTAAGTGTCCATTTTTGAAACGTACAAATATTCCTCTAAAATCAGCCGAACTACGAATTCCGATTTACTCACCTGTTATCAGGAGAGAACCCAGTGCTGCATCTTTTATCCCAGCACTGACCCTGAAAAATAATTCTAAGCATACTTACCAGTAACTTGTATTTCCTTCCATAGGAATCCATTGTGTGCTTTTAAGTAGAAAAGTTTCTAAGTGTCCATTTTTGAAACGTACAAATATTCCTCTAATATCAGCCGAACTACGAATTCCAATGTACTCACCTGTTATCAGGAGAGAGCCCAGGGCTGCATCTTTTAGCCCAGCACTGACCCTGAAAATTAATTCTAAGCGTACTTACCAGTACCTTGTATTTACTTCATAGGAATCCATTGTGTGGTTTTCAGCAGAAAGGTTTCTAAGTGCCATTTTTGAAACATACAAATATTCCTCTACAATCAGCCGAACTACGAATTCCGATTTACTCACCTGTTCTCAGGAGAGAACTCAGTGCTACATCTTTTAGACAAGCACTGACCCTGAAAAGTGATTCTAAGCGTACTTACCAGTAACGTGTATTTCTTTCTATAGGAATCCATTGTGTGGTTTTCAGCAGAAAAGTTTCTAGGTGTCCATTTTTGAAACGTACAAATATTACTCAAAAATCAGCCGAACTACGAATTCGCTTTACTCACCTGTTCTCAGGAGAGAACCCAGGGATGCATCTTTTAGACCAGCACTGACCCTGAAAAGTAATTCTAAGCGTACTTACCAGTAACTTGTATTTCCTTCCATAGGAATCCATTGTGTGGTTTTCAGCAGAAAAGTTTCTAAGTGTCCATTTTTGAAACGTACAAATGTTCCTTTAAAATCAGCTGAACTACGAATTCCGATTTACTCACCTGTTCTCAGGAGAGAACCCAGTGCTGCATCTTTTAGGCCAGCACTGACCCTGAAAAGTAATTCTAAGCGTACTTATCAGTAACTTGTATTTCTTTCCATAGGAATCCATTGTGTGGTGTTTAGGAGAAAAGTTTCTAAGTGTCCATTTTTGCAACGTACAAATATTCCTCTAAAATCGGCCGAACTACGAATTACAATTTACTCACCTGTTATCATGAGAGAACACAGGGCTGCATCTTTTAGCCCAGCACTGACCCTGAAAAGTAATTCTAAGCGTACTTACCAGTAACTTGTATTTCCTTTGATTGGAATCCATTGTGTGGTTTTCAGCAGAAAAGTTTCTAAGTGTCCATTTTTGAAACGTACAAATATTACTCAAAAATCAGCCGAACTACGAATTCGCTTTACTCACCTGTTCTCAGGAGTGAACCCAGGGATGAATCTTTTAGACCAGCACTGACCCTGAAAAGTAATTCTAAGCGTACTTACCAGTAACTTGTATTTCCTTCCATAGGAATCCATTGTGTGGTTTTCAGCAGAAAAGTTTCTAAGTGTCCATTTTTGAAACGTACAAATGTTCCTTTAATATCAGCTGAACTACGAATTCCGATTTACTCACCTGTTCTCAGGAGAGAACCCAGTGCTGCATCTTTTAGACCAGCACTGACCCTGAAAAATAATTCTAAGCGTACTTACCAGTAACTTGTATTTCTTTTCATAGGAATCCATTGTGTGGTTTTCAGCAGAAAAGTTTCTAAGTGTCAATTTGTGAAACCTACATATATTCATCTAAAATCAGCCGAACTACGAATTCCAATTTACTCACCGGTTATCAGGAGAAAGCCCAGGGCTGCATCTTTTAGCCCAGCACTGACCCTGAAAAGTAATTCTAAGCGTACTTACCAGTAACTTGTATTTCCTTTGATTGGAATCCATTGTGTGGTTTTCAGCAGAAAAGTTTCTAAGTGTCAATTTTTGAAACGTACAAATATTCCTCTAAAATCAGCCTAACTACGAATTCCGATTTACTCACCTGTTCTCAGGAGAGAACCCAGTGCTGCATCTTTTAGACCAGCAATGTCCCTGAAAAGTAATTCTAAGCGGACTTACCAGTAAATTGTATTTCTTTCCATAGGAATCCATTGTGTGGTTTTCAGCAGAAAAGTTTCTAAGTGTCCATTTTTGAAGCGTACAAATGTTCCTTTAAAAAAAGCTGAACTACGAATTCCGATTTACTCACCTGTTCCCAGGAGAGAACCCAGTGCTGCATCTTTTAGACCAGCACTCACCCTGAAAACTAATTCTAAGCGTACTTACCAGTAACTTGTATTTCTTTCCATAGGAATCCATTGTGTGCTTTTCAGCAGAAAGGTTTCTAAGTGCCATTTTTGAAACGTACAAATATTCCTCTAAAATCAGCCGAACTACGAATTCCAATTTACTCACCTGTTATCAGGAGAGAACCCAGTGCTGCATCTTTTATCCCAGCACTGACCCTGAAAAATAATTCTAAGCATACTTACCAGTAACTTGTATTTCCTTCCATAGGAATGCATTGTGTGCTTTTAAGTAGAAAAGTTTCTAAGTGTCCATTTTTGAAACATACAAATATTCCTCTAAAATCAGCCAAACTACGAATTCCGATTTACTCACATGTTCTCTGTCGAGAACCCAGTGCTGCATCTTTTAGACCAGCACTGACCCTGAAAATTAATTCTAATCGTACTTACCAGTAACTTGTATTTCTTTCCATAGGACTCCATTGTGTGGTTTTTAGCAAAAAAGTTTTGAAGGGTCCATTTTTTAAATGTACAAGTATTCTTCTAAAATCAGCCGAACTACGAATTCCGATTTATTCACCTGTCCTCAATAGAGAACCCAGTGCTGCATCTTTTAGACCAGCACTGACCCTGAAAAATAATTCTAAGTGTACTTACCTGTAACTTGTATTTCTTTCCATGGGAATCCAGTGTGTGGTTTTCAGCAGAAAAGATTCTAAGTGTCAATTTTTGAAACGTACAAATATTCACCTAAAATCAGCCGAACTACGAATTCCAATTTACTCACCGGTTATCAGGAGAGAGCCCAGGGCTGCATCTTTTAGACCAGCACTGACCCTGAAAAGTAATTCTAAGCGTTCTTACCAGTAACTTGTATTTCCTTCCATAAGAATCCATTGTGAGGTTTTCAGCAGAAAAGTTTCTAAGTGTCCATTTTTGAAACGTACAAATGTTCCTTTAAAATCAGCCGAACTAAGAATTCCGATTTACTCACCTGTTCTCAGGAGAGAACCCAGGGATGCATCTTTTAGACCAGCACTGTCCCTGAAAAGTAATTCTAAGCGTACTTACCAGTAACTTGTACTTCCCTCCATAGGAATCCACTGTGTGGTTTTCAGCAGAAAAGTTTCTAAGTGTCCATTTTTGAAACGTACAAGTATTCCTCTAAAATCAGCCGAGGTACGAATTCCGATTTGCTCACCTGTTCTCAGGAGAGAACCCAGGGATGCATCGTTTAGACCAGCACTGACCCTGAAAAGTAATTCTAAGCATTCTTACCAGTAACTTGTATTTCCTTCCATAGGAATCCATTGTGTGGTTTTCAGCAGAAAAGTTTCTAAGTGTCCATTTTTGAAACGTACAAATATTCCTCTAAAATCAGCCAAACTACGAATTCCGATTTACTCACATGTTCTCAGTCAAGAACCCAGTGCTGCATCTTTTAGACCAGCACTGACCCTGAAAATTAATTCTAAGCGTACTTACCAGTAACTTGTATTTCCTTCCATAGGAATCCATTGTGTGGTTTTCAGCAAAAAAGTTTCTAAGAGTCCATTTTTTGAATGTACAAGTATTCCTCTAAAATCAGCCGAACTACGAATTCCGATTTACTCACCTGTTCCCAGGAGAGAACCCAGTACTGCATCTTTTAGACCAGCACTGACCCTGAAAAATAATTCTAAGCGTACTTACCAGTAACTTGTATTTCTTTTCATAGGAATCCATTGTGTGGTTTTCAGCAGAAAAGTTTCTAAGTGTCAATTTGTGAAACGTACATATATTCATCTAAAATCAGCCGAACTACGAATTCCAATTTACTCACCGGTTATCAGGAGAAAGCCCAGGGCTGCATCTTTTAGACAAGCACTGACCCTGAAAAATAATTCTAAGCGTACTTACCAGTAAATTGTATTTCTTTCCATAGGAATCCATTGTGTGGTTTTCAGCAGAAAAGTTTCTAAGTGTCCATTTTTGAAACGTACAAATGTTCCTTTTAAATTAGCTGAACTATGAATTCCGATTTACTCACCTGTTCCCAGGAGAGAACCCAGTGCTGCATCTTTTAGACCAGCACTCACCCTGAAAAGTAATTCTAAGCGTACTTACCAGTAACTTGTATTTCTTTCCATAGGAATCCATTGTGTGGTTTTCAGCAGAAAAGTTTCTAAGTGTCCATTTTTGAAACGTACAAATATTCCTCTAAAATCAGCTGAACTATGAATTCTGATTTACTCACCTGTTCCCAGGAGAGAACCCAGTGCTGCATCTTTTAGACCAGCACTCACCCTGAAAAGTAATTCTAAGCGTACTTACCAGTAACTTGTATTTCTTTCCATAGGAATCCATTGTGTGGTTTTCAGCAGAAATGTTTCTAAGTGTCCATTTTTGAAACGTACAAATATTCCTCTAAAATGAGCCGAACTACGAATTCCAATTTACTCACCTGTTATCAGGAGAGAACCCAGTGCTGCATCTTTTATCCCAGCACTGACCCTGAAAAATAATTCTAAGCATACTTACCAGTAACTTGTATTTCCTTCGATAGGAATCCATTGTGTGCTTTTAAGTAGAAAAGTTTCTAAGTGTCCATTTCTGAAACGTTCAAATATTCCTCTAAAATAAGCCGAACTACGAATTCCAATTTACTCACCGGTTATCAGGAGAGAGCCCAGGGCTGCATCTTTTAGCCCAGCACTGACCCTGAAAATTTATTCTAAGCGTACTTACCAGTAACTTGTATTTCCTTCCATAGGAATCCACTGTGTGATTTTCAGCAGAAAAGTTTCTAAGTGTCCATTTTTGAAACGTACAAATATTCCTCTAATATCAGCCGAACTACGAATTCCAATGTACTCACCTGTTATCAGGAGAGAGCCCAGGGCTGCATCTTTTAGCCCAGCACTGACCCTGAAAATTAATTCTAAGCGTACTTACCAGTACCTTGTATTTACTTCCATAGGAATCCATTGTGTGGTTTTCAGCAGAAAAGTTTCTAAGTGTCCACTTTTGAAACATACAAATATTCCTCTACAATCAGCCGAACTACGAATTCCGATTTACTCACCTGTTCTCAGGAGAGAACCCAGTGCTACATCTCTTAGACAAGCACTGACCCTGAAAAGTGATTCTAAGCGTACTTACCAGTAACTTATATTTCTTTCCATAGGAATCCATTGTGTGGTTTTCAGCAGAAAAGTTTCTAAGTGTCCATTTTTGAAGCGCAAAAATATTCCTCTAAAATGAGCCGAACTACAAATTTCAATTTACTCACCTGTTATCAGGAGTGAACCCAGGGCTGCATCTTTTGGCCAAGCACTGACCCTAAAAATAATTCTAAGCGTACTTACCAGTAACTTGTATTTCTTTCCATAGGCATCCATTGTTTGGTTTTCAGCAGAAAAGTTTGTAAGTGTCCATTTTCGAAACGTTCAAATATTTCTCTAAAATAAGCCGAACTACGAATTCCAATTTACTCACGGGTTATCAGGAGAGAGCCCAGGGCTGCATCTTTTAGCCCAGCACTGACCGTGAAAATTTATTCTAAGAGTACTTACCAGTAACTTGTATTTCCTTCCATAGGAATCCATTGTGTGGTTTTCAGCAGAAAAGTTTCTAAGTGTCCATTTTTGAAATGTACAAATATTCCTCTAAAATCAGCCAAACTACGAATTCCGATTTACTCACCTGTTCTCAGGAGAGAACCCAGTGCTGCATCTTTTAGACAAGCACTGACCCTGAAAAATAATTCTAAGCGTACTTACCAGTAACTTGTATTTCTTTCTATAGGAATCCATTGTGTGGTTTTCAGCAGAAAAGTTTCTAAGTGTCCATTTTTGAAACGTACAAATATTACTCAAAAATCAGCCGAACTACGAATTCGCTTTACTCACCTGTTCTCAGGAGAGAACCCAGGGATGCATCTTTTAGACCAGCACTGACCCTGAAAAGTAATTCTAAGCGTACTTACCAGTAACTTGTATTTCCTTCCATAGGAATCCATTGTGTGGTTTTCAGCAGAAAAGTTTCTAAGTGTCCATTTTTGAAACGTACAAATGTTCCTTTAAAATCAGCTGAACTACGAATTCCGATTTACTCAACTGTTCTCAGGAGAGAACCCAGTGCTGCATCTTTTAGGCCAGCACTGACCCTGAAAAGTAATTCTAAGCGTACTTATCAGTAACTTGTATTTCTTTCCATAGGAATCCATTGTGTGGTGTTTAGGAGAAAAGTTTTTAAGTGTCCATTTTTGCAACGTACAAATATTCCTCTAAAATCAGCCGAACTACGAATTACAATTTACTCACCTGTTATCATGAGAGAACACAGGGCTGCATCTTTTAGCCCAGCACTGACCCTGAAAAGTAATTCTAAGCGTACTTACCAGTAACTTGTATTTCCTTTGATTGGAATCCATTGTGTGGTTTTCAGCAGAAAAGTTTCTAAGTGTCCATTTTCGAAACGTTCAAATATTCCTCTAAAATAAGCCGAACTACGAATTCCAATTTACTCACGGGTTATCAGGAGAGAGCCCAGGGCTGCATCTTTTAGCCCAGCACTGACCGTGAAAATTTATTCTAAGAGTACTTACCAGTAAATTGTATTTCTTTCCATAGGAATCCATTGTGTGGTTTTCAGCAGAAAAGTTTCTAAGTGTCCATTTTTGAAACGTACAAATATTCCTCTAAAATCAGCTGAACTATGAATTCCGATTTACTCACCTGTTCCCAGGAGAGAACCCAGTGCTGCATCTTTTAGACCAGCACTCACCCTGAAAAGTAATTCTAAGCGTACTTACCAGTAACTTGTATTTCTTTCCATAGGAATCCATTGTGTGGTTTTCAGCAGAAAAGTTTCTAAGTGTCCATTTTTGAAACGTACAAATATTCCTCTAAAATCAGCCGAACTACGAATTCCGATTTACTCACCTGTTATCAGGAGAGAACCCAGTGCTGCATCTTTTATCCCAGCACTGACCCTGAAAAATAATTCTAAGCATACTTACCAGTAACTTGTATTTCCTTCCATAGGAATCCATTGTGTGCTTTTAAGTAGAAAAGTTTCTAAGTGTCCATTTCTGAAACGTTCAAATATTCCTCTAAAATAAGCCGAACTACGAATTCCAATTTACTCACCGGTTATCAGGAGAGAGCCCAGGGCTGCATCTTTTAGCCCAGCACTGACCCTGAAAATTTATTCTAAGCGTACTTACCAGTAACTTGTATTTCCTTCCATAGGAATCCACTGTGTGATTTTCAGCAGAAAAGTTTCTAAGTGTCCATTTTTGAAACGTACAAATATTCCTCTAATATCAGCCGAACTACGAATTCCAATGTACTCACCTGTTATCAGGAGAGAGCCCAGGGCTGCATCTTTTAGCCCAGCACTGACCCTGAAAATTAATTCTAAGCGTACTTACCAGTACCTTGTATTTACTTCATAGGAATCCATTGTGTGGTTTTCAGCAGAAAGGTTTCTAAGTGCCATTTTTGAAACATACAAATATTCCTCTACAATCAGCCGAACTACGAATTCCGATTTACTCACCTGTTCTCAGGAGAGAACTCAGTGCTACATCTTTTAGACAAGCACTGACCCTGAAAAGTGATTCTAAGCGTACTTACCAGTAACGTGTATTTCTTTCTATAGGAATCCATTGTGTGGTTTTCAGCAGAAAAGTTTCTAAGTGTCCATTTTTGAAACGTACAAATATTACTCAAAAATCAGCCGAACTACGAATTCGCTTTACTCACCTGTTCTCAGGAGAGAACCCAGGGATGCATCTTTTAGACCAGCACTGACCCTGAAAAGTAATTCTAAGCGTACTTACCAGTAACTTGTATTTCCTTCCATAGGAATCCATTGTGTGGTTTTCAGCAGAAAAGTTTCTAAGTGTCCATTTTTGAAACGTACAAATGTTCCTTTAAAATCAGCTGAACTACGAATTCCGATTTACTCACCTGTTCTCAGGAGAGAACCCAGTGCTGCATCTTTTAGGCCAGCACTGACCCTGAAAAGTAATTCTAAGCGTACTTATCAGTAACTTGTATTTCTTTCCATAGGAATCCATTGTGTGGTGTTTAGGAGAAAAGTTTCTAAGTGTCCATTTTTGCAACGTACAAATATTCCTCTAAAATCGGCCGAACTACGAATTACAATTTACTCACCTGTTATCATGAGAGAACACAGGGCTGCATCTTTTAGCCCAGCACTGACCCTGAAAAGTAATTCTAAGCGTACTTACCAGTAACTTGTATTTCCTTTGATTGGAATCCATTGTGTGGTTTTCAGCAGAAAAGTTTCTAAGTGTCCATTTTTGAAACGTACAAATATTACTCAAAAATCAGCCGAACTACGAATTCGCTTTACTCACCTGTTCTCAGGAGTGAACCCAGGGATGAATCTTTTAGACCAGCACTGACCCTGAAAAGTAATTCTAAGCCTACTTACCAGTAACTTGTATTTCCTTCCATAGGAATCCATTGTGTGGTTTTCAGCAGAAAAGTTTCTAAGTGTCCATTTTTGAAACGTACAAATGTTCCTTTAATATCAGCTGAACTACGAATTCCGATTTACTCACCTGTTCTCAGGAGAGAACCCAGTGCTGCATCTTTTAGACCAGCACTGACCCTGAAAAATAATTCTAAGCGTACTTACCAGTAACTTGTATTTCTTTTCATAGGAATCCATTGTGTGGTTTTCAGCAGAAAAGTTTCTAAGTGTCAATTTGTGAAACCTACATATATTCATCTAAAATCAGCCGAACTACGAATTCCAATTTACTCACCGGTTATCAGGAGAAAGCCCAGGGCTGCATCTTTTAGCCCAGCACTGACCCTGAAAAGTAATTCTAAGCGTACTTACCAGTAACTTGTATTTCCTTTGATTGGAATCCATTGTGTGTTTTTCAGCAGAAAAGTTTCTAAGTGTCAATTTTTGAAACGTACAAATATTCCTCTAAAATCAGCCTAACTACGAATTCCGATTTACTCACCTGTTCTCAGGAGAGAACCCAGTGCTGCATCTTTTAGACCAGCAATGTCCCTGAAAAGTAATTCTAAGCGTACTTACCAGTAAATTGTATTTCTTTCCATAGGAATCCATTGTGTGGTTTTCAGCAGAAAAGTTTCTAAGTGTCCATTTTTGAAGCGTACAAATGTTCCTTTAAAAAAAGCTGAACTACGAATTCCGATTTACTCACCTGTTCCCAGGAGAGAACCCAGTGCTGCATCTTTTAGACCAGCACTCACCCTGAAAACTAATTCTAAGCGTACTTACCAGTAACTTGTATTTCTTTCCATAGGAATCCATTGTGTGCTTTTCAGCAGAAAGGTTTCTAAGTGCCATTTTTGAAACGTACAAATATTCCTCTAAAATCAGCCGAACTACGAATTCCAATTTACTCACCTGTTATCAGGAGAGAACCCAGTGCTGCATCTTTTATCCCAGCACTGACCCTGAAAAATAATTCTAAGCATACTTACCAGTAACTTGTATTTCCTTCCATAGGAATGCATTGTGTGCTTTTAAGTAGAAAAGTTTCTAAGTGTCCATTTTTGAAACATACAAATATTCCTCTAAAATCAGCCAAACTACGAATTCCGATTTACTCACATGTTCTCTGTCGAGAACCCAGTGCTGCATCTTTTAGACCAGCACTGACCCTGAAAATTAATTCTAATCGTACTTACCAGTAACTTGTATTTCTTTCCATAGGACTCCATTGTGTGGTTTTTAGCAAAAAAGTTTTGAAGGGTCCATTTTTTAAATGTACAAGTATTCTTCTAAAATCAGCCGAACTACGAATTCCGATTTATTCACCTGTCCTCAATAGAGAACCCAGTGCTGCATCTTTTAGACCAGCACTGACCCTGAAAAATAATTCTAAGTGTACTTACCTGTAACTTGTATTTCTTTCCATGGGAATCCAGTGTGTGGTTTTCAGCAGAAAAGATTCTAAGTGTCAATTTTTGAAACGTACAAATATTCACCTAAAATCAGCCGAACTACGAATTCCAATTTACTCACCGGTTATCAGGAGAGAGCCCAGGGCTGCATCTTTTAGACCAGCACTGACCCTGAAAAGTAATTCTAAGCGTTCTTACCAGTAACTTGTATTTCCTTCCATAAGAATCCATTGTGAGGTTTTCAGCAGAAAAGTTTCTAAGTGTCCATTTTTGAAACGTACAAATGTTCCTTTAAAATCAGCCGAACTAAGAATTCCGATTTACTCACCTGTTCTCAGGAGAGAACCCAGGGATGCATCTTTTAGACCAGCACTGTCCCTGAAAAGTAATTCTAAGCGTACTTACCAGTAACTTGTACTTCCCTCCATAGGAATCCACTGTGTGGTTTTCAGCAGAAAAGTTTCTAAGTGTCCATTTTTGAAACGTACAAGTATTCCTCTAAAATCAGCCGAAGTACGAATTCCGATTTGCTCACCTGTTCTCAGGAGAGAACCCAGGGATGCATCGTTTAGACCAGCACTGACCCTGAAAAGTAATTCTAAGCATTCTTACCAGTAACTTGTATTTCCTTCCATAGGAATCCATTGTGTGGTTTTCAGCAGAAAAGTTTCTAAGTGTCCATTTTTGAAACGTACAAATATTCCTCTAAAATCAGCCAAACTACGAATTCCGATTTACTCACATGTTCTCAGTCAAGAACCCAGTGCTGCATCTTTTAGACCAGCACTGACCCTGAAAATTAATTCTAAGCGTACTTACCAGTAACTTGTATTTCCTTCCATAGGAATCCATTGTGTGGTTTTCAGCAAAAAAGTTTCTAAGAGTCCATTTTTTGAATGTACAAGTATTCCTCTAAAATCAGCCGAACTACGAATTCCGATTTACTCACCTGTTCCCAGGAGAGAACCCAGTACTGCATCTTTTAGACCAGCACTGACCCTGAAAAATTATTCTAAGCGTACTTACCAGTAACTTGTATTTCTTTTCATAGGAATCCATTGTGTGGTTTTCAGCAGAAAAGTTTCTAAGTGTCAATTTGTGAAACGTACATATATTCATCTAAAATCAGCCGAACTACGAATTCCAATTTACTCACCGGTTATCAGGAGAAAGCCCAGGGCTGCATCTTTTAGACAAGCACTGACCCTGAAAAATAATTCTAAGCGTACTTACCAGTAAATTGTATTTCTTTCCATAGGAATCCATTGTGTGGTTTTCAGCAGAAAAGTTTCTAAGTGTCCATTTTTGAAACGTACAAATGTTCCTTTTAAATTAGCTGAACTATGAATTCCGATTTACTCACCTGTTCCCAGGAGAGAACCCAGTGCTGCATCTTTTAGACCAGCACTGACCCTGAAAAGTAATTCTAAGCGTACTTACCAGTAACTTATATTTCTTTCCATAGGAATCCATTGTGTGGTTTTCAGCAGAAAAGTTTCTAAGTGTCCATTTTTGAAACGTACAAATATTCCTCTAAAATCAGCTGAACTATGAATTCTGATTTACTCACCTGTTCCCAGGAGAGAACCCAGTGCTGCATCTTTTAGACCAGCACTCACCCTGAAAAGTAATTCTAAGCGTACTTACCAGTAACTTGTATTTCTTTCCATAGGAATCCATTGTGTGGTTTTCAGCAGAAATGTTTCTAAGTGTCCATTTTTGAAACGTACAAATATTCCTCTAAAATGAGCCGAACTACGAATTCCAATTTACTCACCTGTTATCAGGAGAGAACCCAGTGCTGCATCTTTTATCCCAGCACTGACCCTGAAAAATAATTCTAAGCATACTTACCAGTAACTTGTATTTCCTTCGATAGGAATCCATTGTGTGCTTTTAAGTAGAAAAGTTTCTAAGTGTCCATTTCTGAAACGTTCAAATATTCCTCTAAAATAAGCCGAACTACGAATTCCAATTTACTCACCGGTTATCAGGAGAGAGCCCAGGGCTGCATCTTTTAGCCCAGCACTGACCCTGAAAATTTATTCTAAGCGTACTTACCAGTAACTTGTATTTCCTTCCATAGGAATCCACTGTGTGATTTTCAGCAGAAAAGTTTCTAAGTGTCCATTTTTGAAACGTACAAATATTCCTCTAATATCAGCCGAACTACGAATTCCAATGTACTCACCTGTTATCAGGAGAGAGCCCAGGGCTGCATCTTTTAGCCCAGCACTGACCCTGAAAATTAATTCTAAGCGTACTTACCAGTACCTTGTATTTACTTCCATAGGAATCCATTGTGTGGTTTTCAGCAGAAAAGTTTCTAAGTGTCCACTTTTGAAACATACAAATATTCCTCTACAATCAGCCGAACTACGAATTCCGATTTACTCACCTGTTCTCAGGAGAGAACCCAGTGCTACATCTCTTAGACAAGCACTGACCCTGAAAAGTGATTCTAAGCGTACTTACCAGTAACTTATATTTCTTTCCATAGGAATCCATTGTGTGGTTTTCAGCAGAAAAGTTTCTAAGTGTCCATTTTTGAAGCGCAAAAATATTCCTCTAAAATGAGCCGAACTACGAATTTCAATTTACTCACCTGTTATCAGGAGTGAACCCAGGGCTGCATCTTTTGGCCAAGCACTGACCCTAAAAATAATTCTAAGCGTACTTACCAGTAACTTGTATTTCTTTCCATAGGCATCCATTGTTTGGTTTTCAGCAGAAAAGTTTGTAAGTGTCCATTTTCGAAACGTTCAAATATTTCTCTAAAATAAGCCGAACTACGAATTCCAATTTACTCACGGGTTATCAGGAGAGAGCCCAGGGCTGCATCTTTTAGCCCAGCACTGACCGTGAAAATTTATTCTAAGAGTACTTACCAGTAACTTGTATTTCCTTCCATAGGAATCCATTGTGTGGTTTTCAGCAGAAAAGTTTCTAAGTGTCCATTTTTGAAATGTACAAATATTCCTCTAAAATCAGCCAAACTACGAATTCCGATTTACTCACCTGTTCTCAGGAGAGAACCCAGTGCTGCATCTTTTAGACAAGCACTGACCCTGAAAAATAATTCTAAGCGTACTTACCAGTAACTTGTATTTCTTTCTATAGGAATCCATTGTGTGGTTTTCAGCAGAAAAGTTTCTAAGTGTCCATTTTTGAAACGTACAAATATTACTCAAAAATCAGCCGAACTACGAATTCGCTTTACTCACCTGTTCTCAGGAGAGAACCCAGGGATGCATCTTTTAGACCAGCACTGACCCTGAAAAGTAATTCTAAGCGTACTTACCAGTAACTTGTATTTCCTTCCATAGGAATCCATTGTGTGGTTTTCAGCAGAAAAGTTTCTAAGTGTCCATTTTTGAAACGTACAAATGTTCCTTTAAAATCAGCTGAACTACGAATTCCGATTTACTCAACTGTTCTCAGGAGAGAACCCAGTGCTGCATCTTTTAGGCCAGCACTGACCCTGAAAAGTAATTCTAAGCGTACTTATCAGTAACTTGTATTTCTTTCCATAGGAATCCATTGTGTGGTGTTTAGGAGAAAAGTTTTTAAGTGTCCATTTTTGCAACGTACAAATATTCCTCTAAAATCAGCCGAACTACGAATTACAATTTACTCACCTGTTATCATGAGAGAACACAGGGCTGCATCTTTTAGCCCAGCACTGACCCTGAAAAGTAATTCTAAGCGTACTTACCAGTAACTTGTATTTCCTTTGATTGGAATCCATTGTGTGGTTTTCAGCAGAAAAGTTTCTAAGTGTCCATTTTCGAAACGTTCAAATATTCCTCTAAAATAAGCCGAACTACGAATTCCAATTTACTCACGGGTTATCAGGAGAGAGCCCAGGGCTGCATCTTTTAGCCCAGCACTGACCGTGAAAATTTATTCTAAGAGTACTTACCAGTAAATTGTATTTCTTTCCATAGGAATCCATTGTGTGGTTTTCAGCAGAAAAGTTTCTAAGTGTCCATTTTTGAAACGTACAAATGTTCCTTTAAAATCAGCCGAACTAAGAATTCCGATTTACTCACCTGTTCTCAGGAGAGAACCCAGGGATGCATCTTTTAGACCAGCACTGTCCCTGAAAAGTAATTCTAAGCGTACTTACCAGTAACTTGTACTTCCCTCCATAGGAATCCACTGTGTGGTTTTCAGCAGAAAAGTTTCTAAGTGTCCATTTTTGAAACGTACAAGTATTCCTCTAAAATCAGCCGAAGTACGAATTCCGATTTGCTCACCTGTTCTCAGGAGAGAACCCAGGGATGCATCGTTTAGACCAGCACTGACCCTGAAAAGTAATTCTAAGCATTCTTACCAGTAACTTGTATTTCCTTCCATAGGAATCCATTGTGTGGTTTTCAGCAGAAAAGTTTCTAAGTGTCCATTTTTGAAACGTACAAATATTCCTCTAAAATCAGCTGAACTATGAATTCCGATTTACTCACCTGTTCCCAGGAGAGAACCCAGTGCTGCATCTTTTAGACCAGCACTCACCCTGAAAAGTAATTCTAAGCGTACTTACCAGTAACTTGTATTTCTTTCCATAGGAATCCATTGTGTGGTTTTCAGCAGAAAAGTTTCTAAGTGTCCATTTTTGAAACGTACAAATATTCCTCTAAAATCAGCCGAACTACGAATTCCGATTTACTCACCTGTTATCAGGAGAGAACCCAGTGCTGCATCTTTTATCCCAGCACTGACCCTGAAAAATAATTCTAAGCATACTTACCAGTAACTTGTATTTCCTTCCATAGGAATCCATTGTGTGCTTTTAAGTAGAAAAGTTTCTAAGTGTCCATTTCTGAAACGTTCAAATATTCCTCTAAAATAAGCCGAACTACGAATTCCAATTTACTCACCGGTTATCAGGAGAGAGCCCAGGGCTGCATCTTTTAGCCCAGCACTGACCCTGAAAATTTATTCTAAGCGTACTTACCAGTAACTTGTATTTCCTTCCATAGGAATCCACTGTGTGATTTTCAGCAGAAAAGTTTCTAAGTGTCCATTTTTGAAACGTACAAATATTCCTCTAATATCAGCCGAACTACGAATTCCAATGTACTCACCTGTTATCAGGAGAGAGCCCAGGGCTGCATCTTTTAGCCCAGCACTGACCCTGAAAATTAATTCTAAGCGTACTTACCAGTACCTTGTATTTACTTCATAGGAATCCATTGTGTGGTTTTCAGCAGAAAGGTTTCTAAGTGCCATTTTTGAAACATACAAATATTCCTCTACAATCAGCCGAACTACGAATTCCGATTTACTCACCTGTTCTCAGGAGAGAACTCAGTGCTACATCTTTTAGACAAGCACTGACCCTGAAAAGTGATTCTAAGCGTACTTACCAGTAACGTGTATTTCTTTCTATAGGAATCCATTGTGTGGTTTTCAGCAGAAAAGTTTCTAAGTGTCCATTTTTGAAACGTACAAATATTACTCAAAAATCAGCCGAACTACGAATTCGCTTTACTCACCTGTTCTCAGGAGAGAACCCAGGGATGCATCTTTTAGACCAGCACTGACCCTGAAAAGTAATTCTAAGCGTACTTACCAGTAACTTGTATTTCCTTCCATAGGAATCCATTGTGTGGTTTTCAGCAGAAAAGTTTCTAAGTGTCCATTTTTGAAACGTACAAATGTTCCTTTAAAATCAGCTGAACTACGAATTCCGATTTACTCACCTGTTCTCAGGAGAGAACCCAGTGCTGCATCTTTTAGGCCAGCACTGACCCTGAAAAGTAATTCTAAGCGTACTTATCAGTAACTTGTATTTCTTTCCATAGGAATCCATTGTGTGGTGTTTAGGAGAAAAGTTTCTAAGTGTCCATTTTTGCAACGTACAAATATTCCTCTAAAATCGGCCGAACTACGAATTACAATTTACTCACCTGTTATCATGAGAGAACACAGGGCTGCATCTTTTAGCCCAGCACTGACCCTGAAAAGTAATTCTAAGCGTACTTACCAGTAACTTGTATTTCCTTTGATTGGAATCCATTGTGTGGTTTTCAGCAGAAAAGTTTCTAAGTGTCCATTTTTGAAACGTACAAATATTACTCAAAAATCAGCCGAACTACGAATTCGCTTTACTCACCTGTTCTCAGGAGTGAACCCAGGGATGAATCTTTTAGACCAGCACTGACCCTGAAAAGTAATTCTAAGCCTACTTACCAGTAACTTGTATTTCCTTCCATAGGAATCCATTGTGTGGTTTTCAGCAGAAAAGTTTCTAAGTGTCCATTTTTGAAACGTACAAATGTTCCTTTAATATCAGCTGAACTACGAATTCCGATTTACTCACCTGTTCTCAGGAGAGAACCCAGTGCTGCATCTTTTAGACCAGCACTGACCCTGAAAAATAATTCTAAGCGTACTTACCAGTAACTTGTATTTCTTTTCATAGGAATCCATTGTGTGGTTTTCAGCAGAAAAGTTTCTAAGTGTCAATTTGTGAAACCTACATATATTCATCTAAAATCAGCCGAACTACGAATTCCAATTTACTCACCGGTTATCAGGAGAAAGCCCAGGGCTGCATCTTTTAGCCCAGCACTGACCCTGAAAAGTAATTCTAAGCGTACTTACCAGTAACTTGTATTTCCTTTGATTGGAATCCATTGTGTGGTTTTCAGCAGAAAAGTTTCTAAGTGTCAATTTTTGAAACGTACAAATATTCCTCTAAAATCAGCCTAACTACGAATTCCGATTTACTCACCTGTTCTCAGGAGAGAACCCAGTGCTGCATCTTTTAGACCAGCAATGTCCCTGAAAAGTAATTCTAAGCGTACTTACCAGTAAATTGTATTTCTTTCCATAGGAATCCATTGTGTGGTTTTCAGCAGAAAAGTTTCTAAGTGTCCATTTTTGAAGCGTACAAATGTTCCTTTAAAAAAAGCTGAACTACGAATTCCGATTTACTCACCTGTTCCCAGGAGAGAACCCAGTGCTGCATCTTTTAGACCAGCACTCACCCTGAAAACTAATTCTAAGCGTACTTACCAGTAACTTGTATTTCTTTCCATAGGAATCCATTGTGTGCTTTTCAGCAGAAAGGTTTCTAAGTGCCATTTTTGAAACGTACAAATATTCCTCTAAAATCAGCCGAACTACGAATTCCAATTTACTCACCTGTTATCAGGAGAGAACCCAGTGCTGCATCTTTTATCCCAGCACTGACCCTGAAAAATAATTCTAAGCATACTTACCAGTAACTTGTATTTCCTTCCATAGGAATGCATTGTGTGCTTTTAAGTAGAAAAGTTTCTAAGTGTCCATTTTTGAAACATACAAATATTCCTCTAAAATCAGCCAAACTACGAATTCCGATTTACTCACATGTTCTCTGTCGAGAACCCAGTGCTGCATCTTTTAGACCAGCACTGACCCTGAAAATTAATTCTAATCGTACTTACCAGTAACTTGTATTTCTTTCCATAGGACTCCATTGTGTGGTTTTTAGCAAAAAAGTTTTGAAGGGTCCATTTTTTAAATGTACAAGTATTCTTCTAAAATCAGCCGAACTACGAATTCCGATTTATTCACCTGTCCTCAATAGAGAACCCAGTGCTGCATCTTTTAGACCAGCACTGACCCTGAAAAATAATTCTAAGTGTACTTACCTGTAACTTGTATTTCTTTCCATGGGAATCCAGTGTGTGGTTTTCAGCAGAAAAGATTCTAAGTGTCAATTTTTGAAACGTACAAATATTCACCTAAAATCAGCCGAACTACGAATTCCAATTTACTCACCGGTTATCAGGAGAGAGCCCAGGGCTGCATCTTTTAGACCAGCACTGACCCTGAAAAGTAATTCTAAGCGTTCTTACCAGTAACTTGTATTTCCTTCCATAAGAATCCATTGTGAGGTTTTCAGCAGAAAAGTTTCTAAGTGTCCATTTTTGAAACGTACAAATGTTCCTTTAAAATCAGCCGAACTAAGAATTCCGATTTACTCACCTGTTCTCAGGAGAGAACCCAGGGATGCATCTTTTAGACCAGCACTGTCCCTGAAAAGTAATTCTAAGCGTACTTACCAGTAACTTGTACTTCCCTCCATAGGAATCCACTGTGTGGTTTTCAGCAGAAAAGTTTCTAAGTGTCCATTTTTGAAACGTACAAGTATTCCTCTAAAATCAGCCGAAGTACGAATTCCGATTTGCTCACATGTTCTCAGTCAGGAACCCAGTGCTGCATCTTTTAGACCAGCACTGACCCTGAAAATTAATTCTAAGCGTACTTACCAGTAACTTGTATTTCCTTCCATAGGAATCCATTGTGTGGTTTTCAGCAAAAAAGTTTCTAAGAGTCCATTTTTTGAATGTACAAGTATTCCTCTAAAATCAGCCGAACTACGAATTCCGATTTACTCACCTGTTCCCAGGAGAGAACCCAGTACTGCATCTTTTAGACCAGCACTGACCCTGAAAAGTAATTCTAAGCGTACTTACCAGTAACTTGTATTTCTTTCCATAGGAATCCATTGTGTGGTTTTCAGCAGAAAAGTTTCTAAGTGTCCATTTTTGAAACGTACAAATATTCCTCTAAAATCAGCTGAACTATGAATTCTGATTTACTCACCTGTTCCCAGGAGAGAACCCAGTGCTGCATCTTTTAGACCAGCACTCACCCTGAAAAGTAATTCTAAGCGTACTTACCAGTAACTTGTATTTCTTTCCATAGGAATCCATTGTGTGGTTTTCAGCAGAAAAGTTTCTAAGTGTCCATTTTTTAAACGTACAAATATTCCTCTAAAATCAGCCGAACTACGAATTCCAATTTACTCACCTGTTATCAGGAGAGAACCCAGTGCTGCATCTTTTATCCCAGCACTGACCCTGAAAAATAATTCTAAGCATACTTACCAGTAACTTGTATTTCCTTCGATAGGAATCCATTGTGTGCTTTTAAGTAGAAAAGTTTCTAAGTGTCCATTTCTGAAACGTTCAAATATTCCTCTAAAATAAGCCGAACTACGAATTCCAATTTACTCACCGGTTATCAGGAGAGAGCCCAGGGCTGCATCTTTTAGCCCAGCACTGACCCTGAAAATTTATTCTAAGCGTACTTACCAGTAACTTGTATTTCCTTCCATAGGAATCCACTGTGTGATTTTCAGCAGAAAAGTTTCTAAGTGTCCATTTTTGAAACGTACAAATATTCCTCTAATATCAGCCGAACTACGAATTCCAATGTACTCACCTGTTATCAGGAGAGAGCCCAGGGCTGCATCTTTTTGCATAGCACTGACCCTGAAAATTAATTCTAAGCGTACTTACCAGTACCTTGTATTTACTTCCATAGGAATCGATTGTGTGGTTTTCAGCAGAAAAGTTTCTAAGTGTCCACTTTTGAAACATACAAATATTCCTCTACAATCAGCCGAACTACGAATTCCGATTTACTCACCTGTTCTCAGGAGAGAACCCAGTGCTACATCTCTTAGACAAGCACTGACCCTGAAAAGTGATTCTAAGCGTACTTACCAGTAACTTATATTTCTTTCCATAGGAATCCATTGTGTGGTTTTCAGCAGAAAAGTTTCTAAGTGTCCATTTTTGAAGCGCAAAAATATTCCTCTAAAATGAGCCGAACTACGAATTTCAATTTACTCACCTGTTATCAGGAGTGAACCCAGGGCTGCATCTTTTGGCCAAGCACTGACCCTAAAAATAATTCTAAGCGTACTTACCAGTAACTTGTATTTCTTTCCATAGGCATCCATTGTTTGGTTTTCAGCAGAAAAGTTTGTAAGTGTCCATTTTCGAAACGTTCAAATATTTCTCTAAAATAAGCCGAACTACGAATTCCAATTTACTCACGGGTTATCAGGAGAGAGCCCAGGGCTGCATCTTTTAGCCCAGCACTGACCGTGAAAATTTATTCTAAGAGTACTTACCAGTAACTTGTATTTCCTTCCATAGGAATCCATTGTGTGGTTTTCAGCAGAAAAGTTTCTAAGTGTCCATTTTTGAAATGTACAAATATTCCTCTAAAATCAGCCAAACTACGAATTCTGATTTACTCACCTGTTCTCAGGAGAGAACCCAGTGCTGCATCTTTTAGACAAGCACTGACCCTGAAAAAAAATTCTAAGCGTACTTACCAGTAACTTGTATTTCTTTCTATAGGAATCCATTGTGTGGTTTTCAGCAGAAAAGTTTCTAAGTGTCCATTTTTGAAACGTACAAATATTACTCAAAAATCAGCCGAACTACGAATTCGCTTTACTCACCTGTTCTCAGGAGAGAACCCAGGGATGCATCTTTTAGACCAGCACTGACCCTGAAAAGTAATTCTAAGCGTACTTACCAGTAACTTGTATTTCCTTCCATAGGAATCCATTGTGTGGTTTTCAGCAGAAAAGTTTCTAAGTGTCCATTTTTGAAACGTACAAATGTTCCTTTAAAATCAGCTGAACTACGAATTCCGATTTACTCAACTGTTCTCAGGAGAGAACCCAGTGCTGCATCTTTTAGGCCAGCACTGACCCTGAAAAGTAATTCTAAGCGTACTTATCAGTAACTTGTATTTCTTTCCATAGGAATCCATTGTGTGGTGTTTAGGAGAAAAGTTTTTAAGTGTCCATTTTTGCAACGTACAAATATTCCTCTAAAATCAGCCGAACTACGAATTACAATTTACTCACCTGTTATCATGAGAGAACACAGGGCTGCATCTTTTAGCCCAGCACTGACCCTGAAAAGTAATTCTAAGCGTACTTACCAGTAACTTGTATTTCCTTTGATTGGAATCCATTGTGTGGTTTTCAGCAGAAAAGTTTCTAAGTGTCCATTTTCGAAACGTTCAAATATTCCTCTAAAATAAGCCGAACTACGAATTCCAATTTACTCACGGGTTATCAGGAGAGAGCCCAGGGCTGCATCTTTTAGCCCAGCACTGACCGTGAAAATTTATTCTAAGAGTACTTACCAGTAACTTGTATTTCCTTCCATAGGAATCCATTGTGTGGTTTTCAGCAGAAAAGTTTCTAAGTGTCCATTTTTGAAACGTACAAATATTCCTCTAAAATCAGCCGAACTACGAATTCCAATTTACTCACCTTTTATCAGGAGGGAACCCAGTGCTGCATCTTTTAGACCAGCACTGACCCTGAAAAGTAATTCTAAGCATACTTACCAGTAACTTATATTTCTTTCCATAGGAATCCATTGTGTGGTTTTCAGCAGAAAAGTTTCTAAGTGTCCATTTTTGAAACGTACAAATATTCCTCTGAAATTAGCCGAACTACGAATTCCGATTTACTCACCTGTTCTCAGGAGAGAACCCAGTGCTGCATCTTTTAGACAAGCACTGACCCTGAAAAATAATTCTAAGCGTACTTACCAGTAACTTGTATTTCTTTCCATAGGAATCCATTGTGTGGTTTTCAGCAGAAAAGTTTCGAAGTGTCCATTTTTGAAACGCAAAAATATTCCTCTAAAATCAGCCGAACTACGAATTCCAATGTACTCACCTGTTATCAGGAGAGAGCCCAGGGCTGCATCTTTTAGCCCAGCACTGACCCTGAAAATTAATTCTAAGCGTACTTACCAGTACCTTGTATTTACTTCCATAGGAATCCATTGTGTGGTTTTCAGCAGAAAAGTTTCTAAGTGTCCATTTTTGAAACGTACAAATATTCCTCTACAATCAGCCGAACTACGAATTCCGATTTACTCACCTGTTCTCAGGAGAGAACCCAGTGCTACATCTTTTAGACCAGCACTGACCCTGAAAAGTAATTCTAAGCGTACTTACCAGTAACTTATATTTCTTTCCATAGGAATCCATTGTGTGGTTTTCAGCAGAAAAGTTTCTAAGTGTCCATTTTTGAAACGCAAAAATATTCCTCTAAAATGAGCCGAACTACGAATTTCAATTTACTCACCTGTTATCAGGAGTGAACCCAGGGCTGCATCTTTTGGCCAAGCACTGACCCTGAAACATATTTCTAAGCGTACTTACCAGTAACTTGTATTTCTTTCCATAGGAATCCATTGTGTGGTTTTCAGCAGAAAAGTTTCTAAGTGTCCATTTTCGAAACTTTCAAATATTCCTCTAAAATAAGCCGAACTACGAATTCCAATTTACTCACGGGTTATCAGGAGAGAGCCCAGGGCTGCAACTTTTAGCCCAGCACTGACCGTGAAAATGTATTCTAAGAGTACTTACCAGTAACTTGTATTTCCTTGAATAGGAATCCATTGTGTGGTTTTCAGCAGAAAAGTTTCTAAGTGTCCATTTTTGAAATGTACAAATATTCCTCTAAAATCAGCCAAACTACGAATTCCGATTTACTCACCTGTTCTCAGGAGAGAACCCAGGGATGCATCTTTTAGACCAGCACTGACCCTGAAAAGTAATTCTAAGCGTACTTACCAGTAACTTGTATTTCTTTCTATAGGAATCCATTGTGTGGTTTTCAGCAGAAAAGTTTTTAAGAGTCCATTTTTGAAACGTACAAATATTACTCAAAAATCAGCCGAACTACGAATTCGCTTTACTCACCTGTTCTCAGGAGTGAACCCAGGGATGCATCTTTTAGACCAGCACTGACCCTGAAAAGTAATTCTAAGCGTACTTACCAGTAACTTGAATTTCCTTCCATAGGAATCCATTGTGTGGTTTTCAGCAGAAAAGTTTCTAAGTGTCCATTTTTGAAACGTACAAATGTTCCTTTAAAATCAGCTGAACTACGAATTCCGATTTACTCACCTGTTCTCAGGAGAGAACCCAGTGCTGCATCTTTTATCCCAGCACTGACCCTGAAAAGTAATTCTAAGCGTACTTATCAGTAACTTGTATTTCTTTCCATAGGAATCCATTGTGTGGTGTTTAGGAGAAAAGTTTCTAAGTGTCCATTTTTGCAACGTACAAATATTCCTCTAAAATGAGCCGAACTACGAATTACAATTTACTCACCTGTTATCATGAGAGAACCCAGGGCTGCATCTTTTAGCCCAGCACTGACCCTGAAAAGTAATTCTAAGCGTACTTACCAGTAACTTGTATTTCCTTTGATTGGAATCCATTGTGTGGTTTTCAGCAGAAAAGTGTCTAAGTGTCCATTTTTGAAACGTACAAATATTCCTCTAAAATCAGCCGAACTACGAATTCCGATTTACTCACCTGTTCTCAGGAGAGAACCCAGGGATGCATCTTTTAGACCAGCACTGACCCTGAAAAGTAATTCTAAGCGTACTTACCAGTAACTTGTATTCCCTTCCATAGGAATACATTGTGTGGTTTTCAGCAGAAAAGTTTCTAAGTGTCCATTTTTGAAACGTACAAATATTCCTCTAAAATCAGCCGAACTACGAATTCCAATTTACTCACCTTTTATCAGGAGGGAACCCAGTGCTGCATCTTTTAGACCAGCACTGACCCTGAAAAGTAATTCTAAGCATACTTACCAGTAACTTATATTTCTTTCCATAGGAATCCATTGTGTGGTTTTCAGCAGAAACGTTTCGAAGTGTCCATTTTTGAAACGCAAAAATATTCCTCTAAAATATGCCGAACTACGAATTTCAATTTACTCACCTGTTATCAGGAGTGAACCCAGGGCTGCATCTTTTGGCCAAGCACTGACCCTGAAAAATAATTCTAAGCGTACTTACCAGTAACTTGTATTTCTTTCTATAGGAATCCATTGTGTGGTTTTCAGCAGAAAAGTTTCTAAGTGTCCATTTTTGAAACATTCAAATATTCCTCTAAAATAAGCCGAACTACGAATTCCAATTTACTCACGGGTTATCCGGAGAGAGCCCAGGGCTGCATCTTTGAGCCCAGCACTGACCGTGAAAATGTATTCTAAGAGTACTTACCAGTAGCTAGTATTTTCTTCCATAGGAATCCATTGTGTGGTTTTCAGCAGAAAAGTTTCTAAGTGTTCTTTTTTTTTTTTTTGTAAAAGATTTTTATTGTTTTCCGCAAAACGGTACAGTACATTAATTGAAGATAGCAAAATCGTTGACCAGCATTCACCAGCATCACCCACCCCTCCCACAGTGCGCCCGCCCAAGGCCTCAATTCCAATGTCCATGCCCCAGTCATTTGCCCCCGAGACCCTCTCCTTAGTCAGTGTCAGAGGCTTCATCGTCCTGTGTCGGCGGTCGTTCACATATGCCCCCTCTGTACTTGTTCCACGCCCCCCACACTTTATTCCATTTTTGTGGACACCCCCGCCCAATGAACACCGATCTCTCGGCCAACATAGCCCTATCCATGTCCCGTCCCCACACTGACAGCAACGGTGCCGCTCCCGTACCCCATTTCTGAGCTATGTTCCACTTAGCCAGTACCATCCCCAGCGTGGCCCAGCCCTGAACCTGGTGATTAAGGTCATTGGGTTCCCACACGTTCAGTAGACATCGCCTGGGCTCCAGCACCAGTGACACTCCCCCCGACTGGGACAGCGTCCGCATCACCCGCTTCCAGTATTCTTGGATAACAGGGCATTCCCATATGGAGTGATAGAAGGTACCCTCCTCCCCGCAACCGCGCAAACAGAATGGGTGGGGCGCCCTACCTATTTTGTGCAGGGTGCATCTGGTGTAGTAGGACCGGTGCAGAATCCGGAGCTGTACCAACCGGAGCCTAGAGGGTATCCCTACCTCCCGGGGGGACGCCAGTACCTCCCTCCACTCCGGGTCATCAAAGTCTCCTACATCACTGGACCATTTCTCCCGTAGGGGACCCATAGGGTCAGGCAGGTTATTTATGAGCTTACGGTACGTGAAAGATGTGGCCCTCTTAGGCATATAATCGGTAAGCAATCTGTCCTCCATTGGTGATGCCTCCGGGACCTCAGCCCCAGGCTCTAGCTGCGACAGCAATGCATGTTTGATTTGGGTGTAATGGAACCATTCCGATGGCGCCAGCTCATATTGTTGTTGCAGGCGCGAGAAAGAGACCACTGCACCCCCATGCCACATGTCGCCCACCGTGGAAATGCCAATGTCGTCCCAATTATCAAATCCCTTACTGCGCCTAAGCCTCCAGAGCCGCTTCGTATCCCACAAAGGCGTAAGCTGTGTCAGGACTCCTCTCCACCCTAGCTTGGCCTGGGCCGCATGCCATATGGCCACAGTCTGCCTCAGGGGGCCAATTAAGTCTGGGGTGAGCCTACCAGCGTACAAGGGTGATAACATACCCCGCGTGCCAAGTATATCCCTGTCTGCTTTGAATGCTGGGTCGGATTGCGGGACGTGGAGCCACTGGTTGATGACCTTTAGCTGTGTCGCCCAATAATAAAGCTGGACGTCAGGAAGTGCTATCCCCCCGTCATACCAGCTGCGGGTTAGCTTGGACTGCGAGATACGCGCCGGCCTATTACTCCACAGAAGGCCCGTCACCTGCGCCGATATTGTACGAAAGTACGCCGGTGGTATTGGATACGGCGTGTTTTCCAGCATGTAGATGAAGCGGGGCAAGGCCATCATTTTAAAGAGTGCCGCCCTTCCCAGCAGGGTCAGCGGCAGCGCACCCCAATGGCGAATATCCCGCTTAAGACGGTCCAGTGGGGGCCGAAGATTCTTTTGGAAAAAATCTGCTTGATCCACCGTGATGTGAATACCCAAAAACTTAAATGATCCGTCTGCCACTCTAAGGGGGCAATCCGCCGGCAGCCGCGGCGGAGGTCCACTCAGCACATATAGTACAGATTTGGACCAGTTTATCGTGTACCCCGATGCCCTGCCAAAGACTTTCCAAATATTGAGTAGTGTTAGGATGGAGCGCCGCGGAGAGGCCAGATACAGCAAGACATCATCCGCGTAGAGCGAGACCCTGTCCTCCCAACCATCCGACCACCTGAGGCCCCTTATCGAAGGTTCCCAGCGTATCCACGCCGCCAGGGGCTCGAGCACCAGGGCAAATAACAACGGCGATAGGGGACAGCCCTGACGCGTGCCCCGCGTCAGGGGGAAGTCCCCGGACATATGCCCGTTAGCTGTAACATGAGCCACCGGCTTGGTGTACAAAAGCCGAATCCAGGCAATAAATTTGGGCCCAAATCCCAGATGGTGTAATACTGCGAACAAAAAGGGCCATTCGACCAAGTCGAACGCCATATGTGCATCCAGTGACAGGAGCACCGCTGGTTCCCCCACGCGATCCGCCCGAGCCAGTGCGCTGTGCAAACGCCTCATGTTGTGAGACGTACTTCTGCCGGGCATGAAGCCAGACTGATCCGGATGTATAATTTCGGACAGATGCGGTGCTAGTCTAGTCGCCAACAGCTTTGCCAGGATCTTTGCCTCCGCATTAAGTAACGAAATGGGGCGGTAGGAAGTATACTTATCCACCGGCTTGCCTGGCTTTGGGATTACCACAATGGTGGCCGTACGCTGATCAGGCGGAAGTTCGCCACTCTGCAGGCTGTCTGAAAACATGGTAAGCAAGTGGGGGGCAAGTGTCCCCACCGTCCTCTTGTACAACTCGATCGGGATGCCATTTGGACCCGCCGCTTTACCCGACTGCAATGCCCCCACCGCAGCCTGTACTTCCTCCACCGTGAGATCGGTGTCTAGAGCCGTCATGGCTTCTGGGGCCAATTTGGGCATGACTAGATCTTTAACGTAAGTCAGCGCATCCTCCATCGTCATAGAGGAAGTGGAAGAATAGACCACCTGAAAATGTCCAGCGAGGATATTCACTATGTCGCGCGGGTCAGTCGTTGCCGGACCTGTCTCTGGGCTAATCCGCGCTATCCACCTAGAACCTTTTTCTCTTCTATCCAACCATGCCAACATCCTCCCAGTCTTGTCCCCAACATCATAGATTCTGTGCCGCGTGGCCTCCAGCCGCTGCCTAGTGAGCTCCGCCAGGTGCATCTTGTATTTTGCCTGCGCCACTCGCAAGCCTCTGGAATTCGCCGGCGTCGGGTCCGCGGCCTGCTGAGCCTCCGCCGCAGCCAGGTCTAACTCCAATGACCGCAGTTCCAGACGCTTCTCGCGCTTGTGCGCCGCAATGGACGCAATAGCTTGCCCTCTCAGGACTGTCTTGTATGCTTCCCAGAGGATAGCGGGGGAGCCAACCGACGAGGCGTTCTCCTGAAAGTAGAGACTCGTCGCCTTCCCGAGCGCACTGCTGATTGCGGGGACCTGGAGATAACCCGGGTGGATGGGATAAATACGGCGTCTAGTCAGATGATAACGCGTATATTGTAGTAATATCGGGGAGTGATCCGATATGCCCCTGGGCCTAATTTCAATGCTATCCACATTCTGGAGACCACCCTCCGAACCCAGGAAATAATCTATCCTAGTCAAGCTATTGTGCACCCCAGAGTGGTACGTATACTGCTGTTGCGTTGGGTGATGGAGCCTCCATATATCTGTTAGCCCGAGGGCGTCGAAGAAACTCCCAAGGCGGGATGTCCCAGTGCAACCCACCCGCGCCGGGAAGCGATCGGTTTGGTCATCTATAACCGCATTAAAGTCTCCACCCACTATGAGTTCCCCTCCGGCAGATCTAGCAGGAAATCACTCAAAGCCAGAAGTGCAGTGGCGTGTAGGGCAGGGGGAATGTAAATCGAGACAACATTCAAGGGGCGCCCCTCCCACTGGGTGAGGATAGCCGCGAATCTCCCCGAACCGTCTGTTTTGGCGTTATGTATGATTAATGGGGACTGCTTTTTCACCATTATACCCACTCCACGGGAACCGGATGAAAATTCGGAGTGCGCTACCATCCTGTAACCCCACCTGTCCATGGCTTTACTAGCCGTGCCCGTGAGGTGGGTCTCCTGCAGCAGGACCACCGCTGGGGAGCACCTCTTAAGACTCTGGAGGACCAGACCTCTTTTGATCTTATCTCCTAAGCCACGCACGTTCCACGTGAGGAGGGAGAGAGGCAGCACCGGGGTGAGAGGGAACGCAGTGGACTGCCCTTGCGCTGCGTCAGCCATCACTGCAAGCAGAGTAAACTAAAACTAGCACTGCGGATGGGTCGGCGCTGGCCGCGCCTGGTGTGCTTGGTTCCTGTACCGTGTATTGAGACAACCATGACATCTTATACAAAAACTTCAAAACAAAACTTATGAACAACCCCTTAAACCCCCCCCACCACCCTGCCTCCCTGCCATACGGACCCCAAACTGCCCGCCTCCCCAACTCAGCAGAGTGCTCACATCCCAAACCCCAGAACAGTACTTGCGTGAGGTGGAGCGGGCGGTCCGAGGAACACCAGGAACTCCCCCTGTCCCAAAGTTCAGCTGTCCACCCGGCAAAGTACAACTGAGTAGGCACCATCCATCCCTGCAGGCCAGCAAGGTTTCGTCACCGGCAGAGGCCAAAAAGGGAAGCACTTAGCCTGTTCTCCGCTTCATCCTATGGTCGGTCCGAGTCCTCCTCCCTCAGATCTTGGGTGCCAGGGTCCTCCGTGCCACCAGTGCGCCGCTCCCGTCTATTCGAGCGCCCAGAGCTGCCCACCAGTCGCCAGCCCTCGAGCCAGTCGTGCGCCTCCTCCGGCGTTTCGAAGAACAGCGTCTTCCCGTCTGCCACCAATCGCAGCCGCGCCGGAAAGATCATGGAGTAGGGCAGCTCCCTGGCTCTCAGTTGTTTCTTGATCTCCAAGAAGCTCCTCCGCCGCGCCGCCACCGCTGCCGTGAAGTCGGGGAAGAAAGCCACCGTGGAGTTTTGTATGCGCAACGGCGGTGCCACCCGGGCTGCCTGAAGAATGACATCCCTGTCGCGGAAATTAAATATACGAGCCAGCACCGGCCGGGGAGGTGCACCAACCGTAGGCCTACCTCCGGGCACCCTGTGGGCGCGCTCCACCGTGAAGAAGGACGAGAGACCCCTGGGCTAGAGTTTAGTTCTTATTAATTCTTCCACGTACAGGTCCATGGCGAGATTCCCTTCACTTTCAGGAATTCCCGTGATTCTCACGTTGTTGCGCTGGGAGCGCCCTTCCTGATCGTCCATCTTTGCCGCCATTCGCTTGGTTTCCGCCTCTATCTGGGACACTTTTTGGAGCAAAAAAGTAGTGTCTTTTGTTAACCCGGTCGTCACTTGCTCCACTTCCGTGACTCTGGTCGCCATTTTCTGGAGATCCGCTCTGAGGAGGGGCACATCGTGGAGATGGACCCCACTGTGGTCTGCACCTTAGTGAGAGCTGCCATAATGTCCTCTAGTGTCACCTTAGACGCCCCAGCCTCGTCTCCGACCTTTGCCGCTTTCCCAGTTTTCTCCGGCGTCACAACGGCTAATTTGCCCTGCTTATGCCCACGAGTTCCTTTTCCAGCCATGGCTGGGCAAATGGACGTCGCTGCCTGTCCCCAGAGCGCCCCACCAACCAGATGGGAGAGCGGGGGCCCCAGATGGACACCCCCGGCCTCCACACAGAGCAGAGCGCAGTAAAGTCAGAGCCCCCAGCAGGCAGCACCTCCTCCCTGGACGACCAACCGCCGCAGGCTCACCGTGGAGTCAGTGGGGGCCAGAAGGGACAATCACTGCAGCACTCCTCCTACCAGGCCTCCGCTCACACAGCACAACCTCCGGGGCCCACCCAGGGGCAGCAGATCACGGGGCGCAGGACCTCGACAGCCGGGGGAACAGATATGTCCTCTCTGGTGTGCGTCGGCGCCGGCCCTCCGCCAGTGGCCGCCTCCCGATGTCTGCGAGGCAGCGTGTCAGCGCCGGGCACTCTCCCACAGCGTCAGCGTTGCGTTCAGCCTCGCTCCCCCCAGCACGGCGCCTCCAGCGCAGGGTACAGATCCGGCCGCCTCTCGGAGCCACCCGGTCCCGGACTCTCTCCTCACCGCACCCGGCCTCTGGATCACTCGAGGCCCCGGTCTCAGCCGGCGGCATAGGCCGCAGATGCCAGGCAACGCAGGACGAGTCTCCGACCTCGTAGAAGCCCCGGGGTTGCCTCAGATGGTGCCGCTGTCTTCAGGCTCACCGCCTGTGTTACTGGGGGACAGCTTGCGTAGCGGATAGTATTCCGGATAATCGGGAAGACGGTCTCACCCTCGGAGCACCGTTAGGCTGCGGCCATCTTTCCTGGCTGCTAGCCACGCCCCCGTAAGTGTCCATTTTTGAAATGTACAAATATTCCTCTAAAATCAGCCAAACTACGAATTCCGATTTACTCACCTGTTCTCAGGAGAGAACCCAGTGCTGCATCTTTTAGACCAGCACTGACCCTGAAAAGTAATTCTAAGCGTACTTATCAGTAACTTGTATTTCTTTCCATAGGAATCCATTGTGTGGTGTTTAGCAGAAAAGTTTCTAAGTGTCCATTTTTGCAACGTACAAATATTCCTCTAAAATCAGCCGAACTACGAATTACAATTTACTCACCTGTTATCATGAGAGAACCCAGGGCTGCATCTTTTAGCCCAGCACTGACCCTGAAAAGTAATTCGAAGCGTACTTACCAGTAACTTGTATTTCCTTCCATTGGAATCCATTGTGTGGTTTTCAGCAGAAAAGTTTCTAAGTGTCCATTTTTGAAACGTACAAATATTCCTCTAAAATCAGCCGAACTACGAATTCCGATTTACTCACCTGTTCTCAGGAGAGAACCCAGGGATGCATCTTTTAGACCAGCACTGACCCTGAAAAGTAATTCTAAGCGTACTTACCAGTAACTTGTATTTCCTTCCATAGGAATACATTGTGTGGTTTTCAGCAGAAAAGTTTCTTAGTGTCCATTTTTGAAACGTACAAATATTCCTCTAAAATCAGCCAAACTACGGATTCCAATTTACTCACCTTTTATCAGGAGGGAACCCAGTGCTGCATCTTTTAGACCAGCACTGACCCTGAAAAGTAATTCTAAGCATACTTACCAGTAACTTATATTTCTTTCCATAGGAATCCATTGTGTGGTTTTCAGCAGAAAAGTTTCTAAGTGTCCATTTTTGAAACGTACAAATATTCCTCTAAAATTAGCCGAACTACGAATTCCGATTTACTCACCTGTTCGCAGGAGAGAACCCAGTGCTGCATCTTTTAGACAAGCACTGACCCTGAAAAATAATTCTAAGCGTACTTACCAGTAACTTGTATTTCTTTCCATAGGAATCCATTGTGTGGTTTTCAGCAGAAAAGTTTCTAAGTGTCCATTTTTGAAACGTACAAATGTTCCTTTAAAATCAGCTGAACTACGAATTCCGATTTACTCACCTGTTCCCAGGAGAGAACCCAGTGCTGCATCTTTTGTACCAGCACTCACCCTGAAAAGTAATTCTAAGCGTACTTACCAGTAACTTGTATTTCTTTCCATAAGAATCCATTGTGTGGTTTTCAGCAGAAAAGTTTCTAAGTGTCCATTTTTGAAACATACAAATATTCCTCTAAAATCAGCCGAACCACGAATTCCAATTTACTCACCTGTTATCAGAAGAGAAGCCAGTGCTGCATCTTTTAGACCTGCACTGACCCTGAAAAGTAATTCTAAGTGTACTTACCAGTAACTTGTATTTCTTTCCATAGGAATCCATTGTGTGCTTTTAAGTAGAAAAGTTTCTAAGTGTCTATTTTCACAAACTAAAATTATTCCTAAAAAATCGTCTGTATGACTTAAACACATTCATTCAACTGTTTACAGGATCCACCACTGAGTAAGAAAAAGTAACGATCACACTACTTACCTGCTCAGTGAATTTTCTGCCATAGGATAAGATTGGTGATTCTATGTGAAAAATTTTATAAGTGTCAACTTTTAAAATACAGTTATAATCTTTAAAAATCAAAACTGTAACCAAACCACTTTTACTCGACTGTTTACAGGAGATGTCCAAGGACTGAATCTAGCATCCAGTCCTGTGGTTAGAAACGTAATCCATAAAGTAACTAATTGCATTTGACTAGAAATTCACATTCAGCTCAATGTTGCTTTGTGTTTGAAATTGTGTTACCTATTGCAACAACTGTAACTACTGTACTTAAAAGTCTATTGCCTATTTGCAAAGTATTTAAACTCAAGTAATTCATTCTGAGAAAGTATATTTTGCATTGTAATGTATAATGTAAATAAAAAAGAAAATATCTAAAAATAAACAGTTTAACCAAGGTAGTAAATCGGTATAAAAAAAATCAGTATAACAATTAATACATAAAAAATTGTCATTTACAAAACCTTTGAAATTCACTGAAAAAACCTTAGGTTTCAGGCCTGATATAGTTAGGAATTAGCATTTAAAAAACCTTTGCAATTCACTGAAAAAACCTTAGGTTTCAGGCCTGATATAGTTAGGAATTAGCATTTAAAAAACCTTTGAAATTCAATGTAAAAAACATAGGTTTCAGGCCTGATATAGTTAGGAATTAGCATTGAAAAAACCTTAGAAATTCACTGAGAAAACGATAGGTTTTAGGGGTGTTATAGTTAGCTGGACATTTCACTCGAACAAAACCATTGAAATTCCCCCATTATAGTTAGTTCAGCTAACTATAACTCGCGCGCCCGCAATGCACTGCTGATGACGTCACATATAACATCACTCATGACATGGTCAGTGACATCACTCATGACATCACTGATGACATCTCAAATGACATCACTGATAACATCACGGATGACATCATCCAGTGAATGTGAGTTTTTCTGAAAATTACATATGTTTATCTCAAGGTCGATGGAAGAATAAATGGGTATATAAGTGTCTAAATGGATGATTTGTTTTTGAAAAATTGATTGTATAACTGACTGATTAAGGGTATCTTAGTGAATACATGGCTTAGTGAGTAATGTTTAAATATGGAAATATCTGTATCAGTCTCTCACTTTGTGTATAAGTGGCTGCATGGGTTGGTGAGTAGCTACATGAGTGTCTATATAGGTTATTAGTTGGTTCTTTGAGTATCAGTATGAGTGTCTGTATGGTTCGTTGGTGGTTATTACGTAGTGCATAGGTGCATGAATGAGTGACTCACTGTTTGTATGTGTTGAAGGCAGCATGTGTGCAGGACTGTATGGGTGGATGAGTGTGTGCATGGGTGTGTTATTGAGTGAATGACTGTCTCAATAGTGTCTTTATGAGTAACTACATATGTTTTAAACTAGTATATGTGACTATTGGTGTATATAAGTGAGTATATGTGAGAGTGAGAGATTGGATGAGTTCCTGTATGAATAAGTATGTGTTTCTATCAGTGATTGTTTAAAATACTAAGTATGTGTAAGTTTCTGTAGAAGTAAGTGTGGTGGTGTGTGTATAACTGTATATGCAAGTAAATGGATGTTTGATTCTTTATTAGCATGAGTGACTATGTGTGTGAGTAACTCTATGGATGAGTGGCATTGTGTAACAGGATGTATAGGTGTATGAGTACATATGATGAGTGAGTACATGTATGAGCGACTGTATAGGATTGTTGGTGAATGAGTGGATGTGTATGTGGATCTTAGAATTACTGAATAGGTTGTTGTAACTGGTATTGGTATATCCATTATTTTGAAAATGTTAGTTTCTATTTTTGAATGTGTGTATCAAAGGTTATATTGGGGGAGAGGAGGTCTGCCACTCTATCACAAGGATGATGTCATCAGTGATGTCATCAGTGATGTCATTTGAGATGTCATCAGTGATGTCATGAGTGATGTCACTGACCATGTCATGAGTGATGTAATATGTGACGTCATCAGCAGTGCATTGCGGGCGCACGAGTTATAGTTAACTGAACTAATTATAACGGGGGAATTTCAATGGTTTTGTATGAGTGACAGTCCAGCTAACTATAACGCCCCTGAAACCTATGGTTTTTTCAGTGAATTTCTAAGGTTTTTTAAATGCTAATTCCTAACTATAACGTGCCTGAAACCTATGGTTTTTTCAGTGAATTTCAAAGGTTTTTTAAATGCTAATTTCTAACTATGCCTACAGAGATAGGACAGGTGAAGAAAGAAGAAAAAACACACAGAAAGAAAAAAAGAAATGCAGAAAGAATCAACAGAAGTCCTCAAAGACGAAGAAAAGTGCAGGAAGAAGGATAACATGCAGAAAGAACAAACAGAAGAGCAGAAAGAAGCCTTGTTGCAAAATCATGCTGTACCCTCAACTTTTTCAGACGGATACTGGTGGTAACTGAGTCTGACTAACCAGTCCTAGAGCCAGTGCTATGTTAAAAGACACTCAGACTACAGTGAAAACACCTACATACACTAGGGAACACTATGCGTTGGGTTCCCCCTGTGATTGGCATGACCTCCTCTGTAAGCCCCTAGTATATAATAGGGCAGGGGATTAAAACTACCTCTTAAAACGCGCCACAGGGCGTGTTTGCACACGTCACCTCAGACCCCGTCCCCTCCCTTCCCCATTGTGTAAACACACCCTGTGGCCGTTTTAAGTTTTAAGGGTCCCCTAGGGTCCAACTAGACCACTAGGTACCTCCAGTAAGCGCCACAGAGCTGCGTTGCAGAGAGATGTAAAAAGTGGCACGGCCTGGACCACCTCTCTGCAATGCAGCTCAGTGGCGCTTACTGGAAGCACCTGGTGGGCTAGTTAGCCCCCAGGGGCCCTCAGGATTGAAGGGGAATTATTTCCCCAACTTAAAATGCGTCACAGGGCGTGTTTGCAACCGTCACCTCAGGCCCCGTCCCCTCCCTTCACCACTGTGTAAACGCGCCCTTTGGCCATTCTAAGTTGAGAGATTAAGTCCCCTTGAATTCTAAGGGTCCCTAGGGTCAAACTAGCCCACTAGGTACCTCCAGTAAGCACCACAGAGCTGCGTTGTAAAAAGGGGCGTGGCCTCCGAACACCTGTCTGCAACGCAGCTCCCTGGTGCATACTGGAGATACATGTTGGGCTAGTTGGTCCTCAGGGACCCTCAGTATTGAAGGGGAATGAATTCCCCAACTTACAACTGGCCAGGGGGCGCGTTTGCAGAGTGCTGCAAGGAGGGGGCATGGCCTCCGGCGCAATGCCGGTCTTTTATTTTTTTAAGAAGGAGGGCTGTGTGGCCCCCTTTCTTTTTCTAATTTATTGGCCCTGGGGACCCCATCCCCCAGGGCCTGCACCCTAATTGTTTTTGTTGAAAAAAATTAATTTGGCCCTCCCAAGGCCTTAATCGGACCCGGGGACCCCAACCCCCGGGTCATGGACTTTTTAAAAAAAAAAATCTTTAGGAGGGGCGCTGCATTGCCCCCCTCCTCAGGCCACTTATGGCCCCGGGGACCCCATCCCCCGGGGCCGGCCTTTGTTTTTTATTATTTAAAAAAAATATATATTTATAGAAACACCTAGGACATGCTGGACAAACCGTATGTACCTATCACCATGACGATTTGCGTGATATTCATTAAAAGGCGACTATGCATACAATGAATCCACGTGGAATGTATTTACACCACTAGTGAAGCTCTGACGTGTCTGACGCCCTACTGTGCCTAATCCCGGCGCCCCCGCCGGTGGGTACTCTCCAAGTAGACACCCTTGTCGTTTATTTATACAAACATGGGTAGCTATTGACGGGCACATTTAATACACACGCACACCAAGCCATTCAAAGGGGATTCGACAAAAATTCGACCAAACTATGCAGGAAACCCCCCTCACGGTTAATAAAACACACATCCACCGCCATATGTGTAATACTTTTTATTTTACTCTCTGGAAAGGAGACGAACCTCACTTGAGTGTCACAGCGTGCCCCTGGCTGAGCCCAATGCTGTGTTACACCCACCAGTGCCCGCCGAGTGCCACACACCTCTGTGTTGTATTCCACCAGCTAGTGCGTATGCTATGACACTCTCTAGCCCATGTGCACTGTAACACCACCCTGTGAATATGTCATGCCACATTTGCCTTCGCACGGGTTATATTGCCCCATCTAACGTGGCTTCCTCGATGCCTATGTTATAACGCACAGCGCTATGCCATACATATTACAATCTGGGATCCATATCTTTGTCACAGTGCATATGCAACGTTACACTCCCCAGCACATATTTTATATTACAACTTTAGAGACTAGTTAGGTTACACCACACTGCCCTGTGCATATTACACTCCAAGGCGCATATCGCATAGCACGCGCTAGTGCCTGTGCTATCTCACGTTCTCCAATGAATCTGTCATTGCGCACAATGTATTGCATATTATATTTCACGCCCCAGTTCATCTTATATCACACTTTTTGGTGCATAGTTTATACCATATACTATATCTAGTTTCAATTTTCAATCGTGCTCTCAGGACTATGTTCTATATAACACTGCGTCCACCTACCCTTTTCACGGGCATTACATTTTGCGATGGGGTGGAGGGTCAGGGGGTGTTTCTGCAAAGTGAGCCCTGAGTCACAGTCACAAACGTCCTCTTCTTCCTGAATAAAAGTGAGATTATGCTGCATACTAGTTCATATTTTAAGTAGTTCGCACAGACACACATTTTAAAAACAATAAAGTTCCTAATACCCACCTTCTCTGAACAGTTAGCTTGCTGCCCCATCCACCTCCTCCCTATCCTCCGTTGTCTGAATCCATGGACAAGTCTCCTCCCTCCTGCCATGCATGGTCTGATGTGCTGCCACTGCCCTCCATTTAGCATGATGTACCAGTCCACTCCTCCTGCCCTACATTGCCCAATTCTATGGCCCATCATTGACCTCCTGCTTAGCCTCTGTGCTTAGCTTGCTGCCCCTATTCTCCTTCCCCCTGCCCTCCGATGTCTTTGTGCATGCCCCTGCTCCATCCTTTTTGCCCACCATGTTCCATGGACCTGCCACTCCTATCTACTCTGAGTGTTCTGTTGAGCTGCCACTCCCCTCCCACCTGCCTAGCATTGTCAGATGACTGTAACCTGTCCCTGCCACCTCCACCCTGCCTGTCCACATGCCATGCCTCTGTCCCCTTCCTCCTGTCCTTGATGGTCCATTTTACTGCCACACCCTTCTGCCCTCCCTGGTCTGTTGTGCTGCAACTGCTCCTGCTGCCTGCCCCGCGCGGTCTGTTGTGAGTCCCCTTCCCCTGAACTCTCTTGTCTGTGCCCAGGTCCTGACCCTCCCTTCTATCCTCCATGGTCCTTTGTGCATGCCCCTGCACCCTCCTTCTTTCCCATCATAGCCATTGTGCTGCCACTAAACCTCCCGCTTGCCATGCATGGCCTTCTGTGCTGCTATGGCCCCTCCCACCTTCCCTGTGTGGTCAGCTAGCTGCCCCTGACCCCCTCCCACCTTCCCTCCATGGTCGGTGTGTATGCCATCATAGTCTCATTGTTGCTCTCCATGGTGTGTCTTGTTTCTAGTGCCCATCCTGCCTGACCTCCATGGTCATATTGCTGCTCCTGCCCCCTTGCCCTCAGCCCTCTGTTTCCATGTGCAGACCCCTATTCCCTCCCTCCTGGCTTGTCAGTTCCATTGTAATGCTTCTGATCCGTCCCTCCTGCCCTTTTTTTGGTCTGTTATGCTGCAGCTTTCTCTCCTGTCTGTCCATTATGGTCAGCTAGCTACTGAAGAGCCAGAACCTTTTGGGTCTGGCGGCGCAGGGTATGCCCAAGTCTCCGGAGTTCACCTGCTTAGCTACACAGAGACACGGGACACTCTGTCGGCGTTAGAAGATCAGATTTATTTAGCTGCAGCTAGTACAGTTATCCTAGAAGTACACAAAGTAGGTTCTCAGGAGACTGCCACTTCACTCTGTGGCGCACAGGGTTTTATACTGTATAGAGTTCGTATACACTGTCCAAAAGCACTCCCAAAACACACAGAAAGAGCCAATAAGAAAAGTTAGAAAACAGGATGGAAACAAGTTGGAAAACAAAAGTGTCAGATGACTCGAAGAGACCTCTCCTCCAACTATGTTTGTCACACCTCCCTCAAGTTAATTTATTAATGTATTGGTAACTAACTTGCAGGTGGCGAGATACGTTTGTGTGTGTTGGAGGACAGTTGTGAAACGAGAGAATGCTAGCAGAAGACAGTGAAGGCCAGACGATAAGATAAGGTCAGGAAAGAATAGTGTGAGCCAACAGATAGTTGAGACGGGGATTAGAAAAGCCAGACAGGGATTAGTGTACTCGGCTAGTTCTAACACCAGCTTTGTAAATAGAGGCAGAAGGCGTATTTCGACACCAGGCTGCCTGAGTGATGGCAACATAAAATGGCGGCGGAGCACAAAATGGCGGGTTGCTTCGATCGCGATCAGAAATCGAAGTTCCTCAGACCCTCCTTTTGCCAGAACTCAGGCAAAATAGACTCCTGCTAATCTGAGTCCACGTCGATAGCCATGAGGTCATCGAGCTGTTGCTGTAACATCATTCTTATGTTCTCGGTTACTTGTGGTTTGGGTTTTGGGATGCACATAGTAGCACAGAGGTCACAGATAGCGGGACCACAGTGCATACAAAGGCAACAGGAGAAAATAATGGTCAAGATTATACCAAGAAACGTCAATGCTTTCCAACCCCATTTAGACAGTAGTCCCCAAAACCACTCCGTTAAAGACCAATCTCCTTCGTCCTGATGAATAGACTCAGAGATTATGTGCAACTTGGAGATAGCTTGGTATACTGTCGGAGCGTCATTAGGTATGAAAATACAGCAACTTGACCCGATCAGTTTGCACACTCCACCACGATCGGCAAGAACAAAATCTAAGGCAACTCGATTTTGTAATGTCATAAGACGATCCGCCTGTAGTTCTGCCATGATGTTACTTAAGGCACCTACAGTGATGTCTATTGTAGTCTCTATGACACGGACTAGTTGCCTTATATTTCTGCTGTTAGCCATTGGACCCCAGAAGGGAAGAAATCCTTTAAGGAAATCTCCTCTCTCTAGTCCTGCTGTGTCCTTTGAATCAATAATCCCTCTGCCGTATCGGGTTCGATGATGATTGGCGGAAGCGGTGTAAGTAGAGGGAAGAAGAAAAGCTATATAACAAGTACCAGAGAAACCCGTTGGTAACCAAGTATAAGCCCTATTATAGCAGATGAAATAGGTGCCTTGAGATGGCACTATAGGAGGCAAGTTCTGAGAGGAATAAACGTACGTGTGGGAGCAGTTATTCCTTTGTATAGAGTCAGAAGAGCGATCGTTTATCTGTAAGCAGAAGTTGCCCTGATGTGGTATAGTCCAAATCGGCGAGGACTTTCCTTTTCTAACTTTACTACTAAGACTAGACATATATTGGGTGACGTTCCAGTTAGTGTACGCTTTTCTTTCATCAATGGAGATTTTACTAATTTCCATGATTTTAGCCATAGCTACCATTCCCTTAATCAAAGAACTATGACTAAATTCTGGATCACTAACATGTGAACTAACGGATCGTCTGAATTTGCTTTGATAAGCATTGGAGAAAATGACGAAGTAAGCCCAAGCAGAACCCTCATAAGAAAACGGGAGAACTAAATATGGCATTCCTTTCCCTGCGGTGTGTGGCATAAGTCCACACACCCAACAATCAGTCGTATTGACCACTAACTGATGCTGATGTAATAGCTGGATAAAGGAATTGTTATAATATTCAGTTCTTCTAATGAGTTCATGTGGGGGAAGAGTATGAAAGAGATGTGGAGAGATAGTAGAAGAAGACAAAGAGGAAGAAGAGGAGACAACTTTTGGCTGCAAAGCATAAATAATCCAACCAACAAATGCCAAAACAATACACAATTATATAATGATACATAAAGTTATGCTGAAACGACTGTACATTATTTTACAGGATGCTTTCTTCATTTCTTCTTTTCTCTCTCTTTTGCCTAGTGTAGTTTCCATCTTACTAATGGATGCTCACGGCAATCTTCCTCAATCGCTAAATCACGATTGTCTACCGTCTTATGACACTGTAGGTCCTGCAGGCCTATTGCCACTAATCAGGTCGTGATCCAGACTCCTACCGTGACCCTGCAACCGGGACAGAATACTACACAAGAGAGAAATTTTAAGTGTTCTTTTGTCTAGGTCTTAAGTAACCCTGGGCGAGACACTACGCTTCGCCCACGTAGTGTACGTAGCGCTGCCTGCTTCGCAGTTTTCGAAGTAGGCAAAGCAGGCTAGCGCTACGCATACCCAGGGCGAAGCGTGGCTGCCTGCCGCCGCCACCCGCCTCCCGCCCACCCTCCTTTTAAATCAAACCCCCGCATTTACAATAAATACAAAAGTAAAGAAACTTACCTGAAGCGCGGCGTCTCCGGGGCTCCCTCTTCCATTTCCAACTTCTTCTGACAAATGCGCATGCGCGGACACCGGCGCATGCGCATTTCTTGCGAGAAATGCGCATGCGCGGGCGTCCACGCATGCGCATTTGTCAGAAGAAGTTGGAAATGGAAGAGGGAGCCCCGGAGACGCCGCGCTTCAGGTAAGTTTCTTTACTTTTGTATTTATTGTAAATGCGGGGGTTTGATTTAAAAGGAGGGCGGGCGGGAGGCGGGTGGCGCGTAGTAGGGCTACGCGAAGGACGTAGTGTGCGTAGATTTGGGCACACTACGTGCTGCTTCACGTAGCCCCACTACGCCCACCCTTAGTCTTAAGTCGTATCGTTCCTTCCCCGGAACACTCTGGTCTTGGAACAATGTTCGTGGGTTAGTCGTATCCAAGCGACGATGTGATGGAATTGCTTCCTGTAAAATGTCATCGTCCTCTTTCTCAGACAGTGTCCCGTTCAGGTGTGCACCGCTAAAAGGCATGAATCGTGGTATCTTTTCACTCTCACAGTCACCAGTACCCCTGCGTACCCATTGATCGTAGGGCAAAGGCAAAGGCACTTTCTTACAATGCACACCATGAATCCAATTTTTCTTTCCTTCGACTTTAACTGCTGTTCTCGTGGTTAACAAAACCATCCGGGGCTCTCGCCATCTGGGTTCCAAATTGCTTGTCCTCTGGAAATTCTTAACGCAGATCCAGTCCCCTGGTCGGATGGAATGACCTGGGTCTGTGGAAGCCTTCGGTAGAGCACTTTGAACCTGTTGATGGAGAACACGCAATTTAGTCGTAAGATCATGCAGATAGTCAATCAACATTGGATATGGCAAGTCTGAGTATTTCTTAGGGCGAGGGACTCCCCATACATTGGCTGGACGTCCAAAAACCACCTCGTAAGGGCTAAGTCCCAAACGAGAGTGTACTGCAGTTCTTGTGGATAGCGGAGCTAATGGCAAAGCATCGGGCCAATTGAGTCCTGTACTCGCTTGAACCTTTGCTAATTTTAACTTCAAGGTTCCGTTGTAACATTCTACTAAACCCGCTGACTGTGGATGATTTGCCGCATGAAACTTTTGCTTGATACCAAGACCTGCACAAACTTTCTGCATAACTTGGCCAACAAATTCGCTCCCATTGTCACTCCAGACAATGCGCGGCAAACCAAATCTGGGGAAGAATTCTTTTAGAAGGATTTTAGCTGTGGATAAGGCTGTGTTGTCCTTTAGAGGGTATGCTTCTATCCATCTTGAAAAGGCACATACTACCACCAGAACATATTTGAGGTTGTTGCATCGCTCCATATGAATATAATCGATCTGCAACACCTCAAATGGATATGTCGGAGGAGCAAAGTGACCCGCTGGAGTTGGGGTTCCCTTTCCCGGGTTGTACATTAAACAAACAATACAGTGTTTTACTAAATTGTCTGCACATTTTGGGATACCCTCATTCTGCCACACTGGAGCCAGAAGTTTACAAATACCTTTTGCACTTAAGTGGGCTGGACCATGTGCCATAGTAACCACTGGGAGAACATATGCATCTGGTAACAACCAACGTTGATGTTCAGATAATTCCACCCAACAGCCCATCTCATCTAACATTCCCGTACTTTCTTTCCACTTGCTTATCTCCCTCTCTGAAGCCTCTTTCTGAATCGCTTTTACACTTTCCACTGTATTCTCATACATTCCTCTCTCTCTGACCCAATTCGCAGGACCTGCCACATACATTCGACTTGTTGAATCTCTCGCTGTCTGCTTTGCTATTTCGTCTGCAAATGCATTTCCTCGACCAACATCACCCGTAATCTTTTTGTGTGCACTACACTTCACGATCGCTATCTTGGTGGGTAAGGCAAGTGATTCAAGGAGATCAGTCACTAACTGACCATGTTGTATTTTGGTGCCATGTGAAGTGAGAAAACCCCTTTCCTTCCAGAGATGCCCAAAGTTGAACGCTGCACCAAAAGCATATTGACTGTCGGTGTACACGTTCACTCTTTTCCCTTTTGACAATACACAAGCTCTCGTGAAAGCTATCAATTCTGCTGCTTGCGCTGAATTGTGTCTAATGCGTGCAGTTTCCACAACTGTATGTAAAGTAGTTACAGCATAGGCTGAAACTGTATCTCCATCAGGCATTTTAAAACAGGAACCGTCTACCCATAGAGTTCCATCCGGATTCTCTAGCGGTGTGTCTCTTAGGTCAATTCTTCCTCTTGTCTCTTCCTCAATACGGAAGTAACAATCATGCTGTTCCTCAACATTTTCCTCATCTGGAAGGGGCACCAAAGTAGCTGGATTCAGGGTATTACATCGTTTGATGTGTACGTGACTAGCCAAAAGTGGCAGCTCGTATCCAGTTAGACGAGCACTCGTAAGATGCTGTGTTTTCGTTCTGTTTAGTAGAGTATCCACTGCATGTGGTACCATGACAATGAGAGTGTTATCCAACACCACTCCAGCAGACTGTCGGATAGAAATTGCTGCTGCTGCTGTCGCTTTGAGACAACTGGGCAATGCTTTAGCTACAGGATCTAACGTAGCCAAAAAATAGGCACATGGCCCCTGTTTGTCTCCAAATTGCTGTGTCAAGACTGACAATGCACAACCTTCTCTCTCATGAACATAGAGCGTAAAAGGCTTAGCGTAATCTGGGGTGCCTAGTACAGGAGCAGAACAGAGAGTGGTACGTAAGTCAGTGAAACTCTTTTGGCACTCATCAGTCCAAGGAAGGGGCTGAGGTGTATCTTTTAAAGTGAGTGCCAACACAGGTTTGGCTATTATAGAGAAGTTAGGGATCCACTGTCTGCAATAAGAAGTAATACCCAGAAAGGCACGTACTTCCCTTTGTGTGGATGGTACAGACATTCGCGTAATCGCCTGAATTCGTTCTGGTGTCAATCGTCGTCCCTCCTTTGATAGGATATGACCCAAGTAGGTAACCTCTCGACAAACATATTGTAGTTTGGAAGGTGAGACCTTGTGATTCAGTTTAAATAAATGGTGTAACAATGCAACAGTGACATCTTTGCAGATATCTTCCGAATCAGCGGCGACTAACAAGTCATCCATATACTGGATGAGAGCAGCACCAGACGGCAAATGAAAAGTATCAAGATGACATTTTAAAGCTTGGCTGTAAATAGAGAGACTTTCACAATAGCCTTGAGGTGCGCGCTTAAACCGGAAGCTTCGGCCTCCAAGGGAGAAACCAAAAATGTCCCTACTCTCTTCTGCAATGGGAATACAAAAGAAGGCATTCTTTAGATCAATAACAGAGAACCAAGTCGCTGTGGAAGGTATCATCGTCAACAGAGCAGTGATATCTGGAACAACAGGAAATTGTGGGACAACAATTTTGTTTACTTCCCGCAGATCAATTACGAAACGATACACAGGAGGCTGAGAAGGATCAGTGCGTTTAAGAACAGGAAGAATAGGACTATTGCATGTGTTACCTCTTGTTTCTTCAACCACACCCTTCTGAATCAAGTCATGAATGATTCCCAAAAGCGCTTTCTCACCTTCAGCAGAAATTTTATACTGTGGGATGCGCGGTAATTCAACATTGGACTTGAGAGTGACAACATAAGGTGGTATCTCAAGACAACCCACATCGTTCGGACCCGTGGCCCAAAGCGCTGCTGGAAGAGAAAGTAATTCAGGTGGAAACTGATCTCTGGATAAATACATTAGGGAGACCAATTTCTGTCCTAAAGTAAGATGTGCGCCAGAAGGAGAACAATATATTGTAGCATGCATTCTTTTCAATAGGTCTAGACCCAACAGATTCTCACCACAACCATTTGTCAACAGAAGTGGAGCTTCCAAATCATAAGGACCAACTGGAATAGGCAAAGGGCAAGAAACGGGATTGCGAACAGGGGCGCCAGAAAATCCTACAGAAACATTCGTTAAGCCAGACAAAGGTGCCCCAGGGAGTTTAGAATGAATGATAGAACTTCTCATTGCCCCAGTATCCAGAAGAAATGGCTCTGAAACACCCATTGTAGTGACGTTAACATAAGGACCATTCTGATCTACTGGAATCGACACAACTCCCTTACTTTGTCCATGGCTGTCCTAGTTAGCATGAAGACTTTCATTCTCGCCTTCAATATAATGCTCTTCATTGTAATACTGAGTAGACCTCACATTTTGCTGATCAAAGTAGTTCATGGAATTGAGAGAAGGAAGGGCACGTTGTTCTTGAGTCAACACACTCCGACCTCTACCTCTGTTTGCTGACTGGAGGCCAGCACGACCTCGTGGAGCAGATAATGCTCCATTTCGCTGCAATAAAACCGGACAACTATTCTTAAAATGACCTTCCTCTCTACAATAGGTACATTGATTAGGACCTAGCAAAGGTCGCGGAATATATGGCTCAGGTTTTTGATACAACCTCTGAAACTGCGGAGGCTGTTAAAATTGAGGCTGAGCATGACGTGGCGGATAGGCTTGTTGCAAGAGAACCTTCGTTTTTAATTCTTTCATCTTTTTCTCTTGCTTTTCTTTTTCTTCTTTTTCCCTATTCTCATAATATTGCGCAGTAGCCAATATCTGGGCAGAAGAAGAAATATCCCATGAACTTTCTGAATCTTTTAATTTGTGTGACAGCTCGGGAAGCAAATTGAATACAAATTTGTCCACAAACAATCGCTGTCCACCTTCTGTAGCCATATCTTGACCACTGTGGTCGATAAATGTCTCCTCGAAACGAGTAAAGAAATCAGAGACACTTTCATCTTTCTTTTGTTTGCATGCTGCTAGTTTATCCCAATTAACTCTCAATGCAGGCATTATAGTTTTCATTAACGTAATGATCCTACCAGGGAGTTCAGAGATCAAAGCGTCAGGCTTTGCGCCACCCACTTGGTCTCTATCTGTAGTAGTTATAACATCCCAAGTAGCACCTAGTTCCTGCGCGTGATCCTCTCTACGAATCTTAGCCCATATTGTCTGTGGGACTAAATTTCCCATTAGCATATCAATATCTGCTAAGTTCAGAATGCAAGCATCAACTGTCTGCGATAATTCTTTATAATAACCTGCAGGGTTTTTACGAGGATCCGGTAGAGTCTGCTTAAGGGCCAAGACTTCAGATCTCTTCCAAGGGACATGTACCCATATACGTTGGAAATGAGCAGGAATAGCTGCATTAGCACCTACTGCCGCAACCTCTTCCTTCCATACTGGAGGAACCTCTCTCATAGGATAATTTTTCAACGTCAGTCTAACCGACGGATCAGAATCAAGAAAAGTCTGAGAGAACAACAAGGATCTATAAGAAATAAGTGTCCTTACAGCTTTCTCAATTTTGGAACCCACAAAAAGACCTTTTTCAAAATCAGTCTGAACATTTAACAGATATTGGGGGATCGGACTCGAACTCACTTCTTCCCATTCTTTAATGAGAGTGTCGCACATTACATTAAAAACATATCTTTGCGTAGGCGCATTCCATTGCGAAAAGGTAGGCATAATATCAAGCACACTGTATTGTGGACCCTTCTTGATCCATCTTCGTGCAAGAGAGTACAACCTCTCTCGTCCCTCAAAATCTGGGAACTGACTACGAGATTGCCTTCGAGCAAAAGCCGGAGACACATTTAAAACTTCAAAGAAAGGAGATAGAATACCAGTGACAGTGTCTGTGAGACGCTTACGCACAGACGGAGAATTAGACATAAGAATTGGAGACAGAGTATTAGGAGAATTCTCAGAAGAAGAACTAGTAATTGCAGGAGGAGCAGAAGGCAAAGGAGATCTAAGATCAGGAGATGATGGCAAAGAAGTTGAGGCTAACGGTAAAACCAGCAAGGGCGGTAATACTGGAGGAGGCAGATGCGGAAGAGCCAGAACCGGCAGAGGTACCACTGGCGGCTGAACAGGCTGTAAAGGCTGAGGTGAATTGGCACTTTGTGCATAGGGCGGAGGCAACCTTAATAAGTGGGACATTAGGGGATCGTCTTCTATATCTTTCTTATTATCAGAAGGAGAAACAGGCAACATCGGATAGCATTTATCTATTGCCATACGATGCTGTCTTTCTGCGATTTCAGTCGCATTATCAATTTCATCGTCTTTGAACTGTTGGGCAGCCTGTAAAATTGTCATACCCTGTGCTTTCCTATCTCGTTTTGCCTGTTTAATTTCTTTCTGTTTGGCTTCCTTACGCCAAAGGCGGAAAGAGTCAAACATTGCCGGCCGGGCTTTTCTTTTGAATAAAACTACTTCCAAATTGTCTAGCACATCAGGAACAAAACTACCATTTTCTGGCCATTTTAGAACACCATCTTTCTTCGTGTATCGGGTCCATGTCTCGTTAAAGGCAATGGGGCCGATACCATGTTTTGAATAGAGCTTATGTGTGGGAGTTCCAACCGAAGGAATCGGACAAGAGTCCTCAAGTCGGGAATCCTTATTACAACCAAGACAACAAATTCTTCCAAACTTAGTCAGACCAGGCATCTCGAGATGTCTCCAGACTGTTCACAAACTTCAAGGGAGTAAAACTCAGTTTACGCAGCACAAATGCACTTACCCTCTGCTTTGTTTATTGCAATACACAAATCTAAGTACCCAAAGAAAAACAAAGAACCAAAATTGTGGGCGCGACCCACGAAAATACTTAACTAAGGACGTCTTCTTCCACCAACAGAGGCCCGTCTATCGTCTCGCCTTACCATACATCATCAAAGGAAGGGCCAAAGCAGGGCGGCAGTCAGGGCAGCGGTCGGCAGTAGCCATCAGGAAGGAGTAACCGTGCTGCAAAAGACCTTCGGACCACTTTCGACATACAGGGGTCGCTTAATGTGGCTCGCGAACACTCCGGAATTTTCTTGCGGGGTTCCTCGTGACCTTCGAGCAGAACCGGTACCACTAAAGCTGCCTCACGTTGGGCGCCAGTTGAAGAACCAGAACCTTTTGGGTCTGGCGGCGCAGGGTACGCCCAAGTCTCCGGAGATCACCTGCTTAGCTACACAGAGACACGGGACACTCTGTCGGCGTTAGAAGATCAGATTTATTTAGCTGCAGCTAGTACAGTTATCCTAGAAGTACACAAAGTAGGTTCTCAGGAGACTGCCACTTCACTCTGTGGCGCACAGGGTTTTATACTGTATAGAGTTCGTATACATTGTCCAAAAGCACTCCCAAAACACACAGAAAGAGCCAATAAGAAAAGTTAGAAAACAGGATGGAACCAATGGGAAAAGTTGGAAAACAAAAGTGTGAGATGACTCGAGGAGACCTCTCCTCCAACTATGTTTGTCACCCCTCCCTCAAGTTAATTTATTAATGTATTGGTAACTAACTTGCAGGTGGCGAGATACGTTTGTGTGTGTTGGAGGACAGTTGTGAAACGAGAGAATGCTAGCAGAAGACAGTGAAGGCCAGATGATAAGATAAGGTCAGGAAAGAATAGTGTGAGTCAACAGATAGTTGAGACGGGGATTAGAAAAGCCAGACAGGGATTAGTGTACTCGGCTAGTTCTAACACCAGCTTTGTAAATAGAGGCAGAAGGCGTATTTCGACACCAGGCTGCAGAAAAAGCAGAATAGACTTTGTTCGCCGTGCTGAGTGGTGGCAACATAAAATGGCGGCGGAGCACAAAATGGCGGGTCGCTTCGATCGCGATCAGAAATCGAAGTTCCTCACTACCATTGCCTCTTTCCCCTCTGTTCTCTGTTGTCCATGTGCATGGTCCTGTCCCCTCCCTATTGCTTTCTATGGATTGTTGTGCTGCACTCCCGTCTCGCATGCCCTGTGTGGTGTATTGCGCTGCTGCAAACCCTGATGCCTGCCCTGTAGGGTCAGTTTGGTGCACCTCTCCATGTCCCTCCTGTCCTCTGTTATCCGAGTCCATGTCCCTACCCCAATTCCTCCTGCCTACCATGATCCCATGTACCATACTTGCGAACATTTTGAACTTGGTAAGAGGGAGATTTTGAAACAAAACTGGGGTATTGATTTTCCCCTTTGAGTTACACTGAAAAAGAGGAGATTGTAGACAGGAGACAGATCAAATAAAGCCAATATGAGCTTAAAAACATTGGACGTTTCCTGGCTGAAACGGGTCTGTTGGCATGTATGGTTGTACTACCACTGCCTCTTCATTCTGCCCACAATGGTCTATTATATTGCCACAGCCTCTCTTGCCAGTCCTGTATTTTTAGTTTGTTGCCCCTGCCCCCCTTTCCACTGCCCTCCATAGTCTGTTGTGCTGCCACTGCCCTTCCTGCCTGCCCAGTGTGGTCAAATTGTTGCCTCTGCACTCTCCTACCTCCTTCAATTTTCAGAGTCCGTGTGCCTGGCCTCTGCCTCTCAACAGTATCCCAATCAACAACTAGATTGCTAACATTCTATATTTATTACAAAAGTGTGGAACGCCTGACGTCATCTTGATGTAATCAAAACTGTAAAACCTAGAGCATTTCCTTTAGAAATTACATATATGAGAGGGTCTTATTTGCATCAAAATTATGGTTAGTCCTCTAAAAAACTAAAATGAGGACATATTTTCTAAGTTTTCAAATAGCAACAAAGAACTTTTAAATTATTTGTAATCTTTATGTTTTTTTTATCCAGTTGACCACTTGATTAAATTTTGCACCTAGGGAAGAGGATGTAGTGTTACTTCCAGAGCTGCAGACTTCGCAACTGGGGAACCAGGTTGGAGTTTCTGCTTCAGCTCAACATTCGGTGATTCTGGTCAAATCACTTAATCTCCCCATGTCTACAACCAAAATGAATTTGATCTTGTGAGATGTAACCAATGCACATGAAAAGCACTCCAATACCTGACAAGTCTTCACTATATAAAACTGCAAATACACAAAAAATAAGTGTTTTGCACATTTCTGTCATTGGGCTATACTTGGGCAACATCTGGGTGATATTGGGGCTACATTTGGGCTCTTTTGTTTCTGGTGGCCATCTTGGGAGATTTCTTTGTTATGAAGTTTCCTAATTTCCTCATTTACTGCAGTCTCCTCAGTAGGAAATACTTTCAGTTTTTTATTTTGGTTCCGTCAAGAAGGCATTCAGATGTGTCACACATTTGCCATAAATTCTGAATGTTAGCACTCTAGTTGCTCATTAGATCACTGTAGTAAAGCTACTGCTCACCAGGGAAGTCTGCTGCTGGTATTCAAAGTGCATGTTTCAGTCTGCATGTCAGAAGTTTTTTATGAAATAGAAGAGGATTTGAGAAGTCAAAATGTGCCCTAATTTTTCTTTCTGCAGCACTAATCATAATTTCAATGGCAAAATGAACCCCCTCATTTTGTTCCTTTGTAAATTAAATGTTTTAAGTGTTACCACTTTATTCCAATCAAGATGGCTTCAGATGTGCCATACTTTTGTCATAAGTAAGACTGTTAGCGCTCTAGTTTTTCGTTAGAACACTCTGCGACATTCTGTCATTGGGCTATACTTGGGCTACATTTGGGCTCTTTTGTCTCTGGTGGCCATTTTGGAAGACTTATTTGTTATGAATTTTCCTAATTTCCTCATTTACTACAGTCTCCTCAGTAGGAAATACTTTCAGTTTTTTACTTTGGTTCCATCAAAGAAGGCATTCAGATGTGTCACACATTTGCCATGAATTCTGAATGTTAGCACTCTAGTTGCTCATTGGATCACTGTAGTAAAGCTACTGCTCACCAGGGAAGTCTGCTGCTGGTATTCAAAGTGCATGTTTCAGTCTGCATGTCAGAATTTTTTAATGAAATAGAAGAGGATTTGAGAAGTCACTCAAAATGTGCCCTACTTTTTCTTTCTGCAGCACTAATCATACTTTCTATGACAAAATGAACCCCCTCATTTTGTTCCTTTTTAAATTAAATGTTTTAAGAGTTCCCACTTTATTCCAATCAAGATAGCTTCAGGTGTGCAATACGTTTGTCATAAGTAGGACTGTTAGCACTCTAGTTGTTCTTTAGAACACTCTGGGAAGCTGCAGTAGAACACAAAGGAATCACTGACAGTCTCTGCCCTTGTTGGATGTACATGTTTTACTGAGAATGTCAGACTTCATTCTCACATGACTGAGAAAGATAATGTGAATTTACAGAAAATATGCTCTCAGTTTAGCTTATAGATCACCTTCCAAACCTCTGTGGGAAAAGCAAGAGAAAATAGTTTTCTCTCAAACATGATTCATGATATCACAGCAGAAGGCATTTTCACATGGTAAAATCACCTTAGAACCCACCACAATTCCTAAAATGGGTATGGTACCATCAACAAATGATTTATAATGTAACTAAAGTCTTAAATCCTTCTATTAACTGCAATGCTTTTTAATGAGGTGCTATCATGTATATTGGTCACAAGATGGCTGCCAACACTTCTTGGATGAAGTACTGACAGCCAATCAGATCTCACAATGAGATGTGTGGTTAGGCTCCGTCCAGATATATCTATCTTTTGACCTCTAATTTTCTCAGGAACTACTGAACGGATTTACACCATTTAACCCCTTCAGCGCAGCGCAGATTTCCGTGCCACGCTGAAGGTTCTGAGCGTGGGCGGGGCCATGACGGAACGGTTCCGTCATAAGCACAGCCCAACCGACGTGCATGACGGAACCGTTCCGTCATGCGCGTCGAAAGGGTTAAGCAAAAGGCATGAGTCTGAACTGAGGACTACCTCTTTGCCAAATTTGGTGTAATTCCGTTCAGCAGTTCGGGCTGTAGCTGCGTCAACAGTTCCTATGGGAAAATGCATGGGGAAAATGTGTTTTGGGACCCCCCTTTTTTCTCGGCCCCCGCTTGACAAATCACCGTGACATTTTCAGGATAGGAGCGGACCGGAGCTGGCCAAAAGTTTGAAAAAGTTTGCGAAGATTCGTCAATCGGCGCCAAGGTTATTCCAAATAGAATGTTGCAGATTTCCTATGGAAAATAGGTCCTAACTATAACTACCTACTGGCGACTGCCAGTAGGTAATATATATCCCCGAAATGCGTAAAGGCAGAATTGGCTGAATAAACACAACAGCACAAGAATTACTGGGTCTACGCTCGTTTGTTTCTTCAAAAAGGAAAGTGAGGGCGAGTTGTTGCATATATATATAATATATATATATATATATATATATATATATATATATATATATATATATTTATTTACTGAAAAAACCATAGGTTTCACACATGTTATAGTTAGCTGGACATTTCACTCGTACAAAACCATTGAAATTCCCCCGTTATAGTTAGTTCAGCTAACTATAACTCGCACGCCCGCAATCCACTGCTGAAGACGTCACATATTACATCACTCATGACATGGTCAGTGACATCACTGATGACATCTCAAATTACATCACTGATGACATCATTCATTTACTATGTGTTTCTGAACAGTTTTAATATGTTTAAAATATATAGGGAAAGGCATGTTGAAGAATGAGTGGATGTACAAGTTTGTGAATGGATGATTTTCTAGGTGCGTAACTGAGTCTATATGTGAGTCATTAAAAGTATATTACTGCATACTAGTGACTAAACTGTGTGAATCTCTGTATGTGTCTGTGTGTTTGTGTATAAGTGGCTGCATGGTTTTGTGAATAGCTGTATGAGTATCTATATGGGTTATTTATTGGTTGTCTAAGTATCTGTATGGGTGCCTGAGTGTATTAGTGGGTGGGGTGTGTGTGACTCTGTGCATAGATGTATGAGTGGGTGATTCTATGGGTGCATGGTCTTTAGAGTGCATCTGTGATGAACTGTACAGTTGAGTGAGTGTATGTATGGGTGTGTTAGGGATCAAATGTATATCTCAGTTGTAGATGTGACAGTAACTACATATATGAAACACATTGAATATGTGTGTAAGAGTATATAACTATCTATATCTGAGAGCGTGTGATTGCAGGACTGGCTGTATGGATGAGTGTGTGCTTGTACTAGAAATTGAATAAGAGTGTCAAAATGTTTTAGTATTTGTATGATTAAGTGAACTTAAGTGTGTTTAACTGTATAGGTGAGTCAATTGGTCTGTGTTTAATTATTTGCACAACTGACTAGGTGTGTCAGTACCTCAATGGATGATTGGAAGTGTGTGAGTGTCTATATATGTGTATAAATACATATGATAGTCTTGTACGGAGTGACTGTAAGAATGAGTGGCTGTACAGGTGAGTGAGTGGAGGTGCATGTAGATGTAAGAGTCAATGAGTGGGTATGTAGTTATTAGTATTGGAGTTTCTATGGTTTTCAAATTGGTCATCTGAAAGTTTGAGTTGGTGTTTCTAAATGTATATTGTATATTAGGATGGGAGAAGATGTACTATTTTTTTACATATATGACGTCATCATTGATGTCATCAGTGATGTCATTAGTGATGTCACTGACCATGTCATGAGTGATCTAATATGTGACGTCATCAGCAGTGGATTGCGGGCGCGCGAGTTATAGTTAGCTGAACTAACTATAACGGGGGAATTTCAATGGTTTTGTACGAGTGAAATGTCCGGCTAACTATAACATGTGTGAAACCTATGGTTTTTTCAGTGAATTTGCAAGGTTTTTTAAATGCTAATTCCTAACTATAACGTGTGTGAAACCTATGGTTTTTTCAGTGAATTTCAAAGGTTTTTTAAATGCTAATTTTTTAATTTTTTATTATATTTTTTATATATTTCTTTTACAACAAGTTACCTATGTATATATTTATAGATTATCTGTATCCTTTAATTTGGAATGGCTCAGCTTTTTTTTTTGAATTTGGATAAAGTTGAACAGCATAGTTAATATCTTCTATTAACTTATATACATTTTAATTCATTCTTTTTTTTTAAAGGGTTTCTTTACCGTGCGCGCTCGGTGCGCGCACCCAGTATGCCTGCGTACGTTTTTCGTGTACGCATGCGTACGTTATCTACGTACGCATGCGTACGTCATAGTGCGTGCTCGGTGCATGCACTAAGTACGCATGCGTACGTACTCCGTGTGCGCATGCGTACGTTCTCCACATGCGAATGCGTACGTCGTACGTGCTCTGCGCGATACGTTCGAGCATGCGCGCGTACTACGCACGCTTAGTTCGCGCCTGCGCGCGTAGTACGTTCATGCATGTGCGCGTGCTTTGTATGCATGCTACCTACGCGCATAGTACATACGCGCATGCGCGCGTGCTTTGTATGCGCGCTACGTACGTGCGTAATACTACGCTCATGCGTGCGTACTCGTTCGCGCATGCGTACTTGCTCTGCCGTGCGCGCACCGAGCGCGCACCTCAAGTCATGTGATTAAAAAACAACACTTTTCATTGGTTCATACTAGTTTCAGTTTTAGATTCTTCCAACACCACACCCACTCCCCTCATGGCAAGTCATGTGATCAAGAAACAACACTTTTTCATTGGTTCAAAGTAATTTCAGTTCCAGATTCTTCCAACACCACACCCGCTCCCCTCATTATTACTTCTGATTCACTAGGAGAAGGAGCTAATCTGTTTTTGAGATACAATGGCAGAGCAGCAGCCATCTTCTGAGAGTGAACAGGATACTCTTGTGAGACAGAGTCAGAGGAAGCAGAAAGACTCCTTATTATGGCAGTTTTTCACTTTTCCAGAAGGCCAAAAGAAGGTGAATGCACCAAAAGTCACCTGCATTCTTTGTCACCGGAACTTATCACGTGGAAATGCTAATAAGAAATACTCTTTTAGTATTCACACAATGTTAAGGCACGTTGAAAAAGTGCATCCTGCGACTTTTGCTCGAGCAGTTAGTGAAAACCCATCAGCAGCTCAGCCGAGCACATCCGCAACAGCTCAGCCGAGCACACCATTGGCAGCTCAGCCGAGCACTTCTTTTGCGGTGGTGCCTTCTCCTACTTTTACACCTCTGGATATACGCCCTTCTTTTCGGAGGCTGTAGACACGGTGCATGGAATGTCATGCTCTCATTTCTCTGGGTGATACCAGTATTGATCTCATTGAGAGGAAATTAGAGCAGCACTTATGCACCAGGCCATAGTTTTTTTCATTTTTTCGTTTTTCTCTTCCTCTGTCCCTACATTAACACAAGGGCTCTTTTTAGAGCCACCTCAAATCTAAACACAAAAACTTGTTTTTTAAATCTATTTGTTGATTTTTTTTAGGGTGCGCGCACCCTATGATTTTTTTTAAAAAAAAATAATCATTTTTTTTCACCCTTTGTGATCCTTCAGGGACTCCCTGACAAAGACTAGGGGGTCAGGAAGTCTCTACCATGCCCCCTTTCCATGTTCTCCACCTTTGTTTTAAATTTAAATACATTTTTAAATGTTTTTTTTTAATTGCAAGTAAAATGGATTACATTTCCTACATTTTCTTTCAGGATCTGAAAAAAAGAAAAAAGTATTAATATTCAACAATACATTTTCTTAAGCAGTACATGTTTTTTCATATTTAACAAAGCAATTTTTTGCCCTTTTTTTGCTGTTTTCAGAATGTATTGAATTTCACTGAAAATAGTTATATCAATTGTTTTCATCATTTAACAGCGGGCAAAAAAAAAACCAATCTGAAAGATTGTTTAAAAAAAGCCCCGAATCTCTTCTCACTAAAACAGACCTTGATAGAAATGTCACAAATATATTAAAAATACCTTCTAAGAACAATAACTATTTGCAATAAATAACGTCTGTAAATCTTGCTGCTTAAGCACGTACACCAAAATAATATCTGTCAAACAAGTCCACAATTGTTACCTTTACCTTTCCTTGAGGCCAAATGGTAATTTTAAAATCCTTTGTAAGTGAAATATACAATGTTAATCCTATAAAATTGAAATAATGGTTTCTTCAGATGCTGGAATTTGTATCTAAAATGTTGGTTTTAGAAAAATTAAGTAACAATTTGGTAAATCATAAGGCAAACGTTGCTTCAAAATCAATTGAGAATCATTACACAGTGTCCATCCTTTTTCACATTTAAGATAAACTGTGTAATGACCAGAAGTTATAGAAGGTCCATCATGAAAAATAATTGCAACTGCAACAAAAGTTTTACCTGATATTGATAATTGATTTCCTACAAACTTCTTTGGTAAAGTTTCCATTTTAGTTCCATCTGCTCTACAACGTTGCATCATTAAAATTACATACTGTCCATATTTACGTAAAAATAATGTTGATAACATGTCTGATTTACATTGAGAACATTCCATGTTGTGATTTGCATCTTTAACTAATTTACTAAAAGTCACTGTTTTACTCTCTGGTAATGTTAAATATATGAACCTTTCAGAATCAACATTACTGCTGCATGTGTTCATACAGTTTTCACAGCAATGTTCCCATTTATATGAGACACCTAATATATTTTCTATTTCTACCCCTTCATCTTCCAGTACCATAAGCATATACATCAAGAATTCCTGTGCATCTTGCTGGACATCTTGTGTAAACTGTGTACATCCAGAACATTCATCTAAAAGATTTCTAACATCAGAAGCACTTTCTATTTTAGTTTTATCATTACTCAGCTTCTCATAAAGGAGACTCAGCAGAGAACAGAATCTTTTTTCATGATTTAGTATTATCTGCTCTTGCAAAATTTGAAGATAAAATACAACATTGAGCACTACATTTGCGTAGCAGTTGACACCAGAGCTATTTTCAAAATGACAACCAACAACCTCTTCAACACTGTCCTTTTCTTTTTGCTTGCAGTCACATCACTCTCTTTTTGTTTTCTCTTCTGTACATCCTCATTACATATTCTCAAATCTCCTTTTCCGACAAACAACACATTTTTCAAACACAGGATACTGACCTAAATGAGGAGCATAGCTTCTTCTTAATCTATTATACTCCTTTACACAGTTTGCATCAGCACTAAATTTTGAGTCATCAAAGTCTATCATGAATAAACCAGATATTTTTTTCACGCATGACAAAGCAACATATGCCATACCTTCTTTAAACACAGTAGATCCAATGTTTACAAATGCACTATCTACAGTTAATCCTTGAGATTTGTGAATAGTTACTGCATATGCTGGAGAAAACGGAAACTGCTTCCTACGTACTTATAAGTCTTTCACAAGCAAGAAACGAACTGAACAACGACAAATGTCTTTAACCTCTTCAATTCTTCAATCTGATCAAATTTTATTTTTAAAAATTCAATTCCAACTTTTTTCTGGTAATTAACAAAACCCACAACTTTACCCATAGCTCCGTTCACTAAACCTTTCTCTACATCCAAATTACGTCTTAAAATTACTCGACAGTTCATACATACATAAAGATTCTTTTCTAAACCGGCTGTTTTCGAGATGTTTTTCTCTAGAGTATCCAATTTACTTGTCAATTTGTTTGTCAATATAATAGTTATTCCTTCATGTTGTATTTTATCCACAGCTTCCAGTTTGACAATCTCTTCATTTTCCAATTTCAAAACTTCTTGATTGAATATAGAGCATACATGTAGTGTTGGCATTAAGCAGATTACAGTATTTTTTCCAGCAATGTTCTTGTATTTTTTCTCTGGACCTATTTGTTCTGTTGGAAACACATTACATAGCAATCGACTCTGTTAAGCTTTTCTGCCATGTTCTGTGAGTAGTCCAATTCTGATATCTTTGAGAATACTTGCATAATCCTCATCATTGGCTTGCCGCATATTGGTAATGAGTTCTTTATACTCAAAGTATGTCCAAATATTCACATTACCTATACTTCCTAATGACTTTTTCGTGTCTTCATGTGTAAGGGTTTGAAATACTGGTTGTCCTTTAACTGGAGTAAGCTGCAGAAGGTCCCCAAAAACTATAACATGTTTTCCTCCAAATAGCACGTCATAGTTTGTCTTTAGAATTTGCTGCATTCTTAAATGCACAAAGGCAAGCATTAAGTTTGATACCATGCTTACCTCATCAATGATGAGAACTTTCATTTTTTTCAATACTCTTGCAACTTCAAAACATGCTTCTCCTGTTAGCTTGTGGTATTGTATTTTGTTCTCGTGCTCTACTGGTAACATTAGCAAACGATGGAGGGTAATTTCTTTTATGTTATATGCTGCTAACCCAGTTGGAGCAGTAACAACACAAGACAAAGTTGAATCTGTTTTTTGCTGTAGGTAGCTTCTAATTACTTTAATCAAGAAACTTTTTCCAGTTCCGGCTTGTCCACTCACAAACATTCTGATTGGTTGAAACGATGTGCATGAGCACTCTTTATTTTCATGTAGTAATCCGTGATCAATTTTTTTTCTGACTTCCTCATAAATTTGTTGTTATTCATCATTCAGTTGTTGTTCCATATTTGGTAAGTTTATTAAATCTTCCAGAGCTTGATTCATAGCTGTTTCGACATCAGTCATGGCTATTGCAGCTTCATTTTCTACGATTGGTTGTCCTAGAGGATCTTGATTGAACGTCCCAGAACTTTGACTGTCTTGAGAACTGTCTCTAGCTACTTCAGCTGCAATTGTTGCTTCTTGTTCAATTTCTTCATTTAACATTTGAACATAAGTTGAGAAAGTACTGCATTCTATGCTATCTTTGCAAGCATTAAAGGAATCTTCATAGCTCTAAAAATCTCCAAGTAGTTCGTCCTCTGAACGCCATAGTTTAAACAGCTGTAAAAGTGCCAAGTAGTAATTCCTTTTTGTCAGTAGTGTCACAACTCAGCTTCTGGTGATTAATCAAACTTCTTTTTGTTTGTTTTACCAAACATCCTTCCTCACCAGTGACTTTATATTTTCCATTGTTGATGTCTTCTGTGATATTCCGTTTATAAATGTAGTTCTGCAGCACTTCATATAGACACATGTTCTCAAGATGATGACTTCTTTGTAGGTAATATGTGTCCAACATGTTTGTTCTTAAAATGTCTGTACTTTCAGGTTCGTACTCTGCTAAATATTCAATTTCTCGAACAGATTTCAGTACCCGATTTCTCATTCCTGCAAGGCCTAAACTTACCCAAATTATTCTTCTGGATTTGGAGTACAGACTTGCAGATGATAACCTATCTGAGCATCTTTAAACTGAAACTGTATAGCTTTTTACTGACAGTCTTCTCGTGAGAAATCTCTTCCCACATTTCTTTCAATTCTGTTTTCTCAGATTTAGTCATGTAAGATGTGACATACCGAGCAACAGCAATAGAATTGTCAGCTACATACTGTATATCCATGTTAGCATTCCACATGGATAAAATGACTGGGTTGTAGTCATTTATATATTTTGACTCTTCTTTTCTTCTTAGGTTGTAGGTATTCTTAGGCGATTTTCTTGTAATAGTATGTCGCACAGCTGACATAAAACTGTTTACTCTTCCTTTTGAAAGAACAGGTCGAGGAAATCCAAATCGACATTTTGTGTAGAATTTATCTTTACTCTTGTACTTTCGTCGACAGTATTTTCCACACCGATGTCTTTGGAAACGTAAAACTTGCTCTTTTAAGTTTTTTCTTCTGTGCTTTTAGGTATAGCACATGTTGCATATTCTTCAATGAAAGATAAAACTGCATCATCAGAATCTGTTCCAAATTTTGGGGCATCCTTGATCCACAACAGCATATGAATATGAGGAGCACCTCTTGCTTGGTACTCTTTTCTCCAAAAGAAATCCACAACTTCTCCAAGAGGTGGATTTTTTTTATTGCAGATGAAGGACATCATAGCCTCAAATCTATGATTGAAATATCTGCAAACATTAACCGGATCCAATGAGCATAATTCTCCTGCTGTCTTGTATTGGATGTTTTCAATATTTGAATTTGCCTCTCGAAGAAAATCCAGTAAATCATACCAAGCGTACTCAGCACAGCTTAGGGTAAGGAACCATGTAGGACTTCCTAAATTCCGTAACATACATTTCAATTCTCCATGGCATCGGTACCAATATTCATTAGTTCCTCGCTGACAAGCCATCAAATTTATCAATTGAGATTCCAAATGATCATCTCGCTGTTGCACTTTGTTCATAAAATCCTTTTCAGACACATTATGTAGATGTACTCCAGTTTTTAAAATGTGATTTACTGCATAAGATAGTGCAGACAAGTCACTTTCAAATAAAAGATGGAACAAATATGGAATACTTTGACAAAATCTTGGATCTTCTGCATATAACCTTGTAGTCCGATACTCAGAAGCAGGAATCTGTACTGGACGTTCATCATATCGTCCATCTTTTCCTGTAGGAAACAGCTGGGGAAAACAACAAGCTTCCAATCTCTCCTCCCATACACTCACGGGAGGTCCTTGTGCTTTTTCATCTGAAACAGATCAATAGTGTTTCCCATAACTTCTTTAGAATGAAGAGGATGTATGCTGAAATGTTCATAAATTTCTTCTTCTTTTGACTTATCCACTTTTTCAATTTGCCCAGCTGGTATTCCTGAGTCTGCTAGTAAAACTTCTTCATCTTCATCCATATAAATTGTTTCATACCATTTATCATTTCTTTTCAAATATAAATTTGCTCTTTGTACTTTTCGTACATCTACCAGCTCCTGCCAAATTTTCTTATTCTTTGTTGGTACTCCATTAACCAGAATAGCTAATGGTTCAGTTTCCAATCTATCTGCATCTATCTGCATCAATTGTTTCCATATTTATTTTCAAATCCAATGGCAAATAGACAACTCTTCCTTTTAAACCTCTTTGTAAATCCGAAGGAGGTAATTTACCTGTTTTGGGCTCCATACGCACTATGGTCTGAAACGGATGGACACATTGAATGAGTATAGACTCATACGTATTTAAATCAGAAAGTTCTGCAGGAATATCAACCAATTCTAAATTATTATGTACAGCTCTGGCTGGCATTCTATTTTCTTCTAACTTGTTATAACAGTATTTACAAATACGCTGATCTTCACCCAAATCAAAACTATTTTCCAGAAATATGTATGTTGCAAAATCCTTCCACTTATAATTATCTTCATTTTCACTTTTTTTATACAGATCAACATTCCTTGTTTGAATTTTATAATGGCTTCTCCGGCAACAAATGCAAGTAATATTTGGTCTTTCATTAGAGATGATAGCAAATTTTGTCATTTCATCTTCAAAATTTTTACTAACAGTGAGTTCTACATTCTCCTCAATAACTGTGTCATTTCCTGCACTTTCTTGCTCTGGACCAAAGTAACAAAACTGAATATCATCAGTAACCTTCACTACATCTGATACAGATCCACGGAGCAGAGCACTATTCAACTCATTTAACTTTAGTGCTGGACTTTTAGCAAAATACAATGTTCTCACAAACTTTCTCATTTCAGTATGATGAACAGCCAGCATCCTAAAATGGTAAAAAACACTTTGGCAAACTTTCCTAGATAGACAAGCAAGAGAATGTCCTTGCAAACTAGTATTCTCTCTCACTCTGCAGGGGTCTAGTCTTTGAAGCACCTTAATCTTCTGTTTAACACTCTTTTTACTATATTCTCTTAGGAAGTCACGTAATTTATCAATAGATTCCTGTCGCACAGTGCAAATACTACTACAATTCCAAGTGTACACTGGGGCTTTAGGACGTCTCCCCATAACCTCATCAGCTAACACTTCTTCCTCATTTCTTGGAACCATTTTCTCCTTTTCCATTACACAACCATCTTTAACTTCATGAGCTCGACCATTGGTGCATGCAACAAACTATTACTTTGAAGATAACTCTCTTCATTAAAAAATGGCTCAGTACTTGAACTATGCTTCCATTCTCCTAAGAACACTTTACAAAAGTTATTTTTTTTCACTACTCTTTTCCTTTTGCTTTGTGACTTCATTGCTTTGACTAATTTTATTAATCTACGCATCCTGTTCAAAATTAAAATGAATAGTTTTCGTTTTATTTCCAAAGCCTTAGCAACAATTGTTTCAATATATTTCTTTTTTTTATAATATGTGATTTTCTTCTTATATTTTTTCACATCCTTTAGCAAATTTAACATCACTCTTCTCTGAAACATTTTTCTACGAATGTTTTTAAAATCTATTTTTCGTGTTAAGTCACTCTTTCTTACTTCTGATTCAACATTGGCTTTTCGTATTTTTTGTCGACTCTGTTGTTGTTTTGTACTTGAAACACTATTTGCAGTGGATATATTCTTAACATGTTTTCTTTGTTTGAAGATATTTTAAAAAACAATCCTTAGTCTGCTTACCAGAAGACTTCTTCTTTTTTCCAACATGAGGTTCTTCAACTATTTTTTTGGTCCAGTTTTCTTCAAATATAGATGTTGTTGCTGTTCTTTTCTCTTTCTTGACTTTATAGGCATCTTTAATTTGGTTTGGCAATTTCAAAGCACATTTACTACTGTGGAAGAGTAAGTGATAATTACTATGGCAGCCTGACACATTTTCCTTATATTTTAGAGAGGCAGAAAAGAGCACATGTCCTAACAGCTACTTGAGCCCATAAGCATGTGTTACAGGGTGAGTGATTAGAGTAGAGCAAAGGAAATGAGCCTTGGTGACGTTGAATGTGTTAGCATTACACACTGCTATCTGAAATACCACACAGAGCTGAATAGTAAGCATGAGAGTGCAGGAGAAGCACCTGTCTGTGTGCTAAGAGCGTGCTTCTGGAGACCATGTATTTTCAGGTGCAACACAGATCTGCATGTCCGCTTGCACAGCTGCATGAAGACTGCAGACATATATGTAAGACTACATGTGTGGTAAAGGTTAATTGGACTTTTGAACATGTAAAAACTACCTCACCCATTGCGGGAGAGGAAGGAAAATGTACCATGCTAATTTCAAATGTGTTAGCATTTGCCTCTCATTTGTGAGAAAGTGATTTCTGGTCAATGCTAACCATCACAGTTCAAGAAAACAAGCTGCCCCTTTCCTGCGAGTGCAAGTCTAACAGAGCAAGAGCAACACAGATTAAATCTCTGAGAAGAATTCCTGTGTGCACACAGACTCATGGTGTGATTCTAGGCACAAAACAGTATCCCTGGGTGATACCAGTACACCTTAACTTATGGTGAAGACATACTCCATAATATCTGACATGTTCAAGGCAGTTAAATATCTTCCTTAACATAAAATGTAAAACACAACTTTTCAAGTGGTAGGAAAATGTACCATGCTAATTTAAAATGTGTTAGCATTTGCATTTGTGAGAAAGTGATTTCTGCTGAATGCTAACCATCACAGTTCTTGAAAACAAGCTGCCCCTTTCCTGCGAGTGCAGGTCTAACAGAGCAAGAGCAACACAAATTAAATCTCTGTGAAAAATTTCTGTGTACAGACAGACTCATGGTGTGATTCTAGGCACAAAAGAGTATTTCTGGGTGAACCCGTACACCTTAACTTATGGTTTAGACATACTCCATAATATCTTTCAAGTTCAAGGCACTTAAATATCTTCCTTAACATAAAATATAAAAAACAAAATTAAAAGTGGAAGGAAAATGTACCATGCTATTTTCAAATGTGTTAGCATGTGCCTCTCATTTGTGAGAAAGTGACTTCTGCTGAATGCTAACCATCACAGTTCTTGAAAACAAGCTGCCCCTTTCCTGCGAGTGCAAGTCTAACAGAGCAAGAGCAACACAAATTAAATCTCTGAGAAGAATTCCTGTGTGCAGACAGACTCATGGTGTGATTCTACACAAAACATTATTTCTGGGTGATACCAGTACACCTTAACTTATGGTGAAGACATACTCCATAATATCTGACATGTTCAAGGCAGTTAAATATCTTCCTTAACATAAAATGTAAAACACAACTTTTAAAGTGGTAGGAAAATGTACCATGCTAATTTCAAATGTGTTAGCATTTGCCTATCATTTGTGACAAAGGGATTTCTGCTGAATGCTAACCATCACAGTTCTTGAAAACAAACTGCCCCTTTCCTGCGAGTGCAGGTCTAACAGAGCAAGAGCAACACAAATTAAATCTCTGTGAAAAATGTCTGTGTACAGACAGACTCATGGTGTGATTCTAGGCACAAAACAGTATTTCTGGGTGATAACAGTACACCTTAACTTATGGTTTAGACATACTCCATAACATCTTTCAAGTTCAAGGCACTTAAATATCTTCCTTAACATAAAATGTAAAACACAACTTTAAAAGTGGAAGAAAAATGTACCATGCTATTTTCAAATGTGTTAGCATTTGCCTCTCATTTGTGACAAAGTGATTTCTGCTGAATGCTAACCATCACAGTTCTTGAAAACAAGCTGCCCCTTTCCTGCGAGTGCAGGTCTAACAGAGCAAGAGCAACACAAATTAAATCTCTGAGAAGAATTCCTGTGTGCAGACAGACTCATGGTGTGATTCTACACAAAACATTATTTCTGGGTGATACCAGTACACCTTAACTTATGGTTTAGACATACTCCATAATATCTTTCAAGTTCAAGGCACTTAAATATCTTCCTTAACATAAAATGTAAAACACAACTTTTAAAGTGGTAGGAAAATGTACCATGCTAATTTCAAATGTGTTCGCATTTGCCTCTCATTTGTGAGAAAGTGATTTCTGGTAAATGCTAACCATCACAGTTCAAGAAAACAAGCTGCCCCTTTCCTGCGAGTGCAAGTCTAACAGAGCAAGAGCAACACGGATTAAATCTCTGAGAAGAATTCCTGTGTGCACACAGACTCATGGTGTGATTCTAGGCACAAAACAGTATCCCTGGGTGATACCAGTACACCTTAACTTATGGTGAAGACATACTCCATAATATCTGACATGTTCAAGGCAGTTAAATATCTTCCTTAACATAAAATGTAAAACACAACTTTTAAAGTGGTAGGAAAATGTACCATGCTAATTTCAAATGTGTTAGCATTTGCCTCTCATTTGTGAGAAAGTGATTTCTGCTGAATGCTAACCATCACAGTTCTTGAAAACAAGCTGCCCCTTTCCAGCGAGTGCAAGTCTAACAGAGCAAGAGCAACACGAATTGAATCTCTGTGAAGAATTCCTGTGTGCAGACAGACTCATGGTGTGAATCTAGACACAAAACATTATTTCTGGGTGATACCAGTACACCTTAACTTATGGTGAAGACATATTCCATAATATCTTTCAAGTTCAAGGCACTTAAATATTTTCCTTAACATAAAATGTAAAACACAACTTTTAAAATGGTAGGAAAATGTATCATGCTAATTTCAAATGTGTTAGCATTTGCCTCTCATTTGTGAGAAAGTGATTTCTGCTGAATGCTAACCATCACAGTTCTTGAAAACAAGCTGCCCCTTTCCTGCGAGTGCAAGTCTAACAGAGCAAGAGCAACACGAATTAAATCTCTGTGAAAAATTCCTGTGTACAGACAGACTCATGGTGTGATTCTAGGCACAGAACAGTATTTCTGGGTGATACCAGTACACCTTAACTTATGGTGAAGACATACTCCATAATATCTTTCAAGTTCAAGGCACTTAAATATCTTCCTTAACATAAAATGTAAAACACAACTTTTAAAGTGGTAGGAAAATGTACCATGCTAATTTCAAATGTGTTAGCATGTGCCTCTCATTTGTGAGAAAGTGATTTCTGCTGAATGCTAACCATCACAGTTCTTGAAAACAAGCTGCCCCTTTCCTGCGAGTGCAAGTCTAACAGAGCAAGAGCAACACGAACTAAATCTCTGAGAAGAATTCCTGTGTGCAGACAGACTCATGGTGTGAATCTAGACACAAAACATTATTTCTGGGTGATACCAGTACACCTTAACTTATGGTGAAGACATACTCCATAATATCGTTCAAGTTCAAGGCACTTAAATATCTTCCTTAACATAAAATGTAAAACATAACTTTTAAAGTGGTAGGAAAATGTACCATGCTAATTTCAAATGTGTTCGCATTTGCCTCTCATTTGTGAGAAAGTGATTTCTGGTAAATGCTAACCATCACAGTTCAAGAAAACAAGTTGCACCTTTCCTGCGAGTGCAAGTCTAACAGAGCAAGAGCAACACGGATTAAATCTCTGAGAAGAATTCCTGTGTGCACACAGACTCATGGTGTGATTCTAGGCACAAAACAGCATCCCTGGGTGATACCAGTACACCTTAACTTATGGTGAAGACATACTCCATAATATCTGACATGTTCAAGGCAGTTAAATATCTTCCTTAACATGAAATGTAAAACACAACTTTTAAAATGGTAGGAAAATGTACCATGCTAATTTCAAATGTGTTAGCATTTGCCTCTCATTTGTGAGAAAGTGATTTCTGCTGAATGCTAACCATCACGGTTCTTGAAAACAAGCTGCCCCTTTCCTGCGAGTGCAAGGCTAACAGAGCAAGAGCAACAGGAATTAAATCTCTGAGAAGAATTCCTGTGTGCAGACATACTCATGGTGTGATTCTACACAAAACATTATTTCTGGGTGATACCAGTACACCTTAACTTATGGTGAAGACATACTTCATAATATCGTTCAAGTTCAAGGCACTTAAATATCTTCCTTAACATAAAATGTAAAACACAACTTTTAAAGTGGTAGGAAATTGTACCATGCTAATTTCAAATGTGTTAGCATTTGCCTCTCATTTGTGAGAAAGTGATTTCTGCTGAATGCTAACCATCACAGTTCTTGAAAACAAGCTGCCCCTTTCCTGCGAGTGCAAGTCTAACAGAGCAAGAGCAACACAAATTAAATCTCTGTGAAAAATCCCTGTGTACAGACAGACTCATGGTTTGATTCTAGGCACAAAACAGTATCCCTGGGTGATACCAGTACACCTTAACATATGGTGAAGACATACTCCATAATACCTGACATGTTCAAGGCAGTTAAATATCTTCCTTAACATAAAATGTAAAACACAACTTTTAAAGTGGTAGGAAAATGTACCATGCTAATTTCAAATGTGTTAGCATTTGCCTCTCATTTGTGACAAAGTGATTTCTGCTGAATGCTAACCATCACAGTTCTTGAAAACAAGCTGCCCCTTTCCTGCGAGTGCGAGTCTAACAGAGCAAGAGCAACACGAATTAAATCTCTGTGAAAAATGTCTGAGTACAGACAGACTCATGGTGTGATTCTAGGCACAAAACAGTATTTCTGGGTGATAACAGTACACCTTAACTTATGGTTTAGACATACTCCATAATATCTTTCAAGTTCAAGGCACTTAAATATCTTCCTTAACATAAAATGTAAAACACAACTTTAAAAGTGGTAGGAAAATGTACCATGCTATTTTCAAATGTGTTTGCATTTCCCTCTCATTTGTGAGAAAGTGATTTCTGCTGAATGCTAACCATCACAGTTCTTGAAAACAAGCTGCCCCTTTCCAGCGAGTGAAAGGCTAACAGAGCAAGAGCAACACGAATTAAATCTCTGAGAAGAATTCCTGTGGGCAGACAGACTCATGGTGTGAATCTAGACACAAAACATTATTTCTGGGTGATACCAGTACACCTTAACTTATGGTGAAGACATACTCCATAATATCTTTCAAGCTCAAGGCACTTAAATATCTTCCTTAACATAAAATGTAAAACACAACTTTTAAAGTGGTAGGAAAATGTACCATGCTAATTTCAAATGTGTTAGCATTTGCCTCTCATTTGTGAGCAAGTGATTTCTGCTGAATGCTAACCATCACAGTTCTTGAAAACAAGCTGCCCCTTTCCTGCGAGTGCAAGTCTAACAGAGTAGGGGCAACACAAATTAAATCTCTGTGAAAAATTCCTGTGTACAGACAGACTCATGGTGTGATTCTAGGCACAACATATTATTTCTGGGTGATACCAGTACACCTTAACTTATGGTGAAGACATACTCCATAATATCTTTCAAGTTCAAGGCACTTAAATAACTTCCTTAACATAAAATGTAAAACACAACTTTTAAAGTGGTAGGAAAATGTACCATGCTAATTTCAAATGTGTTAGCATTTGCCTCTCATTTGTGAGAAAGTGATTTCTGCTGAATGCTAACCATCACAGTTCTTGAAAACAAGCTGCCCCTTTCCTGCGAGTGCAAGTCTAACAGAGCAAGAGCAACACGAATTAAATCTCTGTGAAAAATTCCTGAGTACAGACAGACTCATGGTGTGATTCTAGGCACAACATATTATTTCTGGGTGATACCAGTACACCTTAACTTATGGTGCAGACATACTCCATAATATCTTTCAAGTTCAAGGCACTTAAATATCTTCCTTAACATAAAATGTAAAACACAACTTTTAAAGTGGTAGGAAAATGTGCCATGCTATTTTCAAATGTGTTTGCATTTGCCTCTCATTTGTGAGAAAGTGATTTCTGCTGAATGCTAACCATCACAGTTCTTGAAAACAAGCTGCCCCTTTCCTGCGAGTGCAAGTCTAACAGAGCAAGAGCAACACGAATTAAATCTCTGTGAAAAATTCCTGTGTACAGACAGACTCATGGTGTGATTCTAGGCACAGAACAGTATTTCTGGGTGATACCAGTACACCTTAACTTATGGTGAAGACATACTCCATAATATCTTTCAAGTTCAAGGCACTTAAATATCTTCCTTAACATAAAATGTAAAACACAACTTTTAAAGTGGTAGGAAAATGTACCATGCTAATTTCAAATGTGTTAGCATGTGCCTCTCATTTGTGAGAAAGTGATTTCTGCTGAATGCTAACCATCACAGTTCTTGAAAACAAGCTGCCCCTTTCCTGCGAGTGCAAGTCTAACAGAGCAAGAACAACACGAATTAAATCTCTGAGAAGAATTCCTGTGTGCAGACAGACTCATGGTGTGAATCTAGACACAAAACATTATTTCTGGGTGATACCAGTACACCTTAACTTATGGTGAAGACATACTCCATAATATCGTTCAAGTTCAAGGCACTTAAATATCTTCCTTAACATAAAATGTAAAACACAACTTTTAAAGTGGTAGGAAAATGTACCATGCTAATTTCAAATGTGTTCGCATTTGCTTCTCATTTGTGAGAAAGTGATTTCTGGTAAATGCTAACCATCACAGTTCAAGAAAACAAGCTGCCCCTTTCCTTCGAGTGCTAGTCTAACAGAGCAAGAGCAACACGAATTAAATCTCTGAGAAGAATTCCTGTGTGCACACAGACTCATGGTGTGATTCTAGGCACAAAACAGTATTCCTGGGTGATACCAGTACACCTTAACTTATGGTGAAGACATACTCCATAATATCTGACATGTTCAAGGCAGTTAAATATCTTCCTTAACATAAAATGTAAAACACAACTTTAAAAGTGGAAGGAAAACTTACCATGCTATTTTCAAATGTGTTTGCATTTGCCTCTCATTTGTGAGAAAGTGATTTCTGCTGAATGCTACCCATCACGGTTCTTGAAAACAAGCTGACCCTTTCCTGCGAGTGCAAGGCTAACAGAGCGAGAGCAACACGAATTAAATATCTGAGAAGAATTCCTGTGTGCAGACAGACTCATGGTGTGATTCTACACAAAACAATATTTCTGGGTGATACCAGTACACCTTAACTTATGTTGAAGACATACTCCATAATATCGTTCAAGTTCAAGGCACTTAAATATCTTCCTTAACATAAAATGTAAAACACAACTTTTAAAGTGGTAGGAAAATGTACCATGCTAATTTCAAATGTGTTCGTATTTGCCTCTCATTTGTGAGAAAGTGATTTCTGGTAAATGCTAACCATCACAGTTCAAGAAAACAAGCTGCACCTTTCCTGCGAGTGCAAGTCTAACAGAGCAAGAGCAACACGGATTAAATCTCTGAGAAGAATTCCTGTGTGCACACAGACTCATGGTGTGATTCTAGGCACAAAACAGTATCCCTGGGTGATACCAGTACACCTTAACTTATGGTGAAGACATACTCCATAATATCTGACATGTTCAAGGCAGTTAAATATCTTCCTTAACATAAAATGTAAAACACAACTTTTAAAATGGTAGGAAAATGTACCATGCTAATTTCAAATGTGTTAGCATTTGCCTCTCATTTGTGACAAAGTGATTTCTGCTGAATGCTAACCATCACAGTTCTTGAAAACAAGCTGCCCCTTTCCTGCGAGTGCAAGTCTAACAGAGCAAGAGCAACATGAATTAAATCTCTGTGAAAAATACCTGTGTACAGACAGACTCATGGTGTGATTCTAGGCACAAAACAGTATTTCTGGGTGATACCAGTATACCTTAACTTATGGTGAAGACATACTCCATAATATCTTTCGAGTTCAAGGCACTTAAATATCTTCCTTAACATAAAATGTAAAACACAACTTTAAAAGTGGAAGGAAAATGTACCATGCTATTTTCAAATGTGTTTGCATTTGCCTCTCATTTGTGAGAAAGTGATTTCTGCTGAATGCTAACCATCACGGTTCTTGAAAACAAGCTGCCCCTTTCCTGCGAGTGCAAGGCTAACAGAGCAAGAGCAACACGAATAAATCTCTGAGAAGAATTCCTGTGTGCAGAAAGACTCATGGTGTGATTCTACACAAAACATTATTTCTGGGTGATACCAGTACACCTTAACTTATGGTGAAGACATACTTCATAATATCGTTCAAGTTCAAGGCACTTAAATATCTTCCTTAACATAAAATGTAAAACACAACTTTTAAAGTGGTAGGAAATTGTACCATGCTAATTTCAAATGTGTTAGCATTTGCCTCTCATTTGTGAGAAAGTGATTTCTGCTGAATGCTAACCATCACAGTTCTTGAAAACAAGCTGCCCCTTTCCTGCGAGTGCAAGTCTAACAGAGCAAGAGCAACACAAATTAAATCTCTGTGAAAAATCCCTGTGTACAGACAGACTCATGGTTTGATTCTAGGCACAAAACAGTATCCCTGGGTGATACAAGTACACCTTAACATATGGTGAAGACATACTCCATAATACCTGACATGTTCAAGGCAGTTAAATATCTTCCTTAACATAAAATGTAAAACACAACTTTTAAAGTGGTAGGAAAATGTACCATGCTAATTTCAAATGTGTTAGCATTTGCCTCTCATTTGTGACAAAGTGATTTCTGCTGAATGCTAACCATCACAGTTCTTGATAACAAGCTGCCCCTTTCCTGCGAGTGCGGGTCTAACAGAGCAAGAGCAACACGAATTAAATCTCTGTGAAAAATGTCTGTGTACAGACAGACTCATGGTGTGATTCTAGGCACAAAACAGTATTTCTGGGTGATAACAGTACACCTTAACTTATGGTTTAGACATACTCCATAATATCTTTCAAGTTCAAGGCACTTAAATATCTTCCTTAACATAAAATGTAAAACACAACTTTAAAAGTGGTAGGAAAATGTACCATGCTATTTTCAAATGTGTTTGCATTTCCCTCTCATTTGTGAGAAAGTGATTTCTGCTGAATGCTAACCATCACAGTTCTTGAAAACAAGCTGCCCCTTTCCAGCGAGTGAAAGGCTAACAGAGCAAGAGCAACACGAATTAAATCTCTGAGAAGAATTCCTGTGGGCAGACAGACTCATGGTGTGAATCTAGACACAAAACATTATTTCTGGGTGATACCAGTACACCTTAACTTATGGTGAAGACATACTCCATAATATCTTTCAAGCTCAAGGCACTTAAATATCTTCCTTAACATAAAATGTAAAACACAACTTTTAAAGTGGTAGGAAAATGTACCATGCTAATTTCAAATGTGTTAGCATTTGCCTCTCATTTGTGAGAAAGTGATTTCTGCTGAATGCTAACCATCACAGTTCTTGAAAACAAGTTGCCCCTTTCCTGCGAGTGCAAGTCTAACAGAGCAAGAGCAACACAAATTAAATCTCTGTGAAAAATTCCTGTGTACAGACAGACTCATGGTGTGATTCTAGGCACAACATATTATTTCTGGGTGATACCAGTACACCTTAACTTATGGTGAAGACATACTCCATAATATCTTTCAAGTTCAAGGCACTTAAATATCTTCCTTAAGATAAAATGTAAAACACAACTTTAAAAGTGGAAGGAAAAATTACCATGCTATTTTCAAATGTGTTTGCATTTGCCTCTCATTTGTGAGAAAGTGATTTCTGCTGAATGCTACCCATCACGGTTCTTGAAAACAAGCTGACCCTTAACTGCGAGTGCAAGGCTAACAGAGCGAGAGCAACACGAATTAAATCTCTGAGAAGAATTCCTGTGTGCAGACAGACTCATGGTGTGATTCAACACAAAACAATATTTCTGGGTGATACCAGTACACCTTAACTTATGTTGAAGACATACTCCATAATATCGTTCAAGTTCAAGGCACTTAAATATCTTCCTTAACATAAAATGTAAAACACATCTTTTAAAGTGGTAGGAAAATGTACCATGCTAATTTCAAATGTGTTCGTATTTGCCTCTCATTTGTGAGAAAGTGATTTCTGGTAAATGCTAACCATCACAGTTCAAGAAAACAAGCTGCACCTTTCCTGCGAGTGCAAGTCTAACAGAGCAAGAGCAACACGGATTAAATCTCTGAGAAGAATTCCTGTGTGCACACAGACTCATGGTGTGATTCTAGGCACAAAACAGTATCCCTGGGTGATACCAGTATACCTTAACTTATGGTGAAGACATACTCCATAATATCTGACATGTTCAAGGCAGTTAAATATCTTCCTTAACATAAAATGTAAAACACAACTTTTAAAATGGTAGGAAAATGTACCATGCTAATTTCAAATGTGTTAGCATTTGCCTCTCATTTGTGACAAAGTGATTTCTGCTGAATGCTAACCATCACAGTTCTTGAAAACAAGCTGCCCCTTTCCTGCGAGTGCAAGTCTAACAGAGCAAGAGCAACATGAATTAAATCTCTGTGAAAAATACCTGTGTACAGACAGACTCATGGTGTGATTCTAGGCACAAAACAGTATTTCTGGGTGATACCAGTATACCTTAACTTATGGTGAAGACATACTCCATAATATCTTTCGAGTTCAAGGCACTTAAATATCTTCCTTAACATAAAATGTAAAACACAACTTTAAAAGTGGAAGGAAAATGTACCATGCTATTTTCAAATGTGTTTGCATTTGCCTCTCATTTGTGAGAAAGTGATTTCTGCTGAATGCTAACCATCACGGTTCTTGAAAACAAGCTGCCCCTTTCCTGCGAGTGCAAGGCTAACAGAGCAAGAGCAACACGAATAAATCTCTGAGAAGAATTCCTGTGTGCAGAAAGACTCATGGTGTGATTCTACACAAAACATTATTTCTGGGTGATACCAGTACACCTTAACTTATGGTGAAGACATACTTCATAATATCGTTCAAGTTCAAGGCACTTAAATATCTTCCTTAACATAAAATGTAAAACACAACTTTTAAAGTGGTAGGAAATTGTACCATGCTAATTTCAAATGTGTTAGCATTTGCCTCTCATTTGTGAGAAAGTGATTTCTGCTGAATGCTAACCATCACAGTTCTTGAAAACAAGCTGCCCCTTTCCTGCGAGTGCAAGTCTAACAGAGCAAGAGCAACACAAATTAAATCTTTGTGAAAAATCCCTGTGTACAGACAGACTCATGGTTTGATTCTAGGCACAAAACAGTATCCCTGGGTGATACCAGTACACCTTAACATATGGTGAAGACATACTCCATAATACCTGACATGTTCAAGGGAGTTAAATATCTTCCTTAACATAAAATGTAAAACACAACTTTTAAAGTGGTAGGAAAATGTACCATGCTATTTTCAAATGTGTTTGCATTTCCCTCTCATTTGTGAGAAAGCGATTTCTGCTGAATGCTAACCATCACAGTTCTTGAAAACAAGCTGCCCCTTTCCAGCGAGTGAAAGGCTAACAGAGCAAGAGCAACACGAATTAAATCTCTGAGAAGAATTCCTGTGGGCAGACAGACTCATGGTGTGAATCTAGACACAAAACATTATTTCTGGGTGATACCAGTACACCTTAACTTATGGTGAAGACATACTCCATAATATCTTTCAAGCTCAAGGCACTTAAATATCTTCCTTAACATAAAATGTAAAACACAACTTTTAAAGTGGTAGGAAAATGTACCATGCTAATTTCAAATGTGTTAGCATTTGCCTCTCATTTGTGAGAAAGTGATTTCTGCTGAATGCTAACCATCACAGTTCTTGAAAACAAGCTGCCCCTTTCCTGCGAGTGCAAGTCTAACAGAGCAAGAGCAACACAAATTAAATCTCTGTGAAAAATTCCTGTGTACAGAGAGACTCATGGTGTGATTCTAGGCACAACATATTATTTCAGGGTGATACCAGTACACCTTAACTTATGGTGAAGACATACTCCATAATATCTTTCAAGTTCAAGGCACTTAAATATCTTCCTTAACATAAAATGTAAAACACAACTTTTAAAGTGGTAGGAAAATGTACCATGCTAATTTCAAATGTGTTCGCATTTGCCTCTCATTTGTGAGAAAGTGATTTCTGGTAAATGCTAACCATCACAGTTCAAGAAAACAAGCTGCCCCTTTCCTTCGAGTGCTAGTCTAACAGAGCAAGAGCAACACGAATTAAATCTCTGAGAAGAATTCCTGTGTGCACACAGACTCATGGTGTGATTCTAGGCACAAAACAGTATCCCTGGGTGATACCAGTACACCTTAACTTATGGTGAGGACATACTCCATAATATCTGACATGTTCAAGGCAGTTAAATATCTTCCTTAACATAAAATGTAAAACACAACTTTTAAAGTGGTAGGAAAATGTACCATGCTAATTTCAAATGTGTTAGCATTTGCCTCTCATTTGTGACAAAGTGATTTCTGCTGAATGCTCACCATCACAGTTCTTGAAAACAAGCTGCCCCTTTCCTGCGAGTGCAGGTCTAACAGAGCAAGAGCAACACAAATTAAATCTCTGTGAAAAATGTCTGTGTACAGACAGACTCATGGTGTGATTCTAGGCACAAAACAGTATTTCTGGGTGATAACAGTACACCTTAACTTTTGGTTTAGACATACTCCATAATATCTTTCAAGTTCAAGGCACTTAAATATCTTCCTTAACATAAAATGTAAAACACAACTTTAAAAGTGGAATAAAAATGTACCATACTATTTTCAAATGTGTTTGCATTTGCCTCTCATTTGTGAGAAAGTGATTTCTGCTGAATGCTAACCATCACAGTTCTTGAAAACAACCTGCCCCTTTCCAGCGAGTGCAAGGCTAACAGAGCAAGAGCAACAGGAATTAAATCTCTGAGAAGAATTCCTGTGTGCAGACAGACTCATGGTGTGAATCTGGACACAAAATATTATTTCTGGGTGATACCAGTTCACCCTAACTTATGGTGAAGACATACTCCATAATATCTTTCAAGTTCAAGGCACTTAAATATCTTCCTTAACATAAAATGTAAAACACAACTTTTAAAATGGTAGGAAAATGCACCATGCTAATTTCAAATGTGATATCATTTGCCTCTCATTTGTGAGAAAGTGATTTCTGCTGAATGCTAACCATCACAGTTCTTGAAAACAAGCTGCCCCTTTCCTGCGAGTGCATGTCTAACAGAGCAAGAGCAACACAAATTAAATCTCTGTGAAAAATTCCTGTGTACAGACAGACTCATGGTGTGATTCTAGGCACAACATATTATTTCTGGGTGATACCAGTACACCTTAACTTATGGTGAAGACATACTCCATAATATCTTTCAAGTTCAAGGCACTTAAATATCTTCCTTAACATAAAATGTAAAACACAACTTTAAAAGTGGAAGGAAAACTTACCATGCTATTTTCAAATGTGTTTGCATTTGCCTCTCATTTTTGAGAAAGTGATTTCTGCTGAATGCTACCCATCACGGTTCTTGAAAACAAGCTGACGCTTTCCTGCGAGTGCAAGGCTAACAGAGCGAGAGCAACACGAATTAAATCTCTGAGAAGAATTCCTGTGTGCAGACAGACTCATGGTGTGATTCTACACAAAACAATATTTCTGGGTGATACCAGTACACCTTAACTTATGTTGAAGACATACTCCATAATATCGTTCAAGTTCAAGGCACTTAAATATCTTCCTTAACATAAAATGTAAAACACAACTTTTAAAGTGGTAGGAAAATGTACCATGCTAATTTAAAATGTGTTCGCATTTGCCTCTCATTTGTGAGAAAGTGATTTCTGGTAAATGCTAACCATCACAGTTCAAGAAAACAAGCTGCACCTTTCCTGCGAGTGCAAGTCTAACAGAGCAAGAGCAACACGGATTAAATCTCTGAGAAGAATTCCTGTGTGCACACAGACTCATGGTGTGATTCTAGGCACAAAACAGTATCCCTGGGTGATACCAGTACACCTTAACTTATGGTGAAGACATACTCCATAATATCTGACATGTTCAAGGCAGTTAAATATCTTCCTTAACATAAAATGTAAAACACAACTTTTAAAGTGGTAGGAAAATGTACCATGCTAATTTCAAATGTGTTAGCATTTGCCTCTCATTTGTGAGAAAGTGATTTCTGCTGAATGCTCACCATCACAGTTCTTGAAAACAAGCTGCCCCTTTCCTGCGAGTGCAGGTCTAACAGAGCAAGAGCAACACAAATTAAATCTCTGTGAAAAATGTCTCTGTACAGACAGACTCATGGTGTGATTCTAGGCACAAAACAGTATTTCTGGGTGATAACAGTACACCTTAACTTATGGTTTAGACATACTCCATAATATCTTTCAAGTTCAAGGCACTTAAATATCTTCCTTAACATAAAATGTAAAACACAACTTTTAAAGTGGTAGGAAAATGTGCCATGCTATTTTCAAATGTGTTTGCATTTGCCTCTCATTTGTGAGAAAGTGATTTCTGCTGAATGCTAACCATCACAGTTCTTGAAAACAAGCTGCCCCTTTCCTGCGAGTGCAAGTCTAACAGAGCAAGAGCAACACAAATTAAATCTCTGAGAAGAATTCCTGTGTGCAGACAGACTCATGGTGTGAATCTAGACACAAAACATTATTTCTGGGTGATACCAGTACACCTTAACTTATGGTGAAGACATATTCCATAATATCTTTCAAGTTCAAGGCACTTAAATATCTTCCTTAACATAAAATGTAAAACACAACTTTTAAAATGGTAGGAAAATGTACCATGCTAATTTCAAATGTGTTAGCATTTGCCTCTCATTTGTGAGAAAGTGATTTCTGCTGAATGCTAACCATCACAGTTCTTGAAAACAAGCTGCCCCTTTCCTGCGAGTGCAAGTCTAACAGAGCAAGAGCAACACAAATTAAATCTCTGTGAAAAATTCCTGTGGACAGACAGACTCATGGTGTGATTCTAGGCACAGAACAGTATTTCTGGGTGATACCAGTACACCTTAACTTATGGTGAAGACATACTCCATAATATCTTTCAAGTTCAAGGCACTTAAATATCTTCCTTAACATAAAATGTAAAACAAAACTTTTAAAGTGGTAGGAAAATGTACCATGCTAATTTCAAAAGTGTTAGCATGTGCCTCTCATTTGTGAGAAAGTGATTTCTGCTGAATGCTAACCATCACAGTTCTTGAAAACAAGCTGCGCCTTTCCTGCGAGTGCAAGTCTAACAGAGCAAGAGCAACACGAATTAAATCTCTGAGAAGAATTCCTGTGTGCAGACAGACTCATGGTGTGAATCTAGACACAAAACATTATTTCTGGGTGATACCAGTACACCTTAACTTATGGTGAAGACATACTCCATAATATCGTTCAAGTTCAAGGCACTTAAATATCTTCCTTAACATAAAATGTAAAACACAACTTTTAAAGTGGTAGGAAAATGTACCATGCTAATATCAAATGTGTTCGCATTTGCCTCTCATTTGTGAGAAAGTGATTTCTGGTAAATGCTAACCATCACAGTTCAAGAAAACAAGCTGCACCTTTCCTGCGAGTGCAAGTCTAACAGAGCAAGAGCAACACGGATTAAATCTCTGAGAAGAATTCCTGTGTGCACACAGACTCATGGTGTGATTCTAGGCACAAAACAGTATCCCTGGGTGATACCAGTACACCTTAACTTATGGTGAAGACATACTCCATAATATCTGACATGTTCAAGGCAGTTAAATATCTTCCTTAACATAAAATGTAAAACACAACTTTTAAAGTGGTAGGAAAATGTACCATGCTAATTTCAAATGTGTTAGCATTTGCCTCTCATTTGTGACAAAGTGATTTCTGCTGAATGCTCACCATCACAGTTCTTGAAAACAAGCTGCCCCTTTCCTGCGAGTGCAGGTCTAACAGAGCAAGAGCAACACAAATTAAATCTCTGTGAAAAATGTCTGTGTACAGACAGACTCATGGTGTGATTCTAGGCACAAAACAGTATTTCTGGGTGATAACAGTACACCTTAACTTTTGGTTTAGACATACTCCATAATATCTTTCAAGTTCAAGGCACTTAAATATCTTCCTTAACATAAAATGTAAAACACAACTTTAAAAGTGGAATAAAAATGTACCATACTATTTTCAAATGTGTTTGCATTTGCCTCTCATTTGTGAGAAAGTGATTTCTGCTGAATGCTAACCATCACAGTTCTTGAAAACAACCTGCCCCTTTCCAGCGAGTGCAAGGCTAACAGAGCAAGAGCAACAGGAATTAAATCTCTGAGAAGAATTCCTGTGTGCAGACAGACTCATGGTGTGAATCTGGACACAAAATATTATTTCTGGGTGATACCAGTTCACCCTAACTTATGGTGAAGACATACTCCATAATATCTTTCAAGTTCAAGGCACTTAAATATCTTCCTTAACATAAAATGTAAAACACAACTTTTAAAATGGTAGGAAAATGCACCATGCTAATTTCAAATGTGATATCATTTGCCTCTCATTTGTGAGAAAGTGATTTCTGCTGAATGCTAACCATCACAGTTCTTGAAAACAAGCTGCCCCTTTCCTGCGAGTGCAAGTCTAACAGAGCAAGAGCAACACAAATTAAATCTCTGTGAAAAATTCCTGTGTACAGACAGACTCATGGTGTGATTCTAGGCACAACATATTATTTCTGGGTGATACCAGTACACCTTAACTTATGGTGAAGACATACTCCATAATATCTTTCAAGTTCAAGGCACTTAAATATCTTCCTTAACATAAAATGTAAAACACAACTTTAAAAGTGGAAGGAAAACTTACCATGCTATTTTCAAATGTGTTTGCATTTGCCTCTCATTTTTGAGAAAGTGATTTCTGCTGAATGCTACCCATCACGGTTCTTGAAAACAAGCTGACGCTTTCCTGCGAGTGCAAGGCTAACAGAGCGAGAGCAACACGAATTAAATCTCTGAGAAGAATTCCTGTGTGCAGACAGACTCATGGTGTGATTCTACACAAAACAATATTTCTGGGTGATACCAGTACACCTTAACTTATGTTGAAGACATACTCCATAATATCGTTCAAGTTCAAGGCACTTAAATATCTTCCTTAACATAAAATGTAAAACACAACTTTTAAAGTGGTAGGAAAATGTACCATGCTAATTTAAAATGTGTTCGCATTTGCCTCTCATTTGTGAGAAAGTGATTTCTGGTAAATGCTAACCATCACAGTTCAAGAAAACAAGCTGCACCTTTCCTGCGAGTGCAAGTCTAACAGAGCAAGAGCAACACGGATTAAATCTCTGAGAAGAATTCCTGTGTGCACACAGACTCATGGTGTGATTCTAGGCACAAAACAGTATCCCTGGGTGATACCAGTACACCTTAACTTATGGTGAAGACATACTCCATAATATCTGACATGTTCAAGGCAGTTAAATATCTTCCTTAACATAAAATGTAAAACACAACTTTTAAAGTGGTAGGAAAATGTACCATGCTAATTTCAAATGTGTTAGCATTTGCCTCTCATTTGTGAGAAAGTGATTTCTGCTGAATGCTCACCATCACAGTTCTTGAAAACAAGCTGCCCCTTTCCTGCGAGTGCAGGTCTAACAGAGCAAGAGCAACACAAATTAAATCTCTGTGAAAAATGTCTCTGTACAGACAGACTCATGGTGTGATTCTAGGCACAAAACAGTATTTCTGGGTGATAACAGTACACCTTAACTTATGGTTTAGACATACTCCATAATATCTTTCAAGTTCAAGGCACTTAAATATCTTCCTTAACATAAAATGTAAAACACAACTTTTAAAGTGGTAGGAAAATGTGCCATGCTATTTTCAAATGTGTTTGCATTTGCCTCTCATTTGTGAGAAAGTGATTTCTGCTGAATGCTAACCATCACAGTTCTTGAAAACAAGCTGCCCCTTTCCTGCGAGTGCAAGTCTAACAGAGCAAGAGCAACACAAATTAAATCTCTGAGAAGAATTCCTGTGTGCAGACAGACTCATGGTGTGAATCTAGACACAAAACATTATTTCTGGGTGATACCAGTACACCTTAACTTATGGTGAAGACATATTCCATAATATCTTTCAAGTTCAAGGCACTTAAATATCTTCCTTAACATAAAATGTAAAACACAACTTTTAAAATGGTAGGAAAATGTACCATGCTAATTTCAAATGTGTTAGCATTTGCCTCTCATTTGTGAGAAAGTGATTTCTGCTGAATGCTAACCATCACAGTTCTTGAAAACAAGCTGCCCCTTTCCTGCGAGTGCAAGTCTAACAGAGCAAGAGCAACACAAATTAAATCTCTGTGAAAAATTCCTGTGGACAGACAGACTCATGGTGTGATTCTAGGCACAGAACAGTATTTCTGGGTGATACCAGTACACCTTAACTTATGGTGAAGACATACTCCATAATATCTTTCAAGTTCAAGGCACTTAAATATCTTCCTTAACATAAAATGTAAAACAAAACTTTTAAAGTGGTAGGAAAATGTACCATGCTAATTTCAAAAGTGTTAGCATGTGCCTCTCATTTGTGAGAAAGTGATTTCTGCTGAATGCTAACCATCACAGTTCTTGAAAACAAGCTGCGCCTTTCCTGCGAGTGCAAGTCTAACAGAGCAAGAGCAACACGAATTAAATCTCTGAGAAGAATTCCTGTGTGCAGACAGACTCATGGTGTGAATCTAGACACAAAACATTATTTCTGGGTGATACCAGTACACCTTAACTTATGGTGAAGACATACTCCATAATATCGTTCAAGTTCAAGGCACTTAAATATCTTCCTTAACATAAAATGTAAAACACAACTTTTAAAGTGGTAGGAAAATGTACCATGCTAATATCAAATGTGTTCGCATTTGCCTCTCATTTGTGAGAAAGTGATTTCTGGTAAATGCTAACCATCACAGTTCAAGAAAACAAGCTGCACCTTTCCTGCGAGTGCAAGTCTAACAGAGCAAGAGCAACACGGATTAAATCTCTGAGAAGAATTCCTGTGTGCACACAGACTCATGGTGTGATTCTAGGCACAAAACAGTATCCCTGGGTGATACCAGTACACCTTAACTTATGGTGAAGACATACTCCATAATATCTGACATGTTCAAGGCAGTTAAATATCTTCCTTAACATAAAATGTAAAACACAACTTTTAAAGTGGTAGGAAAATGTACCATGCTAATTTCAAATGTGTTAGCATTTGCCTCTCATTTGTGAGAAAGTGATTTCTGCTGAATGCTCACCATCACAGTTCTTGAAAACAAGCTGCCCCTTTCCTGCGAGTGCAGGTCTAACAGAGCAAGAGCAACACAAATTAAATCTCTGTGAAAAATGTCTCTGTACAGACAGACTCATGGTGTGATTCTAGGCACAAAACAGTATTTCTGGGTGATAACGGTACACCTTAACTTATGGTTTAGACATACTCCATAATATCTTTCAAGTTCAAGGCACTTAAATATCTTCCTTAACATAAAATGTAAAACACAACTTTTAAAGTGGTAGGAAAATGTACCATGCTAATTTCAAATGTGTTAGCATTTGCCTCTCATTTGTGAGAAAGTGATTTCTGCTGAATGCTAACCATCACGGTTCTTGAAAACAAGCTGCCCCTTTCCTGCGAGTGCAAGGCTAACAGAGCAAGAGCCACACGAATTAAATCTCTGAGAAGAATTCCTGTGTGCAGACATACTCATGGTGTGATTCTACACAAAACATTATTTCTGGGTGATACCAGTACACCTTAACTTATGGTGAAGACATACTTCAGATTATCGTTCAAGTTCAAGGCACTTAAATATCTTCCTTAACATAAAATGTAAAACACAACTTTTAAAGTGGTAGGAAATTGTACCATGCTAATTTCAAATGTGTTAGCATTTGCCTCTCATTTGTGAGAAAGTGATTTCTGCTGAATGCTAACCATCACAGTTCTTGAAAACAAGCTGCCCCTTTCCTGCGAGTGCGAGTCTAACAGAGCAAGAGCAACACGAATTAAATCTCTGTGAAAAATGTCTGTGTACAGACAGACTCATGGTGTGATTCTAGGCACAAAACAGTATTTCTGGGTGATAACAGTACACCTTAACTTATGGTTTAGACATACTCCATAATATCTTTCAAGTTCAAGGCACTTAAATATCTTCCTTAACATAAAATGTAAAACACAACTTTAAAAGTGGTAGGAAAATGTACCATGCTATTTTCAAATGTGTTTGCATTTCCCTCTCATTTGTGAGAAAGTGATTTCTGCTGAATGCTAACCATCACAGTTCTTGAAAACAAGCTGCCCCTTTCCAGCGAGTGAAAGGCTAACAGAGCAAGAGCAACACGAATTAAATCTCTGAGAAGAATTCCTGTGGGCAGACAGACTCATGGTGTGAATCTAGACACAAAACATTATTTCTGGGTGATACCAGTACACCTTAACTTATGGTGAAGACATACTCCATAATATCTTTCAAGCTCAAGGCACTTAAATATCTTCCTTAACATAAAATGTAAAACACAACTTTTAAAGTGGTAGGAAAATGTACCATGCTAATTTCAAATGTGTTCGCATTTGCCTCTCATTTGTGAGAAAGTGATTTCTGCTGAATGCTAACCATCACAGTTCTTGAAAACAAGCTGCCCCTTTCCTGCGAGTGCAAGTCTAACAGAGTAGGGGCAACACAAATTAAATCTCTGTGAAAAATTCCTGTGTACAGACAGACTCATGGTGTGATTCTAGGCACAACATATTATTTCTGGGTGATACCAGTACACCTTAACTTATGGTGAAGACATACTCCATAATATCTTTCAAGTTCAAGGCACTTAAATATCTTCCTTAACATAAAATGTAAAACACAACTTTTAAAGTGGTAGGAAAATGTACCATGCTAATTTCAAATGTGTTAGCATTTGCCTCTCATTTGTGAGAAAGTGATTTCTGCTGAATGCTAACCATCACAGTTCTTGAAAACAAGCTGCCCCTTTCCTGCGAGTGCAAGTCTAACAGAGCAAGAGCAACACGAATTAAATCTCTGTGAAAAATTCCTGAGTACAGACAGACTCATGGTGTGATTCTAGGCACAACATATTATTTCTGGGTGATACCAGTACACCTTAACTTATGGTGCAGACATACTCCATAATATCTTTCAAGTTCAAGGCACTTAAATATCTTCCTTAACATAAAATGTAAAACACAACTTTTAAAGTGGTAGGAAAATGTGCCATGCTATTTTCAAATGTGTTTGCATTTGCCTCTCATTTGTGAGAAAGTGATTTCTGCTGAATGCTAACCATCACAGTTCTTGAAAACAAGCTGCCCCTTTCCTGCGAGTGCAAGTCTAACAGAGCAAGAGCAACACAAATTAAATCTCTGTGAAAAATTCCTGTGTACAGACAGACTCATGGTGTGATTCTAGGCACAGAACAGTATTTCTGGGTGATACCAGTACACCTTAACTTATGGTGAAGACATACTCCATAATATCTTTCAAGTTCAAGGCACTTAAATATCTTCCTTAACATAAAATGTAAAACACAACTTTTAAAGTGGTAGGAAAATGTACCATGCTAATTTCAAATGTGTTAGCATGTGCCTCTCATTTGTGAGAAAGTGATTTCTGCTGAATGCTAACCATCACAGTTCTTGAAAACAAGCTGCCCCTTTCCTGCGAGTGCAAGTCTAACAGAGCAAGAACAACACGAATTAAATCTCTGAGAAGAATTCCTGTGTGCAGACAGACTCATGGTGTGAATCTAGACACAAAACATTATTTCTGGGTGATACCAGTACACCTTAACTTATGGTGAAGACATACTCCATAATATCTGACATGTTCAAGGCAGTTAAATATCTTCCTTAACATAAAATGTAAAACACAACTTTTAAAATGGTAGGAAAATGTACCATGCTAATTTCAAATGTGTTCGCATTTGCTTCTCATTTGTGAGAAAGTGATTTCTGGTAAATGCTAACCATCACAGTTCAAGAAAACAAGCTGCCCCTTTCCTTCGAGTGCTATTCTTACAAACCATAGCAACACAAATTAAATCTCTGAGAAGAATTCCTGTGTGCACACAGACTCATGGTGTGATTCTAGGCACAAAACAGTATTCCTGGGTGATACCAGTACACCTTAACTTATGGTGAAGACATACTCCATAATATCTGACATGTTCAAGGCAGTTAAATATCTTCCTTAACATAAAATGTAAAACACAACTTTTAAAATGGTAGGAAAACGTACCATGCTAATTTCAAATGTGTTAGCATTTGCCTCTCATTTGTGAGAAAGTGATTTCTGCTGAATGCTAACCATCACGGTTCTTAAAAACAAGCTGCCCCTTTCCTGCGAGTGCAAGGCTAACAGAGCAAGAGCAACATGAATTAAATCTCTGAGAAGAATTCCTGTGTGCAGACAGACTCATGGTGTGATTCTACACAAAACATTATTTCTGGGTGATACCAGTACACCTTAACTTATGGTGAAGACATACTTCATAATATCGTTCAAGTTCAAGGCACTTAAATATCTTCCTTAACATAAAATGTAAAACACAACTTTTAAAGTGGGAGGAAATTGTACCATGCTAATTTCAAATGTGTTAGCATTTGCCTCTCATTTGTGAGAAATTGATTTCTGCTGAATGCTAACCATCACAGTTCTTGAAAACAAGCTGCCCCTTTCCAGCGAGTGCAAGGCTAACAGAGCAAGAGCAACAGGAATTAAATCTCTGAGAAGAATTCCTGTGTGCAGACAGACTCATGGTGTGAATCTGGACACAAAATATTATTTCTGGGTGATACCAGTACACCCTAACTTATGGTGAAGACATACTCCATAATATCTTTCAAGTTCAAGGCACTTAAATATCTTCCTTAACATAAAATGTAAAACACAACTTTTAAAATGGTAGGAAAATGTACCATGCTAATTTCAAATGTGATAGCATTTGCCTCTCATTTGTGAGAAAGTGATTTCTGCTGAATGCTAACCATCACAGTTCTTGAAAACAAGCTGCCCCTTTCCTGCGAGTGCAAGTCTAACAGAGCAAGAGCAACACAAATTAAATCTCTGTGAAAAATTCCTGTGTACAGACAGACTCATGGTGTGATTCTAGGCACAACATATTATTTCTGGGTGATACCAGTACACCTTAACTTATGGTGAAGACATACTCCATAATATCTTTCAAGTTCAAGGCACTTAAATATCTTCCTTAACATAAAATGTAAAACACAACTTTAAAAGTGGAAGGAAAACTTACCATGCTATTTTCAAATGTGTTTGCATTTGCCTCTCATTTGTGAGAAAGTGATTTCTGCTGAATGCTACCCATCACGGTTCTTGAAAACAAGCTGACCCTTTCCTGCGAGTGCAAGGCTAACAGAGCGAGAGCAACACGAATTAAATATCTGAGAAGAATTCCTGTGTGCAGACAGACTCATGGTGTGATTCTACACAAAACAATATTTCTGGGTGATACCAGTACACCTTAACTTATGTTGAAGACATACTCCATAATATCGTTCAAGTTCAAGGCACTTAAATATCTTCCTTAACATAAAATGTAAAACACAACTTTTAAAGTGGTAGGAAAATGTACCATGCTAATTTCAAATGTGTTCGTATTTGCCTCTCATTTGTGAGAAAGTGATTTCTGGTAAATGCTAACCATCACAGTTCAAGAAAACAAGCTGCACCTTTCCTGCGAGTGCAAGTCTAACAGAGCAAGAGCAACACGGATTAAATCTCTGAGAAGAATTCCTGTGTGCACACAGACTCATGGTGTGATTCTAGGCACAAAACAGTATCCCTGGGTGATACCAGTACACCTTAACTTATGGTGAAGACATACTACATAATATCTGACATGTTCAAGGCAGTTAAATATCTTCCTTAACATAAAATGTAAAACACAACTTTTAAAATGGTAGGAAAATGTACCATGCTAATTTCAAATGTGTTAGCATTTGCCTCTCATTTGTGACAAAGTGATTTCTGCTGAATGCTAACCATCACAGTTCTTGAAAACAAGCTGCCCCTTTCCTGAGAGTGCAAGTCTAACAGAGCAAGAGCAACATGAATTAAATCTCTGTGAAAAATACCTGTGTACAGACAGACTCATGGTGTGATTCTAGGCACAAAACAGTATTTCTGGGTGATACCAGTATACCTTAACTTATGGTGAAGACATACTCCATAATATCTTTCGAGTTCAAGGCACTTAAATATCTTCCTTAACATAAAATGTAAAACACAACTTTAAAAGTGGAAGGAAAATGTACCATGCTATTTTCAAATGTGTTTGCATTTGCCTCTCATTTGTGAGAAAGTGATTTCTGCTGAATGCTAACCATCACGGTTCTTGAAAACAAGCTTCCCCTTTCCTGCGAGTGCAAGGCTAACAGAGCAAGAGCAACACGAATAAATCTCTGAGAAGAATTCCTGTGTGCAGAAAGACTCATGGTGTGATTCTACACAAAACATTATTTCTGGGTGATACCAGTACACCTTAACTTATGGTGAAGACATACTTCATAATATCGTTCAAGTTCAAGGCACTTAAATATCTTCCTTAACATAAAATGTAAAACACAACTTTTAAAGTGGTAGGAAATTGTACCATGCTAATTTCAAATGTGTTAGCATTTGCCTCTCATTTGTGAGAAAGTGATTTCTGCTGAATGCTAACCATCACAGTTCTTGATAACAAGCTGCCCCTTTCCTGCGAGTGTGGGTCTAACAGAGCAAGAGCAACACGAATTAAATCTCTGTGAAAAATGTCTGTGTACAGACAGACTCATGGTGTGATTCTAGGCACAAAACAGTATTTCTGGGTGATAACAGTACACCTTAACTTATGGTTTAGACATACTCCATAATATCTTTCAAGTTCAAGGCACTTAAATATCTTCCTTAACATAAAATGTAAAACACAACTTTAAAAGTGGTAGGAAAATGTACCATGCTATTTTCAAATGTGTTTGCATTTCCCTCTCATTTGTGAGAAAGTGATTTCTGCTGAATGCTAACCATCACAGTTCTTGAAAACAAGCTGCCCCTTTCCAGCGAGTGAAAGGCTAACAGAGCAAGAGCAACACAAATTAAATCTCTGAGAAGAATTCCTGTGGGCAGACAGACTCATGGTGTGAATCTAGACACAAAACATTATTTCTGGGTGATACCAGTACACCTTAACTTATGGTGAAGACATACTCCATAATATCTTTCAAGCTCAAGGCACTTAAATATCTTCCTTAACATAAAATGTAAAACACAACTTTTAAAGTGGTAGGAAAATGTACCATGCTAATTTCAAATGTGTTAGCATTTGCCTCTCATTTGTGAGAAAGTGATTTCTGCTGAATGCTAACCATCACAGTTCTTGAAAACAAGCTGCCCCTTTCCTGCGAGTGCAAGTCTAACAGAGCAAGAGCAACACAAATTAAATCTCTGTGAAAAATTCCTGTGTACAGACAGACTCATGGTGTGATTCTAGGCACAACATATTATTTCAGGGTGATACCAGTACACCTTAACTTATGGTGAAGACATACTCCATAATATCTTTCAAGTTCAAGGCACTTAAATATCTTCCTTAACATAAAATGTAAAACACAACTTTTAAAGTGGTAGGAAAATGTACCATGCTAATTTCAAATGTGTTCGCATTTGCCTCTCATTTGTGAGAAAGTGATTTCTGGTAAATGCTAACCATCACAGTTCAAGAAAACAAGCTGCCCCTTTCCTTCGAGTGCTAGTCTAACAGAGCAAGAGCAACACAAATTAAATCTCTGAGAAGAATTCCTGTGTGCACACAGACTCATGGTGTGATTCTAGGCACAAAACAGTATCCCTGGGTGATACCAGTACACCTTAACTTATGGTGAGGACATACTCCATAATATCTGACATGTTCAAGGCAGTTAAATATCTTCCTTAACATAAAATGTAAAACACAACTTTTAAAGTGGTAGGAAAATGTACCATGCTAATTTCAAATGTGTTAGCATTTGCCTCTCATTTGTGACAAAGTGATTTCTGATGAATGCTCACCATCACAGTTCTTGAAAACAAGCTGCCCCTTTCCTGCGAGTGCAGGTCTAACAGAGCAAGAGCAACACAAATTAAATCTCTGTGAAAAATGTCTGTGTACAGACAGACTCATGGTGTGATTCTAGGCACAAAACAGTATTTCTGGGTGATAACAGTACACCTTAACTTTTGGTTTAGACATACTCCATAATATCTTTCAAGTTCAAGGCACTTAAATATCTTCCTTAACATAAAATGTAAAACACAACTTTAAAAGTGGAATAAAAATGTACCATACTATTTTCAAATGTGTTTGCATTTGCCTCTCATTTGTGAGAAAGTGATTTCTGCTGAATGCTAACCATCACAGTTCTTGAAAACAACCTGCCCCTTTCCAGCGAGTGCAAGGCTAACAGAGCAAGAGCAACAGGAATTAAATCTCTGAGAAGAATTCCTGTGTGCAGACAGACTCATGGTGTGAATCTGGACACAAAATATTATTTCTGGGTGATACCAGTTCACCTTAACTTATGGTGAAGACATACTCCATAATATCTTTCAAGTTCAAGGCACTTAAATATCTTCCTTAACATAAAATGTAAAACACAACTTTTAAAATGGTAGGAAAATGCACCATGCTAATTTCAAATGTGATAGCATTTGCCTCTCATTTGTGAGAAAGTGATTTCTGCTGAATGCTAACCATCACAGTTCTTGAAAACAAGCTGCCCCTTTCCTGCGAGTGCAAGTCTAACAGAGCAAGAGCAACACAAATTAAATCTCTGTGAAAAATTCCTGTGTACAGACAGACTCATGGTGTGATTCTAGGCACAACATATTATTTCTGGGTGATACCAGTACACCTTAACTTATGGTGAAGACATACTCCATAATATCTTTCAAGTTCAAGGCACTTAAATATCTTCCTTAACATAAAATGTAAAACACAACTTTAAAAGTGGAAGGAAAACTTACCATGCTATTTTCAAATGTGTTTGCATTTGCCTCTCATTTGTGAGAAAGTGATTTCTGCTGAATGCTACCCATCACGGTTCTTGAAAACAAGCTGACGCTTTCCTGCGAGTGCAAGGCTAACAGAGCGAGAGCAACACGAATTAAATCTCTGAGAAGAATTCCTGTGTGCAGACAGACTCATGGTGTGATTCTACACAAAACAATATTTCTGGGTGATACCAGTACACCTTAACTTATGTTGAAGACATACTCCATAATATCGTTCAAGTTCAAGGCACTTAAATATCTTCCTTAACATAAAATGTAAAACACAACTTTTAAAGTGGTAGGAAAATGTACCATGCTAATTTAAAATGTGTTCGCATTTGCCTCTCATTTGTGAGAAAGTGATTTCTGGTAAATGCTAACCATCACAGTTCAAGAAAACAAGCTGCACCTTTCCTGCGAGTGCAAGTCTAACAGAGCAAGAGCAACACGGATTAAATCTCTGAGAAGAATTCCTGTGTGCACACAGACTCATGGTGTGATTCTAGGCACAAAACAGTATCCCTGGGTGATACCAGTACACCTTAACTTATGGTGAAGACATACTCCATAATATCTGACATGTTCAAGGCAGTTAAATATCTTCCTTAACATAAAATGTAAAACACAACTTTTAAAGTGGTAGGAAAATGTACCATGCTAATTTCAAATGTGTTAGCATTTGCCTCTCATTTGTGAGAAAGTGATTTCTGCTGAATGCTCACCATCACAGTTCTTGAAAACAAGCTGCCCCTTTCCTGCGAGTGCAGGTCTAACAGAGCAAGAGCAACACAAATTAAATCTCTGTGAAAAATGTCTCTGTACAGACAGACTCATGGTGTGATTCTAGGCACAAAACAGTATTTCTGGGTGATAACAGTACACCTTAACTTATGGTTTAGACATACTCGATAATATCTTTCAAGTTCAAGGCACTTAAATATCTTCCTTAACATAAAATGTAAAACACAACTTTTAAAGTGGTAGGAAAATGTGCCATGCTATTTTCAAATGTGTTTGCATTTGCCTCTCATTTGTGAGAAAGTGATTTCTGCTGAATGCTAACCATCACAGTTCTTGAAAACAAGCTGCCCCTTTCCTGCGAGTGCAAGTCTAACAGAGCAAGAGCAACACAAATTAAATCTCTGAGAAGAATTCCTGTGTGCAGACAGACTCATGGTGTGAATCTAGACACAAAACATTATTTCTGGGTGATACCAGTACACCTTAACTTATGGTGAAGACATATTCCATAATATCTTTCAAGTTCAAGGCACTTAAATATCTTCCTTAACATAAAATGTAAAACACAACTTTTAAAATGGTAGGAAAATGTACCATGCTAATTTCAAATGTGTTAGCATTTGCCTCTCATTTGTGAGAAAGTGATTTCTGCTGAATGCTAACCATCACAGTTCTTGAAAACAAGCTGCCCCTTTCCTGCGAGTGCAAGTCTAACAGAGCAAGAGCAACACAAATTAAATCTCTGTGAAAAATTCCTGTGTACAGACAGACTCATGGTGTGATTCTAGGCACAGAACAGTATTTCTGGGTGATACCAGTACACCTTAACTTATGGTGAAGACATACTCCATAATATCTTTCAAGTTCAAGGCACTTAAATATCTTCCTTAACATAAAATGTAAAACAAAACTTTTAAAGTGGTAGGAAAATGTACCATGCTAATTTCAAAAGTGTTAGCATGTGCCTCTCATTTGTGAGAAAGTGATTTCTGCTGAATGCTAACCATCACAGTTCTTGAAAACAAGCTGCGCCTTTCCTGCGAGTGCAAGTCTAACAGAGCAAGAGCAACACGAATTAAATCTCTGAGAAGAATTCCTGTGTGCAGACAGACTCATGGTGTGAATCTAGACACAAAACATTATTTCTGGGTGATACCAGTACACCTTAACTTATGGTGAAGACATACTCCATAATATCGTTCAAGTTCAAGGCACTTAAATATCTTCCTTAACATAAAATGTAAAACACAACTTTTAAAGTGGTAGGAAAATGTACCATGCTAATATCAAATGTGTTCGCATTTGCCTCTCATTTGTGAGAAAGTGATTTCTGGTAAATGCTAACCATCACAGTTCAAGAAAACAAGCTGCCCCTTTCCTTTGAGTGCTAGTCTAACAGAGCAAGAGCAACACGAATTAAATCTCTGAGAAGAATTCCTGTGTGCACACAGACTCATGGTGTGATTCTAGGCACAAAACAGTATCCCTGGGTGATACCAGTACACCTTCACTTATGGTGAAGACATACTCCATAATATCTGACATGTTCAAGGCAGTTAAATATCTTCCTTAACATAAAATGTAAAACACAACTTTTAAAGTGGTAGGAAAATGTACCATGCTAATTTCAAATGTGTTAGCATTTGCCTCTCATTTATGACAAAGTGATTTCTGCTGAATGCTCACCATCACAGTTCTTGAAAACAAGCTGCCCCTTTCCTGCGAGTGCAGGTCTAACAGAGCAAGAGCAACACAAATTAAATCTCTGTGAAAAATGTCTCTGTACAGACAGACTCATGGTGTGATTCTAGGCACAAAACAGTATTTCTGGGTGATAACAGTATACCTTAACTTATGGTTTAGACATACTCCATAATATCTTTCAAGTTCAAGGCACTTAAATATCTTCCTTAACATAAAATGTAAAACACAACTTTAAAAGTGGAAGAAAAATGTACCATGCTATTTTCAAATGTGTTTGCATTTGCCTCTCATTTGTGAGAAAGTGATTTCTGCTGAATGCTAACCATCACAGTTCTTGAAAACAAGCTGCCCCTTTCCAGCGAGTGCAAGGCTAACAGAGCAAGAGCAACAGGAATTAAATCTCTGAGAAGAATTCCTTTGTGCAGACAGACTCATGGTGTGAATCTGGACACAAAATATTATTTCTGGGTGATACCAGTACACCTTAACTTATGGTGAAGACATACTCCATAATATCTTTCAAGTTCAAGGCACTTAAATATCTTCCTTAACATAAAATGTAAAACACAACTTTTAACCCCTTCGGTGCTCATGACGGAACGGTTCCGTCATGAGCCACGGTTGAGCTGTGCTCATGACGGAACCGTTCCGTCATGACCACGCCCGCGCAAGATTCCGTCAGCACAGCGGCGGAATCTGCGCAGCATGGAAGGGGTTAAAGTGGTAGGAAAATGTACCATGCTAATTTCAAATGTGTTAGCATTTGCCTCTCATTTGTCAGAAAGTGATTTCTGCTGAATGCTAACCATCACAGTTCTTGAAAACAAGCTGCCCCTTTCCTGCGAGTGCAAGTCTAACAGAGCAAGAGCAACACAAATTAAATCTCTGTGAAAAATTCCTGTGTACAGACAGACTCATGGTGTGATTCTAGGCACAAAACTGTATTTCTGGGTGATACCAGTACACCTTAACTTATGGTGAAGACATACTCCATAATATCTTTCAAGTTCAAGGCACTTAAATATCTTCCTTAACATAAAATGTAAAACACAACTTTTAAAATGGTAGGAAAATGTACCATGCTAATTTCAAATGTGATAGCATTTGCCTCTCATTTGTGAGAAAGTGATTTCTGCTGAATGCTAACCATCACAGTTCTTGAAAACAAGCTGCCCCTTTCCTGCGAGTGCAAGTCTAACAGAGCAAGAGCAACACAAATTAAATCTCTGTGAAAAATTCCTGTGTACAGACAGACTCATGGTGTGATTCTAGGCACAACATATTATTTCTGGGTGATACCAGTACACCTTAACTTATGGTGAAGACATACTCCATAATATATTTCAAGTTCAAGACACTTAAATATCTTCCTTAACATAAAATGTAAAACACAACTTTTAAAGTGGTAGGAAAATGTACCATGCTAATTTCAAATGTGTTAGCATTTGCCTCTCATTTGTGAGAAAGTGATTTCTGCTGAATGCTAACCATCACAGTTCTTGAAAACAAGCTGCCCCTTTCCTGCGAGTGCAAGTCTAACAGAGCAAGAGCAACACAAATTAAATCTCTGTGAAAAATTCCTGTGTACAGACAGACTCATGGTGTGATTCTAGGCACAACATATTATTTCTGGGTGATACCAGTACACCTTAACTTATGGTGCAGACATACTCCATAATATCTTTCAAGTTCAAGGCACTTAAATATCTTCCTTAACATAAAATGTAAAACACAACTTTTAAAGTGGTAGGAAAATGTGCCATGCTATTTTAAAATGTGTTTGCATTTGCCTCTCATTTGTGAGAAAGTGATTTCTGCTGAATGCTAACCATCACAATTCTTGAAAACAAGCTGCCCCTTTCCTGCGAGTGCAAGTCTAACAGAGCAAGAGCAACACGAATTAAATCTCTGTGAAAAATTCCTGTGTACAGACAGACTCATGGTGTGATTCCAGGCACAAAACAGTATTTCTGGGTGATACCAGTACACCTTAACTTATGGTGAAGACATACTCCATAATATCTTTCAAGTTCAAGGCACTTAAATATCTTCCTTAACATAAAATGTAAAACACAACTTTTAAAGTGGTAGGAAAATGTACCATGCTAATTTCAAATGTGTTAGCATTTGCCTCTCATTTGTGAGAAAGTGATTTCTGATGAATGCTCACCATCACAGTTCTTGAAAACAAGCTGCCCCTTTCCTGCGAGTGCAGGTCTAACAGAGCAAGAGCAACACAAATTAAATCTCTGTGAAAAATGTCTGTGTACAGACAGACTCATGGTGTGATTCTAGGCACAAAACAGTATTTCTGGGTGATAACAGTACACCTTAACTTTTGGTTTAGACATACTCCATAATATCTTTCAAGTTCAAGGCACTTAAATATCTTCCTTAACATAAAATGTAAAACACAACTTTAAAAGTGGAATAAAAATGTACCATACTATTTTCAAATGTGTTTGCATTTGCCTCTCATTTGTGAGAAAGTGATTTCTGCTGAATGCTAACCATCACAGTTCTTGAAAACAACCTGCCCCTTTCCAGCGAGTGCAAGGCTAACAGAGCAAGAGCAACAGGAATTAAATCGCTGAGAAGAATTCCTGTGTGCAGACAGACTCATGGTGTGAATCTGGACACAAAATATTATTTCTGGGTGATAACAGTTCACCTTAACTTATGGTGAAGACATACTCCATAATATCTTTCAAGTTCAAGGCACTTAAATATCTTCCTTAACATAAAATGTAAAACACAACTTTTAAAATGGTAGGAAAATGCACCATGCTAATTTCAAATGTGATAGCATTTGCCTCTCATTTGTGAGAAAGTGATTTCTGCTGAATGCTAACCATCACAGTTCTTGAAAACAAGCTGCCCCTTTCCTGCGAGTGCAAGTCTAACAGAGCAAGAGCAACACAAATTAAATCTCTGTGAAAAATTCCTGTGTACAGACAGACTCATGGTGTGATTCTAGGCACAACATATTATTTCTGGGTGATACCAGTACACCTTAACTTATGGTGAAGACATACTCCATAATATCTTTCAAGTTCAAGGCACTTAAATATCTTCCTTAACATAAAATGTAAAACACAACTTTAAAAGTGGAAGGAAAACTTACCATGCTATTTTCAAATGTGTTTGCATTTGCCTCTCATTTGTGAGAAAGTGATTTCTGCTGAATGCTACCCATCACGGTTCTTGAAAACAAGCTGACGCTTTCCTGCGAGTGCAAGGCTAACAGAGCGAGAGCAACACGAATTAAATCTCTGAGAAGAATTCCTGTGTGCAGACAGACTCATGGTGTGATTCTACACAAAACAATATTTCTGGGTGATACCAGTACACCTTAACTTATGTTGAAGACATACTCCATAATATCGTTCAAGTTCAAGGCACTTAAATATCTTCCTTAACATAAAATGTAAAACACAACTTTTAAAGTGGTAGGAAAATGTACCATGCTAATTTAAAATGTGTTCGCATTTGCCTCTCATTTGTGAGAAAGTGATTTCTGGTAAATGCTAACCATCACAGTTCAAGAAAACAAGCTGCACCTTTCCTGGGAGTGCAAGTCTAACAGAGCAAGAGCAACACGGATTAAATCTCTGAGAAGAATTCCTGTGTGCACACAGACTCATGGTGTGATTCTAGGCACAAAACAGTATCCCTGGGTGATACCAGTACACCTTAACTTATGGTGAAGACATACTCCATAATATCTGACATGTTCAAGGCAGTTAAATATCTTCCTTAACATAAAATGTAAAACACAACTTTTAAAGTGGTAGGAAAATGTACCATGCTAATTTCAAATGTGTTAGCATTTGCCTCTCATTTGTGAGAAAGTGATTTCTGCTGAATGCTCACCATCACAGTTCTTGAAAACAAGCTGCCCCTTTCCTGCGAGTGCAGGTCTAACAGAGCAAGAGCAACACAAATTAAATCTCTGTGAAAAATGTCTCTGTACAGACAGACTCATGGTGTGATTCTAGGCACAAAACAGTATTTCTGGGTGATAACAGTACACCTTAACTTATGGTTTAGACATACTCCATAATATCTTTCAAGTTCAAGGCACTTAAATATCTTCCTTAACATAAAATGTAAAACACAACTTTTAAAGTGGTAGGAAAATGTGCCATGCTATTTTCAAATGTGTTTGCATTTGCCTCTCATTTGTGAGAAAGTGATTTCTGCTGAATGCTAACCATCACAGTTCTCGAAAACAAGCTGCCCCTTTCCTGCGAGTGCAAGTCTAACAGAGCAAGAGCAACACAAATTAAATCTCTGAGAAGAATTCCTGTGTGCAGACAGACTCATGGTGTGAATCTAGACACAAAACATTATTTCTGGGTGATACCAGTACACCTTAACTTATGGTGAAGACATATTCCATAATATCTTTCAAGTTCAAGGCACTTAAATATCTTCCTTAACATAAAATGTAAAACACAACTTTTAAAATGGTAGGAAAATGTACCATGCTAATTTCAAATGTGTTAGCATTTGCCTCTCATTTGTGAGAAAGTGATTTCTGCTGAATGCTAACCATCACAGTTCTTGAAAACAAGCTGCCCCTTTCCTGCGAGTGCAAGTCTAACAGAGCAAGAGCAACACAAATTAAATCTCTGTGAAAAATTCCTGTGTACAGACAGACTCATGGTGTGATTCTAGGCACAGAACAGTATTTCTGGGTGATACCAGTACACCTTAACTTATGGTGAAGACATACTCCATAATATCTTTCAAGTTCAAGGCACTTAAATATCTTCCTTAACATAAAATGTAAAACAAAACTTTTAAAGTGGTAGGAAAATGTACCATGCTAATTTCAAAAGTGTTAGCATGTGCCTCTCATTTGTGAGAAAGTGATTTCTGCTGAATGCTAACCATCACAGTTCTTGAAAACAAGCTGCGCCTTTCCTGCGAGTGCAAGTCTAACAGAGCAAGAGCAACACGAATTAAATCTCTGAGAAGAATTCCTGTGTGCAGACAGACTCATGGTGTGAATCTAGACACAAAACATTATTTCTGGGTGATACCAGTACACCTTAACTTATGGTGAAGACATACTCCATAATATCGTTCAAGTTCAAGGCACTTAAATATCTTCCTTAACATAAAATGTAAAACACAACTTTTAAAGTGGTAGGAAAATGTACCATGCTAATATCAAATGTGTTCGCATTTGCCTCTCATTTGTGAGAAAGTGATTTCTGGTAAATGCTAACCATCACAGTTCAAGAAAACAAGCTGCCCCTTTCCTTTGAGTGCTAGTCTAACAGAGCAAGAGCAACACAAATTAAATCTCTGAGAAGAATTCCTGTGTGCACACAGACTCATGGTGTGATTCTAGGCACAAAACAGTATCCCTGGGTGATACCAGTACACCTTCACTTATGGTGAAGACATACTCCATAATATCTGACATGTTCAAGGCAGTTAAATATCTTCCTTAACATAAAATGTAAAACACAACTTTTAAAGTGGTAGGAAAATGTACCATGCTAATTTCAAATGTGTTAGCATTTGCCTCTCATTTGTGACAAAGTGATTTCTGCTGAATGCTCACCATCACAGTTCTTGAAAACAAGCTGCCCCTTTCCTGCGAGTGCAGGTCTAACAGAGCAAGAGCAACACAAATTAAATCTCTGTGAAAAATGTCTCTGTACAGACAGACTCATGGTGTGATTCTAGGCACAAAACAGTATTTCTGGGTGATAACAGTATACCTTAACTTATGGTTTAGACATACTCCATAATATCTTTCAAGTTCAAGGCACTTAAATATCTTCCTTAACATAAAATGTAAAACACAACTTTAAAAGTGGAAGAAAAATGTACCATGCTATTTTCAAATGTGTTTGCATTTGCCTCTCATTTGTGAGAAAGTGATTTCTGCTGAATGCTAACCATCACAGTTCTTGAAAACAAGCTGCCCCTTTCCAGCGAGTGCAAGGCTAACAGAGCAAGAGCAACAGGAATTAAATCTCTGAGAAGAATTCCTTTGTGCAGACAGACTCATGGTGTGAATCTGGACACAAAATATTATTTCTGGGTGATACCAGTACACCTTAACTTATGGTGAAGACATACTCCATAATATCTTTCAAGTTCAAGGCACTTAAATATCTTCCTTAACATAAAATGTAAAACACAACTTTTAACCCCTTCGGTGCTCATGACGGAACGGTTCCGTCATGAGCCACGGTTGAGCTGTGCTCATGACGGAACCGTTCCGTCATGACCACGCCCGCGCAAGATTCCGTCAGCACAGCGGCGGAATCTGCGCAGCATGGAAGGGGTTAAAGTGGTAGGAAAATGTACCATGCTAATTTCAAATGTGTTAGCATTTGCCTCTCATTTGTCAGAAAGTGATTTCTGCTGAATGCTAACCATCACAGTTCTTGAAAACAAGCTGCCCCTTTCCTGCGAGTGCAAGTCTAACAGAGCAAGAGCAACACAAATTAAATCTCTGTGAAAAATTCCTGTGTACAGACAGACTCATGGTGTGATTCTAGGCACAAAACTGTATTTCTGGGTGATACCAGTACACCTTAACTTATGGTGAAGACATACTCCATAATATCTTTCAAGTTCAAGGCACTTAAATATCTTCCTTAACATAAAATGTAAAACACAACTTTTAAAATGGTAGGAAAATGTACCGTGCTAATTTCAAATGTGATAGCATTTGCCTCTCATTTGTGAGAAAGTGATTTCTGCTGAATGCTAACCATCACAGTTCTTGAAAACAAGCTGCCCCTTTCCTGCGAGTGCAAGTCTAACAGACCAAGAGCAACACAAATTAAATCTCTGTGAAAAATTCCTGTGTACAGACAGACTCATGGTGTGATTCTAGGCACAACATATTATTTCTGGGTGATACCAGTACACCTTAACTTATGGTGAAGACATACTCCATAATATATTTCAAGTTCAAGACACTTAAATATCTTCCTTAACATAAAATGTAAAACACAACTTTTAAAGTGGTAGGAAAATGTACCATGCTAATTTCAAATGTGTTAGCATTTGCCTCTCATTTGTGAGAAAGTGATTTCTGCTGAATGCTAACCATCACAGTTCTTGAAAACAAGCTGCCCCTTTCCTGCGAGTGCAAGTCTAACAGAGCAAGAGCAACACAAATTAAATCTCTGTGAAAAATTCCTGTGTACAGACAGACTCATGGTGTGATTCTAGGCACAACATATTATTTCTGGGTGATACCAGTACACCTTAACTTATGGTGCAGACATACTCCATAATATCTTTCAAGTTCAAGGCACTTAAATATCTTCCTTAACATAAAATGTAAAACACAACTTTTAAAGTGGTAGGAAAATGTGCCATGCTATTTTAAAATGTGTTTGCATTTGCCTCTCATTTGTGAGAAAGTGATTTCTGCTGAATGCTAACCATCACAATTCTTGAAAACAAGCTGCCCCTTTCCTGCGAGTGCAAGTCTAACAGAGCAAGAGCAACACGAATTAAATCTCTGTGAAAAATTCCTGTGTACAGACAGACTCATGGTGTGATTCCAGGCACAAAACAGTATTTCTGGGTGATACCAGTACACCTTAACTTATGGTGAAGACATACTCCATAATATCTTTCAAGTTCAAGGCACTTAAATATCTTCCTTAACATAAAATGTAAAACACAACTTTTAAAGTGGTAGGAAAATGTACCATGCTAATTTCAAATGTGTTAGCATTTGCCTCTCATTTGTGAGAAAGTGATTTCTGCTGAATGCTAACCATCACAGTTCTTGAAAACAAGCTGCCCCTTTCCTGCGAGTGCAAGTCTAACAGAGCAAGAGCAACACGAATTAAATCTCTGAGAAGAATTCCTGTGTGCAGACAGACTCATGGTGTGAATCTAGACACAAAACATTATTTCTAGGTGATACCAGTACACCTTAACTTATGGTGAAGACATATTCCATAATATCTTTCAAGTTCAAGGCACTTAAATATCTTCCTTAACATAAAATGTAAAACACAACTTTTAAAATGGTAGGAAAATGTACCATGCTAATTTCAAATGTGTTAGCATTTGCCCCTCATTTGTGAGAAAGTGATTTCTGCTGAATGCTAACCATCACAGTTCTTGAAAACAAGCTGCCCCTTTCCTGCGAGTGCAAGTCTAACAGAGCAAGAGCAACACGAATTAAATCTCTGTGAAAAATTGCTGTGTACAGACAGACTCATGGTGTGATTCTAGGCACAAAACAGTATTTCTGGGTGATACCAGTACACCTTAACTTATGGTGAAGACATACTCCATAATATCTTTCAAGTTCAAGGCACTTAAATATCTTCCTTAACATAAAATGTAAAACACAACTTTTAAAGTGGTAGGAAAATGTACCATGCTAATTTCAAATGTGTTAGCATGTGCCTCTCATTTGTGAGAAAGTGATTTCTGCTGAATGCTAACCATCACAGTTCTTGAAAACAAGCTGCCCCTTTCCTGCGAGTGCAAGTCTAACAGAGCAAGAGCAACACAAATTAAATCTCTGAGAAGAATTCCTGTGTGCAGACAGACTCATGGTGTGATTCTACATAAAACATTATTTCTGGGTGATACCAGTACACCTTAACTTATGGTGAAGACATACTCCATAATATCTTTCAATTTCAAGGCACATAAATATCTTCCTTAACATAAAATGTAAAACACAACTTTTAAAGTGGTAGGAAAATGTACCATGCTAATTTCAAATGTGTTCGCATTTGCCTCTCATTTGTGAGAAAGTGATTTCTGGTAAATGCTAACCATCACAGTTCAAGAAAACAAGCTGCCCCTTTCCTGCGAGTGCAAGTCTAACAGAGCAAGAGCAACACGAATTAAATCTCTGAGAAGAATTCCTGTGTGCACACAGACTCATGGTGTGATTCTAGGCACAAAACAGTATCCCTGGGTGATACCAGTACACCTTAACTTATGGTGAAGACATACTCCATAATATCTGACATGTTCAAGGCAGTTAAATATCTTCCTTAACATAAAATGTAAAACACAACTTTTAAAGTGGTAGGAAAATGTACCATGCTAATTTCAAATGTGTTAGCATTTGCCTCTCATTTGTGACAAAGTGATTTCTGCTGAATGCTAACCATCACAGTTCTTGAAAACAAGCTGCCCCTTTCCTGCGAGTGCAGGTCTAACAGAGCAAGAGCAACACAATTTAAATCTCTGTGAAAAATGTCTGTATACAGACAGACTCATGGTGTGATTCTAGGCACAAAACAGTATTTCTGGGTGATAACAGTACACCTTAACTTATGGTTTAGACATACTCCATAATATCTTTCAAGTTCAAGGCACTTAAATATCTTCCTTAACATAAAATGTAAAACACAATTTTAAAAGTGGAAGAAAAATGTACCATGCTATTTTCAAATGTGTTTGCATTTGCCTCTCATTTGTGAGAAAGTGATTTCTGCTGAATGCTAAAAGAGCAAGAGCAACAGGAATTAAATCTCTGAGAAGAATTCCTGTGTGCAGACAGACTCATGGTGTGAATCTGGACACAAAATATTATTTCTGGGTGATACCAGTACACCTTAACTTATGGTGAAGACATACTCCATAATATCTTTCAAGTTCAAGGCACTTAAATATCTTCCTTAACATAAAATGTAAAACACAACTTTTAAAGTGGTAGGAAAATGTACCATGCTAATTTCAAATGTGTTAGCATTTGCCTCTCATTTGTGAGAAAGTGATTTCTGCTGAATGCTAACCATCACAGTTCTTGAAAACAAGCTGCCCCTTTCCTGCGAGTGCAAGTCTAACAGAGCAAGAGCAACACAAATTAAATCTCTGTGAAAAATTCCTGTGTACAGACAGACTCATGGTGTGATTCTAGGCACAAAACTGTATTTCTGGGTGATACCAGTACACCTTAACTTAAGGTGAAGACATACTCCATAATATCTTTCAAGTTCAAGGCACTTAAATATCTTCCTTAACATAAAATGTAAAACACAACTTTTAAAATGGTAGGAAAATGTACCATGCTAATTTCAAATCTGATAGCATTTGCCTCTCATTTGTGAGAAAGTGATTTCTGCTGAATGCTAACCATCACAGTTCTTGAAAACAAGCTGCCCGTTTAATGCGAGTGCAAGTCTAACAGAGCAAGAGCAACACGAATTATATATCTGTGAAAAATTCCTGTGTACAGACAGACTCATGGTGTGATTCTAGGCACAAAACAGTATGTCTGGGTGGTACCAGTACACCTTAACTTATGGTGAAGACATACTCCATAATATCTTTCAAGTTCAAGGCACTTAAATATCTTACTTAACATAAAATGTAAAACACAACTTTTAAAGTGGTAGGAAAATGTACCATGCTAATTTCAAATGTGTTAGCATTTGCCTCTCATTTGTGAGAAAGTGATTTCTGCTGAATGCTAACCATCACAGTTCTTGAAAACAAGCTGCCCCTTTCCTGCGAGTGCAAGTCTAACAGAGCAAGAGCAACACGAATTAAATCTCTGAGAAGAATTCCTGTGTGCAGACAGACTCATGGTGTGAATCTAGACACAAAACATTATTTCTGGGTGATACCAGTACACCTTAACTTATGGTGAAGACATATTCCATAATATCTTTCAAGTTCAAGGCACTTAAATATCTTTCTTAACATAAAATGTAAAACACAACTTTTAAAATGGTAGGAAAATGTACCATGCTAATTTCAAATGTGTTAGCATTTGCCTCTCATTTGTGAGAAAGTGATTTCTGCTGAATGCTAACCATCACAGTTCTTGAAAACAAGCTGCCCCTTTCCTGCGAGTGCAAGTCTAACAGAGCAAGAGCAACACAAATTAAATCTCTGTGAAAAATTCCTGTGTACAGACAGACTCATGGTGTGATTCTAGGCACAAAACAGTATTTCTGGGTGATACCAGTACACCTTAACTTATGGTGAAGACATACTCCATAATATCTTTCAAGTTCAAGGCACTTAAATATCTTCCTTAACATAAAATGTAAAACACAACTTTTAAAGTGGTAGGAAAATGTACCATGCTAATTTCAAATGTGTTAGCATGTGCCTCTCATTTGTGAGAAAGTGATTTCTGCTGAATGCTAACCATCACAGTTCTTGAAAACAAGCTGCCCCTTTCCTGCGAGTGCAAGTCTAACAGAGCAAGAGCAACACGAATTAAATCTCTGAGAAGAATTCCTGTGTGCAGACAGACTCATGGTGTGATTCTACACAAAACATTATTTCTGGGTGATACCAGTACACCTTAACTTATGGTGAAGACATACTCCATAATATCTTTCAAGTTCAAGGCACTTAAATATCTTCCTTAACATAAAATGTAAAACACAACTTTTAAAGTGGTAGGAAAATGTACCATGCTAATTTCAAATGTGTTCGCATTTGCCTCTCATTTGTGAGAAAGTGATTTCTGGTAAATGCTAACCATCACAGTTCAAGAAAACAAGCTGCCCCTTTCCTGCGAGTGCAAGTCTAACAGAGCAAGAGCAACACGAATTAAATCTCTGAGAAGAATTCCTGTGTGCACACAGACTCATGGTGTGATTCTAGGCACAAAACAGTATCCCTGGGTGATACCAGTACACCTTAACTTATGGTGAAGACATACTCCATAATATCTGACATGTTCAAGGCAGTTAAATATCTTCCTTAACATAAAATGTAAAACACAACTTTTAAAGTGGTAGGAAAATGGACCATGCTAATTTCAAATGTGTTAGCATTTGCCTCTCATTTGTGACAAAGTGATTTCTGCTGAATGCTAACCATCACAGTTCTTGAAAACAAGCTGTCCCTTTCCTGCGAGTGCAGGTCTAACAGAGCAAGAGCAACACAAATTAAATCTCTGTGAAAAATGTCTGTATACAGACAGACTCATGGTGTGATTCTAGGCACAAAACAGTATTTCTGGGTGATAACAGTACACCTTAACTTATGGTTTAGACATACTCCATAATATCTTTCAAGTTCAAGGCACTTAAATATCTTCCTTAACATAAAATGTAAAACACAACTTTAAAAGTGGAAGAAAAATGTACCATGCTATTTTCAAATGTGTTTGCATTTGCCTCTCATTTGAGAGAAAGTGATTTCTGCTGAATGCTAAAAGAGCAAGAGCAACAGGAATTAAATCTCTGAGAAGAATTCCTGTGTGCAGACAGACTCATGGTGTGAATCTGGACACAAAATAATATTTCTGGGTGATACCAGTACACCTTAACTTATGGTGAAGACATACTCCATAATATCTTTCAAGTTCAAGGCACTTAAATATCTTCCTTAACATAAAATGTAAAACACAACTTTTAAAGTGGTAGGAAAATGTACCATGCTCATTTCAAATGTGTTAGCATTTGCCTCTCATTTGTCAGAAAGTGATTTCTGCTGAATGCTAACCATCACAGTTCTTAAAAACAAGCTGCCCCTTTCCTGCGAGTGCAAGTCTAACAGAGCAAGACCAACACAAATTAAATCTCTGTGAAAAATTCCTGTGTACAGACAGACTCATGGTGTGATTCTAGGCACAAAACTGTATTTCTGGGTGATACCAGTACACCTTAACTTATGGTGAAGACATACTCCATAATATCTTTCAAGTTCAAGGCACTTAAATATCTTCCTTAACATAAAATGTAAAACACAACTTTTAAAATGGTAGGAAAATGTACCATGCTAATTTCAAATGTGATAGCATTTGCCTCTCATTTGTGAGAAAGTGATTTCTGCTGAATGCTAACCATCACAGTTCTTGAAAACAAGCTGCCCGTTTAATGCGAGTGCAAGTCTAACAGAGCAAGAGCAACACGAATTATCTCTGTGAAAAATTCCTGTGTACAGACAGACTCATGGTGTGATTCTAGGCACAAAACAGTATTTCTGGGTGGTACCAGTACACCTTAACTTATGGTGAAGACATACTCCATAATATGTTTCAAGTTCAAGGCACTTAAGTATCTTCCTTAACATAAAATGTAAAACACAACTTTTAAAGTGGTAGGAAAATGTACCATGCTAATTTCAAATGTGTTAGCATTTGCCTCTCATTTGTGAGAAAGTGATTTCTGCTGAATGCTAACCATCACAGTTCTTGAAAACAAGCTGCCCATTTCCTGCGAGTGCAAGTCTAACAGAGCAAGCGCAACACGAATTAAATCTCTGTGAAAAATTCCTGAGTACAGACAGACTCATGGTGTGATTCTAGGCACAAAACAGTATTTCTGTGTGATACCAGTACACCTTAACTTATGGTGAAGACATACTCCATAATATCTTTCAAGTTCAAGGCACTTAAATATCTTCCTTAACATAAAATGTAAAACACAACTTTAAAAGTGGAAGGAAAACTTACCATGCTATTTTCAAATGTGTTTGCATTTGCCTCTCATTTGTGAGAAAGTGATTTCTGCTGAATGCTAACCATCACGGTTCTTGAAAACAAGCTGCCCCTTTCCTGCGAGTGCAAGGCTAACAGAGCGAGAGCAACACGAATTAAATCTCTGAGAAGAATTCCTGTGTGCAGACAGACTCATGGTGTGATTCTACACAAAACATTATTTCTGGGTGATACCAGTACACCTTAACTTATGTTGAAGACATACTCCATAATATCGTTCAAGTTCAAGGCACTTAAATATCTTCCTTAACATAAAATGTAAAACACAACTTTTAAAGTGGTAGGAAAATGTACCATGCTAATTTCAAATGTGTTCGCATTTGCCTCTCATTTGTGAGAAAGTGATTTCTGGTAAATGCTAACCATCACAGTTCAAGAAAACAAGCTGCACCTTTCCTGCGAGTGCAAGTCTAACAGAGCAAGAGCAACACAGATTAAATCTCTGAGAAGAATTCCTGTGTGCACACAGACTCATGGTGTGATTCTAGGCACAAAACAGTATCCCTGGGTGATACCAGTACACCTTAACTTATGGTGAAGACATACTCCATAATATCTGACATGTTCAAGGCAGTTAAATATCTTCCTTAACATAAAATGTAAAACACAACTTTTAAAATGGTAGGAAAATGTACCATGCTAATTTCAAATGTGTTAGCATTTGCCTCTCATTTGTGACAAAGTGATTTCTGCTGAATGCTAACCATCACAGTTCTTGAAAACAAGCTGCCCCTTTCCTGTGAGTGCAGGTCTAACAGAGCAAGAGCAACACAAATTAAATCTCTGTGAAAAATGTCTGTGTACAGACAGACTCAAGGTGTGATTCTAGGCACAAAACAGTATTTCTGGGTGATAACAGTACACCTTAACATATGGTTTAGACATACTCCATAATATCTTTCAAGTTCAAGGCACTTAAATATCTTCCTTAACATAAAATGTAAAACACAACTTTTAAAGTGTTAGGAAAATGTACCATGCTAATTTCAAATGTGTTAGCATTTGCCTCTCATTTGTGAGAAAGTGATTTCTGCTGAATGCTAACCATCACAGTTCTTGAAAACAAGCTGCCCCTTTCCTGCGAGTGCAAGTCTAACAGAGCAAGAGCAACACGAATTAAATCTCTGTGAAAAATACCTGTGTACAGACAGACTCATGGTGTGATTCTAGGCACAAAACAGTATTTCTGGGTGATAACAGTACACCTTAACATATGGTTTAGACATACTCCATAATATCTTTCAAGTTCAAGGCACTTAAATATCTTCCTTAACATAAAATGTAAAACACAACTTTTAAAGTGGTAGGAAAATGTACCATGCTAATTTCAAATGTGTTAGCATTTGCCTCTCATTTGTGAGAAAGTGATTTCTGCTGAATGCTAACCATCACAGTTCTTGAAAACAAGCTGCCCCTTTCCTGCGAGTGCAAGTCTAACAGAGCAAGAGCAACACGAATTAAATCTTTGTGAAAAATTCCTGTGTACAGACAGACTCATGGTGTGATTCTAGGCACAAAACAGTATTTCTGGGTGATACCAGTACACCTTAACTTATGGTGAAGACATACTCCATAATATCTTTCAAGTTCAAGGCACTTAAGTATCTTCCTTAACATAAAATGTAAAACACAACTTTTAAAGTGGTAGGAAAATGTACCATGCTAATTTCAAATGTGTTAGCATTTGCCTCTCATTTGTGAGAAAGTGATTTCTGCTGAATGCTAACCATCACAGTTCTTGAAAACAAGCTGCCCATTTCCTGCGAGTGCAAGTCTAACAGAGCAAGCGCAACACGAATTAAATCTCTGTGAAAAATTCCTGAGTACAGACAGACTCATGGTGTGATTCTAGGCACAAAACAGTATTTCTGTGTGATACCAGTACACCTTAACTTATGGTGAAGACATACTCCATAATATCTTTCAAGTTCAAGGCACTTAAATATCTTCCTTAACATAAAATGTAAAACACAACTTTAAAAGTGGAAGGAAAACTTACCATGCTATTTTCAAATGTGTTTGCATTTGCCTCTCATTTGTGAGAAAGTGATTTCTGCTGAATGCTAACCATCACGGTTCTTGAAAACAAGCTGCCCCTTTCCTGCGAGTGCAAGGCTAACAGAGCAAGAGCAACACGAATTATATATCTGTGAAAAATTCCTGTGTACAGACAGACTCATGGTGTGATTCTAGGCACAAAACAGTATGTCTGGGTGGTACCAGTACACCTTAACTTATGGTGAAGACATACTCCATAATATCTTTCAAGTTCAAGGCACTTAAATATCTTCCTTAACATAAAATGTAAAACACAACTTTTAAAGTGGTAGGAAAATGTACCATGCTAATTTCAAATGTGTTAGCATTTGCCTCTCATTTGTGAGAAAGTGATTTCTGCTGAATGCTAACCATCACAGTTCTTGAAAACAAGCTGCCCCTTTCCTGCGAGTGCAAGTCTAACAGAGCAAGAGCAACACGAATTAAATCTCTGAGAAGAATTCCTGTGTGCAGACAGACTCATGGTGTGAATCTAGACACAAAACATTATTTCTGGGTGATACCAGTACACCTTAACTTATGGTGAAGACATATTCCATAATATCTTTCAAGTTCAAGGCACTTAAATATCTTTCTTAACATAAAATGTAAAACACAACTTTTAAAATGGTAGGAAAATGTACCATGCTAATTTCAAATGTGTTAGCATTTGCCTCTCATTTGTGAGAAAGTGATTTCTGCTGAATGCTAACCATCACAGTTCTTGAAAACAAGCTGCCCCTTTCCTGCGAGTGCAAGTCTAACAGAGCAAGAGCAACACAAATTAAATCTCTGTGAAAAATTCCTGTGTACAGACAGACTCATGGTGTGATTCTAGGCACAAAACAGTATTTCTGGGTGATACCAGTACACCTTAACTTATGGTGAAGACATACTCCATAATATCTTTCAAGTTCAAGGCACTTAAATATCTTCCTTAACATAAAATGTAAAACACAACTTTTAAAGTGGTAGGAAAATGTACCATGCTAATTTCAAATGTGTTAGCATGTGCCTCTCATTTGTGAGAAAGTGATTTCTGCTGAATGCTAACCATCACAGTTCTTGAAAACAAGCTGCCCCTTTCCTGCGAGTGCAAGTCTAACAGAGCAAGAGCAACACGAATTAAATCTCTGAGAAGAATTCCTGTGTGCAGACAGACTCATGGTGTGATTCTACACAAAACATTATTTCTGGGTGATACCAGTACACCTTAACTTATGGTGAAGACATACTCCATAATATCTTTCAAGTTCAAGGCACTTAAATATCTTCCTTAACATAAAATGTAAAACACAACTTTTAAAGTGGTAGGAAAATGTACCATGCTAATTTCAAATGTGTTCGCATTTGCCTCTCATTTGTGAGAAAGTGATTTCTGGTAAATGCTAACCATCACAGTTCAAGAAAACAAGCTGCCCCTTTCCTGCGAGTGCAAGTCTAACAGAGCAAGAGCAACACGAATTAAATCTCTGAGAAGAATTCCTGTGTGCACACAGACTCATGGTGTGATTCTAGGCACAAAACAGTATCCCTGGGTGATACCAGTACACCTTAACTTATGGTGAAGACATACTCCATAATATCTGACATGTTCAAGGCAGTTAAATATCTTCCTTAACATAAAATGTAAAACACAACTTTTAAAGTGGTAGGAAAATGGACCATGCTAATTTCAAATGTGTTAGCATTTGCCTCTCATTTGTGACAAAGTGATTTCTGCTGAATGCTAACCATCACAGTTCTTGAAAACAAGCTGTCCCTTTCCTGCGAGTGCAGGTCTAACAGAGCAAGAGCAACACAAATTAAATCTCTGTGAAAAATGTCTGTATACAGACAGACTCATGGTGTGATTCTAGGCACAAAACAGTATTTCTGGGTGATAACAGTACACCTTAACTTATGGTTTAGACATACTCCATAATATCTTTCAAGTTCAAGGCACTTAAATATCTTCCTTAACATAAAATGTAAAACACAACTTTAAAAGTGGAAGAAAAATGTACCATGCTATTTTCAAATGTGTTTGCATTTGCCTCTCATTTGAGAGAAAGTGATTTCTGCTGAATGCTAAAAGAGCAAGAGCAACAGGAATTAAATCTCTGAGAAGAATTCCTGTGTGCAGACAGACTCATGGTGTGAATCTGGACACAAAATAATATTTCTGGGTGATACCAGTACACCTTAACTTATGGTGAAGACATACTCCATAATATCTTTCAAGTTCAAGGCACTTAAATATCTTCCTTAACATAAAATGTAAAACACAACTTTTAAAGTGGTAGGAAAATGTACCATGCTCATTTCAAATGTGTTAGCATTTGCCTCTCATTTGTCAGAAAGTGATTTCTGCTGAATGCTAACCATCACAGTTCTTAAAAACAAGCTGCCCCTTTCCTGCGAGTGCAAGTCTAACAGAGCAAGACCAACACAAATTAAATCTCTGTGAAAAATTCCTGTGTACAGACAGACTCATGGTGTGATTCTAGGCACAAAACTGTATTTCTGGGTGATACCAGTACACCTTAACTTATGGTGAAGACATACTCCATAATATCTTTCAAGTTCAAGGCACTTAAATATCTTCCTTAACATAAAATGTAAAACACAACTTTTAAAATGGTAGGAAAATGTACCATGCTAATTTCAAATGTGATAGCATTTGCCTCTCATTTGTGAGAAAGTGATTTCTGCTGAATGCTAACCATCACAGTTCTTGAAAACAAGCTGCCCGTTTAATGCGAGTGCAAGTCTAACAGAGCAAGAGCAACACGAATTATCTCTGTGAAAAATTCCTGTGTACAGACAGACTCATGGTGTGATTCTAGGCACAAAACAGTATTTCTGGGTGGTACCAGTACACCTTAACTTATGGTGAAGACATACTCCATAATATGTTTCAAGTTCAAGGCACTTAAGTATCTTCCTTAACATAAAATGTAAAACACAACTTTTAAAGTGGTAGGAAAATGTACCATGCTAATTTCAAATGTGTTAGCATTTGCCTCTCATTTGTGAGAAAGTGATTTCTGCTGAATGCTAACCATCACAGTTCTTGAAAACAAGCTGCCCATTTCCTGCGAGTGCAAGTCTAACAGAGCAAGCGCAACACGAATTAAATCTCTGTGAAAAATTCCTGAGTACAGACAGACTCATGGTGTGATTCTAGGCACAAAACAGTATTTCTGTGTGATACCAGTACACCTTAACTTATGGTGAAGACATACTCCATAATATCTTTCAAGTTCAAGGCACTTAAATATCTTCCTTAACATAAAATGTAAAACACAACTTTAAAAGTGGAAGGAAAACTTACCATGCTATTTTCAAATGTGTTTGCATTTGCCTCTCATTTGTGAGAAAGTGATTTCTGCTGAATGCTAACCATCACGGTTCTTGAAAACAAGCTGCCCCTTTCCTGCGAGTGCAAGGCTAACAGAGCGAGAGCAACACGAATTAAATCTCTGAGAAGAATTCCTGTGTGCAGACAGACTCATGGTGTGATTCTACACAAAACATTATTTCTGGGTGATACCAGTACACCTTAACTTATGTTGAAGACATACTCCATAATATCGTTCAAGTTCAAGGCACTTAAATATCTTCCTTAACATAAAATGTAAAACACAACTTTTAAAGTGGTAGGAAAATGTACCATGCTAATTTCAAATGTGTTCGCATTTGCCTCTCATTTGTGAGAAAGTGATTTCTGGTAAATGCTAACCATCACAGTTCAAGAAAACAAGCTGCACCTTTCCTGCGAGTGCAAGTCTAACAGAGCAAGAGCAACACAGATTAAATCTCTGAGAAGAATTCCTGTGTGCACACAGACTCATGGTGTGATTCTAGGCACAAAACAGTATCCCTGGGTGATACCAGTACACCTTAACTTATGGTGAAGACATACTCCATAATATCTGACATGTTCAAGGCAGTTAAATATCTTCCTTAACATAAAATGTAAAACACAACTTTTAAAATGGTAGGAAAATGTACCATGCTAATTTCAAATGTGTTAGCATTTGCCTCTCATTTGTGACAAAGTGATTTCTGCTGAATGCTAACCATCACAGTTCTTGAAAACAAGCTGCCCCTTTCCTGTGAGTGCAGGTCTAACAGAGCAAGAGCAACACAAATTAAATCTCTGTGAAAAATGTCTGTGTACAGACAGACTCAAGGTGTGATTCTAGGCACAAAACAGTATTTCTGGGTGATAACAGTACACCTTAACATATGGTTTAGACATACTCCATAATATCTTTCAAGTTCAAGGCACTTAAATATCTTCCTTAACATAAAATGTAAAACACAACTTTTAAAGTGGTAGGAAAATGTACCATGCTAATTTCAAATGTGTTAGCATTTGCCTCTCATTTGTGAGAAAGTGATTTCTGCTGAATGCTAACCATCACAGTTCTTGAAAACAATCTGCCCCTTTCCTGCGAGTGCAAGTCTAACAGAGCAAGAGCAACACGAATTAAATCTTTGTGAAAAATTCCTGTGTACAGACAGACTCATGGTGTGATTCTAGGCACAAAACAGTATTTCTGGGTGATACCAGTACACCTTAACTTATGGTGAAGACATACTCCATAATATCTTTCAAGTTCAAGGCACTTAAATATCTTCCTTAACATAAAATGTAAAACACAACTTTTAAAGTGGTAGGAAAATGTGCCATGCTAATTTCAAATGTGTTAGCATTTGCCTCTCATTTGTGAGAAAGTGATTTCTGCTGAATGCTAACCATCACAGTTCTTGAAAACAAGCTGCCCCTTTCCTGCGAGTGCAAGTCTAACAGAGCAAGAGCAACACGAATTAAATCTCTGTGAAAAATACCTGTGTACAGACAGACTCATGGTGTGATTCTAGGCACAAAACAGTATTTCTGGGTGATAACAGTACACCTTAACATATGGTTTAGACATACTCCATAATATCTTTCAAGTTCAAGGCACTTAAATATCTTCCTTAACATAAAATGTAAAACACAACTTTTAAAGTGGTAGGAAAATGTACCATGCTAATTTCAAATGTGTTAGCATTTGCCTCTCATTTGTGAGAAAGTGATTTCTGCTGAATGCTAACCATCACAGTTCTTGAAAACAAGCTGCCCCTTTCCTGCGAGTGCAAGTCTAACAGAGCAAGAGCAACACGAATTAAATCTTTGTGAAAAATTCCTGTGTACAGACAGACTCATGGTGTGATTCTAGGCACAAAACAGTATTTCTGGGTGATACCAGTACACCTTAACTTATGGTGAAGACATACTCCATAATATCTTTCAAGTTCAAGGCACTTAAGTATCTTCCTTAACATAAAATGTAAAACACAACTTTTAAAGTGGTAGGAAAATGTACCATGCTAATTTCAAATGTGTTAGCATTTGCCTCTCATTTGTGAGAAAGTGATTTCTGCTGAATGCTAACCATCACAGTTCTTGAAAACAAGCTGCCCATTTCCTGCGAGTGCAAGTCTAACAGAGCAAGCGCAACACGAATTAAATCTCTGTGAAAAATTCCTGAGTACAGACAGACTCATGGTGTGATTCTAGGCACAAAACAGTATTTCTGTGTGATACCAGTACACCTTAACTTATGGTAAAGACATACTCCATAATATCTTTCAAGTTCAAGGCACTTAAATATCTTCCTTAACATAAAATGTAAAACACAACTTTAAAAGTGGAAGGAAAACTTACCATGCTATTTTCAAATGTGTTTGCATTTGCCTCTCATTTGTGAGAAAGTGATTTCTGCTGAATGCTAACCATCACGGTTCTTGAAAACAAGCTGCCCCTTTCCTGCGAGTGCAAGGCTAACAGAGCGAGAGCAACACAAATTAAATCTCTGAGAAGAATTCCTGTGTGCAGACAGACTCATGGTGTGATTCTACACAAAACATTATTTCTGGGTGATACCAGTACACCTTAACTTATGTTGAAGACATACTCCATAATATCGTTCAAGTTCAAGGCACTTAAATATCTTCCTTAACATAAAATGTAAAACACAACTTTTAAAGTGGTAGGAAAATGTACCATGCTAATTTCAAATGTGTTCGCATTTGCCTCTCATTTGTGAGAAAGTGATTTCTGGTAAATGCTAACCATCACAGTTCAAGAAAACAAGCTGCACCTTTCCTGCGAGTGCAAGTCTAACAGAGCAAGAGCAACACAGATTAAATCTCTGAGAAGAATTCCTGTGTGCACACAGACTCATGGTGTGATTCTAGGCACAAAACAGTATCCCTGGGTGATACCAGTACACCTTAACGTATGGTGAAGACATACTCCATAATATCTGACATGTTCAAGGCAGTTAAATATCTTCCTTAACATAAAATGTAAAACACAACTTTTAAAATGGTAGGAAAATGTACCATGCTCATTTCAAATGTGTTAGCATTTGCCTCTCATTTGTGACAAAGTGATTTCTGCTGAATGCTAACCCTCACAGTTCTTGAAAACAAGCTGCCCCTTTCCTGTGAGTGCAGGTCTAACAGAGCAAGAGCAACACAAATTAAATCTCTGTGAAAAATGTCTGTGTACAGACAGACTCATGGTGTGATTCTAGGCACAAAACAGTATTTCTGGGTGATAACAGTACACCTTAACATATGGTTTAGACATACTCCATAATATCTTTCAAGTTCAAGGCACTTAAATATCTTCCTTAACATAAAATGTAAAACACAACTTTTAAAGTGGTAGGAAAATGTACCATGCTAATTTCAAATGTGTTAGCATTTGCCTCTCATTTGTGAGAAAGTGATTTCTGCTGAATGCTAACCATCACAGTTCTTGAAAACAAGCTGCCCCTTTCCTGCGAGTGCAAGTCTAACAGAGCAAGAGCAACACGAATTAAATCTTTGTGAAAAATTCCTGTGTACAGACAGACTCATGGTGTGATTCTAGGCACAAAACAGTATTTCTGGGTGATACCAGTACACCTTAACTTATGGTGAAGACATACTCCATAATATCTTTCAAGTTCAAGGCACTTAAATATCTTCCTTAACATAAAATGTAAAACACAACTTTTAAAGTGGTAGGAAAATGTGCCATGCTAATTTCAAATGTGTTAGCATTTGCCTCTCATTTGTGAGAAAGTGATTTCTGCTGAATGCTAACCATCACAGTTCTTGAAAACAAGCTGCCCCTTTCCTGCGAGTGCAAGTCTAACAGAGCAAGAGCAACACAAATTAAATCTCTGTGAAAAATACCTGTGTACAGACAGACTCATGGTGTGATTCTAGGCACAAAACAGTATTTCTGGGTGATACCAGTATACCTTAACTTATGGTGAAGACATACTCCATAATATCTTTCAAGTTCAAGGCACTTAAATATCTTCCTTAACATAAAATGTAAAACACAACTTTAAAAGTGGAAGGAAAACTTACCATGCTATTTTCAAATGTGTTTGCATTTGCCTCTCATTTGTGAGAAAGTGATTTCTGCTGAATGCTAACCATCACGGTTCTTGAAAACAAGCTGCCCCTTTCCTGCGAGTGCAAGGCTAACAGAGCAAGAGCAACACGAATTAAATCTCTGAGAAGAATTCCTGTGTGCAGACAGACTCATGGTGTGATTCTACACAAAACAATATTTCTGGGTGATACCAGTACACCTTAACTTATGGTGAAGACATACTTCATAATATCGTTCAAGTTCAAGGCACTTAAATATCTTCCTTAACATAAAATGTAAAACACAACTTTTAAAGTGGTAGGAAAATGTACCATGCTAATTTCAAATGTGTTAGCATTTGCCTCTCATTTGTGACAAAGTGATTTCTGCTGAATGCTAACCATCACAGTTCTTGAAAACAAGCTGCCCCTTTCCTGCGAGTGCAGGTCTAACAGAGCAAGAGCAACACGAATTAAATCTCTGTGAAAAATGTCTGTGAACAGACAGACTCATGGTGTGATTCTAGGCACAAAACAGTATTTCTGGGTGATAACAGTACACCTTAACTTATGGTTTAGACATACTCCATAATATCTTTCAAGTTCAAGGCACTTAAATATCTTCCTTAACATTAAATGTAAAACACAACTTTAAAAGTGGTAGGAAAATGTACCATGCTATTTTCAAATGTGTTTGCATTTCCCTCTCATTTGTGAGAAAGTGATTTCTGCTGAATGCTAACCATCACAGTTCTTGAAAACAAGCTGCCCCTTTCCAGCGAGTGAAAGGCTAACAGAGCAAGAGCAACACAAATTAAATCTCTGAGAAGAATTCCTGTGGGCAGACAGACTCATGGTGTGAATCTAGACACATGACATTATTTCTGGGTGATACCAGTACACCTTAACTTATGGTGAAGACATACTCCATAATATCTTTCAAGCTCAAGGCACTTAAATATCTTCCTTAACATAAAATGTAAAACACAACTTTTAAAGTGGTAGGAAAATGTACCATGCTAATTTCAAATGTGTTAGCATTTGCCTCTCATTTGTGAGAAAGTGATTTCTGCTGAATGCTAACCATCACAGTTCTTGAAAACAAGCTGCCCCTTTCCTGCGAGTGCAAGTCTAACAGAGCAAGAGCAACACGAATTAAATCTTTGTGAAAAATTCCTGTGTACAGACAGACTCATGGTGTGATTCTAGGCACAAAACAGTATTTCTGGGTGATACCAGTACACCTTAACTTATGGTGAAGACATACTCCATAATATCTTTCAAGTTCAAGGCACTTAAATATCTTCCTTAACATAAAATGTAAAACACAACTTTTAAAGTGGTAGGAAAATGTACCATGCTAATTTCAAATGTGTTAGCATTTGCCTCTCATTTGTGAGAAAGTGATTTCTGCTGAATGCTAACCATCACAGTTCTTGAAAAGAAGCTGCCCCTTTCCTGCGAGTGCAAGTCTAACAGAGCAAGAGCAACACGAATTAAATCTCTGTGAAAAATTCCTGTGTACAGACAGACTCATGGTATGATTCTAGGCACAACATATTATTTCTGGGTGATACCAGTACACCTTAACTTATGGTGCAGACATACTCCATAATATCTTTCAAGTTCAAGGCACTTAAATATCTTCCTTAACATAAAATGTAAAACACAACTTTAAAAGTGAAAGAAAAATGTACCATGCTATTTTCAAATGTGTTTGCATTTGCCTCTCATTTGTGAGAAAGTGATTTCTGCTGAATGCTAAAAGAGCAAGAGCAACAGGAATTAAATCTCTGAGAAGAATTCCTGTGTGCAGACAGACTCATGGTGTGAATCTGGACACAAAATAATATTTCTGGGTGATACCAGTACACCTTAACTTATGGTGAAGACATACTCCATAATATCTTTCAAGTTCAAGGCACTTAAATATCTTCCTTAACATAAAATGTAAAACACAACTTTTAAAGTGGTAGGAAAATGTACCATGCTAATTTCAAATGTGTTAGCATTTGCCTCTCATTTGTCAGAAAGTGATTTCTGCTGAATGCTAACCATCACAGTTCTTGAAAACAAGCTGCCCCTTTCCTGCGAGTGCAAGTCTAACAGAGCAAGAGCAACACAAATTAAATCTCTGTGAAAAATTCCTGTGTACAGACAGACTCATGGTGTGATTCTAGGCACAAAACTGTATTTCTGGGTGATACCAGTACACCTTAACTTATGGTGAAGACATACTCCATAATATCTTTCAAGTTCAAGGCACTTAAATATCTTCCTTAACATAAAATGTAAAACACAACTTTTAAAATGGTAGGAAAATGTACCATGCTAATTTCAAATGTGATAGCATTTGCCTCTCATTTGTGAGAAAGTGATTTCTGCTGAATGCTAACCATCACAGTTCTTGAAAACAAGCTGCCCGTTTAATGTGAGTGCAAGTCTAACAGAGCAAGAGCAACACGAATTATATCTCTGTGAAAAATTCCTGTGTAAAGACAGACTCATGGTGTGATTCTAGGCACAAAACAGTATTTCTGGGTGGTACCAGTACACCTTAACTTATGGTGAAGACATACTCCATAATATCTTTCAAGTTCAAGGCACTTAAGTATCTTCCTTAACATAAAATGTAAAACACAACTTTTAAAGTGGTAGGAAAATGTGCCATGCTAATTTCAAATGTGTTAGCATTTGCCTCTCATTTGTGAGAAAGTGATTTCTGCTGAATGCTAACCATCACAGTTCTTGAAAACAAGCTGCCCCTTTCCTGCGAGTGCAAGTCTAACAGAGCAAGAGCAACACAAATTAAATCTCTGTGAAAAATACCTGTGTACAGACAGACTCATGGTGTGATTCTAGGCACAAAACAGTATTTCTGGGTGATACCAGTATACCTTAACTTATGGTGAAGACATACTCCATAATATCTTTCAAGTTCAAGGCACTTAAATATCTTCCTTAACATAAAATGTAAAACACAACTTTAAAAGTGGAAGGAAAACTTACCATGCTATTTTCAAATGTGTTTGCATTTGCCTCTCATTTGTGAGAAAGTGATTTCTGCTGAATGCTAACCATCACGGTTCTTGAAAACAAGCTGCCCCTTTCCTGCGAGTGCAAGGCTAACAGAGCAAGAGCAACACGAATTAAATCTCTGAGAAGAATTCCTGTGTGCAGACAGACTCATGGTGTGATTCTACACAAAACAATATTTCTGGGTGATACCAGTACACCTTAACTTATGGTGAAGACATACTTCATAATATCGTTCAAGTTCAAGGCACTTAAATATCTTCCTTAACATAAAATGTAAAACACAACTTTTAAAGTGGTAGGAAAATGTACCATGCTAATTTCAAATGTGTTAGCATTTGCCTCTCATTTGTGACAAAGTGATTTCTGCTGAATGCTAACCATCACAGTTCTTGAAAACAAGCTGCCCCTTTCCTGCGAGTGCAGGTCTAACAGAGCAAGAGCAACACGAATTAAATCTCTGTGAAAAATGTCTGTGTACAGACAGACTCATGGTGTGATTCTAGGCACAAAACAGTATTTCTGGGTGATAACAGTACACCTTAACTTATGGTTTAGACATACTCCATAATATCTTTCAAGTTCAAGGCACTTAAATATCTTCCTTAACATTAAATGTAAAACACAACTTTAAAAGTGGTAGGAAAATGTACCATGCTATTTTCAAATGTGTTTGCATTTCCCTCTCATTTGTGAGAAAGTGATTTCTGCTGAATGCTAACCATCACAGTTCTTGAAAACAAGCTGCCCCTTTCCAGCGAGTGAAAGGCTAACAGAGCAAGAGCAACACGAATTAAATCTCTGAGAAGAATTCCTGTGGGCAGACAGACTCATGGTGTGAATCTAGACACATGACATTATTTCTGGGTGATACCAGTACACCTTAACTTATGGTGAAGACATACTCCATAATATCTTTCAAGCTCAAGGCACTTAAATATCTTCCTTAACATAAAATGTAAAACACAACTTTTAAAGTGGTAGGAAAATGTACCATGCTAATTTCAAATGTGTTAGCATTTGCCTCTCATTTGTGAGAAAGTGATTTCTGCTGAATGCTAACCATCACAGTTCTTGAAAACAAGCTGCCCCTTTCCTGCGAGTGCAAGTCTAACAGAGCAAGAGCAACACGAATTAAATCTTTGTGAAAAATTCCTGTGTACAGACAGACTCATGGTGTGATTCTAGGCACAAAACAGTATTTCTGGGTGATACCAGTACACCTTAACTTATGGTGAAGACATACTCCATAATATCTTTCAAGTTCAAGGCACTTAAATATCTTCCTTAACATAAAATGTAAAACACAACTTTTAAAGTGGTAGGAAAATGTACCATGCTAATTTCAAATGTGTTAGCATTTGCCTCTCATTTGTGAGAAAGTGATTTCTGCTGAATGCTAACCATCACAGTTCTTGAAAAGAAGCTGCCCCTTTCCTGCGAGTGCAAGTCTAACAGAGCAAGAGCAACACGAATTAAATCTCTGTGAAAAATTCCTGTGTACAGACAGACTCATGGTATGATTCTAGGCACAACATATTATTTCTGGGTGATACCAGTACACCTTAACTTATGGTGCAGACATACTCCATAATATCTTTCAAGTTCAAGGCACTTAAATATCTTCCTTAACATAAAATGTAAAACACAACTTTAAAAGTGGAAGAAAAATGTACCATGCTATTTTCAAATGTGTTTGCATTTGCCTCTCATTTGTGAGAAAGTGATTTCTGCTGAATGCTAAAAGAGCAAGAGCAACAGGAATTAAATCTCTGAGAAGAATTCCTGTGTGCAGACAGACTCATGGTGTGAATCTGGACACAAAATAATATTTCTGGGTGATACCAGTACACCTTAACTTATGGTGAAGACATACTCCATAATATCTTTCAAGTTCAAGGCACTTAAATATCTTCCTTAACATAAAATGTAAAACACAACTTTTAAAGTGGTAGGAAAATGTACCATGCTAATTTCAAATGTGTTAGCATTTGCCTCTCATTTGTCAGAAAGTGATTTCTGCTGAATGCTAACCATCACAGTTCTTGAAAACAAGCTGCCCCTTTCCTGCGAGTGCAAGTCTAACAGAGCAAGAGCAACACAAATTAAATCTCTGTGAAAAATTCCTGTGTACAGACAGACTCATGGTGTGATTCTAGGCACAAAACTGTATTTCTGGGTGATACCAGTACACCTTAACTTATGGTGAAGACATACTCCATAATATCTTTCAAGTTCAAGGCACTTAAATATCTTCCTTAACATAAAATGTAAAACACAACTTTTAAAATGGTAGGAAAATGTACCATGCTAATTTCAAATGTGATAGCATTTGCCTCTCATTTGTGAGAAAGTGATTTCTGCTGAATGCTAACCATCACAGTTCTTGAAAACAAGCTGCCCGTTTAATGTGAGTGCAAGTCTAACAGAGCAAGAGCAACACGAATTATATCTCTGTGAAAAATTCCTGTGTAAAGACAGACTCATGGTGTGATTCTAGGCACAAAACAGTATTTCTGGGTGGTACCAGTACACCTTAACTTATGGTGAAGACATACTCCATAATATCTTTCAAGTTCAAGGCACTTAAGTATCTTCCTTAACATAAAATGTAAAACACAACTTTTAAAGTGGTAGGAAAATGTACCATGCTAATTTCAAATGTGTTAGCATTTGCCTCTCATTTGTGAGAAAGTGATTTCTGCTGAATGCTAACCATCACAGTTCTTGAAAACAAGCTGCCCCTTTCCTGCGAGTGCAAGTCTAACAGAGCAAGCGCAACACGAATTAAATCTCTGTGAAAAATTCCTGAGTACAGACAGACTCATGGTGTGATTCTAGGCACAAAACAGTATTTCTGTGTGATACCAGTACACCTTAACTTATGGTGAAGACATACTCCATAATATCTTTCAAGTTCAAGGCACTTAAATATCTTCCTTAACATAAAATGTAAAACACAACTTTAAAAGTGGAAGGAAAACTTACCATGCTATTTTCAAATGTGTTTGCATTTGCCTCTCATTTGTGAGAAAGTGATTTCTGCTGAATGCTAACCATCACGGTTCTTGAAAACAAGCTGCCCCTTTCCTGCGAGTGCAAGGCTAACAGAGCGAGAGCAACACAAATTAAATCTCTGAGAAGAATTCCTGTGTGCAGACAGACTCATGGTGTGATTCTACACAAAACATTATTTCTGGGTGATACCAGTACACCTTAACTTATGTTGAAGACATACTCCATAATATCGTTCAAGTTCAAGGCACTTAAATATCTTCCTTAACATAAAATGTAAAACACAACTTTTAAAGTGGTAGGAAAATGTACCATGCTAATTTCAAATGTGTTCGCATTTGCCTCTCATTTGTGAGAAAGTGATTTCTGGTAAATGCTAACCATCACAGTTCAAGAAAACAAGCTGCACCTTTCCTGCGAGTGCAAGTCTAACAGAGCAAGAGCAACACAGATTAAATCCCTGAGAAGAATTCCTGTGTGCACACAGACTCATGGTGTGATTCTAGGCACAAAACAGTATCCCTGGGTGATACCAGTACACCTTAACTTATGGTGAAGACATACTCCATAATATCTGACATGTTCAAGGCAGTTAAATATCTTCCTTAACATAAAATGTAAAACACAACTTTTAAAATGGTAGGAAAATGTACCATGCTATTTTCAAATGTGTTAGCATTTGCCTCTCATTTGTGACAAAGTGATTTCTGCTGAATGCTAACCATCACAGTTCTTGAAAACAAGCTGCCCCTTTCCTGCGAGTGCAGGTCTAACAGAGCAAGAGCAACACAAATTAAATCTCTGTGAAAAATGTCTGTGTACAGACAGACTCATGGTGTGATTCTAGGCACAAAACAGTATTTCTGGGTGATAACAGTACACCTTAACATATGGTTTAGACATACTCCATAATATCTTTCAAGTTCAAGGCACTTAAATATCTTCCTTAACATAAAATGTAAAACACAACTTTTAAAGTGGTAGGAAAATGTACCATGCTAATTTCAAATGTGTTAGCATTTGCCTCTCATTTGTGAGAAAGTGATTTCTGCTGAATGCTAACCATCACAGTTCTTGAAAACAAGCTGCCCCTTTCCTGCGAGTGCAAGTCTAACAGAGCAAGAGCAACACAAATTAAATCTCTGTGAAAAATTCCTGTGTACAGACAGACTCATGGTGTGATTCTAGGCACAAAACAGTATTTCTGGGTGATACCAGTACACCTTAACTTATGGTGAAGACATACTCCATAATATCTTTCAAGTTCAAGGCACTTAAATATCTTCCTTAACATAAAATGTAAAACACAACTTTTAAAGTGGTAGGAAAATGTACCATGCTAATTTCAAATGTGTTAGCATTTGCCTCTCATTTGTGAGAAAGTGATTTCTGTTTGAATGCTAACCATCACAGTTCTTGAAAACAAGCTGCCCCTTTCCTGCGAGTGCAAGTCTAACAGAGCAAGAGCAACACGAATTAAATCTCTGTGAAAAATACCTGTGTACAGACAGACTCATGGTGTGATTCTAGGCACAAAACAGTATTTCTGGGTGATACCAGTATACCTTAACTTATGGTGAAGACATACTCTATAATATCTTTCAAGTTCAAGGCACTTAAATATCTTCCTTAACATAAAATGTAAAACACAACTTTAAAAGTGGAAGGAAAACTTACCATGCTATTTTCAAATGTGTTTGCATTTGCCTCTCATTTGTGAGAAAGTGATTTCTGCTGAATGCTAACCATCACGGTTCTTGAAAACAAGCTGCCCCTTTCCTGCGAGTGCAAGGCTAACAGAGCAAGAGCAACACGAATTAAATCTCTGAGAAGAATTCCTGTGTGCAGACAGACTCATGGTGTGATTCTACACAAAACAATATTTCTGGGTGATACCAGTACACCTTAACTTATGGTGAAGACATACTTCATAATATCGTTCAAGTTCAAGACACTTAAATATCTTCCTTAACATAAAATGTAAAACACAACTTTTAAAGTGGTAGGAAATTGTACCATGCTAATTTCAAATGTGTTAGCATTTGCTTCTCATTTGTGAGAAAGTGATTTCTGCTGAATGCTAACCATCACAGTTCTTGAAAACAAGCTGCCCCTTTCCTGCGAGTGCAAGTCTAACAGAGCAAGAGCAACATGAATTAAATCTCTGTGATAAATACCTGTGTACAGACAGACTCATGGTGTGATTCTAGGCACAAAACAGTATCCCTGGGTGATACCAGTACACCCTAACATATGGTGAAGACATACTCCATAATACCTGACATGTTCAAGGCAGTTAAATATCTTCCTTAACATAAAATGTAAAACCCAACTTTTAAAGTGGTAGGAAAATGTACCATGCTAATTTCAAATGTGTTAGCATTTGCCTCTCATTTGTGACAAAGTGATTTCTGCTGAATGCTAACCATCACAGTTCTTGAAAACAAGCTGCCCCTTTCCTGCGAGTGCAGGTCTAACAGAGCAAGAGCAACACAAATTAAATCTCTGTGAAAAATGTCTGTGTACAGACAGACTCATGGTGTGATTCTAGGCACAAAACAGTATTTCTGGGTGATAACAGTACACCTTAACTTATGGTTTAGACATACTCCATAATATCTTTCAAGTTCAAGGCACTTAAATATCTTCCTTAACATAAAATGTAAAACACAACTTTAAAAGTGGTAGGAAAATGTACCATGCTATTTTCAAATGTGTTTGCATTTCCCTCTCATTTGTGAGAAAGTGATTTCTGCTGAATGCTAACCATCACAGTTCTTGAAAACAAGCTGCCCCTTTCCAGCGAGTGAAAGGCTAACAGAGCAAGAGCAACACGAATTAAATCTCTGAGAAGAATTCCTGTGGGCAGACAGACTCATGGTGTGAATCTAGACACATAACATTATTTCTGGGTGATACCAGTACACCTTAACTTATGGTGAAGACATACTCCATAATATCTTTCAAGCTCAAGGCACTTAAATATCTTCCTTAACATAAAATGTAAAACACAACTTTTAAAGTGGTAGGAAAATGTACCATGCTAATTTCAAATGTGTTAGCATTAGCCTCTCATTTGTGAGAAAGTGATTTCTGCTGAATGCTAACCATCACAGTTCTTGAAAACAAGCTGCCCCTTTCCTGCGAGTGCAAGTCTAACAGAGCAAGAGCAACACAAATTAAATCTCTGTGAAAAATTCCTGTGTACAGACAGACACATGGTGTGATTCTAGGCACAACATATTATTTCTGGGTGATACCAGTACACCTTAACTTATGGTGAAGACATACTCCATAATATCTTTCAAGTTCAAGGCACTTAAATATCTTCCTTAACATAAAATGTAAAACACAACTTTTAAAGTGGTAGGAAAATGTACCATGCTATTTTCAAATGTGTTTGCATTTGCCTCTCATTTGTGAGAAAGTGATTTCTGCTGAATGCTAAAAGAGCAAGAGCAACAGGAATTAAATCTCTGAGAAGAATTCCTGTGTGCAGACAGACTCATGGTGTGAATCTGGACACAAAATAATATTTCTGGGTGATACCAGTACACCTTAACTTATGGTGAAGACATACTCCATAATATCTTTCAAGTTCAAGGCACTTAAATATCTTCCTTAACATAAAATGTAAAACACAACTTTTAAAGTGGTAGGAAAATGTACCATGCTAATTTCAAATGTGTTAGCATTTGCCTCTCATTTGTCAGAAAGTGATTTCTGCTGAATGCTAACCATCACAGTTCTTGAAAACAAGCTGCCCCTTTCCTGCGAGTGCAAGTCTAACAGAGCAAGAGCAACACAAATTAAATCTCTGTGAAAAATTCCTGTGTACAGACAGACTCATGGTGTGATTCTAGGCACAAAACTGTATTTCTGGGTGATACCAGTACACCTTAACTTATGGTGAAGACATACTCCATAATATCTTTCAAGTTCAAGGCACTTAAATATCTTCCTTAACATAAAATGTAAAACACAACTTTTAAAATGGTAGGAAAATGTACCATGCTAATTTCAAATGTGATAGCATTTGCCTCTCATTTGTGAGAAAGTGATTTCTGCTGAATGCTAACCATCACAGTTCTTGAAAACAAGCTGCCCGTTTAATGTGAGTGCAAGTCTAACAGAGCAAGAGCAACACGAATTATATCTCTGTGAAAAATTCCTGTGTAAAGACAGACTCATGGTGTGATTCTAGGCACAAAACAGTATTTCTGGGTGGTACCAGTACACCTTAACTTATGGTGAAGACATACTCCATAATATCTTTCAAGTTCAAGGCACTTAAGTATCTTCCTTAACATAAAATGTAAAACACAACTTTTAAAGTGGTAGGAAAATGTACCATGCTAATTTCAAATGTGTTAGCATTTGCCTCTCATTTGTGAGAAAGTGATTTCTGCTGAATGCTAACCATCACAGTTCTTGAAAACAAGCTGCCCCTTTCCTGCGAGTGCAAGTCTAACAGAGCAAGCGCAACACGAATTAAATCTCTGTGAAAAATTCCTGAGTACAGACAGACTCATGGTGTGATTCTAGGCACAAAACAGTATTTCTGTGTGATACCAGTACACCTTAACTTATGGTGAAGACATACTCCATAATATCTTTCAAGTTCAAGGCACTTAAATATCTTCCTTAACATAAAATGTAAAACACAACTTTAAAAGTGGAAGGAAAACTTACCATGCTATTTTCAAATGTGTTTGCATTTGCCTCTCATTTGTGAGAAAGTGATTTCTGCTGAATGCTAACCATCACGGTTCTTGAAAACAAGCTGCCCCTTTCCTGCGAGTGCAAGGCTAACAGAGCGAGAGCAACACAAATTAAATCTCTGAGAAGAATTCCTGTGTGCAGACAGACTCATGGTGTGATTCTACACAAAACATTATTTCTGGGTGATACCAGTACACCTTAACTTATGTTGAAGACATACTCCATAATATCGTTCAAGTTCAAGGCACTTAAATATCTTCCTTAACATAAAATGTAAAACACAACTTTTAAAGTGGTAGGAAAATGTACCATGCTAATTTCAAATGTGTTCGCATTTGCCTCTCATTTGTGAGAAAGTGATTTCTGGTAAATGCTAACCATCACAGTTCAAGAAAACAAGCTGCACCTTTCCTGCGAGTGCAAGTCTAACAGAGCAAGAGCAACACAGATTAAATCCCTGAGAAGAATTCCTGTGTGCACACAGACTCATGGTGTGATTCTAGGCACAAAACAGTATCCCTGGGTGATACCAGTACACCTTAACTTATGGTGAAGACATACTCCATAATATCTGACATGTTCAAGGCAGTTAAATATCTTCCTTAACATAAAATGTAAAACACAACTTTTAAAATGGTAGGAAAATGTACCATGCTATTTTCAAATGTGTTAGCATTTGCCTCTCATTTGTGACAAAGTGATTTCTGCTGAATGCTAACCATCACAGTTCTTGAAAACAAGCTGCCCCTTTCCTGCGAGTGCAGGTCTAACAGAGCAAGAGCAACACAAATTAAATCTCTGTGAAAAATGTCTGTGTACAGACAGACTCATGGTGTGATTCTAGGCACAAAACAGTATTTCTGGGTGATAACAGTACACCTTAACATATGGTTTAGACATACTCCATAATATCTTTCAAGTTCAAGGCACTTAAATATCTTCCTTAACATAAAATGTAAAACACAACTTTTAAAGTGGTAGGAAAATGTACCATGCTAATTTCAAATGTGTTAGCATTTGCCTCTCATTTGTGAGAAAGTGATTTCTGCTGAATGCTAACCATCACAGTTCTTGAAAACAAGCTGCCCCTTTCCTGCGAGTGCAAGTCTAACAGAGCAAGAGCAACACAAATTAAATCTCTGTGAAAAATTCCTGTGTACAGACAGACTCATGGTGTGATTCTAGGCACAAAACAGTATTTCTGGGTGATACCAGTACACCTTAACTTATGGTGAAGACATACTCCATAATATCTTTCAAGTTCAAGGCACTTAAATATCTTCCTTAACATAAAATGTAAAACACAACTTTTAAAGTGGTAGGAAAATGTACCATGCTAATTTCAAATGTGTTAGCATTTGCCTCTCATTTGTGAGAAAGTGATTTCTGCTGAATGCTAACCATCACAGTTCTTGAAAACAAGCTGCCCCTTTCCTGCGAGTGCAAGTCTAACAGAGCAAGAGCAACACGAATTAAATCTCTGTGAAAAATACCTGTGTACAGACAGACTCATGGTGTGATTCTAGGCACAAAACAGTATTTCTGGGTGATACCAGTATACCTTAACTTATGGTGAAGACATACTCTATAATATCTTTCAAGTTCAAGGCACTTAAATATCTTCCTTAACATAAAATGTAAAACACAACTTTAAAAGTGGAAGGAAAACTTACCATGCTATTTTCAAATGTGTTTGCATTTGCCTCTCATTTGTGAGAAAGTGATTTCTGCTGAATGCTAACCATCACGGTTCTTGAAAACAAGCTGCCCCTTTCCTGCGAGTGCAAGGCTAACAGAGCAAGAGCAACACGAATTAAATCTCTGAGAAGAATTCCTGTGTGCAGACAGACTCATGGTGTGATTCTACACAAAACAATATTTCTGGGTGATACCAGTACACCTTAACTTATGGTGAAGACATACTTCATAATATCGTTCAAGTTCAAGACACTTAAATATCTTCCTTAACATAAAATGTAAAACACAACTTTTAAAGTGGTAGGAAATTGTACCATGCTAATTTCAAATGTGTTAGCATTTGCTTCTCATTTGTGAGAAAGTGATTTCTGCTGAATGCTAACCATCACAGTTCTTGAAAACAAGCTGCCCCTTTCCTGCGAGTGCAAGTCTAACAGAGCAAGAGCAACATGAATTAAATCTCTGTGATAAATACCTGTGTACAGACAGACTCATGGTGTGATTCTAGGCACAAAACAGTATCCCTGGGTGATACCAGTACACCTTAACATATGGTGAAGACATACTCCATAATACCTGACATGTTCAAGGCAGTTAAATATCTTCCTTAACATAAAATGTAAAACCCAACTTTTAAAGTGGTAGGAAAATGTACCATGCTAATTTCAAATGTGTTAGCATTTGCCTCTCATTTGTGACAAAGTGATTTCTGCTGAATGCTAACCATCACAGTTCTTGAAAACAAGCTGCCCCTTTCCTGCGAGTGCAGGTCTAACAGAGCAAGAGCAACACAAATTAAATCTCTGTGAAAAATGTCTGTGTACAGACAGACTCATGGTGTGATTCTAGGCACAAAACAGTATTTCTGGGTGATAACAGTACACCTTAACTTATGGTTTAGACATACTCCATAATATCTTTCAAGTTCAAGGCACTTAAATATCTTCCTTAACATAAAATGTAAAACACAACTTTAAAAGTGGTAGGAAAATGTACCATGCTATTTTCAAATGTGTTTGCATTTCCCTCTCATTTGTGAGAAAGTGATTTCTGCTGAATGCTAACCATCACAGTTCTTGAAAACAAGCTGCCCCTTTCCAGCGAGTGAAAGGCTAACAGAGCAAGAGCAACACGAATTAAATCTCTGAGAAGAATTCCTGTGGGCAGACAGACTCATGGTGTGAATCTAGACACATAACATTATTTCTGGGTGATACCAGTACACCTTAACTTATGGTGAAGACATACTCCATAATATCTTTCAAGCTCAAGGCACTTAAATATCTTCCTTAACATAAAATGTAAAACACAACTTTTAAAGTGGTAGGAAAATGTACCATGCTAATTTCAAATGTGTTAGCATTAGCCTCTCATTTGTGAGAAAGTGATTTCTGCTGAATGCTAACCATCACAGTTCTTGAAAACAAGCTGCCCCTTTCCTGCGAGTGCAAGTCTAACAGAGCAAGAGCAACACAAATTAAATCTCTGTGAAAAATTCCTGTGTACAGACAGACACATGGTGTGATTCTAGGCACAACATATTATTTCTGGGTGATACCAGTACACCTTAACTTATGGTGAAGACATACTCCATAATATCTTTCAAGTTCAAGGCACTTAAATATCTTCCTTAACATAAAATGTAAAACACAACTTTTAAAGTGGTAGGAAAATGTACCATGCTAATTTCAAATGTGTTAGCATTTGCCTCTCATTTGTGAGAAAGTGATTTCTGCTGAATGCTAACCATCACAGTTCTTGAAAACAAGCTGCCCCTTTCCTGCGAGTGCAAGTCTAACAGAGCAAGAGCAACACGAATTAAATCTCTGTGAAAAATTCCTGTGTACAGACAGACTCATGGTATGATTCTAGGCACAACATATTATTTCTGGTTGATACCAGTACACCTTAACTTATGGTGCAGACATACTCCATAATATCTTTCAAGTTCAAGGCACTTAAATATCTTCCTTAACATAAAATGTAAAACACAACTTTTAAAGTAGTAGGAAAATGTGCCATGCTATTTTCAAATGTGTTTGCATTTGCCTCTCATTTGTGAGAAAGTGATTTCTGCTGAATGCTAACCATCACAGTTCTTGAAAACAAGTTGCCCCTTTCCTGCGAGTGCAAGTCTAACAGAGCAAGAGCAACACAAATTAAATCTCTGTGAAAAATTCCTGTGTACAGACAGACTCATGGTGTGATTCTAGGCACAAAACTGTATTTCTGGGTGATACCAGTACACCTTAACTTATGGTGAAGACATACTCCATAATATCTTTCAAGTTCAAGGCACTTAAATATCTTCCTTAACATAAAATGTAAAACACAACTTTTAAAATGGTAGGAAAATGTACCATGCTAATTTCAAATGTGATAGCATTTGCCTCTCATTTGTGAGAAAGTGATTTCTGCTGAATGCTAACCATCACAGTTCTTGAAAACAAGCTGCCCGTTTAATGCGAGTGCAAGTCTAACAGAGCAAGAGCAACACGAATTATATCTCTGTGAAAAATTCCTGTGTAAAGACAGACTCATGGTGTGATTCTAGGCACAAAACAGTATTTCTGGGTGGTACCAGTACACCTTAACTTATGGTGAAGACATACTCCATAATATCTTTCAAGTTCAAGGCACTTAAGTATCTTCCTTAACATAAAATGAAAAACACAACTTTTAAAGTGGTAGGAAAATGTACCATGCTAATTTCAAATGTGTTAGCATTTGCCTCTCATTTGTGAGAAAGTGATTTCTGCTGAATGCTAACCATCACAGTTCTTGAAAACAAGCTGCCCCTTTCCTGCGAGTGCAAGTCTAACAGAGCAAGCGCAACACGAATTAAATCTCTGTGAAAAATTCCTGAGTACAGACAGACTCATGGTGTGATTCTAGGCACAAAACAGTATTTCTGTGTGATACCAGTACACCTTAACTTATGGTGAAGACATACTCCATAATATCTTTCAAGTTCAAGGCACTTAAATATCTTCCTTAACATAAAATGTAAAACACAACTTTAAAAGTGGAAGGAAAACTTACCATGCTATTTTCAAATGTGTTTGCATTTGCCTCTCATTTGTGAGAAAGTGATTTCTGCTGAATGCTAACCATCACGGTTCTTGAAAACAAGCTGCCCCTTTCCTGCGAGTGCAAGGCTAACAGAGCGAGAGCAACACGAATTAAATCTCTGAGAAGAATTCCTGTGTGCAGACAGACTCATGGTGTGATTCTACACAAAACATTATTTCTGGGTGATACCAGTACACCTTAACTTATGTTGAAGACATACTCCATAATATCGTTCAAGTTCAAGGCACTTAAATATCTTCCTTAACATAAAATGTAAAACAACACTTTTAAAGTGGTAGGAAAATGTACCATGCTAATTTCAAATGTGTTCGCATTTGCCTCTCATTTGTGAGAAAGTGATTTCTGGTAAATGCTAACCATCACAGTTCAAGAAAACAAGCTGCACCTTTCCTGCGAGTGCAAGTCTAACAGAGCAAGAGCAACACAGATTAAATCTCTGAGAAGAATTCCTGTGTGCACACAGACTCATGGTGTGATTCTAGGCAAAAAACAGTATCCCTGGGTGATACCAGTACACCTTAACTTATGGTGAAGACATACTCCATAATATCTGACATGTTCAAGGCAGTTAAATATCTTCCTTAACATAAAATGTAAAACACAACTTTTAAAATGGTAGGAAAATGTACCATGCTAATTTCAAATGTGTTAGCATTTGCCTCTCATTTGTGACAAAGTGATTTCTGCTGAATGCTAACCATCACAGTTCTTGAAAACAAGCTGCCCCTTTCCTGCGAGTGCAGGTCTAACAGAGCAAGAGCAACACAAATTAAATCTCTGTGAAAAATGTCTGTGTACAGACAGACTCATGGTGTGATTCTAGGCACAAAACAGTATTTCTGGGTGATAACAGTACACCTTAACATATGGTTTACACATACTCCATAATATCTTTCAAGTTCAAGGAACTTAAATATCTTCCTGAACATAAAATGTAAAACACAACTTTTAAAGTGGTAGGAAAGTGTACCATGCTAATTTCAAATGTGTTAGCATTTGCCTCTCATTTGTGAGAAAGTGATTTCTGCTGAATGCTAACCATCACAGTTCTTGAAAACAAGCTGCCCCTTTCCTGCGAGTGCAAGTCTAACAGAGCAAGAGCAACACGAATTAAATCTCTGTGAAAAATTCCTGTGTACAGACAGACTCATGGTGTGATTCTAGGCACAAAACAGTATTTCTGGGTGATACCAGTACACCTTAACTTATGGTGAAGACATACTCCATAATATCTTTCAAGTTCAAGGCACTTAAATATCTTCCTTAACATAAAATGTAAAACACAACTTTTAAAGTGGTAGGAAAATGTACCATGCTAATTTCAAATGTGTTAGCATTTGCCTCTCATTTGTGAGAAAGTGATTTCTGCTGAATGCTAACCATCACAGTTCTTGAAAACAAGCTGCCCCTTTCCTGCGAGTGCAAGTCTAACAGAGCAAGAGCAACACGAATTAAATCTCTGTGAAAAATTCCTGTGTACAGACAGACTCATGGTATGATTCTAGGCACAACATATTATTTCTGGTTGATACCAGTACACCTTAACTTATGGTGCAGACATACTCCATAATATCTTTCAAGTTCAAGGCACTTAAATATCTTCCTTAACATAAAATGTAAAACACAACTTTTAAAGTAGTAGGAAAATGTGCCATGCTATTTTCAAATGTGTTTGCATTTGCCTCTCATTTGTGAGAAAGTGATTTCTGCTGAATGCTAACCATCACAGTTCTTGAAAACAAGTTGCCCCTTTCCTGCGAGTGCAAGTCTAACAGAGCAAGAGCAACACAAATTAAATCTCTGTGAAAAATTCCTGTGTACCGACAGACTCATGGTGTGATTCTAGGCACAAAACTGTATTTCTGGGTGATACCAGTACACCTTAACTTATGGTGAAGACATACTCCATAATATCTTTCAAGTTCAAGGCACTTAAATATCTTCCTTAACATAAAATGTAAAACACAACTTTTAAAATGGTAGGAAAATGTACCATGCTAATTTCAAATGTGATAGCATTTGCCTCTCATTTGTGAGAAAGTGATTTCTGCTGAATGCTAACCATCACAGTTCTTGAAAACAAGCTGCCCGTTTAATGCGAGTGCAAGTCTAACAGAGCAAGAGCAACACGAATTATATCTCTGTGAAAAATTCCTGTGTAAAGACAGACTCATGGTGTGATTCTAGGCACAAAACAGTATTTCTGGGTGGTACCAGTACACCTTAACTTATGGTGAAGACATACTCCATAATATCTTTCAAGTTCAAGGCACTTAAGTATCTTCCTTAACATAAAATGAAAAACACAACTTTTAAAGTGGTAGGAAAATGTACCATGCTAATTTCAAATGTGTTAGCATTTGCCTCTCATTTGTGAGAAAGTGATTTCTGCTGAATGCTAACCATCACAGTTCTTGAAAACAAGCTGCCCCTTTCCTGCGAGTGCAAGTCTAACAGAGCAAGCGCAACACGAATTAAATCTCTGTGAAAAATTCCTGAGTACAGACAGACTCATGGTGTGATTCTAGGCACAAAACATTATTTCTGGGTGATACCAGTACACCTTAACTTATGTTGAAGACATACTCCATAATATCGTTCAAGTTCAAGGCACTTAAATATCTTCCTTAACATAAAATGTAAAACAACACTTTTAAAGTGGTAGGAAAATGTACCATGCTAATTTCAAATGTGTTCGCATTTGCCTCTCATTTGTGAGAAAGGGATTTCTGGTAAATGCTAACCATCACAGTTCAAGAAAACAAGCTGCACCTTTCCTGCGAGTGCAAGTCTAACAGAGCAAGAGCAACACAGATTAAATCTCTGAGAAGAATTCCTGTGTGCACACAGACTCATGGTGTGATTCTAGGCACAAAACAGTATCCCTGGGTGATACCAGTACACCTTAACTTATGGTGAAGACATACTCCATAATATCTGACATGTTCAAGGCAGTTAAATATCTTCCTTAACATAAAATGTAAAACACAACTTTTAAAATGGTAGGAAAATGTACCATGCTAATTTCAAATGTGTTAGCATTTGCCTCTCATTTGTGACAAAGTGATTTCTGCTGAATGCTAACCATCACAGTTCTTGAAAACAAGCTGCCCCTTTCCTGCGAGTGCAGGTCTAACAGAGCAAGAGCAACACAAATTAAATCTCTGTGAAAAATGTCTGTGTACAGACAGACTCATGGTGTGATTCTAGGCACAAAACAATATTTCTGGGTGATAACAGTACACCTTAACATATGGTTTAGACATACTCCATAATATCTTTCAAGTTCAAGGAACTTAAATATCTTCCTGAACATAAAATGTAAAACACAACTTTTAAAGTGGTAGGAAAATGTACCATGCTAATTTCAAATGTGTTAGCATTTGCCTCTCATTTGTGAGAAAGTGATTTCTGCTGAATGCTAACCATCACAGTTCTTGAAAACAAGCTGCCCCTTTCCTGCGAGTGCAAGTCTAACAGAGCAAGAGCAACACGAATTAAATCTCTGTGAAAAATTCCTGTGTACAGACAGACTCATGGTGTGATTCTAGGCACAAAACAGTATTTCTGGGTGATACCAGTACACCTTAACTTATGGTGAAGACATACTCCATAATATCTTTCAAGTTCAAGGCACTTAAATATCTTCCTTAACATAAAATGTAAAACACAACTTTTAAAGTGGTAGGAAAATGTACCATGCTAATTTCAAATGTGTTAGCATTTGCCTCTCATTTGTGAGAAAGTGATTTCTGCTGAATGCTAACCATCACAGTTCTTGAAAACAAGCTGCCCCTTTCCTGCGAGTGCAAGTCTAACAGAGCAAGAGCAACACGAATTAAATCTCTGTGAAAAATACCTGTGTACAGACAGACTCATGGTGTGATTCTAGGCACAAAACAGTATTTCTGGGTGATACCAGTATACCTTAACTTATGGTGAAGACATACTCTATAATATCTTTCAAGTTCAAGGCACTTAAATATCTTCCTTAACGTAAAATGTAAAACACAACTTTAAAAGTGGAAGGAAAACTTACCATGCTATTTTCAAATGTGTTTGCATTTGCCTCTCATTTGTGAGAAAGTAATTTCTGCTGAATGCTAACCATCACGGTTCTTGAAAACAAGCTGCCCCTTTCCTGCGAGTGCAAGGCTAACAGAGCAAGAGCAACACGAATTAAATCTCTGAGAAGAATTCCTGTGTGCAGACAGACTCATGGTGTGATTCTACACAAAACAATATTTCTGGGTGATACCAGTACACCTTAACTTATGGTGAAGACATACTTCATAATATCGTTCAAGTTCAAGACACTTAAATATCTTCCTTAACATAAAATGTAAAACACAACTTTTAAAGTGGTAGGAAATTGTACCATGCTAATTTCAAATGTGTTAGCATTTGCTTCTCATTTGTGAGAAAGTGATTTCTGCTGAATGCTAACCATCACAGTTCTTGAAAACAAGCTGCCCCTTTCCTGCGAGTGCAAGTCTAACAGAGCAAGAGCAACATGAATTAAATCTCTGTGATAAATACCTGTGTACAGACAGACTCATGGTGTGATTCTAGGCACAAAACAGTATCCCTGGGTGATACCAGTACACCTTAACATATGGTGAAGACATACTCCATAATACCTGACATGTTCAAGGCAGTTAAATATCTTCCTTAACATAAAATGTAAAACACAACTTTTAAAGTGGTAGGAAAATGTACCATGCTAATTTCAAATGTGTTAGCATTTGCCTCTCATTTGTGACAAAGTGATTTCTGCTGAATGCTAACCATCACAGTTCTTGAAAACAAGCTGCCCCTTTCCTGCGAGTGCAGGTCTAACAGAGCAAGAGCAACACAAATTAAATCTCTGTGAAAAATGTCTGTGTACAGACAGACTCATGGTGTGATTCGAGGCACAAAACAGTATTTCTGGGTGATAACAGTACACCTTAACTTATGGTTTAGACATACTCCATAATATCTTTCAAGTTCAAGGCACTTAAATATCTTCCTTAACATAAAATGTAAAACACAACTTTAAAAGTGGTAGGAAAATGTACCATGCTATTTTCAAATGTGTTTGCATTTCCCTCTCATTTGTGAGAAAGTGATTTCTGCTGCATGCTAACCATCACAGTTCTTGAAAACAAGCTGCCCCTTTCCAGCGAGTGAAAGGCTAACAGAGCAAGAGCAACACGAATTAAATCTCTGAGAAGAATTCCTGTGGGCAGACAGACTCATGGTGTGAATCTAGACACATAACATTATTTCTGGGTGATACCAGTACACCTTAACTTATGGTGAAGACATACTCCATAATATCTTTCAAGCTCAAGGCACTTAAATATCTTCCTTAACATAAAATGTAAAACACAACTTTTAAAATGGTAGGAAAATGTACCATGCTAATTTCAAATGTGTTAGCATTTGCCTCTCATTTGTGAGAAAGTGATTTCTGCTGAATGCTAACCATCACAGTTCTTGAAAACAAGCTGCCCCTTTCCTGCGAGTGCAAGTCTAACAGAGCAAGAGCAACACAAATTAAATCTCTGTGAAAAATTCCTGTGTACAGACAGACTCATGGTGTGATTCTAGGCACAACATATTATTTCTGGGTGATACCAGTACACCTTAACTTATGGTGAAGACATACTCCATAATATCTTTCAAGTTCAAGGCACTTAAATATCTTCCTTAACATAAAATGTAAAACACAACTTTTAAAGTGGTAGGAAAATGTACCATGCTAATTTCAAATGTGTTAGCATTTGCCTCTCATTTGTGAGAAAGTGATTTCTGCTGAATGCTAACCATCACAGTTCTTGAAAACAAGCTGCCCCTTTCCTGCGAGTGCAAGTCTAACAGAGCAAGAGCAACACGAATTAAATCTCTGTGAAAAATTCCTGTGTACAGACAGACTCATGGTATGATTCTAGGCACAACATATTATTTCTGGGTGATACCAGTACACCTTAACTTATGGTGCAGACATACTCCATAATATCTTTCAAGTTCAAGGCACTTAAATATCTTCCTTAACATAAAATGTAAAACACAACTTTTAAAGTAGTAGGAAAATGTGCCATGCTATTTTCAAATGTGTTTGCATTTGCCTCTCATTTGTGAGAAAGTGATTTCTGCTGAATGCTAACCATCACAGTTCTTGAAAACAAGTTGCCCCTTTCCTGCGAGTGCAAGTCTAACAGAGCAAGAGCAACACAAATTAAATCTCTGTGAAAAATTCCTGTGTACAGACAGACTCATGGTGTGATTCTAGGCACAAAACTGTATTTCTGGGTGATACCAGTACACCTTAACTTATGGTGAAGACATACTCCATAATATCTTTCAAGTTCAAGGCACTTAAATATCTTCCTTAACATAAAATGTAAAACACAACTTTTAAAATTGTAGGAAAATGTACCATGCTAATTTCAAATGTGATAGCATTTGCCTCTCATTTGTGAGAAAGTGATTTCTGCTGAATGCTAACCATCACAGTTCTTGAAAACAAGCTGCCCGTTTAATGCGAGTGCAAGTCTAACAGAGCAAGAGCAACACGAATTATATCTCTGTGAGAAATTCCTGTGTAAAGACAGACTCATGGTGTGATTCTAGGCACAAAACAGTATTTCTGGGTGGTACCAGTACACCTTAACTTATGGTGAAGACATACTCCATAATATCTTTCAAGTTCAAGGCACTTAAGTATCTTCCTTAACATAAAATGTAAAACACAACTTTTAAAGTGGTAGGAAAATGTACCATGCTAATTTCAAATGTGTTAGCATTTGCCTCTCATTTGTGAGAAAGTGATTTCTGCTGAATGCTAACCATCACAGTTCTTGAAAACAAGCTGCCCCTTTCCTGCGAGTGCAAGTCTAACAGAGCAAGCGCAACACGAATTAAATCTCTGTGAAAAATTCCTGAGTACAGACAGACTCATGGTGTGATTCTAGGCACAAAACAGTATTTCTGTGTGATACCAGTACACCTTAACTTATGGTGAAGACATACTCCATAATATCTTTCAAGTTCAAGGCACTTAAATATCTTCCTTAACATAAAATGTAAAACACAACTTTAAAAGTGGAAGGAAAACTTACCATGCTATTTTCAAATGTGTTTGCATTTGCCTCTCATTTGTGAGAAAGTGATTTCTGCTGAATGCTAACCATCACGGTTCTTGAAAACAAGCTGCCCCTTTCCTGCGAGTGCAAGGCTAACAGAGCGAGAGCAACACAAATTAAATCTCTGAGAAGAATTCCTGTGTGCAGACAGACTCATGGTGTGATTCTACACAAAACATTATTTCTGGGTGATACCAGTACACCTTAACTTATGTTGAAGACATACTCCATAATATCGTTCAAGTTCAAGGCACTTAAATATCTTCCTTAACATAAAATGTAAAACAACACTTTTAAAGTGGTAGGAAAATGTACCATGCTAATTTCAAATGTGTTCGCATTTGCCTCTCATTTGTGAGAAAGTGATTTCTGGTAAATGCTAACCATCACAGTTCAAGAAAACAAGCTGCACCTTTCCTGCGAGTGCAAGTCTAACAGAGCAAGAGCAACACAGATTAAATCTCTGAGAAGAATTCCTGTGTGCACACAGACTCATGGTGTGATTCTAGGCACAAAACAGTATCCCTGGGTGATACCAGTACACCTTAACTTATGGTGAAGACATACTCCATAATATCTGACATGTTCAAGGCAGTTAAATATCTTCCTTAACATAAAATGTAAAACACAACTTTTAAAATGGTAGGAAAATGTACCATGCTAATTTCAAATGTGTTAGCATTTGCCTCTCATTTGTGACAAAGTGATTTCTGCTGAATGCTAACCATCACAGTTCTTGAAAACAAGCTGCCCCTTTCCTGCGAGTGCAGGTCTAACAGAGCAAGAGCAACACAAATTAAATCTCTGTGAAAAATGTCTGTGTACAGACAGACTCATGGTGTGATTCTAGGCACAAAACAGTATTTCTGGGTGATAACAGTACACCTTAACATATGGTTTAGACATACTCCATAATATCTTTCAAGTTCAAGGAACTTAAATATCTTCCTGAACATAAAATGTAAAACACAACTTTTAAAGTGGTAGGAAAATGTACCATGCTAATTTCAAATGTGTTAGCATTTGCCTCTCATTTGTGAGAAAGTGATTTCTGCTGAATGCTAACCATCACAGTTCTTGAAAACAAGCTGCCCCTTTCCTGCGAGTGCAAGTCTAACAGAGCAAGAGCAACACGAATTAAATCTCTGTGAAAAATTCCTGTGTACAGACAGACTCATGGTGTGATTCTAGGCACAAAACAGTATTTCTGGGTGATACCAGTACACCTTAACTTATGGTGAAGACATACTCCATAATATCTTTCAAGTTCAAGGCACTTAAATATCTTCCTTAACATAAAATGTAAAACACAACTTTTAAAGTGGTAGGAAAATGTACCATGCTAATTTCAAATGTGTTAGCATTTGCCTCTCATTTGTGAGAAAGTGATTTCTGCTGAATGCTAACCATCACAGTTCTTGAAAACAAGCTGCCCCTTTCCTGCGAGTGCAAGTCTAACAGAGCAAGAGCAACACGAATTAAATCTCTGTGAAAAATACCTGTGTACAGACAGACTCATGGTGTGATTCTAGGCACAAAACAGTATTTCTGGGTGATACCAGTATACCTTAACTTATGGTGAAGACATACTCCATAATATCTTTCAAGTTCAAGGGACTTAAATATCTTCCTTAACATAAAATGTAAAACACAACTTTAAAAGTGGAAGGAAAACTTACCATGCTATTTTCAAATGTGTTTGCATTTGCCTCTCATTTGTGAGAAAGTGATTTCTGCTGAATGCTAACCATCACAGTTCTTGAAAACAAGCTGCCCCTTTCCTGCGAGTGCAAGTCTAACAGAGCAAGAGCAACACAAATTAAATCTCTGTGAAAAATTCCTGTGTACAGACAGACACATGGTGTGATTCTAGGCACAACATATTATTTCTGGGTGATACCAGTACACCTTAACTTATGGTGAAGACATACTCCATAATATCTTTCAAGTTCAAGGCACTTAAATATCTTCCTTAACATAAAATGTAAAACACAACTTTTAAAGTGGTAGGAAAATGTACCATGCTAATTTCAAATGTGTTAGCATTTGCCTCTCATTTGTGAGAAAGTGATTTCTGCTGAATGCTAACCATCACAGTTCTTGAAAACAAGCTGCCCCTTTCCTGCGAGTGCAAGTCTAACAGAGCAAGAGCAACACAAATTAAATCTCTGTGAAAAATTCCTGTGTACAGACAGACTCATGGTGTGATTCTAGGCACAACATATTGTTTCTGGGTGATACCAGTACACCTTAACTTATGGTGAAGACATACTCCATAATATCTTTCAAGTTCAAGGCACTTAAATATCTTCCTTAACATAAAATGTAAAACACAACTTTTAAAGTGGTAGGAAAATGTACCATGCTAATTTCAAATGTGTTAGCATTTGCCTCTCATTTGTGAGAAAGTGATTTCTGCTGAATGCTAACCATCACAGTTCTTGAAAATAAGCTGCCCCTTTCCTGCGAGTGCAAGTCTAACAGAGCAAGAGCAACACGAATTAAATCTCTGTGAAAAATTTCTGTGTACAGACAGACTCATGGTATGATTCTAGGCACAACATATTATTTCTGGGTGATACCAGTACACCTTAACTTATGGTGCAGACATACTCCATAATATCTTTCAAGTTCAAGGCACTTAAATATCTTCCTTAACATAAAATGTAAAACACAACTTTTAAAGTAGTAGGAAAATGTGCCATGCTATTTTCAAATGTGTTTGCATTTGCCTCTCATTTGTGAGAAAGTGATTTCTGCTGATTGCTAACCATCACAGTTCTTGAAAACAAGCTGCCCCTTTCCTGCGAGTGCAAGTCTAACAGAGCAAGAGCAACACAAATTAAATCTCTGTGAAAAATTCCTGTGTACAGACAGACTCATGGTGTGATTCCAGGCACAAAACAGTATTTCTGGGTGATACCAGTACACCTTAACTTATGGTGAAGACATACTCCATAATATCTTTCAAGTTCAAGGCACTTAAATATCTTCCTTAACATAAAATGTAAAACACAACTTTTAAAGTGGTAGGAAAATGTACCATGCTAATTTCAAATGTGTTAGCATTTGCCTCTCATTTGTGAGAAAGTGATTTCTGCTGAATGCCAACCATCACAGTTCTTGAACACAAGCTGCCCCTTTCCTGCGAGTGCCAGTCTAACAGAGCAAGAGCAACACAAATTAAATCTCTGTGAAAAATTCCTGTGTACAGACAGACTCATGGTGTGATTCTAGGCACAAAACAGTATTTCTGGGTGATACCAGTACACCTTAACTTATGGTGAAAACATACTCCATATTATCTTTCAAGTTCAAGGCACTTAAATATCTTCCTTAACATAAAATGTAAAACACAACTTTTAAAGTGTTAGGAAAATGTACCATGCTAATTTCAAATGTGTTCGCATTTGCCTCTCATTTGTGAGAAAGTGATTTCTGGTAAATGCTAACCATCACAGTTCAAGAAAACAAGCTGCCCCTTTCCTGCGAGTGCAAGTCTAACAGAGCAAGAGCAACACGAATTAAATCTCTGTGATAAATACCTGTGTACAGACAGACTCATGGTGTGATTCTAGGCACAAAACAGTATCCATGGGTGATACCAGTACACCTTAACATATGGTGAAGACATACTCCATAATACCTGACATGTTCAAGGCAGTTAAATATCTTCCTTAACATAAAATGTAAAACACAACTTTTAAAGTGGTAGGAAAATGTACCATGCTAATTTCAAATGTGTTAGCATTTGCCTCTCATTTGTGACAAAGTGATTTCTGCTGAATGCTAACCATCACAGTTCTTGAAAACAAGCTGCCCCTTTCCTGCGAGTGCAGGTCTAACAGAGCAAGAGCAACACAAATTAAATCCCTGTGAAAAATGTCTGTGTACAGACAGACTCATGGTGTGATTCTAGGCACAAAACAGTATTTCTGGGTGATAACAGTACACCTTAACTTATGGTTTAGACATACTCCATAATATCTTTCAAGTTCAAGGCACTTAAATATCTTCCTTAACATAAAATGTAAAACACAACTTTAAAAGTGGTAGGAAAATGTACCATGCTATTTTCAAATGTGTTTGCATTTCCCTCTCATTTGTGAGAAAGTGATTTCTGCTGAATGCTAACCATCACAGTTCTTGAAAACAAGCTGCCCCTTTCCAGCGAGTGAAAGGCTAACAGAGCAAGAGCAACACAAATTAAATCTCTGAGAAGAATTCCTGTGGGCAGACAGACTCATGGTGTGAATCTAGACACATAACATTATTTCTGGGTGATACCAGTACACCTTAACTTATGGTGAAGACATACTCCATAATATCTTTCAAGCTCAAGGCACTTAAATATCTTCCTTAACATAAAATGTAAAACACAACTTTTAAAGTGGTAGGAAAATGTACCATGCTAATTTCAAATGTGTTAGCATTTGCCTCTCATTTGTGAGAAAGTGATTTCTGCTGAATGCTAACCATCACAGTTCTTGAAAACAAGCTGCCCCTTTCCTGCGAGTGCAAGTCTAACAGAGCAAGAGCAACACAAATTAAATCTCTGTGAAAAATTCCTGTGTACGGACAGACTCATGGTGTGATTCTAGGCACAACATATTATTTCTGGGTGATACCAGTACACCTTAACTTATGGTGAAGACATACTCCATAATATCTTTCAAGTTCAAGGCACTTAAATATCTTCCTTAACATAAAATGTAAAACACAACTTTTAAAGTGGTAGGAAAATGTACCATGCTAATTTCAAATGTGTTAGCATTTGCCTCTCATTTGTGAGAAAGTGATTTCTGCTGAATGCTAACCATCACAGTTCTTGAAAACAAGCTGCCCCTTTCCTGCGAGTGCAAGTCTAACAGAGCAAGAGCAACACGAATTAAATCTCTGTGAAAAATTCCTGTGTACAGACAGACTCATGGTATGATTCTAGGCACAACATATTATTTCTGGGTGATACCAGTACACCTTAACTTATGGTGCAGACATACTCCATAATATCTTTCAAGTTCAAGGCACTTAAATATCTTCCTTAACATAAAATGTAAAACACAACTTTTAAAGTAGTAGGAAAATGTGCCATGCTATTTTCAAATGTGTTTGCATTTGCCTCTCATTTGTGAGAAAGTGATTTCTGCTGAATGCTAACCATCACAGTTCTTGAAAACAAGCTGCCCCTTTCCTGCGAGTGCAAGTCTAACAGAGCAAGAGCAACACAAATTAAATCTCTGTGAAAAATTCCTGTGTACAGACAGACTCATGGTGTGATTCCAGGCACAAAACAGTATTTCTGGGTGATACCAGTACACCTTAACTTATGGTGAAGACATACTCCATAATATCTTTCAAGTTCAAGGCACTTAAATATCTTCCTTAACATAAAATGTAAAACACAACTTTTAAAGTGGTAGGAAAATGTACCATGCTAATTTCAAATGTGTTAGCATTTGCCTCTCATTTGTGAGAAAGTGATTTCTGCTGAATGCTAACCATCACAGTTCTTGAAAACAAGCTGCCCCTTTCCTGCGAGTGCAAGTCTAACAGAGCAAGAGCAACACAAATTAAATCTCTGTGAAAAATTCCTGTGTACAGACAGACTCATGGTGTGATTCTAGGCACAAAACAGTATTTCTGGGTGATACAGTACACCTTAACTTATGGTGAAAACATACTCCATATTATCTTTCAAGTTCAAGGCACTTAAATATCTTCCTTAACATAAAATGTAAAACACAACTTTTAAAGTGTTAGGAAAATGTACCATGCTAATTTCAAATGTGTTCGCATTTGCCTCTCATTTGTGAGAAAGTGATTTCTGGTAAATGCTAACCATCACAGTTCAAGAAAACAAGCTGCCCCTTTCCTGCGAGTGCAAGTCTAACAGAGCAAGAGCAACACGAATTAAATCTCTGAGAAGAATTCCTGTGTGCACACAGACTCATGGTGTGATTCTAGGCACAAAACAGTATCCCTGGGTGATACCAGTACACCTTAACTTATGGTGAAGACATACTCCATCATATCTGACATGTTCAAGGCAGTTAAATATCTTCCTTAACATAAAATGTAAAACACAACTTTTAAAGTGGTAGGAAAATGTACCATGCTAATTTCAAATGTGTTAGCATTTGCCTCTCATTTGTGACAAAGTGATTTCTGCTGAATGCTAACCATCACAGTTCTTGAAAACAAGCTGCCCCTTTCCTGCGAGTGCAGGTCTAACAGAGCAAGAGCAACACAAATTAAATCTCTGTGAAAAATGTCTGTGTACAGACAGACTCATGGTGTGATTCTAGGCACAAAACAGTATTTCTGGGTGATAACAGTACACCTTAACTTATGGTTTAGACATACTCCATAATATCTTTCAATTTCAAGGCACTTAAATATCTTCCTTAACATAAAATGTAAAACACAACTTTAAAAGTGGAAGAAAAATGTACCGTGCTATTTTCAAATGTGTTTGCATTTGCCTCTCATTTGTGAGAAAGTGATTTCTGCTGAATGCTAACCATCACAGTTCTTGAAAACAAGCTGCCCCTTTCCAGCGAGTGCAAGGGTAACAGAGCAAGAGCAACAGGAATTAAATCTCTGAGAAGAATTCCTGTGTGCAGACAGACTCATGGTGTGAATCTGGACACAAAATATTATTTCTGGGTGATACCAGTACACCTTAACTTATGGTGAAGACATACTCCATAATATCTTTCAAGTTCAAGGCACTTAAATATCTTCCTTAACATAAAATGTAAAACACAACTTTTAAAGTGGTAGGAAAATGTACCATGCTAATTTCAAATGTGTTAGCATTTGCCTCTCATTTGTGAGAAAGTGATTTCTGCTGAATGCTAACCATCACAGTTCTTGAAAACAAGCTGCCCCTTTCCTGCGAGTGCAAGTCTAACAGAGCAAGAGCAACACGAATTAAATCTCTGTGAAAAATTCCTGTGTACAGACAGACTCATGGTATGATTCTAGGCACAACATATTATTTCTGGGTGATACCAGTACACCTTAACTTATGGTGCAGACATACTCCATAATATCTTTCAAGTTCAAGGCACTTAAATATCTTCCTTAACATAAAATGTAAAACACAACTTTTAAAGTAGTAGGAAAATGTGCCATGCTATTTTCAAATGTGTTTGCATTTGCCTCTCATTTGTGAGAAAGTGATTTCTGCTGAATGCTAACCATCACAGTTCTTGAAAACAAGCTGCCCCTTTCCTGCGAGTGCAAGTCTAACAGAGCAAGAGCAACACAAATTAAATCTCTGTGAAAAATTCCTGTGTACAGACAGACTCATGGTGTGATTCCAGGCACAAAACAGTATTTCTGGGTGATACCAGTACACCTTAACTTATGGTGAAGACATACTCCATAATATCTTTCAAGTTCAAGGCACTTAAATATCTTCCTTAACATAAAATGTAAAACACAACTTTTAAAGTGGTAGGAAAATGTACCATGCTAATTTCAAATGTGTTAGCATTTGCCTCTCATTTGTGAGAAAGTGATTTCTGCTGAATGCTAACCATCACAGTTCTTGAAAACAAGCTGCCCCTTTCCTGCGAGTGCAAGTCTAACAGAGCAAGAGCAACACAAATTAAATCTCTGTGAAAAATTCCTGTGTACAGACAGACTCATGGTGTGATTCTAGGCACAAAACAGTATTTCTGGGTGATACAGTACACCTTAACTTATGGTGAAAACATACTCCATATTATCTTTCAAGTTCAAGGCACTTAAATATCTTCCTTAACATAAAATGTAAAACACAACTTTTAAAGTGTTAGGAAAATGTACCATGCTAATTTCAAATGTGTTCGCATTTGCCTCTCATTTGTGAGAAAGTGATTTCTGGTAAATGCTAACCATCACAGTTCAAGAAAACAAGCTGCCCCTTTCCTGCGAGTGCAAGTCTAACAGAGCAAGAGCAACACGAATTAAATCTCTGAGAAGAATTCCTGTGTGCACACAGACTCATGGTGTGATTCTAGGCACAAAACAGTATCCCTGGGTGATACCAGTACACCTTAACTTATGGTGAAGACATACTCCATCATATCTGACATGTTCAAGGCAGTTAAATATCTTCCTTAACATAAAATGTAAAACACAACTTTTAAAGTGGTAGGAAAATGTACCATGCTAATTTCAAATGTGTTAGCATTTGCCTCTCATTTGTGACAAAGTGATTTCTGCTGAATGCTAACCATCACAGTTCTTGAAAACAAGCTGCCCCTTTCCTGCGAGTGCAGGTCTAACAGAGCAAGAGCAACACAAATTAAATCTCTGTGAAAAATGTCTGTGTACAGACAGACTCATGGTGTGATTCTAGGCACAAAACAGTATTTCTGGGTGATAACAGTACACCTTAACTTATGGTTTAGACATACTCCATAATATCTTTCAATTTCAAGGCACTTAAATATCTTCCTTAACATAAAATGTAAAACACAACTTTAAAAGTGGAAGAAAAATGTACCGTGCTATTTTCAAATGTGTTTGCATTTGCCTCTCATTTGTGAGAAAGTGATTTCTGCTGAATGCTAACCATCACAGTTCTTGAAAACAAGCTGCCCCTTTCCAGCGAGTGCAAGGGTAACAGAGCAAGAGCAACAGGAATTAAATCTCTGAGAAGAATTCCTGTGTGCAGACAGACTCATGGTGTGAATCTGGACACAAAATATTATTTCTGGGTGATACCAGTACACCTTAACTTATGGTGAAGACATACTCCATAATATCTTTCAAGTTCAAGGCACTTAAATATCTTCCTTAACATAAAATGTAAAACACAACTTTTAAAATGGTAGGAAAATGTACCATGCTAATTTCAAATGTGATAGCATTTGCCTCTCATTTGTGAGAAAGTGATTTCTGCTGAATGCTAACCATCACAGTTCTTGAAAACAAGCTGCCCCTTTCCAGCGAGTGAAAGGCTAACAGAGCAAGAGCAACACGAATTAAATCTCTGAGAAGAATTCCTGTGGGCAGACAGACTCATGGTGTGAATCTAGACACATAACATTATTTCTGGGTGATACCAGTACACCTTAACTTATGGTGAAGACATACTCCATAATATCTTTCAAGCTCAAGGCACTTAAATATCTTCCTTAACATAAAATGTAAAACACAACTTTTAAAGTGGTAGGAAAATGTACAATGCTAATTTCAAATGTGTTAGCATTTGCCTCTCATTTGTGAGAAAGTGATTTCTGCTGAATGCTAACCATCACAGTTCTTGAAAACAAGCTGCCCCTTTCCTGCGAGTGCAAGTCTAACAGAGCAAGAGCAACACAAATTAAATCTCTGTGAAAAATTCCTGTGTACAGACAGACTCATGGTGTGATTCTAGGCACAACATATTATTTCTGGGTGATACCAGTACACCTTAACTTATGGTGAAGACATACTCCATAATATCTTTCAAGTTCAAGGCACTTAAATATCTTCCTTAACATAAAATGTAAAACACAACTTTTAAAGTGGTGGGAAAATGTACCATGCTAATTTCAAATGTGTTAGCATTTGCCTCTCATTTGTGAGAAAGTGATTTCTGCTGAATGCTAACCATCACAGTTCTTGAAAACAAGCTGCCCCTTTCCTGCGAGTGCAAGTCTAACAGAGCAAGAGCAACACAAATTAAATCTCTGTGAATAATTCCTGTGTACAGACAGACTCATGGTATGATTCTAGGCACAACATATTATTTCTGGGTGATACCAGTACACCTTAACTTATGGTGCAGACATACTCCATAATATCTTTCAAGTTCAAGGCACTTAAATATCTTCCTTAACATAAAATGTAAAACACAACTTTTAAAGTAGTAGGAAAATGTGCCATGCTATTTTCAAATGTGTTTGCATTTGCCTCTCATTTGTGAGAAAGTGATTTCTGCTGAATGCTAACCATCACAGTTCTTGAAAACAAGCTGCCCCTTTCCTGCGAGTGCAAGTCTAACAGAGCAAGAGCAACACAAATTAAATCTCTGTGAAAAATTCCTGTGTACAGACAGACTCATGGTGTGATTCCAGGCACAAAACAGTATTTCTGGGTGATACCAGTACACCTTAACTTATGGTGAAGACATACTCCATAATATCTTTCAAGTTCAAGGCACTTAAATATCTTCCTTAACATAAAATGTAAAACACAACTTTTAAAGTGGTAGGAAAATGTACCATGCTAATTTCAAATGTGTTAGCATTTGCCTCTCATTTGTGAGAAAGTGATTTCTGCTGAATGCTAACCATCACAGTTCTTGAAAACAAGCTGCCCCTTTCCTGCGAGTGCCAGTCTAACAGAGCAAGAGCAACACAAATTAAATCTCTGTGAAAAATTCCTGTGTACAGACAGACTCATGGTGTGATTCTAGGCACAAAACAGTATTTCTGGGTGATACCAGTACACCTTAACTTATGGTGAAAACATACTCCATATTATCTTTCAAGTTCAAGGCACTTAAATATCTTCCTTAACATAAAATGTAAAACACAACTTTTAAAGTGTTAGGAAAATGTACCATGCTAATTTCAAATGTGCTCGCATTTGCCTCTCATTTGTGAGAAAGTGATTTCTGGTAAATGCTAACCATCACAGTTCAAGAAAACAAGCTGCCCCTTTCCTGCGAGTGCAAGTCTAACAGAGCAAGAGCAACACGAATTAAATCTCTGAGAAGAATTCCTGTGTGCACACAGACTCATGGTGTGATTCTAGGCACAAAACAGTATCCCTGGGTGATACCAGTACACCTTAACTTATGGTGAAAACATACTCCATATTATCTTTCAAGTTCAAGGCACTTAAATATCTTCCTTAACATAAAATGTAAAACACAACTTTTAAAGTGGTAGGAAAATGTACCATGCTAATTTCAAATGTGTTAGCATTTGCCTCTCATTTGTGACAAAGTGATTTCTGCTGAATGCTAACCATCACAGTTCTTGAAAACAAGCTGCCCCTTTCCTGCGAGTGCAGGTCTAACAGAGCAAGAGCAACACAAATTAAATCTCTGTGAAAAATGTCTGTGTACAGACAGACTCATGGTGTGATTCTAGGCACAAAACAGTATTTCTGGGTGATAACAGTACACCTTAACTTATGGTTTAGACATACTCCATAATATCTTTCAATTTCAAGGCACTTAAATATCTTCCTTAACATAAAATGTAAAACACAACTTTAAAAGTGGAAGAAAAATGTACCGTGCTATTTTCAAATGTGTTTGCATTTGCCTCTCATTTGTGAGAAAGTGATTTCTGCTGAATGCTAACCATCACAGTTCTTGAAAACAAGCTGCCCCTTTCCAGCGAGTGCAAGGCTAACAGAGCAAGAGCAACAGGAATTAAATCTCTGAGAAGAATTCCTGTGTGCAGACAGACTCATGGTGTGAATCTGGACACAAAATATTATTTCCGGGTGATACCAGTACACCTTAACTTATGGTGAAGACATACTCCATAATATCTTTCAAGTTCAAGGCACTTAAATATCTTCCTTAACATAAAATGTAAAACACAACTTTTAAAATGGTAGGAAAATGTACCATGCTAATTTCAAATGTGATAGCATTTGCCTCTCATTTGTGAGAAAGTGATTTCTGCTGAATGCTAACCATCACAGTTCTTGAAAACAAGCTGCCCCTTTCCAGCGAGTGAAAGGCTAACAGAGCAAGAGCAACACGAATTAAATCTCTGAGAAGAATTCCTGTGGGCAGACAGACTCATGGTGTGAATCTAGACACATAACATTATTTCTGGGTGATACCAGTACACCTTAACTTATGGTGAAGACATACTCCATAATATCTTTCAAGCTCAAGGCACTTAAATATCTTCCTTAACATAAAATGTAAAACACAACTTTTAAAGTGGTAGGAAAATGTACAATGCTAATTTCAAATGTGTTAGCATTTGCCTCTCATTTGTGAGAAAGTGATTTCTGCTGAATGCTAACCATCACAGTTCTTGAAAACAAGCTGCCCCTTTCCTGCGAGTGCAAGTCTAACAGAGCAAGAGCAACACAAATTAAATCTCTGTGAAAAATTCCTGTGTACAGACAGACTCATGGTGTGATTCTAGGCACAACATATTATTTCTGGGTGATACCAGTACACCTTAACTTATGGTGAAGACATACTCCATAATATCTTTCAAGTTCAAGGCACTTAAATATCTTCCTTAACATAAAATGTAAAACACAACTTTTAAAGTGGTAGGAAAATGTACCATGCTAATTTCAAATGTGTTAGCATTTGCCTCTCATTTGTGAGAAAGTGATTTCTGCTGAATGCTAACCATCACAGTTCTTGAAAACAAGCTGCCCCTTTCCTGCGAGTGCAAGTCTAACAGAGCAAGAGCAACACGAATTAAATCTCTGTGAAAAATTCCTGTGTACAGACAGACTCATGGTATGATTCTAGGCACAACATATTATTTCTGGGTGATACCAGTACACCTTAACTTATGGTGCCGACATACTCCATAATATCTTTCAAGTTCAAGGCACTTAAATATCTTCCTTAACATAAAATGTAAAACACAACTTTTAAAGTAGTAGGAAAATGTGCCATGCTATTTTCAAATGTGTTTGCATTTGCCTCTCATTTGTGAGAAAGTGATTTCTGCTGAATGCTAACCATCACAGTTCTTGAAAACAAGCTGCCCCTTTCCTGCGAGTGCAAGTCTAACAGAGCAAGAGCAACACAAATTAAATCTCTGTGAAAAATTCCTGTGTACAGACAGACTCATGGTGTGATTCCAGGCACAAAACAGTATTTCTGGGTGATACCAGTACACCTTAACTTATGGTGAAGACATACTCCATAATATCTTTCAAGTTCAAGGCACTTAAATATCTTCCTTAACATAAAATGTAAAACACAACTTTTAAAGTGGTAGGAAAATGTACCATGCTAATTTCAAATGTGTTAGCATTTGCCTCTCATTTGTGAGAAAGTGATTTCTGCTGAATGCTAACCATCACAGTTCTTGAAAACAAGCTGCCCCTTTCCTGCGAGTGCCAGTCTAACAGAGCAAGAGCAACACAAATTAAATCTCTGTGAAAAATTCCTGTGTACAGACAGACTCATGGTGTGATTCTAGGCACAAAACAGTATTTCTGGGTGATACAGTACACCTTAATTTATGGTGAAAACATACTCCATATTATCTTTCAAGTTCAAGGCACTTAAATATCTTCCTTAACATAAAATGTAAAACACAACTTTTAAAGTGTTAGGAAAATGTACCATGCTAATTTCAAATGTGTTCGCATTTGCCTCTCATTTGTGAGAAAGTGATTTCTGGTAAATGCTAACCATCACAGTTAAAGAAAACAAGCTGCCCCTTTCCTGCGAGTGCAAGTCTAACAGAGCAAGAGCAACACGAATTAAATCTCTGAGAAGAATTCCTGTGTGCACACAGACTCATGGTGTGATTCTAGGCACAAAACAGTATCCCTGGGTGATACCAGTACACCTTAACTTATGGTGAAGACATACTCCATAATATCTGACATGTTCAAGGCAGTTAAATATCTTCCTTAACATAAAATGTAAAACACAACTTTTAAAGTGGTAGGAAAATGTACCATGCTAATTTCAAATGTGTTAGCATTTGCCTCTCATTTGTGACAAAGTGATTTCTGCTGAATGCTAACCATCACAGTTCTTGAAAACAAGCTGCCCCTTTCCTGCGAGTGCAGGTCTAACAGAGCAAGAGCAACACAAATTAAATCTCAGTGAAAAATGTCTGTGTACAGACAGACTCATGGTGTGATTCTAGGCACAAAACAGTATGTCTGGGTGATAACAGTACACCTTAACTTATGGTTTAGACATACTCCATAATATCTTTCAATTTCAAGGCACTTAAATATCTTCCTTAACATAAAATGTAAAACACAACTTTAAAAGTGGAAGAAAAATGTACCGTGCTATTTTCAAATGTGTTTGCATTTGCCTCTCATTTGTGAGAAAGTGATTTCTGCTGAATGCTAACCATCACAGTTCTTGAAAACAAGCTGCCCCTTTCCAGCGAGTGCAAGGCTAACAGAGCAAGAGCAACAGGAATTAAATCTCTGAGAAGAATTCCTGTGTGCAGACAGACTCATGGTGTGAATCTGGACACAAAATATTATTTCTGGGTGATACCAGTACACCTTAACTTATGGTGAAGACATACTCCATAATATCTTTCAAGTTCAAGGCACTTAAATATCTTCCTTAACATAAAATGTAAAACACAACTTTTAAAATGGTAGGAAAATGTACCATGCTAATTTCAAATGTGATAGCATTTGCCTCTCATTTGTGAGAAAGTGATTTCTGCTGAATGCTAACCATCACAGTTCTTGAAAACAAGCTGCCCCTTTCCAGCGAGTGAAAGGCTAACAGAGCAAGAGCAACACGAATTAAATCTCTGAGAAGAATTCCTGTGGGCAGACAGACTCATGGTGTGAATCTAGACACATAACATTATTTCTGGGTGATACCAGTACACCTTAACTTATGGTGAAGACATACTCCATAATATCTTTCAAGCTCAAGGCACTTAAATATCTTCCTTAACATAAAATGTAAAACACAACTTTTAAAGTGGTAGGAAAATGTACAATGCTAATTTCAAATGTGTTAGCATTTGCCTCTCATTTGTGAGAAAGTGATTTCTGCTGAATGCTAACCATCACAGTTCTTGAAAACAAGCTGCCCCTTTCCTGCGAGTGCAAGTCTAACAGAGCAAGAGCAACACAAATTAAATCTCTGTGAAAAATTCCTGTGTACAGACAGACTCATGGTGTGATTCTAGGCACAACATATTATTTCTGGGTGATACCAGTACACCTTAACTTATGGTGAAGACATACTCCATAATATCTTTCAAGTTCAAGGCACTTAAATATCTTCCTTAACATAAAATGTAAAACACAACTTTAAAAGTGGAAGAAAAATGTACCGTGCTATTTTCAAATGTGTTTGCATTTGCCTCTCATTTGTGAGAAAGTGATTTCTGCTGAATGCTAACCATCACAGTTCTTGAAAAAAAGCTGCCCCTTTCCAGCGAGTGCAAGGCTAACAGAGCAAGAGCAACAGGAATTAAATCTCTGAGAAGAATTCCTGTGTGCAGACAGACTCATGGTGTGAATCTGGACACAAAATATTATTTCTGGGTGATACCAGTACACCTTAACTTATGGTGAAGACATACTCCATAATATCTTTCAAGTTCAAGGCATTTAAACATCTTCCTTAACATAAAATGTAAAACACAACTTTTAAAGTGGTAGGAAAATGTACCATGCTAATTTCAAATGTGTTAGCATTTGTCTCTCATTTGTCAGAAAGTGATTTCTGCTGAATGCTAACCATCACAGTTCTTGAAAACAAGCTGCCCCTTTCCTGCGAGTGCAAGTCTAACAGAGCAAGAGCAACACAAATTAAATCTCTGTGAAAAATTCCTGTGTACAGACAGACTCATGGTGTGATTCTAGGCACAAAACTGTATTTCTGGGTGATACCAGTACACCTTAACTTATGGTGAAGACATACTCCATAATATCTTTCAAGTTCAAGGCACTTAAATATCTTCCTTAACATAAAATGTAAAACACAACTTTTAAAATGGTAGGAAAATGTACCATGCTAATTTCAAATGTGATAGCATTTGCCACTCATTTGTGAGAAAGTGATTTCTGCTGAATGCTAACCATCACAGTTCTTGAAAACAAGCTGCCCGTTTAATGCGAGTGCAAGTCTAACAGAGCAAGAGCAACACGAATTATATCTCTGTGAAAAATTCCTGTGTACAGACAGACTCATGGTGTGATTCTAGGCACAAAACAGTATTTCTGGGTGGTACCAGTACACCTTAACTTATGGTGAAGACATACTCCATAATATCTTTCAAGTTCAAGGCACTTAAGTATCTTCCTTAACATAAAATGTAAAACACAACTTTTAAAGTGGTAGGAAAATGTACCATGCTAATTTCAAATGTGTTAGCATTTGCCTCTCATTTGTGAGAAAGTGATTTCTGCTGAATGCTAACCATCACAGTTCTTGAAAACAAGCTGCCCCTTTCCTGCGAGTGCAAGTCTAACAGAGCAAGAGCAACACAAATTAAATCTCTGTGAAAAATTCCTGTGTACAGACAGACTCATGGTGTGATTCTAGGCACAACATATTATTTCTGGGTGATACCAGTACACCTTAACTTATGGTGAAGACATACTCCATAATATCTTTCAAGTTCAAGGCACTTAAATATCTTCCTTAACATAAAATGTAAAACACAACTTTAAAAGTGGAAGAAAAATGTACCGTGCTATTTTCAAATGTGTTTGCATTTGCCTCGCATTTGTGAGAAAGTGATTTCTGCTGAATGCTAACCATCACAGTTCTTGAAAAAAAGCTGCCCCTTTCCAGCGAGTGCAAGGCTAACAGAGCAAGAGCAACAGGAATTAAATCTCTAAGAAGAATTCCTGTGTGCAGACAGACTCGTGGTGTGAATCTGGACACAAAATATTATTTCTGGGTGATACCAGTACACCTTAACTTATGGTGAAGACATACTCCATAATATCTTTCAAGTTCAAGGCATTTAAACATCTTCCTTAACATAAAATGTAAAACACAACTTTTAAAGTGGTAGGAAAATGTACCATGCTAATTTCAAATGTGTTAGCATTTGTCTCTCATTTGTCAGAAAGTGATTTCTGCTGAATGCTAACCATCACAGTTCTTGAAAACAAGCTGCCCCTTTCCTGCGAGTGCAAGTCTAACAGAGCAAGGGCAACACAAATTAAATCTCTGTGAAAAATTCCTGTGTACAGACAGACTCATGGTGTGATTCTAGGCACAAATCTGTATTTCTGGGTGATACCAGTACACCTTAACTTATGGTGAAGACATACTCCATAATATCTTTCAAGTTCAAGGCACTTAAATATCTTCCTTAACATAAAATGTAAAACACAACTTTTAAAATGGTAGGAAAATGTACCATGCTAATTTCAAATGTGATAGCATTTGCCTCTCATTTGTGAGAAAGTGATTTCTGCTGAATGCTAACCATCACAGTTCTTGAAAACAAGCTGCCCGTTTAATGCGAGTGCAAGTCTAACAGAGCAAGAGCAACACGAATTATATCTCTGTGAAAAATTCCTGTGTACAGACAGACTCATGGTGTGATTCTAGGCACAAAACAGTATTTCTGGGTGGTACCAGTACACCTTAACTTATGGTGAAGACATACTCCATAATATCTTTCAAGTTCAAGGCACTTAAGTATCTTCCTTAACATAAAATGTAAAACACAACTTTTAAAGTGGTAGGAAAATGTACCATGCTAATTTCAAATGTGTTAGCATTTGCCTCTCATTTGTGAGAAAGTGATTTCTGCTGAATGCTAACCATCACAGTTCTTGAAAACAAGCTGCCCCTTTCCTGCGAGTGCAAGTCTAACAGAGCAAGAGCAACACAAATTAAATCTCTGTGAAAAATTCCTGTGTACAGACAGACTCATGGTGTGATTCTAGGCACAACATATTATTTCTGGGTGATACCAGTACACCTTAACTTATGGTGAAGACATACTCCATAATATCTTTCAAGTTCAAGGCACTTAAATATCTTCCTTAACATAAAATGTAAAACACAACTTTAAAAGTGGAAGAAAAATGTACCGTGCTATTTTCAAATGTGTTTGCATTTGCCTCTCATTTGTGAGAAAGTGATTTCTGCTGAATGCTAACCATCACAGTTCTTGAAAAAAAGCTGCCCCTTTCCAGCGAGTGCAAGGCTAACAGAGCAAGAGCAACAGGAATTAAATCTCTGAGAAGAATTCCTGTGTGCAGACAGACTCATGGTGTGAATCTGGACACAAAATATTATTTCTGGGTGATACCAGTACACCTTAACTTATGGTGAAGACATACTCCATAATATCTTTCAAGTTCAAGGCATTTAAACATCTTCCTTAACATAAAATGTAAAACACAACTTTTAAAGTGGTAGGAAAATGTACCATGCTAATTTCAAATGTGTTAGCATTTGTCTCTCATTTGTCAGAAAGTGATTTCTGCTGAATGCTAACCATCACAGTTCTTGAAAACAAGCTGCCCCTTTCCTGCGAGTGCAAGTCTAACAGAGCAAGGGCAACACAAATTAAATCTCTGTGAAAAATTCCTGTGTACAGACAGACTCATGGTGTGATTCTAGGCACAAAACTGTATTTCTGGGTGATACCAGTACACCTTAACTTATGGTGAAGACATACTCCATAATATCTTTCAAGTTCAAGGCACTTAAATATCTTCCTTAACATAAAATGTAAAACACAACTTTTAAAATGGTAGGAAAATGTACCATGCTAATTTCAAATGTGATAGCATTTGCCTCTCATTTGTGAGAAAGTGATTTCTGCTGAATGCTAACCATCACAGTTCTTGAAAACAAGCTGCCCGTTTAATGCGAGTGCAAGTCTAACAGAGCAAGAGCAACACGAATTATATCTCTGTGAAAAATTCCTGTGTACAGACAGACTCATGGTGTGATTCTAGGCACAAAACAGTATTTCTGGGTGGTACCAGTACACCTTAACTTATGGTGAAGACATACTCCATAATATCTTTCAAGTTCAAGGCACTTAAGTATCTTCCTTAACATAAAATGTAAAACACAATTTTTAAAGTGGTAGGAAAATGTACCATGCTAATTTCAAATGTGTTAGCATTTGCCTCTCATTTGTGAGAAAGTGATTTCTGCTGAATGCTAACCATCACAGTTCTTGAAAACAAGCTGCCCCTTTCCTGCGAGTGCAAGTCTAACAGAGCAAGAGCAACACAAATTAAATCTCTGTGAAAAATTCCTGTGTACAGACAGACTCATGGTGTGATTCTAGGCACAACATATTATTTCTGGGTGATACCAGTACACCTTAACTTATGGTGAAGACATACTCCATAATATCTTTCAAGTTCAAGGCACTTAAATATCTTCCTTAACATAAAATGTAAAACACAACTTTAAAAGTGGAAGAAAAATGTACCGTGCTATTTTCAAATGTGTTTGCATTTGCCTCTCATTTGTGAGAAAGTGATTTCTGCTGAATGCTAACCATCACAGTTCTTGAAAAAAAGCTGCCCCTTTCCAGCGAGTGCAAGGCTAACAGAGCAAGAGCAACAGGAATTAAATCTCTGAGAAGAATTCCTGTGTGCAGACAGACTCATGGTGTGAATCTGGACACAAAATATTATTTCTGGGTGATACCAGTACACCTTAACTTATGGTGAAGACATACTCCATAATATCTTTCAAGTTCAAGGCATTTAAACATCTTCCTTAACATAAAATGTAAAACACAACTTTTAAAGTGGTAGGAAAATGTACCATGCTAATTTCAAATGTGTTAGCATTTGTCTCTCATTTGTCAGAAAGTGATTTCTGCTGAATGCTAACCATCACAGTTCTTGAAAACAAGCTGCCCCTTTCCTGCGAGTGCAAGTCTAACAGAGCAAGGGCAACACAAATTAAATCTCTGTGAAAAATTCCTGTGTACAGACAGACTCATGGTGTGATTCTAGGCACAAAACTGTATTTCTGGGTGATACCAGTACACCTTAACTTATGGTGAAGACATACTCCATAATATCTTTCAAGTTCAAGGCACTTAAATATCTTCCTTAACATAAAATGTAAAACACAACTTTTAAAATGGTAGGAAAATGTACCATGCTAATTTCAAATGTGATAGCATTTGCCTCTCATTTGTGAGAAAGTGATTTCTGCTGAATGCTAACCATCACAGTTCTTGAAAACAAGCTGCCCGTTTAATGCGAGTGCAAGTCTAACAGAGCAAGAGCAACACGAATTATATCTCTGTGAAAAATTCCTGTGTACAGATAGACTCATGGTGTGATTCTAGGCACAAAACAGTATTTCTGGGTGGTACCAGTACACCTTAACTTATGGTGAAGACATACTCCATAATATCTTTCAAGTTCAAGGCACTTAAGTATCTTCCTTAACATAAAATGTAAAACACAACTTTTAAAGTGGTAGGAAAATGTACCATGCTAATTTCAAATGTGTTAGCATTTGCCTCTCATTTGTGAGAAAGTGATTTCTGCTGAATGCTAACCATCACAGTTCTTGAAAACAAGCTGCCCCTTCCCTGCGAGTGCAAGTCTAACAGAGCAAGAGCAAGACAAATTAAATCTCTGTGAAAAATTCCTGAGTACAGACAGACTCATGGTGTGATTCTAGGCACAAAACAGTATTTCTGTGTGATACCAGTACACCTTAACTTATGGTGAAGACATACTCCATAATATCTTTCAAGTTCAAGGCACTTAAATATCTTCCTTAACATAAAATGTAAAACACAACTTTAAAAGTGGAAGGAAAACTTACCATGCTATTTTCAAATGTGTTTGCATTTGCCTCTCATTTGTGAGAAAGTGATTTCTGCTGAATGCTAACCATCACGGTTCTTGAAAACAAGATGCCCCTTTCCTGCGAGTGCAAGGCTAACAGAGCGAGAGCAACACAAATTAAATCTCTGAGAAGAATTCCTGTGTGCAGACAGACTCATGGTGTGATTCTACACAAAACATTATTTCTGGGTGATACCAGTACACCTTAACTTATGTTGAAGACATACTCCATAATATCGTTCAAGTTCAAGGTGTCTGGACTGTCGCCGCGTGTTGGACAGGCCACATGAAGGGCTTGCTCCCTCCCCGCATGACAGGGCCCGAGCCCCGGCCCCCCAGGTGTTACCCACAGAAGCAACCCGCACCCCGTCCCAAGACGGGTTTCCTGCCCCCGGACATCTCTGTATCATGGGGCCGAACCACTACCGGCTCCCTCGCCCGGCCCGGTCGCCATCTTGGACACTGCACCACGAGGCCGCATGGCCTCAGCTCGACCCTAACCCTGGGCCTGGCCAGGCCCCGACATCCCGGCACCACCATCCACCCAGGAGGTGAACGGACCACTTGGCAGGTCAATGGGAGAAAGAAGTGTCGATGGCTCTCCCCCGCCAGGTGCCGATCGCCCCCAGCTCCCCCGGGCGCTGGCTCCACCCCCCTGCTGGGTGTCTGGACTCCCTCATCCCGGACCTCCCGACCTCCAAGTGCGAGGGTCCGGACATCAAAGGGCGCCAGACCTATAACTGGGGCAGCTCCAGAGCAGGAAGGCAGTTGTATCCTGGAGTCGAGAGACACCGTGAAGAACTCATCCTTGACGGACTACTGGCGCTGCCGTAGTCCTGCCTTGTGAACTATCATCCTGCCTGCTGGCGCTGCCGCAACCTTCTGCATCCTTCATCCTCGTCGGGACCTGCTGGCGCTGCCGCGGACCGTTGTAACTACCATCCTCGTCGGGACCTGCTGGCGCTGCCGCGGACCGTTGTAACTACCATCCTCATCGGGACCTGCTGGCGCTGCCGCGGACTGTTGTAACTACCATCCTCGCCGGGACCTGCTGGCGCTGCCGCGGTCCGTCCATCTCGAACGCCGAGCTCGAGGATTGTGAGCTATCCATCATACCATCGCATCTACCCGATTGGTAACAAGACTGTCCCGCTACCCCCTTTCCCAACCAAGAGACTAGAATCGAGGGGACCCCTGAGTCCTGACCTCCTTGTACCATTCTATCTTACCTAAAGATTGCTTATAAAGAACGTTAAACCTTATCATTGTGTGGTGTACCTCTGTGGGGGGGAAGTTATTCGTCTGTACGATCGCTGGAGACGGCTCTCCCCGGAGACCTCTCCCCTTGTCCTCGGCCGACCCTCCCGGTCCGTCTAACATTGGTGGCCAGCGGCGCGATCCGAATCAACGCGTAATCGTACAGAGAGTAACTCACCCCACGACGAAACCACAATGACAACCAAAGAGAGCGGATCCACCGAGAAATTCCAAATGGAGAAATTTGAAGAGTACAGCCATCGTGAGTTGAAACAATTCTGCATTGAACTAGGCATTGCTACCACCGGTCTGAGTACTAAAGACGATTTCAAGCACGCCATTGAGTCGTGGGCAGAAACCGGGGCCGCCAGACCCCCGGACCAAAACATTGCAGCATCAGAGAGGAACACCACGGCTCCCGAGGAGCGAAGAACGGGCCTCTCGCAGGAAGAGATCCAAGAGAGAGAGAAAAACAGACTACATGAGTTAGAAATGGCACGGCTCAAAATGGACGGTGAACTAAAATTAGCCGAACAAAAACTGAACCTAGAACATCTGCGGCTCCGAGAAGAACGGGAAGAAAAACAAAGGCAGAGAGAGCTCGAAGAAAAGAGATTAGCGTACGAGCACGAGCGCAAACTGGCAGAAATAGACCTACGGAAGCAGAACAAAGAACTGGAGGTGCCCGAGCAACCGCGCACCCCAGGAGCGACAGAAAAGAAAGTCCACATCCCCAAGGATGTCGTTCGAGAGTATGTCCGAGAGGACGACATACAACAGTGGTTCAAGGCCTTCGAGATCGCCATGACCTCCCACCGGATCGAGCGAAGTGACTGGGGAGCCGGTCTATGGGGGAGGTTCGTCAATGAAGGCCGCGATGCCCTGTTACAGCTCCCAGACCATCTGATGTCAACCTATGATCACATGAAGGCTGCCCTCCTCACCCAATATGGGCTCACACCCGAAATGTACCGCCAGAGGTTCCGAGACTGCACCCGGATCCCGGGTACAACTTGGGTGGAATATGTCAACTATTTCAGCCGAGCCTTCGAGGGTTGGATCAAGGGAAGCCACGTAACGACCTACGAGCAACTTTTTAATCTCATGGTGTGGGAGCACCTCTCTAACAACTGCTTCGTCGAGCTCAGGCAGCACCTCCTCGACAGTAAATTGACTGACCCACGGCAACTCGCCGCCGAAGCTGACCGGTGGGAAAGCACCCGAGTAGGCCGGAGAGGGCCGCACGAACAGAACCGGAACAATCAAGGTCAGCACCGTCCCCGAGGAGGAGGCGGAGGTCAGGGACGAGGAAGAGACACCGTCCCGGCCGCTCCCGCTGCCAGCACCCCGCCCCCGGCCAGCCGGGGCAACCCCCCGATGAGCCCGGGGTTCCGAGCCAATGTCACGTGTCACCGATGCCAGCGAGTCGGCCACTACGCCAATGACCTGAACTGTCCACAGAACCAAACTCCGAGACCCCGCCAGGTAGCTGCCGCCGCCCTGGGGGGAGAACAAATCTCCGAAGAACAGGAAGAATGCGAACAGGAACGAGAAGAGTGGGAACCGGCCGCCATGGTTCTAGCGTGCCTAGGGGGAAGAGACATGGTCCGGCGGGCTCCCCTACCCGCCAACACCAGAAAATATAGTCAGTGGGTGAACATTAATGGACGCCGGGCCGAAGCACTACGTGACACGGGGGCCAGTGTGACGGCCGTCCGCTGTCACCTGGTAAAACCAGAGCAGATCCTGCCGAACATTCTCTGCCCCGTCCGTTCAGCCGACAACTCGGAGAGTCTATGTCGGATGGCCTGCGTCCCCTTCGAATGGGGAGGAGTCTCCGGCATGTTGAAGGTGACGGTCCGAGATGATGCCCCCGTGGACTGTCTCCTGGGGAATGATCTTGAGAGTTCCCCGTGGGCCGCCGTAGAAAGAAGAGAGCACCTGGGGATGTTGGGCCTCCCGGACTGGGCGTGCGTAACCACCCGGTCCATGGCCGCCCGGGCCATCCCCCGATCAGAAGAACCAGAATGGCCAGCACCTCCTCCCCCGATCGCTCCAGTAGAGGACACCGACCATACCGACCCCCCAGAGCAAACCCCCGAAGGGCTCGCTCAGCCCCAGGACCTTCCCGACCTGGCTCAGTGGCGTCAAGAAGGGGGGCCCACCCAGGAACAGTTCCGTCAAGAACAGAAGACATGTCCCTCCCTCGAGGGACTCCGCCAGCAAGCCCTCGCCCAGAGCGCAGGGGACACCACCGGAGCCCATTGGATCTATTGGGACAACGACCTATTGTACAGTGAACAGAGAATCGCAGAGTTAGGGGCCAGTCGAGTGCTGGTGGTGCCCCTCCGTTTTAGAGACTTCCTGTTAAATTTGGCCCACGATGTCCCTCTGGCTGGACACCTGGGCCAGGACAAAACCTACAGTCGCCTGGTGACCCACTTTTTCTGGCCAAAGATGAGAAACGACGTCCTCCACCACTGCCGGTCCTGCCCCACGTGCCAGGCCAGCGGGAAGAGCGGCCGCAAACTCAAAGCACCTCTGCAACCCTTCCCAGTTGTCACCACCCCGTTCGAGAGGGTGGGAATAGACATTGTGGGGCCCCTGGACCCCCGTACCGCACAAGGACATCGGTTCATCCTGGTACTGGTGGACCACGCCACCCGCTACCCCGAGGCTGTGCCCCTGCGAACTGTAACAGCCCCGGTGGTCGGCCGGGCCTTAATGGGGATCTTCTCCCGGGTGGGCTTCCCCCGAGAAGTCGTCAGCGACAGAGGCACAAACTTTATTTCGAAATATATGAAGTCCCTCTGGCAACAGTGCGGGGTCACCTACCGATTCACGACCCCCTATCACCCTCAAGGAAACGGACTAGTCGAGCGGTTCAACCGCACGCTCAAGGGAATGATTGGGGGGTTGGAAGAGCCCCTCCGTCGCCAGTGGGATGTGCTACTTCCGTGCCTCCTCTTCGCATATCGAGAAGTCCCCCAGAAGTCCCTCGGCTTTAGCCCTTTCGAACTCTTGTACGGGCACCCTGTGCGAGGGCCCCTCAGCCTAGTCAAAGAAGGTTGGGAGATGGCCCCCCCTAAAGACCCCTCCAGACGTCTTCAAGTACCTCCTGACCCTACGCAATCAGACCAGGCGATTCAGAGAAAAGGCGAAAGGGAACCTTGAGGCCAGTCAGGAGGACATGAAAAAATGGTACGATCAAAATGCCTCCTCCATCGAATTCGAACCTGGCCAACAAGTGTGGGTGATGTCCCCCACCGAGCCATGTGCCTTGCAGGACAAGTGGACGGGGCCCTTCAAAGTGGTCGAGCGCAAGAGCCCCGTCACGTATCTCATCGATGTGGAATCTCCATGGAACCCCCTCCGGGTCCTCCACACCAACAGACTCAAACCCCACTTTGTGCGCTCGGAGCTCAGCCTCCTGATGGCTACAGACAGTGGAGCAGAAGAAGACTCCGAGCCTCTCCCTGATCTCCTGAATACTCGTGAGAAAGATGGTTCCGTGGACGGGGTCCGACTCTCAGATGCCCTCACCCCGGAACAGCGCCAAGGCTGCCGGGACCTCCTGCTGCAGTTTGCGACCTTGTTTTCCCTCACCCCAGGGGTCACCCCCTGGTGCTTGCACGACGTGGACACTGGGGACAGTCCCCCTATCAGACACCGGGCGTACCGCGTACCAGATCGGGTACGGGCCTGCATCCAAGAGGAGGTATCAAAGATGCTCACGCTCGGGGTCATCGAGCCCTCGGACAGCCCCTGGGCCAGCCCGGTCGTGCTGGTTCCCAAAGCTGCTGCCCCCGGCACCACTCCTGAGCTCCGATTCTGCGTCGACTATCGGGGCTTGAATGCTGTCACCAGAACCGACGCTCATCCCATCCCCCGAGCGGATGAACTGATCGACCGCATGGGGGCTGCCCGCTACCTCAGCATCTTCGACCTGACAGCGGGCTACTGGCAGATCGGTCTCACACCCCGGGCCCAAGAACAATCCGCCTTTTCTACCCCCGATGGCCACTACCACTTCAAAGTCATGCCATTCGGCATGAAGAATGCCCCAGCTACTTTTCAGCGACTAGTGAACCAGGTCTTGGCGGCACTCGAGGAGTTCAGCGCCGCCTACCTGGACGATATTGCTGTGTACAGCCGCCACTGGTCCGACCACCTCCACCACCTCCGAGAGGTCCTGCAGGCCCTCCAACGAGCCGGCCTTACAATCAAGGCCGGCAAGTGCCAAATTGGTCAGGGGTCCGTGACCTATCTCGGACACCAGGTGGGAAGCGGTCTGGTGGCCCCTCTACAACTCAAGATCGCTGCCATCCAGTCCTGGCAGCCTCCAGTCACTCAGACCGAGGTCCGAGCCTTCTTGGGGCTCACCGGCTACTACCGGCGGTTCGTGAGGGACTATGGCAGCATTGTGGGGCCCCTCACGGGACTCACATCCAAAAACCACCCGAAGAAGGTCAACTGGACCCCAGACTGTCAAGCGGCCTTCGAGAAGCTGAAAGCCGCCATGTGCACTGCCCCTGTGCTCCAGGCCCCCGACTACAGTCGGGAATTCATCGTACAAACAGATGCCTCCGACCATGGCATCGGGGCGGTCCTCTCCCAGTTGAACTCCGAGGGACTTGACCAACCAGTGGCCTTCATCAGCAGACGCCTCCTGGCCCAAGAACAGCGCTGGAGCACCATCGAGAGGGAGGCCTTCGCAGTGGTGTGGGCCCTCAAAAAGCTCCGGCCCTATCTCTTCGGTACCCACTTCCGGGTGCAAACAGATCATCGGCCCCTGCAGTGGCTAATGCAGATGCGGGGGGAAAACCCCAAACTATTGCGTTGGTCCATCTCCCTGCAGGGGATGGACTTCACTGTGGAACACCGACCGGGCCAAGACCACGCCAACGCGGATGGCCTGTCACGCTTTTTCCGCCTCGACGAGGAGAGTCCCCAAGAGGATGGGTGACTCTCCCCGCCTTCAGCTGGGGGGGACGCATGTTGGACAGGCCACATGAAGGGCTTGCTCCCTCCCCGCATGACAGGGCCCGAGCCCCGGCCCCCCAGGTGTTACCCACAGAAGCAACCCGCACCCCGTCCCAAGACGGGATTCCTGCCCCCGGACATCTCTGTATCATGGGGCCGAACCACTACCGGCTCCCTCGCCCGGCCCGGCCGCCATCTTGGACACTGCACCACGAGGCCGCATGGCCTCAGCTCGACACTAACCCTGGGCCTGGCCAGGCCCCGACATCCCGGCACCACCATCCACCCAGGAGGTGAACGGACCACTTGGCAGGTCAATGGGAGAAAGAAGTGTCGATGGCTCTCCCCTGCCAGGTGCCGATCGCCCCCAGCTCCCCCAGGCGCTGGCTCCACCACCCTGCTGGGTGTCTGGACTCCCTCATCCCGGACCTCCCGACCTCCAAGTGCGAGGGTCCGGACATCAAAGGGCGCCAGACCTATAACTGGGGCAGCTCCAGAGCAGGAAGGCAGTTGTATCCTGGAGTCGAGAGACACCGTGAAGAACTCATCCTTGACGGACTACTGGCGCTGCCGTAGTCCTGCCTTGTGAACTATCATCCTGCCTGCTGGCGCTGCCGCAACCTTCTGCATCCTTCATCCTCGTCGGGACCTGCTGGCGCTGCCGCGGACCGTTGTAACTACCATCCTCGTCGGGACCTGCTGGCGCTGCCGCGGACCGTTGTAACTACCATCCTCGTCGGGACCTGCTGGCGCTGCCGCGGACCGTTGTAACTACTATCCTCGCCGGGACCTGCTGGCGCTGCCGCGGTCCGTCCATCTCGAACGCCGAGCTCGAGGATTGTGAGCTATCCATCATACCATCGCATCTACCTGATTGGTAACAAGACTGTCCCGCTACCCCCTTTCCCAACCAAGAGACTAGAATCGAGGGGACCCCTGAGTCCTGACCTCCTTGTACCATTCTATCGTACCTAAAGATTGCTTATAAAGAACGTTAAACCTTATCATTGTGTGGTGTACCTCTGTGGGGGGGAAGTTATTCGTCTGTACGATCGCTGGAGACGGCTCTCCCCGGAGACCTCTCCCCTTGTCCTCGGCCGACCCTCCCGGTCCGTCTAACACCGCGCCAACCTAAAGATGGCGCCTTAACAAAACGCATGCGCGGAGGAGTCAGGCAGGAACAAAAGCCTGGCTTCCCCCGGAAGAAGCGCTTTGCGTTCGTTTGTACCTGAAGCCCCAAGGTCCGAAGCTTTCCGGTGCCGCGCTTGGATTCCCAATCCAAACTCCCTGTTTGTCTTCAGCTCATCTCCCTTGACAGCCTTCACCGTCGTCCAGAGTCCATCCATACATTGGACGATTCCGAGGCTTGATCTCGCGTAAGAGGTAGGGATTCCGTAGTGGTGTGTGTAGCGTGTGAGTGGGTTTCCGCCTGCCGATTGGATCTGTGTTTCCCGGGGGGGAACTCAGTGTCCCGTGTGGTAGGTCGGGCTGTTATCTCCACGTTGTACGGCACGAACGGTTTCCTCGCTTCTCAGGGCCCTGTAAATAAGCCTGCCTTTGTACTTTGGCTGCCTCTCGGATTTCCAACAACCTACAACTACACCATCCCCTCACCGTGACCCACCTGTGACTACACCGGAATGAACTCTACTATATGATCTCCGGTAACAAGTTAAGGTCGCCTTTTTCTTTATTTTACTTCCTGCACTGTGATGCTTCGCCTGCCAGTCTATCGTCCTGTCAGTGGCCCGCAGTATCCCTGATGGTATAGTTCCACGCTTCTAGGGGGGGACTCTTGGTGAGCATACACATAAGCGAAGTCATTAGTATATTGCTCCAGGCTGGGTGTTTCCATACATATCCTTAGTGTACTCTCCTTGTTCTTACAGCTTCCTGAGTCCCTTTCTCACCAAACTGATATCCAAGACCCGAAGGAGGGAAACATAAGGTATAGCTCAGGTCTGGGAGAGTGGGACAGGAAGTCACTATCTTCTGTGTTAGCTAACCACTCCTTCTTTCTTTTAGCCACTTCATCGTGCAGAGACCGAAGATAGAGACAGTGTCTGGAGTTCATCCCCTTGTTTCTTCCCTTGTTTTGTTTCCCTTCTTCCCCTAGTCACCTCCATAGTATAGAGTCTGATATGCTTAGGCGGTGATTGGGGGGAAGTCGTGGAGCTATTCATCAGTTCCTGGGCGCCTCTGCAGAAACACCCGGAGAGACTTTCCATAGTCCTCGCACCCTGACACAAGGCACTTAAATATCTTCCTTAACATAAAATGTAAAACACAACTTTTAAAGTGGTAGGAAAATGTACCATGCTAATTTCAAATGTGTTAGCATTTGCCTCTCATTTGTGAGAAAGTGATTTCTGGTAAATGCTAACCATCACAGTTCAAGAAAACAGGCTGCACCTTTCCTGCGAGTGCAAGTCTAACAGAGCAAGAGCAACACGGATTAAATCTCTGAGAAGAATTCCTGTGTGCACACAGACTCATGGTGTGATTCTAGGCACAAAACAGTATCCCTGGGTGATACCAGTACACCTTAACTTATGGTGAAGACATACTCCATAATATCTGACATGTTCAAGGCAGTTAAATATCTTCCTTAACATAAAATGTAAAACACAATTTTTAAAATGGTAGGAAAATGTACCATGCTAATTTCAAATGTGTTAGCATTTGCCTCTCATTTGTGACAAAGTGATTTCTGCTGAATGCTAACCATCACAGTTCTTGAAAACAAGCTGCCCCTTTCCTGCGAGTGCAGGTCTAACAGAGCAAGAGCAACACAAATTAAATCTCTGTGAAAAATGTCTGTGTACAGACAGACTCATGGTGTGATTCTAGGCACAAAACAGTATTTCTGGGTGATAACAGTACACCTTAACTTATGGTTTAGACATACTCCATAATATCTTTCAATTTCAAGGCACTTAAATATCTTCCTTAACATAAAATGTAAAACACAACTTTAAAAGTGGAAGAAAAATGTACCGTGCTATTTTCAAATGTGTTTGCATTTGCCTCTCATTTGTGAGAAAGTGATTTCTGCTGAATGCTAACCATCACAGTTCTTGAAAACAAGCTGCCCCTTTCCAGCGAGTGCAAGGCTAACAGAGCAAGAGCAACAGGAATTAAATCTCTGAGAAGAATTCCTGTGTGCAGACAGACTCATGGTGTGAATCTGGACACAAAATATTATTTCTGGGTGATACCAGTACACCTTAACTTATGGTGAAGACATACTCCATAATATCTTTCAAGTTCAAGGCACTTAAATATCTTCCTTAACATAAAATGTAAAACACAACTTTTAAAATGGTAGGAAAATGTACCATGCTAATTTCAAATGTGATAGCATTTGCCTCTCATTTGTGAGAAAGTGATTTCTGCTGAATGCTAACCATCACAGTTCTTGAAAACAAGCTGCCCCTTTCCAGCGAGTGAAAGGCTAACAGAGCAAGAGCAACACGAATTAAATCTCTGAGAAGAATTCCTGTGGCAGACAGACTCATGGTGTGAATCTAGACACATAACATTATTTCTGGGTGATACCAGTACACCTTAACTTATGGTGAAGACATACTCCATAATATCTTTCAAGCTCAAGGCACTTAAATATCTTCCTTAACATAAAATGTAAAACACAACTTTTAAAGTGGTAGGAAAATGTACAATGCTAATTTCAAATGTGTTAGCATTTGCCTCTCATTTGTGAGAAAGTGATTTCTGCTGAATGCTAACCATCACAGTTCTTGAAAACAAGCTGCCCCTTTCCTGCGAGTGCAAGTCTAACAGAGCAAGAGCAACACAAATTAAATCTCTGTGAAAAATTCCTGTGTACAGACAGACTCATGGTGTGATTCTAGGCACAACATATTATTTCTGGGTGATACCAGTACACCTTAACTTATGGTGAAGACATACTCCATAATATCTTTCAAGTTCAAGGCACTTAAATATCTTCCTTAACATAAAATGTAAAACACAACTTTTAAAGTGGTGGGAAAATGTACCATGCTAATTTCAAATGTGTTAGCATTTGCCTCTCATTTGTGAGAAAGTGATTTCTGCTGAATGCTAACCATCACAGTTCTTGAAAACAAGCTGCCCCTTTCCTGCGAGTGCAAGTCTAACAGAGCAAGAGCAACACGAATTAAATCTCTGTGAAAAATTCCCGTGTACAGACAGACTCATGGTATGATTCTAGGCACAACATATTATTTCTGGGTGATACCAGTACACCTTAACTTATGGTGCAGACATACTCCATAATATCTTTCAAGTTCAAGGCACTTAAATATCTTCCTTAACATAAAATGTAAAACACAACTTTTAAAGTAGTAGGAAAATGTGCCATGCTATTTTCAAATGTGTTTGCATTTGCCTCTCATTTGTGAGAAAGTGATTTCTGCTGAATGCTAACCATCACAGTTCTTGAAAACAAGCTGCCCCTTTCCTGCGAGTGCAAGTCTAACAGAGCAAGAGCAACACAAATTAAATCTCTGTGAAAAATTCCTGTGTACAGACAGACTCATGGTGTGATTCCAGGCACAAAACAGTATTTCTGGGTGATACCAGTACACCTTAACTTATGGTGAAGACATACTCCATAATATCTTTCAAGTTCAAGGCACTTAAATATCTTCCTTAACATAAAATGTAAAACACAACTTTTAAAGTGGTAGGAAAATGTACCATGCTAATTTCAAATGTGTTAGCATTTGCCTCTCATTTGTGAGAAAGTGATTTCTGCTGAATGCTAACCATCACAGTTCTTGAAAACAAGCTGCCCCTTTCCTGCGAGTGCCAGTCTAACAGAGCAAGAGCAACACAAATTAAATCTCTGTGAAAAATTCCTGTGTACAGACAGACTCATGGTGTGATTCTAGGCACAAAACAGTATTTCTGGGTGATACCAGTACACCTTAACTTATGGTGAAAACATATTCCATATTATCTTTCAAGTTCAAGGCACTTAAATATCTTCCTTAACATAAAATGTAAAACACAACTTTTAAAGTGTTAGGAAAATGTACCATGCTAATTTCAAATGTGCTCGCATTTGCCTCTCATTTGTGAGAAAGTGATTTCTGGTAAATGCTAACCATCACAGTTCAAGAAAACAAGCTGCCCCTTTCCTGCGAGTGCAAGTCTAACAGAGCAAGAGCAACACGAATTAAATCTCTGAGAAGAATTCCTGTGTGCACACAGACTCATGGTGTGATTCTAGGCACAAAACAGTATCCCTGGGTGATACCAGTACACCTTAACTTATGGTGAAGACATACTCCATAATATCTGACATGTTCAAGGCAGTTAAATATCTTCCTTAACATAAAATGTAAAACACAACTTTTAAAGTGGTAGGAAAATGTACCATGCTAATTTCAAATGTGTTAGCATTTGCCTCTCATTTGTGACAAAGTGATTTCTGCTGAATGCTAACCATCACAGTTCTTGAAAACAAGCTGCCCCTTTCCTGCGAGTGCAGGTCTAACAGAGCAAGAGCAACACAAATTAAATCTCTGTGAAAAATGTCTGTGTACAGACAGACTCATGGTGTGATTCTAGGCACAAAACAGTATTTCTGGGTGATAACAGTACACCTTAACTTATGGTTTAGACATACTCCATAATATCTTTCAATTTCAAGGCACTTAAATATCTTCCTTAACATAAAATGTAAAACACAACTTTTAAAATGGTAGGAAAATGTACCATGCTAATTTCAAATGTGATAGCATTTGCCTCTCATTTGTGAGAAAGTGATTTCTGCTGAATGCTAACCATCACAGTTCTTGAAAACAAGCTGCCCCTTTCCAGCGAGTGAAATGCTAACAGAGCAAGAGCAACACGAATTAAATCTCTGAGAAGAATTCCTGTGGGCAGACAGACTCATGGTGTGAATCTAGACACATAACATTATTTCTGGGTGATACCAGTACACCTTAACTTATGGTGAAGAGATACTCCATAATATCTTTCAAGCTCAAGGCACTTAAATATCTTCCTTAACATAAAATGTAAAACACAACTTTTAAAGTGGTAGGAAAATGTACAATGCTAATTTCAAATGTGTTAGCATTTGCCTCTCATTTGTGAGAAAGTGATTTCTGCTGAATGCTAACCATCACAGTTCTTGAAAACAAGCTGCCCCTTTCCTGCGAGTGCAAGTCTAACAGAGCAAGAGCAACACAAATTAAATCTCTGTGAAAAATTCCTGTGTACAGACAGACTCATGGTGTGATTCTAGGCACAACATATTATTTCTGGGTGATACCAGTACACCTTAACTTATGGTGAAGACATACTCCATAATATCTTTCAAGTTCAAGGCACTTAAATATCTTCCTTAACATAAAATGTAAAACACAACTTTTAAAGTGGTAGGAAAATGTACCATGCTAATTTCAAATGTGTTAGCATTTGCCTCTCATTTGTGAGAAAGTGATTTCTGCTGAATGCTAACCATCACAGTTCTTGAAAACAAGCTGCCCCTTTCCTGCGAGTGCAAGTCTAACAGAGCAAGAGCAACACGAATTAAATCTCTGTGAAAAATTCCTGTGTACAGACAGACTCATGGTATGATTCTAGGCACAACATATTATTTCTGGGTGATACCAGTACACCTTAACTTATGGTGCAGACATACTCCATAATATATTTCAAGTTCAAGGCACTTAAATATCTTCCTTAACATAAAATGTAAAACACAACTTTTAAAGTAGTAGGAAAATGTGCCATGCTATTTTCAAATGTGTTTGCATTTGCCTCTCATTTGTGAGAAAGTGATTTCTGCTGAATGCTAACCATCACAGTTCTTGAAAACAAGCTGCCCCTTTCCTGCGAGTGCAAGTCTAACAGAGCAAGAGCAACACAAATTAAATCTCTGTGAAAAATTCCTGTGTACAGACAGACTCATGGTGTGATTCCAGGCACAAAACAGTATTTCTGGGTGATACCAGTACACCTTAACTTATGGTGAAGACATACTCCATAATATCTTTCAAGTTCAAGGCACTTAAATATCTTCCTTAACATAAAATGTAAAACACAACTTTTAAAGTGGTAGGAAAATGTACCATGCTAATTTCAAATGTGTTAGCATTTGCCTCTCATTTGTGACAAAGTGATTTCTGCTGAATGCTAACCATCACAGTTCTTGAAAACAAGCTGCCCCTTTCCTGCGAGTGCAGGTCTAACAGAGCAAGAGCAACACAAATTAAATCTCTGTGAAAAATGTCTGTGTACAGACAGACTCATGGTGTGATTCTAGGCACAAAACAGTATTTCTGGGTGATAACAGTACACCTTAACTTATGGTTTAGACATACTCCATAATATCTTTCAATTTCAAGGCACTTAAATATCTTCCTTAACATAAAATGTAAAACACAACTTTAAAAGTGGAAGAAAAATGTACCGTGCTATTTTCAAATGTGTTTGCATTTGCCTCTCATTTGTGAGAAAGTGATTTCTGCTGAATGCTAACCATCACAGTTCTTGAAAACAAGCTGCCCCTTTCCAGCGAGTGCAAGGCTAACAGAGCAAGAGCAACAGGAATTAAATCTCTGAGAAGAATTCCTGTGTGCAAACAGACTCATGGTGTGAATCTGGACACAAAATATTATTTCTGGGTGATACCAGTACACCTTAACTTATGGTGAAGACATACTCCATAATATCTTTCAAGTTCAAGGCACTTAAATATCTTCCTTAACATAAAATGTAAAACACAACTTTTAAAATGGTAGGAAAATGTACCATGCTAATTTCAAATGTGATAGCATTTGCCTCTCATTTGTGAGAAAGTGATTTCTGCTGAATGCTAACCATCACAGTTCTTGAAAACAAGCTGCCCCTTTCCAGCGAGTGAAAGGCTAACAGAGCAAGAGCAACACGAATTAAATCTCTGAGAATTATTCCTGTGGGCAGACAGACTCATGGTGTGAATCTAGACACATAACATTATTTCTGGGTGATACCAGTACACCTTAACTTATGGTGAAGACATACTCCATAATATCTTTCAAGCTCAAGGCACTTAAATATCTTCCTTAACATAAAATGTAAAACACAACTTTTAAAGTGGTAGGAAAATGTACAATGCTAATTTCAAATGTGTTAGCATTTGCCTCTCATTTGTGAGAAAGTGATTTCTGCTGAATGCTAACCATCACAGTTCTTGAAAACAAGCTGCCCCTTTCCTGCGAGTGCAAGTCTAACAGAGCAAGAGCAACACAAATTAAATCTCTGTGAAAAATTCCTGTGTACAGACAGACTCATGGTGTGATTCTAGGCACAACATATTATTTCTGGGTGATACCAGTACACCTTAACTTATGGTGAAGACATACTCCATAATATCTTTCAAGTTCAAGGCACTTAAATATCTTCCTTAAAATAAAATGTAAAACACAACTTTTAAAGTGGTGGGAAAATGTACCATGCTAATTTCAAATGTGTTAGCATTTGCCTCTCATTTGTGAGAAAGTGATTTCTGCTGAATGCTAACCATCACAGTTCTTGAAAACAAGCTGCCCCTTTCCTGCGAGTGCAAGTCTAACAGAGCAAGAGCAACACAAATTAAATCTCTGTGAAAAATTCCTGTGTACAGACAGACTCATGGTATGATTCTAGGCACAACATATTATTTCTGGGTGATACCAGTACACCTTAACTTATGGTGCAGACATACTCCATAATATCTTTCAAGTTCAAGGCACTTAAATATCTTCCTTAACATAAAATGTAAAACACAACTTTTAAAGTAGTAGGAAAATGTGCCATGCTATTTTCAAATGTGTTTGCATTTGCCTCTCATTTGTGAGAAAGTGATTTCTGCTGAATGCTAACCATCACAGTTCTTGAAAACAAGCTGCCCCTTTCCTGCGAGTGCAAGTCTAACAGAGCAAGAGCAACACAAATTAAATCTCTGTGAAAAATTCCTGTGTACAGACAGACTCATGGTGTGATTCCAGGCACAAAACAGTATTTCTGGGTGATACCAGTACACCTTAACTTATGGTGAAGACATACTCCGTAATATCTTTCAAGTTCAAGGCACTTAAATATCTTCCTTAACATAAAATGTAAAACACAACTTTTAAAGTGGTAGGAAAATGTACCATGCTAATTTCAAATGTGTTAGCATTTGCCTCTCATTTGTAAGAAAGTGATTTCTGCTGAATGCTAACCATCACAGTTCTTGAAAACAAGCTGCCCCTTTCCTGCGAGTGCCAGTCTAACAGAGCAAGAGCAACACAAATTAAATCTCTGTGAAAAATTCCTGTGTACAGACAGACTCATGGTGTGATTCTAGGCACAAAACAGTATTTCTGGGTGATACCAGTACACCTTAACTTATGGTGAAAACATATTCCATATTATCTTTCAAGTTCAAGGCACTTAAATATCTTCCTTAACATAAAATGTAAAACACAACTTTTAAAGTGTTAGGAAAATGTACCATGCTAATTTCAAATGTGCTCGCATTTGCCTCTCATTTGTGAGAAAGTGATTTCTGGTAAATGCTAACCATCACAGTTCAAGAAAACAAGCTGCCCCTTTCCTGCGAGTGCAAGTCTAACAGAGCAAGAGCAACACGAATTAAATCTCTGAGAAGAATTCCTGTGTGCACACAGACTCATGGTGTGATTCTAGGCACAAAACAGTATCCCTGGGTGATACCAGTACACCTTAACTTATGGTGAAGACATACTCCATAATATCTGACATGTTCAAGGCAGTTAAATATCTTCCTTAACATAAAATGTAAAACACAACTTTTAAAGTGGTAGGAAAATGTACCATGCTAATTTCAAATGTGTTAGCATTTGCCTCTCATTTGTGACAAAGTGATTTCTGCTGAATGCTAACCATCACAGTTCTTGAAAACAAGCTGCCCCTTTCCTGCGAGTGCAGGTCTAACAGAGCAAGAGCAACACAAATTAAATCTCTGTGAAAAATGTCTGTGTACAGACAGACTCATGGTGTGATTCTAGGCACAAAACAGTATTTCTGGGTGATAACAGTACACCTTAACTTATGGTTTAGACATACTCCATAATATCTTTCAATTTCAAGGCACTTAAATATCTTCCTTAACATAAAATGTAAAACACAACTTTAAAAGTGGAAGAAAAATGTACCGTGCTATTTTCAAATGTGTTTGCATTTGCCTCTCATTTGTGAGAAAGTGATTTCTGCTGAATGCTAACCATCACAGTTCTTGAAAACAAGCTGCCCCTTTCCAGCGAGTGCAAGGCTAACAGAGCAAGAGCAACAGGAATTAAATCTCTGAGAAGAATTCCTGTGTGCAGACAGACTCATGGTGTGAATCTGGACACAAAATATTATTTCTGGGTGATACCAGTACACCTTAACTTATGGTGAAGACATACTCCATAATATCTTTCAAGTTCAAGGCACTTAAATATCTTCCTTAACATAAAATGTAAAACACAACTTTTAAAATGGTAGGAAAATGTACCATGCTAATTTCAAATGTGATAGCATTTGCCTCTCATTTGTGAGAAAGTGATTTCTGCTGAATGCTAACCATCACAGTTCTTGAAAACAAGCTGCCCCTTTCCAGCGAGTGAAAGGCTAACAGAGCAAGAGCAACACGAATTAAATCTCTGAGAAGAATTCCTGTGGGCAGACAGACTCATGGTGTGAATCTAGACACATAACATTATTTCTGGGTGATACCAGTACACCTTAACTTATGGTGAAGAGATACTCCATAATATCTTTCAAACTCAAGGCACTTAAATATCTTCCTTAACATAAAATGTAAAACACAACTTTTAAAGTGGTAGGAAAATGTACAATGCTAATTTCAAATGTGTTAGCATTTGCCTCTCATTTGTGAGAACGTGATTTCTGCTGAATGCTAACCATCACAGTTCTTGAAAACAAGCTGCCCCTTTCCTGCGAGTGCAAGTCTAACAGAGCAAGAGCAACACAAATTAAATCTCTGTGAAAAATTCCTGTGTACAGACAGACTCATGGTGTGATTCTAGGCACAACATATTATTTCTGGGTGATACCAGTACACCTTAACTTATGGTGAAGACATACTCCATAATATCTTTCAAGTTCAAGGCACTTAAATATCTTCCTTAACATAAAATGTAAAACACAACTTTTAAAGTGGTAGGAAAATGTACCATGCTAATTTCAAATGTGTTAGCATTTGCCTCTCATTTGTGAGAAAGTGATTTCTGCTGAATGCTAACCATCACAGTTCTTGAAAACAAGCTGCCCCTTTCCTGCGAGTGCAAGTCTAACAGAGCAAGAGCAACACGAATTAAATCTCTGTGAAAAATTCCTGTGTACAGACAGACTCATGGTATGATTCTAGGCACAACATATTATTTCTGGGTGATACCAGTACACCTTAACTTATGGTGCAGACATACTCCATAATATCTTTCAAGTTCAAGGCACTTAAATATCTTCCTTAACATAAAATGTAAAACACAACTTTTAAAGTGGTAGGAAAATGTACCATGCTAATTTCAAATGTGTTAGCATTTGCCTCTCATTTGTGAGAAAGTGATTTCTGCTGAATGCTAACCATCACAGTTCTTGAAAACAAGCTGCCCCTTTCCTGCGAGTGCCAGTCTAACAGAGCAAGAGCAACACAAATTAAATCTCTGTGAAAAATTCCTGTGTACAGACAGACTCATGGTGTGATTCTAGGCACAAAACAGTATTTCTGGGTGATACCAGTACACCTTAACTTATGGTGAAAACATACTCCATATTATCTTTCAAGTTCAAGGCACTTAAATATCTTTCTTAACATAAAATGTAAAACACAACTTTTAAAGTGTTAGGAAAATGTACCATGCTAATTTCAAATGTGTTCGCATTTGCCTCTCATTTGTGAGAAAGTGATTTCTGGTAAATGCTAACCATCACAGTTCAAGAAAACAAGCTGCCCCTTTCCTGCGAGTGCAAGTCTAACAGAGCAAGAGCAACACGAATTAAATCTCTGAGAAGAATTCCTGTGTGCACACAGACTCATGGTGTGATTCTAGGCACAAAACAGTATCCCTGGGTGATACCAGTACACCTTAACTTATGGTGAAGACATACTCCATAATATCTGACATGTTCAAGGCAGTTAAATATCTTCCTTAACATAAAATGTAAAACACAACTTTTAAAGTGGTAGGAAAATGTACCATGCTAATTTCAAATGTGTTAGCATTTGCCTCTCATTTGTGACAAAGTGATTTCTGCTGAATGCTAACCATCACAGTTCTTGAAAACAAGCTGCCCCTTTCCTGCGAGTGCAGGTCTAACAGAGCAAGAGCAACACAAATTAAATCTCAGTGAAAAATGTCTGTGTACAGACAGACTCATGGTGTGATTCTAGGCACAAAACAGTATTTCTGGGTGATAACAGTACACCTTAACTTATGGTTTAGACATACTCCATAATATCTTTCAATTTCAAGGCACTTAAATATCTTCCTTAACATAAAATGTAAAACACAACTTTAAAAGTGGAAGAAAAATGTACCGTGCTATTTTCAAATGTGTTTGCATTTGCCACTCATTTGTGAGAAAGTGATTTCTGCTGAATGCTAACCATCACAGTTCTTGAAAACAAGCTGCCCCTTTCCAGCGAGTGCAAGGCTAACAGAGCAAGAGCAACAGGAATTAAATCTCTGAGAAGAATTCCTGTGTGCAGACAGACTCATGGTGTGAATCTGGACACAAAATATTATTTCTGGGTGATACCAGTACACCTTAACTTATGGTGAAGACATACTCCATAATATCTTTCAAGTTCAAGGCACTTAAATATCTTCCTTAACATAAAATGTAAAACACAACTTTTAAAATGGTAGGAAAATGTACCATGCTAATTTCAAATGTGATAGCATTTGCCTCTCATTTGTGAGAAAGTGATTTCTGCTGAATGCTAACCATCACAGTTCTTGAAAACAAGCTGCCCCTTTCCAGCGAGTGAAAGGCTAACAGAGCAAGAGCAACACAAATTAAATCTCTGAAAAGAATTCCTGTGGGCAGACAGACTCATGGTGTGAATCTAGACACATAACATTATTTCTGGGTGATACCAGTACACCTTAACTTATGGTGAAGACATACTCCATAATACCTTTCAAGCTCAAGGCACTTAAATATCTTCCTTAACATAAAATGTAAAACACAACTTTTAAAGTGGTAGGAAAATGTACAATGCTAATTTCAAATGTGTTAGCATTTGCCTCTCATTTGTGAGAAAGTGATTTCTGCTGAATGCTAACCATCACAGTTCTTGAAAACAAGCTGCCCCTTTCCTGCGAGTGCAAGTCTAACAGAGCAAGAGCAACACAAATTAAATCTCTGTGAAAAATTCCTGTGTACAGACGACCTCATGGTGTGATTCTAAGCACAACATATTATTTCTGGGTGATACCAGTACACCTTAACTTATGGTGAAGACATACTCCATAATATCTTTCAAGTTCAAGGCACTTAAATATCTTCCTTAACATAAAATGTAAAACACAACTTTAAAAGTGGAAGAAAAATGTACCGTGCTATTTTCAAATGTGTTTGCATTTGCCTCTCATTTGTGAGAAAGTGATTTCTGCTGAATGCTAACCATCACAGTTCTTGAAAACAAGCTGCCCCTTTCCAGCGAGTGCAAGGCTAACAGAGCAAGAGCAACAGGAATTAAATCTCTGAGAAGAATTCCTGTGTGCAGACAGACTCATGGTGTGAATCTGGACACAAAATATTATTTCTGGGTGATACCAGTACACCTTAACTTATGGTGAAGACATACTCCATAATATCTTTCAAGTTCAAGGCATTTAAACATCTTCCTTAACATAAAATGTAAAACACAACTTTTAAAGTGGTAGGAAAATGTACCATGCTAATTTCAAATGTGTTAGCATTTGTCTCTCATTTGTCAGAAAGTGATTTCTGCTGAATGCTAACCATCACAGTTCTTGAAAACAAGCTGCCCCTTTCCTGCGAGTGCAAGTCTAACAGAGCAAGAGCAACACAAATTAAATCTCTGTGAAAAATTCCTGTGTACAGACAGACTCATGGTGTGATTCTAGGCACAACATATTATTTCTGGGTGATACCAGTACACCTTAACTTATGGTGAAGACATACTCCATAATATCTTTCAAGTTCAAGGCACTTAAATATCTTCCTTAACATAAAATGTAAAACACAACTTTAAAAGTGGAAGAAAAATGTACCGTGCTATTTTCAAATGTGTTTGCATTTGCCTCTCATTTGTGAGAAAGTGATTTCTGCTGAATGCTAACCATCACAGTTCTTGAAAACAAGCTGCCCCTTTCCAGCGAGTGCAAGGCTAACAGAGCAAGAGCAACAGGAATTAAATCTCTGAGAAGAATTCCTGTGTGCAGACAGACTCATGGTGTGAATCTGGACACAAAATATTATTTCTGGGTGATACCAGTACACCTTAACTTATGGTGAAGACATACTCCATAATATCTTTCAAGTTCAAGGCATTTAAACATCTTCCTTAACATAAAATGTAAAACACAACTTTTAAAGTGGTAGGAAAATGTACCATGCTAATTTCAAATGTGTTAGCATTTGTCTCTCATTTGTCAGAAAGTGATTTCTGCTGAATGCTAACCATCACAGTTCTTGAAAACAAGCTGCCCCTTTCCTGCGAGTGCAAGTCTAACAGAGCAAGAGCAACACAAATTAAATCTCTGTGAAAAATTCCTGTGTACAGACAGACTCATGGTGTGATTCTAGGCACAAAACTGTATTTCTGGGTGATACCAGTACACCTTAACTTATGGTGAAGACATACTCCATAATATCTTTCAAGTTCAAGGCACTTAAATATCTTCCTTAACATAAAATGTAAAACACAACTTTTAAAATGGTAGGAAAATGTACCATGCTAATTTCAAATGTGATAGCATTTGCCTCTCATTTGTGAGAAAGTGATTTCTGCTGAATGCTAACCATCACAGTTCTTGAAAACAAGCTGCCCGTTTAATGCGAGTGCAAGTCTAACAGAGCAAGAGCAACACGAATTATATCTCTGTGAAATATTCCTGTGTACAGACAGACTCATGGTGTGATTCTAGGCACAAAACAGTATTTCTGGGTGGTACCAGTACACCTTAACTTATGGTGAAGACATACTCCATAATATCTTTCAAGTTCAAGGCACTTAAGTATCTTCCTTAACATAAAATGTAAAACACAACTTTTAAAGTGGTAGGAAAATGTACCATGCTAATTTCAAATGTGTTAGCATTTGCCTCTCATTTGTGAGAAAGTGATTTCTGCTGAATGCTAACCATCACAGTTCTTGAAAACAAGCTGCCCCTTCCCTGCGAGTGCAAGTCTAACAGAGCAAGAGCAACACAAATTAAATCTCTGTGAAAAATTCCTGTGTGCAGACAGACTCATGGTGTGATTCTACACAAAACATTATTTCTGGGTGATACCAGTACACCTTAACTTATGTTGAAGACATACTCCATAATATCGTTCAAGTTCAAGGTGTCTGGACTGTCGCCGCGTGTTGGACAGACCACATGAAGGGCTTGCTCCCTCCCCGCATGACAGGGCCCGAGCCCTGGCCCCCCAGGTGTTACCCACAGAAGCAACCCGCACCCCGTCCCAAGACGGGTTTCCTGCCCCCGGACATCTCTGTATCATGGGGCCGAACCACTACCGGCTCCCTCGCCCGGCCCGGCCGCCATCTTGGACACTGCACCACGAGGCCGCATGGCCTCAGCTCGACCCTAACCCTGGGCCTGGCCAGGCCCCGACATCCCGGCACCACCATCCACCCAGGAGGTGAACGGACCACTTGGCAGGTCAATGGGAGAAAGAAGTGTCGATGGCTCTCCCCCGCCAGGTGCCGATCGCCCCCAGCTCCCCCGGGCGCTGGCTCCACCCCCCTGCTGGGTGTCTGGACTCCCTCATCCCGGACCTCCCGACCTCCAAGTGCGAGGGTCCGGACATCAAAGGGCGCCAGACCTATAACTGGGGCAGCTCCAGAGCAGGAAGGCAGTTGTATCCTGGAGTCGAGAGACACCGTGAAGAACTCATCCTTGACGGACTACTGGCGCTGCCGTAGTCCTGCCTTGTGAACTATCATCCTGCCTGCTGGCGTTGCCGCAACCTTCTGCATCCTTCATCCTCGTCGGGACCTGCTGGCGCTGCCGCGGACCGTTGTAACTACCATCCTCGTCGGGACCTGCTGGCGCTGCCGCAGACCGTTGTAACTACCATCCTCGTCGGGACCTGCTGGCGCTGCCGCGGACTGTTGTAACTACCATCCTCGCCGGGACCTGCTGGCGCTGCCGCGGTCCGTCCATCTCGAACGCCGAGCTCGAGGATTGTGAGCTATCCATCATACCATCGCATCTACCCGATTGGTAACAAGACTGTCCCGCTACCCCCTTTCCCAACCAAGAGACTAGAATCGAGGGGACCCCTGAGTCCTGACCTCCTTGTACCATTCTATCGTACCTAAAGATTGCTTATAAAGAACGTTAAACCTTATCATTGTGTGGTGTACCTCTGTGGGGGGGAAGTTATTCGTCTGTACGATCGCTGGAGACGGCTCTCCCCGGAGACCTCTCCCCTTGTCCTCGGCCGACCCTCCCGGTCCGTCTAACACCGCGCCAACCTAAAGATGGCGCCTTAACAAAACGCATGCGCGGAGGAGTCAGGCAGGAACAAAAGCCTGGCTTCCCCCGGAAGAAGCGCTTTGCGTTCGTTTGTACCTGAAGCCCCAAGGTCCGAAGCTTTCCGGTGCCGCGCTTGGATTCCCAATCCAAACTCCCTGTTTGTCTTCAGCTCATCTCCCTTGACAGCCTTCACCGTCGTCCAGAGTCCATCCATACATTGGACGATTCCGAGGCTTGATCTCGCGTAAGAGGTAGGGATTCCGTACTGGTGTGTGTAGCGTGTGAGTGGGTTTCCGCCTGCCGATTGGATCTGTGTTTCCCGGGGGGGAACTCAGTGTCCCGTTTGGTAGGTCGGGCTGTTATCTCCACGTTGTACGGCACGAACGGTTTCCTCGCTTCTCAGGGCCCTGTAAATAAGCCTGCCTTTGTACTTTGGCTGCCTCTCGGATTTCCAACAACCTACAACTACACCATCCCCTCACCGTGACCCACCTGTGACTACACCGGAATGAACTCTACTATATGATCTCCGATAACAAGTTAAGGTCGCCTTTTTCTTTATTTTACTTCCTGCACTGTGATGATTCGCCTGCCAGTCTATCGTCCTGTCAGTGGCCCGCAGTATCCCTGATGGTATAGTTCCACGCTTCTAGGGGGGGACTCTTGGTGAGCATACACATAAGCGAAGTCATTAGTATATTGCTCCAGGCTGGGTGTTTCTATACATATCCTTAGTGTACTCTCCTTGTTCTTACAGCTTCCTGAGTCCCTTTCTCACCAAACTGATATCCAAGACCCGAAGGAGGGAAACATAAGGTATAGCTCAGGTCTGGGAGAGTGGGACAGGAAGTCACTATCTTCTGTGTTAGCTAACCACTCCTTCTTTCTTTTAGCCACTTCATCGTGCAGAGACCGAAGATAGAGACAGTGTCTGGAGTTCATCCCCTTGTTTCTTCCCTTGTTTTGTTTCCCTTCTTCCCCTAGTCACCTCCATAGTATAGAGTCTGATATGCTTAGGCGGTGATTGGGGGGAAGTCGTGGAGCTATTCATCAGTTCCTGGGCGCCTCTGCAGAAACACCCGGAGAGACTTTCCATAGTCCTCGCACCCTGACACAAGGCACTTAAATATCTTCCTTAACATAAAATGTAAAACACAACTTTTAAAGTGGTAGGAAAATGTACCATGCTAATTTCAAATGTGTTAGCATTTGCCTCTCATTTGTGAGAAAGTGATTTCTGGTAAATGCTAACCATCACAGTTCAAGAAAACAGGCTGCACCTTTCCTGCGAGTGCAAGTCTAACAGAGCAAGAGCAACACGGATTAAATCTCTGAGAAGAATTCCTGTGTGCACACAGACTCATGGTGTGATTCTAGGCACAAAACAGTATCCCTGGGTGATACCAGTACACCTTAACTTATGGTGAAGACATACTCCATAATATCTGACATGTTCAAGGCAGTTAAATATCTTCCTTAACATAAAATGTAAAACACAATTTTTAAAATGGTAGGAAAATGTACCATGTTCATTTCAAATGTGTTAGCATTTGCCTCTCATTTGTGACAAAGTGATTTCTGCTGAATGCTAACCATCACAGTTCTTGAAAACAAGCTGCCCCTTTCCTGCGAGTGCAGGTCTAACAGAGCAAGAGCAACACAAATTAAATCTCTGTGAAAAATGTCTGTGTACAGACAGACTCATGGTGTGATTCTAGGCACAAAACAGTATTTCTGGGTGATAACAGTACACCTTAACTTATGGTTTAGACATACTCCATAATATCTTTCAATTTCAAGGCACTTAAATATCTTCCTTAACATAAAATGTAAAACACAACTTTAAAAGTGGAAGAAAAATGTACCGTGCTATTTTCAAATGTGTTTGCATTTGCCTCTCATTTGTGAGAAAGTGATTTCTGCTGAATGCTAACCATCACAGTTCTTGAAAACAAGCTGCCCCTTTCCAGCGAGTGCAAGGCTAACAGAGCAAGAGCAACAGGAATTAAATCGCTGAGAAGAATTCCTGTGTGCAAACAGACTCATGGTGTGAATCTGGACACAAAATATTATTTCTGGGTGATACCAGTACACCTTAACTTATGGTGAAGACATACTCCATAATATCTTTCAAGTTCAAGGCACTTAAATATCTTCCTTAACATAAAATGTAAAACACAACTTTTAAAATGGTAGGAAAATGTACCATGCTAATTTCAAATGTGATAGCATTTGCCTCTCATTTGTGAGAAAGTGATTTCTGCTGAATGCTAACCATCACAGTTCTTGAAAACAAGCTGCCCCTTTCCAGCGAGTGAAAGGCTAACAGAGCAAGAGCAACACGAATTAAATCTCTGAGAAGAATTCCTGTGGGCAGACAGACTCATGGTGTGAATCTAGACACATAACATTATTTCTGGGTGATACCAGTACACCTTAACTTATGGTGAAGACATACTCCATAATATCTTTCAAGCTCAAGGCACTTAAATATCTTCCTTAACATAAAATGTAAAACACAACTTTTAAAGTGGTAGGAAAATGTACAATGCTAATTTCAAATGTGTTAGCATTTGCCTCTCATTTGTGAGAAAGTGATTTCTGCTGAATGCTAACCATCACAGTTCTTGAAAACAAGCTGCCCCTTTCCTGCGAGTGCAAGTCTAACAGAGCAAGAGCAACACAAATTAAATCTCTGTGAAAAATTCCTGTGTACAGACAGACTCATGGTGTGATTCTAGGCACAACATATTATTTCTGGGTGATACCAGTACACCTTAACTTATGGTGAAGACATACTCCATAATATCTTTCAAGTTCAAGGCACTTAAATATCTTCCTTAAAATAAAATGTAAAACACAACTTTTAAAGTGGTGGGAAAATGTACCATGCTAATTTCAAATGTGTTAGCATTTGCCTCTCATTTGTGAGAAAGTGATTTCTGCTGAATGCTAACCATCACAGTTCTTGAAAACAAGCTGCCCCTTTCCTGCGAGTGCAAGTCTAACAGAGCAAGAGCAACACAAATTAAATCTCTGTGAAAAATTCCTGTGTACAGACAGACTCATGGTATGATTCTAGGCACAACATATTATTTCTGGGTGATACCAGTACACCTTAACTTATGGTGCAGACATACTCCATAATATCTTTCAAGTTCAAGGCACTTAAATATCTTCCTTAACATAAAATGTAAAACACAACTTTTAAAGTAGTAGGAAAATGTGCCATGCTATTTTCAAATGTGTTTGCATTTGCCTCTCATTTGTGAGAAAGTGATTTCTGCTGAATGCTAACCATCACAGTTCTTGAAAACAAGCTGCCCCTTTCCTGCGAGTGCAAGTCTAACAGAGCAAGAGCAACACAAATTAAATCTCTGTGAAAAATTCCTGTGTACAGACAGACTCATGGTGTGATTCCAGGCACAAAACAGTATTTCTGGGTGATACCAGTACACCTTAACTTATGGTGAAGACATACTCCATAATATCTTTCAAGTTCAAGGCACTTAAATATCTTCCTTAACATAAAATGTAAAACACAACTTTTAAAGTGGTAGGAAAATGTACCATGCTAAGTTCAAATGTGTTAGCATTTGCCTCTCATTTGTGAGAAAGTGATTTCTGCAGAATGCTAACCATCACAGTTCTTGAAAACAAGCTTTCCCTTTCCTGCGAGTGCCAGTCTAACAGAGCAAGAGCAACACAAATTAAATCTCTGTGAAAAATTCCTGTGTACAGACAGACTCATGGTGTGATTCTAGGCACAAAACAGTATTTCTGGGTGATACCAGTACACCTTAACTTATGGTGAAAACATATTCCATATTATCTTTCAAGTTCAAGGCACTTAAATATCTTCCTTAACATAAAATGTAAAACACAACTTTTAAAGTGTTAGGAAAATGTACCATGCTAATTTCAAATGTGCTCGCATTTGCCTCTCATTTGTGAGAAAGTGATTTCTGGTAAATGCTAACCATCACAGTTCAAGAAAACAAGCTGCCCCTTTCCTGCGAGTGCAAGTCTAACAGAGCAAGAGCAACACGAATTAAATCTCTGAGAAGAATTCCTGTGTGCACACAGACTCATGGTGTGATTCTAGGCACAAAACAGTATCCCTGGGTGATACCAGTACACCTTAACTTATGGTGAAGACATACTCCATAATATCTGACATGTTCAAGGCAGTTAAATATCTTCCTTAACATAAAATGTAAAACACAACTTTTAAAGTGGTAGGAAAATGTACTATGCTAATTTCAAATGTGTTAGCATTTGCCTCTCATTTGTGACAAAGTGATTTCTGCTGAATGCTAACCATCACAGTTCTTGAAAACAAGCTGCCCCTTTCCTGCGAGTGCAGGTCTAACAGAGCAAGAGCAACACAAATTAAATCTCTGTGAAAAATGTCTGTGTACAGACAGACTCATGGTGTGATTCTAGGCACAAAACAGTATTTCTGGGTGATAACAGTACACCTTAACTTATGGTTTAGACATACTCCATAATATCTTTCAATTTCAAGGCACTTAAATATCTTCCTTAACATAAAATGTAAAACACAACTTTAAAAGTGGAAGAAAAATGTACCGTGCTATTTTCAAATGTGTTTGCATTTGCCTCTCATTTGTGAGAAAGTGATTTCTGCTGAATGCTAACCATCACAGTTCTTGAAAACAAGCTGCCCCTTTCCAGCGAGTGCAAGGCTAACAGAGCAAGAGCAACAGGAATTAAATCTCTGAGAAGAATTCCTGTGTGCAGACAGACTCATGGTGTGAATCTGGACACAAAATATTATTTCTGGGTGATACCAGTACACCTTAACTTATGGTGAAGACATACTCCATAATATCTTTCAAGTTCAAGGCACTTAAATATCTTCCTTAACATAAAATGTAAAACACAACTTTTAAAATGGTAGGAAAATGTACCATGCTAATTTCAAATGTGATAGCATTTGCCTCTCATTTGTGAGAAAGTGATTTCTGCTGAATGCTAACCATCACAGTTCTTGAAAACAAGCTGCCCCTTTCCAGCGAGTGAAAGGCTAACAGAGCAAGAGCAACACGAATTAAATCTCTGAGAAGAATTCCTGTGGGCAGACAGACTCATGGTGTGAATCTAGACACATAACATTATTTCTGGGTGATACCAGTACACCTTAACTTATGGTGAAGAGATACCCCATAATATCTTTCAAGCTCAAGGCACTTAAATATCTTCCTTAACATAAAATGTAAAACACAACTTTTAAAGTGGTAGGAAAATGTACAATGCTAATTTCAAATGTGTTAGCATTTGCCTCTCATTTGTGAGAAAGTGATTTCTGCTGAATGCTAACCATCACAGTTCTTGAAAACAAGCTGCCCCTTTCCTGCGAGTGCAAGTCTAACAGAGCAAGAGCAACACAAATTAAATCTCTGTGAAAAATTCCTGTGTACAGACAGACTCATGGTGTGATTCTAGGCACAACATATTATTTCTGGGTGATACCAGTACACCTTAACTTATGGTGAAGACATACTCCATAATATCTTTCAAGTTCAAGGCACTTAAATATCTTCCTTAACATAAAATGTAAAACACAACTTTTAAAGTGGTAGGAAAATGTACCATGCTAATTTCAAATGTGTTAGCATTTGCCTCTCATTTGTGAGAAAGTGATTTCTGCTGAATGCTAACCATCACAGTTCTTGAAAACAAGCTGCCCCTTTCCTGCGAGTGCAAGTCTAACAGAGCAAGAGCAACACGAATTAAATCTCTGTGAAAAATTCCTGTGTACAGACAGACTCATGGTATGATTCTAGGCACAACATATTATTTCTGGGTGATACCAGTACACCTTAACTTATGGTGCAGACATACTCCATAATATCTTTCAAGTTCAAGGCACTTAAATATCTTCCTTAACATAAAATGTAAAACACAACTTTTAAAGTGGTAGGAAAATGTACCATGCTAATTTCAAATGTGTTAGCATTTGCCTCTCATTTGTGAGAAAGTGATTTCTGCTGAATGCTAACCATCACAGTTCTTGAAAACAAGCTGCCCCTTTCCTGCGAGTGCCAGTCTAACAGAGCAAGAGCAACACAAATTAAATCTCTGTGAAAAATTCCTGTGTACAGACAGACTCATGGTGTGATTCTAGGCACAAAACAGTATTTCTGGGTGATACCAGTACACCTTAACTTATGGTGAAAACATACTCCATATTATCTTTCAAGTTCAAGGCACTTAAATATCTTCCTTAACATAAAATGTAAAACACAACTTTTAAAGTGTTAGGAAAATGTACCATGCTAATTTCAAATGTGTTCGCATTTGCCTCTCATTTGTGAGAAAGTGATTTCTGGTAAATGCTAACCATCACAGTTCAAGAAAACAAGCTGCCCCTTTCCTGCGAGTGCAAGTCTAACAGAGCAAGAGCAACACGAATTAAATCTCTGAGAAGAATTCCTGTGTGCACACAGACTCATGGTGTGATTCTAGGCACAAAACAGTATCCCTGGGTGATACCAGTACACCTTAACTTATGGTGAAGACATACTCCATAATATCTGACATGTTCAAGGCAGTTAAATATCTTCCTTAACATAAAATGTAAAACACAACTTTTAAAGTGGTAGGAAAATGTACCATGCTAATTTCAAATGTGTTAGCATTTGCCTCTCATTTGTGACAAAGTGATTTCTGCTGAATGCTAACCATCACAGTTCTTGAAAACAAGCTGCCCCTTTCCTGCGAGTGCAGGTCTAACAGAGCAAGAGCAACACAAATTAAATCTCAGTGAAAAATGTCTGTGTACAGACAGACTCATGGTGTGATTCTAGGCACAAAACAGTATTTCTGGGTGATAACAGTACACCTTAACTTATGGTTTAGACATACTCCATAATATCTTTCAATTTCAAGGCACTTAAATATCTTCCTTAACATAAAATGTAAAACACAACTTTAAAAGTGGAAGAAAAATGTACCGTGCTATTTTCAAATGTGTTTGCATTTGCCTCTCATTTGTGAGAAAGTGATTTCTGCTGAATGCTAACCATCACAGTTCTTGAAAACAAGCTGCCCCTTTCCAGCGAGTGCAAGGCTAACAGAGCAAGAGCAACAGGAATTAAATCTCTGAGAAGAATTCCTGTGTGCAGACAGACTCATGGTGTGAATCTGGACACAAAATATTATTTCTGGGTGATACCAGTACACCTTAACTTATGGTGAAGACATACTCCATAATATCTTTCAAGTTCAAGGCACTTAAATATCTTCCTTACCATAAAATGTAAAACACAACTTTTAAAATGGTAGGAAAATGTACCATGCTAATTTCAAATGTGATAGCATTTGCCTCTCATTTGTGAGAAAGTGATTTCTGCTGAATGCTAACCATCACAGTTCTTGAAAACAAGCTGCCCCTTTCCAGCGAGTGAAAGGCTAACAGAGCAAGAGCAACACAAATTAAATCTCTGAAAAGAATTCCTGTGGGCAGACAGACTCATGGTGTGAATCTAGACACATAACATTATTTCTGGGTGATACCAGTACACCTTAACTTATGGTGAAGACATACTCCATAATACCTTTCAAGCTCAAGGCACTTAAATATCTTCCTTAACATAAAATGTAAAACACAACTTTTAAAGTGGTAGGAAAATGTACAATGCTAATTTCAAATGTGTTAGCATTTGCCTCTCATTTGTGAGAAAGTGATTTCTGCTGAATGCTAACCATCACAGTTCTTGAAAACAAGCTGCCCCTTTCCTGCGAGTGCAAGTCTAACAGAGCAAGAGCAACACAAATTAAATCTCTGTGAAAAATTCCTGTGTACAGACGACCTCATGGTGTGATTCTAAGCACAACATATTATTTCTGGGTGATACCAGTACACCTTAACTTATGGTGAAGACATACTCCATAATATCTTTCAAGTTCAAGGCACTTAAATATCTTCCTTAACATAAAATGTAAAACACAACTTTAAAAGTGGAAGAAAAATGTACCGTGCTATTTTCAAATGTGTTTGCATTTGCCTCTCATTTGTGAGAAAGTGATTTCTGCTGAATGCTAACCATCACAGTTCTTGAAAACAAGCTGCCCCTTTCCAGCGAGTGCAAGGCTAACAGAGCAAGAGCAACAGGAATTAAATCTCTGAGAAGAATTCCTGCGTGCAGACAGACTCATGGTGTGAATCTGGACACAAAATATTATTTCTGGGTGATACCAGTACACCTTAACTTATGGTGAAGACATACTCCATAATATCTTTCAAGTTCAAGGCATTTAAACATCTTCCTTAACATAAAATGTAAAACACAACTTTTAAAGTGGTAGGAAAATGTACCATGCTAATTTCAAATGTGTTAGCATTTGTCTCTCATTTGTCAGAAAGTGATTTCTGCTGAATGCTAACCATCACAGTTCTTGAAAACAAGCTGCCCCTTTCCTGCGAGTGCAAGTCTAACAGAGCAAGAGCAACACAAATTAAATCTCTGTGAAAAATTCCTGTGTACAGACAGACTCATGGTGTGATTCTAGGCACAAAACTGTATTTCTGGGTGATACCAGTACACCTTAACTTATGGTGAAGACATACTCCATAATATCTTTCAAGTTCAAGGCACTTAAATATCTTCCTTAACATAAAATGTAAAACACAACTTTTAAAATGGTAGGAAAATGTACCATGCTAATTTCAAATGTGATAGCATTTGCCTCTCATTTGTGAGAAAGTGATTTCTGCTGAATGCTAACCATCACAGTTCTTGAAAACAAGCTGCCCGTTTAATGCGAGTGCAAGTCTAACAGAGCAAGAGCAACACGAATTATATCTCTGTGAAATATTCCTGTGTACAGACAGAGTCATGGTGTGATTCTAGGCACAAAACAGTATTTCTGGGTGGTACCAGTACACCTTAACTTATGGTGAAGACATACTCCATAATATCTTTCAAGTTCAAGGCACTTAAGTATCTTCCTTAACATAAAATGTAAAACACAACTTTTAAAGTGGTAGGAAAATGTACCATGCTAATTTCAAATGTGTTAGCATTTGCCTCTCATTTGTGAGAAAGTGATTTCTGCTGAATGCTAACCATCACAGTTCTTGAAAACAAGCTGCCCCTTCCCTGCGAGTGCAAGTCTAACAGAGCAAGAGCAACACAAATTAAATCTCTGTGAAAAATTCCTGAGTACAGACAGACTCATGGTGTGATTCTAGGCACAAAACAGTATTTCTGTGTGATACCAGTACACCTTAACTTATGGTGAAGACATACTCCATAATATCTTTCAAGTTCAAGGCACTTAAATATCTTCCTTAACATAAAATGTAAAACACAACTTTAAAAGTGGAAGGAAAACTTACCATGCTATTTTCAAATGTGTTTGCATTTGCCTCTCATTTGTGAGAAAGTGATTTCTGCTGAATGCTAACCATCACGGTTCTTGAAAACAAGATGCCCCTTTCCTGCGAGTGCAAGGCTAACAGAGCGAGAGCAACACAAATTAAATCTCTGAGAAGAATTCCTGTGTGCAGACAGACTCATGGTGTGATTCTACACAAAACATTATTTCTGGGTGATACCAGTACACCTTAACTTATGTTGAAGACATACTCCATAATATCGTTCAAGTTCAAGGTGTCTGGACTGTCGCCGCGTGTTGGACAGGCCACATGAAGGGCTTGCTCCCTCCCCGCATGACAGGGCCCGAGCCCCGGCCCCCCAGGTGTTACCCACAGAAGCAACCCGCACCCCGTCCCAAGACGGGTTTCCTGCCCCCGGACATCTCTGTATCATGGGGCCGAACCACTACCGGCTCCCTCGCCCGGCCCGGCCGCCATCTTGGACACTGCACCACGAGGCCGCATGGCCTCAGCTCGACCCTAACCCTGGGCCTGGCCAGGCCCCGACATCCCGGCACCACCATCCACCCAGGAGGTGAACGGACCACTTGGCAGGTCAATGGGAGAAAGAAGTGTCGATGGCTCTCCCCCGCCAGGTGCCGATCGCCCCCAGCTCCCCCGGGCGCTGGCTCCACCCCCCTGCTGGGTGTCTGGACTCCCTCATCCCGGACCTCCCGACCTCCAAGTGCGAGGGTCCGGACATCAAAGGGCGCCAGACCTATAACTGGGGCAGCTCCAGAGCAGGAAGGCAGTTGTATCCTGGAGTCGAGAGACACCGTGAAGAACTCATCCTTGACGGACTACTGGCGCTGCCGTAGTCCTGCCTTGTGAACTATCATCCTGCCTGCTGGCGTTGCCGCAACCTTCTGCATCCTTCATCCTCGTCGGGACCTGCTGGCGCTGCCGCGGACCGTTGTAACTACCATCCTCGTCGGGACCTGCTGGCGCTGCCGCAGACCGTTGTAACTACCATCCTCGTCGGGACCTGCTGGCGCTGCCGCGGACTGTTGTAACTACCATCCTCGCCGGGACCTGCTGGCGCTGCCGCGGTCCGTCCATCTCGAACGCCGAGCTCGAGGATTGTGAGCTATCCATCATACCATCGCATCTACCCGATTGGTAACAAGACTGTCCCGCTACCCCCTTTCCCAACCAAGAGACTAGAATCGAGGGGACCCCTGAGTCCTGACCTCCTTGTACCATTCTATCGTACCTAAAGATTGCTTATAAAGAACGTTAAACCTTATCATTGTGTGGTGTACCTCTGTGGGGGGGAAGTTATTCGTCTGTACGATCGCTGGAGACGGCTCTCCCCGGAGACCTCTCCCCTTGTCCTCGGCCGACCCTCCCGGTCCGTCTAACACCGCGCCAACCTAAAGATGGCGCCTTAACAAAACGCATGCGCGGAGGAGTCAGGCAGGAACAAAAGCCTGGCTTCCCCCGGAAGAAGCGCTTTGCGTTCGTTTGTACCTGAAGCCCCAAGGTCCGAAGCTTTCCGGTGCCGCGCTTGGATTCCCAATCCAAACTTCCTGTTTGTCTTCAGCTCATCTCCCTTGACAGCCTTCACCGTCGTCCAGAGTCCATCCATACATTGGACGATTCCGAGGCTTGATCTCGCGTAAGAGGTAGGGATTCCGTAGTGGTGTGTGTAGCGTGTGAGTGGGTTTCCGCCTGCCGATTGGATCTGTGTTTCCCGGGGGGGAACTCAGTGTCCCGTTTGGTAGGTCGGGCTGTTATCTCCACGTTGTACGGCACGAACGGTTTCCTCGCTTCTCAGGGCCCTGTAAATAAGCCTGCCTTTGTACTTTGGCTGCCTCTCGGATTTCCAACAACCTACAACTACACCATCCCCTCACCGTGACCCACCTGTGACTACACCGGAATGAACTCTACTATATGATCTCCGATAACAAGTTAAGGTCGCCTTTTTCTTTATTTTACTTCCTGCACTGTGATGATTCGCCTGCCAGTCTATCGTCCTGTCAGTGGCCCGCAGTATCCCTGATGGTATAGTTCCACGCTTCTAGGGGGGGACTCTTGGTGAGCATACACATAAGCGAAGTCATTAGTATATTGCTCCAGGCTGGGTGTTTCTATACATATCCTTAGTGTACTCTCCTTGTTCTTACAGCTTCCTGAGTCCCTTTCTCACCAAACTGATATCCAAGACCCGAAGGAGGGAAACATAAGGTATAGCTCAGGTCTGGGAGAGTGGGACAGGAAGTCACTATCTTCTGTGTTAGCTAACCACTCCTTCTTTCTTTTAGCCACTTCATCGTGCAGAGACCGAAGATAGAGACAGTGTCTGGAGTTCATCCCCTTGTTTCTTCCCTTGTTTTGTTTCCCTTCTTCCCCTAGTCACCTCCATAGTATAGAGTCTGATATGCTTAGGCGGTGATTGGGGGGAAGTCGTGGAGCTATTCATCAGTTCCTGGGCGCCTCTGCAGAAACACCCGGAGAGACTTTCCATAGTCCTCGCACCCTGACACAAGGCACTTAAATATCTTCCTTAACATAAAATGTAAAACACAACTTTTAAAGTGGTAGGAAAATGTACCATGCTAATTTCAAATGTGTTAGCATTTGCCTCTCATTTGTGAGAAAGTGATTTCTGGTAAATGCTAACCATCACAGTTCAAGAAAACAGGCTGCACCTTTCCTGCGAGTGCAAGTCTAACAGAGCAAGAGCAACACGGATTAAATCTCTGAGAAGAATTCCTGTGTGCACACAGACTCATGGTGTGATTCTAGGCACAAAACAGTATCCCTGGGTGATACCAGTACACCTTAACTTATGGTGAAGACATACTCCATAATATCTGACATGTTCAAGGCAGTTAAATATCTTCCTTAACATAAAATGTAAAACACAATTTTTAAAATGGTAGGAAAATGTACCATGCTAATTTCAAATGTGTTAGCATTTGCCTCTCATTTGTGACAAAGTGATTTCTGCTGAATGCTAACCATCACAGTTCTTGAAAACAAGCTGCCCCTTTCCTGCGAGTGCAGGTCTAACAGAGCAAGAGCAACACAAATTAAATCTCTGTGAAAAATGTCTGTGTACAGACAGACTCATGGTGTGATTCTAGGCACAAAACAGTATTTCTGGGTGATAACAGTACACCTTAACTTATGGTTTAGACATACTCCATAATATCTTTCAATTTCAAGGCACTTAAATATCTTCCTTAACATAAAATGTAAAACACAACTTTAAAAGTGGAAGAAAAATGTACCGTGCTATTTTCAAATGTGTTTGCATTTGCCTCTCATTTGTGAGAAAGTGATTTCTGCTGAATGCTAACCATCACAGTTCTTGAAAACAAGCTGCCCCTTTCCAGCGAGTGCAAGGCTAACAGAGCAAGAGCAACAGGAATTAAATCGCTGAGAAGAATTCCTGTGTGCAAACAGACTCATGGTGTGAATCTGGACACAAAATATTATTTCTGGGTGATACCAGTACACCTTAACTTATGGTGAAGACATACTCCATAATATCTTTCAAGTTCAAGGCACTTAAATATCTTCCTTAACATAAAATGTAAAACACAACTTTTAAAATGGTAGGAAAATGTACCATGCTAATTTCAAATGTGATAGCATTTGCCTCTCATTTGTGAGAAAGTGATTTCTGCTGAATGCTAACCATCACAGTTCTTGAAAACAAGCTGCCCCTTTCCAGCGAGTGAAAGGCTAACAGAGCAAGAGCAACACGAATTAAATCTCTGAGAAGAATTCCTGTGGGCAGACAGACTCATGGTGTGAATCTAGACACATAACATTATTTCTGGGTGATACCAGTACACCTTAACTTATGGTGAAGACATACTCCATAATATCTTTCAAGCTCAAGGCACTTAAATATCTTCCTTAACATAAAATGTAAAACACAACTTTTAAAGTGGTAGGAAAATGTACAATGCTAATTTCAAATGTGTTAGCATTTGCCTCTCATTTGTGAGAAAGTGATTTCTGCTGAATGCTAACCATCACAGTTCTTGAAAACAAGCTGCCCCTTTCCTGCGAGTGCAAGTCTAACAGAGCAAGAGCAACACAAATTAAATCTCTGTGAAAAATTCCTGTGTACAGACAGACTCATGGTGTGATTCTAGGCACAACATATTATTTCTGGGTGATACCAGTACACCTTAACTTATGGTGAAGACATACTCCATAATATCTTTCAAGTTCAAGGCACTTAAATATCTTCCTTAAAATAAAATGTAAAACACAACTTTTAAAGTGGTGGGAAAATGTACCATGCTAATTTCAAATGTGTTAGCATTTGCCTCTCATTTGTGAGAAAGTGATTTCTGCTGAATGCTAACCATCACAGTTCTTGAAAACAAGCTGCCCCTTTCCTGCGAGTGCAAGTCTAACAGAGCAAGAGCAACACAAATTAAATCTCTGTGAAAAATTCCTGTGTACAGACAGACTCATGGTATGATTCTAGGCACAACATATTATTTCTGGGTGATACCAGTACACCTTAACTTATGGTGCAGACATACTCCATAATATCTTTCAAGTTCAAGGCACTTAAATATCTTCCTTAACATAAAATGTAAAACACAACTTTTAAAGTAGTAGGAAAATGTGCCATGCTATTTTCAAATGTGTTTGCATTTGCCTCTCATTTGTGAGAAAGTGATTTCTGCTGAATGCTAACCATCACAGTTCTTGAAAACAAGCTGCCCCTTTCCTGCGAGTGCAAGTCTAACAGAGCAAGAGCAACACAAATTAAATCTCTGTGAAAAATTCCTGTGTACAGACAGACTCATGGTGTGATTCCAGGCACAAAACAGTATTTCTGGGTGATACCAGTACACCTTAACTTATGGTGAAGACATACTCCATAATATCTTTCAAGTTCAAGGCACTTAAATATCTTCCTTAACATAAAATGTAAAACACAACTTTTAAAGTGGTAGGAAAATGTACCATGCTAATTTCAAATGTGTTAGCATTTGCCTCTCATTTGTGAGAAAGTGATTTCTGCTGAATGCTAACCATCACAGTTCTTGAAAACAAGCTGCCCCTTTCCTGCGAGTGCCAGTCTAACAGAGCAAGAGCAACACAAATTAAATCTCTGTGAAAAATTCCTGTGTACAGACAGACTCATGGTGTGATTCTAGGCACAAAACAGTATTTCTGGGTGATACCAGTACACCTTAACTTATGGTGAAAACATATTCCATATTATCTTTCAAGTTCAAGGCACTTAAATATCTTCCTTAACATAAAATGTAAAACACAACTTTTAAAGTGTTAGGAAAATGTACCATGCTAATTTCAAATGTGCTCGCATTTGCCTCTCATTTGTGAGAAAGTGATTTCTGGTAAATGCTAACCATCACAGTTCAAGAAAACAAGCTGCCCCTTTCCTGCGAGTGCAAGTCTAACAGAGCAAGAGCAACACGAATTAAATCTCTGAGAAGAATTCCTGTGTGCACACAGACTCATGGTGTGATTCTAGGCACAAAACAGTATCCCTGGGTGATACCAGTACACCTTAACTTATGGTGAAGACATACTCCATAATATCTGACATGTTCAAGGCAGTTAAATATCTTCCTTAACATAAAATGTAAAACACAACTTTTAAAGTGGTAGGAAAATGTACTATGCTAATTTCAAATGTGTTAGCATTTGCCTCTCATTTGTGACAAAGTGATTTCTGCTGAATGCTAACCATCACAGTTCTTGAAAACAAGCTGCCCCTTTCCTGCGAGTGCAGGTCTAACAGAGCAAGAGCAACACAAATTAAATCTCTGTGAAAAATGTCTGTGTACAGACAGACTCATGGTGTGATTCTAGGCACAAAACAGTATTTCTGGGTGATAACAGTACACCTTAACTTATGGTTTAGACATACTCCATAATATCTTTCAATTTCAAGGCACTTAAATATCTTCCTTAACATAAAATGTAAAACACAACTTTAAAAGTGGAAGAAAAATGTACCGTGCTATTTTCAAATGTGTTTGCATTTGCCTCTCATTTGTGAGAAAGTGATTTCTGCTGAATGCTAACCATCACAGTTCTTGAAAACAAGCTGCCCCTTTCCAGCGAGTGCAAGGCTAACAGAGCAAGAGCAACAGGAATTAAATCTCTGAGAAGAATTCCTGTGTGCAGACAGACTCATGGTGTGAATCTGGACACAAAATATTATTTCTGGGTGATACCAGTACACCTTAACTTATGGTGAAGACATACTCCATAATATCTTTCAAGTTCAAGGCACTTAAATATCTTCCTTAACATAAAATGTAAAACACAACTTTTAAAATGGTAGGAAAATGTACCATGCTAATTTCAAATGTGATAGCATTTGCCTCTCATTTGTGAGAAAGTGATTTCTGCTGAATGCTAACCATCACAGTTCTTGAAAACAAGCTGCCCCTTTCCAGCGAGTGAAAGGCTAACAGAGCAAGAGCAACACGAATTAAATCTCTGAGAAGAATTCCTGTGGGCAGACAGACTCATGGTGTGAATCTAGACACATAACATTATTTCTGGGTGATACCAGTACACCTTAACTTATGGTGAAGACATACTCCATAATATCTTTCAAGCTCAAGGCACTTAAATATCTTCCTTAACATAAAATGTAAAACACAACTTTTAAAGTGGTAGGAAAATGTACAATGCTAATTTCAAATGTGTTAGCATTTGCCTCTCATTTGTGAGAAAGTGATTTCTGCTGAATGCTAACCATCACAGTTCTTGAAAACAAGCTGCCCCTTTCCTGCGAGTGCAAGTCTAACAGAGCAAGAGCAACACAAATTAAATCTCTGTGAAAAATTCCTGTGTACAGACAGACTCATGGTGTGATTCTAGGCACAACATATTATTTCTGGGTGATACCAGTACACCTTAACTTATGGTGAAGACATACTCCATAATATCTTTCAAGTTCAAGGCACTTAAATATCTTCCTTAACATAAAATGTAAAACACAACTTTTAAAGTGGTAGGAAAATGTACCATGCTAATTTCAAATGTGTTAGCATTTGCCTCTCATTTGTGAGAAAGTGATTTCTGCTGAATGCTAACCATCACAGTTCTTGAAAACAAGCTGCCCCTTTCCTGCGAGTGCAAGTCTAACAGAGCAAGAGCAACACGAATTAAATCTCTGTGAAAAATTCCTGTGTACAGACAGACTCATGGTATGATTCTAGGCACAACATATTATTTCTGGGTGATACCAGTACACCTTAACTTATGGTGCAGACATACTCCATAATATCTTTCAAGTTCAAGGCACCTAAATATCTTCCTTAACATAAAATGTAAAACACAACTTTTAAAGTGGTAGGAAAATGTACCATGCTAATTTCAAATGTGTTAGCATTTGCCTCTCATTTGTGAGAAAGTGATTTCTGCTGAATGCTAACCATCACAGTTCTTGAAAACAAGCTGCCCCTTTCCTGCGAGTGCCAGTCTAACAGAGCAAGAGCAACACAAATTAAATCTCTGTGAAAAATTCCTGTGTACAGACAGACTCATGGTGTGATTCTAGGCACAAAACAGTATTTCTGGGTGATACCAGTACACCTTAACTTATGGTGAAAACATACTCCATATAATCTTTCAAGTTCAAGGCACTTAAATATCTTCCTTAACATAAAATGTAAAACACAACTTTTAAAGTGTTAGGAAAATGTACCATGCTAATTTCAAATGTGTTCGCATTTGCCTCTCATTTGTGAGAAAGTGATTTCTGGTAAATGCTAACCATCACAGTTCAAGAAAACAAGCTGCCCCTTTCCTGCGAGTGCAAGTCTAACAGAGCAAGAGCAACACGAATTAAATCTCTGAGAAGAATTCCTGTGTGCACACAGACTCATGGTGTGATTCTAGGCACAAAACAGTATCCCTGGGTGATACCAGTACACCTTAACTTATGGTGAAGACATACTCCATAATATCTGACATGTTCAAGGCAGTTAAATATCCTTAACATAAAATGTAAAACACAACTTTTAAAGTGGTAGGAAAATGTACCATGCTAATTTCAAATGTGTTAGCATTTGCCTCTCATTTGTGACAAAGTGATTTCTGCTGAATGCTAACCATCACAGTTCTTGAAAACAAGCTGCCCCTTTCCTGCGAGTGCAGGTCTAACAGAGCAAGAGCAACACAAATTAAATCTCAGTGAAAAATGTCTGTGTACAGACAGACTCATGGTGTGATTCTAGGCACAAAACAGTATTTCTGGGTGATAACAGTACACCTTAACTTATGGTTTAGACATACTCCATAATATCTTTCAATTTCAAGGCACTTAAATATCTTCCTTAACATAAAATGTAAAACACAACTTTAAAAGTGGAAGAAAAATGTACCGTGCTATTTTCAAATGTGTTTGCATTTGCCTCTCATTTGTGAGAAAGTGATTTCTGCTGAATGCTAACCATCACAGTTCTTGAAAACAAGCTGCCCCTTTCCAGCGAGTGCAAGGCTAACAGAGCAAGAGCAACAGGAATTAAATCTCTGAGAAGAATTCCTGTGTGCAGACAGACTCATGGTGTGAAACTGGACACAAAATATTATTTCTGGGTGATACCAGTACACCTTAACTTATGGTGAAGACATACTCCATAATATCTTTCAAGTTCAAGGCACTTAAATATCTTCCTTAACATAAAATGTAAAACACAACTTTTAAAATGGTAGGAAAATGTACCATGCTAATTTCAAATATGATAGCATTTGCCTCTCATTTGTGAGAAAGTGATTTCTGCTGAATGCTAACCATCACAGTTCTTGAAAACAAGCTGCCCCTTTCCAGCGAGTGAAAGGCTAACAGAGCAAGAGCAACACGAATTAAATCTCTGAGAAGAATTCCTGTGGGCAGACAGACTCATGGTGTGAATCTAGACACATAACATTATTTCTGGGTGATACCAGTACACCTTAACTTATGGTGAAGACATACTCCATAATATCTTTCAAGCTCAAGGCACTTAAATATCTTCCTTAACATAAAATGTAAAACACAACTTTTAAAGTGGTAGGAAAATGTACAATGCTAATTTCAAATGTGTTAGCATTTGCCTCTCATTTGTGAGAAAGTGATTTCTGCTGAATGCTAACCATCACAGTTCTTGAAAACAAGCTGCCCCTTTCCAGCGAGTGCAAGGCTAACAGAGCAAGAGCAACAGGAATTAAATCTCTGAGAAGAATTCCTGTGTGCAGACAGACTCATGGTGTGAATCTGGACACAAAATATTATTTCTGGGTGATACCAGTACACCTTAACTTATGGTGAAGACATACTCCATAATATCTTTCAAGTTCAAGGCACTTAAATATCTTCCTTAACATAAAATGTAAAACACAACTTTAAAAGTGGAAGAAAAGTGTACCGTGCTATTTTCAAATGTGTTTGCATTTGCCTCTCATTTGTGAGAAAGTGATTTCTGCTGAATGCTAACCATCACAGTTCTTGAAAACAAGCTGCCCCTTTCCTGCGAGTGCAAGTCTAACAGAGCAAGAGCAACACAAATTAAATCTCTGTGAAAAATTCCTGTGTACAGACAGACTCATGGTGTGATTCTAGGCACAAAACTGTATTTCTGGGTGATACCAGTACACCTTAACTTATGGTGAAGACATACTCCATAATATCTTTCAAGTTCAAGGCACTTAAATATCTTCCTTAACATAAAATGTAAAACACAACTTTTAAAATGGTAGGAAAATGTACCATGCTAATTTCAAATGTGATAGCATTTGCCTCTCATTTGTGAGAAAGTGATTTCTGCTGAATGCTAACCATCACAGTTCTTGAAAACAAGCTGCCCGTTTAATGCGAGTGCAAGTCTAACAGAGCAAGAGCAACACGAATTATATCTCTGTGAAAAATTCCTGTGTACAGACAGACTCATGGTGTGATTCTAGGCACAAAACAGTATTTCTGGGTGGTACCAGTACACCTTAACTTATGGTGAAGACATACTCCATAATATCTTTCAAGTTCAAGGCACTTAAGTATCTTCCTTAACATAAAATGTAAAACACAACTTTTAAAGTGGTAGGAAAATGTACCATGCTAATTTCAAATGTGTTAGCATTTGCCTCTCATTTGTGAGAAAGTGATTTCTGCTGAATGCTAACCATCACAGTTCTTGAAAACAAGCTGCCCCTTCCCTGCGAGTGCAAGTCTAACAGAGCAAGAGCAACACAAATTAAATCTCTGTGAAAAATTCCTGAGTACAGACAGACTCATGGTGTGATTCTAGGCACAAAACAGTATTTCTGTGTGATACCAGTACACCTTAACTTATGGTGAAGACATACTCCATAATATCTTTCAAGTTCAAGGCACTTAAATATCTTCCTTAACATAAAATGTAAAACACAACTTTAAAAGTGGAAGGAAAACTTACCATGCTATTTTCAAATGTGTTTGCATTTGCCTCTCATTTGTGAGAAAGTGATTTCTGCTGAATGCTAACCATCACAGTTCTTGAAAACAAGCTGCCCCTTTCCAGCGAGTGCAAGGCTAACAGAGCAAGAGCAACAGGAATTAAATCTCTGAGAAGAATTCCTGTGTGCAGACAGACTCATGGTGTGAAACTGGACACAAAATATTATTTCTGGGTGATACCAGTACACCTTAACTTATGGTGAAGACATACTCCATAATATCTTTCAAGTTCAAGGCACTTAAATATCTTCCTTAACATAAAATGTAAAACACAACTTTTAAAATGGTAGGAAAATGTACCATGCTAATTTCAAATATGATAGCATTTGCCTCTCATTTGTGAGAAAGTGATTTCTGCTGAATGCTAACCATCACAGTTCTTGAAAACAAGCTGCCCCTTTCCAGCGAGTGAAAGGCTAACAGAGCAAGAGCAACACGAATTAAATCTCTGAGAAGAATTCCTGTGGGCAGACAGACTCATGGTGTGAATCTAGACACATAACATTATTTCTGGGTGATACCAGTACACCTTAACTTATGGTGAAGACATACTCCATAATATCTTTCAAGCTCAAGGCACTTAAATATCTTCCTTAACATAAAATGTAAAACACAACTTTTAAAGTGGTAGGAAAATGTACAATGCTAATTTCAAATGTGTTAGCATTTGCCTCTCATTTGTGAGAAAGTGATTTCTGCTGAATGCTAACCATCACAGTTCTTGAAAACAAGCTGCCCCTTTCCAGCGAGTGCAAGGCTAACAGAGCAAGAGCAACAGGAATTAAATCTCTGAGAAGAATTCCTGTGTGCAGACAGACTCATGGTGTGAATCTGGACACAAAATATTATTTCTGGGTGATACCAGTACACCTTAACTTATGGTGAAGACATACTCCATAATATCTTTCAAGTTCAAGGCACTTAAATATCTTCCTTAACATAAAATGTAAAACACAACTTTAAAAGTGGAAGAAAAGTGTACCGTGCTATTTTCAAATGTGTTTGCATTTGCCTCTCATTTGTGAGAAAGTGATTTCTGCTGAATGCTAACCATCACAGTTCTTGAAAACAAGCTGCCCCTTTCCTGCGAGTGCAAGTCTAACAGAGCAAGAGCAACACAAATTAAATCTCTGTGAAAAATTCCTGTGTACAGACAGACTCATGGTGTGATTCTAGGCACAAAACTGTATTTCTGGGTGATACCAGTACACCTTAACTTATGGTGAAGACATACTCCATAATATCTTTCAAGTTCAAGGCACTTAAATATCTTCCTTAACATAAAATGTAAAACACAACTTTTAAAATGGTAGGAAAATGTACCATGCTAATTTCAAATGTGATAGCATTTGCCTCTCATTTGTGAGAAAGTGATTTCTGCTGAATGCTAACCATCACAGTTCTTGAAAACAAGCTGCCCGTTTAATGCGAGTGCAAGTCTAACAGAGCAAGAGCAACACGAATTATATCTCTGTGAAAAATTCCTGTGTACAGACAGACTCATGGTGTGATTCTAGGCACAAAACAGTATTTCTGGGTGGTACCAGTACACCTTAACTTATGGTGAAGACATACTCCATAATATCTTTCAAGTTCAAGGCACTTAAGTATCTTCCTTAACATAAAATGTAAAACACAACTTTTAAAGTGGTAGGAAAATGTACCATGCTAATTTCAAATGTGTTAGCATTTGCCTCTCATTTGTGAGAAAGTGATTTCTGCTGAATGCTAACCATCACAGTTCTTGAAAACAAGCTGCCCCTTCCCTGCGAGTGCAAGTCTAACAGAGCAAGAGCAACACAAATTAAATCTCTGTGAAAAATTCCTGAGTACAGACAGACTCATGGTGTGATTCTAGGCACAAAACAGTATTTCTGTGTGATACCAGTACACCTTAACTTATGGTGAAGACATACTCCATAATATCTTTCAAGTTCAAGGCACTTAAATATCTTCCTTAACATAAAATGTAAAACACAACTTTAAAAGTGGAAGGAAAACTTACCATGCTATTTTCAAATGTGTTTGCATTTGCCTCTCATTTGTGAGAAAGTGATTTCTGCTGAATGCTAACCATCACGGTTCTTGAAAACAAGATGCCCTTTTCCTGCGAGTGCAAGGCTAACAGAGCGAGAGCAACACAAATTAAATCTCTGAGAAGAATTCCTGTGTGCAGACAGACTCATGGTGTGATTCTACACAAAACATTATTTCTGGGTGATACCAGTACACCTTAACTTATGTTGAAGACATACTCCATAATATCGTTCAAGTTCAAGGTGTCTGGACTGTCGCCGCGTGTTGGACAGGCCACATGAAGGGCTTGCTCCCTCCCCGCATGACAGGGCCCGAGCCCCGGCCCCCCAGGTGTTACCCACAGAAGCAACCCGCACCCCGTCCCAAGACGGGTTTCATGCCCCCGGACATCTCTGTATCATGGGGCCGAACCACTACCGGCTCCCTCGCCCGGCCCGGCCGCCATCTTGGACACTGCACCACGAGGCCGCATGGCCTCAGCTCGACCCTAACCCTGGGCCTGGCCAGGCCCCGACATCCCGGCACCACCATCCACCCAGGAGGTGAACGGACCACTTGGCAGGTCAATGGGAGAAAGAAGTGTCGATGGCTCTCCCCCGCCAGGTGCCGATCGCCCCCAGCTCCCCCGGGCGCTGGCTCCACCCCCCTGCTGGGTGTCTGGACTCCCTCATCCCGGACCTCCCGACCTCCAAGTGCGAGGGTCCGGACATCAAAGGGCGCCAGACCTATAACTGGGGCAGCTCCAGAGCAGGAAGGCAGTTGTATCCTGGAGTCGAGAGACACCGTGAAGAACTCATCCTTGACGGACTACTGGCGCTGCCGTAGTCCTGCCTTGTGAACTATCATCCTGCCTGCTGGCGTTGCCGCAACCTTCTGCATCCTTCATCCTCGTCGGGACCTGCTGGCGCTGCCGCGGACCGTTGTAACTACCATCCTCGTCGGGACCTGCTGGCGCTGCCGCAGACCGTTGTAACTACCATCCTCGTCGGGACCTGCTGGCGCTGCCGCGGACTGTTGTAACTACCATCCTCGCCGGGACCTGCTGGCGCTGCCGCGGTCCGTCCATCTCGAACGCCGAGCTCGAGGATTGTGAGCTATCCATCATACCATCGCATCTACCCGATTGGTAACAAGACTGTCCCGCTACCCCCTTTCCCAACCAAGAGACTAGAATCGAGGGGACCCCTGAGTCCTGACCTCCTTGTACCATTCTATCGTACCTAAAGATTGCTTATAAAGAACGTTAAACCTTATCATTGTGTGGTGTACCTCTGTGGGGGGGAAGTTATTCGTCTGTACGATCGCTGGAGACGGCTCTCCCCGGAGACCTCTCCCCTTGTCCTCGGCCGACCCTCCCGGTCCGTCTAACATTGGTGGCCAGCGGCGCGATCCGAATCAACGCGTAATCGTACAGAGAGTAACTCACCCCACGACGAAACCACAATGACAACCAAAGAGAGCGGATCCACCGAGAAATTCCAAATGGAGAAATTGGAAGAGTACAGCCATCGTGAGTTGAAACAATTCTGCATTGAACTAGGCATTGCTACCACCGGTCTGAGTACTAAAGACGATTTCAAGCACGCCATTGAGTCGTGGGCAGAAACCGGGGCCGCCAGACCCCCGGACCAAAACATTGCAGCATCAGAGAGGAACACCACGGCTCCCGAGGAGCGAAGAACGGGCCTCTCGCAGGAAGAGATCCAAGAGAGAGAGAAAAACAGACTACATGAGTTAGAAATGGCACGGCTCAAAATGGACGGTGAACTAAAATTAGCCGAACAAAAACTGAACCTAGAACATCTGCGGCTCCGAGAAGAACGGGAAGAAAAACAAAGGCAGAGAGAGCTCGAAGAAAAGAGATTAGCGTACGAGCACGAGCGCAAACTGGCAGAAATAGACCTACGGAAGCAGAACAAAGAACTGGAGGTGCCCGAGCAACCGCGCACCCCAGGAGCGACAGAAAAGAAAGTCCACATCCCCAAGGATGTCGTTCGAGAGTATGTCCGAGAGGACGACATACAACAGTGGTTCAAGGCCTACGAGATCGCCATGACCTCCCACCGGATCGAGCGAAGTGACTGGGGAGCCGGTCTATGGGGGAGGTTCGTCAATGAAGGCCGCGATGCCCTGTTACAGCTCCCAGACCATCTGATGTCATCCTATGATCACATGAAGGCTGCCCTCCTCACCCAATATGGGCTCACACCCGAAATGTACTGCCAGAGGTTCCGAGACTGCACCCGGATCCCGGGTACAACTTGGGTGGAATATGTCAACTATTTCAGCCGAGCCTTCGAGGGTTGGATCAAGGGAAGCCACGTAACGACCTACGAGCAACTTTTTAATCTCATGGTGTGGGAGCACCTCTCTAACAACTGCTTCGTCGAGCTCAGGCAGCACCTCCTCGACAGTAAATTGACTGACCCACGGCAACTCGCCGCCGAAGCTGACCGGTGGGAAAGCACCCGAGTAGGCCGGAGAGGGCCGCACGAACAGAACCGGAACAATCAAGGTCAGCACCGTCCCCGAGGAGGAGGCGGAGGTCAGGGCCGAGGAAGAGACACCGTCCCGGCCGCTCCCGCTGCCAGCACCCCGCCCCCGGCCATCCGGGGGAACCCCCCGATGCGCCCGGGGTTCCGAGCCAATGTCACGTGTCACCGATGCCAGCGAGTCGGCCACTACGCCAATGACCCGAACTGTCCACAGAACCAAACTCCGAGACCCCGCCAGGTAGCTGCCGCCACCCTGGGGGGAGAACAAATCTCCGAAGAACAGGAAGAATGCGAACAGGAACGAGAAGAGTGGGAACCGGCCGCCATGGTTCTAGCGTGCCTAGGGGGAAGAGACATGGTCCGGCGGGCTCCCCTACCCGCCAACACCAGAAAATATAGTCAGTGGGTGAACATTAATGGACGCCGGGCCGAAGCACTACGTGACACGGGGGCCAGTGTGACGGCCGTCCGCTGTCACCTGGTAAAACCAGAGCAGATCCTGCCGAACATTCTCTGCCCCGTCCGTTCAGCCGACAACTCGGAGAGTCTATGTCGGATGGCCTGCGTCCCCTTCGAATGGGGAGGAGTCTCGGGCATGTTGAAGGTGACGGTCCGAGATGATGCCCCCGTGGACTGTCTCCTGGGGAATGATCTTGAGAGTTCCCCGTGGGCCGCCGTAGAAAGAAGAGAGCACCTGGGGATGTTGGGCCTCCCGGACTGGGCGTGCGTAACCACCCGGTCCATGGCCGCCCGGGCCATCCCCCGATCAGAAGAACCAGAATGGCCAGCACCTCCTCCCCCGATCGCTCCAGTAGAGGACACCGACCATACCGACCCCCCAGAGCAATCCCCCGAAGGGCTCGCTCAGCCCCAGGACCTTCCCGACCTGGCTCAGTGGCGTCAAGAAGGGGGGCCCACCCAGGAACAGTTCCGTCAAGAACAGAAGACATGTCCCTCCCTCGAGGGACTCCGCCAGCAAGCCCTCGCCCAGAGCGCAGGGGACACCACCGGAGCCCATTGGATCTATTGGGACAACGACCTATTGTACAGTGAACAGAGAATCGCAGAGTTAGGGGCCAGTCGAGTGCTGGTGGTGCCCCTCCGTTTTAGAGACTTCCTGTTAAATTTGGCCCACGATGTCCCTCTGGCTGGACACCTGGGCCAGGACAAAACCTACAGTCGCCTGGTGACCCACTTTTTCTGGCCAAAGATGAGAAACGACGTCCTCAACCACTGCCGGTCCTGCCCCACGTGCCAGGCCAGCGGGAAGAGCGGCCGCAAACTCAAAGCACCTCTGCAACCCTTCCCAGTTGTCACCACCCCGTTCGAGAGGGTGGGAATAGACATTGTGGGGCCCCTGGACCCCCGTACCGCACAAGGACATCGGTTCATCCTGGTACTGGTGGACCACGCCACCCGCTACCCCGAGGCTGTGCCCCTGCGAACTGTAACAGCCCCGGTGGTCGGCCGGGCCTTAATGGGGATCTTCTCCCGGGTGGGCTTCCCCCGAGAAGTCGTCAGCGACAGAGGCACAAACTTTATTTCGAAATATATGAAGTCCCTCTGGCAACAGTGCGGGGTCACCTACCGATTCACGACCCCCTATCACCCTCAAGGAAACGGACTAGTCGAGCGGTTCAACCGCACGCTCAAGGGAATGATTGGGGGGTTGGAAGAGCCCCTCCGTCGCCAGTGGGATGTGCTACTTCCGTGCCTCCTCTTCGCATATCGAGAAGTCCCCCAGAAGTCCCTCGGCTTTAGCCCTTTCGAACTCTTGTACGGGCACCCTGTGCGAGGGCCCCTCAGCCTAGTCAAAGAAGGTTGGGAGATGGCCCCCCTAAAGACCCCTCCAGACGTCTTCAAGTACCTCCTGACCCTACGCAATCAGACCAGGCGATTCAGAGAAAAGGCGAAAGCGAACCTTGAGGCCAGTCAGGAGGACATGAAAAAATGGTACGATCAAAATGCCTCCTCGATCGAATTCGAACCTGGCCAACAAGTGTGGGTGATGTCCCCCACCGAGCCATGTGCCTTGCAGGACAAGTGGACGGGGCCCTTCAAAGTGGTCGAGCGCAAGAGCCCCGTCACCTATCTCATCGATGTGGAATCTCCATGGAACCCCCTCAAGGTCCTCCACACCAACAGACTCAAACCCCACTTTGTGCGCTCGGAGCTCAGCCTCCTGATGGCTACAGACAGTGGAGCAGAAGAAGACTCCGAGCCTCTCCCTGATCTCCTGAATACTCGTGAGAAAGATGGTTCCGTGGACGGGGTCCGACTCTCAGATGCCCTCACCCCGGAACAGCGCCAAGGCTGCCGGGACCTCCTGCTGCAGTTTGCGACCTTGTTTTCCCTCACCCCAGGGGTCACCCCCTGGTGCTTGCACGACGTGGACACTGGGGACAGTCCCCCTATCAGACACCGGGCGTACCGCGTACCAGATCGTGTACGGGCCTGCATCCAAGAGGAGGTATCAAAGATGCTCACGCTCGGGGTCATCGAGCCCTCGGACAGCCCCTGGGCCAGCCCGGTCGTGCTGGTCCCCAAAGCTGCTGCCCCCGGCACCACTCCTGAGCTCCGATTCTGCGTCGACTATCGGGGCTTGAATGCTGTCACCAGAACCGACGCTCATCCCATCCCCCGAGCGGATGAACTGATCGACCGCATTGGGGCTGCCCGCTACCTCAGCATCTTCGACCTGACAGCGGGCTACTGGCAGATCGGTCTCACACCCCGGGCCCAAGAACGATCCGCCTTTTCTACCCCCGATGGCCACTACCACTTCAAAGTCATGCCATTCGGCATGAAGAATGCCCCAGCTACTTTTCAGCGACTAGTGAACCAGGTCTTGGCGGCACTCGAGGAGTTCAGCGCCGCCTACCTGGACGATATCGCTGTGTACAGCCGCCACTGGTCCGACCACCTCCACCACCTCCGAGAGGTCCTGCAGGCCCTCCAACGAGCCGGCCTTACAATCAAGGCCGGCAAGTGCCAAATTGGTCAGGGGTCCGTGACCTATCTCAGACACCAGGTGGGAAGCGGTCTGGTGGCCCCTCTACAACTCAAGATCGCTGCCATCCAGTCCTGGCAGCCTCCAGTCACGCAGACCGAGGTCCGAGCCTTCTTGGGGCTCACCGGCTACTACCGGCGGTTCGTGAGGGACTATGGCAGCATTGTGGGGCCCCTCACGGGACTCACATCCAAAAACCACCCGAAGAAGGTCAACTGGACCCCAGACGGTCAAGCGGCCTTCGAGAAGCTGAAAGCCGCCATGTGCACTGCCCCTGTGCTCCAGGCCCCCGACTACAGTCGGGAATTCATCGTACAAACAGATGCCTCCGACCATGGCATCGGGGCGGTCCTCTCCCAGTTGAACTCCGAGGGACTTGACCAACCAGTGGCCTTCATCAGCAGACGCCTCCTGGCCCAAGAACAGCGCTGGAGCACCATCGAGAGGGAGGCCTTCGCAGTGGTGTGGGCCCTCAAAAAGCTCCGGCCCTATCTCTTCGGTACCCACTTCCGGGTGCAAACAGATCATCGGCCCCTGCAGTGGCTAATGCAGATGCGGGGGGAAAACCCCAAACTATTGCGTTGGTCCATCTCCCTGCAGGGGATGGACTTCACTGTGGAACACCGACCGGGCCAAGACCACGCCAACGCGGATGGCCTGTCACACTTTTTCTGCCTCGACGAGGAGAGTCCCCAAGAGGATGGGTGACTCTCCCCGCCTTCAGCGGGGGGGACGCATGTTGGACAGGCCACATGAAGGGCTTGCTCCCTCCCCGCATGACAGGGCCCGAGCCCCGGCCCCCCAGGTGTTACCCACAGAAGCAACCCGCACCCCGTCCCAAGACGGGATTCCTGCCCCCGGACATCTCTGTATCATGGGGCCGAACCACTACCGGCTCCCTCGCCCGGCCCGGCCGCCATCTTGGACACTGCACCACGAGGCCGCATGGCCTCAGCTCGACCCTAACCCTGGGCCTGGCCAGGCCCCGACATCCCGGTACCACCATCCACCCAGGAGGTGAACGGACCACTTGGCACGTCAATGGGAGAAAGAAGTGTCGATGGCTCTCCCCTGCCAGGTGCCGATCGCCCCCAGCTCCCCCAGGCGCTGGCTCCACCCCCCTGCTGGGTGTCTGGACTCCCTCATCCCGGACCTCCCGACCTCCAAGTGCGAGGGTCCGGACATCAAAGGGCGCCAGACCTATAACTGGGGCAGCTCCAGAGCAGGAAGGCAGTTGTATCCTGGAGTCGAGAGACACCGTGAAGAACTCATCCTTGACGGACTACTGGCGCTGCCGTAGTCCTGCCTTGTGAACTATCATCCTGCCTGCTGGCGCTGCCGCAACCTTCTGCATCCTTCATCCTCGTCGGGACCTGCTGGCGCTGCCGTGGACCGTTGTAACTACCATCCTCGTCGGGACCTGCTGGCGCTGCCGCGGACCGTTGTAACTACCATCCTCGTCGGGACCTGCTGGCGCTGCCGCGGACCGTTGTAACTACCATCCTCGCCGGGACCTGCTGGCGCTGCCGCGGTCCGTCCATCTCGAACGCCGAGCTCGAGGATTGTGAGCTATCCATCATACCATCGCATCTACCTGATTGGTAACAAGACTGTCCCGCTACCCCCTTTCCCAACCAAGAGACTAGAATCGAGGGGACCCCTGAGTCCTGACCTCCTTGTACCATTCTATCGTGCCTAAAGATTGCTTATAAAGAACGTTAAACCTTATCATTGTGTGGTGTACCTCTGTGGGGGGGAAGTTATTCGTCTGTACGATCGCTGGAGACGGCTCTCCCCGGAGACCTCTCCCCTTGTCCTCGGCCGACCCTCCCGGTCCGTCTAACACCGCGCCAACCTAAAGATGGCGCCTTAACAAAACGCATGCGCGGAGGAGTCAGGCAGGAACAAAAGCCTGGCTTCCCCCGGAAGAAGCGCTTTGCGTTCGTTTGTACCTGAAGCCCCAAGGTCCGAAGCTTTCCGGTGCCGCGCTTGGATTCCCAATCCAAACTCCCTGTTTGTCTTCAGCTCATCTCCCTTGACAGCCTTCACCGTCGTCCAGAGTCCATCCATACATTGGACGATTCCGAGGCTTGATCTCGCGTAAGAGGTAGGGATTCCGTAGTGGTGTGTGTAGCGTGTGAGTGGGTTTCCGCCTGCCGATTGGATCTGTGTTTCCCGGGGGGAACTCAGTGTCCCGTGTGGTAGGTCGGGCTGTTATCTCCACGTTGTACGGCACGAACGGTTTCCTCGCTTCTCAGGGCCCTGTAAATAAGCCTGCCTTTGTACTTTGGCTGCCTCTCGGATTTCCAACAACCTACAACTACACCATCCCCTCACCGTGACCCACCTGTGACTACACCGGAATGAACTCTACTATATGATCTCCGGTAACAAGTTAAGGTCGCCTTTTTCTTTATTTTACTTCCTGCACTGTGATGCTTCGCCTGCCAGTCTATCGTCCTGTCAGTGGCCCGCAGTATCCCTGATGGTATAGTTCCACGCTTCTAGGGGGGGACTCTTGGTGAGCATACACATAAGCGAAGTCATTAGTATATTGCTCCAGGCTGGGTGTTTCTATACATATCCTTAGTGTACTCTCCTTGTTCTTACAGCTTCCTGAGTCCCTTTCTCACCAAACTGATATCCAAGACCCGAAGGAGGGAAACATAAGGTATAGCTCAGGTCTGGGAGAGTGGGACAGGAAGTCACTATCTTCTGTGTTAGCTAACCACTCCTTCTTTCTTTTAGCCACTTCATCGTGCAGAGACCGAAGATAGAGACAGTGTCTGGAGTTCATCCCCTTGTTTCTTCCCTTGTTTTGTTTCCCTTCTTCCCCTAGTCACCTCCATAGTATAGAGTCTAATATGCTTAGGCGGTGATTGGGGGGAAGTCGTGGAGCTATTCATCAGTTCCTGGGCGCCTCTGCAGAAACACCCGGAGAGACTTTCCATAGTCCTCGCACCCTGACACAAGGCACTTAAATATCTTCCTTAACATAAAATGTAAAACACAACTTTTAAAGTGGTAGGAAAATGTACCATGCTAATTTCAAATGTGTTAGCATTTGCCTCTCATTTGTGAGAAAGTGATTTCTGGTAAATGCTAACCATCACAGTTCAAGAAAACAGGCTGCACCTTTCCTGCGAGTGCAAGTCTAACAGAGCAAGAGCAACACGGATTAAATCTCTGAGAAGAATTCCTGTGTGCACACAGACTCATGGTGTGATTCTAGGCACAAAACAGTATCCCTGGGTGATACCAGTACACCTTAACTTATGGTGAAGACATACTCCATAATATCTGACATGTTCAAGGCAGTTAAATATCTTCCTTAACATAAAATGTAAAACACAATTTTTAAAATGGTAGGAAAATGTACCATGCTAATTTCAAATGTGTTAGCATTTGCCTCTCATTTGTGACAAAGTGATTTCTGCTGAATGCTAACCATCACAGTTCTTGAAAACAAGCTGCCCCTTTCCTGCGAGTGCAGGTCTAACAGAGCAAGAGCAACACAAATTAAATCTCTGTGAAAAATGTCTGTGTACAGACAGACTCATGGTGTGATTCTAGGCACAAAACAGTATTTCTGGGTGATAACAGTACACCTTAACATATGGTTTAGACATACTCCATAATATCTTTCAAGTTCAAGGCACTTAAATATCTTCCTTAACATAAAATGTAAAACACAACTTTTAAAGTGGTAGGAAAATGTACCATGCTAATTTCAAATGTGTTAGCATTTGCTTCTCATTTGTGAGAAAGTGATTTCTGCTGAATGCTAACCATCACAGTTCTTGAAAACAAGCTGCCCCTTTCCTGCGAGTGCAAGTCTAACAGAGCAAGAGCAACACAAATTAAATCTCTGTGAAAAATTCCTGTGTACAGACAGACTCATGGTGTGATTCTAGGCACAACATATTATTTCTGGGTGATACCAGTACACCTTAACTTATGGTGAAGACATACTCCATAATATCTTTCAAGTTCAAGGCACTTAAATATCTTCCTTAACATAAAATGTAAAACACAACTTTTAAAGTGGTAGGAAAATGTACCATGCTAATTTCAAATGTGTTAGCATTTGCCTCTCATTTGTGAGAAAGTGATTTCTGCTGAATGCTAACCATCACAGTTCTTAAAAACAAGCTGCCCCTTTCCTGCGAGTGCAAGTCTAACAGAGCAAGAGCAACACGAATTAAATCTCTGTGAAAAATTCCTGTGTACAGACAGACTCATGGTGTAATTCTAGGCACAACATATTATTTCTGGGTGATACCAGTACACCTTAACTTATGGGCAGACATACGCCATAATATCTTTCAAGTTCAAGGCACTAAAATATCTTCCTTAACATAAAATGTAAAACACAACTTTTAAAGTGGTAGGAAAATAAGCCATGCTATTTTCAAATGTGTTTGCATTTGCCTCTCATTTGTGAGAAAGTGATTTCTACTGAATGCTAACCATCACAGTTCTTGAAAACAAGCTGCCCCTTTCCTGCGAGTGCAAGTCTAACAGAGCAAGAGCAACACGAATTAAATCTCTGTGAAAAATTCCTGTGTACAGACAGACTCATGGTGTGATTCCAGGCACAAAACAGTATTTCTGGGTGATACCAGTACACCTTAACTTATGGTGAAGACATACTCCATAATATCTTTCAAGGTCAAGGCACTTAAATATCTTCCTTAACATAAAATGTAAAACACAACTTTTAAAGTGGTAGGAATATGTACCATGCTAATTTCAAATGTGTTAGCATTTGCCTCTCATTTGTGAGAAAGTGATTTCTGCTGAATGCTAACCATCACAGTTCTTGAAAACAAGCCGCCCCTTTCCTGCGAGTGCAAGTCTAACAGAGCAAGAGCAACACGAATTAAATCTCTGTGAAAAATTCCTGTGTACAGACAGACTCATGGTGTGATTCTAGGCACAAAACAGTATTTCTGGGTGATACCAGTACACCTTAACTTATGGTGAAAACATACTCCATATTATCTTTCAAGTTCAAGGCACTTAAATATCTTCCTTAACATAAAATGTAAAACACAACTTTTAAAGTGTTAGGAAAATGTACCATGCTAATTTCAAATGTGTTAGCATTTGCCTCTCATTTGTGAGAAAGTGATTTCTGCTGAATGCTAACCATCACAGTTCTTGAAAACAAGCTGCCCCTTTCCTGTGAGTGCAAGTCTAACAGAGCAAGAGCAACACGAATTAAATCTCTGTGAAAAATTCCTGTGTACAGACAGACTCATGGTGTGATTGTAGGCACAAAACAGTATTTCTGGGTGATACCAGTACACCTTAACTTATGGTGAAGACATACTCCATAATATCTTTCAAGTTCAAGGCACTTAAATATCTTCCTTAACATAAAATGTAAAACACAACTTTAAAAGTGGAAGGAAAACTTACCATGCTATTTTCAAATGTGTTTGCATTTGCCTCTCATTTGTGAGAAAGTGATTTCTGCTGAATGCTAACCATCACGGTTCTTGAAAACAAGCTGCCCCTTTTCTGCGAGTGCAAGGCTAACAGAGCAAGAGCAACACAAATTAAATCTCTGAGAAGAATTCCTGTGTGCAGACAGACTCATGGTGTGATTCTACACAAAACATTATTTCTGGGTGATACCAGTACACCTTAACGTATGGTGAAGACATACTCCATAATATCGTTCAAGTTCAAGGCACTTAAATATCTTCCTTAACATAAAATGTAAAACACAACTTTTAGGGTGGAAGGAAAACGTACCATGCTAATTTCAAATGTGTTCGCATTTGCCTCTCATTTGTGAGAAAGTGATTTCTGGTAAATGCTAACCATCACAGTTCAATAAAACAAACTGCCCCTTTCCTGCGAGTGCAAGTCTAACAGAGCAAGAGCAACACAGATTAAATCTCTGAGAAAAATTCCTGTGTGCACACAGACTCATGGTGTGATTCTAGGCACAAAACAGTATCCCTGGGTGATACCAGTACACCTTAACTTATGGTGAAGACATACTCCATAATATCTGACATGTTCAAGGCAGTTAAATATCTTCCTTAACACAAAATGTAAAACACTACTTTTAAAGTGGTAGGAAAATGTACCATGCTAATTTCAAATGTGTTAGCATTTGCCCCTCATTTGTGACAAAGTGATTTCTGCTGAATGCTAACCATCACAGTTCTTGAAAACAAGCTGCCCCTTTCCTGCGAGTGCAATTCTAACAGAGCAAGAGCAACACAAATTAAATCTCTGTGAAAAATTCCTGTGTACAGACAGATTCATGGTGTGATTCTAGGCACAAAACAGTATTTCTGGGTGATACCAGTACACCTTAACTTATGGTGAAGACATACTCCATAATATCTTTCAAGCTCAAGGCACTTAAATAGCTTCCTTAACATAAAATGTAAAACACAACTTTAAAAGTGGAAGAAAAATGTACCGTGCTATTTTCAAATGTGTTTGCATTTGCCTCTCATTTGTGAGAAAGTGATTTCTGCTGAATGCTAACCATCACAGTTCTTGAAAACAAGCTGCCCCTTTCCTGCGAGTGCAAGTCTAACAGAGCAAGAGCAACACGAATTAAATCTCTGTGAAAAATTCCTGTGTACAGACAGACTCATGGTGTGATTCTAGGCACAACATAATATTTCTGGGTGATACCAGTATACCTTAACTTATGGTGAAGACATACTCCATAATATCTTTCAAGTTCAAGGCACTTAAATATCTTCCTTAACATAAAATGTAAAACACAACTTTTAAAGTGGTAGGAAAATGTACCATGCTAATTTCAAATGTGTTAGCATTTGCCTCTCATTTGTGAGAAAGTGATTTCTGCTGAATGCTAACAATCACAGTTCTTGAAAACAAGCTGCCCCTTTCCTGCGAGTGCAAGTCTAACAGAGCAAAAGCAACACGAATTAAATCTCTGTGAAAAATTCCTGTGTACAGACAGACTCATGGTGTGATTCTAGGCACAACATATTATTTCTGGGTGATACCAGTACACCTTAACTTATGGTGCAGACATACTCCATAATATCTTTCAAGTTCAAGGCACTAAAATATCTTCCTTAACATAAAATGTAAAACACAACTTTTAAAGTGGTAGGAAAATAAGCCATGCTATTTTCAAATGTGTTTGCATTTGCCTCTCATTTGTGAGAAAGTGATTTCTGCTGAATGCTAACCATCACAGTTCTTGAAAACAAGCTGCCCCTTTCCTGCGAGTGCAAGTCTAACAGAGCAAGAGCAACACGAATTAAATCTCTGTGAAAAATTCCTGTGTACAGACAGACTCATGGTGTGATTCTAGGCACAACATAATATTTCTGGGTGATACCAGTATACCTTAACTTATGGTGAAGACATACTCCATAATATCTTTCAAGTTCAAGGCACTTAAATATCTTCCTTAACATAAAATGTAAAACACAACTTTTAAAGTGGTAGGAAAATGTACCATGCTAATTTCAAATGTGTTAGCATTTGCCTCTCATTTGTGAGAAAGTGATTTCTGCTGAATGCTAACAATCACAGTTCTTGAAAACAAGCTGCCCCTTTCCTGCGAGTGCAAGTCTAACAGAGCAAAAGCAACACAAATTAAATCCCTGTGAAAAATTCCTGTGTACAGACAGACTCATGGTGTGATTCTAGGCACAACATATTATTTCTGGGTGATACCAGTACACCTTAACTTATGGTGCAGACATACTCCATAATATCTTTCAAGTTCAAGGCACTAAAATATCTTCCTTAACATAAAATGTAAAACACAACTTTTAAAGTGGTAGGAAAATAAGCCATGCTATTTTCAAATGTGTTTGCATTTGCCTCTCATTTGTGAGAAAGTGATTTCTACTGAATGCTAACCATCACAGTTCTTGAAAACAAGCTGCCCCTTTCCTGCGAGTGCAAGTCTAACAGAGCAAGAGCAACACGAATTAAATCTCTGTGAAAAATTCCTGTGTACAGACAGACTCATGGTGTGATTCCAGGCACAAAACAGTATTTCTGGGTGATACCAGTACACCTTAACTTATGGTGAAGACATACTCCATAATATCTTTCAAGTTCAAGGCACTTAAATATCTTCCTTAACATAAAATGTAAAACACAACTTTTAAAGTGGTAGGAAAATGTACCATGCTAATTTCAAATGTGTTAGCATTTGCCTCTCATTTGTGAGAAAGTGATTTCTGCTGAATGCTAACCATCACAGTTCTTGAAAACAAGCTGCCCCTTTCCTGCGAGTGCAAGTCTAACAGAGCAAGAGCAACACAAATTAAATCTCTGTGAAAAATTCCTGTGTACAGACAGACTCATGGTGTGATTGTAGGCACAAAACAGTATTTCTGGGTGATACCAGTACACCTTAACTTATGGTGAAGACATACTCCATAATATCTTTCAAGTTCAAGGCACTTAAATATCTTCCTTAACATAAAATGTAAAACACAACTTTAAAAGTGGAAGGAAAACTTACCATGCTATTTTCAAATGTGTTTGCATTTGCCTCTCATTTGTGAGAAAGTGATTTCTGCTGAATGCTAACCATCACGGTCTTGAAAACAAGCTGCCCCTTTCCTGCGAGTGCAAGGCTAACAGAGCAAGAGCAACACAAATTAAATCTCTGAGAAGAATTCCTGTGTGCAGACAGACTCATGGTGTGATTCTACACAAAACATTATTTCTGGGTGATACCAGTACACCTTAACGTATGGTGAAGACATACTCCATAATATCGTTCAAGTTCAAGGCACTTAAATATCTTCCTTAACATAAAATGTAAAACACAACTTTTAGGGTGGAAGGAAAACGTACCATGCTAATTTCAAATGTGTTCGCATTTGCCTCTCATTTGTGAGAAAGTGATTTCTGGTAAATGCTAACCATCACAGTTCAAGAAAACAAGCTGCCCCTTTCCTGCGAGTGCAAGTCTAACAGAGCAAGCGCAACACGGATTAAATCTCTGAGAAAAATTCCTGTGTGCACACAGACTCATGGTGTGATTCTACGCACAAAACAGTATCCCTGGGTGATACCAGTACACCTTAACTTATGGTGAAGACATACTCCATAATATCTGACATGTTCAAGGCAGTTAAATATCTTCCTTAACATAAAATGTAAAACACTACTTTTAAAGTGGTAGGAAAATGTACCATGCTAATTTCAAATGTGTTAGCATTTGCCCCTCATTTGTGACAAAGTGATTTCTGCTGAATGATAACCATCACAGTTCTTGAAAACAAGCTGCCCCTTTCCTGCGAGTGCAAGTCTAACAGAGCAAGAGCAACACAAATTAAATCTCTGTGAAAAATTCCTGTGTACAGACAGATTCATGGTGTGATTCTAGGCACAAAACAGTATTTCTGGGTGATACCAGTACACCTTAACTTATGGTGAAGACATACTCCATAATATCTTTCAAGCTCAAGGCACTTAAATAGCTTCCTTAACATAAAATGTAAAACACAACTTTTAAAGTGGTAGGAAAATGTACCATGCTAATTTCAAATGTGTTAGCATTTGCCTCTCATTTGTGAGAAAGTGATTTCTGCTGAATGCTAACCATCACAGTTCTTGAAAACAAGCTGCCCCTTTCCTGCGAGTGCAAGTCTAACAGAGCAAGAGCAACACAAATTAAATCTCTGTGAAAAATTCCTGTGTACAGACAGACTCATGGTGTGATTCTAGGCACAACATAATATTTCTGGGTGATACCAGTATACCTTAACTTATGGTGAAGACATACTCCATAATATCTTTCAAGTTCAAGGCACTTAAATATCTTCCTTAACATAAAATGTAAAACACAACTTTTAAAGTGGTAGGAAAATGTACCATGCTAATTTCAAATGTGTTAGCATTTGCCTCTCATTTGTGAGAAAGTGATTTCTGCTGAATGCTAACAATCACAGTTCTTGAAAACAAGCTGCCCCTTTCCTGCGAGTGCAAGTCTAACAGAGCAAAAGCAACACGAATTAAATCTCTGTGAAAAATTCCTGTGTACAGACAGACTCATGGTGTGATTCTAGGCACAACATATTATTTCTGGGTGATACCAGTACACCTTAACTTATGGTGCAGACATACTCCATAATATCTTTCAAGTTCAAGGCACTAAAATATCTTCCTTAACATAAAATGTAAAACACAACTTTTAAAGTGGTAGGAAAATAAGCCATGCTATTTTCAAATGTGTTTGCATTTGCCTCTCATTTGTGAGAAAGTGATTTCTACTGAATGCTAACCATCACAGTTCTTGAAAACAAGCTGCCCCTTTCCTGCGAGTGCAAGTCTAACAGAGCAAGAGCAACACGAATTAAATCTCTGTGAAAAATTCCTGTGTACAGACAGACTCATGGTGTGATTCCAGGCACAAAACAGTATTTCTGGGTGATACCAGTACACCTTAACTTATGGTGAAGACATACTCCATAATATCTTTCAAGTTCAAGGCACTTAAATATCTTCCTTAACATAAAATGTAAAACACAACTTTTAAAGTGGTAGGAAAATGTACCATGCTAATTTCAAATGTGTTAGCATTTGCCTCTCATTTGTGAGAAAGTGATTTCTGCTGAATGCTAACCATCACAGTTCTTGAAAACAAGCTGCCCCTTTCCTGCGAGTGCAAGTCTAACAGAGCAAGAGCAACACAAATTAAATCTCTGTGAAAAATTCCTGTGTACAGACAGACTCATGGTGTGATTGTAGGCACAAAACAGTATTTCTGGGTGATACCAGTACACCTTAACTTATGGTGAAGACATACTCCATAATATCTTTCAAGTTCAAGGCACTTAAATATCTTCCTTAACATAAAATGTAAAACACAACTTTAAAAGTGGAAGGAAAACTTACCATGCTATTTTCAAATGTGTTTGCATTTGCCTCTCATTTGTGAGAAAGTGATTTCTGCTGAATGCTAACCATCACGGTCTTGAAAACAAGCTGCCCCTTTCCTGCGAGTGCAAGGCTAACAGAGCAAGAGCAACACAAATTAAATCTCTGAGAAGAATTCCTGTGTGCAGACAGACTCATGGTGTGATTCTACACAAAACATTATTTCTGGGTGATACCAGTACACCTTAACGTATGGTGAAGACATACTCCATAATATCGTTCAAGTTCAAGGCACTTAAATATCTTCCTTAACATAAAATGTAAAACACAACTTTTAGGGTGGAAGGAAAACGTACCATGCTAATTTCAAATGTGTTCGCATTTGCCTCTCATTTGTGAGAAAGTGATTTCTGGTAAATGCTAACCATCACAGTTCAAGAAAACAAGCTGCCCCTTTCCTGCGAGTGCAAGTCTAACAGAGCAAGCGCAACACGGATTAAATCTCTGAGAAAAATTCCTGTGTGCACACAGACTCATGGTGTGATTCTAGGCACAAAACAGTATCCCTGGGTGATACCAGTACACCTTAACTTATGGTGAAGACATACTCCATAATATCTGACATGTTCAAGGCAGTTAAATATCTTCCTTAACATAAAATGTAAAACACTACTTTTAAAGTGGTAGGAAAATGTACCATGCTAATTTCAAATGTGTTAGCATTTGCCCCTCATTTGTGACAAAGTGATTTCTGCTGAATGCTAACCATCACAGTTCTTGAAAACAAGCTGCCCCTTTCCTGCGAGTGCAAGTCTAACAGAGCAAGAGCAACACAAATTAAATCTCTGTGAAAAATTCCTGTGTACAGACAGACTCATGGTGTGATTGTAGGCACAAAACAGTATTTCTGGGTGATACCAGTACACCTTAACTTATGGTGAAGACATACTCCATAATATCTTTCAAGTTCAAGGCACTTAAATATCTTCCTTAACATAAAATGTAAAACACAACTTTAAAAGTGGAAGGAAAACTTACCATGCTATTTTCAAATGTGTTTGCATTTGCCTCTCATTTGTGAGAAAGTGATTTCTGCTGAATGCTAACCATCACGGTCTTGAAAACAAGCTGCCCCTTTCCTGCGAGTGCAAGGCTAACAGAGCAAGAGCAACACAAATTAAATCTCTGAGAAGAATTCCTGTGTGCAGACAGACTCATGGTGTGATTCTACACAAAACATTATTTCTGGGTGATACCAGTACACCTTAACGTATGGTGAAGACATACTCCATAATATCGTTCAAGTTCAAGGCACTTAAATATCTTCCTTAACATAAAATGTAAAACACAACTTTTAGGGTGGAAGGAAAACGTACCATGCTAATTTCAAATGTGTTCGCATTTGCCTCTCATTTGTGAGAAAGTGATTTCTGGTAAATGCTAACCATCACAGTTCAAGAAAACAAGCTGCCCCTTTCCTGCGAGTGCAAGTCTAACAGAGCAAGCGCAACACGGATTAAATCTCTGAGAAAAATTCCTGTGTGCACACAGACTCATGGTGTGATTCTAGGCACAAAACAGTATCCCTGGGTGATACCAGTACACCTTAACTTATGGTGAAGACATACTCCATAATATCTGACATGTTCAAGGCAGTTAAATATCTTCCTTAACATAAAATGTAAAACACTACTTTTAAAGTGGTAGGAAAATGTACCATGCTAATTTCAAATGTGTTAGCATTTGCCCCTCATTTGTGACAAAGTGATTTCTGCTGAATGATAACCATCACAGTTCTTGAAAACAAGCTGCCCCTTTCCTGCGAGTGCAAGTCTAACAGAGCAAGAGCAACACAAATTAAATCTCTGTGAAAAATTCCTGTGTACAGACAGATTCATGGTGTGATTCTAGGCACAAAACAGTATTTCTGGGTGATACCAGTACACCTTAACTTATGGTGAAGACATACTCCATAATATCTTTCAAGCTCAAGGCACTTAAATAGCTTCCTTAACATAAAATGTAAAACACAACTTTTAAAGTGGTAGGAAAATGTACCATGCTAATTTCAAATGTGTTAGCATTTACCTCTCATTTGTGAGAAAGTGATTTCTGATGAATGCTAACCATCACGGTTCTTGAAAACAAGCTGCCCCTTTTCTGCGAGTGCAAGGCTAACAGAGCAAGAGCAACACAAATTAAATCTCTGAGAAGAATTCCTGTGTGCAGACAGACTCATGGTGTGATTCTACACAAAACATTTTTTCTGGGTGATACCAGTACACCTTAACGTATGGTGAAGACATACTCCATAATATCGTTCAAGTTCAAGGCACTTAAATATCTTCCTTAACATAAAATGTAAAACACAACTTTTAGGGTGGAAGGAAAACGTACCATGCTAATTTCAAATGTGTTCGCATTTGCCTCTCATTTGTGAGAAAGTGATTTCTGGTAAATGCTAACCATCACAGTTCAAGAAAACAAGCTGCCCCTTTCCTGCGAGTGCAAGTCTAACAGAGCAAGCGCAACACGGATTAAATCTCTGAGAAAAATTCCTGTGTGCACACAGACTCATGGTGTGATTCTAGGCACAAAACAGTATCCCTGGGTGATACCAGTACACCTTAACTTATGGTGAAGACATACTCCATAATATCTGACATGTTCAAGGCAGTTAAATATCTTCCTTAACATAAAATGTAAAACACTACTTTTAAAGTGGTAGGAAAATGTACCATGCTAATTTCAAATGTGTTAGCATTTGCCCCTCATTTGTGACAAAGTGATTTCTGCTGAATGATAACCATCACAGTTCTTGAAAACAAGCTGCCCCTTTCCTGCGAGTGCAAGTCTAACAGAGCAAGAGCAACACAAATTAAATCTCTGTGAATAATTCCTGTGTACAGACAGATTCATGGTGTGATTCTAGGCACAAAACAGTATTTCTGGGTGATACCAGTACACCTTAACTTATGGTGAAGACATACTCCATAATATCTTTCAAGCTCAAGGCACTTAAATAGCTTCCTTAACATAAAATGTAAAACACAACTTTTAAAGTGGTAGGAAAATGTACCATGCTAATTTCAAATGTGTTAGCATTTGCCTCTCATTTGTGAGAAAGTGATTTCTGCTGAATGCTAACCATCACAGTTCTTGAAAACAAGCTGCCTCTTTCCTGCGAGTGCAAGTCTAACAGAGCAAGAGCAACACGAATTAAATCTCTGTGAAAAATTCCTGTGTACAGACAGACTCATGGTGTGATTCTAGGCACAACATAATATTTCTGGGTGATACCAGTATACCTTAACTTATGGTGAAGACATACTCCATAATATCTTTCAAGTTCAAGGCACTTAAATATCTTCCTTAACATAAAATGTAAAACACAACTTTTAAAGTGGTAGGAAAATGTACCATGCTAATTTCAAATGTGTTAGCATTTGCCTCTCATTTGTGAGAAAGTGATTTCTGCTGAATGCTAACAATCACAGTTCTTGAAAACAAGCTGCCCCTTTCCTGCGAGTGCAAGTCTAACAGAGCAAAAGCAACACGAATTAAATCTCTGTGAAAAATTCCTGTGTACAGACAGACTCATGGTGTGATTCTAGGCACAACATAATATTTCTGGGTGATACCAGTACACCTTAACTTATGGGCAGACATACTCCATAATATCTTTCAAGTTCAAGGCACTAAAATATCTTCCTTAACATAAAATGTAAAACACAACTTTTAAAGTGGTAGGAAAATAAGCCATGCTATTTTCAAATGTGTTTGCATTTGCCTCTCATTTGTGAGAAAGTGATTTCTACTGAATGCTAACCATCACAGTTCTTGAAAACAAGCTGCCCCTTTCCTGCGAGTGCAAGTCTAACAGAGCAAGAGCAACACAAATTAAATCTCTGTGAAAAATTCCTGTGTACAGACAGACTCATGGTGTGATTCCAGGCACAAAACAGTATTTCTGGGTGATACCAGTACACCTTAACTTATGGTGAAGACATACTCCATAATATCTTTCAAGTTCAAGGCACTTAAATATCTTCCTTAACATAAAATGTAAAACACAACTTTTAAAGTGGTAGGAAAATGTACCATGCTAATTTCAAATGTGTTAGCATTTGCCTCTCATTTGTGAGAAAGTGATTTCTGCTGAATGCTAACTGTTGGACAGGCCACACGAAGGGCTCGCTCCCTCCCCGCATGACAGGGGCCCAGCCCCCACCGGCTCCCCCGGCCGGGTCAAGCCGCCATCTTGGGCCCTGCACCACGAGGCCGCGTGGCCTCCACCCGACCCTAACCCTGGGCCTGGCCGGCCCCGACATCCCGGCACCACCATCCACCCAGGAGGTGAGCGGACCACTTGGCAGGTCAATGGGAGAACCAAGCGTCAAGGGCTCTTCCCCCGCCAGGTGCCGATCGCCTCCAGCTCCCCCAGGCGCTGGCTCCACCTCCTGCTGGGTGTCTGGACACCTTCATCCCGGGCCCTCCGACCTCCAAGTGCGAGGGTCCGGACATCAAAGGGCGCCTGCCCTATAACTGGGGCAGCTCCGGAGCAGGAAGGCAGTTGTATCCTGGAGTCGAGAGACACCGAGAGAACTCAGCCTTGACGGACTACTGGCGCTGCCATAGCCCTATCTTGCGAACTATCATCCTGCCTGCTGGCGCTGCCGCGGCCTTCTGCAACATCCATCCTCGTCGGGACCTGCTGGCGCTGCCGCGGCCCGTTGTATCGACCATCCTCACCGGGACCTGCTGGCGCTGCCGCGGCCCGTTGTAACGACCACCCTCACCGGGACCTGCTGGCGCTGCCGCGGACCGTGTACCGACCATCTCTACCGGGACTTGCTGGCGCTGCCGCGGCCCGTACCAGCTAAACCACCACGCTCGAGGATTGTGAGCTAATCATCATTTCATCCGAACTACCAGACTGGTAAACAGACTGTCCCGCTACCCTTTCCCTATCCTGAGAGACTAAAATCGAGGGGACCCCTGAGTCCAGACCTCCTTTTACTATTTCATCGTACCTTAAGAAGTGCATATAAAGAACGCTAACTCTTCTCCTTGTGTGGTGTCTGTCTGTGGGGGGGGAAGTTATTTATCTGTACGATCGCTGGAGACGGCTCTCCCCGGAGACCTCTCCCCTTGTCCTCGGCCGACCCTCCCGGTCCGTCTAACATTGGTGGCCAGCGGCGCGATCCAAATCAACGCGTAATCGTACAGAGAGTAGCTCACCCCACGACAAAACCACGATGTCAGCCAAAGATAGCGGTTCCACTGAAAGATTCCAAATGGATAAGTTGGAAGAATACAACCACCACGAACTAAAAGAATTCTGCATGGAACTAGGCATTGCTACCACCGGCCTGAGTACAAAAGATGATTTGAAGCGCGCCCTTGAGTCGTGGACAGAAACTGGGATCGCCGGGCCCTCCGACCGAAACAGTGTCACACCGGAGGGGAACGCCACGGCTCCCGAGGAGCGGGGAACGGGCCTCTCGCAGGAGGAGATCCAGGAAAGAGAAAGAACCAGATTACACGAGTTGGAAATGGCACGACTCAAGATGGACGGTGAACTCAAGTTAGCCGAGCAGAAACTAAATCTAGAGCATATGCGGCTCCGAGAAGAACGAGAAGAAAAGCAGAGACAGAGAGAGCTTGAGGAAAAGAGAATAACACTCGAACACGAGCGCAAACTGGCGGAAATAGAACTTCGGAAACAGAATAAAGAACCGGGGGTGCCTGAGCGACCGCACACCCCGGGGCCAACCGAGAAAAAAGTCCACATCCCCAAGGATGTTGTCCGAGAGTATGTCCGAGAAGACGACATACAACAGTGGTTCAAAGCCTACGAGATCGCCATGACCTCCCACCGGATCGACCGGAGTGATTGGGGAGCCGGACTATGGGGGAGGTTCGTCAACGAAGGTCGCGATGCCCTGCTGCAGCTCCCAGATCACCAAATGTCGTCCTACGACCACATGAAGGCTGCCCTCCTCACCCGCTACGGCCTCACACCCGAGAGGTTCAGAGATTGCACCCGGATCCCGGGTACAACTTGGGTGGAGTACGTTAACTATTTCAGCCGAGCCTTCGAGGGTTGGATCAAGGGGAGCCATGTCACGACCTACGAACAACTCTTTAACCTTATGGTATGGGAGCACCTGTCGAACAACTGTTTCGTCGAGCTCAGGCAGCACCTCCTCGACAGTAAATTGACTGACCCCCGGCAGCTCGCCGCCGAAGCTGACCGATGGGAAAGCACCCGAGTGGGCCGGAGAGGGCCACACGAGCAGAACCGAAGCAACCAAGGCCAGCACCGTCCTCGAGGAGGAGGAGGCCAGGGCCGAGGGAGAGACACCATCCCGGCAACGCCCGTGGCCAGCACCCCGCCCCCGGCCGGCCGGGGCAACCCCCCGATGCGTCCGGGGTTCCGAGCCAACGTCACGTGCCACCGATGCCAGCGAGTCGGCCACTACGCCAATGACCCGAGCTGCCCGCAGAACCAAACACCAAGGCCCCGCCAGGTAGCTGCCGCCGCCCTGGGGGAAGAACGACTATCAGAGGAACAGGAAGAATATGAGCCGGCCCGGCCAGAGTGGGAACCGGCCGCCATGGTTCTAGCGTGCCTCGGGGGAAAAGACATGGTCCCGCGGGCTCCCCTACCCGCCAACACCCGGAAATACGGTCAGTGGGTGACCATTAATGGGCGTCGGGCCGAGGCCTTACGTGACACGGGCGCCAGTGTGACGGCCGTCCGCTGTCACCTGGTGAAGCCCGAGCAGATCCTGCCGAACATCCTCTGCCCCGTCCGCTCAGCCGACAATTCCGAAAGTCTGTGTCAAATGGCCTGCGTCCCATTCGAATGGGGAGGGGTCTCCGGCCTGTTGAAGGTGACGGTCCGGGATGATGCCCCCGTGGACTGCCTCCTGGGGAATGACCTCGAGAGTTCCCCGTGGGCCACCGTCGAGAGAAGAGAGCACCTGGGGATGCTGGGCCTCCCGGACTGGGCCTGCATAACCACCCGGTCCATGGCCGCCCGTGCTGTCCCCCGATCAGAAGAACCGGAATGGCCAGCACCTCCACCCCCGGTCGCCCCAGTAGAGGACAACGACGAGGCCAACCCCCCAGAACCAACGGCCGAAGGAGTCACGCAACCCCAGGACCTTCCCGGCCTGGCTCAGTGGCGTCAAGAAGGGGGGCCCACCCAAGAACAGTTCCGCCAGGAGCAAAAGACCTGCCCCGCCCTCGAGGGACTCCGACAGCAAGCCAGCGCCCAGAGCGCAGGGGACGCCACCGGAACTCATTGGGTCTATTGGGATAACGACCTGCTATACAGCGAACAGAGAATCGCGGAGCTAGGGGCCGGTCGGGTGCTGGTGGTACCTCTCCACTTCAGAGACTTCCTACTCAACCTGGCCCACGATGTCCCCCTGGCTGGACACCTGGGCCAGGACAAGACTTACAGTCGCCTAGTGACCCACTTTTTCTGGCCGAAAATGAGGAACGACGTCCTGAACCACTGCCGGTCCTGCCCCACGTGCCAAGCCAGCGGGAAGAGTGGCCGTAAGCTGAAAGCCCCTCTGCAACCCTTCCCTGTGGTCACCACCCCGTTCGAGAGGGTAGGAATAGACATTGTGGGGCCCCTGGACCCCCGCACGGCACAAGGACACAGGTTCATCCTGGTACTGGTGGACCACGCCACCCGCTACCCCGAGGCGGTGCCCCTACGAACCGTGACAGCTCCGGTGGTTGGCCGGGCCCTAATGGGGATCTTCTCCCGGGTGGGCTTCCCCCGAGAAGTCGTCAGCGACCGAGGCACGAACTTCATCTCCAAATACATGAAGTCCCTCTGGCAACAATGCGGGGTCACCTACAGATTCACGACCCCCTATCACCCCCAAGGGAACGGACTAGTGGAGCGTTTCAACCGCACTCTCAAGGGGATGATTGGGGGATTGGAAGAGCCCCTCCGTCGCCAGTGGGATGTACTACTCCCGTGCCTCCTCTTCGCCTACCGAGAAGTTCCCCAGAAGTCCCTCGGCTTTAGCCCTTTCGAACTCCTGTACGGGCACCCTGTGCGAGGGCCCCTCAGCCTAGTCAGGGAAGGTTGGGAGTTGGCCCCCCTAAAGACCCCTCCAGACGTCTTCAAATACCTCCTGGCCCTACGCAATCAGACCCGGCGCTTCAGGGAGATGGCCAAGGCGAACCTCGAGGCCAGCCAGGAAGACATGAAGAGATGGTATGATCACAATGCCTCCTCTGTCGAGTTCGAGCCTGGTCAACAAGTGTGGGTGATGTCCCCCACCGAACCATGTGCCTTGCAAGATAAGTGGACGGGGCCCTTCAAGGTGGTCGAGCGCAAAAGCCCCGTCACTTACCTCATCGACATGGGGACCTCCCGGAACCCCCTTCGGGTCCTCCACACCAACAGACTCAAACCACACTTTGTGCGTTCAGAACTCAGCCTCCTGATGGCTACGGACAGTGGGGCAGAGGAAGACTCCGAACCCCTCCCGGATCTCCTGAAGACTCAGGAGAATGACGGTTCCGTGGACGGGGTCCGGCTCTCCGATGCCCTCACCCCGGAGCAACGCCAGGGCTGCCGGAACCTCCTGCTGCGGTTCGCTACCCTGTTCTCCCTCACCCCCGGGGTCACCCCTTGGTGTTTGCACGACGTGGACACCGGGGACAGTCCCCCTATCCGACACCGGGCCTACCGCGTACCAGATCGGGTACGGGCCTGCATACAAGAGGAAGTGGCCAAAATGCTCACGATCGGGGTCATCGAGCCCTCGGACAGTCCCTGGGCCAGTCCGGTTGTATTAGTCCCCAAGGCCGCTGCCCCCGGCACCACACCTGAACTGAGATTCTGCGTCGACTACCGGGGCTTGAACGCTGTCACCCGGACCGACGCTCATCCTATCCCCCGAGCGGACGAATTGATCGACCGGCTGGGGGCCGCCCGCTACCTCAGTATCTTCGACCTAACAGCGGGCTACTGGCAGATCGGTCTCACACCCCGGGCTCAGGAACGGTCAGCCTTCTCTACCCCCGATGGCCACTACCAATTCTGGGTCATGCCCTTCGGCATGAAGAACGCCCCCGCCACGTTTCAACGCCTTGTGAACCAGGTCCTGGCGGGGCTCGAAGAGTTCAGCGCTGCCTACCTGGACGATATCGCTGTATACAGCCGCCACTGGTCCGACCACCTCCTCCACCTCCAAGAAGTCCTACAGGCCCTCCAGCGGGCCGGCCTCACAATTAAGGCCGGCAAATGCCAAATTGGCCAAGGGTCCGTGACCTACCTTGGGCACCAAGTGGGAAGCGGGCTGGTGGCCCCTCTGCAACTTAAGATTGCTGCCATCCAGTCCTGGCAGCCCCCCGTCACCCAGACCGAGGTCCGAGCCTTCTTAGGGCTCACCGGCTACTACCGGCGGTTCGTGAAGGACTACGGCAGCATCGTGGGGCCCCTCACGGGTCTCACGTCCAAAAACCAACCAAAGCGGATTAACTGGACCCCCGATTGTCAAGCGGCCTTCGAGAAGCTGAAGGCCGCCCTGTGCACCGCCCCTGTGCTCCAGGCCCCCGATTACGGTCGGGAATTCGTGGTACAGACAGACGCCTCCGACCACAGCATCGGAGCGGTTCTTTCCCAATTGAACCCCGAAGGTCATGACCAGCCGGTGGCCTTCATCAGTCGACGTCTCCTGGCCCGAGAACAGCGCTGGAGCACCATCGAGCGGGAGGCCTTCGCAGTGGTGTGGGCCCTCAAAAAGCTCCGGCCCTATCTCTTCGGTACCCACTTCCGGGTACAAACCGACCATCGACCCCTGCAGTGGCTGATGCAGATGCGGGGGGAGAACCCAAAACTATTGCGCTGGTCCATTTCCCTGCAGGGAATGGACTTCACCGTGGAGCACCGACCGGGCCAAGACCACGCCAACGCAGATGGCCTGTCACGCTTTTTCCGCCTCGACGAGGAGAGTCCCCAAGAAGATGGGTGACTCTCCCCGCCTTCAGCTGGGGGGGACGCATGTTGGACAGGCCACACGAAGGGCTCGCTCCCTCCCCGCATGACAGGGCCCCAGCCCCCACCGGCTCCCCCGGCCGGGTCAAGCCGCCATCTTGGGCCCTGCACCACGAGGCCACGTGGCCTCCACCCGACCCTAACCCTGGGCCTGGCCGGCCCCGACATCCCGGCACCACCATCCACCCAGGAGGTGAGCGGACCACTTGGCAGGTCAATGGGAGAACGAAGCGTCAAGGGCTCTTCCCCCGCCAGGTGCCGATCGCCTCCAGCTCCCCCAGGCGCTGGCTCCACCCCTGCTGGGTGTCTGGACACCTTCATCCCGGGCCCTCCGACCTCCAAGTGCGAGGGTCCGGACATCAAAGGGCGCCTGCCCTATAACTGGGGCAGCTCCGGAGCAGGAAGGCAGTTGTATCCTGGAGTCGAGAGACACCGAGAGAACTCAGCCTTGACGGACTACTGGCGCTGCCGTAGCACTATCTTGCGAACTATCGTCCTGCCTGCTGGCGCTGCCGCGGCCTTCTGCAACATCCATCCTCGTCGGGACCTGCTGGCGCTGCCGCGGCCCGTTGTATCGACCATCCTCACCGGGACCTGCTGGCGCTGCCGCGGCCCGTTGTAACGACCACCCTCACCGGGACCTGCTGGCGCTGCCGCGGACCGTGTACCGACCATCTCTACCGGGACCTGCTGGCGCTGCCGCGGCCCGTACCAGCTAAACCACCAAGCTCGAGGATTGTGAGCTAATCATCATTTCATCCGAACTACCAGACTGGTAAACAGACTGTCCCGCTACCCTTTCCCTATCCTGAGAGACTAAAATCGAGGGGACCCCTGAGTCCAGACCTCCTTGTACTATTTCATCGTACCTTAAGAAGTGCATATAAAGAACGCTAACTCTTCTCCTTGTGTGGTGTCTGTCTGTGGGGGGGGAAGTTATTTATCTGTACGATCGCTGGAGACGGCTCTCCCCGGAGACCTCTCCCCTTGTCCTCGGCCGACCCTCCCGGTCCGTCTAACACTAACCATCACAGTTCTTGAAAACAAGCTGCCCCTTTCCTGCGAGTGCAAGTCTAACAGAGCAAGAGCAACACAAATTAAATCTCTGTGAAAAATTCCTGTGTACAGACAGACTCATGGTGTGATTCTAGGCACAAAACAGTATTTCTGGGTGATACCAGTACACCTTAACTTATGGTGAAAACATACTCCATATTATCTTTCAAGTTCAAGGCACTTAAATATCTTCCTTAACATAAAATGTAAAACACAACTTTTAAAGTGTTAGGAAAATGTACCATGCTAATTTCAAATGTGTTAGCATTTGCCTCTCATTTGTGAGAAAGTGATTTCTGCTGAATGCTAACCATCACAGTTCTTGAAAACAAGCTGCCCCTTTCCTGCGAGTGCAAGTCTAACAGAGCAAGAGCAACACAAATTAAATCTCTGTGAAAAATTCCTGTGTACAGACAGACTCATGGTGTGATTGTAGGCACAAAACAGTATTTCTGGGTGATACCAGTACACCTTAACTTATGGTGAAGACATACTCCATAATATCTTTCAAGTTCAAGGCACTTAAATATCTTCCTTAACATAAAATGTAAAACACAACTTTAAAAGTGGAAGGAAAACTTACCATGCTATTTTCAAATGTGTATGCATTTGCCTCTCATTTGTGAGAAAGTGATTTCTGCTGAATGCTAACCATCACGGTTCTTGAAAACAAGCTGCCCCTTTTCTGCGAGTGCAAGGCTAACAGAGCAAGAGCAACACAAATTAAATCTCTGAGAAGAATTCCTGTGTGCAGACAGACTCATGGTGTGATTCTACACAAAACATTATTTCTGGGTGATACCAGTACACCTTAACGTATGGTGAAGACATACTCCATAATATCGTTCAAGTTCAAGGCACTTAAATATCTTCCTTAACATAAAATGTAAAACACAACTTTTAGGGTGGAAGGAAAACGTACCATGCTAATTTCAAATGTGTTCGCATTTGCCTCTCATTTGTGAGAAAGTGATTTCTGGTAAATGCTAACCACCACAGTTCAAGAAAACAAGCTGCCCCTTTCCTGCGAGTGCAAGTCTAACAGAGCAAGAGCAACACAGATTAAATCTCTGAGAAAAATTCCTGTGTGCACACAGACTCATGGTGCGATTCTAGGCACAAAACAGTATCCCTGGGTGATACCAGTACACCTTAACTTATGGTGAAGACATACTCCATAATATCTGACATGTTCAAGGCAGTTAAATATCTTCCTTAACATAAAATGTAAAACACTACTTTTAAAGTGGTAGGAAAATGTACCATGCTAATTTCAAATGTGTTAGCATTTGCCCCTCATTTGTGACAAAGTGATTTCTGCTGAATGCTAACCATCACGGTTCTTGAAAACAAGCTGCCCCTTTTCTGCGAGTGCAAGGCTAACAGAGCAAGAGCAACACAAATTAAATCTCTGAGAAGAATTCCTGTGTGCAGACAGACTCATGGTGTGATTCTACACAAAACAATATTTCTGGGTGATACCAGTACACCTTAACGTATGGTGAAGACATACTCCATAATATCGTTCAAGTTCAAGGCACTTAAATATCTTCCTTAACATAAAATGTAAAACACAACTTTTAGGGTGGTAGGAAAATGTACCATGCTAATTTCAAATGTATTCGCATTTGCCTCTCATTTGTGAGAAAGTGATTTCTGGTAACTGCTAACCATCACAGTTCAAGAAAACAAGCTGCCCCTTTCCTGCGAGTGCAAGTCTAACAGAGCAAGAGCAACACGGATTAAATCTCTGAGAAGAATTCCTGTGTGCACACAGACTCATGGTGTGATTCTAGGCACAAAACAGTATCCCTGGGTGATACCAGTACACCTCAACTTATGGTGAAGACATACTCCATAATATCTGACATGTTCAAGGCAGTTAAATATCTTCCTTAACATAAAATGTAAAACACTACTTTTAAAGTGGTAGGAAAATGTACCATGCTAATTTCAAATGTGTTAGCATTTGCCCCTCATTTGTGACAAAGTGATTTCTGCTGAATGCTAACCATCACAGTTCTTGAAAACAAGCTGCCCGCTTTCCTGCGAGTGCAAGTCTAACAGAGCAAGAGCAACACAAATTAAATCTCTGTGAAAAATTCCTGTGTACAGACAGATTCATGGTGTGATTCTAGGCACAAAACAGTATTTCTGGGTGATACCAGTACACCTTAACTTATGGTGAAAACATACTCCATATTATCTTTCAAGTTCAAGGCACTTAAATATCTTCCTTAACATAAAATGTAAAACACAACTTTTAAAGTGGTAGGAAAATGTACCATGCTAATTTCAAATGTGTTAGCATTTGCCTCTCATTTGTGAGAAAGTGATTTCTGCTGAATGCTAACAATCACAGTTCTTGAAAACAAGCTGCCCCTTTCCTGCGAGTGCAAGTCTAACAGAGCAAGAGCAACACAAATTAAATCTCTGTGAAAAATTCCTGTGTACAGACAGACTCATGGTGTGATTCCAGGCACAAAACAGTATTTCTGGGTGATACCAGTACACCTTAACTTATGGTGAAGACATACTCCATAATATCTTTCAAGTTCAAGGCACTTAAATATCTTCCTTAACATAAGATGTAAAACACAACTTTTAAAGTGGTATGAAAATGTACCATGCTAATTTCAAATGTGTTAGCATTTGCCTCTCATTTGTGAGACAGTGATTTCTGCTGAATGCTAACCATCACAGTTCTTGAAAACAAGCTGCCCCTTTCCTGCGAGTGCAAGTCTAACAGAGCAAGAGCAGCACAAATTAAATCTCTGTGAAAAATTCCTGTGTGCAGACAGACTCATGGTGTGATTCTAGGCACAAAACAGTATTTCTGGGTGATACCAGTACACCTTAACTTATGGTGAAGACATACTCCATAATATCTTTCAAGTTCAAGGCACTTAAATATCTTCCTTAACATAAAATGTAAAACACAACTTTTAAAGTGGTAGGAAAATGTACCATGCTAATTTCAAATGTGTTAGCATTTACCTCTCATTTGTGAGAAAGTGATTTCTGCTGAATGCTAACCATCACAGTTCTTGAAAACAAGCTGCCCCTTTCCTGCGAGTGCAAGTCTAACAGAGCAAGAGCAACACGAATTAAATCTCTGTGAAAAATTCCTGTGTACAGACAGACTCATGGTGTGATTCTAGGCACAAAACAGTATTTCTGGGTGATACCAGTACACCTTAACTTATGGTGAAAACATACTCCATAATATCTTTCAAGTTCAAGGCACTTAAATATCTTACTTAACATAAAATGTAAAACACAACTTTAAAAGTGGAAGGAAAACTTACCATGCTATTTTCAAATGTGTTGGCATTTGCCTCTCATTTGTGAGAAAGTGATTTCTGCTGAATGCAAACCATCACGGTTCTTGAAAACAAGCTGCCCCTTTCCTGCGAGTGCAAGGCTAACAGAGCAAGAGCAACACAAATTAAATCTCTGAGAAGAATTCCTGTGTGCAGACAGACTCATGGTGTGATTCTACACAAAACATTATTTCTGGGTGATACCAGTACACCTTAACTTATGGTGAAGACATACTCCATAATATCGTTCAAGTTCAAGGCACTTAAATATCTTCCTTAACATAAAATGTAAAACACAACTTTTAAAGTGGTAGGAAAATGTACCATGCTAATTTCAAATGTGTTCGCATTTGCCTCTCATTTGTGAGAAAGTGATTTCTGGTAAATGCTAACCATCACAGTTCAAGAAAACAAGCTGCCCCTTTCCTGCGAGTGCAAGTCTAACAGAGCAAGAGCAACACGGATTAAATCTCTGAGAAGAATTCCTGTGTGCACACAGACTCATGGTGTGATTCTAGGCACAAAACAGTATCCCTGGGTGATACCAGTACACCTTAACTTATGGTGAAGACATACTCCATAATATCTTTCAAGTTCAAGGCACTTAAATATCTTCCTTAACATAAAATGTAAAACACAACTTTAAAAGTGGAAGGAAAACTTACCATGCTATTTTCAAATGTGTTTGCATTTGCCTCTCATTTGTGAGAAAGTGATTTCTGCTGAATGCTAACCATCACGGTTCTTGAAAACAAGCTGCCCCTTTTCTGCGAGTGCAAGGCTAACAGAGCAAGAGCAACACAAATTAAATCTCTGAGAAGAATTCCTGTGTGCAGACAGACTCATGGTGTGATTCTACACAAAACATTATTTCTGGGTGATACCAGTACACCTTAACGTATGGTGAAGACATACTCCATAATATCGTTCAAGTTCAAGGCACTTAAATATCTTCCTTAACATAAAATGTAAAACACAACTTTTAGGGTGGAAGGAAAACGTACCATGCTAATTTCAAATGTGTTCGCATTTGCCTCTCATTTGTGAGAAAGTGATTTCTGGTAAATGCTAACCATCACAACAGTGCATCTGTTGCGCTCGCTTTCATCACTCAGACTTCAGACATTCGTTGGGGCAGATAACCCTAGACCTTTAAACTCATGCACCCAACTTATGTGTTCAGACTACGAAAATAAACAATAACCAGACAGGGAGTCCATTGTTGATACCATGGGAGAATGCAAAACATAAAACCTTCAAGACTTTTATTCAGATCAGTGCTTAATGTGTACAAGTTCTGGAGCCCAAAGTTCTTTCGCATGTTGTGTGTCCAAATGCTGAGCACCAAAACTGAGTGGCAGTCGTCCCCCACTGCATCTATTCAGACACATTACCATTCCAGGATGCGGTTTATAAATTGGTCAGAAGTGAAGAAAAATCAGATCAAAATAGAGCAGCCCCCCTTAAATGTACCCATTAAGAAAGCTGAACAAACAGTATAATTTTGCACGGGTGAGTATATACACCATCTCTTACAGGCATCTGTCTCTCCTGTGGGCTGTCTTCCTATAACCAGAGACTGCATGCAACGAAGAGGACAGTCATTAACTTTCAAGTGGTGACGTGTATGTTAGAAATGGCCAACCTAATGTGAAAGGTGAATTCCAACAGGCCATGCTGACTTGCAGACTGCAACGCCAGTGATTACGGGTCAGCATATCTGACTCTTGATTTCATGTCAGCATCCAACCTTGCTGTGACCCTGTCCTGTCAGCACCAAGCCTCACTAGCACAGAAGCCATTATGCAACGTCCTCTTTGCAGAGCCTGAATGGGCGCTAACAAATTAGATGGTACTTCACCTTTGCTAATGCAAATTGAAAAGCTGTCACTGAGGCTGTGAATCAAACATCCTATTTAAATACTCTGACGGTAGTCCAGCTCAGGCAGGATACTCTTTGAGATGCGAACAGGCTTGCTTTTCAACAATCTTTTCTTGTCCCCTCAAGAGAATTGTCACACTGTCAGGTTACTTTTTAAAAGTAAGTACTTTTTAAATAATGTCCAAATTTGATTTTTTTTTCTAGCAGAATAGGGTACGAAGGATAGTGAAACTTGGACCTTATCGCTTGAACAGCTTTCTGTCCGTGGGATTTAAATTTGGTGGTATTACTGACCAGATGCAGTCGGGCTATTTTAATTTGTCATCAGTCTTTGATATTAACATTATGTATTGTATTATTCATTTTTGCCAACGTATTGTGTAACAATTTAAAATATCATCAACTTTGGTTTTGTTTTTTTCATATGTAAAATGAAAAATAAAGTTCTTAAAAAAAAAATATCATCAACAAATTCAAATACCAGTAAATGCAGCCAATACCAGTAACAAACTCAAATTCTAATGACACAAAACTGTTTATGTGATACAGCGAATAATTTAGGTAACTTCAAATACCAATAAATGCAGCCAATCACCAGGAACAAACTCAAAGACCAATGACACAAAATGGTTTATGTGATACAGCGAATACTTCAGAAAGATTCAAATATCAATGATGCAAACATGTGTATGAAATAAGGCCCTTGCATATTAAAACATGTTTGATTTATAATCTCTGAATATTTTTTTTTTACAGAAATCCACAAAAGGTGCATTTTACACAAAAAGGAGAGGCAGAGTAAATAGTAATTTAAGAATATGGAAATTAGCACCGAATGCAAGAGAACGATATCACACTTTTAAGAGCTTATGAAAGTTGATGAGGATGGCGAGAAGACGATACTGTAGAATATTTCTATAAAGTAGGAGCAAAAGCAAACAAAATCAGTTGTACCCAAGAGGGCAAAAGCAGACCGGGAGAGTCTCCAAAGGCAATCAGATCAAGCAAGAGGGAATGTACAGCACATGTGCAGACGGGATAAATAGTGCCAATATCGGCAACAGTAGTCAGTTACATGCAGCACAATACATCAATAAACCACACAACACCTTTGTTAGTAGAGAAAATTGCTGCAGGTTTATTTGCATAACAAATATGCCAACATGGTGGGTTATCTTACGGGCGATCCCCGGGCAGGCCAACCCCTATGGCGCCTGCCCGTCTGATGAGCCAAATTACACCGTGGCCGTCACCAAACGGTGTTTACCAATACTTGGGAGGGGCCACCCCTCCCATCAGTGGACCACCAGTCCACTCCCTTACTCACGCCCCCCAAAAGGTGGGCGGAGCTTTCCAGGCAGCCCCCGGTTGCTCAGACCCACAACCGGCCGTAGGACTAACGGGGCGCCGTAGTTCTTCCAGGGGACAACGCAAAAACATCCCTGGGTATCCTTGGCTTAGCACCATACTGTGCTGCTGCATGAAGTACCCCTTGGTAACTTGCAGACTCTGGATCGCCCTGTAACTCCTCCTGCAACACAAAATAAAAGGTTAGAAATTGTACCCCCCCCCCAATCCCCTTCATTGTCCGTCCGCCAGGTACGCGGTGGGGCGGGAAAGGTGAGACGGGCAGCGGACAAGAGGCTGCCCAGTGGGCGGGGGACAGTATATGTACCCCTGTCCCCCCTCCCACTACCGGAAGTGGCCGGCCAGAAGTCCCCCTGGTCCCAGCCCAGGGAGACTAGGAGGCCGACTCATGTGCCTTCCTGTGGCACTAAGGCGGCTGCCCTGATGAGGGGCCACTGCGTGGCCCGCCGGGCAGCCTTGACATAATGCCAATATCGACAACAGTAGTCAGTTACATGCAGCACAATACATCAATAAACCACACAACACCTTTGTTAGTGGAGAAAATTGCTGCAGGTTTATTTGAATAACAAATATGCCAACATGGTGGGTTATCTTACGGGCAATCCCAGGGCAGGCCAACCCCTATGCCGCCTGCCCGTCTGATGAGTCAAATTACACCGTGGCCGTCGCCAATCGGTGTTTACCAATACTTGGGAGGGGCCACCCCTCCCATCAGTGGACCACCAGTCCACTCCCTTACTCACGCCCCCCAAAAGGTGGGCGGAGCGTTCCAGGCAGCCCCCGGTTGCTCAGACCCACAACCGGCCGTAGGACTAACGGGGCGCCGTAGTTCTTCCAGGGGACAACGCTAAAACATCCCTGGGTATCCTTGGCTTAGCACCATACTGTGCTGCTGCATGAAGTACCCCTTGGTAACTTGCAGACTCTGGATCGCCCTGTAACTCCTCCTGCAACACAAAATAAAAGGTTAGAAATTGTACCCCCCCAATCCCCTTCATTGTCCGTCCGCCGGGAACGCGGTGTGGTGGGGAAGGTGAGACGGGCAGCGGACAAGAGGCTGCCCAGTGGGCGGGGGACAGTATATGTACCCCTGTCCCCCCTCCCACTACCGGAAGCGGCCGGCCAGAAGTCCCCCTGGTCCCAGCCCAGGGAGACTAGGAGGCCGACTCCAGTGCCTTCCTGTGGCACTAAGGCAGCCGCCCTGATGAGGGGCCACTGCGTGGCCCCCCGGGCAGCCTTGACTTAGTGCCAATATCGGCAACGAATGTCTGACAGAATATCGACGGACAGAAAATCGACCTACAAAAATATCGACACAAAAATATCGATGACAAGAATATCGAGATCCTATCTACAACATGGTAAGTACAAAAATATCGAAAATAAAATATAGAATGTCAAAAATATCGTTATTAAAAATATAAAGTATTTTTTAGTTAAAAAAAATATGTAAAATAAACCAAATAATACTTATAAATAAAATAAACATAATTAAATATATGTTATAATGTTTAAAATTAATAATTAATATATATAATGTAATAAAACATTAATTAAACATATACATATAATATATATACTTACTTAATAATACATTTTAATAATTGTTTTAATAACTTATAACTTGTTAAAAATTATTATAAATTACAAATCCATCATACACATAAAACAATAACATGAATAAAAATTAAATAATTATATATAACACATTTAAAAAATTACATTTAATTTGAATATTGTTAAAATTAATTATATATTACATTAGCTAAAATAATACAAAAAATATTAAATAGCACCGACAATAAAACTACTACTCCAGCTCCAAAAAAAAACAGTAAAGAAAATGTTGGATAGCGTAGAGCTAAAAATTACTATTTCCACTCCAGGGAGTGTAACAATAGGGAAAGTGTTGGATAACGTACAGGTATAAATTACTATACCCACTGCAGGGAGTGCAACAGTAAGGAAAGTGTTGGATAGCGTAGGGGTAAAAATGACTATTCCAACTCCACAGAGTGCAACAGTAGGGAAAGTGTTGGATAGCGTAGGGGTAAAAATGACTATTCCCACTCCAGAGAGTGCAACAGTAGGGAAAGTGTTGGATAGCGTAAGGGTAAAAATTACTATTCCAACTCCAGAGAGTGCAACAGTAGGGAAAGTGTTGGATAGCGTAAGGGTAAAAATTACTATTCCAACTCCAGAGAGTGCAACAGTAGGGAAAGTGTTGGATAGCGTAGGGGTACAAATTACTATTCCAACTCCAGAGAGTGCAACAGTAGGGAAAGTGTTGGATAGCGTAAGGGTAAAAATTACTATTCCAACTCCAGAGAGTGCAACAGTAGGGAAAGTGTTGGATAGCGTAGGGGTAAAAATTACTCTTCCAACTCCAGAGAGTGCAACAGTAGGGAAAGCGTTGGATAGCGTAGGGGTAAAAATTACTATTCCAACTCCAGAGAGTGCAACAGTAGGGAAAGTGTTGGATAGCGTAGGGGTAAAAATTACTATTCCCACTCCAGAGAGTGCAACAGTAGGGAAAGTGTTGGATAGTGTAGGGGTAAAAATTACTATTCCAACTCCACAGAATGCAACAGTAGGGAAAGTGTTGGATAGCGAAGGGGTAAAAATTACTATTCCATCTCCAAAGAGTGCAACAGAAGGGAAAGTGTGGGATAGCGTAGGGGTAAAAATTACTATTCCCACTCCAGAGAGTGCAAGAGTAGGGAAAGTGTTGGATAGCGTAGGGGTAAAAATTACTATTCCAACTCCAGAGAATGCAACAGTACGGAAAGTGTTGGATAGCGTAGGGATAAAATTTACTATTCCAACTCCAGAGGGTGCAACAGTAGGGAAAGTGTTGGATAGCGTAGAAGTTAAAAATAACATAGTTATAAATAAAATAATTATTTAAAATAATTAGTGATTTAATTATTAAATAACTCAAAATTATTTACAAATACCAATAAATAATGATTACAAACATAACTACCAAAGAATAATTAATTAACAATACATTAATAATAAATACCAATAAATAATAATTAATAAATATTAATTACCAAATAATAAATATTAAACGATAAAATATTTTTCATAACCAAAAACCTATGAATTATTAAAAAGTAAATACCAATTAAAATATATTTAACCATTTAAAAAAATATATACCGCAAAATAATAATTATGAAACATTAATTACCAATTAAAAAATATTGAACTATTAAATATTTTTCATACGCCAAAATAATAAATATTACACAGTAATTACCAATTAATAATTACTTATTAATATATTAATTAGAAATATCAATGCATAATATTTAATTATATTTAATTCACAACTAATGATTAATCAACAATTAATTATTTTTCATAACCAAAATATTATAATTTAAAATATCTACCAATTAATAATTATTGTCCAATTAATTAATTATCAATACCCAACAACTAATTTCATAATTACGTAATTAGATTTCAATTACTTCCAACACTATTCCCCTATAAACGCACAACACATTCCACTAATAAAATAATATACTTAACATAATTATCAATTAATCAACTAATTAAAACTAATTGCCAATTAATAAAAATTAATTACCAATTAATACTTAATTAACAATAATATAATTATCAATACCAATAAATGAAAATAAATTAATTAATTACAATTAAATTACTTCCCACCCTATTCCCCTATAAACCCACAACCCGCTACAGAACTTAAACGCAAAAATGTATTAAAATCAATTTATAATTCCTAAAAATGTATAATTAATTCCATATAATTAAATTACTTCCCACCCTATTCCCCTATAAACCCACAACCCGCTACGGTACTAAAACACAAAATTGACTTAAAAAACCATTGTTAACATATAAAAATTGTATACATATATGTTAAAACCAGTAGAACACTTAACTAAAAACATATAACACATACATATTAAATACATAATAAAATACATAACAATAATATAAATATCGATATTAGTAACATCAATATTAGTCAAATCGATATATTTGATGTCGATATTACTAACTTCGATATTACTAACATCGATATTAAAATACTTACCTTAGGATCGATATTCTGTCCATAGATATTATTGACATCGATATTCTGTCCCTTCGATATTTAAAACTCGATATTAGTGTAGGTAGATATTTTAGTTTCGATATTTTGGCTGCTCACCATCGGCAACAGTTGTCAGTTACATGCAGCACAATACATCAATAAACCACACGACACCTTTGTTAGGGGAGAAAATTGCTGCAGGTTTATTTGCATAACAAATATGCCAACATGGTGGGTTATCTTACGGGCGATCCCAGGGCAGGCCAACCCCTATGCCGCCTGCCCGTCTGATGAGCCAAATTACACCGTGGCCATCGCCAATCGGTGTTTACCAATACTTGCGAGGGGCCACCCCTCCCATCAGTGGACCACCAGTGCACTCCCTTACTCATGCCCCCCAAAAGGTGGGCAGAGCGTTCCAGGCAGCCCCCGGTTGCTCAGACCCACAACCGGCCGTAGGACTAACGGGGCGCTGTAGTTCTTCCAGGGGACAACGCTAAAACATCCCTGGGTATCCTTGGCTTAGCACCATACTGTGCTGCTGCATGAAGTACCCCTTGGTAACTTGCAGACTCTGGATCGCCCTGTAACTCCTCCACAGCTCTGGGGGTGGCCACCGTCACAACCAGGGCCCCCCACCAAGGTAGGCCTATTTACTTACAACATGCTGATTACCGGGCCTCTCCCAGGTCCAGCCAAAACAAGTCTTCGCCCATACAGGACCGCAGGCCAGCACGCCCCTTCTGGACAGGTGCCCCCATCCTTTCTAAACTCTCCGTGGCTTTTTGACTGATATGACCTAAAACCAATAATTAGGCGTTGGTCCAAAGTTACCATTGCCTGGCTGAAGAGCGATACCTGGAACCAGCCACTCTGGCCAGGAAGTGCCAATGCGGGTGGAGGTAAGAGTTGACAAGCCCGCCTTACTTCCTCTTTCACTCAGTTATCCGAGTCTAGCACTAGTCGGAGTATGTCCGTAGCATTCCGTCAGTCACCACCCTATGTGAAGCCTTGCCATCCCAAACTTCTACTAGTATACCAGGGAGCAGACAGGACAGAGTGAACCAGTGGGGAACCAGCGTATAAATACCTCTCATTAATGAATATTGGGAATGCCAAGTGTTCTACTAATACTTTGTAGCCCCAATTGTGTTTAACCCAGGGGTTTCCCCCAATCATATGGACCATATCGCCCTAGTTGGATAACAACTTCCGCAACCTGCATAGCTGCCATCCAAGGCTAAAGGGCGGGAGAAATTACACGTTATCGTTACTCAAATCCAGGGACCTGTTTCAACGAACTCAAGGACGGGATACTAAGTGAACCTACAAGGATCTGACCTGAAACCAGAGGTCGGACCCAAGCCCTTCTAAGTTCTGCCACTCCACCTGCCTGTGAGCGTGAATCCCAGGGCAGACCACAGGCATCTAACCCATGCTTGGCCATGTCTGAGCTAAAACACTTCTGCAAGGCATGACAACAGGCTAACCACCCACATTGCATACTGAATGTTCGCTGACAACTGCCAAGGATAACGTGCATAACTGAAGCAACTGGTACCATGTCATCAAATTATCGATTTAACCTTCTATGACTGTAAAATGTGCTCTTGTGGTTGTCCATATTAGTGCTCCCTCCCATCCATATCAGCCCTAACCAGGCAACCCGCACCCTCTTGGCACTGGCACACTCCCGCCCCAGCAGACACAAAGGCGCCGATCACGATCCGGTAAAAAATTCCCCCGTGCGACTCGTATCGGGTCTTTTTACCGTACGAATCGTACAAGTGCCGTACGAACTGGCAATCACGATTCGCATGGTAAAAAGTCCATACGAACCGCACCGGGAATCATTCCCCACACGTCCTCGGGTCGGAAAATGTGTCCGACACGTCCTCGGACGATTTACCTTACAAACGTAAAAATCCAAGTCCGACCGAGGAATCACGATCCATCCCGTGCGTCCGAGCCTACAACCGTATGGAAAAAACACCGTCCGCACCGAACACCAATAGCAACCATGGAGACATGTGCCCGCATACGCGCCCAACACTCCCCCCAGCCCCCGTACGTCCGACACGTACCCCCGTATATGTATACCCCCACCCGTCTATGTACACCCCAGTACGTTCCAGTCGCACCCCCACCCCAGTACGTGTCGTACCACCGTCAATGTACACCCCCCCACCCCTGTACGTGTCGTACCACCGTCTATGTACACCCCAGTACGTTCCAGTCGCACCCCCACCCCAGTACGTGTCGTACCCCCCGTGTACCTACACCCCAGTACGTTCGAGCCACACCCCCACCCCAGTACGTGTCACAGCCCCGTCTACCTACACCCCAGTACGTTCCAGTCGTACCCCCACCCCAGTACGTGTCGTACCCCCCGTGTACCTACACCCCAGTACGTTCGAGCCACACCCCCACCCCAGTACGTGTCATAGCCCCGTCTACCTACACCCCAGTACGTTCCAGTCGTACCCCCACCCCAGTACGTGTCGTACCACCGTCAATGTACACCCCCCCACCCCTGTACGTGTCGTACCACCGTCAATGTACACCCCCCCCTGTACGTGTCGTACCCCCGTGTACCCCCACCCCTGTACGTGTCGTACCACCGTCTATGTACACCCTCCCACCCCTGTACGTGTCGTAACACCGTCTATGTACACCCCCCCACCCCTGTACGTGTCGTACCACCGTCTATGTACACCCCAGTACGTTCCACCGTCAATGTACACCCCCCCACCCCTGTACGTGTCGTACCACCGTCAATGTACAACCCCCCACCCCTGTACGTGTCGTAACACCGTCTATGTACACCCCCCCACCCCTGTACGTGTCGTACCACCGTCTATGTACACCCCAGTACGTTCCAGTCGCACCCCCACCCCAGTACGTGTCGTACCCCCCGTGTACCTACACCCCAGTACGTTCGAGCCACACCCCCACCCCAGTACGTGTCACAGCCCCGTCTACCTACACCCCAGTACGTTCCAGTCGTACCCCCACCCCAGTACGTGTCGTACCCCCCGTGTACCTACACCCCAGTACGTTCGAGCCACACCCCCACCCCAGTACGTGTCATAGCCCCGTCTACCTACACCCCAGTACGTTCCAGTCGTACCCCCACCCCAGTACGTGTCGTACCACCGTCAATGTACACCCCCCCACCCCTGTACGTGTCGTACCACCGTCAATGTACAACCCCCCACCCCTGTACGTGTCGTAACACCGTCTATGTACACCCCCCCACCCCTGTACGTGTCGTACCACCGTCTATGTACACCCCAGTACGTTCCACCGTCAATGTACACCCCCCCACCCCTGTACGTGTCGTACCACCGTCTATGTACACCCCCCCACCCCTGTACGTGTCGTACCACCGTCTATGTACACCCCAGTACGTTCCAGTCGTACCCCCACCCCAGTACGTGTCGTACCACCATCTATGTACACCCCCCCACCCCTGTACGTGTCGTACCACCGTCAATGTACACCCCCCCACCCCTGTACGTGTCGTACCACCGTCTATGTACACCCCAGTACGTTCCAGTCGTACCCCCACCCCAGTACGTGTCGTACCACCGTCAATGTACACCCCCCCACCCCTGTACGTGTCGTACCACCGTCTATGTACACCCCCCCACCCCTGTACGTGTCGTACCACCGTCTATGTACACCCCAGTACGTTCCAGTCGTACCCCCACCCCAGTACGTGTCGTACCACCGTCAATGTACACCCCCCCACCCCTGTATGTGTCGTACCACCGTCTATGTACACCCCCCCACCCCTGTACGTGTCGTACCACCGTCAATGTACAACCCCCCACCCCTGTACGTGTCGTAACACCGTCTATGTACACCCCCCCACCCCTGTACGTGTCGTACCACCGTCTATGTACACCCCAGTACGTTCCAGTCGCACCCCCACCCCAGTACGTGTCGTACCCCCCGTGTACCTACACCCCAGTACGTTCGAGCCACACCCCCACCCCAGTACGTGTCACAGCCCCGTCTACCTACACCCCAGTACGTTCCAGTCGTACCCCCACCCCAGTACGTGTCGTACCCCCCGTGTACCTACACCCCAGTACGTTCGAGCCACACCCCCACCCCAGTACGTGTCATAGCCCCGTCTACCTACACCCCAGTACGTTCCAGTCGTACCCCCACCCCAGTACGTGTCGTACCACCGTCAATGTACACCCCCCCACCCCTGTACGTGTCGTACCACCGTCAATGTACACCCCCCCACCCCTGTACGTGTCGTACCACCGTCTATGTACACCCCAGTACGTTCCAGTCGTAACCCCACCCCAGTACGTGTCGTACCACCGTCAATGTACACCCCCCCACCCCTGTACGTGTCGTACCACCGTCTATGTACACCCCAGTACGTTCCAGTCGTACCCCCACCCCAGTACGTTCCTGGCGCACCCCCAACACAACCTCCTAAGTACGGAGCGCACCCCATGCCCCAACATCACAACCGCATGTACGAGTCGTACAAAGCCACACACAAGGACCAAATCGTACAACCAAATGGCCCATGTACACACCGTACACACGCACAAAACGCACGTACACAACAAGGACAAAACAAAACAACTCAACAATACACCATTCGAAAGGCACACAGCCACTAAACATGGCCAACAACCACTAAAATAACACAATCACTGACCTGCAACTGTCAAAAACAAACAGAGGCCCAATACACCACCACTCCTTATAACACACCCACCCAAAATTCAAACACTGCCACACCCACCCATGGACCAATAAAAAGGGCCCACACACACAAACCATGAGCCTTTGCAACAGACCCACTGCTGCCAGACACCACAGAACCAGACTACAAGCGACACCACATCTTACACTTGCACACCTTCACACGACCACCCTCACAAACACCCTCTCATCACATTCACACACACACACAACCATCCACACCCCCCCAACATCCACACACCCCCCACACCCACACCATCCCCACCCACACCCCTCACCATGCCCACTACCAAGAATCCAAAGTTCAGTCACCGAGAGTTGGAGGTCCTTGTTGATCAAATCCTCAGAGTCGAGCCACAGATCTTTGGAACATTGGTCAGAAGCACCAGCCAGGCAGCCAAAACAGCCATGTGGCAGACCATCGTCGATGCTGTGAATGCTGTTGCGGACACCAGGAGGACCAAGCAGGATTGCCAGAACAGGTGGTACGATCTGCGGAGGAGGGTCAGAGCCAAGAGACAGGAGGAACACGACCAGGCCAACGCCACCGGAGGAGGGCCCTCCCGCAGACCCGTACAGTACCATCCCTGGGAGGAGAGGGTGATGGCCATACTGCCGGTGGAGGCAGTTGAAGGAGTAGAAGGACTCCGAGACCCGGGTGAGTACACAAACAACGCACCTCACATGGGGGGAACTGCAACCACAACCAAAATTAATAACAGGCACGCAACCAACACAAGCCATCGCATTACTCAACCACACTCCATGAGCAGGCACATGCCACTGCTGCCACCATGCCCCATGCACCCAGCTGGACAATGTCAAGTCACAGGCCACAGAAGACAACAACACATGACACGGTAACCCGGATGGCGGGAGGCTGGGCACCAAAAATCACATAGTGCGACTCCAAAGCAGACAACAATGCCCTCTGCCCATATGGCCTAGGTCACAGCCAGACAAACACTGTGTCCCAACACAGGAATGACTTGCCAGCAAATGGCGGATGCCTTGCATCAACACATGGGGGTGAAGGCACTGTTTTGCACATGCCAGCAGCTAATGAACAGCCAACAGTGTGAAAGAGTGGCAGCACACACCACCACAGCAGCAGCGCACAGACACACAGCAGACAAAATGGGTGCCTGGAGATCAGAAACAAACTCACATCAACGGGCCAAGGGCCACTCAAAGATCTGCTAACGGTGTGTGCCCAGGAAGCTGGGCCAAGGTGACAGAGGGTGACACACGGAGGGAGGGAGAGGGGGACACAGAGGGAGGGAGAGGGGGACTGAGAGGGAGGGAGACGGACAGAGGGAGGAGGCTGACACACAGAGGGAGGGAGAGGGGGACAGAGAGGGAGGGAGAGGGGGACACAGAGGGAGGGAGAGGGGGACTGAGAGGGAGGGAGACGGACATAGGGAGGAGGCTGACACACAGAGGGAGGGAGAGGGGGACAGAGAGGGAGGGAGAGGGGGACAGAGAGGGAGGGAGACACAGGAAGATGGACAGAGGGAGGAGGCTGACACACAGAGGGAGGGAAAGGGGGACACAGAGGGAGGGAGAGGGGGACACAGAGGGAGGGAGAGGGGGACACAGAGGGAGGGAGAGGGGGACAGAGAGGGAGGGAGAGGGGGACAGAGAAGGAGGGAGACACAGGGAGAGCAAATCAGTCCTGTGGTGTGTGGGAATGTCTGCTCGTCAGCAGGTGGACTGCGTGCATGTAGACAAGGGGGGCCAGTGCCAGAACCCCCCCTCTTCATCATGGCAAAACGCAGGGCCATGTCACAACCTGTACACGAGCACAAGGACAGCCACCTGCATCATATGAGTGTGTGGATCCACTCCATGTGCACATGTACAGTGCTACAAGGAAGGCGCAAATGCATAGCTCGGCACACATGCACACTCCACTGCTGACTGCAGTCACACTTGACGCAGCAAGTAAGACTGTGCCACACATAGTTAAAGGGGCCAAATTGGTGCCCAAGGGACACACACATGCACAAGTGCACTGTGAGTGGAATGCAAGACAGATCCTAATTCCAAGAGGAAATGTGCCAACTTTGTAACGGATGAAACATGGATGTTGCATGGATCAAAATTAACATTTTCTCTCTCACACACAGGTCAACGTCGTGCTGCACCCCCCAACACTGGGGGGGAACACTCACAGGACCCGGATCTGCAGGAGACCGATCCCACCGGCAGCGACCACTCTCACCACTCTGCGGACGACCCCGAGCGACCTGGCCCCTCTGGTGTCCAACCACCTGCAGCACCTGCGTCAGGTACAACCGTGCCAACCACCACCCCCACTCCTGCCACTTCCCAGGAGACACCCAGGATCCCTGCCCCAACACCACAATGCAGCCAGGCTCGCCAGGAGGGACACGGTGTCCCGGGCACCCAGGAGGAGGCAGGCGACAACGCCAATGCCACCCCTCAGGGGTCCCGGAGACCCGATGTGCCCACAAGTGCAGGCCAGACGCAAGTGGGCAGGGGTGGTGGGAGTGGAGGACGGCGGAGGCGCGAGCCTGACCAGTTGGCTGGGGATCCGGTATTTTCCCATGTCCGTAACATCCTGGACTCATACCGGCAGGACACCACGGGCATGGCCCAGGTTGTGTCCGTCCTCGAGGGGATCAAGGTCCAGCAGGCCCAGCAACATGCGGAGCTAATAGCCTGTCTACAGCTACACCAACGGAGGATGGAGGACAGACAGGCTGAGCAAGTGACGGCGTCCCAGGGGATTCACGCTGAACTCCGTCGGATGGCCGACACCATGGCCGACCCTCCCTGTGCCAGAAGGCGGAGAACATCACCACCCACAGGGAGGGATCATGAGGAGGAGGAGGAAACATCCGACGGAGCATCCCAGACGTCGTCACGGCCTGCTGCTGAGGTTCCCCGCAGGAAGCCGGGTCGTCCACGGAAAGGACCGTGAGGGTGGCTGCTACATCACCATCGCCCAGGACACCTGGCCTGGCACCTGGCCCACTGGAGCAACAGCATCACAGCATCAAGAGACATTCTCTGCCACATGGCCCTGCTGGTCACTGGCTGACCAATGTTGACAAAGACTGTGGCATGGACTCTGAGGATTTCCAATGGCAAGGACACCAACTCCCCTACTGAACTTTGGATTCCCTAATCCCGGAAAGCCCCCCACTTTGTCCCCCCCCCCCCTAATAAATCACACTATTAAGAGTAGATGCCTGCTGGTAGCATTATTACCTAACATGTGTCTTGTACAGTCTAAACATGCCTGAGTCATCTGTTCACTTCAACCATCCACACCCTGGGGCCTGAGTCTGGCACAGGACACATGGGTCACAGTTTATTAGGCAAGACAGACATGGAGCACCATACACACCCGTGATGTGCAGAACCAGCTGAGGGGGTGGCCGAACAACCGTGCTGACAGACACATTGAGTACAGCAACAGTCATGCGCAGAGGTCAGGGAACCTGGCCCGTGTCCTGGGGGGCACCCAGGTACGTGTAGACAGGTGGCAGAACCATGTCCTGCAAGCTTGAGTCCGGTGGATGCAGAGAATGGGGGCCTGGACAACGTTGGATGCATGGGGATGGCACATGTCACACTACCCACACAGTCATGGACATCATGCCCAATACACAGTCTCAGCACACACACACAGCTTGCATCTTGCCACTCGACACATTGACACATAGCCACAATCTGGGAATACCATGCCAGACATGCAGGATGCACCGTGCCAACACACCAGCATTGACTGAGCAGAGGCACCTTGGAGGCATAGGGACACCTTTAATAGTCATGTTTTTGGGATTGCAGAGGCAACTTGAAGTACACATGAACACATCATGTGGAGTAACATGTGGCTCAAACACTGGCACCCCCCTTCTGCAGCACAAATGCGTGATAGCCATGGTACTGGCACACAAGTGTCGGCTAACAGCTAAATACCCACAGCTGCACACGGAGAGCCTGCCATACACCATAGATCCGCTGATGTGGAAGTCCCACGCCATGTCAAGCCAATGTCAACCGTATGTGTCCGAGGGCAGTGTCACACACATTGATGCCATCATCACAATCCACCATCCCATCACTGATGACTGACAACCAGGCAGCCCATCTATTCTGGTGTACCCAGCTGCATGTCGTGTCCCATGGGGATGCCACATGACTGCAGAGGAACCAAACCCCGACCTGGGCAGTGTGCACACATCGTGAACAACTGCCACACCCAATACACCCCAGATGCATCCCTTACCCCATGGAGACTTCCAAACGTGTCCGTGCCTGTAACGCTGAGTCAGCCCACGATGCCATGTCCATGAGGAATAGCAGTGCCACAACAATGCAACCAGCAGATGGCATGCGCAGGTACCTGGGGAAGAGAGACACACAAGCAGTCAGCCACAAAAAGCACAGCCACTTGCATGTGCATTGACTCGACACATGTATGGATGACAACATGCTAGGTCACAATTATGACTGGGGAAATACTACCATCACTGCCACCATCACTCCAGTGACACACCCACACACACCTCTGACTCACGTGCCATACATGAAGGTGGACACACACATCACAACACATGCCACACGGGGACCAAGGCGTGCACACTCAGACACTGGTACTCACCACTAAGCAAAGAAGTCGCGTATGAGCCGAGTCCGGATGTCCTCTTGCGGCTCCACATCCTCCACATCACTAGCCCCATTGCCAAGCCCTTCGTCCTCCACGGGTGGATGGTCCTCGTCATGTTGATTCAGGATGAGTGGCACAGCTCTTTCAACTGCCATGTTGTGCAGCATGCAGCAGACCATGAAGATCTTGCAAACCTTTGCCGGGGCATATGGGAGTGCGCCGCCGGTCTTGTGGAGGCACCGGAATCGGCTCTTCAGCATGCCAAACGTCCTCTCTATCACTCGCCTTGTCCGGCCATGGGCGGTGTTGTAGCGGAGCTGGGCCGGCGTGATGGGGTTGCGGAGAGGTGTCAGCAGCCAAGGCATGTTGGGATAGCCAGCGTCCCCTAAATGGAAAGCACATGGATATCGTTAGAACTGGCGAAGCGGTAGTGCTGCTCGGCCAAACAGAATACAGGACAGACAGACTGTACCCACCAACAACACATGCTTGTTCGTTGCGCAGCTGCATCATCATATCAGGCATCCCGCTACGCCTCATGATGTAGGCATCGTGTGCTGATCCTGGGAAACGAGCACAGACATGTGAAATCACCATGTTGGACAGACACACCACAAGGGCATTGATGGAGTGGTAGTGCTTCCGATTGCGGTACGCCACCTCCCGTGCGTGTGGTGGTACCAAACCTACATGTGTCCCATCTATGGACCCAATGACATGGGGCATCCCTCCCAGGGCATAGAAACCACGCTTGACCTCAGTCATCTGTTCAGGGGTTGGGAACTTGATGAAGTCATCCAGGTGAATCAACATGGCCTCCAAGAAATCATGCAGCACACCGCTGAACATGCTCTGGGACATGCCACCAACATGAGCTATGGTATTTTGGAAGGTACCCGTGGCAAGGAAATGTAGGGCAGCCATTACCTTCAGCTGGGGTGTCAGTGCCGTAGGATACCTGTGCTGCGGTTGCAGGTGTGGTGCCAGTCTCGCCGTCAGCTCCAGAATCAACGGTTGGGTGAAGCGGTAGAGCCGGATCCTGTCATTCTCCTGCATGGTGGCCAAGTCTGGAATTCTTCGGGCAACAGGAGGCGCTCTGCAGTAATTTGGAAGTGACAAGGAAGAGTGAGTGCACTACGAGAACAACTCATGTCTACTGAGCACATGTAAATCTGGCAATACACACATGCCACATAGGGAGTCAGGCATGTGCTACATGCCCAGGACACGTATGGATGCAAGGTGACACTCCTTCCAAGACCCAGCTACACACGGTGATTGAGAACCTCCCCATGCCACGCCATGGAAATAGCTGTGTCCCAGTGCAAGTGCACTGCCCGACGCAAGACAGGAGTGACATACACCCACACATCAGCAGAAGTGTGATGCCGATTGCAGAGACTGGCAGCGGAACACTTGAGCCACAGGTCACATGACATTACACTAGTCCAGCCCACACACCTTGCCATGAAGGTGCACATGTCATGACTCACCACACATTCCTTGTGAGTTTGCTGACATGGCCTTGTCACGCTACTCCGTGTCCCTTGCATACATGTGCACCTCACATCCGAGAACACATGTGGCATGGTGTTGGGAACAGTGTGCAATGACAATCTACACACAGCCACATGTTGGTTGCTGCAACGGCTGCAGCTTTTGAGGGTGCTACAACATCAACCTGATGTAAATCCCGGACACATATATGGCATAGTCACATTGTGCACTGTGGGTAGTGATAAGTCATGTGTCATGACCCCTGTACCTGGCATCATGGGACACTTCCGTGTGTTGGTGTCGGTGCCATGCCAGTGACGCTCACACCAAGTGCGCAGTCCCACATGCACACATGTCAAAGGAGTCAAGGGCATGCCTGGCACACATTGCACCCTCACACAGTACACATGTACACATCTCATCATACATCTGGTGCCTTCTCCACTCAGGAGGCATGTTCCACATCACAGCCTGTGACACCTGTGCCCCACACATGTGGTAATGCACAGACGATGCCTTGATGTCCATTCCTGGACAAGTATGTCCATCCATGGACAAGTATGTCCGCCCTATTCCTACATGTGTGTCGCCTATCACCACAGTGATGTGTAAAATCCGCCGTACTGCTGCTGAGAGGGCCTGTGCATGTTCCCAAATCACTGTGGGAGTGCTGCCGTATGTGTACCCATCGTGATGGCGAGCGTAGATGCGAGTGTACGGTCCGTGTCACTACGGGTACGCATACGCGTGCAGACCCATAGTGATGGAGAGCGTAAATGCGAGTGTACGGCCCTATCACTATGGGTCTGCACACGTATGCGTACCCGTAGTGGTACGGACCGTACACTCGCATCTACGCTCACTATCACTATGGGTCTGCACGCGTATGCGTACCCGTAGTGGTACGGACCGTACACTCGCATCTACGCTCACTATCACTATGGGTCTGCACGCGTATGCGTACCCGTAGTGGTACGGACCGTACACTCGCATCTACGCTCACTATCACTATGGGTCTGCACGCGTATGCGTACCCGTAGTGGTACGGACCGTACACTCGCATCTACGCTCACTATCACTATGGGTCTGCACGCGTATGCGTACCCGTAGTGGTACGGACCGTACACTCGCATCTACGCTCACTATCACTATGGGTCTGCACGCGTATGCGTACCCGTAGTGGTACGGACCGTACACTCGCATCTACGCTCACTATCACTATGGGTCTGCACGCGTATGCGTACCCGTAGTGGTACGGACCGTACACTCGCATCTACGCTCACTATCACTATGGGTCTGCACGCGTATGCGTACCCGTAGTGGTACGGACCGTACACTCGCATCTACGCTCACTATCACTATGGGTCTGCACGCGTATGCGTACCCGTAGTGGTACGGACCGTACACTCGCATCTACGCTCACTATCACTATGGGTCTGCACGCGTATGCGTACCCGTAGTGGTACGGACCGTACACTCGCATCTACGCTCACTATCACTATGGGTCTGCACGCGTATGCGTACCCGTAGTGGTACGGACCGTACACTCGCATCTACGCTCACTATCACTATGGGTCTGCACGCGTATGCGTACCCGTAGTGGTACGGACCGTACACTCGCATCTACGCTCACTATCACTATGGGTCTGCACGCGTATGCGTACTCGTAGTGACAGTGAACGTAGATGCGAGTGTACGGTCCGTACCACTACGGGTACGCATACGCGTGCAGACCCATAGTGATAGTGAGCGTAGATGCGAGTGTACGGTCCGTACCACTACGGGTACGCATACGCGTGCAGACCCATAGTGATGGAGAGGGCAGGCATGCATGTACGGGCCGTTGCCATGCATTTGGGGTGCCCTAGGGCCCCCACACGCACCGTACCTGTGTGTGATGCTCCAAATTACATAGGGGACAAGTATTAAGGCCTACATGCATGCTGGTTGTCATGGAGACCAAGTTCAAAATTCGAAATTGTTCTGGAAGGTGCACAGCAGAAGTCAGTTGGAATTTGTCTACTTTGTTGCAATGTGTTTGTGGGGCTGACATCATGCAGGAGAATGAAACCGATAGAGAACACACAGACTGCTAGGTTTGTAGGGATTGGTGGAAACATAGGATGCAAATGTGAGTGACCAATCTCTCTGTACTCCTGTGCATGAGACTGGGCAGAAGGGCACATATAAGGCAGCCAGGTCCCATGAGGGAGCACTTGCCTGCACATCTTTGCATTCGTCAACCCAGCTGCTGCTACTGATTCCCTGGAACCATGTCAAGGGCTGTGGAGAGGACACAGCCATTCACCCTGGAGGAGAACATGGCTCTGCTGGATGTGATCCTCCCACAGTACTCCATGCTGTATGGGCGACCAGGGTATCAGGTGAGTGCATAGGCCACTGCCACAGACTGTCCCTATGTTGTGACTGTGACTTCGGCCATTGCGTCCAGGTGTAACACACATGCCATGTACTGTTGGGGGGGTCCCAGGGGGGGGGGTGCCTGATGTCTCCCAGCAGTGCCCTGAGACAGGAGGGGTGGGGGCCTATCACTCACAGCAGTGCCCTGAGACAGGAGGGGTGGGTACAGAGTGCTCCCAGCAGTGCCCTGAGACAGGAGGGGTGGGTACAGTGTGCTCCCAGCAGTGCCCTGAGACAGGAGGGGTGGGTACAGTGTGCTCCCAGCAGTGCCCTGAGACAGGAGGGGTGTGTGCCTATCACTAACAGCAGTGCCCTGAGACAGGAGGGGTGGGTGTGATGCACAGTGTGAGCCTTGATCATTGATTGTGACATTGCCATCATTCCACCTGTGTACCCACTGTGGCACGTAGTGCTTTTTCCCCTCAACAGGGGATGATGTCCCTATGACAAAGGTGCAATGCGTTGGCTGCATGACATGCCTTGTTGTAACCAGCTAATTTGTACCCATATGTCTCTCTGTGACATGTGGCTGGTGTATTGATGTGGTGTCACTTGTTCTACCTCACAGGTGGGCGCCACTGCCAAGGAGCAGATCTGGCTGACCGCCGTCAGTGCCGTGAGGCGTGTGGATGGTCGGAGGCGGAGCCTGCCCCAGGTGAGGAAACGCTGGCAGGATATCCGGTGCTGGACGCGGAGGATTGCACGGCTCCTGCTGGGCGACTCACCTGAGAGCCACAAGAACCGCAACCGCCGCCGTCTGAGCCACCTCCACAGGCGTGTGCTGCCGGTGGTCTTTCCAGACCTGGAGAGGCGCTTACAGGCGATGCAGCAGCCGGAAGGGGGTAGGTACATGTGTGTTTGTTGTGTGTCACCGGCATTTGTAAGGGCACAGTAGCATGAATTCACTGGCAGGGTTTAAAGTTGCTGTGCAGATCCTGTTTGCCCCAGTATAGCGCTGTGCCCCTGCCACCCTTCCCCTCCTTGCAATGTGTTCCCTGGTCTGTGTGTAGTCACTCCTCCACAGGGTAATGTAGGCTGGCGCTTTGTCCACGGGAACAATGTCTGTAGCATCATGTGTGGGGGTGGTGTGTAACAGGTTGTGGGACATTGCCTGTGCACTGTCAAGTTCACTGCATGTGGGTTCCATATCAGTTGGCACTGATGCTGACTCCAGACATGGGAGTTGGTCTCTCATGTGTCATGCCTTACAGCGCGCATGTCCCATGTAGTGGCCTGTGACATGATGTGCATGAGTGTGCGATACACATAGTGCAGGGATGTTGACGTGTGTTGCAGTCATTACCATTCAGTAGCATGTAGTTGCGTGCCCACTACTGTCCCCTGGGGCACCTTTTCCTCAGTGGTGTATGTGTCATCATACACGTGGCCACTGTCAGTGTCTACAGCGTAAGTTGTGCTCTCTGCCATTGTCCCCTGTCACCATGTATATAGACGTGCTATTTTGTACAGGTGTCCACTGTGCAGCCTGACCTGATTGTCCTTCTTCATACTCACAGTTGCCAGTGCCTGTGTGTCTTGCTATACTCATCTGAGGATGGGCACTGGTACCACATTATTTGTACAGGCGCACCTTGGCTGTTTGGCGTTCAATCTCGCTTTTTGCCTGCCCCTGTGTGTATCACCCAGACTATGAGATGTTGGTGCCACCTGTGTCTCAACAATTTGCCTCGTGTAGGGTCTTGTTGGGGCGGGCAATGCCTATGTGTTAAATCCTGATTACCACTTGCTGGGTCTGGGCAGTGTGTGATGTGTCTGGACACACACGCAATGTGCAGTGACAGAGTCATGTTGTGCATGTTTTCAGCATTACCTATGCAGCATGTGTCTCAAGTTCATGGATATGGTCCCTGGTCATCGGTATTTTCGCCAACGCTGTGTGGTGCAGATGCAGTGCTGGATTGTCCCCAGGGCCTGGGTGCTATGTCAGACTCCTTTTCCTGTGTTTAGCTATTGTCTCATGCTCTCCATGGTATTTCAGTGGCATGGTGGCTCAACCAACTGTGTGTTTCATGCCCTACATCGGTACCCTGTTCAGTAGATGTTAGGGATCTTCCTTTTCAGGCCATGCAATGTTACCTATGTGGATTGGACTCATGTGACAGATGTGTACAGATGTCTGATTATTTCTGTCTCTCCACCCTGCCCACAGCATCGTCGGGGGACACAGAGGGAGACATGGACACAGACCAGGCGGAGGGACCGAGCACCAGTGCCAGCCGTGACATCGGGTCTGGCACATCGAGTGGTACAGAGGCGGAGGAGAGTGTGGCCGAGGACCTGTCGACTGGCACATCAGACTACGAAGCTGACAGGTCCGGGGACGATGTCTCCGAGTGGGCGGAGGCTGCACCAGCAGCTGACAGCGGAACAACACCTCGCACCGCCCCCTCAGTTTCCGCCAGCCGCCTCCCACTTGCTCGTGTCCCTTCCCAGCGTGCCCGGTCACAGCATGTCTCCTTCCTGCCAGGCACCGCACCCCCTGCCCCTGTCTCCACTGCTGCCGCCAATGCAGAGTCTGTGGACATCCAGCGGCAACTGCAGGTTGGTCAGGCTGCGATCCTTAATGTCCTCCATGCCCACGGCAAAACCCTCACCAACATCGAGGCTTTCTTGGAGGGCATTCATTCATCGCAGGCTGACCAACGCAACTTGCTGAGGTCCATCGACTCCACACTGACTGCAGCAGTGGGTCTCCTGCAGCGCGACCTCCCCCCACCTACCCCTGCCCCATCCACACTTCCCACTCCCATGCCTGTCACACGTACACCCAGACGTCGGCATGCACCCACATCAACAGACACGGGCACCACACCAGCAGGGAAGGTCCACCGCACTCCTCCTGACACGCACACACAGGGTGAGGTAGGCACACCCACTGGGTCGGGGGGCAAACGTGTGACACGCAGCCATAGTGGGAGTCCGCATTCCACCCAGTCCACTCCCTCCAAATCCCCTCCCCTCAGCTCTCCTGGCCACATCTCCCCCAAGGACACCTTCATGGCCGCTCTGTCCCTGAGCCCCACAGTTACACCACCACGCAAGCGGTCAAGGAGGTCCCCGGTCAGGGTGGTTGAGTCTCCCCCCCTGTCTCCACCCTCCCCCGGTGGCGCTGCGACCCATCCCTCTGATCCCCCCCCCTCCTTGGGGCCTGAGGTCCCTTCGGGTGCAGGGGACTCCCTGGAGGACCTTGCAAAGGTGTGTAGTGCCATCCTGGCCTCCGCCTTTGGCACTGACCCACCTCCTGTGGTGGAGTCCTCCATCCCTGCACCCACAACGCCTCCCCTTTGCCCTGATGTCCCTGCGGTGCCTGTTGCTTCCCCCCCCCCTGATGCCCTCACCAGTGTGGAAGACAATGCCATTTGACTGTGCAGGCAATGTAGGGGACACGCATCCCACTGTGTCCCCCATCCAGCTGAGAATCATTGACTGCCCTATGGGCTTTGTGAAGATTGAACTGCCTGCGATCCACGGACATTGTGCTCATGCTGAATAAAGCTTAATTTTGTTTTCATTATCACACTACTGCTATGCTGGTATTGGTGTTGGTGGGGCTGCTACATGGTTTTGGGTGGTGTGTTAGGGTTTGGGTGTGTGGGATGTGTAGTAGTGTACTGCTCATTGGTGGGACCCTGTGATCTGTGTGCCATCACAAGGTGTTGGCTAACTTTCTTTGTTCATGTAAGCAGTTACTGCATGGTGCACTTGTCCCAGGGTGTATTCCTTCCTCTGTGTACCCAGCTTTCTTCCCTGCAGGGTGTTCCCAATGTTTAGCTCAGAGCTGTGTCTACATGAGCTGTGTGTGTGACGGAGCCCTTCTACTTTGGCCATGCATGCAGGGCCATGTCTCCACCTGCGACAATCGTGGCATCCTTGGTGATCACTGTACTTGTGTGTGGAGTCTGTTGACATGAGTTCATGGGGACATGTTCCCTTGTAGCCAGTATGCATGTGGATAATTCTGGCCTCACACACATGTGTTACACCCCTCCTGTATCAGGGCACTGCTGGGAGTGATGGGCACCCACCCCTCCTGTCTCAGGGCACTGCTGGGAGGACTCCACACCCACCCCTCCTGTCTCAGGGCACTGCTGGGAGGACTCTGCACCCACCCCTCCTGTCTCAGGGCACTGCTGGGAGGACTCCACACCCACCCCTCCTGTCTCAGGGCACTGCTGGGAGGACTCCACACCCACCCCTCCTGTCTCAGGGCACTGCTGGGAGGACTCCACACCCACCCCTCCTGTCTCAGGGCACTGCTGGGAGGACTCTGCACCCACCCCTCCTGTCTCAGGGCACTGCTGGGAGGACTCCACACCCACCCCTCCTGTCTCAGGGCACTGCTGGGAGGACTCTGCACCCACCCCTCCTGTCTCAGGGCACTGCTGGGAGGACTCCACACCCACCCCTCCTGTCTCTGGGCACTGCTGGGAGGACTCTGCACACACCCCTCCTGGGTCTGGGCACTGCTGGGAGGACTCTGCACACACACCTCCAATTTCTGGATATGTACGCTTGGGACATACACGGTGTGGGTGCGCTCCATGCATTCGAGGTGAGGGTACGGGTCGTACTTACACTGTTGGGGTGGGGGGTACGCTCCATGCATACGCGGGTGAGGGTTCGTGTCGTACTTACACTGTTGGCATGGGGGGTACGCTCCATGCATACGCGGGTGGGGGTACGGGTCGTACTTACACTGGTGGGGGTGGGGGTACGGTCCGTACGTCCGCGGGTGAGGGTTCGAGTCGTACTTACACTGTTGGGGTGGGGAGTACGCTCCATGCATACGCGGGTGAGGGTTCGTGTCGTACTTACACTGTTGGCATGGGGGTACGCTCCATGCATACGCGGGTGGGGGTACGGGTCGTACTTACACTGGTGGGGGTGGGGGTACGGTCCGTACGTCCGCGGGTGAGGGTTCGAGTCGTACTTACACTGTTGGGGTGGGGGGTACGCTCCTTGCATACGCGGGTGGGGGTACGGCTCGTACTTACACTGGTGGGGGTGGGGGTACGGTCCGTACGTCCGCGGGTGAGGGTTCGAGTCGTACTTACACTGTTGGGGTGGGGGGTACGCTCCTTGCATACGCGGGTGGGGGTACGGCTCGTACTTACACTGGTGGGGGTGGGGGTATGGTCCGTACGTCCGCGGGTGAGGGTTCGAGTCGTACTTACACTGTTGGCATGGGGGGTACGCTCCATGCATACGCGGGTGGGGGTACGGGTCGTACTTACACTGTTGGCATGGGGGGTACGCTCCATGCATACGCGGGTGGGGGTACGGGTCGTACTTACACTGTTGGCATGGGGGGTACGCTCCATGCATACGCGGGTGGGGGTACGGGTCGTACTTACACTGTTGGCATGGGGGGTACGCTCCATGCATACGCGGGTGGGGGTATGGGTCGTACTTCCACTGTTGGCATGGGGGGTACGGTCCGTACGTCCGCGGGTGAGGGTTCGAGTCGTACTTACACTGTTGGGGTGGGGGTACGCTCCATGCATACGCGGGTGTGGGTAGGGTCCGTACATATCCGTCCCCACGCTATGTGATGCTTGTGCGGGCCGTACCCAGGCCTTTGCCACGTGGGTACGATCCGTCCCGCCATTGTTGGGGTGACGTGTGTGTGGGCGTGGTACGACTCGTACCCACGCTCTTGAGGCGTGGGTACGGGACGTACCTGTCTGGTTGTGTTGCCGGTTCGCGTGGTGACGGACTTCCGTTGTGGCGGTCGCTGGCTTATCAGGACACACCCCCACCCCCTCGTGGTGACCAGGGCATGGGAGTCAGGTATGTCCAGGCCATGTGTGACTTATGTGGTTGTTTTGTGGTCTGCCCTGGTCGTGCCACCCCCACCCCACCCCACTTTCCCCCCTCCCTTAGTTATTCTGACCTTCTGCGGCGTCTGCGTTGGTGCCTGTAGAGCAGGTGGACTGCTATGAGGGCAGGGATGACTCGTAGGTTCGGGTCCATGTCTGTCCGTCGCGTACTGGTACTCCAATCGCGTCGTCCTGTCGCGTACGGGTCCTCCTTGGTGGCGTCGTCCTGTGTGTCCGTCACGTACTGGTCCTCCTTGTTCGCGTCGTCGTCTGTCCGTCGCGTACTGGTGGTCCTTGTTCGCGTCGTCCTGATTTCCCGGCAGTTTTTGGCTGCCGCAAAATATTCACCGTGCGGGGTGACGTCGGTGCGAATCGTGATTCCTGGGTCGTGAATGGCTGGCTGCGAGCGTCCCGACGTCAGGTCGGCACTTTCCCGGATCGCATTGGTAGGTGTTTCTTTGTTCGGTCGGACTTTTTTACGAATCGTACGGTCATGGTGTACCCGTGCGAATCGTAATTCCTTGTTTGTAGAAATTGACGACCGGGTACGCGTCGGACGGAGAATATGCTCCGTCCGACGGTTCGTACCCGGTTTTTACCGGATCGTGATCGGCACCAAAGTGTCTGTTCGTGTGTAGCCCCTAACCTACGTTTATCACTGCCGGTATACCATGGTATGATGGCACTCATCTGACTCTACTGCTGAGTGCACGTTGCACCATCAAGGTATGTCTGTGCCTGTTCAATGTCTGGCTGCAAAGTTAGATGACATTGACAGCCCCAGTCCCGGGTGAAAATAGCAGCTTTACAGCTGCTGGTGCTATTGATGGTACACGTAGCTTGTTGAAACAGAATGTAATTCCCTTACTACTGGTATGCACGAACCCACAACCATTGGCTCTCCAAGGTACAATACCTTCCTGCTAATAATGGTTTCCTTGAAGAATGTTGACAAATCTATGTTCTGCAATGGCGGGACTGCAAGATCTAATGAGTTTCTTGAAGGACACCTAGTTCACACCCCCACAATCACCACTTATCGCCATGTTGCATGCGGAAGGGCAACCTATCAAAGTATCCAGACGCAACCAAGAAGTCTAACCTTACTCTGAACAGAACCCCAACTGGCCCTGAAGCGAGACAAACCATGCTAGGGCAACTCAGCAGCCTCCCTCAGACTTTGATGCTGGTTATAGGCTCAACAGATTGACAGCTGATAGCTTTGTCCCCCGTGTGACCCCTGCTCGCTATCTTTACCAGGGAGGGGGTGGACCTTCAGGACTACTTAGCATGCACCATTCTACCAGTGCCTAAAAGACCTTTGTCCTGCTGCCTGGCCTAATGATTCTGACCCCACACTAGAGGCTCCCGCTTCGGCCTTGGGTCAAAACAATTCGCCAGGAAAATTCCTTAGCAGGGTGTGCTGCAAGGTTCTGCCTCCTCATCCATCGCATCCAGTTATGTAATCAACACTCATGAGCCACCTACAGCAAGCAGGACTAGGATTCCAAGAGTCACATCAGGGATCACAGCCACAACGCCGGGAACGGCCGTGCTCACCCCAACCTACTGATGCACAGACCACTTGCATACTGCTCACAGTATGGCTGAGACAAGCGAGGCTGTTAATTTAAAGCCCCTATAGATGAACGTTAGACAGACCCTACAGGGAGAATCATGTGAAATGGGGTAAGGACCACCACACCCGCCTTTGAATCAGCCCCGGTGACTTTTGTCATGACCCCTCCTAAGCCCTTAGAGATCACCATCAACAACCTGCAGTGGCCAGGTGGCAGGCACCCAGCGGGACCTTCAAATCCCAATTACTCTCCAACTCCTTGCCGCCTGGTGGCGCTCCCTGCCGCAGGAATCTTGTTGCCACCACAACTCGCCCCTCTTGGCCCGTTGAAAATTACATCGCTGAAATTGTGTGGTCACCTCTCATGGGGGGGGGTCGGTGGAACGTATAACATGCGTCCCGAATGTACAATATACGTGACGGTGTGCAGGCGTATAGGAATCAGAACCTAACAGTGACTGTGCATAGGACCTAGTATTCAAACTGTGACCTATAGAATATGCGTGGTGCTTTGCAGCACAGCTTGGCCCATCTGATCCACTTTACAAACCTTGGAAGCAAGTCTTTGCTGGTTACCCTCAGATCCTAGCCATGCACGCCTTAACCCAGGGGGTTCCCTTACAAACGGAGCATTTGTCCACACAGAACTGACCTCTGCATCCCCCTTCCGGATAACGATATATGCGCCTAATGCTAGCCGGCTTACCGCTAAGTGTCCCAGGTCATGAAATGCTAAATCCAACCACATATCTACGTTCTCTGACCGCAAGTGAAAGGATTGTGTTCACCAAACCAATGTAAACTAAAATTGCAAGCAGCACTTCTCAGGAGACATTCAACATCTGTCAATGAAGCGCAGCAAACGTGGCAATCAAACTTAGAGAGCTGACACGCCCCTATTTCTCTTGAACTCCAAGATGACAAATGAGGCAATCCAGCCCCCCCCCCCCCCCCCCTCCAAGGCTAGAAGGATAGCTTGGGCCGGAGGAAAGCTGACTGTAAGCGACGAGCCAAATCCTACCACAGGGAAGCACACAGTTACTGCGAAAATGGGTACTCTTACCTTCAACAGGATCCAACAAAAGGCTGTCATGATAGCCCTAGTGGTATTGGTTCCACTGCCTCACTCATAAAATTACCAGGCACCCAAAGTGAAGCCCCCCTCCCGTATACTCATGCAAGCTTATAGGTTGGCGCTGGGCAACATGCCCACAATCCGTTAAAATATTTTGGGTCGAACAAATGACCGTCCTGCCGTTACTCATGGAGTCTTGGAGGAGACCTAGAACCCGGTGCTCCTGGGGTTGCACGCTGTGATTCAATCAGATAGACATACTGCACGGTTCAAGTATGTAAGGAGTGTATCACTGTGGCTGTATGTGGCAGGGGAGAGACTGTAAGGGTCCCTCCCCCTGGAGTATTGACTACCCAATAGTGAATCCAATAAATATAAGTCTCTGTTAATCCTTCTCTGTCTTGTAAATACCTGAGACTACCATTCGCGGAGTTACTCTCATGTGCACTGCTGCCCAGGTATAGCGCGTTGCACATGATCGCCAGTTGGCTTGGAGCTCCTGAAACCTATACCTCCCTTACACTACTGCATTATCCACCGCGGGCTGACCTATTCAACACTGGTAAGCCTGGGCAAACTCTGGCCGTCCCTTGCTTCCCCCAGTATATTTACATTTGCTATGGTTCAATGCCTGGTAAGACATCCGCAACGCATGACCACCAAAAAGCATGTAGGACCGCATTAAAGGACAATGCAGCGCACCCGGAACCACCCAGTCCAATACAGCACAGGAAAATTAGATGCTCAATAAGCATGGGTAGGCCAGTGCAGCACTTTATTAAAGTTCCAGGGTAACTTTCTCACAGAGTGGTATAAAACAGAAGAGGCTGTAAATTAGAGCCTAGGTTCTAAACCTCCCCATTCACCGATCCCAACATTGGGAAACCCCCAAGCCACACACCTCGTCCGCTCTATCCCATGCTCCACCATGTACATCTGCACCCGGTGAAAACCTGCTGCATCACCGGAACACTGTGGCTTATATCGAAGAAGCTCCAGTATCGGTAAAGAAATGCCGTAAATCTGCACAAGGTGAAAGCCTGCTGTTTCATAGGAGTAATCTGGCTTCTATTAATGGAAGCTCCATCTCCTTAAAGAAAATGCTGAACCTATGCACGCGGTGAAGACCTGTTGCCTCACAAGACTAATGTGGCTTATTAGTTGCAGCTCCAACATCGGTAAGGAAAATGCCGCACATCTGCACGCGTTAAACCTGCTGCCTCCCAAGATATTGTGTCTAGATATTTATTGATGCTCCCTCCGCGTTGCAAACAATGCCACCTTCTGCGCATATCTGTAGCAATAGAGCCTGCACTTTGCCACATCTATGTCAAGTAACTGGTCCAAATAAAAAAAATACGCTCTGACACCTTCTGATAAAGTATGCACTATAAATTCACTTACAATAATCCATGACCGAATAAACTAATTGGTTGCTGTTTGATGCCCCCTACTCCCAGACAAACTGTACAGTATGAGGCAACCACAACCAGAAATAGCACCACACTCAGCTAGGGGAACTCCAGCCGGCCTGGAAGGAGGCCCCCCGGGGTGCAGGCGCCAAGGCCACCAGGGGAGGAGGGGTCCTGAACTCACCGGAAATGACGTAACTGGTGTGACGTGCCCTGGTCGGTCCCTTCCCCCGCTCCTCTTCCCTCACGGAGCTACCACTTTCACACACCTGGAACACAGGCATTCATAGAAGGGCCCTACAATGGCCGGTCCTACCCTGATAGAACCACTATAACAGAATCAATGGGAATTGAACCTGTAACCTTGAGAGAAAGAGTCTCAGACCTTAACCATTGGCCATTAGCACAAACTCGACCCGATGGATAGAGCGCTGGCATGAGCACCGTAATTACATTACATTCAGTCACTGGGATATGACGTGATTTGGCCACAATCACAGGATGTGACCGCGACCTCAAGGCTCGATCCCTGGTCTCCTGCACCAAAGTCAGCAGTTCGAGCCTCGGGGCACTGTGCAACCCAGGCGCTACCCCCCCCCCCCCCCACTGCCGTGCATTGCACCTCCACCCGGGAGGCCTGGCGACCATGGGAAGCCGAGGTACGCCGCCTCGCAGCCCATGGGAAAGCGGACCTCTCGGCACCCGGCATCCCTACTGTAAAGATTACTTTTACAGTGACTACACAGTCGCAGGGAGCATGCAACGTTACATTATCTAGCGCGAAGTCGACCCGAAGGATAGGAGCCGCAAAGAAGGGGGGGGGAACCTCGCAGCACCTGCAGGAAGCCGAGACCACCTCGTGGCATGGGGGCGTGGAGGAAGCCTAGCCCCCTTAGGGTTTGCCACGGTGGGGAGGCCGGTCAATAGTAGTCGGAACATGCGCTGCCCGTACGAGCCTAGCGCTGTACCCTGCTACCTCACCCCTCCCCCAGAGAGGCCCGCCACATGGACGCCACTACAGGCGTATCATAGGGCTAAATTGAACGCATTCAAATTTTAACGCTGACATTGCAACTGCAATACCTGCGAAGCCTTAGGAAGATTTGTATACACTGAAAGCAGTGTAGCAAAACCAAATAGCAGTCCACCGAGCTCAGGTGACTGCCGCCGGCTCTATCCCCGCTCCCGAGAGAACCCGCAAACCCCCCCCATGCTTCTGAAGTGCCTTGGCGCACGTAATGGTGGGGCCTGCAAACCCAGTGGCAGACAAGGGGCTGGGGAGAGCGCATCGCTCGATGTCCCCCCCACCCCTCCACATTCATGGCCTGCATGGGACAGAACCGGGAAGGCGGCCCAGCAGGGGGGTACAGCAATGCGGTATGAGATGCCCGATTTCATTGTTCCCCGCCGGGGCGGAAGCAGCTGTGCACACTAGCTGGTGCGCCCCCCTCCCGCCCCCGCACAACTCGACCCGAAGGTATTGGCGCGCTTTTTATAGCACCGTATTTACATTACACATTCAGGCACTGGGAGATTAAGTGATTTGCCCAAGGTATTGGTGTGCTTTACATAGCACCGTATTTACACTACACATTCAGGCACTGGGCGATTAAGTGATTTGCCCAAGCATCACAGGATGTGGACGAGACCTCGAGGCTCGAACCCTGGTTTCCTGCACCAGAGGTGGCAGCGTAGCCGACGGACCACATCCTCACCTGCATAAAGCAGACATCAACCATTGTGCCTCCGTAACGCTAAGGGGCTCTGCCTTACGTCCTGCCGCCCGTAGGCACACGCTGCGCTTCACACGGGAGGGGGGGGAGGGCGATGACGGCCGACGGCCTCAGGTTTGCTGAGCCCCCCCTCGCACCACATAGATCGGGACGCCCGGCCACAAAGGCCTCCTGGGGCACGCTCGAGGCTTGCGCCTCCCTGCACCGTTCCATTCCGCGGTCCGCAGACATACTACGGCCCCCATCGCGCCGCCTAAAGAGAAAGCCAGGCCGCAGGCCCTGGGTGCACGCTCGATGCTCGCACCTCCCCCCCCCCCGTGGTAGTACGTACCACAGGGCCCCGTCAACCTGGTGCTGCCCAGGAACAGGGCCGGGGCGGGGGAAGGTTAGCAAGCGGACTCACTGTTCTCACAGAGGACGAGACGGCGAATTGCGACCAGCGGCGTGTGAAGCGACAAGGCGAGACGGGCAGCGAACAAGAGGCTGCCCAGTGGGCGGGGGACAGTATATGTACCCCTGTCCCCCCTCCCACTACCGGAAGTGGCCGGCCGGAAGTCCCCCTGGTCCCAGCCCAGGGAGACTAGGAGGCCAACTCCAGGGCCTTCCTGTGGCACTAAGGCGGCCGCCCTGATGAGGGGCCACTGCGTGGCCCCCCGGGCAGCCTTGACAAGACGAGGTAGGGCAAAACATTGCCACTATCTGGAACTGAAACAGTTTAGAAAGCAGGTGTACTCACCAGCCACAAGCAAAGCGAACACATATGGGTCGATTTTCTTTAGTCTTACGGTACTTTTTTGTTGTTGTTCTAAGATGAGTCTATCACCGTGGCGACAGGCAATTAAGGTATAAGCTTTTTCCCCCAGATGTGCTGCCTTCCACATTCCACTTCTGGTTCTTCTGCCACCAAACCAATTGAGCCCATCGAAGTCCCTTGTTCACTTTTAAAGGCTTGTCACTTTCCAACTGCTCCGGATAGCCACATCTTGTGGAACACAAAACAAATGAGAAAGATTTTCCAGCTTGTATAAAAAATGTGGAAGGAAAGGCCATTTTTACAAATGCTGCAGAAGCATGGATCAAGGCAAAGGCTTACGGAGATTAGAGTAATATTTAAAGAGGCGCTGCTGCAGATGGGAGGAAATGCTCAAGATCGTCACTTGAAAGTTGTGCAGGTAGTTGGTGTAGTGCTAAAAAAGAAGTTTGATTCTTGCTCCCATCTCACACTACTCTTCAGGGGCAGCTTTGAGAAATATTTTGGGAAAGGGTAGGAGGAAATTGTGAGAAATGGACATTAAACCTGGAGAATACAGAGAATTGCCAATAGTGATGCATGTTTTTTCCAGACTTGCTCGGAAATAAACAGTAAGTATGCTGTAGGAAAAGTATACTGTTATATCTTAGCCAATCCTAGAGGCTGGAATCTGGCATGCAGTGCAGAACCCTGCATAGAGGAGATTCCAGCCACTGACAGTTGGCCCTGGCTTCTTCACTACAAGAAGTTTGATATGGCTGTCTCTCTCTCTAATTGATCAATAAACCTTACTTCAAGTAACCTGTTGCATGCATAGGACTCATTTTCACAAGAGAATATAACACTGGCGACAGGCAGTACCAGCGACAGAAAACTGGAATCCTGTGACACAACGATTGCAGCCGGTGTTACGGAACACCAGGCCATGAATACCCGTGATTCAGAACCCAGTACTTCAGAAGGCGCTATACGTGGCCATTTTTAAGGAAGATACCAAAAGAGGGGCAGAGGCAGCAGATGGACAAATTCCAGACAAGTATCAGGAGAAATAAGGACCCAGAGGCAAGTATACAGATGGCGAAACAACAACTAATACCAATCTACAACTTATCTAAAAGAGCATTAGATGAAATTGAAGAATGGGTATTTACGAAAGGAATGTCATTTGTATCTACGGAAAAACCTGATTACACTAAGACCCAGTTTGAAATAATACAGTTCTTCCAGAAAATGAGATTAAAGTGTTTTTTGTCTGAAAATTACATGATATCCTTTAACAGATTCTCAGGATTAAGGAATCCTTCAGATTTTTTCCCTCCGACTACCAACATGCCCCATGAGATAATCACTTTTGAAAAAGTGAATCTATGCGCACTAGACCTGATAGAATCCAAAAAGAGATATACCAAATACAATCTCAGTGGGAAGCAAAAATGGTTCTAGAGCGACTCCAAAAAGATGAAGAAATAACTATAAAACCAGCTGTTAAATCGTCATTATGGCTCACATGAATTATGAACAAGAAATCTTTCAGCAGTTTCAGGAAGAGTCCCACAACAAAAGAATACAAGGTGATCCGACACCCTCCATCAGGGAAGAGATAGAAAGACTTATTGAGAAAGGCATAATGGGGGATGGCTGACAGAAAAAGAAAAAACATATTTCATAAACAGAAATCCACGCACTCCAGTATTATACATCTTACCAAAAATCCACAATGACCCCCTAAATCCACCTGGCCGATCCATAATTTCAGGGAGTCAATTCCATTTTAGAACCCTTGGCAAAAAATGTAGACATCTTCTTAAAACCATTGAAGAATCAAATTCCTAGTTATCTAAACAATACCACAGACATGATAAATAAACGTAATCAAATAAACATTGATTCAGAAATGGACCTCTTTGTAACCTTTGATATTACAAGTTTATACACTAACATCCCTCAAGAAGCGGGTCTCGAAGCAATGGAACATTATCTGGGAACAAGACAATGACCCCAAGAAGTACCACATGGCTCCTATTATAAATGGCAAAAATATGCCTCAAGAGGGGTTTCCTCTATTTCAAAATAAACTTTTACATTTAAATGAAGGGGATCACAATGGGTTGTCCCGTCACCCCTGAGATGGCAGTAATGTGTATGGCAAGATACAAAGACAAATGGATCTACGATGAGAACCCATTTAGGAATATGATTACTACCTGGAAGTAATTCACAGATGAAATACTCCTAATTTGGAGAGACCCTACTTGCAAACCGTGTGGACTGGTTGAATAATAGAACACCTGATATCAAGTTTACATCCAAATGGAGCAAAGAAGAAATACAGTTTTTGGATCTGACGATAAAACATGATGATGATGAAATATTTATCACCTTACATACAAAAGATACTGACAAAAACACTTTTCTTCATTATTCAAGTCACCACCAAAAGAGCCTCAAATACAATCTACTTTACAGCCAGGTTTTAAGGATTTTAAGGTACTGTTCCAAAAAAGATAACTTTTTCCTGAATGCGAATCAACTGGTCTGGAAACTGCAGGAAAGAAAATATCCACACAAACTACTGAAAAGAGCAATCAATCAATCAATCAATAATCTTTATTTTGCATTGTTTCCAAAGCATATAAAGTACATGATTAAAAATGAACCAGCTAGATTAACTGAAAGATAGCACTTTTAGACAATGTATAACACAGATTACAATATGATTGCCATATAGTGCTAACTGTTTAGGGCCACTATTGTATCAAATTAGGATGCGTAAATGAAGTAACCTTATAAATTTGTTTCTATGAGAAGGTTTTAACCTGACTGTTTTATTGACTGGAGAGACAGAAACTCATGAACCAACCTGATAATTGACTGCAATTTGTGTAAGCCAGTCCGGGGTTTCACGCGGACTGTCAGAAACGCAGCATTCAGAGTTGGTGTTGGAGCGAGGGGTTGGAAAGAACGCACCACTCTTCGTTGTTTTCGGCCGTTTCCTCACGGTTTTTCCTCCTGGTCTTTCCTCCCGGTTTTGGCCTGCTGAATCCCTGCTGAAATTCCACTCCGCTGAGGCTGCTGTGTTCTGTTGCACCTCGCCGCACCACCGCTGCCACACCTCCGCACCCACACAAAAGGTACCTCATAGCATATAGCTTGCTCGAGGTGCACAGCGGGCTCTCCTGCATACTCCGCGGACTTTGCGGACCCCCAGGCACGGGTTCTGGTGGACCATTCGACCCAGAGCAGGTTGTGGTTGTGGCTGAGCTGAGTGAGAACGGATCAAGGATCGAGGGGGAGCAGAGGAGCAGAGGAGCGGAGGAGCTGGGGCAGCCAGCACGTGCACAAGGTGAGGGGGTTGCCATGCCACAGCAAAGCCAGTAAGAGCCCTCGCATCAACCCCTAGCAGTAGCAGACATCAACCTCCTTGGCCGTCCCGATAGCCCAGACCACCGTAACATATCTGAGTGAGCCTCTATGAGAGGGCCACTGCCGGCTTCTGGTTAGCGGGTGCTTGGCTTGGCTTGGCAGGAACGGCGATCGTAGCGAGAGTGGCCCAAGGCACAATTTCAGAGAGGGGTCTGAATGACTGATAAACTGTGGGCTGCAACTTGGTTTTGGGAGCCTAAATCGCACCTTGCACTTTGGGAGGAGGAGGCGGAGGACTGCAGTGCCCAGTGTGCCTCGCGGTAGGAGCCGTGCACGCCGTTTCATCATGCCAGCTGGCGCATAAAGCCAAGACCGGGCTCCCGCAGCGCCTGGGCCCGTCTGAGCCCATCAGAGGCAGGGCTGAGCCCCCCCTCTAAGAACTGGACCTTGGGTATATTGTTATTTATTTTACATTGTTTATATATCATTGTATTTTTACTTGGAGTGTTAGGTAGTTTTGAAACATGAGTATCCGGAAAATCGAGGTGTCGCAGGGACCCTAGATGCCTTTCTTTTGAGGGCCAAATCTGCCCTCATCCACGAAATACAACTGACCGAGCGCAGGTTGTCTTTGGAACCGGTTATTTTATCGACTAGTCTCGCAAGGACACCGGCATTAAGTAAACCAGTGTTGGCGACTAACTAAGAGCAGCCCGCGAGTTTGACTGACATTTCAATACATGGCACAAACGAACAGGGAATAGATACAGTGCCATTGTTAACCCCTGATTCTGAAGTTGTCCCTGTTGGACCTAAAGTTACCACGAGAGGGCAAAGGGCTAATCAAAGACTAAAACCTATTGTAGGACCCTCACCAAGTAAAAGGAAAGGTAAAAATCACGCCAGACAGAGCAAATTGGCACCACCTATGAATGGGAGAAGGGGGAAAGCTGCTATTGAGATGGATGATCCCAATAGGGGATCTCCAATATCCCCAACACAGAACGAGGTGGACAATTGTTTAAATAGCATGTCAGATGGGAACTTTTGGGGGAAGCTTGAGCTTATGATGACATCGCTCCTGGAACCTATTATGTCGAAGGTAACCAGTATCGAATCTAGATTGGCTAAGATGGAGGAATCGATGAGGAGTAAAAACCCATCCACTCATATAAATGATGTTACATCTAGAGATTGCCCTCCACCTGGTAGGGGTGTAAGTTTTACTCCTAACCCACCCCAAACCTTCCTCACTTCAAAACAAACCTACAGTAGTGATAGCAACAACAATGCTAATCGCAATAAAAATTCAGAGCACAAGGGACAATGTCCCCCTCAAGGTAGTTCTAGTGCCACTGTTTCAAACACATATGAATGAACCGTGACTATGAATGAGACCTTGGGAACACGGGATGACACTGGGTCTGTAGAGAGGAGTAACATTCCTCCGATAAGACGGGATATTTCTCACTATTCATCTCAAAATCTAAATCTACCGCCGGAGGCTACCCCATATACAGTGGTCCTGGCAAATGTACCTTTCTGTCCACATATTGACTCTGAGCACTGGTCTGCTTTAAAGAATAAGTCCTTACACTTTTTGACCAAAAGGATTGGCCTGAATAGTCTTTTTTTTTCGGACTTTAAAATGGTCGCTAGATCAGATGGGTGGGTCCTACCCCTAAATCATTCCGCGGAAATTGCATTGTTCTAACTTTTAGGTCACCCCAAACAGTTCACACTATCCTGGAAAGGGGAAATAATGGATTTATTTACCCTAACGACATTAATATATTACCGCTGGGATATTTTTATTGGCCAAGTAATCCGTTGCATCGTCACGTTTCCATGTTGGCAGGCTGTTGCGGTCTAGGTTACAGAGAGTGCCACTAACCTGGAAGCCGGGTACAGCAGGAACGATGCTAGATAATCTCCTCCCCTAAGAGGTGACACCTGCGCGCAGATTGTTTTAAAATGGCACAGATGACACCCCTACCGGGGAAGGGAAAAAAGGGACAAAGGAAACAAAAACAGTGTTGCCTCCAACACTTGGACCGGCATGAAAATAAAGGTGAGGACCCCTCTCTTCTGGATTCTCTCCCTATGCCCTGTAAGGAAAACACAACATACATTCAATAAGGTACGAGGCTATGCACTTCCTAACCCCTTACCCGTACTTAATCTATAGGCTGTCACTTACATATATATATAGGCAGGGCGGATGCTTGGAGAAGCAGGTGAGTCACAAAACAATGAAACCTATTTAGGTTTTAAGTTCTAGCACTCAGTCTTGTAAATAGAGATTGAAAATGATACTTATCCGTCCGGTGGTTGGCAGGCAGTTCTTTCACCACGAGAGGTAAGCACGCCAAGAAGAGGCAGGGAAGTGCCTTCCTGGCCTTCCTGTTCTGTGAAGCAATCCGAGTAAAGAGGATGGTTTGGTATCTAGCGCTATCATAAGCGCGCGATGGAACAAGCCTCCAGTTCCTGTCCCAGAGTTAACTCCACTCTGGATATGAAGACCTTTTTGAGCAGTGCCTGGTCTGACGTGGTGATAGTCTCGGCGAGCAGCCTCGGTGCTGCGCCGCTAAGGCGTGCGGTAAAGCAATACTAACTAAAAGTTTACAGCAGTCTCTCTTTAGGACCTGGTGCCGATACTGCGGGGAAAACAACCAGTGCGCCGATACAACGCGCGAAAAGACTAGGTCGCCTCACCCCTCTACTTCCGCATTAGCACTGAGGAGGATGCGGAGTAATGGAGAGGACGGGTTGAATGCGCAGCTCTCTCTCTCTCAAAAGCCTGCGACGGTTTTCAGGTTGTGCGTGCGTCGCGCTGGCCCACTGTGATATCTGCAACGCCGCTCTCTCTCTCTGCTGGAACAGTCCGTAAATACTTCTGGGATGTCGCGGTGGCTCGCAGTACGTTCTTTTGCAACGCTCAGCACGGAGGTTGGTTTAGCGGGAATCCGACTACGGAAGTACGACGTGGCTTCTCTCAGGGTCTCGGGAACTCGAGTGACAAGCACGGATTTTCCTATGGGCGGGGCTTATATACGTAATGCTTATTCCTCCCAATGCAACCTGGGAATTGTAGTTTCTAAGCCCCCCAGTCACACAGCTCATTCCGTACCTGCTCTGCAGTGCCCCCTCTGCAGGGCCATGACACAGGCGATAAATGCAGAGGCTTAAGGCAATTTAGTTATCCTGTTCCAACATACAATCGCTTTGATGTTTTTAACCCTTAGGAAGATCCCGACTGACTGGATTTTGGAAATCTTTGTTCCCCACTCATACATGGAAAGGGGAATGATCCCCAAATGCCAATGGGGGACAATGAGTTCCTCATGTCCATACACACTGCCGACAACATAATAAGGCCTAGTGGACTGACTAATCTGCTTCCTGAGACACAGGCTGAGTGTGAGGTTTCCTTAAATATCGCCTCAAAATCCCTCACATAAGTATAGTTCCAACCAATGATTTTCTTTTAAATAAAGAAATGAAGGCACTAGGATCACTGACCCTTGCACAAGAACCCCTGATCAACTCTGCATGTAATCATAACATCTCCCCAACATCTAGATTCCCACCAAAAGAACTAAGTAGCAAGTTCACTTCTCCAGAAAATTCTACTCAGGGCGGAAAATCCTTAAGTTGTAACATTGTTTCATGGAACATTGCTGGGATTAGTTCTAAACTGAGTAATCAACAATGGTAGGACTTTGTCATGCAGTTCGAGATTTTGTTACTTCAGGAAACTTGGGCTAAGGAAGCGATACATGTGAATGGGTTTAGGACCTACCACACTCCAGCAGTCAGTGTCCATAGTGGCCGGGCGAAGGGAGGTTTATGTACTTATATCGCGAGCACTCTAAATGTAGAGAATATCAGGATGCTTGCCAGCAAGGATTACTTTCATTTAATTAAATTAGACATAGACCCTACACGTTCAATAGTTCTGGCCAACTTTTATAATAATATCCCATCAGGACAAACTGGCATAGTTATATCCAACATCTCGAAATCCCTGAATTCATTGGGTAGTGGCAAGACGAACGATATTATGTTAATACTAGCAGGAGATTTTAATTGCACCCTATGCCAGAATGCAGGCCCCTTTGTCTTGCACTTTTAATGGGAGAGGATATTGCTCTATAATTGATTATATTCTTATATCATGTACCCATGCACACAGTCTTCTTTCTTTCCATGTCTCTGATAATCCACTTAGTGACCACTTCCCTCTTTGTTTGACTATTTTATTACCTGCAAGGAATCTACCAAGACCCCACAATATTAATGATCAGCTGTTAGAAAATCTAGCAATTGGCAGCAATAATGGTTACTCGATTTGTTGGGCTCTGGTAGACCAGGTAAAACTGGTCAGCAACGTGGTAAAGAAATGTAAATCTGATATAGATTTGTGCCTGAGCGAAGAAGCTGCGCCTGACCAGATTTTAGCCACATTTATGGCCATATCTACAGCAATAAGTAACTCCCTTATCAGGCAGAAAAAGAACATCGGATCATTACAGGGCTGGTTTGATACTTACTGTTCTCGAGCGCATTCCCAGCTAAAAAAGGAGCTACAGAAAACTCCTAGAAACCTGATTGCCACCAGGTTGGCCAGAGGAGTCTACAAACAAGCACTAAGGAACAGAAAGTCAAAAATGAAGCAGGAGACTTGGGAGGCCCTATATTTGGCCTCAGTAATGAATGACAGTGCGGCATTCTGGAAGGCAGTTAGAGACCCTTTTTTTAGCTGGTGATGGCGGTCCGTCGCTTGAGATAGCGATCCCGGAGGAACAGTGGATTAACCATTTCTCCCAAGTATACAATGGCGAAGACCCTGCTCTTACGATCGATATGCATGCCCTGGAGACACTGGGGGAAAATTGTTTTTGCAACAGAAGGAGTTATGGTTCACCCTAGAGGAGGTGGAGAGGGCCCTTCACGCAAGTCAAGGAGGAAAGGCCCCGGGCCCTGACGGGGTCTCCATTGATATATTTAAATCAAACATTCCCATGTGGGGGCCCCTGCTGGTGCAAGTAGTTAATGCAAGTTGCAGCACAAATATTTTATCTACTTGGGTACTCTCAACCATTGTGCCAATTTTTAAAAAGGGGAATAGACAGGATCCAGGATGCTACAGACCAATTTCCCTGCTAGATGCCATAACAAAAGTAGCAGGTAGAGTTCTACTTGAGCGTCTTCAGGACTGGGCCAAGGAGAACTCCATCCTGTCAGACTTGCAATATGGATTCCGGCCCGGCCTGGGGACCGTAGAGCAGGGTTTAAATCTCTCTCTGTTGGTGGGGAAATATACTAGGGCAAGGAATGGCCACCTGTTTTTAGCATTCGTGGATCTCACAGCCGCTTTTGACTGTGTTGTCCATGCTAAATTGTGGTCAATTTTAGAAGTTATGGGAGTCGATTTAGACATTATTTACTTTCTTAAACGCTTTTATTGTGACGCTAAGGCCTCGGTGCGTTATGGCACAATGGGTGAATGCTCGGAAGCCTTCCGGATCAGGAGCGGAGTCAGACAGGGATGTGTCTTGGCTCCGTTCCTTTTTAATCTGTATATAAACGGGTTGGGGGAGGCGCTCCTGAACCACAATCAGGACTTCCCTACAGTAGCGGGCCGTCCGATTCCAGCGCTTTCGTATGCGGATGATGCGGTGCTGATGTCCCGTACTCAAGTTGGCCTTCAGCGAGTCTTAAACAGCTTCTCCCATTTTATGAATCAGCTAGGCCTAAGGGTGAACACAACCAAAACCTTTATTATGCGTTGTGGTAAAGGCATCAGGAAACAAAAGGATAATGTTTATGGGAGGCCAAAAAATCGGGGTCACTACAAAATTTTCGTACCTTGGTATTCTTTTTGCTTCTAATGATACATGGGTACAAGCAGTCTCCGCTAAAAAATTGGCACTTGCACGCACCACTTCTGCTCTAATTGTCTTCTCAAGAAAACTGGGCAAAAGACCACCGTTGGAACTTTTACAGATCTACAAGGCTAAATATGTCTCAGTGGCAATTTATGGGAGCGGAGTCTGGGGATTTGCTGACCCTTTACCAACTCAAAGATTAGAAAACTCGTTTTTAAAATATATTTTATCTGTACCAAATAGCTGTGCCACAAGTGTTTGTCATGCTGAATTAGGCCTGTCATTTATTTCTGACCTAATCAAGATTGAACCCGTGCTCTTGTGGCACAGATTGTGGCTTAAAGAAGAGGCCAAGTTGAATAGAGACTTCCTCTCAGACATTATAAAATTAGGGGGAGCAATGAGGATACCATGGCTTAAATATGTTTTTAACTTTTTAAACAACCTCGGCCACCCAGAAGTTTTACTAAACCTAGTACCCTCAGCACTATATCAAGGAAAGAACTAAAAAAAGAGGGTTTGTTTCTGTTAGAGTCTGCCAGAATGACCACAGAGATTCTGAAACCAACAGTCTTGCATAACCAGTTGGTTTTAAGTACTTTTAATATTCAACCTTATTTAATTATTGTTCAAAGCGCCTATGAAAGGTTTTTGCTGACCCGCTTTAGGATGGGAACATTTCACCGTCTTGTTACATTTCCCACAATGAACGATTGGTCTCAAAATCTTTCACCTTGCCCTTGTGATAACATTTCATTACAGACCACGATTCATGGTATTCTTTTCTGTAAATATTATTCTGTACTACGGACCACATTTTTAAAACCTATTTTTAAACAGTTTGGATTACGTCAATGCCGACCTGCCCTATTGGCCTTGCAATTACTTGACAATGAGTACAGCATTTACAGTGTCACTATTTTCTTGAAAAAAACCTCTCTTTTATAGGAAACAACTGTTCAATATTTGATTAATTCTTATCAAAAGCTCATTACGTTTAATACTAATTTACTCACTTGGGGCCATATGTAGGTACATAAATACCGGTCGGTAACGGCCGAAAATCGGTAAATATCCCGTTACCGACCGGTATTGAGGCACTTGAGATGTATGTGGCTGATTTTCTGGATTCGGTAATTTACCGAATCGGAATTTTAAGAAATCGGTAAAATACCGATTCGGTAAATTACCGAATCCTGAAATGCTATGTAGGGGGCACTCAAGCGAGTGCATTATTGGTTTCTGGATACGTTATTTACCACCAACTACAAGTTGATGGTAAATGACGAATACCTTTAAAAAAGCATTTTTGTGCTATTTGAAAAGTGCCATGTGGCAGACATACATGCCCTTAGGGCATGTATGTGCGCCACATGTGCACACATGCACGATTCAGGGGTGCAACAGGGTGTCAATGTGACACCCTGCCACCCATGAATATGCTCCCCCTATTTCCGATTCGGTATTTACCGAATCGGTAATAGTGAATGGCTTCCCATTCATTCCTATGGGCCTCCAGGCCCATAGGAATGAATGGGAAGGGATGCATTATTACCGAATCGGTAATTACCGATTCATAAATACCGAATATTACCGATTCGGTAATAATTACCGAATGTTTACCTACATTCTATTTACCGATTCATAAATACCGATTCGGTAAAATTCGGTATTTATGAATCGGTGAATAAAAATTATCTACATATGGCCCAAAATGTTTTAATGAACAAGTGTAAAGACTTTTTTTTCTTTTTATTGTGCTTTTATGATTGTTTTGCTCAAACATTCGAATGAAGCTTTCTTGATTGATTGATTGATTGATTGACTGGTTTTAACTTTGATAAATTGTAACTTTTTGGTGTTTTTTTTAATTAAATTGATGGAGCTCTTTTATAGTATCACCAAAAAATAAATAAAGAGTATTTTGATTGATATTAAATTGACAATTTTAAGGCAGATAAAAGATGGAAATGAAACAGCTTTGTTAAGGTGAAGAAGGAGACTTTTTGACTCTGAAATTACGGACAGTGGAAACAGGCCCCAATGAAATGTCACAAATAGGCAATGTCTTTTAGACAAGTGAACTATTTATTGATTAAGATCACTACATTTTTAAAAGGTTTTTAACTTTACCCATGTGATGACCAGTCGTCTTCACACTATTACATGGCTGCGCATTACAAGCCCCTGCATGGCCGGAAGGATACTGTCTGGGAGAGAGGGGAGGCATTGAGGAAACAAAAAAATTAAGTGACAACTAATTCCAACTGAGATCGTATGTTCCAAATCACACTACAGTAGGCAGTTCAGTTATGCTGATTATGTTTGTGCTATTGGACTTCATAAAGCTGGCCTTAAAACCTTTTGGGGAAAGTCTGAAAATGCCAGCCTGAAAACATCATTTTAATCAATATAGAGAGAATAGTAATTATTTGAAGATGAACACTGCCCAAGCACACAAAATATCACATGTTGGACAATTATAAGACCCCGGGCATTAGAGTTATAATATACTTAATCTCACATCATCTATTAGACCAACTGGAAGGTTCTGATCTCTGAACAAATGGCAAGTGCTCATCGAAAGGGCAGATAATGACATGTCTCATACCATTTGACTTCTAGAACGCTGGTGCTGGAATGACTCCAAGTAAAATGGAGCCATGAGGATACATTAGTTGTGGAAATCTCAAGGAAGAGAGAGACTTGAAAAAGGCAGGTACGATAAATGCAGCTTTTTCACAGTCCTATAACTCTAGAAATCATTCCTCTTTATTTTATAATATAATAACCAATGTATTTGTTTTAAAACCAGATACTACGCTACAAACAGCGTGTCAGTTCCTCTTTCAATATTTAACCTACATTCAGGAACTATGAGTGCATTCTTAATTTAAAGTGAAATGGAGCACAAAAGCATTATATCTTGGAGCATGAATCTTTTCCATCCGGGCTGCACCAAATCTATGCATGTTATTTAAACAAAGTCCAGATAAATGGTCCTGAATGACACAAAGGGTGTTAGGAAGCGCGCGTTCGTGACAGCAATTATGCTACGCTACAAGCTGTGCGCGGGTTCCTCTTTCAATACCTAATTTATTCAGGATCGTTGAGCGCATTTTTTCTGAAAATTCAAACGTGGGCAAAAAATTATGTTTCTTGGAGTCTGACTCTTTTCCACCAGCGCTGCACCAAGTCAATGCATGTTATTAAGAGAAAGTCCAGACAGATTGTCTTAAATGACATAATGGGTGCTGGTGAAGCAAGCATTTAAGACAAGGGAGATTCAGCTCGACCCCAATCACCGAATATAATTTTCTGCTTTCCATCCCCCTCAAACATAACACAAACCCAAGTACAACTCATATATCACCTTGTAAAAGACAGATCAATGTGAGCACTATTTGATTCAACACTTGAGGTCCCGTGATGATCTTTTTATCCAGCAGAGATGCATGAATAAAAGAGCATTTAGAGTTTGGGTAAAATTTGGCAACACTACAAAAAACTGTAAATGTTCCTTTGTCCTACTGTTTCATTATTTATATTGTATTTGCAGAGTCCCACCCCTTAGGAATCAGTTGTGGCCCTGATGATGACCTCACAAAAATAAGCCTGGCCTGTGTCCCATGAGATCGAAACGCGTTGGCAAACTTGACATGAGGAATGCTCTTAAATGGCCCTTTGAGAACATATTTGAAAGAAGGAAGTTATTATCCCTTATTACATATTGGCGTGAAATATCACAGAAGGACCCAATGAAATCGGCTTTTGGCAATTCTCAAAGCATTATGGGCAATTGATAAGTAAATCAAGCTATTTTAATGATCATTCCTATGGATAGCTTATGTTGATTGAATAGGAAAAGGACTCTCAAAATTGTTTAATTGTTTGTGCGTATGTTTATGTACATCAGTGTATGTTGTATATCTTTGTCTTGGATATATGGAATTGCTTTTCGTTTGTATGTGCTGTTGTATAACTTCATGTTGTTTTTCCACTTTTTAAATAAGTGAAATAAGGTGATGGTGTGGAAAAATACAATGTTAATGATAGCAAAATGAAATAAGAAATATATTGATTTACATACAGGATTATTGTACTGTGATGTATAAATAGAATAATCCATAGCCGGTGGGGGGGCTTGTTTTGTTGTTTTGGTGTCATGGATCATATCAAAACAGTGTCACAGAAAGCATAGATCATGAGCAATCATCGGACCATCCTGCACAGTCCAGAATACACCGCAGATGGAGGCCGTGTGATTTAATTTGAGAATGCAAAATTCAAAGAGCCCTGAGAAAAACAAGCAGCGCCGGCTGTGAGTGGGGAGCGCAAGTAAAAGCAAGCGATTAGGGCACATGAGCCACTGCAAGCACTGAGTGCGTAATGACACATGAGCTAATAAAAGACTAGAACGCATCCGACATGTGCGTGTCAGCGGCCAAAATAAGAAAAACGCACAAAGTCTTGGCATGCCTCGATCCCCAAGTTTATTTTAAAGGGAGTCATGCTGATTAGTACATCAAGTGTCAACATAACGATACATTTAAAAAAATTAATCTACAGTAATTCGCACACCCATTGTGAACATTGTTTAAACTATTAGTAAATTGACAATACAGACCTACGGTGATTCGCACACCGATTACGAACTCTGGCTACAAGCCTATATTTAAATAATTACGTTGGTTCGCACAATTATTGCGTACACCAGAAAACTAACTTTAAAGTGAACTATATGGTTATTCGATCACAAATAAACCACTTATTTACATAATAACTACTAAATGACTTTTCAGCTAACCTGCATTTGTTAACCTGTATTGGCACATGGCACACAAAGTATGAAACACAACAAGAGGGTCCATAAATCGTAAAAGTTCACCGCTTCTAAAGGTTAAGAAGAAGAAAAGAAAGAGAGACAGAAAACAAACTGATACGCGAATTGTGACGATTCAGAGTATAGTCATTAAATAGTAAATTTTGTGAGTGTGAAGGTCATATAATACATATTGTTAACAATGGAGGGGATCAGTGCACCTAGCCTTTCTTTCCAATTGTTTAGGTGCAGAAGGAAGACGCATATTATATCATTTACCACCAATAACTATGGATGAAGAAGATATTGATGTATATTAAATGGTGATAAAGCAACTGGATATTCTCTACACTAAGAAAGTTAATGAAGTAGTATTTAGACATCAATTCTTGAGTAGAGGTCAGATGCCTCACTAATCCATTGATGTTTTTGAAATTGATTTTTTGAATTCTTGCTGCCAAATGTAACTATGAACTTTCCATGATCAAATGCTACATGATCAAATGGTACATAAGATAGGAGACGCAAAGTTACAGGAAAAGTTGTTATCTGTAGAAGATCTTACACTAGGAATAGCTATAGATATCACCCATCAAAGAAATGAAATTGGGAATGAAAGAGATGCAAAAACTACTACTGAAATACAATTGGTAAAGTGTGCAAATAGAGAAGATAAAGTACCTGCTGGAAGAGGGAAACTTAAGATTTAAACTAGTGCTCAAGGCATGGATAACAAGCATTTGCAATGCAATAGGTCTCGCATTTATGAGAGTTTGAGTCATTGCCATTGTAAATGACAATGCCTTTTATTTATGTGTTGTTTTTTGAAACAGATAAATAAAAGGAATTGTCATTTACAAGGCCAATAACTTAAACTCTCACAAATGCGAGACCTATTGCAATGCAAATGCGTGCTATAAAAATTAAAAAAAGTGGTAGGAGAGAGCGTTTGAGAAAATAGTGCTTGAAGGGTGTAATTAAAGCCTACCGAGCAACATCACACAAAACATGGGGTGTCGCCATGGGAGGTTACAAAATGAGACAAGCCGGTACTAAGGAGGGACTACTAAGCATTTTGACCAATGAACAGCCACAGTTTACAGAGGATAATAACACAAGCCAAGGAAAAATGTGGGCGGAAATTGGGCAGGCTTCAAGTCCCTACCTCAATACAGTATGCCTCGCAGAGCAGCACATGTGCTGCCCTGGCTCGACCTAAAAAGGAGAATACATGGTTAAATGTGGGTTGTCAGGTCACTTGGCAAATGAAGAGGCATACACAGCAATCAGACAAATTCTCAGATAATGTAAAGGCAAAGAGCGTTATGCCAGAAAGTGTGAGAACAAAAACAGGAATAGGGATGGTGGGGCTGAGGCATTCAAGTAAACATCTAACTACATCAAAAGAGGTCAGTTAAGAGTCAGATGGCATATCAGATGACTACATTTTGATTATATATAAAATTAATGGGGAAAAAACGATGCTCCCTTCTGTGTCATTGACATAGGTGGAAAATAAATTAGAGTGATTCCAGTGCCTGACACAAATTGGCGATGAACATTTAAATTAATTTGCTGGAATACAATACGATATTAGACTGGTAGGATATTGTAACAAACCAATTAAGTAATAAATGTAAAATAATTGATACAAAGATTTAGGTACCTAAGGAAGTATCTGGTTTTCTGGGTTGGCCACAGCAAAGAGATTTAATGATTACACTATACCCAAATCATCCAGATCAAGGTTTGATTAATGATTTAATCTCACAAGTTAGTGAAGATGAAACTGGCCTGGGAAAATTTGTTTCCCAACATTTTCTCACCGAACTTAGGACTTTAAAAAAACGTGTTCATAAGACCATATTAAAACAGAATGCAGTACTGAAGGTGCAAAAGGTCAGAAACATTCCCTTATCTGTGAAGGAAACCTGAAAGGAAGAATTTTGGAAGAGGCCCCTTCATCCATCGGATTGCAATTCTACGGCGCGTCAACAAAAGTTTCAGAGCCACGAGCCGCCGGAAGGTTCATGGCACATAGCAATCATAACCCAGAAGTTCCATCATAGGCGAACAGGTCAATATAACCCCGTGATCTCTCCCAGTGCACGAAATACTGTAAGGCAAAAGCGATGCACACCCAGGCAGTACCACGCTCCATGTGCAAAGCCCAAGTCCTCTGAGCCACTGCGAAGGCATGGAGAGTCGCCCCTCATACCATATCCAAAAAATCGGGCAGGGGTATAGTAGACCCGGGTTAAGATATTTAAAGTGCACCAGACGACGGGGCGTGGCTTGGCGCCCACAGGTGATGGCGGCGTTCCAGTGAAGCTCCGGGGCAGCGGAGAGAGACTAGCCGGTTCCCGTTCGACTTTCCTGGGGACGACTGGCCGAAGGAGGGTCGGAAGATGCCCTGACCTCCCTCGTGTTCGGTGGAAGCATTTCGAGACTCCGCGACACTGCAACTACCTGTCGTAAGTTCTGACAGGATTCACTCGGTTGCGGCCGCCATCTTGGATCCGCCGAGTGACGCGCACTATGTTGCGGTTCTCTACCGTCAGCCCAGCGCTCTCCATGCCTAACTCCACGCATTTCTAAATGACTTGCAACTCACCTGTTTTGTTGTTTCCTCTTGCTTACACGGAGCCACTGCATTATTGGAACACATGTTCTTCTTAAAAGGCGCACGGATGTCGTTCTCACATGAACTGCTCTTGCTTCACATTGCTGTTTCTGTGCAGTCCTTTAAGTCATGACTTCATTGTCGCCTGTATGGACCCCTCTTTGACTTTTCGCTAGTGACATGTTGCTGTGTTGAAGCATACCAGGTGGCTCCCTGCGCTCAGCACCATTGCTCGCTGTGGACTCTTGTGAGGTGCGCGAAGGGACTTTTCTCTTCACTAATTTATCTGACCTAATTTTTTGTCGTGCAATGAGTAGGTGCCACCTTCCTGCCATATAATATCATATGAACAACGCTTTGATCCTTTCACAGACGGTTTCTTCCACTTCTTCATATGCGCTCTGACGATTATTTCACTTGAACTGCTGTGAAGTTGGCTGCATTCCTTTCACGAATTATTCAGATACCATCGCACTTCTGTCGTGTTATACCTTGTGTAGCCTTCGTTTCTACTTCCTGTGACCTCTACTGAGCTAGCCATTTCACGGCTTTGTTACATGGGTAGACTTAAGTCAATGTCGCGCTTGCCTCGCTCTACCAAGCCCCAGATTGTGAAGAACTCTAAGGTTTTTTCTGCTTTTTCACAATTGGAAGATTCTCTTAACTCGTCTGGCTCTGACACGCCAATGGATCCTTCCAGAAACCCGCAAGACAACTCTAAATCTAACATGAAGAGACTTAAGTCAAATTCTCTTTCTCCTCCAAAACATTCGGGGCCAGTATCCATGGAGTTGTTGTTAGAGGAGATAAGATCCTTGCGTCCTTTCATGGAAGAGACCAATATTAAACTCCAGGTTCTTACGGATAATTGGTCGCAAATGGAAACAAGAGTAACTTCGATTGAAAAATCTGTTCAGTTGTTCCAAGAGACATCCTCTGTGGGCTCCAATCTGAAGTCTCAAGTCTCAGATCTTCAACAGCAAGTGGAGCAGCTGGAGAACAGAAATCGGCGCAATAACCTTCGCATTTATGGCCTGGTTGAAGGTCTTGAGGGGTCCGATCCAATCACCTTCTTCAAGTCGTTCCTCCCCAAGCTCTTGCATCTGACACAGGATAAGGTCCTCAACATTCAACGTGCTCACAGGCTGGGTCGACCACCTTCTTCTACTTCTTCCTCTCAGAGGCCCAGAGGGGTTATCATCTACTTTCTGGAGTACACCGACCTTCTGATGGTTTTAGCGGCGGCCAAATCTTCTCCAAATTTAACCTGGTCTGGTTCTTCCCTGTTCTTCGCACAGGATTACGCTAAGGCTACTGCTGCTCGGCGAAAGGCTTTTCTGAATTCAAGAGCGGATCTGCGGGCAATGGGGGCGCGATATGGCCTTTACCACCCATGCCTATTCAAAGTTACTTACAACAACAAGACTATAACTTATGAAGATCCAGTGCGCTTACAAAGTTTTATCAATGCGCACAAGTCATCTGCCATGGATGCCTCCGGTCCTTCATCTTCTGCTCATGGCTGACTATTGCTTGTATATTTCTCATATGGCTATTGCATTCTCTTCTATTCCTCTTCAGGAACTTTCTCTTGGTTGTAGTTCATCTGAATTTTTCAGATTTTTCAATTACCCACCGTGCTAACTCTTTACTGTCTGTGTATGATGGTTGTTCCTTGTTTTCCCTGTTAGTCATGGTTTCAACAGGCTCTCCTGGCATGTTTTAATCCTTTGTTTCTCCTTTTTTCGTCTCACAGGAATTTGTTCCCGTATTTGATGATGTCTCTCGATCCCTGCATCGTTGTTCCTGGATGTGCTACCCCACCCATGTGGTTCCTTCCTCCCTCCACCCTCTCTCGTATCTCTCCTCCGTAGGTATGTTTTTTTCCCTATTTCCTTCCTTGTCTTCCTAATGCATCTGTTGGTTTTTCCCTCTCTCTTTCCCGTTTCCCTCTTCCCTTGTTCATGTTCTTGTTCATATGTTTATATTGTGATTTAATATCTCTGACCGGACCTTTTTGCCTATATAAGGGTTGCATTCCTTGTTCTTCTTGGCACACCAATTTTACAATTTTTTTCTTCTCTCTGGTTTCCTATTCTTGTGTCTATAATGTTTCCCCTATACTTTTGTGCTAGTGCTCTTGCTCTCGTTTTTGGTGAGAGTTGTACTCTTTGTCGTTTTGGCTACACTTCTCTTTCCACTTTTTCCTCATTTCTGGCTTTTTGTGTTATTTTCGACGCTGTTGCATTTTCTTCTTCCTTTCCTGCTATGGCTCACGTTCCTGATCGCTTGCTTCCTTTCCTTTACTTCAGCGTGTTTACACTGGTTTCTCTTTTATCTTTCTGTCTTCTCTCCTCTTCATGGGTGTTCCTTTTACTAGATGTAATATTCACATGTTTTGTAGATAAGTTACTGTTATGTCGTTGAACATATTATCATGGAATGTGAGGGGTATTAATTCTCCGATTAAGCGTCAACGGATTTTATCGCACCTTGCCAAATTGAATGTTGATATTGCATTCCTCCAAGAAACGCATTTAACTGAGGTAGAATCTGCTAAGCTCAAACGTGGTTGGGTGGGTGAATTGTTTTATTCGCAGGGTGATGGCAAACGCAATGGTGTGGCAATCCTCTGTCGCAAGTCTCTTCCCTTCCAGGTCCTTGCCCATGAATCGGATGCTTCTGGTCGATGGGCTTTTGCCAAGCTATCACTCAGAGGCGTTCCAATTTCTCTCCTCAATGTTTACGGTCCTACCATGGGTGAACCTTCTTTTTGGGCTGATTTCTCCCCACTCTTAACTAAATTTGTGGACCACAACTTTATTCTAGCGGGGGATTGCAACCATCCTCTCGACCCTTTTATCGATAGGAAGTCCATGGCCCCCCCATATTCCCAACAAACCTCACAAGCTGTTTTGCCATGCTATTTCGCAGCATAAGTTAGTGGATTCCTGGCGCCTTTGTAATCCAAAGTTGCGAGAGTACACTTTCTACTCTCCCTGTCACCACTCCCAATCACGACTTGATTACATCTTTGTTTCACACAACCTCACTCAATCACTCTTACACTCCGAGATAGGCCCGATACTGCTTTCTGATCACGCTCCTGTTCTCACAAGCATCGATGTATTCCCTAAAAATGCTGGCCCTAGGAGATGGCGTTTTAACAACTCCCTCCTTCTTGATCCCAAGTTTACGTCCACCTTTACTTCCTTCTTTGATGAATTCTTCCTGATTAATGATGATGCTACTCTCCCTGACCACACTATTTGGGATGCTTTTAAGGCAGCAGCACGTGACTTTATCATTAGTTACGTTGTGGACAAACGTAGGAATGCACGAAGACTCACTAAAAATCTCCTTTCTGACATCAAGAAATTGGAACATGCGTATTTCACCTCTCATTCTGCTGATAGCTTGACAGCCCTTGTTGCAGCAAAAATGAAATTTAATGAGAAATCTACGGAGGATGCCTCCTTGTACTTATTGAAATCTACTGCTAAATTTTATGGAGGTCGGAACAAAGCGGGAAAGCTCTTGGCTAATTATTTGAAGGTTAAACATAATAAGTTAAATATTGAATCCATTTATGACTCTGATGATACTTTAAAACACATGGATGCTGACATTCTCGCTGAATTTTCACGTTTTTATGAGACTTTGTATACATCTGAAACTCATTCCTCTCCTAGTTCCCTTGCTCCTTTTTTCTCTACTATTCGCGCACCACCCGACTTCCCCATTGATCTCTCCTCTTTAGAATCCGATGTCACACAAAAAGAATTACTCAATGCATTGCAACATCTCAAACCTAACAAAGCCCCTGGCCCTGATGGTTTTACCGTCGAATTCTACCTTCACTTTTCTAAATTGTTGATTCCACGATTGCATTCCCTTCTCCACAACTTTATTACCCTTGGTGCTTCCTCAGGGACATTTTCGGACGCCCATATTTGCCTCATACCTAAGCCTGGGAAGGACGCACAATACTGCAAAAACTACAGGCCCATATCCTTAGTCAATATTGACTATAAACTTTTCGCCAAAGCGTTGGCGATCCGATTAGATCACCTTCTTCCTGATCTCCTAGGCGAGGAGCAATCTGGGTTTGTCAAGGGCCGACATATTACGGACAACACTAGACTCTTATTCAACATCTTGTCAAAGTCTTCCCGTTGTCAGTACTCACTTGCTGCGATTGCTCTTGACGCCAAAAAGGCTTTCGACCGGGTTGAATGGCGCTATCTCTTTCATACTCTCACTTGGTTCGGTTTTGGTCCTAGATTTATTTCTTTAGTTTCCCTGCTATACTCGCATCCCAGAGCGGCAGTCTTTGCGAATGGTCAAATTTGAGTCGAAATTGCGACCGAGTGCCAGCTTGGCAGCAGCTGACTGAACTCTCTGTAGCCCATTACATTCTGCAGGGGCTACAGAGAGTTCAGTCAGCTGCTGCCAAGCTGGCACTCGGTCGCAATTTCGACTCATCCTCCACCCAGGCACTAAGGGAACTACATTGGTTACCTGTTAGAGAGAGGGCCCTTTTCAAATCTCTGTGCTTGGTGCATAAGGCAATTCACGGAACAGGCCCGATCCCACTACAGGAAAGATTTGCCCGGTACTCCCCCGTAAGGCAGCTGCGGTCATCCAGGGCCAACCTGCTGGTGCAGCCCAGCTTTAAACGGGCTAGACTGGGAGGGAGGGCTTTTAGGGTGGTCGGAGCTCAAAGCTGGAATGCACTCCCACCCGCTCTTAGGCAGACGCAGTCATTGACAGATTTCAGAAGGGGCCTTAAGACCTGCCTTTTCCCAGTAGCATGAAGTCCCTGATCTACCTTTCTCGCGCGATAAAACATCTTATCTGGTCAGAGCGCCTGGATACCCGTAGGGTTACAGTTTCTCCGCGCTATATAAATCTTTATACAATACAATACAATACAATTTCCTCTTATTTTGATCTTGGCAGAGGCGTCCGCCAGGGTTGCCCTCTGTCTCCCTTTCTCTTTAACCTCGCTTTAGAGCCTTTTCTGTCCAGGCTGCGTCAGAATCCTGCCATTCATGGTTTCCAATTTGCAGACACTCATATTAAACTCGCTGCTTATGCAGATGATATTTTACTCTTTCTTTCCAACCCTACAGAATCCGTTCCTGCTTTTATGAATGAAGTTAGGCCTTTTTCCTCTATCTCTGGGTATAAGCTTAATCATGACAAATGTGAGATCCTTCCCCTGACCAAATTTACTTTTAAACAAGAATTTAGTGATTCTCGGTTTACTTGGTGTCCTTCACATATTAAGTATCTTGGTTTACACATTACCCCCTCTATTTCAGACACTGTTTCTTTATGTATGTCCAAATGCACACAAAAGATTGCAGACCTCACTGCTAGATGGCATCCTTTATACCTTTCCTGGTGGGGTCGTCTCGATACTATTAAAATGATGATCTCTCCTATTATTCTTTATACGCTCTCCAATATTCCAGTGTCCATCCCAGCGAAATTCTTTACAAAAATCAACTCAACGTTATCTTCGTTTTTATGGAATTCCAAAAAACCTAGAATGTCCCTTGCCAGGCTCATCCGTCCTGCTTCGGAGGGTGGTGTCAATTTTCCTGACTTTCCTGCGTATCAGAAGGCCTTTTTATTATGTCAAGCCTCCCTCTGGTTACTAGATCCCACTTCTCCCTGCCCTCTATGGGTTAAGGTCGAACGTACTCTCCTATCTCCATTTTCTTTTGCAGAATATCTTGCTTTCTCCCGTAAGCCCTCTTTGATTCCTACTTCTATTCACAAGTACACTCTTAAACTTTTATTGTCTGCTACTCCTGATTCCCCTATGACCATTGCTGACCTCCTTTCTTCCCCCATCTGGCATAATAAATATCTCCTAATCGGTGGTAAGCCCTTCTACTGGAAATCTTGGAGAGTCCGAGGTTTGATCTGGATCTCGCAGCTCTTCTCTGGCCCCACCTTTATCTCTTTCCCTGATATCTGTTCTTCCTTTGGCCTAACTTCGTCCTTTCTCTCCAAATATCTTCTACTTAAAGCTGCTGTATTGGAGATTTATGAGCGACTCTCGGTTTTTCCCTCTCCCCCTGTTTTACGCACCCCTACCTTTCAACTTCATTCTCTCCTACGTAATACTCCCAAAGCATCTCTTATCTATAAATACCTCCACACACATGAGTCTATTAGACCTAAATCCAAAGTTGAGCTTCAATGGGAAGCTGACCTCGGATTGGAATGGCCGATATCTCTATGGGACAAAATCTGGGTAAAGCTACGTAAAACTTCCAGAGCGGCTTCCTTGACACAATCACTATTTTTTATTTACAATAGATTACTTCTCACTCCTTCCACACTACATAAACGATTTCCCACTACCCCAGACAAATGTTGGTCGTGTGATTCTCCCAATGCCACCCTACTTCACATGTTATTTCTTTGTAGGCATGTGCATGCTTTTTGGTTACAGGTGTGGGCTCAAGTCAATGTTATTTTTCATACTTGTATTCCTCTCTCCCCCACCCACCTTTTCTTGGGCAGTTTGTCCCCTGATTGGGATAACGTTGATATGTATGCTCGCATTGTTGATTTGTTACTGGCTGTTGCCTTTCAACAGATTACTGTTAATTGGAAAAACACTTCCAATATTTCTTTTAAAGCGTGGTGGTACAATGTCTGTCATAACCATAGACTTGATAATGCCTTTGTTTTTCCTGTTCAATTAGCAGCTAGACGTGCGGACCTATGGCTCCCCATTACGTTATATTTAGACAATTGTGTTGCTCGTTCCTTTTGTCCATCACCTGCTCAACAGGAAGTTCCTAAGCCCCCATGATACCCTTTTCACATTCAGAATTTATCAACATGCTGTTTTATTTTCTTGCTCTTTGCATATAGTTGTTTAGCAATGGTTGATGTAATTTCCCTGTTTCTTTTTAAATGCCCATGACTATTGTTTTATTGTTTTTGTTGTACACTCTCTCATACGCATTGTATTTTCCAATCCCCTCCCCACCCTCTTTACCCTCTCTCTCTCCTTCCCCCCCTCCTATTGATATTCTGTATTGCATTTTCCTTTTTCGTTGCTTAATAAAATTCTTTTAAACTCAAAAAAATAAAGTGCACCAGACGATTTCGTCCATTCAGTGAAACAGTACATATCGTCGAACAGTAGTGAGCTCATTGCTTCTCAGTAATATACATGCTCAGGTCTACTTGCCACTCGAGGCAAGCCTTAGGAATACTACTCCGCCTAACCTCTTGTGCAAAAACATATAATGCGGATTCAGCTTGCTGGGGAGTCGGCGATTGTAATAAATAAGGGGAGGCACCAGTCAAATCATCTTCTAACAAGGTCCACAGTGCATGACATGCCCGGTAGTAATAAAATTGTGCTAGCAGGGTTGGCGTGTTTATCTCAGTACTGACCTGCTCCCAATGACAAAGCACCTTATCATCAAAAAAGTCACTCATACATTGTAATCCAAGTTCACACAATGCGGCCACCGCCGCACGCTCCAGCCCTAATGGAAACCAACTGCGCCACTGCACCTGATGCCTCGTCAGTGGTAGTAAGCGCTATATAAATGCAATTACAATTACTCCAAAAGCAGTCTCAGGGAGTAAAGCCAGGTCACCTGTTGCATATCTGCCGATTTCTTCAACAGATAGCTCACGGTACCCACCGGGTCTATTATATGAAAATGGCATACAAGTTTGCTAAGTAAAAAGAGAGGTAGTGATAGAGTAGATGTCCCATCACGTTCCAGCCAGAGATGCAGTAAATCCGATGATCCATGCATCCAAAAGTAAGCAAACATGGTTTGTGCCGCTCTGTAGTACGCTTCAAAGTCAGGTGCATTAAGGCCACCCGCTGAATAAGGAAATGTGAGTATATCCCATTGTATACAAGGCTGTTTGCCATCCCATGCCAGGTGTCACAACAAAGAGAGCAGAGTCCAAAACATAACGCCCGGTAGCAGTATCGGAATATTCCCAAACAGGAACGGAAAACGAGGAAGCAAAACCATCTTCATGATAGCTATGTGACCGATGAGGGAGACTGGGAGTCGAATTCAAAAGTCCATCACCTCAACAAGACATTGCATAGCCTTCTCATAGTTTTCAAGTTTCACTACCTCAGCAAGACATTGCATAGCCTTCTCATAGTTTTCAAGTTTCACTACCTCAGCAAGACATTGCATAGCCTTCTCATAGTTTTCAAGTTTCACTACCTCAGCAAGACATTGCATAGCCTTCTCATAGTTTTCAAGTTTCACTACCTCAGCAAGACATTGCATAGCCTTCTCATAGTTTTCAAGTTTCACTTCCCTCTGAATCCGTGTAGATCGGAATGCCCAGGTAGTGCACTGACACCATGGTCCACTTCAGCTGAAACTCTCTTGATATGGGTCCTGTAGCATCATAAAGGGATTTATCCCAATTTATAAGAAGTCCGGAATAGCCACCGAAGCGCACCACCTCCTTAAGAAATGGAAAGAGATTCCGCTTTGGGTTGCAGACATACAAAAGCGTATCATAAGCGTACGCAGAAATTATTAAATTATACAATAGAAAGTCAATACCACGATGGGCATGATATTCCTGCAATGCAAAGGCCAAGGGTTCCACAACAAGAGCATATAGAAGCAGAGGCAAGTGACAGCCCTCAATCCCACACAACGCAACACAGAAAACATAAAATCCCAATCAACAAAATCAAGAGTTTTCTCAGCAGCCAGAAAAATGGCCGCAGCACGTACTTCAGTGTCAATGCCTGAAATTGTCCCAAAGAGGGTTCAAAGATTAAAAACAAGGGATGGGCCAGGTATACAGCTGTATTGTTCTGGACCTACTATGCCGGGAAGCAGAGGCACCAGCCTATTACCTAAGACATTTGCAAATAATTTTGTATCAGTAGAGATAACAAAAGGTAGGATGAGCAATGATTGGCTGGTTTACCTGGTTAAAGGAAGGAGCTCAAGGGTACTTTACGCGTTGTTGGGGGCATAGAACCACCCCGTCCCATCTCCTCGAAAAGATTGATCAAGTGAGGAATACGTTTATCTTGGCAGGCCTTTTAGAAAGCAACTGTCAGGCTGTCAGAACCGGGCGCCTTGCCACCAGGCATATCTTTCATTGCAGCAATAATCTCCGTAGGACGGACTGGTGCCATGAGCCATTCCCTATGCTTGTCCAATAACCACTTCATGGAGATATGTGCAAGATTATCGGCAGTGGCCTGTTCATCATGCGTGATGCGTACAAATCAGTTTAAAAATTACAGAACCGCTCCACTGCTCGACGGCTAGGTCGAATGAGCTGCCAGGGTGGCACTCAGACACTCACCCACCCTATAAATCCTAGCAGTAGCATACTTGCCTAAAAGGGTTGCCTCACTCTGAGACAGTTAATTATATTCTTCTAGTTTAGCCTTAATATGTTCTAATAACTCTTACTAGCCATCTTCCATGAGCGTGCTCTAGGTCTGCTAAATCAGTCTCTAACCTCTATAGGTGGTCCTGGATGGAACAAAGCACCCCTGCATGTTTCAAGATAGTAACCCAGTGAATATAAACCTTGAAGGCCTCCCAGATGAAGGCAAACTTTGCCACTGAGCTTAGATTGGGCTGAAAATATTCATCTATGCCCTGCGCCAATTCTTCTCTAAATACTGCATCAAGCAAAGTGTATTGTGGGAAATACCGGGAGAACGCATGCGAGCAATCAAAGTTTAAAACAAGTTGTACTGGAGAATGATCTGAGTATGTGCGAGGTAAATAGTCACATTGATGTACACTGGACAACAACCTGCATGAAACAAGCCAATACAGTAGAGTAGTGAGTATACTCCCTGCCCTGCGGTGGGCGGTAATGCCATAGGTCCACAAGACCACTACTTTCTGACACCACTGCTATCAAGCGTGCTGCCTCAGGAGGCTGCCGAGGAGGGCCCGAGAGCAATCCAGATCAGGAGCTGGAACACAATTGAAGTCACCTCCCCAGATCCGTGGTATGTTGCCATAGGTAGCTAACTTAGCGTGCAGTGAATAATAAAACTGTGTGTTGTCGTAATTAGGTCCATAAACCCCCACTAGACGTACATCAAAATGCTTCTTGCTATGTTGTACCACCACAAAAAGACCACAAGGATCCACGCATACCTCCTGCAATGTAATCCCTGAGCTGACATGAGGACCCCACGAGCATGTGTGGAAAACCCTGCACTCCCCTCACATATGCCATAACGTGAATAGCCTGGTGTTGGGGGCCAAAAGTGCCTCCTGTAATATGGCAACATTTATCTGATGCTGCTGTAGATACAACACCACTTTACGGATCTTACAAAAATCATTCAATCCTCTAACATTCCAAGTTAAGAAATGCAATCCAGCCATATGTCCAGTCGGTGTAGCAGTACCTTCCCTTCCACTAATCAGCACCAAGCCAGTGTATGGGCAGCCAGTAGTCACAGCCAAGTAAATGCAATGAGTGTGAATCGCGTCAGTTTCGTAAAAATACTTGGATGCTGCCAGATTGTGTAAATTTGTGAAGTGTTAGGGTTGTATTATAGAAGATCAATGGAAAGCAGCTTGTGAAAATGATGAGATTCAGAAAATGTTGGAATGCAATAGATCAAGATAGCCAAATAAGAAAGCTTTAGATGAGGATTTATTGCCCTATTTCTATGAGGCCAACGAGTTATCAGAACAGATTAACTTGTTATTATGAGGACAGCAATTTATTGTTCCAGTAACTTTAAGGCAGGCTGTGTTAGAAATGGCCAATGAGGGACAGACATCCTGGAATGAGCAGCATTAAGAGGAGAATCAGAGGTGTGTTTTTGTGGCTAGCTATCGAAAGGTGTATAGAAACTAAAGGTAGATCTTGCATTGAGTGTGGCATTAGTGATAAAACGCAAAATGTGGTAAACTATGAAAAGGCACCAGTCCAGACCAAGTAAAGTATGGGAGAAAGCTTCACTTGACATAGTGGGACTAACATGTCTATCTAATAGTCACATTTTTGCTATTGTTTTAATTGATTAGCTATCACAATGGCCAGAAGTTAACTCTCAAGGCTGTGATTCGGTTTCTTAAGGAAGTGTTTGAAAAAGATGGATTTTCTAAGTGTCTGGTCACAGCCAATGGCGTACAATTGATATCGACTGAGATGAAAGTATTTCTGGAGGAACTTGGGGTTAAACACATATGCATATTAGTATATCAGCCACAACATAATGGAATTACAGAAAGGTGGCTCAAAGCGTTGAAACAGGGTTTAAAACTTGCATTGATTAGTGGGAAAAATTGTCATCAAGCTCTTAAAGGGTTACTATAGAATGACAAGGTTACACCTAGAATCATGGGTGTGTGATCTGAATCAAAATGTGGATGATGGACATAAAAGATGGCAGTGTGGTGAAACATGATTTTCACAAATGGACTGCAATCAAAGAGAAGGTAGAATGAAAAGAAAAGCAGAATAAGTATGTTCAACCACTAAAAGAAGGTGAAGGGGTGTATGTGAGAAATGGAAGATTAGTGAGAACAGAGGAATCTATATTTGTGAATCCCATGAAAATAATTAGAGTGTAAAATTAAGTAGTTGAAATAACTGAGCATGGGGTTGCGTCCTGATAATAGGTGTTGGCAGTGCGGGGCTTCCCAAGCGACCTTCCTTCACCTGGCTTGGAGATGCAGACCTGTGGCCAACTTTTGGCTGAAAATACTGTATGACTTCAAGAATATAACGGAGCAAGAGCTGCCTTGTACGTCACTGGTGGCGCTGCTGGGAGTAGTTCAGAACATACCACCTCAGTCACGGAGGCTCGCAGCAATGCTATTGCTGCTGGAGAAGAGGCAGGTGGCCTTGCACTGGCCTTACCGACGCAATCCCACCCATAGGACATCTGGGGCCCATTTACGAGTTGGCTAGGTTCCGCAGCTACGGACGACCCCTGACACAACAAATACTGGAGACTGGACCTCGGTCCGCATTGAGCAAAGGGTTCGGGCTAAACATTGTTGTGCTGTAATGCATTATGTTATCACCTGCGTGTCACGAGATGAAGGAGTGAACCACTGGACTGTATTCTATCTTATGTGATGTTGATGTATAACACTACTATATTATGTATTATAAAATCCCTTGAGGGCCGGCTGGCCCAATAGCTAAGTAATGTACTGCAATTTTGTGTTACTGTTTATTGTCTTATACAAAATGCCAATAAAAACAATTAAAAAAAAAAAGAAAAATGTCTGGAGCATAAGTTATGTAGTAAGGCTATCTACATGAGCATTGACATAAGTTGAAAAGAATGGAAACCGTGCTAAGTAAAATAAGAAATTCCACATCAAACTAGATGTGAGTGAAGATGAAAGTAGGATACAAGGTGGACCTCTACATGATAAAAGAATAAGACAGAAACCGGCGTGGTGCAAAGATTAATACATGTAAAAACAGAAATGAATTTAGGCTAGTACATTATACTGATGTTATTGTATATATTAAGCGAAGAAACCTATATGTGCTTGTAAGTAGTTGCATGTATCGAAACAACCAGTTATATCTTGTATTTGTGTAAAAGAGTACATATTAATTCAAAGACATTGTTAAAACTGGGGTTTCTGGTTGGCAGATGTATGCACCCTGTCCAAGCAGGAACCACCACACTAGTCAGGGTAAGCTAGAAACACACTAAAAGATAAACTGTTCACAGCCGCTGGTAGCTTGGCACCCAGCAGGCAAGCTTATCTAAATAGGCAATGAGTAAAGTATTTGTGCAACAAGCACAAACTGTCTAACACAATGAAAATACCACAAAAAGACTCCATACAAGTTGAGAGAAATAAAAAATATGTTTGGAAAAATGCAAGACTGAAATGACAAAAATCCAATAAGTAGAACTGGAGTAATACATTTTAAAAACATAAACCAAAAATAGTGCCTAGAAGTCAATAGCGCTAAACGTTTACTTGAGGTCTCACTAGACCGGGGTAAATCCAAGGTTCAGGCCGACCGTGACGGGGGCAGGCCGTCTGCAGGACTCAGACAGGTCCTGCTTGCAAAGTACCTTGGATGGAGCAAAGTGTTGATGTCGAGGACTTGTAGCGAGGAATCAAGAAGGCACCACGTTGTCGTCGATCCTGTGGATGAAGGCTTTGCTGAAGAACCCCTCTACAATGCAGGCACTGTGTCGTTGTCGAGCTGTGCTGTCCTTCATCATCGAGCCGCGCCTGCTGTAGAGTCGCTGTCATCGAGAAAGCTGCTGTGTTGGCGTCGAAGGGTGATGTGTTGGATCCGATTAGCGCAAAGCCACTGCTACGTCGACATTGATGTAGGAAAAGCTGCAGAAACCCACTTCTGAGGCCCAGGACTGGAGGAGGCATGTCAGGCAAGGGTAGGATTCACTGATGGGAGAGTTTAACAGCACCAGAAGAGGTGCAAGAAGTATTTTATGACCCTGAGACCTAAGAAAACAAGAGGCAAGCCAGCAAGCCCTTGGAGTCACTCTGGGTTAAAGTGAGATGGGTCCTGTACTTGTCCTCAGCAAAGCAGGGATCAGCAGCAAAGCAGGGGCAGCTCAGCACAGCAATGAAGCAATTCCTTAGAACAGTCAGTCAAGCAGAGTATCAATCCTTGTAGCACAGTAGTCCTAACTCCTGGTAAAGTTCTTCACAGGTCCAGTAGTGTACTGTCTTGGTAGGGTGAGAGCCCCTGTACTTATACCCAATGTGCCTTTGAAGTGGGGGTGACTTCAATTCAGCTCCTTAAAGTGCACAGGTCCCCTTTCATCCCAGCCATGTCTGCCATGCTATCTGTGGGGGGTAGTCAGTCATCTGCGTGGGGACAGGACACAACCTATTCAGATGTAAGTGTCAGATCCCTTTCCCCCTTCCTGCCCAGGAAGGCTATCAGAATACAGATGAGTCCTCTGTCACACCCACCCTTCCTGTGTGTGGCTGTCTAGAGGGAATGCAGGGATTGTAGCTGTCACCCAGCCCAGATGTGCATTCGAGATAGGTTGCAGGCACACAGAGCAAAGTTAAGATTAGAGAAATGTCCACTTTCTAAAAGTGGCATTTTTAAAATAGTCATGTTAATTCCAAGTTTACGATTAAAGAGGATTTATCACTATCTTTCCAAATATATGAAACGTGATGCATCTACTATTTTCTAATCAGGAATTACAGCTTGAAAGTGTTTTAAGGAATTCCTAGTGCTAGACTTTGTAAAGAGTAGGCCTCACAGTAGTTAAAACAAATGTAGCTGTTTGTCACTACCAGGACATGTAGGACAGTTTTTAGTTGCAAAGCCCCAGACTTTAGGGCTACCTAGGGCCTTCCTTAGGGGTGACCTATGTGTAATAAAAGGAGGGTTTAAGCTCTGGCAAGGGGTTTTACATGGCAAATTGAAGTGGCAGTAAACTGCAAAAACTAGGCTTTCTAAAAGTCTATAAGCACAAGATTAAACTGAGGAAAAGTTTGGTTCGATTCTCTAAGATTAGAAGTGAACTTTACAGATTATGCATAATGGGGGTAAAATAAATAGTTGGAGTGAGCAAATGCTTGGCTCTCATTGTGGTGGTCAGAAAGGCAGATGGTTTGGTCCACCTGGGTATTGATCTCAGAGCCTTAAAAATGGAGGTGAAAGCTGACTAGTTCCCTCTTTTTAGGATTGATGAAATGGTTTGTACCTTGGCTGGGGTGAGATTATTTTCCACTATCGATCTCAACTTGGACTATCATGAGTTGATGTTAGAATGGAGATTACAAGAACTGACCACATTTTTCACTCGCATGGGAGATTTTATTTTTGGGTTAATCTAAGCGGCATCGGTTTTTCGAAAAGTAATGAACCTAATTCTAAGGGGAATACCTGGAGTTGAATATTATCTGGATGATATTTGGAAAGCTAGAAAAACAGCATGATGTAAGTCTTTACAGTGTCCTCAAAAGGCTGATGGAGTCAAGTTTAAATTAAATGTTGGGTAAGTGCAAGTTCATGGTACTGAATTGAATTATTTGGGACAGAGCATTACCTCAGAAGGAATTTGTCCAAGAAGGAGACAGTGGGTTCTAATAGATCAATGGAGGAACCAGTCTATCAAGACAAACTAGTTTCATTGCTACAAATTATATTACGGCATGCTCATCGGACACTACAGCGGTAAGACTGCATGCATGATGATACTACAAGGAAAACAGGTGTTTTTGTAACGGAATGAGGAGTGCAGGAAGGAATTTTATTTAGTCAATAAGGAATTTGCGTAAGCCCTGCCCTTTCAGAAACTGTTTGCCTGGGGGAGACAGCAGAGTTGTAACAGATGCCAGCCCTAAAAAGCTGGGAGCACTCCTCATACAGAGGCAGCAAGGCAAAGAAGAATTTATTGTATGGGCTCCTCGTACTGTCTATGGTGCTGAAGTCCATTACTCTATAATTGAAATAGAAGCATTTGCTGTGTACTGGTCCAGTTTAGGACTTTTATTTGGGATACGAAATGTAATATATCTTCTTCTTTTTTTTTTTTTAGTTGAATAATTTTTATTAAAAGATAAAGGAACACAGAGAAAACAAAAAGCTGCAAAGACAAAATCAATCAAAGAATGCAAATACAAGAATAGATAAAAATTACCTGCAAAATAGGTAAATTATACATAAAAGGTGTCAAAATGTTTTAACACAATATAGTAATATATCTAAAATGTTAACCAGAAGAAATAACAACACAAAAACAAAACCAAGATACCTATTGAAAATGGGATTAACATGTTATACTATATTGGAATATAAAGAACCTGTGTAACTGCAAAAATGAACACAATGTGAAAAAGAAGGGAATTTTTTTTAGAGGAAAGAGAAAAAGAAAAGAAGTAAAGGAAGACAGAAGAAGAAGAAAAGGAAAGAGGAAAGGAGATAGAAAAAAGAAAAGAAGAGAATAAGAAACAAATAATAGGAATAACGAGGAATTAGCATGACGATGATAGAAAATTAGTAAAGGGTAGCCATAATAAATCAGATTTAATTTGAAGGTGGATGGAGTACTGAGGGATAGAAGCAATTCTATGTTCATCACATATATAATTCCACCAAAGTAAAAAAGACAATTTAGAGTTATCTTTCCAGCAGGTTAATATAGCTTTAAAAGCAACAGCAAGAAACAAATCGAATAAAATTGATTTTGAGGAAACTTGAGCAAAATCAGGCGACATGGTACCTAAGAATATATTGTGGATATTAAATTGGATCTTATAAGAAAAAATCAGCATGCATTTTGACCATACAGCATTCCAAAAAGCATATACCTTAGGACAATAGAACAATAAATGTAATAAAGAACCTTCAGCAGTAGAACACGACCAACAAGACAATGTAGTAGAGTGGTTAAATTTATGTACCAGAAGTGGAGTAATGACAACTCTATTATAAATAAAATAGAGAGATTGCGTGATATTAGCAGCTTTGGATGTCTTAAATAATTTTTGCCAAAACTGATCCCATTGAAGTGTAGAGAGTGTCAGGGATAGATCCTGTTCCCATTCAAGTTCCGCCTTGGATTTAATCCGTGTGCCAACAGGGGTAGATAAAGATTTATAAATAAAGGAGGCACTTGGATTAGTATCGGCAGACACCTGATATAGTGGAGTATCAGGAAGAAAGGTAGTGGGAATTGGTTGATTCGTGACAATCTGTAAACATTTCTGCAAAGTTGGGACTAACGTATTATACTGCCGAAGACAAGAATCAGGTAAATGAAAAGTCTCTTGTAATTGATGGAAAGAAAGAATCTCATTATGAACAATCAGTTGGTTGACATAAAAAATACCCTTTTCTTTCCATTGTTTGTAGTAGAATGATTTAAAACTAAACTTAATGTATTTGTTAAACCAAAGTGATGACGCTAGGAAAAACTGATAATCAGTAAAATTCTTAAAGAAAAGAGCATGTAACAAGGATTGGGAGTGTTTTGGAATGGGGTATTTGGAAATAAAAGTATAATTAGTCATGTGAACAATATCTCGTATTGAAAAGTCATTTAACAGAGAACATTCAACATTAACCCATGAAGGTTTAGGCAAATCCTGATAATCTTTAGACAGAGCATAAAATTGACGAATCAGAAAGGCATTATGGTACAAAATAAAATCAGGGAATCTTACCCCCCCCCCTCGTTTTTAGGACGAATCAATTTAGACAATGCAATGCGTGCATGTTTGTTGTTCCAAAGAAATTTAGTGCATATCGAATTAATCTGAGCAAAATAATATTTAGGAATTTTAAAAGGTAACATGGATAAAATAAACAGAATCTGAGGGACAATCATCATTTTGATTGTATCAAGTCTGCCCCACCATGATAGGAATAATGGAGACCAAAGGGTTAACAGATTCGTAATTTTAAGCTTTAAAGCAGAAAAATTGTGGGATAATGTGTCACGAATATTTGAGGAGAACCATGTGCCAAGATATTTAATTTTTTGAGGACACCATGTAAAGTTGGTCAAATCAAACATATGCTTATAGCATGAAGAATTCAAGGGTAAAATCTCTGTTTTGGAGAAATTTAATTTATAGCCCGAAACCTTAGCAAAAGATGAAATTTCCTGTAAGAAGGGAGGTAAGGAGGACTCAGGATTGGACATATAGATGAGGACATCATCTGCATACGCAGACAATTTAATTTGGTGGGATTTGAAACTAAAACCAGTAATGAGAGAATTACTTCTAATACGTTCTAGAAATGGCTCTAAACATATCAAAAAAAGCAACGGGGACAGGGGACAGCCCTGACGTGTACCTCTTTGAAGGGAAAAATAAGGGGAAAAAAGACCATTAACAAAAACACAAGCTTTTGGATTGGTATATAACAATTTAACATATGAAATAAACTTTGGACCAAAACCAAACCAATGTAGTGCGTGAATCAAAAAGTCCCAATTAATTTGGTCGAAGGCTTTTTCTGCATCCAGGGATAATGCAGCTAGAGGAGATGGATATTTTTTACTAAGAGCAAGTATATTGGAAAACATTCTGGCATTGTCAGAAGCCAGACGACCTTTAACAAAACCAACTTGATCTGGGTTAATGAGGAGCGGGATAACTTTCTCTAAACGAGAAGCTAAGATTTTTGCAAAAATTTTACAATCATAATTGATTAGTGAAATAGGACGAAAATGTTTGCAATAGGATGGGTCTTTATCTGGTTTGGGGATTACAATGATAAGGGCTTCCAGAAAAGAACCACAGGCTTGCGAGTTAGCTATAAATGAATTAAATAGTTCTAATAATTTAGGGGCAAAAATTGAGGAAAAAGAGCTAAGTAATTCCACTGAAAATCCATCAGGGCCAGGGGCCTTAGCTTTTTTCAAAGTTTTAAGAGCATCAATTAATTCTTGTAGAGAGATGTCTTCTTCAAGGGGTTTGAAAATATCCTGTGCAGTCATGGGCTTGGGAATATCTCGAAAAAAAGAAATAAAGTCTTCTTCCGAGGGCTTAATAGTTTCTGTATATAGGAGATTATAGTATGATTGAAATGTGAGACTAATATCAGAGTCAGAGGAGAGGAGTGCATTGTTAGATTCTGAATGAATGGGGCCAATTGCTTTACGTTCTGATTTAATTTTTAAATAGTTTGCTAGCATTTTTCCTGCTTTATTTTGGCCTCCGTGATATTTCGATTTAATCTTAAGGAGAATGTTACAGGCATCAGCCGTGACTAATTTATTCAGGGAGGATTTGGCCTTAATTAACTCTTGTAATGAAGATGCAGATTTAGAAGAGTAATAATTATGTTCTAGTGTTTTCAAACGGGATAAGGTCTCTTTATATTTAGTGTGCATTAACTTTTTCTTCTTTGAGGAGTAAGCAATCGTGAAAGCTCTAAAAGATGCTTTGAATGCATCCCAATTATTTTGTAAGGAGGTGTCTGAAGAATTATTAAAAGCAAAAAATTCCCTAATAAACGAAGTCGCTTCTAAAATAAAAGTTTGATCTGATAACAGGTGATTATTAAAACGCCATCTGCCATGTTTACATGTGGTAAAAGATAGGTCAATAAGGGTGGAAACAGGAGCATGGTCAGAGATAAAAATAGACCCAATGTCAGACGACTGGAGGCAAGGTAGTAATGATTTGGATACTAAAATATAGTCAATACGAGACCTAGTATGGTGAACAGGTGAAAAAAAAAGTAAATTCTGAAGTGTCTGGATTACACGTTTTCCATGAATCAAATAGGGGGCGAGAGGAAAGGGCTGATTGAAATGACTTATGGGATTTATCAGGTTTGAACTTGCATTTGGATTGTCTGTCAGTAAAGGGGTCTAACCAGTTGTTAAAATCACCACCAACCACAATGTCAGAATTGGAAATTGACAGTAATTTCACCTTTATAGATTGCCAAAATTCCAAATCTGGTTTAACAGGCCCATAGATATTGAAAAAGGTGATTTGCCTTTTATTTATGATAGCCTCCGCCATTACCCACCGACCAGCTGTGTCACATTCTGATGATAAAATCTGTGCATTAATAGATTTATGAAATAATATAGCAACACCACCATGACGATCTATAGCAGGAGAAAAAAACATTTGATAACCCACTGGCGTTTAAGCTTAAGAGATTCTTTATCATTACAGTGGGTTTCTTGTAAAAAAGCAACCTGGGTATTAAGTTTAGCTAAATGAGACAATACCTTTTGACGCTTGACAGGGTGACCAAGACCACGAACATTCCACGAAATCACATTAACCATAACACTGGATGGAGGGGAACATGAAGAGATATGAACACGTGACTGCAGAAACAACAAGAAAAATGGAAAGACATTGTTTAATATGAGGAAAGAAAACCCTAATACAAAAGTTAAAGTAGATATAGGGGAATATAATTAAGAGTGCGACAGAATGGGCTGGAGAGTTGAAAAGAAAAACAAAAATAAGAAAAGAAAAAAGAAACAGAAGAAAGAGATAGAAACACGGAAACAGATCAAGGAAAAACATCCAGATCTGTAAAAAAGCGAGGAAAAACTGAGGAAGGGGAGCGTAGTGACGCCAGAGGACACGGACCACGAAAATAGACATATAAAGAGTCAAGAAAAAAAGGAACCTCATAAGTACATATACAACCAACAGGAAAACATTAGTTAAACATGTGTGCTGAATTTAAAGTAACAATCCTGAAAGTAAAAAGAAGTCAAGGATTAGTATCCATTCCATGTGAGGGTAGGCTCTGAAGGAAGAGTTTAAGTTTTTCCGGATCATCAAAGGAACGTGATCGACCCTCATGCGTAATTTTGCAAAGACATGGATGTAGAATTCCATATTGGATGTTGAGACGTCTCATCTGTGGGCGCAAAGCAAGGAATTCTTTGCGCCGAGCATTGGTTGCAGTGGACACGTCTTGTGATATGAAGAGAGTATGATCTGTCCAAATAAGACGCCTTTTTAGTCTAACAGCTTTCAAAACCAGCATCAGTTCAGTGAATTCCAGGAAGAGCATGATAATTTCACGCGGTTTATGAGCAGCAGGATTTAAACCACCCAGACGATGTGCTCTTTGTATGTTAAGAGGACCTGGAGAAGTTTGTAGATCAAGGAGCTCTGGAAGAAATTTCTGTAGGAAGGACACCATGTTAGATCCTTCAATATTTTATGGAAGACCATAAAGGCGTAAGTTATTTCTGCGATTACGATTTTCTAGGTCCTCAGTGTGAAATTTAAGTTTATGAATTTCCTGTTCAAGCAGTGGAATTTTCGTAGAGGTATCCTGAAGATCACTAACACGTTGCTCCAAATCTAGAACTTTACTTTCCATGACAATCCATCTCTCCTCAATCTGCTTTAATTTTTCATTAGTAGTGGACATGAAAGGTTGAAGACCATGAACCTCATCGAGGATAGAGTCCAAAACAGGATTCTGAGAAGAATGGATAGGAGAAGGCGGATCATTTTTATGACGCTTGGGTTTTGTACCAGAAGTAGACGATTTGGCAGAATGAAAATCAGTAGACATTGTGCTTAGCAGTCACTAAAATATCGGAGCCAAGGGGAAATATAGCCACCAAATGACAAAGATAGTCCATAAATAACCAAATCTTATGTGCAGGCCATCCAAGGTAGACAGAGTATGAAAAATGGCACCAGCAAGCAAAAAAAAAAATTCATAAAAAAATAGGAACCGAAAGACGCGATCCACGACCTAAAAAAGGCGGCCGCTCACGACTCTGCGCAGAAAAAAAAATTGGCACTTGCTAAAATGAACTGAGATAGACAATTGACATTTATAAGCAGTGTGAACCAGGTTCAAGAAGGAGGTCGGCGCCTCAAGATACAATGTAGAGCATAGCAGGATTCTCAGGTCTGCAATACGCACAGTCATAACATCCAAAAAGATATCTGACACTCAACGTAGTAGAAGAGCCAGAATAGCGATAAAAGGGTAGTGGCAGACACTAAAAATGACTGTGCTGTGGTTACAAACTGAAGGTTCACGTTCCCAAAGAAAAAACAGTTAGTCCTGACTCAGTATTGGAAATTACTAGAATGAATAGTTGCCTGCATGAGGTAAAATGAAGGGCATGAATGAAAGAATGACAAATAAAGCCCTTGTTATTGTGCCCTCGTTCATATTTTCCAGAAATCAAGATGCTTAAAATGAAGAGGTGGCCAAACTCACAGCATTGAAGACCCGAGCAGGAAAGCCTCCAGCATTACAAAAGACGCGAGCTCAGCGACCCAAAATGGCGGCCGCTCGCGTCTCCGTGAGGGAATATTCACCGCTGTCTCGAAACTGGAGAAAAGACGCATACCGAAGCTCATGATAGCGTCAGTTTAAGTCACCGCCGTCTCGCAACCTCAAAGCCATCACTCGTTACTTTCAGAAGAGACACTAAAAATGACTGTGCTGTGGTTACAAACTGAAGGTTCACGTTCCCAAAGAAAAAACAGTTAGTCCTGACTCAGTATTGGAAATTACTAGAATGAATAGTTGCCTGCATGAGGTAAAATGAAGGGCATGAATGAAAGAATGACAAATAAAGCCCTTGTTATTGTGCCCTCGTTCATATTTTCCAGAAATCAAGATGCTTAAAATGAAGAGGTGGCCAAACTCACAGCATTGAAGACCCGAGCAGGAAAGCCTCCAGCATTACAAAAGACGCGAGCTCAGCGACCCAAAATGGCGGCCGCTCGCGTCTCCGTGAGGGAATATTCACCGCTGTCTCGAAACTGGAGAAAAGACGCATGCCGAAGCTCATGATAGCGTCAGTTTAAGTCACCGCCATCTCGCAACCTCAAAGCCATCACTCGTTACTTTCAGAAGAGGCATACAGGGCTCGAAATCAAGGTCAAAGTCCCGCGACGTAGCGGAGCTCAGAACGGGTCCGCCATTTCCTTTGGCGCGCAAGCCACGATGTAATATATCTTCTGATCACAAGCCTTTGATGGAGGTATTGACAAAAAAGGTTTGGATTGTTTGTCTGCCATGATACGGAGGTGAATTATTAGTCTACAGTAGTTTGCTCTGCTGATCGTTTATCCAGGTTAGGTGGGGTTTTCACGATGTAGGAATTCTGGATGAGCTGAAGAGGAAATCAGTGTATATGTGGTGACTGAAGGTGCTGTATCAGAGGAAGAATGAAGGGAATAATCGGTGAAAGATGTAGTGCTGTGTCAAGCTATGAACTTCATGAACGGTGGTAGGCTGGATAAAAACAATACACAGAAGCTAGACATTTTGTGGCACCAAAACTGATTAATGAAGACCAGAATGGTTTTATTGCAGGCTGTCAGCTTTGCACGAACACCAACTTAATCGAAGCTCTTGACTTGTGTGCAACAAAATGGGTTCCGGCTGCAATTTTTTGGCTTGATGCCGAGAAGGTGTTTAAACGCATTTTCATATTTTGGAGAGATTTGCATTTTTGTCTCAGTGCATAGGATTTATTAAGAAAATGTATAGCAATGCTGAAGCAAAATTCATTTTAAATGCATCCGAAGTGGGCGCATTCAAAGTTTGGCGTCCCCTTTCGCCTGTCCTTTTCACCTTTTTTAATTGAGTCTTTAGCGCAGGCCATTCAGAAAAACAAAGTTATTCAGGCACCTATGTCTTAGATGTCAAGATTTAAATTGTATGCCAACGATGCCATGTTATTATTGGTGCCTGAAAAGGTGGAGCAGAAAAGAGCTTTTGAGATTTTTTCAGCTTTTCATATTTTGGGTGGGTATAAAGTTAACAAGTCTAAGACAGAGGTAATTCTTGGCAACTGTTTGGTTGAAAAGTTTGTTCAAGAATATCGAGCATGTGCTCTAATCCAACTGGAATGTTATTTGGACGTCTTTTATATGGAAGATATCAGTGGGATATATGATATGAATTGTAAGTCTCTTTTAAGTAAGGTTAAAGAATTATTAAATAAGTGGATGCCACTACCTCTCACGCTGTTGAGCAGGGCACCTTTAATAAAAATGTCAGTCCTTCCCCTATTTAATTACTTATTTGCTGCAGCACCCTGTATTTTATATTCTCTTTTTTTAAAACTGTGGACTCCATGATTTCGTCTTTTTTGTGTTTTAAACATACACCGAGGATTAGCAGCTGGCATTTTATATAGGGGGAGTTTAGAGGGAGTTGGTTGGCTCTTCCCAGTTTAAGAACTTATAATTTTGCTCATTTTATTCAGTATGTTTTTATATTTCAGAAAAACCTGCTTAAAAAGTAGTTCAGCACAATCTTCTCTGTCTATATTCCGTAGATCTATCATTGAACACTACTTTAATTACATGCACAAGGTCAATTTCGGTATCTGCTCTGACTGCTTTCTAACTTACCTTTTAAAAAAACGGTCCAGCTGAATCCTCTCTACTTGTATTTACGATGCTTGTTTTCATCAGATGGTTTTATAACTGTACGGTGTATATTTTTTATCTCTTTTTGCAGTTTGTAAAGGTTTTAATTAATCATACAATAAAATTGATTATGACTGTGAATGCTCTGTGACTAACCATCAGCAAAATAGTCTTATTGATATAATGAACAGAGAGAATCAAATACGAGATCCTCTACAAGTAGCAAAATCTCCTACAAAAGTAAGATATAAGACACTCGTATGGTTCTTCAAAAGAAAATCATAAATATTAGACATTACGCCTCTCCTATATAAACTCCCATTTAAACGTAGAATCGATTCTCAGGCTTTTGAATGGGGTAGGGGGGTTTCTTTGGATCCAGGAATTGTTAAAAGCTGGTAGGAGAATGGTTTCGTAAAATTAGCTGTTTTTTGGTGGGTGAAAAAATGGAACATCAATTGTTAGTAATAAAATATGGTTGCAGTGGTCACACAGGACTCTTTACGGTGACTTACAACAGATTGATGCTAACAGCCTTACTGGAAAAAAGGAGTTAGTGGACAATTTAGTCTGCACTCCTCTTCAGAAGAAAGTGGGAGTTTGGTATAGGTATTTGCTGTCGCAGGATAAAGTAGATATATTTAGCCGAAATTCAGTAAAATCGCTAAATGAGTAAATTATTATAATTTTAAATAATTTAGGGGTGTTAGTTTTTGTAAAATGCAGTTTTATTCTAAATGGTTGCTATATAGGACTCCATGATTTTTAAGTAGAATTAGTACGGACCATTCAAATCAATGTTTTAGGTGTGGTATCCTAGACAGCATTGCCGCACACTGGATGGTTTTTGGGAGAATATCTTTAAATGCTTAGAAAAATCAACTGCAGATTGAGATTCCCTGCAACCCAATAATAGGGCTAGTAGGCTATTGTCATAGGGCAAAGATAGCACTGATTAATCAGAAAGAAATATTCATTTCATTGTTAATGGCATGCTTACTACTTTTACAAAATTGAAGGTCTAAAAGTTTTCTCCAGAGGCTGGACAAAATGAGGAGAGCATAGAAGAGAGAGAGGCTGTTTTCAATGCGAGTGGGTATTTTAATGAGGTTCGATAACATTTGGAATCATGTTTTACCAGGATAGATCTGATGAATTGATTATTGATTGCTTAAGAAGTATAAGCGGATCATATAATTAGAGTATTTTTGGTCAATGTCTGAACTCTTTCCCAGAATGAAACTTTTGATTTACAACGTATGCCTTTTTAATGATTTAAAAAGTTAATAACTATAACATTTTGTGGTTGTATTTTATGCATCGTTCTGTACCACCTATATACAAATTGGGAACAAACTGTCTAACTCTTTAGCAGATAATAAAGTGAATTTGTGCATTCTGGCAATACAAGGTCGGAACACCAATGCAATCATACATGAGATAGCATGGTGTTGTGTCTCGTTGAGAAAATGCAGTCAATAATGTTTTATGAGCATATCTCACTTCAGCCTTACTTGTTTATAAGCGATGAGGAATCCATCATCAGAGGCAATATGTATGTGACTCAGGAGGTCATACAGATGGCCATCAGATGCTTCCAGAATAAGCATGAGACTGGAAGTAGATGCAAAGGGGCTGGTCATATCTGATGGTGATGTGGTTACCAGCTGGAAGGGAGTCAACATCAGGCAGCATTCTTTGACCACATCAAAGCAAGGACATACCAGCTGGAGCAGTGAAGGTGATAGTATTCATGGCTACCAGACTCACAAACTCGCTAACCTGTAATCCAGCCCCACTAGCAGTTCCCTGAAGTCAACAGAACTCCAGAATCTATGCACAGGAGGATGTATTACCGAGCGCGAGAAAGAAGGATGTTAGAGAGAGAGAAACAGCCTAGATGGAACATCTTCAGTGGTGGATTGGGTTGTTAGTCTGTGACTCTTCTATTACCAGTTGCTGATTGTTACATCTCTCGATCGCTATCATAGTGTGAGACCAAGAAACAATTACTTCACTACCTGCCACTTGCCTTATATTTTCCTTTACTGTTTATCATTTACACTCTACCTATAGTAGCTTTTGCATGTTGAGTTCTAGCTCTGTCTGGTTTGACCCTGAGATTGATTTGCAAAATATATATTATACTATTATTCACTCATCACTCGTGTTACATGTACAATATTTAGCATAATTAAGTACTTGCTCGTATTTGGTCATTTACACTCACCACTCAATTCTTTGAAGATTTATTGCTAAGAAGAGATGTGCACATCACAAATGTAAATGCTGTTCATAACTTTAATGAGAATTGTTCAAATTACAATCTTCTATATAAATGTACCTTAACCATATTTTATTTTCTTAAAGCATCTTCCAAGAGGTTCCCAGGACTGTCCAGATCTTCCCATTCCTAAAGAAAGGCACACTAGACCCTGATGACCTCACCAACTACCGGACCATCACTCACCTACCACTCATTCGCAAGATCAGTGAAAAACACAGCCAATATTTAACACCATGATTACATCAATGCTAACCTCCGGCAGGACCACCAGTCTCGCTTCAGATAACACTGCAGCATAGAAACCACCACTTTACACATTGTAGGCAATGCCTTCTTGACCACAGGTGAAAATGACCCCTGCCACCTGGTATTGCTGGAGCAATCAACCGCCTTTGACACAGTCCATCATCCCACCCTCATACGTACCCTCGAGTCGCGATTGGGATTTACAGCAATGTCCTTCACTGGTTTTCCTCATAACTTTCCAATCAACACAATTTTTTTCTCATGGACACTTCAAGGTCGCAAAAGATTCCTACCACATGTGGAGTCCATGAGGGTGCCATACTGCCTCATTTCATCTCCGTTTACATGGAATGGCTTGGGATTCTACTCACATATAACAGCATGAAGATTCACAAATATGTGGGTGATACACAACTCTAATTGAAAGTCTCTTCTGCTGCAGATCTCCAATGCCTCAAGCACTGATTGCACATCATCCATATCTGGATGTCCAGCTCCTACCTGAAGCTCAAGCCAATCAAGACATAATTTCTATTATTTGCCAAAAGCAACAAACAAAATACATCCAAACATGGCTTGATGTTGATGGAGCGCAAAAACCCTGGTAACGGGGAAAGCAAACCCGTACCGGTATCCTCCCTGCGTCACAGACCCGACGTCACACTAACTCATTCACACATGCAGTCATTGGTGGGTCCCATAACACCAACACTCACACTAACCATTTCCCGGTCTGCACACAGCAGGAGGGATGAGCGGTTCAAGCGCACGACATGTGAGGGGAACACCTTATAACCTATAGGGAAAGAAAAGTTATTTTACAAAATGTACATTAACACCCCTTCCACCTACAGATCTCAGTCCTAAACATCAAGGCACTCCTCCCACATGGTCAATGGACCATTTAGTTGGATTGGTTGATGGTGATTTAGAACCAGCTAAAACACATTCAAGATTTAGATCTTACCTTTCTTAATAAACCACAAACTCATTTCTTGTTAATCAATATCTGTTTATCTAATATTTCTTGATGAGTTAAGTTCGCATTTGGAAAGTTTATATCAAATTTCAAGTAAATCGCAGAACATCATATTTACCTAATTTGGCTATTCAGAGTCCTTTAATTCATTGGCTCATATTTGCAGTCAGTCGTCCGAAAGATAACCAAAGTTCAAAGTTCTTTGCTCATCACGCTACAGTCCCAAAGATCGGCAAAGGACCAGAGACGTGCAAGCATCTATCATTGCCCGTAGATCTAAGAAAAAATTTGCAGTCATCGAATAATCGGGCAGCATCCGGACCCTGTAGGATTCAGGAAAACGCAGCAGTCACCTAAGTAGCGTCATAAGTACCGTCGTCAATGAAATAGTAGTTGATGTTGGGAGCGTGTAACCCTTTCTATTCTACCATGCACTTTTATAATAAAATCGAAACGAATATGATACATTTTATTTTTTAGCACAGTCATGATTGGCTGGTTGAGATCGTCCGATGCTAGGGTTTGGGATCTTAGTACAGTTCGAGGGGTGAGGTCATCAAGTTCATTTAAAAGTCAGTCTTTTCCAGTTTTACTGTAAAGTCAATTGTTTTCAGTCTTGGCCGTTTTCCCACAGTGTCCTTGCTTGGGTACATGGTGAGCACAGTTCACGATGGGGTCTGGAAGACCTTTGTCACTTCTGCACAGTTCACTCCGTGCCTCGTGGGACAGTGGCCACTTCGTCGTGTAGCGTCAGCGGCCATCTTGTTTTTAGGCCCAAACGCCAACTTAAGCGAAACAAACACAAAGAGTAATTATTGCATAGAAATAATAAATCTAATGTTAACTCCTTACTAATCCCTCTATGTGCTTGTATTTATCTAGCGTATAGCAACATTTAAAGCAATTATATTCACCCTTTTGGTTCTCTTCTCGAGCAACATTATAAGACATTACAAAAGCAATATATATCATGCAGTATTCTATTTACTTCATATACTACTGTTAGTATGCGTACGGATTTTAGTCATAAAGGTTATTTAGCCATGCAATATGCAATCCCACGTGTAATTTGGTTATTAGTAATGTTGGTTTAATATACATGCAAACTCATTTAATAATATTATAATTAATAGATTATTCAATTAGTATTTTCATGCAGAATGGGGGAGGTATACAACATTTCGTACTATCCGCTCAATCAATCCCCCCTTTGGGGATTTTATCACCACACCATTAAAATTTTGTATCAATTTGTCAAGAAAGTGAAATGAATTCCTTTAATTAGTTTACATCTCTGTTTCCCCAAATTCTTCTCTTCTTGCTGTTTTATACATACTTTCTTTCATTTCTTCTAATTCTACTTCTTTAAATTCCCTCTCTTGTCTCTTATTCTGTCTTCTTTTCAAATGTTCTCTTTTTAACTTTTTCTGTATTTTCTTTCTTTAATGACATAAACATCCTAGTCTTAAAATTAATACTATAAAAGTCACACAGGTTAATGGAAATAGGATCCTACCTATAAATGTACCACCTAAGTTTAACAGGAAATCACTAATAGAAGAAAGTTTCTTCCCAATCTTTTCCCAAACACTTTCAACCTCCAGTGGTGTAATTTCCTCATGCAATTCAGTTATATTTTTGATGTAGATTTTCAGATCTTTACTTTCATCAGGAATGTAAGTACAACAATGTTGAACTTTCAGCATTCCACAGACTCCACCCTCTTTTGCCAATAATATATCAAGGGCAAGTCGATTTTGCATTACCATAGCACGCATGGCAACGATTTCAGTATTTACCAATAAAAATCCTCCAGCGGTGCTTGTTGACAAGCGATCCACTACTGTTGATAGTTTTCTAACTTTGTGTGCATTCAGAGATATTCCCACTGCTGGTATCAATGCTCCAAAAATGTCTCCTACAATTTCTGACCAAGATTCTCTCTTTCTACGTGCTAGATGACTACCTAACTTATGTACGCCATCTTCTTCTCTTCCCATGTGGAATATCTTTGGGAAAACCAGACCTACATAACATGTGCCATACCAATGTTCTGGCAACCGATAATATTCCTTGTTTCTGCAGATAAAATATAATCCAGGAAAAACAGGATAATTTCCTCCTTTAAATCCCCATCCACCCATGATTTGGTATGCATCATGGCATTCACTGTTCCCTACAAAGTAATTATCATATGTAGTTTGATTCCTTCTAATACACAACTTTCTTTCTGAGGCCAATCTAAAGCCATAGTTGGACTAGCTTCTCCCTTCAAGTGTTTTTCCATTTCAACATTCCAGACTGTCTTTTCCTCCTTTCTCTCAGATGCCTTCTTTTGCATTTTCAATCTCCTTTCTTCAACCATATCCAAGAACATATTTTCTTCTTTCTTTAAACTACAAGTCAAATTATTCCTAAATATGTATTCTAATGTTAGTTCCTTAGTTTCTAAGAAGAATTCACCTAACACTTTTGCAGTCTTTATTTTATTCAATTTGTTAATCGCAGGTGTAAATATGTTATCTACATCTGAAAAATGATATTCTAACTTCCCTATTTGGTAAAACAGACTAGCTATTACACTACATGTTATTCCATAAGTTACTGGGAGGTGATGGTAGGTCACTCCCTCCGATACAGATGCAGGTAACTGCATACAAACGTAGCAGTCCCTTACGTCCATTGTCTTTACATATTCATACAAAAGTTTCGAAAACACATTGTTAGAGAAATCATTTATAGACCTGTCTTTATGTAGATAGTTTCTATCTATTTTAGTTGGATATACTTTCTGAATCTTTTCTATATTAGTTGTATATTTTCACTATTGTGGCTATTGTAACTTTAAATGAAATCAGTAAGGCTAACACACTCTATAGAAGCATTAGTAATCCCGTACAACAACAACACATTTTAAACCATCGTTTTAGAAATACACATTTAGCTTTTCTACTTTCTGTGTTTGCCATTTTTGCAAAATGATCTGTGTCTTTTGACTTAGCCTCTTCTACTTCTCAACTAGTTTCATCTAACCCAAGCCTCTAAGCACCTACTTGGTTCTATCAGTTATGTCTTTTCCTGTATTCTATTTTCTTTCCATTAGCAGCACTTTCGTCTTGTTCAGTTTGGAATTTGACCGTCTTTCACTTTTCTCTCATAATCTTGTTACAGAACTTCCTGAACATCCGTCTCTTCTCCAATATCGGACAAGATAACTCTCAGGATTTCCAATTCTTCGTCTTCCTCAACCACTTCCAGTACAGTAACCTCTGGATTTTCTTGGCTATCCGCCTCTTCTTTTATTTCAGGCAGGGCCACATACGACCATTCTGGCGACTTATACTTCTGGTTGGGCTTTCTTGTTCTTTTGTTGTCGTCTGCTGTAGTTATTTTCTCATTTTTTGATTTTTCTTGACTTGATACTTCATTCACCTGCTCTGCTCTTGGTGAATTCACTCGTGTCAGTCGATATCTTAATCTCTTTATCTTGTTAGGCCAGATTTAATCTCTTGCTGGTCTTTTCGATTTATTTCCTTTATCATACTTTTCAGCTCTCCATGCTCTTTTTCTCAGGACTTGACCTTCTGGTACTTCCTCATCACTTTCTTTTGATTCTGTTTCAACTTGCTTTTTGCTTTCAGCTGTTCTCTTTTCCACCACTTCTTTTATCCTCCCTACTTCTGTCCCTCCTCATGTTTCTTGCACAATATCTTCCTGCTGACTAACTGTCCCTTCCTCTAACTGGATGTTGGAATTCCCTACAGCTCCTCGGGGGTCTTCCGCAAGAATCTTTCCCTCACTTCCTGTTTCTGGCACCTGTTCATCTACTTTTGTTATTTCAGGTGGAATTTCTCTCAGTTTTTCATCAGGAATTTCCTTATCAATAACTTCTTTGATTGTCCCTTCACTGCTTTTCTCTTTTCCGGAGCATACCGGTATCTGTTCAGTCTCTGAGTCTGAGCTGGTATCAGAAATCTGCAATCTCCTTCTCAAGGGAATATTCTCTGGGGCAAATGTCAAGTTTGGCTCTGTCTCCCCCCTTTCAGGATTTTCTCTTGTTCTTACTTCTTCAGCATCCGATTCAGAACCACTTTCTGACTCTTCATAATATTCTCGTTCTTTGTTATCCACTGGATATGGAATTCCCAATGTGTGACTAGCATGGATCCAGTTCTTGATCCCAGCACACGTCACAGCTGTTGTTGTAGTCAAAATCACTTGTCGTGGTTTTCCCAGCGTGGGACCAGACAGTTCCTTCCTCTGTGTACTTTAATTCTCATCCAGTCTCCTGGGCTCAGATCATGAGCTTGCTTCTTTTCAAGGGTGGTGGCATCTGATCCAACCTGATGAAACACAGAATGAACTGCGTCATTCAGCCCCTTACAGTAATCCAACACCAAGTCATCAGTTATAGGTTTCTATCTGGAATTGACCTAATAGTCATGAGTACCAGAGGCAAGACATCAGGCCATTTCAAACCTGTGGCTAAACACATTTTTCCCAATCTGTTTTTAATGGTGCCATTCATTTGTTCCACCACACCAGAAGCCTCTGGTGTGACACAATGTAGTTTCTGTTGTACATTCAATGCTTCACAATCAACTTCATGATCTCATTATGGAAATGCTTTCCTCTATCTGATTCAATTGTAACTGGGAACCCGAATCTAAGGATGAATTCCCTCAAAAGCAGTTTTGCCACTGTAATTCCATCACTTCTTCTTGTGGGATATGCTTCTACCCATCTAGAAAACAAGAAGACCATTACTAGAACATACCTCAACCTGTTACAGGGCGGCATCTCAATGAAATCAATCTGCATTCTGGTGAAAGGCCCTCCTTCTCGACCTATCGTTCCTAGAATTACCACTGTTTTCCTTCCAGGATTGAACTGCTGACATATAAGGAATCTTTGACAAAGGCTCTCAGCTATAAGTCTAAATTTTGCATTGTACCACGTTTGCTTGAAGGACCGAATCATCGCGTCTCTCCCTATGTGTCCCTGTCCATGATACATCCGTGCCATAGCAGACACCATGCTATCAGGCATGACTGGTCTTCCATCTCGATAAACCCACACATGATCTGTTTCCCTTGGTGCACATCCTGCTTTTACCCACTGTCTCATTTCCTCATCTCCTGCTTCTTCCTGCAATTGCCTCACTTCTTCCCAAGTACCCATAATGTTAGTAAACAGTAGGGGTTAAGAATTCATCTCTCTTTCTTTAGCCCTGTTGATCGAGTTCTGGTTTCAAGCACAATATTGGGCCATATCGTTGGCATATCTGTTTCCAACTGCGATATAATCGGCGGTTTGCACATGAGCAGCACACTTCACAACGGCCAATTGCTTGGGCAGCTGTATCGCCTCAAGCAAGTTCCCAACCACATCAGCATTCTTTATAGGAGTACCACTTGAAGTCAGAAATCCTCTCTGCAGCCATATCTGGCCGAAATCATGCACAGCACCAAAACCATACTTACTATCAGTTATCACAGTCACTCTCACATTCTTTCCGATCTTGCATGTTCTAGTCAAAGCAACAAGCTCAGCTACCTGGGCTGATTTTACTCCCTTCAGGTAAGATGCTTCCATTACCGCTGCAACTGTGCATACTGCATATGCTGCACTTAGATTTCCTTCGTCTGTTCTCAAACATGATCCGTCCACAAACATCACAAAGTCACTTTCTGGCAAAGATACATCTTTTACATCAGGACGTGGTTTGGTACAGAAATCCAATACATCCAAACAATCATGATCCACTTCGCCCCTGACTTCGACATTCTCAGTATCAGGCAATAGCGTTGAAGGATTCACATTCAGACATCTCACAAGTCTCACATCCATTGCACCTAATATGACATTCTCATACTTAGTCAGCCGACTATGTGTCATAAACTGAGTGTGACTCCTTGTTAAAAGGATTGCCACATCATGAGGTACAAACACTTGCACAGGATATCCCATCACAATTCCCTCACTCTGTTCCAGACTCTTACAAGTAGCAGCTACTGCTTTCAAACAACCTGGCAACGCTACAGCTACAAGGTCTAGCATAGCTGAAAAATATGCCATTGGTCTTCTCAATTTTCCATGTTTCTGTATTAATACAGAGAGTGCACATCCATTCCTCTCACTGCAGTACAGCTCGAACTCCTTCTCATAATCAGGCATTTCTAATGCTGGCGCTTCACACAAACTGTCTCTCAATTTCTTAAAAGCTGCTAGTTCTTCCCTATTTAAGTCAATGGGATCTCTCACATCACTTCTCGTCAGGCGTACCAAAGGTTTTGCGATCAGGGAAAAGTTACTTATCCACTGACGACAACATCCAACCATTCCAAGAAACATTCTCACTTCTCTTTGCGTCATTGGAGCTCTCATTCCTTTTATTATCCTGATTCTGTCTATTGTTATCTTTCTCAGTCCTTTTTCAATTTTGTGACCTAAATATTGTACTTCTTTCTGACAAAATTGCATTTTCGTTGGTGACACTTTAAGTTCTCCATCTGCCAAATGATTTAGCAATGCTATGGTGTCCATTACACAAGCTTCTCGAGTTTTCGTCGCCACAAGCAGGTCGTCGATATATTGAACTAGCACTGAATTCTCGGGCATTTCTAAATCTTCCAAAGACTTTTTCAATATCTGATTAAATATCGAGGGGCTTTCTGTATACCCCTGTGGGATTCGGCACCAAGCCAAAATACGTTCGCCAAAACGGAACGCAAAAATTTGCTGGCTATCATGGTGCAACGGGATGGAAAAGAAAGCGTGACATAAGTCAATTACTGTATACCATTCTGCATCATGAGGAATCTGATACAAAATCACAGATGGATTTGGTACAATAGGACAGCACGACACAACAATTTTGTTTATCCTGCACTATCCTGAACTTTCCATTAGGCTTTTTCAGTCCCATAATTGGTGAATTACATGGACTACTCATTATTTCTCTCAAAATTCCTTGTTTAATCATTTTACCAATTATAGGGGTAACTCCTTCAATTATCTCAGGTGTCAATTTATATTGAGGAACATTTGGGTAGCTTATTCCTTCCTTCACTGTTACTTTTCAGGGATCCACATTTCTCATCAATCCTACATCTTCTTCTGTGAAATCCCAGACTTCTGCTTTCACTGTTTGTTTCAATTCTTTTGGTAATTCGTCAGGGTTGAATACAGCATAGGCTTCAGTAATCTCAGTTTCCATATTAGCCATAGTCATTTTATACAGTACTTCTTCATCAGGGGTCTAAATGCTATACCATCAGGGGTACAAAATATAGTGCAATTCATTTTGCACAATAGGTCTCTTCCTAATAAATTTACAGGGCTTGAATCGTACACAACAAAGCGGTGCATTTCGGAAAAGTTTCCTATATTGACCTTTACTGGTTCTGTGAGATATGTTTTGATCTGTCTGTTGGATACTCTAACCACTTGGATTGTTTCATCCGAGAGAGGAAGATTCTTAACATCAGCTGACCTAACAGTTGATCGAGTAGCACCAGTATCTACCAGGAAAGTAATATTTTCATTATTTACCTTTCCGTCCACAAAAGGGCCTGTCTGGTCTACTTCTAGAGTTGTGCCAAGTACGCACTCTTCTTCCTCCCTTCGGCACCGTCAATAACCCTCTGCGGCAGCTTAGTTACCTGTTCTTCGTTGTAGAATCCTGTCTCATTACTGTATTTCTGTGAATTTACGCTCTGTGGAAAAGGTGGTTTTGGCACCTTATTCTGTTGAGTTACAACCTGCTGCTGTCTCTGCGGTTGACCACTCACCTCTTTCTGCACCTGCGGATTCAATGATGCATTATCACCATTAGTATTCGGGGGAAATTTACACTCGGATTTCCAGTGCCCTATTCTTCTGCAATTATAACATGGCCATTTCTTTTTGGCTTCTTCAATATTGAATTGTCCCTTTCCTTTTCCAGCATTAAATCTAGGTTTTGGTCCTGCACTATTTGCTTGCTCAATTAGTTGAGCTTCCTGTCTTTCTGCCACTTTTACTTGTGCCCACATAGCCTTTTCTTTTAATTTACGCTGCTTGGCCTCAATTTCATCACTAAAATACTTTGCATGTCTTAATACTTCATCTATTTTCTTGTTTTGCCAATCCACTGTATGCTGTTTTATCATTTCACTAATTTCAGGATGTAGACCATATACAAATCTGTTTACAAAATGACTTAAATCATTTTCACTAAAATTTTAGTCACCACTAAACTGTTTAAAGGCAAGGATTAACCTTTCGTAGTACGCATGCACTGACTCCTTAGTTTCTTGATGAGTTCGGTCAATTTTCACCCAATCGGTCTCTTTGGGAGGTACTTTGTTTTTCAAAAAGGTGATTACTTGTTCCTATATTTTCATCACCTCTGGATCAGGGGCACCTGTCTTTGGATCTCTAGGGTATTCTTTTGTAGGCCAGTCTATTACAATTTTGCACTCTGTCCATAAATCTGCTGGTACTATTATGTCAAATAGGCTATTCAAATCAATCCACAAAACTTTTGATAATTTTACAAATCTATCCACTTGTCTATACCACTCGACTGGCTTTTCGCGTAGTCGAGGGAAATCATTTGTAAATGACAAAATATCTTGCCTAGTCCAAGGAACATGTACATATCCTCCTCCTGGAATTTCTCTCATAGGGCATTCTGTCACTATCTTTGCTTTTTCTCTTACGGGGAAAGCTGCAAACGTTTTCTCTGAGGCATCATCTCGTTTTCTAAACCACCTACTTCTCCATTTATCCACATCTCCCCATTTTCTTAACAAAATGATATTGTCTTTCAACTGAATTATTCGTCCTGTGGTGTTCAGATTTTCAATATCTTTCTCGGTAAAGTCTACTCGATATGGTTTTTGCAAAGCTTTTACCTTTTCAATGTCTATACCCATTTCATTTGCCACTTCCTCTAGTCTTTCATGTAGATTCTTTGCTCTCTAAGTTATACTTTTGCACAAAAAGAGTAATTATTCATCCTGATAGGTTATTAATTTTTCTGTGGGGATAGTCCCTACTATTAATTCTTCCAAAAGCATCCTTAGTTTGGCCACATCTATAGACTGAGATTCTCTGTCTTTTCTTTGTAAGCTCCTTAACCATTCACTTAATTCTTCTGAAGTAGGACCTAGTGGTTTTTCCTCATTACCTCGTTCTGAGTCTCTTGGGGTTTCTGATATGGAATATGTAGTCATTATCAGTCTTTCAACTAAACCTGGATTTGCTGTCAAATTTTTAGGCTTACTCTGTTCTGATGTACTTACTGTTTGTCTCCATGGGTTCTCTTCTAAATTTATCCTTGGCCTCTCTGTCTGTTTATTACTGTTATAAGGGACCATTAAACAATGTTCATTATCTTTTTGTTTATCAAAAATAGGCATTACTGGACCTATGGTTACAGGTATAGTCACAGCTTCTAAGTTTTTAGTCAATTCCCTAATATTTTCGGTTAACTCTAAAGTGGTTTTTGCTAACTCTGCTGAATTTTCACTACTTACCTTACTATCCTGTTTTCTCTCTATTTCTCTGAAAGAATTATTTCTCCCTAACTCTAGGGGTACTGGTTCGGTCTTAATATTTCGCAAAGTCTCTCTCATTGGGGCACTTGGTGTCAACTTGTCAGATGTCAAAATCTGGTTGATACGGGGTGGATTTTTATAAAACATGTCGTCAAGAACATCATCCTCTGATTCATTCACTCCACACATTCCTGATTCTATATTATGTCTCTTTTCCATACATTTTCTACCACTAACTCCTTCAATATGTCCCACGGGAAACAAACCATGAGTCAGTTTTGCACTTCGCCATCTCCTCATTCTTTCATCATTATTCTCCTGTCCATGTGATCTACCAAACATGTACCTATACTTTCCGCCACTCCTCTGTCTTTCTCTGTCATGCATCTCATCTTCCCATTCCGTCAATGCTTCAAACTGTGTTGGTCTAGGTCTCGGTTCTAGATTCATCATTCTCATCCTCAAATTTCTCAAAACCGCTAAATTAAATGAACCGTGCTCTGGAAATGCCAAAACTCCATCATCTTTTGTATATTTTGCCCAATTGTCCAGCCAAATACAAGTATGGTATCCGTATTTCACAACCATAAAGGTTGCGGGCGATTTTGGTGGAGGAAGCAACAGTCCCTCTCTAGTCACAATCTTCTTGTCCTTTTTAAATAAACCCTTGATTTTTCCAATCCAGGACTTTTTCTCTTTTTCTAGTGGATCGTAATACATCAGTTTGTCTTTCGTGTAGCACTAGTTTTTCCCTACGACTATTCTGTTGTTTCAACCAATCGTAGCGCAACTCACACTAACGCACCAATCCGGAGCGTCTACGTCACTTCTGTAACTCTCCAATCCCAGCGCGACTCACACTTACGCACCAATCAGCAGCGTCTACGTCACCCTGAAATTCTCCACTCCTAGCGCGGCGTACACTAACACACCAATCAGGGGCGTCTACGTTTCTTACTGACTAGCCAATCCCAGCGCGGTCTTTCTGACGTCAGCTTTTCTCGCTACCGCAGCTCCTGCTCCTGCTGACCCCTCCTTTACAAAATGTATCGGTAAACTTTTTCTTACGTTCTTTTGACTTACAAATCTGTTAGTAACGACATAAAAACGCCACCATTGTCTGTTTCGCTAACCAAAGAACAGTCAATGAGCTTTTTCACAAGAATTCCGTCTTTCCCGAGAGCAGCGCTTACCCCTGCCCTACTACGGAATCGTTACTTCCATTGATAAAGTAGCACATCCCTTTACTTCACCCTTCTAGCACGCATCAGCTAACCGTTTCTCCAGAATTAAGACACTTAGTTGGAGACGTAATGCTCCTGAGAAATAAAACCAGAGTTTCACAATTAACCTGAATGCTATTTCATTCACACACTTTCACACGGAAATTGTAGTTCATTCACACAGAATTCTGTCTTTCCCGAGAACAGCGAACCGTCTGTCCTACTACAGAATTATGACACACGTTAATAAAGTAGCACTTCCCTCTACTTTATCCTTCTAGCAAGCTTAGGGAATACCTATTACCTTTCCAGTGATAAGCGTAATCAGAGTGCCTTTTGGACTCCTGGTACCTAAGACCAAAATTTCACAGGTGACCTTCGCTACCATAAATTTCTCTCATACAGAAAATGTCTCTAGTGGCAACACGCGACGATGTTACCAAATCGAACCCAGACAATGCGTCGTGCAACTCCAATCGTCACACGTTTTCCCCGTGTACCTACAGAGCAACAACAATTCCATCTTTCCCAAGAGCAGCGCTTACCTCTGCTCTACTACAGAACCGTTGCAAACTTCCGACTTCCTATATCCCAGAAGCCGTCAAACAACATAGAGTCGACGCGACTCAACATAGAGTGTTAATACATAAACCAATACTAATCAATAATCAATAAGCAATTTACATGCAATAATCACCAAACCAAAACAATAAAAACCATCATCTTGCTACCAGAAAAACTGATGGAGCGCAAAAACCCTGGTAACGGGGAAAGCAAACCCGTACCGGTATCCTCCCTGCGTCACAGACCCGACGTCAAACTAACTCATTCACACATGCACTCATTGGTGGGTCCCATAACACCAACACTCACACTAACCATTTCCCGGTCTGCACGCAGCAGGAGGGATGAGCGGTTCAAGCGCTCGACATGTATGGGGAACACCTTATGACCTATAGGGAAAGAAAAGTTATTTTACAAAATGTACATTAACACCCCTTGCACCTACAGATCTCAATCCTAAACATCAAGGCACTCCTCCCACATGGTCAATGGACCATTTAGTTGGATTGGTTGATGGTGATTTAGAACCAGCTAAAACACATCCAAGATTTAGATCTTAACTTTCTTAATAAACCACAAACTCATTTCCTGTTAATCAATATCTGTTGATCTAATATTTCTTGATGAGTTAAGTTCGCATTTGGAAAGTTTATATCAAATTTCAAGTACGTCGCAGAACATCATATTTACCTAATCTGGCTATTCGGAGTCCTCTAATTCATTGGCTCATATTTGCAGTCAGTCGTCCGAAAGCTAACCAAAGTTCAAAGTTCTTTGCTCAGCACAGTACAGTCCCAAAGATCGGCAAAGGACCAGAGACGTGCAAGCATCTATCATTGCCCGTAGATCTAAGGAAAAATTCACAGTCATCGAATAATCAGGCAGCATCTGGACCCTCTAGGATTCAGGAAAATGCAGCAGTCGCCTAAGTAGCGTCATAAGTAGCGTCGTCGATGAAATAGTAGTCGATGTTGGGAGCGTGTAACCCTTTCTATTCTATTATAATAAAATCAAAATGAATATGATACATTTTATTTTTTAGCACAGTCATGATTGGCTGGTTGAGATTGTCCGATGCTAGGGTTTGGGATCTTAGTGCAGTTCGAGGGGTGAGGTCATCAAGTTCATTTATAAGTCAGTCTGTTCCGGTTTTACTGTAAAGTCAATTGTTTTCAGTCTTGGCCGTTTTCCCACAGTGTCCTTGCTTGGGTACATGGTGAGCACAGTTCACGACAGGGTCTGGAAGACCTTTGTCGCTTCTGCGCAGTTCACTCTGTGCCTCGTGGGACAGTGGCCACTTCGTCGTGTAGCGTCAGCGGCCATCTTGTTTTTAGGCCCAAACACAAAGTAATTAATGCATAGAAATAATAAATCTAATGTTAACCCCTTACTAATCCCTCTATGTGCTTGTATTTATCTAGCGTATAGCGACATTTAAAGCAATTATATTCACCCTTTTGGTCCTCTTCTCGAGCAACATTACAAGACATTACAAAAGCAACATATATCATGCAGTGTTCTATTTACTTCATATACTACTGTTAGTATGCGTACGGATTTTAGTCATAAAGGTTATTTAGCCATGCAAAATGCAATCTCACGTGTAATTTGGTTATTAGTAATGTTGGTTTAATATACCTGCAAACTCATTTAATAATATTATAATTAATAGATTATTCAATTAGTATTTTCATGTAGAATGGGGGAGGTATACAACATTTTGAACTACCCGCTCCATCAATGTCATGAACCTTGACAGTTTCAAACCCCAGCTCTTACCGAATACCAAATAACTTGGATTCACTTTGGACACTAACTTCTCCCTTAAGAAACACTTTGCCTCAAAAAAAGAAAAACAGACTCATCCAAATCTTCTTCTAAAGAAAGTCAAACTGTTTCTTTCACAGAACAGCTTCAGAACTGCTGTTCGAGCACACAGACTCTGGATCTGGACCCAAGAGTAATGCCCTACTCTATGGCCTCCCAGACTGCACACAGGCACCCCATAGGGGCATCTTACACCCTGCAGCAGGTCTCATCCTGGGCCTAAAGAAATATGATCACATCAAGTCCGCCCTGATTGCACTCAATTGGCTCCCCTTGCCAGCCAGTCCCATTTTCAAAACTAGCTGCATCATTTACAAACCCAGAATAATCAGCACCTCTGTTTATCTTGCACACAAGCTCACCGTCTTTGGTGGTTCTTGGTACACCCACAGCCAGGACACATTCAGACTGCAGATTAAGAAGTGTAAAAAAGAAAAAACATAACAACAGGCCTTTTCCAGCTATGCACCCAGGATCTGGAACAACATCTCCATATACATCAGGATGGCCCCAACGCTGCTCCAATTTAGGAAAGAGCTTAAGACTCACCTCTTTAATGCACACTACATCACAATGCATTAACTGTCCCCAATTCAGCTCCCTCACCGATTACATGACAACTTTAAGCTGTCATTTGACCATATGCAGTGCACTGCTGCCTTTTGGATATGTTCACCCTATAGAAATACCATATACACACATACGTTTAGTCTAAGTCTCCAATTCAAAATCACAAGAGTCAAATAAATAAATCTGAGACATCAAGAATGATCGATGGTAAGTCTATGTATTAGAGGACATTGAGGTAGGGATAATTTCCACACCCCATGAGTCCCAGCTTGTCTTTTTGTTTTCTTTCAAGGTACCTGACAGAATACACTGAGCCTAGACAATGGACAGCTCACTGCCCTAGTGTTCCTGAGACTTCTGTTTTCTCATTTTCTTGCATGTGACTAGTGAGGCGTGACGTCTGATGTGAGTGAGGGGAAGCAACTGATGCACCTGTGCCCCTGTCAGGCCACTTGTTGGCTTTTTTCCCGCAATTCGAAACATTTCTGGCACTCAATTTCTGTATTCCCACCCCATCACCTGCGCTATAACTCCCCTGGTACCACTGCTACCTTTCCTTGAAAGACTTAGAGGTAGTCAATTGTACAGAGAATAAAGAAATCAAAAGCGTATCCGTTCCTTATAACCCCATTGTTAAAATCCATGAGAAGAAGGGAAACGCAGATATTAAGGCCAACAAAGTTCCAAACGAGAAAAAATGGACAATTCTAAGAGACACAAGAAGTGTTCGCTCAATTTTAGATTCGCTTTAAAAGTAATTACCTAGCTTGCGGACTCAGAGTCTCCAGATAACTCTATCTCAGGCCCTGCTGTAGGTATATTTTTTGGATACCTTCTTGACCCAGCCACGTAAAACCTCTTTTGGAAACAAACTGGTTCTTAATGTTATCCTGAATCCTTCAGCAATAGAATTTGATCCTCCCTTGTCAATCTTAGACCAAAAGAACTTCAGCTGAAAGGCTCAACAATTACAACAAAAATGCTCCTACTTCAATTTTTAAATTAAAATCTAAGATTAAATACAACTCATAAAGCATTAGATTGTATTTCTTTGCTCAATGATTGTACATCTCCTTTAAATCGAGCTTGCCTTCTGAGAGTATTATAAAGTATTGAGGTATTGGTATGATAAAATCTAAGGATATTGGCTGTGTGACTATATTCATATCAAATGTTATTTCTAGCCTGATAATGTGAAATTGTAGTTTCTTTCACATTAGAGGTATTGTTGTAGTTTTCTCCCCTTTGTCAGAAACAGTGGAGAAGGAGAAGCCTTGTTTAGGTTTAAGACTTAAGAAGTATAATTTCCGATTGGATTCTGGAGTGAGCCAGCAAGATGTGCTCAAGTAGGCACTAGCAACGATGGTAAGTTTAGGCCCAATCAGTAGGATGGTTTGAATTCTTCAAGTGCAACCTGAGCTACATAGGGTTCACTGACAGAATATCGATGTGAAAAATATAGGTGTAAAAAATATTGATGAAAAATATAGAATGCAAATATATATATATATATATATATATATATATATATATATATATATAAAAATTAAAATATTACATATTAAATAACATTATTTAAAAAAGAAAGTAGTGCGGATTCCGATCGGGTAAAAAAAATTCCCGTACGACTCGTATCCATATATTTTTACGTACGAATCGTACAAGTCCCGTCCCAGCGGTGAAGTATGATTCGTACGTGAAAAATACATACGAATCGTATCGGGAAAAGGTCTACGAGACGTACCCGGACAGTTTTACGTACATATCGTAAAACTGAAGGACCGGGCGCACAAGTACGATCCGTATCGCCCTTCCGAATACACAAGCGTATGTAAAATGTCCCGTATGTACCGAACTCTGTACCACTCGTATCCCGGGTAAACTTGTGCCCAGGATACGAGTCGTACAGCCCCCCCTCCCCCGCATATGTCCGCACATACCCCCGTATGTCAGCACCGTACCCCCGTATGTCAGCACCGTACCCTGCATGTCCGCACCGTACCTCAGCCCCGTACTTGGACGCACCGTACCCCAGCCCCGTACTTGTACGCACCGTACCCCAGCCCCGTACTTGGACACACCGTACCCCAGCACCGTACCTGTACGCACCGTACCCCAGCCCCGTACTGGTACGCACCGTACCCCAGCCCCGTACTTGTACGCACCGTACCCCAGCACCATACCCCAGCCCCGTACTTGGACGCACCGTACACCAGCCCTGTACTGGTACGCACTGTACCCCAGCCCCGTACTTGTACGCACTGTACCCCAGCACCGTACCCCAGCCCCGTACTTGGATGCACCGTACCCCAGCCCTGTACTCTTATGCACCGCACCCCAGCACCGTACCCCAGCCCCGTACTTGGACGCACCCTACCCCAGCCACGTACTTGGACGCACTGTACCCCAGCCCCATCCCCCAGCATCGCGTATGTACGGACCTTACAGCAACATTGCATATGCGAGCACGGTACAACAACATTGTGTATGTACGTACCTTACATACGCAAAAACGACTCGTACTGAACCAGGACACTGTAAAACAGCACAAGGAGGGTCAATTCGACTCGCACAACACCACAAAACACGTCTACAGTAGAAAAAACATCAAAATGACTGACCTGGCACATCCAAACAGGCAAACAGAGGCCCAAACTCACAACCACCTCTTATAACACACCCACCAAAATTTCAAACTCAGGCACACCCACAAATGGACCAATAAAAAGGGCCCACACACACAAACCATGAGCCCTTGCAACAGACTCACTGCAGCTACAGAGCACACCCCAACAACTGCACCCATACACCTTAACATATACACCTTCACACAAACTCCTTCACACATACCCCCTCTTCACATTCCCACACACACCTTCACATTCACACCCACACACCCACAACCATCCACACCCTCACCCCACACCATGCCCACAGACAAGAATCCAAAGTTCACAAGGGAGGAGCTGGACATCCTTGTCAACGAAGTCATCAGAGTCGAGCCACAGCTCTTTGGAACATTGGTCAGACAGACCAGCATAGCTGAAAAATCACGCCTGTGGCAGAGGATCGTCGATAGGGTGAATGCTGTTGCACCCATCAGAATGACCAGGAATAAATGCCAAGCCAGGTGGTACGATCTGCAGAGGGCAGTCAAGCGGAAAATGAACGAGGACTACGCCCAGAGCAACATCACTGGAGGTGGGCTGCCCTGCAGACCGGTACATTACCATCCCTGGGAGGAGAAGGTGATGGCCCTGCTTCTGCCGGTGGGAGTACACGGACTTCAAGGACTTCCAGAGCCTGGTGAGTACACAAACAACTCATGGAACATGGGGGGAATGGCATCGACACCCCAACTACACAAAATGCACGCAACTACCCCCAAGCCCTCACCGGACACAACCACACTCAAAAACAACGCTCATGCCACTAACATGTGTATGCCCCATTCACAAAGCAAGGCCATGCCATGTCCCAGGCTACACGAAGTACTAACCCAAGAGTGGATGTCTGGGATGCTGGGTGGGTGGGGCTCACAAAACACATTGTTCAACTCTGAATCAGACACGATTGCCCTCAGACCATAAGGCCCAGGTACATACCCATGCACCATGCTCAATGCACAGGAACAGGCAAAGTGCTGACAAGGTAGCTGACACTTGGCCCTGCTGTAGGCAGCACAAGGCCCTCCTGTGACCACTGCAAACTCAAACACCAACACAACAAGCTCATATATCTAGGACAGGAGCTCACACTCACTGTCATGGCAGCATGCTCCATGGGGGGGACAGATACATCACCTGGGAGACCCACTGCCAAATCACACTACACCCACCAGCAGGCCCTGTCACACACACCCCTTACACAAGCACACACCCCCGGGGCAGGCAATGGATTTACCCACTCTCACAATGGACATGTGACACAACAAGATCAATCCATAGCCAAAGAAGCATCCAAGCCAAAAATCTACATGTCAAACACTCAGGAGAACATATCAATCTGTCCCCCGCAGCATACCCATCCACAAGTGAACATTGAGCAGAATGCTAGGCACATACAACTACCTGGAGGAACTGTGCCAACTTGAATATGTATGAAACATGGATGTTGCATGAAACAGCATTAACATTGTCTGTCTCTCACACACAGGGCAACCTGATGGATCTCCACCAACAATGGGGTGAAGAATCACAGTCCCAGGCTCGGGAGGAACCTGAGCCCACCGGCAGCGACGCCTCTCAACACTCCGCGGATGACCCCAACCCATCTGGACCCTCTGGTGTCCAAGCCCCTGCAGCACCTGCTTCAGGAACATCTGTGCCAACCACCCCCCTCCCCCATTCCTGCCACATCCCAGGAGACACCCAGGAGCCCTGCCCGCACTGAACAAGTGAGCCAGTCTGACCTGGAGGGACAAGGTTCGCCGGGCACCCAGGAGGAGGCAGACAACCCCGCAACTGCCATCCCTCAGGGGTCCCATAGACCCGATGTGCCCAAAACGGCAGGCCAGGCTTGTGTGGGCAGGGGTGGTGGGAGTGGAGGCAGGCAGAGGCGAGAACCTGACCAGCAAGCTGAAGGGACCGGTATGTCACACATACGCAACATCATGGACGCATACCGGCGTGACACCAGGGCCATCAGCCAGGTAGTGGAGACCCTCACAGAGATTAAGCACCAGCAGGCCGAGCAACACGCCAGTCAACAAGAACACCAAGGACGGATGGAGGCAAGACTGGCTGAGCTCCTGGCAGTGCAAACGGACATAAGCAGTTCACTCCGTCGGATCGCTGACAACATGGGCAACCCTCCCTGTGCCACCAGGCGAAGACCACCACCAGCCACAGGGAGGGAGGAGGGAGGAGGAGGAGGATTCATCCGACGGAGCGTCCCAAACATTGTCAAGGCCTGCCTCTGAGGGTCCCGCGAGAAAGGTGGGTCGTCCACGGAAAAGACCGTGAGAGGCAGCGGACCATCCACATCTCCCAGGTCACCTGGACTTCATGCGCAACAGCATCACCTCATTCACTGACATTCTCTGCCACATGGAATTGCTGGTCACAGTCTGACCAATGATGACAAACACTGTGTTCTGGACTCTGATGACTTCAAATGCCAAGGATCCTATCTCCCCCTGTGAACTTTGGATTCTAGGCACACTGTATAGCACCTATTTTTTCCCACAAAACACGCCCCCCAACGAGAATAAAACTAAATTTCTTTAATTAGATGTTGCAGTCATTTTGCATGAGTCCACAACATACGTGTGTGGAAATGTCAAACTATGCCTGAGTGTTGAACTAACTCCAGCCATCCATACCCTGGGATCTGAGTCCGGTACAGGACACACATGGGTCACAACGTATCATCCAATACAGACATGGAGCATAATACTCACCCGTGATGGCCTCAAGCTGCTGAGGGGGGGCTTGCAATACTGTGCGGACAGACCAATTTGGAAGAGTATCATTAAGGCGTAGAGGTCATGGCTCATGTGGAGGTTCCCGGGGAGGGAGTCCCAGGTATGTTTGGCCAGGTGGGAGAACTATCTCCTGCATGCAGGAGTTCGGTGGATGTGAAGAATGGTGGCCAGGGCAAGGTTGGATGCACGGAGTTGGCCCAACGGGGTCTTGGATGACAGACGTCCAAGGTTGGTTTGGGGTCTGGGGTTGTGGACTGCCTCCTGAGTGTGGGTGAGGAGTGTGAAGGTCATCCTGCAGCAGACAGTGATCCATTGCAGCTATCTCCGGTGGACGGTGATGTGGCTGGGGCGCGGGATGTTGAAGCTGAGGTGTGCAGATGCACCCTGGATGTGGACAAGTTCTCCTGGAGTTTGGCTGTTCTTGCTCCATAGAGGGCGGGGCTATAGTTGACACAGCTGGTGTCGTGGACCTGGGCGACGGTCTGTCTTGCCTTGGAGTGGATCTATCTGTGGATCATGTGCATCATGCGGAGGGCATTGCAGCATGAAGTACAGATGCTGGTGAGTTGCATGGCAATTGTGAGCGACGCGTCCATGATGCACACCATCTTGTGTGCGTGGCCACTGGGTGCTGGTGCAGTGCCCTGGCGGGTGGGACACAAGGAGTTGACCCAGCTGTAAGGGGACAATCCTCAGATAATTACCTGGCCAAGTCCAGCCTCAGGTGGCTGATGTTCAGCCATTCATCAACGGACCTCATGCCTTCTTGAAGGTTGGAACTGGCAATGGCTGTGTCTTTGGTGAGGGTGAGGAGCAGCTGGCTGTCAATGGCATACGAGATGATGATGAGGTTGTGTGCGCATGTGATGGTGGAGAGGGGGGTCATGGACACATTGAAGATTGACACGCTGAGAGATGAGCCCTGGGCCATGTGCCAGATGACGCCACTGTACCACATGCTTAAGGCTTGAGTCCCACTCCAATGGCCTTGCTGGTGAGCTACTTGGTGATTTCATCCTGGTCCATCCCCTGGATACCAGTGTTGGAGATGTGTGAGCTGACAGTGTGTGAGCACATCGTGTATAATGCTGTGGAGAGGTCAAGGGGGGTGGCCTCACTTTTGTTGAGCAGGGCAAAGTTGTCGGTGTTGGTGGCAATGATGACGGTTGCAGTGGGGTGATTACTGTGGAAGATGGTCTTGTGCAGGTTGCCTGGAGCTCTTTGTGTGGACAAAGTTTGTCAGTTGCTCATTGACTGTCTTCCTGATGACATTTGCTGGCTAGGGAAGCACGGTGATGTTCCTTGAGAGACTGCATTCCTGCCGTCTGTTGTCTAAGAAGGGCCTGGGTCACTGCATGCCTCTATCTACCATGGAATGTGGCTAACTCCAATGATACATACATGACGTGCTGGACGGAGGCTACAAGGATGGGGAATGATGTGGTTGAGATGTTGTGTGGGAAGGGGCAACAGTGGCACAGACAAGCTGATGACAGCCTAATGAATGGGTGAGGGAGGAAGGGAGGAGCATCTTGGAAGCGTGTGGGTTGCAGATTCCGGGAACTGGTGGGCCCTTGCCGCAGGGGCCGCAGCAGCAGGCGGCATGTTCTGGAAACTAGGCCGAAAGTAGCACACAAAGACAAGGATGTCAGAAAGGACAACTGCAACAGGCGTACGTAAAGGAAGGAGTGTCAGGTTACTCATGGCTCACCCAGAGAAAATGGATGAACAATCACCAAAGATGACTGACACAGGATCAGGAAACAGAAGGCCGAGCAGCGCACAGGAGACACACCCTCAGCAGGCGTTGACGGCCCGTTGGGGGGAGCAACCTGCCCAAATACATACACAACCATGGACTTCATGCACAATAGAGATTATTGATACCAAATGGGATGATGGACAGAGCGTTTGACCAAATCAAACACTCACCCCCAGTCAACTGATCTGGGTTTAATCCATCATCATTCTTTAGCTCACTCCACCACCCCAGTTCAGACATGGCCATATGTAAATCAGTCTGACTCTGTGCCTCATGGGAACAGTCCAGCCCGAACTGCCAAGCCATTTCTTCCCTGGACCGGAAACAAGCATCCTGGGACCGTTTTCGGGTTCATAACCCTCATCAGCCAGGCTATCTTGAATCCAGTGGCAAAGTGAGCAAGGGATCCACGTCTGGACATACCCTGCCAACTTAGGGCGAACAAAGCGATACCAAAGGGGATGATGGACGGAGCGTTTGAGCAAATCAAACACTCACCCCCAGTCAACTGATCTGGGTTTAATCCATCATCATTCTTTAGCTCACTCCACCACCCCAGTTCAGACATGGCCATATGCAAATTAGTCTGACCCTGTGCCTCATGGGAACAGTCCAGCCCGAACTGCCAAGCCATGTCTTCCCTGGACCGGAAACAAGCATCCTGGAACCGGTTTCGGGTTCATAACCCTCATCAGCCAGGCTATCTTGAATTCAGTGGCAAAATGAGCAAGGGATCCACGTCTGGACATACCCTGCCAACTTAGGGCGAACAAAGCGATAGCAAAGGGGATGATGGACGGAGTGTTTGAGCAAATCAAACACTCACCCCCAGTCAACTGATCTGGGTTCAATCCATCATCATTCTTTAGCTCACTCCACCACCCCAGTTCAGACATGGCCATATGCAAATCAGTCTGACCCTGTGCCTCATGGGAACAGTCCAGCCCGAACTGCCAAGCCATGTCTTCCCTGGACCGGAAACAAGCATCCCGGGACCGGTTTCGGGTTCATAACCCTTATCAGCCAGGCTATCTTGAATCCAGTGGCAAAGTGAGCAAGGGATCCACGTCTGGACATACCATGCCAACTTAGGGTGAACAAAGCGATACCAAAGGGGATGATGGACGGAGCGTTTGAGCAAATCAAACACTCACCCCCAGTCAACTGATCTGGGTTTAATCCATCATCATTCTTTAGCTCACTCCACTACCCCAGTTCAAACATGGCCATATGCAAATCAGTCTGACCCTATGCCTCATGGGAACAGTCCAGCCATTGTGGAACATTCCGTCCATCATCTTGTGTGTTTTGCTGTTCACCCTATGTGGGAAGGGTATGCCCAGATGTGGGTCCTGTGCTCACTACGCCACTGGAGTCAAGCTATCCTGGCTGAATAGGGGTGAAACCCCAAAACCGGTCCTAGGATGCTTGATTCCGGTCCAGGGAAGACATGGCTTGGCAGTTCGGGCTGGACTGTTCCCATGAGGCACAGAGTCAAGACTGATTTGCATATGGCCATGTCTGAACTGGGGTGGCGTGGTGAGCAAAATAACGATGGATTAAACCCAGATCTGTGACTGGGGGTGAATGTTTTGCCAATGTGCAACATTCCGTCCATCATCTTGTGTGTTTTGCTGTTCACCCTATAAGGGAAGGGTATGCCCAGACGTGGGTCCCGTGCTCACTACGCCACTGGAGTCAAGCTATCCTGGCTGAAGAGGGGTGAAACCCAGAAACCGGTCCTAGGATGCTTGATTCCGGTCCAGGGAAGACATGGCTTGGCAGTTCGGGCTGGACTGTTCCCATGAGGCACAGGGTCAAGACTGATTTGCATATGGCCATGTCTGAACTGGGGTGGCGTGGTGAGCAAAATAACAATGGATTAAACCCAGATCTGTGACTGGGGTGAATGTTTTGCCAATGTGCAACATTCTGTCCATCATCTTGTGTGTTTTGCTGTTCACTCTATGTGGGAAGGGTATGCCCAGACGTGGGTCCCGTGCTCACTACGCCACTGGAGTCAATCTATCCTGGCTGAAGAGGGGTGAAACCCCGAAACCGGTCCTAGGATGCTTGATTCCGGTCCAGGGAGAACATGGCTTGGCAGTTCGGGCTGGACTGTTCCCATGAGACACAGGGTCAAGACTGATTTGCATATGGCCATGTCTGAACTGGGGTGGCGTGGTGAGCAAAATAACGATGGATTAAACCCAGATCTGTGACTGGGGGTGAATGTTTTGCCAATGTGCAACATTCCGTCCATCATCTTGTGTGTTTTCCAATAGAGATTATTAGCCATGAAGAACTGCATGCATGTTGCCGAACTACACATACACTCATATGCACAATCTTTGACAACTATGCCAGAGATGACGCATGCAAAGTGGGAAGAGACCTGCATTGACAGAGATGAGGCACTTTGGAGGGTGAGGAACACCTTTATGACTCAAACTCACACTAAGGGAAATGCATCAATATGAACAGACTCACAGGTCATTTGACTGAACATGTGGGACCTACGCTGGACACCACCTTGACAACACGGATGTTGTAAATCCAAATGAACTGGCACACAAGTTAAGGGGATGAGCCAAACACCTCCTGCTGCACACGGAGTGGCTGCAATTCCCCATTGAGCCTGTTATGGGGATGTCCAACACTATGTCCACCTGTAGCATCCCGTATGTTTCAGAGGGAAGTTTTACATACATTGGGGCACTAGAGGGCGCAAGTGTGGAATGGCTGCCTAACCGGGAAGCTCTCACAGCCCGATGACTGATCCGTTCATTTAATTCGCTCTGATGCCCTGAAAGAGCAAGTACTACAGTGCTGAGGTAGCGGATACATTGCTGCCGGCCCAGGACGAGACCCAGATACGGCGGAGTCAAGAGGTGCCCGGAGTCGACGGCGAGAGCTGCGCCCGCCCAGTGCCTCTGTATGGGCTGGATGAGGGTTCCGGGGACACTACATTACGGCAGGCCGCGGCGCCCATGTGGGGATTAGGCTGCGGCCGTAAATGCAGTGAGACGTGGCTCTGGAGAACGGGACCCGATCCCGCAGACACCCAGCGGGGAGGCGTGGACAGTGGGGCATCAAGCGACAGGCGGGGGACGGTGGATTGGCCCCCCCTTCCCCGATGGTGAAAGAACGAGACCCGCGAAGACTGCAGGGCAGGCGGTGAACGGGCAGAGAGTCGGCGGACAGACCTGCCTGGCGGGGCGGCCAGGGATGGCCAGAGGGGCTGAGAGCACTGCCGAGGAGGCCGGCTGGAAGCGGAGTGCATCGAGGACTGAGTATTGACGGGCTCCAGACCTGTAAGTGAGCGGCAGCTGTGTGGGGGCGCCCGGACCTGTGGAGAGCCCCGTGGGGCGGGCCTGGAGGAGGCGGCTGGTCTTGGGGAGAGTGCGCATGCAGGAGGGGAGAGCAGCCTGATAGCCGCTGCCTGGGCCTGGCTCTCACCTCTATGGGGGCCTGTCCTCTCCCCCCCAGGAACTACCAACGGATATATGATTGGAGTCTGCCTGCATCCTTGTGGGTGGTGAGTAGCCTGAGGCCTGCTGTTTCTGGGGAGGGCCTGCCCTCCTCATCGGGCGAAATGGCCGCTCCTCACTAATCTGGTGACGGACGCCTCTGGACAGCCCCAGGATGCGGGGGTCGTGTAGTATTACCTCCCTAGGGATGCCCATGTGACCCGCAGTAACGTGGATATAGTGGAGAGGACAGCGGGCACCTGGCGACTTGCGGAGAGCTCCCTGTGCGCGGCGGGGCTCAGGGAGAGCGGATGCCCACTGGGTGGAGAACACGAGACAGTACTTGGAGATCCTGCCCTGCTGAGCATTGTTTCACGACACGGGGGACACGAGCGCGAGGTGTGGTGCATACTACCGGGGGCACACGGGACGGCGAGGGCCGCCTCCTGGCCTCTGCTGGACAGCGTGATCGGCGACCTTGGTGAGACGACAGGGAGGACGGTGAACCTGTGGCGCTATCAGTGTGGGGGCACGCCTGCGGAGAAAGGTGCTGGTGAAGGGCAGCATGGGGAAGACGGATGCCAGGCAGTCGCGGCTGCAGTTCGAAGCAAAAAAATCATGCCAGAGTCCCAGGGGACGTCAACAGAGATGGACGTTGACATGAAAACCATCATGCTGGAGGTACGTCAGGACATAGCTACGCTCGCCGGCAAAATGGACGATATGTCTAAGCGAATGGAGAGCATTGTGCACAAACTAGAAGGCCATGAGACTCGCCTGGTGGAGGCAGAAAAGCGTATCTCCGATTCGGAAGACACTACTGTGCGCGTACAGGACTCAGTAGCTCAGATGGATAGATTGCTTAAAGTTATAGCTGCCAAGGCGGAGGACATGGAGGCGAGAAGTCGTCGCAACAACCTGCGCCTCATTGGGATTCCTGAAAGCACCAACACGGGCAGGATGGAACTTTATGTTGAAAAGCCACTGCTTGCGGCGATAGGAGCGGAATCCTTTTCTCCTCAGTTTGTGGTCGAGAGAGCGCACAGGTCGCTGGGACCTCGGCCCCCGGTGGGGGGTACACCGCGGCCTATCATAGCTAGACTCCTAAAGTATAGGGACCGGGATGTGGCTCTTCGTATGGCGCGGGAGAAGAAGCAGCTTCAGTATGACGGAGTGACCTTCACTATCTACCCCGATTTCACTGCGACAGTTCAGGAAGATAGAAGGAAATTCCTCCCTGTGAAACAAAAACTGAGGCAGGCGCAAATTGATTATGCTCTGCTGTACCCGGCCCGCCTTCGCATAACCTACCAAGGGAAACAGACTTTTTGCACCAAACCACAGCAGGCGGAGGAGTTCCTGAAACACCTGAAAAGACGCACTAAGACGATGCACCCTGCGGAACACCCTAATTCACCCTCCACGTTGAATATTGACTGATCATGGCGACCTGAGACGATCAGCTGCTAACATGTCCGTGACTGGAGCCACCCCTGGCAGTCCTGGGCTGAGAATTTTCTTGTTTTGTTGCTCTACTGTTGATTCATAGTTGTGAGATATGGTACTTGATGGGCAATAGAAACTATACATAGCTGACATCGGGCACCCCTGTCTCCTCTGGGTGATGCGACGTGTCGCCTGTGCCTGGGGGAAACAGGGGATACTTGTACGCCTCCTGGGCAAGGACCCCACTAGGGTGAACCCCTTGGAAGTTTTCTTTGTTTTAGATCACTCTTATTGTGGGTTGGATGGTCATGTTGGTTATTAGGATGACATGGAGCTGGGTAGGTGGAGGGACGGGGAATACTGGCATGATTGGGATGCTTCAGTGGGTGGGGGGTGGGGGGATGGGGAGTTGGGAGATGTTGCATTTTGCTAAGATGCTTGTGGAAGTACAGTTGTGTCGAGGCATGAGAGTGCTCCGGGGGAAATGCGTGGACATGGGAATGGACCTGATTAAAGCTGATGGCATCTGTGAGAAAACAGGCAGATATTGATTATGTTGGGGTTCTTACATGGAATGTGAGGGGGATGGGGGACCCACGGAAGAGGAGGCAAATACTATCCTATCTCGACTGTCACAAAGTCAGCATAGCATTCCTACAGGAAACTCACTTTGCACCTCAGAGAAATATCCGATTTGCAGGAAGGTGGGCGGCCTACCAGCTGTTCTCCTCATACTCATCGTATGCTAGAGATGTTGCTATTCTAGTTAAAAAACACCTTCCCTTCTTACCCAATGGGGAGTTGATAGACACACAGGGTAGATATGCAATTGTCTGGGGTAGGCTGGGCGCTGACTCGGTGGCATTGGTGAGCTGCTATGGGCCGAATGTAGACACACCTGAGTTCTTTACAGTTCTTCGGGGAAAGATTTTAGCGCTGGGCACCACCCACATCATATGGGGCGGGGATTTTAATATAGCCCTTAACCCGAGTATGGACAGGTCGGCAGCGTTGCCCCATCCTTACAATTGGTTGTAGGCTACAATGCGAGACATCATGGAGGAATGGGGGCTGGTGGATGCTTGGCGACTGATGTCCCCGGGCTCCAGAGTAGGTACGCACTTTGTCACCCGCGCGGCGTCATGGGCTCGACTTGACTACTGTTTAATATCCAAGGGTTTGGGACCTGACATTGGGGCAGTGGCACACTTGCCGCGTACATACTCTGACCACTTGCCGGTGCATTTGCAGATAGATTTGTTGAGGGCCGGACTGGTGCGTCGGGTGTGGTGCCTACAGCCCACGGCCCTACTGGATGCAGTGTTTCAGACGGAACTGGAGGAGGAGATTAGAGGTTTCTTTCAGAGGAACAGGGGCTCGGTTGACTCGGTGGAGACTATTTGGGAAGCATTTAAGGTCACAATTAGGGGCGTATGTATCTCAAAGGGCTATGGAGTGCTGCGGGATATTAGGGGGGCGGCTCCAACGGCTGGAAAAAGAACTGAAGGCACTGGAAGACATGATGGCTGCGGGCAGCGGTGAGAATGTGTCTGCTCAATTCTGGGACACATTATTGGATTATATAGACACGGCGAATCGAGAGGCGAGATTTATGGGAAAATACTGGCAGGCTCGGAGATATGGGGAAGGGGAACGACCCGGAAAGGCGCTGGCGCAACTGATTCAAAAACCTAAATTCTCTACGTGTGTCCTGGAAGTTGTGAACTCGGCCGGCGATACGCATCGCAAGGCGGCGGATATCCAAGCTACATTTACTGAACACTTCTCTGCGCTATATGCTACGCAGCGTTCAGATCCCCTGGATGTTGAGGCGTTTCTGGGTGATGTCGCATTAGGATGGCTGGAGGACCACCACCGCGAATTTCTGTGCGCCCCATTCGAGCTAGACGAGATACGCGAAGCCATTATGCAGCAGAAATCTGGCAGGGCTCCGGGCCTTGATGGTCTACCAGCCAAATTCTACAAAACGTACATAGATATTATGGCTCCTGTATTGAAAGAGATCTACGAGGAGTCCTTGGAGGGCGGGTTGCTCCCCCCCTCAATGAGGGAAGTCCTGATAGGCTCCATACTGAAGCCGGGCAAGGAACCCCAGTACTGTACTTCCTATAGGCCGCTGTCGCTATTAAATTGCGACACCAAAATGTTTGCCAAACTTGTTGCAAATAGGGTCCTCCTACTGATCGATAAACTAGTACTCCCTGACCAGGCTGGCTTCGTACCCGGAAGGGCGACCTCCCATAATGTCCGTACGCTTTTCTCCGTGATCCAGAATGTCTCCGCCTGACCTCCCCCTGGCTGCGATTTTTTTAGAGGCAACAAAGCCGTTCGACTCCGTCGAGTGGGATTACTTATTTACCGCACTGCTCCGTATGGTCTTCCCGCCGGGCTTGGTGGCATGGGTGCGGCTCTTATATCATCAGCCCTCTGCTAGAGTGCTTATCAATGGCCATACATCGGCTCCTATCCACATCACCAGAGGGACTTGGCAGGGATGCCCACTGTCCCCCCTGCTGTTCGCCCTTGCAGTGGAGCCACTGGTGTGCCGGTTACGACAGCACCACAATGATCGTGCGCTCCGCTGCCCACTGCGACAGATACTAATCTCCTTCTACGCGGATGATTTGACGCTGTACGTGAGAGACCCCCAGTGTAACCTGAACCCTATATTGCGAGAATTCATAGCCTTTGGAAAACTCTCGGGAATTCAAATAAATTGGGAAAAATCGCAACTATTTCCCCTGACACCAGCAGTGGCTAAATTTCCACTAAACTACCCGATTGCATGGTGTGACTCGGAGCTGCGCTATCTAGGCATACGTGTGTCGGGAGATCGCGAAGAGATGATTCGACTAAACTATGGCACAGCGATACAACGGCTTACAGAACAAGTTACGCAGTGGATCACTCTGCCCCTGTCAATGGCGGTCAGAGCCTTATTAATTAAAATGGTGGTCCTGCCGCAGTTTTTATATCTATTCTTAAACATCCCGTACCATCCGGGGCAAAATTTTTAAAAAACATTATGCACGGAACTCACGCGGCTTTTCTGGGGCGGCAAGACGGCACGGGTCCGCTGGATGGTGCTGACACGCCCGGAGGCGCAAGGGGGCTTTGACATTCCGGACCTCGAGCTGTACCATGCCTGTGCCCAAGCTCATTATGCTTATTACTGGGTGCGCCCGCCGGCGTGCATGCCGCAGGTCGCGGCGGAGCACTGGTTGGCGGACCCTGTTCCTTTGGAGGGAATGCTATATGCGCAATACCGCCCTCGGGACCCCGAGTCCTCTACACTGGGGGGTACGGTGGGGGCATGGCACTATATCATGAAGACTGTGGGGGCCTCAACCCTATATTCCCCTGCCCTTCCTCTGGTGTACCATCCACAGCTTTCCCTGTTGCAGGAAGAAGGGTTTCGGAGATTATGCGTACGAGTACACAGAAGAACATGGGGAGACCTGTTTTTTAAAGGACATTTCTGTACAGCAGCTCAATTTTTCGGAGACACCCAACATACACCACTAGATTTGTTTTTATACGTGAGACTGAGACAAGGGATACGAGCGATATTTATGAGCTTCCCAAAGGAGCCGCAGACCCTTAAACCGTTGCACCAGATGCTAGAGAGCACGAGCCCGGGGCACATGGTATCCAATCTGTACCGAACGGTGCGAGCAGAGGGAGGGCAATCGCCTGGCGCTGCGCGAGCGCACTGGGCGGCTGAGCTAGACAAAGATATCACATACGAACAATGGCAATATTGCTGTATGCAGACTGCGGAGGTCTCGGGCAGCTCCAGACTGCGCATCACCCATTATAAATACCTGCAGCATATTATTTTACCCCAGTTCGGCTATGCCGCTTTGGGCTGCGAGATGCCGACAGTTGTGATAGATGTGGCAGAGCACAGGCGGGATTCCTGCACTTGGCATGGGAATGCCCGCAGGTGCTGGAATATTGGGAACAGATATTTACAGCCCTCTCTGAAAGGACTGCTCTTTCAATCGGGTGCGACCCCTTAGTCGCGCTTTTAGGCTACACTAAGCAAATCCCCAAAGCACAACGTCGCCTGGTGACACTCTCATTAGTACTCGCAAAGTGGAGGATTGACTGCAGATGGGGCAGAGGAAGAGCCCCTAAATTTAAGGAGTGGCTGGGGGATATGGTGTATTGCCAGGATCGAATGCTAATATATGCAGAGATGCTCCCCTGTTCGTCGAAACCGAAAGACATATGGGACCCCCTTAAACGATACCTGTTAGCTTGTGCAGCACGATCTCCTCAGAGCGGCACTGCGGATGCGAGGGATGCGAGGGAGGTCTCCCCCCCGGCTGTAGAGATTGCTGGGACAGAGATGGCAAACTGACGGTATGTGCCCCCTCGTGGAATTGTACAGAGTGAACTGCATTTCCCCCTCAGATGTAATTGTTCTACGCCTAAACATGTGGAAACTGAAGTTTATAAACGCACAATGTGTGAGATACATATCTATTCATTTTACTGTGTACGAACTGCTTTGACTAAATACTGTATGTAAGAATTTGATAGCTCTGAAAATACAAATAAAGTTAAAAAAAAAAAAGTTTTACATACATTGATGCCTTCATCAGAATCCAAAATCCATTACAGATGACTGTCACGAAGGGTGACTATCAATTCATGGGAGTCATGCTACATGTTATGTGCCCCATGGTGAGTAGACATGTATGCATGGTAACACTACGTGCACAGAAGCAGTCCCCACACATTGCAAACATGTACCACCCCCAAAATTCCTTGCTGCAATCCTTACCCAAAATGACATTTCCCCATGTCCGTGCATGGAACGCTGATTCAGCACACGTTGCAATACTCATGAGGAATAGCAGGAGGACAACGATGACATGAGCAGACATCATGTGCAAGAACCTGGGAATGACAGACACACAAGAAGTCAGCTAAAAGATTTTTCTCCACATACATGGTCATTTACTAAACATGAACAATGTTGTCCCCATGCTAATTTAAAAGAAAGTGTCTCTGCTAAAATGTGTGGAATGACATCATCACTCGAGTGACACATCAGAACACACATCTAAGTCACTTAGCATACAGTCAGCTGGACACACACATTGCAACACATGCCACCCACGGCTACAAGCGTGCACACTCAGACCCATTGACTCACCATTATGAGAAGAAGTTGCGTATGAGCTGACTCCGGATATCCTCCTCCTCCTCCTCCTCCTCACTTGCCTCATGACCAAGCCCTTCATCCTTCACTGGTGGATGTTCCTGCTCATCCTGCTCCAGGATGAGTGGCACTGCCTTCTCCACTGCCATGTTGTGCAGCATGCAGCACACAAGGAAGATTTTGCAGACCTTCTCTGGTGCATATGGGAGGACCCGCCTGTCTTGTGAAGGCACCGGAATCGGCTCTTCAGGAGGCCAAACGTCCTCTCAATCACTCGCCTGGTCTGCCCGTGTGCATTGTTGTACCGGTGATCTGCAGCTGATCTTGGGTTGCGGAGAGGTATCATCAGCCATGGCATGTTGGGATAGCCAGAGTCCCCTACATGGAAACATCATGTAAATAAGTGGGTCAGGAGATGCCGTAAGAGCCAAAGATACCGCAACACACAGGAGAAACAGAGTATACCCACCAACAAGACATGCTCATTTGTTGTGCAGCCGCAGCATCATTTGTGGCACCCTGCTACGCCTCATGATGTAGGCATCGTGTGATGACCCTGGAAAACGTGCACAGACATGGGAAATCAGCATGTTAGCAAGACACACCACAAGGGCATTTATAGAGTGGTAATGTTTACGGTTGCAATAGGCTACCTCCTGTGCCTGTGGTGGTACCAAAGCCACATGTGTCCCATCAATGGACCCAATGACATGGCACATCCTTCCCAGGGCATAGAAATCACCCTTGACACCTGTCAACTCCTCAGGAGTAGGAAAATGGATGAATTCATCAAGGTGCTCCAACATGGCCGCCAAAACATCACGCAGGACACGGCTGAACATTGTCTGTGACATGCCACCAACATCAGCTATGGTGAATTGAAACGTACCTGTGGCAAAAAAATGTAAGGTTACCATCACCTTCATCTTGGGGGTCAGCGCAGTAGGATGCCTGTGTCGCGGTTGGAGGTGTGGTGCCAGCTTGTCGGTCAAGTCCTCAATCCACTGTTGAGTGAATCTGTAACATCGGATGCAGGCACGTTCCCTCATGGCACCCAAGTCTGGCATTGGTCGGGGGACAGGCGGTGCCCTGCAGAAAATTGTATTGAATAACGAAGATTGAGAGCATAACAACATCAATGTCAATGAACAGAGCACATGCTAAACTGCTACTACACATCAGCTAAATACAGAGTCTGGTCTGTGCAATACATCCAGGACACTTATGCCAGCTTGGTGATCCTCTTTCGAAAAGCCAGATACACCCGTTGATTGGCAAGTCTACATGACATGCCCTGAAACGAGCTGGGGGCCAGTCTGAGTGAACAGCCAGAGACATCACAGGAGTGACATACATCCACATAGCTGCATTTAAAGGATGTCATCTCATACAGACAGCTGACGGCAAGCTAGACGCACAGGTCACATGGAATGTCAAATGTACAGATCAAACACATTGCGATGAAGGGGTACATGTGAAAACAGAAAACACAGACATTGAGACGACGCAGATATGTCCTCATGTGAAAATATCATGTCCGATGCATACAGACCCTGCTTACGTGGGAATCCACATGTGGCATGGTGTGCGTAGATGTGTGCCATGCCCATCTCCACACAGACACATGTTGGATGCAGCAACAGCAGATATAGTTGACGGAACACTAACAGCAAGCTCATGGGAACACATGACACACACATGACATAGTCACATCGGGACACGCTGATCGTTAAATGTCAGTTGTTAGTGTCCCTGTCCCTGGCATCAGGGGACAGTTGCGGGTGGTGGTGACTGTGCCATACCAGTGATGCTGTGCTTGAGACGTTTGTACTACAGGCACACATGTGCAAAGTATGAAAGGGAAGTGTGCCACATAGTGCCCCATCACACATGACATGTGTACACAGGTCATCACACATCAATTATGCAACTACATGAGAAGACATGTGCAATATCACTGCCTGACACACCTAGGCCCTGCACATGAAAGTCTGCAATGACAATGACTTGATGTACAGCCTTGTGCGAGTCGGAGACCTCCATTCCTTTCGTGTGCGCCTCCTATCACCAGTGTAAGCGTGTGAAATGCCCCGTACACATGCTCTCAGAGCATGTGTACGGCCCGTATCACTATAGTAGTGGTGCCATAGGAGTATGCGTGGTACGGACCGTACACACGCTCTCAGAGCGTGTGTACGGCCCGTATCACTATGGTAGTGGTGCCGTAGGAGTACACGTGGTACGGGCCGTTCACACATTGAGAGCGTGTGTACAGTCCGTACCACACGTACTCCTACGGCACCACTACTATAGTGATATGGGCCGTACACACGCTCTGAAAGCGTGTGTACAGCCCGTACCACGCGTTCTCCTACGGCACCACTACTATAGTGATACAGACCGTACACACGCTCTCAGAGCGTGTGTACAGCCCGTATCACTATAGTCCCAGGGGGGGAAGTCTTATGTCTCTCATGCAGAGCATGATGTAGTTCCTCTGTGCACTCCTCACTTGCATTGTGCTTACTGTGACATTCACTGCATAGTGCATGACACATTCAGCCTGGCAAATCCTTGGTGGCATTTTTTGGCTTTTGTCCTGAGGTGATTCAGTGTTCCCCCTGGTGTGACAGGTGACTGTACCCACAGATGTGTATGGGTTGAGTGGACCTGTGATGAGAGTGTCCAAGTGATGTGTGCGCCCTCCTGGACATTGATGTGTGTGAATGTTCCTTGTCATGTGGGTGAGTGTCTATGTGAAGTGTTGCACCACAGCTGCATGGAGGAGGCAACAGCTCTACCCATCTGATGTGAGAAGTAAGCCGTGCTGTGTGTCTGACTTGCTGAGCTAGCCCCACACCTGTGACACCCCACAGGCAAGTGGCACATGTGCAGAGTGAGGTTTGTATCCGCTGTTGCCAATGGCAGGTGATTGATCTGTGCCTGTGTGTGTCTGTGTACTCTGCTGAGGTTGCGTCAGTGGCCTGGGGCATGTAACTGATTTGAGGTGCTGTCCATCAGCCTGGTGTTGCATGTGCTGCACAGTGTGTGCCATGATCAGGGAGTGTGTCGCACGCCTCCTGCCACCTGTGTACTTTCAATGCCATGTAGTGCATTGGGGTTTCCACAGAGGCCAATGTCTATATGAGAAAGATGCAATTCCTTGGCAGCATCCTATGCCCTGTTCAACATATCAAAGATGTTCAAATGTGTGTCTCTGTGACATGGAGCAGGTGTAGTGATGTTGTCTCACTTTGTCATCCTCACAGGTAACTGCCTACGAGAAGGGGGGGATCTGGAAGGAGATCGTCAGGGCCCTGAGATTGGCGGGGGGTCGCAGTCGGTGCCTAGCCCAAGTCCAAGAACGGTGTCAGGACATCCGGTGCTGGACTTGGCGGATCGCCCGGGTCCAGCTGGGGCTCTCACCTCCACGCCCCCACGGCGGGCGCCAACGCCTGACCACCCACATGACGCGTGTCCTGGCGGTGGTCTTCCCTGACCTGGATAGGCAGTTACAGGAGAGACAGCAGCAAGGAGGGGGTAGGTACATGTCTGTTTGTTGTGTTGTGTGTCACCAGCTTTTGGAAGAGCTCTGTAGCCTGGATACACTGCCAGGGTTTATATGTGCAGTGCATATTATGTCAACCGGTGCTCCTATTCATCCCTTCCCCTCCTTGACATGTGTCCCCTGGTCTGTGTGTAATCACAATTGCACATGGTCATCTTGGCTGCCATTTAATCCAAGTGCACATTGCTTTCTGCATCATGTAGGAGGGTGGTCTGTGACATGTGTTGGTACCTTGCCTGTGCCCTGTCCTGTTCACTTTGTTGGGGGTCCATATTTGTTGGCACTGATGATGAGTCTAAACATAGGAGTGTGAGGTTTCAAATGAACACACTTGCAGCATGCATGACCAATGTTGTGGCCTCAGATATGATGTGCATAAGTGGGAGATATGCATAGTGCCAGGACGGTTGCTCATGTTACAGTCAGATCATTCCAGGAACAAGGAGCAGTGTGCCCACTACAGTCCCCTGAGACACCCTTGCCTCGTAATCATGTGTGTCATCCAACACTGTGCCCATTCTCAGTGTGTTCAGCATAGGTTTGCCTCTGTGGCATTGTTCCCTGGCCTCATTTGTATTTATACAAAGTGTGCTACATGTGTCCACTGGACAGGGAGACTCCATTTGGCTTGTGCATACTCACACTGGGCAGTGCCTGTGTGTCTATTCACAACTATCTGTTGATGGTTGTTTGTCACAAATATGTGTTGCCAGCCTCACGAGGTGATGTGGAGTACATTTGGGAATTCTTGCTGCACATTTTTGTAAACCCTGATTAAGAGGTGTCACTTCTTGATCTGTCTCAATCACATTGTCTCAGGTATGGGGGATTTGTGCGGGCGAGGCCTACATGGCCAAACCTTATGTCTCCTTGCCAGGTCTGACCTGTGTGTGATAATTGGCTGGACAGAGACTCAACGTGCAGTGACCCAGTGATGTTGTGCAGGGTTTAATATTTGTGCTTTGCAGCATGTGTCAATTGTTTAAATACATGATTCATGCTCATACATTTTTTGCACCAGTGTGTGGTCCAGATGCTACGTAGTTTGGTCTTTGTGTGCTGACATCTGTGTGGACATTCTGGCTTGCCATGAGGGTGTCTCCTCAGTGCAGGTATGCCTTTTTACAGCACATTTGCAGGCCCATTAGCTTATGCATTGTCCTGAATTTGGACATGTGTGCCACTCCACATGACAGGCAGTGGGTCAGATGTGTTGCCAACTGTGTCATCAGGTAACGGATGGCCATGTGACAACTGACATAATTCAAGTTGTTAGTCAAAAAGTATTGTACCTTGGCACTCACAACACTTGTCAACAGGTCTTCATGTTTTCAATGCTTTAGTTTGATGTTTTGTTGTTAAGAACAATAATGTGCCTGCATGACAGATGTCTCCCAAGGAAGTGCACAACAAACCACCTTTACACTTTCAGGGAACACGCTGGCACATTTTAAAAGAAGGCACTGTTCTAATAAGACTGTTTTTCAGATTATACATATACATGTTCCCACAGTGTTGTGGAATTTGGGTAAGTCCTTGGTTGTTGGTGATACCAACTTACGAGTGTCAAGTCATCAAGTCCTCTGTGGGCCCATGTATATGTACTTTCTGCAACACCATTTCTTTCTAACAGTGGCTTCTTTAAATAAGGCTGCCAGCTTCTTCAATGACTGGGTAAATGTAGTTTTGTGTGCATCTCCTTAGGAGCCATCTTTTATGAAGGCACATGTGTGTTCTGTTCACAAAATGGCACATTCCCACATTCTGAACATGTCGATTGTGTAAAGTATTGTGATTCCCAAGGGACCAACATTTTTTCGTTTTGTGTTCCAAAGTACTTACAAGACTCTATTGTTTCTTTCTGGGTAAACAAGAGGTGGCATGACTTCATTGTATTGCTGTGCTCACCTGTTCCCAGACACTAGCTTCTCAGTGTATTTCTCATTCAAGTTTTGGGCTGGTGTGTCCTATTTTTCCTTGTGTCCAAGTGGCATGGTGGGTCTACCAACTGGGGAGTACACGGCTTACATATGTGCAGAGTAATCTAGCTGTTACTCATGATGCATTGCCTGATATGCACTGTGACCTATTGGTTTTGTACTCATGTGTCAGATGTATACAGGTGACTGATGTTTTTCTGTATCTTCACCTTGCCCAGAGCATCATCATTGGAAACCGAGGGAGACACCTGCACGGACCTGGAGGAGGGACCCAGCACCAGTGACTCTAAACACTGATGCAACAGGAAAAGTGAAGAAAACCAAAGTAAATGTGTATCACCTCAGAGGAAGATTCTTCCAAAAGAGGTTAAGTTCCCATCACCCACCAAAGGTGGCTTCTCATCATCTGGGAACCATGGACAAAGCCATGAATACCAACCACTATGGTGATTGTGGTGGTTACACAGTTGTCCCAGGCGTGAGTTAGAGTATCCTTACAGTCTCTGTCAAGATCTAGGTAAGGTGATGGTTGCAGTGCAGAAAGTGATAGATGAAAAAGTGCTATTAACAATGGCTAACAAGGCACTAATAATTTTATTCTGGCGCTGCCTTGGTGCCACTTAAAAACAGTGCATAGACAGCTTACACAAATAACTGTCAGATTGTTCGGTCTACATGTTTCGGCTTGTGGACATAGAAATCCTAGCTCTCATCAGGACCATGTTGATGCTACTGCAAAAAGTGTGTAAAATCAAATGATTACTAGGTTGGTACCCAATACAACCTGGTTAGTCCTGTGTATCATGATGGGACTGTTACAGACAGTGGCTTGTAAAAGGAACCTAGACAAAATCAAACAAAAACAATGGTAATGAATCTAAACTTAATCTTGTGGAACATCAGTGTTGATCACAGAACCATACTGTATAAAGTTTTCAATGTGATACTAAATTTGTATCAACCACTCATTGATGTGTTAGATGGCGATAGTCAATTTGACACTCAACACGTGCACTTACCCGGCTTGCTGCGGGTACGCACCTCGCCTCACCTGGCATCCGCTCAGGGAATGAGGCACCGCTCTAAGGAAATGGAAATTACAAAAACAGTATTACCCCTATGGCCAAGACCAACCTACATCTGTAAGGGATAACAGAAATTGCCATCCATTCCAAAATGGTGCACTTCTAGACAGTATAAAGACATGGCAGAGTAGGTGTCTAAGAATCAATGGTCTTACTACTTGAATAGGCTCAAGTGTATTATGTTACAGGCCTGGATGGATATGACCCTGTCTGCGTTTTCCTAATGCACTATAAACATTATGAAGTCATTTGTTATCAAGTTCAAAAGACCCCTTACATTCATGTGCCTCCTCTAAAGCCCGTGTTCGCCCATTGGACTGTAAAAATAAAGTAGAGCCAAAGCAGTACTCTGCTCGAGAAAAGTACTGGCTTAATGTAAAATTAACACAAACGTCAACATTTCATTTGCGTGCGTGGGAACTAGTAATAGTTCTCTGACGCCGCAAGTAAGACATCAATTACGTGGATGATAACAAAGTTGAGTGATAAAAAGCCCATAGAGAAACCTACCTCTCCGTCGGTACCCCGCTCTAACGACTGAGCTGTAAGAGGAGGTACCGGTCGGGCAGGATGAGCGTCATTAAATAAACTACGTTCAAGAGCGTGCTTCCGTGTTGACAGCTATGGAGCGCTCCGATGGTCAAAAAGCCGCATGCTATGTCGTTTATCCAAGCGTTGCTGGGAAAAGTAGTTCCAAATGAAAGACGTCGTTCCACTCGTCCTGACGGGAACATCCGTCTTTAACTGGAAACTGTGAACAACTATGACTAGCATAATATAAAGCAGACGCTCGAGCGTGTATAAGGCTATGTAGAGAAAAATATGCATAGAGATTATTTGAAAACTCTATTCCAAATTATCAGGTTGAAAACGGGTAGTGATGAAAAACCAAAACACCCACAGGAGCGTCCTGCAAATGTCTTGGTCCCATTTTTTGAAAAAACACTTTATTTATCACGTTCCTGATATATAGTTCTCTTGCCAAATGGCAATCGGCCAAATTAAGAACAGAAAATTAAAGCATGGCTCCGCACTATAATGCCATATCTTGTGGGGGAAGGCAGCTAAAACCCCCCAGGAAGGAACATAGTGCAAAAATCCACTTGCTTCTATGGATGACCACGGAATCTCATCATTTAAACCCTGTTGATCGCTCTGTAATTTGAACACCCACTTCTGTTCTTTGATGAACAAGAATTTTTTAATGTCCGTCACATGTGTGGGAATGAAAGGTTGTTCCAAGACCAACCATCTCAGGTCTTCCGGTTTGTGTTTAAGCGTCAAGAAATGATTAGTGAGTTTAGTAGCCTGTTTATTCCGCCTGATGGTGCTCTTGTGTTCATTAATGCGTGTCTTGATCTTGCGTGTGGTCATGCCTACATACCGCAATGAACAAGGACAGGTAATCAGGTAAATAACTCTCTCTGTATTGCAATTGGTATGCTTTTTTCAAATCCAAGGTGTACCTGTGCCAATATCAACTGTTTTAATCAACTGAGTCTGTGGACATGCTGAGCACTGGCCACATGGAAAATGGCCTTGTACTGGCGGTAAATCCCATAAGGTATTTGCTATGGTGAGAGATTTTGCTCTAGGTCTAGTATGTATTAGACTGTCTCAGAGGTTTGTTCCTCTTTTAAAAGAGAAAAGAGGTGGTGGAATATTCACATTGCCTACATTCAAATTCCGCCAGTGTTTGCGCACAGTTTTTTGTATTTGGTTGGACCACGTGCTGAACGTATTTACAAAAGTCATTCTGGACAAGGGAGGCTTTGGCACAGGGGGTTCTAAAAGAGCTCCCCGGTTATTATTAGTGGCACGGAGGGCGAGGGGAGTCAGTCGGAGGACCTGTCTGGTGGCGAGCCCAACTACGATGCAGACGGATCTGAGGCTGACCTCATCGAGGGGGCGGAGGCTGCTACGACACCTGGCAGCAGCCCAACATCTGTCCCCGCCTCCTCCATTCCCATCACCTCCTTCCCAGTTGCTCCGGTCCCTTCTGTCCGTGCAGAGCCCCACCATGTCTCCTTCGGGACAGGCACCGCACCCCCTGCCCCTGTCACCCCTGCTGCCCTCAGTGCAGAGTCTGTGGACATACTGCGGCAGTTGCAGGTTGGGCAGGCATCGGTGCTGACTGTCCTCCATGGCCACACCACACTGCTGACACAGATGGTGTCGTTCATGGAGGGCATGTCAGCAACGATGTCTGAACAACGCAGGTTTCTGCGGTCCATGGACTCTTCCCTGACGGCAGCAACAACTCTCCTGCAGCACTTCGCCCACCCTTACCCCAGCCCCATCCACACTTCCCTCTCCCATACCTGTCCCATGCACACCCAGACATACCCAAGCATGCACCCCACCAGACACAGGCAGCACACCACCAAGTAAGGGCAAGCGCACACCTCCTGGCATGCACATTCAGGGGGATGTAGGCACACCCACTGGGTCTAGGGCAAAAAGACATACACGCAGCCACAGTCTGAGTCCGCAGGCCTCACAACCCAGTCCCTCCAAAAGCACTCCCCTTGTCTCCCCTGCCAAACTGTCACCCAAAGAGGTCGACATGGGTGAGCTGGCCCTCACCCCCACTGTGACACCACCCCGCAAGCGGGCGAGGAAGTCCCCGGGCAGGGTAGTTGAGACCCCCCATGTCCACCCCCTCCCCCAAGAGCGCTGCACCCCATCCCTCGCCCACCCCCCCTGCGTTGGCCCTGGGGTTTCTTCTGGTGCAGGGGTTACTCTGGATGCCCTGGCAGCAGTGTGCAGCGCCAAGCTCACCTCCACCTTTGGCTCTGCCCCACCCCCTGCGGTGGAGACGTCCACCCCTGCACCCACCACACCTATCCTTCCCCATCATGTCCCTGCAGTGCCTGGTCCTTCCCCACATGATGCCCCCCCCCCCTGGTCGACGAACCTAAGGGTTCCACTGCGCAGGCAAGCTAGGGGAGACGCGTACCCATGTCCCCCCCCCCCCCCCCCCCAAGGACTTCTATCGTGGACTGGCCATTGGCCTTTGTATATAGTGTGATTTCATCATTTGTTTTTTATGCTGAATAAAGCATTTTATTTTTACTTTGAACACTATTGCATTTCAGGTATTGATGTTGGTGCTGAGGCTCCAGGAGTTGGTATTGTGGTAATGTGTTATGGTTCTGAGAAATGTTCTAGTCTGATGGTCATGAGGTGGACCATGGTATCTGCTTCACAAGGTCTCTGCAAAGAATCATTGGTAGTGTGTGTTATTTTGGTTTTGAGACATTGTCCCAAGGAGTGTTCCTTCCTCTGTGGCACCTGACATCTTCCCTGCAAAGAGTTGCACAATTGTTGTGCTGACCTGTGTCTACATTTCCTTTGTTGGTGACGGATCCCTTCAACTATGGCCATGACAGCTCAGCAATGTCTCCGGCTGCATCGTCTGTGCCATCCTTGCTAGTCACTGTACTTGTTTATTGAGTATGTTGAAATGCCTTCATGGAGAAATTCTCCCTTTTCAGCACTATGCATGTGTGTACTCCCGGCCTAGAACACATATGGTACTTGTTCTGCAGGGTATTTGGGCACCTGACTCACAATTGTGGGCATTGTATCTGTGGGAAATCCATCCTATTCCTTCCATGAGAGACAACATCTTGTTGGCTGGCCCAGCACCTGTACATTCCTATCAGTCCTGGGATGTGCGTGACAGTGTGTGTTCCCTTTGGCTCTCTTAGTTTAGTTGGCAGTGACATGACTATACAGTCTTGTGGCATGATCTCAGTGTGTGTATTGTGCTGCATCCGCCAGGGGTGGGTATGCATGTGTTATTTGTCCTCACACCCACTGTGGTGTGTCATGCAGTGGGGGAAAGACATCCATCCTCCTGGGAGTGGGACACTGCAGTCAGTGATGTGTTGTTATAGCACTATTATCATTGTCCAAAGTTAGGGATGCGTACATACACCCATGGAGTTGCGGTCATCTGATAATGATGTACAACCCCCCATGTCGCTGTCCACTGCTGGGAGTCCTCTGTAGCCACCCCTCACATGTCTGTCCACTGCTGGTGTTGATATGCACCCACCCCCATGTCTCTGTCCACTGCTGGGAGTCCTCTGCACCCACACACATATGTCTGTCCACTGCTGGGTCATATACACCCAACCCTCACATGTCTGTCCACTGCTGGGAGTGATATGCACCCACCCCTCATATTGCAGGCCACTGCTGGTAGTCATTTACACCCACCCCTCACATGTCTGTCCACTGCTGGGAGTGATATGCACCCACCCCCATGTCTCTGTCCACTGCTGGTAGTGATATGCACCCACCCCCATGTCTCTGTCCACTGCTGGGAGTCCTCTGCACCCACCCCTCACATGTCTGTCCACTGCTGGGAGTCCTCTGCACCCACCCACATATGTCTGTCCACTGCTGGGAGTCCTCTGCACCCACCCCTCACATGTCTGTCCACTGCTGGGAGTGATATACACCCACCCATATATGTCTGTCCACTGCTCGGAGTCCTCTGCACCCACCCCTCACATGTCTGTCCACTGCTGGGAATCCTATGCAGCCACACACCCACCCATCCACCCCCTTGGTGCAGTACACTGCTGTCCTAGGCCTACACACACACCAATATAAAGGTAATATGCTGCACCAGGCCATAAGCCAACATTTGTGGCGTGTGTACGCCTTGTATCCCAAATGTACTGGTGCCGTAGGGGTACGTGTGATACGGACCGTACCCCCGCATTCATAGGGTGTGTACGGTCCGTACCACGTGTACCCCTACGGCCCCAATCCAATAGTGATATGGCCCGTCTCCAAGCTATGTATATGTGGATGCGGTCCGTATCACTATAGTAGTGGTGCCGTAGGAGTACGCGTGGTACGGCCCGTACACACGCTCTGAAAGCGTGTGTACGGTCCATACCACGCGTACCCCTACGGCACCACTACAATAGTGATACGGACCGTACACATGCTCTGAGAGAGTGTGTACGGGCCGTATCACGCGTACCCCTACGGCACCACTACTATAGTGATACGGGCCGTACACACGCTCTGAGAGCGTGTGTATGGTCCATACCACGCGTACCCCTACGGCACCACTACATTAGTGATACGGACCGTACACGCTCTGAGGGCATGTGTACGGTCCGTACCACGCATACTCCTACGGCCCCACTACAATAGTGATACGGACCGTACCCACGCTATGGATGTGTGAGTACGGTGTGTATCACTATTGTAGTGTTGCCATAGGGGTACGCGTACACGTCCACTTCCGTTGTTGCGGGACGCAGGGATTGGTGGACACGCCCCCCAGAATGACCAGACCCTGGAGGTAATGTATGTCCTCAATATTGTAGGTTTTAATTTGGGTAGGGGTTATGTTTCCTGCCCCTCACCCCCCCTTGGCCCCTGGGTGTTGTTCTCACCATCTGCGGCGTGTGCGTCGGGTTCGGTGCACCAGGTCGTAGGCTAAGAGGGCCGGGATGACACGTAGGATGGGGTCCATGGCTGTCCGTCGCATACCGGGGCTCCGTCGGACTCAGTTTTCCGGCATTTTTTGGTTGCCGTAAAAAAATAGCTGTGCGGAGTGACATAGGGACGATTCGTACTTGCTGGTCCGTAAAACGCTGCCTGACTCCATATGGACGTCGCGTACGCGCTGTCCAGGATCAGATTCGTAGGTATTTTTTAGCCATATGGTGTTTTGTACGTTTCGTACGGAAATGGTATTTCTGTACGAATCGTACTTGGTGGATTTCCCGGGTACGAGTCGTACGGAGAATACTCTCCGTACGACGAATCGTACCCGGGTTTTACAGGATTGGAATCGGCACCTTAATATACATTTTAACAAATATAACAAATAAACTTAATTAAAAAAGTTGAACACACATACATAATAATTAATATATATATTTACTTTAAAACAATTAATAAACTATTAATTTTAATTTATTTTATAATTTTACTATTATATAAAAATGTTCACACAAATATATAAAAGGAAAACAACAAGACGAAGAAGGTTAGGAAGAAACAACTTTACGATTGATCATGGATTTCAACAATCAAAGCGGAGAAATAAAACAAATTGTCAGCAGGAATTGGGAGATTTTAATGCTGGATGAAACACTAAGAAAAATCCTGACGCCATATCCGAGTATCATATATCGAAAGACAGTTTCCCTAGCAGATATCCTGACACAGAGCCACTTAGAGATACGAGAACCAAAAACAATCTCATGGCTCAAAAAACCAGGGTTCTGGAAGTGTGCGAAATGTCGAGCTTGTGAGCATGGCCTGAATGCCATGACCTACCAACTTCAGAATGGAAAAACAGAAAGTATCTTTGACCACATTACGTGTGAATCAAAATATGTGATCTACATATTGACTTGTCTCTGCAAAAAACATTATGTAGGAAGCGCAATCAACAAACTAAAACTACGAATCCTACAGCACCTACGTGCCATAAAGAACAAGGATTTCAGTTATCCCATAGCAAAACATTTTCATGAACATCATTTTAGTGATTGTAAACAACTAAAATATTTTGGGATAAAAATTGTGAAAGCTACTGAAAGAGGCGAGGAGAGAACCCTGAAGTTACATAGATTGGAATTCCGATTTATCCTGGCAATTGGCACTGAATATCCATATGGACACAACCAAGATGCAGAAATACATGTTCATTTGTAAATAGTGAATAATCCATAGGACTAACTGCTGAGCTGAATCATAGTGAAATTCTGAATCTATACCTTCCAGATTTTTTACTCTCTTCATGAACTCCCTGTCACTGTGTATAGAATTTTGCACAATCTTGAGAACAACTTTCACTCAAATGATAAAAAATTGTACAATATAAATAGACCGGAGCCAATATCACCACTCTAGGGATAAATTCAGGAGGGTGGAAGAACTCTAATTGGGTTTTTCTTTATCTTTATCCCTAGATGAGTAACTGATGGATTCATGAAAATGAGATTTTTATTGAAGGGTCACTTGAGTAATGTTTTAAAATTAATCTTGGTTTTAGAATTGTACTTTACATCTTTACTTTGATTAATTGTCAACATAGGACATAATTATGAAGCTCAAAAGAATGCTGATCCTAACTTGTACTTTACATTTTATAGATCGTAATTAGGTCAAAATTAATCTTTATATGAATTAGTGCAATATGTCTCATAGTGGACCCTTTACAAAAACTAGGTGGTTATAACTGATCATGATATCCAAAATGTGTTTAATAGATATGGGGATATAGACCTAAGGAATTAAATGTATCCATCCACCCAGGAGTCTTCCCCCTTGAACCCCCCACATCTCCTCTCCTTCCCCTGTTTCCCAATATTCCCTTTAAAACCATATGAAATAATGTTTCTGTGCCTTTCTAAATGTACATTTTGAGAAAGATAATTTTATCCTGCACTTGCACTTTTTTCTTGACACAAAAATGTACTTTACAAGTGATGTCAAAATGGTGACTGAATTGATCCATGTTTGTTAAAGGAGGCGAGTAGTCTAGCTGTTAATGAATAGTAAACACAAACAAGGGGCTTTTTAAAATACTGTCTAGATGCAAGGGACTCTATGATCCAGTAGAAGGCTAGTTGTAGCCGAAACATGTAGGCCGTCCTAATTTGCTCACTTTGCACAATGGTGTTCAAATAAATCATATTTGAAAACTTATACCTTGCTGTGGTGCTGTGACTTTCGCTGTGATTTCAGCTGAGAAACTTCACACTGGAGGCGAAGGAATCCCAGGAATATATATAAATATATATATTTATATATATTACCTACTGGCGGTCGCCAGTAGGTAGTTATAGTTAGGACCCCTTTTCCATAGGAAATCCGCAACATTCTATTTTGAATAACTTTGGCGCCGGTTGACGAATCCTCGCGCATTTCTCAAAATAGGTGGGGCGCTACGCTCCGCTCCTACCCTGAAAGTCTCGGGGGGATCCGTCAAGCGGGGGCTGAGATAAAAGGGGGGTCCCAAAACACGTTTTTCCCATGCATTTTTCCATAGGACCTTTAGAACGAGCTACAGCCCGAACGGCTGAACAGAATTACTCGAAATTTGGCAGAGAGGTAGTCCCTAGGTCAAGGAAGTGCCTTTTGTAGGTTTGGTGTAAATCTGTTCAGTAGATTCTGAGAAAATAGCCTTTAAATCAATATATATATCTGAGCCCGCTTACGGTACGCTTACCGTACGCTTACCGTAAGCGTACGGTGGCGTGCGCGAGCGCGATTCTGATTGGCTCTTAGATCTTAGTAAACATTCGAATCGGCCGAAACCAGGAAGCGGCGGCCGCCATTTTGTGTATTTCACTCTGAAAAAAAAGAGTGAAAACAAGAAAAGGGGGCAATGAGGAGAGTTACAGACCCCCTAACATTTGTAAGGGGGTCAAAGAAGGACAGAAAAGTACAAAAAAAACATTTATTGATTTTTAAAAAAATCACGGGGTACGCGTACGGTAAGCTTACGGTAAGCGTACGGTAAAAAAAATGAAAATAAATAAATGAAAAGCAGATTTAAGAGTTTAGATATTAGGGAGCTCTAAAAAGAGCTGTTGTGTTTATGAAGTCATTTTTTTAGTGGTACCTACAAGTAAGTACCGATGCAGAGTCTAAGGTTCAAAAGGAAGACTCTGTTCCCTTCATCATTGAAGTGCACACCATCTCCTCTATAAATGTCTTGCATGTCATAACGCAAGTTGTTGTGGTAAATGGCACCCATACCATAGTCACGGAGGAAAGAAGAAACAGATTTGTTGACGTGCTTTCTTGCTTTGTCAATCTGCGGACAGAAATGATTGGACCAGTTCCATTTTTGCCTTTGGCATATGTTAGAAAACACAAAGGCAGTTTTAGGGAAAAGAGAAAACAGTTGTGCAAAGGTGTCCTTCATAAGCATTTCCAGACCGACCCCAGTCAAAGTGCCTAGGTCATTGCCACCACAGTGCACTATTATGAGGTCAGGGTGTTGGATTTGCATGAAGGATTTCACCAATGGCATCAATTGGTGCCACTTTAACCCTCTCTGACCAATCCATTTAATGTCTACATTTGGCAATGCAAGGTCTCTCACCATATCTGTTTTCTCTGCAAACTTTTCACTCCAGAAGACATAGCTGTGCCCTACAATCCACACTGTGAACATCTTCAAAGGAGATCTGGATGCACTCAGGAGGTGTCTTTCAGTAGAATGGCAATATGAAAAGAAAGACAGTTTGGAAATGGAGGCATACATATTTTTTTCAAAACAAAAAGAACTGATTGGCTGTTTCATACCATTCTAGAATAAAAACTAGGCTGTATGTGTAAATTAATAGAAGCATGTTTTGTATTGGTACAAAAAAATGTGTAACCAAAGAACAGTACTATGGATTTGCTGTTAGGTTTGAAAAGTCAAGCACTCTTGCTCTGTGGAATTGAAACATTGTTTGGCGAACTTCTGACCTAACTCAACACAGCAATGTTCCATGAGCTGTTGCTATGGTAGCAGGCAGAAGTCAAGTTGGGGGAAGGGTACTAGGCAGAAGTCAAGTTGGGGGAAGGGTACTTTTGGAAAAGGGTTGGTTTTCAACCAATAGAAATGTGTGATTACATTTGAAAAAAAGGGGGAAGCACTGAGATTTGAAACTTACATGTATATGTGTGGAAAAATAGAGGGAAAGTTTGCCATTATCTGGTTCTGCTGAGAGGAGAGAGGTGAACACAACAGAGATCCTGGCTCTGATAATCTGCTGTTTGAGTGTCACATTTCTTTCACAACTAACTAATTTTAAAGGTGAGTTTACAGTTTGAGAGGGGATGTATGTGGTAACTTAAGAAATGAATAATAGAAATGGAAATTGTTTTTGTTGTAGTTGCGTTTATCATTTTCTGTTTTTGGAGAAATTTAAATGTGAGGAACATGTAAAATAATATGGAGTACGTTTTCACAATAAATTAAGGTGTACTGGAAAAAAAAAGAATAGTTTAAGGGTTTGAGGTTGGACTCAGTAATGCAAATACATTCAGCATCACTAAGGCTGGTTGCCCTTGCTGGAGTGTAGGCAGTCACCGAGAATACACATGGTGGTGGTCTGAAAAAACAATTTGGACATGTGCATTTAAATAAATCAAAAAAAGTGGTTTCATAATGTGTCAGTCTGTAAAAGTGATTTTCACTTGCCCCGAAAAAAAAAGAGCAGTAAGTGTGCTTTCAAATTGGCAAAGAAATTTCGTTTTGGGACTAATGTGAAAACATGACTCTGTGTGCAGAGAGGAATTATAGGCAGAGATTTATTGCGTATTGCTCTGGTGATTTCACAGTTGCATTAGATGGAAAGGGGGAGCGAATTTTTGGGGGAAGAAGCAGACTCTTAGCACACACCCATGTGCTTGCCATGTATAATCATGCACAGTATTTACAAGCGAGTGGGGTTTTTAGGTTTCAGTCTGTAATGCAAATACATTCAGCATCACTAAGGCTGGTTGCCCTTGCTGGAGTGTAGGCAGTCACCGAGAATACACATGGTGGTGGTCTGAAAAAACAGTTTGGACATGTGCATTTAAATAAATCAAAAAAAGTGGTTTCATAATGTGTCAGTCTGTAAAAGTGATTTTCACTTGCCCCGAAAAAAAAAAGAGCAGTAAGTGTGCTTTCAAATTGGCAAAGAAATTTCGTTTTGGGACTAATGTGAAAACATGACTCTGTGTGCAGAGAGGAATTATAGGCAGAGATTTATTGCGTATTGCTCTGGTGATTTCACAGTTGCATTAGATGGAAAGGGGGAGCGAATTTTTGGGGGAAGAGGCAGACTCTTAGCACACACCCATGTGCTTGCCATGTATAATCATGCACAGTATTTACAAGCGAGTGGGGTTTTCAGGTTTCAGTCTGTAATGCAAATACATTCAGCATCACTAAGGCTGGTTGCCCTTGCTGGAGTGTAGGCAGTCACCGAGAATACACATGGTGGTGGTCTGAAAAAACAGTTTGGACATGTGCATTTAAATAAATCAAAAAAAGTGGTTTCATAATGTGTCAGTCTGTAAAAGTGATTTTCACTTGCCCCGAAAAAAAAAAGAGCAGTAAGTGTGCTTTCAAATTGGCAAAGAAATTTCGTTTTGGGACTAATGTGAAAACATGACTCTGTGTGCAGAGAGGAATTATAGGTAGAGATTTATTGCGTATTGCTCTGGTGATTTCACAGTTGCATTAGATGGAAAGGGGGAGCGAATTTTTGGGGGAAGAGGCAGACTCTTAGCACACACCCATGTGCTTGCCATGTATAATCATGCACAGTATTTACAAGCGAGTGGGGTTTTCAGGTTTCAGTCTGTAATGCAAATACATTCAGCATCACTAAGGCTGGTTGCCCTTGCTGGAGTGTAGGCAGTCACCGAGAATACACATGGTGGTGGTCTGAAAAAACAGTTTGGACATATGCATTTAAATAAATCAAAAAAAGTGGTTTCATAATGTGTCAGTCTGTAAAAGTGATTTTCACTTGCCCCGAAAAAAAAAAGAGCAGTAAGTGTGCTTTCAAATTGGCAAAGAAATTTCGTTTTGGGACTAATGTGAAAACATGACTCTGTGTGCAGAGAGGAATTATAGGCAGAGATTTATTGCGTTTTGCTCTGGTGATTTCACAGTTGCATTAGATGGAAAGGGGGAGCGAATTTTTGGGGGAAGAGGCAGACTCTTAGCACACACCCATGTGCTTGCCATGTATAATCATGCACAGTATTTACAAGCGAGTGGGGTTTTCAGGTTTCAGTCTGTAATGCAAATACATTCAGCATCACTAAGGCTGGTTGCCCTTGCTGGAGTGTAGGCAGTCACCGAGAATACACATGGTGGTGGTCTGAAAAAACAGAGATTTATTGCGTATTGCTCTGGTGATTTCACAGTTGCATTAGATGGAAAGGGGGAGCGAATTTTTGGGGGAAGAAGCAGACTCTTAGCACACACCCATGTGCGCAGAGATTTATTGCGTATTGCTCTGGTGATTTCACAGTTGCATTAGATGGAAAGGGGGAGCGAATTTTTGGGGGAAGAGGCAGACTCTTAGCACACACCCATGTGCTTGCCATGTATAATCATGCACAGTATTTACAAGCGAGTGGGGTTTTCAGGTTTCAGTCTGTAATGCAAATACATTCAGCATCACTAAGGCTGGTTGCCCTTGCTGGAGTGTAGGCAGTCACCGAGAATACACATGGTGGTGGTCTGAAAAAACAGTTTGGACATGTGCATTTAAATAAATCAAAAAAAGTGGTTTCATAATGTGTCAGTCTGTAAAAGTGATTTTCACTTGCCCCGAAAAAAAAAAGAGCAGTAAGTGTGCTTTCAAATTGGCAAAGAAATTTCGTTTTGGGACTAATGTGAAAACATGACTCTGTGTGCAGAGAGGAATTATAGGCAGAGATTTATTGCGTATTGCTCTGGTGATTTCACAGTTGCATTAGATGGAAAGGGGGAGCGAATTTTTGGGGGAAGAAACAAACTCTTGGCACACACCCATGTGCTTGCCATGTATAATCATGCACAGTATTTACAAGCGAGTGGGGTTTTAAGGTTTCAGTCTGTAATGCAAATACATTCAGCATCACTAAGGCTGGTTGCCCTTGCTGGAGTGTAGGCAGTCACCGAGAATACACATGGTGGTGGTCTGAAAAAACAGTTTGGACATGTGCATTTAAATAAATCAAAAAAAGTGGTTTCATAATGTGTCAGTCTGTAAAAGTGATTTTCACTTGCCCCGAAAAAAAAAAGAGCAGTAAGTGTGCTTTCAAATTGGCAAAGAAATTTCGTTTTGGGACTAATGTGAAAACATGACTCTGTGTGCAGAGAGGAATTATAGGCAGAGATTTATTGCGTATTGCTCTGGTGATTTCACAGTTGCATTAGATGGAAAGGGGGAGCGAATTTTTGGGGGAAGAAGCAGACTCTTAGCACACACCCATGTGCTTGCCATGTATAATCATGCACAGTATTTACAAGCGAGTGGGGTTTTCAGGTTACAGTCTGTAATGCAAATACATTCAGCATCACTAAGGCTGGTTGCCCTTGCTGGAGTGTAGGCAGTCACCGAGAATACACATGGTGGTGGTCTGAAAAAACAGTTTGGACATGTGCATTTAATTAAATCAAAAAAAGTGGTTTCATAATGTGTCAGTCTGTAAAAGTGATTTTCACTTGCCCCGAAAAAAAAAGAGCAGTAAGTGTGCTTTCAAATTGGCAAAGAAATTTCGTTTTGGGACTAATGTGAAAACATGACTCTGTGTGCAGAGAGGAATTATAGGCAGAGATTTATTGCGTATTGCTCTGGTGATTTCACAGTTGCATTAGATGGAAAGGGGGAGCGAATTTTTGGGGGAAGAAGCAGACTCTTAGCACACACCCATGTGCTTGCCATGTATAATCATGCACAGTATTTACAAGCGAGTGGGGTTTTCAGGTTTCAGTCTGTAATGCAAATACATTCAGCATCACTAAGGCTGGTTGCCCTTGCTGTAGTGTAGCAGTCTGGACATGGGCTTTTTAAAAAATCTGAAAAGTGGTTTCATAATGTGACAGTTTGTAAAAGTGATTTTCACTTGCCCAAAAAAAAGAGCAGTTAGTGTGCATTCAAATTGGCATAGAAATTTCGTTTTGTGACTATTGTGAAAAGAAATGTAGTAATATATTTAAATACAATAAAGGAATTTTTTTTTAGTTTTTTTCAGGTATTGCTGAAGAGCAGTGAACAAAATTTAAGATGCCTACAAAATCCAGAGTTCAAAAAACGCTAAAAAAAAAACTATATTTAAAGACAACTGGAGGACCAAAGTTAGTAGAAGATGCTCATGTTGGGAAAAAGAAAAAATCTTCTGGTAAGCAGAAAAAACAATTTCTTAAAAATATATTCAAAACAAGGAAAAATGTACAAAATGTCTGTACTGGAAAGAATGTTACGAAACGAACAGAACAGGAAAAAATTGAGAATTTAGTTAATGCAAATATACCTTCTGCAACTGAAAAGATTTACATAAACAGAAAAACAGCGTTTAAAGAGATACGTAGAAAAATGTTTCAGAGAAGGGTTATGTCCAATTTGATAAAGGATGTGAAGAAATATAAGCAAAAGGCAAAATATTACAAGAGAAAAAAAGAAATTGAAGCCATTGCAGCAAAGGCATTAGAATTAAAAAGGAAACTATTCTTATTAATTTTGAATAGGATGCGTACATTAGACAAAATGGTTAATGTACTGAAATCACATAGCAAAAGGAAAAGAGTAGTGAACAGAACAAACTTTTGTAAAGTGTTTTTAGGAAAGTGGATGCATAGTTCAAGTAGTGAACCTTTTTTTAATGAAGAGAGCTATTTTCAAAGTAATAGTTTGCTGCATGCAGTTGACACCAGAGGTCGTTCATACGAAGTAACAAATGGTTGCATAATGGAGAAGGAGATAATGGTTCCAAGAGATGAGGTACAAGTGATGGCAGATGAGGCAATGGGGAGACGTCCTAAAGCCCCTGTGTACACTTGGAATTGTAGTAGTATTTGCACTGTGCGTCAGGAATCTATTGACAAATTTCGAGAGTTTCTAAGAGAATATAGTAAAAAAAGTGTAAAACAGAAGATTAAGGTGCTTCAAAGTCTGGATCCATGCAGAGTGAGAGAGAATACTGGTTTGCAGGGTCATTCTCTGGCTTGTCTATCTAGAAAAGTGTGCAATAGTGTTTTCCATCATTTTAGGATGCTGGCTGTTCATCATACTGAAATGAGAAAGTTTGTGAGACGGTTGTATTTTGCCAAAAGTCCAGCAATAAAGTTAAATGAATTGAATAGGGCTCTGTTCCGAGGAACAGTATCAGATGTAGAGAAGGTTGTTGATGAAATTCAGTTTTGTTACTTTGGTCCTGAACAAAACAGTGCAGAGAAGGACACAGTAAATGAGGAAGAAGTGGAAGAGAATGTAGAACCCTCTGTAAGTAACACATTTAATGATCACATAACAAAATTTGCAATAGTCTCTAATGAAAGACCAAATTTTACTTGTATTTGTTGCCGCAGAACTCATTATAGAAAACAAACTAGGAATGTTGATCTCTACAGAAAGAGTGAAAATGAAGATAATTATAAGTGGAAGGATTTTGCCACATATATATTTCTAGAAAATTGTTTTGAATTGGGTGAAGATAAGCGTATTTGTAAATACTGTTACAACAAGTTAGAGGAAAATAGAATGCCGACCAGAGCTGTACATAATAATTTAGAATTGGATGCTATTCCTGCTGAACTTTCTGAATTAAATACATATGAGTCTATACTCATTCAATGTGTTCATCCGTTCCAGACCATAGTACGTATGGAGCCCAAAACTGGTAAATTACCTCCTTCAGATTTACTGAGAGGTTTAAAAGGAAGAGTGGTGTATTTGCCCATGGATTTGAAAAAAAATATGGAAACTATTGATGCGGATACTTTGGAAACTGAACCATTAATTATTCTGGTTAATGGTGTACCTACAAAGAATAAGAAGATTTGGCAGGAGCTGGTAGATGTGCGGAAAGTACAAAGAGCAAATTTGTATTTGAAAAAAAATAACAAATGGTATGAATCAATTTATATAGAAGAAGAAGAAGAAGAAGAAGATTTACAAGAAGACACAGAAATACCAACTGGACAAATTGAAAAAGTGGACAAGTCAAAGAAAGAAGAAATTTATGAACATTTTAGCATACATCCTCTTCATTCGAAAGAAGTTATGGGAGACAATATTGATCTCTTTCAGATGAAGAAAGCAAAAGGAACTCCCGTGAGTGTATGGGAGGAGAGCTTGGAAGCTCGATGTTTTCCCCAGCTGTTTCCTAAAGGAAAAGGAGGACGATACGATGAACGTCCAGAACAGATTCCAGCTTCTGAGTATCGGACTACAAGACTATATGCTGAAGATCCCAGATTTCGACAAAGTATTCCTTATTTGTTCCATCTTTTATTTGAAAGCGACTTGTCTGCACTGTCTTACGCAGTAAATCACATTTTAAAAAGTGGAGTACATTTACAAAATGTGTCTGCTAAGGATTTTATGGAGAAAGTGCAGCACCGAGATGATCATTTGGAAACACAACTGATCAATCTGATGGCTTGTCAGCGTGGGACAAATGAATATTGGTACCGACGCCATGGTGAACTAAAATGCATGTTACGGAATTTAGGAACACCAACATGGTTCCTTACCCTAAGCTGTGCCGAGTACGCTTGGGATGATTTACTGGATTTTCTACGAGAGGCCAATTCAAACATTAAAAACATCGAATACAAGACAGCAGGAGAACTGTGCTCATTGGATCCGGTTAATGTTTGCAGATATTTCAATCATAGATTTGAGGCTATGATGTCCTTCATCTGCAATAAAAAAAATCCACCCCTTGGAGAAGTAGTGGATTTCTTTTGGAGAAAAGAGTACCAGGCAAGAGGTGCTCCTCATATTCATATGCTGTTGTGGATCAAGGATGCCCCAAAGTTTGGAACAGATGCTGATGAAGCAGTGTTATCTTACATTGAAGAATATGCAACATGTGCTATACCAAAAAGCACAGAAGAGAACAAGTTAAAGGAGCAAGTTTTACGTTTCCAAAGTCATCGGTGTGGAAAATACTGTCGACGGAAATACAAGAGCAAAGAAAAATACTACACTAAATGTCGATTTGGATTTCCTAGACCTGTTCTTTCAAATGGAAGAGTCAACAGTTTTATGTCAGCTGTGAGACATACTATCACAAGAAAATCACCTAAGAATACCTACAACCTAAAAAGAAAAGAAGAATCAAAAAATATAAATGACTACAACCCAGTCATTGTATCCATGTGGAACGCTAACATGGATATACAGTATGTAGCTGACAATTCCATTGCTGTTGCTCGATATGTAACGTCTTACATTACGAAATCAGAAAAAACAGAATTGAAAGAAATGTGGGAAGAGATTTCTCACAAGAAGACTGTCAGTAAGAAGCTGTACAGTTTCAGTTTGAAGATGTTATCGCATCGAGAAATTGGATCCTACGAATGTTCAGATAGGTTATCTTCTGCAAGTCTCTACTCGAAGTCAAGAAGAATAATTTGGGCAAGTTTAGGCCTTGCAGCAATGAGAAATCGGGTACTGAAATCTGTAGGAGAAATTGAATATTTGGCCGAGAATGACCCAGAAAGTACAGATATTTTGAAAACAAACATGTTGGACACATATTATCCCAAGAGAAGTCAACATCTGGAGAACATGTGTCTCTATGAAGTGCTGCAGAACTACATTTATTCACGGAAAGCCACAGAAGACATCAATAATGGAAAATATAAAGTCATTGGTGAGGAAGGATGTTTGGTGAAGCAAACAAAAGGAAGTTTGATAAATCACCGGAAGCTGAGTTGCGACACTACTGACAAGAAGGAATTTTACTACTTGGCTCTTTTACAGTTGTTTAAACCATGGCGTACAGAGGATGAACTACTGGGAGAATTCCAGAGCTATGAAGATTCTTTTAATGCTTGCAAAGACAGCATACAATGCAGTACATTCTCAACTTATCTGCAAATGTTAAATGAAGAAATTGATCAGGAAACTACAATTGCAGCAGAAATCGCTAGAGATAGTTCTCAGGACAGCCAAAGTTCAGGAACACTCAGTCAAGATCCCCTAGGACAACCAATCATTGAAAATGAAGCATCAATAGCCATGAATGAAGTGGAAACGGCTATGAATCAAGCTCAAGAAGAATTTATAGACTTAGAAAATTTGGAAAGACAACTGAATCAAGAGCAGCAACAAATTTATGAAGAGATCAAAAACAAAATTGATCACGGATTTCTACATGAAAAAAAAGAATGCTCATGCACATCATTTCATCCAATCAGGATGTATGTAAGCGGACAAGCTGGAACTGGAAAAAGTTTCCTAATAAAAGTCATCAGAAGCTACCTAAAGCAAAAAACGGATTCTACTTTGTCTTGTGTGGTTACTGCTACAACTGGGTTAGCAGCATATAACATAAAAGGAATCACTTTACATCGTTTGCTAATGTTACCAGTGGAGCATGAGAACAAAATACAATTCAACAAGCTAACTGGAGAAGCATCCTTGGAAGTTTCAAGAGTATTGAAGAAGATGCAAGTTCTCATTATTGATGAGGTGAGCATGGTATCAAACTTAATGCTTGCCTTTGTGCATTTAAGAATGCAGCAAATTTTGAAGACAGACTATGACATGTTATTTGGTGGAAAACACGTCATAGTTTTTGGAGATCTTTTGCAACTTACTCCAGTTAAAGGACAACCAGTGTTTAATACTGTCACACATGAAGACACGAAGAAGTCATTGGGAAGCATCGGAAATACAAATATTTGGTCCTTCTTTGAGTACAAGGAACTTACTACTAATATGAGGCAAGCAAACGATGAAGAATATGGAAGTATTCTGAAAGATATCAGGATTGGACTACTCACAGAAGTTGGCAAAAAAACATTACAGAGTCGGCTGCTACATAATTTATTTCCAAAGGAAGAAATAGTTGCAGAGAAGATATACAAGAACATTGCAGAAAACAAAAGTGTCATCTGCTTAATGCCAACTCTACGTGAATGCTCAATATTCAATGAGGAGCTTTTGAAATTGGAAAAGGAAGAGATCAGGAAATTGGAAGCAGTGGACAAAATTGAGGATGGAAGAATTAGTGTCACAGTAACAGGCAAACTGAAAAATAAATTGGACTCACTAGAGAAGAACATCTCCAAAACAGCTGGATTAGAAAAAAATCTATATGTTTGCATGAACTGTAGAGTATTTTTAAGGAGAAATTTGGATGTTGAAAAAGGTTTAGTTAATGGAGCGATGGGAAGAGTTGTGGGTTTTATTAATTACCAGAAAAAAGAAGGAGTTGAATGTTTAAAAATAAAATTTGATCAGATAGAAGAAGTTAAAGATATTTGTCGTTGTACAGTACGTTTTATGCTTGTGAAAGACTTATATGTACGTAGGAAGCAGTTTCCGTTTTCTCTAGCATATGCTGTAACTATTCACAAGTCTCAAGGATTGACTGTAGATTGTGCATTTGTGAACATTGGTTCAACTGTGTTCAAAGAAGGTATGGCATATGTAGCTTTGTCACGAGTGAAAACATTATCAGGTTTATTCATGATAGACTTTGATGACTCAAAAGTTAGTGCTGATACAAACTGTGTAAAGGAGTATAATAGATTAAGAAGAAGCTATGCTCCTCATTTAGGTCAGTATCCTGTGTTGGAGAAACGTGTAGTTTCTCGTAAAAGAAAAAATGAGAATATCTGTAATGAAGATGTAGAGAAGAGGAAAAAAAAGAGGAGTGATGTAATTGCAAGCAAAAAGAAAAAGGAAAATGAAGAACAGGTTGTAGGATGTCATTTTGAAAATAGCTCTGGTGTCAACTGCTACGCAAATGTAGTGCTGAATGTTGCATTTTATCTGAAAAGTTTGCAAGAGCAGATAATAGTAAATCAGGGAAAAAGATTCTGTTCAGAGCTGAGTCTCCTTTTTCAAAAGCTGAGTAAAGATAAAACTCAAATAGAAAGTGCTACTGAAATTAGAAAACTTTTAGATGTATGTTCAAGACGAACACAGTTTTCTCAAAATGAACAGCAAGATGCACATGAATTTTTGATGTATTTTCTTCAGGTAGTGGAAGAAGAAGGAGTTCCCATTGACATTTTTTTGGTCTCTCTTATAAATGGGAACATAGTTGTGATAATTGTTATAATATATGTGGCTCTATTGTTGATAATGAAAGATTTATTTATTTGACATTGCCAGAGAGTAAAACAGTCACTTTTGCAAAATTAGTTAAAGATGCTAATCATAGCATGAAATGTAGTGAGTGTCAATCTGACATGTTTTCTACATTAATTTTAAAGGAATACGGACAGTATGTAATTTTAATGATGCAACGATGTAGAGCTGATGGTTCAAAATTGGATACTTTAATAAAGAAGTTTACAGGACAGCAATTATCAATTTCAGGAAAAACTTTTGTAACTGTTGCAATAATTTTCCATGATGGACCTACTGTTACTTCTGGACATTACACAGTTTATCTTAAATGTGAAAAAGGCTGGACACTGTGTAATGATTCCCAATTGATTTTCAAACAACGTTTGCCTTTTGATTTAGCAAATTCCTATCTAATCTTCCTGAAACCTAAATTTTAGACAGATTTGGCAAGATCTCGACAAAATAATTTTACCATTTTACTGGATTACCATTACAATTTTGTAGAAAAAAGATTTTTTAAATTATCATTTGGCCTAATGGAAAGATAACCAATTGTAATGTGGACTTTTTAAATTTTTAATGAAACTTTGAAAAACCAATAATTTAGAGATTATCGGTAACTTCTGCACATTTTAAATTTTGGAATGTTATTGGACTGCCATTGGAAATTTTTTCAAAAATGATTTAAAAAATTACTATTTGGCCATGCGGAATAGTAACCAATTCTATTGTGGACTTAATAAATTATTCAAAAAATTTTCGTGAACCAAAATGTTACAGAGAATCGGTGAGATCTGGACAAATTAAACTTTAGAATTTTATTGGATTACCGTTGGAAATTTTTTCAAAAACAAATTTAAAATTACTATTTGGTCTAAAGGAAATGAAATCAGATGTATTTTGGAGTTATTTGAGATATAATATTGTGATTATACTTCTGAAACAAACATATCAGACGGTATTTTAAAGAAATAAGTATTGGTATTAGATGATATTTTTTTAGAATATTATGCATTTCTATAATGTTAAGTTTAAGTAAAAAGAGATTCTGGGCTTTTTTATTACAATCTTTGTGATTGTTATTTTTTTTTGCCCGCTGTAAAATGATGAATGCAATTGCTTTCACAATTTATAGTGAAATGCAATATATTCTGAAAACAGCAAAAATAAGGCAAAAATATTTTTGGGAAAAAAATGTAAATATGTGTACTGTATTATAAAATGTTTTAAAAATATTAATACTTTTTTCTTTTTTTTCAGATTCATATAGAAAATTTTCGAAAACTAGAACCATTTTTAAAGCTATTTTTAAAAAAAACAAATGAATAAATATTTTTTTGAGTGAGTATGGTAAGTCAATAATAATAATTGTAGTCTCTCAAGGACCTTGTAATGTGATAATTGTTTTTTAGTGTTTTTTAAAAAAAAAAAAAAAAAATTACGCGTACCGTACGCGTACGGTAAAAAAAAAAAAAGTTTTTAAAAACATATATAAAAAATAGATGAAAGGTAAGGTTGGCTCTTAAAAGAGCCGTTGTGTTCATGCAGGGACAGAGGAAAGAAAGATTGGGAATATTAGACGGTACGACAAGTGTGCTGATCTATTTTACTGTTCACTAGGGAAACACTGGTCTCCCTATAAGTAATTAGATCGTGACAAGTGGCGCACCGTACTTCAACCCTCGCAAACCGAGGGTTAATTTCCAGAGGGCCAGCAAAAGGAGATTCTCCCCCCACAGATGAAGGGCTCACCTGACCTGCAGAAGAAGGAGTCAGCCCTGCAGATGATGGTCCAGGCTGAGCTGCTGTGGATGTACTGGCTTGTCTTTCTGAAGAGTTACCTCCAAAAAGATGACCATGTGTCCTTCTGTGTACATCCTGGAGGTGTCTCTTCATGGTGTGATTCCCAAAGGAATACTTCCTGTTAGGATTACCTCTAGAAAGTACACGCTTACACAGCTTACAAGTCACTAAGGGTGCATTTACCTTTTGCTGGCCTTCAGGAAAAGTAAAATAATCCCATACATAAGAGGGCTTTTGTTTCCTCGATCTCTGCCTCATGACAGTGCTGCTAGTGCTAGCCTCACTCTCAGAAGAGCTCTGCTGTTCTGCCATCGTATCCCAAAGACAAACCAGCTCCTTCTCCCAAGGGATCACAAGCAGAAATGAGGGGAATGGGTGTGGTGTAGGAGAGTTCTAGAACTGAAAGTAGTTTCAACCAATCAAAAGTTGTGTTTCATGATCACATGACCTACCGTACGCTTACGGTACGCTTACGGTACGCTTACGGCAAAAGTGCGCATGCGCGTAAAAAAGACACGCGCTTGCGCGCATGCGCATAACAGTCACTCCCGGCACTTCCGCGTAACGTGCGCGTGTAGCGTACACGCGTACGCGTCCCACGCGGAGTACGCGCGGCTACGCAAATTGCGTAACTATACGCAAGCAGCGTAGGAAAATTACGGACGTTGCGTAAACCGTACGCTTACCGTGAGCTTACGGTACGCGTACTAAAAAAATTTAAAAAAAAATAGAAAAAAAGTACTGCAAATAAATTTTACGTTTATTTTAAAAAATATATAAAAAAAAACATATTAAAGAATTTTAAAAATTTAATCATAGTCTTTATAAAAGGTAAGAAAATTAAAATAAAAATATGTTAGAAAAAATAGAAGAAAAAAAAAAATTAGCATTTAAAAAACCTTGCAAATTCACTGAAAAAACCATGGGTTTCACACACGTTATAGTTAGGAATTAGCATTTAAAAAACCTTGCAAATTCACTGAAAAAACCATGGGTTTCACACACGTTATAGTTAGGAATTAGCATTTAAAAAACCTTAGAAATTCAGTGAAAAAAACATAGGTTTCACACACGTTATAGTTAGGAATTAGCATTTAAAAAACCTTAGAAATTCAGTGAAAAAACCATAGGTTTCACACATGTTATAGTTAGCTGGACATTTTACTCGTAAAAAACCAATGAAATTCCCCCGTTATAGTTAGTTCAGCTAACTATAACTCGCGCGCCCGCAATGCACTGCTGATGACGTCACATATTACATCACTCATGACATGGTCAGTGACATCACTCATGACCTCACTGATGACATCTCAAATGACATCACTGATGACCTCACTGATGACATCATCCTTGTGATAGAGTGGCAGACCTCCTCTTCCCCTAATAAAACCTTTGATACACACATTCAAAAATAGAGACTAAAATTTACAAAACAATGGACATACCAATAACAGTTACAACAACGTCTTCAGTAATTCTAAGATCCACATACACATCCACTCATTCACCAACAGTCCAATACAGTCACTCATAAATGTACTCACTTATCATATGTACTCATACACCTATACATCCTGTTACACAATGCCACTCATCCATAGAGCTACTCACACACATAGTCACTCATGCTAATAAAGAATCAAACATGCATATACAGTTATACACACACCACCACACTTACTTCTACGGAAACTTACACATACTTAGTCTTTTAAACAATTACTTATAGAAATACATACTTATTCATACAGGAACTCTTTCAATTTCTCACTCTCACATATACTCACATATATAAACCAATAGTCACATATACTAGTTTTAAACATATGTAGTTACTCATAAAGACACTATTGAGACAGTCATTCACTCACTAACACACCCATACACACACTCATCCACCCATGCAGTCCTGCACACATGCTCTGTTCAACACATACAAACAGTGAGTCACTCATTCATGCACCTATGCACTACGTCATACCCCCCACCGAACCATGCAGACACTCATACTGATACTCAAAAAACCAACTAATAACCTATATAGACACCCATGTAGCTACTCTCCAACCCATGCAGCCACTTATACACAAAGTGAGAGACTGATACAGATATTTATATATTTAAACATTACTCACTAAGCCATGTATTCACTATGATACACTTAATCAGTCAGTTACACAATCAATTTTTCAAAAAGAAATCATCCATTTAGACAGTAATATACCCATTTATTCTTCCATCGACCTTGAGATATACATATATAAAACATATTTAATTTTCAGAAAAACACACATTCACTGGATGATGTCATCAGTGAGGTCATCAGTGATGTCATTTGAGATGTCATCAGTGATGTCATGAGTGATGTCACTGACCATGTCATGAGTGATGTAATATGTGACGTCATCAGCAGTGCATTGCGGGCGCGCGAGTTATAGTTAGCTGAACTAACTATAACGGGGGAATTTCATTGGTTTTTTACGAGTAAAATGTCCAGCTAACTATAACATGTGTGAAACCTATGGTTTTTTCACTGAATTTCTAAGGTTTTTTTAAATGCTAATTCCTAACTATAACGTGTGTGAAACCTATGGTTTTTTCACTGAATTTCTAAGGTTTTTTAAATGCTAATTCCTAACTATAACGTGTGTGAAACCCATGGTTTTTTCAGTGAATAAATATATATATATATATATATATATATATATATATATATACACACACACCAATAATAGAATTGAATTAAGAAAACATTCCATTATCAATTAAAACATGAAACTATTTAAAAATCTTTAGATTTAAATTTCCCACTCCAGTGAGTGCAACAGTAGGGAAAGTGTTGGATAGCGGAAGGGGTAAAAAATGACTATTTCCACTCCAATTAGTGTAACAGTAGGGAAAGTGTTGGATATCGGAAGGGTAAAAATTACTATTCCCACTCCAATTAATGCAACAGTAGGGAAAGTGTTGGATAGTGGAGGGGTAAAAATTACTATTCCTACTCCAGTAAGTGCAACAATAGGGAAAGTGTTGGATAATGGAGGGGTAAAAATGACTATTCCCACTTCAGTGAGTGTAACAGTAGGAAAAGTGCTGGATAGCAGAGGGGTAAAAGTTACTAATTCATTAGAAAGTTAAAGTTGTTGAAAATCCACACCAGTTTGGAAAAATTCCTGGAACAAGGGCCGAACAGCGTCAACAAGTATTGGATACAGGAGGTACAACCATTGCAGACCTGCCCATCCTGAGAACATTAAGACAGCTGGAGTTGTGTAATGAAGACCCAGATAGTGAACTGACAATACAGGATGTGATCAGGGAGGAAAACATAAGTACTGGGCAAACAGCAGTCACACCATTTAGACCCCGTTCGAGAATAAAACAGATTACGGGCAAGGATAATTTAGATGTATTCCGTGAGTCACTTATTGAAGGATTAAAAAGAATCCATGGAAGAGCGAATGAAAGGGCAATCAAGAAAAGTGCCAATGAATGGAAGTACTGTGATCTGGTATTAAAATTGAGAAGGAACAAACATGTGGTTGTACGTAACTCTGACAAAGGGGGCAACGTGGTGTTATGGCCTATTGACATGTACCTTCAGGAAGCTCACTTGCAACTGGGACATAGGGATTGTTACAAATGGTGTAAGCCAGAAGCAATGATGAAGGCACGGAGGGAGTTTGTACAGGGCTTAGAACGGTGGAGAATGGAGGGATTACTCTTGGATGATGAGTTTAAATTTCTCAAGAATGCAAAACAGAGAACACCGATTTTTTTATTTGATACCGAAAATACACAACAAAGCGAGCTGCCCTCCAGGACGCCCGATAATTATCAGCTATTGGGAGCATGATGGAGAACACCTCCAAATATATCGTCTTTTTCTTCAAGCCATTTGTATCGAACTTGCCATCATTTGTAAGCGACAGTAGTGACTTCCTCAAAATGATTTACAACACACCATTGGAGCCCGATTATGTGCTAATAGCACTTGACATCACGTCACTGTACACCAGCATAGCCTACTTGGATGGGCTGAGAGCCATTCATTATTTTCTACAAGAGAGACCGGCTGGTCTTCTCAAGCATACTGATATGCTTCTCTCCATGGCAAAGAGATGTCTGGAGGACAATTTCTTTCTATTTGGTGGTGAGCTCTATCATCAAAAGCACAGAACTGCGATGGGAACCTGTTTCGCCCCCAGTTACGCATGCTTGCATGTGGGCTGGTGGGAGAAACAGGTGCTCCGCAAGAAGCACGCTCAAATATGGGACAAACATGTGGTCATGTGGAGTAGATTTATTGATGACTTGTTTATAATTTGGAGGGGCACCGCTGAATCAGCACAACAGTTTATCATGTTAAATGACAATGATTTAAATTTGAAGTTTACTCACGCTATTAGCAAGAGTGAGGTAACATTTTTGCACACAGAAGTATTTGTGCAAGGGGGGGAGTTGGAAACTAGACTCCATAGAAAACCCACAGCAGGCAATACAATGTTGCATGCCACAAGTTTCCACTCCAAACACACTAAGATGAGTATACCGTACGGGGAAATGCTATGGGCAAATAGGAATTGTAGTACTGTGAGTGACTTAACTAAATGTTAAGAAGAGACCGGTCAACGATTTCTCTAGTGAGGCTATAGTAACCGGGTGGTGGAGGAGGCAAGGATTGCAGAAAATAAGCTAAGACGGGAAAGAATCCTATTCTCAAAGAAGGAGGTAAAGGAGGAGGAAGCCCCGGGTAAGGTTTTTGACCACCTATAACACTCTACATGAGGAGTTAAGGGATTTGTGCAATAGGAACTGGCACCTGGTAAAAACTGATCCCGTAATTGGTAAACTATTACCAAGACACCCCCTGATTACATATCGAAGAGCACCGTCTTTAAGAGACGCAATTGTAAAATCAAATCCAGAAAATGAGCGGGAGAGAGCTGGCTTAAACCACCCCCAGGGTTTAGAAAGAGGTGCAGGGCATGTAGCATAGCCCAAGACACGGTGAACTTTTCGACTCCGTTTGGAGGAAGAGATTAGAGGATTATGGGATCCTACAATTGTAAAACCGAGTTTGCTGTATATGTGCTAACATGTGAATGTGGACTGCAATATGTGGGCAGCACTATGCTGGAAGTCCACAAGAGAGTACTTCAGCAAATGAGGGCCATAACGAATGAAGATAGAACGTACCCAGTGGCCAGGCACTGCAAGTTGGTACATGATAAAGACCCTACAAAAGTCAGAGTAATTGATGTAGTGCCAGCTGATAGAAGAAGGGGGACCAGACTTGCAGGCTGCGTGAATTAGAAACCAGATACATACTATCACTCGATAGTAGGCCCCGAACGGTTTAAACTTTGATGAAGAAATTCACTCTTGTCTATAGTGGGGAAATGAGGATAAGGTCAGGAACAGAACTTAGTGCTGAGGGAAAATAAAAATGCGTAGAAGAAGTGGGAAGAGTTAAACCTGCAAGCTAAAGAAATCACAAACAGTATTTGACAGTCCCACATGAAATTAAGAGCTGATCAAATTGGGGCACTAGCCCGAAAGAAATTGTAAAATTTGTCTTGTAACCATAATAGCATAAACTTACGAAACAGTGTTGAAGGGAGGCAATAATAAATAAGTATGCAACTGTGGCTACAGGTACGATGGGCACTGGCCCGGTAGCACTGTTGGAAGAGGGGTCTAATTTAATTTAAAAGGCCTATATATATAATATTGATGCGTTAAATGTACCAAGTATCACAGTATTTGAAGTGGTAAATATGCAAGTCCCTCACGCGTACTCTGATTTAATGTAAATTACATGTGTGTGTTTAAAAGTGTAAAAATCGATCAGCTCATAATGGTATGAAGAACAAAGATGTTGCAAATACTATGAAACGATATTATGTATCAAAATAATGAGTGAAGCTGTCATGAGCCTGTCTTCAGTGGAGGTCAGGCTCACGGTATTTAAAAGTCTGTCTGGAATACGTCCCTGTGTAATGAGCATGTGATTAAGGTCGCTTGTCGACAGAAACACATTGTGCAAAGGCTGACCGAGCAATAAAATAAGCAAAAACCTTACAGTAGTGAAGTCTGCTCTGTTTATTAACGGAAGAATTCAAACCGGATTGGATATTTATATATATATATATAACCTACTGGCGGCCATTTGAGATGTCATCAGTGATGTCATCAGTGATGTCGCTGATCATGTCATGAATGATGTAATATGTGACATCATCAGCAGTGCATTGCGGGGCGCAAGTTATAGTTAGCTAAACAAACTATAACAGCGGAATTTCTCTGGTTTTGTACGAGTGAAATGTCCAATTAACTATAACGTCCCTGAAACCTATGTTTTTTTCAGTGAATTTCTAAGGTTTTTTAAAATGCTAATTTCTAACTATAATGTACCTAAAGCCTATGGATTTTTCAGTAAATTTCAAATGTTTTTTAAATGCTAATCTCTATATATATTATTCACCAATAGGCCAAAGCATGCCTGGAGGCACTCAGCTGCTGTTGCAAAATCGAAGGTTTGTATTAAATTTGTGGCAGCCAGCAAATTCATCCTGGCATTGTGATCTCTATGCCGACACGTTTCGAGGATTTCACCTCTTCTTCATGGGCAACTGCATTGAAGTCGTTAGGAAAGACCAGCATTATATTAGTGGTGTCCCGCCCTTAGTGGGTGTAGCTTAGTGCCCAGGAGCATGCTGGAACATGAAGTTCATACCCTAAGTGGGCTCCGTCGACTTCTTTGGCAACAATAAACTTTGTACCCTTAGTAGGGATCCAGGAATGATGCTGGTCATTCTGTGCCGCAACAGTAGTGCCGCATTGATGAGAAATCGTTCCCACCGCAGCCTCTCATGTGTTTGAATACGGTGCACACCAGCGCGGCAGGGCTGCCGCGTAATAGATTATTCACCAATCTCCCGAAGCATGCCTGGTGGCACTCAGCTGCTGTTGCAAAACCGAAGGTTTGTAATAAAATCGTGGCGGTCAGCAAATTCATCCCGGCATTCTGATCTCTATGCCAACTCGTTTCAAGGATTTCACCTCCTCTTCATGAGCAACTGCATTGAAGTCATTAGGAAAGACCAGCATGCCTTTAATAGTGTCCCGCCCTTAGTGGGTGTAGCTTATTGACAAGAAGCATGCTGGAACATGAAGTTCAAACCCTAAGTGGGCTTCGTCGACTTCTTTGGCAGCAATAAACTTTGTGCCCTTAGTAGTGCTCCGGGTATGACGCTGGTCATTCTGTGCCGCAACAGTAGTGCTGCATTGATGAGAAATCGTTCCCACCGCAGCCTCTCATGTGTTTGAAGACGGAGCACTCCAGCGCTGCAGCGTAATAGATTATTCACCAATTGCCCGAAGCATGCCTGGAGGCACTCTGCTGCTGTTGCAAAACGGAAGGTTTGTAATAAAATCGTGGCGGCCAGCAAATTCCTCCCGGTATTGTGATCTCTATGCCAATGCATTTCGAGGATTTCACCTCTTCTTCATAGGCAACTGCATTGAAGTTGTTAGGAAAGACCAGCATGCCTTTAGTAGTGTTCCACCCTTAGTGGGTGTAGCTTAGTGCCCAGTAGCATGCTGGAACATGAAGTTCATACCCTAAGTGGGCTCCGTCGACTTCTTTTTTTTTTTTTTTTTTTCTAGAAACCTTTATTGCGCTAGCAAAGTGTACACAGCTATTCAGCCAACAACCCTGGGGCAGGCAGCATGTATTCATAGCGACGCGCCAAGAGCGCAGATCAATGCCGTACACTGTTTAGAGTAAATGGATGAAGTATTCTGTAGCGCCAACCAAACAAACGAAAAACCCCTGCCAATACGCGACTTTAGCGAGAAACATACAGCTCACCAACCGGCACCAGACAGTAGATGAAATATTACAAACGTCGTCATAGCAGTACAGTGATAGGGACCACAGACCAGTAGACATCGTCCAGGGGCCCGTAAGCCCGACGGTAACAGCTGTGGCAATGAAGCGGAGCAATCCAGCAAGAAAGCTCAAATTACCAACGAGGCCGATCGAGCGCCGCTAGCGGCGCCGCCACGGCCCCACTGGGGAGAGAAAACGACCTACCCGCCTGCCCCCCCCCCACCACCCACATCACACTCATATCACTCACTCAGGCCACCAACTTCTGAATCCGCGCGCTGATGCTCCCTGGCCCAGCACACAAACGGGTCCCAGATGTCCCTGGGCCGGGAGGCGGCTGGCATCGGTTCCCAAAACGTCGCCAGCTGCGTGCAACCGTACGTAAGAGCCGCCAGCCAACCCTTCACCGTGAGCACCTTCCTCCGACCCCAATGGATAGCCACCTGCCTTTTGGCAAACAGCAGAAGCAGTGCATGCAACTTACGCGACGGAGGTGGAGTGTCTCTAACATAGCCCAACAGCCCAACCAGGGGGGAAGGGGCAGCCGCCAGGCCCACAATCTGATTAATCAACTCGAAAACTTGAGACCAGTAGCTGTCGAGTCTGGGGCAGGACCATGCTATATGCAGGAATGCGGCCGCGGCCGTTCCACACCGCCAACAGTTGTCCGTCTCCCTAAGGCCCATCCGTTTGAGGCTGACGGGGGTACGGTAGAATCGATGCAGATACTTAAAATGTATTAGCCGTAGATTATAGTTCGGCGATAGCTCGGTAAGCTGCCCGCAACAGAATTCCCACTGCTCCTCCGTAATCTCAGGGTGGAGCTCATTATTCCAAAGCAACAAGGCCGCGGGCGCCTCCACCTCATCCACGCTCTGCATATGGCGATAACTACGAGTAACTAATTTACGGGGGGACGGGGAGCCCACCACTGCCTCCAAGGCTGGAAAGACAGGCGGCGCGACCGGGAACTCCCGCGACAGTGCCCGGCAAGCCTCACGCAGCTTATGGTACAGGAATAGTTCGGAGAAGGGCACCGCATCCCCCTCCCCAGGCGACGGGGGCGGCATGAACTTACCGTCGGGGAATAGATCAGCCAGTGTACGGAGCTGCAGCTTCGCAACCAGGTGCCCAGCTATCCCATCCGCCACACAGGGCAACAGCGGGTTGTGCACCAACGGGAGCGAGGGGGCATACAATAACGGAACCCGTGCCCTCCGGCGTAGCCTCTCCCACACCCACTGCAACAGCCCCGCTGTATCTACGTCCGTCCCAGGGCGGCGCGCCTTGGCGCACATTGCCACCCCCAGTGGAAGAGGCGCCACCACCGCTCTCTCCACCGCCACATGGGGCTGAAAGGGAGCAGGGTGAGACCAGAAGTGCAGGAACTGTGCCTGAGCACAGAGGGCATAAAGCTCCATATCCGGGGCCCCTAGCCCTCCCCGCCGCAATGGCATCGTCAACGTGTCCCACGCCACCCTGGCCTGCCCGCCCGCCCAGACCAACTCCACCAAACAGGAGCGCAAGGTGGCAAAGAAATGCGACGTGAGTGGGACAGGTATATTGGCAAACAGGTAGAGGAACTTGGGCAGCACTATCATCTTCGCCAGCGCAATTCGCCCAGTCAACGTAAGAGGTAGGGAAATCCAGAGCTTCACCTTCGCGCGCAGCCACATCATTGCCCTTCCAAAGTTGAGATTCCAGATCTCCTGAGTGTCACGGCTGATCCAGATCCCCAGATATTTGACCTCACCGGCTTCCCAACGCAGGGGGTACTCGGAGCATACTACCGTTGTGCTATCCGTAAGGGGGAAGAGCACCGACTTGGCCCAATTTATGGAGATGCCCGCGAGGCCCTCAAAGCAGACGAACTCCCGCAAAACGGGATCAAGGTTGTCCGCGGGATTGGTGAGATAAAGGGTCACGTTGTCAGCGTAAAGGGAGACCAAAAGACTTCTGGAGCTAAAGCCTATACCCCTCGCCGTGTGATGCTGTCTAATTCTGGCCGCAAGCGGCTCCATAGCTATGGCGAACAGCAGCGGGGAGAGAGGGCACCCCTGTCTAGTGCCTCGCGAGATGCTGAACGGGTCAGACACCAGGCCATTCACCCGCACCCGTGCAGTAGGCAGAGTGTAGAGCAATCGAATTTTCCGGAGCAATAACGCACTGAACCCCATCCTCTCCAATATTTGGAAAAGGTAGGGCCATTCGAGGGTGTCAAAGGCCTTTGTGGCATCCAAAAACACCACCGCGGCCTTGATCTCAGGGTGTAAGTGATGCAGCACCGCAAATATGGTGCGTAAATTGTGGGAGGTCGCTCTCTCCGGTATAAACCCCGATTGATCAGGAAGAGCAATCATCGGTAGCAATGGCTGCACCCGGTTCGCGAGAATCTTGGCAAGGATCTTCACATCCACATTAATCAGAGAGAGGGGCCGATACGAGTTTAGATCGTCTGCAGGTTTATCTGGTTTTAGTAATGTGATGATCAGTGCCTCGTGCATGGTAGCAGGCAGAATTCCCGTTCCTAAAGCCTCCTCATAGACCGCCAACAACCTGGGTGACAGTTCCTCGGCATACGCCTTATAGAAGGCCGTCGTTAGGCCATCAGGGCCCGGTGCCTTATCAGGAGGCAAGCTCCGGATGACCTGCGCCACATCCCCTGCGTCTATCGGGAGATCCATATATTCCCTATGTTGGTTGTTAAACCAAGCTAGCGCAATGGAATCCAAGAAGGGTGTGAGTTCCTCCGGGCACGCGTCCTGAGTGTTAGTATATAACCTGGAGTAGAACTCAGAAAAAGCACCCGCTATCTCCCCCCTGGTGTGAATCAGGTCACCTGCCGCCGTGCGCAGCTCGTGGATATATGTAGCGGGCCGCGGCGGCCTGGTCATATTCGCCAGGACCTTCCCCGGCCTCCCGCCCTCACCGTAGCGCTGAGCCTCTGCATACTTCCCTAGAAATTTAACTTCCCGCATCGCCTCCTCGTCGTATGCCAGTAATTTAGCCTTCAGCAGCCCAGCCACCTCCGCGCCTCCTCCCTCAAAGAAGGCGCGCTCGAGTCCCCTGATGTCACCCTCCAGCGAGGCCAAGGTGCCACGTATCGCCCTCAGCACCCCCGCCTGCCTGGCCATACACTGGCCCCTGATGACAACCTTAAATGCCTCCCAGAGAGTCGCCACCGAGTCCACAGATCCCACATTGCGATCAAAATAGTCGGCGATATCCGACCTTATTTCCTCCTTGAAAGCATCATCGAGTAACGCGTGGGGTGGGAGCCGCCACGAGAACGCCAGGGGAGGGTCGCCCGGCAGCCGCAGCCGTAGCATGCAAGGCGCATGGTCAGATAATGAGCGAGGCATGTGCTCAACCTGCGTTGTCCACAACGCGACGTCCCGCGACACCAGCCAGAAGTCCAAGCGGGACCACGCTCTGCCATGGGCCGATATGCAAGTGCCCTCCCGGAGGTCCCCATGTCTACCGCGCCACACATCCACCAGCGCACCATCCCTAACAATGTCGCGCAGCGCGGAGCTCGCCAGCGGGCTCAGCGAGCGAGCTGCCCCCTGCCTGTCCGCTCTATCATCAAGCACAGCATTAAAATCCCCCCCCCAGATAATGGTGTCGCAGCCAGTGGCCCTCACATACCCCCAAATCTTGTGGAAGAACTCAGGCGAGTCAACATTGGGCCCGTACACAGCCAGAAACACCACCGCGATGCCACACACATGCCCGTGCACTAAAACATATCTGCCGTCTGGGTCACATTGCACAGACCCCTCCCTCCAGTCCAGTCCCCGGCGAAGCAGTATTGCCACCCCCCGGGCATAATTCGAGTAGATAGCGGAGTAGACATGTCCCCATCTGGTGTGACGCAGCCTAGGGGCAGGGGCGACATTCAGATGAGTTTCCTGTAATAAGCATACATCCACACAGTGCCGCACCAGATAAGCATGTACCAGCCTGGCCTTCCTATGATCATTGAGCCCCCGGACATTCCAGGTAACACAGTTCAGTGTTCCGTCAGTTCGTGGCATACCCCATATGTAGAACGTAGATCCAAAGACGACATGATTATTAAGGTCAGCTGACACAGTCTCGGCACCCCAGAGCAAGCAGATAGTCTAGTATGGCAGCAAACAACAAACCAAAGAACAATTCCCCCCCCAGGCCCCTGCCCCTCACCCACTCCAACCCCCCAACCGGGTCGTAGAATAGCCCGCCCCAACATATACCCAGAAAAAACCTGAAATAGAAATGGGAAACTTCCCAGTGGGGTATGACTTTGACGGCTACTCCCCCGTGCAGAACAGGGTGGCCGGAAGATCTGCAGGGGATGCGAGCCATCCAAACCCTCATATAGGAATCGCGTCCACAAGGACCTTGTCAGCACCTGTGTGCCGGGTGACCTCCATGACCCACCCGATCCAGTGGCGAGCAGATCCATGGCAGTTGCAACCCACGCCCCCACAGGCACAAGGGTTAGGGTCCACTGTTACTCATTATCACTGAGGCCTCCAGATGCCACCTCCGCAGCGCCCTTAGTGCGCTGACCAGATTTTCGACCCACATGCTTAGCAAATTTGATCGCTTCCTTGGCATCAGTCAGAATGTGGGTAGAGCCTTCAAAGGATACTTTTAACTTGGCCGGATACAGAAGCGAGTAGGGGACCTGCGCCTGCAGGAGCAGCCGCTTGGCCGGTAGAAACTCCCGGCGGGCAGCCTGGACGGCCGGGGTGAAGTCGGGATAGAATGAAAGAGTGTTCCCCCTGTGTGTGATAGTTCCTTTCTCCCGGGCCAGTTTGAGGATTGCGTCCCGATCTTGATAATTCAAAATCCGCGCGATAATGGGCCAGGGCGGTGCACCGACAGGCGGTTTCTGGCCCAGCGACCTATGCGCCCTCTCGACCGCAAACACCCCCGAGAGGCCTGGATCGAACAGTTCGTGCAGGAGGTCAGTGACATACTTTTCCATTGTGGATATGGCCGTGGTCTCCGGAAAGCCAGTAATGCGCAAATTATTGCGCCGGGACCGCGCCTCTAAATCCTCGTTCTTTGCGCGGATAATGCCCAGCAGTTTGTCCATATCCAGCAGTTGGTCTTTCGTCTCCACCTGAAATTCGTGGAACTCAGACTGGCGGGTCTCGATCGTGTCCAGGCGCGTCTCGTGCGACGCCACCTGCGTCTTCACCGAGTCCAGCTGGCTGGTCAGCGTGTCGTGTTTAGTGTCGATATTCCTGAGACTAGATCTCATTTCCAACATCAACGTGCGCAGATCTTCGCCCTGATCCTCTGAGGGGGAATCCTGCCTCACTGCCGCCTGGGGTCCCCTCTCCGATTCCATCAGCCGCGCCGCTCGCTTTTGGTCGAAAGACAGCTTTGATTGCTTAGCGTCATGTTTGCCCATGGCGGCAGGAGAGCAAGCGACCACCCGAGTAACCCGCCAGCCACCTAACAGTCCAGGGGCACCCCTGCGTCGGCAGCGGACCGCACACCAAGCCGCCAGTCTCGTGAGGGCAGGAGACCACGCAGTAGCCACCTCTCGGCACTCCTTCACCCTCTGCACACGCGGTTGGGCCTCGGGCCCCCAACCATCGCCACCGCAGATCCCTTCGGGGTCAGAGTCCAGGGCAATCCGACCTCCGCACCCCCACCGATTGCGCTCCACTGTACGTCCCACGTCGCTCCGGTGGGGGAGGGGGGGGCACAACAGCGATGAGGGACAGCAAGTAACACCGTAGTGAGCCCCCGCGGCCCACAACCGCTAGGGCAGTCCACAATAGTCCCCACCACTGCGCACCCCCTCACCCGCCCCGCAGCAGGCCCCCCAATCACAGCACGTACCTCCTCCGCCAGCGAGTCGCGGGTGCCAGCCAGGTGCCCCTCCACCGCCGCAGGGCCATTCAGCTCCTCCACGTGGCTCGACGGACCGCCAGATACCACCTCCAGGCCTCAAGCCGTGCCCCCAGGATGACGGCCGTCCCCGCACACAGGCATCAGCTGTTGTCCGGCATCAGAGTCCCGCCAGCAGGTCTCTCCGTCTGGGGCCCCCCGGGCGCCCTGCGCGTCCCCGGCAGGGCGCGTCCGATCTCGGCAGGTCTCCGCACCTCCGTAAGTGGGGTCCAGGCCGTCAGCCTCCAGGCCGCCCCAGCGCGCACCGCCGCTCCAACCAGTTCCCACGCAGGAGTCGCACCACCCGCACAGCAGCCTCCACCTCCAGCCGCCGACGCCAGCGAAGCAGGGGCTCCACCACTGCCCCTCTCCACGTCACCACAGGCCCACGCCGCCGCCGCCTCCTCGGGCTGGATTTACGGCACACCTCCGCAGGGGAACCAGGCTGCTCCTCCCTTACGGCCGCCCAGTCGCTCAACGGGCTCCGATAGGGGCGAAGATCGCAGAGAGGGAGCCCAGCCTGCCGCCGCCAATGCTCCGGCACCCCCGGCACAGTGCCAGCTGGTTTGGGCAGCACTCGCTCACCCCGATGTGAAGGATAAGCGAAGGATCACTTTCCGGCCGGCGGAGCTCGCTCACGGAGCGGCCATTTCGCTGCGCGTCAAGCCACGCCCCCGGCTCCGTCGACTTCTTTGGCAGCAATAAACTTTGTACCCTTAGTAAAACTCCGGGTATGACGCTGGTAATTCTGTGCTGCAACAGCAATAGGTGAATAATCTATTACGCGGCAGACCTGCCACGCTGGAGTGCACCGTCTTCAAACACATGAGAGGCTGCAGTTGGAACTATTTCTCACCAATGCGGCACTACTGTTGCAGCACAGAATTACCAGCATCATACCCGGAGCCCTACCAAGGGTACAAAGTTTATTGCTGCCAAAGAAGTCGAAGGATCCCACTTAGGGTGTGAACTTCATGTTCCTGTCACAATACCCACTCAGCTGAACACCAGGTAACGCAGGAACGAAGATAGCCTCCTCTCTCACCTCCCAACTAATCCTCCACACAGAGTTGCTCTCTATGGGTGATTGATTCCAAGGGGAAAGGGGAGAGAATGACACCACTCACATGCTTTTGGGAAGTGAAGGGGTGGAACTAAACGTGATGTCAACATGGGATGATGACCAAACGAGAGGGAATCAGACTGCGTCTGCAGGATGACCTCAAGGAAGGGGATAACCACAGTAGGTCTGCAAGACAGAAAAGTAACAGATATTGAAAGGTGAGAACCAAATAAAGGAAAAGAATTGTATTCTTATTCAATGAGTGAGGAAAGCATACAAGAAATCACTCTTACCCTGGAAAACACTTCATGGTACAGTAACTTAGTACCCACTGCAAAGGAATGCTCCAAATGGTCCTTTAGCGCAAACAACAAAACAAAGTCTCGAGGTATCTCGCGTTGGAGGCGGTGCCGCCGGCTCCTGCTGTGCGCCTCTGTAAGGCTGCCCGGGGGGGGGTTGCGCAGCGGCCCGCCCCTTTGAGGGCGGCCGCCTTAGTGCCACAGGAAGGCACAGGGGTGGGAGGTCGTGTCCCTGGGTTGACCAAGGGAGACCCCAGACAGGTAGCTGCTTCCGGCGGGGAGGAGCTCAGGGGGGTACATATTCTGTCCCCGCCCCCTCCTCGCACTCTTGTCCGCTCGTTCGCCTTGATGCACCGCCTCGACTGGGTCTGGCGTCGTGGTTTGTCGTCGTCGCGTTCGTGGGTGCCTGCAGGGCATTTCGGGTGAGTCCCTCGCTACGGGGGTGCCGCGTTGCCTGTTTGTCGCTGGATCGTGTGCCACCTTTGTTCCCTCGGGGCATGGGGTGGGGGCGCTTGAGCGTGCATCGGTTCATGTGCGGGCATTGTTTGCCCTACGTTTCTTTGCGTTGGGGGAGTGGTTCCCTGTTCCCCTTGTGGGGTGGATGCTCGGTGTCCGGGGGAGGAGGCGGCGCTGTGCGGGGGGCGGAATTGCTTCCCTCGTGGTCTGTCGGGGGGTGCATGCGGACTAGCTGCTGCGGGTCGCCGCTCCGAGTTTGGGATACATTGTTGCCTGCAAAGGGTCGGGCACTGGTGATGGCCACAATTGTCGGGTTTGCTGTTTGGAGGGATCACCGGAAGGGGTGGCCCTATTGTCATGTATACTGCAGAGGTTTGGATGCGTGGAAGACGTGGATTGGCCGTCGCGCTCGGCTGAAGACGGGGGAGCGTTCCGTGGTGGGGCTGCCTGGACTGCGGTTTCTTGGTTTCAAGTGTGGTAGGAGTAGCCTTGGATGGGCACGGCAGTCGGTCGGGCACGTACTGGATGAAACGCTGCCCTGCCTAATAGATAGGACTGTGCATGGTGCACAAGCGTTTCAGTTAAGGTCTGAGACTCTGTTCAGGTAGATCTCTTTTGGTAGTGCCTGCTCCGGGACACCCGGGCCCGCGTTACCGTCCCCCCCCCCCTCGCCTAGAGACCCTTACGGGTGATGGTTCGCGTTCGTGGCTTTGTGGCAGAGCTGCCGTCCTTGGGTCTGAGGTATCACGGCGTCGATCTCATAATCTCGTAAACCAGAGATCACGGGTTCGGACCTCGTCCGAGCCTCTTATTGGATTATTTTGGACTCGGCAAGTGGTACATTGGCGCCACTTGAGTGCTTTGGCTGGCGCATGCCGGGCGTTTCTATACGCCTGTCGGGGGTCGGTAGTGATTAGGTGCGAAAGGGAGCAGTCAGGGCACCCGGGTCGGTGCGGCCCCTTCTCCCGTAATCCCCTCGAGGCAGTGGCATGTGTCCCGGGAGGGTTGGTGGTCCGCCGGAAGCGAGCCTGCTGTCGGGTGTAGGAACTTGTAGATCGCGGATCGACTAGGGGAGAGGAGTTGGCAACGGACAGGGCGCTCGAGCTCGGACCTGGGTTCAAGTTCGTTTTTGACGCTGAACTTCTTAACTTCTTGTGATTCTGGGCAAATCACAATCTCCCTGTGCCCGACAAAATTAAATAAATAACGTGCGTCCCCATGTAATGCAACTGGTGCTATGTAAGGCGCCCTGATACCTGATTGGACTCCGGCAAGCTAGCACTGTATAAAACTCTGCAATATTAGATAAATAATAATGTGCAAGTTTTCAGCTATCCTACATGCTTTATAAAAGTTGGAATAACCTTCCATTGCGTCAGTGGCCTGGGCAATTCTCTCCCCCCGTCTCGTTTTCTGCTGTGGTGTGCCATGCTCAGTGGTCGACTGGGTGGCAGGCACCCCGGGTCGTGCCGCGGGGCCGCGCTCCGTCCGCTACACTACCACCTCCCCAGGCCGGCAACCTTTTAACTTACCAGGAGCAGATGGTACAGGGTAGGTTTTCGGGGCTCACGTGCAGCAGCCTACATCGGGCAGGCGTAGGCGCCCAAGCCTTGTGTCTCTTTCATGCTATCCGGGGTAGCAAAATTTTCCTCGCCTGGACAGTTTGCACTTCGGCGCCCGGGTGCTGTCACCGCTCTGAGGGAGAGAGTCTGCGGCCAGGGCCAGGCCTATCCCCCGAGACGGCCAGAGAGGAGGTAGTCTGTTGGCTAGATGGGCCACTTTGGTGCAGGAACCAGGGTCGAACCTCGGGTCCCTTTCACTGACGGTGATTCTGAGGAACTCACTTTTCCTCTCTTGCATGAATGTGTTAGGTATATACTGTGCTCAGGTAAGCGCTTCACTCTTCTGGGGCGAGTTTGCGCCGCCGATTTGGTGCTGGAACCAGGGTTCTAGCCTCGGGGTTGCGTTCACATACGGTGAGTCTGGGCAACTCACTTAATCTCCCCGTGCCTGAAAGTGCAATGTATGAACTGTGCCCATGTAAACACTCCTACTTTAGGGTCGAGTCGCGCTGTCGATATTGGTGCGGAATTACATTAATCCTAATCAGCATAGCGCAGGACACAAACCACATTATTTCCGGCAACTAATAATCATTTTCTAGGGATACCCAATGAAACTTGTTTATCGGGCGGAAAATAACAGAGTTCAAACATTTACCTACTGAAACTTATGCTTTCCATGCACAACTAGCTAGTGCATGGCCCATTACGATATGCTGGAGAGCACCAGGCCCGAAGTCTCAGCGCATTCTCAATATGCAGTGATTCTGGGCAAATCACTTAATCTCCCCGTGACAAAAAAGAAATGAGTGTGTCCTTGGGGTAGCGTTATTTGGTGCACACGGTGTATAGACCAATGCAATAATCCTGCATCAGTTGTAATTTGGACTTCAGCCCGCCTGAAAGAGATTGTTTATTTGTTGTTACAATGCAGGATATGGTTTAGCTTGGTTGAAGACTGTTTAGATATCACCATCCTATTATGGAGAGGAGCATAGTTGAGTAGACTGCCTTAAGTCTTTAGTTTGGACTAGGCACTATTTAAGAACTCTGCTTCATGTGTGTGAGATGATTTTCATCTGGCAAGGAAATATATGGAAAGGGCTTTTAGGGGACAACATATTCTGATTGGCACGAAGTAGAAATGACTTTGAGGAGGAAGGTAGGGGTCATGTTTATCATTGCCTTGTTTTTTGTGTAATGTGATATATAGCTTAATGAAACATAGGGGCTGCATCACACAATTTGGTACTGAAGTAGTCGCAACGCAGCACAAACTGTGAACTGCAGCTATATGCAGGGGCTTGAGTTGGAAGGCATTCGTGTAAATAGCTCATTGTTATGATCCCTGGGAGAATCCAACATATTTGGAGAGGAAACCTTGTACAAACTTCCATAAATTCCTATATACTGGGAGAGTGAAGAAAGAAGTAGGGGAAGAACTTTGTCTATATGCAGCAAGAGCTGCTAAGAGCCATGAGTTGAACTTAATTAAATACAAAACATGGCCTCGCTCTTCTCTTTTGGGACCTTTAGTGAATCACCTGACCGCTTGGCAAACTTGATGCACAGCTTCTTCCATTTGCATGTGGAAGATGGCCAGATGCTCTTGGGGTTAAACGTTGACTTTATGTCTCAACACTTTCCTTTAATTAAGGAACTGTTTAAGTCTACAGTGCCTCTCTTCTAAATTATTGTGCTGGGCTGGGGGGCCATTGCCTTCCAACTTTGCAGCCAGACTCTGAGCAGGCAAAGGCATACTTGCAATGGTGCAATGGGCACTCAGCAGTCGAGTTAGATGGGTCATCATACCCGGTATGACGCAGTTATGAACATGGCCTAGTACTGTCTCTTTGGGCCCTTTGGTGAATCACCTGACCTCTTGGCAAGCTTGATGCGCTGCTTCCTCTATTTTGTAGGTGGAGGATGGCCAGATGCTCTTGGAATTCATACGTCAACTATTATGCCCTAACCACTTTTAATAATGAAGGAACTGTTTAAGCTACGGTTCCGCTATTCTAAAATACTGTGCTGGTGGTAAGACTATCTTGTGTATTGCTCACTGTATAAATCAGTGATTGGAATGGTCACTCAATGAGGTGATTTATCTCATCATTACATAAACTTGTTCATACTATTGTTCGTATCGCGGGATTCGTTGAACGGCATTTCCCTGTCTACCTGCCTAATTTGCCCTTAATGATCGACTTTGGAATATCTATAATATTTATGGCTTCATACCCTGTGCCATTGGAAGGCAGTGCCCCCTTCTTTCTTTGCAGGATGTGACATCTCAGCACAGTGACATTTTAAATGTTGGATATGTGTATGGTGGCATCCTGAAAATGTTTTGCCTCTGACAGAAACCGTTCCAGTCAGCCCAGCGCCTGTACACGTCAACTCCTGCTACCAAGAGTAAAAGGCTTGTGCTCTCCCACTTAAACCGGGTGAATTCCAAACACATATTTCGCACACTTAATTTACTATTAAGTACTGATTATATGGTGCTATTTGTACCGAGGACCTGTAAATTAAATGCTACAGGTGGCCTGCAGGACTTATCGCGTCCCCCTACTTCGGAGACAATATTTGTAGCTCGCGCTGTTGGTGTCTTTCCAAAGAATTGGCTGTTTACTGGGGTGGGGGGACAGCCCAGCGGGTGCACACGCAGGCTGTTCTGACATGAGGTAGAACAGTTCTTGGTGTGGCTTGCAACAAAGCTATGATGGTGAATTACTTCACTATACGCAATTATATGCACTGACCATCCGATAGATGGGCTTGGGTAGGTAGTGCCCTTCGCGTTGTAAATATAGAGATGCGATGCTAGGGTGCAGTATGACATGTAACTGGAGTGCTCCCCACCACTATGGTCGGGAGCAGGGGGAGATGTCACTTTACATCCAGCACCTAGGCGAAGCAAAGAGTTACACCTGGTTGCAATGCTTTGTTGCAATGGCAAATTAGGGCGAGTGGACTTGGAACGCCTAGTGTTGAGTGAGTGTTATTGTTACCTGGGCGGTCTTGGCCTCCTGAGGGTAGGAAGACCTAGCGGCAAGGAACAGCTAGGGTTGTTTTCGTGTGCTTCAGTGATCAAAAAAAAAAAAAAAAAACACCGGGGGCCCTGGCTCGCACGGTAGTGGGCAAAGATCACTCACGCCACAGGTGCTGAGGCCTGGCGTTGGGCTCCCAGGTCTTCGGAAGGGCTAGGCCTTCAGATGCTGAAAGGATGTCCGTTGTTATTTACTCGCTTTTGTACGATGGGTTATTTCCTGGGTCTTCCAGGGGTGTAGAGCATTAGGCGCTTGTCTTTCCATCGGGTCGGTTTGATGCGGGATGGTGGTTTCTGGGGCAGGCCACAGGCTGCCTTCTCTCGCTGTTTTGTATTTCTAGGTGTGGTCGGGTCAAGTGACGGAGGAGAGCATTCATCGCCTGGTATAGCTGGGCATGAAGGAACGCCAGGCAAGATTGTAGCGTAGGCAGTGTGGTACTTATCGGGGACTGGATGTTGGTCTCAATGGCATGTCGCCATGCAAGGGGACCATGTACCTAGGTCACGTACATCAGGCAGTGACAGGTGAACAGGGACCATGTGTACTAGAATATGCAGGAGTGGTTCCCACCACGGTCGGTCAGATGGGAAGTTGTCATCTTGATTCTCACTGGATACCCTCACTCCATCACGCCTATTGTAAGCTGAGGATCCTGTTGACACTGTTAGACCTGCTATTAGTTAGTACACTCACTGTTGTGCCTTGGCCCGGTTTGTCTCGCATCAGGGCCAGTTTGGGGGTACCGGCGAGTTGTTTGCTCCACGGCGGAAGCGGGCGCTGCTAGAACAGGGCAAGATTGATGAGGCCAGGCAGCATGACAAAGGTCTTTTCGGCACTGGCAGAATGGGGCAGGCTGCGATGTAGTGCCATTACAGAACATGGATTGGTCAACATTCAGCTAGGTAATAATTAGCAGCAGGAAGGTATTAAACTATGGTGAGCAATTGGTTTTGGGTTCGTGCTCAACAGGAGCAAGGGATTTGCATTCTGTCCCAGCAGGGTATGGGGACAGTCTATAGCACCAGGCACTGTAATGCTGCCATCTTCACCCTGGGCTGGGGGGCCATTGCCTTCCAACTTTGCAGCCAGACTCTGAGCAGGCAAAGGCATACTTGCAATGGTGCAATGGGCACTCAGCAGTCGAGTTAGATGGGTCATCATACCCGGTATGACGCAGTTATGAAACCTAGGTTGTGGCTACACACGACCAGGCACTCGAGGGCAGCTGGGGCGGGGGTGTGTCAGTGCCAAGAGGGCGCGGGTTGCCTGAGTAGGGCTGCTAGCTTGGAGGGAGCACTACTCGGATCGCCACAAGGGCACGTCTGTTTCATAGAAGGCTGAATTGTTACTTTTATGGCATGGTGCCAGTTGCTTTAGTTATGCGCATGTTCCTTGGCAGCGTCAGAAACATTCAGAACTCAATGCTGGTGGTTAGCTTGTTGTCAGGCTGTTCAGAGGTATTTTAGCTCAGGCATGGCCAAGCATGGGTTATAGGCCGGTGGTCTGCCCTGGGATTCGTGTTAACAGGCAGGTGAAGCAGCAGAACTTGGAGGGGCTTGGGTTCGACCTCGGGGTACTAGGGCGGAGCCTGGTAGCTCACTTAGTAGCACGCCATGGAGTTTGACGAAACAGGTACCTTTGATGCGAGCATCAGTACCGGGTAACTTCTCCCGACCTCCAGCACTGGCTGGCAGCTATGCAGGTGGCCTTCCAACAGGGCCATGGTCCATATGATTAAGGGAAGGCTGAATTGTTAATTCGATGGCATGGTGCCAGTTGCTTTAGTTATGCGCACGTTTCTTGGCAGTGTCAGAAACATTCAGAACGCAATGCTGGTAGTTAGCCTCCAGTTAGTTTCCGTCCTCCAGCACTGGCTGGCAGCTATGCAGGTTGTGGAAGTGGCCTTCCAACAGGGGCGTATGGTCCATATGATCGAGGGAAACACCGGGGTAACACTTTTGGGCTCTATTCCGCAGGAGAACATTTGGCTTTCCCAGTATTCAATTAGAGAAGCATTTTACAAGTTTTTCTCCTCTGTGGTCACCCTGACCTGTCCCTCCCTGGTATACTAGCAAATTTTGGGAGGGCAAGGCTTACAGTTGATGGGGACTGATGGAATGCGATGGGCGTACTCCAACGGAGTGAAAGAGGAAGCAAGGCGGGCTTGTCATCTCTTACCACCTCCCGCATGGGCACTGCCAGGCAGGAGTGTCTTGTCAAAGGGATTGTTCTGTAGCCATGCAAAGGCAACCTTGGACCATCGCTTATTTTGGTGTAGGTCATTTCAGTCAAATCCATGGGAGAGTTTAAAAGGACGGGGGAATTCGTCCTGTTGGTACACTTGTTTGGCTGGACCTGGGAGAAGCCCGGTACCGGTATGCTGTAGGTATAAAGGCCTACCGGGAGCCATGCGCAGTGGCGCAGAGCAAAGAGGTCTTGGCTTCATCAGGCATGGTCTTATACACGCCAAGTCCACAGGGTGCCTGGAGGGAGATGAAGTGCACCTTTCTAGTTTAGGTATGGATGTTTTCCGACTGGACCTAGGGGAAGCTTTGGCTGCAGCAGGTTGTAAGTACATAGGTCTACCTTGGTGGGGGGCCCTGGTAGTGACGGTGGCCACTCCCAAGGCTGTGGAGGAGTTACAGGGCGATCCAGGGTCTGCACATACCAAGGGGTATAGCATGCAGCAGCACCGTGTGGTGCTAAGCCAGGATACCCAGGGATCTTTAGCGTGTCCACTGGAAGACCTACGGCGCCCCGCTAACCGACAGGCGGTTGTGGGTCTGAGCAACCGGGGGCTGCCATGTATGCTCCGCCCACCCATCACGGGGGGGTGTGTGAAGCATGTGGACTGGAGGTCCACGGATGGGAGGGGGGGACCCTCCCAACATTTGGTATACACCAATTGGCGTTGCCATGGTGACTCTAGGCTTATCAGACGGGCAGGCGGCATGGGGCTGGCCTGCCCTGGGATCGCCCGTAAGATAACCCACCGTGTTTGCATATTTATTATGCTAATAAACCTGCAGCAATATTTCTCCACTTACATTCAGTGTCGTGTGTTTTATTATGATTATGTACTGATGTGTGCTGTGATAACGGTTGCCGATATTGGCACTATGTAAGGCTGCCCGGGGGGGGGTTGCGCAGCGGCCCGCCCCTTTGAGGGCGGCCGCCTTAGTGCCACAGGAAGGCACAGGGGTGGGAGGTCGTGTCCCTGGGTTGACCAAGGGAGACCCCAGACAGGTAGCTGCTTCCGGCGGGGAGGAGCTCAGGGGGGTACATATTCTGTCCCCGCCCCCTCCTCGCCCTCTTGTCCGCTCGTTCGCCTTGCCCGCCCATCCGCTTACCCGGCATCCGGAGGGACAAAGGGGGGGGCAGGTTTTTCTAACAATTTTCACTTTGTGTTGCAGGAGGAGTTACAGGGCGATCCAGGGTCTGCACATACCAAGGGGTATAGCATGCAGCAGCACCGTGTGGTGCTAAGCCAGGATACCCAGGGATCTTTAGCGTGTCCACTGGAAGACCTACGGCGCCCCGCTAACCGACAGGCGGTTGTGGGTCTGAGCAACCGGGGGCTGCCATGTATGCTCCGCCCACCCATCACGGGGGGGCGTGTGAAGCATGTGGACTGGAGGTCCACGGATGGGAGTGGGGGACCCTCCCAACATTTGGTATACACCAATTGGCGTTGCCATGGTGACTCTAGGCTTATCAGACGGGCAGGCGGCATGGGGCTGGCCTGCCCTGGGATCGCCCGTAAGATAACCCACCGTGTTTGCATATTTATTATGCTAATAAACCTGCAGCAATATTTCTCCACTTACATTCAGTGTCGTGTGTTTTATTATGATTATGTACTGATGTGTGCTGTGATAACGGTTGCCGATATTGGCACTATGTAAGTATACAAGGATATTAATGTCTAGCGGTTCTTACTGCTTGGAATTCATTGTCTAGCAGTTCCTGTCACGTAGCAAATAATGTATGCGCTTTCAACTGCGCTTCAATATGCTTCGCGGCTCCTACCGCGTTTACAAATGTCTCATGGCTCCTGCCACGATAACAGATTCCATCAACGGCTTCAGCCACTCATTCTCCTGCTTCACGGCTTTTTCCGCGTTTCTGTCTTTCTCGCGTTCATGAATATTTTGCGGTGGTAACCGCGTTTCGTTTTATCCTCGCGGCTCCGGCCGCGTTCACCAATGCCTCGCGGTGATTGCCGCGTTATGGATTGCCTCGCGGCTCCTGCCGCGTTTACAATGTCTCAATCTCTTGCGGCTGGTTACCGCGTTCAGATGTGGTCTCACGGCTCCGGCCGCATTCACCAATGCCTTGCGGTGATTGCTGCGTTCTGGAGTTCCTCGCAGCTCCTGCCGCGTTTACAATGTCTCCCTGTCTTGCGGCTGGTTACCGCATTCTGCTTTGGTCTCACGACTCCGGCCGTGTTCACAATGTTTCACGGCTGGTTACCGCGTTCTGATTTTGTCTTGCAGCTCCGGCCGTGTTCACAATGTGTTGTGGCTGATACCAGGGTCTGGTTTTCCTCGCGGCTCCTGCCGCGGTCAAGGATTCAAAAGAGGGAAGCAAGGAGGGAACAAGAAAAGGGATAGAGAGACACGTGCCGGCGTTCTCTTGGGCCTGAATTCAACTTCATATAAAGCCAAGCACTAGTGTCAGATATGGGAGGGACTTAAATAACAACCTCCCTTACCACCTGACAAGTATAAACCAGCCAGTGGGAGGAGTAAGGAAAAAAAAAACAAAAGGCTGGAACAGGACGGAAACCTGAAAACAGGGACAGTGGTAACATCACTTCCCCCTTAACCCCTTCGCTGCTGCGGACATTCCGCTGCAGCGCTGGGGGGGGCAGGGGGGCAGCGCGGTGGGCCTGTGCTCATGACGGAGCCGCGCCGTCATGAGCCACAGTTGAGCTGTGCTCATGACGGAACGGTTCCGTCATGACTCCGCCCATTTGCGTTGTCCCCCCGCACAGGCGGGGAAACAGCGCCGCGTAGGCGGAGCGGCCGCCAACGGGCGTATCATGACGGAACCGTTCCGTCATGAGCACACGGCAACCGTGGCTCATGACGGAACGGTTCCGTCATGAGCGGGGAAGGGGTTAAGGCTCTTCTAACAGGGCGAGGTCTCGTGGGGTGACAAGCATGGAACCTCCGTAACAATAGGGGTGCATGGACAAATTCGGCAGGTTCCCAAGTGCGTTCTTCCGGAGAGTATCCCTTCCAATCAACTATATAATACAATTTCCCACTTTGTCTACGCGAATCCAGAATACGATTCACTTCATATTGTTCTTGATCATGGGTCAGTAAGGGAGGGGGTGGTACCATAGGATGCGTGGAGGGAATAAAAGATTTCAGAAGAGACGTATGGAATACAGGATAAATACGATACTCCTCAGGTAATGCTAGTTTCATGGCCACTGGATTGATAGTTTGTTTTATCTCAAATGGGCCTACAAAACGTGGGTGTCACTTTTTTGGGCCTGTTAGTTTCAAGTTTTTTGAGGACAGCCATACTTTATCTCCTATGACATACTCGGGGACAGGACGCAGATGCTTAACTGCAGCTTTCTTCATGTTGTCTTTGGGTATCTGCAACTGAGTATATGCAGATTTCCATATTTTTTTTTACAGTTAGTACACAAGGTATCCACTGAAGGGACCTTAAACGTGGGTTGTAAGGGCACAATTCTGGGATGAAAACCCATGAAGCAATAGAAGGGGGACATTCCTGACGCAGAGTGGAAACAGTTATTATACGCAAACTCTGCTATAGGTAATGCTTTTTCCCAATTACTCGTCAAGGTAGCCAATAAACAACGCAAATACTGTTCCATGGTCTGATTCACTCTCTCCGTCTGTCCATCAGTTTGCAGATGATAAGCTGATGACAGAAGAAGGTCCATTTGCAGTGCGAAGCCTATTTCGTGCCAAAATTTGGAGACAAATTGAGGACCCTTGTCAGATACCAGAACTGAAGGAATTCCGTGTAGACGGATCACATTATGTATGAAAATAGACACAAGCTCACTAGCAGTAGGGACTTTGTGAAGGGGCACGAAATGCGCTATCTTGGTAAAAGAGTCCACTATGACAAGTATTTTGGTGTGCCCTTCCTCTGGGGGGAGGTCGGTGATAAAATCCATACTCACTGTATGCCAGGGATAAGGGGGAACAGGAAGAGGTTGTAACAACCCCTCTGGTGTAGTACAAGGGATTTTCTGTGTGGCGCAAATGGGACAAGAGGAAACATACTTCTGTATGTCTTTCGCCATATGGTCCCACCAAAACCATCGGCTACAAATGCCGTTAGTTTCCTGAATGTCAGGGTGGCTCACCAAGGCAGAAGAATGTACCCATTGGAGTACCTGCTCTCTTAATGCATCCGGAACATACAATTGTTCCCCATGATAAGACCTCCTGTCATATGGCACTCTGGTTTTTCTAACCAAGGGGATAAATCCATCTCACTTAATGTATTTTCTAAATCCTTACAAAACCAATCAAACAATACATACCCTAGAATTCTACCAGGGGGTATGATGGCTTCCATTTCAGGCTCTGTTTTTTTATGACGGAGTGATACACATAATCGCGATAAGGCATCAGCTTTCACTTGTTTTGCTGCTGGCCTATAAGTAATCACAAAATCGAACTCATTAAAGAAGGAAACCCAATGCATCTGTCTGGGGGTCAACGCTCTAGCTGTACGAAAGAATTCCAAGTTCTTATGGTCAGAATATATCGTGATGGGATGTTTGGCCCCCCAGAGGTAATTCCTCCATTCTTGGAATGTTTTTCTAATTGCCAGAAGTTCTCTCTCTGCCACCATGTAATTTTGTTCCGCTGGCAGTAGTTTATTAGAAAAGAAGGCTATAGGATGCATCTGTCCATTAGTGTCTCTTTGAGGAAGAACTCCTCCTACGGCGTATTGAGATGAGAAGCATCCACCTCTACAAAAAAAGGGAGAGAAGGATCAGGATGTATGAGGACAGGAGCAGAAGTAAACTCTTTCTTTAGGGTGTCAAATACCTTTTGTGCTTCTGGAGACCAAACAAACTGTACCCCTTTTTTAACAAGCCTTGTTATGGGTATTACTAAGTCTGAAAAATGTGTGATGAATCTCCTATAGAAATTTGCAAATCCCAGCAAAGACTGTATGTCTTTTACGCAGGTAGGATTAGGCAGGACAGGATAGCCTCAACTTTTTTGTTGTCCATCTTTATCCCGTTTGCAAAAATTACAAACCCCAAAAACTCTACTGTAGCCGCATGGAAAGTGCATTTCTCGAGTTTTGAGAAGAGATGATGCTCTCTTAACCTTTGCAGCACTTGTTTGACGTGTTCTTCGTGTTCGTTATGGTTTTTTGAGAAGATCAGTATATCGTCTATGTAGACGATTAAGAAGCGATCCAGAAAATCCCAGAAGATCTCATTAATGAAGAATTGAAATGCCGCAGGGGCGTTGCATAGGCCAAAAAGCATAACACAGTATTCAAATAGCCCAAATTTGGTTCTGAACGCCACTTTCCACTCATCCCCGTCGCGGATGAGGTGGTATGCTCCTCGATTTTGGTGAAAACAGTGGCGTCTTTGATTTGGTCTAATAATACCGGAATGAGTGGTAACGGGTATTTTGTTTTTATGGTAATTCTATTAAGCGACCTGTAATCTATACATGCGCAAAGGCCTCCTTCTGGCTTGGATATAAAAAAACAAAGGAGATGAAACAGGTGATGAGGAATGCCGGATAAAGCCACATTTCAACATTTTGTCTAGGTACTCTTTTAGATAGGTAGTCTCTGGCTCTGATAGAGCGTAGATTCGACTGCAAGGCAGTACACCTCCGGATTCTAGGTTTATGCGACAATCAAAGCTACGATGAGGCAGCAAAGCCGTGGCTTTTACCTCTTCAAATACATCAGAATATTGTTCATAGTTGCTGGGGAGGTGGTCCAGCTTTTGAACACTTCAAGAGGCACATACCAAAGGAGAAGCCCAGTCAATGGCTTCTTGGTAGCATTGCTGGATCCAAAAATTAGAATCCAAAGTCACAGTTCTCCGTACCCAATCTATCTTGGGGTTATGTTTTTGCAACCAGGGTACCCCAAGAATCTCTCCATGGGCTGGAGTGTCTATGAGATCAAACGTGACTTCTTCGGAATGTCCGTTATCACAAACCAATATTAAAGGCGCCATATGTCTTGTAATGAGTCCTGAGGACAATGCTGTCCCATCTACAGCTCTGACAGTTTCAGGCTCCTCCTTCTGTATACAAACAACTCCCAAGGAAGAGGCTAGTTTATTGTCCCAAAAATTTCCCATGGCTCCAGAATCCAATAGGACTGAGAGTGTCACTCGATTGCTACTGGACAATATCAATGTCACATTTATGGTAAAGTGTTTAGGCACTCTGGCTACCGAGGCGCCTTGACTGTTCCATGCAACCGCCATGGTGTTTCTGGGCCCTACAAATTTAGGGCGAACAGGACATTCCCATGTGAAATGGCCTCCCTTTCCATAATGCAGGCAGAGATTGAGACTACGCCTTTTTTCTTTTTCCTCACAAGTTAAAGGACCCCTAACTCCTCCTATCTGCATAGGTTCTTCTGCTACTGGTCTCTGCTCTTCTTTCTTAGGGCTTCTATAGAGCAATACTCGTGGACTCTCCAACATTCCTTGCTTGCAATGTCGTTCACGGAGTCTGTGGTCCAGTTTGATTACTAAATCTATGAATTCAGTACATTCTTATGGGGGTTCAACTATTTGGGACAAAATGTCCTTTAACTCATCATTCAGCCCCTTATAAAATAAGAATGTTCTTTTCTCATGCGGCCATCGAGTTTCGGCCATTAGTCGATTGAAATCTGTGACATAGGAAAGCAGGGAGTTCTTGCCCTGTCTTAAATAATAATGTTTTTTGAAATGCACGCAAGTTTAATGAGCCTACTAAAGGAAAGAATCTTTATTGCACCATGAGACTCAATGTCCCATAAGACAATGGAACACGCCCACTGGGGGCATGCATACTAATGAATGATTACAATTAAGGAAAACAAAAGGTGGTGCGCTTTTCATTGACTTGCCTGTTGCCCATGAACAAGGGATTGGTATCCTGAAACGCGTCGGCATGAAGTATTTTAAAATGAACTAAGAAAGCAGGTTGCATTTCACTAAGGCAACGTGAGTGACCTCCTATGCCCATGCAATAAAGATTTTACACGGCAGCTAGCCATGGGGAGGAGCACCATCGCAGGCTCGGAAGAAAGGAAACCAGCCTGCGAGTCTGCAGTTCGCAACTTTCCAAACTGGAACAGAACAGCGCCATGCTAATTGAGCCTGCTACCTCAGTTTCATTACCTACCAAGGTGAATAATGTTTTTTGAAATGCACGCAAGTTTAATGAGCCTACTAAAGGAAAGAATCTTTATCGCACCATGAGACTCAATGTCCCATAAGACAATGGAATACACCCACTGGGGGCGTGCATACTAATGAATGATTAAAATTAAGGAAAACAAAAGGTGGTGCGCTTTTCATTGACTTGCCTGTTGCCCATGAAAAAGGGATTGATATCCTGAAACGCGTCGGCATGAAGTATTTTAAAATGAACTAATAAAGCAGGCTGCATTTCACTAAGGCAATGTGAGTGACCTCCTATGCGCAGGCACATTGGTTTAAAAAAAATATATATATGTATATATATATATATATATATATATACCAATAACATAAAATCTAATAAAAAATAGTCAATTATCAATTAAAACATTAAACAATTTAAGAATCTTTAAACTTACATTTCCCACTCTAGTCAGTGCAACTGTAGGGAAAGTGTTGGATAGCGGACGGGTAAAAATTACTGTTCCCACTCCAATTAATGCAACAGTAGGGAAAGTGTTGGATAGCAGAGGGGTAACAATTTCTATTCCCACTCCAGTAAGTGCAACAATAGGGAAAGTGTTGGATAGTGGAGGGGTAAAAATTACTATTCCCACTCCACTGAGTGTAACAGTAGGAAAAGTGTTGGATAGCAGAGGGGTAAAAATTACTATTCCAAATCCAGTGAGTGCAACAGTAGGGAAAGTGTTGGATTGCGGAAAGATAACATTTACTAGTCCCACTCCAGTGAGTGCAACAGTAGGAAAAGTGTTGGATAGCGGAGGGGTAAAAATTACTATTCCCACTCCAATAAGTGTAACAGTAGGAAAAGTGTTGGATAGCGGAGGGGTAAAATTACCATTCCCACTCCAGTCAGTGCAACAGTAGAGAAATTGTTGGATTGCGGAGGGGTGAGAATTACTATCCCCACTCTAATAATTGCAACAGTAGGGAAAGTGTTGGATAGTGGCGGGATAAAATTTACTATTCCCACTCCAATCACTGCAACAGTAGGAAAAGTGTTGGCTTGTGGAGAGGTAACAATTATTATTCTCACTCCAGTCAGATCAAAATTTAAAACAAACAAAATATTAACAACGAAAATATTTAAAAAACAAAATACATAAAAATATATATAAATATGTAAAAAAATTAAAATTCCAATATATGTATTTAAACATTTTAAAAACATATTAAAATGTTAAATATATGACACATACCTACACATATTATATTAAATAAAATAAAAAATAATTTTCAAACAAATAAATATTTTTAACTAGAAATTATTTAGAAACAAAAACATTAATTATTACCTAAAATTACTTTTTTTTATTTCCCACCCTATAACACCACACAATTTACAACCCACATCTAAATTAAAAAAATACATGTACTTCCATAATTAACATAATTAATTACCAGTTAAAGAAACATTATTAATTAAAAAACAAATTAAAACTCATACAAATTAATTAACTTCCCACACTTTAACCCTATAATCTCCACATCCCACAACTAAAATTAAACTGTAAAGAAAATTTAATTAAACAATCAAAACTTATTTTCAATTACAAAATTAATAGTATTTAACAACAAATTATAAAGTAAGTAAAATTAATTTACACCCCACCCATACCGCTATAAAAGTAAGACCCACACACAAAAAAATATAATGATCACCTAATTATTATTAATTAAACATAAATTACTTCCCACCCTTTACCCCTATAAACCATAACAACCTGCACCTAAAATTAATTACACAATTACCCTAATTAAATATTAATTAATTAATATTAATGATCAACTAATTATGAATCAATTAAATATAAATTAATTCCCACCCTTTATCCCTATAAACCCCACAACTCACACCCAAAATAAATTACACAATTTCCATAATTAATTTAAAAATCAATTAATTAATATAAATTAACAACTAATTATTAATTAATAAAAAATAAATTACTTCCGACACTTTACCCCTATAAACCCCGCAACCCACACCTAAAATTTATTACACAATTTACATAATTAATTTACAATCAATTAAGTAACATAAATTAACAACTAATTATTAAATAAACATAAATTACTTCCCACCCTTTACCCCATAAACCTCACAACTGACACTTAAAACTAATTACACAATTTCCATGATTAATTTACAATCAATTAATTGATTAATATTAATTAACACCTAATTATTCATTAATAAAACATAAGTTATTTGTCACCCTTTACCCCTATAAACCACACAACCACACCTAAAATTAATTGCACAATTCCCATAATTACTTTTCAATCAATTAAGTAATATAAATTAACAACAAATTATTAATTGATAAAAAATAAATTACTTCCCACTCTTTACCCCTATAAACCCCACAACCCACACCTAAAAAGAGATTACACAATTACCATAATTAATTAGCAATTAATTACTTAATATCAATTAACAACCAAATAATAATTAATTACAAATAAATTACTTCCCACAATTAACACTATAAAATCTCAATTAAATAAATATTAATAAGTAAAAAAGAATAATTAATTATTATAATTAAATTACTTCTCTCCCTATTCCCCTATAAACCCACAACCCGCTACGAAACTAAAAAATGCAAAATGTAATAAAAATAAGATTGATAACTACTAAAAATGTAACATATATATTAAAAAACATAAACAATACTTATACAAAAAAACATACATCACATACATTTAAAATATAAACTAAAATACATAAAACTAATTATAAAATCGATATTTTAAACAACTATATTTTTTCAAACAATATTAATGACTTCTATGTTTTTGAAAACGATATTTCTTACCTTAAATACAATATTCTTGTCCCGATATTCTTGCTGTCGATATTTCTGTCACGATATTTCCAACTCAATATTTGTGTAAATCAACATTTCCAACTCTATATTCTGTCTGAATACCGCTACATAGCATTGTAACGAGCGATGACTATAGGGCTTGGTCCTGGTTGGCAGGTGCGTTAAATATTAACCCTCTATATCATTCTCCATTTAAGAATTTTGTTTAACAAAACATTGGCAACTCTTTCTAGGACCAAAGCTGTGCTCCTCTCTGACCTGTGGAAACAATTACTGTTCGGAAGTACTGCTAGGGTTATAATCTGTTTCCATGAAACGTGGGTCCATGTGGTCTTTTATTTGGATAAATATTATGTGATTAGTTGCCTAGCTCAGAGTGTGAGGTGAGGACACACTGGCAGAGGGGGTTACAAAATAATTGTCTATTGATCGAGAGTGCTCATAAAGGGTACCTACTCTTCCTAGCATAACAGGACAACGCATAAATGCTGGCCTACAGCCACATCATCGATCCTGGCTTCTATCAAGGTGCCGATTAGGATCCTGGAAAAAATTTCCCCGTACGACTCGTATCCGGTCTTTTTACCGTACGAATCGTACAAGTGCCGTACAAACTGCCAAGTACGATTCACATGGGAAAAAGTCCATACGAATCGCATTGGGAATAATTCCCCACACGTCCTCGGGTCGGAAAATGTGTCAGACACGTCCCCGGATGATTTACCATACAAATGTGAAAAGTGAAGTCCGACCGCGCAAGTACGATCCATCCCGTGCGTCTGATGTTACAACCGTATGGAAAAAACACCGTCCGCACCGAACTCCCATAGCAACCATGGAGACATGTGTCCGCATACGCGCCGAACACCCCCCCCAGCCCCCGTATGTACGTGCCCAACCACCCCCCCAGCCCTTGTATGTACGCGCCGAACGCCCACCCGTCCATGTACACCCCAGTACGTACGGACCGTACACCCACCCGTGTATATACACCCGTGTACATACGGCCCGTACCCCCACCCGTGTATGTATGAAGCGTACCCCCACCCCAACAGTGAATGTACGGACCGTACCCCCGCCCACATATGTATGGAGCGTACCCCCACCCCAACGTGTATGTACGGACCGTACCCTCACCCGCATATGTACACCAGTGTATGTACGAACCATACCCCCACCCGCGTATGTATGGAGCGTACCCCCACCCCAACAGTGTATGTACGGACCGTACCCTCACCCGTGTATGTATGGAGCATACCCCCACCCCAACAGTGTATGTACGGACCGTACCCTTACCCGCGTATGTATGGAGCGTACCCCCACCCCAACAGTGTATGTACAGACCATACCCCCACCCGCGTATGTATGGAGCGTACCCCCACCCCAACCGTGTATGTACGGACCGTACCCTCACCCGCGTATGTACACCAGTGTATGTACGAACCATACCCCCACCCGCGTATGTATGGAGCGTACCCCCACCCCAACAGTGTATGTATGGACCGTACCCTCAACCGCGTATTTATGGAGCGTACCCCCACCCCAACAGTGAATGTACGGACCGTACCCCCACCCGTGTATGTATGGAGCGCACCCCCACCCCAACCGTGTATGTACGGACCGTACCCTCACCCGCGTATGTACACCAGTGTATGTACGAACCATACCCCCACCCGCGTATGTATGGAGGGTACCCCCACCCCAACAGTGTATGTATGGACCGTACCCTCACCCGCGTATGTATGGAGCGTACCCCCACCCCAACAGTGAATGTACGGACCGTACCCCCACCCGCGTATGTATGGAGCGCACCCCCACCCCAACAGTGTATGTACGGACCGTACCCTCACCCGCGTATGTATGGAGCGTACCCCCACCCCAACAGTGTATGTACGGACCGTACCCTCACCCGCGTATGTATGGAGCATACCCCCACCCCAACAGTGTATGTACGGACCGTAGCCCCACCCGTGTATGTACGGAGTGAACACACACCCCACCAGTCTAAGTACAGAGCGCACCCCAGGCCCCAACACCAGCACCCTCACCCAACATCGCGCATGTACGAGTCGTACCAAGCCAGAGACAAGGACAGCACTGTACAACAAAATGGCCGATGTACGCACCGTACAGACGCTAAAAACACACGTACACAACCAGGACAAAGCAAAACAACACAAGAAGACTCCATTCGAATCGCACAAAGCCACAAAACATGTCCAACAAGCACAAATACAACCTATTCACTGACCTGCAACTGCCAAACTCCCAAACAGAGGCCCAAAACAAAACCACTCCTTATAACACACCCACCCAAAGTTCAAACACAGCCACACCCACCAATGGACCAATAAAAAGGCCCAACACACACAAACCATGATCCTTTGCAACAGACCCACTGCTGCCAGACCACACAGAGAAACAACTGCACCATACTACAACCTCCACTACACCTTACACCTGCACACCTTCACACAACCACCTTCACAAACACCCCCTCTTCACATTCACACACACACCTGCACAACCACACCCACACACCCACAACCATCCACACCCACACCCCCCACAACCATCCACACCCACACCCCCCACAACCATCCACACCCACACCCCTCACCATGCCCACTAACAAGAATCCAAAGTTCACTAGCCAAGAATTGGAGGTCCTTGTCGACGAAATCATCAGAGTCGAGCCACACCTCTTTGGAACATTGGTCAGACAGACCAGCATTTCCGAAAAAACAGCCATGTGGCAGACGATTGTCGATGCTGTGAATGCTGTTGCGTCCACCAGAAGGACCAGGCATGAATGCCAAGCCAGGTGGTACGATCTGCGGAGGACGGTCCGCCGCAAAATGACCGACGACCACAACCAGGCCAACATCACTGGAGGAGGGCCGGCCCGCAGACGCCTACAATACCATCCCTGGGAGGAGAAGGTGATGGCCATACTGCCGGTGGTGGCAGTGGAGGGAGTAGAAGGACTCCGAGAGCCTGGTGAGTACACAAACAACTCACCTCACATGGGGGGAACGTCATCCACAACCAAACTCACAATCATGCACGCAACCACCCCAAAGCTATCGCATGACTCAACCACACTCCATAAACACGCACATGCCACTAGCGCCACCATGCCCCATGCACCCAGCTAGACAATGCCAAGTCACAGGCCACAGAAAACACCGACACAAGACACGGTAACCCGGATGGCGGGAGTGTGGGCCTCAAAAATCACATAGTGCAACTCAGAAGCAGACAACAATGCCCTCTGCCCATATGGCCTAGGTCACAGCCAGACAAACAGTGTGTCCCCACACAGGAAAGACTTGCCTGCAAATGGCGGACGCCTTGCATGAAGACATGGGGGTGAAGGCACTTTTTGCACATGACAGCAGCCAATGAACAGCCAACACTGTGAAAGAGTGGCAGCACACACCACCACAGCAGCAGCGCAGACACAGACACTACACCCAATGGGTGCCTGGAGATCAGAAACAAACTCACATGAACAAGCCAAGGGCCATTCAAAGATCTGCAAAAAGTGTGTGCCTAGGAAGCTGGGCTGAGGTGACAGAGGGTGACACACAGAGGGAGGTAGAGGGGGAGAGAGAGGGAGAGAGAGGGAGGGAGACACAGGGAGACGGACTGAGGGAGGAGGCTGACACAGGGAGGGAGGGAGAGGGGGACAGAGAGGGAGTGAGAAAGGGATACACAGGGAGACCAATTCAGCCTTGGGTGGTGTGGGAATGTCTGCTCGTCAGCAGGTGGACTGCGTGCATGTAGACAAGGGTGGCCAGTGCCTGAATCCCCCTCTCTTCTCCATGGCAAAACACTGGGCCATGTCTCAACCTGTGCACAAGCACAACGCCAGCTACCTGCATTATATAAGTGTGTGGAAGAACTCCATGTGCCCACGTACAGTGCAACACAGAAGGCGCCAATGCATGGCTCGCCACACCTGCTCACTCCACTGCTGACTGCAGTCACAATTGACGCAGCAAGTAAGACTGTGTCACACATAGGTAAAGTCTCAAAAGCTGTGGCCAAGGGACATACCCATGCACAAGTGCACTGTGAGTGGAATGCAAGACATATCCAAATACCCAGAGGAAATGTGCCAACTTTGAAACGAATGAAACATGGATGTTGCATGGAACAAAAATAACATTGTCTCTCTCACACACAGGTCAACGTCGTGGATCACCCCCCAACACTGGGGGGGAAGACTCACAGGACCTGGCTCTGTGGGATGACGATCCCACCGGCTGCGACGACTCTCACCACTCTGTGGACGACCCCGACCAACCTGGCCCCTCTGGTGTCCAACCACCTGCAGCACCTGCGTCAGGTACAACTGGGCCAACCACCACCCCCACTCCTGCCACATCCCAGGAGACACCCAGGATCCCTGCCCCACCACCACAACGCAGCCAGGCTGACCAGGAGGAACACGGTGTACCGGGCACCCAGGAGGAGGCAGGCGACAACGCAAATGCCACCCCTCAGGGGTCCCGGAGACCCGATGTGCCCACAAGGGCAGGCCTGGTGCAAGTGGGCAGGGGTGGTGGGAGTGGAGGACGGCGAAGGCGCGAGCCTGACCAGTTGGCTGCGGAACCGGTATATTTCCATGTAGGAAACATCCTGGACACATACCGGCAGGACACCACGGGCATGAGCCAGGTTGTGTCCACCCTCAACGAGATGAAGGGGACCCTCGAGGAGATCAAGACCCAGCAGGCCCAGCAACATGCGGAGCAACATGCCTGTCAACAGCGACACCAAGGACGGATGGAGGACAGACAGGCTGAGCTTGTGACGGTGCTCACAGGAATTAACCGTTCACTCCGTCGGATAGCCGACGACATGGGCAACCCTCCCTGTGCCACCAGGTGATGAACATCACCACCCACAGGGAGGGATCAGGAGGAGGAGGATACATCCGACGGAGCATCCCAAACATCGTCACGGCCTGCTTCTGAGGGTTCCTGCAGGAGGGCGGGTCGTCCACGGAAAAGACCGTGAGGGTCGGCGCAACAGCACCATCTCCCAGGACACCTGGCCTGGCACCTGGCCCACTGGCGCAACAGCAGCACATCAGCAAATGACATTCTCTGCCACATGGACTTGCTGGTCACTGTCTGACCAATGTTGACAAAGACTGTGGCATGGACTCTGATGATTTCCAATGGCAAGGATACCAACTCCCCCAGTGAACTTTGGATTCTACACACCCGGAAAGCCCCTCTTGTCATACCCCCCCCCCAACACGTACCCCAACACAAATAAAAACTTACACAATCAAGAGATGATGCCTACATTTTGCATTATTACCTTACATGTGTCTTGTAAAGTCTAACCATGCCTGAGTTCTCATATGACTTCAACCATCCATACCCTGGGGCCTGAGTCTGGCACAGGACACACATGGGTCACAATGTATTAGGCAAGACAGACATGGAGCACCATACACACCCGTGATGGGCCCAACCAGCTGAGGGGGTGGCCGCACAACCGTGCCGACAGACATATTGAGTACAGCAACAGTCATGCGCAGAGGTCAGGGATCATGTGGAGTGTCCTGGGGGGCACCCAGGTATGTGTAGACAGGTGGCAGAACCATGTCCTGCAAGCTTGAGTCAGGTGGATGCAGAGAATGGTGGCCTGGCCAACGTTGGATGCATGGGGATGGCACATGTCATAATACCCACACAGTAATGGACATCATGCATAATACAGAGTCTAATCCCAGACAAACAGCTTGCATCTTGCTACTCTACACATAGACACATAGCCACTATCACTGAAAACCATGCCAGACATGCCGTATGCACCGTGGCAACACACCAGCATTGACTGAGAAGAGGCACCTTGGAGGCATAGGGACACCTTTATTAGTCATGTATTCCGGAATGCAGAGGCAACTCGGAGTACACATACACAGGTCATGTGGAGTAACATGTGGGTCCATCACTGGCACCCCCCTTCTGCACCACAAATGCTTGATATCCATGGAACTGGCACACAAGTGTCGGGTAACAGCTAAACACCCCTGCTGCTCACGGAGAGGCTGCCATACACCATTGATCCTCTGATGTGGAAGTCCCACACCATGTCAAGCCAATGCAAACCGTATGTGTCCGAGGGCAGTGTTACACACTTTGATGCCATCATCACAATCCACTATCCCATTACAGATGACTGTCAACAAGTCTGATCATCTATTCAGGTGTATCCAGCTACATGTCATGTGTCCCATGGTGATGCGACATGTCTGCAGAGGAACCAAACATCGACAGGGGCAGTGTGCACACATCGTAAACAACTGCCACACCCAATACACCCCTGATGCATCCCTTACCCTAAGGAGACTTCCAAACTTGTCCGTGCGTGTAACGCTGAGTCAGCACACGATGACGTGTCCATGAGGAATAGCAGTGCCACAACAATGCAACCAGCAGACGGCATGCGCAAGTACCTGGGGATGAGAGACACACAAGAAGTCAGCAACAAAAAGCACATCCACTTGCATGTGCATGTACTCGACACATGTAAGGATGACAACATGCTAGGTCACAATTATGACTGTGGAAATACACTCATCACTGGCACCATCACTCGAGTGACACATCCACACACACCTCTGACTTACGTGGCATACATGCAGATGGACACACACATTGCAACACATGCCACACAAGGACCAATGCGTGCACACTCAGACACTGGTACTCACCACTAAGCAAAGAAGTCGCGTATGAGCCGACTCCGGATGTCCTCTTGCGGAACCACATCCTCCACATCACTAGCCCCATTGCCAAGCCCTTCGTCCTCCACGGGTGGATGGTCCTGATCATCTTGATCCAGGATGAGTGGCACAGCTTTCTCAACTGCCATGTTGTGCAGCATGCAGCAGACCATGAAGATTTTGCAGACCTTCGCCGGGGCATATGGGAGGGCGCCGCCGGTTTTGTGTAGGCACCTGAATCGGCTCTTCAGGAGGCCAAATGTCCTCTCTATCACTCGCATTGTCCGGCCATGGGCGGTGTTGTAGCGGAGCTGGGCCGGCGTGCTGGGGTTGCAGAGAGGCGTGATCAGCCATGGCATGTTGGGATAGCCAGCGTCCCCTACATGGAAACCACATGGACATAAGTAGGACAGGAGAAGCAGTCGGGCTGGAAGTCTACGCAAAATACAGGACAGACAGAGTGTACCCACCAACAACACATGCTCGTTCGTTACGCAGCTGCGTCATCATTTCAGGCACCCTGCTACGCCTCATGATGTAGGCATCGTGTGCTGATCCTGAAAAACGAGCACAGACATGTGAAATCACCATGTTGGACAGACACACCACAAGGGCATTGATGGAGTGGTAGTGCTTGCGATTCCTGTACGCTACCTCCTGTGCCTGTGGTGGTACCAAAGCCACATGTGTCCCATCTATGGACCCAATGACATGGGGCATCCCTCCCAGGGCATAGAATCCACGCTTGACACCTGTCTACTGTTCAGGAGTTGGGAAATGGATGAACTCATCCAGGTGAAGCAACATGGCCTCTTAAAAATCATGCAGCACACGGCTGAACATGCTCTGGGACATGCCACCAACATGAGCTATGGTATATTGAAAGGTACCCGTGGCAAGAAAATGTAGGGCTGCCATTACCTTCAGCTTGGGTGTCAGTGCCGTAGGATACCTGTGCAGCGGTTGCAGGTGTGGTGCCAGCCTTGCCGTCAACTCCTCAATCAACGGTTGGGGGAAGCAGTAGCAGCGTATACAGTCATTCTCCCGCATGTCAGCCAAGTCCGGAATTGGTCGGGGAAGAGGCGGCGCTCTGCAGTAATTTGGAAGTGACAAGGAAGAGTGAGTGCACTACAACAACAATTTATATGTACTGAGCACATGTTAATCTGTCAATACACATATGCTACATACGGAGTCAGGTATGTGCTACATGCCCTGGACACGTATGGCTGCCAGGTGACACTCCTACCAAGACCCAGCTACACACGGAGATTGTGAACCTCCACATCCCATGGCATAGGACTAGCTGTGTCCCAGTGTAAGTGAACAGCCAGACGCAATACAGGAGTGACATACATCAACATATCAGCAGAAGTAGGATGTTGATTGCAGAGACAGGTAGCGGAACACTAGAGCCACAGGTCACATGACATTACACTAGGACAGCCCACACACCTTGCCATGAAGGTGTACATGTCATGACTGACCACACATACATTGAGAGGATGCAGACAGGTCCTTGTTACGCTACTCCGTGTCCCATGCATACATACACACCTTACATCCGATACCACATGTGGCCTGGTGTGCGTAACAGTGTGCCATGGCCATCTACACACAGACACATGTTGGTTGCAGCAACTGCAGATGCATTTGAAGGAACACCAACATCAAGCTAATGGGAACACACCACACATACATGACATAGTCACATCGTGCAACGTGGGTAGTCACATGTCAGGTGTGGTAACCCCTGTAGCAGGCATCAGAGGACACTTGCGTGTGTTGTTGACTGTGCCATGCCAGTGACGCTCATCTCAAGTGTTCTGTACATGCACACATGTCAAAGGAGTGAAGGGCATGTCTGGCACATAGTGCACCATCACACATAACATCTGTACACATCTCATCATACATCTATTGCCTTCACAACTCAGGAGTAATGTGCCACATCACAGCCTTTCACACCTGTGCCCCACACATGTATTACTGCCCAGACAATGCCTTGATGTCCATCCATGGACAAGTATGTCAGCTCTATTCTTTCTGTGTGCTGCCTGTCACCACTGTTATGTGTGAAAGGCACCGTGCATTCGCTCTGAGGGCGTGTGTACGTTCCCTATCACTATGGGAGTGCTGCCGTAGGCCTACCCATAGTGATAGTGAGCGTACACGCGTGTGTACGGTCCGTATCACAATGGGTACGCATACGCGAGCACACCCATAGTGATAGTGAGCGTACACGCGTGTGTACGGTCCGTATCACTATGGGTAAGCATACGCGAGCACACCCATAGTGATAGTGAGCGTACACGCGTGTGTACGGTCCGTATCACAATGGGTACGCATACGCGAGCACACCCATAGTGATAGTGAGCGTACACGCGTGTGTACGGTCCGTATCACAATGGGTACGCATACGCGAGCACACCCATAGTGATAGTGAGCGTACACGCGTGTGTACGGTCCGTATCACAATGGGTACGCATACGCGAGCACACCCATAGTGATAGTGAGCGTACACGCGTGTGTACGGTCCGTATCACTATGGGTTTGCTCGCGTATGCGTACCCATAGTGATACGGACCGTACACACGCCTGTACGGCCCGTTGCTATGCATTTGGGGTGCCCTAGGGCCCCGGAACGCACCGTACCTGTGTGTGAATCCACAAATTACATAGGGGACACATGAGGGACAAGTATAAAGCCCTACATGCATGCTGGTTGTCATGGAGACCAAGTTTAAAGTTTGAATTTTTTTCATCAGGTGCCCAGCAAAAGTCGGTTTGAAAGAATCTACTTTGTTGCAAAGTGGTTGTGGAGTTGACATCATGCTCAAGAAAAAAAAAGAAAAGCCACTGACTGTGCTAGGTTTAAAGGGATTGGAGGAAACATAGGATGCAAATGTGAGTGACCAATCACTCTGTACTCCTGTGCATGAAACAGGCCAGCAAGGCAGATATAAGGCAGCCAGGTCCCATGAGAGAGCACTTGCCTGCACATCTTTTGATTCTACAACACTGCTGCTGCTCTTGATTCCCTGGCACCATGTCAAGGTCTGTGGAGAGGGCCCAGCCTTTCACCCTGGAGGAGAATCTGGCATTGCTGGATGTGATCCTCCCACAGTACCCCATGCTGTATGGGCGACCAGGGTTTCAGGTGAGTGCAGAGTCCACTAGCACAGACTGTGTCCCTTATTTGTGACTGGGACTTCTGGCATTGTGTCCAGGTGTGACACACATGCATTGTACTGTAGAGTGGGTGCCAGGGGGGGGAATGCCTGATGTCTCCCAGCAAGAGCATGCTGTGGTGCATGTCTGCCGTCCTCACTTGCATTGTGTTTACTGTGACAATCACTGCATGGTGCATGCCACATTCTGCCTGTCTAATCCTCCTGGGAATGTTGCTTCTACAGTCCTCATGTGATTCTGTGGTCACCCCAATGTGACAGGTGACTGTACCTACAGATGTGTGTTTGTTCAGTGTACCTGTGCTGAGAGTGTCCACATGATGTGGGCGTACCCTGGACATCAGTGTGTGTGTAAGTCCCCTGTCATGTGGGTGGGTGCATATGTGGAGTGTAGCACCCCAGCTGCATGAGGGATGGATATACCCTGCCCATCTGATGCGAGCAGGGAGCAGTGCTGTGTGTCTGACGTGCAGAGCCAGCCCCACACCTGTGAACCCCCCCAGTCTAGTGGCACATGTGCAGAGTGAGGTTTGTAGCTGCATTTGGCAATGGCAGGTGTATGTCCTGTGCCTGTGTGTGTCTGTGTACTCTGCTGAGGTAGCGTCAGTGGCCTGTGGCATGTGACTGCTTTAAGGTGCTGCACATAATCCTGGTGTACCTTCTGATGCACAGTGTGAGTCTGGATCATTTATTGTGTCGTACCCCTCATGTCACCTGTGTACTTTCTATGGCACATGGTGCATTTGCCCTTACACAGAGAAAAAAGTCCCTATGACAAAGGTGCAATGCTTTGGCTGCATACTATGCCTTGTTGAAACCAGATAAATAGTTCTAATGTGTGTCTCTGTGACATGTGGCAGGTGTATTGATGTAGTCTCACTTTTTCAACCCCACAGGTAGGCGCCTCTGCCAAGGAGCAGATCTGGAGGGACGCCGTCAGTGCCGTGAGGAGGACGGAGGGTCGCAAGCGGTGCCTGGCCCAGGTGAGAAAACACTGGCAGGCTATCCGGTGCTGGACGCGGAGGATCGCACGGGTCCTGCTGGGGGACTCACCTGTGGGCCCTAAGAACCATGGGCGTCGCCGTCTGACCCACATCCACAAGCGTGTGCTGGCGGTGGTCTTTCCAGACATGGACAGGCGCTTACGGGAGAAGCAGCAGCAGGAAGGGGGTAGGTACATGTGTGTTTGTTGTGTGTCACCAGCATTTGTAAGTGCGCAGTTGCATGAATACACTGCCAGTGTTTAAATGTGCGGTGCAGGTCCTGTCACCCACAGTATAGCGGTGCTGTCCTTCCTCCCTTCCCCTCCTTGCCATGTGTTCCCTGGTCTGTGTGTAGTCACTCTTTCACAAGGTCATCTGGGCTGGCAGTTTATCCACATGACCAATGCTTGCAGCATCATGTGTGGGGGTGGTGTGTAACAGGTTTTGGGACCTTGCCTGTGCCCTGTCCAGTTCCGTACTTGTGGGGTCCATGTCAATTGGCACTGATGCTGAGTCCAGACATAGGAGTATGTCTCTGAAGTGTAATGCCTTACAGCAAGCATGTCCTATGTTGTGGCCTGTGACATGATGTGCATGAGTGTGCGATACGCAGAGTGCAGGGATGGTGGCCTGTGTTGCAGTCATTACCATTCAGGACCATGGAATATTGTGGCCACTACTGTCCCCTGGGGCATATTTTGCGAGGTATCATGTGTGTCATCACAATATGTGGACACTCTCAGTGTCTACAGCATAGGATGTGTTCTGTGCCATTGTCCCCTGGCACCATGTATATTTACGTAACATGTTCTACAAGTGTCCACTGTACAGCCTGACCTAATTTTCCTCGTTCATACTCACGGTGGCCAGTGCCTGTGTGCCTTGTTACAATTATCTGATGATGGCCATTTGTAAATGAGATCGTTGTACAGGCGCACATGGGGTATTTTGGGTCCAATATGGGTTTCTGGCAGCCCATGTGTATTTCTCCCAGACTAAGAGATGCAAGTGCTTCCTGTGTCTCATCAAATTGTCGCATGTAGGGGGTGGTTGGTGCGGGCAAGGCCTACATGTCGACACCTGAAATCTCATTGCTCGGTCTGGCCAGTGTGTGATGTTTGTCTGGACATACACTCAAGGTGCAGTGTCCCATTCATGTTGGGCATGTTTTTAAGTATTACCTTTGCAGCATGTGCCTCAAGTTCATGGAGATGGTCCCTGTTTATCCCTAGTTACGGCAACGCTGTGTGGTGCAGATGCAGTGCTGAATTGGCCCCAGAGACTGGCTCCTCTGTCCAAATCCATATCATGTCATTTGCAAATGTGTCATGCTCTCCATAGTTTCTCAGTGGCATGGTGGCTGAACCAACTGTGTGTTGCAGGGCCTATATATGTACCTTGTATTGTAGATGTTACTCATCTTTCATTTCAGGCTATGCACTGTAACCTATGTAGATTTGACTCATGTGACATATATATACAGGTGTCTGATTAATTCCTGTTTATTCACCTTGCCCACAGCATCGTCGGGGGACACGGATGGAGACACCGGCACGGACCGTGCGGAGGGACCGGGCACCAGTGCCAGCAGTGACATCTTAGCTGGCACATCTAGTGGAACTGAGGCCGAGGGGAGTGAGCCGGAGGACCTGTCCACTGCCACCACAGAATATGAAGCTGACGGGTCCGAGGCTGAGCTCTCCGAGGGGGCAGAGGCTGCTCCAACAGCTGACAGCAGTACAACATCTCTCCCCACCCCCTCCTTTGCCATCACCGGCCTCCCACTTGCTCGTGTCCCTTCCTGGCGTGCTAGGTCACCACGTGTCTCCTTCCTGCCAGGCACCGCACCCCCTGCCCCTGTCTCCACTGCTGCCGCCAATGCCGAGTCTGTGGACATCCTGCGGCAGTTGCAGGTTGGTCAGGCTGCGATGCTTAATGTCCTCCATGGCCACAGCCGAGTGCTCAACAACATGGAGGCATACTTGGAGGGCATTTCAGCATCGCAGGCTGACCAACGCAACTTGCTGTGGTCTATTGACTCGACACTGACTGCAGCAGTGGATCTCCTGCAGCACTTCGTCCTACCCCCTACCCATGCCCCATCCACACTTCCCACTCCCATGCCTGTCCCACGTACACCCAGACGTCAGCATGCACACACCCCACCAGACACAGGCACCACACCAGCAGGGAAGGCAAAGCGCACACCTCCTGGCACGCACACACAGGGTGAAGTAGGCACACCCACTGGGTCGGGGGGGAAACGGAAGACACGCAGCCAGAGTGGGAGTCCACATTCCTCACGACCACCACCCTCCAAATCCACTCCCCTCAGCTCTCCTGGCCAAGAGTTGGACACAGGGTCAGTCCTGCCCAGTCTGTCCATCAGCCCCAGTGTGGCACCACCCCACAAGCGGTGGAGGCAGGACACCGGCAGGGGAGTTGAGTCCCCCCCTGTCCACCCCCCCAATAGCGCTGCGACCCATCCCTCCAACCCCCCCCCTCCTTGGGGCCTGTGGTTCCTTCGGGTGCAGGGGTGACGCTGGGCGACCTGGCAGTAGTGTGCAGCGCCGTGCTCGAATCCACCTTTGGCGCTGCCCCACCCCCTGTGTTGGAGTCGTCCGTCCCTGCACCCACAACACCTCCCCTTGCCCCTCCTGTCCCTGCGGTGCCTGGTCCTTCCCCCCAACATGATGCCCCCCCCTGTGGAAGACAAAGGAGTCTGACCGTGCAGGCAAGCTAGGGGACACACGTACCACTGTGTCCCCCATCCGGATTAGAGTCATGGACTGCCCTATGGGCCTTGTATATATTGACATTTATGATGATTATTACTTACATCCTGCTGAATAAAGCAATGTGTTTTTTCCTTGGAACACCACTGTTTATCTGGTATTGCTGTTGGTGGACCAGCTCCATGATTTTGGGTGGTGATAATGTGTTGGGTGTGTGGGAAATGTAGTCTTGTGCTGGTCATAGGGTGGACCCTGGTATCTGTGAGCCATCACAAGCTGTTGGCTACATTACTTTGTTCATGTAAGCAGTTACTGCAGGGTGACATCGTCCCAAGGTGTGTTCCTTCCTCTGTGTAACCTGACATCTTCCCTGCAGGGTGTTTCCACTATGTGGTGCTGAGCTGTGTCTACATCAGCTGGGTGTGTGACGGACTCCTTCAACTTTGCACATGCATGCTGAGCGATGTCTCCACCTGCATCATTCGTGGCGTCCTTGGTGGTCACTGTACTTGTGTATGTAGACTGTTGACATGACTTCATGTGGACATGTTCTCTTTTAGGCGCTCTGCATGTGTGTACTCCCAGCCTCGCACACATGTGGTACATGTACTGCAGGGTCTTTGTGCACCTGACTGACATTTGTGGGCATTGTATCTGTGGCTACTCCACCCTTTGCGTTCCATGGGCACTGCTGGGAGGACTCTGCACCCACCCCTCCTGCGTCTGGGCACTGCTGGGAGGACTCTGCACCCACCCCTCCTGTCTCTGGGCACTGCTGGGAGTGATAGGCACCCACCCCTCCTGTGTCTGGGCACTGCTGGGGGGACTCTACACCCACCCCTCCTGCGTCTGGGCACTGCTGGGAGGACTCTGCACCCACCCCTCCTGTGTCTGGGCACTGCTGGGAGGACTCTGCACCCACCCCTCCAGTGTCTGGGCACTGCTGGGAGGACTCTGCACCCACCCCTCCTGCGTCTGGGCACTGCTGGGAGGACTCTGCACCCACCCATCCTGTGTCTGGGCACTGCTGGGAGTGATAGGCACCCACCCCTCCTGCGTCTGGGCACTGCTGGGGGGACTCTACACCCACCCCTCCTGTGTCTGGGCACTGCTGGGAGGACTCTGCACCCACCCCTCCTGTGTCTGGGCACTGCTGGGAGTGAGAGGCACCCACCCCTCCTACGTCTGGACACTGCTGGGAGTGATAGGCACCCACCCCTCCTGCGTCTGGGCACTGCTGGGAGGACTCTGCACCCACCCCTCCTGCGTCTGGGCACTGCTGGGAGTGATAGGCACCCACCCCTCCTGTGTCTGGGCACTGCTGGGGGGACTCTACACCCACCCCTCCTGCGTCTGGGCACTGCTGGGAGGATTCTGCACCCACCCCTCCTGTGTCTGGGCACTGCTGGGAGGACTCTGCACCCACCCCTCCTGCGTCTGGGCACTGCTGGGAGGACTCTGCACCCACCCCTCCTGTGTCTGGGCACTGCTGGGAGTGATAGGCACCCACCCCTCCTGTGTCTGGGCACTGCTGGGGGGACTCTACACCCACCCCTCCTGCGTCTGGGCACTGCTGGGAGGACTCTGCACCCACCCCTCCTGTGTCTGGGCACTGCTGGGAGGACTCTGCACCCACCCCTCCTGTGTCTGGGCACTGCTGGGAGGACTCTGCACCCACCCCTCCTGCGTCTGGGCACTGCTGGGAGGACTCTGCACCCACCCCTCCTGTGTCTGGGCACTGCTGGGAGTGATAGGCACCCACCCCTCCTGCGTCTGGGCACTGCTGGGAGGACTCTGCACCCACCCCTCCTGTGTCTGGGCACTGCTGGGGGGACTCTACACCCACACCTCCTGTGTCTGGGCACTGCTGGGAGGACTCTGCACCCACCCCTCCTGCGTCTGGGCATCTACGCTCCATACATACACTGTTGGGGTGGGGGTACGCTCCATACATATGCGGGTGTGGGTACGGTCCGCACATACACTGGTGTACATACACGGGGGGGTACGGTCCTTACATGCACTGTTGGGGTGGGGGTACGCTCCATACATACGCGGGTGGGGGTACGGTCCGTACATACACTGGTGTACATACACGGGTGGGGGTACGGTCCGTACATACACTGTTGGGGTGGGGGTACGCTCCATACATATGCGGGTGTGGGTACGGTCCGCACATACACTGGTGTACATACACGGGTGGGGGTACGGTCCTTACATGCACTGTTGGGGTGGGGGTACGCTCCATACATACGCGGGTGGGGGTACGGTCCATACATACACTGGTGTACATACACGGGTGGGGGTACGGTCCGTACATACACTGTTGGGGTGGGGGTACGCTCCATACATACGCGGGTGTGGGTACGGTCCGTACATACACTGGTGTACATACACGGGTGGGGGTACGGTCCGTACATACACTGTTGGGGTGGGGGTACGCTCCATACATACGCGGGTCGGTGTACGCTCCATACATACGCGGGTGTGGGTACAGTCCGTACATACACTGTTGGGGTGGGGGTACGCTCCATACATACGCGGGTGGGGGTACGGTCCATACATACACTGTTGGGGTGGGGGTACGCTCCATACATATGCGGGTGGGGGTACGCTCCATACATACGCGGGTGGGGGTACGGTCCGTACATACACTGTTGGGGTGGGGGTACGCTCCATACATATGCGGGTGGGGGTACGGTCCATACATACACTGTTGGGGTGGGGGTACGCTCCATACATACGTGGGTGGGGGTACGCTCCATACATACGCGGGTGGGGGTACGCTCCATACATACACGGGTGGGGGTACGGTCCGTACATACACTGTTGGGGTGGGGGTACGCTCCATACATACGCGGGTGGGGGTACGCTCCATACATACACTGTTGGGGTGGGGGTACGCTCCATACATACGTGGGTGGGGGTACGCTCCATACATACGCGGGTGGGGGTACGCTCCATACATACGTGGGTGGGGGTACGCTCCATACATACGCGGGTGGGGGTACGGTCCGTACATACACTGTTGGGGTGGGGGTATGCTCCATACATACGCGGGTGGGGGTACGGTCCATACATACACTGTTGGGGTAGGGGTACGCTCCATACATACGCGGGTGGGGGTACGCTCCATACATACGCGGGTGGGGCTATGCTCCATACATACGTGGGTGGGGGTACGGTCCGTATGTACACTGTTGGGGTGGGGGTACGCTCCATACATACGCGGGTGAGGGTACTGTCCGTACGTACCCGTGCCCATGCTGTGGAATGCTTGTGCGGCCCGTACCCAGGCCTTTGGCACATGGGTACGGGCCGTTCCGCCATTGTTTGGGTGACATGGGTGTGGGCGTGGTACGACTCGTACCCACGCTCTTAAGGCGTGGGTATGGTACGTACCTGTATTGTTGTGTTGCCGGTTCGCGTCGTCGCCCACTTCCGTTGTGGCGGACGCTGGCGTTGCTGGACGCGCCCCCACCCCCTCGAAGTGACCAGGGCCTGGAGGTCAGGTATGTCCAGGGCATGTGTGCTGTGTGACTTGGGTGGGGGTTTTGTGTCCTGCCCCCCCCCCCTTTGCCCCTGGGTGTTGTTCTGACCTTCTGCGGCGTCTGCGTCGGTACCTGTAGAGGAGGTCGACTGCTATGAGGGCCGGGATGACACGTAGGTTCGGGTCCATGTCTGTCCGTCGCGTACAGGTGCTCCTTGTGCGCGTCGTCCTGATTTCCCGGCAGTTTTTGGCTGCCGGAAAATATTCTCCGTGCGGGATGACGTTGGTGCGAATCGTACTTCCTGGTTCGTGGAACGCAGGCTGCATACGTCCCGACGTCACGTCGGCGCTTTTCCGGATGTCATTTGTATGTTTATTTTCCTCGGTTGGTGTTTTGTACGAATCGTACGGAAATAGTGTTTCCGTGCGAATCGTACTTGCATGTTTGTAAAGTTTTACAACCGGGTACGAGTCGGACGGAGAAAAGCCTCCGTCCGACGGTTCGTACCCGGTTTCTCCAGGATCCTAATCGGCACCCAAATGTATATCTGACACTAGTTGCCTCATTATATTAATCTTTTGAAGTCATTACTGGAGTTTATCACACAAGTTATCAAAATGTAACAAAGTAACTAGGTCTTAATCTTGGGAAACCTAAGTGTTAAAATCTCTAGCCAGGCTTTGGAAATCTATCGATAAAAAGAAAGGGAAGAGTCATAGAATATTCCTGAGGCACAGTTCTTGCAGCAAGCTAAAGATAATAAAGAAGGGAACAATTTTGGAACACTAAGGGAACTGTGATAGATAGTTGTAAATGGTAGATAAGAAAATGACACTCCAGTAAGCCGCACACATACCTCTGCTTGCTCATATCTATTCTACCATTGTCTGTGTAATTTCCTATTATGAGGCTTTCAAACTCTTTTCTGGCCTCTACAGCCAGGCCAGTGAGACTGAACGACCATACTATTCTACCCTCAATGTAACCTTTTTCTTAAAAACCAATGATAGCTGGAATTTAAAAATGATGAAGTATTGACTGACAAGCCTTGTAGCCAAATAAGTTTAAGTCCTAGAATGTATTACATCTACAAAACCTTCTATTTAATGCAGTTGGAAAAAATACATTGTCCTAAGTGCACTATCATAGAAGAATTGGGGTCTTTTTTTGGAACTGATTATTAAAACTCAGATGTCTACCAAATAACAATAAGTAATTGACTATCAAATCGGAGGATATTACTGATGAGAAAATGACTGCATAAATAAATAGTCTAGCCCAGACAATATATTTGTTACTATGTGAGTCAGGCAGGATTAATAGGGAAGTGAAGCAGAAATATCAATCAATCTGTACTTGTATAGCGCGCCTTATCACCCCGGGGGAATGCAGGCACTGAGGTAAGGGGAGCCTTAGTCAAACAGCCAGGACTTAAGTACCTTCCCGAAGTCAGCGAGTGAAGGAGAGGTAAGGAGGTGTAGTGGGAGGTTGTTCAAGGACTTGGCGGTGAGGTAGGAGAAAGAACAACCTCCACTGCGGCTCTGCCGGATGCGGGGGACATGTGCAAGGGCGAGCAGGGCTGATCAGAGTTTTCTGGTTAGTTGGTGGAAGGTCAGGTGATGTTTGATGTAGAAGGGTCCTGCGTTGTGTAGGGCCTTGTAGGCATGGATCAGCGACTTGAATAGTAATCTCTTCTGGATTGGCATAATAATGGATGGATAATTTGAACTCCTGGTTAAAAGAATTCTGAGGTGGAGGTGATGCTGGTTCATTTGGGGAGCTTGAGCATGAGTTTGGCTGCAGCATTCTGTATGGTCTGTAGTCGTTTGAAGAGATGGGCGGTGGTTCCGTCGTAGATGCCATTTCTGTAGTCCAATCGACTGGTGACGAGGAATTGAGTCAACGTTTTATTGGTACTGACGAGGATCCACCTGAAAATCCTACAAAGCGTGCAGAGGGTGTGGAAGCAGGAAAAGGCTACTGCGTTGACCAGGCGCTTCATGGACAGATTGCTGTTCAAGATGATGCTGAGGTTGTGGGCCTGGGTGGTGAAGGTAGGAGAGTGTCCGAGTGCAGTGGACCACTATGTGGCATCCCATAGGGTGGAGTTCCTCCCAAAGATGAACACTTCCGTCATGTCCGTGTTCAGTTTCAAGCAGTTGGATCTCATCCAGTGACATTGCTCATTTGATTTGATTTGATTTGAATAGGTACTTGTAAAGCACGTCTGTCACTCCGCGAGGAGTCTCCTGGCACTGAAATGATTTGGAGGTGAAAGTGGACCATAAAGATACTACATAAGAGCGAGGCATAATTCGTCTGGTGCTCTAAATACCCAAGTCTTCAGGGCCTTCCTGAATTGAGTTTCTGAATTAAATAGCCTTAGATGAGGTGGAAGTAAATTCCAGGATTTGGTCCCAAGGAAGGCCACTGTCTTCCCTCCTTTCAATTTATATCTGAAAGAGGGGGGTTTGAGCAGGTTCGCTGAGGATGACCTGAGAGATCTGGTTGGGGTGTATGGAGCAAATCGTGCTGCGAGATATTTGGGTCCCAAGTTGAGCCTGGCTCTATAGGTGATCAGGAGAATTTTGAAGAGAATTCTCTTGTGCACTGGGAGCCAATGAAGACTATTTAAAGCTGCGGAAGCTCAGGATCTTCGTGGGAGTTTAAGCACTAACCGCACTGCCGCGTGTTGAACCGCCTGTAACTTCTTTAGAATTGCTTTATTAGCTCCCGCGAGAAGACTGTTACAATAATCTAAGTGCGAGAGAATCAAGGCCACTGCCACCGATTTCCTTGCGGCCAGTGGGAGAAAGTAAAAAAAAAAAATAGTGACTTGATAAGGCTGAAGCATGTCCCTGCTATAGCTGTGGCATGTGGTAAGAAAGAGAGTGTTGTATCAAATTGTACTCCCAAATTCTTGGCCACCTTTAACACATCTGGCGGAGGAGTAGCGTCCTCGGGCCACCATTTACATGGCTGGAACAGGACATCTTTCCCTATTGAGAGGATTTCTGTTTTGTCCGTGTTGCATCTGAGATAGTTATTCCTCATCCACTGGAGGACAGCAGATAGGCAACTTTTAAAATTGGACTCAGCCTCTGTAGTAGTATTATCTACTGAAAGGATCATTTGGGTGTCGTCTGCATATGAAGTGACTTCTATCGCAAATGATCCAATCAGGGAGATGAGCGGTGTCATATATATATTAAACAGTAATGAGCTTAATGAAGAGCCTTGAGGGACACCTGCTGTTAAGTTGCGTTCTGCTGAAAGGAACGTACCAAGGGAAACCGCTTGTCTGCAGTTAGAGAGAAATGATTTGATCCATTCCAACACAATGCCCGAGATGCCGCTGCATTCGAGACGCTTCAAAAGAATATTGTGTGAAATGGTATCGGACGCAGCCGACAAATCTAAAAGAATCAAGACCGCTTTCCTGCCTTTGTCAGCAATCGTTTTTAAGATATCAGTTATCTCCAAGAGCGCCGATTCTGAGGAGTGGTTTGGGCGAAATCCAGATTGTTGTGGATGAAGGAGATTATAATCTTCGATGAATTTAGTTAGTTCCTTGTGGACGAATTTCTCTGTTATTTTACCTAGTAGGGGAATTAGAGAAATAGGGCGGAGGTTTGAAAGTACCGAAGGATCAATATTTTGTTTCTTTTTTAATGGTTTTACCAGCGCTAGCTTCCACTCGTCTGGTACTATGCCTATTCTTAAAACTGAATTAACTATATGATTTATAATAGGATTGACCGTATCTATGATTTTATGAAGAAACATCGGGGGAAGGCATCCAACGGTGAACCTGATTTACATATTCCTATGGCCACATGTGTCTGCTCCAGTGAAATTGGTTCAAAGATTCCAATAGAACAAGCGACGTCTATTGGAACAGGGTCAGAGATGAGATCCTGATTATAGGTGGGGCACACAAGAAATTCTTTTTGAATTTTTGGGATTTTTTCCTCGAAAAATAGTGAGATATTATCACACAGTGTTTGCGAGGCAGGAAGCTCTTTCTGTTGTGCTTTGGGGTATGTAAATGACTTCACTACCGAAAAGAAATTTTTTTGGTCTTGATTAGCTTCATTTATTTTATTAGTGAAGTATTCTTTTTTAGCCAATTTAATCTGATGATGATAGAGCTTTTACTCTTTTTGAACACTGTTTTTTGTTCAGCGTTATACAGCTTTCTCCATTGCCGCTTGTGTTGTTTACATAGCAAGTGTGCTTCTGCCAATAAGGGCGTAAACCAGGGGGCCTTCTGAGTTTTTAATTTCTTATACTTACTTGGCTTCTCAGGAAGAGAAAGTTTGTTGCATAAGTTGGTTATCCAAGACTGAAAAAGGCATGAATCAAGCTCTGTGTTCCCTGTCAGAGTAGGGGTATTGGCCTGGGCAAAATTTGCTAACTTGGGATTACCAGCTATTTGTGCCCATATGTGCCCTCGTTGGGGTTCAGTAGATGATTTGTCAGGTTGGATCTTCTGAGCAATTCTAAGTATAAGGGGGACAAAGAAATGGTCAGACCACAGCTGTGGGGAGGGGGTGTCGACCGATAACCAGGCCAGATTAGAACATCTAAGGTATGGCCCGTCAGATGTGTTGGACCCTTCACCAGTTGGTGCAGTGAAAGGAGTTCTGTAGTTTGGAGAAAGTTATCTGTTCCTGGATCAGATCTGCCTTCTAAATGAAGGTTAAAATCACCTAACAGGGTGAAATTGGCATATTTGAGCAAAAGATAACTCAAGATATCCCCAAGTGAATCTGTAAAGGTGGTGCTCTGACCTGGTGGGCGATAGATCAGGGCTCCTGAGAAAGACATGGTGGCATTGAGGGAAAGACAAGAGCCAAGACTTTCTGCTTCTTTCATAGTATCAAGATCAAAATAAGTACAAGAAAACGTGTCTTTCCAATGGATCGAGTAACCAGGTGGAAGAGCAATAGCGACGTCAGGGCTACACCAATCTTTTAACCATGTTTCTGTGACAAATAACAAGTCCAGTTGGTGATCTATAATTAGGTCCCAGACATCTTGACTATGCATGCTCATGGATCTGGCATTGATTAAGCCTCCTTTGAGTTGGGCATTACCGGTGGTACTGATTAAGCTGGATTTATTATCCAGGGTAAGAGACTCAGTGGAAAGGTTAATCCTGCAATAGTAACAAGAGCAGGCCCCCATTATTTTATCCGGTGATATAAAACATTTGCAGTCTTCCCTGCTATTAAGAAGCTTAAGAGCCTTTGATGTGTATACCGTTTTTGTGGGAGTTTGGGCAGCATTTCCCACCCTTGTCCCGGCCTTGGCGCGGATGGGCGCAGATGGGCTTGCCTTTGGCGCGCATTCTGCGCGCTGGCGGCGCACCCACTGCGCGCGTCCGGCTCAACATGGGATTAAGTAGCTGGCCGAGTGCATGAAAGATCTCAGCTCAGCCCTCCTCCCCGGAAGTCAAACTATCCGGAAGGCAGGCCGGGCCGGAAAGGGGGTGTGTTCGCTTCCCTCCAATCGAACGGCAAAAATGCCGGCGTCGGACCGGGGAAGCGGAGACTGAATAGAGAACAGAAAACACAGTAAGCTCATGTCGATCAGGAAGTTGAATCTGGTGGTGTCTTCCGTGAGAGAGAGGATGAGTTGAGTCATCAGCATATGAGATGATGTTTAGGCCATGGGTGTGGATGATGTTGACCAATAGAGTCATGTAGGCATTGAAGACGGTGGGGCAGAGGGATAATCCTTGGGGGACTACGCAGATCATGCTTTTGGGTTCAGAGGTAAAGGATTTTCTGTGTGCGTCCTTTGGGGAATAAGGTGATCCACTCAAGGGTGTTTCCTCTGATGCCATGTGGTGGAGTCTAGTGATGGGGATGTGGTGGGTGACGGTGTTGAATGACGCTTTGAGGTCAAGGATGATCAGGGCTGCTTTCTCACCACGATCGAGGATGGATCTGATGTCGTTGGTTGCAACTATCTTGGTGGTCTCGGTGCTGTGGTTGGAAGAGAAGCCAGACTGGGGGGCATCAAGTAGGTTGTTTTCTTCTCAGTGATCTGTGAGCTGGCGATGGATGGCTTTCTCCATGACCTTAGCCAGGAAGGGGAGCAGCAAGATGGGACAGTAGTTCTTGAAAAAGATCTAGCTATCAATCTGCGTTAGAAAAATATAAAGAAAGGTCAGCTATGCATATTGATAATGGAGAGAAAACTAAATATAAAGCAGTTTGTAATGAGCATAAAGCTGTTATCATCCCAGCAAAAACACAATATTTTTCGGATTAAATAAATTCTGAAATAATTCTATTTCTGAACTATTCAAAACGATCACCATTCTTTCAAATTCCGATCAGGGTAAAGCCTTTATCTCAGACCAACCTTTCTGCAATAAATTGGCAGACTTTTTTCCAAGTAAAATAAACAGTATTTACAACAAATTCACGACCAATCAAATCACTATCTCTCCTGAGGATCTCTCTGGTTCACTAGCTGTGGAATTCCCCGAAAATCTCGTTAGCATTGATATATCAAGGAGTCTGCTTAACTTTTCTCCTCTAGCAGAGGACAGAGTAATAAATCTGATTGAAACTACTAGGTCTGGTTTTCCTTCGGACCCTGTCCGCCTTTCGTTCTGCATTAGGTCCCGGGGTCGATGGCAGTCCACCTGATGAAACTATTGAATAACATATTGGTGTCAGGCCAGGTTCCAATGGCCTGGAAAAAGGCCAATTTCCTTTCTATTTTATAAAAACCTCCACCTGACATGACCATTACTAAGAACTATTGTCCCATTTCTCATTTTCCATTTTCTTTTTTTTCTTTTATTGTTATATGCTTACAACATTGCTGATTACAAATAACACTTGTAGTTCTTAGATCATACATTGTGCAAGGTAGTGCAAAAAGTGGAACAGGGTGTAAATATTGGCATCTTTTCAACTTTCTCGCCGTGCACTTTCTCAATCGCTGATGTTCGTATTGCTATGTGGTTCCTTGACAGTGTGTGTGTATTAGTCACTTAAGTCTGGATCGGATTCTTCTGGCGGAGGGGCGCATATGTTTCCTCAGAATGAGTTCCATTTCCCCCATATCCTCACCCATTTTCGGGGACACCCTCTATGAATAAATACCTCTCTTTCTGCCACCATTGCTTTGTCTAAATCACAACACCAATGTTGATGTAGGGGGACATTTGGCGCACCCCAATGCCGAGCGAGATTCCTTTTAGCTATTGTGATCCCGAGGGTCGCCCAGGCCTGTGCTGCGTGATTAAGGTCGGTCGGCTCCCATATATTAAGAAGGCACCTCCGTGGTTCTGGAGGGACCTCGAAGCCGCACACATGTGTGATTGTGGCTATGACCACCCCCAGTATTGCGTGATTTTAGGACAGTCCTACAGTGTGTGGTAAAAAGTGCCTGCCAGCCCACAGCCCCGTAGACATAGAGGTGTTTCATGTCCGACCTATTTTGTGAAGAGTCGTCCTGGTGTAGTATGTTCTGTGCAGTATTTTCAATTGCACCAGTTGGAGTCTAGAAAGGATTGCCACTTCACGCGGGGATGCTAGTGCCTCCTGCCAGTCTTGTTCGTCCATGTCTCCAAGCTCGGCCTGCCATCTTTCTCTCGGGTTGTGTGTGGGATCTTTCTGGTTACTGATTAGTTTGCGGTATGTAAGAGAAATTAATTTTTTGGTTAGGCAGTCTGTCAGTAGACGGTCTTCGAGCGGAGATGACTCGGGGAGATCAGCACCCTGGGGTATGGCTCTTGTAAGTGCATGTTTATTTTGTAGATATCGGAATTGCTCCGTTTCGGCCATCTGATATGTCGCTTGTAACTGGGCAAATGTAACCGTCTCCCCCTTCTTCCATAGGTCTCCAACCCTAGATATACCAATAAGATCCCATTGAGTGAATCCCTTACAGTTGCGAAGTGTACCGAGTCTCGGGGTGTCCCAAAGTGGTGTGTGTTGCATAAGCACTCCCTCCCAGCCAAGTGCCTGCAGCACCGTAAACCAGATGTGCACTGTATGTGCTGTGGGCCAGATTAGTGTGTTTTTCCGAGCTTTATTATATAATGCACCAAGGATTCCGTCTGTGCCAAGGGTATGTCTGTCCAGGAGAAGGCTGGTTCCTCCTGTGAGGCGTGGAGCCATTGGTTAATTACTATGAGCTGGGAGGCCCAGTAGTATAGCTGAATGTTGGGTAAGGCAATTCCGCCATCGTACCAGCCCCTTACAAGCTTGCAAATTGCTATGCGAGGGGGCCTACCTTCCCACAGGAGATGGCTCACCTCTGCCTCAATCGACTTGAAATATGAGTGGGAAACTGAGATTGGCGTGTTTTGTAAAGCGTATAAAAACCTGGAGAGAGCCATCATTTTGAACAGGGCCGCACAGCCCAGGAGCATCAGGGGCAGGGAGTGCCAGTGTTTCACATCACTGTGGAGTCTTCTAAGGGGTGGTAGTATATTACGCTCGTAGAATTGGATAGGATCTGGCGTGATATTTATGCCCAGATATTTGAAACCATCTTCCGCGATTTGTATCGTGACACCTCTGGGCAGGTGTGGGAGGGACCATTAAGAATGTATAAGATCGAATTTGTCCAGTTAATCATATATCCAGAGACCCTGCCATAGGACTCACAAATGTCCAACAAGCAATTTATCGATCTTCTGGGGGATGACATGTATAACAAGATATCATCGCATACATGGAGATGTGGTCCTCCCACCCCCGAGTCAATCACAGTCCACGTATTACTGGGTCCCCCCTTATCCATGCCGCCAGTGGCTCGAGTACCAGAGCAAACAGCAGTGGGGACAGGGGCCAACCCTGTCTGGTCCCGCGCCCCAGGGGGAAGTCGTCAGATACTCGCCCGTTAACCACTACATGTGCCATTGGCTGTGTATACAGGAGCTGAACCCATGCGCGGAGTTTGGGGCCAAAACCGAAATGTTGTAGCACTGCAAATAGAAAAGGTCATTCCACCCGCTCAATGGCCATACTGGCGTCGAGAGAGAGGATGACCGCCTCCTCCTGGATAGTAGGCATGCGGGCCATCACGCCGTGATGCCGTCTCAGGTTCATCGCCGTATTTCTGCCTGGCATAAAGCCAGATTGATCGGGGTGTATAAGGGTCTTGAGAGAAGGCAGGAGCCTGGTCGCTAACGCCTTCACCAATATCTTCACTTCTGCATTGAGGAGCGAAATAGGGCGGTAAGAGGTGCATTCCTGTGGGGGTTTGCCCGGCTTTGGGATTGCCACAAGTGTCCCTACCCTCTGGTCTCTGGGGAGTATTCCCTCTTCTAGGCTGGTCTCATACATCTTCAACAAGTGTGGCACCAGTGTGGCTGCTTCTTTTTTGTATAGCTCCACGGGAATACCGTTAGGACCCAGTGCCTTACCCAGTTGGAGCCTTCTAATAGTTGCCGTAATTTCATCAACTGTGAGAGATGTCTTCAATGTTTGTACCTCTTGAGGTGTGAGCTTGGGCAGACGTATATCTCTGAGAAAGGCTAGGTTCTCCTCTAGGGTTGCTTTGGCAGTGGGTGTGTAAACTGTCTCGCAGTGTTGTGCGAAAGCTGTGACTATGGCTTGCGGGTCAGTTATTGTCTTCCCATTGGCTAGTTGTAGTTGTGCTACCCAACGACTGGCTCGCTCCTTTTTATCTAGCCAGGCTAGGAGCTTGCCGGCTTTGTCTCCCACTTCATATATAGTGTATTATGTTTTCGTAGTTCTGGCCTTAGCGTCTTCCCACATGTGGTCCCTGTATGCTTGTTTCGCAAGGTCTAATGTGTGGGTCGTTTCGTCATTTGGGTCTCCTGCATGCTCGCTTTCCGCCCGGTTCACCGCTTGTTCAAGCTCCCGTACCTGTTGTGCTTTGTCTCGCTTATATGAAGTGATTGATGAAACAGCCTGTCCGTGCAGGACCATCTTATACACCTCCCATAGAGTGACAGGGGAGGTTATTGAGTGTACGTTTTCTTGAAAGTAGTGCCTTGAGGCTTTGTGCAGGCCCTTCCATATGGTTGGGACTTTCAGGGTATATGGGGTATGTGCGCCCCCTCTCAGTGCGGTGTGATGTGTACGTGACTGATATAGGAGACTGGTCAGATATTCCTCTGGGGAGGTGTGTGATCTCCTGGACCCTTTCTAGGCTTGTCGGGGAGGCGAGGATGTAATCTATCCTAGACATGCTATTGTGTGCACCTGAGTGATATGTGTACTGTAATTCTCGTAGATGTGGGGGAGATGTCCCCTGGTCTCTCGGTGGGTGTCTGTCCCATGCAGCGTCTAGCGTGGCATTAAAGTCACCCCCTATGATCAATTCCCCTTGAGGGAGTGAAAGCAGGAGTTTACCCAGGGCCGGGTAGTTCAGATTGTGGAGTGGAGGAGGAATGTACACTGAGACTAGATTGTACGCTCGTCCTTCCCACTGACAAGAGAGCGCTGATAAGCATCCTTGATCATCTATCTGAGTTCCTTGTATCATCAGTGGGCAACTTTTCCGAACCAATATTCCTACCCCTCTGGATCCTGATGTAAATTCGGAGTGTGCCACCATCTTGAAGCCCCATCTATCCAGAGCCTTAGTGGCTGTCCCCACCAGATGTGTTTCCTGTATGAAAACCACTGATGGAGCATGTCTCTTGAGATGTTGCAATATGAGCCCCCTCTTTATCTTATCACAAAGGCCATTTACGTTCCAGGATATTAAGGTAAGCTGGGGACCCAGAGTTCAAGGTCAGGAACTACATCCCCCTGGGCACAGGATCGAGTATTGGACATCAGAGCTGTAGTTGGGGGTTATCAATGTCCACTTGCACTAACCTTGAAGTGTACTGTATCAGCATTTGGTGTTCTAACATAAATTAATTGAAAATTACAAATTGAAACATAAACATAAACAAAACCCCTCCCCCCACCCTCCTCCCTACTCCCCTGCTAGATGGACTTCCAACTACCTGCCACCCCAACTTTGCAGAGTGCTTTAGTCCCATTAAGAGTACTTGCATGTGGGGGGAGGCAGTGGAAGCACTCCGAACATCCCCTTGCTCAAAGACTGTTGTGGAGTTCAGTTTGTTACAGTAAGTATGGCATCAGGAATTAAACGTAGTGGTTCCATTCGTGACCCGGATGGGCCAGCACAGCTTGGTGAAACCATTCAGAGCAGTCTCTGCTGTGGTTTTAAGTCTTAGTCGTAGGCTTTTAAGAGTGTTCCCTTTTTTTCCCCGGTCTTGCGAGTCTGGTGCTGGACCACATCGTTTTTCATTTCCCTGTTTCCGTCTGTGGCCGGTCTTCTTCACCACCTGCTTGCCTCTGGTCCTGCGATGTCACCCTAGGCGGACAATGCTGTTGTTGTTTACCATCCCTTTTTGGCCCACTGACTTGGCGCCTACCCTCCAGCCAGTAGTGGGCTTCCCCAGGCGTGTCAAAAAAACAGGTCTTCCCATCCGCCACCACACGAAGCCTTGCTGGAAACAGCATGGAATAGGTGAGTTCCCTGCCTCCCCTTTCTGCCCCGGTACCTTTTTTCAAGGTCTGTGGCTGCCCATGCGTCGTCGATGTCTGCCTCGCCTCCCCGATGGCTGCTTTGTATCTTCTTGTGGGCCCCACACAGACCCATCAGTGCCCGGGGGGGGCGTGCAGGGCGGGGAGGATGGAGCGTGCCCCCACCGACTGCTGAGCCCTGGTTGTCTTCTGCCCTCATGCGTGGTCCCACCAGCACGGGCTCCCCTCAGCCGGAGTGGCTCTCCACGCAAGGTCCCTGCTCCAGTTCCCGCTGCAGGCTGCTCCGCACCCCCACCGCCCGGCATCTGCAGAGGACGTGCTGCCGGCCCCGAGCCGAGCCACAGTGCACAAATGGCACCGCACCCCGGTTATTTATTGGTACCTCTCGTCTGGGATTGTAGTAGCCCAGGCTTTGATGATGTTTGGCCGCCGAGAGGTCCCGCGTTCCAGTTAGGGGCCGCAGTGCTGCACACGAGCCTCGTAGAGTCCTTCAAACTTCCGAATGGGCGTGCAGGGTGAGGATGATTGGTCCTCTTGTTTACGCCCAGTGATGTACGTCTCATGCCGTTGTTCATGGGTCGCGCTATTTCGGGCCGCCGGTATACGCAAGGCCCCTGCTGCAGTCGCGGCTGTAGGCCGCTCCGCGTACCCACCTCTCAGTGTTCGCAGCAGCCTCGCTGCCAACTCCGAGCGCAGTCGGATAGTGCCTTGAGTGTTCCGGTGCCTGGATTTTGCCTTTGGGGTCTGATTATGTCCAGATTATTGGGCGGATTTCACGGTGATTTCTAAGCGCCTGCCAGAGCTCTTCTAGGTTGCGGCCACCACGCTCGGCTGCAAGCCACGCCCCCTCTTTTTCCATTTTCTGCTAAAATACTGGAAAAAAGCCTTAAATGAGAATCTGACAGGTTATTTGGATTCTAACATTGAATCCTTCCCAACATCATTTCAGGCCAAAACATTGCACTGAATCAGCCTTAGTGGTTGCTACTGAGGAGATCCGCAGGTTGGTTAGTGAGGGAGGAAGAGTGTCATTGATTCTTTTAGACCTCTAAGCTGCATTTGATATGGTGAACCATGCAGTACTTATCAACTGGCTTGAGAGGGTCGGGATTGGGGGTGCAGCTCTGGCTCTTCTTAGTTCTTTCGTATCTAACAGGGAACAAACTGTGGAGATGAGCAGCTTCAAATCAAACTCTTTCTCGCTTCCCTGTGGGGACCCTCAGGGGTCTTCTTTAACCCCTACGCTCTTCAATATTTACATTACACCCCTGGTGAGACTCATTCAATCATTTGGTCTTTTTGCTATATCTTATGCCGATGATAAGCAAATATTCAAATCTATTCCCTCTGAGGAAGGCGTGGCTGCTAAAACTTTTAACAACTGTCTGGCCCAGAATTTAGTCTGGATGCAGGAAAACTGCATGAAATACAAAGAAAAGACAGGTAGTTTTGTTTTGAAAGAAAACAGCATTCTAGAACGATTCATGGTGGCATGATAACTTTGGCCCACTACCCTCACCCTTTCAGAAGGTGAAAAATCTAGGAATTTCATTTGATGAGCATTTTGATTTCTCGGAACAGATTAACCGTATAACATCCGCTTGCTTCCATATAATCAAGATGCTAAAAAGGGTATTTCCATTTATTCCCCTTGACCTGCAAAAAATGGTTGTGGTAGCTTTGATCCTTTCTAAGATAGATTATTGTAATGCCCTCTATTTAGGAATAAATAAACGGCTCCAATATAAACTTCAATCACTACAAAATGCGGCAGCATTTCTGCTTTTGAGGATCTTCGGTTTTTTTTCGTTACAAAGAAGATCCAAGAATTGCATTGTTTTTAGATCAGAAGGTTAGGCAAATGTTATTTCTATTAAGCGCACAGGCACTCCTGCTAAAAAGTGTAACAGGAGTCTGGGAAAAGAACTGAATATTTATACAAAACATTTGCACTTTTTGTAACAATGGAGTTCAAGATTTGAATCATGTCATCTTCATCTGTCCAGCATTACAATCACGAGGAAGATTTTTAAGTCCTATTTGCCATAATTCCGGAATTGTATCTGCTAAATTAGCACAGTGTTTTATACGATCTCCAAACTGAGGTTATATTTTTATCTTTCTGTTAGCTTTGATGTGCAATTAGTGCTTCTACATTGTAAAATTGTCTTATTCTTATCTACTTTTTCTAATTTTGCATGTGATTTTTTTTATTGTATAATCTTTGTTGAGATGTAAAAACAAAGAAGTATAAAAGAATGGAGAATAGGTTGTGTAACTTATAGCAGAAGCGACACCATGTAGATACTCTATAGCACTAGCTTTGTGGAGCATATGAAGCAAGGATCCAAGAAGATCAAGAGATGAGCAGAATTCACGTGAATGTAGTAGATAACACAAAGCGGACCTCCTCCTTCAGTTACCCTAAAGAACTATCACCTGTAGCTTGTTGGGTGTAGCTTTTCTAGGGGACTGTACCCTAGATGACCATCATGTCAGTTTATGGTGGAAATTCTTGGAAGACCAAAAGGTAGAAGCCTCTGGAACTGAGAAAGGCAGGTGCTCACTTGATTTCACATTACATATGTAGACATCCTCTGGGATTTTGTTCCGGGACAAATTGCCACCTTCACATTCACCAGATCTCCTGCCAGTCTCCCAGGGAACGGGCCCTGTTTCAGGAATATTGTTAGCCGAGCCTAAGGTAAAACAGGAGGAGACCACACCCAGATGACTGAGTAATCCTTTCGTTGGCCACCATATTGCTAGAGCATGGGGCACGACAGGGACTAGTGTTAACCATGCAATATACATTGTTTAGTGTGATCAGAGTAGCAGAAGTATGTAAGGCCTTCAGAGACCCCATAGTAATGTGAATAGTTGAAAACAATTGCTTTGGAAATCCAGCAGAAAATCAATCTTTTAACCCAGAAGCTCACAAGCTCTTCAGTTGTCAGTTGAAGCCTGAGCAAACAAGTAAATAATATCACAAAGAAGACTTTAAGACAGGGAAGCACAGAAGCAATCTCTAGAATTATGCAGTTAGCATGGGGGAGACTACTGGAACCCAAGTTCAGGAAGCAGATTTAACTGGCAAGATTTTTTTTCTTGCCCTTCATTTAATATGTGGCTCCAAAAGAAATCAGAAGGAAGGTATATTTAGCTGTTTGAGTCCTTCCTCTGTGCATGTGCACGGAGGAAGGAGGCCAGTTCACATCTCAAAGTTATGACAAATGGTAACAGGCTAATCAGTCACTCAGATACTGAGTTACAAATAACAATTTCCAATTTTAAGTGCATCTTTCATTTTGTATAGTTCAGTCCAATGCTAATGAAACATTGCATAATAATGGCAATATATGGTAAAGGAAGACATCGATAAACTTTCAACCCAAGCATTACAAGAGTTAAATGCTGTTTTAGCAATAGCTCAAGTTGTATTTATAATTTCATGTTATACCCCTTGCTCGGCTTTGACTTTAATATGTTGGAAGATAACATCTGCATAGCCACCATAAAAGGAATATTAAACGAAAGTTAGAACTTTAAGTCTAGAGACAGACAGAGGCAATCAATCCCTGAAAAAAAAGAGTTATGTGCTCCTTAGAATATCTGGATAATGCAACGTTTTTTCCCTATCTGGCTAAACTATCAGATAAAGGGATGCGTGAGAAAATTATGCGGGTCGGGTTAGGGATCGACTTTGATAGGAGGGGAGGAAAAAGTTACTTCACCTAACTTTTATGAGATTTGGTATCACCAGGCATCAGTGCTGCTTTAGCCATCTTATTTGGAGTGGAATATCTGGATATTGCAGTAGCTATAGCTAGGTATATTGGGCTCATACAAAGGAAGTATTTTATTGTTATATAATGAAATAAGTAATGCAAATGCATTATAACTCGGGATGGCTGCCATGCTGTGTAGTAGTATATTCTGATACCATCGATCATCATGCGTGTCCTTAAAAGTGACAGGTCCCCCTTTTGTTGCCCCCGCCCCTCGCTGTGTCCTTAAAAGTGACATGTGTGTCTGCAAAAGTGACATGTGTGTGTGTCCTTAAAAGTGACGTGTGGCTGCAAAAGTGACAGGTCTGCGAGTCCTTGAAAGTGGCAGCTGCTTGTCCTTAAAAGTGACAGGTCTCAAGCCCGTGGAAATACAAGGATGTTGCACGGGTTTGTGTCAGAGGGTGAGCATGTGTTGAAGTTGGTGTTAGGTTTAAAAGCGGCATATGGTTAGGGTAGTGTAAATTTGGTGACATGACAGTGTACGCAAAACTGCCTGTGTCTAAGAGGGACATGCCAGGGTTTGTTCAAGACATGACAAAAAAAAAAAAAAAAAAAGAGCCGGGCCATGAATGTCACTGCAGGGGGATTTGTGAAAAACGCATGCAGACAGCCCCCCAGCCCTTTGGTGACACAGCTCCTAGGGGTGGTTTAAAAGAAGAGTTTGTGAAAAGTAATTAAGCACAGATGGAACTGCAAAAGGGTCAAACAAGGAAGCATCTTAAAGTCCTGAAATGTAATTAGCCACATATGTATGGTCAAGGGTCAGGCAGCCCTAAAAAGGTGCCAGTCCTGATTAGCAGATGGTTCCGGATAAGATGAACACAAAAGGATGACCCCTAGGACCAACGAAATGACCTTAAGTGCAGATGCTGCTGCCGCCTAAACCCCCCACCCAAAAAAATATGAGACGTCGTGCATGACAGTAGAGGCCGGTGTACAAGATGATCCCAAAGGTAAGCTCTAAGGACCTGGGGTTGGGAAATGAAACCTCAAATCAATGCACTATCACCCATTAGGAACCCACTCCCCAAAGGACGGCTTGTATAATTAGCATACCATTCAAAGTATAAAACCCCACAAGCACGTATCTCAAGAACAAAGCACATACAGAGACCACACTTCTGGAACGTTGTATTGGGGAATTGCCGTGGTACAGACTCAGCCAAGGACTTTAAAGGGAATAATGGATCAGAGCAACTTGTCACAGATTGACGCTGCATGCAACAGTTTAAGGGAGGTATGTAAATAAGGTGCTGGATCAGTGATGCAAGCTTATGTTATTTAATGAGTTGGGGAATGTATTTAAGTGAACAAAGCTGCATTTTAAAAGGGGTTTTGGAGCTATGTAGGGCGTTGTTTATATGGTTTTAAATAATGTTTAAGACATTGTGATATGTTGTTTAATATGAATAATGGGGGCTGTGAAACACGGCTACAATTTTGAATCTTTTAAAAGACGCAAAGCACAATGCATTTAATGTGAACAATGGTGTATTTTTAAAAAGATGCTTAACGCTATGTATGCTGATGTTTACGCTGTCTTAATTAATGTTAAATATGGGTGCTGGTAGGATGCTTAATGTGAATAATGATTAGTGTAAAGTATGTTTGGAATGTTAAGTTTTAACAATGTCTAGAAGCATTTTTACATAGTTACCCACTGCTTTAGAGGCCCCAGAGTCCGCAAAATCAAAACCCGCAAACAATTTAATATAAATAAAAACTGTTTAGGTACTCACCCAAGGGGCGCTGTGTTGATAGTTGTCCAAGACCGATAGGTGTGCAATCCAAAATGCCACAAGGCCACGGAGGTGTTCTGGCAAGCACTGTAGGGTTGCTGGGGCTGTGGAGGGCTCGAGCCCCCCGTAAGTTATAATAAAGACCCCTTAGCCCCCTTACGGCAGGCGCTGCTCAGGGGTCTGGTAAGGGCTGGAGGGTTGCTGGTGGGGTGTGTGGGCCTCGAGGCCCCGTAAGATAAAAATAATTGTCTCTGAGGCCGCTTGTGTTCCATGAGCGCTCTGGGGCGTGTGACAACGACGTGCGATGTCTCGCGGCCCCGTTTAAAAAAATAGAAGGCCCCCCACCCCGGAGTCCGCTCTGATCCATACAGAGCTGCGGAGTCTGTGAGGCCTGGGGTGAGTGTCCAACTGCTCCTAGGGGAGGCGTGCACAAGGCCCGGCTTGTTTTAAAAAATTGAAGCCCCGGAGCCCGCAGGGCGCCATGCGAAGTGCCGGGGGTAGGCCATGGCTGGGGACACACCTGGGGGCGATGGCACAAGGCCGCCACTGTTTTAAAACGAAAGACCCCGGAGTCCCCCTCTGCTCCATACAGAGCTCTGGGGGTTTGTGAGGCATGGGATGGGTGATCATGTGGCTCCTTGGGGGTCGCGGGCGCGAGGCCTCCGTTGTTTTTTAAATTTAAGCCCCCGGAGCCCGCTGTGCTCCATGCGGAGCTCCGGGGTAAGTGTGTGCCTGTTTGGGGCTCCGACGGCGCCTTGGAGGCGTGGGCGCTGCGACACAGTTTTTTTAAATATTGAATCCCCTAGAGCACGCTTGGGTACGGCGTTGCTCTGGGGGGTTTTTGTGCAGGCGTGGTGGGGGTATCAGAGGCATCAGGGGGGCCAATGGGCAGTGCGGGGCGCGAGGCCCCGAAGTATACAAAACATAACCCACCCAGTGCTCGCGGCCCACCAGGCAAAAATGAATAAATAAGTGCCCCAGAGCCGTCTTAACAAGGGCCCGGCTCTGGGTCTGGTGAGGCGGTGGGGGGCGCTTCATGAGCCCCATCCACGGGGATCCCATTGGAGGCGGCGGTGTCATGGCAGACGGGAGTTCCTTCGAGGCATTTGCGAGGGTCCTCCGCGACGTCCGGGGTGTCCCCTGTGATGACATCACGGAGGGGCGGCCTCGGCCTTCGCAAACGCCTGGTGGAAGCTACCGTGACACCCCCATCCCCCCTCCCTTCCCATCCCAGGGCGTTTACAGATAGTTTTTTTATTTAATTGCGTTTTTATATAGCGCGGACTTTACCCGTAGGTGTCAGAGCGCTTCACAGTATGAACAGTGATGACACATGAGAAGATAAATTACTAGTGAGCATGTTACAAAAGCAAACGTTATGTTACATGAGGCAATAGTGACAAATGTGCAAGTATCACGAGCAAACAATATACACGCCGGAGCTGCTGCTTATTTAGCTTATGCAACTAGCAGCCAGTGACAAAGCCTATAGGCTGACCTTATGCAATTAACAACCATTGACAAAGCCAATAGGCCTACCTTATGCAACTAACAGCCTGTGACAAAGCCAATAGTCCTGACAATGTTACTTGTTGTATCATATAGCAGGACACACGGTCAGAAACAGTACTTGCAAAAAATAAATAAATAAATGAATATATATATATATATATATATATATATATATATATATATATTTTAAAAACATGAATGGCCGCCCATAGCTTAGGGGTTATTTATTATAAATGCATCAGATACCCTGATTATTGTTTCCGCTGCTTCAAGGTTAAAATGAAATAAATAAATAAATGTCTGGGGTAACTACGGTGATTAATACTCATTTTAGAGAGGGTTATATCATTTTATCTAGTGTAAAGAATGTGTACAATACCATAAATGCGCAGGTTTTGTTTTCAATTTTGATTTTTATGCTTTTCCCAAACTTTAACCAGCCCCTTTTAGCTAAGGGTCTGACCTGTCATGCCTACAGTTTGTACACCCCTAAACATTGGAACATATTCCTAGATGTTTTACATATACCAGGTGTAAGGATGCGTGTCTCTATGCGATGTGTATTTTGGGTTTTCTAAGCTGCATGTAACTGTAATATCCTGCTTATGAGGTGTGGTTTTAAAACAGCCGTTTTTATATTCAACCCAGATGCAGGATCTGCCAGAATTAATCCTCACAGACGAGGAAATGCACGCCCTACAGACAGGTATATGTATTTAGAGATGTCTACTTCGGAGTAGTTTCTTACACCTGTGTCTTAGACTCTCTGCTTTTCCAATGGTATTTCTCATGTATGTGTGTTTTTATAGGTCTGGATCCCGAACTACAAAAGATTCTTGAGGATGCACATCGACGCGGGTGGTCTCAAGACAAGAATGTGCTGGGTAACCCTGTACTTACAGGTAAATCAGAAAAAATAAATAAAAATAAAGGCCCTCATTCTTTCAAAGGCCTAAGACTTGGGAAAACACAAACGTGAACTATAGGAACACTCCACAGCGGAGCATGCTGTGGACGGTTTATACTACAAATATGCTTATTTTTTTCCCTTTACAGGGTCCCCTGATGTCGTGTTTGTGCAAGACGTCGCGGCACCCAAAAGAAAGGCCGGGGGAAAGAAAAGCCGCCGCATCTAAAGACGGACCCGTGACAAAGAAAGGAGTTGGGAAAAACCATATAAAAGGTGTGTTTTTACAAAAAAAAAAAAAAAAAAGGCCCTCATTCTTTCAAAGGCCTAAGACTTGTGAAAACACAAACGTGAACTATAGGAACACTCCACAGCGGAGCATGCTGTGGCCGGTTTATACTACAAATATGCTTATTTTTTTCCCTTTACAGGGTCCCCTGATGTCGTGTTTGTGCAAGAGACGTCGCAGCACCCAAAAGAAAGGTCGGGGAAAAGAAAATCCGCCGCATCTAAAGAAGGACCCGTGACAAAGAAAGGAGTTGGGAAAAGCCATATAAAAGGTGTGTTTTTACTAAAAAAAAAGTGTGGAAAACGATCTCTCGGGGTTGTATTCTCTCAAACAATGGGGGCCACCGGCATGTAGTACCCGGTGTACTACGATGGGTAGGGTAAACATCTTATACGGGATCCTTATTGTTCTAATATATATTTTTTATGTTACATTCTAGGAGCCGTTCAAAAGAACAGTGGTGAAGATGCGTATAAGGCTGAGAGGTCAACAAAAACGCTGGCTGATATAACAAAGACTGTCCTGAACACCCCGCCTGCGGCAAAAGGTGTGAGTAGGCGTGTACGCCAGAATAAGATCTACACATACTACACAAACATACGGAAGAGAACCGACGCATCCGTTATGTATCTGAACCCTCTCAAGCCCTCAAAAGGGAACCCCCTCTCAAGCAAACCGGCTCTTAAGAAGAAACAGTCGAACTCAGTAACCCAGGCAGGTCCTTTAAACCTCAAGAAGAAGTCGCAGGTCATGGAGTCCCTAGCAGACCCTTTAGACCTCAGCAAGAAACCTCTGGCCCCCGAACCCCTAAAGACTCCATTAGATCTCTCATTAAAAAATGTTGTTAAGCAGGTAAATGAACCAGATACACCCGAACTCTCTAAGGAACCATCGTTTGTAACGACACCTGCAGAAGCCCTTTTACAACCCCTAACCCCTAAAGTCAACCGGCTCTCAAGAAAATATCTTAAGAATAAACAAGGGGTCCAGGCGTTACATGTAGAAGCATCGGAAGGGTCCTTAGTCAATCCTGTTACACCGCAGCACCCATCCCACCCTCTGAAGACCTCTATAGCTTCAAAAATAAAACGGGTGGCGCCTGTAGAGGAATGCCCCATAACCCAAACCCTGGAACCATCTGTAGTAGCGCCTTCTGAGTTTAGGGACAATGTGTCTGACAAGGGGCAGCCTTTAGGAGCCCCTTATACCGGCAGCATGGGGTGCCCCGTGACAATGACATCCTCTGTAGACACATTTGTTAGACCGTCAGAAGCAGCGTCCGGGGGGCTCTCTAACACAGACACCGGGGTTTTGCAGCCAACATTTACACATACGCCAGACAACCTCACGGCCACTGTCTTAGACGGTAGCACCCTTGATTATTACGACAGGCATTTACACTCACCGTGCCCCATGTCACCTGCAACCCCGGAGGGTGCATACGACCCAACAAGCCCCTCGGGGTGTGTAAACCCTGTATCCCCCCCAACTATATACACCCATAGCAGTACGGGTTGCAGTACGGGTTGGGATGATTGGTCAAATCAGAGTATGGAGGTGTCATATAGCGAGGTCCCTTCACCCAATGCTCCAGGATGCTCGCACTGGGATCCTGTTTCTATGATACCCCCAGGACCTCAGTTACAGATGGTTGTTGGGGATGCAGTCAGTAGAGAAGACCCTGGTTTGTTAAAGGTTGTTATACAACCAATCACGGTATTCAGCCCTCACCCCCCAAAATATGACTCTATAAACCCTAAACCGGTACTAGACGCGCATGTAAAGGATATACAAATGGCGGTCAGGAAGTTAAAACGCCAAGCGAACACCGCAACCTTAAAATTGGGGTTGGGTGGTAGTGGTGCCAGGGTCATGGTGGAGGCTCAGCAGAAAATACTGCAAAGGGTTGACCTCTGTAAAAGGGTAATCCTCCAAACGTGTCAGGAAGCGGGATCGGACATATTGCGTATACAGACGTGACTAGGTCAGCTACACACCCTGAAGAATGTCAGGGCCTCTGGTTTTAATAAAAGAACCCTCACATCAAAATACCTCGGTAAAGTACAAACACTCCTGACAAAGTCCCTACACTTCTTACGGCTACTCAGGCGTAAAAAGTACATAGAACACCGTCACACCGTTTCACAAGCTACGCCTAAACAACAACCAACACTCCGTCATAAGGAAGGCATAGATGACCCTCGGGGTGGGTCTGTAACAGAGGACGCCTTGAGTCCAGAGCCCCTAGGCACAGCCCAGACTGTTCAAATAGGAGGGGGTCGGCTACCTCGAAAAGCATGGACCCGTAAAAAACAAAAATGGGCTAATAGCGCTAAGCAGCGACGGCTTTTAATAAGTAAACTGAAGAAAGCCAGAATATGTGCTACAAGGGTGGTTAAAAGGGCCCCTAAGCCCATACTGGACCAGAATCCCCAATACGATACAGCAACAAGCTCCCCAGCAAGTCAAATACCTCAAGCTGAGGATTCAGAGGTAGTATATTTAGAGAGCGTTAGAAGCTACAGGCGTGATGTAGAGAGATTTAATGCCGTCGAGCACTACGAGGAGTTTAGGTTTGCTAACCTTCACCAGATAAGGTCCTCCGATCAGGGTGTTTTAGCTATACACCAGGCGGTGCAAACGCTCATAGAAAGGTTGTTATGCGCTGTGGGTCCTAATGATTTTTTCCAACTACGTTTCCAGGGACAAGGTTTTGACAGTCCTTTGTTCACCAAAAAGAGGTCCCGAGATGTGTTTGACGCTGTGGAATTTTTAGAAAATCTTTCGAGGCTTTTACAGAGTAAGACTGAACTAGTCGCCTATGGCACTTTCCGCGTCATAGCCCTCATTGTCCGGGGGCGTGAGGGGGGTGTTTCCAGACCTTTAAAGAGCGTGCTATACAGTAAGATAATTGGTAAGAAACAACGTTGGCTGCTCGACTTTAACAACGATACAAACACGTGTCTGGCGGCCAGCATCGTAGGCCTACTGTTGGGTCGCAACACCACCGACGCGGTCATCATGTCTAGAGCGGCTGAAGCCCATGAGGTTCTTGAAATACCTCCCGACCGCATGGTCGGCTTTGGCGATATAGGTCTGAAGTATCTTGAATGAGAAACAGGATACAGAGTAGATGAAAAGTAGAAGATTTATTACAGCAAGGAAGATCCCATCCAACCGCCAGCTATCAGTCTTCAACTGGAGGTTTTCCAGAACCTTGTCAGCTCAACAGTCCATGACATCAGCTAGTGATGACATGGGAATGCTAACACTCTAATACCCCTCAACATGAGATGCCACACATCTCCCTTCCCCAAATACAGAAAACAACATTGTATAGAAAATAATGAATACAAAGAAGTAAAGAAGATTAAATGAAGTCTGCCAAATAACTTGGCTTCATAACCACCCTGTTGGATTTTCTACGACAGTCCAATTTCTCACCCACTCCATCACCACTGTGTGAAGAATCGTTATCATTCCTCTTTGGATCGGTATCCACACCACGTTCCAACTTTCCCCTACACACAACAACCCTGTTCAAGTTCCAAATGCGATGATCTTGAGTTTGGATTGCATTATTAAATATTTTAGTCACCTTGATAGGCTTCATGTACTTGGACATAGAGCTGCCTAGAACACCAGGACGTTTAATCATGACCCAATCTCCCACATGTACTACAGTCTTCCTTACAGCATGTTTCCTATCAAAGTATTCCTTCCTCATTCTCCCTTTTTCTTCCTCAACTCTCACCATCTTTTCTCCATCACATTCCTTTTCTTTTCCTTTTAGCAACTCATACTTATTAACCCAAAATGGTTCAACACACGTGTTCGGAAGTCTACCCCGAAACAGTAAGAAAGGAGTTTTCCCTGTAGTTGTGTGTGGAGCTAGTCTATATTCCTCAATTTTCGCAATGACCTCTTTTTTCCAATCAATACCAACACTTTTTGCTAAGGCAATAGTCTCCTTGATCACTTTGTTAAACCTTTCTACCATCCCATTGGTTTCTGGGTGATAGAGAGCAGAGGTTTTGTGTACAATTCCCTTGGAAGACAAGAACTGTTCCATTTCTCTTGAAACTAACTGAACCCCATTATCCGATAAAATAGAAATGGGCAAACCTTCCCTGGCAAATAAAGACTTCAAACACTCAATAACATTTCCAGTGTTGACAGATGTCAAGAAGAATATCTCAGGCCACCTAGAAAACATGTCTATGACCACTAGTAGATATGTTAGAGATTCTTTCCCATGAATGGGACCCACTATATCCAAAGCAATTTCCTGCCAAGGTCCACTTGGACGTTTCCTTAAGACCATGGGTTGTTCATGCGTACACTTGGATTTGTCGCTGATGGCACACGACACACAATCTCTAATAACACGCTCAACCATTCTGTCCATACCTGGCCACCAATAAGACATGCGTAGCCTTTCTTTGCACTTAGTTAAACCTGAATGTGCCACATGTACTGAGTCTACCAATTCCTTTCTTAGAGTAGTAGGAGGAATCAGTCTTGTTCCCCTAAACAAGAAATCATTGTCAACCGACAATTCATTTCGTACACCCCAAAAACACTTCACATTCTCTGATACATCTTTGTTGGAGCACCACCCTGCCTTTAACAAGGACATAACTTCACACAATGTTGAGTCCTTCCGGATTTCATCTAACCACCTATCTTCCGATATAATAACCTGATCCACAACACAAACAATTTCATCATCCTCTTCGTAGTCAGGACTATACTCATGCAAACTGACAGAGGGCACCAAACGCGATAGAACATCCGCTACACCGTTTTCAATACCCGGAATATACTTGATCATGAAATTATACTCCTGCAGGCCAATCACCCACTTGGTAATCCTACCAGATATTAAATCCAAACCTTTTTTACTGAAAATCTCCACTAAAGGCTTATGATCCGTATGGACCTCAAAGTCTACACCCCACAGAAACTTTTTGAGTTTTTTTACCGCCCAAAACACAGCTAACGCTTCCCTCTCAACAACCGAATACCTAGTCTCTGGATCTCTAAGACTTCTGGACAGAAACATAATGGTTTTCATGCCATTACCACCACTCTGCTTCAAAACTGCTCCCAACCCCTTCTCACTCGCATCTGTCACCAAAATGGATTTACCAGAAGGATCAAAACTCTTCAAAGAAGGAGCTAGTCCTAGTTTTCCTTTCATAGCCACAAATTCATCCTCACATTTCTCAGTCCACACATACTCCTCACCCTTTCGTAATAACCTTCTCATATTCACAGTTGCTAAAGCAAACCCCTTGATAAATTTGGCATAATATTCAATCATCCCTAAAATTTCATAAGGTCGGACTTATTGGTAGGAGAACACATTTTCGTGATGGTTTCAACCAACTCGGACTTGGGCTTTACACCATCTCCTGAGATGCTACGACCCAGATAATTGATGGTGTTAGATCTAAATGAGCATTTTTCCACTTTGATAGTGAGGTTGTGCTTACTCAAAGCCTTTAACACAGATCTCAATCTAATGTCATGTTCCCTATCGTCTTTTGCAAAAACCAATATATCGTCCTGGTAGACACACACTCCAGGAAGGTCCTTTAACACTCTTTCCATTACTCTTTGGAATACAGAGGAGGCAGATACCAAGCCAAAAGGCATTCTTCTAAATCTAAATGTACCAAATGGAGTAATGAACGAGGTACAATCTCGAGACGACTCATCAAGTTCAATTTGATGATACGCCGAGGTCAAATCTAACGTGCTGAAAATTTTTGCTCCATCAAGTAATGTTAACAACTCTGTAATGTTAGGCAATGGGTATCTGTCCACCACAACACTCTTGTTCAGTTGTCTTAAATCAATGCACAAACGCAAATTACCATTTGGTTTGCGAGCTGCGACAACCGGAGCAAGCCATTCCGATCCTTCTACCTCCTCAATGATCCCACCACTGCTTAGTTTTTCTATTTCCTTTTTCATGTCATCTTTAACTGAAAGTGGAACACTCCTCACCTTACACTGTATAGGAATTGCATCAGCTTTTAATTGTATCTTGTGTCTATACCCCTCGAGACATCCCAAGGTATCCCTAAATACCTTTGGAAATTCAGATTTAAGCATAAGAGCATACGTTTCATTGGCATTCTTATCAACAGAATGAATCCTCTCCCTCAATTGTATCGGAAAATCTGCATTTGGATCAAGAAACACTCCTAAATCCCCTTGATGCAGCCAACTAATGATGCTGTCTCCACGCTTTGAAACATAGATTTTCCCATTAATCAACCGATCTTTATATTCTATTAGACCATTGAAATACCCATGTAACTTTATTGGTTCTCCCCCATAAGCTAACGGTATAATGTCTGGTTTGATGAGAGTAATCTTTCCCTTAAGTTTGGTTATATAAAAATCATTAGATACTATGGTGATCTTGGCACCGGAATCAAATAGTACCTTGGTACTTTCTCCCTCCACCATAATTTCATCATATGGTCCTGTTTTTTTACTAGTTTTTTCCTCGACTTGTACTACAATTTGTCCACAAATTGAGTTCTCAGAATCATCCTCTTGATAAATTTCCACCTCTTTGACCTTTGTCTTGAGTTTAGTTTTACAAAAGGCAGTGAAATGCCCCTTTAATTTACACTTAGAACATGTTTGACTGAGAGCTGGACATTTCCTATCATTAGCCAAATGATCCATTTTACCGCATCTATAGCACTTCCTTTCCATCCCCACTTTGTCTGATTGTGTTTTAGTATTTTGGTCACCTTTTTCTGTTTTAATCTTTACCACCTCAACCTTTGACCCTTTTTCAGCATCTTTCTTTATCACCGCAACACATTTTAAAGAGTGTTCAATGCGTTTTGCAACATTTAACACCTCATCTAGGGACGGTTCATCCCTCAACCATAACTCTTCTCTAACTTTTTCCATGTTGCACCCAAACATGAATTGATCTCTGATGCGTTCATCAGTTAAATTATCAAACTTGCAAGAAGAAGCAAGCTTCCTTAACTGAGTTATATAATCTTCAATTGACTCGTCGGTGGATTGCATTCTCTTTGCAAATTGATACCTTTCCAGGATAGTGCTAACTTTTGGCAAATAATGCTTATCCAGCTTCTTAATACAAATGTCATAATCATTTAAGCCTCTAGCTTCTTCAGCCGATAGATCTGGCAAGTTGTCAAACACATCTTGGCCTTCCGAACCTAAACAATGAAGTAATAAGGCCGACCGTCTTTCAGCACTTAATGACGGACCACATACCCTAGCATACCTTTCAAATACCACCTTCCATTTTTTCCATTTGATTGGAGGGGCACCAGGACATGATAAGAAGAAAGGTGCTGCAGTAACATTCTGCATGGCTGGATAGCTAATGTGTTAAATATCAAGTAATTAATTAAATTAATAATTAATGTAATGGCCAGCGTTATAGTGATAGAGACCCTGATCTAAGTTAACTCAGCATGTTAACTTTTTTTTTTTTTTTTTTTTTTAAAACAAGTACTAACAAATTCGTTCCCTTGCTTTTTTTTTTTTTAAATTAACTCTCGACCTTTTTTTTTTCCTTAAAAACTATACATGCACACCAACAGTATTACTTACTACGGACTTATTGATGCAAATCACAAGTATTATATGGCAAAACCACAGTCTCGGACACAAACAGATGAATATGTAAAAAAACTTAGTTGCTAAGCAACCAGCAACAAAATGGCTACCACGCACATCCAAAGTAACGTGATGCGCGATGACGCACTACAGGATGCCAGAGAAGTCAAACTCCGACTCAGCGCGATGAAGAATACATGTTCCAAAGTTCTTCGGAGAATCCTGTAACGTCAATCACCGAATGAGCGCGATGAAGGTTAACCATGGAATGCCAGGAGCAGCTCACAGAAAGAAGAACTCCAACTTCAGGATGAAAGTTCTATTTCCAGGTATGCCGAACCGAGTCCGTTGCAACGTAAATGTTTGTCTTTGAATGTTAGAGATTGAAGTCGATTACTCTGTTGTAGAAATTATATATTTCTGATCTGAATCTCGATACCGGTTACAATGCCGATGAAAGTGTTGTACACGGCACACCACCAGTTCAGAAATTACGGAGCCGATGTGTATGGCGCTGAGAAAACCAAAAGTCTCGCCGCAAGTGCACCAGGCTTCACGATATAACTGCAGACAGATAAAGATGCGGGTGCACCAGGCTTCACGTTGTAACTGTAGACAGATAGAGATGCGAGTGTACCAGGCTTCACGTTGTGATCACAGGCAGTTAGAGATTCCATACAGCCAGACGATCTCTGTGGCACACCACTTCTCAAACGGAAGACAATCCGGGTGCACGCATCCAGTATAATCCAATATTCAAATTTAATGGAGACTGATGTGGCTTCCTTTTTTTTAAAATTCAGAGGAAAAGAGACCATTTAATAGCTTGACTCCCGTGTTGAGATCTTCCTGTTCCAATGCCGACTACGCCAATGAAGTATCTTGAATGAGAAACAGGATACAGAGTAGATGAAAAGTAGAAGATTTATTACAGCAAGGAAGATCCCATCCAACCGCCAGCTATCAGTCTTCAACTGGAGGTTTTCCAGAACCTTGTCAGCTCAACAGTCCATGACATCAGCTAGTGATGACATGGGAATGCTAACACTCTAATACCCCTCAACATGAGATGCCACAAGGTCTTTTTGAGAACTATTTCGCTGTGACGGTGAAAGTTCTTTATCACAATGGCTCTTGGAAGTACTTTACAACTGGCAGCCCGGTGAGGAACAAGACCGTATATGTGCTTCACCACGAAAATCACTTTTACGGGATCTTAAACCTTAAAGGTTTTCTGGGTGTCAAGTATGTGTGCACCCATTGCGACCATATATACAGCACTAAGGACCGTCATCAGTGTGAAATGCACTGTAAGATGTGCCAGAGGGATGGTTGCTTCGTAGATACCGCCCTGAAGGTGAGGTGTCGCACCTGTAAGCTGTTTTGTCGCTCTCAAGACTGTTTGACCATCCACAAGAAAGCTGTTAAATGCACCCCTAAAATGGATTGTTTTGAGTGTGGTCGGTATGTGGCATCTGATCACAAATGCAAAGGTATGAAATGCCCCCGATGCCATACGTCTTATGCGGCGGGTACCAACCATCGTTGCTACATGGTTAAAGGCCAGCCCCAGACCAAAACCGAAGCCTACATAGTGTTTGATATAGAGTGCACACAGGAGACGGGTGTACACCAACCTAACTATATTTACGCACACCATCTAACTTCCGACGACAGCTGGGAGTTTGAAGGCCGAACGTGCGTTGGTGATTTCCTTAACACTTTCATTCAAACCAAATTCAAAGGGTATACTATGCTGGCCCACAACTCAAAAGCCTACGACTCATTCTTTATTTTACAAAATATGATTCGTGAAAAGGTGCAAGTAGAACTCATTACTCAGGGTTCAAAGCTGATGTTGTTAACAGTCGGACATTTACAAATAAGGTTTATAGACACTCTGAATTTCCTACCCATGAAATTGAGTAAGCTGCCAAAAGCCTTTGGTTTCCCAGGGTGTAAGGGTTATTTTCCACACTTTTTTAACACATGGGCGAACCAGAATTATGTGGGGCCCATGCCATCTCCTGACAGTTACGGGGTTCAATATATGATGCCAGCCGAGAAAGAGAGCTTTCTACAATGGTACTCTGAAAACCGTGAAAAAGAGTTTCATTTTCAAACAGAGTTGAAAGCTTATTGTCAGGCTGATGTAATGATCCTGCGCCAAGCGTGTAACCTCTTCAGAGACGCTGTGGTGGTGATGACTAAGAAAGTCAGAATGCTGAAGCCTAAGAAACCTCAAATGACAAAGAAAAGTCGGGTCTTGAAACCGAAGATGGCTCCAATGATAAAAGAGGTCGCATACATAGACCCTTTTCAAAACATCACTTTGGCATCCATGTGTATGTCCATCTACAAACACATGTTTTTAAGACCTCAAAGTATCGCTCTAGTGCCGCCAGACCTCTATAACGGTAAACAGAAACGTTATTCAACCCCCTCGATCCGGTGGCTCATGTACATCTCTGAGAAGGAAGACGTACATATTCAACACGCCCTGCAGGGTGGTGAATACCGGGTGGGGCCCTCTTACCTGGACGGGTACGCTGTAATTAACGGGGTGGCGACGGCCTTTGAATACAACGGCTGTTTTTACCACGGCTGCCCTCAGTGTTACAAGCCCCACGAGTTTAACAAACTTCTGGGTGCCAAATTTGAGCACTTACACAGACGTACTCTGCTGAAGGCCCAGTATGTTGAAAAATGTGGCTTTGCTATGAGGGTTCTATGGGAGCACGAGTGGTTAGAGATGTTAACAACCGACACCGAGCTCATCTCTTACCTTCAGAGTCATGATTTACCAGAACCCTTGGAACCCCGCGATGCCTTATTCGGAGGCCGTACAAACGCCATACAACTGTACAGGGCCACGGATGAGGGTGAGAAAATACACTACTATGATTTTACCAGCCTGTACCCCTTTGTAAACAAAATGAAGGTATACCCCTTAGGACATCCTACCATCATATATAGAGACTTTAAGCCCCTTTCGGAATACTTTGGGTCAGTTAAATGTGAAATCTATCCGCCAAGGCGGCTTTACTTTCCAGTGTTACCCTACAGAGTCGATGGTAAGCTGCTGTTCCCCCTATGTCGAACATGCGCATTGCTTAAAGAGACCGGTGGTTGCAGGCACACCGATGAGCAAAGGATGCTCACAGGGACCTGGTGCAGTATCGAGGTCGAAGTGGCGCTAGAGAAAGGTTACAGGCTCGGAAGGATACACGAGGTGTGGCATTTTAAGAGGACTACGACCCAGCTCTTTGCCCCGTACATTAATCTGTTTCTCAGAGACAAACAGGAGGCCTCAGGGTATCCCGAATGGTGTACTAGTCAGGATGCAAAGCAGAAATACATCGATGACTACTATGCTCACGAGGGTATACATTTACGCCCCCATATGATAGAGGTCAACCCGGCCCGTCGCCAGTTAGCTAAACTCTGCCTCAACTCCTTATGGGGAAAATTCGCACAGCGTACAAACCTATCAAATACGACCTTAATAACAGATCCGGACGAGCTGTTTAAGTACCTATTTGCCCCCTGTTATGAGGTGTCCAGCTGCAATTTTATCGATGACGAGACAGCGGCAGTGTGTTGGAAATACACAAAAGCATACCCCACAACGTGTAACAACATAAATATCTTCATAGCCTGTTTCACTACAGCCCACGCCCGTCTAGAGCTCTACAGGGTTATGGATAAACTCCAGGACCGCTGTCTGTATCATGATACCGACTCGGTGATTTTTCTGAGTAAACAAGGGGATGAAGACCCTCCTCTTGGGGATTATCTGGGTGATTTGACCAGCGAGCTCGATAAGGGTGAGCATATAATAGAATACGTATCGTCAGGACCTAAGACCTACACCTACCGCACAAACATGAATAAAGTGTGTATGAAGGTCAAAGGTATAACCTTAAATGTCAGCAACACCCTAAAAATCAATTTTGACAGTCTAAAGAATCTGGTGCACGAATACGCTGCATCAGCCGATTGTGAAACTGCTAAGACCATAGTTGTGAACCAACCATGCATAGTCAGATCCAAAAAGAAATGGGAAATTACGACGCAGCCCTTACATAAAACCCTGCGCGTTGTTTTTGATAAAAGGATCCTGACCGCGGACTATAAAACAATCCCTTATGGTTATTAGAGCCATTAGAGAGACACCCCCATACCATGGACACCCGTTTGCAACATCCCTTCTCCTGCGTGTTAGCAGGCCCCTCAAACTGTGGTAAGAGCTATTTTATAAAAAAGCTCTTAGAAAATGCGCCCTCTGTTTTATCCCAAACCCCTAATAACATTGTGTGGCTATATTCCTGCTGGCAGCCTCTTTATACAGCCCTGTCCCGTTGTTTCCCACATATCCGTTTTATAGAGGGTATACCAGATAATCTCAACGATGATGAGCTACTGCCGCCGTCCCATATAAACATGATCATTGTCGATGACCTTATGCGTGAAGGGGGTGATCATCCGGAGTTAGAGAGAGCTTTTACGCAATATTCACATCATCGCAATCTAAGCATATGCTACATTGTACAGAACTTGTTTTACAAGGGCAAGAACAGTCGGTCTATAGCTCTCAACGCTTCATACCTTGTTTTATTTAAAAACCCCCGGGACAAACAACAAATAGCAGTCATAGCTAAACAGATGTACCCCGGAAACACACACTTCTTCATGGAGGCCTTTAGCGACGCTACGGCAAAACCCCATGGCTATCTGCTGGTCGATTTAAAAAATGAAACTCTAGAAGACTATAGACTGAGGGCTGATATTTTTCCCCCCGAGCTACCAGTCGCCTACACTCCAAAGACCAGACCACGGCCCCATAAAAAGAAGCTTTGACGTGTTTTAGAGACATTTACACACGGACCTTTATAATATAAGGTGGTGACCATGTCTGCCCGGCTACGCCGCAATCTAGCTCTCCTGAAACTGCTTGTTACAGCCAGTCCTCAACACAGAAAAGCCATCCTGTGCGCTGCTTCTGACGACTTAGTGGCTGCCATTTCAGAAATAGCCCTAAACACCCTAAAAGGCAACGTCCCTATATCAGGGAGTCAGTTACAGGTGCTGAAGAAGAAGAGGAGTCTTATCAAGAAGCTCAGTAATAAAAGGGCCTCACTCATTACAAAGAAGAAACTGGTGAAACAATCTGGGGGTTTTATAGGTAACCTGCTGGGGATTGCTATACCGGTAATTACAAGCCTCCTCTCGGGACAGTAATGGAGCATGCCACAAAGATGTATTTGGTTCCTAAACAGCAAATGGACCACCTGGGTTCTTCCACAGACAACGCGTGGGATATACGCAGAAATGAGACTCTGCGCCTGGATGCTGAAATTAAAGACATTTTGAACCGCACTGATCTAAACCCCTATGACAAGGCAAACCTTTACACCAGCACCCTTAAAAACTTTTTAAGTTACTACAACCAGTGGAATACTGAGAAAAACAAGCTGACTCTATATACCCCGGACTCTGAACAACCTGCAGCCCCTGCGAATACCCCTCAACCCCTACAACCACCGCCGGACCTTGCGTCAGCCCCAGATCCCTTTGTTGATGAACTCTTAAAAAATATAAGTCAAAGACATAGAGGTGCAGCGCAAATGCTAATGAGTAAACTGGCAACTTCTAAAGACCTCGCATCCTGGAATGAACGAGGCGAATTTCTCTACAAGGGACAGCCGGTTGTAGGTTCGCACATGTACGACCTGGTTAAAGGGCTCACGCACCCGAAAATGCTAACGTCTCAAAATGCACCGCGTGGTTGGGATCATTATCTGCGAGCCGCTGCTGAACTCAACATCCCTTCTACGCTCATTGGTAATAACGATCATCGCCGTATGTTTGAAAGTTTAAAGACAACCCTCCCACCATCGCCACCCGCCTATGAAGGCCTACGGATATCTCCCTCTTGGACTACCCCTATGACACCATCTACACGGCGAAAAAAGCCTTTGTCCATACCCCGTACATGGATTCATCCATAATTTTTAAATGTACCTATTATGTGTATAAGCGTGTCTGATTTTCTTCATATATTTCTTCAGCAAAGTTTGTCAGTGTAATGCACAACTTACATACAGGCTTGTAATAAACACTTTTATAGCTTTACAACCGTCTCAAGCGTCTTTTTAAACCTTTTTTAAAAATAAAAAATAAAATATGATGCATGAATAAGCAGTGAAATACAAAGTCTGAATGCTTGCTTTTTAAAAACACTGTCTTTTATTGTAGACGTTCATCATTAAGCACATACAAGTTATAAACCCTTACAATTTTGACAAGCTACATATTCGGTTCTAGCAGGTCTGACCGAGGCCCTTGTGTTTTCTTTTACATATTTCGTAACTAGACTATCGTTGTTAACAAGGTCCCTCGAGTATAGATTCAAGAAATTTCTAAATGAAATACCCTCTGACATTTTACTGATAAAATAAATACAGTGTTCACCGCATGTCATGGCTACCGAATCCTGGACCCTCAGTTTATTAAACACCACTCGCTCCGCAACTTTTTTCACAAACTTGAATATGGGCTGTGTATATATACGGTGTTCAGGGAACTCTGCTGTACTGTCAAACACGGTAACCGTGTCGCTATCTATAAACACGGCGGCCCAATGTGTTCCACTCTTGTAATGCGGATCGGTGTTAAAGACCAGGGTGCATGGTCTTTCTGAGCCTATTTCAGCCGGTAGCCCATCGCTAGGGAAAACACCTAAAAAGTATTTCCGAGCGTATTTATGCCGACTTAGGAAGTCCCGTATCTGCACAGTGTCCATTTCACAACTGTTTTAAAGATAGTCAAACAAAATCTGTCTGGCGTGGTTGATCTGGATGAGGCTGTCGAACACTGAGAATACGATCATGTTCACATTCGCAGGTAGAGGGTTAGTAAATCGTATTTCAGCTTTTAGATTCCCATTTTTGACCAGGTTGTAGTGACCACCATCTTCCATGTCGGGTGTCAGGTCGAATGCGAACAGAGTGTATCCGGTCCCATAGCCTTCACGTGACACGGCTACACCGCAGTCCCTTAGATGTTTCCCTGTTATTGAAACCAAACCCTGATATTCCCGTATATAGTTGGAGGTTATAAAACTGGGTGTGTAGGGTTTTGCAGGAATCACATTGCCCTCATGGACCAGCGCGGCGTAGTTGATGCTGTAGTGTTTAAAATTGAAAGGGTTTGAGGCATAGGTGCAGCTAAAAGCTGTATTGTCCACGAATCCGATGATGATGAGTTTGGGAAGTTGCCCCAGAAATAAATTCTGCTGTTGGGTTAAGCGAGTCCCTGCTGGAATACTAAACACCTTCAAACCCACTCTTTCAACAGCGTACTTGGCGTTCGATATTTGTAAAGCGTCGGCGTGCGCTAACCTGACACTAGGTGACACTTTCACTCTCTTTACAAACAGGCTCGCTGATAGTATGTCCAGTTTGTACTGTTCCGCATCACCACTGATGAGGCAGAATGAGTCCTTGTTGCGAGTGAGTTTGATCTTAAGATCAATTCCGTTGATGAGCAGTTTATCTTGGAAGAAGAGGTCTGAATGTATGCGCCCCAGGAGGTCAAAGGGGCGACTGCCGGCTGCAAACCCCGCCCGTTTTACAAAACCCCTATTGGCACCGTCCAGAGCCGTGACTTCGAACTGTGCGTGTGTATCCCTGTAGAAGAGCCCAGTTGAAAGCTGCGTGTCAAGGGCGTCGCTGCTGTAATTTAGAATGCTCTCGAGGTAGGCTCTGTAGGCGTACATGTTATCGTTCTGTGTGATGATTCGATCGCCCAGGGTGATGTCCACCTGGTTAAACATGGTCGCTAGGGGATAAGCGATCGTCGCCACTCTAGCGGCTGCTGCTATGTCGGACCCATCCGCTTTTACGATTTTACACACAAGATGCAACAGTGTGTTGTTGAGATCCAAATACATATCCGTGGACCCCGACACACAAAACTCTATAGGGGCCAGAGGTGTCAATGCTGCTAAAGGTGATACCTCCATGAAGAAGCTGTTTTCGATGCTCGTCTGCGTTGGTTTTAGAGTGAACAAGTCTAGTTCGGATTTGGCGCACTCACCAGATGCACAGTGTACGAAGGCCATGGTTTAGTTTACGATGCTTTAAAAAATATTTACTTTAGAGCCGTTTCTCTTCTTCTTCGCAGCTCTCTTCCGTCTTGGAGCTCTTCTTTTCTGAGTGCGTTTTGAAGAGTTCCGTCTTTTTTTATAGGGGGCCGGGGGGCCGCGTAGTCTCGAAGCACGACGCTTCCTTTTAACACTCGCGCGTGGTGTGTACAGCAACCCCGATCCTTCTTGCGGCTGTTTGTTCATGCGCTCTGCAACAGCCGTAGTAACAGAACCAACCACATCCTGGGCAATGCTCGAAGCCGCTGCCTTAACATGTGGTTTTGCAATTTCATAACCTCTTCTCAAGAATGGCATAGCTCTTCTAAACAGACTCCTGAAGAATCCCCCTAAACCAGCCCCGTACATAACAGGCGACCCTTGAAAGTACGGGGGCCCTCCATAACCGGCTTGGTTTCTGTAATAGTCCCTGTACATAGACGGGTCCCCGTATGTTTTCACGACCACCATGATGCCTGATTAATAGCCGCTGTCGCGTCTCGGTCTTAAATGAAGCTTAACAATAACTTTCCCGTATTTAAAGGCCACCGGCTCAGACTGATCATCGTAGATCATAATTGAAATAGTGTCAAAATGGTTTTTAGAAACTGCGACGTAGTCGGGTTTATTAAATTGAATATTGACCATCGTATTATTTTCACCCTGTACGTGGACCCATCTTAGCAGCGGCGCGTAACTATCCCCGGTCCTCTGGGCCTCTACTATATCGCTATACACATAGAGCGTGTAGAAGCCTCCGTTAATATCGGGACACGTGTGATCCTGTTCCGCCAGACTTTTCGCATGCAACACAGTGCCTAAGACCCTTTTTAATTTACCGGTGCTGTTAAACGTCGTGCCTCGACTCGGGGCTTTAAGAAACACCTTCCTTCTGACGTTATCTAGAGACAGATGAATATTCGCATATGATTCGATGCCGGCTATGGATTTGTTGATTGCATCGACAACACTTGCAACGGTAGGGTAGTAACCGTACGGTATGCCAGCGTGCATGTTCACATTGTCCTGATCACGCTTTATGTAAAACTTAGCTTCACTAGCTGTAAATGTATTCCAGGTTCTAGGGTATTGGATTTCTGTTAGGGCCACCTCCCAATCCCCTTTCAGGTCCACCGGCTTAGCCAATTTCACGGTGTATTTAGAGATCTGATTGTCGGGGAACATGGCCTTAGAAGCGTTGGATGGTAGGGTAATATAAAAGGGCGTTGTCTCCATCTTATCAGCTGTTTTTTTTCAGGCGGTCCTTAGCTCACACACCTTTCAGGGAGCTGGCCAGTACCCAACTGTTAAATTTATCAGGCCATCCCCTCCATTTGACATACGCCTGGCTGTTAACACCTCGACCTTTCCTCTTCAGAACCTTTTCAACCCTATACACCCGGTTCGGATCCTCAGGTATCAATTGTAACTCTTCCTTGTAAAAGATCCCCGACACAGCTTCCCCTGCGTAGTCCTTTAACCTGTAAATATACAGCCCTTCTTTAAGCTCCACACGTTCCACTATAAATATTTCATCGCTAAAAGTTTGTTGGTAGCCCTTCGTGAAGATACCTTTCAATTTTGAAATCCTCACGTGATCACCTTTTTTAAAAATGGGTTTCTTCACCTTTGTAACAAAATTACGTCCATACACGGTCCTCCAAACAGCTAAGGAATTACTAGGGGTGACCTCTACGGGGGATGTTTTGATGGTCCTGTGATAACTGGCATTATATACATCTAAAAATGCTTGTAGAACATCCACGTATCTGTAGGTGTTATGGGCTGTAAAATACCGCCACATCTTAGACTTTCAAGTTCTGTTAAACCGTTCTACAACTGCTGCTTTTACCTCCGTGTGGGTTACAAAATGTTGAACCCCATGGTGGTTTAATAATTTCTGAAATGTCTTGTTTAAGAATTCTTTACCAGCGTCTGTTTGTAGTTTTTGAGGAATTCGAACCTTCCCGAAGATGACTTTAAAAGCGGCCGTGACACTAGCACCACTTTTATCGCGTAGCGCTTCTGCGTAGGCGTACTTGGACAGCACGTCTATGACTGTTAATATATAACAGGCGCCGTTGTTATGTTTTGCGACATCTTGAAGGCTGATTATGTCCGCTTGCCACTGATAATCTATTTGCGCATTAACGATTGTGGGGCGTCTCTTAAAACGTCTTCGGGCCTGTTTATGGAGTGAATACGCCTCTTCTCCCGATAGCCACGTCTTGACAAGGTCTCTGCTTACCGGTTCATTTTCATCTACAGCCCTTCTGTATAGAGCTTCGACGCCTCCATAGCAACCAACACCCCTTGCATCATAATAAAGTTTTCTTAACCGAGCCCTCGACATGATAGCATCTGTTACAACAAATGAAATGAAAGACGCTTGTTTTGTGTAAGAGCGTTTTATTTAAAAAACAATACTGTCAAGACCTGTGCAAAAGATACTTTACATTTTCACAGTAATTGTCATAAGTAAGGATTAAAACATAGCCACCTTAAGGTGTGACACTCCGCTAGTTTCTTCGAAATACACGCTATCATTTCACATTACATAAGACCTTAGTTAAACAGTCTTCGTGGGGCCAAAGACCCTATTGTTCTATTTTTTTTATAAATATTACACATACGTCTTTCTATGAGTCTTTCTATCAACTTTCTGTCAAAAGCAGGACACAGCTCATACATAGCAGGTAGTTTTACGCTCGGGGCATAACCATGTCAGATATCATTGATTGCTGCTGTCAGGATCCTCAACATATCGGGGTGTACATATTTCCTTTCAGGGTGCATACCGTACACCACCCTTAGCAGTTTATACACCTTGTACGGGTCTAGCAAACCACAAATATAGCGTATTGTTCTTGTTCTGTATGATTCGCACAAACATTCGTGAGCGGCCTGCTGTGGATCATTAATTTGATGTCCGTGACAAAGGCTGTAATAGTCACGCTTGACACAGTTTAGTATCACAGCCGCTGCAAAACCCTTAACTTCTCGCCTCTCATAGTAGGACACGCCGTCGTCGTCCTTATCATAGGCATCGCTCTTAGAGCCGCAAACACACTTGTCGCAACCCTCACGGTTTTGGCATGTGGAGCTTTCAGCCTGTTTTGAGCACCACAGACAATTGAAGATTACATTGCTCGCTTTTGCAGGCCTCCACTCTGCCGCCGGTCCTTTTGGAGTTTCTCTCTAAGGTTCAAAAGTAGAAATGACAGTCCATTAGTCGCAGAAACAAAATACAGCAATTATGTAGTTGACTGCTCATAAGCTTTTCCTACTAACCTCAGCATGTGCACAACCCTCGGCGAAGGCTCTGAAATCTTGAGAGTCGCTAATGTCCTGCGATGCCCCCTCATCCTCGACGCTTGTACCTGGCTGATGCAGAACAACGTCCTCAGCAGCCATATCCTCCTGAGGGCCCATGTCTTCAAAGACGCTCATGTTAGACGGTGTTTCAACTTCTTTATGATAGTGCTTTATAAAGTATGTGCATCCGGCTGGTTTTGTTCTCTATGGGGTCAAAAAAAAAAAAAGAAGGACGATTGACATGCCCGCAGTTGAAGACATAAAATACAGCATTTTGTAAATGCTGTGTATAACATTTTTATTTTTTTATTGTTTTTTTTACTAACCTCAGAATTTTCACCGTCCTCGGCGACGGCTGGGAAATCTTGAGAGTCGCTAATGTCCAGCGATGTCCCGTCATCCTCGACGCTTGTACCAGGCTGTTGCAGAACAACCTCCTCAGGCTTCGTATCCTCCTGCAGCTCCAGGTCTTCATAGACGGGTGGGTTAGGAGGTGCTACAGTTTCTTCAACTTCCTCCATGTCCACGAAACCGAGGCCAGCAAACACGCTGCCGCTACATGAGACCTCACTCTCGCTGCCGGCGTCTTTAATCGGAGACATCCTGCATAAACACTCCTTGAGACTGAGTTTTTGCACCCCCCGACAAACGTCAGTACCAAAACCAGTAACGTCGCAGCCCATATCCTTAGGTGTTTCTGGTTGAGCATTCTCGTCCATTACCAGGGGTTCTATGCTATGGTAATATCTATCGATAGTGGTCTGGGAGCCACCCCACATGGGGCTTTTGACGAGCGGGTTGTATCTCTTCATATTGCTGTGGGAACCTTTTCGTCTTCAAGCGGCTGGTTGCTGTACAAGGTTCTTAAGGAGGCCTTATATGTATCCTAATCAGATCCTAAAAGGGCGTACCCTTCTACACCACAACAAGGACATACACGCCTCATAGGTCTCTGGTTCGCTGATGTCTACATAAGAAGCAACGCCCCAAGGCGGCCCCATGGGACCGTGGACTCGCAGACCTGTCACTTTTGCAGCCACACGTCACTTTTAAGGACACACACACACACATGTCACTTTTGCAGACACACATGTCACTTTTAAGGACACAGCGAGGGGCGGGGGCAACAAAAGGGGGACCTGTCACTTTTAAGGACACGCATGATGATCGATGGTATCAGAATATACTACTCTGTGTATTTAGTATTTAAAACGTGATAATGAAATTAAATGAAAAGACTATCAAGATGTTTACCAGGATGTGTATTTTGAACGATTGAAAAAATTGGTGTATTTGGAATAACAAGTAATTTTAAAAACTATTTTGCATTTCTATAAGAAATTTCTTAGAAATAAATGTATTCAACCATCGACTTGTATTATACACAGAGCCTTTCACTTTGAACTACCTGGGTCAAAAACAGTCTTTCTCAGGAGGCCTGTTTTGTCTTTCCAGTTCTGAGACGCAATGTTTGCAACAATCACCCTTTATAAATGATAAATTAGTTTAATTCAGCTTTTGAAATGGAGTGCTCCAAAGATTTGAAAGTATCTTTTTCCTCTATCTGTGCTAATCTCTCATATCATGTATTCAAAAAGGAAGATAAATGTCTTCTATTCCAACATCTTCTAGAAAACATTATACTTTACCTGACCAAAGAGCTCCTACACGGGTTCTGCATTTTGAGACCTTGTGATCTTTCTACACAGTACCTTTTCTTGTTTAAATCATGATTTAATATCCTATTGTGAAATTCCTGAATTGTAAATTTGCGTTTTGATCATAGATGAAAATGTGTGTATCATTTGTATATTTTGTTGTTGTGATTTGTGTGCATTTATTTCACTGTATACTTTTACTACCCCATTAGCTGTTATTTTTATGTGCCCTTTGTAATCTGTTCATAATAATGTGCATTTCTATTGCATTGCTCCATCTAAAAATCCGTGATGCCCTAAAGGCCATGTTCATGAAGATGTGTGATCCCGATGTTTAGCGTACACTTGGTATGTCCTGTGATGTACTTGAAGGTAAGACAAGGGTTGGACAGCCAATGCCTACATTTCTAGATGAATGAATGTCCTTTTTTGCATGACTTCAGCACATGCTCCTACATGGCACATCATTGGTGATAAAAGTTTCTCTTTTTGTTTGCCTACCCTACCACTGCTGCTTCACCCAGCTCTTGGCAGTCCTTTCTGCTTACCTGCCACCAGCAGGTCAACCATCTGCCTCCATGCTATCAAACCACTGATTTCAGCTACCCTGCTTTTGCCTTCCAGCTGAACCGCTTGGCAGTGAGTGCCCTCCCTCCGAGGTCTGCAATGCTGCTTCAGTCCACTGTGCAAGTTCCCATCTTGCCAGGATATCTGTGGCATTCACTTTCCTGTTGGGTAGGCGCTAGCCTACTGCTCACCCCAATACACCTACTCCACTTCAGGCTAGAAGTACTGCTCCAATCTGTGGCTAGACATCTTATTTGCTTTGCATTCTATGGCATTTGCTTTTGCCTGTTTAAGTATATGGAAGAGGGCAAAGGAACTAGGTCACTCATTTCCACTGCTTACCTAATATCATTGACACACTGGCCATGCCCAGTATAGCCCTCTAGTGAATAGTCTCAAGGTGTTTATTCTTCACACATGATCTATGTTGATATGTATATCGTGGATGACATACCATTGTTGGTTCTGATTGAAATAATTGGCACGCCTTCTTCACCGGCTCCTAGGTCGAGGCTCTGGGAAAAATCTATTATGCATTTGCGTAAATTTACAAACAGATTGCTCACAGGTTAAAACTGATATTAACATGTTTCTCAACACAGACTGATCCACTTGAAGATACATAAAATCAATTACATTAAATTTACATTGCGTCATGTAACATCTTATCATATTTCAATCACTGACGTCCATTTCTGACTCTTCCGGAGGTGGCGCGCAGATATTCCCCCTGAAATCGTTCCACTTTTCCCACACCCGTTTCCATTTCTTCGGGCACCCCCTGTGATATACTGCCTTCTCTGCCACCATTGCCCCGTCCATATCATTACACCAGTCACAATATGTGGGGGTCGCATGCGTTCCCCAATGTTTAGCGATATTGCGTTTTGCAAACATCATACCTAATGTTGCCCAGTCTTGAGCTGTGTGGTTAAGATCCGTAGGCTCCCAGATATTAAGGATACATCTCTTGGGCTCTAGCGTTACTGTGACCCTGCTAACTTGGGAGATGGTATGCATAAGTGATGCCCAGTATGTCGTGATCTTTGGACATTCCCACAGCGTATGAAGGAAAGTGCCGACTCCCCCCCGCACTGTCTTAGGCAAAGTGAGTCAGTAGCGTTCCCCATCTTATGTATCGTTAGCCTCGTGTAGTAGATTCGGTGAAATGATTTTAATTGCACCAGCTTCAATTTGGAGGGTATCACCACCTCCCGATGGGACGCAAGTGCCTCCTGCCAATCCGTCTCATCCAGCTCACCTATATCAGCTTGCCATTTTTCTCTAAGAGTTTGTGTGGGGTCTGGTTGGTTATTAATAATTTTACGATAGGTCAGGAAAATGGCTTTCTTGTCCATGTATTCTGTTAGGAGCCTGTCCTCCAACGGGGAGGCCTCAAGGAGTACGGTACCCGAGGGGAGGGCCGCTTCAAGAGCATGTTTGATCTGAGTTTAGCGGAAAATTTCGGTAGGTGCCATTTCATACTTATCTTGGAGCTGGGTAAATGTGATGACCTCTCCCTTGCACCAGAGATCTCCTACCCTTGAGATCCCTATGAGGTCCCATTGTTTGAAGCCCTTACTACCGCTAAGCCTACCCAGCCTTTGGGCTTCCCAGAGCGGAGTTGATTGTGTTATGATACCATCCCAGCCAAGTTGTTTGGGTACTGTACACCATATGTGCACCGGGTGTGCAGTGGGCCCCATAAGGGTGTTTTTTACAAGACTTATTATAGAGCGCCCTCATGATTCCACCCTCTCCCAGCACATGCCTATCCATTCAGAACACAGGCTCCGTCTGAGGTGTGTGCCGCCATTGGTTAATCACGAACAATTGGGAGGCCCAATTGTTTGCTTGTATATCTGGGAGGGCGATCCCACCATCATACCACCACCTGACCAATTTATGTATGGCTATACGGGTTTTCCGTCCCATAGGAGGCTACTTACTTCTGCTTCAATTGTTTTGAAGTCGGAGGGGGGAACCGAGAACGGGGTGTTCTGTAGGGCGTAGAGGAATCTAGGGAGCGCCATGATCTTAAAGAGCGCCGCTCTTCCCAATAGTGTCAGAGGTAGGGATTGCCAATGTTTGGTAATATAGCGGAGTCTTTTTAAGGGTTCCATAAAGTTTTTTTCCATAAAGTCAGTGGGGCGCGATGTGATATGAAGTCCCATATATTTAAAACTCCCCTCCGCGACCCGCATCGTACAGCCCGCCGGGAGCCGCGGTGAGGGAAGAGATTTGGCCCAATTAATAGTATAGCCGGAGAATTTACCATATACCTCACATATATCTAGAAGTCTGGAGAGTGAGCGCCTGGGAGATGCTATGTAGAGCAGGATATCATTAGCATAGAGGGAGATGCGGTCCTCCCAGCCCGCCGCCCAATGAAGCACGCGTATGATCAGGTCCCTTCTGATTCAGGCCGCCAGCGGCACCAGGGGGAATAGAAGCGGCGACAAGGGGAAGCCTTGTCGTGTGCCACGTCCGAGAGGAAAGTCTGCCGAGATTCGGCCTTTGGCTACTACATGCCCCAGAGGCTTAGTGTATAATAACTGGACCCAGGCACAAAACTTGGGGCCGAAGCCCATATGCCTAAGAACAGCAAAGAGGAAAGGACACTTAACCATATCAAAGGCGATACGAGCATCCAGGAATACAATGACTGCATCCTCCTGGATGGTGTGCACCCAGGCCATTACGCCATGTAGGCGTCTCAAATTGAGAGCCGTTTTCCGGCCGGGCATGAAACCGGATTGATCCGGATGTACTAATTTTGTGAGGTGGGGTTGTAATCTAGCGGCCAATGTTTTAGCAAGTATTTTAGCCTCTGCATTAAGCGGTGATATTGGCCGGTAGGATGTACATTCCTGCGCCGGCTTACCCGACTTGTGTAAAGCAATCACAGTCGCCAATCGCTGGTCTCTGGGGAGTTCTCCTGCTTCTAGGCTAGCCTGAAACATTTTAAGCATATGAGGTGTGAGTTTGTCTGCTGCTTTTTTGTACCATTCAATAGGTATGCCGTTGGGCCCCAGCGCTTTCCCCAATTGAATGTTGCCTATGGCCAACGCCAGTTCTTCAGCTTGTTAAATCTGCCTCCAATGCCTGAGTGTCATCTGGATTGAGCTTGGGCATTTGAATATCTTTGAGGAATGCTAGAGCTTCTTCCGGGGTGGCCGTAGCTGCTGGAGTGTATACCTGTTCGTAGTGGAGGGCCAGGGTATTAGCTATCCGCTGGGGGTCTGTTATAGTGTCCTCGGTGGACAATTGTAGTTGTGCCACCCAGCGGCTAGCTCTTTCTCTTATCCAGGCAGGCCAAAAGCTTACCCGCTTTATCCCCAACCTCATACACCCTATGCTATGTGGCTACGAGTTTGGCTTTTGCGTCTTCCCACATGTATTCTCTATATTCCTGTCTTTTCAGATGCAAGTTGTGTGTATTTGTGCCATTGGAGTCCCGGGAATGTATGGCCTCAGCCTGTTTTACTTCCTGTTCGAGGGGCTCTACCTGTTTTTGTTTTTCTTTTTTATGCCCCACAATTAGTGAAATTGCTTGGCCCCGTAGAACTGTCTTGTAAGCTTCCCATAGTGTCGTCGGTAGAGGCTACTGAGCGTTCGTTTTCCTGGAAATACTGTTGTGTGGTTTTGGTTAGACCATTCCAGATCCCGGGGTTCTTAAGAAAACTAGAGTATATTGGGAATGTTCGACATTTGCCGGGGATATGTGACACGTATTGGACAAAGACCAGGGAGTGATCGGAAATACATCTAGGTAAGTGCGTTACTCCCTCTAGCTTGCCGCAACCGTCAGCCGATGGGAGTATGTATTCAATTCTCGAGAGGATATTATGTCCTCCGGAATAGAAGGTGTATTGCTGTTCCTGTGGGAATTGTGTGCACCAAACATCTATGAGGCCAAGTGAGTCCAGGAATTCCGCGAACCGGGAGTGTGTACTGTGTTGGGTTCTAGGGAGCTTACGGTCAAGAGCGTTGACTAACGTTGTGTTGAAGTCACCCCCAATTAAGAGGACCCCCTGTGGAAGTGCAAGCAAGAAGGTGCTGAGGGCCGGAAGCACCACCAAGTGCAGTGTTGGCGGAATATATACTGAGACTATATTGTATGCTCGTCCTTCCCATTGACAGGTGATGGCCGCAAATCGTCCCTGGTCGTCTGTTCATGTTCTGTAAAAGATGATAGGGAATTGTTTTCGAACCAGGATGCCCACTCCTCGAGACCCCAAAGAGAATTTGGAATGTGCCATCATCCGGTAACCCCACCGATCCAGGGCCCTACATGCTGACACCACTAAATGTGATTCCTGTATAAGGGCCACAGCTGGTGCCCAGCATTTAAGATATTGCAGGACCAACCCTCTCTTTATTTTGCCACAGAGGCCGTTAACATTCCACGAGAGAATAGTGAGAAGTGAGCCGTCTGAAGTGTGAGTCAGTGGCGTTACGCTTTCTGTAGCGGTTAATGTTACATCTTGTGCCATATAGTGGAATTATCGATATAGAGAAAGCAGGATATCGTGTCTGTGGTGTCGTGCGGAAGCGTTGAATTCTCAGCGAGAGCCTGTTTCAAACATGTAAAACAAATAAAATGCGAAACATATAACTTTACCCACCCCCCTCCCTGCAAGACGGACTTTGAACTACCCGTCACCCCAACTGTGCAGAGTGCTTATATCCCATACCCTGGTACCTGTGTTGGGGGGAGAGTAATCCAGTGACCCTCCCAAAGTATCCATATTACCTACTACATAGTGTACTGGCTATTCATCATTAGCGTACATTATATAGCTGTAGTGCCGACAATTGCAGATGAGTATATTAGGTTATCACTCATTGTAGACCAGTGCGGCCTGCTCGACTGCAGCCCCCTTCTCTCAGTTCCCAAGCTGAAGTCCCAAATCAGAAGTGGGCCACCACAGTGTGCAGCAGTTCCTTCAGTTTGAGGCCCAGCGACCAACAGGGTCTTTTAACTCATCGCCTCTCGCCGCCTCTGATCTGTCTGTTAATCTCACCACATTCAGCTCCATTGATGGCGCCCCTGTCGTGTGCTGATCAAATTTCCTGCCCAGTTTTCCAGAGCTTGTGGCCTAGCGCCATCCTTCCAGCCATTCGTGAGCCTCCTCAGGCGTCGTAAAGAACCAGATCCTACCGCTCTTTTTTCACTTCAAGAAAGCTGCAGCGTTGTTTCGTCACAGCCGCCGTGTATTCCGGAAAGAAGGTCACTGTGCTGTGTTCGAGGCGCAATGGGGGGGCGATTCTTGCTGTTTGGAGGATCGCATCATGATCACGGAAACTGAAAATTCGGGCAAGTATCGGTCTAGGAGGGGCCCCTGGTTTGGGTCTGCCTCAACGAAAAGTAGCTGGACAGTCCTCGTTGTTGCAGTTGGTTCTTGATAAGTTCTTCAACAAATAGGTCCAGTGCTGGCCTCCCGTTCCCTTAGGCACTCCAATAATTCTTACATTATTTCACTGTGACCGGCCTTCCTGTTCGTCGAGCTTGACGGCCATGAGCCTGTTGTCCACTTCTAGTTAACGTACCTGGCACTTAAGATCCGTTGAGTCTCTGGAGAGGGTTGCCGTTGCTGCTTTGACCTCCGTCACCCTTGTGGTCATTTTCTTAAAACCCGCCCAGATTAGGGCAAGCTCCACGGAGACTGAACCTATGTGAGAGTCCAAGGAGGTATGAACATTGTTCAACGTGGTCATAATGTCCTGCAGTGTGACCTCCGATGGCTCCGGGGCAGTGGGGCTCGCCACCCGGGAAGCATCCCGGTCCGACTGTTCTGGCTAACCTTTGGCGCAGGCATATTTGTCTAATTTTGTTTAGTGTGTGCCTCAGTGGCCCCTTCCCCCCATCGCTGCAGTCCACCTCCGAGTATCATGTAGTATGGTGGAGGGTAGGAGGTGGTACTCACCACTGCCTGTCCGTGCGGTGGTCAGCCACACTCGGTCTTTTGGGTTCCTCACCTCAACCCGATCGTTCTGCCGGCTGCTACTGGGGGAGGTTAGGCGGGGGCGTTGTACTCGGTGCCACCACGCGACCTGGATCTCTGCTTTGAGAGACGTGTTTTCATCCACCTGCAGAGGACGCTCCAGGGCTCAGGCGCAGCAGGATATACCCTCGTGTTATGGTGCCTCTGTTATATGCTGGTGTACACCCCTCCGCAGGAGCTCAGTAGCGGAGCAGGAGCCCAATTGTATATAGTGTTCTCTGGGGGGAGCTCCCAGTCCGTGGAATGCACCCCCAATATCCAGGTGCTGGAAGATCTTTGGGGAGGCCTAGCTTACTGGCCTGCAGTTGGTCCTATGGGGAGTGCCTGTGTGTTGCACCTCTTCGTTCCCGGGGACTGCCGTGTTTCTTGAGTCGCCCTCTCAGAGCAGGCCTTGTGGGGGTCTGCGCATACATGATGGTGAGTGCGCTTCGGGCACTAAAGGTACTGTGCCCCTTTATTGGTGTGGAGGATTTTTCTCCCTGATGAACCTGGTTGGGGCCTGGTTGCAGCGGATCTGCGCTCCTCACGGGGGAGCCGAGACGCCGCTTTGGACCGCTCCACAGTCGGCGAGATTGGGCGGTCTCTCATGTACAATGGGTCGTCACTGACCTTTGTGTCTGCTGATATGGCACCGCCTCAGGTCGCCTCCGGGCTCGTCCCCCCGCTCGGGCCACACTGCTTTCACTCCTCGCAGCAGCAGCCGTGTTCGGGATTCCAGTGAAGCTGCGGAACCCCTCCGGCACGTCTGGATTGCCCCCGCCGTCCGCCTTCATCAGCTGGCTTCTGCTGCTGGCGACAGTCGAACCTGCCCCCGGGCACGAAACCACCCCCACTCCTCTGGGCAGTGGCCGTAGTCGAGGTCCCGGCTGCAGGGGAGGACGCAGGCCACGTCTCTGCTTTGACGTAGGCTCACCGGATTCCTCTTTTGAGGGTCTATGGGAGCCGCTTCTGATGGCCGGACACTTCCGACGCGTTACCCACTACTTTGCAGGCGGGTGCGCCAACGGATTAGTATACAGATCTGCAGGGATGTCGGGTGGGTCACGGAGCCTCTCTAGGCAGTGGCCATTTCCTCTGGCTGCTAGCCACGCCCACCAATTAAACCAAAATTATGGTAACTTATATATGTGCTTCTTGTATATTTTATTTACTTGCTTGCTTTGCATGGTCTGTAATGCTTTATTTGTTGTAAATGTATTGTCTGAAAGTGTGTGAGCAAATGTCATCTAGGTAGGAGACGGCGAAGAAAATAAGTTGGCTGGGTAGGTAGGATTGAGAAGAGTCAAGTGAATGGAAAATGTGTACGAGTCTGAATCCATGGCTTAGAGCAAGAGAGCTCTAGAGATGATGCAGAAACAGGAAAGATACGCACCAACGCTATGATCTGAAACACAGATCTTTGAAGGCCCTCTGATCTATTAGACCCAACACATTCACAAGAGCCACCAGGTGTTGGCTGAAGGCAAAACACCAAACACAAGGGAATCTTTGGGTGTGTACACAATACTTTTCCTCTCCTCCTTTATAAGATCAGTTAGAAGAAATATAACTGAACTGCAGGAATAAGTGTTGGGGATGTGAAAATGTTAACATAGTGAGTCCCTGCCAAAAGAGACTCCTGCCCATATGTGCCAACAATGCTGTAAAGGCATATACAAATATGTACAGGAGTGGGTGGGACTCACTAATTAAAACAGGAAGACGTTTTTACCAGAACATGGTTTCATATAGCAAGATTAAGAAATCTGCAAAAAGAAATTGAAGGATCCTAAGAATAAAACATATGCCAAACAATGGCCAATCTTCCCACAATGGGCATGAGGTGGCACACAAGCATAAATGTAAACCTCAAGTTGAGGAACATAAAATACCCATGAGAAACTTCAATACCAAATAAGTCACCTTAGGGGCAGAATAAATGCTTGTGTTCCCATTGTCTGCCTCTTCTATATCTCTTTCCCCAGATCATTGAACCATAGGAGTTAAAAAGAAGAAAATTGAGAACTCGAGAGAAGATGATTTGCTGGCTATGTTCCCCATGTCAGCAGACAGGGCTGGGGGTGCAGCCATTGATGCTGCAGGAAACAGAGTAGTGCCTGTGTGGCGACCAGCCCCAAGTAGATGACTTGCAAGAAAGCCCTGCGATACAAATGACTGACAAAGAAACCAACAGAGGTGCATGAGGGACTAGACAAGAAGCCAATCACTTTACCATGGACCAATCAACGGCGCACATGGGATCCGTTCCAGGGTATAGACACCCGTGAGAATGCAGCCTTACCCAAGAAAGGTAAAGCCAAACTGCGGAGGGATTGTCCAGAAGCCGCTTTCATTCTCCCCATTCAAGTGATGCTGATGATCAGGGCTCTTGCTCTACTATTCTTCTCCCCTGGGGGATTACTTTGCGCCCTGGGGTAGAATCATGGGTCATGTCCCTTGAACTCCCATTGATCTGATGAGCATCAAGAAACAATTCAATTATTATGAGGGTGAATCGTACCCATTTTCAAGAGGAACTCCAGAGGTTTTGTGAGGTATACCAACAACACTAGGTGGATGTGAATCACTTATTGCGAATGATAATGCTGACTGAGGCAAGAGATGGATAGATTAGTGATGCTCGTATGGCCCCATAAGAATCAAAGAAAGAGAATCCTGAATCAAAATTAATGTCACTAAAGCTGCAAAATATGCAGATGTCTATCAAGGGGATGGGAAGAGCGCCCACTCAAAAGGGGAACAGAAAGGGAAGGAAAGAGGACAAAAGGGAGGTTGTAGAACTGAAAGGGACAGGCGGGAGTCCCTGGCAGCAGAAGGTTCATGTTTTGATTCCAGCCAGCTAGGGCATTGGAAACAAGATTATCATAATACCATACCTAATGGGCAACGTTTTCCAGATCAGTCTAGATTTTTACAGATTACTTAAAAAGCTTATTCTGAATTTAAGACAGCCTGAGAGTCTTACTGCGCACTGTGTATACCTTCATTTCAGCAGATCAAAAGGGCTACTTTGCAGATTGTGTCATTGATGGTAAACACATTACCTGTCGTACAGGCACTAGTCACTCAGCCTTAGAGACTTCTAAATTCCCCACAATACCACTCTTGGCCATATGTATAGACAAAGTCAGAATTTCCAACCAATGAGTCCTTCATCACATTTCTGACTCTGTTCCATCTTCCTATGTCTCATTAGTGGTAAACACTCTTTTTGGTATGTCCAACTTTCCCAAACAACCTGCTAGGCAAAGACATACTCTGGAAATTAAACTGTACTGTGTTTTGTACTCTGGATGGTGTGCTCTTAAAAATACCTAGACTGCAAGTGAATGAGGTACTTGCGCTATTGTGCAAGAGTAAAAATTGTCAAAGTGGTGCAAGTTAAGCTGCTATGTCTAATTTAAACAAATTGCCTTCACAGGTACCCTCCACATTGTGGTCCACAGAAACCAGATATGTGGGATTCATGTCATCTGTAGAATCCAGAAAGGTGAAGATCGCACCACAGAAAAAGTTACCTAGAACACCCCAGTATCCAGTAAAACCTGGAGATGAGAGGATTCGCCTATTTATAGAAGATGTGATTAAGCAATGGGTTTTGGTGCCTATTGTTAGTAAATTAAAACACCATGATTTTCGCGATACTCAAGGCGGGGAAAGTCAACATGCACAAATTTGATCAGGTTCTCAGGGCCAATATTAATTAAGTTATCCTGTTTCCCATGGTCCTAACCCTGCCGCCATTTCTGCAAATGCCCAATGGTTTACTGTGGTTGATCTCTGTTTTGCTTACTTCTCTGTCACTATACATCTCAAGGGGTTGGATGAACCATATTTGAGAGAAATCTATTTTCTCTCATGTTATCTTGTAAAGGTTATGAAGGTGCTCCAGAAGCAAAATAATTCTATCATTTCACACTATCTTACTTTGCCAAATGAGAACACAGATTGATACCCATATACTTTCAACACTGGCAGCAGCCTGTAAGTTGATTCCCCATTGTTCTAACGAAGAAATAGAATGTTAACATTCTGTATTTATGAAAAAAAGTGTGGCACACCTTACTGCCATATTGATGAAAATCAAAGTTGCAAAACTAAAGCTTTCCCTTTAGGAATGAACAATAGGAGGCCGTTCAATTTGTTTAAGAAATTATGGTTAGTGATCTATAAAGCTACAACAATTACATATTTTCTATAAATTCTCAAATATCTTCTTTATCGATGTTAGAAAGAACATCTGGTATGCATAGTGAAACTTGTATTCAACAGTAGCAGCATCCTGTCAGTAGATTCCCCAGATTTCTACTGCAGCTTCACCAGTGTTCCATTGAACAATTACAATGCTAACATTCTGTATTATTGACAAAGGTGCGGCACTCTTGAACACCATATTGATGGAATCCAAGCTGTAAAACTGAAAGCAGTTCCTACATAGGATACTGCACTCAAATTGAAATTGAGGGGTTTCTTTTTGACATAGAAATTATGGCTAATGCAGTAAAAAGCTAAAATCAGGGAACAGTTTCTGAGTTCTCAGCTATCTTCCTCACCGATGTCAGTAAAACATTCTGCCATGCAGAGTAAAAAGTACTTCCAACACCAGCCAGTCTGTTAAGTCCCTAGTGAACAACTACAGCTTCACCCAAGTTCTAATGAACGAGTGCTAACATTTTGTATTCAAGATGAAAGGGGGAGGACACTCCTGAATACCATTTTGTTGGAAAAAGCACTGTTGAATTTAAAGCCTTTTATAAGGAGTAAGTTGACCTAAATGAACATTAAGAAGTTAATGCAGGTATGAAAATAGCTGGTTACAAATGTTAGGGGAGGTATGGGCTGTTAGTAATTTGAGGCATAATGTATTTTAAAGGGGGTAGAAATTGTTAGAAGGAGATGTATGCATAAGTACAGCATCCCCTTTCCACATCTCATTTACTGAATTTATCATAAGAGCTGAGGGTGTGGTTGCGCTCAATCAATATTGATACTCTTATGCAAGTATTCCTGCAAACACTATTTTATTGTTTTGGCCCTGAAGAAGCGACTGTTGTTGAAAAACATGTGTTGGCTGTTTGTTTGTCAAGAATTGTTTTTATGAAGTTATGAAAATCAAGGTCAAGATTTGTGGACATTCATGAATAAAAATAACTTTTATAAAAAACAGAAAACAAGAATCCCAATTGTGTTATTCCACCTTATACAGAACAATGTACCATTTCCAAATCTGTTTACTCACTCTATTCATCTTAACAGCTCCTTAATTTTAAAATAGTAAACATTTTGGTAGATAAACGTTGTGCGTAGCGAGTGTTGCATCCGCAAAGGGTTGGGCACTGGACCAATTTAGAATATGATTTTTTTTAAACTCAGACATTCACTAAAAAACAATGGCCACAGTAATGTTGTTGTTAAGTATTGAAATGAGATCAGACCTAACATAAAAAAAACACTTAAATATGCCAGCTTTGCTTCATAAAGAGCCTGGTTCAAGTACCAGGATAAACAAATGAACACAGCAGTTTTGAGAGTAAGATCTTGTTCTGTGGAAGCACACAGCCTTTGACGACAAGTCATAAGCTGTACCCAGATGAACCAACATTTGGGCAGAGCCATAGTCACTCACTGTAGTCTCATTGAAAGCTCTTTTTTTCATCACATAAGGGATAGTAACAGCCAGACCTAACCAGGGCATAGAACAGTGCCTGAGCCTCTGGCCTTCATGAATGAGATATTGTTCTGGTGTGGAACAATAATCTAGAAAGCAACTTTCGCCAGCTGAAATACACCTTATGTAACTTCTGTTATTCAAAGAAGCCTTAATACTGCACAACATGGTGAGATTGTTACAAGGAACACACCCTTTTTTTTAAAAGACTCAGACTTCCAACTAATGTGACAGCAGGAGTTTCCAGCTGATAACCTGATATTATATTTACCAAGTGTGGGACTTGAAACTTTTGATATGTCTAGCTAGTCTTCACCAGCGCTGTCAACGTCTTACCCTGTTCTACTTGATATTGATCTTTTTTTGGTTCTGGGTTGTTTCAGTTTTTGTGATGGTTGTAGCGTTGCACGTGTGACATTCAGGTGCATGGCCCTGATGTTTAGTGCATGGTTGGTTTGTTCTGTGAAGAACCTAAATAAAAGGGCTTGGAATTGTATTCCTCGGCTTGCAGACCGCCAGACGCACAAAGCACAACTGCATCCATGTCCTTCATTGCTCGATCACTGCATATGCACCCACAGGACACATCACAGGCTCTATACAGCTGTTATTTAAAAAAAAAAAAGCTGTTATTTAAAAAAAAAAACTAGAATGTAATAGTAAAATAATATAGATAGCTTAGTAAGGTGAAAACTGCTCATCTACATTGTGTATTTGCAAAACCATGAATGGTGCACAATTTTTATTGTTCAAAATGAACAAATCAAAATTAATATAAAACAATTTTAGAATTGTGAAGTAGTTGCAATGGGTTTGTCCTTGCCACACGCAAGAAACTTTTAAGATTCACTTCATTTATTTATTTGCAATTATTCAATTTTGGAAACAAACATTCTTCTAGCCTGAAATCCTAGGAGACACTGCAATTTTCATTTGTTGGGTGAATTTCAAATCTTAATAAAGTGTCACGTTTGGCTTGCATCAATGACTTAAAATAAGTGATGGAATGAAAACCAACACCAGCCCTGATAAAAAAAATTCAAAACCGCCACAAACTATTGGAGGTCGCAAATGAAATAGGGCTGTGACAGCCTGCTTGGGTCAGTTAGGGTGACCAGATGATTCTGACACTAGGACACAATGTTTTAAGTTTGGGGTTTTGTTTTTACAATTTAATGCATTCTGGTAGTTGTAGCCTTGGTTTATTTTAATTGAACCAACTTGATAGGGTTAGTATAGCGAGTGTGACTCGTGCTACAGTGCGCTCATGCCTGAACCATGCCGTGCCCTCGTGCAATGATGTGTACATTAAAAGTGAAGTTGCCTGTGCTGGTCTAGAACGGTAGGCGAGGATCCCAGCTGACTCTGTCAGTTGTCCTGGGGATCCGAGCCGACCGGTTGCTACCTATCATGGGCTAGACAGCATACTGGAATAAAGGCTGTTTCCTGCCTCCGTGTATTGAATACCACATATTGGCGATGAGCAGGTCCTCACCCACCAAGTCACTTCAGCACCTGGATAAGACAGAGTTGGAAAGTGGATTATAAGTAGCGGTAAGTCTGCACCTACAACTGCCAATAAGCCCACCAACACAATATAAGGCCCATACAAGGTCTCAATAAATGATTCCCTTGCTCAACCTTAGGTAGATGGCAACAAGCAGACAGGCTTAACGTAAGAGACAGGTGAATACGACATTTAAAAACACCAATATATTAAATAAGTAAGACTCAACACATAATAAAATTCCAACACTCATCTATAAAAATAGGGAATATTTTTATCTTCAAAATGACACCAGAATCACAAACATCCAATGTAGGGAACCGGAGATAGGAATTTCTAAAGCATAAACACTTTCTAGTGCTTAAAAAGCAATAGCACCAAATTGGGACAACTAGTCGTGCTTGACTGGGGCAAAGACAAAGTTTGAAGCCGACTGCGATGGATCACTTGTCTGATACATTAATTGGGAAGCCTCTATCAAAATTTGACCTTCGCACTTAGAAATGTTTCTGGAGGATTTTCTCTCGATGTCGAGTGGGCCACTCTAACAGGCCGGATTCGGAGCGACTTTGCCAACTTGGTTCAGTGGGAGCCCCCAGTGAACTGCTGGAAGTCTTGAGCTCCAGAGGTTTCGGCTGGATGAACCTGAAATCTAGGCCAGGTCGCGGCTCGACACAGTCGTCTTGACTCAAAATCGGGTTGGTCACCTTATGGAACTTTTTCCAAAAGTTGCTCTAAAATTCTTCAACTTCTGGAACTTCCTCTTGAAGTTCCTCTTGAGGGTTCAAAGTGTCCACAACACCAATCCAGGGTTCCAGAATCTCTGAGTTGCCCCTCTAAAGTTGGGACGACAATTTCCACAAAGTACCTGGACAAACCTTTAAAGTCCAGTTGAAAGGGGGTCTGCTGGGTTCTTCTTGCTGGAGATGATGCAGGTGGAGCTCTTTTAACCTGTTGCTTTCAGAATCTTCTCCTTTTTAAGCAAGGCAAAGTCCTTAGGGCTGTAGTTTCCTAGTGCTCAGCAGGCGCAGTCATTCCCACTGCAAACCTCTTGGTGCTGGCCATGGTTCCAGCAGGGCAGTCCTTCTTCTTGCAGTTTCAGACAGCAGATCCAAGTTGGTATGCAGCTCTCCCATATTTATCCAGTGTGCTGTGACGAAAAGCTGGGTGGCGCCCCTGACAAATGGGGTACAGTGTGCCAACCAAAAGTATGACAGCATCCTCCAAAGTGTGGCATATTCTTGTCCCACAAAGCATTGTAGTTTGAAATTCAGAATGGAGAAACTTCGTCCATGGAGTGAAGATCTGGCTAAGCCAACATACTGGTGTGGCTCATTTCCCTGAACACTCCCCATCCAGGCCTCCTGTAAATTCCATTCCATGGGCTCCGGTCTGGCTGAGGGGTACAGGAAGAAGGGGTTAGGCCTAGCTTGCAGCCTTACTGTCCTGCTCTCTTTGAAGATCAGTTAGTTTACCAAGCCGCCTTCCTGGCCTGTTCTCTGCAGCGGCAGCTCTCCCCCCACCAGATAACCTCTATGCAGGCCACTTATCACCTCATCATAGCAGTTTGGCTCGGCCTGACGAGACTGGCTAATCAGGAGAGGCAGCTAGAAGGCTGGATTTTGGCTCACAGAAAAAAAGCTCTATAAATTATTTTCTGTACTAGTTATGATAAATTCAACAGTGTCAAGTTGTTGGATTTATCATTACAAATCCTTTGAGTCCTTGAAATATTATTTTACCCCTTTCCTGTCAACAGTTATACTTTAGTATTCCCATGTTAGCCTATGGAGCTAAAATGCTACAATGGGGAAAAACTAAATTGGCAGTTTTTCCTTCACCGTGGCATAAAAAACATATTTTAAGATGTCCCTGCTTATTTTTACATGGCACCCTACCCTGGGGACACCTAGGGTAGACCTTAGGGGGGACATGTAAAAATAAGGTAGTTTCATACTTTGGAAGTACCTTTAAATCCAACGTCAAATTTGCATATAATTTCAATTTAAATGCAGCTTGTACAGCAGGGCCGACTTTTAAAATAACAGCAGGCAACACAGCAGTGCACACTGAAATGTATTAAATTGGCTGGGCCTCCAAACCTACATACCCTACCACATACTAGAGACTTATGGGTAGGTTGCCAGTGCCGATTGTAATTACACCTAATTACCTTATACTTTTTAATCAGAGCACTGGGCCTGGTTAGCAGGGCACAATCGGACACCACCAGTATTAGTCTACAAATGGGGGCGATCAAGGCAAAAAGGATGACTGTACCACAGACAGCTACTCTCTTTGGCATCATGGATTTCAGCTGTTTTCATTGGTGAACTCATTATGCAGGCAGCGATGTGCCATTACACAAGCTGCAGCGTAGTCTGGCATCACAATACATTTTCAGTCAAAGTTTATTTTTCCATAATGGGGAAAACGCCGGCGCACTCTGGGAAATCCCTTGCTTGTTGACATTGCCTAGCAAAGTCCTTGTGGGAGCCGGCCTCGTGGCGTGGTCCTGTTTCCCCGCGCTAAGCCGCACGAGGTCCCATGCACATCGGGGCTCCTCCATCTTGGATTACACGTCACTCCACGTGACCACCTGTATGACCCTGCTCTACCCGGCCTCGGTCCCAGCGAGGCCCGACATCGAGACGCCAACCCCTGGCTCGGGGGATACCACGTGAGCCCTTCCCACTCTCGGCGGAGGGCAGTATCGATGGGACCCCCTACCGTCTCTCCACACCTGGGTGTGATCACCCCACAGCTCTCTGGGGCCTGGCGCCTCTCCTGCTGGGCGTCTGGCCGCCCCCTACCCGTCCTCTCCGCCCCCTCCGGGCGCACGGGTCCGGACATCAAAGGGCTCCCGTCCTATATCTGGGGCGACCCCACAACAGGGCAGTAGTTGTATCCTGGAGTCGAGAGCCCTGCTGATCGGATCGCGGCTGACCCCACGAAGAAGACTCACCCGGAACCACCCCTCGAGCCCTGCTGACGACGTCGCGGCTCCACCGTGCTTAAAGACCTTCGCGAACCCTTGGGGCCCTGCTGACGCTGTCGCGGCCTGACCTTGTTGAACCTTACCACCGGAGCCCAGCTGACCTCATTGCGGCTCGACCGAAGCGGACCTACCACCAGAGCCCTGCTGACCGTGTCGCGGCTCGACCTAAGCGGAACTACCATCCGAGCCCTGCAGACGACGTCGCGGCTCTCCACGTCCGAGCCGCTCTGAGACCAGCATCCAAGGTCTGGCGCAGAGCCCTCCCGTGCCTGGCTGGCACTAAGACTGTCCCGCTACCCTATCCTCTTGAACGAACACTGAGACTCTGACAGGATCCCTCAATCCCTCTGTAAATATTGCCCGTATTACTGCTGATAAAGAATCTAATCTCGCAACTACTATCGAGTCCTGTGTGGTGGTGTTACTGGGCCTAGTACGATCATAGGAGAAAGACCTCCCCGAGGAGGCTTCTCAGCGGCGCTCGGCTATAACTTTGCGGTAGGAAGGTGCCGGAATAGTCTCCCCGACTACCCGGCGGGCCTCCCTCCAACATTTGGTGGCCAGCGGCGGGATCCGAGCAAACGCAATCGTACAAGCAAGTAACACAACCACTACCTGACCAGACGAGAAGAGAAAAAGGGAACCATGGATGGCCAAGAAGCAACCATGACCGCAACCTTCCAGTTGGAGAAACTGGAGGAATACACCCACAAGGAACTCAAACAATTCTGCAAAGACAAAGGGATCCCAACCACAGGATTGGGCACCAAGGAGGAAATGCAGAAAGCCCTGAAAGCCTGGGCAGAACCCGAGACCCCTCCACCCCGAGCCGAAGGGACCTCGGCCCGGGACGGAAACCTGCCGACCACGGCCCCGACAAACGGGGAGCGAACCATCCCAGACACCAGCCTTTCCCCCGAAGAGATACGAGAACGGGAAAGGGCCCGGACACACGAAATGGATCTTGCCCGACTCCGGCTGGACGGTGAGCTCCTACTGGCGGAGAAAAAGATAGCCCTGGAGCAACTACGACTACAAGAAGAAATCGAGGAGAAGAAAAGGCATCGGGAGCTAGAGGAGAGACGGCTAACCCTCGAGCACGAGAGGAGCCTTAAAGAACTTGAACTAAAAGCTAAAACCGGGGAGACCAGCAACCCCGGAGCCCGGGACGCTCTGCCCCCGACCGAGCCAAAGGTTCACATCCCCAAGGATGTCGTCAAGGAGTACTATAAAAATGACGACATCCAGCAATGGTTCCGAGAGTACGAAGTCGCCATGACCTCCCATCGGGTACCCCGGAAGGATTGGGGCGCCGGCCTATGGGGGAGGTTCCTCAGCGAGGGACGGGATACCCTGCTGCAACTCCCCGACGCAGTGATGACCTCGTACGACCACATGAAGGAAGCCCTACTCACCCGCTACGGACTGTCGGCCGAGATGTACCGGCAACGCTTCCGGGACTGCAAGAAGATCCCCGGTACCACATGGGTCGAATACGTGGACTTCTTCAGCCGAGCGTTGGAGGAATGGATCAAAGGGAGCAAGGTCACCTCATATAACGAACTATTCGACCTCATTGTCTGGGAGCACCTCGCCAACAACTGCTTTGTGGAACTAAGGCAACACCTCCTGGACAGTAAACTGACCGAGCCCCGGAAGCTCGCCGCCGAAGCGGACCGATGGGTCAACACCCGGGTCCCCCGGAACCCCGTGGGGGACTACCAACTGAGCACCACGGGACCTCCCCGCCAGCGAGGCGGAGGAGGAGGGTCCCACCGCAGTCGAGAATTCCCAGCCGGGCCGCCCAGAAGTCCGCCACGAGGGCAAGCAACCAACCCCGCTTCCCCGACCCAGGGCCGAAGAGGGACCCCTATCGCCCGGTCTGGACCACGACCGACAGTAACCTGCTTCGGATGCCAACAGACCGGCCATTATGCAAGTGACCCGGCTTGCCCCATGAACCGACGGAACGGGACCACGGGGCCACCTCCCCGACAAATTGCCGCCGCAGCCCTGGGGGAGGGAGAGGACGAGGAGGAGAACCACGACGACGGGTCCCCCGAGTGGGAACCAGCCGCCATGTCGCTTGTATGCCTAGGCTCCCGAGAAATGGTGCCCCGCGCCACCATCCCAAGCAACACCCAGAAGTACCAACAGTGGGTCACCATCAATGGGCGACGGGCCGAGGCCCTCCGGGACACTGGGGCCAGTGTGACCGCTGTCCGCTGCCATCTGGTGACCCCCGAACAGATCCTACCACATGTCCTCTGCCCTGTCCGGACCGCCGACAACACCGAGAGCATGTGCCGGATGGCCCGAATCCCCTTCGAGTGGGGAGGAGTGTCCGGCACCCTAAAAGTGACTGTCCGCGACGACGCCCCGGTGGACTGCCTCCTGGGGAACGACCTAGAGAGCTCCCCCTGGGCCCAGGTGGAGCGCCGAGAGCATCTGGGGATGCTAGGACTACCCGAGTGGGCCTGCGCCACCACTCGGTCCATGACCGTCCAGCCAGCCGCGGCCCCGGCCCCCGACAAACCGGCGGGCCCCGAACCATCCACCTCCTCCAGCCCGGAGGAACCTGACGAGGAGGCCGGGCCCTCCGGACTTTCTTCCAACGAGGCCGCTCCCCTCAGCGAGATCCCTGAGCTGGCCCAGTGGCGCCACGACGGGGGCCCCACCCGTGAACAATTCCAGCAAGAACAGAAGGGCTGCCCGTCCCTCGAGGGGGCCCGACAGCAGGCGGCCGCCCAGGCTGCGGGGGACCCCTCGGGAACCCACTGGGTCTATTGGGACAATGACTTATTGTATAGCGAGCAGAAAGTCGCCGAACTAGGGGCCAGCCGGGTGCTGGTGGTCCCCCTCCGATTTCGAGAATTCCTCTTGAACCTGGCACATGACGTGCCCCTCACCGGACATCTCGGGTGGGACAAGACGTACAGCCGCCTCGTGACCCATTTCTATTGGCCCCGAATGAGACGAGATGTGGACCAGCACTGCCGGTCCTGCCCGACCTGCCAAGCTAGCGGGAAGACTGGGGGACGCGTGAAAGCCCCCCTGCAACCATTTCCAGCCGTCCACACCCCGTTCGAACGAGTGGGGATAGACATCGTGGGGCCCCTCGACCCCCGGACCGCCCTGGGCCACCGCTTCATCCTGGTACTGGTCGACCACGCCACCCGGCACCCAGAAGCTGTTCCCCTCCGGACTGTGACCGCTCCAGTGGTGGGCCGGGCCCTGATGGGCATCTTCTCCAGGGTGGGGTTCCCCCGAGAAGTGGTGAGCGACAGGGGGACGAACTTTATCTCGAGGTACATGAGATCCCTCTGGCAACAATGTGGGGTCACCTATAAATTCACCACCCCTTACCACCCTCAGGGGAATGGACTGGTCGAGCGGTTCGACCGAACCCTGAAGGGGATGATCAAGGGCCTGGAAGAGCCCCTCAGGAGGAGATGGGATGTCCTGTTGCCCTGCCTCCTGTTCGCCTACCGGGAGGTACCCCAGAAGTTCCTGGGCTTCAGCCCCTTCGAACTGTTATATGGGCACCCCGTCCGAGGGCCCCTCAGCCTGGTCAAGGAGGGTTGGGAGGCGAACGTCCAGAGTGCCCCGCCCGACGTCTACCGGTACCTCCTGACCTTGCGGAACCAGACTCGAAAGTTCCGTGCCCTGGCAGAAGCCAACCTTGAAGCCAGCCAAGAAGATATGAAACGCTGGTATGACGAGAATGCCTCAGCCGTCGAGTTTGAGCCGGGCCAGCAAGTCTGGGTCATGTCACCCGTGGACCCCTGCGCCCTGCAGGACAAGTGGACCGGGCCCTTCAAGATAGTTGAAAGGAAGAGCCCCGTCACGTACCTGGTCGATATGGAGTCTCCGAGGAACCCCCTCAGGGTCCTGCACGCCAACCGGCTCAAGCCCCATTTTGCCCGAACTGAACTAAGCTTACTACTGGCTACCGACGATGGGGGTGAAAGTGACTCTGAGCCCCTACCAGACCTCCTGGGGTCCTCGAGCCAAGACGGCTCCTTGGAGGGCGTCCACCTCTCCGCCACCCTGACACCAGAACAGCGCCATGATTGCCAGAAGCTACTGCAACCCTTCGCTGCCCTCTTTTCTCTCACGCCCCGGGTAACCCCCTGGTGCGTCCACGACATGGACACGGGGGATAGCCCCCCTGTACGACACCGCGCTTATAGAGTGCCTGACCGAGTCCGGGCCTGCATCAAGACCGAGGTTGCCAAGATGCTCGCCCTCGGAGTCATCGAGCCTCCCGACAGCCCGTGGGCCAGCCCGGTAGTCTTGGTGCCGAAGGCCGCCGCCCCCGGCACGGCCCCCGAACTCAGATTCTGTGTCGACTACCGGGGCCTGAACGCAGTTACCAAGACCGATGCCCACCCTTTGCCACGAGCCGATGAGCTGATTGATCGCTTAGGGGCCGCCCGCCACCTAAGCACCTTTGATCTCACTGCTGGGTACTGGCAGATCAAGCTCACTCCCGGCGCACAAGAACGATCAGCTTTCTCTACCCCCGACGGCCACTACCAATTCCGGGTGATGCCCTTCGGCATGAAGAACGCCCCAGCGACCTTTCAGAGGCTGGTAAATAAGGTCCTGGCCGGTCTCGAAGCCTTCAGCGCGGCCTACCTCGATGACATTGCTGTCTTCAGCGACCACTGGGCCGCGCACCTAGGACACCTTGGGGAAGTCCTGGCCGCTCTCCAAAGAGCCGGCCTCACAATTAAGGCCAGCAAGTGCCAGATCGTTCAAGGATCTGTGACCTATCTGGGCCATCAGGTGGGGAGTGGCCAGGTGGCCCCCCTCCGGTTAAAAGTGGACGCCATCCAGGCGTGGGAGCCCCCCGCCACCCAAACCGCTGTCCGGGCATTCCTGGGCCTCACAGGCTACTACCGACGCTTCATAAAGGATTACGGCAGCATTGTGGGCCCCCTTACGGAACTCACTTCAAAGAAACAACCCAAGGCGGTGCACTGGACGCCCCGCTGCCAGACCGCGTTTGATACTCTCAAAGCAGCCATGTGCGCTGCCCCTGTGCTACAGGCCCCCGACTACAGCAAGGAATTTGTAGTCCAGACCGATGCCTCGGAGTACGGGGTCGGGGCAGTCCTCTCCCAGCTGGATGCCAAGGGCCTCGACCGACCGGTGGCCTTTTTCAGCCGCCGACTGCTGCCGCGAGAACAGAGGTGGAGCACCATCGAGCGGGAGGCCTTCGCTGTGGTATGGGCTCTCAAGAAGCTCCGGCCCTACCTTTTCGGTACCCACTTCAGGGTCCAGACTGACCACCGGCCCTTGCGGTGGCTCATGCAAATGCGGGGCGAGAACCCCAAGCTGTTACGCTGGTCCATCTCGCTACAAGGGATGGACTTCACTGTTGAACACCGGCCCGGCAACGACCACGCCAATGCTGACGGCCTGTCCCGATTCTTCCGCCTCGGCGAGGAGAACCCCCAAGAAGATGGGTGACTCTCCCTGCCTTCAGCTGGGGGGGGACGCGTGTGGGAGCCAGCCTCGTGGCGTGGTCCTGTTTCCCCGCGCTAAGCCGCACGAGGTCCCATGCACATCGGGGCTCCTCCATCTTGGATTACACGTCACTCCACGTGACCACCTGTATGACCCTGCTCTACCTGGCCTCGGTCCCAGCGAGGCCCGACATCGAGACGCCAACCCCTGGCTCGGGGGATACCACGTGAGCCCTTCCCACTCTCGGCGGAGGGCAGTATCGATGGGACCCCCTACCGTCTCTCCACACCTGGGTGTGATCACCCCACAGCTCTCTGGGGCCTGGCGCCTCTCCTGCTGGGCGTCTGGCCGCCCCCTACCCGTCCTCTCCGCCCCCTCCGGGCGCACGGGTCCGGACATCAAAGGGCTCCCGTCCTATATCTGGGGCGACCCGACAACAGGGCAGTAGTTGTATCCTGGAGTCGAGAGCCCTGCTGATCGGATCGCGGCTGACCCCACGAAGAAGACTCACCCGGAACCACCCCTCGAGCCCTGCTGACGACGTCGCGGCTCCACCGTGCTTAAAGACCTTCGCGAACCCTTGGGGCCCTGCTGACGCTGTCGCGGCCCGACCTTGTTGAACCTTACCACCGGAGCCCAGCTGACCTTGTCGCGGCTCGACCGAAGCGGACCTACCACCAGAGCCCTGCTGACCGTGTCGCGGCTCGACCTAAGCGGAACTACCATCCGAGCCCTGCAGACGACGTCGCGGCTCTCCACGTCCGAGCCGCTCTGAGACCAGCATCCAAGGTCTGGCGCAGAGCCCTCCCGTGCCTGGCTGGCACTAAGACTGTCCCGCTACCCTATCCTCTTGAACGAACACTGAGACTCTGACAGGATCCCTCGATCCCTCTGTAAATATTGCCCGTATTACTGCTGATAAAGAATCTAATCTCGCAACTACTATTGAGTCCTGTGTGGTGGTGTTACTGGGCCTAGTACGATCATAGGAGAAAGACCTTCCCGAGGAGGCTTCTCAGCGGCGCTCGGCTATAACTTTGCGGTAGGAAGGTGCCGGAATAGTCTCCCCGACTACCCGGCGGGCCTCCCTCCAACAGTCCTCTGGAAGTATTTTATGAGCTACAAGTCGCTGCCTGGCAACAGCTTGCAGGCACACGCGTACACATATATATGAGTTTGACCCTGCTTCCTTAAATTGCTGCAAACTACACTTCTGTATGCAGACTTTCAGCAGGTTTTCACAACGCCTGCTGTCTTCAGTGATCCGGCTTTTATACACTCATGCTGCACAATGCCCTAGTGAGCAGGCACTCTGGTGACTATTTCACAAATTATTAAGCAGCTACGGGTAATGTGTTTAGTGATGTCTAAAATCTGACAAGTTAGTTTTTCTGCTCTTTCATTTCAAGTGCTCCTCTGGTCCTTTAAAGACAACTGTTTTGTTACAATTTTCGAGCAGTGGCACATGTTGGGTCATTTTACATTTAATTTGTGTGGTGGCCCATTGTCTTTAGTCCATTTTTTTCACTTATACTAATTGCTGTTTTGGAGGTTCCTCATAACAAGTTTCCTCGGTATGGCCTCAGCACAACAAATCATACAGCCTCCTCCCTTCTTGGCACTGCCTGGCAAGCCACTATAAAGTGGGCCCAATGGTTTTGTTTATTTGAAAATCATCTAGTAGCCATTGATGCATGCAGCTACAGTCGTGAACACAAATTTGCACTTTTATATGGTAGTCTGGGTTTGACAGCGCAGTAAATGTTTGACAATCTACCACCCATATCAGTCCCCTGTGGTCAATCTGTCAATGAGCAATGGAATATATACATAGAGGCAACTGAAAGGTTGCGGAAACAATTTGCTGTGGAACCCAGTACAACGATGGAGAGACATAATTTAAGCAAACGCAAACAACTCCCTAAGGAATGTGTGGAGGAGTATATGGCCGCCCTCAGGATTTTTGCAGTCACATGAGTTTGGTAAAAATTTGGACACATACATTTGTTACCAACTCGTTTTCAACTAGGTTTCCACAAAGATCCATGAGCATTTACTCAGTTGTCATAATCCCACTCTCAATTATGTTTTGGGCCTGACAAAAATAATAGAGAGATCTTTAATTTCTTCAAAAGTCTTAACTGCTAGAACAGGAAGTTGACTCACTGTGTGCAATATACAGCAATGGAAGGCCACAAGCAGGGAAAAGAAATGCAAAGAGATCTGCAACATACTGTGACAGATGTGGATCAAAGATCTACATAACAGCTTCACTGGTTGTCCTTCAGTGGGCAAACGGTGCAGGTCTTGCAAAAAATGAGGGCTCTTTCAGGGTGTGTGCAGGAGTAGCAAAGCTCCTGTTCGCATCAGCAATGTTGACGTGGAACTTGACTCTTGTACAGATACTATAAGTAATGTTGTCCTGACCATTGAGTGCAATACGGTTAAGCATACCTGTATAAGGTCCCATTTCTGATGATCTTATTGATGAGGTTTCATTACAGGTCATGCCAAACTCTGGCTCGCCGATTACCATTCTCCAAGACACTACTTTTTAAGGTAAGTGGGGTAGAGAGAAAGCACTCACTTCTCCAGGCATTAATCCTAAAGCATTTAGTGAGAAGCCTAATGATATGCTAGATTTATTTTTCGCAAAGATACAGTGCTTGGTTATGGAAACCAACACGAAGGTATATGTCGCCATCAAAAGTAAGGACATCATTGGGAGGAAGGGGCTTGCTAAGATGGGGCTGTATCTTGGTCCTGGTTCAAACACTTCTGTAGATGCAGACAACATGTCTGAGAATTTGGTAAGTAGTCTGGAGGAACCAGTCGAGGAAATCCTGTCCAAGTGCAATGAGCTGTTCAGTGCACAGGTTAGGACTGTCAAGAGCTTTGTTCACCACATTAGGATTAAACGTAATGCTCAACCATTTGTTCACAAAGTATGACAGGTCCCTTTGTCTGTCAGGGAAGAGCTCAAACAAATGCTTAAGAATCTTTGTACTCAGGGCATTATAGAAGAACCTGTAGAATAATCACGGTGGGTGGCTCTGACTGTTGTTGAATGAAAGAAATCAGGTGAGATCCGGTTGTGTGCCTATTTGAGAACCTTGAATGCCAATATTTTGGTGGACTGTCACCCCCTGCCTTGGATACAAGAAATGTTGGCCAACTTAGGCAGTGTAAGATGGTTTTCCATTATTGATTGGAGGTCGGCCTACCACGGGATTGCCTTAGACAAGGCGTCTCAGGAGCTGAAAGCTTTTGTCAGGCCCTTAGTGCTTATAAATATCCAAGGCTACAGTTTGGGCTGCCATCAGCCGCCAGCATCTTCCAGAAACTCATGGACGTCCTGTTTGCCAATCTAAAAGGGATGCTAGCTTACCAGGACAATATACTTGTCTTGGCGGATTCCTTATAAAAGCACAATCACACACTAGACAAAGTGTGGTCCATTCTGTTGCCCAGAGGAATGACAGTCAGGAGGAACAAATCTAAGTTTGCCACTAAATAGTTAAGAGTATTGAGGACATACCATATCGGAATCTGGCATCTAACCTAAATGTTCATTAGTGAAGGCCATTAAAGAGGCAAGTGCTCCCACAGACCGTGATACGTTGTGCTCCTTCTTAGGTCTCGCAGAATACTAAGCACGGTTTGTGTGAGCGTATGCTTTAGCAGTAGAGCCTCTCAGATATCTGTTAGGGAAGGAACAGAAATAATTTGGTGCAAGGAAGTACAAGCTGCTTTTGCCAAGGTGTAGGGCTTAATCGTGAGGCGCCAGCGCTTTGCGCATTCAGGGAAGATTGCGCTTCTGCAACCACTGTAGATGCAAGTCTTCAGGTCCTGGAGCGGTCTTAAGCCAAAGGTCACTCAGGAAATTTGAAAAACAATATACTAGTGTGCATCTGGGAAGTTCAAAAGTTTAAAATGTACATCTGGGTTTGGTGGTTCGAGCTTCATACAGGTCACAAATCCTTAGTTTACATTTTTAAAGGGGGTATTCATAACAACGTGATGGAGAGACTAACAAGAGTAGTTCCATAACAACATGAGTACACTTTCACCATCAGCCATGTGTCAAGTTGTAAGAACTTCCGAGCAGGTTGTCTTTTTCGGATGCCACTGCTTGAGGTTGATGAAGAGTGTGACAATGATGATATTGAATGTGTTGCCTCCATTGAAACCACCCATGCTATGCAAAGTGAACCCATATTTAGTGCTAAAGAGTGGTTAGAGACATGTCAAGAAGATGAAGTGTTAAAACAAGTTGGTGCATACACTGTTCGATGTGGGCCTGAAGTCAGAAGTTTACAAGGTGATTTAAGGACATATGCCCAGGCGGTGAGCGAGCTTTCGCTAGTCAATAGATAATATTAAGAGGTGATTTGCATGTTCCTCCCTTTAAAATGCATTCCACCATTATCTCCAAAGGACATAATGGGCATTTAGGCAAGAGTAGCACTATTGGTGGCCTGCCTTAGACAGTCAAGTGAAGCAGTCAGTTGAAAAATATCCCAAGTGCTTACTTTCCAAATAAACATTGGAAAATCAACAAAACACCTTTGCATACATTTCCATTCCCTAATACAGCTTCGGAAAAGTTGGGTCATGACTTTTCTTGACCATATGTTTCTTTACCAGGGGACATGACATATGCCATTCTACTGGTCGATTACTACTCCAAATGGTTATACTCTTATTTTGTCAACTCTCCCTCTACTGACACAGCAAACAAATTTTTGAAGCTGGTGCTCTCCATAGAAAGGTCACCCAGGTCCCTGGTTACAGACAATTGATCACATTTTGTGTCAGAACAAATGATCAAATTATTATCCAAACGTGGTATCCAGCACTTACGGGTTGCCCTATACTTGCCATCATCGAATGGTTTAGTGGATAGAGGTAACAAAGGAAGGTGTGCAGATTGCCCCTGCAGCCAGTATGGATGTGACAATTTCTCAAGCAGAAGTTTTGGTAGTACAACACCGCATTGTACCACAGGGGTCAATGCATTTTTGTTATTAAAAGGGAGAAGAGGCCACTCAGCTTTGCTTCGTACTTGGTTAAAGGATCAACTTACTATCAAGAAAACAAATGTAGGAGTTATGGTAAAGGAAAAGGTCATTGCAAGGATCAAGGCAAAACAAGCAAACATGATACAAGTTGGGGGCAATGATCACACCCGGGATACTTACTTTATGGTTGGAGATTATGTCCTGATTAAGAGACTTGTCATGGTGAAAAAGGTGGAGTCGGTTTTTCCATCTCCATCAAAAGTGTCTAGAGTTGGCAACGGTTCAGTGTAGTTAGAAGACAAATGCTGGTGGAACAAGCAAAATATGATGAGGCTATAGCATCAGCAAGTCAGCATCACTAACCTAGGGAAAGGTGCTGGTTTGGATTTAGATTGGGCAGAAGAGGTACAACCTACAAAGAATATCAAGGATGTTGCTCCATGTCATGATGTACTTACCAGAGGATATGATGGCACTCACAACAGTTCTGATACTCAGTCCAGGGCACTTACAAAAAAATTGCAGTTTAAACTGCGCAGAACTGGAGCTAAAAAACTGTTTGTGTTGAGATGTGTTCATGTATTGTATGTATGTCATGTAATTTGTATGGTAGGTACACATTTTTTAAAATTAGTAATTTTGTGATCCCTGTGTATATTATAAAATCAAAGAATTTAAAAAAATCAACAAAAAATCTCTTAAAAACAAAAAACATTTTTGATTGAGGAGTGACTCTTGAATAAATTCAATTGATCATAGCAATTGATTTGTGTGATGTTATGAATGAACGAACGAATGATAATCATCATTGGCATCGTTTTTGGTGTTCAGTCAACGGTAGTATGCACTAGGTCACGAGAAAGTAAGAGACCTGGTAAATTCAAGGACTATGTAATGTATTAGTGGTGGTACTCCTGGTTATGTTAAGTACCATCTATGAGTTAAGTTTAACTTTAGTTTTTCACATTTCTCTGAATTATAAGAATTCCTCATGTTGTGTTTTTAATTTTTTTGTTTTGAGGGAGAAGATGATGCAGTACAGCAAGTGCGGCTCGTGCTACTGTGTATTTGTGCCTGAGCCCCACCTCGTCCTCATGCAATGATGTTTACATTTAAAGTGGCTCATGCTTTGTTTACTACTGGAGTTGCCCGTGCTGGTTTAGTACAGTAGGCGAGTACCCCAGCTGACTGTCAGTTGAACTTGGGACCTAAGCCAGCCGGTCGCTACCTGTCGTGGGTGAGACGGCATACTGGAATAAAGGCTGCTCGATCACTTACCTGCCTTCGCGTATTGACTGCCACAATTAGGTTGACCAAGGCGTCCATGATTTGTCAGGACAGTCCTGGTTTGTCATCAGATATGCCAGTAGATTTCGGGAAAATTGTCTCACATTATGATTATCAGAGTGGGCTGACTGAAAACAATGGAATGCACATTATGTGTTCACAAGCAAGACTAGTTATCAACTGTTAACAAAAAGCAATTATATTAACAGATATAAAAATTATGTTTTATTTCCTTAGTACCTCGTTTTGTGCGTTTCTTTGTTGATGAGCGCTGGCATTGTGCCCATTCAGTTGATGTAAAGTTAAAGTTATTTTTTGGGGGGGAGAAATGTCCCATATTTTGTTTTTTGTTTTAAATCTGGGCACCATACAATTAGATCACCACAACTGCTACCAATATGTAAAGGCAGTCAATAAATGGAAAAGTGGTTCCCCTGCGACTTGAAGCTATCTGCAACAGATCATCAACACAGACTCTTAGCCTCCAGCCCTCCGAGTAAACTGCCACAGTGGCATTTGACTAAATTTGGGTGTTTGTATCTTTTGCTTTTGGCGGTCATATTTTTTAGCATACAGACAAGAACAAATTGCATCTTCTGGCGGTTGTCTCCTTTTCCTACTATTGTGTATGACAGGTTGTCTCACTGACATCATGCACTTATTGATCAGTCTGTAGTTCGGGAAGCCATATATATTAAAAAAATAAAACGATTTTCTCTTTTCTTGAGCTCATGTGTTTTAATTTGGTCCCACAGGTCCCTCGAAAATAAGCGCATCGTCATTTCAAGCATCTTTACTTATTAAATCAAACACGTTCTGATGCAACAGGCAGTCAATAGGCTCTCGGTGAGTCACGTCCTCAAAGGGAGCGATGCCGCGGAAGGACAAGGCAGTAGCTGGGTGGAAGAGGTAACATCATTAGCTAAGGGGTCGTATGGCAGTAGGGTGAAGGGAGACCTGAGAGATCCAGGTATGCTGTTCTTGTTTCCAGAGAAGGATAAATCTACTCCCCGGCATTACAGAGTTGGAGAACAACATCCGAGCCGTCATACTGATCCGACGTCAGAAAGGAAGTACAGAAACACCTCCGAAGTCGTAAACTGTACCTAGGCAGGTAAGGCACGTTGTCCGACTGATCACACAAAAGTTGTCGAATTCATAATGTGCGGCAGACTGTTCGTTTCCTCTCCTATCAGAGTATTGAAACTCCTGGTAAAACGCCTAGTCCAGACTCGGTAAAGGCCCTCCTTTTAATCAGACGGGGGTGCAGCAAAGCACATATAAAGCCACGTTGAACAGCGCACAAAGAGTTTTGTCAGGGGCGGGGACAAGGAGCCTGTGGGCGGGTACGCGAGCTCCCATAGGCTGATTTTATCTTCATATGTAGGAAGTCCTGTATGCTGCAGACGTAGGTCTTGCTCGTCTCACGGTTCGTAGTTCTGCTCCTGTTTAATTGTTTCTGGTGCGTGGTTTCCTTGCTCGTGATTGTGCTGTAAACACGTACGTCATTTACGCAATTTCATTCTCTGCTTTTACAAGCGTCAGACGCACGAGCGGCTAGTGTGCTGTTTACCAGCAGCAGGCGAGGGTATGACCTCATAAATGCGCCAGAGCACTGTTACGAACTAGGTTGCGAGAGCATGCGCATTGCGATGAGAAAACTGCAGCAAATTGACTGTAGAAAAACCGCTGACCGTGGGAAGCACAGAGAACGAGGTTTCGATCCTATGATGAAATGAGACCCTGCATCAATGTAGCGTGAGGCACTGAATAAGTTAAACGTCCCATAGACACATCACTCAGGTAGACACGATACACGGAGAGGCAGTAAAACAAAGTAAATACGGTGCACTGTCAGAAAACATAAAGCTGGGAGGCAGGCAGTGTGAGAGTGTCGAATGGTAAAGAGAGACAAAGAAATCAAAGACTGAAATGCAGATAAAAACATAGGCACAATAAATATAACAGGGCAGCGACAGTGATAAATGTAGCAGAGAGGTTTGCGGAAAAACGGGCACAAAGAAATGGTTTACAGGGATGGGCAGGGCTTTAAGTGGGATGAAAAAAGGGGAGGTCTTTCAAAGGGGCGTGGCCGATGTGATTAAGGGAGTGGCTTAAAAATAGTAAGCTAAAAATCTATACTTAGCATAGTGTGCCACCCAACTGGTATTTTGCTGTTTCCGTCATTGCATCTAAATATGGTACAAGTACCATGCTTACAACAAGCCAGGACTATTGGCTTTATCAATGGTTGTTAGTTGCATAAAATAAACCACTATGGTTTTGTTTTTATATAATATTGAAAATGCTTCAGGTTTGAAGTAACTGAAAGAATTAAACGAGTCTCTATGAAGTTACATCAAAAGCTTTGTTTGAGCAGTGGTACTACTGCAGAGTAAAGAATGTTTTTTCACCCTCAGGGTGAGGGTTAAAAGGAGAGCCCTCTAGGGACCCGTCCCAGCACCGGCATTTAAGAACTGCCGGTGCTCAGCAAAGGCACGACCCGGCCCACCCAAAGCCCTGGGGATGGGAATTAAGATGGTACACAATAGCCACTGGGTGCACAGAAAACTAGCGGCACAGTCAGGGTGTTTAAAAAAACAGATGGGGACACAGCTGTGTAGTGTCATAGATCCAAGGAACACATGCAAGTGAAAGGACGATAAAGGGCACTAGCATACATGCTAACATTTTATGAGAGGAAAGTGGGAGACATAAAAAAAAAGAATCAGAGGAACGTATTTCCCCCATTGTCTTCAATTGAAAGAGAGGCAATTTCAGGTGCTAGACAGCCCAAATTGTGCCATTTTTGGCTTCTAAAATTGGCAGTCTCTGCCTGAATTGGGTCTATTGGGATGCATGCACTAGTGTTAGGGATAGATATTTTGTGCTGCCCCAGGGAAGGGGCTGCTTCATTACGTATCGAGCAGACAGTGGAAACAAAACAACTTAAACTAGACACCACTGAGTCTCTAGGTCAGTCAATCAGCAGGACAGCAGTGGATGCATGGATTGAAGACACTGGCTGCAAAAGGACACATTTGCTCACCTTCATAGTTTAACCTCTGAGACAGGACACAAAATCTAAATTTAGACCAAGACCTTCTGGAAGCATACCTGCTGTAATAATGTCCATAAGATAGAGTTGGTCCACTATGCTGATGCTCAGATGATTAGTGGTTGGTGTCAACAGTTCACAATGGGTGCATCAGGAGCGTTGTTGGAGACCATTTCAAAGCTTGACTGGTGGTGTTACTCGACACACGGAGGACAGTCTTGTGACTGGGAAGACAGTCTGCAACCTGTTAAGGTTTCCGCTCTGTGGCCCCACTACCTCCTGGCATCCATCAGTGGGGAAGTGTCAAGTCTTCTTGTGCTTGTGGGGGTCCCCTTGGATGGGTTGCCACAGGAAGGTGTGTGGTCTGCCCAGAGTTTGCGTATATGCTGTGTCTGGAGTGTTGCAAGACCACTGGGGAGCCACTGCCTAGTCACTAGTGCAACTACTGAGGTTGATGGGTCATGGTCAAGACGTGCTCTAGTCATCGGGATGCAGGTGGGGTGAGCAGTTAGTCGCTTGCTGACTATTTCGTCAGTTGGTCATTGCTGCTTCTTGCCTGTAGATATAATGACGGTGTTGGACTCCATTTTGATTGTTTCGATGCTCCATTGGGTGATTGGAATGACGCACTAGACAGGAACTGGCGTGATGAGGTTGCCAGCCACGTTGTAAACCTGTACAAAAGGTGATGACAACTTACCTTGATTGCTGAAGACCTTCATTCTTGGGTCATCAAACAATTTGGAGTAATGGTAGGCATGTGTTTACATCCTTTTAGTTTTTTTTGTTTGAGTATCCACATCTTTCAGCCTGGATGCTCTGAGTTGCTGAGCTGACGGTTTCTGCATAGTTAGTGTGGGAAGCGTGGGGCAGAAACACAGATCGTGCTTTCTTGCAGCTTACTCTCTGATTCTCCTGACATGCTGTCGCCAGGTTTTCCTAATTTTACCTCTGTGGCTTATTTGTGTGGATAGATGCTCTCTGTCAATGGCCCAAGTCTTCACGGTTGTGCCTTTCAGTCCTGGCCCCTCTTGATCTTCCCTCCTTCTGGGCTTGGTCGGACATCAGGCTTCCCAGTATGAACCGGCTGGTCACACTTACTCTCCCTTCTCTTCTTTCTCTTTGGTGCTTCAGCATGCACCTTCTTTCCAATTAATGCTGTTGGGACTTCTCGCTGCTCGAGGCTCTTCTTTTGGATGCAGTGCCATGCACCTTCTTTGGGAGTGGCCAACAGGGCATCTCACTGGTCGACTGTCTCTGTAGTGTAGCCACTGGCCTCGGGTGTTGGACTCCAGCTTCATGGTGACCAGGGCTGCCACTGATCCAGTTCTCCTCATCTTAGTTAGTGCTGGCTGGATCTTCTTGGAGTTCCATTCCAGTAGAGAGTGGGGAGTCTTGCTTCTCACTAACCTTCTCTTGATTGCACAGTGCTAGCACTTTGAGGCCATGCCGTTATCAGGCATGGTTATTTGGGTTGTGGCACGGTGTGCCTTGAGGATTCGGGATAATTTGGTCGTAGTGTCTGGCCCAGGTTCTTAAGTGCAGTGTGCTCCTATTCTTCTTTCAGTGTGGTCACTCTTTCTCTGAGCTTCTCTCTTCCTCGGATTTAACTGTAATTTTACTATAACGAAAGCTCTATCTCCAAAATTCTCTCTACCTTAAACCCAAATAACCACTTTAATGACCCGCTTCCCGCCAACTGCCTCGCTGCCGCCTCCCAATCCATTGTTCCTTGCTGGACTGCAATAATCAACGCCTCTCTCCAGCAGGGCTCGATTCCGGACCCCTTGAAAGCCGGCCAAGTCCTCCCTATTTTGAAAAAACCATCACTGGATCCAGCCTCCCCTGACAATTTCAGACCTATCTCCAATATCCCGCTATTAGCCAAAGTATTGGAGAAGTGTGTACAACAGCAACTAAGTCAGCACATCAACAACTTCCACCTACTTGACGACTTCCAATCTGGATTCAGGCCTGGGCACAGCACTGAAACTACTATGCTCCACATCGTGGACGATGCCCTCCAAGCCCTAGACCAAGGCAAAACTTTCCTTCTAATCCTCCTTGATCTATCCTCCGCCTTCGATACGGTCAACCATGAAAAACTACTCGAACGCCTCAAATTCAGGATGGGTCTGGATGGCGTGGTCCTAGAATGGTTCAGATCCTTCCTCCACAACCACTCTCAGAGATTCCTCATCAATGGCAACCTATCAACTCCTACCCCGGTCACAGTCGGAGTCCCCCAAGGTTCAACCCTGTCCCCCACCCTACCATATGTATGCGGACGATACCAAAATATACTTCAATATCTCTTTGCTCGAGGAGATCCTCTCCCTGAATGAGACCCTGAAACTGACTGTCCAATGGCTAGCCGATAACCAACTCAAATTTAACGCAAAGAAAACTGAATTTCTCCTAATCTCCCCTTCTAAAGCCAACCCGGAGATTCTGGTGTGGATTAAGGCCATCACAGCCCTGAACTGCCCGCCGACCATTGTGGACTCAGCCAAATCCCTGGGCATAATCCTCGACTGCAACCTGAACATGCAAGACCACATTAACTCAATGGCTAAAGCAGCCAGATTCCACCTGAGCTACCTATGGAAGCTAAAACCTTTCATCGTGGCTACTGACCTCAAAATGGCAGTGCAAGCACTAGTCGTCTCTAGACTGGAATATGGTTGTTCCACCCTCACAGGACTACCCAAGAGATCATTAGCAGCTCTAAAAGCCTGACTCAACGCGGCCGCCAGACTACTCATAGGCACCAGGAAATTCGACCACATCTCCCCACATATGAAAGCCCTGGACTGGCTCCCTCTAGCGGCCAGAATTCAGTTGTAACTGGTCTGCATTACTCACAAGGCTCTATACACAAACTCCCCTGCTTATCAGGCACAGAAACTAGTGGTATCGGGAGGAAGCAGGAACTCCAGTCCCGCTAGAAACCTCTTACTCCAACCTGCCTTCTTTCAGAAAAAAAGAACCTACAATAGGGCGTTCACTGGTGCAGCACCAATAATCTGGAACTCTTTCCCACCTGACATCAGAAGAATCCCTTCTCTAGCATGTTTCAAGAAGGAGGCCAAAACCTTCCTCATGGGTAAATTCCTCATCTAATGCCTGACCACAACCACCACACTGTGCCAGATGAATCTAAGATTATAACTCCTTCCCCAGATTACCTATTCTCCCCGCCGAGAATATATGGGACCATTGTTTTGCGTCTACTGACTAACTTTAATTGTAACCATACACCTGTATCCCATTTTTCCCTATGCTCTCAGCACCCCGGCCCCTCGCCATCCTTTTGATTGTTTGATTTTGTATATCTCTACATTTTAAACGTTTTGTTTGTCCACCACTGTATACCGTGTAAAGCGCTCTGATACCCTCACGGGTCAAGTTTGCGCTCTATAAAACACAAAAATAAATAATAAATAAATAAAAACTGGTTTCGCAGAGCTTTTGTGTTAGAACCAGTGGAGGCTGTTTGATGCTGGGGCACCTCAATGGCACGGTATCCATGGTGTGCAGCCCAGCAGTGACTGTGCACACTCTGATAGTGCTGCTGTGGCTGTAGCGTTGTGCAAGACATCTCCATCTGGGGTGTCATACTGTACCTGAAGGTTTCTGGGGCCGTCTGCTGCAGTCTCTCCTGCGGTGAGTGGCATTGCAGGCTTTGCCGCTCGGTTTCAACCTGTACACCCTGGGTGATTGAGACAGACGCGTTAGTTTCCCCTTGGACACTTGGCCTACATGCTAAGTGAAAGGACAACACAGACACTAGTGTTAGGGGTAGGTATCTGGCCCAGGACTTGTGCGGACACCCCTACTTATCAGCAGGGTCACCTGACTGGTGACGCCTGTGATGGATGGGTGTGAGGTGGGTCTTAGCTCAATCACAGAGAAGGAGCTTCAGTATTACGCGTCCAGCTGGGCCTGCACAAAACTTAAATTACACAGTGAAATTCCCAAATTTTGCATTATGCTAAATTTATGAAGTTCTTACAACATCGTATTTAGGGATCAAATGTAATTTTCACCTTTGGGAAGCTAGATCACAAAGAATATGGCTCGCCCAGAGATATATTCTGGTCGAACAAGCCTCCTGCCTGTACCTCATATAATGTTTATACGCACTATGTCCTTATGTCGAAAAAAAATAATTCGACATACTGGCAAACCACATTTTAGGCATTACATGCATTAAATTGCATAATTTTGTGAAGACTGTAGCACATTTTTTGAATGTTTTTAAGTGCTGTTTCACACCCCCCTGAATTACAGACTTGCACAGAAAGAAATATAGTTATAAAAGGTCAGGGGTCCACAGATAGATGCTGACAAAATCTAAGGTACCTGCTTACTTGTATAGAAAGTCTTATGAATGTTAGACATTCTGAAGCTTTTCAAGCCACTCAACAGTTCTCTTGCCATAGTACCACCGATCAGAGGCATTCCAACCTATGAGTGTATTTTCTGGTGCAGTATGAAGTCTTTTCTTCATATTCTCGTTCTTGTGTTTCTCATGCGGTAGTGACTGGATGTGATGTTTCAGAGTCTCCAAATCACTGTTAGAAATCCTGCTTTATTGGTACTGGATATTCTGAATTTGAGATCTAATATTATAACTAATAAAACAGATTTTCCTTCAAGTGGCTCACTTAACCATTCTTTATATATTGATGACGAGAGTGGACGTGAGTGGCTGACTTAAGATCTTTAAATAGTAACATTCTGATTTATTTTCATCCCTTTTCCCAAAACAATAGATCTGTTTGCTCAATTGTGTGCAGCAAAATATTTTTAAACCATTGATTGTAGTCCGCTTATCACCAGATTTTGTTATCAGAGGAATATCAGTATTTGACTGCATTCGTGCCGTCTGTTGTTGTTTATCATAATTCACACATGCCTTTTGGATTAGCATCCGTGATACCTATTTTCCCACAATTAATTTTCAGTTATTTGTTGATGTCCATGGAGTCGTCTCTAGCATATCCAGATCATATCAAAATCTAAACAATGAACACAGAGATATTTAAGTTAAATTATTGAGAATTTTTTGTGAGGGAGCCATGACTGTAACAAGGGGAAATATATAGATTTTTACAGAAAAATGTCAAATACCTTGAACATCACATTTCTTCGGATGATATGAAAGCTAGGAATGATTCATTTAAGGGGATTTCAGATGCACCGCAACCAAATGTTAAAGATAAACTTGATACATTTATTGGGCCTTGTGATTATTACTTTCATTTTGTTGTTAGTTTTTCAGTACTCAAAGAGCATGTTAGCAAATTGTTTGCAGCGATTCTGAATGCCTGTCAGTGAAATTCAATACAAGGTAATCTTTAAACTAAAACAATTGATAACACAAAACTCTGCTCTGAAGCTTACCTGTCAAACGTGCAGTGTATTCTTACTGTGGAAGCAGGCGCAGTGGTTATTGAAGTTGTGCTGTTTCAATTAGTGCATGAAGAAGAGAGAAAAGTACCATTTGCCTTTCCTCTGCTTAAGAAATGCAGAGATTCACTACAGTAATATCCAATAGTAAAGCGTTCACCTGGGAATGGTTGGTAGAATATTTCAAGACTAACCTGTTAGGGACTAAGTTTATGACACCTACTGATTACACACCACTAATTTGTCTTCTCGGTAAGAAGGTATGGGTAGATCTTTCCAAGGCTTGAATGTTTATTATCCTGTCTTCAGTTTTATTTTGAAAATAAGTATATTTCCTGGGAGTTGCAACTCAAGGGTTGGTTTTGTCACATTTTCCAGCTAGGCATAGTGTGTGTGTCTGGAACAAGAGCACTGTTTGACTTGGTGAGCATATTGTAGATGTTCTTGGAGTTGATGGCTGGTTGGGCTATTTAGGTGAATGGAAGCAGGGATTTGCTTAAGATGGTGTCCTGAAAGAAGCTAAACGTTACAAAGTTAAGGGGTGTTCTGGTAGGGATGTTTAAAAGGGGATTTTATATATTTAAATTTAGGATGTATTAGACATTGAAGATGTGGCTTTCCTTGGTGATCGACTCGATGGAAGTTTAGTAGTAGTAGTAAAATACTTTATTGTATTAATCATTTGATTACAATAAATAGAGAATAAGTAAGCATAAAAATAGAATAAAAAATCACATATTTTCCATGCGTGGAATTCTATCAAAGAAAACATACATAGATCGTGATACCTGTTTTCCATCTATATACATATCCAATAATAAAACCATCTAGTTGCTTAACGTTTTATAGGCATGTTCTAAAAACGGAACCATCCTTCTAATTGCACTTTCCCCTGTGAGCCTTAAACAATAACCTATAGCCTCCGTAGTTGTTCTTATTTTGGCATGATTGAACATGGGGCGTAAATATAACCTCTGTGTAGGCAACAGCCTCGGGCAAATGCATATTAAATGTTGAAGAGTTTTCTTGCCGATTCCGCAAAGCCGACATACCTGTGTATCTTTGAGAGACTGATTCCAAGTCCCTTCGAACTCCCCTATCAGAATATAGAATTGTCTGAACCTTAGGTATTTCCATTTAATATAACTGGTCAGATTCCATCCCAAGTATTCTTGAGCCTGCAAGGCATATGTGTCAATTATTAAGCCCGTGTGTTTATATTTCCCGGCTTGTAGAAGATCTAAGTTCCACTGTATTAACTTTAATATTTTACATATTACATGTTTCCGCACATCCCTGGTCATTCGCCCCATCTCCTGTAAATCAGGCAGATCAGAAGAATCTATTTCCATCATTATGCTAGAAAGTTGCAGTTATCTTAATTTTTTACTCTGGAGTTCCTCCATTATTAGATGTTTCAATGTGCATGAATCGGCTTTAGCACAGTCAATAATATAGTTAACACAGCTGTTCTTATGCAGCATTTTCAGAGATTTTAGTCCAAATTCCAACCGTACCCAATGTGGAGTAGCCTGTTGTAGCTGGAGTATGGTGCGTACACATTTCATAAAACATTTTTCGAGCTCGAAGATAACTTTCTTGTTCATGGCAGGAGATCCATACAATAAATACGGAATCATTTTCATTTGTAAAGCTTTAAGTGATGGAATAATTGCATTCCCACCGCACAGTTTCATGAATCTCGCAATTGATTTTGTAATAGTTAAAGATTTTACAATTTTACTAGCCATATGATTTAACCATGATAACTTTTTGTCAAATGTTACTCCGAGGTAGTTATATCGGTCCACTACCTCGATTGGATTTTCTCCTAAAGTCCACATTTTTACTTGTGTAGACCGTCCAAATGTCACAATTTTTGTTTTAGACAAATTAGCTATCAAACCATTCGCTTTGTTATATGTATCTAGTTGGTTCAGTTGGTGCTGTAATCCATTAGGAGTTAAGGATAAAATTACTAAATCATCGGCATATGCTAGGTATGGAATTTTTCTGTAACCTAATTTAGGTGGCACACCCATATCTGAACTTAACACTGAATCAATATCTGCAATGTACAAAGAGAATAGCAGTGGAGCCAGGACACAGCCTTGCTTAAGACCATTTATGGTATCCATTTTTGGTGATAATGTATTATCATGAGCCAACTTCACCCTGACCCAAGTATCCGAATGCAGGCCGATAATAAAATTTAAAAGGTTTGGGTCAACCTCCCATGCTGTTAGTTTACTCCAGTTTCCAGTCCAGGGAGGACCTGGCTTGGCAGTTCGGGCTGGACTGTTCCCATGAGGCACAGGTTCAAGACTGATTTGCATATGGCTGGGTTCAAACTGGAATGGCATGGTGAGCAAAAAAACAATGGATTTAGGCCCAGATCTCTGTACTGGGGTGAATGTATGACATTGTTCTGCATTCTGTTCATCAACTGTTGTTTTTGCATTTGTCACCCCGAGTGGGAAGGGTATGCCCAGACGTGGGTCCCATGCTCTCCATGCCACTGGAATCAAGCTATCCTGGCTGAAGAGGGGTGAAACCCCAAAACTGGTCCTAGGATGCTTGTTTCCAGTCCAGGGAGGGCTTGGCTTTGCAGTTCGGGCTGGACTGTTCCCATGAGGCACAGGGTCAAGACTGATTTGCATATGGCTGGGTTCAAACTGGAATGGCATGGTGAGCAAAAAAATGATGGATTTAGGCCCAGATCTCTGTACTGGGGTGAATGTATGACATCGTTCTGCATTCTGTCCATCAACTGTTGTTTTTGCATTTGTCACCCCGAGTGGGAAGGGTATGCCCAGACGTGGGTCCCATGCTCTCCATGCCACTGGAATCAAGCTATCCTGGCTGAAGAGGGGTGAAACCCCGAAACTGGTCCTAGGATGCTTGTTTCCAGTCCAGGGAGGGCTTGGCTTTGCAGTTCGGGCTGGACTGTTCCCATGAGGCACAGGGTCAAGACTGATTTGCATATGGCTGGGTTCAAACTGGAATGGCATGGTGAGCAAAAAAATGATGGATTTAGGCCCAGATCTCTGTACTGGGGTGAATGTATGACATCGTTCTGCATTCTGTCCATCAACTGTTGTTTTTGCATTTGTCACCCCGAGTGGGAAGGGTATGCCCAGACGTGGGTCCCATGCTCTTCATGCCACTGGAATCAAGCTATCCTGGCTGAAGAGGGGTGAAACCCCGAAACTGGTCCTAGGATGCTTGTTTCCAGTCCAGGGAGAACCTGGCTTGGCAGTTCGGGCTGGACTGTTCCCATGAGACACAGGGTCAAGACTGATTTGCATATGGCTGGGTTCAAACTGGAATGGCATGGTGAGCAAAAAAACAATGGATTTAGGCCAAGATCACTGTGCTGGGGTGAATGTATGACATTGTTCTGCTTTCTGTCTCTCAACTGTTGTTTTTGCGTTAGTTTACTCCACAGCCTTTGCCGGTTGACCTTGTCAAATGCTGTGGAATAATCCCCAAACCAAGTGTATAGTGTAACCTTCCGCAAGCTTGCCTTTTTTTCTATCATGGCCAATGAAACAATATTATCGAGGGTCGAACACCCTAAGCACAATCCAGTTTGAGTTATTGGTATTAATGATTTTCTCTCCGCCCATGCCCTTAATTTATTTTGGAGGTGTTTCGCAAGCAGTTTCCCTTCAAAATCCAGCAATGCAATTAATCTATAGCTGGACGGATTGTCTTTTGGGCCTCACTTGTAAATCGGATGAACAATCGCTCCTTTCCAGGAAGATGGTATAATTCCACGTTTAATTACCTTTAAGAACAACTGTTTTAACATCGTACTCCAAAATGTTATGTTGAACTTTATCAACCCGATAGGGATGCCACTGGGTCCTGCTGCCTTGAATGAGCGAGAATCTTTATTAAATTTACAATTTCATCCGCAGCGGTTGCGCCCATATCTTGCCTCCCTGGTCCACCCGGACCAATGTGGATTTATGCCGGACCGGGGGACCAGACACTGTTTGCGGCGCCTGCACCTTGCTCTGGCGCACCGCGGCTGCCTTTCCCCCTATCTGGCCCTCCTGCTGGTCGACTTTGAGAAGGCCTTCGACTCAGTGGGGTGGGCGTACTTGGGTAAGGTCCTGGAGCACATGGGCTTCGGTCCCCAGTTCCGTGCCATGGTGGCGGTCCTGTACGCGAGCCCGCGGGCCCGTGTCCTAGTCAACGGGGCTCTATCCCGCCCGTTTCCCATTGGTCGAGGAACGCGCCAAGGGTGTCCGCTCTCACCCCTCCTTTTCGCGCTGGCCATGGAACCCCTGGCGGTATTGATTCGTTCGGATCCCGTTCTCCGCGGGTGGGACTGGCCAGGTATGACCCCCGATAAGATCACCCTCTATGCGGACGACGTCCTCCTCTATCTCTCTGACCCAGCGACCTCGGGGCCCCGGGTCCGCTGGATTCTCCGTCGATTTGGCCAAGCGTCGGGTCTTCATCTTAACCCTAAGAAATCCGTTTTAGTTCCGCTGCACCCATCAAGGGATTGCTTCGATTGGCAATCGGATATTCCCCTCCGGAGACTCTCATTTAAATACCTGGGGATCTGGGTCACCCTCCTTCCGGAACTCTGTTGGGCCCTCAATGTGGCTCCGGTGGTCAACAGGACCAGATCAGATTTGCTCCGGTGGCAGTCACTCCCATTGAATCCGCTGGGGAGAGTCGCCCTCTATAAGATGATGGTCCTCCCGAAGTTCCTATACATGCTACAAAACACTCCGTGCCCCTTTCCGCGCCCGTGGTTTCGGGAACTGGATAAGATGGTGATTAAATTTCTCTGGGGCGGCGGCAGGCCCCGGCTGGCTCTCGACCGCTGCAGAGTCCCCTCCTATGACGGCGGCCTGGGCATGACTAACTTATATCTCTACTACCTGGCCACCCAGCTACTGGTGATCCATGACTGGTTCTCGAGTGGGTGGGGCGATCCGGCTTATCGACTCGAAGTGCAATGCCTCGGGTTCTCCTCTATCCAAAACATGCTCTATGGGGCAGCGGTCCCCCGGTCGCTCCCCGGCGTCCTGCGGGCCCCTCGCCTCGCGTGGCGCGCAGCTTTGAGGCACACCCGGTGGTCGGGGACGAAGACTCAACTCACACCGCTTTGGCACGGGACATGGCTGCGGGAGGTGGTGGGCCTCGCGGGCTTTCGGCAGTGGGACCTTCTAGGGATCTCTAGTCTGGGCGATATATGGCAGGGGAGCCACATGTGTTCCTTCCAGGAGCTTCAGACCCGCTTCTCGCTTCAGCCGTCCCAATTCTATAGATACCTTCAGCTGCGCCATGCGGTCCAGGCCCACGTTCCTCTAGACTCCAGGTTGCCCTCTCACAGCCCGCCTGAAGCTCAGGTGATGTTGGGGTGCCTGGGGAAGGGGGGGATGTCCCGCATTTACAAATCCCTGATCAACAATACCCCGGTAGACTGGAGCGGCCTAAAACAGCGATGGGAGGCTTGGGTGGGACCCCTGGATGACGCGGACTGGAGGGATGCCCTTATGGCCCCTCGGTCGCTTACCACCTCCGCTAGGCTGCGGCTCATCCAACTCTATTACCTTCACACCGTTTATCTGACTCCGGAACGTCTATATCGTGCGGGCCTCCGTGTGGACGCCTCCTGTGCTCGTTGTGGGGTGGCCCCGGCGGATTTCTTCCATATGGTGTGGTCTTGTTCCCGCCTGGAGGGCTACTGGGCAGCGATTGAGGCTGATCTCGCGGAGGTCCTGGGATGGGAGGTCCCCCACAACCCTAGACTGGCTCTGTTGGGCATCACGGACGGGGTGGATGGATCCCATAACGATAAATACTTCCTCACTACTGCCCTAATGGTAGCTAAGAGGGATATAGCAGCCGTGTGGTCACAACCGGATCCGCCCAGTAGGGCTACCTGGAGTAGAGGGGTAGATTGGTGTGCGGCCCAAGAGCGGTCGTTATACACTGCCCGGGGCTGCCCTAAAAAATTCCGCAAAATATGGGGGAAATGGCTGGGGGGCTTGTTTTGAGGGGTGGGGCGCAGAGGGCGGGGACGGGGGAGGACGGGGGGGGTTATGTTTACACTCGCTTACCAATTGCTTTCCTGATTGCAGTTACTGATGCCATGTTTCACACACTGTTGTATATCATTCTGGATATTGTCCTTCATGCCGAAAACACAATAAAAACTTGTTTATCAAAAAAAAAATTACAATTTCATCTTCAGTTATTTCTGCAAATGAACCATCCGCATTAGTTGTCTTATATTCACATATAACAGATGATTTATATAAAGCTTTAATATGATTTTCCCACTTATGGCTTGAGACAAAGAAGTCATCTGGCTGTTTATGCGAATTTGTGCCGTGTCCCACCAGGGACCAAAAGGCTCGCTCATTCCTGGTCGATATAGCATGATATAATTTAGCATAAGTGGTGTCCACACTATCCCGCTTTATCTGTAAATTCCTATTCTTAAATTCTTTCTTTATTTCTTGAATTTTCATATTCCTCTCATTCGAGATTGAAAGTTTTAGGATATGACACATCTCCTTATGATAGATTCTCTTTGATTCAGTTAATTTTGAAGACTTTGTTACGTTAACGTTTAATCACGACTATTGTATACTTGCCACAAGACTGGATAATATATTTTTTTAAATAGATTGCCAGGCATCCGACCAACTGTCTCCAGACTTTAATACCATCATGTCTTTCTCGGTACTGGCTATTATAGTTGCTTCAAGGTTTGATGCCTTCCTTTGTAATTTATTGTTCCAGATAAGTCTTTTCCCATTTACAGCAGTCAATCTGCCGCTATTGGCCATTGCGTGGATTTTCCAATAATTGTGCTTAATACTGATGACTAACCTTTGGGGATCATGGTCACTCTCGGCTCTCGGTATAATGGCATACTTTTTACATAAGTAAAAATGGGCGTAATCGACAAATGTAAAGTCTATAATTGAAGACCCCATCGCTCCACGGAATATTAAGGAAGCTGGTTGATCATCTTTTAGTCTTCCGTTGAGAGTTCTATATCCTAGATCCGTCAACAAGTCATATGTATCTCTAGGAGAAGTACCAATCTTTTTTGCCTTGTTTTGTAAAGGAAATACTATTCGTGGAATATTGTAAGCCATATCTGGTTCATCCCCGGTTACCGAATTGACCACCAATGGCAGCAGAGTCTGATTAAAATCTCCCGTTAATATGATTACCATGTGTTCATTCACTGCCATTATTTTTTCCAATACGTTCAATTTTGCCTGATAGCTGCACTTATTTTTCACCAATTGGGGAGGGAAATAAATGTTGATTATCAAACATTTCGTAAAGTTTTGATGTGTTACGATAACTGGCAATATATATTTTGATGATGTTTTAAGTTTTTTACTTATCACGCATAATTTAGTACTTATTGATGTTGACAAGCCTCCGCTTGGTCTTCCAAAGGCGTTTATTTCTTGCCTGGATTTCATGTGTAGTAAAATTTTGTATATTTAATTCCCTGAATGCCAGGTTTCCTGGAGACATATTGCACATTGTTCTTGTAGAAAGCTCATCATTTTGTCCCCGGCCTTTTTTAATTGTTGCTCAAAATCCGCTATGTTCCAGGACAATATTGAAAACTCACTTTGTTGGACTTTCCTTATGTTAGACCTTTCAGGAATACTTCTTGGCCTCATATATATACTGTCTCTCCCATAAGCATGGAGCAACATCAGATATCAGCTAATTATCCTGTACTTTCCTTGCGGTGATTTGAAAATTCTCAAATCTGATGTTATCTTCAGCACGTTTATGCGGAAATCCGGTGTTTATTGGTGGTTTTTCATCTTCTGTTCGTCTATTGGCAGTTCTCAGAATATATGGATATTTACGTTTCTCGGGCTGTCTTATTATAATTCCCCAGTCGGTTAAGAAGTCTTTAATATTTAGAATCTTCAGAGCCACACTCTGAGATACCCAGGTTGTTCATGTGATTTCGTACTCAGAGTTGGCTTTATTATCCGAGACAAAGCAGACAGCAGCGAGTGATTTAGTGTTAAGTTCTTTCAAACTTTCAAAACAATTTAATAACTTTAATATGTTTTGCCGATTTAATATGTCATGAAAGCCTTCTGACTTATATACAGGTATAAAGTCAATTATACAATTTTCGCCACTACATGAGGATTCGTTATATGGTTGCTGTATCTCTTGGCATAATTTTCCTTTGTTTGATCTTTGGGGTTCTCCCCTCTTTATCTGTTGAATTCCCACAAAGCCTTCCTTTTGTAGGTTCTCCAAAACTGTACAATTTTCCATGCCATCGGTTTTCCCCATATTCACAATTTTTACTGGACTTCTTAGATCCCCGACTTACAGTTTTTCCGTTATCCCTTGTATCCCATTCATAATCTTTTTCAATAAAGTTTCGTCGTTATTTGATAATCGCATAATTCTATCCTCATTCTGTGTACTTAGGTTAATAGAGGAAGTACTAGTGTTATCTATTCCCTGTTGTAATACTTCACTGTACCTTAACTGTGGTGCAGTTGTTACATGTCGAGCATTTGTTGGTATCTTAACATTGGATTGAATTGGTAAAGTCAATATGGCACTAGTTACCATTCCTCGTACGGTTTCATGCTCTGATGTTTTATCAATTGATGTTATGACTTTAGCTCGGTTAGCCGAGAGACAAGTTTCTTCATAACTTGGCCTGTTTGCATCAGACATGTGAGCCCCGTTTAAATTCTCTTGTTCCTTTGTCTTTTTTGCAGATATGTTAAATATTGGAAAGATCACACTCTCCTTTGGCACCAACGCATCCGGCGATGTTGGTTTAATCTCATTTTTTTTCTTGAGCTTCCTTAGATTTTTTACTCTCCGTTTGCATAAGTAGGGAGCGTAGCCTTCTTGATATCCATCAACTTGTAATCCACCACAGGGGTTTATCTTATTTAGCTTTGGCTCTACTAATGTATTTACAGCGTCTTTTCTTTGATCGGAGCTGCCATTTATTACGTTACATATTTCATGTTTTGTTTCTGTAAACCTCTCTACAGTACCTGGAAGAGTATTTTTATTGATTCAGTTCACTTCGCAGTTCCCGATTTGGTTTGGTAATAGTTGTAATAGATCCACAATATCATCCATACGTTCTAGATGTTTTACGGCTTTAATTAATTCACCCATGTCCTGTTTGATTGATGACAATATTGCGGAGTTATCCTTTATTGATATTTCTGCTGCCATTTGTCTATGATGATTGACCTGTTCAGTTAATAGCTTCGATCGTGTTGTTAACATTTCTGACATTTGAGTCAATGTACTACTTATTGCCCCCATTGCAGATAGTACCGGGAATTTAGGCGGCGTGTCTCCCACCCCGATGGATTTGCCTTCATTTTTTCCAGTTTCCTGGCTTTTTATTCCCAGGACCTGGTCTTGTTTACTTCTTCGTTTTATGTTTGTGCCGTTTTGTGTGGTGTTATACTGTATCCTCTGTGTAATTGAGTATATACTTGATTTTGAAAATGAATTTATTGAGTTGGCTAGATAATCCAGCTCCCTCATTTGGCTAGATGAGATTGAAGCATTAAATGACACATACGAGCCCTCCGCTTGATTGAGATCTGAGTCGACCATACTGTCCTCATTCCTTGATACATTTGGATCTTCATGACCATAGATTGAGTCTGTTTCCGAGTTTGTTGTATCTTTACTCCCTATATAATTCGCTGGTTCTAATTTACCATGTACCATACATCCACACCCACATCCGCGTTCTTTTTTTCCATCGCTCCACACAAGGTAGACAGGAGCGAACCTTCAGATGTAAGCTGAAGGTCCCCATTACTTGTATTTTCGTTACCTCCTGAGGTGCACTGTGCAACTGGTGTGGATTGTATAGGCAGAGTGTTTAATGTAGGGGATAGGTTTTCTTTGTCTTTAGTCATCGGAAAAGGTGGTGGTGCAACTTGTGACGTGGATATACTTGTGGATAAACTTGCGCCACCCTCATAGCTTGTTTTGGCATTGACTCTGAAGCCATAATCGTCCGTACTCCCTTTTCTCCCGAAACATTCCTTGGTCGACTGCTGTTTAAGGGCTGGAGAATCTGTTAAGACCATCTGGGCAGGAGGTGGCTTTCCTAAAGTATCCTTTATACCTCCAGATCGAGCCTTATACGGTGTGCCACAAACAAAGCTCTTCTCCACGCCTCCCTTTTTTGCTCTGGCTCCACGGTGTCTTCCTTGATACAACGCCCTGTATACCTTGATACAATGCCCTGTTTACAGCGGTTGGGCTTGTTTCTCTTCCCATATTGCTTCCTGAACAGGTTCCCTTGGTCATAACTTTTCTGGGGTGTCTCGCTTTCCCTTGAGACTCATGATTCCTTCTGCTTATATTTTGCTTCTTCTGAGCCGAGGTTTTTGCTGATCTCGTTTTCATCTTCAGCTCACCCCCTATTTTATATCGATATGTTATGAAGAAGCTACGATTAAAACTCTGCTGCCTTCTCTGCTGCTTCTCTGCTAATTGTTCTGCAGCTACGACCCAGCTACCCATGGATTCAGCTGAGGTTCGGTTCAATAAGTGCAATTGTGCGCCCAGATTCAGGTCCAAGCCCTAAAATGGGCACTCTTATTTGGCATTTAAAGTTACTGCGGGCCAATCACAACAACCCCCAGATACTTTCCAGAATTCTCCCAGATACTCCGCTCTACAACTCTTTTTCAACTCTTTTTCTACTTTCTTTTCAGTTTTGCCCCTGCTCCCCGCCAACACGGATTCCCTCACTGGCTGGCTGGCTGGCCTGCTGGCTTACTCGGCCCACCCGGCCGCCCAATCTCACCACCGCCGTCCTCCCTGCACCTCTGCCGTTCTCAAGGAGACCACACGGCAGTCGCACACACAGCCACAGCTGATCGTCAGCTCTTTCTCTTGGTTAGTCCCAGTGCAGCGATCCAAACCAACTCTGTACCCCACACTTTTCCCAGGCTCAATCGGCCACCCCTCCGCCTTCTAGCAGTGGCAACTTGCGTAGGGGGACCAAGAGCCGTGACGCGGGTGAGGGGGTCCGGCGTATTCTACGACCCGGCAGCAGCAGCAGTGGCAGTGGCTCCCTTGCTTTATCAGAGCGGCGTCCTTCCAGCGGGGCTCACAGCGATCTCAGAGCTCCACTCTCTGCTCCGCTCCGCCTGCTCGCTCCGGCTCTGATCGCAACTTCACCCCACGCCAGTACCGTGGAAAATGCTCGACGATGGCAGCGTGCTACAGCGGGTCACGGCGGAGCTTTTGCCTTTGGCGAGACTTCTTGGGAACTGAGCAGGGGGAAGCGATCCAGGCGTCCTCCTCCTCCTCCACCCTGTCAGTGAACGCAAAAACCCGACCTGGAGTGAACTCAATGGAAGTTAAGGAGAAGGATATTACTTTAGTGCATTAAGGACTCATGGGCATTACAGTAGACACACAGAGATTGAGAGCCATGTATTCGTGGTCCAGCATGGACAGTGCTGCTGAAATTTAAATTATGCATTGTTCCACATCCTAACTATCTGATAAAAGGAGTAGTTCATGATACACATTTATTGCCAGTTGAGTGCTTCTGTTGTGAAAAAGTCACTATTGACTTTGTGGGGCCCATTTTGTTATTATGAGTTGGAATATATCTTTTTCATCATGAGTAGACTATCAATCCACATGTTTTTTTTCTCCATTCATGAGCACTGTTACCACTCTAGACTTGTAAATTTGTTTTTACATAATATTTTAGCAATAAAGCCATTTCCTAATACAATTTTGTCTTACAATGGCAATCACTTTATTTCTCCTTCCACAAAAGTGTTCTTGAGTATATCGGTTATCAACCACGTTATCGTTGCTACCTATAATCCTGAAACTAATGAGATAGTCGAGACAGTCAACAGAATGCTGAAATACAACATACGGTTGGCTGAATATAACATTACCTTGACCTCTCTCCTCCCACCACAAATTTTCTATAGCATCCAGGGTACATAACCTGCCTTTAGTTCCTTCATTATCGTTATTAGCCGGTTTCCACCTTGCTGTAAAAGATTTGATTTGAAGGATGTCAAAACGAAATGTCACATACAGGGTTTCTTACGAAATGGGGTTGGACGACATCCATATACTGTTCAAAGCTTGGACTCGGTTTAACAGTAAAATATTTACCAGTCAACCTTCTCAATCCAGGGTTTTGGTGAAGAGTGTTCAAAACACACTCCCAATATATCCGCTTCAAGTGATTTTTTGAGTGAGCTTGACTCCAAAAGGAGGTCAAGCTTGGCATGCCAAACCAGGTCTGGACATGGCGGAACCAAGGGAATGTGGAAAGGCTATCAAGTCCCAACAATTCCCTTAGTCCCTCTCTGTAGAGTACCAGTATCTGCATGACCCATATCCTTACCCATAAGAGCATGGGTCTCAAGATGGCTAAGCTCTGTATTCTTTTGATGGTCAAAATCCTGATAAATAGGTATAATGGTGTAGACCTGGGAAGGCATAACAACCTTCTTATAAACTTCTTCTTGCTCAGAGTAAACTGGTCTAGATTGTTTACACCCCACAGTTCTGCACCATGTAGTCCTGCTGTTTGGGCCTTGCATGTGTAAACCTGAAAGGTAGAGGAGATCACTTTAGGTGTAGTGGCTTGCTGCTTATTTATGATAGCCATATCGCTGTGGGCGAGAACAGTTTTGAATTTGTTTATGTGGGGAAGCTATGAATGTTTAGAGTCCAGCATTATGCCCAAATTACTAAATTTGGTTACATGCTTCAGTTTTGCTGCTGTACTACAAATGTTTTCCTAAAAGCCTTATGGGGTCTAATGGCCATGTATTTTGTTTCACTAGAATTAATTTCTATACCCTTGGCTGTGCATAGTAGCTTTTGTAAGCCTTTCGACGTCTGGGACAACAAAATAGTATCGTCTACAAGGAGTAATGCAGAAACTGGGGCCCCACATAGCTTCAGAGAATCATGGTTACACTCCTGCAGATTCTTCAATCAACTTTTGTTAGGTGAAGTTAATCAAATTGATCTATTCAAGAAAAAGATGTGGGTGAAGTGGACACCTACAATTTGTTCTGGTCAGTCTGGTTTTGATCCTGATGATTGCTTCAATTTTAATATATCAGGCAGGGGCAACATAATCAATACTTGGAGAAAAGAAGAGTTTGTGTACTTAAATGGCTGTAGGACTAAGGTACTGATTTTATTAGTTACAGTTTTATTATTCACTTCCTTTGAGGTACTCTTAGTTATGGTTTAAATGGTTATATATCTTTCCTTGTACTTTAGTTAGTATTTACCATTGGTTTCTGTTATTTAAAGGGAAAAGATGTGGTACACCTATAAATGAATGTCTTGTGCCTGTTCTTCACATTTGTTAATGGTAGGTTCGGACATTCCAGAATCTCTGACAGCTAACATCCTCTTAGTTGGTGCTGTATGCTCCGCATATAGGCTCCTTTAATTTTATTAATAAAACATATTCTTTCATCATCTGCCATCTGATTGCGATTTTCTTCTGTTACATGACTTCTTATTGATCTATTACCTATAATAGTTATATGACAGATGGTATGGTTACTGTCATACTATGCAGGATGGATCTTATTTTTCTAGGGCGCATGTGTTTTGGTGTGCTCTGTCCATGCTGAGTTGTAATTGTTTTTTAGATGGACTTAATTTATTGTGTGGCATATATATAGTACTAAGGTGAGCCTCTAGGTGGTATTAGCTTATGGGATATTTCATCTCACGCACAAAGCGCGCAGAAACACCCCAGAGCAAATATAATTTGCATTTTTCGTTGCATGTCTGTTTGCTCCCCATTTACACTTGTATATAATAATGGGAAATAGCATGCAAAAAGAATAATTGTAACCATTTTGCATGTACTATTATCCCTGCTCACAGGGGGACTTGGGCCTTTACTGCTAACTGACTGTTTCACTGGGAATATACCCTCAATGGTAAACAGGCATATACTCCTGCCATGAGCCCAATATACATGTGAAACTGGCATCCTGACTGTTTTTTTGGCCCTGGTGTCATGCCATTCTAGTATGTGTGCAGAGTCCTAGGCCTGTCCCTGGTAATGTGAGTTACAGAACCTGTTCTGTGACATTGATGGATGCACCAAGCATGCTGTTGTAGTGGGCATTGGATTACAGTCTGTGTCTTTGGTGCATCATATAGAGCAGTGAATCTTTATTGTGACAAGACCTTTTTCTCTGTCTCAGAGAAAGTGCGATCTACTGACCTCATTCACATTAAAGTTCATCTGCTGTTCTGAGAAACCCAGAACCTGGTGCTGACATTTCGTGTGTGTGTTATGTTCATGTATGTGCAGTGACTCTGTAGCACTTACATGGTAGTAGGACTCTGTCTGGATAGAGCCTGAGTACTGGCAGCAGTGGGATGCCTTTTGGATGCCCCTGGTTTAGTATGGCACAAGATGAAGGATGAGGACAGTGTCTACATACAGTGGTTGTATATTGCCTTCATTCCTGTGGCTGGAGGGTGGACAACAAGACTTCTAAGCGAGGAAGGATGGATATAGGGCTTCCCTTAGAAAATCAGTGTGTTCCTTGTTAACAAAATGCAGTGGTCCGAAAGTACTTCCTGAGCCCTGCCATTTGGTAGATGGTAGGGGTGAGGATTTGGGGTGCAGTTTCTAGTGTTTGATGTGTGTACGTTTCTGGACAGGCCCTCCTCTCTCTCTGATTACTACTTGAGGAAGGATGATGACAGCCAGGTGCAGTGATCTTGCACATATTTTGATACTACTGCTTGGAGCCAGCCCCTTGGCTACCTACTGTGAGAGCCATCACCTTGCACAAAGACTGTATCTGTGGAATAGCTAGATAGTCACATTTGAAACCGAACCAACCGAAACCACTTCTGTAGCCTTAAACAGTGGATCTACATCCCTTGTCTGCAAACCACTCCGTTTTGTACCAGTCCCAAGTTTTTCTTGACCGAGGAAGGGAGTGCTCTGCAGAGTACTTGAAGGGTTTGGTCTTTGACCAGGGCTGGTGTCTGCCTGAAATTTATTCTCCTTGAGGTGAAGGGACATCACTTTAGGCATGTGGTAGGAAGGTGGCTCTCTATATAGTGCACTCAAAAAAATACACTGTGCAGAGACCCCAGTGAATCCCCAATTTGGTACACAAAAGTGAATGAATGAATGAATGAATTAATGAAGTAGCATTTATAAAGCGCATGGCTACCCGGAGGCATCCCAGCGCTAGGGTTGAAACCGCGATAGATAAACTCAATCAGTGTGGAAAAAGCCAGGTCTTGAGCTTTTTACGAAAAACGGAGTGATCTAATTCTTTACGCAAATACAGCGGCAAGGTGTTCCAAAGTTTGGAGGCATTATAAGAAAAGAGGCTGCCGCCGCTTCTAGACCTCTTAATTCTGGGAACAAATGCCAGATGAAGATCACTAGAGCGTAACTGTCTTTGCGCTTTGTAAGGTTGAACAAAAGAGGAGATAATGTCAGGGTCGTTGCCTCCAAGTATCTTATGTGTGGTACACAGGGCTTTAAAATATACCCTTTCCTAATTAGGAAGCCAATGTAAAGATCTAAGAGCGGGTTTGTCAGATTGACGGCTAGGGACACCCTCCAACAACCGGGTGGCGCAGTTTTGCATAATTTGGAGTTTTTTAAAGACCGCACCGGGGGCACCAAGGTAAAGAGCGTTACCATAGTCGAGGCGAGATAAGATCAACGCCTGGACTACGAGCTTCCTTGCTGAAGAGGGAAGCAGAGGCAGTACTTTACGAAGTAGTTTTAGGATGCCAAAACAGGAGGCGACTACCTTCCTGGCTTGAGTTTTGAGATTAAGTTCAGAGTCAAGCCAGAAACCCAGGCTCTTTATTTCAAGTTTGGGAGCTGGCAAAGGGCCCATACATGCTGGCCAGATGGAAGCAACCTCGAGGGGTGAAGGATTACCGAGCAGCATAAGCTCAGTCTTATCGCCATTCAATTTGAGATGGGAATAACACATCCATCTCATCACCTCCTCGAGGCAGGGACCCAGACTGGATGAAGGGCCACTTTTATTGTTAAATGCCACCACTAGTTGGGTGTCATCTGCGTACGTAATTATATGCACCCCAAAGGGCAAGACAATCTCCACCAGGGGGGCCATATAGGCGTTAAAAAGAGTGGGGCTCAGGGACGACCCCTGAGGCACTCCACAGCAGAGAGATCTTGAACTTGAAATGGCCTCACCCCCAAAAACCTGATAGGATCTGTCCTCTAGGAAGGAACACAACCAGTTGAGCGCTGGTCCTATTACACCCAACCCCTTAAGTCGATGAATTAAAATACGGTGATTGACCGTATCAAATGCTGCGCTGAGGTCCAGCAGAATGACGGCTAAGGACCCCCCTGTATCCATGATTCTCCTTGAATCTTCTACAACAGCCATTAAGGCGGTCTCAGTCCCTTGCATGGGACGAAACCCTGTTTGGGTTGGATGTAGGAGGTTACCCTCCTCCAAATGTTTGGAGAGGACCATGTTCGCAAACTTCTCCGCAATTTTACCGACCCATGGTAAGAGCGAAATGGGACGGTAGTTGGCAAGACAGTCTGGGTCTAAGCCAGGCTTCTTCAACAGTGCTTTGACCAACGTCTTCTTCCATGAGGAAGGAACCACTCCAGAGGAGAAGGAAGAGTTAATCAAGTCCGTAAGGAATGGACTGACCGAACCAACAACGGATCTAAGAATTTTGGGAGGGACGGGATCTCGAGGTGATCCACTCCTAACGAGGGCAGAGATATTAAGAAATGTATCTTTATTCAAGAGAGGAAATACTTCCAGCAAGTGAGACTCCCTCCTGACAGTAATTACTTCAGGGAGGAGATTAAAGTCAGGTTCAGGGAACAACATTCAAATTGATTGAATTTTATTATAAAAATGGTCCGCAAGCTCATTGCAGCGTTCATCAGTAAGTTCAAGAGAGTCAAGGGCAGCCATATCTAGTGTGAGTTCCTTGACAATACGAAAGGTTTCACAGGAAGAGTTTGCTGCACAAGAGATTTTTTCGCTGTAATAGCCAGCTTGGGCTTTTTTAATTTCGGTCTTATAGGCTTTGAGCGTGTCTCTGTATTCTTTTTTCCTGGAGGGGGAGAAGTCTTTCCTCAAAACTCTTTCTGCCTTTTTACAGATCTGTTTTAGTTTCCGTAGCCGAGGGGTGTACCAGGCCGATTTATTAGGACCCACCTTCACTTTACAGGTCTTTTTAGGGAGAGCTAGGTCTAAAGTGTCTTCCATCCAATGATTAAATTGCTCTGTGGCCACTTCAGGGTTTTAATTCATTCGGGGAATGCTGTTTTCTAAAGAAAGGGTCCATTCCTCTAGGTGTAAATTCCACCAACAACGGGCAGTTTTTTTTACCGACCGAGTGTTCGGAATAGACACTTTAGGGGACCAGTCAAGGGAGATCAAATGATGATCAGACCAGGGAATAGGTATAGGATTCCGACAGTGTAGCTCCTGCTGATTTGAAAAGACAGGGTCAAGAAGATGTCCTTTCACATGAGTGGCATAAGGTACCCTTTGTAAGAGTTGGAGAGCTGCGAGATCGTCAGAAAATTCTGCCACACTTGTAGATGCCAGGTCATCAAAGTGAATATTCAAATCCCCTAAAATAATGAAGTTAGAGGCTGTGGAAGCTAGATTAGTGATTACTTCGGGTAATGAAGAAAGAAATTGAGCCGAGGGACCAGGAGGCCGGTATATAAGAATACCTGAAAGAGCGAGCAGAGGGGTGAAACCTACAGAGAAATGGAGGTTTTCACACATAGTCAAAGGACTTCTAAAGGTACGGCAAGTCAGAATGTTTTTATAAATAATGGCTACTCCACCTCCTACCCCATTAGGCCTAGCCAACCTTTGTATTGAATAGTCCTGCGGGAGAGTCTGAATAATATCAGGACCAGAGTTGGAATTAGTCCAGATTTCAGTAAGAAATAACAGGTCTGACCTTTCAGTGGATAATAGAATATTCCGTTCGGTGGAATGCTTAGGTAGGGATCTGCAGTTGAGTAAAAATATCTTAAATGTTTTTACAACAAATTCCATGATATTTGAAGAGGGGAGTAATTTCTGAGTCCCAAATGGGCAGTGCTGGCAGGTTAATACGGAGCTGTGGGGGTCAAGTGAATGAAGGTAATTAATCTCCGGGATGATATTGAAAGTAGATAACTGATCCGAACTGTAACAATACCTTACTGGGGTGGAGCGACAAGTGCTCATGGCCCCTTACCCCGGCCGGCTGCGGCCGGGCGCAGACGGACTTGCCTTAGGCGCGCCAGCGGCGCGCCCGCTGGGCGGGCGCTTCATCAGTCAATCAATCCCAGACTTCGGGTTTCAGCAACTAGAACGCTGACCCGAAAATGGCCACCAAAAACGGAGGTCCCCCCACGAGCATTGAACACAGCTCGCTACAGGCACAGGAGGGTAAGTGCAAAAAAAGACTATGCATCAATTTGGCAACACATATTACGAGTAAGATTTTTAAGCAGCGTTGTCTGTAGAGCAGCGTGAGGCAGTTAACACACATATGGAAATTTAAAAGCAGCGTTGGTTTAAACACATGAAACAGCTGACAATGGTTAAAAACTAAAACACAGTATTCGTAAACAAGAGGCCAAAGTTCCTCCAAGGCCGCTAAGCGATTTCAGAACCGTAAAAGCAGATAGTTCTAATGCTCTTTTTGTGATAGTGTGGGCGAGCAGTTAGGCTTATTAGAGAGAAGTGCTAAGCATTTGTTGTCACATACAGAGACAATAAATGGGACACGCATTCAAGAATAAAGCCAATACCAATTTGTACAAATAAAGACTATTTTTATGTAGCAAAGATTTATTGCATTTGGTACGTTATGAAAAGTTCACAAAATGGTGTTATTTGCTGGAGTGGTTGCCACACAGAATATATTCTGAGGAATAATTTATAAGATCATGATTATGTTTACAAATGGTCATGTTTGTGTCAATGAATACAAAGGGCCTCAATGCACCAAACAAAAGAACAAAGACAGAGCGCAACATCTTGGGGTGGGGCACAACATAGTGGCTCTTCAGGAAATGTAGATTACTAGATACGATGAGTTAAGATTTCGAAACAAGAAATGCCTCAGACATTCTGCTCAGCAAACAAAATATGATGAGGTAGCGTTGTTTATTGGTAACTTGGTATATTTTATTTCCTATGCCACAAAAAAAAAAGAAAACGGGTAGGTACATAATGATTCAGGCCTTCTGGAAAGCAAACAAATCACCATTTGCAAATGAATACACTCCTAGCGTAGGTCAAGGCAATTCTTCAATTACACAAATTAGGGGAATTTGTGGCAGGCGACATAATCTTGTTGGCGGACTTTAATGACACTTTTGAAGTACAGGTATAGTGTCATGTACGAGAGGAGCTTTTAAAAAAAATAATAAAGAGCACTCTCTGCAAGACTTTCCTTAAGGATGTCTGGAGGGAAGAACATGGTGATTTAATAGAATGCTCATTCTATTCACACATACATAAAACCTACTCTAGGATTTGTTATGCCATGACTAGTTCTATTCTCCTCCCGATAATCGAGTCCATTGTGATTGTTCCCATCGTCCTCTTGGACCTTGCTCCAATCATGCTTTGGGTCAGTTGGTTAGACAGGATACAAGGGGGGAGGAGACGGATCTTACTACTGGTGTTGACTTTTGGAATCATTTTAAGGCTATCAATTGGGGGCGTGGGGTGGGGAATGGGAATGATGAATGAAGAAAATAGAGTGAGACGCAAACCAAGGGAACAACATAAAAAGGAACATTGTAATACAGAATGAGGTTATAGAGGCACTCCCTCCCATAGACGTTTGAGAAGAGTCAGTGCTATGAGAGGCAAATTAATTACAATAGCTACAAAGATGAGCTGTCCATCCTTTGTCTACAAAATATAAGTTACATCCAGGGGAACAAGATGGGGCATAGCCTTGCACGTCTTGTGCAGGCTAAATTAGAGAAGAGATAAGTAGAAGTAATTAGACCGTCAACCCCGAGGAGGGTGTTGAAAGAAGAGGAGAGGAGGTGGGCATTTTATGGCTGTTACTCCTTCTTATATAAAACCAAAGCACCAGTTAAAACCACCCATCAAGAAGCATATTTTGGAGTGGTGCTCTCTTCCCAAGCTGATGTTAGGTCAAAGAGAAACCATAGAGGCCAATTTATTTGAGGAAAGTTGTGGCATTTATAAAAGCCCTTAAACAATATAAGGCCTCTGATTTGAATAGATATACAGGAGGGTTCTATAAAAGATTTTAAGCAATACTAGTGCCCCATTTCACAGAAGTGTTCAATACTTTCTTACAAGATGCACTACTCACACCCTCAATAGTTGAAGCCAACATTTCCTTAATCCTTAAATAGTGAAAAGATCCCAAAATGTGTGCTCCCTACAGGCCAATAGACATTTTAAGTATCGGTGTGAAACTATACACAAAAATCTTTACCACAAGATTGGTGTCTGTCCTGCCTGATTTTATACATCCTGACCAATAAGGTTTTATAAAGCTTAGGCAAACCAATGATAATATCAGGCAAGTTGTCCATCTTGTTGAAAAGGCTGAAAAGAAATGTATCCCAAACAGTTAGTAACACAAGAAGGCCTAAAACTGGAAGGACTGGCGTTTTAGTTTCAAAGTCATGGGTAAAATGGGTCTTGGACCACCCTTTGTGGCAATTACTATGGCAGCATACAAAATCCATCTCAAAAGTGACTGTCACTGGAAAAGATTCTTGAATGTTTCCATTGGGACTGTGGACTTAACAGGGGGGACCTCTCTTGCCACTGCTGTTTGGAATTAGTATGCAACCATTCGCAAATATATAAAGGACATGGAGCCAGGTGGTCTGAAGTTCAGCCCTGATAGCTGTAAAATAATTCTATTTGCAGATGGTGTGTTCCTAATGCTAACATCCCCACTAGAATCTGTCTCCAGATTACAAATGCTACAGAATTTAAAATGGTGGCAGGTTTAAAAAAAATACATTTTCTCCAAATCAGCGATTGTGTACCTGACCATCCCGCAAAAAATAGTGTCTGCAATTAAAAGCTGGCCCCTGTTTCGTTGAGACCCAACATATATTGAATATCTGGTAGTTAGCATTTCACCCAACCTGGAACACTTGAAAGACTTATTATTGATTTACCTGTGCTTCATTCCTGACCACCTGGAAGGAGGATTTCCGTAGATGGTCAACATTACCTTCCTCCTGGGTGGGTAAAATGAATGGTATCAAAATGAATGCTTTGCCAAGAGCCAAGATCTGTTTCATTCTATACCAACAGCATTCTGTTTTTTTTTACAGAAATAAAGACAATCCTCCTAAGTTTTATCTGGAAAGGGAGGCGCCAAAGGGTGGCTTACAAGCTTGTGCTGCCCTGACGTAGGGGCGTCTGGCTGTTCCAAATTTTAAGACATATTATCAGGCTGCACAGCTCTGTGTTTTCCTGCAATGGACCGCAAGAACATCAGAAAAAATATAGGTGTACATAGATAGGGCAATTGTGGGAAGAACTTTTTGGGATTTTTTATAGAAACCCTGGCAGGATAGACTGCTGAACACGCATTTGAGTTCCTCCATAAATATTCCACTCAAAGTATTGGATACATTGTACTCGAAACTCCAGTTGACCATACACACCTGAACATTTGAATCCGAATATCTGTCCAGTAATGAATCCTGGGCCATTTGATGCCTGCAGAATGATGATTGCAATATGATCTGACATGGTCTCCAATGTGTAAGACCTTTCTCTAGGTGATCCTAAGACATTGCACTACACCCAAAGAAGGCATTGGGTAATACGGATGTAGGTTAAATATGCAGCCACTTGTGAAATTACTCCTGAAAAATTGTAAAGCATACCTCGGACTACAAAGGTACAATAAATCACTATTATATACACTTCTGCTTACATACTCCCCAATAACAGACTATCCGTACACAAGTATTTCATCTGCGTTAATAGACAAAGAATTTACATACCCAAACAGCGCTTACCCATTATGGGATTTGGGGAAAATAAATATATGGAAGCCCTTCATGAAGTCATTTGATTGGTAATTATACCCAATAAAACTGCATAAATTGTTTCCCTCATCAAGCGCCTTATGTTGGAGGGGGTGTGGAGCTTTAGGGTATCTGCAGCATATCTGACAATTCCCCATGCATTAAACGTTTCTGGAATGGAAACCTAACATAAAAGAAAAATATATACGGCTATCCAATACCAGAAGACTTAGGGCCTGATTACGAGTACGGCGGTCCTGGGGACCGCCGTACTTGCAGTGGTGGTCCAACACTGCCCCTCCTGCAGTATTCAGAGTGTGGCGGTCATTCCGTCACAAGACTACCAGCTCTGCCAGGATCAAGGATCCTGCTGGGCTGGCGGTCTGCAACTGGCACAAAAATGCTGGCGGTGCTGCTGCCGACACCGCCAAGGATATTCAGAGTTGCCTTTTCACTGCTCATTTCATGGCGGTGAGCCCGTCATGAAAAGGGTTGCAGAAAGGCAACTAAAGGGGCCCTAACAAGGTCCCCTGCCAGATTTGTGCCTGGGGGTGTATGCGGAGGGGGGCACTTGTTGTGCCCCCCTGTAATGCACCCCAGTTCCTGCACACTGTGAAATGCATGCCACACCGTGCAGGAGCGTGCTGCAGGTGCTGTCACGGCGACAGGCTGCATGTTAGTTTAGCCAATGAACTCAACAACCCATTGCTGTGAAACCGTCACAGCACCGCCTGACCGACCCCCATTACACTTGGTTTCTAGCGGGTGGGCACACAATGGCCTTGGGGGTTTTCCACCAGACGGCGCCGTGGCGGTGCTGCTGAAGGACCGCCAAAGTCATAATAAGGCCCTTAGCCTTAGTTATCCTTGGTGCATACTCCTCACAACTAAAAGATATAACAAGGGCAGATAAGATGCTTCTGTGGGGTTACATCGAAGCCACAAAAGCTACATTGGCTCCACACTGGTGGAAAACAATGTACTCTCTATTATGCCATAACAGGCTCAGCTGTAGAAAATAATGGCAATGGACAATCATTTACTACAAGTGCACAAACTGGAGATTTTGAGACAATTTGCTCCCCGGTGTATGGTACCTTGACTCAATGCCCATCCAGATTGAAATCTCCCTTGTGTTTGTATACTAAGTTAAGGCCCAGCGTACAATCAGAGCACAGCTTGCAAGGGACACAAGGGTTTGGATATCTCTGCCATTAAAAAGTATAACTTTCTTGAGGTAAAGTTATACACAAGACAAACTAAATCTGAACTGAAAAGTTTTAATATTTTACCCTATGAATTTTGATAAGAGCTTGGGGGAGAACCGATTGAGAGATGATGCAGGGGTAAAATTGAAGCCAATGTGTGTGGTTGATGATCTGAAGCCAGGATTCTCACCTGTGAGGACTACAAAAGAGATGGCACTCTGTTCCTGTCGATGTGACACTTGCAGTGATCGTATGCTATTGCTGTGCTCTGCTTTTTAATGTAAATTTGTATTATTTGAAAATCAATGCCTAGACCTATTTATTTAAAAAATCATTATGACCTAGACCTTACTTCCTGGTGGAAGCAGACCTACATTGCCTAGTACTTCAACCAATAAGAGTTTTGATTCTTTTAAAGTCCAATTTCCCTGCAAGGCAATGGGTTAAGTGTTCTTTATAAGGGAAACATGGGTGTATGGATTTTGCAGTTACTGCTCTTACGAGATCCCTGAAGGTGTCAGGAACACAGTCGAGGAAGATAGTTCCACAGACGATTGTCATGTTTCGCCAAGTGAAAGACCCTCCAAAGGGATGGTAGACTTACCATGCAGAAAACAATAATTGTCTAGAGTTTACCCAAACCAATATCCTGATTCAGGCTTTGATGCACAGGATGACATGAATTATCTAATTTGGCCCTAATAAGAGCAAAATTAAAGCCATGTCTACATTTCCGAAAGAAAGGGAGGAGACTCATTCAGTATAAAAAATTATTGATTCTATGGTCAAGCTGTTATTTGACCTCTCTTATATCGTCCCTTACCATCATATTGTTCAATTGTTCCACATATTGAGGAATATATTCATGCTTACATTAGACCAATGAAAAAGGTAATTCCAAATAAATTAAGGTCAGAGTGCCCTCAATCAATCGTTGTTGATCACGCTTTACATACTTTATCTATTGATTCTAAATTTCTAAATGTAAAATGTTTACACCAAGTATGACTAGGACCCTAAAAAGCGACCGACAGGGCCTGGTCAGCTTGCCAGACAAGATGGGTGCTACAACTAAGATATCTGAAATGGCAAAAAAAGGGAAGGAGGGATCTATTGCAATTGATCCAACAGAGCTTTCAAACTGGATTGAATACCCAATCTGCCTCATTGGTAATGCAAATGGAGCCATCCGCTTCAAGAGGCATTACAATCTGGTGTTAAAAATGGAATAAAAATTCAGAAAACTAGCATAATGCAAGCAGGTGCATTCTTCCAATTGTTAATTATTTTGTTGTAGTTTTTATGAAGGCAATATCAAAATATGTAAATACTTTAAATTTGATACCTAAAACTCAGCTTTCTCTTAAAAATGTTTTTGAAAGTCGTGTTTTTCCATGGATCTGTACAAAAGGGGGGGCGTTCTGTTGGAGCCAATTTGGCTCTTGAAATTACTCTTCAAACAACAGAGGCAACTTTGAAAACCAGTACATCAGACCCACCTTCTACCCACAGCGAAGAAGGGATGGCAGAAACCATTTTGGAGGCTGAACAAGACCAGCATTTGCCAGTGGTAAATATAAAACCAATTACAAAGATGTCGATCTGGTCTCTGGACTGTCTCTGTCTCTTGTCCTGGTTGTGCTTGAGCCTGCCCACAGGATACAGGAAGCAGGAAACAGTTGTAAGCAGTAAGCTGCGTCTGCAGTTAGCAGTTTCGAGATCTGCAGTTTTATTGTGTTCATTGTCGCTCAATCATCCGCTGCATCCCGTGGCAATCGCTGGTTTTCCTGCAGCCTCCAAGCTCTCGCCTTGCAGAGCAAAGAAGAAGAAAGCAGAGAAGGGTAGGGAACTTGTCTTTTGTTTTCTCGACTTGCCTGAGTGGGTTTGAGACATAGTTTGTGGCACCGTTGTATCTAGGTACTTGTCGGCATTCCCCCGGTTTTGCGGATGCTGAGTCTTCTGGTTTGCATTACAGTCCCTAACCCTGGGAGTAAGGGTGGGCTGATAATGCGACCTGAGTTTGTGGCTCGTTGTTTTTAAGGGAAGGAGTGCACTGGAGCTAGGAGACGGCTTGTCAAGCATATATAAGGAGCTTGTACAATAAGAAGAGGTGAACCTTTGCCATAACTGTCTCCTCTCTGGGCTGCTTCTCCTTCGACGGCTATAAGATTAGAACTCTTATACAAGCCCTACTAAATATCTAGTGTCTGCTTCCTCTCTCATTATCTCCATTTCAACCTTGCTTATCTGTCCATCGACAGCAGAAGTAACTCTGTTTTCCTGTGGGTGGTGGCAACAACCTCGGGCACTGAAGGCAGAGGTAAGTTAATTTGTCTTTCCTACTATATTCCTTATTATGACTGTTTAGAAGCTTAGAAACTGGTCCATTCAACTGAACTGGCAATCCTTTGCCCTTATATTTAAATAAAGCGACAAAAATCTGCACATACGGGCACCTCTGACGATATCCCTACTATACCAGTCTTTTTCCCTAAATTAAGATCTTTGGATGCAGATTTGATAGTTCTCCTCAAGAAAGACAGTCCGGAAGTTGCCACTTTACTTCAACTTTGTCCATGCAATGCAGCAATTGAAGTCAATCCCGGAGAAAAATGTCAGCTAAGCTGACGATTTAGCGTGGGACTGCTCTTTTAAGGGTACTAGGACAATCAGAGAAGACCTGCCTCTGGACTTCGCCATTCCAGACATAGACTCGAGTTCACTCTCATTAGGCAAGTAGAACATATCTACAAATAAAACCCCAAAAGAAACAATTTATTTAATAGTACCATAAGTGAGGAACTATTACCTTTCCACCTCGCCCAATTTTCCTTTAATTAGTTCTTATCATCTATTTGGAGATTATGTACTTCTCTCTGAGGCTCTCCAAGCCCTTAAAAGAATCTTGGGGTCAATGTAGCAGCTGTTTAAAAAAACGACAAATTCGGATCGCATCTTGGAAACTTTATCTGTAATATTAAATTGCCTTACTTTGCAAAACACATCCTCCTTACTCCCAAGAATGTCTAGGAAATGTGCCCTAGGAGCCAAACAAGGTGTCATAGGGAAGTAAGTGCCTCTCAAGATAAGAAATTAACTCAGAGAAGGCCATGGACCATGTGTGTAGAAGAGGGTATGCAGTTCCTCAAAGAAAGGCGGGGGGGTGCCAAAGAAAAGAAGAGACCGTGCAACAGAGGAATACCTCTATTCGGAACTAGGGTCCTCACACACCCAGCAAGCTAGGTGTCATGCTTCATCATATGGACCTGCTCCTCGTCGGGCCGGCGCTGCAATGCCCGACGGGCACCCTAAAAGGGGCTCTTTGGCGGAGATCTTCAGTTCCTGGCCGTATGATGCAGTGTGTGTGAGAGGGACCTAGTGGTGTAGATGTGAGTGCAGGTAAGTGAATTAAAACAAGTTAGAGAGTCCAAAAATAATTTTATTGGGGATGGCTCTCTACCTGAATAAAAATTGTGTGGAAACAGAATGGCAGCTAACTGATGTTAAGATTCAGTTTGGCTATGCTCATCTGCGCTGGTCGACATGTTTCTTGCCTGTTGGTCCTAGTGATCCGTGGCAATTCCTCAGGACCTAAAAGCTGTCAATAATCTACACTGGGTGGCAAGTACAACTGTTACCTACTACCTGTTGTAAGGGAACGGTCTCGCCATCTGCCTAGGGAAACCTAAAAAGAGAGAGGATCATGAGCAAGGCATCCCTAGCAAAGGCAATGTCGAAAGTGGCTATATTACACAGGTCTAATTCACAGGGTGATATAAACCCCCTTATTGACTATGTGGTCTAGCATGACGTCTATATACACCAAGTGTCAGTGACTCCATACAGTAAGTGGTGATAGACCTACAAATAGTGAAATTAAAAACCAATAAAAATTAAAACAGAAGACTGTAATTCACATGTTGTCCCAATCGATACTAGGATATAGTGACTAGGGTGTTCTAGAGGCTCAAAGTGAAACTCAACGGACACTCACCTAATATGGTTTAGTACCATACTCCTATCCGTGGCCGTGGCGCCACCTGGACACCAAGACTCAGGTGTCCTAGTAAAGATAAAATGATACATGGGGTGACAACAACTGGACCGACAATTATTAAGGGCAAATACACACATCAACTCTGATGCCCATGTATGGTCCAGTTGTATGAGCTGCTGTGATGCGAGTCCCAGCCCGCTGGAGGTAATCAGATGGTTGGATAGCACCACTGAGCAAACTAAAAAACAAATAAAGAGGAAGTCACAATAATTGTTAATGCCAAGGTCGGTCAGGGTATCAGCCAGTAGTAACCGCGTGACCGTAGACTAAAGGCACCAATTCACACTCGCTCGTACCACTCAGAGAATCAGGGGCAAATCCGGGTCTGCCGTCAGTGTTTAATCGGCAAAGTGTCAAGGAACCACCAGCTCTGCCCAGTATCGAGTGAGACGCGTAATTGCGCCCGTAGTGTCTGTCCCGTGTTACTCACTAGCGAGATATTGTGACAGGATCTAAAGCGGAGCAGGCACTGACAACAAAGTGTCCAAATCATGTATTGTCAGTTTGGCGGCGGAAGTAAGAACACCAACAGATATCCCAATCAAGGCAGAAAGCGCAAACACACCACTCACCTGACCAGTCAGTAGCCTCAGAGCGTGCAGTCATATCGCCGTTCTACTTACTTTGAGGTTGTTGCAGGAAGTGCTATCAACCTACCCTCGCGCCACTCGACCCGGGAATGCTGATGGCCGGTGTAGTGCCAGAACAGATATACCGGCTGAATCGTTAAGCGGAGGGCGTATCGCGGAGGGCGTGTCTACTACCCGGAAGTGGGTGGAAAGCGTGAGTGAGGATACCGCCTCGCATGAGAGTGTCGGACAATGGGGGCCATCTTGGAATGGTGTCTAAGTTCATTAAAGTATACGTAACCCTTGAAAAACAAATCTGGTGATAAAAAAGAGACAAGCATGGCCGTTGTACCACATAGGGTGTCAATTGCAGCGGCCATCTTGGAATGGTGTCTATGTACACACAGGACTAAGTCAACCTAAGAAAACGAGTGTGGTTGTTATGTTGAATAGCATGGCTGGAATCCCACATAGGGTGTCAACTACAGTGGCCACCATAGAATGGTGTCTTTATACACTGTAATCTAAGGGACCCTCTGGAAATGGGGGTAATCAGGTGGAGACATGGAGAGTGTAAGCTGCTAAGAGCCGTGGAAGACTGCTTTATCTGTCCATAAGTGCTGCCCACGGGATCTGATCATTTAAGCCTTCTCGGTCTGTCTTAAGGCGATGCACCCAACGCTGTTCGATCTTGAACAGTGCTCTCTGTGTAATCCTAGGATGTGCCTCCAGGATTATCCATCTGAGAGAGTCTGGTGTGTGGTTGTTTTCTTTGCAGTGGGTGTACAATTTAGTGGTGACTCTCTGACATCTCACATTGCTCTTGTGCTCAGTTATGCGTGTTTTTACAGATCGCATGGTCATGCCTATATATCTCTGTTCACAGGGGCAGGTAATTAAATAAATACACTGCAGCGTGTTGCAATTGGTATGCCGTTGTAGCCTCCATGTGAATGAGTCAGAAAAAACCACCTCTTTAGTCACAGAAGTTTGATGGCATACAGCACAGGATCCACAGGGGTAGTGTCCTCTCACAGGGGGGGGAGACCCCAGAGAGTGTTTTGGTCATGGTGGTGAGTCTGTCTGGGCCTCGTGTTGATAAGAATATCTTTCAGATTTTGTGTGCGCTTGAATGCAAAGCGAGGGGGCGGGATAGTGAGGTCACCTGCATTGAGTATTCCCCAATGTTTCTTGATTATACCCTTGATGGTAGTGGAATTGGGAGTAAAAGATGTGACACAGGTTAAAGTTTCTGTCTTCTCCTTATTGTTAGTTTGTAGTAGAACTTCTCGCGGGTTATTGCGAGCCCTTTTCAATGAGTTCTTTACTTGGCGCTCAGGGTAGCCTCTTTGCCTAAGGTTTTTACTCAACTGGTCAGCTTCAATTAAGTAGTCATTGGTGTTAGAACAGTTCCTCCTCAGACGGAGGAATTGCCCAAAGGGCAAATTATCCCTAAGGGCCTTGGGGTGATGGCTACTGTATAAGAGTAAACTATTCCTATCAGTAGGTTTTTTGTAAAGCGTGGTGCTCAGGCCTGTGTCCCCTAGTGTGACCATGAGATCCAAGAAGGGTACATTAGAGACAGAGATAGTGTGTGTAAACTTCAGGAAAGGGTTCTGGGTATTGATCCAATCACAAAATGCTAGGCATGTCTGCTGGTCCCCCTTCCAGAAGATCAAAATGTCATCAATAAAACGCCTCCACAGAGTTAGATTAGTGATAAAGGGATTACTGGGGTGCCTGATGACTTCCTCCTCAAAGCTGGCCATGTAAATACAGGCCACACTAGGGGCGAAGGTGCTCCCCATCGATGTACCCTGTGATTGGTGGAATAGCTGTGAATTATACTCAAAGTAGTTTTCAGTTAAAGCCAGTGTGGCGCACTCCATCACAAAGGGAATAGGGGTAGGTGATGTCCATTCCTCTTTCATGAGGGCATCCTCGATTGCTACCAAGGTAGCACGTTGGGGGATATTCGTGTACAGTGCCTCCACATCCAACGTGACCAGGAGGTCGATATTGCTCGTGTCATGTGTCTCCTCTATGATTTGTAAGATGTCCGTAGTGTCACGGATGTAAGATGGAGTTTTCTTAACCAGAGGCTGTAAGAAGTGATCAACAAATCTAGAGAGGGGTTCCAGGAGTGAACCTATACCCGATACAATAGGTCGTCCCGGGACTGGTGTTGTGCCCTTATGTATCTTTGGTAAAGTGTAAAAGTACGGGGTCCTAGGCTCCCTGGTATTGAGGAATTCAGCTTCCTTTTTGCTGATCCATCCATTGCTCTCAGCTTCAAAAGTGATGGTCGCGATCCTGGTGGTAAGCCTAGGTGTGGGGTCAACGGAGATAGGGGTGTAGTACTTGGTGTTATTAAGTTGGCGTCTACACTCTTGGTCATAGTCAGTGACGTTCTGTATCACCGTCGCTCCTCCCTTGTCTGCCTGTTTGATAATAATGCTACTATCATTGGCTAGGGTGTTAGCTGCTGTCAACTCCGCATTGGACATATTGTGATAAAATCCCCTAGAAGGAATTGACCCCAAGTCACGAAGCACAGCTTTCTCAAATGTGAGTACTTCGGGGGGCACCATGTTGTTAGTGGGGGTGAATCTGGATGGATTACGCAACCCCGTGTCCATGGACTCAGTGGCAGGTTGGTCTTGAAAGAATGCCTTGAGACGTATTTTTCTAAGGAATTCGTGAATTTCACAATTGTCCCTGAAATTGTCAGTTCTCGGTGTGGGGACATAACCGAGTCCTTTCTCGAGGACTTCCTCCTCCAAGCGGCTCAAGGGTCTGTCTGACAGGTTCACCACTAATTCTTTTTCCCTCTGTTTCTGCCCCTGGGTGCTGACTTGAATTGTTCCTGGTCCTGCCACTGAACTCCTTTGCTTGGCCCTCTTTTTCGACCTCTTCCTCTGCCCCAACCTCTGTCTAAAAAAGGAGGGTTGCCAGGGGGATAGAATTGGGGCTGGCCGTGTGGAAACATAGGGAACTGCCAAAAAGGAGGTTGTGGTGGACCCGTATAGACTGGGGCGTTGTTGTAAACAGGGTAAGGAGATTGATAGTTCCTTTTCTGTTGGTTCCCACCCCAGCTATTGGAACTCGAGTCACTGCTCGTTGACCCCCTTCTCGAATTGTCGGGACTCTCATCAGATGAGTAGCTATTCTTATTTGCCTGAAAGTCTGCTCTCAAATAGGGAAAGATCTTCTCTTTATCAAACTTCTGAATGTCCTTCTGAAGTTTGTTGATCTTCAATTTGAGTAGATACTCTTTGTTTTCAGCAATCTCATTGTTTATTTCCGCCAGTTTAGCTTTAAATGCGGTATTCTGGGTCGTAGATTTAAGTGCACTCTCCGCTGCCTGTATCCTCACTAAAAGGGCGTCTGCTAATCTCTGGGCCGTGTTGATTATGAGAACCAAGAGATCTCTCGTGCATTTCCACGAGACTAGACTCCATTCCTTCTTGAAAGTAGGGTCTTCCAAGAAAAGTCTAGGGAAGACGTTAATAATGAGTCCACTAGGTGCAATATTCGCTCTTAAATATTCCGTCATAAGGGCCCCATGTAGTGTGATCTTAATCCACTCCCTTTTCAACGTGGTTAGAGAAGTCCAGTCTTCCGTTTGTGACCCTGAGGCCACAGAACCCCCACTCCCAAGAAGGGAGGGAGTTTTTCTTAAAATATCGGCTACTGCTTCATCATTGAAGCTAAGCCCCAGGTTGTCCTCCATGGTAGGTAGGTCAACAAAATGCAACCGTCGGATTGGCGGTGCTCTAAAGTGTGAGAGTGGTCCACTCAGTGTATTTACACCGTGTGGTATCCTAATATTGTCCCACGGGGGTTACCCGTGCACTAGACTATGTAAACAAGAGAGGGACTGTTGGGCTTTTATTCAAGGAGGTCCAGCATACATGCCCAGTTTAGTCATGTGTGTAGAAGAGGGTATGCAGTTCCTCAAAGAAAGGCGGGGGGGTGCCAAAGAAAAGAAGAGACCGTGCAACAGAGGAATACCTCTATTCGGAACTAGGGTCCTCACACACCCAGCAAGCTAGGTGTCATGCTTCATCATATGGACCTGCTCCTCGTCGGGCCGGCGCTGCAATGCCCGACGGGCACCCTAAAAGGGGCTCTTTGGCGGAGATCTTCAGTTCCTGGCCGTATGATGCAGTGTGTGTGAGAGGGACCTAGTGGTGTAGATGTGAGTGCAGGTAAGTGAATTAAAACAAGTTAGAGAGTCCAAAAATAATTTTATTGGGGATGGCTCTCTACCTGAATAAAAATTGTGTGGAAACAGAATGGCAGCTAACTGATGTTAAGATTCAGTTTGGCTATGCTCATCTGCGCTGGTCGACATGTTTCTTGCCTGTTGGTCCTAGTGATCCGTGGCAATTCCTCAGGACCTAAAAGCTGTCAATAATCTACACTGGGTGGCAAGTACAACTGTTACCTACTACCTGTTGTAAGGGAACGGTCTCGCCATCTGCCTAGGGAAACCTAAAAAGAGAGAGGATCATGAGCAAGGCATCCCTAGCAAAGGCAATGTCGAAAGTGGCTATATTACACAGGTCTAATTCACAGGGTGATATAAACCCCCTTATTGACTATGTGGTCTAGCATGACGTCTATATACACCAAGTGTCAGTGACTCCATACAGTAAGTGGTGATAGACCTACAAATAGTGAAATTAAAAACCAATAAAAATTAAAACAGAAGACTGTAATTCACATGTTGTCCCAATCGATACTAGGATATAGTGACTAGGGTGTTCTAGAGGCTCAAAGTGAAACTCAACGGACACTCACCTAATATGGTTTAGTACCATACTCCTATCCGTGGCCGTGGCGCCACCTGGACACCAAGACTCAGGTGTCCTAGTAAAGATAAAATGATACATGGGGTGACAACAACTGGACCGACAATTATTAAGGGCAAATACACACATCAACTCTGATGCCCATGTATGGTCCAGTTGTATGAGCTGCTGTGATGCGAGTCCCAGCCCGCTGGAGGTAATCAGATGGTTGGATAGCACCACTGAGCAAACTAAAAAACAAATAAAGAGGAAGTCACAATAATTGTTAATGCCAAGGTCGGTCAGGGTATCAGCCAGTAGTAACCGCGTGACCGTAGACTAAAGGCACCAATTCACACTCGCTCGTACCACTCAAAGAATCAGGGGCAAATCCGGGTCTGCCGTCAGTGTTTAATCGGCAAAGTGTCAAGGAACCACCAGCTCTGCCCAGTATCGAGTGAGACGCGTAATTGCGCCCGTAGTGTCTGTCCCGTGTTACTCACTAGCGAGATATTGTGACAGGACCACCCAAGCTGGAAAAGCATATGTAAGGATCAAAAACAAGGATGAGGCTAATGCTCGAGACCTGTTTTCTCTCTGCGAAAGCGGCTTTCTGAAGAGCAGCAGGCTTCTAAATCATCTCTTCTCTCAACAACAAACACAATCCCTTATTTTCCCATTTTTAAAAACCATCTTACATCAATGGATAAGGAAGCTCAATCAACTTATAGCACCAAAAGAGAATCACTTCCAACAAAAGTTTTTGCTGATGAGTCATCCTCTAAAAAGGTGTGAAAAAAGAAAAACGTGGAATCATAGAAAAAGACCAAATCAGATATGTTACAATGTAATAAAAGATAAAAATGGAAAGCAATGACATTCCAGAAGTAGTCCTAGACCAAACCTCTGAACCCCCTGTTTCCCCGCCCCTTTCCCTCTTTACCCACTACAGCTGTTGTTGTTTTTTCTTTAAACCCTCAGGCCTCAAAATTGAGAGCAGGTCTTCATATTTCTGAGGATGCTCTTTCCTCCTCTGATGTTCCTCTGGTGGTAACAAACTATCAGTAAACAAATATAAGAACAGAAGAAGGTCTCCTTTACAAGTGCTCTCCAATGATTGAGGTAACCCCTTCAGCGCGGTGCGGATTACCGCGCTGTGCTGAAGGTTCCGTGCGCTGGCGGAGCCATGACAGAGCGGTTCCGTCATGCGCACAGCGCGACCGATGTGCATGACGGAACCGCTCCGTCATACGCATCGAAGAGTCCTTTTTCAAATTGATAATAACCCTTTAAATAGGAAAAGGCTATTATGTCTTTTGCATGTATACCCCCAGCTCCATTCACTTAACTTCTGTGAAATTAAAAATGGTTTATTTTCCAGAAAAAACAAGATCTTACGGTTGTGCAAGTTGAATTCTTCTAATATTTGATTCCTTTAATAATCCTGAGAGATAGTGATTGTTGGACCTAACGTCCTTGAGGTAGCTTGGCTCAGGTCAAAAGGCTTTCATCCCACTATGGCACATTGTGTTTGCATCACACCCAACTCACACCGTAACGCCACACCACTTAAAAATGACACTACACCGGAAAATTATAAAGTTTACCTGAAGTCTTTATTCAGATTCACATAACAGGGTAAACATTACAATGCATTTAAATTGACAGTACCATTCCCTTCTTGACTTTTTGTACAGCAGCTACTTAAACGCCCACAGAGATTCCCATCCTACCTTGACTCAGGAGCGCTAGGTTAAATCCCCACAGGGAGCGCTCCGAACAACATTGGCATATTACACAATTTAGAAAATCATTTGGTCTACACAGTGTTCTTCTGGCAGTTGGTTTCTCTAACGGCTATTCTTTCTGACTCTTATACTGTCGCATATTATCAATATTATACATTTAGGTGCTATCTTTGAAATGTACTCTGCTGCTGTGAATCAGGCGGTTACATCTAGGCAGTATACATGGAAATCACTCTTTCACTGGAAGAAAACTATTACATATAAGCATCCTACATGAAACTTCCTCTATTCCTGGGATTTACTCTGTTATTTCTAGCGCTATTCTTGACAGTCTCAATGGGTATACTACAGTCTCCTGAGTGTTTACAGCATCAGGCCGGTATTGTTATCTTAAAACCTGGCTTTCCCTGAGACCGGCACTCGGCTTTACCCGGACATTCTCTGGCTTTAAGTCCGTAGTATCCTGTGCTCTCCCCCCCCCTTCTTAACAGGCCCAGCTTACTGTTTCACCTCGGTGTCCTCCTCTCTGGAAGTTCGGCGGAGCCTGGTGTTGAGTTCCCACTCCTTACGGGACAACCGGGCTCACCACGCTGACAACAGAGCTCTCCTCAAGGGGGCGAAATCCGGGCACACACACCGACCACCTCCCCCAAGGACCACCCTGCTGGTGGGTCTCCTTCGCTGGTGGAAGCCTCGCTCCTCCGCTGACAACAGCGCGCTATACTCACTCTCTAGCGGTCTCCGCGGCCCAGCCGCCGGTAGCAGCGCGGCTTGCGGGGGCGCGGCCTCCTCTCTCGACTGACAACAGCGGGGCGGCGCTTCGGCGTCTGCCCCGCTCACGTGACTCTAGGCGGCGGCTTCAACGCTGGATCCGCCCCGCACTTCCTGGATGCAAGTCCCTCAGCCGACTGACACGATGCCGGCCAGCGCGCCCCAAGGGGTCCCGACACCTCCTCAGACCTCTCGGCGTTCCCAGGCCTCACCCTGGGGCCACAGGCAGTTCCACGGACCCGGCACTACGGCGGTGAACGTTCCAGGTAAGGCTCAGGCAGGGGAGGGGCAGAAATTGAGGGAGCCGGCTCACCTGAAGCGGGTGAGAAGATCTCTTATTTACTGGCCACGGACATCTCCCCTTTAGTCAGGGACTATGAACAATCGCTAGGGCCAGCCTGATTAAACATCCCAGGCCCCACAGGGATGAGGGAAAGGTAGTCCCAGACGGCGATTCTTCCCCTAATCCTCCTTCAGGGATACTGACTACATGGGAGCCCCCATGGTAACGATGTCCTTAAAAGTCATTGGCTGCGTTCAGGGACCGGTCAGAAGGTTGAGGGTGGTGTCAACTGATGAGGGAAGTCGTGCAGACCCTAAGACCTGTCCATTCCCTATCTAGTGCAGCCACCTCCCCACTCAGGTGCCTTACTCGGACTACCTCACAGCTCAACTACCTCCTAAAATGGCCGCCCCGCCCTCACCTCTATTTATCACCTGGGGCCTGACTGGCCAGAGTGGCCCAGAAGGTTCCGGAACCTCTCATGGCAGTCTATGGCCCAGGTGCTGAGGTGACAGTTGGAACCACCATTTTGTGAGACTAACCTCCCTCTTCCTGTTTCTTCAGTGGAGCACCTTGCGCCTCTCCCTCAGATAGTAAGATGAGGGCGCCCAGAGCCTCTACATCAACACCAAAAATATAGTTAGTGGACAGAAAAAAAATGAGAAGAGAAAAAAAAGGGAAAAAAAATAAAAAGAGGAGGGAACAGCCAAAAGGACTGACAGGTCTAACACGCGTCCCCCCCAGCTGAAAGTGGGGAGAGCTACCCAATCCCTTGGGAGTTCTCTTCACTAAGGCGGAAATACCGGGAGAGACCGTCAGCATTGGCGTTGTCCACCCCTGGGCGATGTTCCACCCTAAAGTCCATTCCCTGTAGGGAGATGGACCACCTCAATAACTTGGGATTCTCTCCCCTCATTTGCATCAGCCACCTGAGGGGCCGGTGGTCGGTCTGAACCAGGAAGTGCGAGCCAAACAGGTATGGCCGCAGCTTCTTCAGAGCCCACACCACCGCAAAAGCCTCCCTCTCAATCGCACTACACCTCTGTTCCCGGGGGAGTAGTCTCCTAGATAGAAAAACCACCGGTTGGTCCAGACCCTCTTCATTGAGTTGCGAAAGCACTGCCCCGATGCCATGCTCCGACGCATCCGTTTGGACGATTAACTCCCTGGAGAAGTCGGGGGCCCTGAGGACAGGTGCCGCACACATTGCCTTTTTCATGGTGTCAAAGGCTTGTTGACACCCCAGATTACCCGACGAGGGTGCTTTTTAGGTCTCGGCTAGCGATGGCTGCGCTTGCGCAGTCTCGCTCGCGAGACATAATGACTTGGGTGAAGAGGGGCTTGAACCCGCCCCTCTTCTTCCCTGTTCTCCATTGGCTGGCCTAGTAAATGCTGGCCAGCCATTGGAGAAGAGGTCCCGTCACTCCGATCCTGCCCCGTCCTTTTCGGATCGGGGGGCGTGTTTTTTGCGAGAAGTCTCAGGGAGGAGACAACAGCAAAACACGCCCCCCAATCCGAAAAGGACACTCCCTTTCTCCGAGGCATTTTCTGCTGTGCCTCGGAGAAAGGCGGTGGTGTCTTCCGGTGCCCTCGTCGTGTTTTAAAGTCTTCCACAGAGTATCCCAAAGTTTTCTTTTTTCCAACTCTTCATTCTGATTGGACTGTGTCACTAAGTTAGTTTTCTATAATCTTGTTGATTTCGCAAACAGCTTGCTAGCTGCCTCTCTCCTTTTAACCACCTTTGCTGTTGCCATGATCGAGTGACTACGCCGGGAAGCGATATGGTGCTAACGTCCAGCGGTAGCACAGCGGTCCCAGAGCGGCTGCTCCGGCGTGATTTGGAGCGGCAGCAGGAGGCGGAGAGGCGACGGCAGGAGAAGGAGCGTCGGACTGTGGATGAAGAGAAGCGAGACTTCTTTCAAGCTTCCTTCGGGCCCGAGCGTGATGCTCTAGAGCAGTTACTACAGTCAGGAGATGATCCAGGGAAGGAGCCGTGGGAAGCCGAGCTGCAGGATGCTGGGGTCCGACTTCAGGCTCTTCAGAAGCTGTTGAATGACAGCCTGCGCTTCCTACCTTCTTATGACGTGAAGCAGGCGCAGGATGCGCTGCAGCGACTGCATGTGGCTCTGGTTGATCGCAGAGAGCAACTGCAGCCCAAAAAGAAATTCGCCTTCAAGTCCCGTGAGCGTAAAGAGACCCCGTCGGCGCCCGCTCCTGCTCAACTGGAACCCATCACCGCCCCTGCCCCGTTGCCGGAGCCAGAACACACCTGTGGCTTCCGCGGCCTCGAGGGCCAGAGCTTGGCATTGAGTGGGGTAGAGCTATGCGGGCGGGACGTGCAGTTAGCAAATCTGCGGGATTGCCGGGTACAATTGCAGGGAAGCCCTGGTACCTTGCACATGCGAGGGCTGCGCGGTTGCACAGTTCTCTGTGGACCAGTTTCTAGCTCCGTGTTTATGGATGAGTGCCACAACTGCGAAATGACCTTTCCCTGTCAGCAACTACGGGTGCACCGCAGCACGGACACCCGCATCTACCTGCATGTCACGTGCCGGGCCATCATCGAAGACAGCCGCAGCCTGGGCTTTGCGCCACTCACTTGGAACTACGCAGGCATGACCGAGGACTACCTTCGCGCCGGCCTGGATCGCTCCCGCAATCACTGGAGTCAGGTGGATGACTTCGACTGGCTGGCCCGGGATGCAGCGTCGCCCAACTGGGGCATCGTGCCCGAGGAAGAGCGGCGGGTGCAGTGGGATTGAAGTAGTGAGCCAGTAGGACACAGGGGTCCGATTCATGACTTCGAAGCTGTTTACACATTCACCAAAGCAAACCCTCAAGCCTGGCTTTTTGTACGGAAGCAACAAGTTACTAGGGCGTGATTTTTACTTCTCTCTGATCTGCCCGAGGGCCACTGAAATGTGATGTACTATTAACAACTGTTGGCAAAACCCCAAACTCATTGACTGTCGTTAAATATAACTGACTTACGTTCTCTGCTTCAGCGTACCTGTCTGTCCTCCTTTGCACATTTGCAAGCATTGCACTTATAAAAACCAAACTCTCCTTGCGATTTTTTTTATTTTTATTTTTAAAAAAAAGAAAAAAAAAAAATGATCGAGTTCTGGTTCTGTTTGTACACGGACTCGCAGCTCCTGCTGCACATGCTTCAATTCCTGCTGTGACTAAAATGGTGTTAATCCTTAGTCACGTCAAACTCGGTAACGCCCCCTGATTCAGTAAAAACTTGTGTTTACTAGCAACGGACTTCAAAATACAGTTGTATTCTGGGAGAAGAAATGAGCCACCTCCGAACGGAAATCGTACTAAGCGCTCGCCCCTATTAACTGAATCTCCGTCAAATAATTAGTGTATTTTTTGATCCGTTCAATAAGAATCAGAAAGAACGTGCTGTTTTTTTGTGGAACATCTTCATGGGCCTGTGTTTTGTAGTATTCTAAAATATACATGTAGTTGCGTTAAAAAATATACCACAAATAATAGGAGTATGAAACAAGTTTGATATGGGTTAACATTCCTAAGGCTCCGAAAAATCATGTCGTCACAGTACAACTTCAAAATGGCCCCTTTATTTGCACATTTTATTAGTCCTCTGTCGGCGTCGACGTCACTCGTGCCACCATTTTCTTGTGTTTCAGTCACAGAGGCTTCAGGTACACGAACAGCTTGAGCTGGAGTACGCGGGCTGAATAATGTTGTCAGCCGCTCAGCTACTCGACGAGTTGATGGGCAGGGACCGTAACCTGGCTCCTGACGAGAAGAGTTGTAACGTTCGCTGGGATCACGAGACTGTGAGTGCTGCCACTGTTAGCTATGCCAGACCTCCTTCCCTGGACCCCAGGCTTTGCAGGGCCAATAGAGGGTTACATGGAAACCTACTGGGAGAAGTAGATGCATATATAGAAAACACAGCCTACAGTGAGCTATTTTGTTCATTGCCATGTGCTAGTCAACTACTTTGCTTTCTTTTGATATTCGCTGGCGTTGAATGCTGGTTCAAATTCACGCTCTTGGCTTACCCTTTAGCGTTTTTTTTTTCCAGGACTCGCCTAGATAGCTGTCTCTTTAAGACCGTTTTGCCGGGTGTTTTGGGCCATGTGGGCTGGAGTGGTGGAATCTCTTGTAGGTTGTGTCGCAAGAGAAGTAAGTGACAGTGTGGGTTGGTGAAGGGTCCTTTGATGGATCGTGGGGACTTGACTTTAACTGTGCAGCAGTTTGACAACAGTACGTGAAAGCCATGTCTTTTTGAACCCAGGCCATTGTCTAGCCAATCTACAGTGGCCCTGCAACTGAAAGCTTGCATACCCTTTCCATAGAAATCATTTTCAGTACTTCAACAAAAATAGAACATTAGGAAAGACTAGTCTCAGTTTTCTTCTCTTCTGTTGTGATGCTTAAATTCAAGATTACAGGTAATGCTCCTGATGATTTCTTTAATCACTGGCAGTCTCTCGTTCCAGCGTGCAAGCATGCATTCAGAAGGTTTCCCTCCTGGAAGACTGGCTGCATTGTCTGGACTACCAGCGCAGATCCCGATATTGCACACACCCTGAGCGCCTTTAAACATACGATCCTTCACTTCCACAATTACCCGTTAGGCTTCCTTAATCACAGACGTCAGTTTCATTTTTGATTACGACTTGAGATTCTTTCAACTTATTTTACACATCTCTACATAAATTACACCCTCAAACTGGGGGGGGGGGGTCCGGTTTCATCTAACTAACATTTACATAGTTGTATTCACTGTTCTAGCTTAGAAAAACGTCAGGTGTCTGTTTTGAGTTGTACAGTGTTTTGTTTTCGGACTTTGTTTTGAATTGTTTTGTTATGTTAGGGTGCCATCGTGGCGTGTGACATTGGGTTACCGACTCATATTTGAAGCTTTTCGTGCTGAAGTTTTAGTGTTTTACGAAGTGAGGCAGGGATTCCAGGCCTGATGGTCAATATTGGTGCATCATACTTCATAGTTTTTCTAACGCTTCTTTTTTGTGCTTATTTAATAAAACACTGCACACCTATAGAAATACTTTGAAATCATTGACATCGTTATACAAAATCAACGTAGGTGCCTTAACCATGTATGTAATGCTTTCCTAGAAACATTGATCGAGTATCGCCTATTCTCATTTTAATCTCTCATACACAAGCACTATGTTGAATATCTTGGACATGTTTTATTAAATGTGCAGAAGCGCGATAAACACCGGGATTGCACTAAAGTATGTTTCGCAACTTGAAGTCTTTCTTCATATCTTATCGCTTCACCAGTTGTTTCTGACCTGCAGAGGATATAACACCTAGTGGGGACTCGTTTATTTCACATACACTATACAGTTCTTGCCTGTGTGCTCTTTAGATCTTGCCCAGAAGTACCCGTGGTCTACTTTCGGTTTTGGAGAGTTCAGAAAAGTGCATGCATTTGCCAAACAAAACTAACCCGCTTGCATTTGTTTTGTTACTACCTCTCTAGGGTTGTTTCTGCAGAAATTCTCTCCCTGCAACTCATTGTAGCAGCAGGTTATGAATGATTTAGCATGCCCTGTGTTAATTATTGGAGGTTGCCAATGAAGCGCCCGCTAAGTACTTCCGAAGTCTCAGGAGAGAGCCTTTGGGCTGCATAAACGTCATTGATTTATTTTACTGTTGTTCTTTCTACAGGTGCACACTTAAAGTATGGTGTGTCCTAGTAGTGCTAGCAGTCACTACTGCGGTTTCTCTAGTTGTTCATGATTTACATTGGGTTTTTACAGATTCTCTACTCAATTATTAGGTCGAAGGACCGTTCGGTCTGCCGAAGGCAGAACCGGAAGTCCGGAGATCTTGTGTTTCTTAGAGTGGCTATTTAGCCCGCCTCTCTTTTTGGCTCTCCTCCATTGGCTGGCTTCCTAAACGGAGGCCAGCCATTGGAGGAGAGAGCCGTTCCTCCAAATAGGCTCCGTCTTTTTTAGATTCAGGGGCGTGTTCCGTGCTGTTCTTTCCACTTTTTAGCCACGCCCTTTTTAGAACCGCAGGAACACGCCCTCGAAGCCGCAAACACGCCCCCGAATCGGAAAACGCCGCTGCGTTTCTCCGAGGCATTTCTGCTTCGCCTCGGAGAAAGGCAGTTGTCTCTCTCTGATTCTGTCGTGTTTCTTGTTTTGTTGTACAACCAGTTCTCCAGATTGGTGTCCCGCATTGTTGGAAGCGTGGTATAGATGCAACCCTGCAACAAACGACCCTAAACGAGATTGTTGCAACTCCAAATGAGCATTCTGCAACGCACATTATCTACCTCTGAACGGCTTTGGCAGAGTAATGGCCATTAAATTGCACCGCTAATGACAGTAAACTAGGCTAGGCAGGGCACAGGAGAAGGGACAGCAGGAGCCCCAGACCATTTTCCCAGGGCGCTTTTCACTGCTGAAACACCCCCGAGGACGGCCCCGCCTCCCCCTGTCACATGGATTAGGCCTAGTTTCGGGGCCTACACAGTTCCTTTGTGGGTCAGCTCATGAATGGAGGCGGAGGGGGGAACGGAGGCGTAGGGGCCTACCCAGCTCACCCCCCACTCTGGAAGGACTTCTGGCCGGTCTGTCTGTCTGTCCAGCTGCCCCGCTTCCAAGCTCAGCGTGTCAGGGCGATTATTCCGCCGCCTCAGACATTTTCTGCTTGTTTAAAATCTGATTGGCTGTTAGCGGGGTTAGCGGTGCCAACAAGCAACAGCCATCAGTTTTCCTTGAACGCGCCACAAAAAAAATAGGTTAATGCAGGGCAGGGGTTTGTTAGCGAGTGTGTTAAATCGAGGGAGGGCGGGTGGCGAAGAGCAGCCAGGCTACAAACGCCAGCAGCAGAGGTGTGGGAACCCTGTGTATGTCAGACATCCATACAGGAGGGCGGCGGAAGGGGTCCGCCGTCACAGCGATTACCGAGGCGGAAGTACAAATGCAGCCAAAACACTGGCCGCGCCATTTTTGATGCGTGCGCACTTTATACTTCTGCACTGCGAGGTCTCAACGGCTTACAAAATTTCTGAAACTCAGTAAAACATGTATTTTGTTGCTCGTATACAAAGTATCATTACATCCTTTTGGGCTATTTTACCCTGGGACAACACGGTGTTGAAAAGTTTGTCTGCATGGTGACGTCCATACAATGGATTGTGCTGGCCTGTTTTACTTATTGCACAAAGATTTTGCCAACGACAACAATGTAGCACAACAATCATTTTGCTCTTTTTTTCTGGACAAAAGATTCTAACTACACATAGTCGAATCCAAAACATCGACCACCACTATAAATTAAGGCTCGGGCTATAAGTGGGCCACTCTGTCCAGGTCTCAGACCTGCTAGTAATTAACAAGCACTTACAATGCAACGGTCTCGGCATTGTTAAAGTTAGAGCTATTGGCATTGCTCATGACATTCTTTTTGTTTATGTTTTTGTTTTTAAAACATGTAAAGAAACGGCATTGTTATTTACAATGTCAATAGCTTAATCAGTGTGTGTGTAGGTGGCTCTGTGTGTGGGTGCAAATGCAATAGGTCTCGCATTTGAGAGTGCTTAAGCTATTGACATTGTAAATAACAATGCCGTTTCTTTAAATGTTTTAAAAACAAAAAACATAAACAAAAATAATGTCATGAGCAATGCCAATAGCTCTAACTTTACCAATGCCGAGACCATTGCATTGTAAATGCTTGTTAGAAGTGAGCTCAGTCAAGGGAGCCACGATAGTACCGTATCCCTTGACGAAGCGTCAGTAGTAGCCAGTGAGGCCCAGAAAGGCTCGGACCTCCGTCTGAGTCTTGGGGGGTTCCCAGGCCATGATGGTTTCAATCTTGGCCTGGAGGGTTCGCACCTTGCCCTGACCCACCAAATGACCGAGGTACACTACCGACCCCTGCCCGATCTGGCACTTACTGGCCTTGATCGTCAGACCCGCCTGCTGCAAAGCTCTCTCCCCTGAGGCGGAAGCCGGGGGCTCTACTCTCTATCCCTTTGCGGTGTAATTGTGCTAACTTTTAAAACCTTGTAAATATTTTAATTGTTGCGCTTCTAAATACCACTGCATAACTGCGCTTCTCGAGTGCAAGATTTGCTTTGCACCGAGGCGCGCTCCTCTCACCTTTCCTTCCCGGTGTGGCCGATTAGGGGCTGACGACGCGGGGTAAAGGCGCCATCTTGGTGGGAGAAAGGGTTGGCGGTCCAGTGGCAGGACGCCGCCCGCCCTCCCGGATATTTAAACAGTAGTGCCCATCGTTCTGTGTACTTGTTTACTCTCCCCTGAGGCGGAAGCCGGGGGCTCTACTCTCTATCCCTTTGCGGTGTAATTGTGCTAACTTTTAAAACCTTGTAAACATTTTAATTGTTGCGCTTTTAAATACCACTGCATAGCTGCGCTTCTCGAGTGCAAGATTTGCTTTGCACCGAGGCGCGCTCCTCTCACCTTTCCTTCCCGGCGTGGCCGATTAGGGGCTGACGACGCGGGGTAAAGGCGCCATCTTGGAGGGAGAAAGGGTTGGCGGTCCAGTGGCAGGACGCCTCCCGCCCTCCTCGGCAGAGTATAAAACAAGCATTTACAATGCAATGGTCTCGGCATTGGTAAAGTTAGAGCTATTGGCATTGCTCATGACATTATTTTTGTTTATGTGTTTGTTTTTAAAACATTTAAAGAAACGGCATTGTCATGAGCAATGCCAATAGCTCTAACTTTAACAATGCCGAGACCGTTGCATTGTAAATGCTTGTTCAGGATATGTGCCCTGTGTGCATGGCTATTTGGGTTGGAAGGGCGCATAATAATTGTGGCTGGATATTTTAGCTGTAATTGGACATTTGATATTGTATCTAGCTGTATAATGGCTGCTCCACTGGAATATCAGAGCTGCATGCCGGCATATCATTGCATCACCAAAACTGGTATATGTGAGGCAACTCAAACAGACTTACTTGCCTGCTGTATAACTGCTTTGTTCAAATTCTTTTATTATTCTTGCACCAACTGCAGGGTTTTTTAACGTCAGTAACGCCACTTTTCTGTAATGGCATTAAGGACTTATGGCACATAAATCGTCTCCTATGGTATCATCTACCTCAAAGGTCCTTCCTGTCATGCCATTGGTTGTTAAATGAAGGCTGTGTAAAGTCACTCCACCGGGCTTCCATTGGCTTTTCATGAATCTGCAACTCACTAACTCATGTAGCGTAGTATACTCAAGGGTCAACATTTGAACCTGGGCCCTTTTTTTGTTAACCAATATACTACTTTACAGTTGAGGTATAAATGCACCTTTTCAGTCCCAGCATTGTCGTTGAACGCTCAGCTCAGAGTAGTAGGTCGTTCTACATGTGGGATGAATTCTGTATTTTTTATGCTTGTTAAATTCAGGGTTAGAAAGCTCCTACATGGGACGTCTGAATGAATCTTTTACCTCACTTTTCCACGTACAAGGCTTGTCAATTAAACGAGCACCCTTCCCTGTTAGAGCTCGCGCTGCAGCGTGTTACCGTGCCATCAGGACTGCAACACGCCTCCTCTGTTGAGCATGCGATGTACCCACGCTACCTCATTCACATCCCATTCCGACTCTTGCCCTTGTTAACCTGGTGCAAAAGGCGTCTGTGGAACTTGGCATCATTCGGATGTATCAGGATGCAGAGATGGCGCCTTGTATTTCGCTCTCGGCACGCAACAGATTGTACCAAATGTTGCGTATTTTTTTCAAATACTTTTCAGGGGGAGGACAACCCCTGGCGCCATATGCTGCACGTTTCCCGACTGTCTCTAGGGTTGGACAGCCCCCGAGGGCTCTCCGAGGTGCGACGCCTCGGGCTCCTCGCTTGTCTTGTCGTACCTCCACCTCGAGGTCTTTGTGATAAACAGGGGAGCGGCTTCTATGAGGGGCCCACACAAAACAGGGGTGATTCTGAAAGGGACGGTTTCCAATTAAGCTAGCAGTCTAGCAGAACAATTTCAAAACATTGTAGAACCTCACAAAGTGAGCACAACAACGCACGACATTGATAATGAGGCAGGAGGCTTAGGTAAACAAGTCGGATCACACAATGGACGCATCCTGCCTCGCGCTGCGTGGGTGCCATGTTTGCGCCGAAGGGGAGGGGCTGCGCGAGCGAGGATGGAGCGTGGAGGGGAAGCGCAAGACAGCAGAACCTGGAGAGGACATCCCGTCCAAAGCACGGTGCGGATCCCGATAGCAAAACAAGGAGATCAGGTGAGGGAGCAACGCCGGGACACCACCGCCTTTCTCCGAGGCAGAGAAGAACTGCCTCGGAGAAACGCAGCCTCGGTTTCGGATTCGGGGGCGTGTTTCTTTTTCTCTCCTCTTGCCATTGGCTGGAGGAGAGAAAAACACGCCCTGCGAAAAGCAACGAAAAAACACGCCCCCCGATCCGAAAAGGACAGGGCTTCAACGGACTGACTGGACCTCTTTTCCAGTGGCTGGCCAGCATTTAAGAGGCCAGCCAATGGAGAACAGGAGAGAAGAGGGGCGGGTGCAAGCCCCTCTTCTCAAAGTCACTCAAAGTCATTAAATCTCGGAGCGAGACTGCGCAAGCGCAGCCTTCGCAGCCGAGACCTAAAAATGGGGTCATTCCGTCCGCGCAGCAGCGGGCGCAGCGGGCGCGCCGGCGGCGCCCCGAAGGCAAGCCCGTCTGCGCCCGTCCGCGCCGGACACGGGCCTAGGGCCACCACCCCTGGCTCTACCGAATTCACCCGCCTCCTACCCTACACTCACTCCTCACTAACTGATCTAAGTCCACAACTTATGGAAGGATGTACCAGATACAGTCCGGACTCCATATCTTCCACTACAATTTTAAAATGTGAGCACTGTCAGGCGGCCATCCCCCTTTTAAACAAACCGGTGGGAAGCGACAATCAAAATCAGGCAACACAAAAATTTATAACTGCCCTCATTAACGTTCGCTCTTTGGCTAAACACAGGCAAGAAATTGCCGATTTACTTCTAGACAGGAACATTGATATAATGTTCCTGACAGAGACCTGGATGGATAAAACATCGGATCCAGATCTTGTGATAGCCGTCCCAAAGGGATTTAACGCCTATTGGCTGGACAGAACAGGCAAAAGAGGAGGTGGGATAGCTATAATTGCCCGGGACACTCTCAAAATCCGCATCACGGCAATACCCACCACAGCATGTGAGGCGTTCCAGTTTGATATCTACCTGTCTCCTTCTTATAACTTCAGAGGCATACTATTATATGGACGGCCAGAAATTCGGTTGGCAACCGAGAAGTCTATAACACTGCTAGGAGACTTTAATTTCCATCTGGACTGTAATAGAGATAAAGACACCATATCCCTACAGTCGGAAATGGAGGTCTTCGGCCTATCATAGCTGGTGACGGGACCTACCCACAATGCAGGGCATACATTAGATGGAATATTTACTAATTTAGATAATCTGCTAATTACTGACGTCCTCCCAATGACTTGGACTGACCATTACTTGGTACTAGGTACTATAAAAATTAGTGAAACCTCCACTGTTAAAACACCTACCCCCAGACAGGAACCTTTTAAGGTATGGAAAGATATCAATATTCCCAACCTTAAGGTAGAACTAGACAACTCTAAGCCTACCTTGTCTACTGATCCAGAAATAGCTACAAAGCAATACCAAGCTTGGCTGGACCAGGCTACTAACAAATTAGTACCAGTTAAACGAATGTCCAGGAATAGAAGTTCCCCTTCAGCACCCTGGTATACAGAAGAACTCAGAAAACATAAACAGCTATGTAGAAACAAAGAAAGACACTGGAGGAAAAACTATGACGATGAAAGCAAACATATGTATAAGGAGCTTCAAATTCAGTACAAACTCTTGATTATAGAGGCCAAAAAAAAGTACTACAGCGAGCTAATTGAAAGTGCAAAAAACTCTAATAAAAAGCTCTATAACATAACCAAACAGCTTGCAGGAGGTGTTCCTGACTTGAATCCCCCTTGTTCACAAAGTTTCTGTGACTCATTAGCATCCTTCTTTTTCACTAAAGTGAATGATATCTTCTCAGCATTTAACTCCGCTGATAATCAAAGCACCGATGATATAATAACGCCACATACTGACAACATCTTTCCACAGTTTGCGGAAATCACAGAAAACCAAATCCAGGACATCATCAAATCCATTAAGTACGGCTCAGCATTGGATCCTTGTCCCTTGAAAACTCTCCACCCATTAATGGACACAGTGGTTCCAGTTATAACCCAAATTTGCAATCTAGTGTTCCGCACAGGAATCTTCCCTACCCCTTTAAAAAAGACCTTACTGAAGCCACTTCTGAAAAAATCTGGCCTAGATAAAATGGAGTTAAAAAACTACAGGCCTATAGCTAACCTCCCGTTTCTAGCCAAAATAGCAGAAAAAGCCATGAATACTCAACTTGCGGAATTTATCGAGCAATACCATCTGCTCGATGAAACCCAATTTGGATTCCGCAAGTTTCATGGAACAGAAACGGCGCTTATCAAAGCGGCGGATGACATCCGATTAATCCGAGATCAAGGAGGCTCAGCACTGTTGGTGCTTCTAGATGTATCGGCCGCCTTCGACACGGTCGACCACAAGATCCTGGTCGACCGTGTTGAAAAGATAGGCGTGCAAGGCCTAGCTAAGAAACTACTGGCATCTTTCCTGACGGATAGATCCCAGGCAGTCACCCTAGGACAATTCGAGTCAGCAGAGTTGTCCTTGCCATGTGGGGTACCTCAAGGTTCATCCCTTAGTCCGACACTATTTAACATCTATGTGTCGGACCTCGCTAAAACAATCAAAGCGCATGGGATGAACCTTACCTCATATGCGGATGACACCCAGTTGATTCTGGCCATCAGAGATGATGGGGAAACAGTAGCGGAGAGTTTTAAAGCAGGCATGCTGGCCATCGGACAGTGGATGTCAGCAAACTGTTTAAAACTGAACTCCGATAAAACCGAGGTGGTAACCTTTGGTCATCTTAGCCCTAACTGGTCCTCCGTATGGTGGCCGTCATCCTTTGGAGCCTTGCCCAAACCAACCACGAAGGTGAGAAACTTAGGCGTCATTTTTGACGACAACTTGAACTTTATGGCTCATGCCAACCAGACGGCCTCCACAGCGTTTTACAAATTACGCCTGGTAAAAAAGATCCTCCCATTTCTCCCCAAAAGTGTAGGCAAGACACTAGTTAGTGCCCTAGTCCTGTCTGCATTAGATTACTGCAATGGCCTGTTTGCCAATGCCCAAATCAGGGTCATCAAGAAAATGCAGTCAGTACAGAACGCAGCAGCCAGACTTCTCTCGGATATCCCCAAATTTAAACCTATAACTGATACCTTGAGAAGCTTTCATTGGCTCCTTATCAGGAATAGAATCAAATTCAAAACATTGTGTATTGTTTATAAATCGCTACACCCACAAGCCCCTCAATTCCTGAGAGACCACCTTATTCCTTATATTCCTCCTCGACCACTCCGTTCAGCCAAGCTGAACGATCTGGTGGTACCCCGGACTAGACTAGTCAACTGGGGAGACAGACGTTTCCTGGTTGCCGCCCCAAAACTATGGAACACACTTCCTCAATCCATCAGATCCAGCCCAAATCTCCTGTCATTCAGAAAGAAGCTGAAAACATGGTTGTTTAACCTCTAAGAGCCAGAAGCCAAGCATAGGAGAGTTCACAATAGTACAGCGCCGAGACGCCTGCGGGCATTTGTTCGCGCTTTAAGAAATGCTAAAACAAAAAAACAAAGCCTGAAGGACAGCCTGAAGGTGACACAAATGGTCCTCCCAGCTGCTGCTGAAGACAGCGATGTCATCCAGGTACGCAACCGAAAAGGCCTCCATCTCGGAGAGGACCTGGTTCACCAGCCGCTGAAAAGTGGCAGTGGCGTTCTTGAGCCCAAAGGGCATCACACAGAACTGGTAGTGACCCTCAGGTGTGGAGAAGGCTGACCTTTCCCTTGCTGCTTCTGTCAGGGAGATCTGCCAGTACCCGGATGTAAGGTCAAAGGTACTCAGATATTGGGCAGCTCCCAACCGGTCAATGAGCTCATCCGCCCTCGGGATAGGATGAGCATCGGTCTTTGTCACAGAGTTCAGTCCCCTGTAATCCACACAGAACCGGAGTTCTGGGGTAGTGCCCGGCGGGGCAGCTTTGGGTACCAGTACCACCGGACTGGACCAGGGACTGCTTGAAGGTTCGATCACTCCCAGCTCTAGCATCTTGGTGACTTCTCCATGGATGCTGGATGCTGGCCTTCACCTTATCCGATAAACGGTAGGACTTGGACTTCACAGGTGGTCTGTCCCCTGTGTCCACATCATGGGTACACAGATGAGTCCTTCCCGGGATAAGTGAGAACAGGGAAGCAAACTGCTCCAAAACTTGGCGGCAGTCTCTCCGCTGTTCGGGAGTTAGGGATGGTGAGAGGATCACTCCCTCCACCGACCCATCCTTCTCTTGGGACGCGAAAAGATCAGGAAGAGGTTCACTTTCCTCTTCCTCTGACTCATCAGTCACCATCATCAAAGTGACCTCGGGTCTCTCTTGGTGAGGCTTGAGGCGGTTGACATGGAGCACCCGATGGGGCTGCCTGGGGGTCTTAAGATCCACCACATAGGTGACCTTGCCCTTCTTCTCAATCACCTCAATGGGGCCTGACCAGCGATCCTGGAGGGCGCTAAGCTCTCCAGGTTCCATCACCCACACCTTCTGGCCAGGCTCCAGCTCCACCGGGTGAGCATTTCGGTCATACCATTCCTTCATGACCCTCTGGCTGGCTTCTAGGTTTTCAGAAGCTTGCTTCCACAACCTTGCAATTTGGCTACGAAAGGCCAGCATGTAGCTCACCACATCCGGGGGAAGTTTTCTGGGAGACTTTTCCCATCCATCCTTCACCAGGCTGAGGGGTCCACGCACAGGGTGTCCGTACAACAGCTCGAAGGGGCTGAAGCCCACTCCCTTCTGTGGTACCTCCCTGTAAGAAAACAGCAAACGAGGAAGGAGGACGTCCCATTTCCTCCGCAGGCTCTCGGGCAGACTCCTGATCATGCCCTTTAAGGTTTTGTTAAACCTTTCCACCAGACCATTGGTCTGGGGGTGATAAGGGGTGGAGAACCGGTAAGTGACCCCACACTCTTTCCACATAGCCCGCATATATGCCGACATGAAGTTGGTACCTCTGTCCGACACAACTTCCTTGGGGAACCCCATCCGGGTGAAATTTCCCATAAGAGCCCGCGCCACCGCAGGTGCAGTAATGGTCCTCAGAGGGATAGCCTCTGGGTACCGGGTGGCATGATCCACCAGAACCAGGATAAACCTGTGACCGGCAGACGTTGGTGGATCCAATGGCCCAACAATTTCGATGCCCACCCTTTCAAAGGGGGTGCCAACGACAGGCAGTGGTTCCAGGGGAGCCTTCAGCTTCACCCCTGTTTTCCCACTAGCTTGGCAGGTTACACACGTCCTACAAAAAGTGTCGGACGTAATCCTCATCTGAGGCCAGTAGAAATGAGGGACAAGTCGAGCAAAGGTCTTGTCTTGTCCCAAGTGTCCTGCCAAGGGTATTTCGTGAGCCAATCCCAAAAAGAAGGCTCTGTAACGCTGGGGAACTACCAAGGCCCGGGATGATCCATGCACCGGAGCCTTGGGTTCGCTATAAAGGAGACCATCTTCCCAGTATATGTGGAAGTTCCCCGAATCGTTACCCGCTGCCTGGGCTTCGGCCTGCCGCCGTAAACCCTCAAGGGTAGGACACTCCTTTTGGGCCCAACAAAACTCCTCCCTAGTGGGTCCTCCCTCCACCTGCCATTCTGCAGGGGTAGGTAAGCTCTCCAGGGAAGTCACATCCCCCTCGGTGGACTCCGGGACCACTTCTGTTGCCCCCTCCACCTTCTGAGGTGCAGATGCCGGGGTAGGTTTCCCTCGGCCCCGTCTACCCTTTTTGGCAGCTGGTTGGGCCCTTGTTCCAGGCTCCAACCTCTGTGAACTCCCCCCTCGGGCAGTCACGGACTGTGTATTGGCACAAGTCCACTCGGGCGTCCCTAACATCTCCATGTGAGCCTTGAACTCGACCTCCTTCCATGCCGTATGTTCAAGGTCATTTCCCAACAGACAGTCGACCGTCATGGCAGGGCTTACCCGCAACCCGTAGAGGACCCGCAACCCCTCCCCACTCAAAGGGAATCTGGGCCACCGGATAGTGACCCTCTCGGTTGTCAACCATCACAACTGGGTGGACTACGTTGGGAATCACCTGCTCTGGGGACACCAGCTGACTCCTTACCATAGTCATGCTGGCTCCTGTGTCCGTCAGAGCCTCCACCCTCTGGGCATTGATAGTGACCCATTGCCTGTACTTAGTAGTATTTGAGGGCACATGGGTCTTAGGAACCATCTCGCAATCCCCTAGGGACACTAAGGTTAGCCCTGCCCACTCACCTCCCTTATCTAGGGGCAACTCCTCCCCAAGCACTACGCTCGCCACCCCAGGGGTCTTTCCTCCAATGGGAGGGTGTGGTCTCTTGGGACACTTGGCATCCCCCTAGTAGTGCCCAATCTCACCACACTCATAACAACGGACAACCCTAGGCTGCTGACCTCGGTCAGGATAAGGGGGTTTGTGGGGGCCAACCTTAGGAGGGAATCCTAATCCCTTCCCTTGCGAACTCTTTTGGGGGCCTTTAGAGAACTCCTTCTTTTTGTCTCCCCCCTCTTTCTTCTGGGGGGCACCCTGACCAGCCCCTTGGAAATTCCCTCCAGTCCCTTTTAAGGATACCCGGGTACTTTCCCAGATATCCGCCTCCTCTGCAAGCTTCCTAGGATTAGTTAGCTTGCTGTCCACCAGGTGTTGACGCAGCTCCGGAAAACTTTTCTCGAGGAGGTGCTCCCTTAGAATCAGGTTATATAACCCCTCGTAGTCCTTCACCTCACTGCCCTGTACCCAGCCCTCCAAGGCCTTCTTGGCGTAGTCCAGGAAGTCCACCCAATTTTGGGTGGCTAGCTTTTGACTACCCCAAAATCTCTGCCTGTATTTCTCAGGGGTCAGCCCAAACTTTCTAATTAGGGCGACCTTCATGGTGGGGTAATCGGTCTGTTCTCGCTGCTCCAGAGCTAACAGGGCATCCCTCCCCATCGGAGGCATATACCTATATAGACCACCCCCCCACTGAGCTTCGGGGATCCCATGAGCTCGTAAGGAGACCTCATAGGCAGCCAACCATTTAGCAATGTCATCCCCGACACCATAGCTGGCGACTACATCTTTTGGCAGATAGGGTCTGGGCTCCCTGGTGATCTCTCTATGTACGCTGCCACCATTGGGACTGCTGGGGGTTCCAAGTTGTAGGGCCTTGAGTTCCAATTCCTTCAGATGGAGCTCATGGAGGAACCTCCGCTCCTCCCTTTCTTTTTCCAGGCGGGCTAAATCCATTTTGAACTGCCTCTCCTCCCTCCTGTCAACTAAGTCAGCTGAAGACAGGCTCCCCCCCGAAGCGCTACTACCCGCTCTTGAAGGGGCACTAGGTCCTACGTCCATGTTGCCGCCCTCAGGAGGAAAAAGTAATTCGGTCCCTTCCGTATTGTCTGGTCCTGGTCCCTCCTCCTCCCGTTTCCCGCTAGGGTGGGCCATAACCCAGGCTCTCAAGCTAGTTTGGAGTTCTATTTTCTTCGCCCCCTGCTTGAAAAATACCTCCCTCTCCTGGCAGAATTCCTTTAGTTGAGTTACAGTATACTCTTCCAGCCTACCCAACTCAAACTCCATCCTACCAGGTGGGACTCAACACTGCAGAAAAGAACTTCGCAATAGGGGAACCTTCCTTTAAAAGGAAGTACACCACAGGAAAGGACAATTTTCGAAAAATTCCAATCAGGGAGACAACCTGGAGAAAACTCCAATAAAAAACAATCAGGTGTAGGGAGTGGCGTGCTCTAAACTGCTAATGAGTGGATGCAAACACAGACCCAGGATCCAACCGCTGAACACCAACTTGTTGGATCTAACGTCCTTGAGGTAGCTTGGCTCAGGTCAAAAAGCTTTCATCCCACTATGGCACATTGTGTTTGCATCACACCCAACTCACACCGTAACGCCACACCACTTAAAAATGACACTACACCGGAAAATTATAAAGTTTACCTGAAGTCTTTATCTTTCCTTCTTAACCGTGGTTACTCAGATTCACATAACAGGGTAAACATTACAATGCATTTAAATTGACAGTACCATTCCCTTCTTGACTTTTTGTACAGCAGCTACTTAAACGCCCACAGAGATTCCCATCCTGCCTTGACTCAGGAGCGCTAGGTTAAATCCCCACAGGGAGCGCTCCGAACAACATTGGCATATTACACAATTTAGAAAATCATTTGGTCTACACAGTGTTCTTCTGGCAGTTGGTTTCTCTAACGGCTATTCTTTCTGACTCTTATACTGTCGCATATTATCAATATTTTACATTTAGGTGCTATCTTTGAAATGTACTCTGCTGCTGTGAATCAGGCGGTTACATCTAGGCAGTATACATGGAAATCACTCTTTCACTGGAAGACAACTATTACATATAAGCATCCTACATGAAACTTCCTCTATCCCTGGGATTTACCTAGTTGTAGGACACCCCCGCGCCGCACGGCCACCAGCTGCCGCGTGTGCCTCCCTGCCTATACTGCCTCGCTGCCCGGCTGCCGCGTGACCACGCCCCCTCCTTCGAGCGGCGTGGTCCGTGCTCGCCGCTTCTCCCCCTGGTGCCTTCGTTGGTTAGACCTGTTGTATTTGTTGTGAATTGTGCATTTTTCTTCTGTATTGCCTGCTTTTTGTCTGCGGTCCGTGTACCTTCCCTCCCCGCTCCCCGCTTCCCGCCACCACCGCTGACCCCGCCCCTTTTTTCCTTCTGTATCCTCCCCGCTCCCGCCTCCCAGCCGCTCCGCCCCCCCCGCGCACTTGTCCATATATGGCGACCGTGCGACGCAGGTGAGTGTGACCTAGTTGTAGGACACCCCCGCGCCGCACGGCCACCAGCTGCCGCGTGTGCCTCCCTGCCTATACTGCCTCGCTGCCCGGCTGCCGCATGACCACGCCCCCTCCTTCGAGCGGCGTGGTCCGTGCTCGCCGCTTCTCCCCCTGGTGCCTTCGTTGGTTAGACCTGTTGTATTTGTTGTGAATTGTGCATTTTTCTTCTGTATTGCCTGCTTTTTGTCTGCGGTCCGTGTACCTTCCCTCCCCGCTTCCCGCCACCACCGCTGACCCCGCCCCTTTTTTCCTTCTGTACCCTCCCCGCTCCCGCCTCCCAGCTGCTCCGCCCCCCGCGCACTTCGCCATATATGGCGACCGTGCAAACGCGCAGCGTGCACGCGCAGCGGGCGCGCCGATTGTGCGCCGAAGGTGCGCCAAAGGTAAGCCCGTCTGCGCCCGTCCGTGCCTGGCCCGCGGCCAGCGCCCGTACCCCTGGCCCCCGAGGACCCCAGCCCACCCGCCAGACGTACGACGCCGCCACCCTCATCGCACTCAACACCGGCCGAACCCCGGGATGCCACCAAGCACCCCGAGACGCACCCACGGACCCTTCAGCTGCCTCACCTGCAAGTTCACCTGCATCCGGACCTGCCGGCCACCAGCACCTGGCAAGCCGATCACCAGCAGCAACCACCTCAAGTGCATCCTCCTCAACACCTGCTCCGTCCACAGACACGCCATCGAACTCTGGAACCTCCTCGACACCACAGCCCCGGACGTTGCCTTCCTCACGGAGACCTGGATGAACGCCTCTTCAGCGCCCGACATCGCCATCGCCATCCCTGAGGGCTACAAGATCACCCGGAGGGACCGCACCGCCAACCAGATGGGAGGAGGCATCGCCATCATCCACAGGAACACCATCCGTATCACGACCAGCACCGACAACTCCCTAACCACCGCCGAACACCTGCACTTCCAGATCCACACCGACCCGAAGACCACCCTCAGAGGCACCCTGATCTACCGACCCCCGGGACCACGCACCCAATTCAGCGAGGACATCGCCGACTTCGTCAGCCCGCATGCCCTCCCCTCCGCTGACTACATCCTCCTGGGGGACCTCAACTTCCACCTGGAGAACAACAACGACCGCAACACCAGCACCCTGCTCGACAACCTCGCCAACCTTGGTCTCAAGCAACTGGTGTCCACCCCCACCCACCTCGCCGGACACACACTCGACGCCGTCTTCTCATCCAGCACAGACATCGCCTTCAGCCACGCCACAGAACTTCACTGGATGGACCACAGCTGTGTCCACTTCACCTTCAAAAGAACGGCGATCCACCACCACCAGCCTCAGGTTGCCCGTAGAAGCTGGAACAAGATCACAGCCGACCAGCTCGCCGCCTCCCTGAGCCAGCACCCTCCTGCCAGCTCAGCAAACCCCAGCCAGGCCGCCGAAAACCTCACGAAGTGGATCAGCAACTGCGCGGACGAACTCGCCCCTCTGAGGACCCCGCCTAGCAGACCTGGCAGCAAGAAGGCCCCATGGTTCACCGACGAACTCAAGAGCTCCAAGAAGAACTGCCGAGCCCTCGAGAAAGGCTCGAGAAGGGAACCAACACCGGACAAGATGACCACCCTCAAGCTCGCCACCCGGAAGCACCACCAACTGATCCGCGCTGCCAAGAAAACTGCATTCAAAGACCGGCTGGACAACAACGCACACAACTGCAAAGAACTCTTCAACATCGTGCAAGAGCTCTCCAACCCCAGCGCAGGAAACAACGACATCACCCCATCGCAAGACCTCTGCAACTCCCTCGCCTCCTACTTCCACAACAAGATCGCAGACATACACAACAGCTTCAGCATTCATCCGACGCACGCCACGACCACAGCAACACCGCCCACCACCACCCTCTGCGCCTGGACTCCGATCAGCACCGAATACACCGTCCGCATGATGAAGTCCGTCCACTCCGGATCTCCGACCGACCCCTGCCCTCACCACGTCTTCAACAAGGCAGACGCTGTCATCGCACCCCACCTGCGGGACATTATCAACACCTCCTTCGACACCGCCACCTTCCCCGAGAGCTGGAAGCACGCAGAACTCAGTGCTCTACTCAAGAAACCCACTGCGGACCCCACCGTACTCAAGAATTACCGCCCCATCTCGCTCCTCCCGTTTCCAGCCAAAGTCATCGAGAAGACCGTCAACAAGCAGCTGGCCGCCTTCCTCGAGACTAATGGATCCCTCGACCCCTCACAGTCTGGCTTCCGAGCCAACCACAGCACCGAGACCGCCCTCATCGCTGCCACCGACGACATCAGAGCCCTGATGGACAACGGAGACACAGCGGCCCTTATCCTCCTAGACCTCTCCGCGGCATTCGACACGGTCTGCCACCGCACCCTAGTACAGGGCCTCAGCAACGTCGGAATCCAGGAGAAGGCACTGGATTGGATCATCTCCTTCCTCGACGGAAGGACACAGAGAGTCCGCCTACCACCGTACAAGTCAGAGGCCACCAAAGTCATCTGCGGCGTCCCTCAAGGATCCTCGCTGAGCCCCACCCTCTTCAACGTCTACATGAGCCCCCTCGCGGCCATCGCACGCCAACACAACCTCAACATAATCTCCTACGCCGACGACACCCAGCTGATCCTCTCCCTGACCAACGACCCCGCCGCCGCCAGAGCCGATCTGCACAAAGGGATGAAAGATGTAGCCGAGTGGATGACGACCAGCCGCCTGAAACTGAACTCAGACAAGACGGAGGTCCTCATCCTGGCCCCTCGCCCTCCGCCTGGGATGACTCCTGGTGGCCCCCCGCCCTGGGCACCGCACCCAAACCGACGGACCACGCACGCAACCTGGGCTTCATCCTGGACTCCTCCCTCTCCATGACCAGGCAAGTCAACGCCGTCTCCTCGGCATGCTTCAACATCCTACGCATGCTACGGAAGATCTTCTGGTGGATCCCCACCGAGACCAGGAAGACCGTCACCCAGGCCCTTGTCACCAGCCGACTGGACTACGGCAACGCCCTCTACGCCGGGACCACCGCCAAGCTCCAGAAGAGACTCCAGCGGATCCAGAACGCCTCAGCCAGACTCATCCTCGACATCCCACGTAACTGCCACATCTCCGGACACCTGAGAGACCTGCATTGGCTTCCCGTCAACAAAAGAATCACCTTCCGTCTCCTCACCCACGCACACAAAGCCCTCCACGACCAAGGCCCGATCTACCTCAACAACCGAATCAACTTCTACGCTCCCAAACGCCACCTCCGATCAGCCAGCCACGCCCTCGCCGCCGTCCCGCGCATCCGAAGAGCGACAACAGGAGGGAGGTCCTTCTCCTACCTGGCCGCCAAGACCTAGAACTCCCTCCCGACCGACCTACGCCTGACCAAGGACCACCTCTCCTTCAGGAAGAAGCTGAAGACCTGGCTGTTCGAGCAGTAACGGCACCCCCCCCCCCCCAGCGCCTTGAGACCCTACGGGTGAGTAGTGTGCTATACAAATGCTTTGATTGATTGATTGATTGATTAATCTGTTATTTCTAGCGCTATTCTTGACAGTCTCAATGGGTATACTACAGTCTCCTGAGTGTTTACAGCATCAGGCCGGTATTGTTATCTTAAAACCTGGCTTCCCCTGAGACCGGCACTCAGCTTTACCCGGACATTCTCTGGCTTTAAGTCCGTAGTATCCTGTGCTCTCCCCCCCCTTCTTAACAGGCCCAGCTTACTGTTTCACCTCGGTGTCCTCCTCTCTGGAAGTTCGGCGGAGCCTGGTGTTGAGTTCCCACTCCTTACGGGACAACCGGGCTCACCACACTGACAACAGAGATCTCCTCAAGGGGGCGAAATCCGGGCACACCCACCGACCACCTCCCCCAAGGACCACCCTGCTGGTGGGTCTCCTTCGCTGGTGGAAGCCTCGCTCCTCCGCTGACAACAGCGCGCTAGACTCACTCTCTAGCGGTCTCCACGGCCCAGGCGCTTTCCCAATTCACCTCTGCCCTCAGTTCAGCGCTCCCGCAGCCGCCGGTAGCAGCGCGGCTTGCGGGGGCGCGGCCTCCTCTCTCGACTGACAACAGCGGGGCGGCGCTTCGGCGTCTGCCCAGCTCACGTGACTCTAGGCGGCGGCTTCAACGCTGGATCCGCCCCGCGCTTCCTGGATGCAAGTCTCCTCAGCCGACTGACACGATGCCGGCCAGCGCGCCCCAAGGGGTCCCGACACCTCCTCAGACCTCTCGGCGGTCCCAGGCCTCACCCTGGGGCCACAGGCAGTTCCACGGACCCGGCACTACGGCGGTGAACGTTCCAGGTAAGGCTCAGGCAGGGGAGGGGCAGAAATTGAGGGAGCCGGCTCACCTGAAGCGGGTGAGAAGATCTCTTATTTACTGGCCACGGACATCTCCCCTTTAGTCAGGGACTATGAACAATCGCTAGGGCCAGCCTGATTAAACATCCCAGGCCCCACAGGGATGAGGGAAAGGTAGTCCCAGACGGCGATTCTTCCCCTAATCCTCCTTCAGGGATACTGACTACATGGGAGCCCCCATGGTAACGATGTCCTTAAAAGTCATTGGCTGCGTTCAGGGACCGGTCAGAAGGTTAAGGGTGGTGTCAACTGATGAGGGAAGTCGTGCAGACCCTAAGACCTGTCCATTCCCTATCTAGTGCCGCCACCTCCCCACTCAGGTGCCTTTCTCCTGACTACCTCACAGCTCAACTACCTCCTAAAATGGCCGCCCCGCCCTCACCTCTATTTATCACCTGGGGCCTGACTGGCCAGAGTGGCCCAGAAGGTTCCGGAACCTCTCATGGCAGTCTGTGGCCCAGGTGCTGAGGTGACAGTTGGAACCACCATTTTGTGAGACTAACCTCCCTCTTCCTGTTTCTTCAGTGGAGCACCTTGCGCCTCTCCCTCAGATAGTAAGATGAGGGTGCCCAGAGCCTCTACATCAACACCAAAAATATAGTTAGTGGACAGAAAAAAAAATGAGAAGGAAAAGGGAAAAAAAATAAAAAGAGGAGGGAACAGCCAAAAGGGCTGACAGGTCTAACAGTGATGTTTTACATAAAAATGGCTATGATGTCCACAATATCCCACATTCAAATTCAAAGAACTCTCTTGTTTCATCACTGACACTAAATTTTCTACCCTAAGGTTTTCTTTGATTCTCTTATCATGTATATCAGCCCAAATGATAGACATATTAAGAAACAGAACAGAATCAGCGTCAGCTATAAATGAGGGAGTTTCTTGGTTCTGGCTTGCTCGTGTAATTAATGAAAACAAAATAGAGAATATTTCCAATCTTGCGTTTTAGAAATAACCTCAACATAATTTATTGGCGCATGGCTGGTTTCTTTGAAGGTAGACCTGCTTCTTTTCTCTTCTTGACCTGAATCCTTCAATCATCTGTCTTCAGGAAATCTGGCTTACAAGATATCTTACTCTAGATTCATTCTTTACAATAGATGTTCCTGCAGACACCCTCACCAAAGGACATGCAAAAGGGGGTCTTGCCATTCTGTTATGTATTAAACTACTGGGAATACAAGATTTTCGCTTTGCCCTCTTACAATTTACAAGGCGCCTAAAAAACTTTTCCTAATTCTCTTTGTAAGCAGCATAATCTAGTCTCCTTCTCAATGTTTATATTCCTCCCACTCTGTGAAATAACAACATTTTGTGTAAAATTGTCGCATTGGTACACTTAATTCCAAGTGGAAGTAATAATTGCAATATTCTCTTGCGGGGGATGTTAGCACAAAAATCTCAGGTGCTTTATTAAATCGAACCAGGGATAAAGATCTAGAAGAAGCCTGGAATATTCCCCAGGCCTCTTTCCCTTCAAAATCAAAGCAGATATGTGTTGGGGAATCCTGCTAGGAGCACTCTCCAGAATAAATATAGTACTAATGAAGGGGAGGGTCGACCTGGATATTCCAGCATCTCCCACAAGAAGAAGTGCTTCCATTATTGATTACATACTCGTTAGTTACGACTTATACTCATCATTTCTTGCAGTGGCAGTTCTTCCCCATTCAGGGAGCAATCACGACACTCTTCATATGACCTTGGATTTAAAGCCACAAGAAAGTGCAAAACGGTCCTTGAATCCTGACAACAGTATAGCAGCCATGGATAGGAGGCAAGAAAAGCTTTGTTGGGATTCTAGGAGGATTAACTATCTAAACACAACCATTATTTCCCAATGGATCTCGGAAATGTCAAATCCAATTGACCACTATGAATCTTTTATAACCGCAGTAATAAATGAGTTGCAAAAATAATAACATTTCGATTAAAAAAACTATTTTATCCAAATGAATCCCATTATTAAGAAACTTTCTGAAGCTATTATTAATCTCGATCGTCTCCAGTTTGTGAACTACTTTCCTAGCAGAACGAAAGTAATCCAAATGCTTCGAAAACAAGAATTGGCATAGCCATTAGGTCTCGCCTTTGGGACCTTATAAGTGATTAGCCAGATGTTTTGGTTTGGCCTTTGTTTTAAGCTATGTTGTAGAGCAGTGTGGCTGCTGTGCAGCTGTGTTGCTTTGTAATGTTGATTTTGCTGTGTGTTGATGTTGTTTTAGTTTATGCTGATGTAGTGCATCACTTATGTTGAAGTTGTGCTTTGTTGGTGCTAATTTGCTGCTGTGGTATGGCTGTGCGTGTGCTGATGTGGGGCTGCACTGCTGGTGTTGTAGTGATGCTGATGTGGAGCTGCACTGCTGGTGTTGTAGTGATGCTGATGTGGAGCAGCGCTGATGCTGAGGTGGTGCAGCACTGTTGCTGAAGTTGTGTTGTGTTGGTCCTGATTTGCTTTTGAATGTCGGCTGCGTTGATGCATTGATGCTGGGTGGAGCTGCACTGATGCTGAGATGGTGCTGTGTTGTGTTGTGTTGTGCTGTGCTGTGTTGATGTTGAGGTGTTGGTGCACTGGAGCTGAGGTGGCGCTGTGCTTTTGCGGTTTTGGCGCTGCACTGTTAGCGGTGCATTGATGATGTTGTGCTGTGTTAGTGCTTATGTGGTGATGTAGTGGTGTTTATTTTCTGCTGTGCCGATGTGTTGCAGAGTGATGCTGAGGTGGTGTTTAGTGATTTTGAGGTGTTGCAGAGTGATGTTGTGGTGCTGTTTATACTGATGTGTGAGAGTGAGGCTGATGTTTATACTGATGTGTGAGAGTGATGCTGATGTTGTTCTGTGTGCTACTTTGGTGTTGTGTGTTTAGGTGGTGCTGAGTGGTACAGAATAACACGACTATGAGCAGAACCCTGGATGTTGTACCGGTTCAAAGTCAGCAGCGCTTGCCACTATGCTTCATCCCTTTCGCAGTGACTGCATGCTGACTAATACACAAAATGAACATGTGGCATGCAAAACGTGGATATATCGTGTGTACAGTCTACCAAGATTACTGCATAGTGACCGGTACAAGGGGCCGTGTTATCCCATTATGTTTGCAGCTACCCAAAAACTAAATTAGTATTCTCAAAGAAAAAATAAACTTTTTTGTAGCAATACGATTCCAACTTTGTTTTTTAAAACAAAAACACTGTTTTTACGCTCGTTTGTGTAGCTGTGTGAATAAATCCCATTGTATTAGCATTTGTTTTGGAGGAAAAAAGGAGCCTGAAAGTCTGCTGTAGTGTGGAACATTAGCATGTTCCCTACAGCTGCGAAAGGTAACCAAGACAAGCTAATTGAGTGTAAATAAGCCTCATTATAAAGATCCTAATCTTTCGTCTGCAGCATCTGTGAGATGCAGATCAGTAACTTAAAAACAACGTGCAAATACAACTGTAGGTCATAGCTAAAAGGTACAAAAAACAAGAAACGCGACACACACATAAAAGGATTTTAAAATGTACAATTAATTTTATGGATGCCACACAGGCCCTAAAGTACATGAGACTACATTTAATTTAGAAAAGCTTTCCAGTATGTTTATAGAGAACCAGGATTGAATCCAGATTCCAGGCATTCATATTATGTAGTCAGACCCCCCCAGGATATATTAGCAAATTTAGCGGCACAAATATGGAAATTTAGCGGCACAAATATGGAAATTTAAGGGCCTTTTTGCGGCACTTTATTTTACTCATAATCATTCATTCTCAGCCTTAAATCAATGGAAATTGTTTTAGCAGAGTATTCCGCTTTGAAATAGGCAACCTGGGATATGGAACAGAGGAAGCAGCTCATAGGTGAAGGCTGTTATCCCTTGGAAATGCATTCCTCCATTTGCTTTAGTATAGGTTCTAAGAAGCCCATAAAAGATGGGCTGGTAGCATCCCATGGGAAATGGTATTCCAGAGCCTACCTTAGTGAAATTCAATTTTTGCCTAAGATCACACAATTTCAGCATGGAAGCTACGATTTTATCCAGATTTTCTGGTTTCACTCTGTAGTGCTTTGAGAGGCCCCCGGGCAGTGACAGTCAGTGCCCCCTTTGTGGTGGGGCCAGGGGCCCTGTTGTGCGGTGAGAGGACCCCAGGCAGTGAAAGTCAGTGCCTCCTTTGGGGTGGAACCAGGGGCCCTGGTATGCGGTGAGAGGCCCCCTGATCGCCCTTGCAGTGCGACCTGTGTGATTCCGGCTTGCACGGTTTACTGATCTGTTACTGTTTGTCTTCGAAGATCATTGCACCCCCCACGGGCTCGTGCCCGTTTTGCTACCTCCGCCCTTCATGGTGCAACAAGGTAAGTTTTGTGGCATGAATATTTCTTCCTAAGGTGGACTCATTGGAGAATGAAGCACTGTGTAGGAGGCATTCAAGGACGTAATCCGAAGAACAAACATAGCCAGACAATCGGGTATCCTGAAACTCTCTGAGGCCATTGTGCTATCTTCAAAAAAAGATCCTTTCACATGAATAAACCTTTTTTTGTGGAGCAAGACACAGTGGTGCTGGCTGCAATCCACGCTAATCTTGGGGGAAAGAGAGAAATAACGGCAGGAGAGCTCTGTTATTGGGGGCTAGAGCCAGACGATATGAAGAGGGTACAGACAGGGCAGAACCTTGGCACGCTTACTATGCCACTCATGGACCAAGTCTGACGTTATTGAAATGCCCCAGGAAGACTACACCACTGCACATGATGCTGAGGAGATTTTCAACTGGTCTCTCCCCTATATACTGACCTTTACCAATCCTAGTCTGACCTCAGGCAGGCACACATCACCTTCCGTTTTGACACTATTGGTGAGGGGGCTCACTTTCATCATCTTGACAAGCCCATATCGATTGAGGAGATTGTACAGGTGAATCGGAGCCTTTCCTCTGGCAAGGCCTGAGGGCAAAAGGTTTGATTGTGAAATTCTGGCTCCACAACTCCTAGCTGTCTCTGAGGAATCCAGGGAAACGGTCTGTCTGTCTCCCCCTTGCACTACAAGAAGAGCCAATGGTGACAATTTTGAAGCCTGATAACCCCTCCCCCCACCTGTCAGCTGTAATCATTTTCATCCTCTCTCAATAATTAAAATAGACAATACCATTTGGACTGAAGTGCTAGTGAACAGAATTCTTCCATTAATTCCTAAACTCAGCCGTCTGGATCAATCGGGATTCATCCCAGGGCTCTACCACTCATACACCCCACAAACTATATTCACTCTCCGGCACTAGATAAACCCTGATTTAGACAGTGTGGTGTATTGCTTGACACCACCAAATTTTTTATTCACTTGAATAGTGCAACCTTTTCAGGGTATTGGAGTGCATGGGCTTTAGCAGGTGAGGGTGATCTATAACCAGCCTGCTGTGCAAATTAGATTAAAAGGGCCTGCTTCCTCAACTATTGGGATTACTCAGGAAGCAAGGCAGGGTTTCCTATTGGTACCCACACTATTTGCTTTAGCCATGGAACTCCTGGTGGCTTGGCTCCATCAACATCACTCAGAAAGGGGATATAGCGTCATGGCTCAAGCACTCGTGGTGTCATTTTACACTGATGTGTGAAGCTGTATATCTGAGACCTCATCTGTTATCAGAAAGTCCCTCAAGGATCAGTTACTTATCAGGTATCACTATTAATTGGACATAGTCATTTATATTTCCCTTCATTGCTGCTGTAGCTAAATGCACTCTGGACTACCTTGTTAAATGGTGCACATCCTAGGTGACAGACCTTGGGATATGGGTGAGCAGAGATATAGACACCCTGTCACGGACACTTTTGTAAAAATCGCGGCATTTTTACAAAAGTGCAGATTTCACAGGCACTTTTGTAAAAATCGCGGCATTTTTACAAAAGTGCAGATTTCGCGGCAAACCGCGAAATCCTGGAGGGTCTGTGTAGTGGTATTTTACATATAGGAAGAGCTCACTGGTAAATATAAGCCAATATTTTCGGGTGCTTAGCACTAGCACCTTATAATCAACATAACAGCTTCTGCTCCAGTCCCGAGCACATGCATTTTTAGTGCATCTTAAAAATGTAAAGTATGTACCCAAAATCACACGTTGTAGAGCAAATTTTAAAACAGGAACGTGAGTTCCAAGGTGGTACAGAATCACGCCACTTTGAGCAGAAGCCAGGATGTTGTCCCGGTTCAAAGTCAGCAGATCTTACCGCTAGGCCACATCCCTTTCGCTGTAACTGCATGCTGACTGATACACATAACAAACATGTGCCATGCAAAACGTGGGTATATCGCGTGTACAGTCTACCAAGATTACTGCATAGTGACCGGTACAAGGGGCCGTGTTATCCCATTATGTCTGCAGCTACCCAAAAACTAAATTAGTATTATCAAAGAAATAATACACTTTTTTGTTGCAATACGATTTGAACATTGTGTTTTTAAAAGAAAAACATTGTTTTTATGCTGGTTCGTGTAGCTGTGTGAATAAATCCCAATGTATTAGCATTTGTTTGGGGGGAAAACATGAGCCTGAAAGTACGCTGTAGTGTGAAACATTAGCATGTTCCTTACAGCTGCGAAAGGAAACCAAGACGAGCTAATTGAGTGTAAATAAGCTTTGTTGTAAAGATCCTAATCTTTGTGTCTGTGAGATGCAGATCAGTAACTTAAAAACAACGTTCAAAAACAACTGTAGGTTACAGCTAAAAGGTACAAAAAACAAGAAACGGGACACACACATAAAAGGATTTAAAAATGTACAATTGATTTTATGGATGCCACACATGCCCTAAAGTACATGAGACTACATGTATTTTATAAAAGCATTCCAGTATGTTTATAGAAAACCAGGATTAAATCCAGATTCTAGGCATTCATATTATGTAGTAGTATTTTACATATAGGAAGAGCGCATTGGTAAATATAAGCCAATATTTTTGGGTGCTTAGCACTAGCACCTTATAATCAACCTAACAGCTTCTGCTCCAGACCTGAGCACATGTATTTTTAGTGCATCTTATTTAAAGTATGTGCCCAAAATCACACGTTGTAGGGCAAATTTTGGTGGTACAGAATGTCGCGACTTTGAGCAGAAGCCAGGATGTTGTCCCGGTTCAAAGTCAGCAGTGCTTACCACTAGACCACATCCCTTTCGCAGTGACTGCATGCTGACTGATACACAAAACAAACATGTGGCATGCAAAATGTGGGTATATCGCGTTTGCAATCTACCAAGATTACTGCATAGTGACCGGTACAAGGGGCCGTGTGAAGGGCAGAATGGCGCGCATTGCCTGGTTACTGCAGGTCGAGTAGTACACCAACATCACAGATGTACATTGCAGACGTGTGTGCCTAGACATTGTTCTGTTATTACTGCATGCTGATTGGCGGCGAAAAATTAAAACATGAAGCGCAGAAACTGTTCACGTTTGCTTTACTTTTATTACAGCATTCTGGCTGGCACACTGCATTATGTTTTGAAGGGTAGAGCGCTGTGAATTGTAAGGTTTTTTTCCTTATACCCAGTGACACGAAAGCAAACGCAAATCCCTAAAGCTGCCGCCTGATAAGATTCCCGAAACGTTATTTGTTACAAATTCAACACTAAAAGCTCATAAGTCACCAACACGAAGGAGCTGCCTAGAATTGCGATACCGGGGGCCTGTTTCCCTTAATCTGTTTGTGAAGAGCATGTGGGGGCATAATGCTAATCAGTGCTAAAATCATTGCAACACAAATGCAAACATTAAAACTCACCGGTCACACCCAAAAAAAAAATTCCATGCACGAGCAAATTAAGAAAGACACCAACACCAAAAACGAAAAGAAATTCAAAGCCAAATACTTCAGCACACTAGTGGTACGATTAAAACAAAATGTGCTCCCTAAAGCTGAGGCCTAATAAGATTCACGGAACATTATTTATTACAGATTCAACACTAAAAGCTTACAGGTCACCAACACGAAGGAGCTGCCTCGCTACTCCTGTGCAGCGTGATCACTAACGGGCCCCCCTCTCCTGGTGACAACAACAACCAGTACCTGCACGGAAGGGATTTGCGGTACCGGGGGCCTGTTTCTCTTAAACTGATTGTGGAAAGCATGTGGGGGCATAATGCTAATCAGTGCTAAAATCATCGCAACACAAATGCAAACATTAAAACTCACCGTGCACGGAAGGGATTGCGGTACCGGGGGCCTGTTTCCCTTAAACTGATTGTGGAAAGCATGTGGGGGCATAATGCTAGTCCGTGCTAAAATCATCGCAACACAAATGCAAACATTAAAACTCACCGTGCACGGAAGGGATTGCGGTACCGGGGGCCTGTTTCCCTTAAACTGATTGTGGAGAGCACGTGGGGGCATAATGCTAATCAGAGCTAAAATCATCGCAACACAAATGCAAACATTAAAACTCACCGTTCACCCCCCATAAAAAATACCATGCACGAACAAATTAAGAACGACACCAAAAAAGAAAAATAGTTCCAAGACAAATACTTCAGCACACTAGTGGCAGGTTTACAGTAGTTAAGCCGTGCTGCATAGGCGTTTCCAAACACATAAAGGAGGAACTAAAAGACAGATTAACCGGTCAAAAGCAAAAGATTTAAGCTGACAAGCGACCAAGCCAATAAAAAGGCAATAGGTGGAGTTTCACTCTGATACGGATTACTGGATGTCTCGAGAGACAGCACATGTGTGCTGCCTAGGCGAGACCTAAAAAGGGAAAGGACTTGCCTTCCCATAAAACGAAGAATAGCTGCCAATAACTGGATGGATTTAAGGCAGGCGGTTGCAACTTAAAATGTCAGACTTTTTTTTTGTCTTTGATTGCTGCTCAAAGTGGCACAGAACAATCCTCCAGTTTCTATCCCCAGTCCAATTTGGACAGACACATTTCACATCTCTATATGGCAAATGTATCTACTGAAAGTAATCAACCTGTTTTTCAGACCGTAATGAACACCTCAGAATTGGTCTTCCCTCTGACCGCAGATATGGTATTTGCAAAAAATAAATAAAGCAAGAGTTTCTTCTGCTATGGGCCCTGACGGAATTCCAGTTATAGTGATAAAAAGGGATCCTGAGACATGGGAGGAATTCTGAATACCTCTTTTTAAGTACTGTTTTTTTAACTGAACAAGTTCCAAAATCTTGGAAAGGCATTATCATAATTCCCCTTCATAAGAAAGGCTCACATGGTTAGAGAAGTGGGAATTCTATACATTACCAGTGATTCTGTTTATATTAAGCTTAGTAGCGATTTAGCTTATTAAAATATATGTACTTTGACATAGTTTACTTCAGAGAATGTACCTGTCCTGCTATGTAAATCTCAATAAAATTTGTTTTAAAAAAAACAAAAAAATAAGAAAGGCTCACATGTCGTCTGTAGGTGAGATGTATTAGCTTTTCCAGGGCTTATTTGAAGCGGTGCAGCACCACAAGAAAAGACAGAATGACAACAGATTTGGGAGATTGAAAGCATAGCAGAGAGTAGGCACTCATTAGTCCCTTTTGCTGGTGGCCCTGGTCAGGTTGCTCGACGTCCATGATCTTTGTTCTTTTAGTCTGTGTGCCTCTGTGATTTTGTGTGCAGTTAAATTATATGGTGTTCATCAGCTAATGGGTTATCTTAAAATGTGGATTGTGTCCCCCACCAGAGAGACATTCTGGTTGCAAGCTCATTTGCGTTGGACTTGGAGTTCCAAGCTTTCCAAGTCATTCCTGCAAGACTGTAATCATTTTTACAACAATCAAGTGGCTTTTATGTGGGTGGAATTGTCCTTGCCCATCAACCCTCTCCAGACTGTCATTAACTTACAAAAAATATACCTCTATATACCTCTTGAGACTTTTGTCTGGTATATGGCTTCACAGTACATTTTTCAAAGAAGAGTGTCCGAGGGTAGAGTGTTTTCTGTGCACTCTCCCAGATGCTAATATATTTCCTATCAAAGCTTGCTTACATTCAACATAAACAAGATCTTTCATCTATCTATATCATCAAATCATGCATATCTCTCTCCTGCAATACCCAGCAATGTACAGAAAGTCTCTCCACATGCCCAGGTGCAATACCTCCTTTGCTTCTCTGGTCCCCCATTAGTTTCATTGATAGTCATCTTCAGCTTTCTCAAACCAAGCATGTCCTGGCTGATTTCTCTTCTTGCACAAGACCATACCACAATATTTCAAGCAAACAGCTGCACCTTGTTGACGAACAGTGCCACCATCTCCGTTTTCTTGCCTACTTAGGTACCAGAATTAAACCTCATCTAATATGCTTTGCCCAGACCAGCTCTATGATGCTATGTAAGTATGTGTTTATACGTGTATGTTTGTGTGGGTATGCTGTTCACCAACCTATGTCCATAGACCTCCACATCTCCTCTTTCTGTGTGTAGACAGAGATCTCCACATGTGTTTGTTTTAGTAGTAAATGTGTGAGGGACTAGAAAAGGGTGAATACTCACTACAAAATAGGAGGTGTTTATGGCGGGACATGTTCATAAGAACACCCACCCATAAAGAGTAAGCCAATTGGTATTCACAAACTACACTTCTAAAGTTACTACAGACCAAAAGTCCACATATTGTCTTAAATGTGGTCCATCCTAGCCTTGGTGGGAATCTAGCACTACAGATTGCTACTCTCAGGTTGTGCAACATACTCCCGTAGAAAATAATATGGTATTGGGGACTTAAATTATCAACCTATTGGGAAAAATGTTAAAATATTTTTAAAATACTTTTAAAATGTGTGTGTATATATCTAGATATATATAGCTGTATATATATATATGTGTGTGTGTGTGTATATATATATACGTATTTTAAACAATAAACTAAAACATTTGATCAAGCTTTTAAATGATTTTAAATACATTTAATTTCCATTTCATTTATTTGTCAGATCGAACATAAAAATGTATTGACACACAGACATAGTAATAAAATCGTGCTAGAGTATGAGCTCAATAAAACATGTGATACAGTATGTTAAAATCAAAAGAAACAATGGCCAATAAGTAAGTAGATAATCAATGTATACAGAAAATAGGATCAAGATAAAACTAATAACAATTTAAAATTAATTTAAAAACTGCACTAATTAAACAACTTAAATTAAAGCATACATTTTACTTGCATTTACTACATAATAATGAAATTAAAATGCAAATAAGGGTGGTATTTTGTAACATGCTGTTTTAAAAATTATATATAAATTGCATTAATATAGTTTAGATAGTTAAAATATTTATTGAACTTTTTTTGGTAACATTTTTCTTTACTAATCTTAGGTTAATAATGGTTCATTTACGTTAGGTTTTTATTTCATTTAGAGTATTTCTAATATTTTTTTTAAATTGTAAAGTTTATTATTTTCCCATTACTTTTCCATAGGGAGTTCTCCGTTCTGATAGTGGAGATAATTGCCTGCAAATTTGTTCTCAGTTAAGTGTAATTTATGTATAGGTGCAAAAGTAAATTTACACGTGAAAAAAACTACATGTGTAAACTCGGATTGCATAAAGTGAAGGAAGCATCATCTGCTGAGCTAACTAGATTCTGATTTCTCCCTTTTTAATGCCAAGTATGTGCACATCGAATGCGAGAAGCCCTGAATAACTAGGTGTAATAAAGGTGTGAAAACTGCGGGGTAAACAACATGGCAAATGCTAATAACTGGCATGAAGTGGCTGTCTGTCTGTATGTATTTATTGACCTAGTCAGTGTTTGTTTCAAATCATTGGATACAAAAAGAACAAGTAGTAAATAAATTATGTGATTAGCAAATGCGTACATTACAGCTTTCTGATTTAGGATGCATATACCAGCAGTTTACCGGTCTATGTATTGTGGTTTTTTTCAATGCGCTTTTTCAAATGCGTTTCTTCAATGTGCTTTTTCAATGTGTTTAGACCTGAACTTGTCCTGCTACAATAAGCACTCAATAGATCCCAATGTGCTTAATCTTGTATCATGTATTCAACTGCTTTTAACAATTTTAACAAGCACTATGTAGCTGCTATTTCCTTCTGATTTTATAACCAGTATCACTGCATTAGATTCATGTTCTTGGATGTGAAGAGAACATATTACTTGTACAGTATGACTTTGTAATCTTTCTCTCTCCCCTCAATAGTAACAGGTACTAATAACCAGTAACAATCACAGAAGAAGGGTAAGTTAGTGACCTACCTCGTTTAGGCTGCAAAACTAGCAACCTCACATAACATAAGGTCCTGAAGAAAGCCCCCCGACCCGGCTGGGCATTATGGGGCTGAAACATGTCGACCGCTCACATGCACAAATTAGTGCGTTAGATTAGTAACTCATCTTCATATGCACCACCCTGATTTTATTTTTTCCACATCTCCAATTAATTAAAGAAGTTTCTGATTTGGAGGAGTAGGTAATTTTAACTCACTTCACTTGAGCACTTTTTTCATCACTGATCACTACTGTATTACCAGTGGTTCTACCTCCAGGTGGAGGATAGCATACCCATAAAACCCAATAATGATGCTGTCACGTCAAACATAGACGTATAATTAAGATATACCGCCCGACCACCTGTGTACGTGAATGAGGGTTTTTAGGAGGGCCACCATATCTAACCCTGGTCACACAGGTACAAGTGATCCATTCTCTTTTGATATTCAATATCTCTTGCAACAACAAATCCATCTGTAATATTCACGCCTTCTATCACTCTTCAGGCGATAACTCTTTGTTCAACTAACAAATCATGGAACTCATCACAATTAACGATAATCTTCAAGGGCCCCAGATCTTCCTGGGAGACTTTAGTCTACACTAGAATGACCTGAATGACCACTCAGTGAATAGCCTAAAGTTTTTCCTATTAAATCATGATTTGTCCCAAATTTGCGACAGGCCAACACACAACAAGGGGGAGACTCTGGACCTTATAATCTCAAAGATGGACACCACTTCCCTTGAGTCTATTATCCCCTGCGACTGGACAGACCATTATCGCATTACCTTCCTCATCATCTTATGGGCGATCCCAAAAAATGGTCAACCGAAGAAAATAAAACATTGGAAAAGGAATCTTCGTAATATAAACCACGATGAACTAGCTACCCTTTGCAATAATACCTTGATTCCGCAGACCAACACGGACGATGTCAATGACCTCACAGATTTCTACAATAATTCCATATGGGAAATCATGGACTCCATCGCGCCCCTTCAACAGAAAAATATGTCCAATAAAAACTCAAAGCCCTGGTTCACTGACAATTTGAACACCGAAAGACGCAATCTAAGAATAGCAGAAAGAGCATGGAGATCTTCCCCTTCCTTGGAACTACTAAAACGCTTAAGGACAACAAGGAACACATACAACAGAAGAATAAGACAAGTGAAAGCTAACTTTTTTAGAGCACAGCTTGACCAAGACAGAAATAGGCCCAAAAACCTATTGGAAATAGTCAAGCAGCAATCGAGCAACACATCAAACCCGTTAGACTCCGGGTCCAGCACTCCTCCAAATTGCAAAAAACTGGCTGCCTTCTTCAAGGACAAAACCACAAAGATAGAGAACAAACTGCTATTAGCAAAGGATCTACTTCGTATTACCCCATTCAGTTTCTCACACGCTTCCCAGTATATATTGAAGGGAAGGAACCATCCAGGCACTCCTCCAAAATCAATGCCATCTGGACCAAGATAGTAAACACGTCACTTCGTCGAGACACTATCCCTGACTGCCTAAAAGTTGGACAAGTCACCCCCACGTTAAAAAAAACCATGGCAGACTACTCTGACCCTAATTAACTTCCGACCCATCTCCAACATCCATACCCTGGCAAAGCTCTTGGAAAATGTCCAGAGCTAACTCTGCAATCATATAAACAACTATCAACTCCTCGATCAGACCAATCAGGTTTCCGTAAAGGCCACAGCACTGAATCTGCACTTACTCATATCGTGGATGATATACTAAAAGTGCTGGATTGAAATTAATCATGCCTTCTGATACTGCTTGATTTATCGGCTGCCTTTGACACCGTCAAACATGATAATCTACTGAACTTACTGGAACAAAGGATGGGCTTATCAGGTTTCTTGGTTCTTGTCATTCCAAAACAGATCCCTAAGAGTCAAAATTAATCAATCTCTGTCTAAGCCCCACATGATCACTCTTGGAGTTCCTCAGGGATCTCCTCTATCACCCATTCTCTTCAATTTATTCCTCGAACCACTTGCAAACCACCGAAAATCTACCAACATCCATTACCATATGTACGCTGATGACACTCAGATGTATCTGAAAATCGCCTCCCCTGAGGACATTACATCCCTCAATTCCATCTTACAAAACACACACCTCTGCCTCATGGATAACCATTTCAAACTCAACGCTACTGAAACCGAATTTCTCCTCATCTGTCCGCCGAATAACATCCCCAAGATCGAGCTCTGGTTGAAACATCTTACATCCCTCAAATGTTTGTCCCACATCATAGAGTCTGCTAGATCCTTGGGTATTATACTAGACAAACACCTGAAAATGCCGGATCACACTAGCCCAGCCACCAAATGAGCAAAATACCAACTAAGCATTCTGTGGAAACTTAAACCCTACCTTCCACACGAAGACCTAAAACAAGCGGTTCAAGCTCTTGGTTTGCCCAAACTAGATTATGGTAGTGCCACACTCTGTGGCTTACCTTGATACAAACTGGCCCCTCTAAGAGCCTCCCTCAATGCGGCAGCAAAACTTGTCCTCGGAACTAAAAGAAACACACACATATCACTGGCTCTAAAATCCTTAAACTGGCTACCGTACGAACCAAGAATCCAACTGAAAATTCCTTGCATGATGCATAAAGCGTACACTTCAATACCCCCAGTTACTTGGCTTAAAAGCTAGAAAAATCAGGTGGCAGCAGATCCTCTCGCAGTGCGCACACCTTGTTTCTGAAACCCTAATGAACCCACACAAAAATAACGGGTGCCAGAGCATTCTCGGTTATTGCACCTAAGATATGGAACTCTCTACCTCCAGACCTACATCTAATCTCCTCTACCGCCTCCTTCAAAAAAGAAGCAAAATCTCTCTGCCAACTAAGTTGTTACCACAAGACAATATATCGGTGACAATGAAAAGGTATGCAAATCAACCCTCTTGGGATGATTGTCCACCCTATTGCTGACCTTAACCTAGACCAATCCTTTTAAAAAAAAAATCATATTTACTTTCTGATATGTTTGACTCGCGTGTATGTTTTGTTTACCAGTCCAATTGTTATTCTACTGTGTGTCATGGAAAGCGCTCTGGTACCTACTAGGGTCATGTTCGCGCTATAGAAAACTTTATAAATAAAATCTCCTTCAACAAAGCCTCATTGTTTGCAATATCCAATCCATTTTACCTTGCACCTGTTATTGCTTAAGTCCACAGTATTAAAGGATGTTATCCCCAAACAAGATTTATCCTTAAGGCGAGTCCCTTTAAGTGTAAGGGCAAGAGGAAAGTGATCTCTCCCTAGGTGATCACTAATCTCATGCCAAATTGTAAGGTTGTGTAATACATAATAAATGTTACTAGATAGTCTCCCTTCGTAAAGGTTGGATTGGCAGTAAGATCCGACGGGGTACGCCCATTACAAACTCTTAGGCCATGAATGGCGGTAATGTCTGAAATCTGTATGGCATGTGCACTCATCTTGGGATTTTTTTGGGCTGAAGAATAGGTGGGGACCCCCCCCCCCCAACACTCATCCTCTAGACGAAACAAATTTAAGTAGGGGCTGGTAGGGCTCAAAGCAGCTTTTAAAATCACCTACAGTATCCTTATGGATGCCTGTGCTGTTGTCTTCTAGTACAGTGTTAGGTATTGTCATAGTTTGCACAACTTAAGAAAAGGGAAAGACCTATTGTACACATTCACCAGGCAGGTAGGATGTACTCTGCTTTGGGGACCGTTTAAGTGCCAGGAGGTCGGGGGATTCAATATCGATGACCTTGATCGAACAATCTAGGGCAGTTTTAATCCATATGACCAGACCGCCCAACGGTCTGTCTGCCTGTTACAAAGTGGAGGGCGTCCGTACTATATGTGTAGTAGCCTTGCTTGTAGAGCTTATCAACTGCCCAAGTTTCTTGGAAAATGCAAATTTGAAATCCCTCCAAAAATCGGCCCCAATCCGCACATGACAGCTTGGATTTGATGCCGGCTATGTTTCAGCTCACAAGTCGGATACACAGAGACCCACTGTGGGGGTTCACGGTTGTAAAAGTAAGCTGTTGGAGATGCTGCAAGGTTTATTTAATCTTCCAGTTCCAGGGTCTTCAAGGGATAAAGTTACGCCACAGAACCTGAATGGCAGCGTGCAGCTTTCTGATTTAGGATGCACAAACCTGCACAGTAGCAGTCTGTACCTTTGATGATGTTATGGTTGTAATATTTCTCTGAATTACATTCAGTACTGTGACAACCTTTTTGATTAAATTCAAGAAGATAGAATTTTGCAGTTAATGAAGCAGGTTATTGCTTTATAAATGGAAATCATTAGATCCTTTCAAGATCAGTTTAATTAACAAGGAACCATTCTGTGTAAATTAATTACTGATCTAATTATGTCATACCCTTGTCATCCGTGATACAGGCAATTGACTAGACATTTCAAATCTTATTATAACAGACAGCTAGTGCAGTGACATTACTTTTCTCTGTCATTAAATGAACCATTCAGACTGCATGCAAATGTTATTTTTTGTCCTTTGGTAATATCGGTGAGTATGGGTCTTTCTTAAGTGTTCTATTGCTCTCCTGTATAGTTTCTGTTTTGCTTGATTTTACTTTCTTTGACACCGATTTCGCTCAACTGTAGTCCACTGTGATCTGTACTTTAAATATATGACTCACGTTCAGCTCCTCCTCTGTCACTTCTCATGTGTGAATAGTTTCCTGGTTTTCCTTTCAAATGTCTCCAATATGTATCCATGTTTGAACTCGCCCAGGTGTAGTCCATTAAAATCCTGTGCTTATGTTCTTTAAATGAGACTGTTTGGCTTTGACATCCATTTTAACCCTTTACATTGTTATCTGTTGTTTTTTTCATCTGTACCCTACTTCTTGCAACCTTTTTCCTTATAAGTTTCCCACGTTTCCCTTTCATCCTTATTGAATTTTCATCACATCTCCTGCTTTTCAAATATTTTGCCTACCCTACCTGTTTAAAACTGACAAATGTATTTATTCCCCTTAATCCTTGCCTGCCTCTATTCAGCATTGAGTAACAGTGCTTAGTATGTACTGTTGGTTTCAGGTGGTTGACAAATCAACTCATTTTCAGGGCCAGGTGACTTTTTTCATCATCAGGCATTGACCTAGATCAAATGAAAAAAAGGCAGATGATGTTGAGAGAAAAAGACAGATAGCAATATAGTGACAAAGATAAACAGCAGGGATGAAAAAGACCAAAGACTAAACCCCCTCCCCTCAACCCCCCCACCCCTATAGTGACAATAGAGACAGGAAGTGGTGGAAGAAAGGTACGTGAGGTCAAATCAAAATTTTAAAATCAAAATAGGCAGCCTTGGGATTTGGCGAACTGGCATTTACCAGCGCAAGCGGCAGGCAAGCTCCTGAGGAAAACTTTGGGCCCTGCTAGTTTTTCTTTTTACTCCACTTTGTTACTTTGCCAGTCTGTACATTTTTTCTTTCACATCATTTTTTAGGTAAATCTATAGGGCCTTATTCACAAACTGCGCTGCACTGCACTACAAAACTTACTACAGATTGCACTTCACAAACTACATGTAGAGTGTTATGCCTTTCCATTACCTATACTTATGTGTGTTGACTTCTCTGCCCCAACTGCAGAGTCCACGCACACTTAAGTATACATTTAAGTAGTAAATGTGGCTAAGACTGGAGGGAGTGGGTGGGAAAAGGGGCAGACATACTGCAAAAGGGGATGTGATTAGGGAGGTAAGGGGGGCTCATGGAGGGACGTCACCCACCCACACTAGAGTAGGACATTTGCTTTACTCTAGCAGTGGAAACATGTAACTTAATCTTTTGTAGTTAGTTTCCCCTTGGAGGTTGTGATTACCGAAAGTATAAACTTGCTGCAAAGTGTAACCTTGCCTTTGTGAATCACACCCAGAGAGTGTAAATAAGGTAACTTACTCCAAAGTGCAAACTTACTCGGAAGTGTAAATTAACCTTTGAGAATCAGGGCCATAGTGCTTGACTGCTCATCACCTGTTACATCTCTCGATCATCGCAGCTCAAGTTTTTTCAAGACATTAAACTTCTGAAACTGGATTTCCTCTCCTGACACTACCCAGCTTAAAGATGTGGGACCCACCAGATGCTCGTCTACAAAGAATCATAATGTGTACTTACTGTTCTTGAGTTTCAGACAAACCTAGTTTGCCTAGTTGCCTGGTGGTCTCCGGCAATGCTGACCTTAAGAGCACAGTGATGACCCCTTGTTAATATGCAGCGGTCAGGGTGCGGTAGTCCAGTCTGGTTGTGAATAGGGGGCGCCTAGGCCCTGCGAGCCTTGCAGTCCGTTGCCCTTTCACCAGCATCGTCTGGAATCAGGCAAAAGGGTTGCATTGCTGGTAGGCAGCACCCATCTTCTTTCCATGTGGGCGGCTGCTGCAGTGATCAGCAGGAGGCCGTTCACAGCTTCTGTGTTTCACCCCTGAGTCTGTCATGGGAACTGTTGCGAAGGCGATGTGGCCATGGAAGTCCAGCCAGGAGGTAAGATGGGACATGCCGGTCCAAGTGCTCTGTCTCCTGTTTCAATGGCTGGGGGCAGCGAGGCCTGGCGGCGTTTGTGCCTTCCAGAGCCGTCTATCGCTGGTGCACTGCCCTCCATTTGTGTCTTGATCTTCTGGGGAGAGGCATCAGCGGCCAACACTAATTCCAGCACCATCGGATGGGCTGGGGCCCCTCAGGAATGCCAGGCAGGACAGAGCTCTACGGGGCAGCCGCTATCTCTTCAGGCTTGTTGCAAATCGGCCTTTTTCCTGCTCCAGTTGGAACAGTCCAGACCGAACTGCCAATCCATGTCCTCTCTTAAGCAGAACACAAGGAGCCTTAGGTCAGTTTCACCCTGATTGTGGCTCTTCAGTCGGATGTAGCTTGGCTCCAGTGATACAGTGAGCAAGGGAGACACGTGTGGACATACCCTTGCCCCTTAGAGCGTAACATAAAACTAACAAAAGTTGATGGGAGGGTGCTCTCTGTAGGTCTAAACACAGGAAATCCCTTGGGGTAGCATTCCAATCCATCATTCTTTTGCCCACATGCCACCTCAGATTAGACCCAGCCATATGCAAATCAGTTCTGCCCCTTCGCCAATAGGAGCACTCCAGCTTAAACTGTCAAGTCCGGTCCTCTCTGAACCAGAACACAAGAACCTAAGACTGGTTTCGCCCTGATTGGGGCTCTTTTTTCTGATATTTTTTTAATAAACTCTTTCAGTGCATGTAGTTAAATATTGGAGTCTTTATCCCAGAAAGTTTTAATTTGTATTCTTAGTGCAAAGCTGTGGTAGTGGCGTCCAAATATTGATATAGCCTTATAGCTGAAATGGCAGTGGAGGACAAAAGTATGTGACAGGTTGTCTATATTGTGCAACAAGAAGAAGCAAATTATGATGAACATTCTGCGTGTTTGTATGCTACCCTCTCTTAATTGCCACTCCATTGAATGCCTAGTTACAGCAGTAAACATCTGAAAAGGTTTAAAGATTCTTACATGGCGTTGCACCCTGTGTGCAGGAATTTTAATAACCTTTGAACCATTTGAACCCGAAAACCTTTTTAGATTTGCAGCTGGCATAGCAAATGTTGAATTATATGGCAAGTGCAACAGATTCATATTTATAAACAAAAAGCTGTGACTGCACAATCTCTTTTTTTCCAATAATCCTGCATTAAGCCCACTGCGTCGATCTATAAACTCTAGCTCCAGCAATATTGTCCCAAGCCTCTGAATCAGGCTGATGACAAGGTTATCAGAACATTCTGTCCTTGAAGGGTAGGGCATTTTAGTTTGAAAGGCCCCTCTGGCCCAGTGGAATTAGTTTAGGTATAGTCACCCCTGCTTCTTTATCTATGCCATTTTTTTAGGTCTCACCTGACCCAGCGCATGCGCTGGTCTGGCAAGACTTTTTGAGAGGGCTCCAAAAAGTGCTACTAGCCAACCTAGAGCTACAGTGCATGTGAGCGGGCGCGCGCGCCGCGCTTTTCCGAGATTACTTTCACTTTTGCGCAAGACTTTTTGAGAGGGCTCCAAAAAGTGCTACCAGGCCAGCCTAGAGCGACAGTGCATTTTCCGAGATTACTTTCACTTTCGCGGCCGTGGGGCCGCTTTGATGTTTGATCGCGATCACTTTCGGGGCCGCATGGCCGCTTGTTTCTTTCTCTCTCTTAATATCTCCGCTACCATTGTTATCTCACTTCTCCCCAAACTGATACTTCTTCTGCCTTCTCTGCTTATTTTTCAGCTCTCTACCTCCAGTTCCCCTGTCCCTGTTACACTTCAGCACTTCTTCCCAACACTCATTCACTTACTGCAAATCTATTATGAGCTTGTTCTCTTTGCCACTCACAATTCTTTACATTCTTTCTCACTGTGCCCCTACCCTTCCACTTATTTGTTCTCGCCACCCCTTGCCCTTCCCCTGTGTCCCCTTTCTCACATTCTTATGTCATTCTCTCCCGGCCTTTCCTAAAATCATTTACCAAGTTCTCTTTCACCCATATTGTTTATTTCACCACTGATTTCTCTCTTTATGTCTCACCCCCCTGGCCTAGCCGCATCACTCTCTTGCTTGCCCCCACTCATTTGAAATCTTAGACCTGCATCCCACCTGCCTAAACACCTCTCGGGCTCATTCCATAGTCAGTATCTCAAATGCTATGCATGTCATTCTCACCTTCAAGCTGTCTTTGTCTGCCTTTCCCTGAAATGCTCTTTTCAGTCATTCCTTCACTATTCTTTATTTCTCCGCATATATCTCTTCTCTGTATTTCTCTGCCTGTGTCTTTGATTCCCATCTTCCTGTTTTTAGGGCTCTCATCTCTTTTTATATATCGCCCTCTTATTTTACTTCTACTTCTCTCTTTTCCTTTGCTCTCCTACCTTTTCCCCTTCTGCTCAGAATTGGCAAGAGTACTTAGCTCAAAATTCTAGAATTCTGATAGCATCTCCAGGGAAAGGAGAAAAACAAACTTAATAAATGAATAGTGTCTCTAATAGATCAGGAAAAGTTTCTCAACAATTGGACAGAGACCTGTGAGGAAAATGAAAAGTCTCTGCCTCACTTCCAAAACCAAGGGTTTTCATACACATTTTACACACAGGTAATAAGCTGAAACTACAAATATAGCATGACATGACTAATGATAATAGATATTGAGCAAATCAGAATGATGATCGTCACAAGAACTGCTAACCCATTTCTAAGTCAGATGAATTCTTCCATTAGCTTACACAGCAACAGCACGCTTGAGAGATTTACAACACAATATAAAACATTTTCAAACAAAGACTCATACACCAGGGTACGAACGAGTGTCCTGCACAATGTTACATTAAGTACATGAAGAAAGGCTCATTCACAATACATGCTCTCAGAAGAAAATAGCCAATTTCATCACTGCGTTTCTGTGCTTTGTGAAAATAGTGGGGAGAGAAGACATGAAGGGGGACATTAATTGGGAGGGGCAATGAGCAGGAGGAAGAGGAACAGAACACCAAACACCATCCATTTGAATAAAATGGTGCTTCTGTAGAAATTTGGCATAACTAAACTATATTAATATACACACTTCTAAACCGCTACGTAAAATTGTTTCAAGTGCAACATTAATAATTCATTGGGTACAACTATATTAATTATAGAAATCATTATTAGTCCCTTCTAGTGCTATATCCCCTCATGTGCAATTCACATTCAATGCTCTATATGTGTGTGTTTTTCTATCCTATGGTTTGCCCAACTTATGCTTTTCCTAGCACTGTGATACTCCATCATGCATTTTCCATTTCTATACTCCCTATTTCAATTCCCTGCATACTGCCCCTTCAATCCTGTGTCAACATAATGTACCCTCTCTTTCTGTGCTCTGTGATCCTATGTTCTCCATAATGTGCTCTGTGTGGTCTGTTGCATCCTGTGCTCCCACATTCTATGCACCCAATCCTGTGACTTTCCAATGTGTTCTCTTACTTGATGTGGTTCAACCATTCTGCGCTCTTTTCCGTCTAGCCCTCTTCCTTGTAGTGCTCCATCATCCTTTACTCTCTCATCCTCAGCTCAATTTTCACATGCCCTGAACTGTCCTGTCCTCTATCTCATTTTTTCTCTCCTTAATCCATCTCACTTTCATCCTGTGCTATCTTATAACTTGCTCTTTCTTATCCACTGTTCTCATCCATCCTCTGTACTCTCACCCTGTGCTTCATCAAGCTCTCTCATTCAATGGCTGCATTTTCTCATTTTATGCTACCAACAATGTGATGTTCGTCTGTGTGCTCCCCTTCCCTGTGTCATATTGTTCCTGTTTTTATTCCTCTTGTTTACTCCCCCATGCCACATGTGCTTGCTTGTATTCCCATTCTCCTATTATTGCATCCTATGCTGTCACTATTTTTAGTTGTTAGGTCCCTCATTCCATGATCTCTCTTCTCTGTTTTGGTAGATTCCTGCTTGCCCATCCTGTCCTCTCTGATCACTGCATGAACCCTCCCGTAATATACTATTTCTAATAATCCAAATCCAGGCCCCATGCACGCACCCTTCTGTGCCATTTCCCAACTTATATTCTCTTACATCTTTCTCTCTCCAAACTACAACTTTTGTTCTCTCCCATTCTCTGCTTCTCTCTTCCTATGCTCACCTATTTGGTCTTTTTCCCATCCTGCACTCTTTGGTTTTTGCTCTAGCATTGTGTTTTTTTGTCTACACAGTCTCTTTCCTATACTGTTCTTGCCATATTGTATGTGTTTCTCCACTCTGTGCCACATGTCATTCTGTGTCCTCTTCCATGTTGTTCTCTCATATTCTGTGTGTTGCTATCGTCTTTACTCTTCATTCCTTTTACCAGTGCCCTGGCCAAAGCCAGACCAATTGGTTTTATCAATGCTTGTTTTAACTGTTTTTGCTGCGTGCCCCACTACTGGCAGGTGGCCATCTACAAAATGTTTAGTGACCATTCCAAGATGGGCACCTGCATGCGCATTGGCGCACTCATTCACAGCAAGTATCTCCTATTGGGTTGGTTTTATTTTAACAAATCCCTTTCTAAGAGGGCAACCAAGGATGCACGCTTCCATGGTGGACATCTCCTAATGTTCTATTAAAAAAAACATTAAAAAATGGCCAGTAAACGTATGTAGCCTGATGCTTGATCCCCCAATAATAGGCCTCACTGGTATATTTCTACATATGTACAATACCAGGAGTTTTATGGAGGCTTTCTATTTGTTAACACAGTCAGGATAATTGGACAATAATTAGGTGATTTCAATCCATGGTCATAAATCCATGTGATCCAGTCGAATGACCAGTTATCCGCAGTTAGTGCCTTCTGTTTTTGGCAACATTTTCATTTAAAACGTAAAAACATTATATCTCTGGTTCCCCTTATTGGAATGTTGTTGTTTTGGTAGCATTTAGTGTAATAAAAGTTATCCTAGTTTTTAGGGTTGAGCCTTGAGTCAGCGTGCATGCACAGCTCTGCGAGACTAGTTGTTGTGGAGTAGGGAATGGAAGTACCGCCCACTCTCCGCCCATATTTATCATCGGCTTGTGTCATTGCCCTTCCTAAATGCTGACTTCTGATTCGTAAATAGGCGTGTTAGTCCCTCCTTAGTACCGCCTGGTCTTCATTTGTCATCACCCATGGCTACTGGCCCTTTTACTTCAGTTGTTACTCTGTAACTGTTATTTATTCGCATGTATGCGAGTTTGAGCTATTGGCATTGTAAATGACAATGCCTTTAATTTTTGTTTTGGCGTTTAAAACATAATTAAAGCACATTGTCATTTACAATGCCAATGGCTTAAACTTGTTTTTTATGTGTGAATGTGGCTTAACGGCTAGAGCGGCCGATTTTGAAGCTGGGGAACCAGGTTCGAGTCCGGTGGGAGGCCCAAACATCCTGTGATTCTGTCCAAATTACTTTATCTCGCCCTGCTGAAAAAAAATAATACGTGTATGTGTCAGGCTGCAATGCAACTAGTGCTCGTGTAAAAGCGCTTTAATACCTTCTGGTCGAGTTCGTGATATATAAAACTGCAAAAAAATAGCTCAATGGCCATCTTTCCATCTTTCAAAATTGGGGAATGATTGAAATTAGCACAAATCCTCCACCAAAATTACCTGCTACTATGGATCCGTGTCCTTGTGCCTCAGAGGCAGCACTCCTCTTAGAAAAGGGCACTAACGCAGAACGAAGATAGGAAAGGTTATAACCTACAGCAATTCACTGGGGAGAATTTTACAGTTTTTGAGGTAGTATAAGCATTTTTGTCATGCACTCACTATCCACCAAGTATTGTGTTATTTTCCACATTTACATTTTTCTTTACGAGACCTAGTATTTTAATAAGCACTTCATTATCTTTCATTTACATCTTATTGGTAAACGATATCCTAGTTCTCACCAGAAGAGCACACTGAAATGTGCAAAAAGCTACAGCCCACCTTGGAGTGCCAAACCCTATGCAGTCAGGCTATGCTGCAATACAAATATGATGTGCAGCATTGCTCATTTATTAGTGTTGCATATGCTTCTTACAGTTTCAGGCGCTAAAGCATATTTTAAAATTCTCTCAGTAGGGGAGTCTGATGCTGGCTAACGAGAGGCCCAGGGATGCCACATTTCTAGGATTTCCACTATGTGAATCAATCTGTTTTAGGATTTACTGTAAATGTATCTCATGTGAATAGCCTGAAACTTCAGCATGGCTCCGCCTTCTGCGGACCAGCGGTGGACAGTCCCGGTGAGGTCATGCACCTTCTCTTTATCATGTTTTTATAACTTCCAAGAGTGAGGCTTTTCGATCATGAAAACCTTGGAGAATTGACTGCAGATTTTTTTTAGAACCCATCCTAGACAGTCTAAATTGAAACTGTTGAAGCGAAAGCTTCTTAATGTGTGTGAAGCATCTCCTACATTTTATTACACCTCCCCTGACTGCACAGTCTGAGATTATGACCGCTCGCTGCACTCAGCACAGCGAGGGGCACTTGGGAACACTGAAATAACAATCGGGGCATTATCCATCACGCTTAATCTACCTGAAATCAGGATTAGGGAAAATACATGAGACATCACAATAATCTAAATGCTTCAATCAGGAGAGCTGGCAGTCTCCCTCACTATAAAGGTTAAAAAGCATTGGCATAGCCAATAGGTCTCGCTATGCAGCACAATATCCTTGGTGCAGCAACATCAACCGTTGCATGGCGAAACACTTATAAGGTCCCAAAGGCGAGACCTATTGGCTATGCCAATGCTTGTTTCAGTTCCTTTGAGTGGGTTAGAAAATGCAGGCGCTGCAGCCCAAGAAACAGCCGCGCGCATTCTCAAAACGGTGCTGGAAACTGCCTTTACGTTGGTGGCAGTGACTTGTTTTGGGAAACATTTGCAGAGTGGTAGAATAACTTCCCCATAGTCTCGCGGGTCTATAGATGTTCCTTTCAAAGAAAAATGAAGAAGGGCGGCAGAATGAGCTCGGTTATTCAGAAACTTGTTATGATGTAGAAATCTGTTTGCAGCCAGTATTGCAAGAGAGCGCTGCCCACGGGCCACTGCGGAGAGAACACAAACAAGAAAGAGAAGGCTACAAGACAGGGGCAAATACAAATAACTAACAGTAAATAGAGAAGCAAAGTCACATTGGCAGAGGAACAACCCAATTGACAGCCCGCCCACATAATAAGGAACAAACCAAACAAGCATTGGCATAGACAATAGGTCTCGCCTTTGGGACCTTATAAGTATTTAGCCAGTTTAGCTTCGACTAGAATTTATTTTTGCATTTTTCATGTAGCGCAAACTCGACCCGAAGGTATTGCAGCGCTTTACATGAGCACCAGTTACATTACACAAAGTCACATATATACAGGAATGGGGCAAGTAAGTGATTTGCCTAGGATCACAGGATGTTGAGCCAACGCCGAGACTCGAACCTCGTTCCCCAGGTCCAAAGTACCACCTCTGACCTTTATGCCACATCCTCTCATTTCCAACAACAAAGAGTGCCTGAGACGTGCCTTTTTCACAACCCATGACTTCCCCCTCGTCTGCCGAAAGCGCCTTGAGTCAGCGAGCACGTTAGTGGTTTATGAATCAATTAATTCCATGGCCATACGGTTTAATGTGGCAGCGCATTAACCCACTGAGTTATCGCTCTCTTTTTGCTGGTCGGGGGCAAGTTGTTCTCGAAATGAGTTTTTTCCACACACACATATGCACACAGGGAAACCTGATCACGTGGTTACAAGGAGAGCCAGGACAGACAGACCTATAACCACAAAGCAACAAAGCATACCAGACCTACGAGCGGGTCAGCATGAAGCCTCTAAGCGCTAGATGAATTGAGCTCTGCTTTATACAGAGGGTTGCGCTGGCGAGATCTAGTCGAAGTGCTCAACACGCACAAGGCACCCCGCCTCTTATCTTTCCATTATGTAGGAATTGTGAGTGAATGAAGACAATGCAGGGAACAGATACCTTTGGGTCGAGTTCCCGCTATATAAGTGTGCAAAAAATAAAACTGAGGCAAACTTTGAATTACACGTACTATTTGCAGCCAAAGCAGACTTCCAGCGCCTTGTTAATTAATGTTTGTGTTAGCGAGTGTTGTCGAGCTCTTTACTGCCATTTGAGGCTTCTTGGCGCTACTAGAGGACAACTTGCATAGTGCAAAAGCAGATAGACGGATCACCCGAAAAGGAAAGTTGTAAATCTTTTATCAAAGTCAGTTACCTTCTGCTTCTATAGTGCCACCCCTAATTTATTTTCATCAACAGCAAAGGGCGCACAATTATTAGAATGAAAAAAAATATGATTCGTGAATTCCACTAAAAGTGAAAGGCAGAGAAGCGGTCACACAACAGAAAGAGTACAGTTAGCACATATTTCCCCTTGCTGCAGAAATCCCCGGACCTCGTGTTTACAGAAGCATGCTGCAGAGTGTGAGAAACACGTGCGCCTCGGCCCTGGGACGGCAGCTCTCAGTCCGGGAGTGGGCGCGAGCCGCGGAGGTCACCAGCGTCACTCGGCGTGAACTTTGCGTGAACCCGAGATAAGACGGGGGCTTAGCTGACGAGCAGTTTGTTGTTAGCTGCCTTTTCAACAGCCCTTTCAGACTGAGTAAATATTGATTGCTTTCAATCTGATTGCCCCCGAGGAGAACAGCCGAACACCTCAATGGGCCGAAAGAGTGAAGTTTAAAGGTGAGCAGACACAGTAAGCACTCAGGGAGCACAGGAGACGAAAGTGTAGCAAAAAGTTGGAGCCTGTCTATTAAAGCACAGCTTTTTAAAGGAGGCAGGCAGCCAGTGAAAAAGCATAACTACTCAATATCTAAGTAGCCAGTCCTGCAATGTCACTAAAATAAAATTCCAGAATTAAACAAGCACTGAAACACAAGCGCCGCGGCAGCGAAAGAACATATGGCCCCTGTGGCGCTCGCTAAACAAGTGGGAGGGGTGGGGGAAGTGCGGCCGAGAGCACACACAGCGTTTCCCTTGTGGGAGCGAGCAGGGGCACCATCGGTTTGAAAGTTAATTACAAACAGATGTCGCCAAATCTCGCTTCCACAAGGGAATCGCCAAACGTGCATGCGTTGCCATTGAAAGCAATGCAAAGTGTGCACGTTTTTGTGCGAAAAAGCGAATCGATTTCAAGAGGTCTCCTCCTATGCAGCGCATGGGCGCTGCGTAGGCGAGACCTAAAAACCTTTTGCTGGAGAGGTGCGGCCAGGGGGCTGACTCCATTAGCACAGGGCTCACGGTTCTTTCCCCAGCGCCAGAAGCAAATCAGCTCAACATCATGTGGCTCTGGGCAATAGCTCACTTAATCTCCGCGATGGCCCCAGCGCCTTGAGACCCTTACAGGTGATTAGTTCTGATTAGTTTGCGCTTTACAAATACCGGGTTGGTTTTCTCATGTTTGCTTGAGTCATATCACAAAGCGTACATTTACTGCAGGTTGTCCAGTTAGCGATTGCAGCCCTCTATGGTTTCATCTTATTGATTCTAACAAATGCAGGCTCAGATTAATTTGGTACCCAGTGCTTTGACTTCATGACCAGTGCCATAAGGCAAAATGATGGGGCCAGCCTGCAGAATGGTATGAGGGGCCCCTAAGCCTCCTATAATACATACGTTCTTTGACCCTGAGCTGAATGGTGCCCCCGGCACCGCAGGGGCCTGTGTTACGCCTCTGTGCATGACTTAAGTCCTGATTATGAGTGGTCCACATGAGCGTAGATGTTTAATTTGCCTGGTAGATACCCATACCTACTATTTGGAGTTTCGTCCAGAATAAGGAAAACATGGGGAGATACGCTAGGCCATGACATTGCCATCTGGGGCTTTTAACACATGATTTTGACAATGCTATCCATTGTCTATGTACCGTCGTCATGATCTGTTCCTGTTCTAGAGAAAATCGGCTCTGTCTTAGCCCAGGCACGCAGAGGTTGAATCTTCTATTTAGTGGGGACTTCAATGGGTTAGTGGACTGGACTCTGGGAAGATCTTACAGAAGCACACACTCACATATAAAAAGAATCCCCTACCCCCGGCAGAATTTGCAAAGTCCTTGGGCCTCTTGATGTTCGACATTGTGCATGCGCATATTTTGGCCACAGGATTGTCATTGTGCATGCGGATATTTTGGCCAGAGGAGTGTGAGTCCACTCTTCGTAGGTGTTGGCTATGGGTTTGGTGAGCTACAGAGGAGGGATGTGGGAGATGTTATGTTAATATAACTCACTGTAGTGCACAAATCACCTCCGAAGATGTATCTCAGCGCTGAAGATACTCACATGCAAAACAGAAATGCTGCAGATAAGAACAGAATTGTCTTAAGCAGTTTCCTGAATTTAACATAATCAGGACAGATAAGGATATGATAAGGTAAGGTGTTCCAGTAAAACGAGGGCCAAATAAGTAAAAGACTGCCACCACAACACGAGGAACAGTACGCAAGGCTTTATCCTTGGAGCGCAAATTCCTGCCTGAACAGTAGTATTTGACTTTGAGGCTTAAATAACTAGGAACATTGCCCATTTAATGACATGTGTGAGACTGCAAAATTTGAAGATTGTCCTTTTTTTTAATAGGTAGCCAATGTAAAGCTCTCAACAAAGTTCAGATGCAGAAGCCAGAAAGGAAATGGCACCCAATACACGTGGCTGTATTTTGGACCACTTGCAATTTAGACATTAAAGTCTCATTTGCTGATGCAAGGAGAGCATTACTGTAGTCTAACTTGGTAACAATCAGTGCCTGAACAAGAGTTTTCCTAACTGAAAATGGAAGATAAGGAAGATGGAGTTGCAGAATTAGTGCCTGATTTAGAGTTTGGCATTCAGGTACTCACTCCGTCACAAACTTGACGATATCCTGGCCGCCTTATTACAAATGCGGTATAGCCTAATACACTTGTAATAAGGGGAATGGGATATCAATCAGTTTTGTGACAGAGTGTCTGGTATAGTAGACAGAAATGCCACTGACGTTCGTGAACACCCAGCGGGGATGCTGTCTCTCCTTCAAGACAGCGACCTTCCCAGAGAGCTGGAAGCACGCGGAGATCAACACCTTACTCAAAAAACCCAAGGCGGACCCCAAGGACCTCAAGAACTTCTGACCCATCTCCCTGCTCCCGTTCCCGGCAAAGGTCATTGAAAAAGCCGTCAACAAACAACTGACCAGCTTCCTCGAGGAGAACAACATCCTGGATCCGTCCCAGTCTGGGTTCCGCAGCAACCACAGCACCGAAACTGCCCTCATCGCCGCCACCAACGACATCAGGACCCTGCTTGACAACGTTGAAACCGCGGCCCTCATCCTCCTGGACCTGTCAGCCGCCTTTGACACGGTCTGCCACCGCACACTACGAACACGCCTTCATGACGCCGGAATCCAAGAGAAGGCCCTGGACTGGACCACCTCCTTCCTCTCCGGCAGAACTCAGAGCGTCCGCCTCTCCCCTTCCGCTCCGAAGCCACCGAGATCCTCTGCGGCGTACCCCAAGGCTCATCCCTCAGCCCTACGCTGTTCAACGTCTACATGACACCGCTCGCCCACGTCGCATGACGGCACAACCTCAACATCATCTCCTACGGTGATGACACCCAGCTGATCCTCTCCCTCACCAAAGACCCCCGCAGCGCCAAAACCAACCTCCGCGAAGGAATGAAGGCCGTCGCCGACTGGATGAGAAACAGCCGGCTGAAGCTGAACTCAGACAAAACGGAGGTCCTCATCCTGGGATCCTCCCCCTCGGCCTGGGACGACTCCTGGTGGCCGACTGCACTTGGAGCACCCCCTACACCCACCGACCACGCACGCAACCTAGGGGTCATCCTCGACTCCACCCTCTTCATGACGAAGCAGGGCAACACCGTCTCCTCCTCCTGCTTCAACACCCTCCGCATGCTTCGCAGGATCTTCAAGTGGATCCCCACCAAAACTAGAAGAACGGTCATCCAGGCCCTCGTCAGCAGCAGACTGGACTATTGCAACGCACTCTATGCAGGAGCCCCGGTCAAACTCCTGAAATGGCTCCACCGCATCGAGAACGCCTCCGCACGCCTGATCATCGACATCCCTCGCCGCAGCCACATCACACCCCACCTGAGAGACCTGCACTGGCTCCCCATCAACAAGAGGATAACCTTCAAGCTCCTCACCCACTCACACAAGGCACTCCACGACACCGGACCAGCGTATCTCAACAGCTGACTCAGCCTCTACACCCCCACCCGTCAGCTCCGCCTGCAGACTGCTCCCTCGCCACCGTCCCCCGCATCCGAAGAGCGACCGGCGGCGGCAGATCATTCTCCCACCTCGCTGCCAAGACATGGAACACCCTCTCCACCCGCCTGCGGCTTAACGAAGACCTCCTTACCTTCAGGAGACTCCTCATGACCTGGCTCTTCGAACAGTAGCAGCGTCCCCACCCTCCCCTAGCGCCTTGAGACCCTCATGGGTATGTAGTGTGCTTTATAAATGCTATGATTGATTGATTGATTGATGATGGAGAGCTGCTAGATCCCAACTTCCCTTCTATGCTGCCACACAGGGAGCTGTATACATAACTCACTACCCTGCTAGGAAGCGCACCAGGGAAATGGGATAAAACAATAAACTCTGCTGGGTTCAAGGATGCGCTGGTCGGACTTCTCTGAGATGTGGCAGACCACCAGGACACAGAAGAACATCTACCTTAGTGGAAAGACCCTGTGTGCAAGAGAGGAGACAAGGATAAGATCATAGGTATGCTTTACCCTGAGTCTTGCACCCTCCTCTTACACAAGCATACTCAGATCCCCAGCTTATTCCTCAGTGTAGAGTAGTAAGGGTTATCTCAATGACCAGCAAAACGTTGTCCACTTGTAAAGGAGATGCCAAACACAAAATGCAGTAGCCAACTGAGAGACCCAAAGTCCTGCAAACAGAGCTCTCCACCAGGAGATACCACTGCCAAGTAACTGACCAGCATCTTATGTGAAAGGGAAATGGAAATGACAAAAAGAAAGTAAAATGTTAATGAAGAGATAGGAACACAGAGTGCTCCTTCCACATATCTATTCCTGATACATGGCTGCTCCCTGTTCTGTCATAGGAGCTGACCCGACCAAAGTAGTTGGGATGACGAGATTACATCGCATCCCGTACAGCCTCCGTAGCCTGTTAAAGGGGGACTACTGGCACAAACTGATGCCGGTGCCCGTTGCTGACAAGGAAAAGTACACTGAGGTGAAGGCGTAGCGCAGTCTTCAGATGGGCCGAAGCAAAAAGAGAATCGGCATGGAAAATAGCAACAGGTTCTATGCGCTGATGGAAAGCAGCGCACAACACCGCATGAGCGAGCCAAGGAAATCCAACGAGGACACGAACAGGAACGGCAAGTCACAGGATACTCCACCAGGAAGTCGGACCGACAAGCACTGGGTCAGCGAACAGGAGGGGCATATATCCTGCCCTCCCTCAATTGCTGACCTCCGGAGCTTCTTCCTGTGGCAACCCCAGAAAATGCTGGGAAATGTAGTTCATCATGCACTCCTTTCCCAGTCGTTCTTTAGTAGCCTAATGAGGTGAGTGTGTGTTTATGTGTACCCCTTATATTCCTATGCCTCACACCTGACACAGCCATGACACATAGTACCCATCCACCAAACTGTAAATAATGCCCTAAGTACCTTGTGGTTGACAGACACCAACTTATAGGTACACCTAACAACTGAAATAGATACTTACTTTGAGACTAACATGTTCAGTTGATTCCCTTACAGTACTAAGGGAAGCCTCTAAGATCATCATAAAGGGCTGATTAATGAGCTGCATAGTAAGATGCAATCAGCATAAACAAGACCAAGTCACACAAATAAAATGTATCCAACTCTGGCTACAAATCTAATAGCTAACCTCCCAACTGCTTGAAAATCCAGCAGAGGAAATGCAATAAAATGCTCTTATATAGACCCTGCCAATGAGACATTAAGGCCAGAAAATTACACTGCTGCCTAACCAAACCTGAAGAACCCAATTGAGCAGTTGGGCAGATTGGGAACCCTAATGGACGTGTAATAACGGTTTATACAATTCTTTCACAGACTTTTTTTTCTTTTTTCAAGTGGCTCTTTATTGTTTTCATTTGTTGCATTCGTGAAATATAACATTATCTTACTCATGCATCACATTTATTTTTTCTCTTACTTGTGCATACAGTCTCACATTGTCATGGTCTTATATATTTATCTCCTCTGGTTAGTGGTTCCTGTCGCTCAAGTGTCTCTACTCATTGATTAGCAGCGTTATCTGTGTCTTATTGGGTACTCCCACTTGATTTTTTATTTTATTTTTAAACTCTGTTCTATTGACTTTTTTAGGTTACATGTATATTAAAAGCTATACACTTCTGTAATGGACTATGCATCAGATCACATATCAGCAAGGGAAACACAATTCTGGTACATGAACTGAGAACATTTCAATGGTCTATAGGATAGTCTTTGCACCAGGATGCGGACGAGTCCCGATGTTGGCTTATTACATGGACACGACAGGCCTAGATGCAGTAAGAGCATAGCGAGATTAGTCCAACGCATAACGTTTTTCAAGTGAATCGGTGCGGACTGAGGATCAGGCGTCAAATAGGTAAAACAGTCAAAACCCAACAACCTCAACATAGACCGGTGCTTATATGGGTATCCCCCCCCCCCCTCCCATCCCCTGCCGCGCTTCGCTATTTAGCGGTCTGGCTGGTGCTCCCCAATCATGGCGCTAGTTTCGTTCACCTGTGGTGCCTACTCGGGTTCGTCTGGCATGGAACACTACGGCTGCGCGCTGGCATGACACCCACCTCCCGCCCTGGGTGTGGACTCCTCCGGTAGTTCCCCCGGGCGTGCCTCCCCAGTGCGCTGAAGTGCCTGGAGCAAGCCCTCCCACTGTGTGGCTATGGGTACCTTCCGCAACCCCAGTGTCTCTTCCCGGCGAATGGCGGTTCCCTCCGCTCCGGCCCACGCGGAGAGTGAGCACCTCCATGCCTGTGGGTGTGGTGGGTCCTGCTGCGCTTTCCACCTCTTGGTCAGAAGTCACTTAGCGACTGCGAGTCCCAGGTCAAGAAACCGGGATGTCACTTTGGTGGCCGGAGTTCTACGGAAGTGGTGCAGCAAGTAGACAGTCCAGTCAAAGGGTATGTCGCGACCTGTGCTGACGCGCAGCGACTCGCCGATTGTGTGCCAGTATGTGTGTAGCCTGTGGCAACTCCACAGCATGCGCACGAGATCAGCCCCTGGTTCCGCACATCTAGACAATTCTTTCACAGACTTTCTCAGAATTTTGTCAGGTCCTGGACATAGATGTTGATCTACACTCTTCTAAAGTGCTACATTATTTATTAAAGACCTGATCATCGCTGCCTTTAGGCGATAGACAGGATGTCACTCAAAGAACCGATTCTTGCCTTAGAGATTCAAGAGACTGTCTGCCAACTCCAAATCAGGAAGATCCCTGGCCTCATTGGATTTACTGATGAGTTTTTCATGTGCCTCTCAGAGAAAACCCTACCTTGTATCAACTCTGTGTCGAAGGTAACAGAAATGGGGCTACCATCAGAGTGCGCTCAGCAGAATTCACAAACAGGTAGAACACCAGAAGCCTACCCTCTTATTGGCCCATCTTCCTCATAAATAATAGGGGCTGCAGTTCTTATGAATGCCCTAGCAAAGCATCTGATCCAAGTCATAAACTACCTGATACACCCCAATCAAAATGGATTTACCGTGAACAAATCTCGCAAAAAATGGCGAATAGCCTGAATTCCTAAATCATGTTTAATCGAGGTATACAAACTCATCACATCTAGAGTGATGAGTAAACATTATTTTTCCCATTGTAAACCTTCAATCATGTTCAGGAAATGCATCATGTCTCTCAAATATGCCGGTAAAGCAGTTACAAAAGGTCACAGATAAAGATCTATCTATTTAGATGTCATTTCTAAATTCGAGCCCTTGGAGGAAACAATGGGGGATGATTAACTGGATTTTTATGTAGTTTAGGAAGGAGATAAAGTATAGGTGTTTTAGCATTCTTGTAACTCAAGCTACAATACTCCTCCCACACCAGTAGCCGCTTGTCCCTCCATTTACATAGCATTTCTTCATACTTAATGTTGGATGCAACCACTTCCCTTTTGTTTATTTCTTGATAGCATAATGGGTCATTGAGTTGACGTAGACCCTCCTTCATATAGTCATCCTTTTCCCACACAACAACATTCCCCCCTTGTCTGATTGTCTAATGACAATGGTGGGGTCACTTTTTAGATATTCAATTACTTTCATTTGTGCTGTTGTAAGATTGCGTTTCACTTGTTTATCTTTCGAATACCGCATCGTTTTTAGATCTTTCACAACACTTTTTTTGAATACTTCAAGTGCATCACAATGTACTATCGATATGAATTATGACTTAGGTCTAAAGCCACTGGGACATGCATTATCAACAGTAACATCCCGGTTGTGCAAATTCACATAAGGATCATCGTGATGTTCTATGTTGTCATCCAACCCCGCAAGAGTAAGTAATGTTTCAACATCTGATATACACACTGTGTCTCGAATTTCTACTGCACTATTAGTTCTTATATTAGGTGCATGTAAATGGAACCACTTTTTAAGTTTCAATTTGCGCAAAAAGTAAAAAAAATGTGAATGCGAGTTTGCACATAGTCCATGTTGGACAAAATGACAGACCCAGAGTTAATAAATTAATGTCAGTAACAGTTAACTCACGAGGTTTACGACCGTCTGTTCGTTCCTCTCTTCGCTCTGGTGACCATTGGCGTTGTTTTGAGTGAGTCGTCTTTTCTGTCTCGCCCTCAATTTCTTGTTCCTCTGGTTCTGCCTCGTAGCCCTCGTCCTTGACGAAAATCCTGATCCATATTTTGTGGATTCTGTTTGGCTTTATTTAAAAGCTGGAATTTTTGAGGAAAGGACTTCTTCCCTGGTTACTAGTTGGAGCTTGTTGGCTCAATCTTTCCACCAAGACATCCAAAGCATTGCTATCTGAGACATCACTCTCCTATGTCATGATGCCCCTCTCGCCTGCTGCCGATGTGACTACCTCTGACTTTTTCGCCTGTGGTGGATCATTTTCTGCAAACTGGTGATCATATTTTTTATGGAAGGTTAAAGTTCTTCCTGATTGATAGTCTTTAAAATCTCTTATAAACTTCCTGTGCTTTTTTAGTGTAATTTTTTCCTCCAATTTAGCCAACCAAATCTGCAATTTCTCCATAAACGTATCAAGACTTTCCTTTGAAATTAATTTCAATAAATCCGCTGTTGTGGTTTCTATATCTTCAAAGATTTTTGTTCGATCTTTCAGGGCATATTTAATGAGTATACCCATCATTACCATGGAACACTCCTTAGAGTTACCTGCCCATTCGTCAAGCATGTCTGGATCTTGGGCTTCGTAAGTGGGGATGGTGTAAATGCAAAGGCCTCTAGGGACCCGCCCCACATCAATATATTTCTGCAGGGATTCTGCTTCCCACCACTTAGACAATTCTTTTCTATACAATTTCTCCAATTTATGAAACAACATTTGAGCCTGGATCTCATTATTTAGTAAAGCGTGTTCTTTGCCAGCTTGTGCCAATGCAGTATCTCCACTGGTTATTTGGTTAAAAAACAAACGATTGGATACTTCCTTCTTCTTTGCCTCCATTAGCGTGGACATCATTACTCTCAATATTCAAATCTTTCGCACTCACAATTTGCGTGTCCTAAGCTTCCTGGTATAGACTGTTGATGCCCAATCCCCGGCACCACTGTCCACTCCGCTACCTCGGGCTCTATAGCAGCAATGTTGTAACCCCGTAGGACAAGTGTGTCTGCTAACTCGCGGCAATTCCTGTGAGCTCCAGTGAGTCTCCCGGCTCCCCTGTGTCCCACATGTTGTTCCCGCAGCCGGCTAACACTCTCCCGGGGGTTCAGATGGCTCTAAGCGTACTCGCCTCCATTATCTCCACATGAATCCCATTTCCATCTTAAATATCCGAGAGCAGGTCGCCCAGGGGAAGCCCCGACTTATGAATAAAATCACTCAAACAAAGTCCGGTAGCTCGGGGCTTTACCTTGAGATGGTCCGTAGTGAAATCCGGCATTTCTAAATATCTTTGCAGATCTTTCTTCATACGTGAAAAAAGTACTTTGGACACACCAGGATGCTATATTCTGTTTATTGTGTAACAGAAGGCCACACACAGACGCGTTTTGCCATTACGGCTTGTTCACGGTAAAGCAAGTCATGTTTCACCTCCGTTTACATAAATACTATTTAAAGACACTTGAACAGCAAACCCAGACACCCGAGGCATATGAAAAAGGTTTTCTACCGAAACACGTCATGCCAGAAAGGAATTAAAACAATCTCACTGAGGCCGGCTGTGTCACTCTTGTCTCCTTACAAAGGAGGAGATTCCAGGTGATATAAAAAAAATAATATATATATATATGTCCCAAGGTTGCCCCAATGGTGAAGTGGGTTCAGCATTTGCACACGCCGTCTCCGTTCAAACCTCTGAAGAGAAGCATATGGAGCTTCGAAATGCGTCAGGCAATTCCATTACAGAGCGGCTTCTACAAGCGGATCCGTCATAAATAAAGCTGCTGGTCGAGTGCTACTCACCAGGTGGACAACCTTTGGAGCAGAATATATATATATATATATATATATATCACAGAAAAAAACATAGGTTTCAGCTGTGTTATAGTTAGCTGGACATTTCACTTGTACACAACCATAGAAATTCCTCTGTTGTAGTTAGTTCTGCTAACTATAACTAGCGCGCCCGCAATGCACTGCTGATGATGCCACATATTACATCATTCCTGACATGGTCAGTGACATCACTGATGACATCACTGATGACATCTCAAATGACATCACTGATGACATCATCCAGTGAATGTGGTTTAGTTTGAAATTTAAATATGTATTATATATATACCAATCTGTATTGAAGATTGAGTGGATATATAACTAACTGGATGGAGGATTTAGTAGCTGTCTGACTGTCTGTTTAAGTGAGTAATTTAAAGTGTTTCACTTAATACATGGTTTAGTAACTAAACTATGTGAATGTGTGCATCACTGTTTCTGTTGTTGTATAACATGCTGCATCAGTTGGTCACTAACTACATTAGTGTGTATATTAGTTATTGATTAGTTGGGTGAGTATTTGTATGGGACACTGAGTTTGTGTGTGGTTGGATGGGGTGTGTGTAACTCTATGCATAGATGTGTGAATGGTTGATTGACTAAGTGTATAGGTTTAAGACTGCATGTGGAAACAGTTGTTTGGGAGACTGAGTGTATTTATTTGTGTGTTGGTGAGCGAATACATGTTTTAGTTGTACATCTTCAACAAAGTAAAAATATAAAAGGCATTCTATGTGAGTGTTGGTGTATATAAATAAGTATATATAAGAGTCAGTGATTGTGAGAGTAACTATATGAATGAGTGTATAATTGTAATGGAGATTTTTTAACATATTAACTATGAGTTACTATGTGTTTGAATAAATGAGGTGTTGTGTGTGTAAATGTAAGTGTGATTAATTTGTTCATGAGTGAGTAGGATGACTGCATAACCGACTGAGATCTCTGCTGATGTGTCAGTCTATATATGTGTATACGTGCATTTGATAGTGTTCTATTAATTAGTGACTGCATGTATAAGTGATTCTGTTGTTGAATGAGTAGTTGTGTGTGTAGACTTAGGAATCAGTGAGTGGGTACGTAGTAACTGGTATTGGTGTGTCAATGGTTTCAAATATGGTACTCTGTATTTTACAGTAAGTGATGAAAGGTTATACTAGTGTATGATGAGGTGTATCAGGTTGTCACATGGATGATGTCATCAGTGATGTCATTTGAGATGTCATCAGTAATGTCATCAGTGATGTCACTGACCATGTCATGAATGATGTAATATGTGACATCATCAGCAGTGCATTGCGGGCGCGCAAGTTATAGTTAGCAGAACTAACTATAACGGAGGAATTTCTATGGTTTTGTACGAGTGAATTGTCCAGCTAACTATAACACCCCTGAAACCTATGTTTTTTTCTGTGAATTTCTAAGGTTTTTTAAATGCTAATTTCTAACTATAACGTCTCTGAAACCTATGTTTTTTTCAGTGAATTTCTAAGCTTTTTTAAATGATAATTTTTAAGTGTATTAGTAGTTATACCTATTTTTTTGTACTGATTTTCTACAGTTTTGTAACTGTTTATTTATAAAAAAATTATTCATTAAATAACAATCTATTTTTCTAAAAATTGCACACACAAAATTAAAAAGAAAATTAAAACTGAAATATTGTTAATTTTTTTGTTTTAATTTTTAATTTTGATATATTTATATTATTTTCTTTTTTACATTTTTTTTCCCAATTTTTTTTGGGAGTCGCGCACCCAAAGAGTACACATCACGGTGGGTGCACGGATTCTAGCCGCCATTTTAGAAACATCGTGAAGGATCCGCGTACGGTGTGCGATGGCTGCGTATTTTTCAGTTACATCATATACATTTAATATTACGTGATGTGCGCGATTGATATGCGACCAGTCCGCGACTCCTGCTCCCACGCATTCGCGACACATGCGCATTACAGTATGCGACGCTTACGCGGTGGCGGGTCACACGTGATGTCATATACATGCTAAAATGATATGTTTGTGTGTTTAATATACATATTAGGGCAAGAGACTATCTAAGATATTCATAAAAATGATATATTTGTACTTATAATAAACTTATATTATTTTTAAATATATTTTCGCGAAGTCGCGTCGGGTGCGTGCTTCGTGAGCGCAGAGTGCGCGGATCCCATGTGACCTAAAAAAAAAAGATTTCATTGGTTCATAACATATACCACTGTAACTATTGAAGGACCCCACTCATTTTAATCATTCTTGTTGGAGCATCTTTATAGAGACATCTCTTTTCCCTACAAGAACCCTTTTTGCTTGTTTTTTTTTGGTGTTTTTTAAAAAATATTAAACAAAATGGCATCTGGACAGCAGCAGCAGTAGGAGGAAGTATCTTCTGAAGAAGAATTCTTGCAGGAGGCACCACGTCCACGGAGGCCAGAATCTGTCATGTGGAAATTCTTCACTTTTCCATCTGGAGAGAAGAAAGTAAATGCGAGAAAGGCGACGTGCAAAATTTGTGACCGAGTCCTGTCAAGAGGCAGTGAAAAAAAATACTCTGTTGCACTGCTTCTATGTACAAGCATCTCCGGACCACACATCCTCTCAATCTTGCTCGGGAGGAAATGAGGCGAGCTGCTTTGAACCCCTCACCTGCTGTGGCAAGTATATCTGGAGCGTCCTCAGGAACACCTGCAAGGGACATTAGACCAGAATTCGCCTTTCTCGAGCAACACTGCGTGAAGTGTAAGAAACTTATATGCTTCGGTGAGCAGTCGGTGGATGCAGTTTGTGCTGCGCAACGCATCCATCGTTGTTAACTTTTTTGTTTTTTTGTTTTTGGAATGATAAGTAATTCCAAATGTTTCCTGTTTTATTCGTTCTTTTTTTTGTTCATTTTTTGAAAAAAACAAAAACAATACAAAATTGTTCAAGAAAAAAAATACAAAAGAAAAAAGAAAGAAAAAAAAAAGTTCCTATCAGAACTACCTTATCTGGTTAAAGAAATAACTATAATTGCAAGGTAATGTGTGAAAGTTTGGGTGAATATATGTATACAGCATGATTGACTGAAAGAATGCATTAGTAGTGTATGGTGAATTTATAGGTGAAGATGTATGAGGAAGTACTGCAGCATGACACTGCAGGCTCTTTAGCTGCACTGCACTGTGGCACTTCCGAAGCACAGGGATGTGACATATGTACACGAATATGTTGCAACTCTGTGCTTCCCTTTGCACTGCTGCACAAACTGCAGCCATGTGGTGACACAGGCACCCTTGCACCATGGTGAAAGGATGTTTGTGTCGTGTGGAGATTGTTTTTGTGCAGGAAGGGACACCTTCCTGCACAAAAACAATCAGTAAAGGCATTTTCCTCTTTCAATGTCTGCTGTGGAATGCAGCATGCATTGAAAGAGGAAAAAATGAGGAGAAATGAAAACAATTCTCCTTGTTGCGCCTTGCTACACCAACTCTAGGATGGCGCAGCATTCACACACATCTCCAGATTTACGATTTCTCATAAATCTGGAGATGTGTCTTGTTCTATGGGTGTTGCGTGGGAACACCCACAGCAACACCTATGGGACGCCCCTTCAGCGCAAAGTTCTGTGTATGAAGGGGTCGTATTTACAAGGAGAGGAAAAACAACGCAGGGTGGCTTTTCCTCTCCTTGTAAATTTGAAGGAGTGCCTGGTACCATCACTACGTTACAAAAAGTGACGTACTGGTGACGCAGGGTGCTTGTAAATCTGCCCCATAAGTGCTTAGGTATTGGCAGACTGATACAATAAAACCATAGTGCTGGATGGGTGATTGAAGAATTGCATGAGACTGACAGGAGGTATCCTACGCTGCATGGGTACTACTTCAGTATTTAATGGAGTGGACCAATAGTATGTATCTGCTTAGAGATTTGTAGGGATTATGCACAGAATATTTTATGTGTACTTTTGTTGGTGCCTAGGTCATTTTATAAGAATAACACTAGTAACTGGAATGATGACAGTGCTGCAAACAGAGTGAACACTTAATTTATAAGTGCTTACGTATTGGTGGAGTGATAGGATAAGTAGATAGTGGTAGATAAGTGATTAAATAAGTGCATGGGACAGACTGGACGATTCTTACACTGCATGAGTACTAACTGGGTATTCAGAAGAGTGTATCAATAGTATATAGCTAGTTAGAGGTCTGCTTGGATAGTGCACAACATATTATAGATGTACTTGTGTTAGTAGCTAGGCCATTCCATAAGTTAATGACTAGTAACTAGAATAATTACAGTATTACAAACAGAGTGTATAGTGAATTTATAAGTGCTTAGGTATTTAGTGTTTATGGCTAGGCCTAATAATTGGAGTAATTTCAGTGTTGCAAAGAAAGTGTGTGCTGAATTTGTAAGTGCTTAGGTATTGGTGGAGTGATAGGATACATAGATAGTGCTGGATGGGTGAATGGAGAAGTGCATGTGACAGACAGATGGATTCCTAGACTGCATAGGTGCTAACTGGGTATTTAGAAGACCGTATCAATAGTTTGGAGCTGGTTAGAGGTCTGCATGCATAGTGTACAAAATATTGTACCTGCACTTGTATTAGTGGCTAGGCCGTTCCTTAACTATATGACTAATACCTGAAGTAATTTCAGCGCTGCAAAGAGAGTGCATGCTAAATTTATTAGTGCTTAGGTATTGGCAGAGTGATAGGATACGTAGATAGTGCTGGGTGGTTGAATGGAGAAGTGCATGGGACAGACAGAAGGATTCCTAGACTGCATAGGTACTAACTGAGTATTTAAAAGACTGTATCAAAGCTATGTAGCTGATTAGAGGTCTGCATACATAGTGCACAGAATATTGTAGCTGTACTAGTATTGGTGTGTCTACGGTTTCGAGAATGGTAGTCTGTATTTTAGGGTGTGAGGAGGTGCATCAGATGATCACGTAGATGATGTCATCAGTGATGTCATTTGAGATGTCATGAGTGATGTCACTGACCATGTCATGAGTGATGTAATATCTGACGTCATCAGCAGTGCATAACTTTAATCCAAAAAGCTGGCGGCCATATTGGCCTGGTCACGATGTGAAAATTCAGGAATTGATACAATAAAGGAAAGAAAACAAGTGTTACTATGCACACAATGTCATTTCAGCATATCTTGCCCCGTGACTGCCATACCTGTATGTTCGTCAACATGACTTATTCATAATAAACATACTTAGAATTGCAAACATCAACATAAACAATGAACTACACATTACTTTATAGTGAAAGGCTATCGGCCATATTAATCTGGGCACGTTGCGTATTATAATGGTTCTTACACGAAAGAAAAGGAAAAAAAGGGGTGTTAATTTACACACACTATCCCTAAATAAAGTTCTAGCGAATATAGATCCATTCCATTCACAGCTCATTAGAGATGGCATGAGTGATGTCATGAGTGATATAAATGACCATGTCATTAATGATGTAATGTCTGAGGTCATTAGCAGTACATTGCGGGGGCGTAAGTTATAGTTAGCTCAGGTAACTATAACTGCTGAATTTCACTGGTTGTGTATGAGTGAAATCTGCGTCTAACTATACCGTCCCTGTAATCTTTGTTTTTTTCAGCAAATTTCTAGGTTTTTTTTAACGTTAAATAAGATGCATATCACAATGGATGGTGGGGGGTTGGAAGCAGGGCCTAGCATTGTGCTGTCCCCACCCAAGCTTGCTGCTCCTGCCTACCCTCCTCCTAGCCCTCCATTGTCCAAGTCCATGTCCCTGCTCCCTTATTACAACCCTGTGTGGCCGTTGTTCTGCCACTGGCCTTCCCGCCTTCTCTGAACAGTTAGCTTGCTGTCCCATCCACCTCCTCCCTATCCTCTGTTGTCTGACTCCATGGACTAGCCTCCTCCCTCCTGCCATGCATGGTCTGATGTGCTGCCACTGCCCTCCATTTAGCATGATGTACCAGTCCACTCCTCCTGCCCTCCATTGCCCAATTCTATGCCCCCTCATTGACCTCCTGCTTAGCCTCTGTGCTTAGCTTGCTGCCCCTATTCTCCTTCCCCCTGCCCTCTGATGTCTTTGTGCATGCCCCTGCTCCATCCTTTTTGCCCACCATGTTCCATGGACCTGCCACTCCTATCTACTCTGAGTGTACTGTTGAGCTGCCACTCCCCTCCCACCTGCCTAGCATTGTCAGATCACTGTATCCTGTCCCTGCCACCTCCACTCTGCCTGTCCACATTCCATGCCCCTATCCCCTTCCTCCTATCCCCCATGGTCCATTTTACTGCCACACCCTTCTGCCCTCCCTGTTCTGTTCTGTTGTGCTGCAACTGCTTCTCCTGCTTGCCCCACGTGGTCTGTTGTGAGGCCCCTTCCCCTGAGCTCTCTTGTCTGTGCCCAGGTCCAGACCCTCTCTTCTATCCTCCATTGTCCTTTGTGCATGCCCCTGCACCCTCCTTCTTGCCCCTCAAAGCCATTGTGCTGCCACTAACCCTCCGCTTGCCATGCATGGTCTTCTGTGCTGCCACGGCCCCTCCCACCTTCCCTGTGTGGTCAGCGAGCTGCCCCTGACCCCCCTCCCACCTTCCCTCCATGGTCTGTGTGTATGCCATCATAGTCTCACTGTTGCCCTCCATGGTGTGTCCTGCTTCTAGTGCCCATCCTGCCTGACCTCCATGGTCATCTTGCTGCTCCTGCCCTGTCCCCTTGCCCCCAGCCCTCTGTTTCCATGTGCAGACCCCTATTCCCTCCCTCCCGGCTTGTCTGTTCCATTGTAATGCCCCTGATCCGTCCCTCCTGCCCTTTATGGTCTGTTATGCTGCAGCTTTTTCTCCTGTCTGTCCATTATGATCAGCTAGCTACCATTGCCTCTTTCCCCTCTGTTCTCTGTTGTCCATATGCATGGTTCTGTCCCCTCCTTATTGCTTTCTATGGATTGTTGTGCTGCACTCCCGTCCCGCATGCCCTGTGTGGTGTATTGTGCTGCTGCAAATCCTGATGCCTGCCCTGTAGGGTCAGTTTGGTGCACCTCTCCATGTCCCTGCTGTCCTTTGTTATCCGAGTCCATGTCCCTACCTGAATTCCTCCTGCCTTCCATGATCCAATGTACCATACTTGCAAACATTTTAAACTTGGTGAGAGGGAGATTTTGAAAAAAAACTGGGGTATGGATTTTCCCCTTTGAGTTACATTAAAAAAGAGGAGATTGTAGAGAGGAGACAGATCAAATAAAGCCCATTTTAGCTTAAAATCATTGGACGTTTCCTGGCGGAATTGGGTCTGTTGGCATGTATGGTTGTACTACCACTGCCTCTTCCTTCTGCCCACAATGGTCTATTATATTGCCACAGCCTATCTTGCCAGTTCTGTATTGTTGGTTTGTTGCCCCTGCCCCCCTTTCCACTGCCCTCCATAGTCTGTTGTGCTGCCACTGCCCTTCCTGCCTGCCCAGTGTGGTCAAATTGTTGCCTCTGCACTCTCCTACCTGCCTTCAATTTTCAGAGTCCGTGCCCCTGGCCTCTGCCTCTCACCGGTATCCTAATGAACAACTAGATTGCTAACATTCTATATTTAGTACAAAAGTGTGGAACGCCTGACGTCATCTTGATGTAATCAAAACTGTAATACCTAGAGCATTTGTTTTAGAAATTACATATATGAGAGGGTCTTATTTGCATCAAAATTATGGTTTGTGCTCTAAAAAAAATAAAATGAGGACATATTTTCTGAGTTTTCAAATAGCGACAAAGCACTTTTAAATTATTTGTTATCTTTATGTTTTTTTATCCGGTTGACCACTTGATTAAATATTGCACTTAGGGTAGAGGATGTGGTGTTACTTCCAGAGCCGCATACTTTGCAACTGGGTAACCAGGTTGGAGTTTCTGCCTCAGCTCGACATTCTGTGATTCTAGTCAAATCACTTAATCTCCCCATGTCTACAACCAAAATAAATTTGTTCTTGTGTGATGTAACCAATGCTCATGTAAAGCACTACAATACCTGACAAGTCTGCACTATATAAAACTGCAAAAACACAAAAAATAAAAAGTGTTTTGCACACTTCTGTCATTGGGCTACATGTGGGCTACATCTGGGTGATATTTGTGCTGCATCTGGGCTCTTTTGTCTCTGTTGGCCATCTTGGGAGATTTATTTGTTATGAAGTTTCCTAATTTCCTCATTTACTGCAGTCTCCTCAGTAGGAAATCCTTTCTTTTTTTACTTTGATTCCATCAAGAAGGTATTCAGATATGTCCCACATTTGCCATAAATTCTGAATGTTAGCACTCTAGTTAGATCACTGTAGTAAAGCTACTGCTCACCACGGAAGACTGCTGCTGATATTAAAAGTGCATTTTTCAGTCTGCATGTCAGAATGGTTTTATGAAATAGAAGAGGATTTGAGAAGTCAAAATGTGCCCTAATATTTCTTTCTGCAGCACTAATCATACTTTCAATGGCAAAACGAACCCCCTCATTTTGTTCCTTTTTAAATTAAATGTTTTAAGAGTTACCACTTTATTCCAATCAAGATGGCTTCAGGTGTGCAATATGTTTGTCTTAAGTAGGACTGTTAGCACTCTAGTTGTTCTTTAGAACCCTCTGGGAAGCTGCAGTAGAACACAAAGGAATCAACTGACAGTCTCTGCCCTTATTGGATGTACATGTTTTACTGAGAATGTCAGACTTCATTCTCACATGACTGAGAAAGATAATGTGAATTTACAGAAAATATGCTCGCAGTTTAGCTTATAGATCACCCTCCAAACCTCTGTGGGAAAAGCATGAGAAAATAGTTTTCTCTCAAACATGATTCATGATTTCCCAGCAGAAGGCTTTTTCACATGGTAAAATCACCTTAGAACACACCACAATTCCTAAAATGAGTATGGTACCATCAACAAATGATTTATAATGTAACTAAAGTCTTAAAACCTTCTATTAACTGCAATGCTTTCTAGTGAGGTACTATCATGTATATTGGTCCCAAGATGGTTGCCAACACTTCTTGGATGAAGTGCTGACAGCCAATCAGACCTCACAATGAGATGTGTGGTTAGGCTCCGCCCAGATATATATGTGATTTTACTTTTGATTTTCTCAGGAACTACTGAACGGATTTACACCATTTAACCAAAAGGCACGACTCTGAACCAAGGGCTATCTCTTTGCCAAATTTGGTGTAATTCCGTTCAACAGTTCGGGCTGTAGCTGCGATTAAAGGTTCCTATGGAAAATTGCATGGGGAAAACACGTTTTGGGACCACCTTTTTTCTCGGCCCCCGCTTTACGAATCACCCCGAGACTTTCAGGATAGGAGCGGACCGGAGCACCCCACCAGTTTTGAAACTTTCGCGAAGATTCGTCAGTCGGCGCCAAAGTTATTCCAAATAGAATGTTGCGGATTTCCTATGGATAATAGGTCCTAACTATAACTATCTACTGGTGACCTCCAGTAGGTAATACATAGATATATATATATATTCACTGAAAAAACCATAGGTTTCAGGAGCGTTATAGTTAGCTGGACTTTTCACTCGTACAACACCATTGAAATTCCCCCGTTATAGTTAGTTCAGATGACTATAACTCGTGCATCCGCAATGCACTGCTGATGACGTCACATATTACATCACTCATGTCATGGTCAGTGACATCACTCATTACATCACTGATGACATCTCAAATGACATCACTGATGTCATGAGTTATGTAATATGTGACGTCATCAGCAGTGCATTGCGGGCGCGCGAATTATAGTTAGCTGAACAAGCTATAACGGGGGAATTTCAATGGTTTTGTACGAGTGAAAAGTCCAGCTAACTATAACACCCCTGAAACCTATGGTTTCTTCAGTGAATTTCTAAGGTTTTTTAAATGCTAATTCCTAACTATAACGTGCCTGAAACCTATGTTTTTTCAGTGAATTTATATATATATATATATATATATGTATATATGTATGGATATATATATTTATTTAAAATGCAACTGAGATCCCAGTATGTAAAAAAGGTGACCGAACTACACCTGCCAACTACAGACCGATACGCCTGATCGATTGCATATGGATCTCCGAAATGTTTATCCATAGTCCCTGTCAGGCAGGGTTTTGTTATAAAACCTCTACAATAGACCAGACTCTTAGGTTCTTATTATTGTACTGGAGTACCGTTGTAATCAACAAGGGCAACGTATATGTTACCTTTGTTGATTTATGGTCAGCCTTTGATCTGGTCCCATGACCTAGCCTGTGGAAAATTTTTACGAAATGAAAATGCCCTTGCACTTTTTTTAAATTTTTTTATTATTGTATTAGATTTAAACAAACAAATTGTACAATCCACACTATATAGCAAAATGTCACAGCAGTGAGAAATAACCATACACATACTTGAAGTACAAAACATGAGCAGCTTTACATCCAATAGTTAGGCATGATTTATGATCTACCAAATGCTGGGTGGATTGTCCCGCCTTATTTAATTTAATCCGGACAGCAGCTCTGCTTAACTTGACCTGTTACTCCGAAGCATGCCTCCCCATACATACACCCCGAGCGTTTCCTCCTGCCGTAGGGCTCGCTTCACTAAAATGCCCTTGCACTTACTGGCACTAGTAGCCCAACTTTTGAGAATAACTTTGAACGTGTAAAATGGAGAAGGCAGAATGATTTGACAGGAAAGATTAGCTTCCCTCTGGAAGTGAGACGAGGCTGTGTTTTGGCCCCTCCACCCTTTTCACTCTATATCAATGATATTGTCTCCACCCTGACTAAACTTGATGTTGATGCACCTTCCTTGGCCCAAGTAAAAATTCCAATATTATTATTTGCAGATGACAGCCATTTGGTCTCCAAGACCCCCAGTGACCTTCTGAAACATCTGAAGGCTTTGGAAGAATTTTGTACAGACAGGGGCTTGGAGATCAACATGACTAAAACTAAGCTTATAACATTTAACCCCCAAAAAACATTTAAATAGGAAATAGAATTGGGGGGGGGGGGTCTTTTATGAATTGGACCTAGCTTTACGTACTTGGGCATCATCTTAAGTAATAAATAATATGTCTTAGAAGCCCCACTTGACAAAATTAGTTTCAAAACTTAACTGTCGGGACAGTTCATAAAGAGGATAATGCCTCTTTTTCGAAGCATGTGAGGCTTGCTTTTCAGTTATATGTGTCTAGGGTTCTGGGGTTTGTTCTCTACATGGCTAAGCTGTGGGGACATGCAAATATAGATGCATTAACTAGTACTAAAAATACATTTTACCATAAAGTAGAATCTCTCCCCGCCAGTAGTCCTCTGGTACCACTTTTTTTGGACTTGGGTGTCAGAAGCATATATGACAAAGCTAGACTTCCCCCTTTGTTATACTGAAGACGACTCTGGTCCATGCCAGAACTCGCACACTATACTTCGGCTTTACAGGATGTCATCTCTGCCACCTATTCTGGTAAAATTCCTTGGTTTTTGCACATCAAGGAGTTACTAAATGATATTGGGGCTCCTGAGCTCTGGGAGAACCCAGGTCCTACTATCTTTCCATCTAAATCGGTCCTGAGAAAGCTTTATTGGACAGAAAAAGAGGCCAAAGTTCAATGTCGAATCGATCTCCCTAGACCAACACAAGAGTTTCTGGATATCTGCAAAGCTCCTGTTTGTAGACAACTAGGGCAGCATAGTCACCTAGTTGCTCTCCGTATCTTCAGGTCAGATTCCAGCTTATCTTTGGCTATCTTTGGCTATCCTAGTTGCTAAGTTTCTCGGGGCCATGTGAATATTATGCAGAAATCTCTTATCTTTCTTATAATGGAGTTGATATTTCTATTTGAACTGTAATCGTTTTCATGTAATCTTTTATGGTCCTAGCGGCCGAAATAAAGTTTATCGATGCAATATATATATATATATATATATATATATATATATATATATATAGAGAGAGAGAGAGAGAGATACGTGTGTGTGTAATTAAAAAAAAAGCAACGGTTAAAATTACGTTATAGTTAGGTGAAACATAATGTTTTAAACTCTAAAAAACCTGAATTTCACCAGTTTTAGTTAACTGAAATAACTATAACTTGTAATGCTACCGCCATGCACAGTGTTGTCATCAATGGTGTCATTTCAGATGTCGTCAGTGATGTTATCAATTATGTCATAGAACATGTCATGAGTGTTGCAATGTGTGAGGTCATAAGCAGTGCATGGGGAGGATGTTAGTTACTGAACAGATTTACACCAAATCATAAAATGTACGCCTTCTTTGTAGTGTAAAGATCTAGCTTTCTGCCAAATTTGGTTTAATTCTGTTCAGCTGTTCCTGTATTCCTGTCCAATTTTCCTATGTAAATTTGCATTTGGATAACATATTTTGGGACCCCCTCTTTTTCTCTGCCACTGCTTGGCAGATCACTCTGAAACTTTGAAAATTTCCAGGAAAGAGCTGAGGTGGATCAGATTTTTTGGGGAAAGTTTTGTGAAAGAAATCCATTTGCCACTGAAACTTGGTCATACTAAAACTACCCAGTGGTGAGCCCAACTTGGTAATGTATGTGTGTAGGAATATATATATCTGAAAAACAAAGGTTGACATACCGTTATAGTTAGGTATTATAATAATATCTAGCTTTGTGTTAAAAAAAAACCTAGCAATTTAGTGAAAAAAACATGCAACTTTATAGTTAGGTGAAAATGTAGGTCATAACGTCATGTTTTAAACAAAAAAACACAGAAATGTATCACTTATAGTTTGCATATCTAACTATAACTTGCGCCCCCTCCATGCACTGCCTATGACGTCACTATAACTATTAACTAAAGCTGGTGAATTTCAGTGGTTTTTTCGAGTATAAAATGAGAATTTATGACTGACATCTTCATCAAACCATAACGTCCCTTTAACCTTTGTTTTTCTTCAGTAAATTTCTAGGATTTTTTTTTTTAAAGTAAAGTTAGATATTACTACCATACCTAACTATAATCTCACTTTAATCTTTGTTTTTTTTTTGCAGTGAATTTCCTATCTTTTAAACGTAAGCTAAGACCTTAATAATTTACCCAACTGCTGTGGGTGCCTGCAGCCAGACCCTGTACCCAACCCCCACACGGACGGCCAACCCCTCGCCACGCACAGCCAATCACAGCCTTCACTTCCAAACGGCCTCCAGCTTCTGTGGAGTCCGCGCTGGCTCTCACATGAGTCTGGCTGGACCACACAGGTGGGCCTCACAATGGACAGTGCATCCGGGTACTCCTACCCTGCAGCAAATGTGTCTTTTAAATTTTATTTTGATGACACGAGGAAGGAACCACTTTGTCTTGTAATGGCGGGCACTATATTTTCCTTTTGTCGAGGCCTGTCAATCATATTCCTTAGTACTGCAGGACTGCTGGGCCTGTGTTACTGAGGCAACCGATGAGAAAAAAAGCCATCACAACCAATCAGATCGCTTTTTTTATTTTTTATTTGCAATCTAACCATCCAGATATCGCTGTTTTTTAACCTTAATTTCTCAAAAACAGCTGCACAGATTTACACCAAATCACAAAATGTGCACTTTTTGAGTAAAGGTCGATCTTTCTGCCAAATTTCGTCTAAGTGTTCCTGTATCACTGTCTAAAATTCCCTATGGAAATTGCATGGGGAAATTGCGTTTTGGACCCTTCCATTTATCTGGCCCCACTTGACTAATCACCCCAAAACTTACTTTTTTGGTAAAGTTTCCTGGAGATTCCTCAAACGGCGCCAAAGTAATTAGCGAAACAAAAAAACGACAACAAGCCTCCACTTAAGGCCTCCTCTGCCTGTGATGCTCACAATGCGGGTACAGTTCCTGAGATATCTATCACAACAATCTCTCCAAAAGAAGTTGTACTGAAACACCAGGGTCGTGAAAATACATGTTTTAATAGGGCACGGCTAGGGCATATGTATATATATCTGTATGTACGTTTGCATGTATATGTATGCCATTACTGACAGCAATGCTTTCTTAACTCTCTCCCCCAGACTTTTGAGTGTTGAAAGTATCTGCAAATAGCAGCAAGGATTAATTAGGTTTTCCTTTATCTTCTAGGCACAGCTGAATTCTTTGGATGTTGCTCACGTTACGAAGACCAATAGCGGAAGCCATACTGTCTTTCTTTGCTAGACAGACAGCGTGGGAAACTAAGAATGCAGAGACGAGCGAGAGGATCGAATTTAGGACTTTTTTTGCTCCTTTCCCAGGTCTACCAGGCTGGATTTGACAACATCCCTCCTGTGACGCTTGTCACTCTGGGGCTGAACATTTTTCTGTTCCTGAACCCGTTAAATGATCTGATGGAGGTCTGCATCAGTGTAAACGAGAGTTACTACCGGAAGGACTGGCAGCGCTTGCTTCTGTCCCCTTTCCACCACGCAGACGACTGGCACCTGTACTTCAACATGGTCTCCCTGCTGTGGAAGGGCATCCGGCTGGAGCGGGAGCTTGGAAGCGCCCGTTTTGCATCCATAATCGCAGTGTTTTCACAACTCATTGGGATGCTGTATTTACTGCTGGAATTAAGTCTCACAGAGATAACGGGCGACCCGTCGTACAACAAGCAGTGTGCCGTGGGCTTCTCAGGTACGACAGAGAGTACAAAGAATCCACAATGAAGTATATTACTAGCATGAGTAATTTGACATTTTTAATAGCAATCATTTTCAATTATGCCAACACTGTGAAGTGCACACATAATGAATAAGGCAAGCACACATTTTATAATATACGTTTCACTAGTACTCTTAAGAGCTCGTTACTGGTCGGGTAGTTTCTGCCCAGCATTTTCCACCACAACCCCTTTCATGGATTCGGCAATAAGAAATGTAAACGCAGAACAAACTTCTGCCAATAAACTATGACTAGATAGACCCTCATTTCAGCAGACGTTTCCTCAACCCCTGTCAGCCTCCATATAAGTTCATCTATTGAAATAGCCCTCCCGGTGCCCTCGAACCTCGTCATTGTTCTCCACCCATCCAGATATACCATCTGCTTCTCACTATATATTACTAGGGTTGCCACATGACCCGTATTTTACTGGTATCACCGGTAACTGAACAGTGCCAGCTGGTGGTGGAATGAACAACACCAGCAATGAGGCAGCCTATATTTCTGTGACTGGCACCGGGGTGCTGAAATGCCTGTAGTACTAAGAGAACCACCCATGGATTGAGAAACATGGGAGGCAGTGTTTTAAGCATATATCCAAGTTCTGTAAGGGGAGGAATGTCAACCTGACAGGAAACTGACATTACTAAAACATTGTTTAAGGGGCATTGGCTTAAAAGAATTCAAGAATTTGCCAATACTAGTGAATCCGGGTAATATTGCCCCGGTCCCTGGTTCGGACTATGTTCTTACCTGGAGGCCCACCACTTCCAACTGGTTACAAGGGGTGCCCTGTTAGTTTGGATGTCCTGTCTTAAGGCCTGCAATTCAAAAGTATTGCTGTTTTTAGCCCTACAACCTTTCTCATTTACTGATTTTCAATGGAAGAGGTGTGGCTAAGCTGGGATGGGGTGATAAATACCATTTTTTCCTCCAACAGAAACTCTACGGGGGATCGCTGCCAAGGGTCCTATGAAGTGTTGTACATTGTCAGTGTATCATGGATGCTCACTTGCAGTAGACTGTGGGTGGTGTCCCTGTGATGTGTCAGCCCTAGAGCTCCAGATGGGGGCGTAATGGCCCTAAGTGAGGTCAGTTGAAGGGAGGCATTTAAAAGGAGGGAACAGGAAAGGGGGAAAAATACTTCCCCTCCCATACTGATGGTGTTTTATACAAAGAAAAGAAAGTCAAGAATTGTTCTATCCATGATACTGTGCCTTGGCAGGCACAATTATCAACAACTATGAAGCAGCTTCTGAGATGTTTTTAGGTAAAGTGACCAAATTTGTATTCTACTGATCAGACAGTGATTTGCGGCTGTATCTCAAGTATGAAATGGAGATGGAATTGCACACTGTAAAACCCAAATTAACAGCTCCAGAGAAGAAACACCATGGGAACCCAACCAGCCAAACCTCAGCTTAAATTAAATAATAAACAGAAGGACAATCTAATGAGAAACTGCAGTCGTATAGAAAATCCTAGAAATGTACAGGAAACAATATGGGGAGAGTCCTTGGGTTATCAGGTTAGGAATTGCAAAGCGATTAGATCTCCAGAAAGGTATAGCCATTCTGATGAGCAGTGTTCCTGAAATCCGCAGGATCTAGAGGATAGCAGATGATCAGCAAAAGCTTCGAAGACTGGAGGAGTAGCGAACAAGGTTGCCACAGGACTGACCATTCTCCCCGAGAGACAATTTTAGATAAGGGACAAGCCTGACCAAAAATTCACTTGTAAAAAGGAACCGAATGGTTTCAGACATAAAGCCCATTTAAAGGTATCTGGACTAGCATGTTAAAAAAAACATGCGCCAGAAAAAGAGTTCTCCTTGTGTACATGACTCTGGTGACAGCACGGCCGCAGAGTGCAGCAGATATTACTATAGCACACAAGCTTTTTCAGGAGTGTGTGTAAAAGTCTCCAGCTACTAAACACATTCTTGATTCCCAATAATCACATAAATACACTTGAATGAATTTACATGACCCACACTCAAACTGAAGGACACATAAAAAGACCCATAATAAAATATTTTGGTGTAATTTTTCAAAATGTATGATATAATATTAGCTGAGGAGATCTGGACTTTTTAGTTCCTTTTAGATGATGCCAGGGGGGAGGAGGTGATAAATTAGGCTTTCTCCCTAGTTGTATCTATGGTACCCCTTGGAGACATACGCTAGTGAGTGGGCTCGAAAACACGCCTCTACTCTAAAATCAAAGAGCGGTAGTCCACACTCACATAAGAGATGAGCCACAGCATTCACTCAAACCACTACAAAACCACCAACTCCCCTCTGCAACTGGTGCAAGGGGATAGTTCACCCCATTAGCCCATTGTGTGCAGTCCCCTGAAATATATGGAATACACAGAGCAAGCACCTAAAAAGGGGCAATACGACCTCACACTTGGAGCAACTTTTTATGCTTTAAGAGTACTTCAAAGGCGTCATCTATCAAAATTCTACCAGAGCTCCAGCTCTTCTGAAAGTATTCACAGAAACAAGTCAATGCATGCTTTAATTACCAAACACAATTGAAACTGTGGCACAAGTTTACTACCAAAACAGGAGACTAGCAGATACTTCTGTCAGCGAAATTTCTTCATTCACCGACATGACATTGCCCTGTTATAAAGACTGTAACCATAGGAAAGACATAGATGCAATATAGACCAAAAGCTTTAATTTGAATGTTTCTGATGTACAACAATTTGAGGATGTAACATACAAAACAGTATTGCATCAACAGCTCCCACATTGCTAACCAATCCTATGACCAACCCAGCTGATAGCATCTTAACCTCAGTTGACTGCACACTTTTAGCAGCAACTAAAGCACTGAACTTGGCATTCTCACAAGCCAGAGCTTCAAGTAGATTTGCTACAATCTCTTGCCACGTACATTACCAGACCTTAAAATGTTTTTTTTTTTTTAAATTGACTCCCATTCTAAGGTTAACATCTTGGTGAGTTGAGGGGAGGTAAAAAGTCACTATAAACTGCAGCCTGAACCCAAGCTGAAGAATCCCATTTATTCTACAGATCACTATGTCTGTACACTGACTGTGGACAAATTATGCCCCTTACTTGAATTATTACAACTTTGTCATGATCTGAAATATTTTATTTCCAAGAAAAAATATGAAATATTTGCAGTCCAAAAGACAATCATATATCAAAATATTACACAGTTACAAAATGGATGATTAATAATCCGACAAACAGGTATAATTTGGGAGATAATCAGTAAAATGAAATCTTCTTGGGCGGGAGGTCCAGATAGTCTACTGCAGGTGTCTCCGCCCAGTCCATTGCAAGCTACTCTGACACCTTCAGAGTAGCTCACAGCCTTAAGTTCATTTAAAAAAAGACACAGGGTCAAATTATTCTTTTAAAGTTAAGGGAAGGCTGTGTTAATTTTACATTCTTTTCTTCAGGCTGTAGATAGAGTGCAGAGTCAGATTTATGGCCCAGGACACAGAGGTGAATAACTGAAGCACTGACATATTTAGCTTTAAATAAGTACTTGTCAACTTACTATTGGATTGTGAGAAAAAAGATGTTTCTGAATACTTTTAAATGGTAGAAAATGAAAAGTTAACTTAAGACTAAGGTTAACTCTTCATTTTAATTTTCTCTCATTTCAAAGTGTTGCATTTACAAACAGCAAGCCCTGTGCTCCCAGTAGACACTTTGATATATTTATAATTGAAAAATACTGTCCTCTTTTTTAAATTGGAGAAATTTAAAGTGAAGAAAAATAGTTCTATGAAACATTAAGTCTTAATGTTTTTCTCCACTTTCAATTAAGACAATTTCATCTTAATGTTTTATGAAGTATGTTTTATCAGTTTAGATTTCTTCCATTTAAACAAATGGCTGTATCTTTTGTTATAAATATGGCACCTTGTCTACAGTCCACTGGGAGCAAGTTCCTGGTGTTTGTAAATGTGACACTTACAAATGGGATTACATTTAATGGATGAGTTTTATGGAATCTATATAAACATAAAGTTAACTCTACAGTTTAATTTTCTCCCATTTCAAAGGGTCACCTTTACACACAGCTGGTGTCTTGCTCCCAGTGGCTGGTAGACACAGAGCCATATTCTTAACTGAAAAATACAGCCATTATTTTAAGTGGGATAAATTTGAAGTGCAGAAAAATGTTCCATATCATGAACATTTTTACAGAATGTTTTCTAGACTTTACATTTCTCCCATTTAAAACAATTGTTCTATGTTTGTATTATACATGTAACGGTGCCACATATGACAAAAGATATTCCAGTGCCACAAGTACTTACTACATAGGCTTTCAGTCACCTGTGCACATTATCCCATTCATACGCACACATTTTCCCCCAAAGACCACACTCTCACTGACACATGGCAGTCCTGTTATAGTGCCCATAGTCAAGGTTTTTTGTTCAAATATAGTATCTGGTTCTATGGACATTAGGCTTAAAGTCAATGGAGCTGGGCGTGAGGGCTTCTGGTACAATGGGTGAGTTGCTGAGCTTTCAGTAGCTCATAGTGATTTTTACTGATCAGAAGTAGCTCTCACAACAGAAAAGATCCCTGGTCTACCAGCTGTTATATTTAAGGCAGATCCTCTTTGGTGGGCTGATGTATTAAGGCCATTCTTCAAATGGGTGTCACCCTCAGGGATGAAACCTGACTCATGGCTGGGTACACCCAAGCCGATTCATAAGAAAAGCAGCCGATATAGCCCACCAGTTAACAGATGAACCAATCCGTGTGACACTATGTGCAAGATCTATGCACAAACACTGCTAAAGCATCTTGAGAATAGGGCTGTTAGTGCACGTATCATTCTTAATGACAGAGATCGCTGTATGGTCGATTGCAACAGTTGACAAATTATTCTGCTGTTTTTTGGATGTCCACACCAATTTTGATGTGGTTGACTGTGTGCATTATGGAGGTAATAATTGAATTATAATATCCCACATGATTGGTTGTTTTTGATCCAACAATTGCACTCTTGCAACTGGGTCAGGCTGATTTAAACGGGTTCGGAGTTCAGACTGATAATATTCATTTGATTCTACAAACCTTAGGATAGTCCTCTCTTGGAGCTCTAGTGTTACGTAGAGTTCTTAGCCCTTTAGCCAGCATTTTGTTGGAAGAATGATCAGCAAGAGACCAATGTTTGTGTTAAAGGTTCGGTATAAAAATTATTTAATCATAGCTCCACACCCTGTGCTCTGACAAAGACTGAAATTATTGCAATGCTATTTTGTTTAATGGTTTCACTCAGGCTAGGTAATCTAAATAGTTAGCTATGGGAAATATGTTTATTAAACACTTTAAGGTTAGGTAAGCCAGCAGTATCCTCAGTAATAGTTCAAATGATTGTTAGACAGACTAGATCTCCGTGGACTTGATAATCTCAGGAGTAGTAGCCTTGAAGGATCACTGCAAAGATCTCAATAAGGAATCTGTAAAATGGGCTCTTCAAGTATAGTAGAGGCGTGATTGAGGGATAAGAAAACACGCAGGCCACACCAGGCTGCCACATCGCTGAGACAAACAGGCAAATGGCAACACAGGTATGTCAGATTCTCTTTCCTTCACTCCTGACACTCAAAAACCTCCTACCCTATACACACCAAATGTGGTTGAAGATGAAGGGAGAGCCCACAGTCTAGCTCATCGGTCTGTAGGACCCACCACACAAACACAGAGGGGAAAGGTGGGAGGGGGTAACAACAGCACATTAACAGCAAAAAGGCCTAATGCTCCTACCTCAAAGTGCCTTTTGGTGAAAGCCATAGTCCCTGGGGGTCATGTGTGCCCCCTTGGAGCTCCAGCTTCAACAAATCACTGCAACACATGAGATCAGAGGCCTGGTCCAAACGGACGAGAAGCTGTCATCCAGTAAGCAATCTGTGATGGGCAAAGAGAGGTCTAGGTAGGCTGCATGTTGGTATGTGCTAACTAACGTGGCAACGTAGTGTTCTCCGTATCTAACAGTAATACATATGGTGAGCTCCAATGTTAATCCTGCAATATTATACAAAATGCTAACAAGACAGAAAACAATTATTTATCTTGCACTAAAAAAAGGATGCAAATAAACATGAGTCATTCTTAAATGATATTAAATATTAGAGAAAACATGATAGTTCAATACGATGATTCATCCTGTGTAGCTGAATAGAATTTAATTTCCTGATCCAGAAAAATTCAGCTCTTAGTAATTGTTTATGTAGGTCCATGTCACAGCGTTGTTCAATGGTTTCCCAAACCGTGAACCTCACTTGTGCAATTTGATGTCCAGCCTCCATCCAATGTGTGGCTACTGTTGATTTCATGTTCTTCATTCTAATATTACTTTTATGTTCAGTAATTCATATTTTCACTTTTCTTTCAGTCTGGCCCACATATAGTTTGCCACATGGGCATTTGATTGCGTATATCACATTACTAGTATCACATGTACTGGAGTGTAACAAAGGTATCTTGGTGCCTTTAGGAGGATGTGTGACTCATTTCCTGGAATCACATTGTTGCAATGCATGCAATTTTCGCATTTCCTCATACCTTTGAACACCTGTTTCTCTTTCTTTACGTTTATGTTAGACAAAAGTTCTTTGAGATTCTTAGTCCTCCGAAAGGCAAATGTTATTTTTACGTCAAAAAGTGGTTTCAAATCAGGTTCTTGTTGGATAAGTGCCCACTGTTTCTTGATTATGTTCTTGATTTTATTTGCTTGCATGGAATATTTAAGCACACAGACAGTTGGTGTTCTCTCATTAGGCAGTTTGGGACTGAGTAAAGTTTCCCTATTCAATTTCTCTACTTTCGCGATGGATTCATCCAAAATATTCTTAGGATAACCTCTCTGCATATATTTGGTGACCTGGTTGTTTATGGTGGTAGAAACGTCTTCAGGATCCGAAGTGATCCATTTAAGTCTTATAAATGGAGACAGAGGCAAGTGTTTTTTTAAGGATTCCTGATTGAAGCTTTTGAAATGCAAGGAACTATTGCAATCAGTCGCTTTGACATACACGTTAGTTTTGATGGTGTTATTCTCTACTGTTATCATAACATTCAAGAATGCTGTTTGGATTTTTCAATGCAGTACGTACATTTTATACGTTCATGGCACATATTCAAGCGTGTGATGTTATCTTGTAATGTGTTTCTCTCACCTTTCCAGATGATAAATATATCATCGATGTATATTTTAAATAAAACCAATCCGCCAGTCCAATGTGGATTACTTAGAATGTGTTCTGCTTCAAATTTTGACATGAAGATATTCGCGTAGGAAGGTGCCCCCGTGAAACCCATGGATGTGCCGTTACATTGGCCGAAAATGGTGGCCGGAGCTCACCATATGTATTACTGTTAGATACGGATAACACTACGTTGCCACGTTAGTTAGCACATAACGATAGTGATGGCACGGCGCTCGTAACTCGAGCGCATCACGTGCAGAGGGAGTAACTCATACGGAGGCATTGGCTAACCGCGTCACGTGAGTGGGGCGTTAGTTTCTCACGAAGAAATATAGAACGGACTTTATTCTGTCCACACTACTTATATTACTACACAGTATACTCAGCAGGTATAAGGGACACAGTTACAAACACAGTACATTACGCTGTTACTTTAATATCTACTCCATTATAGCGATAAGACCGAGCTCGGCTACTAAGCGCATTACGTGCAGAGGGAGATTAGAGAATTAGGGCATTGGTCAGGTGCATCACGTGAGAGGGGCTGAAGCCTAGAATGAGGAAGTATAAGCAACGGGGGCCACGGTGCTGTGTTCAATGGCGAAAACAGGAACATCTCCACGCTGAATTTTACTAGCCCTTGTTCACACGCTTTATAAGTAAGTACAGAGACAATAGATGGTAGAAACTGTAGGGTAACACTCAACAGCAGTGGTTAGTAGCGGTTATGAGTTGAAATGTCCTGCTTTATATTACGTATATCAAACAACTATGTAGGGTGACTTAAACTGTGTATACCAAGAGAGAATATTTCTAAGATATTTTTTGTCTTTTCTGTATGAGCGTTGTGAATTTTTAAGTATAGCTATGTATATCCTGATTAACATGAAATGGAATTGTTGGCAATTGAGTAGCATTTTGATCTGGTTTTTCTTGTATTTTTCTTTTAGACCCCTGAAGAAGGGTCGATATGCGACCTGAAATGCATTGGGTTTACATAAAGCTTGTGCTTTGCTAGGAATATGATGAAATCAAGAATCAATTGATTAATGAACAAATTCATGGATTAATGTGAAACGCACCAAGTTTTGGAGTATCTTTTGGATACATTGATGACATTGAGTTAAGAAACACGTTGTTTCAAGTTAAGGTGCACACATCCCAGGGACTGGCTTGTCCAACCCACACAGTTTTGCACTCTGAGGGGGACACATGGAACATACACTTGATGGGATGCTGGGTGAAGTATGCTTGATGTATAGTTGTAAATCTGGGCGTCCCCAAGAATCTGGGCAATGGTCGCTCTCTCCGGTCTAGCATCCTTACCCAGCCACCACACTGGCCATAGCAACTGTGCCGCTGCATAATACACCTCAGAGTTGGGGGCACCCAGTCCACCCTCGGATTGCGGTCGCTGGAGCACTGGGAGCGTCACTTGCCTCCTACTCACATTCCATATCAGCTCTCTCAGGACTCTGTGCAGCTCCTGAAAAAAATGATCTGGGAAGGAATAGCGGCAAGGCCGTAAAAAATGATAACAAGTGAGGCAGTACCAACATTTTAGAGATTGCCATGCTTCCCAGCAGGGACAGTAGCAAGGATTCCCAGAAGGGAAGGGATTTGCGAACCGAGGCCAGTGCTTTATCGATATTGCCCTCCCTGAGTTCATTGGTGGCATGATAAATCTGAATGCCCAGCTACTTGAACATTGTGTAAATCCACTGCAGTCGAAATCCCGTAACAGCCCCCCGTTCAGGTTCAGGGCTCGGAGTCAGTAGGAACAGGTACGACTGAGCCCAGTTCACTCTGAGGCCAGACACCTCCTCAAATTCCTCGAACAACGACATCAAGGCCGGAAGCTAAGTGGTCACCTCTCGGAAGTACACCTGCACATTTTCTGCATAAAGGAATATAATATGTTGTACACCATATGCCGGTATCCCCCATTGTTGCGCTCGCAGCCGCAAGCCACAGGGACAGAGGTTCCATGGCAGGGCGAAAATCAATGGTTACAGGGGGCACCCCTGCCTAGTACCCCTCCGGATATCAGAACTATCCGATATCATAAGCTCTGTGTGCACCTGTGCTGTTGGTTCTTTATACAGAGCGCAAATCCAGCTGAGATAATTCGATCCAATCCCCATACTCTCCAGGGTAGCCAATAAGTATTCCCGCCCCAAGATATCGAATGCTTTTTCAATGTCTAAAGACAGTGCGACACCGCAGCCTACCCATGGAGCCAGGAGGGGTAATCTTATCCATACACAGCAACCTGAGAATATTCAAGAAGGTACTGTGCTCAGGTATATACCCAGATTGATCCTCATGTACCAGAGCAACAATGACGGAAAGTAGCCTTTTGGCCAGCATTTTGTCCTGCACCTTATAATTGAGGTTTAAAAGAGATTGCAGGCGGTAGGAACCAACATCCAGGGGGTTTGAATAGGACCATGATCAACGCCTCCTGGAGAGACTGCAGCACTTGTACCAGTGGCCTGGATTCATTGAAAACCTCTAATAATTTTGGTGAAGGATGCGTGCCAAAAGCAGCATAATATTCGATTGTGAGCCCGTCCATTCCTGGGGTTTTATTATACTCTGGGTAATTGCAGTCTGAATCTCCTCCAATTGGAGGGGCACGTCTAAGTCAGCCTGTGCTAATGGCATCAGCCAGGGCAGTGGTATATCTCGTAAGAATCCTTGTATACAGGTGTGAGATAGATGGATCATTCACTGCCGTTTAGAGGGAGTGAAAATATTCCAAAACGCCTCATTAATGGCAGTTTGAGAATTCACCATTGTGCCGTCCCCCAGGCATATGGCCCCTATCGGCGAGCAGTGTTGATCTTCTCTCACGGACCAGGCCAGTAGTCTGCCCGATTGGTCCCCCTCCGAGTGCAAAAGGGCATGGTAGCGCTTATAGTCATATGTCCCCAATCATGATTCTGATTCCCTATGTTCCTTGCGCAATGTGCTGAGCTGGTCTGCTTTGGCAGGGCATTGGGCTACCTTGGTTTCGAGCACCCTCAGCTCCTGTTCTAGTTTAAGCAACTCCTCAAAACCCATCAAATCACCCATGTCACCAACATGCAATGTCCCTGCACAACCACTTTATGTGCCTCCCATTCCAAAGCTCCAGTTGGGGTAGTATATTTTGTTCAGATCAAAATAAGTAGTAGTTTGCATTAATAGGGTTTCTTTAAAGGAGGACCCAGCGGGGCTTCGGTTTGGAGCCACCAGGTGGGTATCTTGGGGTATGGCCTCCTCCACTTGAGTGTTACCAATAATGGACAGTGATCAGATAATGCGCGCACCAGGCACTTTGCCCCCGCAATTCACTCACCCATTGACTCGCTACAGTGGAAAAGGTCCAAACTAGTATGAATGGCGAGGACCAGGGGATAGAATGAAAGCTTGCTATCAACGGGATGCCCCAAGTGCTATACATCATGCAAGCAGTTACGATCCATCCACTCCATAAAGTGTTATAATCTACTGACACATGAGGCCCCATGGTGAGGAAGGCCAGAACAGTCTTTGCCTTCATCTGGGACATAATTATAATCACCACCCATATCCCAGGTGCCAGTGGATCCTGAAGGAGCGCCAGGGTTAGAATGGCCTGAAGCACCTTCTCGAATTGGCCAGAATGACTGCAGAGAATGCTGTCCAGATAAGTCAATGCCCCAAGATTCTGTTTGGAAGGAGTCGCTGGGTTTGCAGCACCCATGGGGCCTGGGCCAGACCCTTGGCAGTTTTGGGCATCACCATCATGTCTTTCTTAGTGCCCGGAATCTGCAGAGGGGCCACAGCTCCCCCACCCCCTAACGGGCTCAAAATCCTTGGGAGTAGTTCAAAGGCCGCCCACCAGGCACTATCTAGCGGTGAAGCAGCGGGGGGACCTGAATGTTGGCCAAGCCACAAAGGCCCCACTGGACAAGAACAGGTTTCTGCACTGTACATGGGCCACCTGCCACGCGACCGCATATCCAGCCGCGGCACCCGAAATTTGCCAGAAGGCAGCTCCCGCCCTCACTCCAATCTTCAGTTGGCATAGAAGCTCAGGCTGGGATGCAGTGCCAGCACTCCTCACCACTGTCAAGTGTCCCCAGCATGCGCAACAGTACCTCTGGCTACAGGCCTCCGTCAACACAGGGTGATCCTGGGCCATGCAGATGGATGAGGACAGGATGACTAGCAGGCCCAAGACGGAGCTCACAATAGCACGCCTGAAGTGGCCACCATGTTGGCCACCCCCCTCCTTTAGTTGTAGATAATGAAAGATACTGTGACGTTAATTGGCCTAATCACTCACCTATAGTGTGTGACTGGAGTTTTCTCGCTGAAAATTAATGTGTAAACTCTAAACTTCATCCTTTCGTACCGCAGTAGTGGTCAGCATTTAAAAAGAGGATAAAGATAGTGAGAATGTGAACTCTTACAGGCCTATAAGTCTTTTAAATGCTGACTATAAAATCTTTACTAAACATTTCGCCAATAGACTAAATAAAATGGTGGGCTCACTTATAGGGATGGATCAGTGTGGCTTTATAGCAGGGAGACAGCTTCATACCAATCCGAATTTTTTATTAGAAGCATTGGACTTTTTTTTATATAAACAAGATCGAGGCTCAGGTCTGGTTTTTAGATGCAGAAAAAGCATTCGACCTAGTCTCTTGGAGCTGTCTGTTTTCGATTTTAGAAAAATTTGGTTTCCCAAATGAGTTTATATTTTTATTAAAGCAGCTCTATAAGAATTCCCAGGCGCAAATCTTAATCAACTCTGTAAATATAGGAACATGTCAAATAAATAGAGGCACCAGACAAGGTTGTCCCCTTTCCCCGATTTTAATTGCACTATTTATAGAGCCATTAGCAATTGCAATCAGGGGAAAAAAAGCTTATATGGTCCCTGTTCAAGGGATGACAAATATAAAGCTTTATGCCGACGATATTGTTCTTTTTCTGGATTCGAAAACAGGCACCCAGGCGGAAATCATGAGGATATTTTCAGATTTTCAAGAGATAGGAGGCTATAAAATTAATAAGGCCAAAACAGAAATCATATTATGCAATTGTGGTGCTAATTCCTTATTAACAGAATTTAGACAGGTATATAATACTCGCCCAAAGAGATACCTAGGGATTTATGTGACAGAGAGAGTAGAAGATTTATTCCACTTAAATTATACACCGCTGCTGAAATAGGTGAAATCTCAGCTAGCAAGATTAAACCAGCTCCCACTCTCAATAATAGGTCTAGTTGCGCTAATCCGAATGTCTGTACTTCCACTATTCAATTTTCTTTTTAGCGCAGCTCCATGTGTATTACAGACCTCTTTCTTTAAAGAGATAGACAGTATGTTCTCCTCTTTTTTATGGTCAAATAAGACACCAAGGCTGGCACTCAGCACTTTAAGTTATCCTGTAGCAGAAGGAGGACTGTCTCGTCCAAATATTAGAAATTATTATTATGCGACATTTACACATTACAGTTTTAGATTTTTCTTTTTAGGTCCTCAAGAGGCAGATAATTTGTTTATGAAAAAGATCTTAAGGGAATATAATATCACTGATCCTACAAGAATCACTAAGTACCCTAAGTAAGTACGCTATAAGATCCTTCAATGGATACTTAAACAAAAAACTCAACTTCTAGCATATTATTGCATTCTAAGAGTTAATAACTCGACTAGGCTTTCCAATATATATACGGGGGAAAGATGTATTTTAGAGACCAGTATCTTAAGGCTGTGGGAAGAAAACGGGTATGCTCAAATCCGGGACTTTACCAGAGGTAACTGTTGGAAATCTTGGTTACAGATCAAAATGGGGCTTCAACACTCTAATACAATTTTGAAGTGGTCATTTATTAGAGTAAAACCCATGTTGGAGAAATTAGATAAGGAGAGCGAAATTGCGTAAAATCCAAGAATTGGAAAAAAAATATGCAATAAGATTAGGCGCAATAAGAAAGTATAAGAAATATTGGAGCTTATATGAGATATAGGATAGAGATCTGGACTTATTGTTATTCAATATTATTAAGGGGTAGCCAAGAAGGAAATATGTTGTAACTGGATTTTTAATAGAGGTAAGGGTTTTAGCTTATCTGCTAACAAGCACTTTGCACTTTTCTCTATCACGATTCTCAACCAACGAATATAACTATATAATTATTACGAATCTAGATCGTATTTGATAGGTAGAGAAATTGTTGATATTTTATACATCATTTATAGGCTGCGCAAAACGTACGTTTTATTTACATATTTCAATCCGTGTGGTACCTGGTATAGAGTGATAGAGCAGATGGGTGCTTACTTTTGTGATACTTTGCACGTTAACTTAAGGTGATCTTTTACTGCCTCATATGAACGCACTGACATACTGTTGAATATTCTGAAACATGTATTTATATTTGATAATATTTAGCACTTTGACACTTTAACTTAAGGCGATTTCTTGATTTTGCAATACTCTGAAACATGTATTTATTTATGATAGTATTGTATGTTTGTAATTCCTATGAACTCTCAATAATTTTTTTTTTTTTTTAAACTCCTATCACAGCTGAGCATCAAAAGAGTAAGAATAAAACTAACAGTAATCATTCTGGAATGTCGCGTGGGTTAGTAGATTACTAGACACCAGTGAGTCAATTTCTGACTGGGACATCTTATAGAGGAGTTTCTCATCTCTTTAAAAAGCCCTTTCTAAATCAAACTACAGACCAATCTCACTGCTTCCCTTGCTTGCAAAAACCATGGAAAGTTTTATTAACAAGCAAGTAATATCCTTCCTAGAAACCCACAAGACCTTTGATTCTTCTCAGTCAGATTTTAGAGCACTACATAGCCCGAATACAGCTCTATTGGCAATCACAGGCAACATTCGCCTCTCCCTGGATGCAGAAACTCCAGTCATGCTTGTATTACTGGTTCTTTCTGCTATGTTTGATGCAGTCTCTCACTCCATTCTGATCCGCAGACTGCACGAAGCAGACATCTACGGCAAAGTGCTACACTGGCTTAGGGACTTCCTTGACAGTCGCACATAAAATGTTTGTCTTGGCCCTTTTAAATCAAGAATAATGCACATCAACAAATGGGTCCCTCGGGCTAATCTCCGAGCCTAACACTATTCAATGTATTTGGCCCAGATTGTGAGAGCATGCGGAGTGGACACCCAACTCCTTATTTCCTATTTCCTTATTTCAAAGTGAAAGCTCAATTTGCGGACTGTATGTCTGAAATTGCCAACTGGATAGGCAACAATTGCCTCCAGCTTAACAGTGAAAGCATTGATATTGTGCTTTTTGGCAAAGCTATGGTCGGCAGATTAGCAGCCCCCTGATCTTGGCCCAGCCCTCTCCCCTAAACAGGTGTTGAAGAACCTGGAAGTAAAGATCGACCACACACTGTCCTTGAGGGACCAAGTTAACACCACTTGCGGCATGTGATTTCCCACAATGAGGTCATTAAATAAAGTTTTCCCCTGGCTTCCTTCTATTGCCAGGAAAACCAGGCCCTCATAGTTAGTAGACTGGACTATGGCAATGCCCTATTGGTATCTGTTAATGACTACTTGCTGGCCAAACTGCAGGTTGTACAAAATACAACCCCATGGCTAATATGCAATCTTCCTACATAGACTCCCTCTGCCACGATATTAAAGTAAATGCATGGGCTGCCCATCAGAAAATGCAGTGTCTTCAAGCTCTGCTGTCTGACGCACAAGACCTTCCACAAATACTCACCTGTTCTCCTTCATTCTAGACTCAGATACTATCAGCCCTCTAGACAGTTAAGGTCCTCCAATGAAGCACCTTTTGCAGACCCCTTGCATCTGCTTGGTCAGATATGGCAGCAGGTCCTTTTCGTAACTAGCCCCCTATCATTGGAATACATTGGCCCTTCATATCCATACCTGCATCAACTTCTAGAATTTCAAGAAGTTGTTGAGAACATGGCTGTTTTGAACTTCACTTTGCTTTGGCCTGCAGCGTAAGCACCGAGATACTCCTTCGGGAGCGAGTTGTGCGATATGCTAAGTATAATAATAAATAAATAAATATGTGTTCAATAAACTTGGTGTACTGGGTCATATCTGATTGAGGTCTATTAGGAGGCTCATCCTCCACCAGCAAGGGTGAATGCATTTGGACAACTCTTGGGAGGCCTCTCCATATTCATCTCGACTACTCTAGAGACTTACATTGCACTTATAAATTGCTCCAGTCGATCATTTCGGACAGTCACACTTGACCATTGCCATTTTGGTGATACAATATTCTCCATCTTGATTTTCAACTGCTAATTGAACTTGCATTGCTATGATTACAGAAAGAAAGTTCTAGATTTTAGAAAGGAAATTGAAACATTTCTATTAAGGGATCAGGGCATGTAATTGTAATTACTGTTTATTTCCATGTACACTCATTCGATGAACCTAAGTACTTACAGTCAATGAAAGAAGATTTCTCAATATCGATATCACTAATGCTTGCTGAATAATTAATCTCCATAACTCATTTGGCCTCCAGCCTTTATTAAACCTTGATTCAGTTGTTTGGTTTACGGACACAATCTCAAAATGGAGAATTTTGAATCCTTGGTGAATGACTAGATTAAAAACATTAAAAACTGATATCCGGACGAGGAGCCTAGCGCGCAACCAAGATGGCCGCGTAGGTGCGAAGCTCCCGAGGACCTCCGCGACCTCCTGAATTAATCCTGATTATATCCTGTCTTTGACGAGGGGACTGTGTCTGTGTACCCGAGCTGAGGCGGCACCCGTTTTCCGTTTTCGAATCGGACCCCGGACACTGGTGGGAGCACCGATCGAAGATTGCGGCCCTCTCCGCGCCGGCCCCCCGGATTGGAGTTGTGGGGCGATCCGGGGACAAAGCGAACAACAACGGCGGGCAGGGCTGGGCGACTCGCGTACCCCGCGCTTTCACTTTCGCTTTTGCGCCCTCCTTGCCCTCAAGCGAGGTAGGGTTGCGGAGCGGGGTGCGGTGGTGTGGCCTTGCCCCTGTGCCCGGCTGACCCGCCGGCTGTGAGTTGTCCTGCGGTGCAGTGGTCAACCCCCCCCCGGAACCCGTGAACTGGTTTATCGGCCCTTTCGAGGAGATTGGCACGACTTTGGGAGTGCGACATGTCCACAAAGCAAGATGGCGACCGGGCCAAGGTGAAATCGACCCGCCGCGGCCCGGCACATCAGTCAAACAGTATGGACCGCTACACCCTCCAGAAGGGATCCCCAGAGGCACAGCGTACATCCCCCGCGGGCCCGGCTGAGGCGTCTGCTCAGCCCGCGGATCTGACCCTCCGGGACGTCATGGGCGCCATTGCCGAAATGAAGGCCTCGGTGGACCAGCGCTTTGATACTCTGGCGCAGAAGATAGACTCGGCCCTGGTGGAGGTGGGCCTAGTGAGAGCCGACTTGTCTAAAACAAATGACCGGGTCGATTCCCTGGCCCACACCACCTTAAGTCTCACTACGGACGTGGCGGCCCTTCAAAAGGAGGTGCACCGGCTTGGCCAGGCGAGCGCCATGATGGACCGTCGATTGGAGGACGCCGAGGGTCGGGCCCGGAGGAACAACGTTCGTATTGTCGGGGTGCCGGAGGGACGGGAGGAGGAGGCGGCAGATTTGTTTGTGGAAGACCTGATCCTCACCCATCTCCAGCCCCGGGGGCTGAGTAAACTTTTTGCGGTGGAACGTGCTCACAGGGTCCCCGGAGGAAGACCTAAGGTCGGAGCTCCGCCGCGGCCTCTCATTGCCCGGATTTTTAACTTTCGGGACAGAGACGCTATCTTGCAGACTTCCAGGCTACAGGGACCGGTCAAGCTTGATAATATGGACGTGAATTTCTACCCTGACTTTACTCCGACGGTCCAAAAGCAGAGACTGAGTTTTCTCGGAGTTAAACGTCGCCTACGGGACATGAACCTTAAGTACTCAATGCTTTTTCCAGCTAAGCTGAGGGTGGAGGTGGATGGTCGCACGCATTTTTGTGACCGTCCCGAGGCGGCTGGGGACTGGTTGGATACTCTGCCTGGGGATCGGGGCCGGGGGGGTGGGGGGGGTGCGGTTGGCGGGGAGGGCGCACCGGATCAGAACTGAGGGGTGAATAGTAGGCCTTGCTCTGGACAACATTTTGGTTACCATTCACTGATCGTGTATGTTCCCCTCCTATGGAGGTCGTACGGGGTCCGTTGGGGGCTTTCCCTCCTCCTCTGGGGGACTAGTTAGTTTTTCATCTATGGGGCGACAGGCACACTGCACTTTCGGGGGGCTGTCTGGGCTCATGCAGGGGTGCAGGGAGGGGGGAGTTCTGTTGGGATGGGTGGGTGGGGGTGGAGTGTTGTTTGTTTGCACCGCAAGGCGAACCCTTTACTGTATTGTTGTTTTTGAGATGCTCTTTGGGGGACGATTGATGGCTTTCATGTATGATGGGGGGTAGGGACCTGACTGTGTTATCATGGAACGTTAATGGACTGGGGGATAGGATTAAGCGTGGTGTGGTCCTGCAGTATCTGAAACGAATTTCACCAGATGTGATCTTCCTGCAGGAGACACACCTTATAGGTAATTCCTTTCATGCCATGAATCGGAGAGGCTATCGCTTGGTGGCCCATTCGGGCTTCACCTCGGGCTCGCGGGGGGTGGGCATCATGATTAAGAACTCGCTCCCATTGGAGATTGATGAGGTGCGCCATGATGAGAGGGGACGTTACACTGGCTTGGTGGGTAGAATGGAGGGCAGAGTGGTCGTTTTTGTATCAGTGTACGTTCCGCCGGGGTTGCAATCTACCACGTTTGCGGACCTGGGGGGGACTTTAATGCGGTGGCTTCAGGGTCTATGGATCGTCATCCCCCCAGGGACCTCCCCCGGGCACAGGCGTGGCTGTCCGGCCTCTTAGATACACTAGGATTGGTAGATTGCTGGCGACTAAAGCATCCCGCTCAGCTGCAATACACCTTCCACTCGGGTGCCCATGGTAGCCTCTCGCGGCTTGATTATATCCTTGTTCCTGCGGCCTATGCTGGGAGGGTGGGAGAGGTGCGCCATTTGGCGCGGGGTATTTCAGATCACTCCCCACTACTGCTGCATCTGGATGTCTTCCCGAGGGGGGAGGGCAGGGTGGCCCCAATTAATGCCTGGTACCTGCGCGACCCCACTATTCGAGCCGAATTGATCAAATCCTTGCAGCGGTACTTTGAGGAGAATGTGGGGTCTGTCCCTTCTGCCATCTCCCTTTGGGAGGCTTTTAAGGTAGTTCTTAGGGGGGAGGCCCTCTCCTTTATCTCCCATGCCCGGAGGCGCGAGCGGGAGGAGGTAACCCGGGTGGAGGCCGAAATTACTGAACTAGAGGGTGCCCTGGGGAGCGGGGTGACGGATGCCACATTGCATGTTTTACACCTCAAGCAGGCGGCCTATAGGGCCCTCGTCACGGAGGCGGCCAGGGGCCTCAGTAGAGAGCAACAGGGGCGACTGTATGATGTGGGTGATAAGGCTGGTAAATTGATAGCGTGGTTGGATAAAAAGGAGAGAGCGAGTCGTGTGGTTCCGTTGATCGAGAGGATGGATGGTGTATGTGTCACCGAGCCGGACGCCATTGTCTCCTGCTTCGCGGATTATTTCCGCGAGGTATATTCCCCGGTTTCTCCCTGCTCGGAGGAGGATTCCCATGCCCTGCTTCGGGACATCGCGCTGCCCTCCCTTTCGGTGGAGGACAGGGATTCGCTGGACGCTCCTCCCACCTCGGACGAAATTGCCCTTGCTATCCGCTCGGTCGCATCTGGCAAGGCCATGGGCCCCAATGCCATTCCTATCGAGCTGTACAAGCTGCGACCGGATGTGCTGGCGCCCCACCTGCGCACGATGTTCCTGGCGGCCTGCTCGCGGGGTTCCCTTCCGCCGGACCAGCGTCTGGCCACGATCGTGGTGATCCACAAGGAGGGGAGACCCCGTGAGCGGGTCACATCCTATAGGCCTATCTCGCTCTTGAATGCGGAGCCCAAAATCCTCGCCAAGGTGCTGGCCAAACGGCTGGTCGGCGTGGTGGGCGACTTGGTCCACCAAGACCAGTCCGGCTTCATACCCCATCGTAACACGGCCCTTAATCTGCGACGCTTGCACGGGGTGCTCGCGCGTGTCCCGTTCGTGCGGGAACCGGCCATCTTGGCGTCCTTGGATGCCACCATGGCGTTTGATACGCTTGAGTGGCCATACATTTGGGCGATGCTGGCGAAGTTTGGCTTCGGACCGGGCTTCATCAGCTGGGTCAAATTGTTGTATTCCGGCCCATTGGCGCAGGTGGTGGTGAATGGACGAGTTTCGGCCCCATTCGCACTGGGACGGGGTACGCGACAGGGCTGCCCCCTGTCGCCTCTCCTGTTTGCACTGGCCCTGGAGCCCCTGGCGGAGTGGCTGCGGTGGCACCCTTCCATCCGTGGTCTCCGTTGGACCCCCGAGCATGAGGACCGTGTGTCCCTCTACGCTGATGATATCCTTCTATATCTCGCCTCCCCGCGTAAATCACTGATCGTCCTAGTTGATGTTTTGCGCTCATTCGGTCGCAACTCAGGCCTCGTCATCAACTGGGCGAAATCCTGTGTATATGTGCTTGCCGGGGAGGCTCCGGTCCTACCACGGGACTGTCCGATCCAGATCGCCTCCCAGGGGTTTCGGTACCTGGGTATATATATTACTCTGGACCCGGAGGCCCGCTACGAGCGGAATTTGCTGCCCCCCCTCCAGCGCTTGAAAGAGGACGTGGTGCGTTGGCGGCGTCTGCCGCTTTCGCCGCTTGGCCGAGCGGCCTTGTTTAAAATGATGTCGTTGCCGCGCTTTCTGTACGCTCTCCAGAACACTATGGATTTGGTTCCGGCGCGCTACTTCCGAGAGGTGGAGAGTTTGCAGCGTCGCCTGTTCTGGGACGGGAGGCCACGTATCGCCTTGGCTAAATTGACGCTCCCGTGGTACGATGGGGGGGTTGCCCTCCCGGATATTAAACGGTATTACTGGGCCTCCCAGCTAGCTGCGATTAATCATGGCCTTTACGGGCCCGCCCTGAACCCGGCATTTGAAATGGACAAGATGCTCCTGCCCGGTGGCGACTACAATCGGGCGCTTTACTCTGGCGCGCCGGACCCTCGCCTGACGGGACCGACGCATGTCATGGTGCGTGTATGGCACGCGGCTAACGCAGCTATGGGGTGGAAGGACCGTTTGACCCGGGCGTCACCGCTATATGCATCGGCGAGGTTGGGCTCCTTGTGGACCTCGAAGGGCTTCGAGAAATGGGACACGATCGGCATCAGCACAGTGGGAGATCTCTGGACGAGGGGGGGATTCAAAACTTTCGAGATGCTGCAGACGGAGTTTCAGTTGCAAGGCAGTGAGTACTTCCGGTACTTACAAGTCCGCCACGCGCTGGGCTCCGTCTTCCCGGATGTCGCGTCCATTCCGGAGTCTTCCCCCCTGGAGGACAGAGTGCTGGATGGCCATGTCCCAGACAGCACGATCTCCCTTATATACAAAAAACTGATTAACGACCGATCGGGCCTGCTGACTGGCCTCCGCGAGGCCTGGGTTGCCGATGGGCTGGAGTTGGACGACGAGGACTGGATGTCCGCGGTGGCTTCTCCGAAGGAGGTGGCCATCCCGGCTCGCCTTCGCTTCGTCCAGCTTAAGATCCTCCACCGGGTCTATGTGACGGGGCCAAGGCTTCTACGTATGGGCCTAGCTGAGGATGGACTGTGTAAGCGTGGCTGTGGTGCTTTGGCAACTTTCTTGCATATTCTGTGGGAATGCCCAAAGGTGGAGCGATTCTAGCGTGGTGTGCATGAGGTCCTGCGAGTGGTTACGCGTGTCGTGCTGTTGCCTGAAGCGAGGAGATGCTTGCTGAATGTGTGGGAGCCAACTGACTACTCGGTTCCGCAGACGCGGTGGGTGAGTCTGGGATACATGATCGCTAAGCGTGACATTGCTCAATTGTGGGGATCCCAGAGGCCTCCGGCGGTGTCGGCCTGGAAAGAACACATGGATTGGTGTATGTTTCGTGAAAAGGTGGTGTATGTTGCGAGGGGTAAGCCTGGGGCGTGGGTGAAAATCTGGGGCCCCTGGAACGCCTATCGCGGGGGTATTTGCGAGCCGCCGCTGCTGCCGGCTGCTTCACCAGCTCCGTCCCCCTAGCCGACCCCCTCCCCCAGCCATGGGCACGTGGTTCCCCAGTCCCTGATCTGTTCTCATTCCCCTCTTCAGAGTTTGGCGATTGGTTGGGGTTCCCCACTTAAGGAGGGCGTGCTGTCACTTGGGATTGCGGGTTGCCTTGCGGGTGTGGTTGTTTTTGTGTTGTTGTGTTTTGACAAAAGGAAACCGTATTGTTGGTTTGGAGTTATGTGGCCTGCACTACTGATATCTCCTGATTTACCCTTTTTGCACCGCCAAGAGATTTTTCTGTATGTATGTCATATGCTACTGCTACTCTAGCGGCCGGCCAGACGGTTGTAGGCCCATACTTGTAACTATTTGAGATTGTAATAAACGGTTTCAAAAAAAAAAAAAAAAACTGATATCCGCAGGCTGACAAGAAAGAACACGGAAGTCTGCCCCAACTCCCTTAATGCTAGTAAAGAGCAAATATAACGAAGAAGAGACTTTTAAGACAAAGAAACCAATCCTAATTCTGTACATTTATATATAACTTAAATAACCCCACCCGCGGCACAAAGGGAAACGTGGGGTGCCCACTGGCTTGGACAAAACACATCAAACACATTTATTGTTCCTACATAGGCGTCATCGCCACTGAAGAAAACAGAATATCAAAGTCTGGTCCATCACACACAGACAAAGTATCGGTAGTAAGAAGAGATATTCTTTTTAAATTGAGTGAAATAGTATGTGATAACTTGTAGATCTAACAGGGCTCCGGGACGCAACTGGATCCCAGCCTTGCTTTACAAAACTTAACACTGACAGCTGGGCGGAAAGACTCCTTCCCCTATTTTCTTCATCATTCAAATCAAGTCTAGTCTCAGGTTTATGGAGAAGCTCAATCTTACACCCCATAGTTAAGAAGGGTGGCAGCAAAGACCCTGCAAATTATCATCTCATAGCAGTTTTAGATGTAGAAGCTGAAGCCTATGCCAAAATTCTTGCGGTCCAATTGGCGTACTATGGATAATGTTTTAGCACTAACTTAAATGGCACACAACATCACTAAGACACATGGCACACCTCTCTTTTCATGCTTTATAGATGACGTGGCTGCATTCGACAATGTGGATCTCAGTATACTGTGGTCAAAACTAGCAAAATGGGATATTTCAAAATCCCTGCTGAGAGCTTTCAAATCTTTATATAAAGATGTGGATTAGAATCAATGCCCCACCAGGTTGTCATGTCATTGATCCTAACAAAACAGATACTGGGCTTAAACCGGGCGGAATTTTGGTACCACTCCTATTTAGTCTTTGCACTTAGTTATGTAGTCACTGCAGATATAGCTTCAGCCCAGGCCAGAGCCCAATATTTGCCCCTTAAGATTGGAATTCAAAAGACCCAGGTACTCCAATATGTGGATGAACTGGCAAAACTTGACAAGACAATGGCAGGGCTTCAGCGAAAACTAAATGAGCTAAACACCTATAATCAGCAAAATAAGCATACAGTTTATGAAGCCAAAACAAAATTAATGATCTTTGGGAAATACAAAAATAAAGCTGAATCACGATGGAACCTAGGCCATAGCATTCTACATTATACATCACTATATAACTATTTGATAGTATGGCTATCTGACAAATACTGTTTGAGATATCAATTGACAAACATCAGGAATAAAGCGTCCACCTTAACATTTGCTATCTGCATAATACACTCCAAGCTCCAAAGCTTGTTGATAGGAGCCATCCTCAAAGTTATGAGTCAAGTTTCTTTCTTTTCTCTCAACCAAGCGGAGTGGGGAATGAAAATCTAGCCACAAAACTAGTGCGTTTAGACTGCAGAAAGAAGTAATGGGCGTACATCTGGTGCAATATATACGTAGATCTGAAATATCACCGGAAATATAGTGACCCTCTTGCCCACATATGAGATCCTACTGACCTGTGAGTTGATGCGAAGGACCGGTTTACTAAAATTATATGTATAATAATATATACTTATAAGGGCTTTCATTCAGCCATCTTCAGCCATTGGTTTGGTGTTGCATTCATATCTTTCTTTTACCCACAACAGCCTACAGCATGAGCCAATGTGTCAGTTCACTTCAGCCATTGGCTAACTTCACTGTAAAGATGAGCATATCCACAAAGTACTTCCCTTGAGTGCCATGAAATAATATGATTGCTTTTTTTGAGGCAAAAAATATTTCTGCTTTTAGCCAATGTTTTCTAGATTGTACAGTGCCAACAGCTTCCTCAGCTTTAGAGCACGGCAAACCACCTGACAAAATAAAACAAGCACTGACAAAGCCAAAAGTCTGCAGCCTAAGCAAGACCTATTGGTTTTTTGAGTGGTTTTTCTCTCTCTGCTTTAAGGTGCAGGCCATAGGTCATTAATTCAGTTTTGCACACTGGCCTTTTAAACATCTGTCATCATTTTGATCGAAAATGGTTTTTGCACCATAGAGAACATTCATTTCTTCAATCACGCTGCCATTTTTATGAATGAGGATAATAATTAGTCGTCAGGGAGACCAGCCAGCAGCATTTGATAAATTGTCCCAATACGAGATCTATTCCCTATTATGTAAACCAGGGGTATTTTACCCATGTTTGCATCTGTTTGAACCATAATTTTACCGAGGTAACTCCTAATCTGCAAGAATTTAAAAAAAGTGTCTCATAGACAAGCCAAACTTTTTTTGTAAGTTAGAGAAGGAAGTGATTTGTCCCCCACAGCCGACATACCCCAGAACAATAATCCCTAAATTACCCCAGCTAAGCACGATTGGATCTTGAAAGATTGTAGGTAAGAGTCTAGATGACGAGAAAGGGGTGTAGGCATTAATATTTCAAATGCCAAGCTTCCGCCGTATCTTTTTCCAGATAGAATAGGCTGATTGGATGACTTTAAATGTGTTTTTTTTGTAATAACTCGGCTCTAGAATTTTTACTAGACATTGGCCAGCAGCCTCACCAATTGCTACCTCGTTGATAGTAGGTCTAGTGGCAGCGGGGATTACTGCATTAGCCCCAACCATGTGCTGTAGTAATGCAGCCCAGTGATAAAGGAGAAGGCTGTGCAGCCCCATCCCCCCCAGATCTGGGTAAGATCATCCATTTAACTGTTCTTCTGCCTCTATAGTACCCCCAAAGGAATCTGACACATACCCTCTCAGCCTTAGAGATACAGGATGCCAGAAATTCTAAAGGTATGGTCCAAAATAAGTATACAAATTTAGGAAAAACCATCATTTTGATGACATTGCATCGGCCATGCATTGATAAGTGTAGATGATCTAGTCTCTCAAGAGTCTTGTTAATATTTCTTATTATTGGCAAAATGTTTACCTCAGGTATATGCTCCACTGAGGCCATAATCTTTACACCTAGATATGTTGCTGCAGATAAAGTTGGGACTTCTTCCTGGAATTATGTAGCTGAGTGTAGGATCTGGGTTTTATCAATATTTAATTTGTATCCCGACACAGAGCCGAACATCTCTGGTGACTCCTTTAATGCCGGAAGAGCTGATCTTATATCGGACGTGAAAACGGCAATATCGTCAGCATACGCCAATGTTTTATAAGCGATACTGTTAACCGTAACAGCTTTAATCGATGTATTTGCATCAAGTTTATTAAAAAAAGGATCAATATAAATTGCAAATAATAGCAGGTAGCAAGGCCAACCCTGCCGAGTTCCTCTGCTTATAGTAAATGATTTAGATACTTGGCCCGATATACGGATACAGGCCTCAGGAAGTGCGTATAGTGCCTGCACTGCTTGTATAAAATACTTAGGTAGGCCTTTTGCACATAGGGCGGACCAAAGAAACCCCCAGGAGACCCTGAATTCTTTCTCTGTGTCCAGCAGGATCATCCTGAGAGGTGTCTTCATAGCCAGAGCCCAATCAAACAGAGCTATGGCACGCCTGACGTGGTCCGACGTATCTCGACCCGGGATAAACCTGTGTTGGCGGATGTTAACCAATGGAGTAATAACCTTGCCCAACCTTAAAGCAGTTATTTTACAATAGATCTTACTGTCAGCGCATATCAGGGAGATAGGTCTATATGATGATGGGCTGAGCTCAGGTTTATCCTTTTTTTTTTAAATTACTATGGTGGTTTTACCCCACTGGACAGGCCCCAAGGACCCCATACCCCTGGGCGTGTCCAGTTAATAATGTGGAAGGGGGCTGCTTGGCCCCCTTCCCCTGGGCCAATTTCTGGCCCTGGGAAACCCATCTTCCGGGGCCCGGCATATAATAAAGGGGGATGGGGCAAGCAGATGCCCTCCCCGGGCCAATTTTGGCCCATGGTCCCCATCTGCCTTGGCCTGACCAATTGATAATGCATGAGGGGGGCCGCAGAGCCACCATCCCATGGGTTGATTTCTGGCTCCGGGGAACCCATCTCCCGGGGTCCCTGCCATTTTGTAAATGGGGAGGAGGGCATACAGCAACCTCCCGGGGCCAATTTCTGCCCCGGGGACCCCAACTCCTGGGGACAGGCCATAATAAAAAAGGGGGAGGGGTCACACAGTCCCCCTTTCTGGGCCAATATTGGCCCCGGGGACCAAGTCCCACCAAGCGAGATCAAGCACAGGTTTCCCTGCGTGTGCCATATCCCGGGGGTGAGCAACCCAGGACATCCTGGACCCGGCCTTGGGTGATGGTGTCCCAGGGCCATCACTGTCTATGGGAGGGTGACCACCATGCAACCTAACCCCCTCTTGAATTTGCAACCGGACCCTTTTTCTCGCATCCTGCTTGGCGAATCAACCTGAAAATTTCAGACAGCAGCTGAAGTGAGTGGCACACTAGTTTTGAAAATTCCGTGAAGATTCATCAAACATCGTCAAAGTTATTAGCAAAACCAAAAACGCTCCGTCTATGGAAACTAGATCCTAACTATAACTACCTACTGGTGATCAGCAGTCGGTAATATATAAAAGAAGAAAATCGAAAAGGCATAATTCGTAAACCCTAATGAGAATAATAAATCGAGAGGGCAGCGGGGGTTAGTACACTAACAATAAAAATTAAAGTGCAACACAGGGGATTAAGAGTCCCACCATTTTTTCTGGCAGAAAGGAGGCAACGGAGGTCTCAAAGGGCTAGTGAGTTCCTGAATGATGATAAAGCTACAGTGCCAAATACAACTGCAAAACAAGTAGAGGATAACAATGGAACCACCAATGTCATAATCAGAAAACTGGAGATAAGTGGTGGGAGAGGACATCACTACAAAAATACATCAAATATCAAAGAATACCAAAAGGTTTAGGAATTTTAATCTTACCTATCCTGAGTGACCTTTTTGAAGATCTCATAAAAACCTGACAAGATGACACAAATGAATCCTCCTTTAAATTAACGTGTACTCTGATCATCAATCACGCAGAAAAAAATTGGAAGAGCTCATTGTCAAGATAAAGGAACTGGAGCAAGAATTAGAAACACATACTATGATTGCTGAAATAATGAAGGCGCTTGAACAAATGGAAAAAAGGAATAGAGAAGCATGAAGCTGAAATAGAAAAGCAAGGACATGTAACCAAGACCAAATTGATTATCAGGATGGGTGCATATATACCTTTGCATGAAAATATGATGGCTTGAGAAAAAGAACATTAATGGATAAAGCATTGGAAATAAAATGAGCTTTAGAGGACTCAATAGATAGCTCTGAAGTAAGCTCAGCAGACGAAGAATCAAATCGAGGCAATCTAGATTTTCTGGGGAACTTCGATTGGTCTGCATGAACACGAGACAGAGAGGAAGGGGAGCAACTGCTGGAAAGGGCAGGGGAAGGGAAAATTAAAACCAGAAGTAGAGGAAGATGGAAAAGCAGAAATAGGAAAAGAAAAGAAAAAGCAAAACTCAAAAAAATAGTAAACCAAGAGAATCTCATTGTAAACTTGTCTGAAAAACATTCAATGAAGATCAGATTAAAATCTTCAATAAAGGATTCTCCTTCTGCCCAGATTTGGAGATGGATTTAGCCAATTTAAGAATTGACTTGTATAAATTCTCACGCACAATGAAATTAAAAAAACATTTCTTGACACACGCTCCCTCAGAGATTAAATTGCAAACAGCAAAGAATATCTCCAACATAACATTAAAAGAAATATTGTGCTTTAAAATTCTGACAACCTTGGAAGAAGAAAAAGAGGGAATAGTTCACACAATTCCATCTGGGGAAATGATGGACGTACAATTATGCTCAGATATGGACATTCACACAGAAGGAGGAGGAGGAGGAGAGAGCAGATTAGGACCACGTTCCACATTTTGTCCACAGCTACCACCGGGGAACAATATAGGCGTGTTCCAAGAGATAGTGGTTGAAGATCTGAACAAATTATCCTGAAGAAATGTATCACAATGAAAAGGAAACATCACTCTCAAGGAAAGAATAGTGATGAAATAACTAAGGGAAGACACACAGATCATAATAAAGGCATCTGACAAAGGTGAAAACATCGTAATACAGGATCATGACGAGTCCCTAATGAAAGCTGAAAAACAACTGAGGAATAAACAGCACTATGAGAAATTAAAAGAAGATCATATTACCAACAATAATTCTTGAATACCATGGAAAGTTACAGGAATGGCATTGACAAGAATTGTTTTATGATGAAGAATACAATTATTTGAAAACACTATACCCACCAACTCTTACAATTTACTTCCTACCTAAAATACATGAAAGCTTGACAAATCCACCAGGACATCTTATAGTCAGCTCGGTTGATTAACTTTTGGAGAACACCACAAGTTACATTAACCCTTTTTAGCACCATATGTGGCAGCCATATCATCCTATTTACGGGACTCCATGGACTTTTTAAATAAAATCCAAAACATACCTATGTTGGACTCGTGCTTATTGGCTACAATTGATGTAGTTTCATTATATACTTCTATTAAACATTGACATGGAATAAAAGCAGTCAAAACATTTCTAGGTGATCGATTAATCATTTGTAGCACTCAAATTTGCTGATTGACATGTTGAATTTCTTTCTGACTCATGACATCTTTATGTTCAATGGAAATTATTATTTACAGCAACAGGGCATAGCCTTGATGACCTCTTTTGCTCCAACATGCACAAATCTGCTAATGGGCTACTGTGAATCTGAAGTTATTTGGACAGAGAGCAATCAAGCAACACTGGAAAAAGTAAAGCTATGGACTACAATTATTGATGATCTTTTTATAAGATGGGAGGGGGACAGTATAGAATTGGACCTTTTTATGTTATCCCTAAATAAAAATGATCTTAACCTAGCTATTACTCATACCTTGAGCTCTGAACAGATCACGTTTTTAGACTTTGAGGTCCACATAAAAGATATGTGTATCTGTACAAGAATACACAGGAAGAAAACATCATGTAATAGTATTCTCCATGGAAACAGCGGACATCAGAAATATCTGAGATGGAGTATCCCCTACGGGGAAATGCTAAGAGCAAGAAGGAATTGCTCAGAGGATGAGGATTTTAAAACTGAAATGAAAAATAGATTTCTAGGTAGGGGATATCCACTGGCAGTAATACAAGAAGCCATGGAAAAATCACAGAAGCAACCAAGAAGTGAACTTTTGATACCAAAGAAAGAATTTTTGGAAAGAGGAGATGAAAAAACTTGTTTCATTATGGATTATAACATGCATCATAATGAAACTGAACAAATAATCCAAAGAAACTGGAGGATACTAAAATCCGATGAGACACTTAACACAGTTCTGTTGGATCATCCAAACATCACGTATAGAAAAGTTGCCTCATTAGGGGGTATCTTAACAAAAAGTCACTACTCCACTGAAACGGGGACAAAAACGATTTGGCTGAGTCAGCCCGATTTCTGGAAGTGTTCTAAATGCAAGGCTTGTGAACATGGAACAAGTCAGAAGGATTACAAACTGAATAATGGATGAATTGGAAAACTAAAAGAACACATTACCTGTAATACAGTCTTTGTAGTGTATGTTTTAGTGTGCCCCTGTAAGAAGTGTTATGCTGGTAGCACTATAAACAAAGTCCGATTGAGTATTTTGCAACATCTTCGAGCAGTAAAAAAACAGACACTATTCAGATCCAGTTGCAAAGCATTTCTGGGAAGAACATCAAGGTGATATTAAAGAACTACAGTACTTTGGGATCAAGCATATAAACAAAAATGAAAGCGGTGGAGACAGACCGCTATTGCTGAGAAGAATGGAGTTGAGATTGATAAATTTAATGGGAATAGAAACACCCATGGGATACCAATTCGGATGCAAAATTACATGTAAACCTCTAATACTGTTCACAGCTGCAATTGTTAGAATACTGAACTTGTTCAAAATTCCAGGATTTCATCCAGAGGATGTTTAGGACTCATCCCAGAGAGTGTTCATAATATGCATTGGTTAATGAGGGTCTTTTGGAAAAAATATAGAGAGGGTTTTTTTTTTTTAAACTTGGATGATTTTAGGAGGAAGATCTTATTATTCATATATGATCTAAAATATGTTGATGCATGTGTACTTTAGGACATGCTTCTAGATTTCTTGAGAATGAATATGAATCGTAATTAGAAACTATCTTTGTATAGTAAAATCGTACTTGTATAATGTCTCATTATACACATCCTTAAGAAATCGCAAAATGTAACATATAGAAGCTGCTTATGCACTTGCACTTTATAATATAGTGCACTGAGTTGTTGTCTAAAAATTGCATTAGATATATTACTAATGCATTAGCACTTTACATCAGGACATATTGTTGCTTATATTAGACATATGAATTATTGTTTGGATACTCTCACTGTGTACTCTATGCTGCTTTATTGCTTACAATTTGCACAACTTCACTTTAGATTATAATATGCTGCTTTTTTAAATTAGATCTATGAATTATTCCGACTGCACTTTTTTACTATCATCTGTCCCTGTTTCCTACATCTTTTTTTCCTTTTTTTCCTCTTTCCCCCTTCATTTCTCCTTGCATGAGAAGCACTTTACTGCAAGTTCCTAAACATGAATGAAAACATGTACAGCTGCATTGTATTGGAATTTCTTTGTCATCAACAGTACTTTACTGTGATTTGAATTTGAGACAGAGATGAGATAATTTAAACAATAAATAAGTAATATTTGGTTGCCATTGCTAACTTTCTACAGTCTGTGAAGATTAAGTCAAGTAATATATTGTAAATTAATGTACTTTACACTAAATATCAATGTAAACATGGCATACATTACTCGACAAAAATAGAGATATAACAATGTGTGTTCTAGTTGTTTTTAACAGATGTAAAAATGAATGATGGATGTGGTCCCTGGCACTTGAAAAAGGAAAATCTAGACAGCAGGACTCTATGGCCCTGTGGAAGGCAAGCGCCAAAACTAGTTGACTAACCCTATGTGTGATGCAAAGGTACCCTGGCCATGGAAGGGGGCCAGTTGGTTGTGTTTTAAATGTGAATAGACCTTCCTATCAAATCAGTGGGGACCTACAGTGTCATCAGTTACCTTATAGACAGTTGGACAATACTTTATCTCTTCATAATCGTTTTTCTGTCTTATCATCACTTGAGGAAAATGATTGACGGCCTGATGCACCGGTGAAGCTCACCCAGTTACCAGTATCGTCCCTTAAAATTGCTACATGGAACATCGCCGGTATAAAGAATAAAAGTGGGATTGTTGAATGGCTAACATTATTAAAATATTTTGATATTATTGCCCTACAAGAAACTTGGGACAATACGAATAGTTTCTCTTTGGATGGCTATTGCCATTTTTTCAATCCAGCAACTAGCAGTGTGGCAGGGAGGTCCAAGGGGGGCCTGTTAAGCTTATTTAAACTGGACATTAAAGGGACATTAACCCAGTGTATGTCGGGTTCAGAAAATTGTCTGATTGTCGAACTTTTAACTCAAGATAAGGCCAAGATTCTTTTTGTTAATTTTTATAATTCACACGCAAATGAGTGCACCAGTCAAAACTTGGAAGTACTGGAAAAAATGTTGTCAGTCTACAGTGCTAATGTAAATACCTTTGAATTAATAGTACTAGGGGACTTTAATATACACCCATGTACCCTCCCTTGTATTAGTCAAGAGGATGAAGGCCCCCCCCTCTCCTCACCCGCCCATCTGGAACATACCAGGCGTGGGGAGTATCTTGAAACCTTTTTGGCTAGATGGAACCTATATGAGTCAGGTTGCGGGGAGGGGAAAAATAGAGCCCCTACTTTTAAGGCAAAAGACACGGGCACTATTATAGATTATATTTTTGTGTCTTCTTTTTTGTTGAATTACGTATTAAATTATTATACAGAGGTATCAGCTTTTAGTGATCATAATCCCGTTGTACTTGCAGTGATGCAAACAGACCTAATTTCCCTAAATAAAGTAAAAGTTAGAGGGGGTGTAAATCTTAAGGCAAAAGATCAGAATCGTCGGTTGAAATGGACAAAAATAGTCCCGGAAATCTTTCTACAAGATGTTTTGTCAAGTCAAGTCAAAAAGCTTTATTTCGATAAAAGAATTATCATAAAAGCATGTACATACAAACATATAAAAAACAAACAGACAATTCATCAAGGGAGCAATATTTACAAGAAGTCACAATATTTATGAGAATACTCTCCACCTTGGTAGCTTCATGACTAGTTATATAAATTCATAAAAGTGTTAAAATCGATTAAAAAGGTTAAAAAAGGGGATAAAAAGTGCTATAAACAGGAATCATCTACTAGAGCTAGTCAATTTACTTCTGATGATCCAAGACCAGCCCAAAAATGTGGCCACGGCACAAACTAACATCAGTCTTGTATCAGATTGTAGAATGCGCAAAGCAACACGATAGTTTGTAGTGCCCAGGAGGCGACAGGCAGGGCCTAGCCATTTCCTTCTTGGATTACTGTACGCTGGGCATTCAAACATAATATGGGCAATGCTTTCGACCTTCTCCACACAAATCGGACAAGTATCGGATGTCTGGTGGGGAGGCTTCCATTTGCTAGTGAACTCTCGGGTTGGAAGAATCTCTAGTCTGAACTGGAGATACAAAGGTCTATCCCTTGGTTTTTGTACAAACTCGAGATAAGGTTCAAAGCAGATGGACTGCTTGTGGATGTAGAAAGCTTCAGTCAGCCTGCCAACATTAGGGTTACTAAGGTCCTCATTATCAATCCTGGCCCAATATGCTCTTTTAAGGTCCACCTTACTCACGGGGACACCATGTTCCCAGGCATCATTTAGATCTAGTTTCTTTAGGGATTTTTTGATGTTGCGAAGCCAGCTTATTTTATGGGAGCCTGGAGTGTTCATAATTTCTCTCAGGCCCTCAGAATATTTTTCTAGCTCCGGAGTGCGCCAAAGCCGAGCCCAAAATAACAAAGGACGCAACCTAGCAATATCTTTGATGGAACGCCTACCCAGATCACTAAAGAGCGGTTTCAGAGGGGTTCCCCTAGGCATTGAGAGTAGATCTCTCATAAATTTGTTCTCGGACAAGGTGATATCTTCAAGGTTGTCAAAACCCCATAGTTCGGCACCGTATAGGGCTGTACCAACTGCTTTGGCCTGATAGATCTCTAATGCGGGAGCGATTGGCTTACTCCTAGAGGATCGATGTTCTTTGGCAATCACTCCCGTGGCTCGTTTAAAATTTAGTAGCATCTTGGTAATATGGGGTCTCCAGCTCAAGGTGTCGGAAACTCTAATTCCTAGATAGTCAAATAATTTGACATATTCTAGGGGCGTTCCGTCAGACATAATAGATACGCTGGGTGATTTATGTGTTTTGAAGGAGAGGAGCTTGGTTTTTGATGTGTTAATAGCTAAACCTCTCAATGAACAGAACAAATGAAACCTATCCAAGAGCTTCTGTAGGCCTTTTGATGTCTTCGAAATCAAGAGGGTGTCGTCCGCAAAAAGAAGGGTGGGAACTTTTTCGCCCGCCAGGGCGGGGGCGTCAGCTGGAACGTCTTGTAAGAATTTCACCACTCCATTCACAAACAAGGAGAAGAGGGTGGGCGCCAATACACAGCCCTGGCGGACGCCTCTTTTAACTGGGATCTTATCAGTTTTCTGTGCCTGAGTTCCCCACCGAACCCTTGCAAAGTTACCCTCGTGTAGACGGACCAAAAGGTCGAGAAGAGGGGGCGGCAAACCCATTTCCTGGAGGACAGACCAAAGACGGGCACGGGGGACCAGGTCAAAAGCAGATCTCAGATCTATGAAGGCCAAATGGAGGCTGCCCCTACCAATCGAAACAACCTTCCAGTGTAGCAGGAGCAGCCTAAAGACCTGGTCGATCGTGCTCGTCCTTGGTCTGAACCCAGCCTGAAAGTGTGAGAGAACACTATGCTCAGTAGCCCATGATAATATACGTTCCAGCAGAACCCTGCCAACGACTTTCTGACCAACGTCGATAAGACTTATTGGTCGGTAGTTGGCAGGATCCTCCCTGGAGCCCTTCTTATATATTGGAACTACTTCCGCTCCTTTCCATGATTCAGGGATGGGTGAGCCCTTAAGGATGGCATTAAGTAAGATGGTAAAATAAACAGCCCACGATTTAGGATCGGAGCGGAACAAATCACCAGGCAGGCCGTCAGGACCTGGAGCTTTAGCTGGAACTAATCTATTGATGGCGGTCACAACTTCTACCTCTGTGAACAGGTAATAGTTGGTCAGGATGGGATCTGTTGGAGCAATTTGAGAGAATGTACTCAAGGTTTCATTATCTGTGCCCGAATAGAGGCTCGAAAAGTGAGCAAACCATTCATGGTTTGTGATGTGGTTGGAAATTACATCAGGGTCAGAGCCTATTGAGTATCTGCACAGGTTCCAAAAAGTGACTCCATCCCTGGCTAAGCTAGCAGTTTTTAAAGCCTGCCAGTGAGATTCCTCCCAAGCAGACTTTGCTTTGATGACAGCCTTCCTATAGGCAGACCTAGCATATTTAATAAGGGAACAATCCTTAATTTTAATAGCGGATATAAGCTCCTTCTTACTTGACCTGCACTCAGAGTTAAACCAAGAGCCAGGTGACTTATATTTATTGGTTCTAATCGTAGAAGTGGATATAAAAAGTGCTCCAATCAGCTCGGTGGTGGCAACATGAATAGATGTAGCCCTTGAACACTGGTCAGATTCCTCATAAGCTTCCCTGAGTTCAGCGGTTTTAGATGACAGTATGTCTTTTATAGAATGAATTTTTTGTTCATCTAAGGCGATTTTGGGCCATTTCAGGTACCTTTTGCAATTTGATGGAATAATATCTTTGGTGGATGATAGGGGACAAGGATCGGAAATTGCTTGGTCTGGTGGCCACAGATTCTTTAGCGTTAAGCAAAGTGGATTGTGGTCGCTATCAATGGTTGAAGCTATGACCAAGTCCACCGCATGGCGCCACAGCCTGCGATCGATTAGGATATAATCGATTCGGGATGGACTAGAAACTCTATTAAAAGTGTAGGCTGCATGGAGATGTTTTGTCCAAAGTAGAGGAGGAAGTAACAATATGTTTAGAGAATAGCACACAACCAAAAGATGTCTTAATGGCATTTGAAAATATCTGTAAGGAAGTGAACCATGGTCTTCAGAATAAATCTAGACAGAAGCCTCTGATGGGAAAAAGATGGTTTGACAAGGAATGTTCAAAAGCGCATGGAGTCCTATTAAAAGCACTGAAAGCGACCCCTAAAATTCGTGCAGAGATAGTCAGTGCAAGGACTGTGTACAAAAAAACTATCCTAGAGAGAAAGAGGGTTCTGAAGGACAATGCGCTGGCCCAACTTCTTGAACCAGAAACGCTAAAAAATAGTAGCTTATTCTGGAAAATAATAAACCAGCCACTTTTTTTGGATGAATCCAACAGCCCCTTGGAGGCTAATATCCCAGACGAGGAATGGATCAAACACTTTAGTCAGATATATTCAGAATCCATTAGTGCTGCCGCCGATGATGGCATTTCGGAAGTTGATGCAGGGGAACTCTCCACTGTTGACATTGCTGTTTCGCTTGATGTAGCAGATGTGGAAAGGGCGATAGACCTAACCTTGAAAAACAAAGCTCCGGGCCCTGACGGGGTTCCAGGGGATGTTTTTAAAAGTGCGCCGAAATTTTGGTCTAAAATTCTATGTAATGTTTTTAATGCTCTCCCTAATGCAAAAATTCCAGACTCCTGGAAAAAATCTATTATTATTCCGGTCTTTAAAAAGGGTAATAGGCAAGACCCATCCTGTTACAGACCTATTTCACTGATTGATACCTCGGTGAAAATATTGGGCCGGGTCATTTTAACAAAACTGAATGATTGGCTTATAGTGAAAGGGGTCCTGTCAAATGTTCAGTATGGTTTTAGACCAAAAAGAAGCATAATAGATCAAGGGCTTAATTTGCATTTATTAATTGAAAAATATACAAGGGCCAAAGAGGGACTCTTGTATTTGGGGTTCATGGACCTCTCGTCAGCTTTCGACCTTGTAAATCGTTCTAAACTATGGGAAATCTTGCTTGACATTGGTCTGGATAGGGCCCTTGTTAATCTTTTAGTAGACTTACATACTGATCTAATAGCCTCGATTAGAGTAACCTCAGAGGGGCGTTGCACGAGTCACTTTAAGTCAGAAAGGGGAGTTAGGCAGGGATGTATTTTTATATAAACGCTCTGGAATCTTTCCTTAAAGATGCAACTCTTGATATCCCACGTGTAGGAGAACTTGGTATTCCAGTTCTCCTATACGCTGATGATGCTGTCCTGCTTTCACGTACTGGGGTCGGTCTGCAAAGATTATTGGACGCATTTGAGAACTTTATGGGTTCATTGGACCTAAAGATTAATGTTAAAAAATCTCAAATTATGATAATGGGCAAGAGGAAAAATAGTAAGCTCTCAAAGACATTTACATGTGGGAAGCAAGAGCTGTGCAGAGTAGCCACTTTTCCTTATCTGGGGATCACATTTGATGAGAGAGGCACTTGGGGTCCACAGATAAAAAATAGAAACATCGCCCTAGCTAGATCATCTTCAGCCCTTCAGGGATTTAGCAAAAAAACTAGGAGCTAGGCCAATAGCATCGCTACTAAAAATGTATAAGGCAAAATGTCTAGCGGTTGCCACATATGGAAGTGCGATATGGGGTAACTGCAACACACAAAGTATACAAATCACTGAAAATAAATTCCTTAGATCTGTACTTGCCGTCCCGCAGTCTTCTTCCACATATATTGTCCATACAGAACTGGGAGTAGGATACATCGCAGATATGATTAGAGTAGCCCCTGTTTTGGCATGGTTAAAGACCTGGCTGAATCAAGAAATTCCCCTTAATCACATTATTTTAAAAGACTGTTTGCAGTTGGATAGAGCAAAAAATATACCGTGGCTATCCTACATTAAAAACTGTTTTGTCAAGTTAGGGAGACTAGAACTTTTTTCTTCTCCAGAATTGATAACCGCCAAAGATATTGGATTTATTAAGGGGATGATGGGCGAGCTGCTAAGCTCAGAAAGGGAACGAGTTGAACTTGAGAAACCCTCGGTCCGGCTTAGCATCATTTTGAGTACTCACACAGGCCCCGAATCATATTTAACCACCGTAAACCAACCTTTTCATCGTTTCCTTTTAACCCGTTTTAGGTTTAATATGATCCACCTAACTCTTGGACATTTCCCAATGTGGTGTACCCCAGAAAATGCCAGCCCATGTAAATGTGATAATTTTTCGATTCAGGACACCACACACTTTTTGATGTTTTGTGATTATTACACAGCTCCAAGGAAGAAATATCTGATCCCTATCCTAAAGGAGGCAGGGTTTATTCAGGTTAAGCCTGCAATCCTGTTTTTACAGCTTTTACAGACCCCCAGGATTATGTATCATGTAGCTAGCTTCCTGGTGGGGGCTGTTAGGATCAAGAAAAGAAAGTTGTCCATTAATCAGACAAATATGGATTTATAATGGCTAAACTATTAATACTGCTTTTGGGAATTGCCTTTACTGGGGTTTGATGTATACAAATGTAATATGTAAGTGAAGTAAATAGATTGTTTTATTTGACTGACCTCTTTTTAAACATTTTTAATAATTGAGTTTGTCTTATGAAATAATGATGTATGAAATTGTATTGTATTGTTCCTATGTCTTTTTATGATATTTATTTATCGAAATAAAAGTACCTTGACTGACTGACTATGTGTGATGCACTGTTGAATCAACAACAAAATCTTTAAAACATTCTAACCCACGTTGCTGTTTCTGATACCTGTCGACACCGAAGAGTTTTGAGTAATGGATTCATGAAAACATATATATATTTATTTACCTAAAAAGTGTTATTTTTACTCAACACAGTGGTTCTTAGCAACCTCAGAAAGAGAAAACACTGAGTGTGCCCTGCAAAAATGTAATCTCTGAACTGCAAGTTTCACACAGATCCAGAAGTAGACCAATTAACCTAATCAGAAATTATATTGATAAATAACATAGAAAGGAAGATGAGAATACTCAGTAGTGTAACTGTTTTGTTATGGTCCCATTTTTAATCTACTTGTTCTAACTTTGCAGGTGTTTTATTTGCTTTGAAAGTTCTTACAACTCATTATCATCCAGGTGGGAACTCATATTTAATGGGATTAGCAATTCCTAACAGATATGCCTGCTGGGTGGAGCTGGTGTTAATCCACATGCTTTCTCCTGGGTAAGTGTTAATTTTAATCGCACATTTTCTGTTTATATTAAGGTATACTAGGGGTATTGTGCAAGAGATGTGTTGACACATTGGGAAACGGTTAACATTTTCATCTGATTAATCCTTTTGGTAGACTGAGAGGCAAAAGGGGGTCAACATTCAGTAAAACTATTTAAAATTCATGTTGCCCCCTTGCCCACACAATATGGACCAGAAATCAGTGGCTAAAATTAAGTGGGTTTATTACAAATTATTAATCAATATAATCTGTATGCAAATAAAAACTATGTTATAGAAATGCAAAATCACTAATGGCAAGCTTTAATAGGTCAAGGCACAATATCATAAGATATGCAATGAACACTGTCACAGCAAAATAGATACTGAGAAATAGAAATTGGTGTTCCTTACAAAAAACTCTGGTCCTCCTTCCTAAATGAATAGATTCTAAAGTAATTTAACCTAAGCCTTGAATCTAAACTACAAAAAAGTCATAAGAAAAGGTAAGCTGGGAATTTAGGAATGCAGAAAGGTGTCAGCATATTGAATACTGTAGAAGTCTTCTAAATTGAAAATAGGTGTCTATCTTATAGCTACACATTTGTCAGAATAAGAGGAAGCCGAGAGGTCTGTACCTCTCAAAGTCACAGGGGATCTGCTCTAACTTTTTACATTGTGAACACTAATTAAAACTGGAAACCTTAGCATACCTCTCTCCACCATCTCTAGGAACCAATTGTGTTAAATTCCACATTGTACGATGGCAATATCAGACTTTCCCAGCCCAAGGAACTAGGATAGCTACAGTTACCTTGAATGTCCCTTTGTTCCTGATACACGATGAATAAGAGGCTTCTTCAGCTGCTTAGCTCTTCACACCTCTGCCAAAATGTTCTCTCCCGAGCTTCACTATCACTAATACAACAATACTCTTTTCTCTAGCTATAAAACATTGAGAATGCATATGCAGAGGAGACAACATTCAAAACAAGCAAAATGCATTCCAAAATGAAGGCCTGGCCAAGTTAAGTTCAGTCAAGCATTTCAATGTGCATTTTGAATACATGATTATATGTGCACATATAACTTCCGAATAAATGCAACAAGCATAAATACAAAAGGTGAATAAATGAGTTCATGGCTACATATGCAGTGTACTTCCAAATAAATGCAGTGTAACTTGGAACATAAGTGTAAATGTAACTGAGAACTGTAAATCCCACTGTATAGGCTAACCTTTAGTATACACGCGTATGAATCTCTAGTTTCTACAGTGAATGCACTTCAGTATACATCTAAATGCTTCAGTTCACATTGATAAAGTTAAGACACACAGAGTATTTGGTGCTAAGTGTACGTATATATTGCACTATTGTGACATGTAAGGGTGGAACTTATGTTGCGCAGCTCCAATCCCTCCTCTGATGGCGAATCTAACCATCAAAATCAAGATATCTATCTTATCAGATAGACCAGTTAACCTCATGGGTTTCATAAATGTTCTTCTGGACTCCTCCAGATGTTTCATGTCATCATAGTATCTACACTGACTCTCCTCTAATTCTACATCCACTCTTTCTTTTCACCCCCTCCTCTTTGCTTGTACATTCTTATGCCGCTTAAAGATCTCAACCAGAGATATTTCACATAGAGCAATTATCACAAGGGGTTTCAAATTGGAATCCAATATTCCACTTCCTAGATTTCCAAATCCTCTGCCTACTGCAGCAAATCCATTTCCATTTGCTTCCCAAGCACCTGTAGCCTCTAACTTCTTCAAATCTTTCTTCAAATCAGTAATGTTCTTGATATATTTCTTCAAATCTGTACTCTTGTTAGGGCTGTAAGTACAGCATTGCTGAACCTTTAACATCCTGCAGACTCCACCCTCTTTTGCGAGGAGTATGTCTAAAGCAATGTGATTTTGTAAAACTATGGCTCTCATAGCTTCCATTTCAGTATCTACGACCAATAGGGCACCTGCTGTACTTAAGACAATTTATCTACTATGGTGGACAACTTTCTAATCTTGAGGTCATTCAAGATTACGCCTATAGGTGGAATCATTGTGCCAAAAATGTCTCCCACAATTTCTGCCCCACTGGCACCTTGTTTAGTTCTGGGTTTCGTTTCCCACACATTATCATCAAAATGTTTAACATGATAAATCTTTGGGAAAACTATACCGAAATAACATGTACCATACCATCCCTCAGGCAATTTTAAATATGCATGTTCCCCCCAAAGAAAATAAACTCCAGGAATAACAGGATCTCTTCCTCCCAGGAAAAGAAGGAAAATGTCTACATATGTAAAAGTATGATCACACTACTCTTACCCATGAATTTAGTTTTAAGCTCCGATTTATTGCTATGCACACATAACTTTCTTATGCTTATATAACGCAGGCGTACCTCCCAGTTCTAGGTGTTTACTCTTCTAATTTATTGCACATTCCTTTATATCTCTCATCCCAAACTGCATTCTGCCTTTCATTTATGGCTCTATTCCTGTCTTCTGTCTGATCCGAAACTTTCTTTTCAGCCTCAGACAAAGACCAAGTCAAATTGTGTGTATGAGCATAAGCAGTGGCCAAATCACTTGTTGGCCTAAAGATACTATGAACTGTCTCCAATATCTTAGCATGATAGTGTCTGTTCAGATGCTTAAACAAAGGACCTTCATCAAATGCCTTATCATAATCTACACCTAACACCATATGTAAGGGGAATTGGGTGATAGGTAATTCCCTCTGCATCTGATGCAGGTAACTGCGTCCAGACATAGCAGTCCCTTACATCCATGGCGTCAACATATTCATAAAGTAATTTAAAATAAGCATTTGATGCACAATATCCTTAAAATCCTGGGAAGGTTAACTATTGTTAGTAGGACTCATTGTGCTATGGGGGGTTTTAGATCTAGTCTCAGCTGAACTCGAGGACGAGGGCAAATATAACTCTACAAGCAACATAATTATTATTGCAACTACAGCTATTAACACACCTGCTATTATGTACCTACGTCTACTATGGTTATTAGTTTCCATTACTTTTCTCAAATCAGACTGTTGAGTAGAAAATATCTGCAGCAGAGTCTTCTCTGATTGTTTCCACCTGTGGAAATGGCAAAACAAAAGTTCAAACGATGTGCAATTAAACTATTTACAAAGTTTTCATGAGTCTTCCTTAGCCGTACTCTGTGTTCTTCTAAATGACACCTTTACGCTCCTTCAGCAGTCTTGGGCCTAGGTGATCTCCTTAATTCTTTCAGCAAAGCCTATTTAAATGTCTCTGATCAATTTACAATCCAAATTCAATGAGAGATCATGCCAATAAATTGAAGATCAGCCCCAGCAGTCAGTTCAAGGAGGCTCAGTTGTAATTGCACTGTTATCCTCAAAATCCCAGAACTCTCCCTCTTGGTCATTTGCAGCAAAGTATGTCCATTAAGGGGACGTGTACCTTCGAGAGGGTACTCTAGCTCTTTTTGATCTCCTGAGTACAAGCCCTTCACCTTCACTGTCGCTCAGGTCAGAATCCTCAGTATCCCCTGGAATGGTGTGTGACACCCTGTTAGAACTGGAATTCCTGATTGACTGAGGTATGTACCAAGGCCAGACAGGAATCGCCTCTCTAGTCTGGGTAAGCTAAGTACACACTAAAAGATTGTCTGTTCTAACCCTCTGGTAGCTTGGCACAGGCTTATCTAAAGAGGCAATGTGTACATTATTTTTGCAACACACACACAGAAACACAATGAATACACCACAAAAATACTCCACACAGGTTAAGAAAAATAGATTATTATATCACAAACAAAACAAGAGCAACATTAGAAAAATCCAATATGTAAAAGTTGAGATATTGAATTTTAAAAGAATAAATGCAGTGTAGCACTTAGAAGCAATTAGCGTTAAAAAAGGGTTATCTAGTCAAACTGGACCAAGGCAAAGGAATAGTTCGAGCCAGCCTCGATGGAGCACAGGCCGGCTACAGGACGCACACAGGCCCCAGTAAGCCAAGTATCTTTCCGGGTCGCAACAGCGAGATACGTCTTGAGATACGTCAATGCAGGTCCCGCAAGTTGAGGATGCGTCCATCTTCTCCATACAATGATGCAGATGTGTTGGTTTCGTAGACGGGTGTCGGAGTCGAAAGGCATTGAGTGATGCACCAGGTTTCTCTATGCAGTCAAGGGGATGAATTAACCTTTTGAAGCTGCATTGGTGGCGATACGCTATCCGATGTGTCGATCTCGGGAGGCAAAACGCTGGTTCCAATGCGATGTGCTGAGTTTACTCCTGCAACCGGGTTGATTTGCCAGTTCTGCTACACGCAGACAGGAGATGTGTCAAAGTCCTTGTTGCAAGTATATTGGCCACTTTCAGTGAGCCAGGAGTAGGGGCAGAGACTTTAATATCTCAAGCAACAGGAAGCAAGCCAACAAGACTTTGGAGCACACTTGGAGTGTAGGCAGAAGTCCAGCTCTCATTTAGCAAAGTTAGAGAGCAGCAGTCAGCAGGACAACAAGCAGAAAAGCATGCCTTCCAGATCAGCAGTCCAGTTGAAACCTTTAGGCAGTACAGCAGTTCTTCTGGACAGAGCTTCAGTTACAAGTCCAGTAAGGTCTAATTTTTGGAGGTCAGAGACCCAGTACTTATACACAAAAGTACATTTGATGTGAGGGTGATTTCAGAGCAGCTCCATGAAGTGCACAGGTCCTCCTTTCAACCCAGTGTTGTCTGCCAGGCTATCTATCCCCAAATCAGCCCTGTGTGTGGGGACAGGATACTACCTGTTCAATGAAGTGTTACCCCCTCCCTTCCATCCTGTCCAGGCATGGCCATCAGAATGCAGATGTATGTAGATCGTTACACAGACACAGCTATCCTTCCTGTGTTTGTGGCTGTCTAGAGAGAAGGCACAAAGTGTTGCTCTTACCCACCCCAGATGTGTATTGGAAACAGGCTGCAAGGCACACAGAGCAGTAAGTGCAGAGTAATGTCCACTTTCTAAAAGTGGCATTTATAAAACAGTAATGGTAAATCCAACTTTACCAGCAAGGAAGACTTATTGCCATTCCAAAGATATAAAACACGAAGTAGCTACTCCTTTTTGATATGGAAATACCACTTAAAAGTATATAAGGGCATTCCCAATGCTAACCAATGAGAGGAGTAGGCTTTGCAGTAGTGACCAACAAATGCAGCTGTTTGTCTCTACTAGGACATGCAAAACATAAAAGTACATGTCCTACCTTTTACTTACATAGTACCCTGCCCTTATTACTAACTAGGGCCTACATTAGGGTTGCCTTATATGTAGTAAAGGATGAGTTTAAGGCTTAGAAAGTGGTTTTAAATGCCAAGTCGAAGTGGCAGTAAACTGCACACACAGGAACTACAATGGCAGTCCTGAGACAGGTTCGAAAGGCTACTTCTGTGGGTGGCACTATCAGTGCTGCAAGCACACTAGTAACAATTAACTTTCAGGCCCTGGGTATACTGTATACTACTTTACAAGGGACTTATCAGTGAATTAAATATGTTATGTTATGTTATGTTATTAATTTTTGTATAGCGCACAGATGCCGCAGCGAAGTGGCGTCCTGGCGCTGAGAAGATGGTAAAACATAACGGCGAGAGAATACTAGTCATAGATGAGCTGAAGGACCTAAATCGTGGCAAACAGGAAGGTTTTCAGACATTTCCTGAAAGGAAAAAGGTTAGTAATGGAACGGAGCAAAAGGGGGAGGGTGTTCCAAAGTGAGGCGGCTAGCACCGAAAAAGAGCGTCCACCCATTCTAGCTCTTTTGAAACGGGGAACAATTGCCAGATTTGATCCCGCAGAGCGAAGCGCTCTGTTCGGGAGATAAGGGGATATAGTCTGGGCAAGGATAGAAGGAGTGGACAACTTTAGAATTTTAAAAGTAAGGCAAAGTGCCTTAAATTTAATCCTCTGTTCCACCGGGAGCCAGTGCAAATTTTGGATGGTTTGGCGGGCAGAACAAAAATGTGGCAGGCCAACCAGCATCCTGGCCGCCGCGTTTTGGGTGCGCTGAAGGCGGAGAAGCTCCGCTTTATTAAGTCCCAGTAGAAGCGAACTAGCATAGTCCAATCTACTTAGGACCATAGCCTGAACTATGATTTGCCTGGTGGTAGGGTCAAAAAATTTAAAGATTGGTCTGAGACACTGTAGAGTGCCAAAACAGATCCCGGCCAGTCTTTTAGTGTAGGGAATGTAGGACAACTTATTGTCGAACCACACCCCAAGATTCCTGACCTCGTCAGCAGGCACCGGAGCAGGGCCAAGCTCCGGGGGCCACCACTGGTTGCCCCAGAGGTCGGTGTTTTTTCCGAAGATTAAAACCTCGGTTTTTGAGGCATTCAGCTGCAACTTGTTGTCCGACATCCATCCCATAACTCCTCGTAGAGCGACCTGAAAGGCAGCGGCGTCCATTGCGGACTCACCATTAAGTGCCACCGCCAGCTGAGTGTCATCGGCATAGGACACCATGGTGAGACCGTACCTCTGGGCTACCTCGGCCAGGGGTTGGACGTATAGATTAAACAAGGTTGGGCTGAGAGCCGACCCCTGAGGAACACCTTGCAAAATAGAACGGGGGGCGGAGCCAAAAGGCGGTGTGGACACCTGAAAGGATCGGTCTGTAAGAAAAGACCGAAACCAATCGAGAGCGATCTGGCCGACCCCAGCTTCCGAAAGTCGTTGGAGAAGGACGGAGTGGGAGACGGTATCAAAGGCAGCGCTGAGGTCTAACAGGATCAGCGCTACCGTTTGATCTCTGTCAAGCAGCTTTCTGATTTGTTCCACTACCGCAAGGAGAGCGGTCTCAGTGCTGTGGTGCGCTCGAAACCCATTTTGAGAGGGGTCGAGGATGTTAGCTTCCAACAAATGGGAAGACAGAACGCAGTTGGCATGAGATTCCGCTAGTTTGGAAATCCAGGGGAGGAGGGAGATGGGACGGTAACTCTCGGGAAGAGAGGGGTCCAGGGAGGGTTTTTTCAAGATGGGCACAACGGTTGCTTGTTTCCATTTGACTGGAACACTTCCTGTTTCAAAGGATAAATTAATAAGATCAAGGATCGCCGGATAACAGCACTCTTCGAGCTCTTGGAATTGTGTAGGGCGCAAAGGGTCCGTAGGGGAACCTGATCTAACTTTCCTAGTTAATTTTTTAAACTCCTCTGGATTAGGACCACGAATAGAAAGAAGTTGTGGGGTGGTGTTAAGCTTAATACTAGAAGGACATTGCGCCCGAGATTCTTGGGGAAAGGATCTATAGATTGCCTCTACTTTTTCTACAAAAAAAGTGGCTATTTTTTCGCATTGAGTCAGTGTAGCTTTAACAGGAGTAGCAGTCTGTTTGCTAGTTAGCTCCTTACAGATTTGAAAAATGATCTTAGTCGGATTTGGGCTATTATTAATTTCCATCGCATAATAGGTGGCTCTGGCCTTACAGATAGCCTGATGGTAGTGCCTCGTACAAGATCTGTAAGCTTTTTTGAGCTCAACGTCATACCTTTTGCGCCAGGCACGCTCCGCTTTTTTACAGGCGGATTTAAGAATTCTGCCGGTCATGTATACACCAACTACACACATGTTTAGAGAAGAAGCACATGCACTTTAGCACAAGTCAGCAATGGTAAAGTGCTCAGAATCGTAAAGTCAACAGAAAGATTCAGCAAAACGTGGAGGCAAAAAACAAAAAATTTCGGGGAAGACCACCCCAAGGTTGACAGGTCTAACACACACGTTCCACAGGGAAACCTGCTTTCCCTCTCTCTTGCCTTCTTGGCAATGTTCTCCAGCTCCCACTCATGTTACCACAGCCCTAGGCCCTTCGTCAGGGTCTGAATCTGCCTCAGTCAACACCACAGGGTGAGTCTCTCGCGTCTCAGCTTCAACTGTTGACTCATCAGACCGAAGATGTGCTGTTTCAGACTCTCATTGGTCCCCTACAGCTTGTCTAACCTGCTTCCGATTTCTCTTGGTAACAACTGGCACTTCTGGGAGAGGTGGTGTCACATCAAGGAGACACTCGACTCTGCAAGTATGAGCAGCATGAATCCAGTTGGGGAGACCTCCACACTTCACATCAGGGGCTGCCACCTGGATAACCTGGTTTGGGCCATGCCAATGAGGTTACAGGCATGTTTTCCGAATGTGTCTCTTCACTAGAACCCAGTTACCAGAACTGAGGTAATGGTACTGCTATTGATGGTCCGATGACAGATCCAACCTAGTGAGACAAAGAACGCACCACATCTGCCAGTCCTTTACAGCAATCAAGAATCATGTCATCTATAATGTTCACAAGTGCATTTGCAGGACCAGCTAGCAATCTCATCTCTCTGCCGATGATTAATTTGTGAGGGACAATCCTGTCCTCTGATTGGGTACACTGCAAAGACTCATCAACACAAGGGGCAAAGCATCAGGCCTTTTCAAAGACGCAGAAGCACACACTTTTGCTTCTCTGGATTCAGTGTGCCATTCACCTGTTACCCTATTCCTGACGCCTCAGCTGTCTTTGCTCCACTTGTAATACTGCACTTGACATTTTTATGATCTCATTACTGAAATGAGTTCCTTGGTCTGATTCCAGAGAAGTTGAAAAAACGAATCTCGGTATGAGCTTCCTCGACAACAATTTAGCTACTGTGATTCTGTCATTTCTTCTGGTCAAATAGGCTTCAACCCAGCCTGGGAAGATACACACTATCATCAGGATGTATCTCGACCAATTGCACATAGGCATTTTGATAAACGTCCACCTCTATCCTGTTCAATGGACCTCCTGATCTTCCTACATGGCTCACAGTTACTGCAGTTCTCTTCCCTACATTCGTTTGTTGACACACAACATATCTGTGACAGTCATTCAGGGATCATTCTGAGTCTGGGGTTAAACCATGTGTACTGGAACAAACAAATCATAGCATCCTTACCTACATGAGATGGACCATTATAACGTCTAGCCATTTCGAGCAACAGACTATCTGGCAACACTGGTCTTCCATTTCCTGAAACCCAAATATCATCATATATTTTAACACAACCTGCTCTGACCCAATTCTGCTGTTCTACCTCTGACACTTCTTCATATAACCTTTTAACCTCCTCCCATATACCAGCTGTGGTTAACCAAAGATTGTGATTAGTCTCATCTTAACCATTCGTTTGAATATTCACCATTGAACATACAAGACACCATCAGCACAGTATTGTGTAACTTCATCAACGTATCTGTTACTGGCTGTCATATAATCATCTCCACTGCAGTGTGCAGAACATTTCACAACCGCAATCTGGGTAGGCAACTGTAATTCTTCAAGCAGTCTTCCTACATCCTCACCATTCCGTATAGGGGAACCTGAAGAAGTCATAAATCCCCTTTGTGACAATAACCATCATACGGACAATCAGTGAAAATTATCACTTTAAGCTGTGCAGAAACACAGCACACCCTAGTAAGAGTGATCAATTCTGCCACTTGTGTAGATGTTACTCCTAGAAGCCAGGAGGCTTTAATTACGCCTGAGACTGTACAAACTGTGCAGGCAGCTCTCAAATTTCCCTCATGTTCTCGTAGGTAGGACCCATCAACAAACAGTACAAAATTGGACTCCGGCAGTGTTCTTGACTTGGCACATAGTTCAGTGACATCGAGACAGTCATTCTCTACTTCCCCCTCATCACCCTTGATTGATTGATGTGAAACTTGTATAGCGTGGCTGTCGCCCTACGGGCATCCTGGCGCTTTTGACTGAAGATCGGCGTCAGAAGGTGACAAAGGAGGATCATGGAATCTGCCTAGATTAGGCTTTAGGATATAGCCAGGTCTTAAGTCCCTTGCGAAATTCAAGTAGGGATTTACAATGTCTCAAGTTCGCAGGGAGCTTGTTCCACATGCCAGACGCTACTATGCTGAAGGCTCTTCCGCCTACCCTAGTGCGCTTGAATCTCGGAACCACCAGTAGACCAGCTGTGGAAGAGCGAAGTTGCCTGCTAGGTAAGTGGCGAGCAAACTTATCCTGTAAGGGGACAGGGCCCAGTCCATGTACTGCTCTAAAAGTCATGCAGAGGGACTTAAAGAAGACCCTTTCCCTCACAGAAAGCCAGTGTAGATCCCTCAGTGCTCCGGTGGCCGAGGCACAGCGCCGCCTATCAAGCTTTAATTTGGCTGCGGCTGACTGAATCCTCTGCAATCCTTGGAGGATATACTGCGGGTCTCCCAAATATAGGGAATTGCAATAGTCAAGCCTGCTTAATACCGTGTTACGTACCACTGTAGCTCGTGACTCCCTAGGGAGCAGAGGTAGAATACTCCGAAGCAGCCGCAACAGGGCAAAGCAGACGTTGGCGGTCATGCTGGCCTGGGATGCCATCTGGAGGTCGTCGTCGATAATCACCCCAAGATTGCAAACCTTCCTGACCGGTGTAATCGGTCCTTCCTCAGGTGTGAGACAGAATTCGGAAGGGAGGTGTTTAAGGATCCTAAATGGTGAGCAGAAGACCACCTCAGTTTTACCGCTATTAAACTGGAGAGAGTTCCTTCTTAGCCAGTCCGAAGTCTGGAGCATGCATTGATGGAAACGGTCCATGGAAAGTGCGTCATCCCCTTCTAGAGAGAAGGCCAGCTGCGTATCGTCAGCGTAGTTCACCAAGCAGACGCCGAAAGATTTAATTAACGGAAACAGGGGTCGCAGGTAGATGTTGAAAAGAATAGGGCTTATTGCGGATCCCTGCGGCACCCCGTACGCAACTGGGGACCTGCAAGAGGAGAAGGGTGCCATGGTGACTACCTGCTGCCTACCTTCTAGGTAGGATTGAAACCACTGCAGCACTTTGCCTTTTACTCCTATTTGCCTCAACCTCTCTAACAGGACTGGGTGGCTCACCGTATCAAAAGCTGCCGACATATCGAGAAGCACTAAAATCATGGCATTCCCGTTGTCGGCTCGCAAACGAAGGTGGTCCAGCATGGTAGTTAGAGCTGTTTCGGTTCCGTGGCCAGGACGGAATCCGAACTGGTCCCTATCAAGCAAAAGGTTCTCCTCCAGAAACTGGGACAGAGTCTTGCTTACAGATTTCTCAAGTATTTTCACCGGGTAAGGCAAAAGAGAGATGGGCCTGAAGTTAGCTGGCACCAGAGGGTCCAGATTCGTTTTTTTTATCAGAGGGGTAACAACTGCTAATTTCCAGCAGTCTGGGACAGATCCCGCCGTCAGGGACTGGTTGCAGATCATCCTTAACCAAGGGAAGGTGTTACGACCATAGCGCTTCCATATTCTATGGGGGAGAGGGTCTAGGGGAGAGCCAGACGACACACTTTCTGTCAGATTATCAAAAGCTTCATGGGAAAGTGGCTGAAAGCTGTCCAAAGCAGCGGTCAGTTGTGGATCTCCGTCAATCGGGCTAATTGTTTCCTCAGGACCCTCCTGGGTACTGACCTGCAAATTGTTTACAATGTTAGAAATTTTCTCCTGGAAAAAGGAGGCGATTTCACTACATAGAGTTTGCGAGGGGGCTAGTCTATTGCTCAAACAATCCGGGTTAGAAAGGTCACGAACAATCTTAAAAAGAGCTTTGGACCCATTGGGAGCCTGTGTGATGGAGTTGGCATAGAAATCTACCTTGGATCTCAGGATGAGGGTTTTATATTGCAGTTGTATTTGTCTTAGCTCTTCTTTATCTTCCTCAGAGTAGTTTCTTCTCCATTTCCTCTCCGCTTGTCTGCGAGAGAGTCTAAGTTGGTGCAGCTTCTCGTTATACCAAGGCGCTGATCTTTTACTGGCCTTCTTTAATGGCTTTATGGGAATAATGCGGTCCAATTGCTTAGTTATGTGTACCGTGAAAGATCTATAGTTTTCCTCCACGGACTTATTAGGGGAAAAAAGACTGGCATCGAAAGATGTAGTTGGAGGGTCAGCTTTTGCCAGTTTGCCCCATTCTCTGTCCATCCTGTAAAGGCTCTGCTGACTGGGCAGATTCTTCTGGCAAGGCATCGCCATACTCAGGTGGATGAGAAAGTGATCGGTCCAATTCAGGGGCAATATATTAAATACTTCTGTTGTAGCTGGATTGGCGAAAACCAGGTCCAAAATATGTCCCTTCTGATGGGTGGGGCTGGCCACCAATTGATGGAGGTTCAAGTTGGAACAGGTGTACAGGAGGTCTCTCAGTTGACTGCAGAGGCCTCCATCCTCACTGAGGTTGAAATCACCTAATACAGCCATGTTGGTGTGAGTAAGTTTTAAATTGGTGATAGTGTCTGCAAGAAGGTGGAATTGTGTGGTCGCGCCCGGTGGCCTGTAACAGAGCATCCCTGTGAGTAGGTTCCCACTAGGAGATTGAAGTGAAAAGCCCATAATTTCTATCCCGCCAACCTCATCAATCTGATATGGTCTGAAATCCAGGGTATCCCTGAAAATCAGGCCCACTCCTCCCCCTCTGCCCGAGCTACGAGGCTTATGAAGGATTTTAAATCCACTAGGACAAGCCCCACTCAGACTAACAGTGGACTCAGTGGTGGCCCATGTTTCTGTTATGAAAAGAGCGTCTAAATCCATATCTTCCAGGAGGCTGAATACTTCAGAGGAATGCTTAACAAGCGAGCGGCTATTTATTAGGCCGCAAGAAAGGCTAGCGCTTACTGGCGTATGACCCTTTGATGGATTTAGCTGTAATAGTTGTGCTCTGCTGTATGTCACTCGTTCTGGCTGGCAATTTGACCGAGCAGCATTGCTGGCGCTGGGGGCGACCGGGGCGCGGACGGGCGCAGACGGGCTTGCCTCTGGCGCGCCTCCGGCGCGCCATCAGCGCGCCCGCTGCGCGCTTGCATTGGGCGTCTTAAATAGGTGACCGCTGAAATCCCCAACCGCTAGTGCGCCTTCTAAAGAAGGCGGCTAGTAGTGGCACCAAAGCCGGTTTACACACCCAAGATGGCGGTGCCGGGAGGAACGGGGGTCGTCACGCTAAAGCAGCGTGTGTACAATATTTTTACAGTGCGGGTAAGTGAGGCAGGACGGTGTGTATCGCGGAATATAGGAATATAGGAACACTTACAATGTTTAAAATCAATTTAACAGGCAAGAGTGGAACAGAAATGGAGCAGCACCACACGGAGCCCTACGTTTAAAACAATATTTACTGCACACAATCACTCGTTCTGTCACTCAATGCAATCTTCAGTCATTAGGCTGCGCGCTTGCATTGGGCGTCTTAAATAGGTGACCGCTGAAATCCCCAACCGCTAGAGCGCCTTCTAAAGATGGCGGCTAGTAGTGGCACCAAAGCCAGTTTACACACCCAAGATGGCGGTGCCGGGAGGAACGGAGGTCGTCACGCTAAAGCAGCGTGTGTACAATATTTTTACAGTGCGGGTAAGTGAAGCAGGACGGTGTGTATCGCGGAATATAGGAATATAGGAACACTTACAATGTTTAAAATCAATTTAACAGGCAAGAGTGGAACAGAAATGGAGCAGCACCACACGGAGCCCTACGTTTAAAACAATATTTACTGCACACAATCACTCGTTCTGTCACTCAATGCAATCCTACCTAAAATACATGAAAGCTTGACAAATCCACCAGGACATCTTATAGTCAGCTCGGTTGATTAACTTTTGGAGAACACCACAAGTTACATTAACCCTTTTTAGCACCATATGTGGCAGCCATATCATCCTATTTACGGGACTCCATGGACTTTTTAAATAAAATCCAAAACATACCTTTGTTGGACTCGTGCTTATTGGCTACAATTGATGTAATTTCATTATATACTTCTATTAAACATTGGCATGGAATAAAAGCAGTCAAAACATTTCTAGGTATTCGATTAATCATTTGTAGCACTCAAATTTGCTGATTGACATGTTGAATTTCTTTCTGACTCATGACATCTTTATGTTCAATGGAAATTATTATTTACAGCAACAGGGCATAGCCTTGATGACCTCTTTTGCTCCAACATGCACAAATCTGCTAATGGGCTACTGTGAATCTGAAGTTATTTGGACAGAGAGCAATCAAGCAACATTGGAAAAAGTAAAGCTATGGACTACAATTATTGATGATCTTTTTATAAGATGGGAGGGGGACAGTAGAGATTTGGACCTTTTTATGTTATCCCTAAATAAAAATGATCTTAACCTAGCTATTACTCATACCTTGAGCTCTGAACAGATCACGTTTTTAGACTTTGAGGTCCACATAAAAGATATGTGTATCTGTACAAGAATACACAGGAAGAAAACATCATGTAATAGTATTCTCCATGGAAACAGTGGACATCAGAAATATCTGAGATGGAGTATCCCCTACGGGGAAATGCTAAGAGCAAGAAGGAATTGCTCAGAGGATAAGGATGTTAAAACTGAAATGAAAAATAGATTTCTAGGTAGGGGATATCCACTGGCAGTAATACAAGAAGCCATGGAAAAATCACAGAAGCAACCTCTAATTCTACATCCACTCTTTCTTTTCACCCCTTCCTCTTTGCTTGTATATTCTTATGCCGCTTAAAGATCTCAACCAGAGATATTTCACATAGAGCAATTATCACAAGGGGTTTCAAATTGGAATCCAATATTCCACTTCCTAGATTTCCAAATCCTCTGCCTACTGCAGCAAATCCATTTCCATTTGCTTCCCAAGCACCTGTAGCCTCTAACTTCTTCAAATCTTTCTTCAAATCAGTAATGTTCTTGATATATTTCTTCAAATCTGTACTCTTGTTAGGGCTGTAAGTACAGCATTGCTGAACCTTTAACATCCTGCAGACTCCACCCTCTTTTGCGAGGAGTATGTCTAAAGCAATGTGATTTTGTAAAACTATGGCTCTCATAGCTTCCATTTCAGTATCTACGACCAATAGGGCACCTGCTGTACTTAAGACAATTTATCTACTATGGTTGACAACTTTCTAATCTTGAGGTCATTCAAGATTACGCCTATAGGTGGAATCATTGTGCCAAAAATGTCTCCCACAATTTCTGCCCCACTGGCACCTTGTTTAGTTCTGGGTTTCGTTTCCCACACATTATCATCAAAATGTTTAACATGATAAATCTTTGGGAAAACTATACCGAAATAACATGTACCATACCATCCCTTAGGCAATTTTAAATATGCATGTTCCCCCCAAAGAAAATAAACTCCAGGAATAACAGGATCTCTTCCTCCCAGGAAAAGAAGGAAAATGTCTACATATGTAAAAGTATGATCACACTCACTCTTACCCATGAATTTAGTTTTAAGCTCCGATTTATTGCTATGCACACATACCTTTCTTATGCTTATGTAACGCAGGCGTACCTCCCAGTTCTAGGTGTTTACTCTTCTAATTTATCGCACATTCCTTTATATCTCTCATCCCAAAATGCATTCTGCCTTTCATTTATGGCTCTATTCCTGTCTTCTGTCTTATCCGAAACTTTCTTTTCAGCCTCAGACAAAGACCAAGTCAAATTGTGTGTATGAGCATAAGCAGTGGCCAAATCACTTGTTGGCCTAAAGATACTATGAACTGTCTCCAATATCTTAGCATGATAGTGTCTGTTCAGATGCTTAAACAAAGGACCTTCATCAAATGCCTTATCATAATCTACACCTAACACCATATGTAAGGGGAATTGGGTGATAGGTAATTCCCTCTGCATCTGATGCAGGTAACTGCGTGCAGACATAGCAGTCCCTTGCATCCATGGCGTCAACATATTCATAAAGTAATTTAAAAGAAGCATTTGATGCACAATCTCCTTAAAATCCTGGGAATGTTAACTATTGTTAGTAGGACTCATTGTGCTATGGGGGGTTCTAGATCTAGTCTCAGCTGAACTCGAGGACGAGGGCAAATACAACTCTACAAGCAACATAATTATTAATGCAACTACAGCTATTAACACACCTGCTATTATGTACCTACGTCTACTATAGTTATTAGTTTCCATTACTTTTCTCAAATCAGACCGTTGAGTAGAAAATATCTGCAGCAGAGTCTTCTCTGATTGTTTCCACCTGTGGAAATGGCAAAACAAAAGTTCAAATGATGTGCAATTAAACTATTTACAAAGTTTTCATGAGTCTTCCTTAGCCGTACTCTGTGTTCTTCTAAATGACACCTTTACGCTCCTTCAGCAGTCTTGGGCCTAGGTGATCTCCTTAATTCTTTCAGCAAAGTCTATTTAAATGTCTCTGATCAATTTACAATCCAAATTCAATGAGAGATCATGCCAATAAATTGAAGATCAGCCCCAGCAGTCAGTTCAAGGAGGCTCAGTTGTAATTGCACTGTTATCCTCAAAATCCCAGAACTCTCCCTCTTGGTCATTTGCAGCAAAGTATGTCCATTAAGGGGACGTGTACCTTCGAGAGGGTACTCTAGCTCTTTTTGATCTCCTGAGTACAAGCCCTTCACCTTCACTGTCGCTCATGTCAGAGTCCTCAGTATCCCCTGGAATGGTGTGTGACACCCTGTTAGAACTGGAATTCCTGATTGGCTGAGGTATGCACCAAGGCCAGGCAGGAATCGCCTCTCTAGTCTGGGTAAGCTAAGTACACACTAAAAGATAGTCTGTTCTAATCCCCTGGTAGCTTGGCACAGGCTTATCTAAAGAGGCAATGTGTAAATTATTTTTGCAACACACACACACACAGCAACACAATGAATACACCACAAAGATACTCCACACAGGTTAAGAAAAATAGATTATTATATCACAAACAAAACAAGAGCAACATTAGAAAAATCCAATATATAAAAGTTGAGATATTTAATTTTAAAAGAATAAATGCAGTGTAGCACTTAGAAGCAATTAGCGTTAAAAAAGGTTATCTAGTCATACTGGACCAAGGCAAAGGAATAGTTCGAGCCAGCCTCGATGGAGCACAGGCCGGCTACAGGATGCACACAGGCCCCAGTAAGCCAAGTATCTTTCCGGGTCGCAACAGCGAGATACGTCTTGAGATACGTCAATGCAGGTCCCGCAAGTCGAGGATGCGTCCATCTTCTCCATACAATGATGCAGATGTGTCGGTTTCGTAGACGGATGTCGGAGTCGAAAGGCATTGAGTGATGCACCAGGTTTCTCCATGCAGTCAAGGGGATGAATTAATCTTTTGACGCTGCATTGGCGGCGATACGCTATCCGATGTGTCGATCTCGGGAGGCAAAACGCTGGTTCCAATGCGATGTGCTGAGTTTACTCCTGCAAATGGGTTGATTTGCCAGTTCTGCTACACGCAGACAGGAGATGTGTTAAAGTCCTTGTTGCAAGTATATGGGCCACATTCAGTGAGCCAGGAGTAGGGGCAGAGACTTTGATATCCCAGAATCTCAAGCAACAGGAGGCAAGCCAACAAGCCTTTCGAGCACACTTGGAGTGTAGGCAGAAGTCCAGCTCTCATTTAGCAAAGTCAGAGAGCAGCAGTCAGCAGGACAACAAGCAGAAAAGCATGCCTTCCAGATCAGCAGTGCAGTTGAAACTTTTAGGCAGTACAGCAGTTCTTCTGGACAGAGCTTCAGTTACAAGTCCAGTAAGGTCTAATTTTTGGAGGTCAGAGACCCAGTACTTATACACAAAAGTACCTTTGATGTGAGGGTGACTTCAGAGCAGCTCCATGAAGTGCACAGGTCCTCCTTTCAACCCAGTGTTGTCTGCCAGGCTATCTATCCCCAAATCAGCCCTGTGTGTGGGGACAGGATACTACCTGTTCAATGAAGTGTTACCCCCTCCCTTCCATCCTGTCCAGGCATGGCCATCAGAATGCAGATGTATGTAGATCGTTACACAGACACAGCTATCCTTCCTGTGTTTGTGGCTGTCTAGAGAGAAGGCACAAAGTGTTGCTCTTACCCACCCCAGATGTGTATTGGAAACAGGCTGCAAGGCACACAGAGCAGTAAGTGCAGAGAAATGTCCACTTTCTAAAAGTGGCATTTATAAAACAGTAATGGTAAATCCAACTTTACCAACAAGGAAGACTTATTGCCATTCCAAAGATATAAAACACGAAGTAGCTACTCCTTTCTGATATGGAATTACCACTTAAAAGTATATAAGGGCATTCCCAATGCTAACCAATGAGAGGAGTATGCTTTGCAGTAGTGACCAACAAATGCAGCTGTTTGTCTCTACTAGGACATGCAAAACATAAAAGTACATGTCCTACCTTTTACTTACATAGCACCCTGCCCTTATTACTAACTAGGGCCTACATTAGGGCTGCCTTATATGTAGTAAAGGATGAGTTTAAGGCTTAGAAAGTGTTTTTAAATGCCAAGTCAAAGTGGCAGTAAACTGCACACACAGGAACTACAATGGCAGTCCTGAGACAGGTTCGAAAGGCTACTTCTATGGGTGGCACTATCAGTGCTGCAAGCACACTAGTAACAATTAACTTTCAGGCCCTGGGTATACTGTATACTACTTTACAAGGGACTTATCAGTGAATTAAATATGCCAGTCATGTATACACCAACTACACACATGTTTAGAGAAGAAGCACATGCACTTTAGCACAAGTCAGCAATGGTAAAGTGCTCAGAATCTTAAAGTCAACAGAAAGATTCAGAAAAACGTGGAGGCAAAAAACAAACAATTGGGGGGAAGACCACCCCAAGGTTGACAGGTCTAACACACACGTTCCACAGGTAAACTTGCTTTCCCTCTCTCTTGCCTTCTTGGCAATGTTCTCCAGCTCCCACTCATGTTACCACAGCCCTAGGCCCTTCGTCAGGGTCTGAATCTGCCTCAGTCAACACCACAGGGTGAGTCTCTGGCGTCTCAGCTTCAACTGTTGACTCATCAGACCGAAGATGTGCTGTTTCAGGCTCTCATTTGTCCCCTACAGCTTGTCTAACCTGCTTCTGACTTCTCTTGGTTACAACTGGCACTTCTGGGAGAGGTGGTGTCACATCATCAAGGAGACACTCGACTCTGCAAGTATGAGCAGCATGAATCCAGTTGGGGAGACCTCCACACTTCACATCAGGGCCTGCCACCAGGATAACCTGGTATGGGCCATGCCAATAAGGTTACAGGCAGGTTTTCCTAACGTGTCTCTTCACTAGAACCCAGTTACCAGAACTGAGGTAATGGTACTGCTACTGATGGTCCGATGACAGATCCAACCTAGTGAGACAAAGAACGCACCACATCTGCCAGTCCTTTGCAGCAATCAAGAATCATGTCATCTATAATGTTCATAAGTGCATTTGCAGGACCAGCTAGCAATCTCATCTCTCTGCCGATGATTAATTTGTGAGGGACAATCCTGTCCTCTGATTGGGTACACTGCAAAGACTCATCATCACAAGGGGCAAAGCATCAGGCCTTTTCAAAGACGCAGAAGCACACACTTTTGCTTCTCTGGATTCAGTGTGCCATTCACCTGTTACCCTATTCCTGACGCCGCAGCTGTCTTTGCTCCACTTGTAATGCTGCACTTGACATTTTTAGGATCTCATTACTGAAATGAGTTCCTTGGTCTGATTCCAGAGAAGCTGAAAAAATGAATCTCGGTATGAGCTTCCTCGACAACAATTTAGCTACTGTGATTCTGTCATTTCTTCTGGTCAAATAGGCTTCAACCCAGCCTGGGAAGATACACACTATCATCAGGATGTATCTCGACCAATTGCACACAGGCATTTTGATAAACGTCCACCTCTAGCCTGTTCAATGGACCTCCTGATCTTCCTACATGGCTCACAGTTACTGCAGTTCTCTTCCCTACATTCATTTGTTGACACACAACATATCTGTGACAGTCCTTCAGGGATCATTCTGAGTCTGGGGTTAAACCATGTGTACTGGAACAAACAAATCATAGCATCCTTACCTACATGAGATGGACCATTATAACGTCTAGCCATTTCGAGCAACAGACTATCTGGCAACACTGGTCTTCCATTTCCTGAAACCCAAATATCATCATATTTTTTAACACAACCTGCTCTGACCCAATTCTGCTGTTCTACCTCTGACACTTCTTCATATAACCTTTTAACCTCCTCCCATATACCAGCTGTGGTTAACCAAAGATTGTGATTAGTCTCATCTTAACCATTCGTTCGAATATTCACCATTGAACATACAAGACACCATCAGCACAGTATTGTGTAACTTCATCAACGTATCTGTTACTGGCTGTCATATAATCATCTCCACTGCAGTGTGCAGAACATTTCACAACCGCAATCTGGGTAGGCAACTGTAATTCTTCAAGCAGTCTTCCTACATCCTCACCATTCCGTATAGGGGAACCTGAAGAAGTCATAAATCCCCTTTGTGACAATAACCATCATACTGACAATCAGTGAAAATTATCACTTTAAGCTGTGCAGAAACACAGCACACCCTAGTAAGAGTGATCAATTCTGCCACTTGTGTAGATGTTACTCCTAGAAGCCAGGAGGCTTTAATTACGCCTGAGACTGTACAAACTGTGCAGGCAGCTCTCAAATTTCCCTCATGTTCTCGTATGTAGGACCCATCACCAAACAGTACAAAATTGGACTCCGGCAGTGTTCTTGACTTGGCACATAGTTCAGTGACATCGAGACAGTCATTCTCTACTTCCCCCTCATCACCCTTGACTTCAGGTAGGGGTAAAAGTGTAGCAGGGTTCAAGGTAGCACATCTTTTCAAATTCACATTTTCCACTGGCAGTATGAACTGCTCTCATCTGCACAAATACATTAAGAGGATGACCCATCACAATACTTCCACATATTTCTATGCTGTCACCTGCCTCTTCCACGGCTTTAAGGCTTCCAGGCAGCACTGCAGCTACAGGATCAAGGGTAGCAGAAAAATAGGCCACAGGCTCTTGATCATTTCCATGTAAATGTGTAAACACTAAGAGAGCTCAGCCCTCCTTCACACTGCAAAAAAAGAGCAAATGATTTATTGTAGTCAGGCATTCCCAGCACCGGGGCACGACAAAGACTTTCAGTTCAATAAAACAGTTGTTATCCCAGGGTACCTCATCAGACAAATCCTTGTGTATCAGCCTGTGTAAAGTTTTGGCCACTAGGGAATCGTTGGGAATCTACTGCTGACAGTAGCCCACGATTCCCAAAAACATCCTGACTTCCTTCTGAGTAGTTGGTGGATTCATTTTCAGAATTACAGAGATTCTTTCTTGTGACACCTTTCTCGTTCCCTTCTCAATGTGATGTCCAAGATACAGGCTTCTTTCTGTCAATTCTGTAACTTACTCTGGACATTTTATGTCCGGGCTCAGCTTGGTGGTTCAACAGAGCCATAGTATCTTGTTTGCAAGCTTCCTGCTTATCTGACACAACCAGTAGGAGCAAAATCAAAGCCTCAAGATCCTTTTTGAGGATCAACTTAAAAATTGGGGGGCTTGCTGAATACCCCTGTGGGACTCGGCACCATGCCAAAGCACAGTTCTGGAACCAAAATGCAAAACGTAACTGGATGTCCTCATGCAAGGGTGTAGAGAGAAATTCCTGACATAAGTTAATGACAGTGACCCACTCAGCCTCACATGGAATTTGAAATAAAATCACAGCAGGATCTGGTAACACGGAACAACTAGGGTATTTATGTCTCTCAGGTCCTGGGATATGCGGTATTACTGCTAGGCTGATGTAAGCCCATAATGGGTAAAGTACATGGACTGCTCATTATCTCCTTCAAAATACCTTATATCATTAGGTCAATAACTGAAGTAATCCTAGCAATTATTCCAGGAGTCAAATTATACTGCGGGGTTCTTGGGTACTCAACATTGAGTTTTACAATAATGCGGACAAATTCAACTCTTTGATGAGACCTGTATCCTTTACTAAAAAGTCCCAGACTTCTAGCTTCACAGTATCTTTAAGATCCGGTGGTAAATCATCATTTTTCCACAACGGGTACAATCTAATATCTGGGCCTTGTCTTGCCAATTTGAAGGCAGCATCCTCACAGTGGGTCTGCAACTCTACACCTTTTGGGGTACAGTAAGTGGTGCAGTTCAATTTGCATAAAAAATCACGTCATAATAGATTTACAGGATTCGAATCACACACCACAAACTGGTGATTCTCCTCAAAGGACCGTATTTTAACATGTACTTCTTCTGTCACTGACTTGTCATTTGCTTGTTTGTAACTCCTACAATTTTTATTATTTTTCCTGAGAGGGGCAGGTTTGGAACTTCCACTTTTCTAACTATAGAGCGGGTAGCACCAATATCAATCAGGAATGATAAGAGCTGGCCATTCACCTCATGTTCTACGAATGGACCGCACTGGTCTACCAGGAGGACTGCCCCAAGTATGAAATCTTCCTCCACCTCAGGCACCGTCATTGTGACAGGTCAGGACCATAATCCTCAAATGCTACAAATATAGGAAATTGTTGGAACGCTCTCTGATTTTCAAAAGCACTCTGATTCAAATTTGGGACTAGATTTGAGTTAAATCGGGAACCATTCATATTTTGCTGCGGCATCAGGGCTTGTGGAATCTGCATCACTGGAGCTTGGGGCATGTTAAAATTCTTAATTCTTGGTCGCTGTCCATCCTGTGACTGCACAGGTGTATTACCCTGGTGCAGTGTAATCCCCGAATTCTGAACCTGATTCTCATTCACCATTATATTTGGATTAAGACTACATTCCTGCTTCTAATGCCCCAATTTATTGCAATAATGACAAGGATTCGTTCTCTTCAAAGTTGCCACATCAATCCCAGTACTCTGGTCAATCAGAACACCACACCCTCTACCCTCTTGCAGGAATCCATTTCCACCTTGCATCATAGGAGTTCCCTGCTGATACACTCCTTGCATAAAACCGATATTCCCTACAAAAGGTTGAGTCAGGTTTCCCCTTTGTGCAGCCCTCATCTGTGCCATCATCAATTTCTCCTTTAACCTCTTCTGCTTTATTTCCAACTCGTCACTACAATATTTTGCATATCTCAAAATTTCAGCAACCCATTTTATTCTTCCAATAAAGAAAAGGTCATTGAATCATCAGACTAATCTCAGGTCTCAATCCCACCACAGCAACAACACTAAATTTCCCATATCTTTAGGTTCTAGAGTTTCCATTTCACTGTGCTGTTTTAATACCTGCAACAGTCTCTCGTAAAAAGCATGCACCGACTCTTTCGGCTCTTGGGTCATCAAGTCAAAGGCAAGAATAAGCTCTATTCGATTTTTCAATAAAAATCATAAAAACACAGTACAAAAAATCGTCATTTAAAATAATTAAAAAGCATTTGTAATTTTTAAAAAATGACAACAACTAAAGTGCAAATGGTGGGGGGATAAAAAACATGCTAAACCTCAAGGACAGCATTGTGAACATTCAGTGACTTCCTACACTTAATCATGGCCCATTAAAAAACTTGCCATAGTTCTAAAAATATAAAGGGTTGGAAATGATTGCAGTAACAAGTATGCAGGGCAGCATTGTACAAAATGTTGTTTTCTTAGCATTGGTGATATTAGACTATTCCTCTGGGCTTTGTAGAATTTACAGAAGAAAATAATGTGCATAGTACTTTGGGGTGGCCTGTTGTCACAAGGACATTTGACTAGAGTCATAGACCTTTCATTTTTATTAGGAAAGCTGGTCAGATGATGAAATATGTCCAATCTAAGACGTGTTAGAATGAACCAGTGTCGGGTGTTTTGCACAAATCTGAAGGATTGTTGCTTGTCATATATGACCAGCATCATTCGATTTTTGAGGACACCGGGCTTAAGTAACTGTGTGGACAATCTTAAATACTACTAATGCGTTCCAATAACTTGGGGCAATCAAAGTATTGAGGATGACCCAAATTGCCAACATTTTTTTTAAATGTAGTTCAGCCAGAGAATTTGAAGAGCAGATGGAGATTTAAGGAAGTCGCTAATGAGCTCACGTTTGAGCCTTATATGCTCAGAGGACCATATCCTATGCCAGAGTAGAACTGGTTGGATCTTGGCTGTGTCTATTAAATATGGAGCCCCTAATTCAGAGTGGCATACAAATGAGGAGCAGTTATTAGGTATCTTAAAAGAGCATTTTCCACCGTTTGTGAAATTTGACTGCTACCATGGCGCCATACTCCCGCCCCATATAGAGCTGTAGACAAACACTTGGCTTTATAGATGGTCAACATCTCTGTAGAAGGCTTCTTGCCAAGTTTCACAGCAAAGTTAATCGCGACTGTGGTAGTTTTCATAAAAACCAGCTTCCTGGTGTTAATAGAATGCTTCTGTGAACCATCCTTATCAAATAAAGTGCCCAAATAGGGAAAGGAAGAGGTAAAACTAATCTTAGTGGCGCCAATCATTATATCACAGAACTTCGGGGGCCTCCTCCTACATTTCAATTTAAACGTTTTGGTTAAATTAACTAATAAACCTAATTGCTGCAGGTAATTGACAAAGTTAGTAAGTAAGCACTGTAGTCCTAGGGGAGTATGGGCCATGAGCATGGCATTGTCCGCGTAGAGAAGGGCTGGGATCGGGCGATGTACCATTTGTGGGAGATCTCTAGTTTTTCCCTAACACATTTCCCAGCCTAATAATATAAGGGCGCGAGAACACATCACTGTCGGACCTCCCCTCTCTATGGTGACCGGATAAGTGCACTCTCGCTGGATACCATACAGTACCTTGGCCCTACTTCCCGAGTATAGTTCCTTGAGGAACGGAATTATAGATGGATCCACTGGGAGGATTCTCATGATGGTCTTCAGTTTATGATTATTAAACAAATGGAATGTGCAGGATAGGTATACAAAAGCTAAAAAAAATATGTCCTAACTTCATCCAAGTGTACTTTCCAACTAAAAGGTGAAGGTTTAAGCCCTGTTCTATTGTCCCTAGACCGCTAAAAAATCCATATTGTAAATCAAAAAGAATTTAATTAGATTCCACCCATTCCTCTAGCCTGAACAGGATGATGTGGCCAACGACTTTCACTAGCAAACCTAGTAATGAGACCAGGCGGTAGCAAGCGGGATTGGAGCAGTCACCTTTCTTAAATGTAGGGATGATAAGTGACTCTGACCAGGTGATCAGAAAGCCTAAACTACAGCACGCTTCCAGGACCAGAGTCAGTATAGGGACATTGAGAGAAATTGCCTTGAATAGGTCCACGAGCAGACCGTCAGGACCCAGAGCTCCCCCTCCCCTTTTTACTATCCATGAGAGCCCTATTATCCTACTCTAAAGAAAATGCAGGGCTGGCAATAATTTTCGAAGGGGCCTCACTAGGAACATTAAACGGAGAAAACCTACCGACTTCCAGGAGGGCTTTGCATTCATTTTTGAAAAGTGGCTTACCTATTCAATTTCAGTAATGGCAAGCTCCAGCCGAGGGCTATTTGCTTCCCTGAAGAAGGGTGAATTAATCACATGCCATAAAGCTGTGCTGTCATTACTAAGGCTTGCTTCATGGAGGTACTCCCAAGCTTCATCTTTCAAGTCTTTCTTCCACCCTTTCATGGATATACTGCATTCCTGTCTACATGCCTGTACTTCCTACAAACATCTAGGAGGTTTATGCAGGGCTTCCTTGAGTCTCTTGTGTGCCTTGGAACATACAGATTCAAACGCTCTTTGCCTATCACATGTTGATCTCCTCCTTATAGCATATCATCCTTCTTTTATCCCCTTTGTTATGGGCAGAATGACTTTGAGAATATCGTTGGGTACAGCTGTTTCATCTAAGCATGTCTCAAATGCCTCTTTTTGTGTAGTGAATAACCTTTCCAAAAATGTGTTTGGATTAATCTGAGACCATTGCAATGCAAATCCATTTGAGTTGGCAATCTCGATGTTATCGACAACACGGGGAAAATGAGTTTTAGACTAATCAGTCGGAAGTTTAATGTTAAGATTTACACTTAGTGGATAATGATCGCTTAGGGAGATACTATGTGTGATGATGTTAGTAACCCATTTAGAATAATGATTGGAAAATAACATATAATCAATAATAATATTCTCGCCTCTACCATTAAAAGTGCAGTCAGCTGGTACGTGCGGGATACAGAGATCATTTTGAAAAAAGGCCATATCATGTTTGATCACCAGGTCATTTAGTTTGTCACCATAGCTGTTAAGTAAAAAAATTGTTTGGACACAGTTCTTGGAATTTGCCAGACTGCATATCTTTTTTGCTGTCAGTTGATACAGATGTATATTGAAGCCACCACCCCATAACTTAATCAGCTCCTTCGTACCACCTTTACATATAGCCTCATTATCAAGCTTCCCAAGGGCCGTAAATATTTCATACATTGGTGCATTATAAAAGTTGATCGTCACTCAATAACAGGAGGATGAAAGTTCAATAGTGACGATTTGATAATACACTTTATTCACCAGCATGGTTATGTTGGAAAAGATAGATAATTGGAAATCTAAATACATAAATCACCCTTGGGTCTGCCAGAACTAAGAGGTGCTGCTGGAATGTGATGGATTCTATAGCCATTGATATGTATAGGCTTCACAGACCAATGCTCATGGAGACAGATAATCTGGAAATTGATTACAAAATCTAACCATTCTGGAGTATCAGCCTTTCTGCATAATACCGCCACATTCCAGAATAAAACCCCAACGTTTGTTTGTTCAGAACTCCCTACAGAGCCTGGATCTGAACTTGGGTGCACAACTAAATTATTTAATGGTGGAGAAGAAGTAGGGGGGCAACTAGGAGAAAATAATCCATACTCGGCTGAGTAACCACTTTAATGCCCTCACACACAACAGCGTCCTCTCCATCAGATGTCGCGGCCTGGGGCATTCCGCATCAAATCAGTCTACCCCATTTAATGCAGGTAGTTTCTCAAAACGGTAATAGGTAGGAATAGTGTATTAGAATTATTGGGCACACACAGATAATGGTCCACTGGCCATATTCGCTGTTTGATAAAAGTAACCAGGTGGTTGTACTGTTATTTGGTGTGAGGACACAATTGAGGTCTGGTCCTGCTCAAAATGGTTTCAACTAGGTGTGGAGTTTTAAAAGACAGAACCACACAGCCTCCTGATAGTATTTCACTGCCCCTGCCAACTTTTACTCTTCCAACCATTTTGATATCGGCGAGTCCCACGATTCATTTACTGTTGCTGGTAGAGTGGGAACATGGGCCAGAATTACACATATGGTGTCGTTTGGGGGGTAAATCAAGAAACTCAGATATCCGATCCGTCTTTCCTGTAAGTAATTCATTACGTGGTTCAATATGGAGAAGTGGCAATGAGATTGTGTTCTTCTGGGAGACATTTGCGCCATACGGAAGTTGTGAGTGTGATTTCAAAGGGTTAGCTTAAATACAATTTATTGGCAGGCCGCTAAATGTATTAACACAAGTTGAAAGGACGAGTGGGATACCCTGTTGGTCAGTACGCAGTACAGGAGTTATCTGGGAAGGGTCTACACAAACCTTAGGCGAGGAGGAATGACTAATGTTTGAAACTGCTTTGTGCTTCAGTGGGTGTAAACAAGTAGAAGTAAGAATTTCCACGTGTTTTAGTCTGCTAGAGAGGGAGCCCAGTGTGGTCCTCACAAAGGATTCCAATATTTGGACTATAGTGTACAGGGATTTAAAATCTGAGTTTACCCGAACAGGTACCACTTTGGGCTTGGTAAAAGCTTGTCTACAGATACCTTGAGCTTAGTACTTGTTTTTGGGTCTTTTTGACAGGGTTAGCTACAATGTCATTACCGCAGGACCAGGGGGTCTTTAGACGTTTTGGGTTGGTTGTGGATCAGGGTCAGATGGTGAAATACAAACAGAGATGTTTTGAACACAGCTGTGTCCTCTCTTTTCTACTCCATTTTCCAATATAGGGGATTTTTCAGGTCGATTACTTTAGGAGGTTCCTGAGTTAAGGGGCCATCATACCTTCATTAGACAGGTTCTCTTAGATGCTCATTATTCGATTTCAATCGCTCGTATGGCACCAGTTATGTAACTAATTATTGATGAGCGTGTTTTCCAGGGAGATTTTGCTTTGCCAGAGTGGAGGGAGGCTTTCTCTTTCCCATATTTTTAAACACAAATTAAGAGAGTGACAGTAGTGGCACTTACAGAAGGGAAAGACTGGCTGCAAATAAGGAAAGTTCAGCCTCCTACAAATAACTAAAAACATTAAGCACAACACCATTGCATAGCCACCTTGCATTCTGCCCACAAAGCACTCGAAACCACAATGTCGAACAAGGTATTCAAATCCAACCACAAGACCTGTGAAACCTTCACAAATGACTCAACCTGTGTACACCACTCCACTGGTTTCTGTCTAAATTTGGGGAACTCATTTGTGAATGATGCAAAATCACTTCTACTCCAAGGCACATGGACATAAACTCCACCAGGCACTTCTCCTAACGGAAAAGATGTGGCTTCCACTTCCTGCAGTGTGGACGGGGCGTCTCTCCTCTAGGTTTCTTTTGTTCTTTCTTTTTCCCCATCTGCATATCCACTTATACTGCTCACTCCATTTTTGGATGCTACTAATTAATTCCTTAATCTGCAGTCTCATTTCTGATGTTCTCATGCTAGTTGTGTCATTCTCATCAAAGCATACACGGTACCTTTTCTGCGAAGGCTTGGTCCTATTCAGATCAACCTCATATTTCTGAGCTAATATGGACAGTTTTTCATGAGCTTGTCCTGCATGTTGGGTAACATCTTTACAAATGAAGGCAAGTTCAGTCTCTTGGTAGCTATCGAATCAGGAAAGATCAAGGTTTCCTTCTGTCATCTCATCCAATTCTAACTGTAATTTAACTACATCCACCCCATTTTCTCTCAGAGGGGACTGCATTTTTTCCCTATTCGATCCTGATCTTTCACCTTCTCTTGGGGTTTCAATCGTGCCTTTAATCCAATCATCAAATTATTTCACACTAAGACCATTCTGCGCCACAGGGGTATTAGGTACTATCCCTTCTCTGGGAGTGCTGTGATTAACACTCTGAAGTGAATTCCAAATAGACATGCCAGAATTTGGTGATTTTGAGCAAACCCTCCTGTAAGAGTAAATTCTGTCTGGTTCATAGTTGGATCTGCACTTGCAGCGCAAGGGTTATTCACTTGAGTCAGGAATAAAGGAACTCTTCCTACTCCTGGACACACGAGGATGCTAGCTGTCAAGCCTACTCCAGTAGAGACTGCCAAAGTATGTTTTGTGTTTCCTGTTTATTCAGGTTTATACAGAGTGACCATGGAACCAACAGTGAACGGAACAATAAGTGCAATCGGAGCATACAGAATGGTAGCGTTAATAGGGGCACTAATCCCTGTACTCTCTCCCATCAGATTAGCATTTACATTCACTGGTGCAGTACCTGGTCCAGGGTTTCCATTGGCACCTGCACCACTCATTCCTTCCAATTGGGCCTCATATGGAGGTGGATGAGCTGACAACAACACATCGAAAAGATTATTTGTAGATTCTCTATCACTGGCTTCATCCTCACTCTCCACATTTTCTATCTTTCTCCCTTTTTCTTCTTCTCTTCCTTTCTTTTCTCTGCTTATTTGCTTCTCAATGCCAGGTACAGTCTATCTCTGTCTATCTTCTTTTGTTCTGCATCCCACCTAGCATCCGCATAAATACACACTGCCTTTTGGGACTTTCCCTGATCCCTTTCCTTTTGCCTAACACAAGCTGCTTTCTCCCAAGTATTAAGTGCTTCACACTGTGCAGGTCTAGGAGGCGGCTTCCTTCCATACAGAACTGTTCTCAAATTCTCAAATATTCTCAAATTAAATGTGCCATAGTGTGGAAACATCAATGGACCTTCCTTCTCTGTGATCTTATGCCATTGATTCAGCCAAATACATGTGTGAAGTCCCACATTTATGGTCATATAATGACCTGGCATATCTCCAGGTGGTGCCTCTTCTCCTTCTCGAGCAGATATGTTCACATCTCCCCTAATCAGATCTCGTTTAGCCTTAAAAAAAATTATTTTCCAGTAATAAGGTCAACATTCACAGTTAGAATTTTGTTGAAACAAGGAAATAATTCTTTACCCACAATACTTGTTCGGTGCCAACAACCAATAACAGCGCAGCACTCTATGATATAGTCAACCAATAACAGTGCATTCAATGCCAACTAACGCATCTCAGCGCCGCTCACTGTAACTTAGTTCTCACTCCTCGCAGGAGTTTCCCTCCATTTGCAATTTTCACAAATGCACTCTTCTCTCAACACTAAGCATGCAACACAAACGAAAAGCAATCTCAACATTTAACTTTGTCTGCTCCATTAAAGAAATCAAAGTATTCAGTCACACATGAAATGGTTCGGAGTGACACTTTCTGACCTAATCAATTACATTCAAGTGCAACCTCGATCAGCCGGAATCACCCGGATTTAGGCAGCGTCTCCATGTGCACTGGAATCCCCTATACCAACCACACCTTACTCTCATACAAAGATAAATGTCTCTATCTCACTTGTGCCATCGACTTAGCAGACAATTACAACACATGCTTTCTACACTGATAACTTATTACTACAATCATCATCATCCTGAGATCTTAGGCTACATCGAGACCGATAACAACTTCCACTTCTTTGCCGTAAGCACCACACTCACAAAACAACTTAAATATTACTGAATCACATCACGCAATCTCCGCAAAACACCTCAGGCTAAACATAAGCAATTCCAATGCGCAACCCTATTAATACTCTCTCCTCTGCTGTTACAAGTGTCCCCCGAACTGCTGGAACTCCACTGATCCTCTGACACAAGACATGGGCTTTAGGGACTCAGATTGGGTATAGGCAAGTCCAGAATTGGATACCCTAACTCCCTCTGCTTCAGTAACCAGCCATCCTCTGCCACCATCTGCTGGTGTGATGGAAAGTGGTTACCATTTTTATCTGATGAATCCTTTTGGTTGACTAAGAGGCAAAAGGGAGTCAACATTCAATAAAACAGTTTAAAGTTTGTGTAGCCCATTTGGCCACACAATAAGGACCAGGTATTGGTGGCTAAAGTTAAGTGGGTTTATTACAAATTAGTAATCAATTTAATCTGTATGCAAATCAAAACCATACTTTAGCGATACAGAATAACAAAAGGCAAGCAGAAACGTCGAAATAGGTTCAGGCTCAATAACATAAGACATGCAATGAATACAGTCACAGCAATACAGATACTGAGAAATAGAAATTGGTGTTCCTTAAAGAAACTCTGAACCTCCTTTCTAAACATGAATAGATTCTAAAGTCATTTAACTCAAGTCTTGAATCTAAACTACGAAATGGTCATTCGAAAAGGACAACTGGGAATTTAGGAATGCAGGAAGGTGTCAGCATAGTGAACACTCCAGTAGAAGTCTTCTAAATTGGGAATAGGTGTCTAGCGTATAGCTACAAATATGCAAGAATAAGAGGAAGCTGAGAGATCTGTACTTCTCAAAGGGGATCTGCTCTTGTTTCTAACAGTGTGAACACTAATTAAAACCAAAAAGTTCCGCACATCTCTTTCCACCCTTCCAGGGACCACTGGTTTTAAACTCCACATTGTGTGATGGCTACATCACCAGACTTTCCCATCCCACGGAACTTGGATAGGCATGTTAACCTTAAGTGTCCCTCAGTTCCTGATATGTGATTAATAGGAGGCTTCTTCAGCTCTTTAGCTCTTCTCATCTCTGCCAAGATTTTCTCTCTCAAGCCTCACTATCACTAATGCAACAATACTTCTTTCTCTAGTTATGAAAACTTGAGATCACACCTGCAGAGGAGAGAACACGTACCGCAATCAAAATGCATTTCAAAATTAAGGCCTGGTCAGTTTAACATAAGTCAAGCTTCGAGGTGCACTTTCATTTATATGTGCATGTATAACTTCAGAATAAATACAACAAGAATAAATGCAAAACGTGAATAAATGAGTTAATGGCTACATGTGCAATGTACTTCCAAATAAATGCAATATAACTTGGAAAATAAGTGTAAATGTAACTGAGAACTATAAATCCCAATGTATAGGCTAGACATTAATATACACACATATATGTATCTCTAGCTTCTACAGTGAATGCACGTTAGTAATACATCTAAATGCTTTACTTCACATTAATAAAGTTAAGGCACAAAGAGTATATGGTGCTAAGTGCACATTATACTGTGCTATTGTGGCGTGTAAGGTTGGAGCTTAAATTGCGCTATTCCATGAGTTACATACTATGCAATAGACCGCTCCAAAAGAAAATCATTCCAGAAATATCATAGATCTAAGCAGAGAAATTAGTCTATTTCTTCTCATCCTTGTGATCTCTATCAACATCCCTTGCGCCTTGCCACGAGGGGTAAAGTAGAAGTGTGGATAAGCAATGTTCCCTGCTGTGACAATGTGGCACAGGATAGTCTCCCTTTCTCAAACAAAATGTAGTACTAGCCCTGTGGTTTCCTTGGTTGTACTTTTGTCTCACTATTTGATGAGACGCTCAGTCACTTTAGGTCTGGTGTTAGCTAAGGCCTTTTATTTTATTTATTTATATGTGTGTGTGTGTGTGTGCTTGTGTGTGTGTGTGTGTGTGTGGCATTATGTGTTTAATGTTCGATGTGTGCCTATTTTTGATGTGCTTGTATTAGTAGGTTTGTATTACTTGATCATGCAGTTTGACATATAATTGTAACATTTAAAACATTTGTTAGATAAACTTACCTTCAATATGTCTGCTGTTTTTCTTTTCAAATGAAAATGCTGACAAATGCATTTGTCTCGTTGAAATAGTCTTTTACAGAAAATGAAAGATTGTGCAATGCACTCTAAACATTATATTTGACGAACTAAATCACATACACATACACCAAGAAGGAAGTTTTAGTTCTTATTTCCTTGTGTATTTACAGGGGACATAAGGCCAGATGTACGACCAGTGTAAATTGCGACTCGCAATTTGCGCTCCTTTGCGAGTCGCAAATTGCGAGTCACAATTTACAATGTACAGCAGTGTCAGAGACACTGATTGCGATTCCCAATGGGGTTGCAAAATGTGACGCTCATGAATATTAATGAGGCACGCGCAATTTGCAACCCCATTGGGAATGGATGGCCATCCCAGGGATGGTGGCCTGCTGGACTCAGCTGACCTCCATGTCTGGGACTGCTTTTAAATAAAGCAGTTTTGTTTTTTAATGCAGCCCATTTTCCTTAGAGGAAAACAAGATGCATTTTTTTTTAAAAAATGAAACGTTTTCGTTTAATTTTTTAAGGGCACGGACCACTGCCTGCCCCTAAAAAATATTTCCCCCTGCATTTGCAAAGGGGAAGGGGTCCCCTGGGGGCCCCTTCCCATTTGTGACTGCATTGCCACCCTCTTGAAGAGGGCAGTAAAGTGTGATTGTTTTTCAACCGCAATTGCGATCGCAAACCATTCACACACAGGGCTGCGAGATGCAATTAGGAAGGGATGTCCTTGGAACGCCCCTTCCTAATTGCAAGTCGCTAAACACTATTTTGCGAGTCCCAATTTTTTGCGACTCGCAAAATAGTGTTTGTACATGGCCCACAGTGATTTTGCATTTGCAAACTGGTCGCAAACCCGTTTGCGCAGGCAAAATCACGTCGTACATCTGGCTCATACTCTTTTAAAATAGTGAAAATACGAACATGCATTTTAAATATTTCTTTTTCGACTAGTCTTCAAACTATCTTTTAAAGGGATGTCTTGAGTGCCTGATTTCTAATATGTTTGCTGTGAAGAATGTAATTACCCGCTGTTAGGCCTGGCATCTTTTGGCGTGGTTTTCCCTGTTTTTTTGCCTCTGACCTCCTGTGTTTGACTGTGTGCTGCATTTAGTTTTTGCTGGTGTTAGGACTCTGGGCACTTTACTATTGCTGTCCAGTGCTAACGTGCAAGTGCTCTGTGTCTAAAAGGTAATGCTAATTTGTTTCTGCATTATTGGCATAGGTGATTTGCGAGTAAGTCCCTAGTACAGTGCATTGTGTGTGCCCAGGGCCTGTAAATCAAATGCTAGTATTGGGCCTGCAGCACTGAATGTGCCACCCACATGAGTAGCCCTGCAAACATGTCTCAGGCCAGAGTCTGCATGTGCAGTTTCAAACTGCTGTTTCAACCTGGCAAGTGCACCCCCTTGTCGGCCCAAACCTCGCCTTTTATTATATATAAGGCACCCCTAAAGTAGGCCTAAATTAGCTCAATGGGCAGTGTGCAGTGTATTCAAAAGCTAGGACATTTACTGTTGTGTTTTACACGCGCTGGTAGTGAAATACTGCTGATTGTGTTTTTCACTACAGCAAGGCCTATGTCTTCCATAGTTTCTTTTTTTAAAGAGTTTTATATAGCGCAAACTAGAGCTGAAGATATCAGGTATCAGAGCGCTTTACATGAGCACCAGTATCGTTACAGATGGACACATTCATTTTTTTGGTAGGCACGGGGCGATTAAGTGATTTGCCCAGAATCACAGGATGTTGAGCGTCGCTTCCAAGACTCTATCCCAGTTCCCCAGCTTCGAGGTCGACTGCTCTAGCCGTAAGGCTACATCATCTCCCCAATAGGTTAGCATTGGAGCTGCCTTGGAACATCTTTCAAGTGTATCTGCCAACTGGGAGCTGATAGAAAATTAGAGTTTGGATTCTCTGGACTCACAATATAAAAATACATCTTTTAGTGAACTTGGTTTTTAAATTGCAGGTCTGAAAATACCACTATTAGAAAGTCTCAGTTTGTAGAGCCATCAGCAGTACCTGCTGAGATGGTATTTGAGCAAGGGAGGTTTGAAACCTATACGGTGCCTCAGCTAAAAAAAGTTCTGCAAGGTGCTTAAATGTCCTTTTAAAGGCCTCACTAGAAAGGAGAACCTGCAAAAGGTGCTGAGGGAGGCTGCTGAACACACAGAGGATAATGATATTTTGGATATGGGGCAACAGAGCCTACATGGTGCTTTTGTGATTCGGGATCTGCCTGGGGGGAAGCATCCTCCAGGGCAAGAAGCAGTGTGTCCTCTAAAGGTCTATCCCCAAAGGAGCTGGGAGACATGCGGGAAGCTAGAAAGCACAAGCTTGTCATCTGCAGTCCTGTACCTCGGGATTGGAGCGATGCACAAGTGGGTCCACCTCTTGATCGTCTCAATTCTGTAGGCTGTAAAGGCTTGTTAGGATCAAGCGAGGGAAGGATAGGAAGAGTACTGCAAGGAGGGAGATCTGAAAACCACGAGAACATGCAATTACTTTCTTTGTACTGTACTATGACTGATGGCTCAATGTCATATCGTATACATCCTATCATGTACCTGTAAAAAAAAAAATAACAGGAACCACTTTTCCCATAGTCAATGGAAAAAGTTGAGAACATCCTTTGTTCTACTGTCAGTAGAAATGCTTAGCATCAGTATATCTAAATGGAAAAACAGGATATCAATCACAAGTGGCTACACAATGCCAACCAACATTTCTAGTATCCTTCGTTACATACCCATGAATTTGCCTGAACTTTCATCACAGGGAATGGAACCTCAATCCTTCGATGATCCCTGTTAGTAGCTAGGCATGAAACACATAGAACACATATGTAACAAAGTTTTAATGATTGAAACATAATTAGGTTTAGAATATGTTATACTCCACAACAGAATCCACTCGACAGAGGAACCTCAAGGTACAAGGGCAATTCCAGGTAACCCATAAACTGTGATAAATCCGTTTTCTTGTTTCAGGATATCACAAAGTTAGGCAGTTGACACACTACCATTGATCAGGAGATATGTTCCCAAGAAGTTCTAGCCACTTCAGAAACAAGAATACCAAGATATGTTTTGAACCTTTCCTTTTCAATTTAGTACTGAACTCCAAGGCAGAAACCAATGAAACTGAAAATGGCAATTATGTTCGGTGGGTTCCTTCACCCGTTCAAACTGCAATCCAATTGTACATATATGGAATTCTGTTTGGCGGGTTCCTGCACCCATACGAACCGCAATCCCAATGTACAATAATATACTGTAGATCCTAAAATAGGTGGTGCCGAGGCACCCTTACCGAAATCCCAGGGAGACGCTTGCAGTCAACCGTCTTCTTCATTCGACAAAGAATAATCGGCACCATCCGGCCGCACCGGCGTCCAATAAGTTCCTGCCCAAGCCGGAAGCACTTCACATGTGAACCCGGAAAGTACCGCTGGCATGCCGGGAATCGTAGTGTATTGTCTGTTGTCACTTCGGTATGAGTCTGACAACATACCACCACTTGCGATCATAACAAATCCAGAGCTGGAAAAGCTCAAAATGGAGCATTAAAGGGAGCTCCAGTTGCAACTAACTAAACTCAGAAGAGAGGCAGAAAAGTATAACTTGGCCACAGAGAAGGATACGTTTGACATGGAGAAGAGAAAACTGATTTTAGCTTAAGAGATGAGCTTGAAGGAGCTGGATTTGAAAGCTAAGTCCAGCACAGATGGTGGCAGCAATTCTTTGCTGTACTCAGAAGCAAAGGTACAAATACCCAAGGATTTGGTGAAGGATTATATGGTGGGAGATAATATTGATCAGTGGTTTTAGGGCTATGAAGTAGCACATGGTCCATGAGAGAGATGGGGGGGGGGGCAGGCCTGTGGAAGCTCCTCACAGGTGGAGGGAGGGACACTTTGTTGGTACTTACACCAGAAGGTCAAATGAGGTACCCGCCATGAAGGATGCCCTAGTTACAAGGTATGGTCTTACACCAGAGAGTTACAGGGTGAAGTTTAGGGAGAGTACTAAACTTGGTTCTGAAACCTGGGTTGAGTATGTTGATTCTTACTGCAAAGCGCTGAATGGTTCGGTGAAGAGCAGTGAGGTAACAGACTATCAGGGGCTGTACAATTTGATTGCATGGGAACACTTGTCTAGTCGTTGTTCAGAGCTGTGCCAGCAGTTGATTGACAGTAAGCCGACTGACCCCAGAAAGCTTGCTCAGGAGGCAGACCGCTGGCTCAGCCCCAGGGTCCAAAAGAAGCTGTATGTGTGAGACTCAGTCAATGGTGGGCAGGGTCCCCAACAAAAGAAGAGGGGGTAGCAAAGATACTAGCAAGGAGTTCTCTAAAGGGACCCAAAATTGTTCCCAGGGTAAGGATTCCCAACCCCCTGTTGAGAGGAAGAAGAGTTGGTTTCTGTCAAGAAAGCGTAGAGGGAAGAGACCACTGAAGTGTTTGACTGTAGCTAGGAAGGACGCTTTAAGGGCAGTCCCAAGTGCCCCAAGCGAGCACAGCTACCCCTGGTGGCCAGTGTCAGGGGATCGTAATTGTAGCACATGGGGAGGAGTTGGTCCCAATTAGTGGTGGGTAGCTAGCTGAGATGACCCTAGTCTCCCTGGGTGAGGGTGAGGTGGTCCAGAGAAATCTCATGCCTGATTATACTAAGAAGTACAGGTGTGAGTGACCATCAATGAGAGGCGGGTGAAGGCTCTCAGAGACACAGGAGCCAGAATGACAACTGTCCGCTGTCATCTGCTGTCTGAAGAACAGGTAGTCCCTAATGTGGTCCACCAAGTTGTTGCTGTAGACAACAGTGAGCGTCAAAGTTTAGTAGCTCAGGTTCTCTTTGAGTGGCGGGTCTCAGGTTTCTTGAGGGTGGCTGTGAGTCCATCCATGGCTGTTGATATGCTAGCTGGGCAACAACCTGGAGCATACCGCCTGGAAGAAGGTGGCACTCACGTCACACTTGGAAATGTTGGGATTGGCAGAGTGGAAGTTCCTGACCACATGGTCCATGGCAGCCAGAGAGGGTGATCAGAAGGACCTGGGGCCTGAAACAGTGGCCCAGGTGCCTGCCAGGAAGAGAAGGGAAAAGGGGTGCAGGAAACGTCCTCCTGAAATTCCCACGGTACGGGAGGAGGCTGGACCTAAGGGTGACACCACAAAACCTACAGGGAAGATGTGGCTCAACTGGGGTACCTGCCTGAGCTAACCCATTGGCAGCAGGAAGGAGGCCCCAACAGGTAGAATTCTGCACAGCTCAGAAAGAGTGCCCCACTCTTGTGGGTCTTCGGAAACAGGCCGAGGACCAGGCAGCTTGTAACGCCTCAGGATCTCACCTGGTCTATTGGGACAATGATGTCCTGTATAGCGGGCCTAAAGTTTTTGAGCCCGGGACATCCTGTGTGCTGGTCGGACCCCAGCCCTTCTGAACCTTCATTCTGGGTTTGGCTCATGACGTGCCTCTGGCAGGTCATTTAGGGCAGGACAAGACCTTTGACAGGTTTGTTACCCAATTTTATTAGACTCAAATGAGGAAGACATCAGATGCGTTCTATAGGTCCTGTCAAACCTGGCAGATGAGTTGCAAATCTGAGAAGAGGTGCAAGGCTGCTCTCCAACCATTTCCTGTGAAGAGCACACCTTTTGAGCAGGTGGGCATTGACATTGTGGGGCCTCTTGATCCCAAGACAGCCTTGGGCAACATGTTCATCCTGGTCTTCGTGGACCATGCCACCCGGTATCCAGAAGCTGTCCCTCTGAGGATGGTGACTCCGGCCACAGGGGCCAGGGCACTTATGGCGATATCATAGAGAGACCTTTTGATAGAACCCTTTATTTTAAATTTAGGTCCGGGACTCTTCCACTCCATGCTTTCACATCTGGCTGGAATTTCCCTGCACAGACAACAGAATTCTATCCCTTCTGTATATCTAGAACTGAGACTGTAGCACATTTCCTATTCGAATGTCAAGTGTACGCACTCCCAAGAAGCAGATGGCTCAAACACTTGTGCCGCTCATTAGGTACTAGACAGCATGCTGAGGCATTACGCATTTTAAGGTCTGATTGTCGGCCATTATACGCCTGTGCCCTCTCTAAATTTTTATCTTGGGCATGGCGTATTAGAACTAATAGGCTTAAAATAACTGTTTAATACGTTCTTATAACTTATTTATGATATTCTTCATTATTTAATGTAAAAAAAAATGATGATTTTTAAGCTGAGATGAATAGTTTTTTATTGTAATGCTTTTATGATATTCTTTTATCGAAATAAAGCCTTGATGATGATGATGATGACTTATGGCGATCTTTACCCATGTGGCTTTTCCCTAGGAGGTGGTATATGACTGAGGTGCCAACTTCATGTTTTTGTACATGAAGACCATTTACCACTATGAGAGCATTGGGTTGGTTGAAAGGTTCAACCATAACCTGAAGGGTATGACTATGGGTTTCTCTGAACCCATGAGGCGTAAGGGGGGTGTCCTCTTACCATGCCTTCTTTGCACCTGCAGGAAGGTACCCCAGAAGGGGGTTTGGCTTTAGCCCATTTTAACTTCTGTATGGGCACCTAGTGAGAGGACCTCTGTGTTTGTTAAAGGAGGGCTGGAGCAAACTCTAAGGAAGCCACCCCTGGATGTATTCAGTTACATGCTGGCCTTCCAGAACCAGACAGCATGCTTCTGAAAACTCATCCAGGAGAATCTGGAAGCTAGCCAGGAGGACATGAAATGTTGGTGTGACCAGAATACCACTCTGAGTGTCAGCCTGGCCAAAAAGCGTGGGTGATGGCCCCGGTGGAGTCCCGTGCTCTGCAAGACCGCTGGTCTGTGCCATTTGAGGTGAAGGAGTGCAAGAGTAATGTTACTTACCTGGTGGACATGCAGTCTCCTAGGAACCCTTTGAGAGCCCTAGAAGTGAACCGCCTCAAACCACATTTTGAGAAATATGAGTTGACCATGCTTTTGGTCATGGATGATGGGATGGAAGAGGAGAGTGAACTTCTCCCTGACCTCCTAGCCTCAAAAGATCAGGATGAGTCAGTAGAGGGTGTTATTCTCTCCCCTATCTGACCCTAGAACAGCAGAGAGACTGTCAACAGTTGCTGGGACAGTTTGCCTCTCTGTTCTCACTCAACCCTGAAGTTACCCAATGGTTCCCCCACGACATTAACTCAGGGGACAGTCTACCTGTTAAGCACAATTCTTATAGAGTGAGAAACAGCATCAAGGCAGAGGTCTCTAAGATTCTGGAGTTAGGGGTGATTGAGACCTCTAACAATCCATGGTCCAGCCCATTGGTTTTGGTCCTCAAGGCTGCCCCACCGGTTGTCACACCTGAACTGCAGTTCTGTGTTGACTACCGTGGGCTCAATGCCATCACTTAGGCTGACGTGCACCCCATCCTCCAAGCTGATTAGTTAATTGATTGGCTTGGAGCTGCCAAGCTCCTCAGCACATTTGATCTAACGTGTGGGTACTTGCTGATTGCCTTGACCCAGGGGGCACACGAGAGGTCACCATTCTCCTCGCCAGAAGGGCATTACCAGGTCTGTGTCATGCCTTTTGGACAGAAGAACGCCCCTGCCACATTCTAGAGGTTGGTCAACCAGGTTCTGGCTGGGTTGGAGATCTTCAGTGCTGCCTACCTTGATGACATTGCAGTCTTCAACTCCAGTTGGGAGGACCATTTGTACCACTTTCTGGAGGTGTTGATGACCTGCAGAGTGCAGGACTCAATATCAAGGCCAGTAAGTGCCAGATAGGGCAGGGGTCTGTGATGTACTTGGAACACCAGGTAGGGAGGTGCAAGGTGCAGCCCCTATACCATTCTGGCTTGGGCACCCCCCAAGACCCAGACTGAGGTGAGAGCCTTTTTAGGTTACACTGGGTATTACAGGAGATTTGTCAAGGGGTATGGCACCATTTCTGCCCCCTTGACAGAGCTGACTTCCAAAACGCAGCCCTGTCAGGTTATCTGCACCAAGGCGTGCCAGACCGTTTTTGATACTCTGTAAGAGGCCATGTGCATGGTGCCAGAGATCCTGTTTTCTCCAAGGAATTTTTGATGCAGAGTGATGCCTCAGAGCATGGTCTGGGAGCCATGCTTTCACAGCTAAACAAAGAGGGCGTGAATCAACCTTTAGCCTTCATTAGTAAGAGTTTACTTCCCAGGGGCAGAGGTAGAGCGCAATAGAAAGGGAAAGTTTTGCTGTGGTCTCCCTACTTGTTTAGGACTCACATCCAGGTTCAGACAGACCACAGGCCCCTCAGATGGTTGATGCAAATGAGGGGTGAGAATCCAAAACTGTTGAGGTGGTCCATCTCTATTCAGGGAATAAACTTTACAGTGGAACACAGCCCTGGAACAGAACACTGCAATGCTGGTGGCCTTTCCAGATTCTTCCACCTTAGTGATGTGAACTCCCAAGAGGTTGGATATTTCTCCTCACTTTCAGCTGGGAGGGATACGTGTTAGGCCTGGCATCTTTTTGCGTGGTTTCCCCTGTCTTTTTGCCTCTGACCTCCTGTGTTTGACTGTGTGCTGCATTTAGTTTTAGCTGGTGTTAGGAGTCTAGGCACTTTACCACTGCTTATCTGTGCTAAAGTGCAAGTACTCTATGTCTAAAAGGTAATGATAATTGTTTTCTCAATGATTGGCATATTTGTACTAGTAAGTCCTTAGTATAGTGCACTGTGTGTGCAAAGAGTCTGTACATCAAATGCTACAAGTGGGACTACAGCACTGATTGTACCACCCACATGAGTAGTCCTGCTAACATGTCCCAGGTCTGCCACTGCGGGGTCTGTGTGTGCACCTACTTGCCAGGCCCAAATCTTCCCTTTTATTACATATAAGGCACCCCCAAGGTAGGCCTAAAGTAGCCTCATGGGAAGGGTGCAGTGAATTAAAAAAGTAGGACATGTACTGTTGTGTTTTACATGTCCTGGTAGTGAAATGCTGCTAATTTCGTTTTTCACTACAGCAAGGCCTATCTCTCCCATAGGTTAGCAATGGAGCTGCCTTGTAGGATCTTACATGTGTTTCTGCCGGTTACGATAGGAAATCGTCTGCGGGTTCACATTCTCATCATTTTGTTGATCTAATTTTATTCTTGAAATCCCTCTTTTTGTGGGTGCTGAAACGATATTGGACTTTCTCACTTTTCATGCCTTGGGGCCAAACACTTTTCCTGATAACTGGTGCAGGAGACTTCACTTTTCGCTTGAGTGAACATCAAGACAAATTCTGCCTACAATCTGTGAGAATAGATGTACCCAAAATGACTCGAAGAATTATGGTGGCACGCATGGAAGAAAAAAAAGTGTGAATGTCTATAAACTGCTCTTTTCAGCTGCAACAGATCTTCAATAGATAAATGTAATTGTTGCTTAGATCCACTGTTGGCCTCAGAAAATTTTAAGCCACAGTTGTTAATGTTCCATTCGGCCTGTTTTATGGCCTAGTTCTCCGCCCTCCCTCCCCCTCCTCATCCTTACCTCAGTCTGTACAGAGCATCCACGTGGCGATGTGCAGTGACCATGTTAGCTGGGGGCGTGGCCCAGTGTCAGTGTGTTAGGTGGCAGCACTCATCATCTCCCCGAATCACCTGGCCATTTATAATTTTGATGTCACCATGCCTCCTTTGGTTTACTTGGACCACACAAACTCCTTCAGATAATCAGTCAGACTTTCTGCCATATAAATTTGATGTTGCCTCAAACAGAAGGTTTACAATATGTCCATAGCTCATTTTTTGTGTCAATCAGCTTAGAATGCTATTCAATTTAAGCGTCTCCTTCCTAATATGCTATTCAAGCTAGCGGGCCATGACATCTTTGGCTTTACAGCATCACATTCCTTTAGAGTTGATCATAAAAGCAGCCTCTTGGCACCATAGCGAATGCTTGTTTTAGTCAAATCATGCTGAAACATCTTTTACTGCGTATTTTCTCTTTTTGCTAAAGCTGGTAACTACCATGGGTTGTTATGAGTACATTAAGCTTTTTCATTCTGTGGAGTAAAGGTGGTTGAGTATCAGGATAAGATACAAAAACTCACATTTGTATTACTAATCCTCTTCCTCTAAATATCAGTATTCCTATGCCATCTCTGCGGCCTGTATAAGTATATTGTATAGTCATATAAAATTGTACCTGATCTAAAGGAAGCTTCTGGCCTAATGTGAGGCAAGGCCTTGCCAAGGATGTGTCTACCCATGCACCAGTGCATGTTTAGTATGCACTAGTAGCACTGGTGGAGAGTGGCTGTAGTACTAAGAATATAAGAATCAATAACACAGGTAAGATACATAAAAAGGAGTCTTTCTAAATAATTTTGAATGAGGACTTAATTGAATTGTTAAATTTTACGTCTGCATTTACTAGCACTGGTCCATTAAAATCAAAGTCGTCCTAAACCTATTAAAGGAAGCCTTATAAAAACTTTGTTATATGCCAAATTATTTTGGGGGTATTTTACCTGAGATGCATACTTTCCACCCATTTTATTACTTAGGTGTTTTTTCTGACATTCTCAAAAAACTAGAGCTGAACGTTTTCCAAGAACTATAACATACTCAAGTCAAACATAGTGTAAGCAGAGAATAGCTTGATTACACATAATAATAGTTATGTGTTTGTTATTATTGTTGTTATTATTAGTGGATGTAGTATAAGTATTATTGTTTATCTTAAAGCACTGCACACCACTCTCTAGTAGTCTCGTAGCACTTTGTGTCAGGTGCATAGATAAGGGGTATTGAATGAGAAACACTAACAGATAATCACTTAACAGTAGCTGAGCTCTCTATCCATGCATGTTGATTTTAAAATGGTAAAGATTTAGGGATGCATCATTAGAAATGTATATAATCCACAATTACTCAAACTCTCTCATACAGTTCTCTGTTCCTCCTAGGACCTCCTTTATTGGGCATCTGTCAGGCATTCTCGTTGGACTGCTTTATACTCAAGGACCTCTAAGGAAGATCATAGAGGCAGTTGGAGGTACCCAGCAAATATTATTACCATACCAGTCGCACATAATGTTGCATTTATGTTTGAAAGTCTAATATGATGATTCGTAACATGTCTGTGACGCTTTTGCTTTTCTTCTGCTACTTTTGCTTCTCTTCAGCACACTAGCCCTGTGAATTTCATGAAGTGTTTCTTATCATCTTTGATCACAGTGCACTCGCAGCACTTTTATGGATATATGATGCCCCTCATGATCTTGATTGTTTTACAGTTGACCCTTCATCGACTCTGCAGTGAGGCTGTGCTGGTTGCTGGTCTTCCTACTTCCCTAGCACTCCGCCATCTCCATTCAGTGGTTTCTGGTGCTGCTCATAACGTTTCAAAGCAAACACAAGGAGATGATGGAAGAAGTGCTAAAACTTTTCAGACACTCACCCCCAGGCACAGATCTGGGTTGAATCCATCATCGTACTTTATCTCACTTCGCCACCCCAATTCAGACATGGCCATATGCAAATTAGCCTGACCCTGTGCCTCATGGGAACAGTCCAGCCTGAACTGCAAAGGCATGTCATCCATGGACCAGAAACAAGCATCCTGGGACCGGTTTCGGGCTAACAGCCCTCATCAGCCAAGTTAGCTTGAATCCAGTGGCAAAGAGAGCAAGGGACCCACGTCTGGGCATACTCTACCAACTTACGGCGAACAAAGCAAACACAAGGAGATGATGTACGGAGCGCTGAAACTTTTCAGACTCTCAGCCCCAGTCACAGATCTGGGTTGAATCCATCATCCTTCTTTAGCTCACTTAGCCACCCCAGTTCAGAGACAGCTATATGCAAATCAGTCTTGACCCTGTGCCTCATGGGAACAGTTCATCCCAAACTACAAAGCCATGTCTTCCCTGGACCCGAAAAAAGCATCCTGGGACGGGTTTCGGGCTAACAACCCTCATCAGCCAGGCTAGCTTGAATCCAGTGGCAAAGTGAGCTAGGGACCCACGTCTGGGCACACCCTGCCAACTTAGGGCGAACAAAGCACCTTCTCACTGAGCTGGTGTTTAAAGATCTCCCAGCACTTCATTTTCTTTAGGCAACCTTCTACACCAGCAACTTCTTGTCTGTACATGCAACATTGATCCTCTTCTCAATCCTGGTCTCTAGTCACCAATAGTGTACTGCTTCCTTTACTGGCTTGCTCAGTTGATCGGGTTCTAGTGGGGTCCAAATCTTTATTAGACAATCACTTTTTATATCTCTTTCCTCATTCACCTGTCTCTTCTTTGCCTCAGTTTCAATATCAGTTTCTCCTACTGGCTGTTGATAAGATGATCGGTACATGCAAGAACACATGTACTCTATGTGGACATGGATATCAATTTATCCGGAATTTAATATTGATGAACAGGGCACAAGTTGGAGATAGCAACCGCCCACATCTAATAGAAGTCAGTCAACCCTGCCATTCGGTTGCATAACAGAGAATCAGAGTACACATGGCGCTCCTGAGGAAATCTAGTGACAGTCTTGCTTTCCTTGTTAGGAGACAATCACTAGGAGTTAGTGGGCCTGTGGCTAACAGGCTTCCAGATCAAAGGTTTTCACTGGTGGAGTCAGCAGAGGCGCCGCTGATGGAAATCCTGCCTTTTCCCCATCTCTAAATGAGGTGAGGGAACCACAAGATAGGGGGAGTGGCTGAATTTCAAATTTATGATGGTTCAATCACAAGTTGTAAATAACCCTCTTAGTGTTCATTATGGTAAAGAGTATAAATGATAAATGTGCTAACTTGTGACAAAGGAGATAGAAGTAACAAAGTATTGATGTCAGGGCCTCTGTCACTGGCAGCATGAACTGTTTTTCTATTCATTTGTTGTATTTAACATTTTGTCTTATCCATAACCAAGAGGGTGTCCCACTCTTGGCAGATTGATTTCGATGCCAAGCCTATAACATTTCAAAAAGGCACTTCTTCCTTCATTTCAGTGATATCACCATCTATCTCAAACAAGCATTGGCATAGCCAATAGGTATCGCTTTTGGGACCTTATAAGTATTTAGATATACAGTACAATATCCTTGGTGCAACAACATCAACAAATAAGGTCCCAAAGGCGAGACTTATTGGCTGTGCCAATGCTTGTTTTTATTATTATTATTGCTGTAGATGTGCTGGGTTCAGAGAGCTCGGTGGTATCTGATGACAAGTATCACATAATGCAGATGGCACGTTGCCCAGTTCAGATCCTCCGCAGCATCTGTGGGTTTATTAAATAAATCATCTGTTCCTAGTGTGTGATGATGAGTACACAGAGGCATCTCCAGAAAAGGGAGGCGGTTTCTACCCAGCACTGCTGCTGATGCATTCAGTGAAGTGCTGAATACTGATGGTAAATTCCTCCGGCCTCTTGCGCCGGTCACACAAACAATTGAGCTACCATGCCTCCTATCTTTGACATCCAAAGTCACTGGTGTAATAAAAAGAATCTCTAAACAAGAAGCACTGGAGACTGAGAGGGTGTGCGCGGGTGGATGTGTGAATAGTTGGGCCAACAGCTGTGTGTCTAGAAAGTAGTGGCGGCAGCTAGGGAATGGTGGCAGGGAGCGGGGGGTTGAGTGTTAAAAAAAAGGGGGAAAAAAGAAAAGACGACTTGCACTTGCCGCGTGTCGCCTGTGTCACTGTTGAGGAACTCGAAATTGGTACATTTCGAGTTATTGATTAAAAGGCCTTACTCCACCTTGGCAGGCTGCCACCGATAATGCAACAGCAGCCCGGCCTGCTTGACGCATGAAAGCAATGGCTCTACACCGTAACGAATGCCGTCCCACTAACTATTAAGCTGTCCAAAAAAGTACACCGCCCCTCCGAGCACACCCTTGCCACAAGCATGGGCTTGCACACGTCTGATCTGATATCTATAAAAGCGTGCTCCTTTGTGGCTCAAACATACCCAAGCCGGGCAGAGGCTGCCTTGGTTGTGGCTGTATGCTCTGGCCACGGATGAACAGATCCCGGAAGAGGACGACAATGCCCCTATGTTTGGGATGAGAATGGCCCTCTTTCTAGCTGCTGTTTGTGTACTTCTGCCCCTACGGTCACGGAGAGCTGAGTGTCCTTGCACCCCCGCCCCATCCCTTACTCGTTGAACACCGGACAGGAGAACGTGTTCATCCAAGTCTAAAAGCACATGTTATATTTTCATTTTTTTTTTTTTTAAGTTATTTGTCATCGCCTGGACCTAGCGCGGAGGCGCAGGGAGGGCTTGCCAGAGAAGCCGCAGCACCCCCTTCATATGTTTGTTAATGTCACAAAAGGGCTCGGCGGACATGAGGTGTTCGTGCAGGGGCAGTCACGGGTAGCAACCTTTCCTCTGGGGTACCTCAGCACATCCCCGAGCCTGGGAGTGAAAGCCAGAGGGGGTGTCAGAGGCTCGCGATGGGCACCTTTGAAGGAAGGCGCTGCTTCCTACAAAGAGAACGCACTTGTAACACGTTGTTGCACACATCTGATCTGATATCTTCACACCACACACTACGTGGAATTCAAGTAAGGAATGCGGCTATTTTTCATGATAAAAATGATTTGAGAAAAAACAGCCCCAGCTTTCATCAGTTGAAACCTTTTCATAGAATTCCAAACGCCCTTCTGGGCCCGGTTGTAACTTGCATCGAAGCAAAGACTACACGAAAACAGGATGTCGAGCTGGCAAGAAAGTGAAAGTGACCGCGAGCAGGAAAATGTAAACAAGCACGCGCAGCCACGCTAATTTGAAACAGATGGCCCCTGCACGCTGCTGCTCGCTCCTGCAAGGTGGATGCCGCCACAAGCATGAGTGTGAGGAAAAGTGCAGACCGATTCCAAAAGGTCATCTCCTAGTGCAGCGCATGGGCGCTGCTCTAGACTCAACCTAAAAAGGAGTGCCATGCAGTTTCTTAGGATCTCATTTCAGATAATTCACTGTTGTACACAGTACCACGGTTGTGATGGTAGTTGATTCATTTTCTAAAATTCTGCGTTTTATTACTTTGTGTTGATTAACTTCATTGTTGACATGGGCACATGTGCTTCTGAAGGAGAGCTATCAATGTTACCTTTGTTGACCTCCAAACTGCATTTATATCAGGGATCTGGAACATGGTGAGTCATTTCTTGAAAATACAATGTTTTTGTACATGGATTTTATCCTCAGGCAAATGACCAGACCGAAATGAAACTTCCAACCTTTCACCAGTATCTAAGATGTTTTGTTATAGAGACACCTATGCAGTTCTTTTAGAGTAATGCAGCATAGTTGCCAGCCTTGGTATCTGCAGTTTTCTGTGCCCAAACAAGCTATCCAAGATGTGTTTCAATGATTCAGACAATTCGTTTTTTGCCAGGAGCAAAGGATTTGATATCACAAGTCAAAAGGAAACCTGTATCAGATTAGCTGATGGTGGATCTGGTATGGATAAGCACAAAGAAATTGCGCATTCATTGGGCTCATGAGAAATTGCCGCATCTTTTTGTTGAGCTGTGATAATCGGGGATGGTTAAGCCGAGCATCTAAAAATGCATGTTCATGCAGTGCATGTTGATTAACATGCCATGTACATTGCAGAAAAGGGTTGGAAATGTTGCCATCAGGGGTGACTAAGCCACCCCAAGAGTGAGTGCTTGAAGGAATTTTAGGTTAGAATCAGAAAGTGGGTTTCACATTCTGACACCTCTGTGTGACAAGGGAGAAGATCACATTCAGACCTTAACTCCCTTAAGTTCTGAGGCTTTTCTCAACAGTATTTAGTCCTTTTTTATGTTTAGGGCAGTTTATACTCAAGCCCCAAAACCTTTTTTTCCACATATTGGACATTTTATAGCTAATCACTAACTAGCACTGCCCAGATAGGGGGAAGCATCCTCTTTTGCATTACTGTGATCCCTGGTTAGGGATGTATCCCAAGTATTCAAAAGTTTTCCAAATAGACTTCAAATAATTACACATACGTTTTAGAATTTTTTCAAATTAACTTCATTTGAAAAGCCTTTTTGTTCATTTTGTGTTGAATAGCATATGCAAACAGTTCTGTTTCAAAGTATATAAGAACTTCCAGTTTTTAAGTATCCCAAAATGTTCAAGTATCCCAATGCATTTCTGCAGTGCCGTTCGGGGATATGGGAAGAGATGTGGTGCAGCGGCCAGGGCGACTGACTCCGGAACACGGGGGCTCATGGTTCGATCCCCAGGGCCGGCGGCAGGTTAGCCCAGTACCTTGTGGGCAATAGCTCGCTTAATCTTCCTGACAGCACTCAGCACCGGGACACCTCATCTGAGGTAGCTGCACGCTTTACAAATGGTTGTATTATTATTATTATTATGTATTCTGCGTAGAAAGCTCACAAACATCTCGTAACCTTTCTCTGTGTGTTTAAAATGAAATGAACACAAAGACTATTCGAATTAAAGTATTTGGCCACTAACTCTGCTGACATTCAGGGAAACCTACCAGCCTCAGACATTTTTTAAAACTAGATACCCAAGGAAAACCAGAGGGTAGAGACTTGCATGGTTCCTATTATGTTTTTCCTGCAAACATCAAACTCTGCCAGAAACCAAAGATTATCCTCACATTTGTGTGAGGAAAAGTTCCAGAACCTGTGGAGAGCCACAACATTCTTACCAACACAGTGTTCCCTCACTTCTCCCGATAAAAGTGGTTTACCACTTGTGGGGTTGGGCATATCGCCCACGGAAGGAACAGATTAAAACTCTCACCATATGAAGGTAGTGTGGTATCCATGTGGTCTATACATGGTCAGTGTGGTTCGGTCTGTTCATGTCACAGACAGTAGGTCATCCCACAAATGTAGGTTATAGTTTTCATTAGGAAATATGAGGACACTGGATGAGAGGAAATCTGTGGCTCCTGGCAGAATCCAACAATTTGCCTCAAACAAATGTAAGGGAATCTGTGATTTTAGCCACAGTTTGACATTTCCAGTGCAATCTGTTCCGGAAATACGCATGGGTCTATGCAAAGAAGAACACCCTGACTCCCTACTTTTCAGAAATATCTGAGCTTTGCAGGTTTCCGTGGGTTTCGGCCGACCATAAGCCCAAATACTCTTGTCACACCTTAATTGAAGTCACCATTGACTGCATTTGAGTGCACTGTCAAAACTTTCTTTTCCAATAGGAAAAGCACATATGTATCTGTCAGTATTATTGTAGTCGTGAGATGTGTGAGAAGAATGTATAGGGTTATATCACACAAGGGGAGATATCAAGAGCATTAGTGGCTCACACCTGCCCTTATTCACATAACATACCACCAAATGAATAGTGTAACATTCCACATTAACAGGCAGCATGAGACTTGCATCACAGGTACCAAATAGTGTACTCATGACATTGCCTCACTTCAACAACAAAGTGGTGTGTGTATCTTGACATTATGGGGTAACAATTGTGTAAGAATGAAGACCCTCTCCCATATGCTGTGGCATGCCTCCTTATTGGAACATCCCATCTAGCACTGGGGAAATCCTGTTGTTGGCTGCCATTTGTACAGCGCACACGTGCAACAAGTTTTTAGAGTTTGCAGACAAATGTATGCATGGTTAGATAGGTGTGTGTTTTATGTATAACCTATGTTAGTAGTGTTGAGTTTAGTGATGTGTGTGTCACTCCTACCTTGATCATATGCTTTTTACAACAAGAGATCCCCATGATAGCAAGTCTAGGCTAAGCTTTTGGTATCTCCTCATGCCTCGGTCTCACCCTGTGTTCTTACTACGGTGCTGGGTGAACCTTTTCTAACACCTTTCCAGGGCAGCTTAATTAGACTGAGGAGGACTTGCCTTAGTTTCACCTTTAGCACACTCACTGCTCTAAATCCGCCCTCTTCCACTACGTGGTAGTAAGCTGGGGGTTGGCTGTACTCTGGAAATGGGGGTTGGATGTCCTGTGGGCTGTACCTCAGACAGTGTGAGCATATCTGCATTTGAAAATGGTGGTAAGAATCCTAGAACAGGCTCCTAAATAAGTGAACACTCCCTCTCAACCTGTATTACTTCTAAACTTGCGTCTCATCACATGGGCTATGGCAAAAAATAAATCATAACAATTTAGATATATATTTGTATTCATTTATTTTCACAATTCATTATCTTTTTAATAAATACTCCAGTATCAATCATAAATCCAGAAAATCTACAGCTATTAGCAATGATTGTTGTGAAGAAATCATCTCATAAAGCACATTGTCAAAGACCAACATAAAAATATAAATCAAGAAATATATCAAGAAAAAGAAAAACCCCTTCACACCTCAATCCACTCATTCACACACGCACAATTAAAAACAATGGGTCCCAGGCATCATCTGCAATCTCTTAATAAAGTATTTGTCCACAGAATCATTATACACTGTTGGTTGGTGCCTGGTAAACCTAAAAAATAATCAACAAACTAGGTGGCTACTTCCCTTGTTATGGTGGTCTGGTAGGGGGTTCTGGGGAGCCGGTGAGGGTGAGGTGGATGATGCTGTGGTCAGTCCAGGTCAGTTTGGTTGTGTGTGAGAACATGATTCTATCAATGGAGGAGAAGATACAGTCCAGAGTGTGTGGGGGTGGAAACCAGCTGTGAGAGGCCGATGTTCCTCATGTTTGAGGGTAGCGGAGTTGGTGTCTATGGGGTCTTCAAGTGGAAGTTCAGGTATTCTAGGAAGATGCGGTGATTGGAGTCGATTACCAGGGGGGGCGATGAAGACAGTGATGGCCTGGCAGAAGCTAGGATGGGGGTCCGGAGTTCTGTAAGCGAGGGTTCCTCTGATGGTAATTTTAGCATTAAGGTTAACCTGAAAGTTGAAGTATTCCATGATTGGCGTGCTGTCATCTTCTGGGGTGGTGTATTGGAGGGTGTCTTTGTAGACGATGGCGATGCCTCCACCCTGTCTGCCGGCACGGTTGTGGTGTAGCAGCTTGTAGCCGGGGGGCATTGCGGTGGCAATGTCAGGCTCTGAGGAGGGACTCAGCCATGATAAATATCAGGTCAGGGGGCAATTTATGGTGTCCCAGACTTCAGTGGTGTGCTTGCAGATGGATCGGACGTTCACTAGCGCACAGTGGAGCCTCGGGTCGGGTGGTGGTCATTGGGGGTTGATGTTGCAGGTGAAGCGGCAGTTCTGGCAGGTGAAGGGGCCTTCAGTGGTTCTAGGTGAGGTGATGCAGCAATTGTTGTCCTTTCTGGGGTTCAGGGACTGTAGCTTGTCGGAGGTGTATCAGTAGGGGTGGGGAGGTCCAGGGGTCCTGGCATTGGGCACGGTCCATGCTCAGATGGGTGCCGACGGGCTTGACTTTGGCGTGGTTGCGCTGTGGCCTCCATTAAGTAGGTCCTGGGGAGGGAGGACCACTGAGAGGCAGGTGGCAGCAAAGGCAGGAAAACGTGCGGCGGGAGAACAGGAGGCGCCGGGGCCTCACTAATACAGAAAATAAAATTGACTAGCATGGGAAGGGGGGCACAAATAACTAAAAAGAAAATGGCTGACTAGAAGACGGGGGGGGGCAAAAGGATGCAATAGAAGTTGGCAGCATGGCAGGAGCTACCCAACGGCGTCAGGGAGAGCTGGCACAGTACCTACTGAATGGGGTCGCGCTGCGGCCTCCATTAAGTAGGTCCTGGGGAGGGAGGGGTGCTGGGAGGCGGGGCAAGCAGGAAAACAGGCAGCGGGAGAACGGGAGGCTTGAGGGGGCCTCACTAATACAGAAACAAAGGCTGACTAGCGGGGGAGGGAGGCGCAAATAACTAAAATGAAAACAACTGACTAGAGGAAGAGGAACACAAGGGTGCAGTAGAATATGGCAGCAAGGCAGGAGCTGCCCAATGGTGTCCGGGAGAGGTGGCACAAGACCTGTCCCATTGGCGTACCCCCATATATCGCTACTGTAGGCAGCTACAGAAATGCATTTCCCTCTATAAATATCAACCATGGCTTTAATAGGCTTACGTCCCAGCCTTGAAGCAAATTTGGACATAGAAGCCGCACTCCTGGAAAACATGTGCCCTCTAGCCATTTTCAAGGGAGACTAAGATAAGGAGGAATCAAGTAGGACACCCAAAAAAGAGAACACTGGTACTCGTCTGAGAGGATTGCTTTTGACACAGTAGGATCTAGTCTTAGTGGACTTGGGGACTGCTACGATAACGTGGGACTTAGGAAAATGTGTACTTATGTCGAGGCTATCAATATATTCCATAAATCAGTTAACTAAAACATCTAGACCCAAAGCAGTGTGCAAGATAAGAACAGCATTGTCTGCATGTAGTAGAACCGGGTTCGGACGTAACCGATTTTAGGCAAGTCCCTGACAACGTCAACCAATGACTTTTCCAGGATTTTAATATATAATATAAACAAAAACGAAGTCAGAATACAGGCTTGATGACCCCTCCTCCCTTACTCCACCAGCTAAGCCTAAAGTTCTCCGTGCATTGACCGTCCTCACTAAATCTCACTGAAGCTGTGAGGTTAAAATGGAGATCTCACAAGAAGAAAGCTAATTGAGGTTCTGCTCCCAACTCCAACATATTAGCCCAAACTTTCTCCCTATTCACCCTATCAGAAGCTGTACTGAGATCCATAAATGCAAGATGCAGCGTCCCTTGTTCCTAAATAGTGTACCTTGCAGCAGTCAGGTACAGATTAAGGCTCTGGTCAATTGTGCCTAGGCCCGGGCGGACACCATACTGAGAATCAATAAAAACATTCTTCTCCGATGCCCATTCAACAAGCCTATCCAACAATATACGGCCTACTATCATAACTGTAGAGCTAATCAACAAGATGGGCCTGTAGCACTTAGGGTTTGAACGGTTGCCTTTATTAAAAACCGGGACAACCACAGAAGTGAACCAGGCCTCAGATATGTGAACATTTTGCTACTGTGTTTAAATATAACATTAAGAGGGGAGCCCCAAAGTCTGTGTTGGCCTTTAATAGGTCCAGCGGGACCCTATCTGAACCAGGAGCCTTATTCACAGGGAGCACACTGATAGCGTTCTGGACCTCATCTATCGTAAAACTGATATGAGTTAGCGCTTAAGTATGTAGCCCAACAGTAAGAGAGGAATTAGGCAATCATTAAAAGATTTAACATGTTTGGCCCATGCACTAGGCAAGATGGTAAGCTGCAGTGTGGGTTCCAAACAGGTCCTGAAAAGAGCATTGTTGAAAATTTCCCAAAACCTGCCACTGTCCCTAAATTGGCTAGCAACCGAAAGCTGTTTCCAAGCTTCATCTTTCAAGAACCTTTTACGCACCTCTAATGTGCTCTTATAAGAGATTCAGCCTATGGAGACCCAGTTGCGATTTCTGGGGACTGCCTTGACCGCCTGCTAGAGGACATGGTGCGCTTTAGAGCAACTGGAGTCAAACCATTTAAAGGGCTTTGGATTTTTAGTGTTATTCTTGCGTGTTAACAAAGTATGTATACTATGACAGATAGCATTAAAAGGTTTCATTATAACAGTATCAGCAGAAATATCATAAATGACTGACGGTTAAGCTCCCTGGCTAGGGATCTCCATTTGGTGTTAATCTCCGGAGAAGCCCCTCCCATCGAACCACTGCCTCCCTGGAAGGGAAGGTAGTGATCTTGCAACCCTGCACAGCTGAAAGTAGCTGTGGACAGAGCACAGAACGGCATCCAGGTCGACACAGTGACATGGTGAGGATCAGAGTGAAGACCAAGCAGTGGTAAAGAAGCCTGGGAGATTTTCCCTGCTGGATGCCTGCGTACAGCCACCCTGCTCTCCCGTTGCAGCCCGTTCTCTCTCGGAAGAATGGCAGCCCGAGCCTGAATCTTTGACCAACTGCAGGGGTTCATTGACACTGCCCCACTTGCTCCCCTACCCACCTACGACTTGCCAGAGCAGCGGATAGAGAGAATGAGGTGGCCATGATGTTCCCACACCGCTGTCCTCCTTTGCTACCAGCCTCCCGCTGCGCTAAGTTGGGCCCTGTGCCGTACATCATTCTCAAAGTCCCAGGAGAGTTGAGGTAACAAGGAAAACAAGCGGGGAGGACATCCGACCTCATTCGGAATGCCTGGAGGGTGGAGGATCAAGTGGTGAACCCGGTGCTGCCCTCCTCCATCTTGGAGACTGCTGCATCTCGACTGAAGGAGCCGACAGTGAGCCTGCAGCTCATCTATGGTGGGCTACTTTATGACTGTGTCTCTCCTGCCTCATGCCACAATACTATCGGCTGTTCGTGCTGCCCAATTCCCTCTGCATTAACAGCATCAAGGGCGCACTGATGACTGGCCAACTCCCACTACCTCAGTCTGGCTCCAGCAGCACTTTTGTCCTGCACACCGATGACTGCCTTTCCTCCATGTTTGGATCGCCCTCCGCCGGCTATGGAGCCTTCCTGCCCTACAGCGCCAAGCTACTCCTCTTCCCACTTCTGGGTGCCCAGTACTAGCTGAAGGACCCCGGGTTTCAGGACACCACCTTCGCACAACACCACCCGGCCTTCTACCCCAACAGCCAGTACCAGTGTGGGGATCCCTCTAGGTCCAAGATCGCTACCCGCAAGAGTACCAGCACCCTGAAGGCCTGGCTGAACGAGCACCGCAAGAAGCACAGCAAGGGCGAGAAGATCATGTTCTGTAAATATGTACTATATATATGTCCAACCCTAATCGCTTTAACTTTTCTTAATATGTAATATTGAGTGAATTTGCAACTTTTATATCTGCAAATTTCACCATGTGGTAGATATATGTATTGTAATTTACTACCATTCTTTTTGAGTTTAGATGCATGTATCTGTTTCGTATTGTTGGAGAGTAAATTACTTTTAAACTTTTAATGACATGAGAAACCAGATTACCACACTTCCTGAGAGAAATTAATAAATGTGCACCAACTACACGTTTTAGAAAACATGAAAAAACAAGCGAATTTCTAATTACTGCATCATAAAAGAATGCAGAAAAGGCAGCTTAGATGATATTTTTGTATAAATATTATAGATTGTGATTTACTAATTGACAAAAGAACTATATTTCATTAACGGGACCTAGAAATGTGTAAATGGTGAATACTCATGTTATGGAATTTACTTCTAATCATTCTTTATTATCATTTATGTGTGAATAACTAATGAGAATTAATCAATTATTATGCTTAACTCTGATTATGATGGTGAATGTTACTGAAATCCACCATTTGTGTGTGCAAACATGTGCACCGAAATGACAAAACAAAAGTAGGTGTTACACATTCCTAATTAATTAGGCTTTCTTGAAACTTTCATAGATTGCATTTTGCACATGTACTAATGTTATCACCTAAAATGAAATCCTAAAATTGTAATTTGAAATATATTTACACGTTAGAGCATTCGAAAAGTAGAGATGCATCATAATAACATAAATTATTTGTAACCATCCTAAATGGTTTCAAGTGCATCAGAGTTATACTAGAATCACAACATCTTTGTATTTCCTATAAATGTATGCTTAATAATTTTATTTATTTTACGTTATATTAGATCAATTTAATGTAGGCCTAACTGCATACGTGAAGTTTCTTGACTTGCTGAATCCATTACTCGGGAGAGAATTCCTCAGTATAACCAATAACTTGAAACAGTGTTTTCTTTTCTGTGTTCTCATGTACTGTACAAGATACTTTGCTACATTTTCTGATACAATCTGAACATCTGCCTGGTAAACGGTCCTTTTGATCTTGCTTATGTGTTCTTGCTGAAGGAGCATTCTTCCATTGTTTCACATTGTGGATTTCTTGAGGATTGCGTCATTGATTGCACCACCTATTTCTCTACAATTTATGTCTTCTTTAAATTGCCTGACACCCATCCTGTATGAACTGACCAAGGGACTGAGTGGTCTGACCAGATGAGGTAATTCCAGAAGGTGACACACCAGGAACCTTAAGAATATTATATTATTGGATATAACAGACGGCTGGCTCAGAGGGCTGTTGGCTGCGAACGAGCGGCTGGCTGACTAGTTAGCGCTCTTAATGGTGACAGACGTACTGTTGGCTAATTCCTTAATTACGCAATTTTTTGTGTAACTTTCCTTGGCAGTCCTAACTTGCCCAATGCGGACTCTCTTGGCTACCTTTACGACTGACGCATACGCTGTGTGCGCTGAGTGGTCCCTTCCTTGGGAGACTGCTTGAACTGGCATATTTCATGTCCCTTCCTGAACCTCTTGACCTTTGGTATTTTATTTCGAAAGTCTTATTAGAATTCCACCAAATTTTCTTATAACCTGATGCAATTTACTGATGCATTTGTCTTACCTTAAGAATTGATAAACGATGCTAAACTTCCACATCCACTCAGTTATCATGATTTATTTCTATCCAAGTGAATGGGTATTCCTAATTTGTGGTTATTAATTACTAAAAAAGATCATATTAGAGAGATCTCAGAGCATCAAATACTAATGCTATTATTATTCTGAATAGCTCTAACTGAACTCCTTGTGTTTGATATGGGCTTGCCTACGTTTTTTCAGGAGATTTGGGCTTACAGTGATTATCTTTATTGTATTGTTTTGAGAGTAGACTATATGAGTCTGATTTCTAGCTTGTAGTTCAGTTATCCATTTCCTGATCCACATTGGATGACTGTTGGGACCCTTTATATCCAACCCCTCACTGAATTAAATAAGATCCATCGAAGGACCAAGAGAGTGGTATAAATCATGCTCAGGGAACAAGAGTAAGAGAAAACTAAAGGAGAAAGAAATTATGGGCCTAGTAATGCTACTATAGTATCTTATTTGTAATTCATGTACTTTGAAGTTCTTATGTAATGTAACCTCCTTTAATGGTGTCTCCCTGCATCATAAGATAAACCTCGCCTCTCCCAACTCAGGGGTCGCAGACTCTATATAAGCCTTCAGCGGACACTTTCCCAGCCCAATTATGTGGCATCAATAAGGCAAAAAGGGTCTTACCAAGCTCTTGCAGGTACTAATTAATTTGAGGTTCTTCAGCCAAGAGGGATGGCCGGGCCCGGTCCGAGCACGTCCCCTGCTGCAGTAAGAAAGCTGGCCTTTTCAATCACCTGTGCGGTGCTGGAGTGCTTCCCCGCACCTCCTCTCTCAGGGATCTGTGGGGAATTTAGTTGGCCCCGTGCGGTGACTCCACAGGTAACAGAAGGCACGTCCACAGCCACTGGTCAGACAACCCTCTGATTTTTCACGCTGCCTCATGGAATTGAAAAAAGAATGCCTCAAGTGACTTAACACTTGATTGGGTTTATATACTGTACCGCTCTAGAAATTTGAGAATTGGCCTTGTTGTCCTCCTCACTAGACACAAAGCCACTGTTTGAGAAGTTATACTTACATTAGGTGATGGGAATGATGTTGCAGAGACTGTATATATTACTAGATTCAACAGCAGGATTTCACTTAGTGTTGCTGAAGGTAAATAATCATAACATTATTTTCAATTATGATCATGCAGCACATGTGCAAAGAATAAAAACTATTATGAATCAATAGAAAACTTTCACAATATGATTTAATTAGTACACAACCATTGAATGTTACCCTACCAGGTAGCAGGGATCTTGGGTAATAAATGGTGGTGACTGCTTGTATTTACAACATTCCCATAACTTATAAAACATGGGTTTCAGTATTCAATTCAGCTCTTACAAGTTGCCTTGCCAACTATTTGTGGCCTTTGTCCACTATTCCACTATGTGGCCAGACAACTGCAAGTTGTTTTTGCTGAACTCTGTAGCTTTATGCCTAAGTCAAAAACGCTTGCCAGGTGATGGACAAGGCATGTCAAATCCATACTTTACCAATTGTTTCCAGTAGTGCAGTGAGCATGTTAGGCCTATTAGGTCAAAACAAATTCATGCTACTAGTCTTCTACTTTCTTAAACAAGAGGAACCTGGTGCTATTTTTAAGCAGGTCCTGCACACATGCTCCAAGGCAATAATGAGAAACAGAGGGGGTGTGCAATTCCTAAGGGTAGGGAGGGAGATCTTTTCTACAGTGTGCCCTCACACACCCCGAAGGATGTCATGCTTCATCATTGGGCCTGCTTCTCGTTGGGCCGGCGCTGCAGTGCCCGACGGGCACCCGCGAAGGGGCTCTTTGGCAGAGATCTTTTTGTAGATGAAGCCTTAGGGTGAGTGCGGGTGTGTGGGCTGGGTAGTGCGGCGAGTGAGTGGTTTAAAATAGGTCTAGGGCAGTCCAAACTAATTATGTTTATTACCAGGGGGCACTAGCCTAATTAAAAGTAAGGGGCGTTCTACTGCTTCTGCTTATCAGTCATGAATCGCTGAACCAGGCTTGTGGCAGTGCTCAGACACTCTTGGTCCTGATGAAGTGCTGCCAGACCCGTTAGGGGCTAACTTGGAATGAAACATGTCGACCCTATGCACCACATGAGCCCTATAGGACCATTACATCCAGCTAGGGCCCCTTACTTTTAATTAGGCTTGTGCTCCCTGATAATTAACATAATTAGTTTGGAGTGCTCTAGACCTATTTTAAACTACTCACTCGCCACACTACCCAGCCCACACTCCCGCACTCACCCTACGGCTTCATCTACAAAAATATCTCTGCCAAAGAGCCCCTTCGTGGGTGCCTGTCCAGCATTGCAGCATCGGCCCGATGAGGAGCAGGCCCAATGATGAAGCATGACATCCTTTGGGGTGTGTAAGGGCACACTGTAGAAAAGACCTCCCTTCCCACCCTACCCTTAGGAACTGCACACCCCCTCTGTTCTTACTAGTCTTCTACTCTCATCTCTTAAACATTTTCTTTTGCTGTTTTCATGGGTAGCATTCTAGTGTTTAAGGTGAAGGACCTGAAAGATAGCCCAGTGCATTAATAACTCCATTGCACGTATCTGTGTGTACCATGAGGGCCACATATTTCGAATTCAGTGTTACTTAGGAGTTACTCAAGTGAGTGCCATATTCCAGTGCCAAGATGCCACGTCAGCAGTACATTTCTCAGTTACTTACTGGTACCCTCCATTACCCTGAACACCCTTATTGCATAGCAGCACTCTCTTTAAACCGCCAGTTTCCGCTAAACGTGCATCTTGAAACAATGCAGCAGAACCAAATTCCCTTAGGAGTGGAGCTGTGTTTGTGCACATTAAGTAAACAGGATACCCTAAGGAGTGTGCGAGGACGGAAGATCTTGCCCCGAAGTCATCCTTGGAAGTGCTCAATTAAAGTGAGAGGATGTGTGCATTGTGCAACTGAGAAACACTGGGGCATGGTCAAGGGCGACAGCTACAGTACTCTGCCGCTATCTTTGAAATGACCAACCCTGGGGAATACTCTCTCCCTGATACCTGCCAGGAGCGGAAAGCTCAGGATCAGAAAGGACCTGCCCCTCTAAGGTCCACAAACAAAATGTTTGCGAATAATGGTATGTGAAATGGTTTGAGGTAGTAGTGGGTGCATTATATACACAAAATATCATGTTTTCAATTTAGAACTTGCAAAGTCTTTCTTAGTTTTATGGTATTCTTCCCTTTTTCATTTTTCCACATGTAGTTTCCGTTCTAATCTTTCTATCGCCTCATGCGATGGGGAAGGACAGGGCAAAATTGTAAGGGGAAATTATGCAATGACACAGACCTGGTAAAGGCCAGTACATACATTAACAGCTAGCTTAGCAGAGCTGGCGCTCTTTCTACCCAAATGACAGGAATGCAGTAATGACTGTGACTGCCACTGCTGCGTGTCTTCGTATGAGAGTGGCCATAACCTTTCAAGGAGAACTGTGGTGCAGAAAGGTGGTCTACTAGGGTGAGCAGTGATGGACAGTCTGAGGAATCCTGCTGTTACTGCAGCGCCAGGCTTGGAAGGGGCAGCCAACCCTAATTCTCATTATTGAGCCCGATGGCTGCTGCTATGCTCTGGGGGCTGCGGCTCCAGTATGTGCAGGTAAAGAGACTCTGAGCCGGCCTTTGGTGCGCATGTCAGGCCGGCCGAAGAGAGGCAGCAGTCCAACCCGGCATGCACACTTGGACCCCTGGTGCAGTGCCTCTGGCTACTAACTCTGACGGTGTCAGTCTGTGATGTCAAATTTCTGTTAATTTAATTTAATTTAATTGTGGGTTTATATAGCGCTAGAATCGACTCCCGGAGGAGTATCTCTGCGCTTCGACCGCTGGGGAACCCGACCTGGCTCACCCTGAGAGATGGTCCCTAATGGGTATCTCCAAGGTGCGACCAAGCATCCCCGGCGGTCTGGGGGGGCCGTTGTGAAGATGAGGCAAGCTAATGCCCAGAGTTGCCGAGTGTGGTCCCTGACTAGAGTAGGCACCGAAGCGAGAATTATCGAGTCCGCTGACCCTGGTCCACGACCCTGCCGCGTCGGGAATTGAACCCTGGTCCCGGGCCGTCCTCTGCTTACGGGTCTGCCGCCTCTAACCAGTGAGCCACACTTCTCCCACGCCCCCTCAGGCTTGCACTGTCTTCTCCAGGAGTCAGGACCCACCTCAGGCCTTGATACTGCAATCGGCCCTGCTATGTCAGAATCAATGCAAAACACACTGTTTTAGTAGTCACCCCACATTTTATTGGGTGGGCCAGGAGGGCCAAAATATAAGTGGGGCAACGTCCCAACGCCCAAATAGAGGCACCGCCCCTGCCACTAACATATCCTGATTAAGCCTCCGACCTGCACTCTTGATCTTTGCTAGTCACACTCTTTTTCCGTCACCATGTTCTCAATGTCTCTCACGGCCTACAATACTCTCACTCACACACTCTTGTTCCTATTTTCTGCTTTAATCTTCTGTTCATTACACTCTGACTCCCTTCTCTCTGCCTCTGTCTCTCATCACTCATCCCATTCAAAATCCCTTTCCTACTTTCCTCTCTTTTCTATTTCTCTCTTCCCCATTCTCTGTCCTCAGAGGCACACCAGCAGTGTTTGATTTTGCAGGACAGTCGGTGATTGTGAGTCATGCCAAAGTTAGTGACATGAGGTCAGTGCTTTGTTTGTAAATAATAAAACAAATTTAAAAAAATGAATGGGTACAAAGTTCCCACCAACACATCTTTCTTACACCACTCTACAATTCCTGATTCTGTCTGTCTTGCAGGTTCTTTTTCATCCCTTTTTTCTCCCTTGGCACTGTTTTTCTGCCTTTCTCTTCTTTTTCTTTCTGCCTTTTTCTCTGTACTGCTCTGGGTCAAAGTTTGCTGAAGAAAAATAGGTCCTGGTGTCCAAACAAGAGTGCCAGTGCACACCACTTGCAACCACCTTCAGAGATTAAGCAGTGTAAGAGACATTGCCAGCACTGGCCTGTGGCAGAAGTTGAACAGAGTGAGTTTTTCGTTAGGAGTCTGGGGTCTCTCAGGACAGTGGATCTTCAAAGGTGCTGGGAACTGTCCTAGGGCATGCAGCATAACGACACATGATTTCAGGCCCGCTTTGGAAAAGAAGTGTGATATTCCAGGATGATATTGGTTTTGGAAAAGCTTTTGGTAGTAATATGCAAGATGTGATGAACAGAGGGAGTTTGATGGCTGAAAACTGGGCGCTCATTAGCAGGATGATAGAAATTTGGGGGATGAAAATGCAATGCGGTGAACCTGATTGATTTCCTGAGTTTGGGTTTTAGAGAGTTGAATACAGTTCTACAACTGATGCATGGGGTGCTTGAATATGGGAGGTCCATTAATCAAGTAAGTATTTATTATCTGATGGTCACAGGCTGTGGATGCTAGAAAAAACAAATGTGAATCATGGTGGGGAAGATAGTGGTATATAGTGACATAAGTTTGTGTGCAAGATAATCTTGAATGCACAAGACAACCCTGGCAGGGTAGATGGGTAATTGTAGCAGACCTGGTGAAGGAGGCCTCGGAGTGAGCAGTGAGGATGAATGGGGCACAAGTTTGGGGCAAAATGATCATCAGCACTAGGTTAGAGGTGGTTGAAATCGGAACTGGGAAATAGTTAATTTAAAAAATCTGCCTGGAAGGTATTGCGTCAATTTAAATAGCTGCACAGGTCCCATTTGGAAGCAGCAGGGGCGTAGCTGAGGTCCCAGTGTTGCAGGGGGACCCCCAGGATTCTTGTTCTGTAGAGGGCCCCCTTCACCCTCTAATACATGTCATTGCATGACTTGCAGAATGTGTGGAATGGCATGGAATAAGAAATAGTTAAATGCTCGGGAAAGCCACTCTGCTTTACTGAGCAGGCCCGTGCAGCGTAGAGGGCCCAAGTGTTCAGGGGGCCCTCATTAGGCCCACTCTGCAGGGGTGGGGCAGCATTTTGAATTACGCCACTGGCAAGGAGTAGGTTTTGTATGCTTTGATATGCAGGTGTCTTAACCTGATGGGGGGGAGTCAACTGCTTCATCAGAATTTAGATACCTCTGCCCAGGTCGAAAACCCCACCACTGCTCCATCACTCTCCCGCCACAGCTTTAAGTATGATTGACAGTCAATTATTGGCGTGTCCTGGAAGTAGAGGGGCAGTGCACTTTCATGTATACTTGTACCTCAGTTCTGTCTGGTCACTCTGTAGTGTCATCTGGCAGTAAACTGGTAAACACCACTTTGGGGCTGCCTGGAACATGAGCCACCATCCTTTGATAGAATTCTCACCTGATCCCTTGTAATTGAGTCTGGGGTTAAAGACCATCTGTGGAGAGTGCTAATTACCTCCCTCTTCCAAGGGCTATCTCAGGGTGCTATTTAAAGCTTCGGATCAGAAATGAGAAGAGAGCAACCAGTATTTTTGTTAGATAATCATCCTTTCCACCAATAGACACATACTGCAGTTGTTGAATGTTCCAGGTTCCAGGTCCATAAGTGCCACAGCTTTATGAAGCTGAATTCTGTGGAGTCTTTCAAGTTAAACATTTGTTTTCAAAGTCTATGCTTACTCTTTTATTTAACTTTACCCAATCTGATCCAGTACTCAGCTGATGCCAAATTTCCAGTAGACGTTTTTGTTTATTATAATTTGAAGGGATAGGGTTCCTGGTTTTCCTCCTATGTGAGCATGCAGATCTTCCAGTGCCCCATTATGAAGCCTAACCCCTTGGTTTCAGCATTGATGTGTATATAAGTCATCAAGGGATGTCTCTATTTCCCTGCAAAAACTGAATAATGAGATATAAAAAAAGGGATGTCTCTGGGACGAATATACTTCAAGGGCAGCCAAGGTCCCCAAGTCCCTCTCCACCACTGGCAGCCATTTTTTGTCCGCCCCTCCCCGTACACATGGGGCAATCTCCTTCTTGGCCTAGGGGTGGGAGTAAGGAGTTTGCGAATGCCAGATCCTTTCTGGCCACTGCCAAATTCCCTAACAAGATGGTCCTGTGCTCACTTCTGGGCTTTATCATTAATATAAATGCGGCATCACTAGAGAGATTAGATTTCGAACATTTTGAATGGGCCGGTGAGGAATTCCCTAGTTCCTCCTAGGCCGATCCAAAGATCAAAGTGGTGTGTGGGGTTAAGGGAGGTGCTGAGCCATTCCCACCAGCTCAAAACACTTTTTCTCTTGGTTGGAGGAAACAGTTTAGCTCCTCTGACCATCCATCCTTCCACCTCTACTACCCCAACTACAGAAATTGGTGAGAAGATGGCGATCAAGAGGGGGTGGAGTGGGATTGTTCCTAGTCCCTCCCCTTTGATTCCCCACCTCCTGATTGAGTTTCAGACAGCTCTCAGTGCTTCTCTGTTCAAGGGAGGAACGAACTGAGTTTCTATTCCCCAGCAAGTAGCTAGGTAATAATTGGATTTTTCCATAGTTTAAGGAAAAATCTAAAGAGTGTCTGACTCCTTTCAAAGGCACAGACACACACAAGTGTGTGCACCAGCAAGGAAACCAGACACTGTCTGTATTTTATTTTAACCTCAGAAAAAAAGCCAAACTATACCTGGCTCCTCCTTGGAGAGCAAACACACATAACTGTTCTCCAGTAAGGAGCACTGGAGCTGTTTGGGTTTTTTCATAGCCTCAGAAACCAGCTATACTGTGCTTGGTTTTTCACCTGGGCTCAAACACACACGTCTGTGCCCCAGCGAGGAGACACACACACTCATCTGTGTACCACTGAGGAGTATAGAGGGTGTTTAGATTTTTTTCTTAGCCTTAGGAAAAGTACATACAGTGCCTTTCTCCTTACTTGGGCACAGGCACACAAAGGTGTGCGTGCCGGCGAAGATCATGGATACTATTTGTTTTTTTTTTGTTAATCTGAGAATAAATCCAAACCATGCATGGCTCCTCGCAGTGGCGCAGACACAACAGCAGCAGCGGTGCGTCCATTAGGGTGCTGGGGCACTGACCCACAAGCCGCGCAGCTCCCTCGACGGCTGCTCTGGCTGAACTGACAATGCATGTCAGTCAGCATGACGCCTGACCGCCCACCCGCTTCAGAGTCTGAAGGGGGTGGGCGGTCCGGCATCATGCTGGCTGACATGCATTGTCAGACCAGGGGGTGGCGCGGAGCACAAAGCAGGCAGCAACACAAGTGCGCATGCTGGGTTTAGGTCGGAGAATTTTTCTTACCAGCCCAGTCAGGCGCACTAGTGTTGAGCCTGGCTGGCGGCTGCGCATTAGGAGAGCAAGGGTTGATCAATGCCGCAACCCTCGGTCTCCTAATGGGCAGGCGGGCGGCAAGTATCCCTGCTAAGCCAATCCTGGCGCTGCTGGAGCAGTGTCAGTATTGGCTGAGAGGGGTTGCCGCCAGTGACGTGCCTGTTCCTGGACCTGTTCAGAAGAAGTTGAAGGCGCCAGCCGCCAACGCAGGATGCAGACCCAGCAGCAGGGGCGGCGCAGACCCAGTAAGTTTCCTTTTAATTTAATTTTAAACTCCCCCCCTACCCCCACCCCCGCGCAACCCCCCCGCGAGTTTGCGAGCCACGACTGGTAAAAGCTTCTTTGCACTCGCTCTTCTTGCCTGGTGCTGCATGAGCTTGCAATGTGACCCTATTACCGCTGTTGGACTTTCCCCTAGGGTGACCAACCGTCCGTAAATTTCACGGACAGTCCGGAATTTCGGCCGTCTGTCCGTTGTCCGTGAAGGATTCTTTAACGGACGCCATTTGTCCGTAATTTTAACCGGGCACCGGTCGCACCACCCTAAAGAAGGCACAGCTTCCACCCACCTCCCTGTTTGACTCCGATGCTGTTGAGTAACAGACTCCGATGCAGTACCAAAGTTCAGATCCCAGCAGCATTGGAGAGGCACAGCGGGATGGCAACCCTCACACCTTCAGCCCTTGATGAGCTGTTAAGAGGTGCTTAAGGTGACTGGGAGGGAGGGGCTGCAGCTTCAGGAGCAGGGGCATCGATTCAGATGCAAACAGCCCTGAAGGCGTCATGTCTCTTCAATTTAGAGGGGCCTCACACATTTCCTTCCTGTCCAGGGCCTCAAAAATCGTAGAACAGGCCCTGATTACACCGAGGCAGCACTGGTTCTCTTCACAGAGCTTAATTACTGTCACTAAATTGTAAGCAAACCTCGGTTCTTCAAACATGCAGTTATAATGTAATAAAATAAAGAAATGGCGCAATCGCACCCACACTGATTAACAAAGTATGGAGGACAATCAGTTAAATCAGTTCTCTTAGAGTATCTCCTTTAAGTACTGTACATCACAGTGGGGATGGCAAAACTAACATTTTGGAAAGAGAGCCTGTCTTCTCCTTGTCGTGTCCAGGCCCTACCCCAACCTGGAAGAGACCAAGATGATACTAGAATACTGTATGCCCACCCTGGTGGATCCTGTTTCCCCTCCTGTGATGGCTCCTGCTCCCCCCCCCAGTGATGGCTCCTGCCCCCCCCCATGTGGTGGCTCCTGCCCCCCCCCACCTGTGATGGCGTCTGTCCCCCCTGTGGTGGATCCTCTCTCCGCCCTGGGTGGCTTCTGCCCCAGTCCTGGAATGGCTCCTGCAGCGAGGGTGAAGTTCTTGATGGGCCTCTTCTCAAAAAGGCTCAGCTCAAAATGAATGTGAAAAGGTGGGCGAGTGAGTAAGTGAAGGAATGGGTGGATGGCTGGATGAATTAGTGAAAGGGTGAATGGATGAATGAAAGATTGACTAGATGGATAATGAGAGAGGATGGATTGATGAGTGAGTGGAAGGATGGATGAAAGAAAAGGTAAATAGCTGGATGTATGGGTGGAAGGGTTGCTGGATGGGTAAAAGGGTGGATGGATGAGTGAAAGGATGGATGGATTGATGAATTGATAAGTGCAAGGGGGAATGGATGGACAGATGAGTGAAAGAGTGGATGTAAGGATGTATGAGTGAGTGAAAGGGAGGGTAGATGGACAAAAGGATGAACAGATGAGTGAAGGAGTGAAAGGATAAATGTATGAGAGAAAGGATGGATGAGTGATGGGGTCAATGGATGGATTCATGAGTGGATGAGTAGATGGATGGGTGGGTGGATGGAAGGAAGGATGGCTAAGTGAAAGGGTCGATGGAGAGAGAAAGGGAGGATGGATGGATGACTGAAAGGGTGGATGGGTGGAAGGATGAGTGACTGGGTGGATGGATCGATGAGTAAGTGAAAGGATGGCTGGATGGGTGAAAGGGTAAATGGCTGGATGGATGTGTGAATGAATGGATGGATGGGTTGAAGAGTGGATGGATGAGTGTACAGATGGATAGGGTGAAAGGGTGGATGGATGGATAATGGATATGTGGAAATGTGGATTTTCCTGATCAGTTATGTCCCCTATCTTGGACCCCAACGGTTCTATATGCATGTTACAAGTACATGTATGTTCCCTCCAGTTCCAGTTTCTAAGACGCAAACATATGTGTGTCTACCGTCAACATGTTCTCTGTCAGATCCGCCATCAATGGGCTGGATATTCGATTCCTAAGTATGAAAGGCCACCGACTTTATATGGCTAAGTTACTCCATTTTTACACTTCAGGCAAGTAGGCCCGATTCTGCCCTCAAAGCCTTTCCCTGCTCTCTGTCTCTGACAGCTTCAGCTTGAGCTCGCATCTGTATCCATGAACTTTGTCCTACTCCCTGTGCAGCTAACGGTGCCTGCCTCGGCCAGTTTTCGCCTGTCTGCCAAGAAGTTGTATTTCACCTTCGAATTATCTATTTTGCTCTCCAGCCGATGCATTCCTGTCCAGTGATTTAGGTAAACATTTCCTTTAGCTCACAAGCAAGGGACTCAGCCTTTCCGTCCTCCTGCAAGTGATTCATAGCCCTGTTGCCATGGAAAGTTTTCTGCCCCTCGCATCTCATATAGACACTTAGACGCTTGTACACGCACACAGTCAGTATAGAATAGATTCTGTCCGAGAGTCCTTCCTTGTGGATAACATAGTTCTTTAAACATAGGATGTTAGATATGATTTGGGATTAGGTTGACTTGACCCCAGACTTCTCGTCTCCACATGTAGAGCTAAATGTCAAGTCCCCTTCACCCCCTAGTTGCACGTCAATTACACGTCATGCTGCCGCGCGCGCATCTATGCCAAGTATTATCTTATAGATCCACCTATGTCTGATAATTCTAACCAATCATGTTTCTTTTATTTCTTATTACGCCTAGTTTCGATTATGTCACTGATTACGTCATTTTTCTTATCAAATGTTACGCCTTCTACATTCGTTTCATTGTAATGAACTTATTATAAAAATACATGTCTGTTAATAAATTATTGTACTTCACTTCCTGAACCTTCGTGGTGACGGAACCTGAGGGCCGCGACTCGAGTCGGCCATTTTGAATGGAATAAAGCCCATTAGAAACCTCTTATACCACGGATTCTGCCTCTTGTTATTTTGAGCTATTTACTTTAATTTAAGATTCCGCATGAAATTCAGTCCGGTAATATTTATTTTATTTACCACATAATGGCGCCCGAATAGGGACACTTTCTCATCTCACGCGCCGGCGGTGCGTTGCAGGCCCGGTCTCCTGCCACAGCTGGACGGACCATAAACGCGTACCAGCAGGATTTCCTGTAAGCTCCCTCCGGTCAAGCGGGGGCGACTGAGGCTGCAATCAACCCAGACGAGGCGGTGAGAAGTGCGAAGTATCCCGACCAGAGCCTAGCTGAGAGAGCAAGATCCGAGGTATACAGAGGCCCACCAGGTTTTCCGAAATTCCGACGTCCAGAGGGTCCGATGTCCGCAGTTATCGAGTCCTGTCCATTCTCTGAGGCCTTCCGTTTCAAGGAGCTACTCGGTGAGTACCATCGCCGAGGAGGCGTGTTGACGCGCACATAGGTTGTGCCGGTCAAGACGGATTTGGGTACACAAATCCGGTCTGCACTGTTTAGCAGTGTATATGTACTGTTTAGCAGTATATCAAGTATTCCGAAGTATTCAGTTATTGTCAAGAATTCAGCGTGGTGATTAGTTAGGCAGACTGTCATCATTGTCGATCATTGTTATAATGTTTAATGTTTAATGTTTAAAGTATTCTGAAAAATGTCTTGCATATTGTGGTATGAATGACTGTTCATTGTTCACTGTTCATTATTGTGTTTCTCGTATTAAGTAAGTTCAAGAGTAAGTATCAGGTCAGTTGTCAATATGCCGCTCTTCTCGAAGTTAAGACAGATTACTACCAGAAAAGGGGTGCTTGAAGAAGCAGTTCCTATTCCTCCTAGAGACACTCCAGGACATTTCATGTACCATAAACATGGCTTAGATGCCATATTGTTTCTTGATCTATGGGTAGATTATACCAGAGGATTACCGGAAAGTCAAAGGTGGCCCATAGCGGGAACCTGGGATGCAGAGTGCATCATGAAAGTGGAGGAAGAGTTATGGAAAAGAAAGGTCAGACAGTCACAGAAAGACGCTGTTGAGTTATGGCGTAAAGAATCTCATAGACGAACAGAAAAAGCACGTAGACAAGAAGAGAGGAGTAAAGAAAGTTCAAATAAAGTTCAAGAAAATCTATTAATTGAGGAAGGTATCCGAGTGAAATCAGAACAAGTAAATAGACAAAGAAATGCTCTTATGAATGGTATGTATCCCCTTCTAGCCGAAGGACTACCTAAGGCTGTTACGGAGGTGCCAAAAGACTTGCCACCCCCATTATTTCCAATTAAGGTACATCCAAAAGGGCATCCCAGAACCGCAGAAGATGTTTTTCTTTCCTCATATCTAGACGATGCAGCTCCCGAGTATGCTAACGCCACACCACATAGACCGTCTGGCGGAGGGGTTCAACGTCAGGATCAGGTATCTGTCCCCGTGCAAGTCCCGACGCAAGCTTCGGCAAGCACATCTGTTTCCGCATCTGTCTCCGCAGTCGACTCTACAGAGGTATCGACACCCATAGTTGCGGTGTCACGTTCGACGAACCCATTCACGCCCGACGCCCCAGATGGGGCCACGGGAGGTGCTAGCAGTATTTTTACACCACCTAGAATAAATAAACTTGTTTTTCAAGAGTCAGCACATTCACGTACACCTAAGTTCGTAAATGAACGTACGCTTAAGGAACTCCTTGTAAATTGTAGATATGACCCCGTGGTCGGTAAAGAGGACGAAATGGTCCTGGCATCATTACGTATCAGACGAGCCGCAGAGTATTTAGCAAGGTTACCAGGAATGACTACGCATCTAGATAACATATACCATTTTGTTCAAACCGGACGAGATCCAGGATGTATTAACAGAGCTATGGAATTCCAGAAAGTAGAAATACAAGGGGAACTGTTACGTTTCCTCATAAACTGTGTGATCAGAAATCAAGATCGTCCGGGGGTAGACCGGAATGCAATGCTTATTCTTACAAGATGGAGTCAGAATATATCAGAAGGGAGACACGATAAGCAAAATTGTATAATAGCCATGTGCCGGAAAATACGTAAAGAAATAGAGCGTATTCATGAAGAGAGATTGGGAACAGACGAGTTTGAGCAAGACGAAGTGTCCGAATCAGGGAATTCTGCAAGACAGTCAGAGACCATAGCCTATGTAGGCAGAGGAAGATCTTGTGAAAATACTAGATGTTTTTCTGATCCAATACACTCTGTATGTCCAAATAATAGCAGAACGTATCCGACGCCTGTAATAAATCTGAAGTCTCCTGAACATTCGTTTCAAGCCGCAGATAAAATACTACGAGAACGAAGGGGTTATCACCTCCTCGATTCCATGGATGAGCAAGAATTAGCCAGATCAGCCGTTCACTGGATTGTTAGTCCTGAAAAATACGGTGATGAGACCGTAGCACACACGTTTCTCAACCTCAGTACAGATGAACAACGTTTAGCTGGAATCTATATGATTCAGCAACTCCTCATATTATATAAGAGCCAACATGCTGACCCTGGTCCTTTACCTGATATATTAACGGAACTACTCACGAACAGATGGAGAGGTTCTAGTAACAAGCTAATTAAAGAGATATTAGTGTCACGTAAACAGTACGTCCTTTTTGTAAATCCAGATTCGCTCTCCCTGCCCCCCAGAGAAAGAGCACCGTACTACATAGATAGACAAAATCCCCTACGAGAAGTGCACCCAATAAAAGGCGAAGACAATGAGTTTCACCGTGTATTTGTTTACACACCCATATCAAAAATGGAATTATTAGAAATGAAGAAAGTAGTACCTAGTCATGACAAAGACCCAGCGGGTTTCCACCGAGAAATTAAAGACATGTTACTGATGGGAGAGTACACCTTTCCTGATATTATGACGATATTAAAGGTGCTTTTGCCTGCTGGCATTTATGAAAAACTGAAAGAAAAAGAGTGGGAAGTGGGAGACCAAAAGATAGACTGGACAGCATTAGCAGAGGAAGAAAGAGGCCGAGCTGCAGGTTCGGGGCTCGGGGATAAAGTTAAACTATTACCAGGTTTACTAGTACAGGTACTGCCACGTTTATTAACTACAAAAAAGGAAGATTGGGGTGCAATCACAGCCTGTAAACAAAAGCAAGATGAAGACACAAGCGATTATTATGCTCGATTTGAAAAATGTTTTGGTATAAATAGTGGTATAAAAGCAAGTAGTGACTCATATCCACATTTATTTGTGACAAAATTAGTGGAAAATGCATTGCCTCCAGTGAAGAATAGAATATTGAAATTCGAGAGTACCTGGCAAAGTAACACTCCGTCGCAAATGCTACAAATGTTACAGTATCATCACAATAGAATTAGGGATGAACAAGAACACGAGCATAAACGCATGAAGGATACAAAAATGAAAATGCTAGTTTCTCAGACAGTACCAGCAGATGGTCACAAAAAGGGTGTGACACATTCTGGTGATTCTGCAGTTCCTGTAAAAGGAACCTGCAATTACTGTAAACAACTAGGCCATTATGTACATGATTGTCAAGTCCTGAAACGTAATATAGCTACAGGTATTGCAAAAGAGAGACCACGATTAGTTAGACAAGATCAGAATGAACAAGGAGCTATGCAGCATGGACAGTCCGTGCCAGTTCAGCAACAGTCTATGCCAGCCTCACAGCAACCCATACAGTTTGTGCCAGCTGCACCACCGTTGCCTGCTACTGCCACACAAACCACAACACAACAAATGTATCAGACTGCACAGTATGAATACCCTGAGTATCAGCGTTACGCATGAACCAGCCTAGAGAGGGAAGTTGACTTACCGCTTATCGAGATTCCGGTAGATCAAGAAGGACCTTATGTACATAGTGAATTATTAGGTCAAGATAGAAAATTCTTACTCGATACAGGGGCAAGTCGAACAACCATAAAACGTAGTGAAGTTCCAGGGGCACCCCTCTCAGGCTCTCAAAATGTTTCCCTTGGTTTTTCAGGAAAACCTATTGTTAATGAAGTATCACAGCCTCTACCACTTACGATAGGACCTTTGACACGAACTACAGATTTATTGCTTACTAAATCATGTCCAGAAAATTTGTTAGGAATTAAAACTCTGAAAGCACTAGGAGCCATAATATGTTGTTCTCCGGAAGGAGTAAGGTTGTTTTTGCGTGATTTTAAAGGTCACTATGTGTCTAGAGACATGGATCCCCGACTACAGATTTTACCAGTACATCTATGGGCACAAGGCCCTACGGATGTTGGCTGCATGAACATTACACCCTATCGAGTTACATTGAAAGCAGGAGTGGTACTACCACGAATGCGACAATACAAGTTACCGCATGATGCTGTAGTGGCTTTGTTGAAAATCATTGATGAGCTAATTGCCCAGGGAGTAGTTGTAGAAACAGACTCCAATGTATGTAATTCACCGATAATTCCGATTCTTAAACGAACTGATCCTACTGCCCCACCAGTGTACCGATTGGTTATTGATTTGCGTGAACTAAACAAGTGTATTGTACCACAATTCCCCGTGGTCCCTGATATATCATCATTGTTGACAGCAATTGATTCCGAAGCAACATTTTTTACTGTAATTGATCTCAAGAATGCCTTTTTCAGCGTCCCAATAGATCCGGAAAGCCAATACTTGTTCGGATTCAGTTTAAATGGGCGCAGCTTTAAATTCTCACGCGCTCCTCAAGGATTTACGGAAAGCCCCAGCATCTACAGCCAAGCACTAAAACGAGAACTTGACAGTATCCACATGCCAGTCAATACTGCACTGCTTCAATATGTCGATGATCTGCTGATCACCGCGAGAAGCGAGCCAGAATGTGAAAAAGCTTCTCTGACAGTTTTACATTTCCTAGCCGACAAGGGGCACAAGGTGTCCCCTTCTAAGCTGCAATTCTGTGTTCAGCGAGTTATTTATCTTGGTCACTCGCTGTCCAAGGAGGGAAGGCAGCTTACACCAGATCGCATCCAGTTAATTGCTAACATGTCAATACCCCAGACACAAAAGGAGGTGCGGGCTTTCATAGGCCTCACTTCATATTGTAGGCAGTGGATCCCTCAGTACGCATTTCTAGCAAAACCACTCATTCAGTTAACCACACAGGAGGCAGCCACATCGACTGTTCTCCCTTGGACTCAGGAACATACACAAGCTTTTGAAAGCCTAAAGGAAGCTTTATGTCAAGCACCTGTTTTAGCAACACCATGTTATAGCAAACCTTTTACACTCTTTGTTACAGAACGCGAAGGTACTGCCTTGTCAGTACTCACTCAGGATCAAGCAGGATCACGTAAGCCATGTGCTTATTTTTCCAGTACATTAGATCCCGTAGCTCAGGCTTTGCCTGCATGCCTGAAATCAGTGGCAGCGACAGCTTTAGCAATCAGACAAAGCGATGCCATAGTATTAGGACACCCATTGACAGTACAAGTACCACATGCAGTAGAGGTTCTTGTGAACCGAACACAAACACAACACTTGACCATAGCAAGACTTACCGGTTATGAACTGACATTGTTTCAACCACACATAGAGATCCGACGGTGTAATACATTGAATCCTGCTACACTATTACCTGTAATTGGAACAGACCCACTAGCTCATGATTGTGTTGAAATCATTGAAATAAAGACGAAACCTAGACAAGACTTGACAGACGTTCCATTGTTAGATCCAGACCTGACGTTGTATGTAGACGGATCATGCATGAGAACAAGTAAAGGAGATTTAGTGGCCGCGTATGCAGTCACAACAGACACTGAAGTTATTGAGACACATTGTATAGATATTCTGTCAGCCCAAGCAGCAGAACTTATTGCTCTAACGCAAGCCTGTATTCAAGCCACAAATAAGAAAGTTAATGTATACACTGACTCACGTTATGCATTCGGAGTTGTACACGACTTCGGCGTGCTGTGGCGAGAGAGAGGTTATCTAACGTCCCATGGTGCCCACATTCAGCACGGGCCCCTCATTCATGCCTTGTTAGATGCAATACATCTACCCACTGCTATATCGATTATGAAATGTAAAGCACACACGAAGGTTACTGATACCATTTCTCAAGGCAATGATTTAGCTGACAGAACAGCTAAACAGACTGCTCAGAATCGCACATTAGACATGACAAAGCCAATAGTTCAGACACCAACACAGTGTATGACAATTAAGGATCCCACACTTGACGTAATTGACATACAGACACATGCCACAGCAGAAGAAATAAAGAAATGGACTGAACTAGGAGGGATCCAGACAGATCAAGGATGGATGACGAAGGAGAAATCTGTATGGTTTCTCCCTGATTCCATGGTTCAAGCCATTATAGCTACAGTTCACAGTCCAGCACATTTAGGAGAGAAGGCTATGCTAGACAGTATTCAGCACATTTGGTTCAACAAACATTTACGAGCAGCAGCTAAACAAAAAGTTCGTACCTGTATGATATGTTGTCAGTTTAATCCAGGAAAGAGTGTTCCCGTAGAGCAGGGTGGATTTCAGCCTCCTGACCATCCTTTTGAAGTCCTCCAGATGGATTATATTCAGATGGAACGTTGTCGAGGATTCAAATATGTCCTCGTAGTTGTCTGCGCTCTCTCTCGTTGGACAGAGGCGTATCCCGTATCAGATTACACTGCCCCGACTACTGCCAAGCAGCTAGTTCGAGAATTCTTCCCACGGTACGGTTTACCACGTGTTGTATATTCAGATAACGGTCAGCCTTTCTCATCCGAATTAATGAAACATGTCTCACTCTTGTTGGGATATCAGTGGAAATTCCACTGTGTCCGACATCCCGAGGCAGCAGGTCTCGTAGAAAGACATAACCAGACACTGAAAATCAGACTGTCCAAAATATGTAGAGAGAAAGGTGTCGACTGGATAGTAGCATTACCAGTTGCACTCTTTTACATGAGAATGGTAGCACACTCTAGAACAGGGCTATCCCCGTATGAGGTGATCTTTGGTAGACCGCCGAATATGTGGGGGACGCCTATACCACGTAAAATAACTGATGTTGACTGTAATATGCTGACAGATTACCTGGCTTCCTTGATGTCTGCACTACAATCTTCTCGTTCACAGGTAGCTGCAGCCTTTCCCGACAACACTGAGGCGAAACCCCATGACGTTGTTCCGGGTAATCTTGTCTTTGTGAGAAATTTCGACAGGAAGAGTCAATTGGAGCCCAGGTGGAAAGCACCCAAGTTGGTCCTGTTGACCACAAGAACAGCCGTGAAGATCGAGGGACGAAAAGGGTGGATTCATTCCAGTCACGTAAAAAAATTTCATGGACTACCTTCAGATATAGACACTGTGCCCTGCACTCCCTCACAGACTGATTCAAAACTTCCTTTTGTTGAACAGAATGACTCTCAGTGCTATAAACAGAAACTCAGGTCCAGATCTAAACTGTCGGACGATTTGATTGTTTAAGTCCTCTCCAAGGTGAAGCGGTTGAATCTGTCCCGACATGTACCCCTTAGGTCTGAATCATGTAGAGTCCAGAATCATAATGAAACGACATGCGTATTGTAAATTACTGCGTAACCACTGTATTGTGACTTTATTAATTTTGTCTTCCTTGAGTTTTTTAATAGTTACTGCAAGTATATTGTTGCATATGTATTATCCTGTTTCTAAACGTGTTTTCAATATAACTGATGAACATTCTTTTAGTGACCTACCGCCACATGAATTATCTTATAGACTTGCGCTGCGCAATAACACATTCATTAGTATGTTACATCATTCCCATCAGACTAGTAATGCGACCAATTGTTGGGTGTGTGGCCGACTCCCTCCCTATCAGAATAACAAAGGAGTTCTGCCTTTCTTTCCACATCCGTTCACACACAATGGCTCCTGTGGAGCATGGTTTAGTTTATTAAATTCCATAGACCCAGACACAGCAGTTTATCAACAACATTGGATATGGGGAAATCTGAATCTAGTTTTATTCAAAGTCTGTCACCCTAATAAGGAGGGTCACCTCAGTAGAACAGGAACTGATTTAGAAAATGAAGTGTATAAATTAGGTAATTTTACGCCTAATCTTATGATTTTGAATGTCAAATCCGAAGTTGAACTAATTCTGCCCACTATGTCAGTATTTCCAGTTAAGGGTGAATTATGTGTAAGAAAAGTTGGTTCCATACATATGGGCCATAGCCAATGCGTTACTACAGTAGAATATAGTGATCAAGGTAAATCTTCATTTAGAGCTTCTCGCCATTCTTACTTCATATGTGGTCAGACGGCATATATGCGTCTGCCTCTAGATTGGGATGGTACCTGTTACATCGCATTCCTTTTGCCACCTGTTTTCCTAGCTCCCCCTGATTATTATCGAAATGTTCATTTAGTACACAATAGAGAGCAAAGAGATCTCCCAGTTGTCGATTATACTGAGACAGCATGGGACAAGTATGTAGATTTCAATAAAGGTATCTTTCCTTATATAGGTACTATATCAAATAGTAAGCTGATACGCAGACTCACCAAGACTCTTGAAGCTGTAGTAAACGAGACTATAGCCGCCCTAGGCAATCTGACAGAGGAACAATCAGTGATGAGAATTGTTGTTCTCCAGAATCGTCTTGTTGTTTATGCCTACAATGTGGACCAGCGATTTGTGGTCTGTGTGCCACATCATGCATTCCACATCACAGTTCTCGTTCAAAATGCCGGAAGGAAGAAGAAATGATGCTCCATGAGCAAATCGATGGAATAATGAAGATTGATGTCTCGTGAAGGGCAAGAAGGGGACAAGGAGGGAATGTGGAAATGTGGATTTTCCTGATCAGTTATGTCCCCTATCTTGGACCCCAACGGTTCTATATGCATGTTACAAGTACATGTATGTTCCCTCCAGTTCCAGTTTCTAAGACGCAAACATATGTGTGTCTACCGTCAACATGTTCTCTGTCAGATCCGCCATCAATGGGCTGGATATTCGATTCCTAAGTATGAAAGGCCACCGACTTTATATGGCTAAGTTACTCCATTTTTACACTTCAGGCAAGTAGGCCCGATTCTGCCCTCAAAGCCTTTCCCTGCTCTCTGTCTCTGACAGCTTCAGCTTGAGCTCGCATCTGTATCCATGAACTTTGTCCTACTCCCTGTGCAGCTAACGGTGCCTGCCTCGGCCAGTTTTCGCCTGTCTGCCAAGAAGTTGTATTTCACCTTCGAATTATCTATTTTGCTCTCCAGCCGATGCATTCCTGTCCAGTGATTTAGGTAAACATTTCCTTTAGCTCACAAGCAAGGGACTCAGCCTTTCCGTCCTCCTGCAAGTGATTCATAGCCCTGTTGCCATGGAAAGTTTTCTGCCCCTCGCATCTCATATAGACACTTAGACGCTTGTACACGCACACAGTCAGTATAGAATAGATTCTGTCCGAGAGTCCTTCCTTGTGGATAACATAGTTCTTTAAACATAGGATGTTAGATATGATTTGGGATTAGGTTGACTTGACCCCAGACTTCTCGTCTCCACATGTAGAGCTAAATGTCAAGTCCCCTTCACCCCCTAGTTGCACGTCAATTACACGTCATGCTGCCGCGCGCGCATCTATGCCAAGTATTATCTTATAGATCCACCTATGTCTGATAATTCTAACCAATCATGTTTCTTTTATTTCTTATTACGCCTAGTTTCGATTATGTCACTGATTACGTCATTTTTCTTATCAAATGTTACGCCTTCTACATTCGTTTCATTGTAATGAACTTATTATAAAAATACATGTCTGTTAATAAATTATTGTACTTCACTTCCTGAACCTTCGTGGTGACGGAACCTGAGGGCCGCGACTCGAGTCGGCCATTTTGAATGGAATAAAGCCCATTAGAAACCTCTTATACCACGGATTCTGCCTCTTGTTATTTTGAGCTATTTACTTTAATTTAAGATTCCGCATGAAATTCAGTCCGGTAATATTTATTTTATTTACCACAGATAGATGAGTGAAAGGATGGATGAGTGAAATGATAGATGGAAGGAAACATGATGGATAGGTTTGCAAATGGTTGAATATGTTTGGATATGGATGGGCTTACTTATATACCATTGCGCGACCTCCTCTGATGTGTCTGTAAAACTTAACTATTGTCCTGAAGTTTTGTCCTGAATTTTGACCTCCTGTCCTGAATTTGTGTCCTGAATTTTGACCCTTTGTCCTGAATTTTTACACTCACCGTCCTGAATTTGCACCAATGCCAGTTGGTCACCCTACTTTCCCCGCGCCGGGTAGACCTGGACGGTTTTCCATGGAGCGCTGTGTATTTCGTTGGTGTTGTGGGCTTCAGTCGTGTGCGTTCAGACGTTCTTCAGGCAGCTGTTGCCCCTCTGCCCTGCCCTGCAGGTAAGTGTGTGGGTGTGAGCGTTTTACTTTTTACTAGTTTGTCTCCTTTTGCTCTCTCTGTTCGTGTCTTCTTGTTCCAGAAGTTTTTAGTTCTCCGACTCGTAGTATCATTTGTTTCTGTTTCTTAAAAAGGAAATGCCGCACTGTGATTTGACTTGAGATCATTGTGCCTTCACATGTTTGCTTCCTTTGGGATACCCACTGGGGCTTTATTTATGTTCTTTATTTCCAAGGCTGTGGCCTTTGCTCAATGTATGTTCGTGTTATCAGTGGTCAGTCAGAGTGGAACAGAATTATTCAAATTGTTGGTTTTATTTTAAGCTTTTGGTTTATACAGCAGTCAACTTTATTTTGACCATGTATATGTCATATTTAAACGAAATAATTCTTTCGAAAAACTGGTGTAGCAATTTTAAGATGGATATTGATTTGGGTGTGCATTTATTGCACGATTGTCTGTGCGGGTTAAGATCAGCTACCGCCGAAAATGTTGTTTATTTTTTACATGAAGTGCCACTTTATAGTTGTTAGTCCCTCCCGAGTGGCGTGTGTGCGTCACTGTATCTGTGTGTATTTGTACGGCTTTATTTCTCGTTGCAGAAATAGCACATCCTTGCTCCACTAATAATGACGTGCTACGTCGCTCATTGCCACTGCAGCCGGAATTCCTTTTCACTCGACGTCGAAGTCATTACCGGGCTGCGGAGATCCTTATAGGAACTGATATGTTAGAAAAAAATGAGCAGCAACCTCCAGGCCCATTATTCTAGGGTTTTGTTGGATATGGGAGACTTCCCTTTTATCGCCTGCGAATAGTTGTGGTCTGTGAATAGACGCAGGTAATCCAAGCTTCAGGGAGCCTAAGCAAATGAAAAGCTTGATTCTATTTTGTGCCAGCTTATAATTCTTTTCTTTTGCGTTCTGCGTTGTAGTCATGTGGTAGCTGTTTTTCCCCTGGGGGGTTTCCTGATATGATGCTGACGTCAAATGCCTTGAAGGGAAATGTCTTCATAAAATGGTTAGAAGGTGGTATAAATTATAGAGAAATCATGCTTGTTATTGTGTACATGCGAAAGCGTACACCCACCTTGCTGACTCTAATAGTACACCAAAAATTCATACACTGCAGATTGAAATACATACTTGTGTGTTTTATAATAAGTATATCTGCCATTTGATGAAATGTGAATTGAAGTGTCGGTCTGAGATTTTTGTAAGCTTCTCCAAATGGTTAAATATTTTGATTAAAAAAAAAAAGGTATGGGCTCGCGTGTTCATGTTCTCATGGGCCCTTACACCAAACACATAAACACTATGCCAGATGCATACTCTGTTTTCTATGGCGGGCCCAGTCATGTAAAACATAACATACCAGGCGCATTTATAGTTCACACTCCTGAGGAATCTCTTGGTGCTATTGGAAGATTCTGGACATTTATGGTCACTCAACTCAATGCTCAGACACTTTCATCATCATCGGCCTCTGTTCCTGCGTTCCCTATGTATTGTAATGGCAGGTACTACCATTATCCATTTTAATGGTGCTCAATAGTCCTGTATTCATACTTACGACCTTGACATCACAGCAGGCTTGAACAGTGACCATTTAACATAGTGAACCCTCTCACTGGCAGAAGCAAGGAAAACATTTGGTTCTTTTAAACTTATTTGCGATGAAGAAGCTAGGGAAGGTGGGTGCTATCAGATGCTGATTTAGGTGGTGATTATGACTGAACATTATTAAATTTTAGCTCTAAGAACCTCAGGTGAAAGCTGTCCACGCTGTGTGCACTGTGCTATGAATCCCTGCTAATCTCCGGCTGTCTTTGTTTCCAGTAAACTCCTACCTCTCATATTCGATTTCTTTGAGTCATCGCTCATTTTGGAGCACTTGAGTGGTAGATGTGTAATTTGCGATATAATGTCCCTTGGAGGCAGGTACCTAATGGTGGCAACCCTTGGTGTCATCGACATATGAGAATGAGTTACTTAAGGAAGGCATAAGGCTGAACTGCGCGGTGCATTCCATATTCATTCTGATTTTTTTTTTTTAAGTGCAGGTTGTGTCTTTTGGTGCAAAGTGCTTAGAAATGCGCTCATTAGTGTCGAGCTCTTCAAGATACTTTTTGAATGAGGCAAGCTTGCATTTAAGGGAGTAACCTGCAGTTCCTGAGCGCTGCGGATCAAGGTTGCACTACAATGGCAGATTGCTGTGGGAAGATTTACGCAGCCTTTTCACCTTGACTCAATTTCATTCTAATGTTTTCTTCACACACTTCTTGTGCTTCAAAATGCTATATTTGGATCCCCCTTTGTTCAACAATTTGCAGTAAATATGTGGTGTAGAACCCACCATTTGAATCCATTTTTTTCAAAATTTTCTTGCGGGGGAGAAACCCCCGCACCCTCCTTTTGCAGTTCAGGCTCGCTCGCTTCGTTCGCTTGCTTATTACATTAGGGCACAACATTTTTCGCCCACCAATTCAAAATCCACCAGCTGCCACTGCACAACCATGCTCCAGTGGAGGAGCCTGGGCACTGTTCAGATTTTTTCTTAGCCTCAGAATAAAACCAAACTTCCCATGGCTCCTGGTGATGCACAGACACACTTGTCTTTATCCCAGCGAGGAGTCCGCAGTTTGGCTTTTTTCTTAGCCTAAGAGTAAATCGAAAGAATTCCTGGCTGGGGTGCAGACCACACACACACATCTGCACCCCAGGGAAGAGTTCAGGTGCTATTTGGATATTTTCTTAACATAAGAAAAAAATCAAATCGACCCTCGCTCCTCAGTGAGGGGCAGACAGACACACACACATACCTGTTCCCCAACAAGGAGCTGTACACTCTTTGAATTTTTCCTCTGCCTCAGCATAAATGCATACTGCACCTGGGCACCTCGTTGGGGCCCAGACATGCATATGTCTGTGGACACCGAGGTTCCAGTTGCTGTTTCAATTTTTTTCATATGGTAAAAAAAAAAAAAACAGGATCTGGCTCTTCGCTGGGGCACAGAAACACTTCTGGACCTGGAGTCATCCCACAACTAGGAAGCCTATCAATAACAGATATTTCTGGGCTGTAAACAGTGGAAAGAGTCATGGGTGGTGTGACTTGTGAGGAAGCCACCACTTGTTCTTACCTAGAATTCTCTGCAGCAGTCAAACATTGCGTTAAAAATATTTCCTCACATTTCAATGATGGAAAGTTTCAGAATGTGCAGAGAATAGCAAAACTGTCACCACTCAGTGTTCCTACAAATAAAAGCAGTACCTAACAAGTCTAGGTGGGTCGTCCTGATCACCAGGTCCACCCACATATCTGGGGTATTGGTTATATCAGCAGATGTGCAGAAACATTGGAAGGTAGGACTTTTGCCCTTGGTAGAAACTTCTGGGGTTTTGTGTCACAGAAAAGGTAGACATTGTAATTGTGTCACCCAATGATCGACATTACAGGTAATTCTGGTTCTAGACTTTATTGGGAGTCATGCATGCCATACACCAGGGATTTCCTTGTGCCTCTGGTTTTCAGAAATGCTTGGGGTTGGTATGTTTCCTGGGCGCCAGCCAAGCTGCACCCAAATTCCCTGGTGTCTAAAGTGTGGATCCCTGATCAAAACCATGGAAAAGCCACCCATGTCGGAAAACTCACAGAAAAGCCACTCATGTCTGAAAACTCACTATCACAAGACTAAGGGGAACACAGATGTGGGACAAGCCTAGCTAGGGCTATGAGTCTGTATGAGGAACACTGCCACAGTTTTGTGATCTGCACCAATAATACATAATAGATTGTACAGACTACATTTCCTAGGAAAATCCATGTGTATTTGGTATTGCTGTACTCCATGTATTTAGGGCAACATTTCTTTGACTAGCGTTCTGGAATTTGTTTGTTTGTTTGAGAATACAACAAAATACTGAGAAACTTTAAAAAACGACAATATCTACACATTATTCATTATATCTTCATGTTGCAATCATATATTGATGCTGGGTTTTCACCAATAAACCCCCCAGAATGTACTGAAAAAAAAGTATGCAGTTTGTATGGGTGCACAATAAAGGCAAAACAAGTTCTGATACAGAGGTACACAAACACCCAGGCAGTGAAAGTGTTAAGTATGCATGCCACAATTTAGGCCATCATTTCCTGAAATTTTAAATATGCCAGCATTTTAATTTTGACAAACAAGATAGTAAACCGAAGACAGATTATATTTTATGACTTTTGATTATTTTTTTATAAAATCAGTCTTTCTCTTCTTGGTAGCTATTCTTCTGTACGATGGAAGTTCTGCACGACCGACATTCTACAGCAGTCATGGTAAACATTTACCTATTTTATTTGATGACGTGAATATGTTGCGAATGCAGCTTCCTTTATATTATCATCTTTCATGGTATTAAGATTTTGGCAGTGCTGAATGTACTGGGACATCTCTATTCTTGTTAGATCCCCTTTATTTAGAAATTCCATCCAATGAAAAGGTGGACCAGCCTCAAAAATCATAATTCACACCAGTCCAGTGATGGGCACATCTCCCCAGGTATTTCTTCTAAGAAAGATAGGGTATAGCCACCAACAGATTAAAGGGAAGATTTTCTAAGAGGGAATAGGCAACAGTCCCCAAGTGCGTTTTTCCCACTTTACGGAGAGCTCTCCTGCTCAAATTGGTCATCAGAATGCATATTGCACTCCACACCGTTCAGGAACCACGAAGAAAGGGAAGTTGTATTCAGACAAATTTAGAATTATATTTACCCAGGCACTGAAAACAGTTTAGGTCGGAATTTTGGGTTTTCCAGGTCTCTAGCATGGTTGCAGCGTGCATCCACAAAACAGACAAGATTGAAACCACCTTGGTGTCTTCGAGTTAGTTCTCCAGGGCCCAAGCCAAGGACAGGGAAGCCAGATAGTCATTAACCCTGCTCAGTGAACCACACTTTAAGGGGTTACTCTTGGTCCTATAGTGTCTTGCACTAAGCTGGAAGAGCACAAACTTGTTGTGGAGCATTTCCAGCATGCTGGACATTTCAAATATTGCCTCCATACCTAAGGGATCAGCCAAATTTTATGTCCTTCAACAAAAAACTGACAACTTCTCTCTTTTGATATACCTAATCCTCTCTTCAGTTGCCTCTAAAATTACTATGTTCTCCTAGGGAGAACCTGACGTACAGTCCTACAGTCCAGAAGACTAAATTCAGAATACCCAGGACCTTTTTGTTCACACCTGAACTTACTGATATCTTAATAAAAATGTGAAGCTGCTCCTAGTCAAGAGCCAGAGCCATATAAGCACGTGAACAAATACATAGATAAAACTGGGTGGTAGGACAGAACAAACAAAATGGAGGCAAGCGCAAATGGAGAAAGTGCAATATCCAGGAGTGATTTACAGTATTCATGTGTAAAAATTGAATTCCACAGAGAGAGAGAGAGATAGAGAGTGTGTGTAAGCACTTTGCATTTATATACAATGACGATGCAGGCCTAATTTTAAACCATTTATATGTTGTACAGTAGACTATAGGCATAGTATACCAGTCTCTGCTTAAGATACTTTGATAGTTCTGACATTATTTTACAAAATTCTACATTTTTCGCTGCATCTGCCCTGACATTTTGGGATATATTTTAGGTGGCATATGCATGTCTTGTGAATAACCTTAAAATAATTTCTTTGTTCAGCGAATATCATTAAAAACCTGGCTATTTAAACAACAGAATTTTTTGGGGATCCTCTGACCTCGTCACTTTAGCGCCAAGATGCCCCGGGTATACATTGTGCTTAACGAGTTATTTCATTCATTCATTCAAAGCTAAGAATAAACATGACACAAATGCAATTGCCACATTGTTTTGGAACAGTGTGAATTCCCAGGAGTAGCCAATGGCATACAGTGCTTCAGATCCTAAAACCTAAGAGAAAAGTGGCAGTTTTAAGGTCCTGGGTCAATTGTCCTACTTTGTGCATGCCAACATTTTAACTTTCTTTTTCTGGGGTTTCTATTTACAAAAGGTAATATTTTGAATTGTGTCCTCCAGGATATTCCGGACATAGAAGCCATGGAACCCAGCAGAACTGGCAGAACCCACCAAGGGACTACTCTGCATACACAGGAGGGCTCAGTGAAGAGGAACAGTTTCAAAGAGCTCTCCGAAACAGCTTCAGTGAAAGAGGTACAGGATGTGCAGATGAGATTTTAAACAAATGTCCCACTTAGAATTGTGTGCCTTTCTTGGGAAGTTCAGCCTAATTGATGAGGAGTCAAAGAAATGGCAGAGAAGGGAATTGGAGTAAGACTTGACTGCAGTGCTGACTTTCTGCAGGTGGTTGTAGGTGAGTGGCACCAGCTCTCCTTATTGAGGACTGGGATTTATTTGTGACTCATCGGACTATAAACTAGTGCGGGAAAGGGGAAAGCAGAAGCAACCGATGGCAAAGCAGTGGCAGGGGAGAAAGCAGAAGGAAAATACCTGCAAGAGTCAGATACAGAGACAGGAATTGGAAGGTGGTGGAAGAAATAATGATAAGATGGAATCAGAGCTAGACAGCCTTGGTATCCAGTAAGCTCTGCATTTGCCACTGCAAGTAGCATGCTTCTAAGGAAAACTTTGGACTCATGACTGCTTTTTATACACATTAAGCGCCATGTTACTACACCCTGCAAACCTCACACGATGCCTCTGCAATCTATAAATGCATGCATTATTTTCTGCTGTCTTTATACTCCCCTAAATCCACAGTTTTCAACTGATTTAAAAAAAAGTAAATGCAGCTGGGTGGCTGAAGCCTTAGACAGTGGTGGCCGGCACGGATCAGGAGTGGCGGAGTGTGGGTGGGTTTAAAAAAGAGAAAAAACGTACCTCCTTGCCGCGTTTCTCCTTCGTCGTCTCTCCTGGCCAGAACGGAACAGGAAGCACCCGGGCTCCCTTAAGCACATCACAATGCTGCAATGCAGTGTTGTGATTGGTCTGAGTGCCTTGGCTTGGCGCTCAGACAGGTGGTCTGAGTGCCGTGAATCGGTGCTCAGACAGGCAGTGGGAACCTGGGCATGTTCTCCACCCAGGCTGCATACCTGGGCATGTTCTCCACCCAGGCTATAATGAAGCCTGGGTGAAGAACAGCCTCAGACGGCCGGCTAAACAGTCATGCGCACTTACAGTGTGCCACCACTCCCCCCTGCTCGTCTGTCATCAGAGCAGCCCCTCCCGTAAAGATGCTGCAGCAAGAAAAACTAAAATGATAATTACCTTGGGTTATTATCATTTTATTTTTCCTTTATTTCACTGCTGCAAAGCAGTGAGATGACGCTCCTCCGCCTTAGCGGAGGAGCGTCCACTGGCCTTAGAACAAATTTTTAGGGCTATGTAATCATGCTCAATTCACATTATTTTTCTGTATGTTAATTTTTTATATGTATATCTTGAAAATATGAAAATAGATGGGCTTTCCTTACTGTGAACGCCTGTGAATAAGAAGGTATTATTATATTATCAGTTTCTAAATGAGATAACCTAGATCAGTGGTTCTTAACCTGTAGTCTGGGGACCCTTTGGGATCCACTGCGCCTATTCAGGTGGTCCAAGACTGATTGGAAAATTAAATAATATTAACAGATTAATAAGTTGTATATAAATAATGCAGCAAAATGTAAAATGTATCATGTTAAAACATTCTGTAAATGTGATGGTATTTGAAATTAGAGGCTAAAAGTTAAGTTGATATCCTCAGATTGATTTGTGGGAGCAGTGCAAGTGTTATGTTATGATGATTTGTAATTTGTATGGCACACTAATCACCCTTGAGAGTACCTCGTTGCTTGAGTAGGTGTAGGCATGTAGTCCGCTCGGAGTTATTCAGAGTCAAGTCTTCAGTTTATTGTGGAACTTTAGAAGTTAGGAGGAGGTTCTGATGTGTTGAGGGAGGTCATTCCATATTTTGGGTGTGACATAAGAGAGAGCGACCTCCTGCTCTGCTTTTGTGAAGGCTGGTGAAAGGGTATGCAGCTGTTCAGGTATGCTGGTCCAGTGCTGTGTAAGGCTTTGCATGAGTGCATGAGGATTTTCAATTGGCTGCGCTTGTGAATGGTGAGCCAGTGAAGCTCGTTGAGGTGCGGTGCGGTGCGATGTGAGTACGTCGGATGAAGTAGAGTATGAGCCTTGAGGCTGCATTCTAGATGGTCTGAAGTCATTTTAGGTGTTGCTTGGAGATTTCAGTATAGAGAGCGTTGGCGTAGTTGATCCTGATTGTGATGACTGCTTGTGTGATGTTCTTGCCTGGTGTTTTGTGGCAGCCACTTGAAGATATTTCATGGCATGCACAGGGAGTGGAAGCATGAGGTACTTACTCAGGTGCATCAAACAGAATATAGTATGGACAATGGGTGGCGTCAATTAAATTTAGGGACACCCCATGCTGTTTTTTGGGGACTCCAGGCCCCACAGTGCAAAAGAGGCCTGAGGCCAGGAGGGGCCAACACTAGTGCGCTATATAGTACAGGCAGAACTCCTGGGGGGGCGAGACAAACCACACTGTTGTTTGGGGACTCCAAGTTCCATAGTACAACAGAAGCATAAGGCCACGAGGAGGAGGAGCCAACACCAGCACACTATGTAGCGTAGGATGGACCCCTGCAGCGCGGGACACACCACGCTGTTTTTGGGGACTTTGAGCCCCATAGTGCAACAGAAGCCTGAGCCCAGGAGGAGGAAGGGCCAACACCAGCATGCTATATAGCCCAGGAAGGGTTACAGTGGCACAGGCACACCACGCTGTTTTTGGGGACTCTAGTGCCATAGTGCAACAGAAGCCTGAGGTCAGAAGGAGGAGAGACCAACAATAGCACATTATATAGTGCAGGAAGAACTCCCTTGGCACGGATCGCACATAGGCCTCCCCCGGGCGAAACTCAGGCCAAGGATGGGCCCATCTGCGGCTGTCTGGGCCTAGATGAGGCTGTGCTTGGCTACCCCCCTAACTTCCTGCACCTCGTAAGGCACTGTTGCCCTTTTTGTCTTGATTATCTAACTCCTGCTCTTTAAATGGTATTTTAAGACTGAAATAATTGTTTACAAATTTCAATGTGAATTACTTCAGGCTCATTGGATGGACTTTTCCTCCTATTAGGGCATTGGTTGTAGAGTGCTTTCCTTGGTGGATTCCATCTGAACCTGGGCTAATAAAGCCTCCTATTCTTCTACTGGTTGCCCAGTGCTTTTCTTGGTGGGTGCAATCCACACCTGGGCTATTGAAGTTAAGAGAGGATTGGTGTTTGCGGTTCTGATGTAAACACATATAAGCTGGCCTAACTTTGGCCTTAGCAAATCAACTTGTTTAGGAGCATCCATTTTATTAATTGTACTAAACTCTTCCACTCTGCTGCTGGGCCACGAGAGACAGCAAACACTCTTGTTCAATACTTAAAATTTATTAGTGCTGCCACATATTGTTAAGCAAACATTTTACTTGATATAATGGATTATAAGTTTTATTTTAAATTTCTCTTGTATTGTCATGATTTGGGGAGCTTATCTGCATAAAGTTCAATTTTTATCTGTTTCTCGTTGAGCCCTTTTTATCCTGCCCCATATACCATCCCTGTCTCTTATAATGGACAAAAGGAAAGGTTCAGCTAAAAATAAATAGCCAGGGCTTCACACTGCTAATAAGTGCACAATTGAAGCCATAGACAAACTCATTGTGAAGGGAGAAACATTGCTTAACACAGAAAAAGGGAACTCAGGGTACGGTTGGGTAAATAGGACCAAAGTGGCAGATATATATGCTAAATCTAACAAACCGCCAGGTAAGCTACAAACATCATTAGGTCAAGGAAATTGCAGCAATTTTGAGCTGCAAAAGGATACCATGCAAACCCGCCCAAGTAGGACTCCAGCCAACCTTCAACCAGGGGCAATTCAAAAAATCTGACCAAGGGGACTCGAGTCAAATCATCACCCACCCTAAGAGGCCATTGTTCTCTCCATTTGTAATAGTTGAGCCACCTTGAATAGAATGCTCCAATAGATATGATCCACTGAGCATTTTGGAACCTAATGAGCACAATCCATCAAATAATCAAGCTACTGTCTCCGCGATTAATCAACAGACTAGTATTAAGTTGCCTAAAACAGATTTCACCCGCACTATAGAGCAATCACAGATTATAAAATCATTGTTTCAGAAGTCAGGCAAGTAAGAGAACTTCTCCTAACCCTGACAAATAAAATTGATGAATTCCAGCAACTGTGGGTGAACTCTTATGGAGAGAGCGCTAAGACCCTTTATCTCTGTTCAGCTTCCACCATACCAAAAAGGCTAACCACAACAGCACCCCAATTATTTCCCAGTACTGGCTTCGTAAGAACAAGTGCAGGTGAGGTAGACTCTGATGGTATGTATAGGTTCATAACACATACCCTTACTGAGCCAGCATTGTGTACAAGCTTGCAAGCGCCCTGGCCAGTTTTCTTCATAACCAATTTGTTAGACATGGCATCTTTGGTGTGTTATTCCCCTGTCTTCTTTTGCTTCTGACCTCCTATTTTTAACTGTGTGCTACATGTCGTTTTTGCTGGTTTCAGAAGTCTTGTCACTTTACCACTGCTGATCAGTCCTAAAGTGCAAGTGCTCCCTGTGTAAATTGGGATTATGATTTGTTGTTCATGATTGGCCTATTTGATTTACTGGTAAGGCCCTGCTAAAGTGCACTGTGTGTGTCCAGGGCCTGTAACTCAAATGCTACTAATGGGCCTGAAAGAAGGAAAGAACAATGTTCACAAGGAACTCATTTCAAACCACATCGTTGATTTAGCAAGCTAAAGTTACTTGCATCAGGTTTAGTCAAAAAAACATATATACAATTTAAGATAGGACCTTAACTCTATTTGGTCACGGCAAAATTACCACATTGTATAATATCTGTAATCCATACACAAAAAGCCCAAGACAAAATACGTCAAAAAGGAATATTCACTTCAGCCGAAGTGGATATAATTTATTCTGTAATCATAATTTCTACCACAAATATAGATCTTAGTACAATTACATTTAAATTTTTGCAGTACACGCACGACATGTTGATAAGTGATCTTAACCTAACATAGTGAAAACTAAGTGAAAAGTAAACAGGGGAAGGTTTTTAAAAACAGCAAGGAGGAGCTTTAAACAATGTGATGTATTTTTCTTGCTCTCTCTGAGCACCGTGTCTCTGACGTCCGAGACACCCGCTGCGACTTTGACGCAGATCCTGCTGTGCGGCTGAAGAAATCGACGCATCACCTGCCACGCAGCTGGAAAATCGATGCAGTGCATGTTTCGCCACTGCTGCATCGACCCAGCACGTCTGGATTTTCAACGCATCACACCTGTGTGCCAAGTTCTCCATCTACGTTGCCCAGCAGTAAGGAACCAAGGCCTTCTGTCCGGAAGCCGATGCATCACCTCCCCTCACATTAAGGAACCGATGCATCACCTCCCCTGTCAGTAAAGAACCGACGCATCACCTCCCCTGGCAGTAAGGAACCAATGCATCACCTCCCCTGAGAGTAAGGAACTGAAGCATCCCTTTGCTTTTCCAATTTCCTCACCTCCACGCACCTGTTTTCGTCTTTCAGTTTTGTTGCATCCCAGGTACTTTGTGATAAAAGTGATGCATCCATAGTTTCCTATGGACTGAACTGTTTTGAACCTTTTAAAAAGGATATCTTGATTTGTGTATGTTGGATTTTTGTTGTTTTGGTCTTTTTTCATTCAGATAAAGATTGGTTATTTTTCTAAACTTGTGGTGGTTTTCTTTTATAGTGTTTTCACTTTGTTACTGTGTGTGTTTTGTACAAATGCTTTAGACATTGCCTCAGAAATAAGCTGGACAGCTCATGCCAAGCTACCAAGGAGGTGAGCAGGGGTTATCTTGGGTGTGTAACTCCCTTACCCTGACTAGAATAAGGGTCCCTACTTGGACAGGGTTCAAGCCACTGCCAACTAGAGACCCCCATATCTAACACAGTTTTATTTAGCTCTAGGTAAAGTAGGATAAGGGTAGGGCACTTCCCAATTTCCCATGCAATCTCCCCACATTACGTTTCATAAAGTTGATGGCATCCAATTGTTCATGATTAGTGTTTCATGACTGATCCACAAAATGAGGAAGAGTAGTGATTCATTCCAAAATAAGATAAAAATACTGGATTAGGCACTCTAGACAGTGTTATTCGGTTATAAGATCAGATACCGTAGAAACACGGCAATGCTCAAATGACCCGTATGAATTTATCGAACTAAGTGCAAGAAATTGGATAACAGAAGGGTTGATTGCCCTTGGTTTAAGCTCTATTCCCCAACCAGACTAAGGAATACACTTCTAACTCAATGTCCCTGCTCTTGTAAACAACTCTATTCCCCAACCAAACTGTGTACCGTTAAATACCCACTTTATGCCTAGCAGCGCAAGAAAATTCATTCGGACTGAGCAAATAAATAGGGACCTTCATGCAGTAGATTGACTCATATTGAATTCAAACATGACTTAGTTAGGGGCCAATGACATCACCAATTCCACTATCGACTGCACTATTAACTCTAGCACCGATGCGCCTATAGGGTCTAGACTTGATAGGTGGCCTCTGACTCCTGAAAGGAATGATGCTATTAGTAGAATCTTGACTGAAGGGACCCCTATATGTCAGAACCATGATAACTTGGCCCCTAAAAAGAATTGCAGCAAAATCAAGTTGATATCCTGGAACACTGCAGGGTTATCTCATAAACTAACCAAGACCCACTGACATAGTTACATTGAAGCCCACAATCTATGTCTATTGCATGAGTCATGAATTGTAGAACCGCCCTATACCTAACATTTTATGTTACAGCCATCCCTGCCAAGGCAGCGAGGTCTGTTGACGGCCTGGTCATATGGATCAAATTCTCTACATACTTTAAAGTGAGGAATCTTTATAATATTTCCCTAGATATGCTCAGGCTGCCCTTGAAATTTATTAACGGTAGGTCACTTAACATCGGCAGTGTTTATAATAGAACCATTACCAACACTAGGGAGTCGACCCTTTCAACTCAATCAGCTGTCCTCTTAAGATCTTTAACGGTATATCCAGTGGTAATTGTGGGAGGAGATTTCAACGCCACTTCAAGCTCATTGATGGCATGTATCCGATCTCTGAAGAGGAGGATGAGGCAAGAGGTATTGCCCGTTTGGATGTGGAAACTCTCAGAAATTGCCCAAGAAGTGCTATTCAATTAATCGTAGAGCGTGGTTAAGAGCCTGTAATGGAAGATCCAAAACTGATGGTACTACAATGCATATCTTTAAGAGGGGACCATTTAGACCCATGTCATATCCCCATAGCACAGATACATTCCCCCTTCTACTTGCTGAAATAATGATTCCTCTTGCTTTCCTGACGAACAGAGTAGAAACTGGAACCAAATGTCAATCCTTGAAATTCTAGCGAGTGTAGGAAAGCTAAGACAGAAGTGATTACATTTGTTAAAGCCGAAGACCTAAAATCTATCCAAAAAAATAGAAAGGTCTATAATCAGGCGCTTTGATCGTAGTAAAAGAGAGTGGGCCGACCAAAACTTGACATAATTGCTGGATGCTTCCATGGAGAGGAACATGACATGGTTCTAGCTCATAACTGCACATGGCATCCGAGGAGAACCATTGCTAACTGAACATTTTATTTAACCAGATCAATGGCTCAACCAATTTGCCTCACTATATTCCATATTTGAGGACCCAAGATCTTCTGACCCACTCTCCCTGGTATCCTTGTTGACCACCTGCCTTCCTGGGTGTTCATCCGTAAGGACACTCGGACGGCAATCAAGTCTTTAAAGCCAGAGAGGGCACCTGGACACCTGGACCACACGGGATACCCTGAGACTTTTTTAGGTCCGTACCAAAGGTTTGAAGTTACTATCTAAAACTACTTTTCAATGCCATAGTAGCAGAGACCCGTGCCAGACTCTATGAAGGGGCCAATAATCATTCTCATTTTTAAGAAGGGGGACAAGGGATCCCCTGGCACTACAGGCCAATTAGCCTCCCAGACAATACACAGAAAATCTTTAGTAGACTAATATTGATGGAGCTTCAGGGCTAGATGGAGTAGCTCAAACTCTGCCAGATTTTCAACTAGGCTTTAGGGTAAAAACCTGTTCTATCCACCAAGCTTTTTGCCTGGCATTGATAACTTGGAAATACATAAATATACTAAGGATCATTTGTATATAGCTTTCGTGGACCTCAGGGCAGCCTTCGGGCTGGTGCCCATGCATAAGCTTTGGAACCATCTGACGAAGATCAGGGCTCCAGAGTTGTTGATCACCATTTTGGTTAGAATCCACAAGGGCAGTTATGCCCACGTGAGGTGAGGGAGGTGGGGGGAGTTAACTGAGCACATCCCAGTTGTTAGGGGAGTTTGGCAGGGGGCATCTTTGCGCCTACTCTCTTTTCACTCTACCTGAGTGATGTTAATACCAATATGATATAAATACACCCATGATGCCCTACATTTTAACGGACTGTCCACACCCACCTTATTATTTGCAGACTACAACTTGCTTGTTTCCTGCACCGCTGTAGGCTGGATAGATTCCAGGCTTACTCAACCTGGAAATAAATATGACAAAAACTAAATACATAACCATCAATCCCCACAAAACCTACAAGGGCAGACTTACAATGGGAGGCATTGGCTTCGAAAAAAGTCTGATTAAGGGGGGATTAGAGTGGATAGTGGGTTATCCTGGCTTCCCCATATTGAAAAAGACAAGGTGACTGTTATGCAGAGAAAGAAGTGTGGATGTCCTCAAACCATACCGGACAACTTACTCCACAGCGGTATCCCAAGCCTTAGAGGTGTATAAGGCTCAATTAGCCGCACTTTATATCGTGGAAATATGAGGCTCGGAATATGCCACCATTTTATTTTCGGGTGAAAATTACTTGTTTAGATTACTGCTTGGGGAGCCAAAGAGTACCCCCTTGTTGCCCGTATATTATGATTTAGGGTTTAAAAGGGTGGACCAATTGGCAGTTCTTTGGGCCCCTACTGTATTGGATTTGTCTTTGGGCGTGTCGTATTTATGGGACAAGCCCCAATTACTGCAACTGGTGTCTAAAGATATTCTCAAGAGGGTCTGTTGGAACTAAATAATATGTATTCAGAATCCTATATTGCACAAGAGCACTTTGTCAGATAATACGTTTTTATAGTCCAAACAAGTGCTTTTAGATTGTATCATACCATATAGAGCAAAATCTTCATATTTGAATTTAAAAAATTGAGGACTATACTGCCAGATGGTTCTAACAGTAATATTATCAATACTGTTTGTACTATGTTTACTTCAGTCCCAGCCTGGCTACTGAATGTGCTCTGGGGCGCGTACACGCAAAGCAGGTGCATCAAAGGCAAGCCTGCCAGCACCCGGCTGTAACCAGTGGCCAGAACCCCTGTCTGTTTAAGCAGAAAAAGGGTCAGCCTCTCTGCTAAGGAATTACGGTTGCTCAACTTCACTGAAGGTAGGGCATGTATGCACAAAATGAACCCGGGCAACAAAGTCCTTAGCTGCGGAGAATGTAAACTGACTCTGACTGGCTGAATACTTAATGTTACCCCAGGCAGACCAGAGAAGAGCCAATATTGGCAGTTATATCTACAGATCTGTACCCAAACACAGATTGTTCACCTTCCTAGAGGAGGAAAAACCAGTAGCCTTGTTCCTCACTGAATCCCGGCTCCGGGAGGACTCCATGCCTGACATCACAATGACCCTTCCTCAGGGCTGTGTAATCACCAGGCGAGACAGAGGAGACAAAAGGGGCAGGGGAGTAGACATCTTATATAAACAGGAGTTCAAAGCAGATTTTTACCTCATGTTACTCCCTGGATGTAAAGGCCTGCTATTTTCCATGGATCTATCCCCAACCATCACATTCTCCGGGCAACGTATACACCGTCCACCGGGCCCTTCCTCCCAGTTCATACAGGTCCTCCCTGACGTTGTGGCAAAACATAGTCTGCTGACAGCAAACCTTTCAGCGTTAATGTACCTGAACCTCCATCTTGAAAACAATAAATGTGAAACTAGCAAGAGTTTTTACTGTAGTGAAAGAGGCACTTTTGTGGTTTGGCACCCTATGATGACCTTCGACCACCATCATTTTAACTGACTTTAGTGTGCTAATTTACCCTAGCCTGGATATATGAGACGGTCCTGCAAATGCCTGCTTCTCTTCTGTCTTGTAATCTTGCAGTCTTTTAGTGGGAGCTGTCACGGAGTAGAACAGTACTATTGGCTTTGACATGGCCTCATGTCATCTTGTTTTCTGAGTTTGCCTTGCTTCAGCTTTTGTGTGTGCACAGCAGTGCTTGCAAGTTGTTTGGGTTAATTATGAGTTCTTACTATTGGCTTTGACATGGCCTCATGTCATCTTGTTTTCTGACCTTGCCTTGCTTCAGCTTTTGTGCGTGCACAGCAGTGGTTGCAAGTTGTTTGGGTGTCAGGATTCGTCCCCTCCCACTCCCATGGAAGAGCCCAGGGACTCACCTCTTGCGAACCCTTTCTCTTGTTTCCAGCTTCCGGACGCTGAGGTTAGCAATCCTGGGACTCCAGACCTTCCGGGTTTCTGGCCCTTTAACTTCGGAGCCAACTTGCAGCAATGCCGCGCCCCTGAAGACACTGCGGGAAGGGATTTCCCCACATTTAAAGGCTGGACCACCAACCAGGAAGAGGAGGAGAAAAGCTGTGAAGAAGACGACCGACGGGACCCGGAATGAGCGGAACACAGAGGACGGTGGACGTCTGCGGAGAAGCCGATCCCCGATGCCGAACAGAGTAACAAAGAGCCAGGAGGTATTCCCCGCCAAGCGCCCAACCACGGACCTGGAGGTTCGTGGCTTCAATAGGTGCGTGACCGACTCTGGGGGCCTGGGAGACGGGCGGGTGCTTTATATCCGGGTGGTAGTTAACGAGGGTGGTGTCCATTGCCTTGCTTACCGGGGTATTCCCGTGTCTCGGTGTTGGTTCCCCCTTGCCCTTCACGTCCCTGGCATACTGGTGCTCCCTCACTAATCCCTTCCCTCATCGGAGATAAACCGCCTGATAGTAAGGCCTGTGTTTTCTTTTTCTTTCTTTATGCATACCGCTTCTTGGGAGAGTCCGTGAAGAACATACGCGACCTCAGAAGAGTGAAGAGCCGATTCCCCCAGTCCAGAGAGTGTGAACTGTGGTGATTTTAACTTTGTGTTGCATACCTCCGACCGTTGTGAGCTGAATAAATTCCCCTGCAAAATACCTACCTGCCTCGTGCATTTACTTACCCCGCTACATTGGGTTAATTATGAGTTCTTACTATTAGCTTTGACATGGCCTCATGTCATCTTGTTTTCTGACTTTGCCTTGCTTCAGCTTTTGTGCGTGCACAGCAGTGCTTGCAAGTTGTTTGGGTTAATTATGAGTTCTTACTATTGGCTTTGACATGGCCTCATGTCATCTTGTTTTCTGGCTTTGCCTTGCTGCTTGCATGTAGCTGCAAAGTGGGGAGGGCATGTTTCTGCTCCTCACTTGTTTTTCGCTTTTCACTGACCAGAGTGAACTGGATATTATCTGTAGAATGTGCAACACTGCCTCGAGGTCAAAATACGGGAGCTTGGCCAGCCTCCGTCTTGGCCTTGACGCAGACTGTTACAGCCAGCTCAGTTCTTTCTCATGAGAAGGGGGCGAGGTTTTCTAGAAGCTTCTTCTCACGTTTAGTAATGGTATTTCAGCTGGGAACCTTCGAGGGCCAGGTGGAAGATCGCCACAGAATAGACGTATTGGTGTGGAGGTGACAGAGTTTGAGTCCTGATCGAACTCCTTCCTGGGCTGGTGAAGGGCTCCCCCAACGTGAGTTGGCAAGGATGGTGCTTACTCGATCGATGAGGTGTTCCTAACCATTTTGTATATATTTTCTACTCTTTGCTACTTGTATATACTGCATTTTATTTCAATTGTTCATTTAATTGTTCCCTTGATATTTGGGAATCTGCATTCACTGATATATTTGGCCTACCGTTCTACATTAATAAATTTGTGTGTGTTATTTTAAATGCACCTGGATTTGTTTTCTTGCCTCGCCTAAAGGGAGTGCTGTGTCTTTTCCTCGTCTTTAAGGAGTGCTGCTCAAAGTGTATTAAATGCACCTGGATTTGTTTTCTTGTCTCGCCTAAATGGAGTGCTGTGTCTTTTCCTCTTATTTAGAGGTGCTGCTCAAAGTGTATTATTTAAAGGTGCAGTGGTATATTTGCCTCCAAAGTGGGAGTGCAGGGTTTGGGTGTGGCTCCAGGGCTGTTTTTATAGCCCATCGGGAGCCTCTTAAACAATTTTTGTTTTCCACCCGAAGTAAATGCCGTCCACTCATAACTATGAGGGGCTATGTTATGGCAATAAAAGCCATTTGATAAGTCGAGCGTGGTTTTGAAACGTTTTCTCACAAGACTATCGACGAGAGCCGAACTATGAGTATTTTGTACCGCACACGTCCGGCAGTGCGAGTTTAAATGCCGGTAATCCAAAACTAGGCGGTACGACCCGTCAGGCTTCGTTACAGTGAATAAAGGATTATTCATGGGTGACACACATGTATCAATCACTCCTTGATATTCCAATTGTTCAAGGATGGACGCGACGTGAGGTCTTGCCTCGCGACGCATGGGGTATTGGGGTTGAGGCTGGGGATCGGACCGCAATGGAATCTCATGATTGGGAGAACATTTATCCCAGCCAACCTGATTACGATATAACGCAGGTGCAAGCACCTGTGCCCACTCCCTGGCTAACCTATTAGACTCATCCGTGGGCACTGCGTGCCCAAAGAAAGGAAGAATTACTTCCTCTCCCCTTGGAGCGTCCAAAATGAAAGCCGGAGGCCAATCTTTCTCCGCCAAAAGAATATCATAGGTGGTCGTAAGATTATCCCAAAAAACCACTTTAATTTTGCGTGGTATGTCACCCTCTATATTAAGGACTATTTCAAATAATCATTCTGGGGGCGCTACGCGAGTATCAGCAGTTTCAACTGTCACATAAATGTCAGTTGCTGTCGCCTCCAGAAATGGACGCAATGCTTCCCACACTACTGTAACTTCCGCCGCGCTGTCTAGCAGCGTTAGTGCCCATGTCAGGTTCCGAAGCGGTGTCCTGACCATCTGAGGCATATCTCGCTGAGATAGCAGCAACTTTCTTTTTCTGAAACGGTGGACGTTATCTGGCAGTGTCTTCCTGCTTGCCTTTACCGTCAGTCTGGCGGGGCTGGTCTCGACCTTGAGTACCCCGTCCTCTCCCACGCTCTCCACCACCAGTGTGCGAAGTCGATGTTTCCTGTGAAGAACGAGGAGAGCGTTGTTCAGAAACCTGAAATCTATCAGGTGACTTAATACGAGTACGATCGCGCAAATCATAAGTGCGTTCACTATACGACTGTACGGGTGAGGCAGGACGAGAAACCTGTTTCTGTTGCTGCTTCTCTTGTTTTTTGGCTCGCCAACTTTGTTTAGGAAAGTTGGGCTTTTCGTCTTTTGTAGACGAACTCACCTTAGTTTGCTGCACTACATCAGGAATTTTGATGGTGGGTTTCACGCCTAAGGAACTACGGCCAACCATCCTATAGGCTTTCGCAATAATTTTTGCGAACTCCCTGGGTTTATCGGCATCAGCCACAAGTTCCAGCATATTACCAACTTGGAACTGCATGGCATCTCCTTTGAGGTTGCCCATTACCATGGAACAAACCACATCGAAACTGTCGACAAGCCTTAATCCTAACTCAATAGCTGCCTCCGCACCATGACTTTCTTGGACTTTCTTGATGACGGAGGGTAGTACAGACATAGACGGAGTGCCGTAGCACTTCGAATAGGTCGCAGCAAAGACCTTACCCCAATTGTCACAATCAACAAGTTCAGGGACCAGGTCCTTCGGCAAAGTAATGGTGAGTATCCTGTGTTTATCCACAGGTGTAGTGTTTGGAAACACGGCTTCTAATTGATCAAATTTTTCCGCAAGCCAGTAAGGAAATTAATCCTTACTGAGGGGGCGCTTGCCGACAACCGCATTAACCATAACAGGGCTAATCACCACCGCGTGATGGTGATCTGTCCCGTGCCCAGCAACCGCAGGTGCTCCCACCTGAACTGTGCGTGACACATACTGCACTAAAGCCCTATGGACCGTAATCAGGGCTGTGTGTAGTGTTCGTAAATCACCCACTCCCACCGTCAGGTAGTGTGGGTGTGGAGTATATCCGGCCAGTACCGGACAAGTGACCCCTGCAATCGACAACGGGCCCATTCTCGCCGATACGACCTCATGGGGGAGGGCGCCATTACACCAAATTGTATGCTGCCAGGCAGAAATAGGAATTTCTAGTGTCCTATATGGGGCATAAGCCGCAGGCACAGGCGTGGCTGTATATTCGTGGAACAAATTATCGTCCGTATCCACCTCCTTAAAGGTCACCCATGAGTAAAACAACTCATACGGGTAGGTGGCATCAGCACTGACCACAAAGACCACGGCCATCCCGTCATCAGGTACCCCATAAGCCCTCAAATGAGCGCGCAGAGGAACCCTACTATGAGCGGGAATATTAACCGCCATAAGGACACCCTAAAGAGCAACAACGATATTTACAGTAGCACTTGGGCTCAACAAGTTATAACCTTTATAATTTTCAAGCTTGTAAGAACCTATAGTCAAAACCTAGGTAGGTTAAACCGTCACTCCTGTTATCCGGAAACGAGAGTGAGGGTCGTTGTGGACTAACACAAGTACTACTAAAGCGTCTCCGATCATTAGACCAAACGTTAGGTGTGCCATGTTGCAGGGATTCTGCTTATGCACAGAACTATGCGCAGGAGACCAGGACCTCAGAGAATTGTGGTGTACCAGAAAACTCCCCTCAGAACCCAGAACCCCTTATCCGACTAGCTTAGTATCCCATTCGTTAGCCTAGAACTAGCTAGGCGGTCCCAATGTATAGACAAACCAGAACAAGCGACTTAGATATTTCTCAGGAGTGGTGGGAATCCGAAATACCTGTTTGGATCTATTTGTTAGTCCACAACAGAATAATACAGACACCGTAAAGTTTAAAGAGTTTATTTTATAAACCTCGCGTCCTAAGATGCAGTACTTTGGCTAACACTAGCAGACTAACAGTACAGATCAGAACCATAAGCATTATTACAATACCATACAAAATGAAAGGAGCAATCATACTAATAATGACAGTGGTATACAGCCACACTCCTTTCTCTATAATCTAATACATTATTATTATTATTAGACTATTAGAAGGTCTCTTAGGTTAACAGGGGGGACCCCATACCGTATAGATCAGCGTAGTAGAATCACATCAAAGGGTCAGCTAGCTCTCTCATGCATCAGCTCTTCTGTTCGAATGTCTGCAAACCCAAACTGTTCTGCCATATTAAAGACGCTTGTCCTTCAGACATTGGCAGCTGCATGTATGATATGTCTAAGAAGTGGTACGATCAATCTAATCACAACACTCTGTACCTTCTAGTGACCCAGACTCGTTCTTTGCATGATGTACAGACCAAGGGCACATTTCACGGTTAAGAATGTGAAACAACAGTTTGTTATCCTGTAAGGCAAAGTCGAGTCAGCATTTCTAAAATTAATAACACATAACAACAGTGTCTTGTGCAGCGCAGCAGAAACGACAAGCTTGCTTGCTAACAATTATTTCGTTTATGCTAACTTAGTGTTGTAAATAGGGCGTGGCTTAATCCATCCTACAACAGGAGACATAGCCAATAGATATAACAGTTTTGAGACATGGATGCGGAATGCCCTAAATCTCCTGACACCTTTAAAACAACAAAAACGCATGCACCTGGAAGGGGAGTGCCATGGTTCTCTATGGAACTCATGGAACTAAAAAGAATCCAAACAATTAGAAAGGGCATGAAGGCAAAGTTACAACGAAGCCAGTAAAACAGCTATAAGAAGGCAGTAAAAAATACCAATATGGCATCAGGGAAGCTAGAGTTAATTACTTCTCTGCAAAAATCGAAAATGCATCAAATTAATCTAAAGAACTTTACAACTTGGTGAACAGTCTGATAAAACTTGCAAACAACAAATCTAGCCCTCTTCTATCAAAGGCGCAATGTAACTTACTGGCCAGTTTCTTCTTAGAGAAGGTTAATAACATCCTCAGAGCACTGGTAGGAGATGAAGGGGCAGCTGCATCCCTTCAGCCGGGGCTCAGGAAACAGAGTGCTTTTCCAGAATTGAAGTGGGACGATACACAGGAAAACTATTGCCCGGTTTCCCTTCTTCGAGGACCCAGCAAAATTCTAGAAAAATTTGTAAACAAATTGTATCCCTGTACTTGTAGAGAAACGAAATCTTGCATCTATGTCAAACAGAATTAAGACCAGGCAGCGACACAGAAAACGCCCTCCTAGCAGCTACAGAGGAACTTAGGGCAATTATGGATCGAGGTGGCTCTGCGGCCTTGATCCTACTTGATCTGAGTGCTGTTTTTGACACCGTCTCCCTCCCAACACTGGTCAAAAATCTGGAGAAAGGAGGCTTCACCTGTACAGCACTTAAATGGTTGACCTCCTTCCTCCAACATAGAACCTTCCAGGTATGCGAAGAAGACAGTCAGATTTTCTGAGAAGTGTGGAGTGCCTCAGGGCTCTTTATTAAGCCCCACTTTGTTCAACTTGTCCGTTCTCCCACTGCCAGATATTGTAAAGACATATGGCTTCTCATCAATATCCTACGCTGATATCATACAAATTCTCATCAAACGGAAAGGACTTCCTCCTCCTCAATACCTGCATAAAGCATGCAGCGTACTGGATGGCTGCAAGCAGTCTAATATTAAATAGAGATAAAACAGAGGTAATGGTAGTGAGAAACACCCCCCCCCCCCCCCTGTGGATGGAGATGAACTGGCCAAACTTTATGGCCAGTCAATCCACCCCTAAAACAGAAGTAAAGAGCCTAGGAGTCTGGCTTGACAAGAAACTCCCACTGGAAATTCAAGCTAAGAAATTAGCAGCCACCTTCTTCGGCCTTCTATAGACTTTGAGAAGACTTTTAGATGGCTGATGGAATATGCACGCAGACTGGTGGTGCAAGGCCTGGTAATCTCTTGACTTGACCATGGGAATTATCTATACCTTGGGAGCCCCAAGTCAGCCATCAAAGTCTGCATATGATACAAAATGCTGCAGCCCGTGTACTGCAAAAAAATCCTAAACACCAGTCAGCAACTGCAGCTCTGGTAACCTTTCGCTGACTCCCAGTACTAAAAAGAATCCACTTCAAGGCACTTTGCCTTGATCACAGAGCTGTGTATAGAAAAGGACCTAAGTTGGTTCAGAGACTGCTGATACCACACAACCCTCCAAGATTGCTACACTCCGCTAACCAGAAACTGCTAACATTCCCTAGGATAGAGAAAGCAAGAGGTGGTGGTCGGTTCCTTGCCTTCATCATTCCCAAGCTCTGGAATGCTCTCTTACTGCAAATAAGGAAAAGCGAGTCAGAACCAGAATTCTGAAAATTATTAAACACTATTCTTTTTGGCTAATTGTTCATCTAGGACAAGGGATCTGATTGCTATCTTAGTGCTGGAAAGCCCTTCTGGGTAGCCACATGCTTTACAAATCAAGGAGAATAGAATAGAATGTGTGGCAGTCACACACATAAATCAGTGCCTCATGCTCTTTTCTTCTGTGATGCTTATCAAATTGTCCAAATAGGAAGGATTCAACCTCTTTCTATTAATCTGAGCCACAGTCATACCTGGACTCATTACGGTCATTCCGACAGACCCTTCAGAATTTGTTGTATTCTGCCTGAATAGATTTTTTGTACAGTGTATGGCTAAGTAGGAAGAAAGTAGGGCAGGATTTTTTATCAATTATCATAAGGTGTTCAGCTATTTATATCATGTTGTCCGTCGGGCAGTAATATTGATCACAACTTCTTTTTTGCACATAACGTATTTATAGCTCCTGCATTAATTACTTTAATTTGTCTTGAATTCATGTATTTAATGAGTATTTTAACGTTTATCGCAATTATGTCTTTGATGATTTTGATAATATTACGTGTTTTTCCTGTTTTATGAGTATGTCTCGAAATATTAGAAACAACGTGGATGAACCTACAGGTAAGTGATTACACTTGTATTGACTCAATATGATTTAAGAGTACAGACGTCCAATGGATTTGTAAAAAGACCCCTCACCCACCAACCTAGTTGGTGGCATGCTTCATCATTGGGGTCCCAGCTGGGCTGCCGAATGCAAGCCAGCTTTTCTTCGACACCTGACTACAGCGGAGCGGGTTTTGTCGTTCAGTGCGATGTGTGCTCAAAGGGTGGTGATGTTAAAAATGTCTCTAAGGAATGCCCAAACTAAAAACTTTATTTTTAGGGTCTTAGGACATGATTAAAAACTAAGGCAGGGATATAATGAAGATAAAAGTGTTACTTCAATATCCCTTAGGTGTAAGTCAACATGTTTCAGCCTTTTACGGTAATCGTAAGGCTTTCTTCAGGACCAATGTATGCAGGAAAGGTAGTGAGGTGGCTTCAAAAGTGGAGGTAGCCACGTGAAATATCAGCAAACACGCTAAGGTGTGTTATATTGGGGGAAGAGGACGTACCCCTTTACCTATTCATCGCTCTCCTGTAGTTTTCTAAATATGTCTCAAAATAAATATTTTGATGATGATGAATTTAGAAAGGCTACAACCTTCCCTTTGAAAGTAAAATCTATATTTCTTATTTAACTAAATACAATATTTCATTGTTTGTGCATTTGCTTAATGGATGCTTGTTTCTGCATTTCTGTGTGCTGTTTTGTGGTCCAAATCATCGAAATTGTTTAAGCCGGACACCCCAGATTCCAATAATAACTCAGTAGGGGGACACCTGATTCTAGTAATTTGTAAGTGGGAGTCCACAGTTGTTTAAAGGTTAAGAACCACTGATGTATATGATGAGGCTTCTGACATAACTCTGCTTTTGTCTGGCATTTCCTATCAGGATTTCTTTTTAATGTGACGTCAGGAAGAGGCGCTCTGTACTGTACATGAACAATGGAAGTCTGTAAGTGCAGTGCAGCAGCAGCATCACACCAATTGTATTGCTATTTCTAGACATGTGTGGTTGTTAATTTGTGGGTTCGTAATTAAGGTCTCATTGAAGGTTCCTAATACATCACTTTGTCGGCGGGCTTTAAATTATTTTTCTCGGCTAGCTGCTGTGTACTAGCTTCTATTAAACCCCATTATGATAATCGCTGTTCTTATAATTGGTACTTCTCGTGAAAGCCATTTTACATCAGTGCACTTTGATATTCCACAACCTCCCAAAAGCCCTCACAGATTCTCTCAGAAAGCATAAATTTGCTTATCTTTAACTTTCACCATGAAAATGTTCAGAGGCAGATTCTAAAACGTCTCCCCTGATCACATGAGGAGGTGTCTGTAGCATGTCAGGGGTACTATATACAATGATGTAAACATTTGTCTCTGGATCGCTTCCCGCCTCCATGACTGCACGGTCCTCCACCACTTCGCTTGACTATGTTTGCTGCTCATCCCCGCCCTGCAGGTGAGGGCAGAAAAGGGTAGCAGATAACAAAACCAGCGATGACAACGCCAATAAGTTTCACCTAAGCAAGAGCTAATGGCTTTGCCAATGTGTTTTAGCCATGTTGTACACCAGCATGGTTACTGTTCAGCATGGATAAAAGTTAGTGGTGTAGAGGAGAGTGTCAAAGAGTGGAGTGTCATAGAGTGGAGTGTCATAAAGTGTTGCAGACTGTAGTGGCATAGAATGTTGTAGAGTGGAGTGTCATGGAGTGGATTAGAGTGGAATAGCGTACAGTGGAGTGGCGTACTATGGAGTACAGCATCATAGAGTGGAGTGGTGTAGAGTGGAGAGGTGTAGTGTGTCTTAGAGTGGAGTATAGTGTTGTGTAATAGAGTGGCGTAGAGTGGAGTGTCGCAGATTGGAGAAGCATGGAGTAGAGTGGAGTGGTCTAGAGTGGAGTGGCGTAGAATTAATTTGTTAATATATTTGTTTCGACCACACTTCAGAATTCAGTGTGGTGAAGAGTGTCGTAGAGTGGAGTGGCGTGAAGTGGATTAGCGTAGAGTGGTGTAGAGTGTCGGGTAGTAGAGTGTCATAGAGTGAAGTTGGTATGTGTGGCGTAGAGTGGAGTAAAGTGTCTTAGAGAAGAGTGGAGTGCTGTACAGTGGAGTGGCATAGAGTGGAGTAGCGTAGATTGGAGTGTGGTAGAGTGCAGTGGTATAGAGTGGAATAAAGTGGTGTAGATTTGAGTGGTGTAGGAGTTGGATGGCATAGAGTGGAGTAAAGTGGCGTAGAGTGGATTGGCTCAGAATGGATTAGAGTGTTGTAGAGCCGAGCATTGTAGAGTACAGTGGCATAGAGTACAGTGTCGTATAGTGTGGGGGCGTACAGTGGCATAGAGTGGAGTAGAGTGTCATAGAGTTGAATGTTGTAGAATGGAAAAGAGTGTTTTAGTAGTGGAGTGGCGTAGAGTTGAGGAGAGTGTCAAGGCATAGAGTGGAGTAGGTTGTCGTAGAATGAAGTAGTGTGTTATAGATTGGAATGTATTGAATGGAGTGGTGGGTCGTGGAGTGTCGTAAAGTGTAGTGGCGTAGAGTGGAGTAAAGTATTGTAGGGTGGAGTGGAATACACTGGAGTATGCATGGTGTGGTAGCGCACTGCCATTACAGACAACACATTTTCAATTGAAAATGGCATTATATTTGCACACACATATAGTTTTATTGAAAAAACTATACAGAGCACAAATGAAAATGTGTAGAAATCTGCATCACCTAGTGTTTTGGTTTGTTTTCATCCAATTAATATATTTGTTTCGACCACACTTCAGAATTCAGTCAGTATTTCTTTATTCGATGAATAAAACATCATAAAAGCACATAAATACACAGTTAATATACAATTAAATCATGTCGAGATCCTGACTGTTACAACACATTTAAAAGAGTAAAAAAACTCATCAATACATTTCATTTACAATAATAAAATCGAATATATAATATCATAATACAAAAACTATAATAAAAGACAAATATGCTTGATATGTGGTAAGATCATACTACCCACTTTCCGATTTGTCTATTGCCAATAAAACCAAATCCAGCCCGGAGGGTTATATTGTTAAAAGCCCTCTATCCTGTTGGGTAAGTTGGGACTTAAGTCTCCTTATTCGTATCAACCAGGCTCTTCCAATGAATTTGGCTACGCCACATACCATCAAAGAGGAAGACGTATCAGTACGAAGGACCCGCAGCGCCATTACATGGCATCTGAGGCCCAATTGTTTACATAAAGGTTTTAACCAAATCCTCCTCGGCACCCTGTATGCTGGACAAGCAAACATAAGGTGTGCTACAGATTCTAAAGGTGCTGCACAGCACGGACAAGCCTTAGAATAGCCACATAGGTTGTTCCACCCCGAAGTGAATGCATTTACTGGGAGGATCCCAAACCTAACTTTTAAATACAGTGATCTATCCAAGGGTTTCTCAATAAAATCGAGAAGTGGTTCAAATAACCTAGACCATTTGAACTCTAGGAATCGCTCAGTAAGAGCACCCCCTGTGGGGTTTGACTCCTCCATAGATCACTCAAACCCAAAAAGCCAACCATCTGTCTCAGGTTACACAGCCACTTAATCCTATTACCTCTATCGAGTAGGATAAGATCATCTAGAGCGGCTGCATAGTTTTGGAGCTCTTCAGTTCTTCTCAGTCGCACCCAGAAAAGTAAAGGGCGAAGGCGCACTAATTCTTTAAGGGGGCGCCTGCCCATATCTAAACGTAAAGGGATCAATGGGGTGGAGACTGGTAATGCTACAAGATCCCTCAGGAACTTGTTTTCTGAAATGGTTAACTCCGGGATGTTCTCAAACCCCCATAATTCAGAGCCATAGAGTGCAGATGGCAAAACCTGTCCTTCATAAATTGCGAGGATAGGTGCCACTGGTTTGCTCATAGACGCCCTATGTTCTCGCAAAACCGCCCCAGCTACTCTTTTAAAGTTTAATAGCATTTTAGCCAGATGGTCTTTCCAGGTCATCCGGCTATTCACCCTAACCCCCAAATAATCAAAACTATCCACCATCTCCAAGAGTTCACCATTTAACATGAGGGAGTTCTTAAATCTTTTGGGTGGTGCGAGGGCCATTAGCTTAGTTTTGGAGGTATTGATTGTGAGACCCCTGTCCTTACAGAACTCACTAAAGCGATTCAAAAGCTTTTGGAGCCCTGCTGGGGTTTTCGAGATCAAGATGGTATCATCCGCGAAGAGAAGAGTAGGGTTTTTTTCCCCGGCCAGGGATGGTGCATCCGCCGGCTCTTCCCTCAGATAATCCACCACACCATTCACGAATAGGGAAAATAGAGTTGGCGCCATAACACATCCCTGGCGAACTCCTCTCCTCACGGGCACCCTCTCCGTCAGTTGTCCCTGAGTGCCCCATCTGATCCTCGCATAATTACCCTCGTGGAGTCTCACAATGAAATCCAACAATGGAACCGGGAAGCCCATCTTCTCCAGGATTTCCCACAACCTTGCTCGAGGGACCAGGTCGAACGCCATCCTGAGGTCTATGAAAGCCAGATAAAGGCTACCGCGATTAATTGTCACCGACTTCCAATAGATCGCAAGGAGACGGAAGACCTGGTCCATCGTGCCCACTTTTTTCCGGAACCCAGCCTGGAAATGGGAGAGCACCTGTTCCTCCTCCATCCATGCGCCTACCCTCAAGATGATGACCCTGACAACCACTTTTTGGATCACGTCAATCAGACTGATCGGTCTGTAGTTAGCAGGGTCATCTCTATCACCTTTTTTATATACTGTGATCACCTCAGCACCCCTCCACGAATCAGGGATGGGGTGCCCCCTGGAAATTAAATTCATTATCAATGCAATGACTGAAGCCCAGCTTGTAGGATCTTCCAAAAGGAGATCCCCAGGTATGCCATCTTGACCGGCGGCCTTCCTCTGGGTCAGGTGTTTTATAGCCAATACTACTTCCGAAGTCAAGAACGGTTCCACGGGCGCCATAATGGGAGAAGCCCGTCTAGCTGGATCAGAAGGGGAGGATCTGGTTGCCTCCAATCCGCCATATATATTTGAAAAATGGGAATACCATTGTTGACTGGTGATATGATTCACAAGTACAGGTTGGTTACCCTGTCTAGCCTTGTTGATCAGATCCCAAAACAATGAGGCATTTTTCCTTTCGGAGGCACTTTTGAGATCCTGCCAATACTGTTCTTCCCAGTCTTTTTTTGCTCGTATTTGTTCTTTTGCATATTCCTTCCTTGCAACTCTAATTAGGGGTTGATTCTTTTTGCGCAGGGCTACAGTTAACTCACGTCTTTTAGCCCGGCACTTTACAGAGTACCAGGGGTTACTAGGTTTGGGGGTTATTTTTTTCGAGCTCGAGATTAAAAAATAGTTGCCCACTTCCTCGATAGCCTTTTTATAAATCTGAGGAAGAAGCGACTCATGAGCATCCCCTGTTTCTGGGTCTAATCCCGTCAATTCACAAGTCAGGTCTTCAATATGAGCCCTGATATTAACCAGTTTCTCTGGGTCGGAGCTAATCTTCTCCCATTTCAGCCTCCTATTTCCATTATATGGGACCACCTCGTTAGTTCGCCTCGGTAGGGGTTGCTCAATACTACTTTCTAATTTGCTCCACCCTAACTTCAGACTCAGTGGGTTATGATCACTGTCCTGCGAGGGAACCACCTCCATATCCACTAAGTCACACCACATGGTGATGTCCAGTAAAATGTAATCTATTCGGGACGGGCCATTAAGTCTATTAAACGTCATGGCCCCATCCCGATCAGAGGATGATCTACCATTCAATGCTCTTAATTTGAAATCAACAGTAAGAGCATTAATCTGCAGAGCCTTAGTTGTCCATTTCCTGATTGGAGGTATTGACAAGGTAGGGATAGACCAATTTGCATCCTCCTCCGCTATGCCCAGAAGGTCATCCCTGCTTAGGGGTTCAAATGTACAATTGAAATCCCCACCCACAAGGAATTTAGATGATGGGGGGCAGTTACCTAAGGCCTGCTCTAAAAGCATAAAGGTTTTTGATGTTTTATCTCCCTGGATCCCTCTATCATAAACATTAAATAATTCCACTCGGCTGTCTTTTGTCTGACCTACGATTGTTAGATGTTGGATGTCCTCACTTTCCAGATCATGAGCAGAAACCTTCCAATTTAATTCTACCTTTATCCATACATGTAATCCCCCGGCTGGTCTGCCCTTACCACCGCTATGAGCGGGTAGCCAAAAGGTTACATATCCCGATTTAAAAACGGGGGATAAACTCCATGTTTCCTGGAACATGCATACGTCATATTTTTCAATAAAGTTGTGCCATTCTGGGAGGGCCAACTTTTTCCTCAGACCTGCTATGTTCCAAGAAACTAAATGGATGATCTTTTTATTATTGGAGGGCAGGGTAATGGAGACTTCTTTGCTACCACCCACTTCTCGTGGTTCCAGGGCATTGGGAATTTGGAAGTACTCTGTAGGGATTAGGGAATAACCCCCTCCGTCCATACGGACCGAAGGTGAACAATCCAGACCTGAAGGATCCGCAGGGGCCATAATCCCATTAGGCAGTTCTTTAGCCTTACCATGAGTCACCAGCCCTTTTCCCACTAGCCTGGAAGCACTAGAGCTATCCCCCCATTCCTTCCCGATCCTTAAACATCAATCACAATCATCCATACCCGAGAACACATCGAACCTGTTCGTTGTCTCCAGGGGTGTAAAAGGTCTCAAGTACTCCTTTCGCTGATTATTATGCCTAGTAAATCTAGGTGGGATCACGTTCCAACCCTGGGGGTCAGATAACCTATTCCTGCCATAGGGTAATGTCGGGATACTTAATTTTGCTTTACCCTTATTCATATGGTGGGATGGAGGGAAAACCAGGGATCTCGGGTAAAAATAAGTTAAAGCTCGAGGGCTAATACAACTGTCACTCACTCCCGGGGGCCAATTTATTATGTAGTCAACCACACCCGGGTCTCTAAAATTGATCAGGACGATATCTCCCGCAACATCTTTACATCTACCACCTATCCAGGACAGGCGCCTGACGTGTAGTATCTCCCCATTAAGATTATTGTTTATTGGTCTATGTGTACTTAGCCAATGTACAATTTTGTTTTTCAGTTGGTAAAACCCTTCTCTCTTATTGTCCGCTAGCACGGGAACCCCCGTTAAGACCACCACCAGAGGCACCGCTTCGGGGGGTAAATCTACTTGTGGCCCGTAATTCCCCTTACTACCATAATGGCTAGAACTTCCCTGCTCCTGCCTCATAGACTCATTAGCGGCTGTAGCGTTCCCTTCCACTGGCTCAGTAATAGGCTTACTGATTGTATGTTTCCCTATCCTAGGGGGCCCCTGTCTATGTATATCAGGCAACGGCTGGTCTAAATTCTGTAAGGGATTTATACCAGCTTGTGGGAGTTCCTTGGGAGCATAGGTGGGGGGGGGTCCTAGCATGAGTAATGTTCCTATGTGCTTGTACCCTTTCCGGACTGGTCATTTTACTCAGGGTGGACTCTATACCCTCCAACCTCTGCTCCAATTTCTTCAAACTATTGGTAATAGGTAAAATAAGGGTGCTAAACAGCTCTCCCAATTTAGTACACAGTGATGTAGATGAAGCATCCGACTCTGCTAGAACCTCGGAGGTCAGGTGGATTTCAGAGTCGGTCACGGCCAAATCAGAGTCCGCAAAAGGGTGGAATGGACTCAGATTTGGTCTATTGACTGGTCCAACCGCCAGCTTTGTAACAGCACTATTTGTAGCTATAGTATGACGCCCAAAATCATAATGGTTGAGTTTTGTTGATTTAGCCTGGCCCAGCCGCTCCTTACGTCTTATTTTCCTCGGGGGCGGGCCATAGAATTTACCCTTATCCAATTTCTTATGCTTTTTCACTATTAATTTACCACGAGTAGGCAACAGTTTTTTAGGTACCATAGGGCTAATTATAGCATTAGAGAGGGCAGTATCACTAATATCATATACTTCGGGGGCACAATTTACAGGTGAACAATCACGTAATTGCAAGGGCACACTGTCCTGAGAAAAGGTAGCATCACTAACCCTGCTATTACCAACAGCGCCCAAGGGTTCCTCAATACTACTGACTTCTACAGCCCTACGCTTCATATTTTCAACGGAGCGACGGCGCTCAGTCCTACGCTCATCCAAAGAAAGGTCCCTCTTTTCCTCCCTGGCGACCTTCCTAAAATACATATCCAGAGGGCCATAGGGCACACCCCCCGGCTTTTCCCCACTCACTTTGTCAGGGCTCTGGGTCATAGGTACGATAATGTCCCTCAATACGGTAGGCAGCGTATCGCTTACAGGGCGTACATAACCAAGCCCTGCCCGGCCTCAATCCGTCTCAGAGGGCCTTAGAGGGCCCGCCCTTTGCCCGGGTTTAGCCCGGCGTCGCCCGCGCGCGTCCCGCGACGCGGAGGAGATGCCTGGTTTTAAAGCGCCTCTGATGAATACAGGCCCCAGCTAGGCCCGCAAGGCACAAGGGTTCGCTCTCCTGTAACGGAATCTATAAGGAAGTTGGCACGGAAACTGCAAAGTACAAACACAGCATTTATTAACCCTTAAGGGTGGTCCTACAATCCACACAACACTCTTCAGTATTGCATGGAGTAGCACAAAGAACATTCGTACACAGTCCCCTTTTATACACAACAGAGGGGCTCATAAGTGGGTGGATACAACATGAGGCCGAAGAACATTACCATTTATGGTCATTCTCGATACTGAATCAATACATGGGCGGAGCCAACACACTCCTTGAGCCCGCGAAAACACATGGTCAAGCAAGGCTAATTATAACAGATGTGGTCAAGTCTGGGCATGCGCCAGATGGACAAGAGAGAGCTATTTATAAACTGTTACTAGGCAGATTACAAGAGCAACTAACACAGAGGTCGGACTCTCCTCGTGGGGAACACGTGGCAGCATGTCAATACAAAATGGAGTCCAAACTTCGGTCAACATAACGGAGAAAACATGATCTAAAGGGGAAGCATTAATGTCTTTAGTAAATGCTTAATCACATTGCTGTTTCAATTTACAACAGACGACCCTTTCAGCATTTACTGAAGACATCCGGTTTCCAAAAATCATCATATATGTCAATTATCATCATTCCTTTAACCTCTTTGGCTAGACGCTTCTGATGAGCAACATCGGCAATAGCTTTCTTATCCGGGATGCAGAATGAAATGCATACGGAACAGAACAATGGTCCACACTGAACACACATACAGAAAAAGAACAGAATTGCTATAATAACACAGAGACCAGTTAAGACCTTCCATCCCCAGGCAGAAACCAATGCCCAAAACCATCCAGAAAAGGACCAAGTGCCGTTTTCTGTGTGGATTTCAGCTGCTATTTTATGCAGCTTGTTAATGGCGTTATAAACGGATGGCGTATGATCAGGGATGAACACACAGCAGCTATTTCCAATAATTTTACAAGCTCCACCTCGATCAGCTAACATTACATCTAATACCATACGATTCTGCAATGCAACAATCCTAGTTATTTGTAACTCTTCCGTAAGATTCCCAAGAGCAGCACCAGTCTGATTTGTCACAGCTTCTACCACTCTTGTTAATCTTCGGATCTTCCTACTATTCAAAGCGGCTCCAACAAAGAAAAACAGTCCTAAGTTAAAATCAATATACTGTTGCAAGCTGGTATCGGTCTGATCCACATCATCAATTGATAGAGTACGTTTATACCTATTTACAGTCACATTATTCAACAATTTCAAGTCTTTATGATACGATGCAGGTGCTAGGAATACAGGAGGTAATAGGAATGATACATAGCATACCCCAGACCACCCAGCCGGCAAACGGTAATAACCTTTATTTCCGCACACAAAATAGGTATTATGGGACGCTAGGAAGGTACTGTTGTTCAACCCGTCAATATTCAGTACAGTTATGCAATCACTGACACCAACAGGGATAAAACCCACACTCTGGACACACAAGTCCGCTTGAGCTTGTGCTACTTGGATTACGAATTTGTCCTTCCCCACAGTGTCTCTTGTGTTCGTGAAGATATAGGGAATGGATTCATTGTCCGGTCGGTACTCTTCCAATTCCCAAATTGTCCCATTCGCATGTGGATACCCATTCTTGTCCTGATGGCATTCTTTATTAAGTCTGAAAAGCAATCGTCCCACTGTCGGTTTCCGAGTGGCAAAAAGCAAAGTGTACCATGCTCTACAAGAGCCATTATGAGAGAAAGGAAGTGGTATAAATGGCGTACCTCCTTTCTTCTGATGGGCCGGCATCATCCCACATATCCAACAGTTCGTAGCATTCGTAGCAACGTGGGTATGATGCAGCATCTGGATGAAAGTGTTGTTCAAGTAAGATTGTCGATGCTTCAACTCTTGATACGGCAATGTATAAAAGTAGTGCTCCTCAGGCACCGGAGTTGTCAACACAAGTGTTTTCCGAGCAGGAGTTACCTCCTCCACAAACCATGTGGTTATCCCAACAATAGCTACTGTTAGCATGAACCCCAACGCACAAAGGATTTTCTTCTTCTCCATGTCAAAAGAAACAATACCCTGATATCTTCCTGAAACTAAAAAGTCTGTCAGAACTCTTCCCCTTGGGCAGCGGTTGATTTCTTCACCAGCGGGCCAAGACGGGTGTCGCTACACTAATGCAGGGCTGATCCCCCCCCCTTGCCTCATCGGCTCTCCGTTTCACTAACCCAAGGGCCGTTCTGACAGTATGTCCCGGTACTGGAAACCTCACTTCCTGGGTCGAAGATGATATCGCCTTCCTCCAGAAGTCGCGTGGTCCGGAAAGAGCTCCTCAGTGTCTCGTGGCTCAGCAGCACGGCCTGTCTCTGCTGCCAGGATTTCTCGTTGATCGGTCAGCACGGCAGACTCCACCAATCCGGGCGGTACCTTTCGACAGTGCAGGGAATGGATCCAATTCTTCCTGTTCGAAACTCGCACAGCCGTCCTCGTTGCAAGGAGGACTTGCTCAGGGCCCACCCATCTGGGCTCCAAACTGTTCGTTCTGTCGAAGACTTTCACCATAACATGATCTCCGGGCCGGAGACCATGTCCTTCGCCGGTAGACCGATCAGGGAGCGCCTCTCGGACCTGTTGATGAATAGAAACCAAGTTATCCGTTAACTGTGCCAGATAATCGCTCATCATTACACAAGGTACATCATACACAGCCTTAGGCCTTGGCGGACCCCAAATATTCATTGGGCGTCCAAAAACAATCTCGTACGGCGTAAGGCCGGTTCGAGAGTGTGGCACTGATCTAATTGACAATAACGCCAGTGGCAGGGCGTCTGGCCAAGTCAAAGACGTTGAAGCTTGGATTTTGGCGATCTTAAGCTTCAGTGTACCATTATACTTCTCGACTAGTCCGGCAGACTGAGGGTGAAACACGGCATGAAACTTCTGAGTGATGCCTAGGCCCTTCAAGACATACTTTATAACATCCGCTACAAAGTGAGGGCCATTATCACTCCACAGAAGTCTACAGACGCCGTATCGAGGGAAAAACTCTTTTAGCAGTAGCTTCGCCGTGGTCATTGCAGTATTGTCTTTCGTAGGGTACGCCTCAACCCATTTACTGAAAGCGCAAACCACTACTAGAACATACTTCAAATTGTTACAGCGCTCAAGCTGGATGTAATCCATCTGCAGAACCTCAAAGGGTGCAGTGGGCGTCGCAAATCCTCCTGCTGGAGTTCGAGTGCCTTTCCCTGGGTTATACTTCAGACAGATCATACAGGTCTGCACCACCCTCTTTGCTGTGCTAGCAATCTCTGGATGCTCCCAGACTTGGGTAAGCAATTTCACAATTGCGGAAGCTCCAACATGTGCTAGCCCATGTGCCATCTGAACCATAGGTTGTACAAAGGCCGTGGGTAATTTCCATCTATCCATCTGCTTATTTCTCCAGCAACCCTCGTCATCCAGTTCTCCTTCGCTAGCCCATTGTTCCCGCTCTTTGTCAGAAGCGGTCCTTTGTATTTCTCGCACTTCCTCCTTCGCATCATGCCATCTCTCCACCTGTGACTTCACTACATACATGGCAGTAGTACCGGGCTGCATCGCAGTCTCCCGTGCTACTCGATCCGCTAACGCATTCCCTTCTCCAACTTTATCAACCACTTTCCTATGGGCGCTACACTTAACAATGGCAATTTTCTTTGGGTATGTCAATGCAGTTAAAAGATTATGAACTAATTCTCCATGCATTATCTGTACTCCATGTGACGTTAGAAACCCTCTCTCCTTCCAGAGTAGGCCGAAGTCGTGCGCTACTCCGAAGGCATAGCGGCTATCTGTATAAACATTCACACATAATCCTGTGCTGAGCTCACATGCTCGTGTTAATGCTATCAGTTCCGCTGCTTGAGCTGATTTCTGTGGTATGCGTGCTGTCTCCACTATCGTGTGTAATGTGATAATTGCATACGCTGCTGAAGTCGTACCATCTGGTAGCTTCAGGCATGATCCGTCTACCCACAACTCTCCATCTACATCTGAAAAGGGCGTATCCTGGAGATCAATGCGACCCTTTGTTTGTTCCTCAGTCACAAGAATACAATCATGCGCTTTCTGCGCCTCAGGCTGGGTCTCGGGGTATGGCAACAATGTGGCCGGGTTTAATGTCACGCACCTTTTCAACGTAATATGAGGAGCCAAAAGCGTCAGCTCATATCCCGTTAAACGGGCACTGGTCAAATGCTGCGTCTTTGTTTGATTAAGCAGGGCATCCACAGCATGGGGAACTAACACCAACAATTTATGGGACAACACAATTCCTTCACTTTGGCGTATTGACACAGCTGTCGCCGCTACCGAGCGAAAACACCCTGGTAATGCTCGGGCGACAGGATCAAGCACAGCCGAAAAGTATGCACAAGGGCGCTGCTTATCGCCGTGCATTTGCACTAAAACTGATAATGCACATCCATCTTTCTCATGCACATACAACGAAAAGGGTTTTGCATAATCAGGGGTCCCTAACACTGGTGCTGAACAAAGGGCCTGTCGCAGTTGCTGAAAAGCAGCATCACACTCATCTGACCAAGGGATTGGGATAGGCGTGTCTTTTGTCAAAAGAGCTAGTAATGGCTTAGCTATGTGTGAAAACCCCAATATCCACTGTCTACAAAAAGAAACAAGGCCCAAAAATGCACGCACATCCTTCTGCGTGGATGGTCTCGGTGTGTCCAAAATTACTTGGATACGATCTGATGTGAGTGCACGTCCCTCCTTAGACAAAAGGTGACCCAAATAAGTCACCTTTGGTCTACAGAATTGCAATTTCTTCCTAGATACCTTATGATTGTGGGATGCTAAAAAGGAAAGTAAGGATAACGTGCTTTTCTCACACAACTCCAGGGTGTCAGCCGCCAACAAGATGTCATCGACATATTGAATGAGGGCGACCCCCTCGAGTAAAACAAAGGAATCCAACTGTCGCTTCAAAGCCTGACTATAAATACTAGGGCTTTCTGTATAGCCTTGCGGAATTCTACAAAAACGATAAGATCTATTGTTTAATGTGAACCCAAAAAGAAATCGGCTATCAGGGTGAATGGGAATAGAAAAGAAGGCATTTTTCAAATCAATCACTGAGAACATGGTCGCCGTAGGCGGGACCAAGGTAAGCAACGTCGTGATATCGGAAACCACCGGGTACTGAGGTATCACGATCTTGTTTACCTCCCTCAAATCAATTATGAACCGATAGACCTTTGCATCCGTGTCCTTTTTCAGAATAGGGAGAATCGGACTGTTACAGATATTATAGGGAACTTCTTCCACTACCCCTACTGCGATCAAGTCTCGCACAATCTGTATGAGAGCCTCCTTGCCCTCCTGGGAAATACGATACTGCGGGAGGCGTGGTAACACCGCCCCCTCCTGGACACTAATGTGGACCGGAGGAATCACCATTTGTCCCACATCTGTGTCCGAAGTTGCCCATAAAGCTCGGGGGAGGGTAGCCAACAACGCATCCTCTGATATCGTACACATCCGCCCAGACCGGGGGTAGTTGTCATTTAAGATCACCCTCACACCCTCAGGGGAGCAGCGGATTGTAGCCCTAAAGTACTTTAACATATCAAGGCCCATAATGTTATCCGGTGTATACGGAGCAAGCAGAAACGGACAGGGCGCAGAAAAAGAATCAACCTTAAATGTAAGGGGCTGTGAAAGAGGGCTTCGGGAAAGTGTACCGTCAAACCCTACCGATGTAACCACTGAGCCGGATGGGGGAGCCCCCGGAACCAAGTACCTAGACAATGCACTACGTGTCGCTCCTGTATCTACTAGGAACTGATCAGTAGAACCTAAAACCTCAGCCGATACATAAGGACCCGTCTGATCGACCGGCACCTCAACTGATTCAGACCCCCATCCAACGCATTCCTATGCATGCTGAGAATCGTGATATCCCGATCGATCGATGTCCGATACATGATACTGGTGCTGGCGATCGAAAACATTTGAGCTATCTCGGTGCTGCCCAGCAATATCGAAACGGGCATTATCATTAGAATTCCCTCTAAAGTTCGAGGAACCCCCTCTACCTCTCGGGCCACCCGGAGTATGCCCCTGACGCGAAGCACGCAACACTGGGCAATCCCTGGCCCAATGGCCCAATTGCTTACAATACGCACACTGGTTCCTATTCAAATCAGATCGGCCCGAAGGGGGACCATAAGATCCGCCCCTTCCTCTATTATTACCCCGTCGGGGCGGGCCATATACTTGTGCCAACATTACCTTAGTCTTAAGATCTTTCGATTTCCTTTCCTCCTGGCCCTTCGCCTCATGCTCCTGACGCTCATAATACTGAGCGATAGTCAGAAGGGCCGTCGGCGTCGCGGAGGACCAGGAACTCTCGCTCGCTTTTAAACGGGCCGCAACTGCCGGTAGCAGATTAGCCACATATTTGTCCGCGAAAAGGTGGCGGCCCGTGTCGTCAGTAAGTGACTGGCCACTAAAATCATGAAACGTTTCCTCAAAGCGCGTGAAGAAATCTGCAACTGACTCGTCAACTTTCTGTTTACATGCAGCTAACATATTCCAGTCAATCTTTTTAGGGGGGATAATCGTCTTTAACTTAGTCACAATAGCAGCGGGGAGATCTAAAATACTCTGCGGCGGTTTCTGCGCGGGCTTCCTCTCCCTGTCTTCATCCTCAAGCTCAGACCACCGGGCCTTAAAGGCAACTATATCATCTACCTTTCGAACAGATCGCCACATATCCGGTGGTAGAATAAGACCAAAGAACAGGTCTATATCTGCTAAAGTCATAACGCAAGAATTCAAGGCCCCCTCGACTTCTTCATAGAAGGCCGCTGGATTCTTACGGGGGTCAGGCAATGCATTCTTTAACGCCATAACATCGGCCCTATGCCATGGAGTATAAACCCAATTATACACAAAGTATCCCTTAGCATCGGCGGAGGTAATGTCCGAGCTAGTCCCCGCTCCTTTAGGAGGAACATACAAGGGCGCCGCCTCTCGCATTGGTTTAGCATGCACTACGTCATCCTTATCTGACTGGGAGGTGGATGGGTGGCCCCCTGCTGCAGACGAATCCGACTGCTTCTCCTCCTCCGTTTGTTGGCGTGCTTTCTCTCTAAGGGCCAGCACCTCGTCCCACAAAGCGAACAGCCGCCGAGCCGCCTCAGGAGCCTTAGGGGGAGAAAAAACACCATTACGTAATGCTCCGGCATCCGAAGACACTTCGTCAGGCTCAAGGACACTAGAATATTTTCGGAAAGCAGCAATTACTTCATCCGCGAAATGAGACAGAAAATACACCCTCTCTCTATCTTGCCACGACCCCCAAGTATGGAACAACTCCTCCTTAGACATCTTGCCCTTAAGTGCACGGAGGGAAAGTTTCCGAAGCTCAGCCATATGCTCGGCCGATAACATGGACCGTGTGTCTACCTTACCCGAAGCCGGGCCAGAATCTTGCGGCCGCGGAGCGGATGCGCCAACATAAGGGGGCGGAGAGCGATCTAGTAAATAAAAATCATCATCAGGATTATTAAGGACAGGATAAAGTGGCTGACGAACAACATATTGACCCGAGACCTGTAGCCTACGCTCTTTCTCTTGTCTGTCCGTTTGCTCTTTGTCCTCCCGACGCTTCGCTTCCTGCGCTCGCACATGATCATTCTTCCGTTGCTCTTTATCAAACAGCGCTTTCTCACGTTTCTCTCGCTCACGCACTTCCTTCACCCATAATCGCACACACTCAAACATATCCTGACGAGCACGTCGCTTACACATACACTGTTCCACATACTCAATCTTACGTATATCAAACGATCCATACAAAGGCCATCGCAACTCAGGATCCTTCTTCGTGTATTTCCTCCATAGCGTGCTGTACATTATGGAAGAAAGACCATGCTTCACATACAAATCCCTATTAGGAGTCCCCTCTGGGGGAGCCGGAGCAGATTCCTCGAGGTTCAACCGGTTACCAAAACAACAGCACCACTTACGGAGTGCGCTAAAAGCAGGCATGCTAGGAATAATGCAAAATATGCAATATTATAAGGAAAAATGGCACTTAATCGTTGCGCCGTTCAAAGTTTACACAGCTCCGGAGAAATCTCTCCACATTACCTGCCTATATGTGTTGCAACGCATATATTTTCACAAAGACAAATTCAAAATATGACTAGTCATCATCAATCAAACTCAAATAGCCAACCCAGGCTTCAAAAACTCGGAGCAAGTACCGTACAACGGTTCTTACCAATCAAGAGTCCAGGTTCCAACTGCCAAGCTCCACAATCGCCCAAACGGCTCTCACGGCAGGACCGACAGAAGAGGTCTCAGTCGATGACCGGCGCCACCCAGACGGTCAGCTCGGAAGGAAAGGAAGAAAAACCTCGGGATGCCAGGGCTAAGACGCCGCTGGCAGTGATCACGTCCCCGGCCAAACTCCTCACCTTCGTCGCGACCAGTCCTTCGAGCATCCGAGTCGCCGATGAGCCCCACGTGACGGGCGCCAATTGATGAATACAGGCCCCAGCTAGGCCCGCAAGGCACAAGGGTTCGCTCTCCTGTAACGGAATCTATAAGGAAGTTGGCACGGAAACTGCAAAGTACAAACACAGCATTTATTAACCCTTAAGGGTGGTCCTACAATCCACACAACACTCTTCAGTATTGCATGGAGTAGCACAAAGAACATTCGTACACAGTCCCCTTTTATACACAACAGAGGGGCTCATAAGTGGGTGGATACAACATGAGGCCGAAGAACATTACCATTTATGGTCATTCTCGATACTGAATCAATACATGGGCGGAGCCAACACACTCCTTGAGCCCGCGAAAACACATGGTCAAGCAAGGCTAATTATAACAGATGTGGTCAAGTCTGGGCATGCGCCAGATGGACAAGAGAGAGCTATTTATAAACTGTTACTAGGCAGATTACAAGAGCAACTAACACAGAGGTCGGACTCTCCTCGTGGGGAACACGTGGCAGCATGTCAATACAAAATGGAGTCCAAACTTCGGTCAACATAACGGAGAAAACATGATCTAAAGGGGAAGCATTAATGTCTTTAGTAAATGCTTAATCACATTGCTGTTTCAATTTACAACACCTCCTGGCGCGGGAAACGCTGACGGCGGTTTTCCTGCCGCACAGCCTGCCGGGATCCGTAGTCAGTCCCCACTCAGCGGCCGCGTAGGTGTTAGCGGCGGCGGAGGACAGAAGGGCCGAAGGGTCAACAGATCGAGGCACACAGGGCACACCAGGTAGGCCACGCAGCTTGAGTCAACAGCGCACCCCCAAATCAACAATGGAACTTCAGAATTACAAACAAAGTGCTTAATTTGAGCTTTCCTAATTCTGATTGTCCGAAATATTTGTACAATTAATTTACAAGCATTTATATTTAGTTTCACAACCCCAGTATCCAGCAAGATTGTCATTTAAACCATTTCACTTTGCAGTCAGAGAAGGAAAAGTAAACATCAACCTCCTTTGTAAGATGGAGCCTAACATTTGACCTCTGTCTTTGAATGCACTGCAAATGTGACAAGATAAAAACAAAATTTAAAGCCCTGTTTATTGCTCATTCACTTCTGAACATGGTTATTTTGGGGGTGCTTCAGCACCCTGACTCCCCTAATTTCAGAACCTAAGTCACGGGCATGGGATTGAGGAAGAGGATTGTTTGAGTTATGTTATTAGTAAAGAGTACTGACCTAAATAAACAAACAAGCTCGTAGACAGAACATTGTTCCTCACAGGCATGCCAGATTGATGAACTGGTACCGGCAGAGATGAGTAGAATCAGTCAAGCAGAAAGATAGGAGGCATGAAATAAATACAGCATGTATTGCTGTGATATAGCATACAAGGGAAACAACTGAAAACAAGTACTCTTGTGGGGGATGCCTTACAAAAAAAGAAAAAAGGAGTTCCTAGAAAGCGAGCACTCATGAAAGAATACAAGGAGCCAGTCAGAGAGGTGGTAAACAGGCAATGCTGCACAGGAGGGACAAAGACATGCTGTACAACCTAAAACAAATAAAGCCAGCAAATAGAAACCAAGCAAATGTTAGTTACAAACACAAAGCCTGTGGTAAGCAGTGGGTGGAATGCATTCCTAGGTAAGGTTTCAGCATGTCTCCAATATGTCTATGCAAACAGACAGCACACTGTCTGGTAGACTTCAACCTAAAAAGGTATACAGAGGGAGGGTGTGGAGGGGAATAAGAGCAGTTGCAAAAGATCACCGAAATAGCTTGTGCGGAGGTAAACTTTCCTTTGCATATTATCCTGGGTTGTTACTAATATGATTAACAGTTTTCATTCAAGGCACAATGCTGCTGATACTACTAGTAACTCAAATCCTCTGTCCTATATACAATGAAAAGAGTGTCTCCTTTACATGCATCTACTTTCAGTATTCTTTGAAAATCTTCACTTAAGGAATTTAATGAAATATCGACTTTTCCTTGAGACAGGATGCCTCAAAAATCTACTCCCCCTGTAAAACAAAATCCACTTTACCCTTTGGTGCCATGCAGTGAGTTGTCAAATTATGGCAGCGATCTCATTATAGAAGAACTCTCATATAGCCTCTCTGATTCTGACTGTGCTCCTATTATAGCAGGTTTTTGATCCTAGCAGTTCCTGAATTAGCCACCTTTACGCAGATCTACACACTGGGGCTCAAAGTATCAGGAAGCTGTAGTTCCATGGATGGAATGCCCTTTTTAGGTCTCGGCTAGCGAAGGCTGCGCTTGCGCAGTCTCGCTCGCGAGACATAATGACTCGGAGAAGAGGGGCTTGAACCCGCCCCTCTTCTCCCCTCTTCTCCATTGGCTGGCCTCTTGAATGCTGGCCAGCCATTGGAGAAGAGGTCCGTCACTCCGAACAGGCCCCGTCCTTTTCGGATTCGGGGGCGTGTTTTTTGAAACTTTTCTAATTATCTCCTCCAGCCAATGGCAAGAGGAGAACACGCCCCCGAATCCGAAATCGCCGCTGCCTTTCTCCGAGGCATTTCTGCTTCGCCTCGGAGAAAGGCAGTGGTGTGCTTGTTCTTGGTCTTCGTTTCTACTAGTCCTCCTTCGTTTTACATTTATTTCATATCTGTTCTCGTCTCTGGATCCCTTTTTAGCCACGGTAGGAATGGGCGTCTTCCATTTATCAACAGCCTGCGGTGTCAAGTTCCCAACTTCTTCACAGAGACAGAACGATGAATGTTCCCAACGCCCACTCCCCAGAACCCACTGCAACTCAGGCAGCTGTTCCAGAAAGGGGGAAAGGGGAATTGGACAGAGAAGAGACACTCCGACTACTCCTGGACTTCCTCCGCCTGCCTGCCAAGTCTTCGTTTGGTTATTCTATTGGCTGGAATTGGAGTTCACCTAATGCACACAGGAGATAACACCTTGGTAACACTTAAACATTAATATATATTTCCGTTCACTGTAGGACTTGTTCTAAACCTTTTCTTTACCCTACCAGGTTCTGATGGAGTCTTGCTTCTCTTCTTTCACTCAGTAGCCTCAGTTTGTATTGGGACTGAAGACTCCTAATACACACAAGGGAAGATATCTGGGGTTAACACATTGCCTTTCCCTCCCCACATCAATGACTAATTTTACCTCACAATTCCCACCTGCTATATGCCTGTAGGCTATTGTAGAATATGATTTGGTGAGCAGTTAGTCAGTTGAAGGCAAATTGACTTTATCCCTGCAGACAGCTCAGTTCCTCATAAAGAGTAAAGAAGGAGATGTTCACTGCTACAGGTTCTTTTGATGCGCGCAAAAGGGAACAAGGAAGGAAAAATAGGTAGGAGAGAACAGGAAAAGCGCTAGGACTCTGGGGTTTTACTTTTCATTGTAGTCACAGTCAAATGATGAACGGCAATCCTGATACCGGAACAGTCTTACTTGTGAAGCTGGAAATGGTGTCCTCACCGAAGACTTTGCGATACCCTCTCAGTATACTTCTGAGCTGAAGGAACTCCGAAAGGGTCGAGGATGAAGAGCTGAAGTCCACCAACTGGATACAGCCGTATCTTACCACGAAGAAGGTAACTCCGACACCCTTCCTGAAGTGGTAACTATGGAAGCCAAAACGTCCGACTGACTGGACGTAACACTGCAGGATAACTCTAGAAGCCTGACATGGGAGAATTACTTTCCACGGCAGCGAACTTACAAGATTCACTCAGAACAACCACTCGTCTCCTCATACAAATTGAAGTGCGCAGATTCGCGCGCCGACTCGCGGCTCGGCACCTAAAGTCTCGCGATAACTTAGACTCCCATAGACTCAATGCCGCGTAAATGGAAAACCAAGCGGCCATCTTAAAACGTGCAACTCTTCTAGACATTCAACCACAGGTTGCACAAAGAAGGTTTTACAGAGATTCTAGGTCTCTTATAAAGTCTTCTGCATGTCGCAGTGACCTGATTCCTGACATGCGGTTAGCGTAAAACGGATGTTGCGGCCCCCTCTGTAGTGTCTGACTCTGCACATCACTGCCACCTGGAGTAACTACAAGATTAAGTAAACTACGCCATGTCTGTCTCGAAAGAAATCCAGAGAAAGAGGAAACACACTCGGTGCTTTTTTACTTTCCAAGCACTATAAAGTGTTGTTTTACGCCACAGGCAACACCTGCTCCGTTAGCTCGTAATTTATGAAGGGCGCGAGGTGAGATCCCACCCACAGCCCCAACCCGAAAGGTTTCAGTTTTCCATAGAGAGGCGTCACTCTTGCGAAGCAGCTGTCGCAAGAGACCGCCCCCCCTCCCCCCCCCCCCCCCCCCCCCAGCGGCCAGGCCCTCGTCCCACGATCTTAAATCACGGAGATGCGGGCAACACGAACCCGATACATGTACTTTCGTTGGGGGATCGGCGGGTGGTACGGAAATCTCGGCAGCTTCCATCTTGGTCTGGTCCGCTTCGCGGCGCTAGATGTGGATAGAGCGCTGACAGGGGTTTTTTTTAATGATAGAAGGGACATCTAGAATGAAGGGAAAACTTGCATTTCACCTTTACCGAATGAACACTCCAGACACCCACTGCCTCAAGCTTGGAGCGGCCTGAGGCGAGGGGGGTGGGGTAGCGGTGACTGGTGGAGTTTTAAACTATTTTATTTACCCAGCTATCCATCGCCCCAACATTCACCCACTGTCATCCGAAAAGACTCCCATATCCATATCTCCCCTTAAACGCACCCATTCCGCCCACATGCACACCTTGCCCTACACTACACCAATTCTTATCAACCCGCTCACCCCCAATCACCTATACCCTTCCACCAACCACCCCACCTGCCGTGACCGCGCCCACTCTGGCAGAGTGTGAACATATCACCCCTTTGAATCGAAAGGGGCCCCAGCGCCCCCTGTCTTTTGTAGTATTTGTTTATAAATGTTTATACATTTTATTAGTGTTTGCGTAACATATGTCAACCTGAAAAAGTGGCCCATAAGGGGGCTCCATGCACTCTTCTGAAAGGAGGTCTCTTTATCTTAAGCTGGCCCTGCACTCCACAGATACATCCACCCACCAGCCGCCTTGCTTCCTTGGGAGGGAGGGCGGGCCCGGCAGCGCCCTCCTCATCCCCCTTCCTCTGAGGCCACAGGCCTGTTGCACCCACACGAAAGAGGCGTGAGACACCCGGCTCCACGGAGGACCGCGAACCGAGGCACCAGACACCATGAACATTCGCCAGAATCTCTCTGCGCTGGGGAGGCAGATGAGACGACACCCCGGGTGAGTGCGGCCTATCACCCTGTGCCCCTTGCTCCAGGCTTGGTCTCATGACCAGCTGGCCCTGTAAGGTAGCTCAGTGGGTTCACTTACTCGCTGACGAGATTGGTCTGTAAAGGGTCGATCGCGGGTGGTACTGCTCAGCCTTTCATCCCCACCTATCCCATAAAGTGAGCCACCTACCCCATAAAGTAAGCAAACAGTTTGCCGGGTGATTATATTCCTGTTAACTGCGGAAAGCAGACCAGTGGGCCTGCGTGCCTGCTGCGCAGATCAGTGCAATCAGAGATTTGAGTCCTTCGGAAACAAACAAATAAATACCATGACCAGGAGCTTTCGCAGTCAAATCTGCAACCAATCGCAGAAAGACAATTTAGTGCGTAGCATGAACTCTAGAAATGGTCATTCATGACATTATAAAATATGAACCATCTGTCATTTGTAGCGCATTCAGCCAAAGCACCCTATATAGAAAATATGTATATCGGCAGTGATTACTGGCGTTATTTCACCTTCTTCCCAGACCACTTTCTCCCTCTCCCCTATTTTGCTTTAATATGTCATATACAAATTTGTCCTCGATTCACACAAAAAACATTCTGTGCTCCCTATGTTACTACATCCAAAGGACGTTCCTCTGAAGCTTAATTTTGAGAAACGTGCTTATTCTATTATTTTTCGTTTTTTTGCCAAACTTAAAAACGCAGGCACCACGCATCATCTCTTCTTTGTCAAGTATAGTATTAAAGGTAATTACTTTCTTTTTAAAAAAAAAAAATAATAAATTGATTTGTTTTACCGGAGCATTAAAAAGCAGAAGCCCCATTGCTATCTCTTTGAAAAAGTTGCTTTTAGCTCTTTGAGACGTGCAAACGCTATAAATAGCAATTTCCACTGTGCGTATCATATTATATGGTAGTATATTATATTACCTCAAAATGTTGTTCTCATTTTGTTCATCTCAACCACTCACCCTTTTGCAGCCCACCTTGATTCTGTTCCTTTGAGACCCTTCTCAGTGGTGCAATGCTCGCTTAGTGTATGTCTGTTCTTATTGAGGCTGGTCAGTCACATATCTCAAAACCACAACATGAATCTGATTTCCCTACACCTTACACTTTAATAAAAGTGAATATGTTATTTACACCCAGTGGTCGAAGTGGGGGGGAACGGCAGGGCACGGCGTACCCCTACTTCTTCAATTCCAGGGATTCCGTTCCCCTACTTTTTTATTTTGAAAATGCGTCCCGGGACGCAAGAAATTACCATCGCCTATAAATAAAGCTCGGCGTTCCTGGCGTCCGAGGACGGGCGGCAGAGAAGTAACAGGACTCTGTCTTTTCCTTCTTACCCAGAGAAGAAAAACAAGCATTTACAATGCAAAGGTCTCGGCATTGTTAAAGTTAGAGCTATTGGCATTGCTCATGACATTATTTTTGTTTATGTTTTTGTTTTTAAAACATGTAGAGAAACGGCATTGTTATTTACAATGTCAATAGCTTAATCAGTGTGTGTGTGGGTGCAAATGCAATAGGTCTCGCATGTGAGAGTGATTAAGCTATTGACATTGTAAATAACAATGCCAATAGCTCTAACTTTACCAATGCGGAGACCATTGCATTGTAAATGCTTGTTAATCTGTGCAAACCTACAAACTTGCATGTTTAAGAGTTTTCACTAGCTCTTCTCTAATTTTTCAAACACTGTGAAAGGTTGGAAATGTACTCCGCACAACAGCATAAGTAAACATTTTTCCAGGGAAGAAAAAAAGAGGTTTGAGGGAAAGTGAACTTGCAAACCCTCCGCAGATTTCCGCAAGAGCAAATCGACACATGCATATTTGCTTGTGCTAAAATGCAGTTCACAAACATTTTCCAGGGGTACAATTTACAGGGCTACTTCTGTTGAATTTTGTGAATTCATGAAAGTAGTAAATCTGCACTAATGCAAGGACATGTACCATGGGTGCACTTATGTGACTTTCTTTGAGAATTGTGCCCCTAATTAGGTCTGGTGTTAACAAAGACCTTTTGCTTTTATTAAAAACCTATCTATCTATCTATCTATCTATCTATCTATCTATCTATCTATCTATCTATCTATCTCTATCTATCTATCTATCTCTGTCTGTCTGTCTGTTGGTTGTCTGGTTTCACTGCAAGTGATGGCATTCTGTTGTTTCACAGGGAGCATATCAGCGTACAAAGAAGTTTTCTTTCACTGCCAGGGTCGACTGTGGCAGTGTCTGCTTTTTGAGACCCAAAAATATTTTTGCTTTTAACAATTGTTTTTAATATAATGGTGATGACCTAGCAGCTTCCACAGCAACAGTTTGTTTACAAAAACCATGTCAAAACAAGACACGCATTGGCAAAATCAATAGGATGGTCACCAACACCAGTCCAATTGACTTTGCCAAAGCATGTTTATTTTCATGTTTTCCATAATCATGTTGAAACTGGATTTACACTGATTTTCAATTGGAATATTTTTTTTAAATACTCTCATGTATCAAAAACGTTTTACTAAATGAGTAGTTTAACAAAACGTTTTTTTTTGTTGCATTCTTTTGTGAACATTTTATTTTGAAAGCAAAGAATCATAAATCGTGATTTCAAGCTTCTGTAAGTATTTGCATCACATCAAAGAGCATTTTAGGAGCATTATACATATCCTTATATTGTTAAACTTTGCAAACGTGTGCACATTTGTATACAAGTCAAAGGCTTTATTTCGATAAAAAAACATATCATAAAAGCTACACATTAAAAACAAAAGTAAGCTATTTACATCCGTCCTTAGGTTCATTATTTTCAGATAAAAAGAGTGCATCATAAATAATTAATTCAAAAATTAATTAAACATTTCATTTAAGCCTTTTGCTTCTAAGGTGCCAAGCCCATGATAAGAATTTAGAGAGGGCACAAGCATATAATGGGCGAGAGTCTGACATTAGAATGCGCAATGCCTCGGTGTGATGCCTAGTTCCTAGCAACCGGCACAACTGTTTAAGCCATCTTTTTCTTGTTTGGAAGTACTCCGGGTATTCGAACATAAAGTGCGCCAATGTCTCATATCTGGTTATGCAGATGGGGCAAAATGCTGTTGTCTGGGCTGGGGGTTTCCACCGAGATGTAAAAACATACAGTGGGAGAGTCCCAGTCCTGAACCTGAAGTAAAGGGCCCTATCAAATGGCTTCCCGATAATGTCCAAATAGGGTTCCCGGAACGGCAAGTCCTTAAACTTCAAGAAGTCATCCGTAAGTCTGCCCAGCGCTTGGTTGGTGCTACTTCGGGACGCAACCCAGTTCCAATACAGGCTCTTGAGTGTTGCCTTCGGAGGGGAGGACTTGCCAGCCCAAGGCTCGCTTAAGCCCAGATCGCGGTGCAGGGTTTTTATGTCTTTTAACCATTTTATCTTGTGGCATCCGGGTAATGACATAACTTCGGAAAGCCCTTTAGCATATTTGGGCAATTCAGGGACTCGCCACAACCGAGCCCATAAGAGCAGCGGCCGCAGCTTCGCCAAGTCGCCAATAGGGCGGCAGCCTAGGTCAAGCATTAGTGGTGTCATCGGGGTACCCTGGGGAAGTGACATGATGGCCCGACAACATTTATTTTCGGATCTTGACAGCTCGACTGTGTTGTTAAAACCCCATAGTTCTGCCCCATAGAGGGCAGAGCTAACTCCCCTTGCTATGTATATCTCAATAACAGGGGCTATTGGTCTTGCTGCACAGGAGCACTGCTCCTTGAATAAAGCCCCTGTTACCCTCTTATGGGCTAATAACATTTTACATATGTGGGGAGTCCACTGCATGTTGTGTGATAATCGGATGCCCAAATAGTCAAATACATCCACCCTTCCCAAGGGTACAGAATTCAGCATCGGGGGACGCGCAAGTTTTTTGGGGGGATTCGTCACGAGGTATTTTGTTTTGTCTGTATTGATTACCATGCCCCGCTCCGAGCAAAAAATCTGGAAGTTGTTAAGTAGGTTTTGAAGGCCCATTGGGGACTTGGACAACAGGAGCGTGTCGTCCTCAAAGAGGAGGGTAGGAATTCGCTCGCCCGCCAGGGATGGTTCGTCTGAAGGATCTTTCAGCAGATGCTCAACCACACCGTTGAGATACAGGGAGAAAAGGGTGGGAGCTAAAACACATCTCTGGCGGACCCCTCTCTCTACCGGGATTCTGTTGGTTTTCTCGCCCTCTGTGCCCCATCTTATTTGGGCGAAATTGTTATCATGGAGCCTTACAAGCATTGAAAGGATGTAATATGGTAGCCCCATGTCAAAAAGACCTCTCCACAGAGTCTCCCTAGGTACAAGGTCAAAGGCAGTCTTTAAGTCGATGAACGCGAGATAGAGACTGCCTTTGCCTATAACCACCACCTTCCAGTATATTAACATCAGTCTGAATGCTTGTTCTATCGTGCCCATGCCAGCTCTGAACCCTGCCTGGTAGTCAGAAAGGATGTCGTTTTCATTGGTCCATTGCAATATTCTACCCAGCAACACCTTGCCAACCACCTTCTGGGTAATATCCAACAGACTTATAGGCCTATAGTTAGAAGGATCGTCCCTCTCCCCTTTTTTAAAGATGGGGACGACCTCGGCCCCTTTCCAAGACTAAGGGACGGGAGCGCCTCTATGGATGGCGGTGAGCAGGCAATGGATGAACTTCCCCCATTTCGGAATGTCTGAACGAAGCAGGTCCCCAGGAATGCCATCTGGACCGGCTGCCTTTTGGGGCACAATGGTACTAATAGCATGCTCCACTTCCTTAATTGAAAAATCGGGCTCACCTAAGTCCCCCTCCCAGACATAAGGATTAGATGTAACTACGATGTTATTCTCGGACTGGCGAGTATACAATTTTGACAAGTGGGTAAACCACACTTGACTAGTGATATTACATGTAATGAGGTCGCTATCTGGTCTATTTCTAGCTCTTATTGTGTCCCAAAAACGTCTGGGATCTTTACCAGAGCTGGCCTCTTTTAGAGTGTGCCAGTATTCCTCTTCCCACTCCTTTTTGGCACTCGCTATTATTTGCTTATGCTCTTTCCTAGCTCGCTGTATCAAGGGTTGTGACTTGCCTTTAATGGCCTCAATTAAAGCTGTTTTTGCATGTCTACATGCCGGTGTATACCAATCGTGTTTGCCCCTTAATTTCCGGGTTGCCGTATTCCTGCCCCCGCACACCTGCTTCAGGAATAGTTCCCCTATAGACCTGACTGTTTTCTCGAAGACAGACGTTACCCTCCCTGGTGCTGAATGGGCTGGGTCAATAGTATCCAGCTCCGTTTGCGAGGCTAGCAGTGTTTGGTGTATAGTATTTAGCTTTGCTCCGTCAAGTGATACTTTGCTCCACTTTAGACGTCTCCCACAGTTAGAGACAGAGATTTTGTGGGCAGGCTTTGGGATCGTTGCAAGTGTTTTGCACGGCCACAGGTTTTTACGGGTTAAAGAAAGCGAGTTATGATCGCTTTCTACAGTGGGTGAGACTACCATGTCCTGTACTGAGCCCCAAAGCATAAAATCAAGGAGAATATAGTCAATCCTTGAAGTATGGTTGACTCTATTGAATGTATCAGCACCCATGGGGTCCGAAGTTGTTCGGCCATTGGCGGCTCTTAGCCCATACTCCATGGTCAGCGCATTCAGCTGGATTACGCTTTGGGACCATCTTTTAATTGGTGGAATGGTTAAGACTGGGATGCCCCTTCTGGCATCATCTTCACCCAGGTCCAAGATATCGTCTGTTGCAAGGGGCTCGTAGGTGCAGTTGAAATCTCCTGCGACCAGGACTTGGGCACTGTTGTTGCAATCTCTAAGCTCGCTTTCAAGGGTAGTCACTGTCGGAGACAGTGAGCCATTTTTTGTACCCCTAACGTAGATGTTGAATAGCTCAAGGATTTGCCCCCTGTCAGGACTATTGGTCTGCTTATGGGTAATGTGGCAACCAAGAGAGATGCTTACCCAAATGAGAAGGCCCCCTGAGGGGCGGCCCTTCCCAGTTCTAGAGGGTACCGCAGGCAGGAAATAAGTGGCATACCCAACTCGATGGAGGGGTTTTAAGCTCCAGGTCTCCTGGAACATGCAGATCTTGTGCGCCTCCACCAAGGCATTCCACTCTGGTGAACCCAGTTTCCTTTGGATGCCTGCTAGATTCCAACTAAGGACCTTGAATGTTTCCATAGTGGCGGGGGCATCGCTTGTTAGAGAGCCCAACCGTTCACTGGGAGAATTGGGCTGGGCTGTAGGTGTCGCAGTTGCTAGGGTAGGCCAGGGAGGAGGACCCAAGACCTGTGTGGTTCCTTGATCAGTTGTATGCACCACTGGGGTCAGATGGTCAATTATGTGTTTGGTATGTGGATTTGGTAACAAATGGTGATGGGTACTTCAGTACCCTATGTCAGGACCATAGTTTTGTCGCCTGTTAACAAAATTGGGGATGGAGAAAAAACAGTCATCGTTTGAGAACCCACCCCAGGATTGATTTCCATAAATCTGCGGTGGGGTTGGAAGCGCTTGTTGCGGATAGAAATACCCTAGACCCACTATTCTAATTGCACTATTGGGAGACTCGTTACGATAGTTGCAAATGTACTTGGCGGCGCGTGTGTCCCGTAGATTAACTAGGATACAGTCGCCGGGAATGTTTTAGCTCTGCTGCCCACCCAGCCAACTCTTCTAACAAGCAGAACCTTTCCATCTAACTGCCTTGGTAGGGGCGTACTGTTATTCAAATAGTGTGTGGTTTTGTTCCTTAGTTCAGAATATGATTCCATTTTACCAGGCTGTAGCCGGGGAACTCCCACCAAAACTACTACGTAAGGTAAACTAGCTGGGGGCAGGTCAATGTAAGGGGACCTAGGCTGTTCGCTACCTGATTCGCCCGGTCTGCTAGTCGGATCTTCCCTCGCTTTCGCTACTTTGCTAGGGGTGATTTTGTTTTTGTCTCCCTGTGTCTGTGATGGTATTGCAGTGCTCACTCCCTTGCCTTCGGTGGTTACTCATTTGCCCAGGACATTTGTATCGCCTTCGGTTTGGGTGGTTTCACTAGCTCTAGGCCCCTTGTCCCCTTTTGTTGCTAGGCCTTTACTTGATTTGGTTTTGTTTTTGTTTTTTATACCAGGTGTTGGGAGATTGCTGCTACCCGTTTTCCCAGGGGGACCTTTATGGGGTGCAGGAACAACAGTAGGTGATTGCAATGGATCTTGCATATTCTGATCTTGAATAACAAGGCTGTTTTTCGAGTGTAACTTAATTAGTGCCTTTAGCGAAAAGAAGTTGTCAAGGGTCCCTTGTTCAAACATATCGAGCCTTTTTGCAAGCACCTTTAACCTCTCAAGTACCGAAAAGATAAGGGACTTCATAATCTGTTCAATATGGGCAATGAGAGGAGTATCTTTAGGGGTGCTTAGCGGGCTTTCTAGATTTTGGCTTGCGCTAGGCAAAGGTGTAATAACAATATTGGGAGTTCCAATGGTTGTTTGGGCAGAGGGTTTCTCTAACAGAGCTCCTAATCTTTGCAAAAAGAGATCTCCAGGAATAGGGCCATCATTATCAAGGAGTTCACTCTGGGGATCGGGCACATGGCTACAGCTACCCTTTTCTTGAGCTAATTCATTCCTGCCGACCCTTTTCCGTTTGTTCTTCAAGTCATTTCCCATGCCCCTTTTGGATCTTAGATCGGGAGGTTTTTCCCCACAAGGGAGTGTAGGCCTAAGCCTGGCCAGTTGCCCTCTGGTGGTTACACGGGGATTGCTTTCACTTTGGATTCCCTCGGAAGACAGGGTTGAATTTAGTGATCTTGCATGGTTCTCACTAATTTTAGAGTTGTCTGGCTGGGATACATAAGCAGTCGGAGTTTGAGACAACCTAACGTGTGGAGATGAAGAAGAAGTCTCAATCGGCATATTGCCAACCAAGGGCGATGAATCTTGGGGCACTGTAACCTCCCGAGTGGCTGGCAATGAGACAAAGGAGGGTTCCAAGATTGAATCATGGGAGTTAGTTGTGAGCATAGATAAATTGGATGGGAGCAAGGGGGGGAGAAACCCTACGGGTAGTGACAGGCGGCGTTCCGTATTTTCGATGGCATTAGCCACCACACCAATTGTTTTTTGTAACATACGGTCTATCGCCGTTAAGCTAGGGAGTTGGGGAATGGCCACTGTTTGATTTGCTGCGGGGGCGGGTCTTAGGGCAGGGCGCCTTCCCATTTTGTGGAAAATTAATAGCAGTTGTCAACCTAAATGCGGAATGTACGTTTTCTTTTTGTTTAGCTTTATCAAGGCTATCCAAGATGTAACACGCACAATGACACCATGAGGAACATAAGGTAAATTGAGGAAAGTGTACCTATATGCAAGCAGACCTCAGCTTGGCAGCTGCTCGCAAGGGATCACAAAGTTGACAAAGAGGCCCTTAGTGCTGCTACAACTGTAGAGAATTGGAACCAAAGGGGGTAGCACAGCACAGCCTCCTCATGCCCCTGAGGGCCACAGAGGGCCCGCCCTTTGCCCGGGCTTCGCCCGGCGTCCCGCGTCGCGGGAGGTCCCGACCTTTCAAGCGCCTCCAGGCGCCAGGAATGACACGTTCAGAGAGCGCCGCCGCACAGCCCGCTGGAAATCCGAGTCCTCCGCTCGGCGGCCGCGAAGGATCTTACATGCGGCAGCGGGAGGACTCGGCTGGGCAGAGGCGGGGGAAGCAGGTCCGCTGTGGCTAGGGGTGAGCTGCTGGTACACCGTTCACAAGTTAATGCCCCAAAGTTGAAATGAGGAATCCACGCTCTGTCGTGAGGTCCCGACCTTTCAAGCGCCTCCAGGCGCCAGGAATGACGCGTTCAGAGAGCGCCGCCGCACAGCCCGCTGGGAATCCGAGTCCTCCGCTCGGCGGCCGCGAAGGATCTTACATGCGGCAGCGGGAGGACTCGGCTGGGCAGAGGCAGGGGAAGCAGGTCCGCTGTGGCTAAGGGTGAGCTGCTGGTACACCGTTCCCAAGTTAATGCCCCAAAGTTGAAATGAGGAATCCACTATCGATAGTGCAGTCCGAGCTTCCAGCATTTCCTTAGAGTGCTCACCCTAATAATATAGGTTTAGCATTAATGAACCATAAACATAAGTTCGAAAAACATGAACATATGATACAAATCTTACTTTAAGTGTAGACAATGCTCAGTCCCAGAACCATAATTTGGTACTGTGAACTGGCAGCCAAAGGATTTTTCGTGCAGTAGGTTGAGCCTACTTGCCCCAAGGACAAAATAAACATGAAAACCTGAATATGAAAAACAACATGTCCAGGGAGTCAGGCTATAGGAATTCCACACCTCTGCCCACCACCTTGCGACATGTTTGGGAGGAATCTCTTCTCTTCACATTATGCTTTAATACCTTGTGTGCATGATATGAACAAACACGATTTGTTTGTACTGCTTTCCATGTATTTATTGGTTAATTATTTGCAATATGCACAGAGTAATATATTCACTATGTTTTATTCTATCTTTTAGTGCAAAACATTAGCATTTCCTCTCCACTATGTTTTATTAACTTCTCTCATGAAACGCAGCTCTTCTCAAATAACACATTTCACATTACAAACGGCCCTATTCCTCTATCATCAAGTCTATTGACTGCGTTAGGGTCATCAAGGCATTTCTGCTGTGTCTGTCACCGTCCCCGCCTTCTTCTGGACGTCATGAATAACGCTGTACAGAAAAGAACAACAACTGACAATCATCAGACTGGATCTCACAATACATGAACTTACTCATGCACCTTGATTTAAGCACTTGTATACTTATACTTTTAAGTGGAAACAGTTTATGTTGGTATGTTGGTTTGAGAGTATAGGAAGTGGCTGCTTCTATTTGGTACTCTCTGTACTTAGCAAGTTGGACTATTTTGGCACAGTACACTCCCTGAGATGAAGGCAGGTTTGCTCCTCTAAATTGGCGCTGTGTCCTTGAAAGAATGATGTCATACCACAAAACATGGTTTGGGGAGTGACTTCCCATTTTAACTTTCAGATGCATGAAGAGATAAAAGCCATCTTATAATTTCTATTCCATGCAACAGATCGACGACGATATTATGCCGATCACCACAATCTATATTGTGCAAAGGACAGTGATAGCCACTGTCATCGAAAGATATACATTTGGTGAGTCTCCACTGCAGACAGGAGGCATGAGGACTAAGTATGTTATCTACAGTTTAATGAAACAAACTTCTTCCAATGAGTCTTGGATGAAATGATACCAAGTGGAAGATGGGACAGTTATTCCGAATCCCTTCATTATCTCAAATCTACCTTGGAGTTGCGTTCTGTATCTTAGGAGACCCTTCGGGGTTAACAGATGCTCCAAATCACTGTAACATTTTCAAAGAGGTGCTCAAGCGACATCTTGTCAGATGATCAAGATAGTTATCTTCTTTCATTCATTGCTGATGCTCCTGTCCCGCTAGACCAAAATTAGAAGGTTAGAACCACAAATATATCACTATTAGACCTTGAGCACTAGACATTACCTTTTTACAGAACATCTCACTGGTCAAACAAGGAAACAGAATGCCTTGCCACTTGCCCAGTGAACCTAGGGTACAGGCCTCTCAACATCTCTCTGCATTTGAAATGTTTGGTATAAAAAGAAAGATGGACTTACCGTACCAGCCAACAGATGTTGAAAAGATGTGTAAAAGAGCTATAATTTCGGACTTCAGTGTTATTACCGATGATGTAAATTGTGATCTCATTTGTGACACCATGCATCAGTGCACGAGCAGTGCACTGGGGAATATTATGGTTGCATAGCTAAACATAAACGCCCTAATTTACAGTGTTTTTTTAGGTTTTGATCAAAACGTACCTCTACTGAAGGCTAGTAAGGAAATGTATATATATTTTTTTATACCTGTTATTTTTTAGATGAGCAAAGAACCATAACTTACCCTTAACTATGTTTCTTGAAAGTGAACAAGCACTCGGTAATTATCTTAGGTTATAGAATATTTAGGTTTAGATAATTAGATCAGTACATTTTTAAACTAAAGAAAGACATTTTCCCATGTCAAAACTTCAATTGAAATATGTTAAAATGACAATCTAAAAATCAATTGAATACGCCAGCTGTAGAGACTTATGCAAATGAACCCTCCTTAGTGCACTGCTTTTGACCTATCACATGACATTGTGAATTGCTTCGTCACTGACATCATTGACTTTGTACTGACTAGGCTTGTTTGAGCCTCTTGACTGACACTGGCTATGGGACTTTGGCTTTCGGCAGGTTTCTTTTAACCATTCTTATGGTATATGGTTGCTGAGTAGAGCACATGCAATGCATTGGAGTGGGCGAGGTCTGGTATTGGACAAGTTAAAACGGTATTGAGGCTCTTAACCAGGTCTCTCTTTCTTTTTTCCTATTGTATCATCATACTTAGGAGTTTGGTACATTTAATGTTGTTCAAATGAACAGGATGTTTCTGTATTCTTTGAAATTACATTGTAGCTGCCTGCTTGAATTATCTGCAGGCTTCTGACACTGTTCATTGTTCTCTAAAAACTTCAGCATTTAAAAATTGAATGTATGATTTAAAATAGAGTCCAACCCAGTGCTTAGTTTGAGCTGGTGGAAGCACTCATTTTTGGAAACCGGCACTTTTTTCCCCTCAACAACCAGAAAGGGAAAACACAAAACTGGAAAAGAAAGACAAAGAGAAAGACGGAAAACCGTGACAAAGGAATAAAGCTGGGATAAAAAGTAGGTGACAGACTTTTATGAACATGAATGTCATACTTTTCATCAGCAGCTCTTTAGTGTTATTAACTATCCCTCTTGTATTTGAGACTCTGTGTTTGATGTGTTTGTGGACTGAAACATTACGGTATAGTATAGAAGCGGGGAGAGACGCTAGCATCCTATAGGCTATAACCACATCCTCTTCCCTGTCTATCTAACCCTTTGTGCATAAGCTGGTCAGGAATTGTGTGGGAATCTAGTTTCGAAGTGCACTTGCCGGGTCACAAGTCAGAGGCTGCTTCTTCTGCTGAATCTCAGGTCAGAGCTGGATGGTTAAGGTAGAATAATCCATTTCAGGGTCTGTTACAAGAAATCTCCACAGAACCTTCTTGCCAAAGTCCTTGTCCCAGGACATGCAGATTCCCATGATGATGTTTTAGTGCATTCACCAATTCCAACATACCATAGTAATGGGCAGTAGTAACTGGACAGATTTTCCATGTCTGCTTGAAGTTACAGGACAGTGGAACAGTCCTTTTTAGGAGTCCAGAACAGTTCGAGCCACTGCTGGTGGAGAGCTGTAGAAAGTAGAATAACCTTCTCCCAACCAACACTGATGGCTGTTGAGGATTGCATTGCAAATGCTCCATGTCTAGGAAACAAAACCCACCTGCCTCCACTAATTTCATACTAAGGTCCCTGTTTAGACTTTATCACCAGCCAATCCATTACCGTACCACCGGATCCTATGATTATCCATGGTCCTGCCTTCTGGATTAGGGAACAATCAAGGCAGAGGTAGGCTGATATTTTTGCAGTAGCATGGAGGTTTAGTGACCACCATGCTGATGTCCTGCTTCTCTCAGTGGCCCTCATGTGCTAAGGTTGTGATGGCCTGTCCTAAAAGAACACCGCACAACTCCGGGCCTGGGTAATTCGTGGCCAGCCCCACTGCATTGTGAGCAGTGCTGAATCTGGAGGCCCTTGCATTTGGCTCTTTATCAGCTTACTTTTCAAGACTAATTTTGAGTGTAACATGCTCATCAAAGAAAATATCCTGTGTTTTGGCAGAATGTGTGCATTGGTATGGGTTTCAATACAGGTGTCCTTCATTGACTTTAACACTAAGAAATAGCAGTGAGCGAAACATTTTGCCAAAATTTGAAACACTCATAATTTCCTGCAGAGAAATTTGGGTTTCGATAGTGGTTCTCTATAGTTTTGTGAATTTATTCCAATTGGGCGGATTTCATTGGCTTTTTGCCCAGACTTTTTTACCACAAACCACTGAAACAAACCAAAGCGTGACATTTTGTGAGCAGTGAAGTGGTAATGTGCGATTCAAAACAGAGAGAATGGCGAATCAACACATTGCTTGACTTTCACATTCAATGAAAAATAGACTAGGCTTACTTAAAAAGATATCATATTTATCTGGACGCAGCAGGTGAAGCCTTTACCGGGGTGTTGGGTGTATGTGCTGAACAGCTCTCAGAGGTTAATGGATCTTGTTATCTCCTCGAAAAGACGAGGCCAATCACCTGGACCAGCAGTTCTTAACCTGTGGTCTTTGGACCCCTGAGGGCGTATTACGTATTGTCATTTTTTTCGTCCAGCGCATCTTTGAAACGGTGCGCCGGGCGCAAACAATACCAACGCGCCCCATTATGGTGAATGTGCTGCCCTGGGGGCAGCTGCGAACTAGCATTGCCCCCAGGGCAGCACATTCATGTGATAACACGGAGCAGCCGTTCCGTGTTTTCACAGTGCAGGTGTAGTAATCAAAAAATTTCATTCTCAGGGTAATATAACAAAGAACTTGGCAAAGAAGCTGAAATATGAAAAGACATCTTTATTAAACTCAAATGAGTGAGGCTACGTCTCCCAGAAGCTGACCTATAGCAACTGAAAGAGGCAGTCTCCAGAATGGTCCTAGCTCAGACCTTTTATACCATTTATTATGCCCTAGGCATGCAAGGGAGTTGTACCAGTCACATTCCTAAACAAATGAAAAAGCTAGAGAGGCAACAGGTGAGTAGCCTTTGGGGTTTTAGCAGGATATGGGCGAAACATTATAATTACAGGGTTTCATAAAGGTTACAGCTGACAAAGGTAAAAAGCCGGACAAAACCAACATTCTTCTTTAGACAAGCTGGACAAACCCATACTAAAAATGGTCACCTCCCCATCATAAATAGACCATAAAAGCAGGAACAGAAACAGAGTTTGTGTGTAATAAATATTTACAATGTCCTGTACTCTGATCCTTAATCTTGATCAGCTAAAGGGAAGGAACTGGCTTGGCAAGGTCGGCCTCAGGCAATAGTCAGCTTTCGCCAGGTCATGCAGGAGTCAGCACAAACCCAAGCTAAGGTGTATGTGTCCTAAATACTTGTTCAGCCACAGTCAGGGCCTATGTAAAGGGCAACCACAAAATGGCTGCCATGCACAAAATGGAACCCAAGGGTTCAGAACAAAACCTTCAAATACACAGTGAATCCATAGGTGTAACATGACGAAAACACTCATGCATACCACACTCATCATTTGCGGTTTGCTGAAACCAAAATCGTCATGATACGACAACCTTTATTGAACGGGTTCAGAATTCACGGAACCACAGACCCTCCTTTTGCCCTTACATAGGCAATAACCTAAACTCATGTCAATCTGAATCCAGGTCTATATTCATCAGATCATCAAGATGTTGCTGGAGCAAAATCCTAGTACTTGGTAACTCTCTCTGGACAGGTCTCCTCGAACATGAAGTAGCACAAAGGCCACATATGGCAGGACAAAATAAGGAATACCTCTATCTGTAGTAGGTGGCATAAGATCACACACCCAACAATTAGTGATGTTCACTACTAACTAGTGTTGATGCAGAAGCTGTACAAAAGAATTGCTTACGAATCCTGATCTTCTAACCTGCTCATGTTCAGGAAAAGGGTGAAAAGAGTGCAAAGAAACAGTAGTAGGAAAAGACATAGATTGGGAAGCGGGTGCAGAAGTCAATTGAGTAGAGAAAAACAATCCCACCCATAAATGACAACGTCATGTTAAAAAAAAAAAACACTAGAAAACACGTTATTAAGAACATATAGACAACGGGAGAAAGTAGTGACCACTATTACAAATGAAATCATATTTTTTCACAACCCTAAGCAAAAAGCAAATCCTAAAATTATCTAGTAACATTTTTAGGGCTCCTATGCATTTCAGTTATTTTTGTATGTTCAGGTGAATCAGTGGTGACCCTCATCAATGCTCTGAGGTGAAAAGGGGGTACTCTTTCCACAGAAAATGGACTTTATTCTGCTTTTACTAAACAGAATAGTACTTTAAAACAATGCCAGCAAAACAATCAGTCTCCTAACACCTAGTCTATACAGTCACACGGAAACCTCTTGTGAAACCAACTATGCCCAGAGTCCGTTCAAAAAGCCTCTCTGGCAGGCTTCTATTGTCCATCAAATCTTCTTTTGTTGTCTTCTTTCGCATGGGCCTCTTCATTCAAGCCTTTCATGATCCATTGGAGTGCACTCCTGGCAAACACTCATAGCTCATTCAAAAGTCTCAATGTCTCAAGGCAGTGCACCAGTATCTCTCCTTCGCGGCAGGCACTACAGGTAGTGTGCTCTCCATTGATCAAGGGCACAGGTCATCTCGTGCAGACCCGGGACCATTCTCAGGCTCCAACACTCATCATTCAGTGTCAGAGGACGCTCAGGCTGCTCTTTCATGGGCACCAGAATGTAGTGCCTTTTGTCAATCTTGGATCCGCCGGTGCACTGTACTTCCATTGGAGCAAAGGAAAAGGGGGGGGGGGGTGTCCAAAAACTCAGGCCAAGGGGCTCAAGGGACTGCACACTGTCAGAGGTTACCAGCACATGACAGGCGCTCTTTTGCACTGAAATTCTGGTTCTGTGGCAAAACCAGCTCCTCCTTCTTTTCTGATGTTGAACGCCTTCTGATGAAGCAAGTGCGATGCTTTAAACAGTTCATTGTATAACAAGGGGACTGCAAACAGGTGGCATGCGATCTTCAAAGGAGTGGCCACACGCCATGGGACAATTTTGGTCTAGAATACACTGTCATTCTCAAAAAGCAATACAAATATAAAGGCAGTAGGCAAAACAGTGCCTCTAAGCTTTTCAATTGGGTTTCCTTGTGAGAGCCTCCATCATCTAAGGGTAGATAACTACACGAGAATTCTATCTAAATGGATGTCTTCACATATGGTGGCATTGTCTAATGGGGCAAACACATTTTTTTTTTCTCAATGATTACATATAGGTGTTTCTAAATTCCTTATCTAGAGTCCTTGTATTTGCATGATTAGAACACATCTGATCCCACCAAAAATTAAAGCAGCAGGAACAAAAGAGTAAAAAACCACATTAAAAATAGACATTGAAAATTCGTCATGTTCAAAAAGGTAAACGTAAGATATCTCCTATTGAGATGGAAAACTTGTCTTACTATAATATTGAGTCAGATAACCAGTCTATCGCTACCCTGACAGTCAGGCTGGAAAACATTGAAGCAGGCCTAAGGAAAATTCTTGAAAACCAGTCTGGTCATACAAAAGGGAATTATACATAATATGGGGGTCCCTGGTGCATCACTGCAATCTGGAAGTGTGTACCTGAACAATACACCTACAATAATAAATGGGCTGACTGGTGAAAGGAATACGGAAAAGGGAATTGGAACTAGGACACAAGTAAATCCCCAATAACTAAGCATGATGCGACATCGGTCAGGGGAGAAGCAACAAAAGAAAGAAAATCTATAGGAAGAACAAGAATTTACTTGGGTGATAGTCAGGCATGTGACACAACACCAAGAGTACGGGTGATACACAAAAGGCCAAAGTTACACAAATTTTAACTCTACCACTGGCGACTACACCATATACGATAATCCTAGGTAATGTTCCAGTTCCTTCTTCAGGGAAAAATGAAACCTGGTTTCCTTTATGGTAGAAAGCCATACACTACTTAGGAAGCAGAACAAAACTGAGTAATGTAATATAGAAATTAGGTCACCATGTACAAGAGTCACAGATCTATAATTTTATCCTTACGTCCAATCAGGATACATAATTTTAGGGCTGCCTGTTCCTTTAAGGGAAGAGGGAGCAAGTGACACATTTTGATCCTGTATATCTCTTTTTATTTTCCTTCAATACCATTATAGCCAAATAGACATGCACTGGTGAAGTGTTGTCTCTTATATTCACAGCATGAAATATAATTATCTGTGGAATTTAGTAACCAGAACAAGTTCAACCAACTGTTGCGTAGCGATACACAACGTCATGTATATCCCTTCACAACACAGGTAAACTTGTAATAGTATCAAAAGCAGCAAAAAAAAAAAAATGTATAACGCACATGTCAAGCCATCAGATATACTTGCTGTATATCAAGCATCAAGCACAAAAAAAAAGCATAGACAAAACAATAACATATGTAAATGAGCGGTGACGCACAATACCATGTCCCAAAACCCAATATTCGGGTCAGCTTAATTTGTCAGGTTTAAAATTCTCACCCTCCTTTTTGACAGAAGATCAACAGGTAGTGGAGATTTGGCTGTCAAATGCAACTTACTGTGTGTCACTTCTGGCACACAGGACCAGCAGGAACAATTCATAAAAGGATAAAATGCAAGAATATGTAAAATGCACAAACATTTCTTTTCAAAGAAATTACTCAAAAACACATCTCTTTTCAACCAACCAAACTCACGTGTCTTGTCAGCCTTAAAATCACCCAGAACAATCCATGAATGGTCTGTAGGCAGAAGTGAGAAAAGAGAAAAAAAAATAATAATACACGACACACAAAAGAGAGACATTTCTCATAACCAAATAATATCAATTATAACTTTTAATCAGAAGACACAACATGATACACATTAACGAACACAAAAATAAATTTCAATTACTTAACTGTTACCATCTTGTCAGTCACCTTGCAACATGAAGCCACCGTAGTTTTACCTTTCTAAAAGTAAAAATTGTTACACTGACACTTCATATTAATTTGGCACCTACAATTTCTACTGTGAAAAATAATTCTCAATTGGCAAATCGTTCTCACTTAGGCAGGTAGCCTTCTAAATTTTAGAAAAGGGCTGCATCTTATTTTCTGTCTAAGACTTAATGCAACACTTCGTTTTCTGGCAAATAAAAGCAACTAGCAGGCATCATTTTATTTTTTTAGAGCGGAGACACAAATGTATCAGTTCTGCAGAGCATTTAACATAATGTTGGGACTTTCAAAGAAACCCTTTTTTATATTTTCCCTTTGGAATTAAGTTCTTTAATTGTATTGATGTTCTTATGGAGAAACCAGAAACCCCACCTTTAGAGGCCGGTTTAGCAAGGTCATTCTGCATTCCACAGAGACAAGGCCCTAATTTAAAAGGTCACAAATGTCAACATGACAGCCTCCTCCATTGTTTACAGGAAAACTAAAGATAGCATCTCAGCAGCGCGACTTGAGCCAGCCTCTGCAGCTCTCCTAGCCCCCAGCTTCTCCCACTCTGAATTTGTCAAAGCCAGAAGGCCTTCCTAATTCCTCCTAACTTGCAATAATTCACTCTATTTTGAAAAATAATTTCTCCTTTTTAGGCGCTAAAAATTATCTCTACTCCCAGTTTATTAAACTACATTTACTGTGAATAATTCACAAAACTTAATAACACACATACCAGTTTTTAGAATAAATGCTTGGTGCAATCCTATGCAATGGTACACATTTCATCAACCTCAAATGAATGAACGTCTCAGTAGGCCCAGCTGAAGTTAGAACCTTCAACCCTGATATTAAAACAAGCCTTTGTACTGGCACATTGACTCATTGAATCATAAGAAAGCACAACCTGTAAATATATATCAAACCTAAATGTATGCATTTACTGAAGCTTGGGACACTTTAAAAAGTACTCTGAATGAAAGAAAATGCAGTTTAAACAATGCTTTTACCCAAATTCGACTTTGATATTTTAGGCATTAAAAAACGAATATCCTACAATTTTCTTGCATAATATGCATTACCAGAATGTCTATTACATAACCCATGAGTCAGGCATTGGAAATAATAACTTATACTTTATAAAAATGAGCTTGTTTGCGCCTGCGCCAAGGGAAAATTGTACACACGAATGCTTGTCATTTTAGTGATGCAACACAACTTAAACCAAATTGTAATGCTAGGAGGTCATAGTATGAGTATTAAGCTTTATAAATATTAAAAAACGATTTTAAAAAACACTTAATTTTTTTTTTTAATAATTTTTCCATGATTAATAATTTTCTTTAAAAACAAAAATAATTTTCTTTAAAAAAAAACTATTATTCGTTTTTGTGATAATTCCACATATAAAAAGCAAGCTGCATCCCTTGCCTATCATTTTGGACACATTAACTCACAAGCCTAAGCGCATAAGCCCAACTTGAAACGCGTCACATTTTTGCGCCACTTTCATTTAAAAGGACGGTTATGCAAAATTCCACCCGTGTTTAACTGGGAAACTGCTGGCTGAATGAACATTCCTATCAAATATACTGCAGCTGAAAGGTTTGCCTGTGAATATCTAATACAATGCATCTAAGAAAAATGCTGTAAATGTATTTATTTTTGCAAAAATAGATAATTTCGTTTTTGGGGCCTTATTTATATCTATTGAATGTGTTTTCTATTTTTATCCTTTAAGCATTTAACGGCGGTTTTGTAAATGTGCACAATTGCTCATTCTATAAATTAAAGAGCAACATATAGCTATGTTAGCACATCACATGGTTTAAATTTGGATTTTTTTCTAAGTTTCTACTTAATATTAATTAACCAACATTTTACTTAACAGACTGAAAACATCAAGAAGACCCACAAACACACATTGAGCTCATTTCAGACATAAACAGAAAGGGGTCAAACACTCAGGATACAAACTACAGCGCGCTTTAGCCATTTTTCATAAATAGCGCCGTCGCAATTTACTTACAGAAGTTACACAAATGGGAAAAAACCCACAAACCAAATAGACATTTAAACACACATTTTAACCCATAAGCCAACACTTAGGACAGAAACAAGGGACAGCCCACAGACTGTGTTTAAACCAAACCATTTGTTACTAGTTGTAAGTCATATTTACAAGAAACATTTTTTTTTTAAATAGTTTTCTAAAAAAAGCTGCAAAAAAAACAGCCTCACAGACCTTTATTTCCAAGGATAGCGGACCCATACTCTATTAAACGTGATAGGGCCCACGCCGTGTTTAGAATAGAGCTCATAAGTTGGAGTTCCAATTGGAGGTATCAGACATGAATCCTCCAATTGGGAATCCCTGTTGGAACCAAAACAAAACCAAGTACCAAATTTGCTACGATTAGGCATCTTCGCTCACTAATCGAGCTTCAAACTTCAAGGGGCTATCTCTATCGATACGCTCGCAAATGTACGAGACCCTCGGTTTTTGAAAATTGCAATCTTCAAATAAAACTAAGGACCAATACTAAGAAACAAGAACCAAAAACTAAGAACCAAAGGACCAAAGAACTAAGGACTGGGAGCGACCCACGTATATTTCAACTAAAGCAGAGGGAGAAAAAGTCTCTTCATTACCTGCCTACACAAATTGCAATTCGTGTATACAAACCTATACAAAACTATCAGAGCTATACCAAACAAATAGTTGTCCAAATTCTAATTGCCAAGTTCTAACTGTCAAGTTCTAAATGACCTAACAGTCTTTTTTAAAATACTTACGCCAAAAAGGTTCTCAGTCAGGAGTGACATCTTTTGGAGAGTCAAAGTCAGAAAGATCAGAGATATACTGGGTTGCAGAGACAAAGAATCCCCCAGAACCTCTGTGCACAGAGTACCTGCTTAGTGGATTTCTGTCCTGTTCTCCCCAGTAGTTTTCTGTCCTCTGACAAGATCACTCCTCCAGATAGCCACTTCTGATGAGGCCCACTGTTGGCAGCGCCATCTGTAGTAATCAAAAATTTTCATTCTCAGGGTAATTTAACAAAGAACTTGGCAAAGAAGCTGAAATATGAAAAGACATCTTTATTAAACTCAAATGAGTGAGACTACGTCTCCCAGAAGCTGACCTATAGCAACTGAAAGAGGCAGTCTCCAGAATGGTCTTAGCTCAGACCTTTTATACCATTTATTATGCCCTAGGCATGCAAGGGAGTTGTACCAGTCACATTCCTAAACAAATGAAAAAGCTATAGAGGCAACAGGTGAGTAGCCTTTGGGGTTTTAGCAGGATATGGGCGAAACATTATAATTACAGGGTTTCATAAAGGTTACAGTTGACAAAGGTAAAAAGCCGGACAAAACCAACATTCTTCTTTAGACAAGCTGGACAAACCCATAATAAAAATGGTCACCTCCCCATCGTAAATAGACCATAAAAGCAGGAACAGAAACAGATAGGAATAGGGTAAGGCATGTTTGTGTGTAATAAATATTTACAATGTCCTGTGCTCTGATCCTTAATCTTGATCAGCTAAAGGGAAGGAACTGGCTTGGCAAGGTCGGCCTCAGGCAATAGAGTCAGCTTTCGCCAGGTCATGCAGGAGTCAGCACAAACCCAAGCTAAGATGTATGTGTCCTAAATACTTGTTCAGCCACAGTCAGGGCCTATGTAAAGGGCAACCACAAAATGGCTGCCATGCACAAAATGGAACCCAAGGGTTCAGAACAAAACCTTCAAATACACAGTGAATCCATAGGTGTAACATGACGACAACACTCATGCATACCACACTCATCATTTGCGGTTCGCTGAAACCAAAATCGTCATGATACGACAACCTTTATTGAACGGGTTCAGAATTCACGGAACCACACAGGCGTCACCCACCTTCACTGGATTAGAGATCCCCTTGCAGGAGGGTGCAGTCAGTGACTGCACCCACCTGCAAGGGGATGTCTTGGGGGTCCATGGGACCCCCTTTACCCCTTGCAGAGGGCTGCTTTCAGGGGGCGCACTGACAGTGCACCACCTTTTAAATGGCACACTGTCAGTGCGCCTCCTGAGTGCTTTTTTGACTCTGCGCCCAGGTTTCTAATATGGCGTGGGCTCAGAGTCAAAGGAATTCCCTCATTTGCATAGAGCACGCCCCTTTGCAAATGTGGGAACACCCTCAGTTGATAGTGCTGGCACTTTAGCGCTATTGGTATCATAGAAGGGGATGCACAAGCTTCTGCATCCCCTTCTAAAATACCAAAGTTCTCCGGGGGAGCAAAAAGCAGGTGCAAACGCCCGTTGCGCCCCCATAGCACCTTATGTAATACGGCCCCTGGTGGTCTGTGACACCAACTCAGGGGTTCCGCAACTGAAAATGAAATGATATTAGCAGATTATTAAACTATATATAAAAAAAGAAGCAAAATATAAAATAAGTTTTAAAATGCACTGTAAATCGAAGGAATATGAAATAGGAGGCTAAAAATGAAGTTGTTGTCTGCTTGATACCTGGGCATAGTGCAAGTACAGCAAACAGAATACAGAACGGATGACGATATGGCAAAAAAAACTAAGTAATATGCTAAAGTCTAGGATATATAATGTCCTCTTTCAGAATTAAAAACTAAATTTAGGAAAGTTTAAGCCTTCCCCTTAAAATTATAATTTCTATTTTCCTATATTTGTTTGCGAATTAATTACGGTATTTCATAGTTAGTTTATTTTTTTGATGTATACTTGTTTCTGTAAGTTTGAGTGTTGCTTTGAGGTTCAAAGAAATTACTTAGGTGTGGGTCCCAGTGTCCATAGTCATTCTTTTGGGGTTCTCAGAAGTCAAAAGGTTAAGAACTGCTGTTCTAGTCGATGTTTGAAACATTGTTTCACCAGGTTTTGCTCACTGACCGTGCCCTCCGTTTGTAACTATGTTGCATATACTGTTCCTTCTTTATAAGGCTGCATTCTTTTTTTTTAGTTCAAGACATCTTATTGAGTTTTGCATAAAAACATAATCTAAAGGAAGGATAGAGCAAAGGTAATACAGAGGGAACATACTTTGTAAGCGTTGTCTGATAAAATCTACACAGACAGGTACCATAAAAAGAAACATTCATAGGGAGAATATAGGCTGCATAAAGCATCATAGGGTGTGGCAAGGCAGTAGGGATGAAATATAGTAGATCATAGGCATTATCAGTGATTATAATATGACATAATGCGGAAAACAATTTCCAGTGTGAGTAGTTAAAATACTATATATAGTAATCCAAAGAATGTCCCACAATTACATAGAAAAGCAATTAAAGACATTGTATAAAAACAACATATACAGACAATGGGACATAACTTTGAGGAGTTGCTGGAGTGCAGAAGCAAAATGGGTGAGAACACACTGTGTTTGTGCCATTTTAGGGGAAGTTAGTGAGTATGTGATTGGGGGAGTAAGCAGTATATTGGGGATGAGGGTTCTTGGTGGTCTATTGGTAGCGAAGAAGGTGTTGAGTTTCCCCCATAGGGCTCAGTGTTGTGATTTCCAAGGGGAGTGCTGCAAGGTGATATTGTCAGCACCTTTAATATGCGCAATCCTGGTCAACCAGGAATTAAATGAGATGTCTGCATTGTTTTTCCAATTGATAAGGATGGATTTACAAGCTGCCACCAATAAAATATCTAGGAGTAAGCCATCGTTATGGGAGGACAAGCGCTTATCAAGGAACTCCATAATGATAGTTTGGAATTCACGTTTAACCTGAAAACCAAATAGCGATGAGAGACAGCTGAACACAATGTCTCAAAATGTCTTGCTAGCGCTGCAGGAATTCCAACAGGCGGATCATCTTTAAGGCCAACGTTATGTAAGCGGGAAGGGATCCAAAAAATGATATGCAGGAGCCAGAACTTAGTTTAAGCGAGAGCTGGTATGATTTTATGGGAAATGACAAATTTACTAATTAACTTCCAATTCTCTTGTGAAATAGGAATGACCTGATTCAATTGTTCTTGTGTACTTAGGTTTAAATGAGTGGAGGTTGGCTGTAAGAGTTTGTAGTATCTTGAGACCTGGTGGCCCGACTGATGGCCACGCCAATCAGATGAAAAGGGAAAGGATTCTGAGAGAGTGGATTGGCCTTAGTTATACAAGACTTAATTTTGAGAAAATCGTAAAAGTCCATGTTTCCAAGATTGAATTGGATCTGTAGTTCTCTGAAGGAAAGTGGGTGTTTTTTGGGCCTAAATGTGAGAGTAGATGGATCCCTTTAGAAGACCAGGATTTCCAATCAAGTGGAGTGCCCTTAATCTTGAATGAGATTTATTTCATAGGGATGTATGACGGAACAGCGCATTCCGTTAAAATGCATGCCGTTACAATGCAAATGCCAATAACCTTTACCATACATTATTGACAACGACCGTGCCTTTACCATGCATGCCTTTTCATCGAATTTCATTGTAAAAGCATGAATGTTAAAGGCATATGCGTGGTAAAGGTTTTCCCTGACACCAGCCCTGAGCCCTAAAACTAAACCCCTGCGTCCCCCGCCCCTCCCGGCCCAGATCCCTTTTAAAAATCACACGCCCCTGACCTGTGCCTGAAAACCGGACCCCTGGTGCAACCTCCCCTGCCCTGAGTCCTGAAGCCAGACTCTGGCGTGACCACCCCTGGCCCCCAGCCCTGTTAAAAAATACCCGGTCACTGCCCTGAGCCCTAAAACCAGGACCCAGCGCAACACCCCCCCCCCCCCGAATCAGTCCATTAAAACAAATGCAGCCCAACGCCCTAAAGCCGTACTCCACGCCCAGTTACCCTTACCTCCCATTGAAATCTGAGGCATGGTGCAGGTCGTAGAGAGGAAGCAGAAAGGTCTCTTTGTTTCTTCTAATGACTCTGATTTCCACACAAATGCCTTCACCACCGTTACCACACATATGCCCTTACCACCAGTACCACTCTTATAACTTTACCATTCATACGTTCACAATGTAATTCGTTGTAAATGCATGCATGGTAAAGGTATATGCGTTATAAAAACAATGCGTGGTAAAGGCTATGCATGGTAACCGTACACGCATTCCATAGAGAGACTAAGTTAGAGTCTTTTATTGGAATATCCAGTTTTATGTCCAATGTCAGCAAGACTTTTTGGTGATTTGGAAAATTTGTCTGGCTGGTAGGGAGGATTTAAGTTTGGTGGAGAGTGACATGATGGGGTGAGAATCTTCTAGGATAGCTCTTTCGATTACAAGCCAGGTTAAAGTGCACTCCATAGGGTGGGGGGTAAAACCATATAGAGCCCCGTTTAGCCAGAAAGGCTGTTTGGTAGGTTCTGAAGTTTGCAAGGTTTATTCCTCCAAGGAACGTAGGGAGACAACGTTTGTTGATCGATATTCTGTGGCGTTTATTCTGCCAGATAAAGGTACATATAAGTTTGTCTAATCTATGGGGGAAATCATCTGTAAGGTAAAGTGTGAGCATAGAAATTAGGTAATTTACTATAGGTGTGATCATCAATTTTATGGGTTCGATGTGTCCATAATAAACTTGGGTTTAAGCTGTCAAGATGTTTTTTTACTTTCTATAGGGCCAACTTCTCATTATGTTGTAGGGAATCCGTTAGGTCCGCACCAGATTCAATCCTAAATGATTTTAGATAGCCAGTCTGCCGTGCCAATCCGGAGTCTTCAATAACTTCTTTAGATCCAATGCTATTTTAGCCCTTCACTTCGGATTTGTCACTATTGAGGCCATAGCCTGCCACCCTAGCATAATTTTCGATAGTATTGGTGAGTGCTTTAATGGATCAATGAGCTTTTTCTGATATAATCAAAATATAATCTTCACACGCTGCTACGTTAACTGTAACCTCATTGTAATTAACACTGGATATGAAGCTGATATTTTGGTTATCGTAGAGGAGACGCTCCAAGGTAAGAATGAACAAGGAGGGGAACATCCCTGCCTAGTGCCCTTCTCTAATTTAAAAGGGGAAGAGACAGGACCTCCTGACTTCACCCTAGCACTGGGATTGCTGTACAGACCCATATCCATTTTGATAAAGTCATTTCCAAGATTGAATGTCGATACGGTTTCCTGGAGGAAGACCCACGAAAGCTTATCAAATGCCTTTTCTGCATCTAGTGTGATGGCCACGGTTTCAGAGGGAACTGTTTTTACTCTGTCTAGGACTTGGCACAGTAATCTAGTACTATCATTCAACCTTTGACCTTTCATAAAGCTTACTTGAGATTCACTAATCAGTTTAGGTAATAGTGGTTCAAGGCGTTTAGATCAGCATCTAAGTTGATAAGGGAGATTGGCCTGTAGTTTGTTGGTAGGTTTAGATCTTTGCTTTTCCTTGGGGATGACAACTATGGTGGATTCACTTGCTGTTCCCAGAATCAGCAAAATGGCAAAAAAGATTCACTATTGGAGGTTCCAAAGAGGGAGCAAAGGCTTTGTAAGAGTTTGCTGTAAAGCCATCTGTGACCGGGTTTTTTTTTTATTTAAAGGATTTAATTGCTAGTTGTAATTCCACCGTGCTGACGCATGAATTAACTTTAACTTTATCTGCTTGGGTTAGATGTGGAAGGTTCAGCCTGTCTAAATAGCATCTGCAAGCCTCGGGTGAGATCTGCGAGTCATCTTGGTATAAAGATTCTTAGAAGTCCTTAGACACATCAAGGATCTTTTGGGGGTCCATTCCATTTGTTATTCTGTATGTCTTTGATGTAGGTAATTTGCTTTTGGTTTTGTTTATGTTTCAGGTAAGATGCGAACATTTTCCATGCTCTATTCACCTCACAAAGTTTTAGGCCTTTAAATGTGTTAATCTAGGGTTCTGCTTTTTCACTTAATAGTCTGTTGTATTCATATTGTTTATTCATTAAAAGAGTGAGGGTGCTGGGATGAAGATTCGTCATGTGAAGAGCCTCGAGCTTCTTAATTAAATTTTCCAGGGTATTTATCTTATCATGTGCTTTATTTAATTGTGCCTGTATATCTATTAAAATGCCCTGATTGTATCTTTTAATGCTTTCCAAAATGTAGGGATCACAACGTCAGGATTTGTTATTCTCCTTGATATAGGACGGACGTACGGACGTAGCTGATTGCTGCTAGCGGTGCGGATCGCGTTATCAGTATTGCCAAAAAAAATTGCTTTTTGCACATGTCTTAATTGTTTTTAAATCGTTTTTAAAGTGGAAACTGAATCTTTGGTTACACTGACCTGTTGTACATAGGAGCTGCTCTGCACCCCGGTCCGTCGCGGCAAGTGCCGATCGCACGGAGGGTGGACCTTGGGCTTGACTCCTCCCCCTCCCCCCACCACTTCCGGGGCATTGGGGTTAAAATCAATGTCTGGGCGAACGCGCAGCGGACGTAGCTGATTGCTGCTAGCGGTGCGGATCGCGTTATCAGTATTGCCAAAAAAATTGCTTTTTGCACATGTCTTAATTGTTTTTAAATCGTTTTTAAAGTGGAAACTGAATCTTTGGTTACACTGACCTGTTGTACATAGGAGCTGCCCTGCACCCCGGTCCGTCGCGGCAAGTGCCGATCGCACGGAGGGTGGACCTTGGGCTTGACTCCTCCCCCTCCCCCACCACTTCCGGGGCATTGGGGTTAAAATCAATGTCTGGGCGAACGCGCAGCGGACGTAGCTGATTGCTGCTAGCGGTGCGGATCGCGTTATCAGTATTGCCAAAAAAATAGCTTTTTGCACATGTCTTAATTGTTTTTAAATCGTTTTTAAAGTGGAAACTGAATCTTTGGTTACACTGACCTGTTGTACATAGGAGCTGTCCTGCACCCCGGTCCGTCGCGGCAAGTGCCGATCGCACGGAGGGTGGACCTTGGGCTTGATTCCTCCCCCTCCCCCCACCACTTCCGGGGCATTGGGGTTAAAATCAATGTCTGGGCGAACGCGCAGCGGACGTAGCTGATTGCTGCTAGCGGTGCGGATCGCGTTATCAGTATTGCCAAAAAAATTGCTTTTTGCACATGTCTTAATTGTTTTTAAATCGTTTTTAAAGTGGAAACTGAATCATTGGTTAAACTGACCTGTTGTACATAGGAGCTGCCCTGCACCCCGGTCCGTCGCGGCAAGTGCCGATCGCACGGAGGGTGGACCTTGGGCTTGACTCCTCCCCCTCCCCCCACCACTTCCGGGGCATTGGGGTTAAAATCAATGTCTGGGCGAACGCGCAGCGGACGTAGCTGATTGCTGCTAGCGGTGCGGATCGCGTTATCAGTATTGCCAAAAAAAATGCTTTTTGCACATGTCTTAATTGTTTTTAAATCATTTTTAAAGTGGAAACTGAATCTTTGGTTACACTGCCCTGCACCCCGGTCCGTCGCGGCAAGTGCCGATCGCACGGAGGGTGGACCTTGGGCTTGACCCCTCCCCCCACCACTTCCGGGGCATTGGGGTTAAAATCAATGTCTGGGCGAACGCGCAGCGGACTCGCGCAGCGGGCGCGCTGGCGGCGCGCCAAAGGCAAGCCCGTCTGCGCCCGTCCGCGCCAGACCATCGCCGGAAGCCATAAACCCTGCCTCATTCAATGCCCAATTGAGTACTCACCTTACCAAGCGCATTACATACTCCAGTTTAGAGTTAAAAAACCTTAAAGATCACATACCCCCCCACGCTCATTATTCACCAACCCAATTGTGTATTCAAAAATTCCCCGCTGCCATCGAAGGCCCTACTACATGCCTACTTTGTGGTTTCCAGAGCATTCCTGCTCCTTCTACTATCGACCTGCCAATAACGAACATTAGGACCAGCTGGAACTGCTTTCTAGCTAATGTTCGCTCATTGCCCAAACACGCAACCAACATCTGGGACCTTATCTCCTCTACCTTCCCTGATACAGGATTTTTCACTGAAACATGGCTAAAACCCTCCTCCAGCCCTGCTATCGCCATCGCAATACCGGATGGATACCATCTGCTCAAAGTTGACAGACCACGCAAAACAGGAGGTGGCATAGCCATCATATATAAAGATCCGATAAAAGCAACCATGCTTGATCAATATACCAGCAATAAAATCGAAATCCTAACCTTTAGATTGGAAATCCATTCTCAGCTAAGCTGGAAAGGAGCACTAGTATATCGTCCTCCAGGACCCATTTCTGACTCTATTCACCATCTCCTCAATACAATCGCCTCTCATGTAATTTCCTCCAGCAGATTTCTTCTCCTGGATGACTTCAACGTTCATAGTGAGATCCCCGATAATTCAGACGCGGTCACTCTTTTGACTGAATTATCAACGTTAGGACACACCAAAATTAATACTGCCCCTACACATAGTGGAGGCCACACTCTAGACTTAGTCCTCTCTAATACCCCAAACATCGAATACCTTTCAACCAATCCATTGACCTGGTCTGACCATTCCTCAATAGAATTCAATTTGATGGGGCCTGCAGCACAAGTGACCGCAAATAATCTACCCTCACGAGAATACAGACAATGGTACAAATTAACCCCCACACTATTCCGTGACACATTCATCCCCCCCCCATTATTCTGCCTCTGATTCATTGGATACATGTATAACTACCTTCCAAAACTCAATTAAATCTACTATAGATACCATAATCCCTCCGAAACACTCCTCGGCTACCACCAAACGCACTCAAGCCCCTTGGTACACCGATGACCTCCGTGTAGAAAAAAGCCACTGTAAAAAATTGGAACGCCTATGGCGCAAAACCCAACACCTTTTGGATAAAGACAAATACAAATTAGCTTTGGACTCCTATCATAAAAACTTAAAATCCGCTCGGAAAAACCATATAGCTAACCTTTTAAAGACCACAGACAACACTACCAAAGTCCTTTTTCAAGTACTCAACTCCCTCGTCAATCCCAAAGCCTGTAATCCAGAAGATGAACCCACTCAGGCACTCTGTGACAACATTGCCAATCACTTCTCACAGAAAATAAATGATATATATAACAAAATAACTACCAATACCATACACCACAATCACCACAGCACATTAATCTCCCCCCACACTTATCCTCCAAAAATTCCCTTTGCTCACAACCCAAGAAACTGAATCGCTCCTTAAATCTGCCAAGTCAGGCTCCCCCAAGGATCTAATTCCAGCCAAAATCTCAAAAAGTTTAGCAGGGGAACTGGCTTCTCCCCTCTGTCATATCCTCAACAAATCCATCATGGAAGGCAAGCTACCTCACGACTGGAAGGCAGCACAGATCATGCCTATAAGAAAGAACACTAAACTTGGCCCGAATGTGATATCCAATTATCGCCCAATTTCATTACTCCCCTTACATAGTAAACTGTTAGAAAAACATATCAATACTCACTTGTCCGCATTCATTGAATCTTCCGGCTGTCTTGACCAAACACAATCGGGATTTCGGCCTCGACACAGCACAGAATCAGCCTTAGTCAATGTCATTGATGACATTCGAATGCAGACGGACACGGGTCGAGCAGTAATTCTCATACTGCTCGACCTGTCCGCTGCATTCGATACCATTTCACACCAGATTTTATTAGAAAGATTACAAATCATAGGAATACAGGACGCAGCTCTGGATTGGCTAAGGAACTTCCTCAAAGGAAGAACCCAAACAGTCAACTTGGGACCTTTCAGTGCTAAGACCACCTCAGTCACAAAGGGAGTTCCTCAAGGCTCCTGCCTCAGTCCATCTCTCTTTAATGTGTATGTAGCCCCCCTAGCTACTCTCCTGAGAAACATTGGATTCACTCCACTTTCTTACGCTGACGACACTCAGCTTCTCCTTTCGTTTGATAAAGATTCTCCCAATACCAAAAATATCTTCTATGAAGGCATGCAAACTATAACATCATGGATGAGCAATAATTTCCTACAGCTCAATGCAGGAAAAACTGAAATAATGTTGTTCAAGGATGCAATTTCTAGCTGGGCACCGACTTGGTGGCCCGAAGAACTAGGCCCCCCCCCCCCCTTCCCCCAAACCAGTGGTCAAAAACCTTGGAGTCTTAATTGACAACAAACTAAATTTAGAGGAGCACATTAATTCAACCAAACGTGCATGCTTCCATGCCCTTGGCCTACTCCGGAGAGTATTCCATTTTCTCCCCTCCTCCACTCGGAAAACTTTGGTACATGCCCTAGTACTCAGCCGTCTGGACTTCAGCAACGCCCTACTTATTGCTGCAAAGGAGTCCTCACTGAACAGCCTACAGGTAGTTCAGAACACGGCAGCTCGTCTAATAACTAGTGCTCCCCACCGCACACCCTCTCTTCCTCTACTTCGTAAACTACACTGGTTACCAATACGTAAGAGGATCCAGTTCAAAATCTGCTGTCTGGTATTCAAAGGCCTTAACCATATGGGACCGACATATTTGGCAGACAAACTAGTTAGATACTCCCCATCACGTACCTTATGGTCCCAAGGAAAAGGTCTCCTTACCATGCCAAGGATTAAACAAACCAGATTGGGAGGCAAATCATTCTCCTACCTTGCCCCCCAACTTTGGAATCAGCTACCCCTGGATATCCGGCTCTGCAATAACTACTTGTCTTTTAGAAAAAAACTGAAAACAACTCTCTTCTAAACCCATTCAGCTTTCTCCCTTCTCGTCCACAGCGCGGAGATACCCCACCCGGGGTGATTCATGCGCTTTATAAATGACATAAATAAATAAATATAGTTTTGTTTCTATGTGCAGCCTGTGGGTCTCATCTTTTATTGACTCGTCATTAAAGCACCAAATGTTGTTTTTGGGTTTGGGGTTGGATCCAGTGAGTGTCAAAGATATACAAGAATGGTCTGATACTTGTATGTATATTTGGTTAATGAGATGAGTATGGGCACCCAATATGTGTAAATAGTCAATTTGTGAATCTGATGAATGTGGGAATGAAAAAAAGGTGTAATCCTTGGTGTCAGAGTGTTGTAATCTCCAACAGTCTTTCCGGTGGAATCTAATACAGATATTTAACAAGGCCTTATGAGATTTTGAGGAGTGGGGTAGGGATTTAGATTGTCTATCTAGGGTTAAGTCAAGGGAGAGATTGTAGTCTCCACCTACAACCGTTAATTCATCACTGGGAATATTTTTTAGAGTGCCACTCAAGGAGTCCTAGAAGTCTGCCAGATCAGCATTTGGACCATACAGGTTGAGGAGGTGAATGGATTTTCTATTTTGGCTGAGTTTTGTGTAAGCAATTCTACCTTCATCATCTGTTGATGGTGATATTAGAGTGAGTTTGGAGTTCTTCTAGATAATCGTTACTACCCATTTTTTTAGTCATAGAGGGAGAGCACATGAATTCACTTGTCCGTCTATTGTTATGCGAAGTAGCTTCTTTCTGGCCAATTTTATTTTTCTGAAGCAGTATAAGATCTGCCTTAAGTTTAAAGAGATAGCTCTTAATGTGTTTACGCTTATCTGGACGGTGTAGGCCTTTAACGTCAAGTGAGACAATTTTCAGACTTTTAATCGAAGTTGGGTTGCCATCATGCAATTGGCGGTGAATGGTTAGATTTAGCTTGTCATGGCAGTCAAGTTGTGGAAAGATGGAGGGTACAGGTGCGATAAGAGAGGTGAGTATTATATAGCCAGTTGTCTACGGTCAATGCGGTAGTGATCGCTGTTTCGACGAGGTTGGAGTGGTGTATACTGAGCAGAGGTAAGTGGAATCTAAGCCATGCATGAATGTTGGCACACTCTGTAGTGCCATAGGGATGATTTGGGCAGCCAAAGAGGTAGTAAACATAAAGGAACATATGAAAGCAAATGAGAGAAAACCCACCAAAAATACCGCGACCCCAAAAAACAAATCCCTCCTCCCCTCTCTCAACCACCCACACACCCCACAAGATGTAAATTGGAGGAGTCAACAGAGAGACATCAACGTGTGGTCACAAGACCAACATACAAATAAATAATCTAAAAGGTACTCAAAAGAAGAACTTATGGTCACAAATAAACAAGTTATGAGGAACCTTGTGTGCATAAGCATCTTTGGAATAACTATGTCTAGCCCATAGGATAGGTTTGCAGGTTCAGTTAGGTTATGTTCCAAAGTGGGAAGATTAGTGTAAAGGAACTGGTGATGTGTTGGAGCTTGATTTGGATAGAATTCTATGGAATACAGTGTAGTGTAGACGTGGGTGTTTGTGCAGGAATCAGTTTGAGTCTTGGGGTTATGAAACCATATATAATGTAAGCATGTGCAGGTTAGAAGTAGATATATTAACGTTGTAAAAAGCCATTAAAAGACAACTAGGCTAAGATTGTTAACCCTTAAACAATCAACATGTTTACCAACAGAAATAGGATACACCAGATAAGCCAAGTTCTTATCTGCAGTGAGAATAGAGCCACTAGAGTGTTGGATTTTCATTTTGTGAGAGCCTGAGAGTTGGGCTTCCATTTCATGACCGTCCCGTTCATCCAGCAATGTTGAGAAGTCTTTTGTGTCTTAGAAGAGGTGATGTCTGCCATCCACAAGGACTCAAATATCTTTTCCTCGCTTCAACTGTTGACTTGTGGAAGCCATTTTTCCAAGAATATGATACAGGAGGTTTCAGAGTCCTCTCAACTTTCCGGAACACCAAAGATTCGCAGGTTGCCCCTATGGTTTCTGTCTTCCAGCTCCACAACCACTTTGTGAAGCGTTTTCATGTATGGAGTAGTTTAAGTTCTTTTTCCATTTTGGATGATGCATCTTCCATGACGCTGATTTGTTGTTCTGCATTGGAGTGTTTGTCACTAATGTTACTGATATTCGCTCTAATAGTACTACGTTCCAGTTGCATTATGTATGTATTTGTTTTAGTGGACTTGACTTGATCATTGGCATCAGTCAATTTCTTTAGAATCATTTCCGTGGTTGCGTTAATGTCGGCTTTTCCTTTTATCGGTGAGTCTGGAGCAGAGTGATCGGCCTTGGAGCTCTTCAGTGAAGATTTGGAGTCTTTCTGCCATGGCTAAAGCCTCAATTGCTTGGCAATTGGAGGGATCCAGCCTCGTTAGTCAGTTGCTCTGATAATCCTCCTGATTAGAAGTTACTAGCACAGTGAGCTTGCAAAATGACCAGCCAAAGAAGAGAGCCATTGATTTAGACAAGTGATCTGTAGGCTCAACACCGCTGGGTTTAGGAGACAATATTGTGGTTGTGTGGGATGCACCTTAGCGCGCCTTTGTGTCATTAACAGCATAGCTAACAGGTAAATAGAAGAGTCATGTGTTCACTAACAGAATCAATTTCATTTGACAGCAGAAGCTGGGAGTAGAAAATAGCAGGTCTAAAAGATATAGCATGCACAGTCCCGAGCACTAGGGGTGAGCACCAGAGAATCACAGCCAAGCCAACACAGAATCAGTAGATCAGATGAAGAGATTCAAAGCAGAAGCCATGCAGGTGGAAAACTCCATGACGCCAGCTTAAGGTCACACAAAGAAGCAGGAAAGTATACCAAAATGCGTGTCAGGATCTAACTCTGCAACATATTATTGTGGCAAGTTCAGTAATAGTGATGATTCAGAACTATTAGTGCGCTATGGGAAAAGGGTGGTGCTCTAAAACGGCTCCGGTCAGACATTGTTGCGGTATAAAAGTAGAGACTGTCTTCCGATGTGCTATCTTGGAGTCTGATGAGTCAGGATAGCCTCACAGGTAGAATACACGACTCAGGGCGAGTGCAGAAGCGTGTGCAGTGTCGTGTGAAGGCGCAGTAAGGTAGGAAGCAGAGTTGGTACCTGATTGTGGTCATACTGCTTTACCAGCAGATTTTGTTCCCCTTTACCCTGTAGCAGAGGATCGGCAGTGGCCATTTTTTGATTAGGTCGCCGAGATGAGGGTGCCGATTAAGTCAGTAAAAGGCTTTGCAGGATAAAGTTTGCAAGGCACTCAAAGTATCGCTGATCTCTTGAGGTCTGTACAACTTACAATCCATGTGTGCACACTTTCAGACGATATAGGGCATCTTATTCCCCTTCAAAGGTCTGCTCCAACGGGAGCAGCGGAATCACGCTGCTGTTGTCTCGCTGTATTCTTAGGTTTAATTCTTTTTTTATTGATAAATTTAGTTTATGCATCAAACAGTGCCATTAGTAATGAGCCAAGTACATCATATATGTACAGCAGGGCACATAGCGAAAGAAAACCTCCAACTCCCCCCCTCCCTCCCAGGTCTCCCCTCAGGGCCCCCCCAACCAAACCCTTGTTTCAAACTCTCCCTGGCCAGCTTGGTGTGGAGCCAATAAAGCAGAGTTTGGACTCCCGAAGTGTGTTGCCTAGTGATGCAGGTTAAGCAATATCTTGTGGGGGCATTGTGATTCGCAAAAGGCGTAAGTATTTGGGACAAGTCTGTTCCTGCATTTCTGTGCTCAGAAGGGTGAGGAATGGGTGCCACAGGTCTGCGAAGGAGGCACAATCTCCCTGGAGCGAGAGTGATTTACGCTCCATACCCAATACATGCCATAGTCTGTGTAACCCCCTGATATGTGGGGCTCCGGTCTGTGCCCCAGTGAGAAAGTATATTTTGCAAGGCCGTGCCTAAGGCTATCCCCATTTTTCTGCCTTTGCATGATCTGAGGGGGAATGTGAGCGTGTTGGGCAGACCTAGGATGTCATATGCCGGGAAACGCTGTATCTGTGTATCAAAATGCTTTTCTATATCGTCTAGGATCTGTACCCAGTATAAGACAAGGATGGGGAAGTCCCATAGTAAGTGTGTTAGCATGCCTTCAGACCCGCAATTTCGCCAGCAGTCTGATTTGCGGGTGGGGTTACTTCTGTACAGTCTGGGGGGTGTAAGATACCAATATGTGGCAACCTTGGTTGCCGTTTCTATGCTAGAAAAGTTACGTGCAGTGTGGCCTACCCGATGAAAGATTTCGCCCCATTCCTTTTGAGAGCGTGTGCGTCCCAATTCTGCCTCCCAGCGCATCTGCCCTGCGGATTTGACCACCGGTTCTGAAGGGTGCAGGAGGTGGTAGAGCTCCGTGATAAGGCGTATGCTGGTTGGTTAGGTGTGCAACCACTTTTTGTATGGGGGTAAGGGGTCTTTGGGCTCCCGGACATACCTAGGGGTGCATGACCCAGTATCACACTTGTTGAAAGTTGTAACGTTCAGTCTCTAGCAACGCGAGGTATGAGCGAAAATCTTCGAAAGTCAGTGGGCCATCTGCGTCAAAGAGACGGCTGATCGATCAACACCCCTCTGTATCCCAATGTTTAAAGGCCACCAGGTCAAGACCCTGTGTGAAATCTGAGTTGTCAACTATAGGTGTAAGGGGTGACGGGAAGGAAGTAAGGCCAAATCTTACAACAGTTGAATCCCAGGTCTTAAATGTTGCGTGGGTGATCTGTATATCCCTGAGGGATGTTGAGTTTTGTGTAGGAAGAGGATCTTCCACAGAGACTGGCCGGCAATGGCTCTTTCCATAAAAAGCCAATGCTTTTCCGATTCACTACGAGACCATTCCAGCAAGACTTGAAGCTGGGCAATTTGGTAGTAACGGCTTATATTGGAAATTCCGAGACCACCTTCCCCGGGGGTTTGTAGCTTAGTTCCCTATTCATCCTAGGTTTCTTGTCTGCCCAGACTAATGAGAGGAATTCCTGTTGGAGAGAGTTTAAGATACCAGGGGGGGTGTGAGAAGTTGGCCTGGTATATGCTGTCCACTAGTTATAGTGGGCACCTTTACCAGTCCTTACAACCCTTATTGATGAATAGGTTTAAGACAACCTTTATTGAAAGCTATCCTAGTGATAGCTATGGAGAGCAGCCTTCAGGCTTTACACTCTTGAAGGAGTGTAAAGCAGCTTGGTTTACCAGATTATAACCTCTTGAATAACTAAATGAAAGGAGAACCACACAAGGTATATATATATAAAATATATGCATTTATTTCTAAACACTCTCTGCTGAACTCTTTATGAAGTTAGAGAGCAAAGCACACAATAACACAGTTATTAAACCGACAGTAAATAGCACAATATACAATGGGCCCCAGGGGGAGACCAAACCATAAATTAAGAAAGTGGTATAAGAACCATGACTTGACCATACACAGTGCCTAGAGCGCGTAGAATCGCTGGGACCCCTAGGAACCACCCAAGGCAGTGACACAGGAGACCCATGGGGGACGTGTGCAGTGTGAGAACACAGCCGCGAGCCCCGTACAATTCAATAGGAAAGACGTGGTTGGAATTTTAAAGAATAAGGACACTTAGAAGAGGACTTTGAGCAAACCCCTTTAGACTTAGGGGGTTCTAGGACCAGCACCGACGGGAGCACCGGAGTACTTGTGTTACCTCACCCAGGGAAGCCAGGTGCATAGGTGTCAAATGATGTCGGGAATCGGCGTTGATTTCAATGGCGATGTGCTGCAAAGTGCTGCTGCTGTGGAGAGGAGGAGTGTCCGGTGTGATCCAAGCCTGGATCGAAGATGTGAAGAACCTGAAAGCAGAGGGGACAGAGTCTGGGTCACTTGCCAGTGACCAGGGGCACGATAGATGAATGCCCACCGATGTCGGGTGTTTCACACGCGAAGAGGTGAAGCTTGACTCCACTGCCACGGGGACCAGAAGGCGTTAACGATGACCACAGTCCGCTGGCGAGCTGTCCCACGAAGGATGTCGAGTGCTGGGGGATAACTTTCCGGATTGGAGACCAACAAGCCTTGGCAACTTTAACCCACGCTGTGAGAGGAAAATGGCTTCGGTGTGGATCAGCTAGGTCCTGTGGACTCCCCAAGCAATGGAGAGTCAGGGTACGTCTGGAGCAACCAGGAAAGCCAGCTGAAAGTAAAAGTACCCTTCTCAGGGACCCACAAGTCGATGGACATGGGATTGCGAAGGGACCTCGAGAGGAATCACTAGATACCAGCCCACGGGTCACTCGAGGAGTGTAGGCCAGCAATCTTCGGTGGAATCACTGCTCGGGGTATGGACTACAAGTAGCCCAAAGCACAGCCTCAGGGATCGCCAAGAAGCATATGCTGCTGCAAATGGTCACGGTGTCCAGGGGTTCCGGTTGCACGGTCCCCGCGAGAGCTTTGGATCTCAGAGTTGCTGAGAGCACGGATCGGCCTCGGGGAAGCTTGGAAACCCACCTCCTGTGTTGCAAAGTCATCTGTGTCCTTCGGGAGCAGCGTCGATGCAAACCGGACAGATGCGTCTTTGGTGCCTGCCTTGCAGGGGAGTAACTCCTTTACTCCAAGGGAGATTCTTCTGTCATCCAACGTCGTGTAGATAGTAGAAGTTCTGGTAAATCTGTAGTAGAGTTTGGTCCAGGTAAATCTAAAGTCCTGTAGTCAGGGGTTCCTACTTTATACCCAAGGAAGGGGTGGGACAAACTCTGGGGACCCACCTATGGGAGGGTCAGGAAAGAGGGGTGGCTACACCCATTTCCTTTGTCCGGTTTTGCGCCAGAGCAGGGGCTGGTAGCCCTTGCAACCGGTTTGAGCTGGACTATACACAGGGACACCAAATGTGCCCCCAGTGCTGACTTCAAAGCACTCTTGGAGTGCACCCAACCAGCTCAATAAACTAAAGCCTGTCTGGGAGGTGGTTACACCTCCCTGTGACAGGAAACCTATTGTCCAGGCCTCCGCTGCCGGAGTTTTGTCCAGCGCAAAAACAACAGTTGATGGACAGAGTGCAGAACAATGCCATACATTCACCCCAGTACAGAGATCTGGGCCAAAAGCCATCGTTTTTATGCTCACCATGCCATTCCAGTTTGAACCCAGCCATATGCAAATCAGTTTTGACCCTGAGCCTCATGGAAACAGTCCAGCCTGAACTGCCAAGCCAAGTCCTCCCTGGACTGGAAACAAGCATCCTAGGACCGGTTTCGGGGTTCCTCGATACGTATTGGGCTGTCCAGGCTTGATGCCTGCTCCAGGGTCAATTTAGAGTGGGTTATACCTTGTTTATAGTTTGGGGAAGCCTGCTCTAGGAGTTGTTGAGCTGTGTAAAGTTTAGCTTAGAAGTAAAAAAAATGCACGGGTTAAGTCTGCATTGTTCGCGCATTTAGAGCCGGTCGCTTGTTGGACTGTGTGGACGGTAGCTGCTTGGCGATGAGCACGTAATTTATGGGCCAAAAGGCGCCTGCATCTGTCTCCTCCCACATAGAATGAGTGTCTCAGTCTTAGGTCGGTGTATTCCACCCTGTCCAAGTCAAGGCCGGTGAGCTGCGAACGCTCTGCCTCTAATTGCCGCCTTACCCGGGATGACCCTGTCCGCTTATGGACACACTCTAACTCCTGCATTTGTTTGGTAAGGCCCTCTCTATTGTTCGTATGAAGCTTGTTATCCACTGAGGAAATGCTGATGGGTTCCCCTCTCGCGACTAGCTTGAGTGTTTCCCATAGTGTAGTGATTGAAGTGTCAGGGGTGTCATTGAAGGCCGGGAACTCCTCTAATATCTTGGTTAGGCGTTGTACCTCTGCCGGGAGATGTAGGAGTGTGTCGCGTAGCCACCTTGTATGGTGGCCTATTTGAGGGGGGGATTGCTAGTGTAAGCATCAGTGCAGCATTGTGTGAGAGGGATCGGGGTTTATCTGAGGCGAGCGCCAAAGAAAGCAGATTGAGACCCAATGAAGTAGCCAAATCTAGCGTAAGGTTTGTGCGCATGAGAATAGAACGTGTAATCTGTGGCGTGGGTTTAGGGAGCGCCAGATGTCCACCAGCCCTAGGTTGTGTAGCCACTCCCTCCCGTTCCTTGAAAGGGCCCCCGTCTGTTCCTGCCGTTGGGCTGAACGATCCAGCTGATTGTCAAATAACATGTTTTTATCTCCCCCTAGCATAATTTGCCTATCCAGAGAGTTAGTTTCATCACTGCTCTGCGGAGGAATGCCTCCAGCCCCTCATTGGGCGCGTATACAGAACCAAGAGTGAAGGTGTGTGCGTTAATGGTCACTGAGATAGCGAGAAGCTGCCCTTTAATTTCAACTAATTTTGCACCCAGCTTCCCTCCAAAGGTGCGAGAGATAAGAATGGTGACTCCGGCTGTTTTGGTTGTTTGTGAGGAGAAGTATTGGTGCGGGAAAGCCCTCGATCGAAGTCTGTGTGTGTTTCTGGAAAGGAGGTGGGTTTCCTGTAACAGGCATATCTGTGCGCCTGACTACTCGAGGTAGGATAAAATAGCTTTTCTTTTAATCAGATTATTTAGCCCTTTCACATTTAATGAGAGAATTTTAGTGCTCGCTACCATAGTCTTGGTCAGGACCAAGACTGGGAGCTAAACAAGGAGCCAGTGCATACCAGAAGTCCCTCGCCCTCAGATGTCCCCGGGATGCCAAGTGTATGTATCTGGCAGAGAGCATTTCCCTGAGCTTTGAGCCAAACATGTGGGGTGAAAAAAAATAAGAAAACCCCAACAAGTGAAACTATGAACCAGTGAACAGTCATTTTGCGGCTGACTGAAGTCCGGAGCAACATGCTCCTAGGGAGTTAGTAAAAGGGTACCAATGACCAGTGTCTCCCCGCTACCTCCCAGGCCCAGCCCCGTGTGTTCGTCAAAACGGATCAAGAAGCAAGAAAAGGGACCAGTAGATTGTCCGCTATCTTCCCCCACATATCATGGTGTTGATGTTCCAGGGGAGTCCCCCGCCATGGTCGCCAGGACCGCTTGCCTTTCTTTGGACATGGTGTCTGGATCAGGACTCAGGTATAAGTTGGAGACTTGATTGTTTTCCACCCGTGGCCACTCCGACGGTTCTTGCCCGTCTTGCCTTGTTGTGGCTCCTCTGCTGTAGGGCTTCAATACCGAATAGCTTGTAGGCCTCAGTCACCGAGCGTAGTTGCCAGAGCTCCCCATTGAGGGGGAAAATCAATCAGTCCCCATGAGTATGAGATGCCAGCTGCCCCTAGATGTGTAGTGATAGGCTGAAATGCTTTGCGTTTCAGTTATGTGGATGTGGCTAAGTCTTGATACAGTGTAGGTTTTTGGCCCTTGTGCTGGAATGCAGGGTCATCTCTGGCAGCACGGAGTTTGTGCTCTTTAAACTGAAAATCATGCACATAGGTTAATATATCTGCCAACGGGGCCGGGACGGCCCTCCGGGGCCTCTGTGTGTGCGATCAAGCTTGATGTGGAAGTTGAATACCTTACCTAAAATTGTGCAGAAATTATCGGTCACCAAGGTCTCTATGTTTGTGTCCTCTGTCCCGGTCGCAATACCTCTGATGCGGATGTTATTGTGCCAGGACCGGTTTTCCAAAACCTCTGTGTGAGCCTGGAGGTCGAGGTTCTGTTCTAGTCTGATGGCCTCTTGTTAGAGGCCTTTTGTCTCTTCGTCCCTGCTGGAGCCATGGCCCTCCAACGTATTCAACCTCTCTCCTAGGGAGTCCAGGTCTCGGCGAACCTCCCTGGGATCAGCCGATACGTCGCGCTTCATAGATGAGAGATCCCCTCGAAGGGAGAAGAAGAGTGACTCAAGGATGGTTCAACTGATTGGGGCCTCTACTCCATCCGCTCCCTCTATCTCTTCTGTGGTCTTCTGAGGAGTTGGGCCCTCGGCTTGCTAGTCGGGCATCTTGAGGAGCATATCTTTCACTGATCTGTCTTTCCTCCCCTTACTGGAGGCCATTTCCAGGGTGTTATTCCCCGTAGTTCAAGGCAGATCACTGTGGGCGTCCAGAGCAGGGCCAGGAGGGCAATGGAATCTTCTGTCTCAATTTGCTTCCAGCGCTCCCTTGATCTTCAGCAATGGGGGGCAGATCTGTCCCGTCCAGTGCCTAGCCAGCAGGGCTCCAGGCCTGCTGCCAGCACCAATGATGATGCATTGCTTTCCCCACCTAAGGTGTAGGGGGGGGCTGTACACCGTCCCCAGGCCTCCGGGACCGGCTTCACCACGACCACTTGTTCTTTACTTCTTGACTCCAAGCTTGCCCCTGGCTCCTGACCACCAAACTGGCCCCCAAATCTCTAGGCTAAGTTGCCCCGGCGTGGGTCCTGATTGTTTCAGGCCAGAAAAGGGGTATCTTCAGCCCCATCAACACCAATGAGCCCCGGCCAGGCCTCCTAGTTATGCGCCTCCAGCACTTACGTTCTCTGCAGAGCAGGGAGCCACAGAGCAGAAGAAGGAAGGAAGGGGGGCAGTGGGGGAAATGGCCCCGTCCTCAAATATATACTCAGGGAGTGACCCTCCCTGTGCGCTTCTCTGCCGGTCTGCGACTCCCGAGGCCTCTTTTGACACAGTCCAGCAGGATGAGTCGTTTACACCCCCTGCCTCTATCGCTTTTTGCCTCACAGGCCTTTACTTACTTGCTGGGGGCTGGAGGGGGTGTCCTCAAGGGGGTAAGGGGCCTCCACAGCTAAAGTTCGGACCTCAGGGCCATGCCATAGACTCCGGGCCCAGCCTCAGCCTCCCAGGCGCAGCTGCCTCTCACCTCTATGTCTCTATGCCGCTCACTCCTCAGCTCTCATCAGAGGCAGCATGGGGGGGCCTCCCCAGGGCCTCACAGCATTGATTCTGGGGCCCCAAAGGCCCGCAGTTCCCACTGGAGTAGTCCACGGCCAGGGGCCTCCTTGCCACCCATGTCTGCTGCAGTGTAGCAGTGCTCCTCCGCCAGTGCACTCTGCCGTTCTAGACCTTCGGCTCCGGGTCCGCTGTCCTCCACTGAGGCCTTGGCCATGTGCCGATTCTACAGGTGTGCCGGCAGGCCCTTTGGGCTCCCCATATGATCGCTCTTCTCTGTCAGCCTCGGGCCTCGCCAGGTCCGCCTCTCATCGTGGGTTTGGGGCCATGCTGAGTCAGCTCAGGGTGCCTTCTCTCGCCCTCGCAGCAGGGGATCCGCAGGTCGCTGCCACTTCCGGCAGGCCTTCCGGCCCAGCTCGCGGTCACTGCTCCTGCGGTAGCGTTGGCCAGCCCCTGGAGCACCAACCCCACTCCGCTCACCAATGACGATCACAGCTCCCCCTCAGATCCACCTCGCATCGCACTCACGAGATCGCCCGGGGAACTCTCGGTGTGGCACCCTTCTCCTTTCACTGTCTCCACGTTGACTTTGGTCGACTGCCCCCGCCTAGCCACAGGGCGCGTGTCCAAGCGGCCGCCTTTAGCAGCTCGCTGGGCCCGTTCTTTCTGGATTGAGCACCTGGGTGGCTGAAAACCGCTCTCTGGCTTCTCCAGCACTCGGAGGTGTTTTGCCGTGGAATTCCCTCCCTGATGACCCCTTCGCGCAATAACCACTCTACGCAAGGTATTAGCGTAAAAGGCCATTTATTAGGACAGGGTTGAACAACCATAACCAAACATCAAACAAACCCCCCAACAATCCTCAACAACATAACTCTCATCCTTCCATTCTCTCCCATACTCCAACTACTCCTTCCCACGTCACACAGCAACCTCCTCAGTTATCCCATTCGCTTCCTCACTTCTCTTCCAACCTCCTCCATCATCTCCATCCATCGTAAACTGGTATGACGCACCCCCACCTTTCACCAGTATCCCCCTCCCCGGAAGGGTGAGTATGCCCGTCATGGACTCCCCCCGAACCCCCCACTCCCAAACCCGCCCAACTCATTCACAACCCGTCCTAAACTGGCACGCATGTGGAAAAATAGCCTTTCCCGTTCGTCTCCACCGAACTGTAGGGTGGGCGGGCGGCCAAACCAAAGCTAACTCCCACCCTGAGGCTCTGGGGAAGGAAGAGGAAGGACTTCCTCTCCCAGCCCCCTTTATCCCCTTCTAACGACCCCACCCCTTATCCCACCCCTTCCTTCCCTGTCCTTTCCCTTGCGCGAAAACCCCGGGGGAAGACTATTCTGCTGACCTTCCTTCCCCCGGGGGCCGCATCGCGCAATAACCACTCCACGCAAGGTATTAGCGTAAAAGGCCATTTATTAGGACAGGGTTGAACAACCATAACCAAACATCAAACAAACCCCCCAACAATCCCCAACAACATAACTCTCATCCTTCCATTCTCTCCCATACTCCAACTACTCCTTCCCACATCACACAGCAACCTCCTCAGTTATCCCATTCGCTTCCTCACTTCTCTTTCAACCTCCTCCATTATCTCCATCCATCGTAAACTGGTATGACGCACCCCCACCTTTCACCAGTATCCCCCTCCCCGGAAGGGTGAGTATGCCCGTCATGGACTCCCCCCCCCTCCCAAATCCGCCAACCAGGGAACCCCCGGAGGGTGGTTACCTGCCCCACCCCATTCCAGTGCACCTTTCGCCCTCACTCCCTCCGACACCAAATAGACTTGTTGCATAACCCGCTGATGACATCCCTCAATTCCATCATGTAGTATGCATTGCCCATGTGTGAAATGTGCACTCCGTCGTCCCTAAAAAGCAGGGGCTCCTCGAGCCGCAGTCCAGTGTGCGCAATCACTTTGATCCCAGTGGTCTCACAAAAAACCTGCATTGCCCTATTTAACTTCCTCTTTGCTCGTTCCACCGCTGCAGGCTTCAGTGCCCCCCTCCAGACCCGACGGGGAATGAACTCAGTCCATACAATGCAGGCGCCAGCCAGATTGCGTTTCATAGCCTCCAAGTCCCTTTGCATCAAGTGAAGCAACGACACCCCTGATTGTTTCACCATATCATTCTCCCCCAGATGGAGGACGAGCAAATCCGGACAGCCCCTTTGTGAAACTTTCTTTGTCAGCCAGGGCAGGAGCTCACCCCAGCGCATTCCACTTTTGCCCCACCAAAGTACCTCATGATGGCTGCTCCGCAGGCCCAGGCTACGACCATACATCTGCCCGTCCGAGTATTTGGAGGCCCAATGCACAAAAGAGTGTCCAACGATCCAGGTAACCGTCTTGGCTCCCAGACCCCCCACGCAACCTACGGAGAGAAAAGAAATTAGAACACGAAACAGAAATCCCACCGCTCCAGCAGCCCTCGCGCCCCTGCGCGCTTCGCCGCTCTACTTCCGCACATACGCTCGCAACAGCGCGACCTCCACCTACCAATCCGCCTGTTCTTGTCCCAGGACCACCCCAGCCGAGCTGCCGCCGTCGCCGCGCCAATCCGGAAAGAGTGAGTCCCATACCCCGCCGGGTTCCTACCCAGGCGCTTCACAGCCATCCGTAGTACAGCCAACAGCTGAAACACTGTGACCCTCTTCCCTGAGGCATGACAAAAAATCTCCCCTTCACTCCTGCCCACCTGCCTGCAAAAAGCTCTCCATTCTTGCACGGGACAAACTTCCGCCCCACCGACTCACACAACCACACCCATTTCCCCCGTCCTGCCTGGTCAGTCTTGGACTGCCCCAGCCAGATACCCAGGCGCGCCCCATCCACTCTCACGTCCTCAAACGCCCTCCCCGGAGCACCTCTCACCCCCAACAACTCAGAAACCCGGAATGCCCCAAAGAACATCCACGTCATGCACAACCGAAACAAGGCCACCTCGGCCACGTCATAACAACAGAACCTCAATTCCGACAATATTTCCGACAGCAAATCAAACGTGATAGCTTTGCGTAAAACTGTCCCCCCAACTCCTCCCCGCACCCTCCCCCAACCCTTCAACATCCTGCTCAGCAAATCACTCCTCGCTGGATCAAACCCCAAATACACCATGCCATAGAAGGAGATGCCCGCCAACTTCCCCGCAATCATAACTTGCGACAAACCCCTGTCCATACAGTCCAAAACGTACCTCAGCACCCCTTCCTCACAGTCCTCCTGCCTCATGCGCCCAGCACCCTTCGACCATCCCAAAAAAGCCCCCAACTCAGCCCAAGCCAAACGATACGCACGCCTCGTGGAATCCGTAACAGACTTCTCAACCAGCTCCACAACTCTCACTCCCTCCAGCTCCAGATACCCTCTGGCACCTTGGTCTTGAAAACCTCTGCTCCGGGCGCCAACCTCCTGAAACGCTGCCACTGCGAACGAGACAATGCATCCGCAATGTCATTGCTAGCGCCCGGCACATGCTTCGCGCGAAACAGCACATTGAAACACAAACACAGCAGCATAAAACTTTGCAGCAAGCGCAGCACTCGCAGATCCCTTGCCCTCTGATTATTGACCAGGTCCACCACCGTCCTGTTGTCCACATGAAACAACACCGATCTGCTCTGAAATTCCGACCCCCACACCTGCAGCACGACCACCAGCGGAAAGAACTCCAAAAATGCAATACTCCTGCCCTGTGTCAACCAGTGAGCCGGCCACTGCTCCGCACACCACCTCCCGTCCCAGAAAATGCCAAAACCTTGTGCTCCAGCCGCATCTGAAAAGATTTGCACCTGCCACACCATGTTGTCATCCACAAAATCCAAGGATACCCCGTTGAATTTGCTCAGAAAAACGTTCCAGATCCGCAGATCCGCCCGAACGCCCATGGAAATCTGCACTCTGTGATGGGGAAGCACCGCCCCTGACATGGCCATACCCAACCGCCTACAAAAAGTCCTGCCAGACCGCACCACGCGACACCCGAAGTTCAGCAAACCCAACAACCGTTGCACTGACCTCAAGTCAATCTTCCACTGCGCCACCACCAGTAGCAAAAATTCCTGCATCTCCTCCGCCTTCTGCTGGGGCAAGCGCGCCACCCACGCGACGGAGTCCAACTCAATACCCAAAAATGACAGACAACAGGTAGGCCCAGCCGTTTTTCCGGCGCCAAGGGCACCCCAAAATCACCGGCCAGTCACTGAAAATGCCACAAAGCTTCCCCACAATCGCCCGACTGCCCGCACCCAACAAACAAGAAATCATCCAAATAGTGGGACACCAGCCGGTGCCCCGATCTGTCCGTGAAAGCCCACGAACAAAGCACAGGATACCGCACAGCCCATTGGCAAGACCTTATCCACAAAGATCGCCCCCCAAAACTGCATCACCAGCAACGGAAAGTCCGCCAGATGAATGTGCAGGAGGCGAAACGCAGACTTAATGTCACACTTAGCCAACTCCGCCCCCTTGCCACAAGCCCTCACCAACTCGATCGCATCATCCACCGACGCATACAATACCCTGGAATCCTGGACCGCGATGAAATTATTCACCGACGTCCCCTCCGGCCATGACAAGTGGTGAATCAGGCGAAACTCCCCCCGCTCCTTTTTCGGTACCACCCCCAAAGGGAAAATGATGAGCTTGGGCATCGGCCACGTGTCAAATGGGCCAGCAATCCTCCCTTCCATTACTTCCTTCCGCAATTTGGCCTCCACCACCCCAGGCAAATCCTTCACCGATCTCAAATTCTCCGCCCATCTGCGCTCCCGTGGACCCTGATACCCCACCCGAAACCCCTCCGTGAACCCCCAGAAAAGCTTCAGCGCCGCCTCCGTGTCAGGATATCGGGAGAGCCATGGACCCATGGCCTCCACCCTAACCGGCGTAGGAGCCATTTGGTCCAGCCTGTCCCCTACCTTTGGTAATCCGCCACTGCTCGGAGGGGGTGGCCAGCGTAAAGCATTGTGTGACCGGGTGCCACCCTCCTCATTTAGAACACTCGTGTTTGAACTTACACGGATGGCGGGTGCAGAAGCCCTTGTTAACGTTCCAACATGCCCCTGTGGTGGCTCCCCCGCTCTTGGTCGACTGTCCAGCTGCGCCTGCAGTGGAAGCCTGTCCTCCCACACCCCCAACGCCACTTTGCCCTCCCCCCGCCCCAGTCTGGGCGGGACGCGACTGAAAAGGCCGATACGTCACCGGGAGCCCACTAGCCGTATGCGTTGACGCGGACGATTGCGTCGAAGACATCCACTGGACCCACAACTCCTGGTTCACTTCTCCCCAGGGCTTGTCAGGATTGACACTGATCCGAGCCCGAAATTCCTCATCATAGCTGAGCCAAGCAAAACCTCTGAAGTGCATTTGCGCCTTGCGGATAATATCCATATATTTCAATAACGCTATAGCCCTGTCCTGGTGCTTTTCGCAATAAATGCTCGCGTAAATCAAAAAGGCCGACGTCCAATTCTCCATATTCACTTGCATCCTCGGCCGTCTCGTCAATTCCCACTCCTCTTCCTTCGAACCCTCCTTAGCTTGTATCTCCCTGTGCAACAACTTGAAAACATCTACATATTCATGCTTCCAAATCCTCGTCCTCGTCTTTTCCGACAAATGCGACCCCAAAGGCATCGCCAGGCCCATGTACGGCAGCTTCTTTTTGTGCTTCTCACCCCCTTCATCCTTCCCGGCTGTCTCCCCCACCTTGTCCGTCTGAACGCCGGCCCCCACGAGCCGCTTCCCTTCCCCCCCCCCCACGTCCGCCTTCTTCGCTGTCGCTCCCGCCTCCCGCACCGATCCATCACCTACCCCCACTGACCTACATGTCTTCTTCCGACCCACTTTGTCCCCCCCTCCCACGCCCCCCACCAAGCCCCCCCCCCGGGATCGACATAGTCCGAGGGGGCCCCAGCGCCACCAGGTCTCTGAGACGTCAAGTCAGTCCCTGACTCGTCTACCAACACCCACCGTCCACGCCCCTCCACCTGACCCTCACTCTTCCCGCGCGCCGACGCCCTGTCCTCCGACCGCGCATCCCCCGGCAACACCCCCCCGCCGTTCCCTCCCTGGCCGCACACATCTCCCTCCACCTGCGCTCCGTCTCCTCAATTATCCTGCGCTGTTCCCGGATGCACTCTTCCAACGACATCCCCTCCGACCTGTCCTCCCACCTGGCTGCACCCCTGCACTCCCCTTTGTCCCCGCGGCCGTGCCCCGCACCCCGGGAGGGGCCTGGGGCCTCCCGCCCCCTCCCATACCCCCCTGCCGCCTTCGCCGGGCCCTTGCCTCTGCCCCCCCGCCCCCCAACCTTCCCCTTGCCCCCACCCAGAACGTCCGAGGGCTGGTCCCCCCACGCTTCCCCCTCCCCCCTCGCCGACTCACTGCCAGAGAGGTACAGTGCAAAATCCTCCCCCACCGGCTCCTCGCTCTCCCCCCCGGTCGCTGTCCTCACTGTACTCCACCAGGCCCATGCCCCGCCCCCGCCCAAGCGCCACCTCCCCCCCCTTCTCCGCTCGCACTCCTCCCATGGTCGCCCCCAGGGCGCCCCCTTCCACTGATTCGCCGGCCTTCCCGCCCCCACCCCGCTCCCCCCCTCCCCACCTCACTAATGCCGGTGGCCCCCAGCGCTGGGAGGCTCATACGCCGATCCCCACGCTTCCCTGCTGAGCCTGCTCTCTTGCCCCCCCCCCCCCACTCCCCACGGGCACCGCGTGTTTCTTTAGTGGCGGCTCTTCCAAACATGCCGCCAACGCCGCCGCTACTCCCGCGGAAGCCGAGCGCGGCATCCGGGTCATTCCGACCCACGCCTGCTCCAGGACCCCCGGCAGCAGGAGGTCCGACCTCCCCACGCGGCCGAGGAGCTGAGGCGCCGCGCGCACTGCAGCGTCATCCGGTTTGTGCCCAGCTCCTACCTCCATAATGGTTCGACCGCCTCGGCGCCGAATGCAGACCCGCCTCTCCATGCTTTCACCGCCTCCGCGCCTCCAGGCTGCACCAGTCGCCAGACTGGGCCGCCTTAATCACGCCGTTCCACACCCACAAAGGCCCCGACAAAACTTCCCCAAACCAAAGCTAACTCCCACCCTGAGGCGCTGGGGAAGGAAGAGGAAGGACTTCCTCTCCCAGCCCCCTTTATCCCCTCCTAACGACCCCACCCCTTATGCCACCCCTTCCTTCCCTGTCCTTTCCCTTGCGCGAAAACCCCGGGGGAAGACTAGTCTGCTGACCTACCTTCCCCCGGGGGCCGCAATTTCCCGGCTGCAGGTTGTGGGCTGGCCGGGCGAGAGTGAAGAGACAGAAGAGCACGTCATACCTAGTCGCTATCTGAGCCACACCATCTCGCTGTATTCTTAAGACTGTTTCTCATAAGCATGTACGTTGAGGTGTTGTTAACTCAATGCAAAGCGTACAATTCAGTTAAGTCAAATAATTCTAAACGCCTGTATGCAAAAAAGTAAATCAATTTGGAAATACTTCCCATCTACGTATTTTTTCCTCGTATGCTATTAACTAGGGGTGTGATATACAGAAGGGTTTTTCTCATTCTCTGTCTATGGGAAAATGAGTTAGTACATATGGGCCTTGGTTCGTTAGAAATCGTTCAGCTGTGCCTTGGCTCTAGCATCTCACAATCGTTTTTACTAGACATAAAACAAATTAGCAGTGCAAAAAAGAGAGGCGTGAACGCTATAAACTGGAAGCTGGCATAAAGAGAAAATCATTATTGAGGAGCAATGATAGAATCTTTATGTGAATATTTCTGTTGGCGAAATCCCCGTTGTGTGGAAAACGTTTCTGGTTGCATTTTGTTTTTTTCTGATTAGGTATTTATAATTCGGTGCCATTAGCTGGATCTGCAATGCTGCCTCAGATGGCGGGAAGCAGCTGTGCCATAGGTTCAACAAGAGTTTAGAGCCATTTTATTCGAGCCCCTGACTGAGCCGCCATATTTGTTTCTCATGCCAGGGTGAACAGAAGAGTTAGCCAGGTGTTGCTTAAATCGGTTATCACGTATGAAAATGAAGCGCAGGTACGGTCATGGGAAGAGATTTACAAATGTCTTGAAGCAAAAACAGTAGGACACAGAAAGAATCTGTTACTGTTCAGGAGTCCATTTTTTTCTAACACAGATGGCACTACAGCTGAGATACTCTTTGAAAGCACACCAAACATTTCAGACACAGTAACGCCCAACCCCAAATTGCATTTACAGCAGGCCATGCAATGATTTTAAGGTCAATACAGCGTTTTGCACAAAAATGGGGAATAACACAATCAAATGACAGTCTCGTCTCAATTACGTGCAATGTTTTCAATGTATTTTTGCAAGCCCTGTTGCAACCGTCTTAAAGCTGGTCAGAAAAGTGAGCGCAAAATTGCGAGCAATCAGTTAGTTTCCACTCAGGTGTAACCCAGAAGTGGTGCATAAACAGCTATAAAAATAGTTTGCACTTATTAATCATTTCCAACAAAATACAAATACGATCTTCAGTATAGAAGGCGAGAAGCAAAGATGTTGCTATTTATTTCACAATCAATCATTATCTGGAAGAAAATGCAAGATTTTAGCTGATTGAAAGGGAGATTTGTGAAAAATGCACTATAACTTCAGGCCTGATTATAAAGGGCAGTTCTTAAACCAGCTAATTGCACAACAACATGTCTGTAACCTGCTTCTTTGTGAATTTAAGCGAAAGACAGTGGACAGGAGCAAGGAGTGAACCCTGGGCTGCTGTCTTCTGGCTGTCTGACATGATTGCCATACGGGAAGCGCCCCCTTTGCGAGTCTCTTTCCTTCCCCCAGCTCGGAATCTGTAACTAATCAGGGGTTTGCTAATTCTGTTGGCAAACCACCAAATATACCGCTACCGATGTAACTCGCACACAGAAAAGGAGAAAGAACGCTTTCATCCCTCTTCCTGCAAATCGCAGGGTTTGCAGTTGCAAAATAGAATTCTGCATCGGGCTTTCGGTGTTAAACCTACAGGGATTGATTTTACTGTTCATGATTAAACAATAGCTTTTTTGAAAAATACATCACCTTTAAATACTGACGTAAATTAAGCCACTGTAAGAAATAATTAGGGGCTCAGATAATATTGTAAATCAATGGTCTCACCATTTGTACTTAGATTTTTGAAGTTAAAATTAGAAAACTGTTTATGTACTAACCAAACATGATGCGTTTTAAAGACCTTGACCAATTCGCAAGGCAGTAGGCTCACTGAGGGGTTCTGTTACCTATTTCTGCAGGAGTCCACAGTTGTGTTTGTAAGTTAGTCATGGTCGAAGGAGGCCATTTCTCAGAGTAGATCGAAAAGCCATCCCAAAGCACTCATGTTTCTGGTGTGTCAAGGCTTCTGATAACTTAAGTTGAACAGGATGCTTAGAGTTAGTTGTCTTCAATTTTGAAACATGTGGTAAAGTATGCCAAGGTGTGGCATGTGGTGGATGGGGTTGCTAGGGGGCTGTAATAGAGATGGGCACAATTAAATTTCACCCGCAAAGGTTTTCAAATTAAAAAAAATTACATCTCACGAAGATTGCAAAGCTAGACATTTTGCAGAACTTGCATGTGTAAAGAATTTCACAAAAAACGTTTAAATGAAAATATTTCAGTCACTTTTTTTTTACTAGTTATTTCGCCTCTATGCAGGGAATTTTTCCCTAAAAACCTTCTACCGGAGGATTTTTTTCCCAGAAGTTCTTGTACAACTTTAAATAAGTATGTACAACTCGTGAAGTTTGCTTCTGCAAACTTTGCAAACTTTTTATGGGCAAACCTGTGAAATCTAGAATACCCCTAATCCATGGTTGTTCTTCTCTATCAGGGAAGCTTTTTTACCAGGGGCTATGAATGGCATATTGCTTGGAGTCTGTTCTGGGGCTAGTCCCACAATACCATAATGACAATAGGCACTTAGAGTGATGAGCTATAGTAGTTCATCGTTGTGTAATAACTGTCAGAGAGCTTTTTGAGCAGGATCGTGATTGAATATGAGGATGATGAGTGTGGAATTGTGTGAACTTTAGCTGACTTGAGATGGTTATGGAGGCTTTGACTCATAAAGATCTCATCATGTTTTGTTTTTTTGCCAATGTTGAATTGGGAGATTGTGGAAATAATATATAAATAATTGTTCAAAAATGTTATAATTGATCATACAGTAGAGTTGTTGGCTCTGTAGATTGCTGCATGAGGTATATAGCAAAGAGAGACAAATAGACCCAGTAGAAAATAGATCCTGCCACACGTTAAAGTACAAAGAAAAGAATGAAAATAGATGGAATTTGCCAGGTGCAGAACTTAGAAGTATTTTTTGACCAGTCAAAGAGATTGTTTTGTACATTTCTTCTTAGTGTTGTTTATTTCCAGTTTTAGTTTTTAGTTCTTATTTTTGGCCATGATAATGCTTCTATACTGTTGTAGGCAATTTTTTGGTAGAGTATGCTGTTGTCATTGATGACATATTTAATCCATGCTAATTTTGCCATTCCTCTTTTTTAATGGGGCCAAGAAGTGGTTGATTATCCACAATGTAATGGTTGACTTGTTGTCAAACAGTGGCTTCTTTGAAAGTATAGCAGTGTTGTATATAGAGAGGTTCATTTACCGAGTGTTCATGTCAGATATTTTATAGATGAAAAGGTGATAAAAGACTTATGTTGCCTTAAATGATCTCATTCTAAATTGTGTTGATTAGCTATTGGTATACTAATTGTGTTGTCATTGTAGTTAGACCAGAATCAAAAGCAATGTTTTGTGCTTTTTTAAAGTATATAAAGAAAGTGAGTCAATAGAAAAGCACAAATTAGATGCAAAATAATCCGCTTGAATGTCACAATTTCAGACTTTAATAAAGAATAGTCCACACATTAGTGCAGTTATTTTCACCTGTGATTAAGAGCACACCATATCTAAATGGAAGATAAAGTGGTGCTCTTTTTCATTGCCACTCTTTCTATATATATTTTAACTTCAGAGAAAAACTCCAGAAACCGAAGCAGAATTGCTTGTATTACTGATTTTTGCGGGGATTGTGCTTTTTGATAAAACTAACATGAACAATTCTTTCTGACGTTATTATGTTGACAGTATAGGAATCTTTAGTCCAGACGAAGGCCGTTTACCTGAGAGGGCATTAATGTTACAGCCAAAACATGTTGACGAAACCTAGATGGTAGGGAAATATTGACCCATTGACCATCTTAATTTGTTTTCAATGAATCGGTGTCTGAATATCCATGCTAGAAAATAGCCCACCATTCTTAAGAACTGTTAAAACAGACTGTCCAGGCTACAGAAATATATACTTGAATCTACCAAAATGTTATTTACATGCTACTTGTGAACCATTTTACTTTTTTAAACATATGCATTCTGACCTGTGCTAAGGTTTTGGTCCTTTAGTTGTGCCACCAAATTTCCTGTTTTTATGTAGTACTTGCTCCAGTCCTTTTTTGTTCTAAGCCTCTGGTTGTTAAAGACTCCTTGGGGACATTATGAAAGCTGACCTAAGAATGTATTCCACCCATGGCTTACCATTACCCATGTGTTTTGTAACTTACATTTGCTTGTTTTCTATTTGCTGATTTTATTTGTTTTAGGATGTCCAGTATGTCTTTGTTCTTACCATGGTTACAGTATTCTTCCACAAGTGCTCACTTTCTGTAATAAGACCTTTACATTGTGTTATTATTTTGTAACATTTGCTGTACATTCACAGACAGAGGACAAATGGCAGACGCTGTGTTGGACCTGACCCTCTCTGTAGGGTCACCCCCAAACCTTTTGCCTTCCTCCTCCTCCCCTTTTTACTGAATTTGTTTTTGTTGGCTTCAGGATTCTGGGCACTTTACCACTGCTGACCAGTGCTAACGTGCATGTGCATGTGCTCTTTTCCTAAAACACGGTAACAATGGCATATCCACAGCTGGCATATTTAACTTAGTTATAAGTCCATGGTAAAATGCACTACATGCGCCCAGTCCCTGTAAATTAAATATTACTCATTGGCCCGCATCACTGATTGTACTACCTACTTAAGTAGCCCTGTCAACTTGTCTCATGCCTGCCACTTCAAAGCCTGTGTGTGCAATTTTAAACTGCCATGTCGACCTGGCAACTGGCAAGTTAACCTTTTTCCAGACCTAAACCTTCCTTTTTAATACACATAAGTCACCCCTAAGGTGGGCCCTGGACAGCCCATGGGCAGGGTGTAGTGTATTTAAAAAGTAGGACATGTATGTTTGAGTTTAACATGTCCTGGTAGAGAAAAACTACAAAATGTGTTTTTCACTACTGCAAGGTCTATCTCTCCCATAGGTTAACACTGGGATTACCTTATTACACTTTATAAGTGTAATTTCCGAATGGAAAGGATGGACTTTGCTTGTTTGGTATCACTGGACTCACAATTTAAAAACGCAACTTATGGAAAAGTTGGATTTTAAGTTCCAAGTCTGTAAATGGCACTGTTAGGAAGTTGGCATTTTCTTACTTTTACCATTCTGTGCCGTCTGCCTGTCTCCAATACTTGTGGGTAACAACTGTACTTTGTGCATTCCCACTTTGTGCATTCCCTCTAGACAGCCACAACCCATAGGGGCATAGGTGTAACTTGATGGGCCTTAATGAGCCATTAACTGGCTTGATGGGGGTGGAGCTAAGCACAGCCCCACTTGCACCTAAATTGGCTGGGCCCTGTCTCCACACAAGATGCCTAACAACCCTGTATTGTGACTCCAGCCAGCCTGGAGCCTGGTAAGGGGAGGAAGGGGATTCCCTGCACTTCAAAGCCACTGTCTAGAAGCTTCTCCCACATTTCAGAACCAGGGCACCAAAGTATAATTACTGAACCTCAGACGCCACCACTTCAGTACACTTCTGGAGCTGTGAATACTCTGCCTGAAAGAAGGACTGTTGTGCTGCTGAAAGGATTGTCATTCTACTGGACTCCTGCTCTGGTGTGCTGACCTGCTACCTTCCTTGCCTGGTAGTGAAAAGGACTGGACCTGCATCTCTCCAACCCATAACCAAAGTGACTCCAAGGGCTTGCTGGCTTGCCTCCTATTTGCTGAAATCTCAGCGACATAAATGACTTCCATCTCACCTGCTACAGCACCTGGACTCTGCAATCTGAGTCTACCGTGCAAAGTGGTGCCGCCCCAGGCCTGGAACCTTGGAAGTAGGCCCAAGGTGCTCTGTTTTCCATCGTCCTTCTCGAAACTGACGCAAAGCAACACCGAGCACCAGGATTTAAGGTACTGTGTTCAGTGGGTGTAGGTGGATCTTTGTTGCTGGCCAACGAACGATCATGGTCAGCCTGAACTTGTGACTGTGTTCCAGTCTGACAAGACCAGATTATCACAGTTGGTGCTTTACACTTTTATGTGCTATTTTCACTGAAATCTTTAACATTGCATATCGCAGGATCTACTTATTAGATTTTTGTCATTTTAGTCTTGTTTTGTTTAGTTGAATGCAGCTCTATTTTTCTAACCTGGTGTGGATTATTGTTCTTTGGTGTTTTCACTGTTTTACTGTTTTAAGTGTTGCATAAATACTTTACACATTGCCTCTTAAGTTAAGCCTGCCTGCTCTATGCAAAGCTACCAGAGGGTGAGCACAGGTTAATTTAGGGTGTGTATCTGACTTACCCTGACTAGGATTGTGAATCCTGCTTGGACAGGGTACATATCTCTGCCAACAAGAAACTCAATTTCTAACACTATCTTCCAAGGAAGCATGGTGTTTACTTTTCTTTCTCTGACTTCAAATTGAGAGGATTTATTTGACAATCTAGGGGTGTGAAAAGAAAGGCTTTTTTTCTAGCACACAACAAAATTCAAATGTCTGTAAATAAACTGTGCAAATGTTCCAGAATATATTAGAAATCGGAAAGCAGAATTAAAGCCCATTTATTTGTAATTCTGAAATGTGGTGGAAACAAATATGTTAGTACGATCAAAACATATCTATACACTAGTTGATGCCATTTCTAGACTTTATCATTTGTGCGCTATGTAGTTTTATCAGTAAAACCATATGTCTGTGCAAGTGTAATGGTCATTTCAATTGAAAATGTGTTGTCTATACGTCTGATGTTGCCTTGTCCCTCTGATCCTTGAGGGTTCCTTGCTTAATTTGTTCATCTGAATATAGATTTGGTTTTCCCGTGGCCCCCCCCTCCCTCTCAGACCCCCTTTTTATTGACCACCCTAGGGTGGTCCTATGTGGAGTTCCTCTGCTGTGGTTAGACGCCCTTTGAATGTTTTTCGCCTTGCTTTTTGTTTTTCTTTACTTTTGTTGATATTTATGTAAAATAGGGTGTATCCTGACTTCCCTTATGTTCAGCCTGATCTCCTGTCATTTAGCGGAGCCCCTGCGGGCCAGTCATTGTTTTTGAACTGCTTGAACATTTCTGAATACTAGCGGCCGGCCCGGGTGGTTGTAGGCCCGTGCGTGTACCCTTTTTCTCTGCACAATAAAATTTAAAAAAAAAAAGAAAAAAGAAAATGTGTTGTCTGTAGTGGCAATGCACCACCACACAATGCATACTCTACTCTACGACACTCTAGGCCACTCCACTTCACAACACTCAATGCCACTCTACCCTACACCACTCTGCGACTCAACTCCATTTTATGACACTCCACTCTGACACTCCACTCTACAAAAACTCTATGCCACTTTATTCCATCCAACGCCACACCCTCCACTCTACAACACAACTCTACGCCACTTCACTCTGCAACACTCTATGCCACTCCACACTCCTCCACTTGATGCCTCTCCACGCCTCCACTCTGTGACCCACACTCTAGTGCACTCTGTGCTATTCCACTCTACGCAACTCACTCCACGCCACTGTGCTCTACTCTACACTATTTATTTTAAACAGATTTACTCCACTCTTCTCCAGTACTCCACCTTATGCCCCCCCACTCTATTACACTCTATGGCCTTCTACTCTACCCCCCTCTGCTCTAAGCCACCCTTCACCACTCCACTCTACTCACTCTGTACCTCTCTTCTCCACTATACTCCAGGACACTCCACTCCACTCTACTCCACTCCCCTCGCCTCCACTCTACAACACTCCACTCAATGACAATCCCACTCTACAATACTTCATGACTATAGGGCAATCTAACAGTGACAGAATGGCTCATCTAACAGGTTGGTGTGTGGGCTCACCTTTTGGCTGTTTGTCGGCCTGTTTTATGATCTGATGGGCCAGTTTTTCCTGTTGATTTCCAGATATCACCAAAAACATTGCTTTTAGGAAGCATGGGCGTTTCTAGTCTCCCATACTTTGCAAAATACCTATACAGCATGGCTTTACGAGTTTAAAACTGACCCAATTTGCAAATGTGAGATACTTTTTTAACTCTTTATTCTGATGTATTAATATGGGCAACTTTTATTTTGGTGCCCAGGCTTCTATCATGTCCCAGTCCAACCCTGTCTTTGGACATGGAACGTTTTCTTCCAGAACCTTTTTTATAGTGGCTATTATTTTCAACTCTACTGTTCACACCCCAACCTCCACCAAATACACAATTGATTCCCACGCTAGCTGTGCACCACTCGGTCAATGTCAGCAACAAATTTACCGTCATGTTCTATAGCAAAGCAGAGAATTGAATTCTGAGACGTTCTGATTTTTATTACACTTTTGCTATTTTATTTGCTGTGCTTAATATGCAGATATACATACAAGGTTTCAGTTTGCACTTTGGACCCAAGGTTAGGATCTAGAAACAGCTCCCAAGCATAGATTTTTTTGCACCACACATAGTGCATTATTATTAGCTGTTGCACTTGAAGTCAGTTCAGGGGGCCAGTACAGACGTGAATGTTGGTGCCCGATGCACTCCATGTGGGGAGTCACCAAGCTGTGCGGAGAGGTGGCTCGGCCCAGGGCCTCCCCCTTCTTTCCTGGATTGCTCCATCTGCTGGGGGTTGGGGGGGGGTCAGGTTTGACCTAGGGGAGGGGTTGTCATCTGGAGGAAGCTGGATGCAGCTGCAGGGAAGACCTAATTAGGAGATCCATCCTCGCCTGCCATTAAAGACCCGATTGGTGTGGCGCAACGTCCTCCTGGGGTGACTGTGGCATTAATTGTGGAGGGGACTGTTCCCTAGTGAGACCCCCTCCCTTCACCAATAGAAGCCTTGAGATCCTTGCTGTCCCCCTGATCCAGCCCCAGTTGGATACTCTCGGTTTCTTGTGCTGCCCCCCTCCCCACCAGGGCAAGGGGGCCGGAGGTGACCATTTCCTGGCGATATCCCATCCTTGCACCAATGGGAACCTAGCGATCCTTTATGTCCCTCTGATCTAGCCCACTTGGATACTCTTGACTTATCGTACTTCCCCTGCCCTCTGGGGGCAAGTGGGCTGAGGGGAAGCCGCCTCTGTTGCTTCCTCAAGAACCAGTCTTCGCAATAGGCCCTGTTGGCCATCCACACCGCATCATGAGGACGGACAAAGGAGTGGCTGGGCAACGCCCAAACTAAAATGGACAGATTTACCACTACTGCTCCCCTGTCAGGCGCCGGACATTAGGGGGCCACCTTACAGGTGCAGAGGTTGACCGAGCCCACAGACCTCACCACTATACTCCAGGCTATTCAGGCATCTTGAGAAGCAGTTGAGACCAAGATAGGGAAAGTCAAAGTAGATGTTTCTCTCCTTTGTCAAGATCTTCAAAACATTGCTCATGGAGTCACTGAAAAAGAGGATAGGATCTCGGCCGCAGAGAGCGATGTTACTTCTCTGAAGACCAAGGTGGCCAGACTTGGAATCCCTTATTGCCACCATCAAAAAATGTGCTGAAGATGCGGAGAACTGGTCATGTCACAACAACTTGCACTTTGCTGGCTTTTTGGATGGATCCAAGTCCTCAGGTCTCGTAAACTTCTTAAAAGACTAGTTGCAGTTATGGATACCAGGCAACACCCTCTTGCAGGGTCTTGCCATTAACAAAGAGTTTATTGACACATTCCGTTAGCTTAACCCTCTGAAAGCCCAACTGCTGATGGGTAAATTAGAAAGGGGTGGGATATCTCACATGTACTGCACCATTATCAAGAATGCCCCCGGTGTTTTTACCCCCCTGAGGCAGAAATGGAAGGCCTAGGTCAGGCCATTAGAGAACGTGGACTGGGAACTAGCCCACATCACTCCCCTCATTAAATTGCTATCATGTCCTCTCAACTGAGGCTTTTCCAGTTGAACTACCTCCATTGCACATATCCCCATGAGGCTCTGGCAAGCTGGGCAGATACCCGAGCCAACCTGCTTACGCTGTCCCAATACCGGCGCAGATTTTTTCCATATGACATGGTCATACCCACTGATTGCTAAATATTGGATACAGATAATGTCTTCCCTGTCTCGGGTCCAGGGATATGCAATTACAATGACGCCCAAAGAAGCCTTACTGGGGTTACTAGGTAATCTTGGAAGTATGAGGGGGGAGAGATACTTCTTTGGGATTGCCACAATAATAGCTAAAAGGGACATTGCCCTCAAGTTGAAGGTGGATACTGCACCCACGACGACTGAGTGGAGAACTGGGATGGCCTAGTGTGCAACATTGGAGGAGCCCATTTTCAAGGCGTGGGGCTGCCCTGTAAACATGAGCAAATATGTGGTAAATTGTTGGACTATTGTAGTCTCAGGTCTATCAATGTCAATGATTAAGTATGTATCCCCGCAAGGGAGAATGGAGGTGATTATAATTGTATTGGCGATTTTGTTTACAACTTGAAATTATTAAAATTGATTATCAACAACAACAAAAAAGAGCCACATCATCAGCATAGATTAAAATGTGTATTGAGTTGCACCAGATTCTTGGCGGAAAATGATTTTGTTTTGTAAATTATGATTGTAAATAGTATAAATAAAGGTAGAATAAAAAATGAGCTATTAGACAACCTTGTTTTAAGCCATTGTGTGTTTTGTTCAGTGGTCCCAAGCCTTTGTTCCACCCAGCAGTAATCTACATGTTTTTGATGTATATAAAGACACAATCAAACTCAGTAGGTTTGTTGGTATATCTAATTTTGACAGTTTTCGCCAAGTATCAGTCTGTTCATGCGGTCAAAACCTGTATACAAGTCGATAAAAGCTGACAATACATTTTGACCCTTTATAACTACATATTTGCACATAACAGACTGGGCCATGGCAATATTGTCTATAATTGAGGCCTGAAACCTGATTGTCCAAAGGGGATTATATTTTTCTCATAGGCCCATGTCAGCAGACGCTCTAATATGCTTCTTGCAAAATCTTTTCATATGGCTTCCGGAAGGGCAATCTGTTGTTCAGCCTTTTTTTATAGAAAGACATAATGATACTCCCGGTACATGAGAGCGGAATAGTACCAGCCTATATTAGACTACATCAGTTAAGGTTTTATATTTTCCACGTTGGACTTGTACTGGATCTCAAATTTGCCATGTCTAAGATTAGAGGTTCCAAGTAACATTTGTGAATCAATCACTCAGGGGTTTGTTGAGTGTGCTACTCACCCCTGAGGGTCTCAAGGTGCTGAGGGGGGGACATTTGTGAAGACAATTTGCTAAGCTGGCATGCACTGCTTGAGAGATTAGGACGGGCTTCCCGGATGTACCACAGACCTCCCTGACATTGGAGCTGATCTTGCAGAGGAAGTGACTAGTGCCACGCATTTACAAACGACTAAAAGAGGATAGACCACCAGCGGTGCGAAGGCCAGGCAGGTATGGAACAGAGACCACCAGATTCTCTGACGGATGCAGAATAGATGAAAGTTTGTGCTCAGGTTCAGGATTTGGCTAGTAATGCTTGATTTAAGCTGACACATTTTTAATTTCCTTAATCGTACGTATGTGAAGCCCACCGGACTACATTGGGTATACCCTAATAGATCCTCGACTTGTCCAAAATGTGCTGAACAAGAGGCCTCATTCCTTCGTAAGCTCTGGACATGTAGAAAACTGATGGGATACTGGGATGAGGGGGTGGTATGACTTGAACACGTGACTCATGTCTGTCTCAAAACATTAGTACGTCACTACCAATTGGGTATTGTACCCAAAGAAAAGCAGGAGAGTATGCAACACAAATTCTTAACATTAGACCTACTCCTTGTGAATCTTTGTATATCAATAAACTGGTTATCAACCAGAGCTCCCAATATGTTGAAATGGACCAAAGACATGTTGGAATAGATCTTGGCAGAAGAGCTGTGATTAAAAGTGGTTTGGACGTATTAAACAGAGGACGAGGGCCTGAGGGAGTGGGTGGATATTGTGAACCAGCTAGTGGATAACCCTTTATAGATGATAATTGGTTCAATCTGGTACTAAATGGAGGGGAAGTGGGTGACTTCAAAGATAACAAAATGTGTCTCAACATGTGAAGTCTACATGTGTAATCACAGGGATGTTCGGAGAGGTGCTGGCAGGTTTGCCCGGGCTGTATTTTTTGTTATGTACTGCTATTAAGAAACCTTGCCTTATCTGTGTGCATAGGCTAGTAGGTTTGTTGATGTATTGCATAACCGTCATGTTAGATGGCATATTTACATTTACAAATAAAGATGTTAAAAAAACGATTATAGGCCCCAGTTTTTTCCCACTGTGTACCACAACCTCAGGTTAGGCCACCATGAACTATTAGGAAACTCTACTGAACCTGTATGTGAATGGCCGCGAAATATTTTCTAACAGTGGTAGAGCCAAAAAGGTATAAATGGTGAATTTTCAGATATATCTGCAGCTTGCCAGCATTTGTGATCAATTTTAACCCATCCTAAGGCCGTTAAGACTGGCTAGCAGGCTCACATATTCAAAAACATGCATTTGCATTGCAGTAGGTCTCGCATTTGTTAAAGTTAGAGCTGTTGGCGTTGAAAATAACAATGTTTTTTACTTTTGTTTTTTTATTTACAGTCGAGCTATTATATCTGCATATCGCTATTGCCAATGGTATAAAAAGCAAAAGTAAAAAACATTGTCATTTTCAATGCCAATAGCTCTAATTTTAACAAATGCCAGACCGATTGCATTGGAAATGCAATCAGTCTCGCATTTGTTGGAGATTGAGTAATTGGCATTATAAATGTCACAGTGTTTTACCTAGCAATGTTGCAGGGTTCAGTACCATATGTGGCCAAAAGAGGTCCCATGTAAGACAGTACCCACGAGTACATTCAAATAGCTATGTCCATACATACAATTAGTAGCTTTGAAATGTGATAAAAGAATTATTATATTAATTCCGGATTAGGTTGTTCTCTGTGTGGAGCTGATGAAGGGAAATTTATAGGTGTCATATAAATGTGAGATGAGCTAGTGAGTAAAGTAACCACTGCCAGCCGTGCTTAGAACCAATCCTGTGTCTTCCCTGAGGCCTTTTAAGAAAATAGTGCGCTGAGGCTGTAATTAAAACCTAGGGCGTAATAACACATGTAACAGGGGGTGTACTCATGGGAGGTTACAAGAAGAAACAGTGTTGTACTATGGAGGGACTACTAAGCCTATTGACCAATGAAAAGCCACCATTTACAAAGGACAGGGACAAGAGTCAATTAAAAAGATGGGTGGAAGTGGGCGGAGCTTTATGCCCATATCCTGAATACAGCATGTCTTGAAGAGACAGAGCAAGCGCTGCCTAGGCAAGACCTAATAAGGCATTCCAGCAAAGTACAGATACTCTCATGTCCATCTCTGGCCTGCAGTCAAAGAAGATGGCATGGTATTTGGTGTTAAATGCCAATACAAGTTCAAAATGAGGATACCACTGACACCGTTGCCATCTGCCACCTGACGGAACTTAGCTGTCAGTACTAACAGCACTGTTGAAGTCCCTGTTCCTGACCTGATAATCCTCCCTGGAATTAATTTAACAGATGTTGCTTTCTAGAAACTCCTCAACTGTTTAGTGATCGTGCTTTCTAGGCGCTCAGGTGAAAATGAGACGCACTTATTAATTAAAATGATAATACTAATAAATCACAGAGGCACAACATGCAACAAGGAAAGGCTTTAGGCTTTTGGATCCTCGGTCCTTCTTTTTTAAGGTGGCTCTTATCATTCAGTAAAAGAATTCAATCCCTGTAACATTGGATCCGTTTGGCTAGGCGTATCCAAATTAGGCCAAATGAGAAATGTAATGTTTGCGTTTTTCTGAAAAATTCCTCTGTAAAGGCTTTTCAAATAACAATAATTTGGAGGGGTATGTGTCTGATTTCTTTTGTGGGTCTTACATTTTTATTTTATTTTTATTTTTATTTTTTTTTAAACCGTTTATTGCAATTTCAAGTATATACAAGTATGGGCCTACAACCTTCCGGCCGGCCGCTAGAATGACAGGAGCATGTGACATACGTACAAAAAGGCACTCGGCGTAGCAGAGAAGTAAATTAGGAGGTATCAAGGACGTGGGCCACATGACTCTGAGCCCACAATACGGTTTCAGTTTATACGAACACAACAACACAAAAAAAAAAAAAAAACACACCCGCAAGGCAACCCGCAGTCAAAAGTAACAGCACGTGCACCTCAAATCGGGGACCCCAACCATCCACAGGAATCTAAAGAGGGGAAGGGGAGCAGATCAAGGACTGGGGGAACCCTGTGCCCGGGGCTGGGGGAGGGGGTCAACTAGGGGGACGGAGCTGGTGAGACAGCAGGCAGCAATGGTGGCTCGCAAATACCCCCGCGGTAGGCGTTCCAGGAGCCCCATACTTTCACCCACGCCCCAGGCTTACCCCTCGCCACATACACCACCTTTTCTCGGAACATGCACCAGTCCATGTGTTCTGTCCAGGCTGACACCGCCGGGGGCATCCGGGCTCCCCACAGCTGAGCGATGTCACGCTTAGCTACCATATATCCCAGAGTCACCCATCGCGTCTGCGGAACCGAGTAATCATGTGGTTCCCACACATTCAGCAAGCATCTCCTCGCTTCAGGCAACAGCGCGACGTGCGTAACCACTCGCAGGACCTCATGCACACCACGCCAGAATCGCTCCACCTTCGGGCATTCCCACAGGATATGCAAAAAGGTCGCCAAAGCACCACACCCACGCTTACACAACCCATCCTCGGTATAGCCCATACGCAGAAGCCTTGGCCCCGTCATGTAAACCCGGTGGAGTATCTTAAGCTGGACGAAGCGAAGGCGAGCCGGTATGGCCACCTCCTTCGGAGAGGCCACCGCGGAAATCCAGTCCTCGTCGTCCAACTCCAGCCCATCGGCAACCCAAGCCTCGCGGAGGCCAGTCAGCAGGCCCGAGCGGTCATTGATCAATTTCTTGTAAATTAGGGAGATCGTGCTGTCCGGAACGTGGCCGTCTAGCACTCTATCCTCCAGGGGGGAAGACTCCGGGATGGAGGCGACGTCTGGGAAGACGGAGACCAGTGCGTGACGGACCTGCAAGTACCGAAAGTATTCACTGCCCTGCAGCTGAAACTCCGTCTGCAGCGTCTCGAATGTTTTGAATCCCCCCCTCGTCCAGAGATCCCCCACTTTACTGATGCCTATCGTGTCCCACTTCTCGAAGCCCTTCGAGGTCCACAGGGAACCCAACCGCTGCGGCGCATACAACGGTGACGCCCGGGTCAAACGGTCCTTCCACCCCATAGCTGCGTTGGCCGCGTGCCACACTCGCACCATGACACGCGTGGGGCCCGTCAAGCGGGGATCGGGCGCGCCAGAGTAGAGCGCTCGATTGTAATCGCCACCGGGCAGGAGCATCTTGTCCATTTCAAATGCCGGGTTTAAAGCGGGCCCATAGAGGCCGTGATTTATTGCAGCTAGCTTGGAGGCCCAGTAATACCGCTTAATGTCCGGGAGGGCAATCCCCCCGTCGTACCACGGGAGCGTCAACTTCGCCAGGGCTATACGCGGCCTCCCGTCCCAGAAAAGGCGGCGCTGTAGACTCTCCACCTCGCGGAAGTAGCGCGCCGGGACTAAGTCCATAGTATTCTGGAGAGCGTACAGGAAGCGCGGCAACGACATCATCTTAAACAATGCCGCCCGGCCGAGCGGCGAAAGCGGCAGACGCCGCCAGCGCACGACGTCTTCCTTCAAGCGCTGAAGGGGGGGAAGCAAGTTCCGCTCGTAGCGGGCCTCCGGGTCCAGCGTGATATAGACACCCAGATACCGAAATCCCTGCGAGGCAATCTGGATCGGACAGCCCCGCGGGAGAACGGGAGCCTCCCCGGAAAGCACATAGACACATGATTTAGCCCAGTTGATGACGAGGCCCGAATTACGGCCAAAGGAGCGCAGGACGTCAACCAGGACAATCAGTGATTTGCGCGGGGAGGCTAAGTACAAAAGGATATCGTCAGCATAGAGGGACACGCGGTCCTCATACTCGGGGGTCCAACGGAGACCACGGATGGAAGGGTGCCACCGCAGCCACTCCGCCAGGGGTTCCAAGGCCATTGCAAACAGGAGCGGCGACAAGGGGCAACCCTGTCGCGTGCCCCGTCCCAGCGCGAATGGGGCTGAGACTCGTCCATTCACTACCACCTGCGCCAATGGGCCCGAATACAACAATTTAACCCAGCTGATGAACCCCGGCCCAAATCCAAATTTCGCCAACATCGCCCAAATGTATGGCCACTCGAGCGTATCAAACGCCATGGTGGCGTCTAAGGACGCCAAGATGGCCGGCTCCCGCACAAACGGAACACGCGCGAGCACCCCGTGCAAGCGCCGCAGATTAAGGGCCGTGTTGCGATGGGGAATAAAGCCGGACTGGTCTTGGTGGACCAGATCGCCCACCACGCCGACCAGCCGGTTGGCAAGCACCTTGGCGAGGATTTTGGGTTCCGCGTTCAAGAGCGAGATAGGCCGATAGGATGTAACCCGGTCTCGGGGTCTCCCCTCCTTGTGGATCACCACAATTGTAGCCAGACGCTGGTCCGGCGGGAGGGAGCCCCGCGAGTGGGCCGCCAGGAACATCGCGCGGAGGTGGGGTGCCAGTACATCCGGTCGCAGCTTATACAACTCAATAGGAATGCCGTTCGGGCCCATGGCCTTGCCAGATGCGACCGAGCGTATGGCGAGGGCAATTTCGTCCGAGGTGGGAGCAGCATCCAACGACTCCCTGTCCTCCACCGAAAGGGAGGGTAGCGCGATATCCCGAAGCAGGGCATGGGAGTCCGCCTCCGAGCAGGGAGAGACCGGGGAATACACCTCGCGGAAATAGTCCGCGAAGCAAGAGACAATGTCTTCTGGCTCGGTGACACGTACACCATCCATCCTCTCAATCAACGGGACCACACGACTCGCTCTCTCCTTTTTGTCCAACCATGCAAGCAGTTTACCAGCCTTATCACCCACATCATACAGTCGCCCCTGTTGCTCTCTGTAGAGGCCCCTGGCCGCCTCCGTGACGAGGGCCCTGTAGGCCGCCTGCTTAAGTTGTAGGACATGTAGTGCAGCATCCGTCACCCCACCCTCTAGATCACCCTCCAATTCAGCGATTTCGGCCTCCACCCGGGTCACCTCCTCTTGCTCGCGCCTCCGGGCATGGGATATGAAGGAGAGGGCCTCCCCTCTAAGAACTGTCTTGAAGGCTTCCCACAGGGAGATAGCCGAAGGGACAGACCCCACATTCTCCTCAAAATACCGCTGCAAGGATCTAATCAAGTCAGCACGAATAGTGGGGTCGCGCAGGTACCAGGCATTGATTGGAGCTACCCTTCCCTCCCCCCTCGGGAAGACATCAAAGTGGAACAGGAGCGGGGAGTGATCTGAAATACCCCGCGCCAGATGGCGCACCTCTCCCACTCTCCCAGCATAGGCGGCAGGGACAAGGATATGATCAAGCCGCGAGAGGCTACCATGGGCACCCGAATGGAAAGTGTACTGCAGCTGCGTGGGATGTTTTAAACGCCAGCAGTCCACCAATCCCAGTGTATCTAAGAGGCCGGACAGCCACGCCTGCGCCCGGGGGAGGTCCCTAGGGGGTAACGATCCATAGTCCCGGAAGCCACAGCATTGAAGTCCCCCCCAACCACCAGAAGCCCCCCCGGAAGGTCAAGGAGGAGGCGCCCCAGGTCCGCAAAAGTGGTAGACTGTAACCCCGGTGGGACGTACACTGAAACCAAGACAACTACTTTACCCTCCATTCTCCCCACCAAGGCAGTGTAGCGTCCCCTCTCATCATGGCGCACCTCGTCTATTTCCAGCGGGAGCGAGTTCTTAACCATGATGCCCACCCCCCGCGAGCCAGACGTGAAGCCCGAGTGGGCCACCAGACGATAGCCACGCCGATTCATGGCACAAAAGGAATTACCAATAAGGTGTGTCTCCTGCAGAAAGACCACATCTGGCGAAATTCGTTTCAGATACTGCAGGACCACACCTCGCTTAATCCTATCCCCCAGTCCATTAACGTTCCACGACAACAAAGTCAGGTCCCTACCCCCCATCACACACAGAAGCCATCATTCGTCCCCCCGAGAGCACCACAAAAACACCAATACAGTAAAGGGTTTGCCTTGCGGAAAAAACGAACAACACCCCACCCCAACCCACCCATTCCAACAAAACTCCCCCCTCCCTGCACCCCTGCATGAGCCCAGACAGCCCCCCCAAAGTGCAGTGTGCCTGTCGCCCCATGAATGAGAAAACTAACTAGTCCCCCAGAGGAGGAGGGAGAGCCCCCAAGAGACCCCGTACGACCTCCACAGGAGGGGAACTTACACAATCAGACAATGGTGACAGTAATCCCTCAGTCCTGATCCGGCGAGCCCTCCCCGCCAACCGCGCCCCCCCCACCGCCCCGGCCCCGATCCCCGGGCAAAGTGTCCAACCAGTCCCCGGCCGCCTCGGGACGATCAAAAAAGTGCGTGCGGCCATCCACCTCTACCCTCAACTTCGCTGGAAAAAGCATCGCATACTTGATGTTCAGGTCCCGTAGGCGACGTTTGACTCCGAGAAAACTCAGTCTCTGCTTCTGGACCGCCGGAGTAAAATCAGGATAGAAGTTTACGTCCATATTGTCGAGTCTGACCGGTCCTTGTAGCCTAGAGGTCTGCAGGATAGCGTCTCTGTCCCGAAAGTTGAAAATCCGGGCAATGAGAGGCCTCGGAGGGGCTCCGGCCTTAGGTCTTCCTCCGGGGACCCTGTGGGCACGTTCCACCGCAAAGAGTTTACTCAGCCCCCGGGGCTGGAGATGGGTGAGGATCAGGTCCTCCACAAACAGATCCGCCGCCTCCTCCTCACGTCCCTCCGGCACCCCAATAATGCGGACATTGTTCCTCCGGGCCCGACCCTCGGAGTCCTCCAGTCGACGATCCATCAGGGCGCTCGCCTGGCCAAGCCGGCGCACCTCCTTTTGGAGGGCCGCCACGTCAGTTGTAAGGCCCGAGGTAGTGTGGGCCAAAGTATCGACCCGGTCATTCGTCTTAGACAGATCGGCCCTCACCAGGCCCACATCCACGAGGACCGAGTCAATCTTCTGCGCCAGAGTGTCGAAGCGCTGGTCCACCGAGGCCTTCATCTCGGCGATGGCGCCCATGACGTCTCGGAGGGTCAGATCCGCGGGCAGAGCAGGAGCATCAGTGGGGCCCGCAGGGGACCCGCGCACCGCCTCTGGAGATCCCTTCTGGAGGGTGTAGCGGTCCATGTTGTTGGACTGATGGGCTGTGCCACGGCGGGTCGATTTCACCTTTGCCCGGTCGCCATCTTGCTTTGTGGACATGGTTCCAGTCCCCAAATCGTACCAATCTCCTTAAAAGGGGCCGACAAACCAGTTCACGGGCTCCGGGGTGGGGGGCGACCACAGCTCCGCAGGGCAGATCACAGCTGGCGGGCCGGGAGGGCACCCCAATGAGGCCACACCACCGCACACCGCCCCGCAACCCTACCTCGCCTGGCAGCAAGGAGGGCGCAAAAGCGAAAGTGAAAGTGCGGGGTACGCAAGTCGCCCAGCCTTGCCCGCCGCTGTTGTTCACTTTGTCTCCGGATCGCCCCACAACTCCAATCCGGGGGGCCGGCGTGGAGAAGGCCGCAAACCTCAATCGGTGCTCCCGCCGGTGTCCGAGGTCCGATTCGGAAACGGAAAACGGGTGGCACCTCAGCTCGGGCTCACAAACACAGTCCCCTCGTCTAGGACAGGATATAGTCAGGATTTATGCAGGAGGTCGCGGAGGTCCTCGGGAGCCTCGCACCTACGCGGCCATCTTGGTTGCGCGCTAGGCTCCTCCTCAGGGTCTTACATTTTTAAAGGACTCTGGGAGTTCATTTCATCAAATAATTCAAGTCGGCCAGCATAACATCAGAGACTTGATGTAAAGGGCTCCTGGGTGAAAACACTTCCAGATGGCAGAAAATACTTCTGTGTCTTGCAGTTTCATATACCCAGAGTATTTACCCTATTATAAATGTTCTTAATTTTCCTATTATTGGGAGGGGTCATTATACTTTGGTTAATGAATATTGTATCCACAGGGTTACAATTTAAACCCCAGTTGTTAAGAAATCATTTGGAATGGTGAAATTACTATTTTGCAGATCAGTTAATAAACATGTCTCCAGATCCCCCATTAGACTTTAATTCTGCTGAAGCATGTAACTTATGTCTTGAGGTTACTCAGGTTTTTCTGCATAGCCTGATTCATTTATGGGGTCTCCCATACTTTTCCTGTCCCGTCTGCTTGGTACACACTCATTGCTTGCTTACATCTATGACCCCCAGTGTCTTGGTTAACACTCTTGTTTTCCAATGTTTTTAGGTTTGTGACATCTTTATATTTTTCTCTATTGTCTTGGGTAGCGTGCTTCCTTTTCTCAGGGAGTTAGTTGGGCAGTTGAGAGTCTGTCTCGGTTGATGTGTGGAATCCTCACATATACTTCTGTAAACTAATTCATCACTAATCCTTTTTCTGGCTCCCAAGTAGTGTGGTACTCGCCGAAAAGCGCTTCAACACCTCATCAGGAGTAGTAAGCGCTATATAAATGCAAACCTTTTCCTCTTCTATCCCTCCACTATCCTTCTCAATTCAAAGAACAAACTAACATATCCACCGCTGAAATTAATTTCATATTTCACTATACTAATTCACCACTAATCTTTGGGTTCCGGAGTAGCATGCTACTCGGCGAAAAAGAACATCGACGCCTAGTCAGGAGTAGTAAGTGCTATATAAATATAATTACAATACAATACTAATACACTTTCAGCAGTCTTTAGAGGAGGGCGGAGAACATGTTAAACTCAGAAATGTTGGAAAAATAGGAAAAATGCTCACCTATTTGCCACAGGGAAGAAGTGTGTAAGAAACGCAATTGCAAGAAGCCCTCAGGACACTTCTAATGGATCGTTAATTGCACTCCGCTTTTTATTTCAGGACCGTAGCATACAAAAGATTCCTGACATTACTTCAAGGCATGAGTATACCTTTCCAAATACAGTCTGTCCTGTCAGTAAATCTGGTGTCCCTAAGGGATGCTTGAAGGTTTCCAGCCTCCATTCTGACAGTCCAGCTTCACCAGCCTTATCATACCCTCTGCTCTTCCTTCCCCATCCCTTCTTAGGACCACTTTGACTTACCTGTGCAGAGATATAATTGGGTACCAACATCTGTCATGTCAACCCTGCTTCTCCACCATAACTTGCAGATGTTAACTGTTTTTTATAAGTCTTGGTGTAAGTCCAACCTACAGGGATTCACCGTTCCTATCTGTTGTCTCCAACCTCACATGGGTGATTGCTGTATCATTATAGGGGAATGGAAGGGATGTAACAAAAGTCCCTCACCCTATAAAATCAGAGTTCTCTCTTCATTCTGGTGAGCATGTTGGTACCCTAAGAACCTGGTATTGTGGACGGCCGTGCAATGTGCAGGGATGAATGTGTGATGAACGCAATGGCTTTCTTATGATTTGAGTGGGTGAGGAGCTGACACTCTGCCCCTTCAGGTGTCACTACTGTTCCTTCTGATGGAGTCAACTGGGAAACACAGTGTTGCTGGGTATGCGCCCTTGGGTGCCCTTGGATATGTGGTCAACAATGCCATTGTGGATTGCCTTCCAGACTCAGGCAAGGAGTGGAGTGAGCTATCATCCAAGGTACTGGGTGGGAGGTATAGAGACATGTGCATGATACCCATCATACCCCTCACAGAGCGTTTCTCAAAGATTTCCACATTGTGGTGCTAGGTGAAATAGAATCTCTTCCTGTTACTAATGGTCCCAATACTACTTTCTCTTCTCTGTGTTCATTTCAAGTTAATTTTTCACCTTCTGGAACCACACATTTTTCAAATTGCTTTGCAACAGCAGTAACAGACCATCAGGTAGATAGTCTGGCTATATCACTGAATTATGGCTGAAAAGTTGTAGGGATTTAGAGTTATTATTTTGAAACACCTATCCCTTGCCTGAGATTGTGTAGTCTAGGACAAAAACATTTCTGAAAATTTCCTATTAAGATCTGAAGCCTAAGCCAATACCGAAACAACAATGTACTTTAAATGTTCTTTCTTATGTACTGAAATTTGGAATTCTAGTGTAGGTCTGATGCTACTTTGCAAATGGTAGCTGCAAACTGTCCTATTAAACGCTTGCCTCTGAACCAGATCGGCCTTACCACTTTTAGAAGCGGCCAGCCGCCGCTGAACAAGACTTTGAAGGACTAGAGTCAATACTGGCTCCTGGACATGCCAGGAACAAGGTGTGCTGGATGGAGCAGATCATCACTTCTTTGGCAGAATATAACCTCAGTATTATCGTCTGAGAGTAATTCAGCCGCCAGTGACTCCTTCACTAACCTGAAAAGGCTCTTCAAATGGCCTAAGCAGATTACATCACAAATGGCCCTGTATGTGGATGTGTTCCTTAGTAGAATACCTTTGTTACTCCCTTGAATCTCTCTTGTCTTGCCCAGGAGCTCAAAGAAGACTATTGCATTTGGCAGATCATCAGCAAGGGTTTAGCTGTCAAGAAAACAAATGAAGTCTTGTAGTATCTCTGTTTGGGCTAGAAAGGCATTGGGATGAAGGGATTTTTCCTTGTGATTTCACTGATATGGCACTAATTAAGACCCTCATCAGTGCATAACCAGTTGAAACTGAAAAAAACAAAAAACAAAAAACCCTAGCAATGTGCATTCTTAGAGAGGTCAGTGAGTATGACATCACCTTCCATCTTCTTCGCTCAATAATGAATGCATGGGGAGCAGGATCATATCCTTCCTTTGTATTTAAAAAAAAATATATATTTTATTAGTTTTTGAGTGTCTTGTTATACATATTCATAACATTGTATGAAGAAAGCAGCAATTTCATAACTGTTTGTACATTTTGTGGTTATCGTTGAATATATTGCTAGCAATCTGTTACTTAAAGCATGAATTGCCACACTGTTAACGTAACAACTAAAATAACCCCCCCTCCCTCCACATGAACCCCTATGTAATTGTAATACATTTTTATAAAGATACGTCCTATTCAAGCATACTTGGACTAGTAGCAACATCCCCATACCGGAAAGATCTCTTGCATGTACAATTATCACATCTTGGACATTCACAGTATATGATTATAACAGGGCATTTTAGGAACAGCGCAACTGCCATATCTCCTTTACAATTCTTTTGCTATAAACTCTTCCATTATCGTGTTCCATTCTAATGAGATAGGCTTTTTGCGTAATCCTCTACTTTCTTCCCTTATGAGCTCAGCGTTCTCAGCTCTGCCCCATCTCACCACCTCACTATACCACTCCGCCACTAATGGTGCTGTAGTGGCTTTCCAGCATTTATTTATCGTTCGTATGCCAGAATTCGCGCCAGATTGACAAATATAGTTGTGGGGTTACCACTTTTGTGTTTTATACCCAGCCCCAGTAAGGAATGTTCCGCCGTTACACCCCACCTCCCTGGGGCCACCTCCCGTAGGACTTTGTGCACTTCAGCCCAGCATTGTTGCAAGCGTGGACATGTCCATAGCATATGCAGCAAGTCAGCATTGGGACTCTTGCACCTCGGGCATACATCCAACGTGCTCGGGAACATTGCGTGCAGTCTTCATGGGGTCAAGTACGCTCGGTGCACAATAATCAACTGGATAAATTTAAACTTCGCAATGTGCGACACCTTCTTCGGATATTCGAAAATGTTGTCCTATTCCTTATCAGTAAAAACCCTGCCTAAGTCTTCAGTCCACTTATCTCGAAGCGCCTGTAGGGGCATTTCAGCATGCGACTGTATACCCTGGTACAGCCATCGGTCAAATGGCTTCCCCTCCCCATTAAGTATTGTGAATGTACCAGTGCATACGTCGGGGGTTCATTACCGGTGGGAGCCCATGTATGTCTGATGTAGCGTGTTATGGTTGCATGTAAGAGGAACAGGGTGCTCGGCACTCCTCTCTCTTCCACAAAGGTATCATGGTTCATCAGAGTGTTGCCCACAAACAACATTTTAACAGTGTCTACACCTGCCTCCGCCCATACAGAAATGTGTCTTTGTGATACTGTTCCCAGTGGAGTAGTTATGCCAATCAATGGTATGTTAGGCGCATATGGGATTCGTTTCCTTGTGTAAGCTAGTGCCCTTTTCCAGTATGTTATTGCCACTTTCAATAATGGGGAAGTGGATGGCGGAATCCCACCATTGGGTAACAGCAGCGCATGTAGGGTGCCCCTATTCCATTCTCCCTGTGACATTTCTATTTCTTGGAGGTTATACCCTGCAGTTCAATATGACAACCACTGTAGCTGACCTGCGCAGCAATATGCCCTAAAATCCGGAACACCCATTCCCCCTCTCTTAGTAGCTAGCTGCAGTTTGGACAGTCCTATTCTACGCCGACCCATCCCCCAAATCAGCTCTATCAACAGTGTATCCAGCAGCTTAAACACTTGCATCGGAATTACAAGTAGTAAATTCGTAAAATAGTAAAGTAACCGTGGAAGTATCACCATTTTAACAATAGTCACTCTACCAGCCACCGACAAGGGGAGGGATGTCCAGAACCTTATTTGAGCTCTGAGTGAATTTATCGCTCGGGTGATATTGCCATCTATGATGTCCACTGGTTCCCTATATACGTTAATGCCCAGGTATTTAAATGTAGTCGCTCTAATTGGAATGACCACTGACCAAAGTGTATTGGGTCCTGAGTCAACTGTTCTGTGAATGCGAAGGCATATGACTTAGCTTCATTTATGGAAAGCCCTGATAGTGACTGAAAAGTTTTGAATATCGTGGGAAGGGGCATGTGATCATCTCTAAGGTTCATAAGATATAAAATGATATCAGCTGCATAGGCTGAGTAATGGATGTAGAGCCAGTACAAATATTAAGGGTGAAAGTGGGCAGCCCTGTCTTGTACCTCGCGCCACTGCATATTGTTGCGATATATATTGTCCTGTGCAGGCTCTAGCAGTAGGGTTGGTATATAAAAGGGCAATCCGTTTTGTGAATGCATCTGGGATTCCAAATGTAGGCATAATGCGGAACATGTAGTCCCACCGGAGAGAGTCAAAAGCCTGACGTAGATCTAAGGAGATACATCCCTGATTATGAGGGGGTGTTTTGGAGTGCGACATAAGTTGATGCAATCTGCGGATATTATGCGCCGTGCTTCTGCCTGGTACAAACCCATACTGATCCACGTGCATCAATCGTGGTATGTGATGTTGAATTGTATTAGTTAGTAATTTACTTTAAATTGTATAATCAGTATTGAGTAGTGAGGGGGATTGATAGCCCGAAATATCTCTACTGTCTCTGCCTGGTTTGGGCAAGGAAACCACCAGCGCCTGAAGTGTAGTGTTTGGCAAGGAGCCAAGTTCCAGTGACTCTTGATACTTCTTTCGTAAATGTGGGACTAACAAGGGCATATAAGTCGCATACAATTCAACCAGCAGTCCATCCGACCCCGGGGTCTTATTTCTGGGCAGGGCCTTAATGGCTGCTCTGATCTCCGCTTCCGTGCATGGATTCTCCAGTTCCTTTTTATGATCATCCAACAGCTGTGGGAAGGGGAGTTCTGCAAAGAAAGAGTCGAACTCTGGCTGATCAGGCTCTGGTGGAGTGGCATATAATGACTCATAATATGCCTGAAATGCCCTATTTATGTCTAGTTGCGTAGTGACAGTTGTACCATCTCGTGTATTAATTTAAATGATCGGAGCTGTCGGTGGGGTATCTCGTATTATCCTAGCTAACAGTGGGCCTGCTTTATCAGCCTCTGCATGCTGCTTTTGGGTATATAGGTTAAAATCTAGCACTCGTAGGTCTTCCAGCAGTTCTGCGTATTGAATCTGTGCTTCCTGCAAATCACCTTTCTTTGGGACACTCGTTACCACCTCCTGTTCTAATTCCCCTAATTTATCCTTAACAGTTTTAAGGCGTTTAATGACAGAAGATCGTGCCTCTACCTGTGTGCTAATGGCAACCCCCCGTAACACTGTCTTGAAGGTCCCCCACTCAAGTTGGCGTGTACTGGCGGTGTGTGCATTTTCCCTGAAGTAGTTAGTTATCGCTGTAGATAAGGCATCCCGAAACACTGAGTCCTCCAATAGTATGGGCTGCAATTTCTATGTTGGGATGGGTGTAGGCACCCTTCCCCATTTCATAATAACCTCCAGTGGGTTGTGATCTGAAAAGGTTTTTCCTAAATATGTGGTAGCTAGCACATTAGCAACCAGTGACAATGAACAGAAGATCCTGTCAATGCGAGTGTGTAGGTCATGAGGTGGCGAGTAGAAGGCGTACTCTCTATCTTCCAAGTGTTTCATTCGCCATACATCAGGTACTCCCCAGCCCTCTACCCATCTACGCAGAGCCTCCGCTTGTTTCTTGCTTCCTGTATTTCGCAGTGGCGGATGTGATCTATCCATATCTATATCAAGCACTGCATTACAATTGCCTCCTATTACCCACGGGTAGGAATCCCACCCCGCCAATGCTGTGGATAACAGTTCCAGGAATTTATCCTGCTCCGAATTTGGAGCATAGAAACCAGTCCAGTCCAAAAAGCATTATTCGACACTTTGTCATAAAAGCATTTTACATATTTATACATGATTATTCCCTAATACAGCTAAAATCTAGAAAAATATGTGACAAAGAGATACATATCCTACAATAGTTATTACCACTGGAGCAGGTTACAATTAAAAAGAGTTAAGAAATTGCCTTAAAAAACAGATAAAAAAGAATTGCAATAAAAAATTGTACAGTATCATAATTTCTTTTGTTCACTTCCAGTTAATTTTGACAATAGAGTAAATCTGCTGCCTGGACAATATAATTTTCATTATATCAATCAATCTACAGCTATCTAGTTTAAACAGTCAAATTTGCTCATGTTATTGTAAGTTTTAGCCTTATTACCCACGCCCACCCCAGAAATTTGGCAGCTCCTATAGAGATATACGATAAGGTGCTAGTACATATTATCCTTTCTGCCTCCGCACTCTTCCTCGTACCCAACATTTTACATATAGGTTTCAACCAAATCCGGCGCTGGGCAGCATAAGCTGGGCACACAAATAGCATATGGACAATCGTTTCACTACATGATAAACAGACGGGGCACTTGTCGTCACCTAAGCTCGACCACCTAGATGTAAAAGATTTAAGAGGCAGCGAGCCCACTCACAGCTGGAAATACAGTTTTCTATCCAATGGTTTGGTTATGATGTCCCAGTAGGGTTCAAAGACAGGGCTGTCTTAAGATGTCAAAAACAAACCTGTCAATGAAGACGATTCACTATATCTTTGGGTGTTATGCACCACTACCTTCCAGTACCTTTCTTTTATTACTTTTTTTGAGGGAAAACATGCTGAGAGTGGATCCAACCAGAGGGAATTCATCCCCATACTTGTAAGGACATCCCTAACTCCCCGCAACCAACTTATCTTGTGGGAAGTATCAGAATTAATAACATCTGTGAAACCCAATGCATACAACTTCAATTCGGGCGTAGTCCACAATCTACGCCAGTATAAAACAGGGTGTAGTTTTGCAATATCTGATATGGACTTTCTGCCAAGCTCGCAGAGCAGAGGGCATTGTGGTGTACTTTGGGGGAGAGTGGTGATACTACGCAGGAATCTATTTTCAGAGACTAAGTTTGGGCATATTCTCGAACCCCCAGACTTAGGCGCCATAAAGGGCCGCACTGACCACTTTCATGTCGTAAACCTGGAGCACAGGTCGCATAGGTTTAGTGAGTGACTTTTTGTGCTCCGCATTTAGCGCACCTGCCAGTTGCCGATGTTTAAGTGTGGCAAGATCAATTTGCTCATTCCAATTCATATCACTCTGAATGTTTACCCCCAAATAAGTGAACATTCTAACTTGGTCCAGTGGTTGATTATTCATTAAAATGTTTCCTTTAAAAACATTATATGAATTAAAAGTCATGAACTTCGTCTTAGATACATTGATTTCTATACCACGAGCTGTACACAATTCTTCAAAGATAAGCAAAGCTTGCTGGAGTCTGCTCGGGGTTTTTGAATTTATCAAGGTATCGTCAGCGAACATTAAAATGGGTATTTTGGTCCCTGCAAGTATTGGGTCATCAGTATTCACGGATGATATGTGATCCACTATGCCGTTGATAAACAACGAAAATAGGGTGGGTGCCATAGCGCATCCTTGGCGCACCCCTCGCTCTACTGGGAATATACTAGTATCCATGCCCTGGGGCCCCCATCGGATTCTAGCTGAGTTATCCTTCTGCAGCCTAATTACCATTGATAGGAGTTCACTTGGCAACCCTAGGTCTTTCAAGGTTACCCACAATTTGGTGCGTGGTACTAAGTCAAAGGCCGACTTCAAATCCACAAATGTGGCATAAAGACTGCCTTTGCTCAGAAACACTACTTTCCAGTGTATAAGGATAAAGCAAAACACCTGATCAATGGTGCTAGTGAATGCCCGGAATCCGGCTTGCAGAGGGGACAGTATATTATTGTCGTCTATCCAATCCTGTATCTTACTTAGCACTAACCTACCTATGATCTTCTGTAATGAGTCGATCAAACTTATGGGTCAATAATTCCCAGGTAATGATGTATCCCCTTTTTTATATATAGGGACTTATATCACGCCCTTCCAAGAATCCAGGATGGGTGCTCCCTGTGCTAAGGCATTTGCCAACATTTTAATATATCTTCCCCACCGTTCCTTATCATGTGTAAACACATCTGCGGGGATACCGTCTTGACCTGTTGCTCTTCCACCTGCCACTAATCTAAGGGCCAATTCGACATCCTTACTATTAAAAACCTCTTTAGTATAAAACACATGGTTAAATTCTACACCATATTCCTCAGATGGGCATCTGGCATACTGCGGCTTAAAATGGTTAACCCAGTCATCCTGGGTGACATGGTTATGTGGCTCCTCAGGTTGGCCGCCATGATCCCATTTTAATAAGCTCCAAAATAGTTCACTATTATTTTGAACGCTAGCCTCTCTAAGGTCTTGCCAGTGATTTTCGTCCCAGGATTGCTTGGCTTTGTACATCGTGGTCTTGTAATTCGCCCTCGCAATCCGTACCTGTACAGACTCCCCAATTTTTATCACCCTCCCAAGGTTAGCACGCGCCTGTCTACACTCGCTAGATACTGCCCAGGACTACATGACGCCCGTCTAGTGTACCCAGCAATAGCACGTATCTACCATGTACATCAACTCGCTGTTCTAACAATGCAAAGGGGGTGCCATTCCGTATTCAGATTGCAGCTCCTCTAGCAAATGCTAAGTAAGATGTATAAAACAACTGCCCTCTCCATTTTTTTGCATTTTTATAGCCTCAGCATTCGTAAGATGAGACTCCTGCAACAAAGCAAAATGTACCTTCCTATGGTTAAGCTGTGCAAGGATTCTATCTTTTGTGTATAGAACCGAGCCCTCTTACATTCCAAGATGTGATTGTGTATGTGCTAGGTTGTGCCATCTAGTCCGTCAGTACAGTTAAAATCGTGGCTCACCGTCCCTGCCTTTGATTCATTACGTTGTGTACCTACAATAGGGTTCATGTCAAAACACCCCAATACATCACCCAATACTAGGTTCCTCTGTAAAACAGTAGAGGACCAAACCAGTAACCAGAAACAGTACCATAGTGCATTCGCCTTAGGGGGGTGGCAACCACCATTGGTTTACATACAGTACCCCGCATGCAGTAACATTATTCTCAGCGCTCCCAACACAGGCCCCATCAACACAAAATCATCATAAAAGAACGGGACCTTCAAGTGACATCATGTACATTGGGACACATTTATCAGTACTTTATACGATACCAACTTCCAGAGGGACCATCGGACCACTTTAACACTCGTTCACAGTCTGTGGAGTAACCAACGGAAACAATGTTAAACTAGACTCAGAGTGAACTGTATCTTCATCCGAGGAGCGAACAGACTTAGCGCGGGACTGAGCATCGTGTTCCGCCAAGGCTCCCGCCGTCAGGAGAGCGTCTCTTTGACTGTCCGAGATCTGTTCTGGGGACGCGCTCATACCAATCCCACTTCCTCGGCCTCGGTTCTCTTCCATGTTAACTGCTCCCTCTAGGTTCATCAGGAATCTTGCAGAGTGACTCGGCGATGACACATTCTGTGATACAGAAGGCGTAAACGTAATCTCCTGCCAGTCTGCCACTTCCTCAGGATTATCAAAAAATAGAGATTTTTGTCCAAAAATTACCTTCAAGCGGGCCGGAAAGAGTAGGGCGTATTTCAGGTTGCGTTTTTTCAATGTCTTTTTGACATCTTGGAAAGTAGCTCTCGCTTTCTGAACTGCGACTGTAAAATCCAGATATAAGGAATTGTTTTATTTTCAAAACGTATGGGGGCATTCTCCCTCGCAGCCCGCAGAATCGTGTCCCTGTCCTTATAATTCAGGATTCTGGCTATTATTGGTCTAGGTGGCGCTCCCGCGGGGGAAGGCTTGGTCAGTACCCTATGTGCCCTCTCCACACTATAAGGTTCCGTTAGGCCTTCTTTTGCCACGTGGTCTCGGAGCCATGTTTCAACAAATTGGGTGGGATTACGTCTTTCACTCCTTCCCGGTATTCCCAATAAGCGGACATTATTACAGCGGGAGCGCCCTTCGGCATCATCCACTCTATCTTGTAACCCCCGTAACTGGCGTTGTAATTGCTCCATTTGAGAGGTGTGTATAGTTTGTTGGTGTATCAAATCATCTAGGGCAAGTTTGTTTGACTTTACCTTTTCTACAAGTTTCTTGTGGTCCGCCTGCAATAAATTTAGGCTAGTAGAGAGCGAATCTCTAATTTCTTTTAGTATGAGGTCTAACTTATCGTTGTGTTGCTAAGCCCCCGTGGGCGGCACCACCTCAGCGTCAGAACCATGCGCCCCATCGTCGCGCTTTGCAGTATGTGTGTCGCCAGTTGCAGGGGGGTCAGGTTGCCTAGTCTTGGGGTGGCCCATTATGGCAAGGTATAGTTTTCTCACTCCACAACTCCCACCAAAGAATCACAAGCAGAGGGGATCCGCCTTCGTTCCACTTACTGTATGCTAAAGACAGACTGCACCCCTGAGCATCCAGGCCCAACTTCCCTTGGGTATATTCGCGCAGAAAGGCCGCTCTTCCGTTATGTGCTAATCACCGACACCTGTGGAGCGACAGGTAACCAATGGCTTTGTACTTCGGAACCTCACCAGGACCCATGCATCAGGGATATGCACGCCGCATAGCTGTGGTTCAGTGACATACACTACCAGTGCAAGTGAGTGGGCCAGTCTCTTCCGTCACCAAGTATTTCCCCCAGGTCTCGCCGCTCCTAACCGCTGGTATCCAAGCTAGTGGTGGCGCAGCAACAGCGCAATGACAGTACCTCCGTAGCTCATTATCAGTGAGGCCCGCTGTTTCATTCTTTTATTCACCCCCCTGCCATGGGTCTCGTGGTAGCCAATGATGCAGCCCTCTTCCACACCCCTGTCTCAGCACTTCCAGCCCCTCTTCAAGTGGTGCAGCAGTGCAGCGGTCCCGCTTATATAAACTGCCCACTTCTCAGCATTTGTCAGCAGGTAAGTCCGGCCTCGCCATTCGCATAGCCGCCTCTCTGTATTAGGCGCGCAGGTCCGTGACGCAGCAGGCCTCAACAGCAGGATTCGACCTCCCCGTGTGATAACTGCCACTAATGCCCTCAGCAGCAGGTTACCTTGAATGGGCTTGTAATCCTGCCGACCTGGGTGCGGGTCCCCTCACATCACCAGCCAGCCATCAACATCTTGCCGCGGGACGCCGCTTCCTTCGACCCGCGGCCACCATCTTGTCTCTTCTCTGCCAGTCGGTCGCCATCCTTGCCAAGCTCAATATAGGCTATGCTCCGGCCTGTCCCTCCACAGTCAGCGTGGACAATCACGAGACAGCCAGCCACTACCTCCGGGCTAGTGCACTCCCTGGTCCGCTACCGCCAGACCCCTCCACCACTCCGACCAGCCTTCTAGCCGCACCCCGTCCGATCTCGGCCCAAGGAGCGGCGGCACGGATCAGAAAATCGATGTCCAGTCCCTCTTTAGCCAGGCTGATGATGCCAAATATGCTCCGCCATACTCCGTGTCCCTTAGTTCCCTCCACGGCCCCCGTTCTTACAGGATACCATGCAAAATGTCGGGGCTCAGCGCGGAGCTCTCTCAGCTAGTGTCCGTAGTTGGCCACGCCCCCCATATCCTTCCTTTGTATGATCATCCTTTTTAATGTGCATGACTTAGAAAATGTTCCTTGTTCCTTGAATTAGAATTCTTTTACAATACAGTGACAGCGCACACAAGTGACAGCCATAATGACATCTATGCCACGGTGTTCTTATTACAACTGACAGAATGCCGATCAGGGTTCCAGGTCTACTGCCTGTCACCGAAAACCAGTTCCACACAATTTCATTCACTCAGTGAAGAAGAAAAATATCCTTCGGTGTAAATTTCAAACACTAATGCATCTTTACTGCAAAAAATTTACCTAGGTCCAACTCTTCTTAGCCAGACCTCAGAGAGGAGCTGGGAATCAATATAAAGCCTAACAACAGCCACATGGCTCAGATCTGTAATCACTTGTTGAGCTGAAACAATCTTCACATCATTGAAACCATAGGTCCTCCCACGCCTTTTTTACCTTGTGAGGTGTTTGCCTATAGAATTAGCTGCATAGAAAGCCCCCCCCCCCCCTCCTCCACCACCACCACCACCACACAACCATAAAAGATAAGAGCCTGGCCAGAAGATAGGCCAACTTTCCTTCAGATACCTTTTCCAGAGACTTGAGACATCTTGCAAAAGCTATAGTTTCTACATCCTTTTCAGATGATAAGGAACAGTTTACTCTAGACAAACACTAACTTAATACCAAAACTCTATAACTATCACAGAATTACATGTCTAATCTCAAATCCAGCAAGAAAACACAAATACACAGCAAACAAGTGCCCCCACAACCCTGAGAGCTACCTCCACATTTAAATCTGCATAGACCCTGACAAACATTGACACCATTGTATTAGCACTAATTACCCCACTACCCAGGTCCCAACAACAGAACTGGTAATAATCTTCCTAGAGTTAGCTCACTTACCCATGACAGACACACACCAGAAATGGATACAATTTCTTGTCAGATAGAGAACCAGGGGCCAGGTGTTCTAAGATAGGATTTGCAAAAAGTGGTGGCAATTTCCACATCAACTTTTCACAAATTCTGTGGTATTGTGCATTGCAACCATGTACTAATAGTTTGGTTTACAAAATACTGTATTGTAGTGGGTTACAGTTCGACCTACCTCTTGAATATTAATGCGGTATGTTGCAAATTGTGACCCACTACAATTCGCTACCACACAGGCTGGGGTAAGTGGACCACCATGTCTGTGATTTTCTTTAAATAAAGAAATCTTTTTTCTTTTAAATGCAGCCTGTTTTTCTTAAGGGAAAACTGCACACATTAAAAAAGAATGTTTTTTAAGTAGACAGTGGCTCGATGGTCCACTCCTTACTCCTAAAAGGTGTTTCTTTTTTCACCAGTTACAAAGGGGACGGGATCCTACCCCTTCCTGTCTGCAAATGGTTTACCACCTACTTTGAGGTAGTGGTAAAATATGAACTTTTTGCCTTGGGTTTCGGTTGCAAAACATTAATATATACCATAAGGTATCACTATTTGGAAGATTCGTCCGAAACATTCCCCTTCCAAATAGAGAATCTAAATTGTTTCTTAAACCCACTTAGCAATTCGGTAACATGTTGGCAAATCACTAAATGGATTTATTACTTGAAAAAACATTTTCTTGTTGTAAACCTTGCAATTTACCAAATCGCAGGGTTTGCAACCAGAAAATGCATTTGTACATTTGACTTCTAAAATCCTACAACAATCCTAGTGCTAAACCTATCACCAGATACTTTACCACAGCTACGCCAGATTTTGTAGTCATTTCCACGGCTTACTTTACTGGAGGTGTCCAGAATATCCCATCTTAATTACTTCTGCTTCTTTCTTTTCATAAATTCTCCTTTTCTTCATCTCTCTGAGGCATGTGACTAGAAGCAAGCAGACACAATAGTAGGTCTAGTCAGCCTCTGTTCTCCAAGGTCCAGTGTCATCATTTGTAACCACCCCTAGGATGCCCCCTTCTGCATTCATTTTTCCAGAGCACTTACCTAGATGAGAGAGGACATGTGAGTCTATGTGCCCCAAGTTCTCCATTCACCCAAGTTTGCCCCACCCCTTCCAACTTATATACAGGATTGCCAGTAGAGAGGCCACCCTTCCTAGGAAGGACTCTCCTTCGATTGGCTGTGACTGCAGAGTATCTGCTCTTGCCTCTCATGATAAATGACATTCTTTGTTTCTGAAGCGCTTCCTCAGTCAGGCTCTGCCTGGTATAAACCTTTGAGCTCCCACATTTATGAACACTTTGGTGCCACAGTGTATACTATTGGGAGTGCCATCAAGGCCTGCTGTTCTCCCCATACCCTAACATGTCTACATTGTTTCTGGCAGTGATGCTACCACCAACTGTAAAAACCCTCGACCTAACTGGGATTCGTGGCAACATGCCCTCCCTCCCTGAATCAGGATTGGTGGTGCTTGCAAACACTGTGAATAGGCCTCGGATTACAGCTGTCTGCTCAGTTGCCATACAGCCTGCTGGTTGGGATCCACCCACCCCTTGACCATTTCTGCTTCACTACCTGCCTTGTGCCACTGCACTCCCACCCCCTGCAGTGCGAGGTAGGCCGTGATATGTGTTGTGGGTGTGTGTGTGTGTCTGTCCGTGGCCTGGTATGCTCAAGTGGGAAGCCACAAAGCTACCACTTTGTAGTTTGAAATCACAGTCGTGACATGTGCCAGAGTGTGTGGTTTGGAGACAGGTCCTTATCATATCCCTTCATTCAGAGAGCTGCATGTATGTCAAAACTCCAACACCTGAAAATTCAGCCATACAGTCTATTGTTAGATCACCCCAGAAACTAGCACCACAGGTTCCAAACATAGAACAGCTGTTACTCTCTGGTATGGCTGACTTGGCCCTGTTGCATCTAGAAATAGATGCCATATACATATGTTTACAGGAAGTGCTCTCCTCCCTCCATGTTTAGTGCATATCCACACTGATTCATGAGTGGTTTTGGGCCAGTTTCCAGGTTGGGTAGCACAAATGCAGTTGTTGAGTCGACCTGACTTGTCTGCAGCATAAAAAAGCCTCATGAATAGCTCTGTGTGATCAACCACAATGATCATAAAAAGAACAACCCAACTGAAAGATTTTCTCCTGGCAGTTGCCAAAAAATAGAGCTCCTTGAGAGTTGGATATTCCTAATTGTATACACTGTAAAGTGGGCGTACTAAGGTCAGAAAATTCTTCAGTTAAAGAAACAAGGATCTGATTACGATCTTGGTGGAATGGTTACTTTGTCACAAATGGGACGGATATCCCACCAGCTATATTACAAGTTCCAGAGGATATAAGGGAATTGCAATGTGGCAGTTGGGATTTATGTCACATTTGTGACAGAGTAACCCTGTCCTCCAAGATCGTAATCAGACCCCAAGTAACAAAGGAACCTGCTCTCCTGGAGGCTGTGTTGCTGTTAGTGATAGCTTTCAAAACTTTGTTGATGTCTTTCCTCTTTTGCCCACAGACACCTTTGGCAGCAGCCATTATGGGCCTAGCTATTTTCTCTGACAACGCTAAGGAGTGCTAAATCATCTCTGACCTGGGATGTCTGCTCTACAAATTTATTTTGCCAACAAATATTCTCAGAAACTAATTTTACATTTGAATGCATTATGCTCTCTGTTAGACATGACGGGCTTTGATGTGGCCTTCCTGCAAACATTTTGCCTTCCTGTTGAAAATGGCCTTTCTGCAGGGTCACCCCCTAACGTTTGCTTCCTCCTCCCCTTTTTGCTGAATACATTATGTTGGCTTTAGGACTCTGTGCACGTTACCAATACTAAAGTGCTTGTGCTCTCTCCCTAAAATATGGTTTGATTGGTGTATATATAACCAATTGGCTTATTTAATTTACTTTTAAGTTTCTACTAAAGTGCACTACATATGCCCAGGGCCTGTAAATTAAATGCGACTAGTTGGCATGCAGCACTGATTGTGCCTCCCTCTTAAGTAGTCCTGTAAACATGTCTCAGGCCTGCCACTACTGAGCCTTTATGTGCAGTTTACACTGCCATGTCAATTTGCTATTTAAAATCCCTTACCAAGTCTTAAACTCTCATTTTATTACATATGTCTCACCTAAGGTAGGACTAGGTAGCCCATAGGACAGGGTGCTGTGTAATTAAAAGGTAGGACATGTAATTTTATGTTTTACATGTCCAGGTAATGAAAAACTCCAAAATTCGTTTTTCATTACTGTGAGACCTACCCCTCTAATATGTTAACATTGGCGATTCCTAGCTACATCTAATAAGTTGTAACTCCCAATTGGAAGGAGGTAGATCTTTCATATTTAGTACCTTTAGAATTTTACCCATAAATCCTCTTTAATGGCAGTCGGATTTATCATTACAATTTAAAAAATGACACTTTTAGAAAGATGCCATATTCTACTCTCAGCCCTGTGTGCATGCAGATTGTCTCTGATTGCATGGCAGGGTTGGGTGACAGCAGGGCTTGTGTATTCCCTCTAAACAGCCACACACAAAGGGAGCTTAGATGTGAATTGGTGGGCCATACTGGGAGGACACTTACACCTGAATAGGCTGTGTCCTGTCCCCACACAAAGGGCTCCATATCCACCCCCATAGTGAGTCTGGAGCCAGGGCAGGAAAGGAGGACCTTTGTACGCTTCAAAGCCCTTCTTCAAAGTCTCCCCCCACTTCAAAGGCGCACAACTGGGTATAAGAACTGGACTTCTGACCCTACCAACTCAGTACACTTCTGGACCTGAGGATACCCTGCCTAGAAGAAGGATTGCTGTGCTCCTCCATGCCTGGGTGAGAAGGACTGGATCTGCCTTTCTTGTCCCCAGGGCCCACAGTGACTCCATGGGGTAGCTGCCTGGCCTCCTGATCTGAAGTCTCAGGGACATAAATGACTTCCATCCACCCTGCTCCTACACCTGGATCATTGGAAGTGGGCCTGAGATGTTTGCTTCATTTGAACCGACTCATCATCTGCTGCAAGAGCAGAATTCACTGTTGTTGCTTGAGCAGATCCACTGCATCACCTTTGGCACCAGCGCGTCGCTCTCGGAGTTGACACATCCTCTGCAGGAGCAGAGTCGAAGCTTCCCCATTGGAGCCAGCGCAGCGCCTTCGTGACCGACGCATTGGCGCTGTTGCGTGGAGAAAACCGACTTGTCGCTGTGTGTACCGCCATCGACGCATCATCTCGTCTGCATCCCACATCTCGTTTTCGACAGAACAGGGTACTTTCACAGTGAGCTAAGACTGGTCCCTGTAGCCGGCTCACGCTCCATCCCGGTCGGCCTGAACTGTACACTTTGTCCCGGTCCACCACAGCCAGATATCCCAAATAGGCGCAAATTGCTCCTGAACGCTATTTTACAGTTTATTATTTTAAATTAGTATCTCAAGGTCTACTTATTGGATTTTTGTCGTTTTGCCTATTCTTTTATTTATTAGATTCAAAGCTATTTTTCTAACCTGGTGTGGAATCTTTTTGTGTGGTATTTTCACTGTTTTACTGTTTTAAGTGTTGCATGAATACCTTTCTCATTGTCTCTTAAGTTAAGCCTGACTGCACTGTGCCAAGCTACCAATGGGAGAGCACAGGTTAATTTAGGTTGTGTTCGTGACTTACCCCGACTAGGATTGTGGTTCCTGTTTGGACAGGGTGCATACCTTTGTAAATCAGAAAGCCAATTTCAAACACTTCTTTACTTCTATTTGCTGAAATTAATTTTTAGGGCTGTAGGACTCTGTGCACTTTACCACTGCTAACTCATTAAGACATGCTAAAATTAACCTACACCTGATTTGGTATAAGTTCCTACTAAAGTGGTACAACATGAACCCAAGGCCGGGTCCACCCACTTAAGTAGCCCTTAAAACATGCCTCAGCCCTGTGTGCAGTTTTAAACTGCTAGTTTGACCTGGCAAGATAAACCATTTGCCAGGCTTAAATCTCCCCTTTTAATACATATAAGTCACGCCTAGGTCGGTCCTAAATATCCCATAGGGCAGGGTGCAGTGTATTTAAAAAGTTAGACATGTTATTTTAAGTTTAATACGTTCTAGTAGCGAAATGTCCTAAATTCTTTTTTCACTACTGTGAGCCTACCTCTGTCATAGGATAACATTGGGGTACCTTGTTACATTTAATAAGTGATAGTTGACTGGGAACAGGTAGAAAAGTCCTGTTTAGTCCAAAAGCATTATAATATAAAACCCTCTTTTAAGTCACAATTCTGAAAATGACACTTTTTAGAAAGTTGGCATTTTCTTGTCCTAACCATTCCGTGCTTGCAGTCTGGGTCGTAGGTCACATGACAGTGAGAATTTGGCAGTTGGCCTTTGTCCATTCCTCCCAGACAGTGAGACAAAGGAGGACTCGATTTTAGCAGGATGGGCAATCCTGCCACGATGGGAGATGTAAAGCTGTCTCCTGCCTCATTTACATTTCAAAGGAGCTGCCTCCAGTGCACTAACAAAAAAATTCACTTATATATTCCTGGACCTGCAGACATTACAGAAGAAGGACTGCCTTGTTCCCCAGAGGATTACCCTAATGCTTGAGGCTTGCCTTGTTCTCCAGAGTACTGTCATGCTGCTAGCAGAGGACTGCCCTGCTGCTTGAGGACTGCCTTGCTCTCTGAGAAGACAGACTGGGACTGCTCCCCTTATCGCAGGCTGCCTGAGTGACTCCAAGGGTTGGTTGGCTGACCTCCTGGTCTGAACTACACGGACTGAATGAGCTCTAGAGGCCTTGCTCCAACTGACCTGCTGCAACTGGCTCTGCTGGTACCTGCAGCTGGACCTGCCTGAGCCCTGCTGGCCTATGCTGAAGTGAGTTCCTGATCCCCAAGAGGTGCTTCCCCAGGTCCTGGACCCAGGGCTGGCATCAGCTGAGCTCCTCCTGTGAAATCCTGATGTTGTGAACTCGGTGTGCCGGACTTTGAGAAGGTAACTTTTTCAGCTGGACTAACTTGGCCCCTGTATGTGGCCCGCACTCCATCGCAGTCGGCCTGTACTTGTGTCTTGATCCCAGTCTAGTGCGACCAGATTCCCACAGTCAGTACTTTCTGCTTCTTGCTGCTATTTTTACTTAAACCTTAAAAATTTAATATTTCTTATTCTTGTGATTGGATTCTTGTCTCGTTTTATTTATTAGATTTTACTCTGTTTTTCTACATTGTGTGGGTGGGATGTCTCTTGTGTAGTGTTTTCACGTTATTACTGTTTGTGTGCTGCATAGATACCTATCCCATAATTACAGTGCCTCTAAGTTAAGCCTGACTGCTTTTGTGCCAAACTACCAGAGGTTTAAGCCCAGGTTAATTTAGTGACTTTTGTGGTTCACTCCGATAAGGATGGTGGTTGTTGTTCCCATCAGCCTCAACCAATAACCCAATTTCTTACACTAGGTAGCCAAAGCTCCCACCCCAAAAAAAGAAAAAACTTACTCATTGCCTTGTTTGTGACGGGTTTCTCAATCACATCACTGCCCCACCCTTGGAGACAGAAGACAACTTTTTAAAGTCCATAAATGTAAGTCAGTTTCAAATTTCACTACCTTCTTACTATGCAACAGCCAAGTTCAATAGTGCACAACATCAGCCCACAGCAATGAGCCATTCTTGGGCCTGATTGTCCAGCATATAACAGATATTGTGTTCCATGAAGAGAAGTATCTGATGCAAGCCTATTTGGACTCTGCTACTGGGCTGACTTTTTTGCTGTTGTTGGTTATTTCATATGTGACTAATCCATTTAGCAGAGAATTAGGGTAAATTATATGTTCCTATTTTGATAAAGTGTATTCTTTTAAGTATGGGCCCAATTTGAATAGAAATTTGTAAAATATTGCACCAATGTCCTACAGCTCTGTACTTTTTCACTTTTCGCCAGTCACAAAACAGGTGCAATGGTAAGCTTTAAAATCCACATCAAGATCAGGATTTCAGGCTTCCTATTTTTGTTAGGGCTGCTTACTGCCCCCGCCCCCCTCCCCCTCCCATACAGAATTGTTCATAGCATACAATTCCACACTCTGGGAAGGGCAGACAAATGTGGAAAGAATGTTTTCCTTTTTTTCTACAAATGAAAACATTTTCCCTGTACAGAAGGCTTTGCACCAACACCCACATCGAATCAGAGGGTGATACTTACCCCTTCTCATTGTGGGAGGGCAGTTACTCTTGGCCTTGGCAAGACTAACTTTCCGATCATTTCTAGGCTTGGAATGGGTGGATTTAATTTTACAGATGGGCCCCCAAATGTACGTTTGTGGCCGTTCACAAACTTACAAAAAAAATGTAATGGTTGTCGATTCACCAAAATGCCAGAGGGGGAGGAAGTGACATGTCACATGACCCTAACATCACAACAGTTGAGGATTTGCGTTGGATAGTATCTGTGACTGGGGGTGAGTGTCTGAAAAGTTTCAGCACTCTGTCCATCATCTCTTTGTGTTTGCTTTGATAGCCCTAATTTGGCTGGGTATACCCAGACATGGGTCCCTTGCTCACTTTGCCACTTGATTTAAGCTAGGCTGGCTGATGAGGGGTGTTACCCCGAAACCAGTCACAGGATGCTTGTTTCCGGTTCAGGGAAGACCTGGTTTGGCAGTTTGGGCTGGACTGTTCCCATGAGGCACAGGGTCAAGACTGATTTGCATATACCTGGGTCTAAACTGAGGTGGCAAAGTGAGCTAAAGAACGAGGATGGATTCAACCCAGAGCTGTGACTGGGGGTGAGTGTCTAAAAAGTTTCAGCGCTCCGTCCATCATCTCTTTGTGTTTGCATTGTACAACACACACATAAAGTTGGAAGGCCTTAAAGCATAGTGGTCTCCTTCCAGTTTAAAACGTATGCTTCAGAAAATGCATAGACTTTACACTCTGGCACAGAGGTATGTAAAAGTGTGCCAATGGTGGGGAGAGAATCTTATTAGATATGGTGTATTTATTTCTCTTGCCTTTTAGAGCAAGGCAGTGTTGCAACTTTGGTGTAGTGTTGCCTAGCGTCAAATATTAGTAAAGCTGGGCATCAATATCTCACACTCTCACTCACTATCTGTCACTTTTCTGTCACTCACTTTCACTCACACAAACATGCTTACACATACAGAAACATTTTCTCACACATATGCACGCTCTCTCTCACTTAAACACACTCTCATCCGCAAGCATGCATAAAAAACTCAATTTATTACCATTTTTACTTACTAAAGCTGCCACCATAGGTCCGGAATATGTGCTGCTCTAATATGAAGTTACCTTGAAAAAATGAAAGACAAGAGGCCTTTGGCAAAACAGGAACAGTGAATTTAATTAAAAGAAGCGGCCTTTAGAACAGGCAACAGAGCTGGTGTCTGAAGACTGTCTCAAAGCACATTGGTTTCGGCCATCTTTTTATACTATTCATGAAGCGTCATAAAACAATTGGCACATTCTTTTGGAGACAGAAATGTGGGACTAGTCACGTGGCCATAAATCTGGTCATTTGATAAGAAACGCAGGCAGGTCTCGACCTTGCGTGGACGCAATGTGGGACCAGTAGGTACGTGTCCAGATGTCCAGCATTGGGAGGACGTGATTACTGCATGTAGTGTGCATGCTGTGTTCTGATTGGCTGAGTGTTCCTAACTTAGTGTGGCATCTGACGTTTTGGTGTTTTGAGAACGTGTGCCCCTCCAGCCAAACGTGTTTTATTGGGGCCAATCTCCTAAAACCATTGTGGTGTTTATGCCTATCTGTGGGATCAATCTGGCTTTTCCTGTTCGCTTGTTTATCTAAGGGTTACGTGTCACCCCACCTATGATCTTTCAATCACTTGTTTCAGGCCTAGGTCACGGTCCTGCCTGCGGACGTACTTCTGCCTCTGGGTTGATGTGGAAGTCATATCGTGTGGATTCAAAAACAGCAATCTGAGTTTGTTGTTATACGTACATATATCATGGCATATATTGACATTGTATGCATCAGTATTAACATTTGCTTCAGTTTTTTATTACACTAATAGTGAATAATAGATCTTACTCACTACTAATATAACGAAAAACGGCCAGACGATAAGAAGTGAGGAGCCCCTCTGTTCTTGGCATTGTTTTGCCACCTCTGAGACCAAGTGTGTCGAAGGCAGTTCCCGGGGTCGCAAGGGGCAACACGGGTTGCAGTTGCGATACCTAAATTACGCTGGTGAAAACTATGTCTTGTACGATAAACTTTTCACCACTTGTGTGGGAATTACTACTACAGATTTTTCTTCACTCATGGACACCTTCCAGGAATCCTTTTGTGAATTCCCTGGAAAGCATAAACGGATGTATTTCAGGCCATAAACATATGTTTACTGGCGAATATACCTTTGTGAATTGTGATATATTAATAAACATTACAATAAATTTTTTTTTTAAGTGATGAGTGATTAAAAAAAACATAATAAACAAGTTGATAGTTATAATTACCCTTCGAGCTGCAGAAGGGAAAACGTTACATAACAGAACATTATTTAAAATAATGAATAGTGAATGTCAAAATATTACTTATAAATATGGCACCCAAACTCAAAATGTAAAAACGTCAGTGACGAGGAAAAAAATGTTTATTGGGAACCAGTTTAATCGCAGGGCTGTGTATATAGAAACAACAGCGTGCAGCTGTAAGCGCCATGTGTTTTTTTAGACTATGACACGAGACACGAAGAACGCTTACCGTGCTAATGAGCAATTAGGGCATTCTTCCTCGTCAATTAAGCAGAAGAGTAATGAGTCAAGCTGGTCTTATCCCTCTCGGAGAAGACATGTTCCTTAAAAGCATGTAATTCTGTGTTGTTTACAATTACGTGCATGGCGAGACACGGCTACTTCACCTAAAAAAAATATTTAAAATGCGATGTGAAGTGTAGGCATGCATTTAGAACGTGGCATGTACCACTTAATCTCAAAGCAGAGGGTGTGTAGTGTCGCCCCTCTCTCCCATCTGATGGGTCCCTTTCGACTCGCAGCGCCCGTGGCAGCCATTGCTGTTTTGTGCGCTGGCGGGGGGTGGTGTTGCTGCAGTGCACGTTGATGCTGCGTGCGTGGCCGTTCCTCGAACATTCTCACGTTGTCCGTGACATGCGGAGCAGTTCGTGTGCACCCGCAATTGTGTTTGCTCATGTTGTTAGAAATGACATTGTAGCAAAGACCCCCCTCACCACCACCGCTGCCCAAATCAGTTTATTTGTGGCTCGTCCGTGGCTAAGTTTCTTCTGTAATTATGAATTGAACGCCGATGAACAACACGCGTTGTCACTGTATTGTATAGTAGATGCATTTTGTATAGTGTTTCATATCCCTGGTGAGGTTATTTGGCGCTTTTTGGTGGACCAGTAAGTAGTCTTTTCGTTGACGTTTCTATTGAAAAAGTACTACCTAAAATGAGGCTCCGTACATATAGAACGGCAGAAAGTAGCGAAAAAGACCACAGTGCCGTGTTAAGGGTGCCATCGACCCTATTCTAAATAGGGACATTTCCCCCTATAGTCAGTTAGATAATAGAAGACAGCAAGGTGCACTTGACCCCTCACACCCTGGAACCGGTGCTGCTGCATTTTCTTCACTGATAGGTGGCCTTCTATGGGGGTGTTAGGGGGAAGGTGAGAGAGATTACATGAATGGATTTTCTTTTCACAGTAACAAGAACACATTTTTACATTACACTTATCTGCAATTCGAGGCATGGGGAGAAAACGGAGATTTGCTAATTCAAAATAACTATTGTTCATTGGTTGCAGAAGTGAGTATTACAAACATTTTCGCAGAGTACAGAGATAAATTACTCATATGTGCAAGTGGAATTCAAAAACATCAACAAAAAACTCTAGAATGGTTTAGAAATTTTCTGGACCACTAGGCAGTTTGTCAAAGACAGGACGTTGTGTCATCTATTATGTTTATCAATACCTTCTCTACGAATTAGGACATTTTTGGGGCTGAACTGGAAAGAAATACAACTAGGTAGGGACTATCAAAATATAACTGCTCGGTTTATTTTTATGGCCAATTATATTAATAGGAAGGCCAATCATTGACTCCAGTTTCACTTTCAGCCTCGGTGTACTGTGTAATTTATTTGCCTTGTTGGGAATGATAGCTAGTAAACTATTCTGTGGAGGCAAAAAGGGCACTCGTTAGGCTTAAAGATGGACAGCTTACAGATGAACTGTTTATGCCCCTCAGTTTGAATGACCTACAACAGGAGTGTTCACTGTTGGTCTAGGAGGGACTATGAAATCTAGATTTTTAATATAAGCAAACATTATTTACATTAGTCCAATTTACTGCGTATAAATGTGTTCCATGTAGGTCTCCTGGAAATTTGGCGTGAATAAGGACTGTCGTGGGCCAGTAATCACCGTATTTTAATCATTCAGTGTGATTTGATGGAACACTAGCAACACGTACAAGCAGTTTTGCAACAGATGTATTAATACAATTCAAATAGTAAGTTATAAAAGTGTGAATTCAGACAGATCATCACAGTTTGAGGTGTTTAATATGAAATGTTGCAATTAACGTCAAAAAAGGAGGAGTTTTTTTGCCCTATAATTTCATAGCAACATTTCGACCAGGAAGTCGAAATGTGAAAGCAGCTCTTTAGAGCACTTGGGGTCATCTCAACTTTCCAACACACAGTGTCACCCAAGTCCCGTTTCATTGGCGACTGCGAGAACCCAAAGAGTGTTTAAGGAGAGGACATAAACCCATAATTGGTAATTGTGAATTACCCCACCCGATTCCTGGAAGATTTTCCATTTAGAGGAGTCACAGCTGCTCACCCATGTGGTGTCCTCATTAATTTTTTCGCTCAAGGAGGTAAAAGGCTGAAATAATATTGCTTAGAGGACCAATTTCTCAGCACAACTCATGGAATAGATCTTCAAAACCCTCCACCAAATGAAATTCAAGACCTCTGTATATCACCCAGAACCCGGTGGTCTGTTTGAAAGCTACTATCATACACCCAGACACATGCTGTGGAGAACCATTGAGTCGTAGGCTACCGACTGAGATGATGTACTATGTCTTCTTCTCTTCACCCTGTACAGCTCCCACAAAGCATCTGCCAGGGTTAGCCCTTTTGAATATTTTTTAAATCAACTGCCTGAAGAGCAAATATTGCCCAAGAGGAATAGGAGGAAAAAGAGGATGCCACAATGTCCCTGGTGGATCATGTCCTTCCACTATAACATCAGGTAATGCTATGGATTTATACAATACCCCAATAAAGCAGAAAAAAGAACACAATCAAGGAATAAGACCAAGACGCCTCTTAACAAGGGATAAACTGTTGGTGACGTTACCCACAACAGAACATTAACTTATTGCTCAGCACCACAGGCCTTAAACAGTCCTGGAAGCCACTCGAAAAGTTAGCTAAGGATTGCCTAGGTAAATTGCAAGCCCAGCACTCCGTTATACCACATAAATCTTCTCAGGACATTGGAAGAACTGGAGTCTGAAGGTTTAGTGATAATCTCTTTGTCCCTTTTGTACAGACAATATATTTCCGACATACCTGTTAATGGTAGAATCCGTTAAACAAGCCTTAAGAATAGAACTAAAAACTAAAGACTGATATCAGGGGGGTGTAGCTTCACCATTCTGCCTCAGAGATACCGTCGCAGAGAACATTATAATAACACAAAGGAGGAAACAAGAGTCAAGATTGAATCCTGTTGAATACCTGAAGTCCAAAACAAAGTAGTTCATGATGAATTGACTCCCTGCTATCACTGGGTATTATAAAGCCATCCTATAGCAACTTGCCTCCCCTGTGAGTTCTGGTTCCAAAATCAGATTGCTCTATCAGGTGTTATATCGATTTTAGTAACGTGAACCATCTTTCAGATTTCCATATTTTTTTTTTTTAGAGTTTTATATAGTGCGAACTAGACCAGAGAAATCGGGTATCAGAGCACTTTACGTGAGCACCAGTTTCGTTACAGAAGGACACATTCATTTTTGTTAGGCACGGGGAGATTAAGTGATTTGCCTAGGATCACAGGATGTTTTAGCGTCGTTGATGAGACTCAAACCCGGTTCCTCAGCTTCGAGGTCGACCGCTCTAGCCGTAAGGCTACATCCTCTCCCCAAATGCCTTACTAATGCTCTCAGTGAATGACTCAATAGAACAAATAGGAAAAGCCAACTGTATCAGTACTCCTTGCTTAAAGGTATCACATGAATCGTGCAGATAACTGCAACACAGCCTACAACACAGAGGGGGTTGTTTCGGTTTAGATATTACCTTTTGGGTTTTAAGAACCTCCTGCCACCCTCCAAAGGCTGATGGCTCACCGAACGCTACACAATGTAATTTGATGACATCATTTATATTAAAACTTGTTTGGCACATCTTCCTAATTTCCATGCAGTCTTTTTGGCTTTACTGCCAATTCGGCATAATGAAGCTCAGCAGCAAGTCAAGTGAGACATTTAAGGTATACTCTTGGTGGTGGATTCCTGAAGCCTCAGAGAGAAAAAGTTTTAACCCTACAACTTAAAAAATAAATCAGAGCTTTCCTTGGGTCTATTTACTATTTATTACAGGGTGGTTCATCCTCCATTGTTCCCCTCATGTATCTCTCCCTTGTTGCTCTACTGCAGAAATCAGTAACCAGTAGGAGTTGCTAAGGTCGCCAAGGTGATATGACCTTAAACGTAATTTGGATTCAGATCATGTACTGTGAAGTCCTGATTTTCACGCTCCTTTGATCTTAGAAACTGATACTTATTGGTTTGGTCTTGGAGGTGTTGTTTCACATGATTGTGAGGACCCACTGCACCCCATTTTAACCATCAGTCTTAACCTGCAGTTCCATAATACGGCTGATATCACAATTGAGAAAGGAGTTCTTTGCTTTTAAATGGGCTGTGGAGTTCTTGACAGATGTCCAGGACAGGTCCATTACTGTCTGTATTGACCATGCTCCTTTTCTGGACAACGTGCAATTAGGATTCAAGCCCCATGGTATTGCTGAAGTTTTTGCCACTCAGGCCCTTGTCATTTTATGTCCTCCACAGGGCTGCATTGCCCCAGGACAACATGGATTTCTTTTCTCTGTTTCCTGGTTCCTTGTTAGTTAAGCATCAGGCCAGGAAAGCGGTTGTGTGGTGGGGTGCCCTCCGAGCACCTATTTCCGGTTCCGACATCTCCCCATATTCTTTACATTTGTTTTTGGGGTCATTCCATTGTTATCCTGCACAGTGATTACCTGGGTTATGGTAGTTCCCTAACCAGCAGTTTGTAGCTCCAGTACCAATGCTCAAGAGTTTTGTTCCAACATGCAATTTATCTTTCTCTGGGATGCTGTGGCCAGGGCCAGCTCCCACAGTTGGAGTGCTGGGGCTTACGTGACAGAAGATGGACCAGACTTTTCTTCATCAACAATACAAATGCTAAGTGGTGACAAAGAAAAAGTCAGAACACACTTACCTGTAGTTGTTCCCATAGGATGTGGCAAGGCCCTTTGACAAAATTGGATTAGAAAAGAAGGGAGGGAACATTCTTTTAAAGGAGAGTGTCTTTGAAGGCACTTCCTGTTCTTTTTCTATTGAGAAAGCTTGGGGGTGTTGCATAATCTACAACTGTGGTGTAACTCTACAAGGTGTGCTTTCCCACCCACACAGGTCTACTTGGTTTAATGCACCATCGATGAATGTGAATGACAGCCCCGCAAAACACCATTCAATGTGTAATTGACATAGAAGGAGTGCTTGAGTTGTAAAAACATAAGTGCCGAAGCGCTCATCAGGAGGCCACTGCAGCTTGCACCACACATTGCCCCCATACAGCACTGCTAATGATAGTACCAAAACAAACACTAACCATAACACTCCTACAGGTGTCACATGTCAGACTATTCCAAGCCCCCAAAGCTATAAGAATGGCTTGGGTGGCAGGTAATACTCATTTTCAATATATATTGAATTAATAAACATCTGTTTTTGTGCTAAATCAGACAGACAGCGCCACCATGTGGGAGACTGTCACAAGCAGTGGTGTTGACAATTATGTGCTCGTGCCGAGCACACGGTAACCACCGGTTCAAATTAAGCACTGCATAGAAGTATTGCTTTTGAATTACTGACAATGCCATAAAGGGATCAGGGACACCATAGAAACAGATACAACCCTTATTGAGTAATTCACAGTATCACACACAGTACTAAGAAGAATAACTACTTTAACGTAAAAAGTGTTTATTACTGGAGGGACAATCTGTTTCTCAGTACATATAAAACAACTATGCAGAATATTATAAAAACAGCAATAGGGCACATTATAAATAACAAGAATAAAATAAAAATGTCTAGCATTTTAAAAATATCATATAAAATGTCACCTAGAACCTAACATCCTAATATCTACTTCAATGTTCTATACTATGAGAGCATGGAAGGCAGAGCAACTTGCAGTCTAAAGTTTCTTAGGGGGAAAAGATACTGCATACCTTGTTTGCTACAAAGGCTGTCTATCAGCGGACGCGCGAATACAGTGTTCCTCACGAAGGCCAAACACACACTATGGTAACAGTCAGTCACTCTTCCTGCGGGAGTCAGTGGTATCAGCTTCAGGCAATATGTATCATCCTTGAAGCATGCTATCAGTAGGAGAGATCGTCTCTGGCAGAGTCTCCAGAGATAATGTGGGTAAAGGACCTCTCCTGACAAGTGGTCAAATAATCATTCTTATATCCTAATATTTATCAGAAGTCGGAATTTCTGATATAAGTTTAAGAACGTGTGACATAAGAATTTCTGACATATGTTTAAGAACGTATGACATTGATTATGTGCATCAAGGTATGCGTCCTAGACTTTTCCTTATGAGCATATAATGTAAAAGCATAAAGACGAATTGATGGACAGAATGCAGAACAATGTCATGCATTCACCCCAGTACAGAGATCTGGGCATAAATCCATCGTTTTATTGCTCCCCATGCCATTCTAGTTTGAACGCAGCCATATGCAAATCAGTCTTGACCCTGTGCCCAATGGGAACAGTCCAACCCGAACTGCCAATCCAGGTCCTCCTTGGACTGGAAACAAGCATCCTAGGACCAGATTCTGGGTTTCACCCCTCATCAGCCAGGATAGCTTAAATCCAGTTGAATGGCGAGCAGGGGACCCACATCTGGGCATACCCGTCCACTCGGGGTGACAAATGCAAAAAGAAGAATTGATGGACAGAATGCAGAACAATGTCATACATTCACCCCAGTACAGAGATCAGGGTCTAAATCCATTGTTTTTTTGCTCACCATGCCATTCCAGTTTGGACCCAGCCATATGCAAATCAGTCTTGACCCTGCATCTAGTGGGAACAGTCCATCTTGAACTGCCAGGCCAGGTCCTCCCTGGACTGGAAACAAGCATCCTAGGACCGGTTTCGGGTTTTCACCTCTCATCAGCCAGGATAGCTTGAATCCAATATAATGTAAAAGGACATCAATTTAGACCACACTATTTTGGCTAAAAGTTGTTATGTATTTTTAATTATCCTTGACATGGTGAAAAGTAGACTTTTGACCCAGACAAATGTCGCATTGATGGTAGTATCAGTGTCATTGGTCGAATGACTTGACGCTTTCTTAGAGAGTTCTTAGAGAGATAAGGTCAGGCGACATCTGCGTTGAATGGCAGACAAGAGTATGCTTGTGCTTCGGAAAAGATAGTGACTCCCATTGTATGAGAGAGGGAAGATGACGACCTCGCATAGTCAAGATGGAGTCGAAGCCTACTTAAGCCGTAGTCGGATCTTAGAGACTTTATGTCAGTGGCACCTAAAAGCACAGAGGGAGAGAGTTAAGTCAGAATCTCACCATCAAGGAACAATACAGAAGTAGTAAATGTAGGGAACAGAAAGAGCCTCGAATCCTGCAGGGTGTTTCTACCACTGCCTTCTCCTTTCTCCATTCAAATACTATTGACCAGGCTAGAGATTTGCTGATTGAAACCAAGAGTGGGATTCAATGGAAGGGTGAATTGGAGTAAAGAACCTGGATTCCAAAGGGTTCTTCCATCTGCTGCTTTCTTTTTTCATCTGTTGCTTTCTCTTCTCTCCAGGTCACCACCACGGCCAATATCTGGAGACTGAGTAGGACTGCTGGGACTTGAATGGGGATAAACATATTTATTTATTTATTTAGTGCTTTCTATAGCGCGAATTGGGTGTCAAAGCGCTTTACATTTCCAACCACTTCGATATCAGCAGATATCCAATTTTTCACGTCAATAACATGTCTATGTGTTCCGCTAACATTGGCAAATATTTATCCATAAACAATAATATAATGAGGAATAATAAAAATCATTATATTACATTCAAGATTGTCTTGTCGTACTTCAATTTCGGAGTAGATGCTAGCCCTTCAAGCTCAGATAAGGACTGTATCTTGAATCGGGAGGTGAACAGTTTCTATGATCTGTGCCTAGCAGGGTAGCATTCCTGCTCCCAATAGTTAAATTGATCATCTGCGTTAGGATCGCCGTGCTGCCAGCAGGGCAGTTTGTAGGTTTTTTGCAGCCCTAGGCGAGGATTGAAAAATGCCGCCCCCTCCCTTTTTCTTCTAATTTGCTCAATTTTTTCGCTGTTTGATTTCAAATTACGTTTTTTTCCCCCTTTTGCCGCCCTAGGCGGACGCCTAGTCTTGCCTAGTGGTAAAAACGGCCCTGGCAGCCAGCCCCTTCCCATAACGACTTAGACATCCCTGTTGATCGTTATGGGAGAAATTTACCCATCAGAAAGGCCTTAGTCACTTTTTTGAATCAAGGAGTATAGGGGAGTCTTCTTATATCCGGTGGGAGCGAATTCCAAATCTTTGATGCTTCTCCCGTGAATGCTCTATCGTAAGTTGTTTTCTTATCGCAGAATGCTGGTTTCAGTAGAAAATCCTTTGATCCTCTTGAGGGTCTAGTGCCGCTGGATAGCTTAATTTTCTGAGCTAAGTAATGTGGAGTTTTGTGGTGTATTGCCTTGTGAGTGATACGAGCAGTTTTTAGCTCTATTTTTGCTTCGTATGGTAGCCAGTTTAGCGCTTTCAGATGAGGAGTGATGTGGTCGTATTTTCTTGTTCCTGTTATAAGTCTAGTTGCTGCATTGAGGCAAGCTTTTAGGGGTGCTGTTGAGATCTTAGGGAGTCCTGATAGAGTTGCTCATCCATATTCAATTCTTGATATGACCAGTGCTTGGACTGCCAATTTCAGATCACCAGGATCGATGAGTGGCTTCAGTTTCCTGAGGTAAATCAGATGAAAACAAGAGTGTTTTGCCATTGTGTTGATGTGTGCTCTCATGTTTAGATCTTTGTCCAGTGTGATACCCAGGGATTTGGTTGAGTCAACTATAGTCGGGGTACCGTTTAGTGCTGTGATCATCTTGGTCCACTCTTTGATCTTGGTTGAACTTTTAGGAGGGAGATCAGAAGGAATTCGTTTTTTGTGCGTTGAGCTTAGGCTGATTGTCGGCTAGCCCTTCAACGGTTTTCTGGAGTGCACGGTTCATAGACTTGATCTCTTCCGGAGATGATATCTTCACATACAGCTAGGTGTCGTCAGCATACATGTGAAACGAAGTGTTAGCCTTATGTAGTACCTCAGTTAGTGGTTCGATGCATAGGTTAAATAGTGAAGGGGATAGAGTGGATCCTTGTAGGACCCCAATTTGAATTGGGGATGGTGGGGATAGTTTGTTGTCTACCAGGAATCTTTGCGATCTGTTCTCTAGAAAGGAGTGGAACCATTTTAATACAGTTCCCGATAAGCCCATCCTATTTTTCAGGTGCTCTAATAATTTGGGATGGTTTACTGTGTCAAATGCAGATGATAGGTCAGGAAGGATCAGGAAACAGGTCTCCTTACGGTCGACTGCTAGCAAAGCATCATCTACTATGTGCAGTATTGCTGTTTCCGCCCTGTGGTTGGGTCTGAACCCTGATTGGCAGTCATTAAGTAGTTCAAATTCAGTAATGTGTTGACTTAACTGATTGTTCGCACATTTTTCTAGTACTTTTGCTAGTACGGGAATGGTTGTTACCGGACAAATGTTGTTAGGGTCCGATGGGTTCTCCAAAGGTTTCTTTAGGAGAGGGACTACCTGTCCTGTTTTTAGGCAGTCCGGCATTGATCCTTGGGTAAGCGATTAATTAATTATTTTAGTCCACTATGGGATGACCATGTGGTTGCAGGAGGGCCAGCATTTAAATGGCAGCGGGTCATTGTAATGAATATTTGGTTTCAGAGATAGTAATATTTTGGTAATGTCATGTTGATCATATAGTTTGAAGGTTGACCACAGGGCATTATTTTTGGGTATTACTTGTGTCGGTAGGGCATGGTTCCTCCCTTGTTCACTCCTTAGGATTGAGGCTTTTTCAGCGTTATTCTGAGTTCTCTCTCAAATGAGCTGGCTTTGTCAGTAAAGAATGTTGAGAAATCTTCACAGTTCAGGTCTGATTTAGATGTTAATAGGGAAGATTTGGCTAATTTGTTCGATTGCTCTTATAGTAGATCAAAGAGTTTCCTCGGTCTGTTCTTTGCGTTTTCAAGTTCATTTCAAAAAAATTATTTTTTTGATTTAAGTACGCTTTTATTGTAGGTTTTTCTGGTCATTCTTAGTTGTTTTAAGTGGGGGGATGATGGAGTTTGTCTCCATTTTCGTTCTGTTATTCTGAGTTTACGTCTTTCTACATTAAGTGATCCGTTGAACCAGGGATTTTTGTCTTTGATCTGTATTCTTTTAAGTTTTAGCGGGCAATGTTGTCAATTATTTTAGATATCGTCTGATTGTAGTGATCTGTAAGCTCGTTGACGTCCGTTATTTCATAAGGGGGTTGGAGATCTTTCTCATCTTGTATTGTTAGAATTCCCGAGTTCAGATCTCTAGTGTCTCTCACCCAACGTTTGGGTTTGATTGGTTGCGATATTGTTTTCTTTTTTTTGGCTGATATTTGGAAGGTGATGTAGTGGTGATCAGACCAGTCACAAGGAACAATTGAGATTGCTTGGATCGAATTTTCTTTCGAGATGATCCAGTCTAGAGTAGCTCCTTTAGAGTGGGTTGGTAGGGCACATGCTTGTACTAGTGAGTGGTCGGCTAGGAATTCTTTCAGAGAGTTGACCTGATTATCTTGGATGTCGTTCCAGTGAAGATTGAAGTCTCCTACAAAAATATAATTGGAGTGAGGTTCTGGGTTAGTTGTTATAATTTCCATTAGATGGTCTATGAAAGTTGGATTTTTGCCGGGGAGTGATAGAATGTGTGTAGTTTGAACACTTGGTTGTCTGTGAATCGTGCCGTGAGCCTTAGGGAATTCACATACGTCTATAGGGTCTGTGAGAAGTTTAGAGATGGTGATGTTTGATCTGTGTATATAGGCCACCCCCCCTCCCGTTTTTTTAGTCTATCTAGTCGTATAATGTTATAACACGTAGGTACCAGCAGGTCTAGGCATGGGGAGAATGATTCAGATAGCCACGTTTCAGTTAGGATCACCACGTCAGTAGTTATGAGATCTTTTTTGTAGGGTTTTCTAGGTCCGGGTTGGAGTTGGGCCTCTCTGGGCTTAGCGATATTTCTTTCAGGTTATTTGCGTTTGGTTTTCTGTGATTTGGATGAGTTATTCTGTTGGAATTAATTGGTACCACCTGAATCTTCTGGTCACTTATTTTATCGGGGAGGTTGGGAGTCGTGTCATAGCAGAGTAGTAGCTTTTGGGTTTCAGTGTCCGACAGATTTCTAAGGAAGATACTTGGCTGGTACATTCTATTGGATAGAGGCAGCGGGGTTGTGTTGAGCTTATTGTGGAGATTGTGTGCCAATTTTTGACTCTGCATAATTTTGGAGAGATAGCTTTCTGAGAGCTATAGAGTATTCTTCATGTTCTTTATAGCGTTGCTCATGTCTGTAGCTATCCTTTCTGTCAAGGCCATGAGCATTTCTAGTTCCTTCCCTGATGGAGGTGAGAGTTGGTGTTGTTCTTGCAATGGTACTGCCGACATGTGGAACGTTAAGTTGGAGGTTCATCCTCCGGCTGTTTGTATATATCTTTTGTTCCCTCAGTAGTAATTTTTTTGCTCTGTGTGGCAGGTCCTGAGTTGATATCAGTCATGTGATTTGTCATCTCCGGGTATTGATTGTTGGGTGCTGTCTCCGATACCTCCGTGCTTTGTAAGGTTGTGGAGGACTTATCACCAGATGTGCGTAGCTTGGGCTGGTTGATATCTTTTATTTGGAGTGCTTCTCTATTCTCTATTGATTGAGAGACTGTTTTAATTAGTTTGAGAGGTAATTCCTAAATATTTGAGTTTATGGTGTAATACCCCCTTGTATATGCCTATCAGTAAAGATGTATACCTATCACACAACCAGTATTATGACAAGTCACCCATTCACAGTGGGTTATTCCACATTTTCAGAGAATTAACCAGCTGTCCGAGGTAATTTGAGTAGCTTAGTTTTTTTTAATGGTTTCTGAGACTTTTCGTTTTGTTAATTCTGGTGTAAGAGCAGAACTACAAGGCCAGGTTGCAAGGGCATTACAGGTCAGGTAGTACTACTCATACTTCATAGTTCACAGCCCTCTTTCGCAATTAAAGCCTAGATGCGGTATTGCTCAATTTTTAGCAATTTTGTAGGAGCAGCCGCAGATTTGATATGGCCCAACCATCAAAATATGCTGAAGAATGGGTAGCCATGCCTTTGGCCTACTCCATTCTATCAGCCTTTCCAGAGAGTGCCATTTGATGAAGACCCATAGGGAAAGGCAGCTTGAGCCAGTGCAGGTGGGTGGCCAACCAAGTGCCTGCCAGTGGGATGTGCTCCTCACCAGCCACGGTCCGTGCAGGTAACATTGGTGAGATGGTGGGACCTTGTAAGGGGGGATTCCAAGGGACGATGCAGAGGGAAATTGAAATAAATAATTAATTTTCCTTTGGCATCATTTGTCTGAATCTCCCCTTACACCGCCCCACCGCTGTTACCTGCACGGACCGCGGCTGCTCCTCACATTGGGCAATCAACTAATAAGAGAAGGCAGCGGTCCCAGCCCTCCTGGGACTGCCAAGGCTTCCCTCCCCGAGAGCTGTAGTAGGTGAATGTAATGATTTTTTTAATGCTTGGTGCGTGCATGTGTGTGTGTGTATAAATATTTGGGAGCGAGTGTCGTGAATAGCTGTATGTACGAGTGTGTGAATACATCATTGAGTGTGTGTGTTTGAATGCATGGGTGTGAGGATGTATGTGTGCATGTGTGGCCTGCCTGCCCACCTCCTCCCTGCTAAAATTACCGCCCTCCACTGTTGCAGTGCCAGGCAGGACCTGCGACAATCCTCTCCAACCTATAGCCAAAGTGGTGTGTGTGCTTGGCCAAGCTGAAGGCTGTGCACAGAGCAAAATGGATACATGGTAGTTGAATGGAGCACGTCATACAAAACACATGAGATCACTGAAATAGAATTAAAGTTAGATGTGAATTACAGCTCTGGGACCACCAAAACTGAAAAAAGCTATACAATTTGCTTGTTATGGAATGCAACATACCAGGGACTGGTCTAGCATTTATGGGCCTCGGGCAGAGATGGAGCGTGTGAGGCTCCTCCAATCTGCATACGTGACACATTCAAGACTCTAAAGCTGCTCTGTGTAGCCCCCTCCAGTGCTCCCACTCTTCCTCTCAGCCACCTACAGGCACCTCTTTTATACCTCATATAGGGCTAAAGATGTGAGAATTACTTGCAGGCAGATGGTTAAAACTGTGGGGGTGCTAAAGTGCTGGACAATGGGCGTCGCACTGCCTTTGAATGAGCAGCCGAGCAGGTGTCCTAATTGCTGGACAAACCTGCAAACTGTGTCTTCTTGCAAATGGGACACAAGAGGAGGGGTTCCCCTCCCCTAGGTCTTGCCACACTATTGCTGTGAGACCCAGGGGAGGGAACCTCCTCCCGAGGGCCCAATTGCAAAGAGACACATTTCTTTCAATTAGATCGGCAGGGGGCATAAGGGGGCCAGTGTGCTGCCGCGACCTGGCTCTGTGGCATTGGTGCGGGCCCCATGCTGGGGGGCTGAGTGCGAGCCCCTGAAAAGCTACCCGCACAGCCCATGCCTAGCCCTTGCCTTGCAGCATACAGTGCACACCTTAACTCATACCCCAACATGTTCATCACTTCTTAGCCAATAGCATGTAAAAAACTTAACTGTATACAGAGAGCAAAAAACATGACGGGTGCACGAGCTATGGTCAGGGCCACTTAAATTATGTGATTGTGCAGGCGATGCCATTTTTACATTGTAGATTTGCCGCATTTGCCATATAATCCATCATCTGCCGCATAATCTACTGATTTTAACAAAAACGATTTTTGCTTCTAGCTCAAACGGTTCAAAAGTTACAAAAAACGCAGTGACACATGTTCTTGTGCATTGGAAGGCTCTTTGCAAAGGTTGACGGGTCACCTTATGTAGTTTATTGCTATATTTGGGTGTTAAACTGGTGCTAATGAGGTGCAACTAATGCCAGACATGGTTAACAAGTTTAAAAATGACAAAATAATCAAGTACTACCATCACAAAATGTGCCGCATAATTTGCCTTTTCTTGCTGCATAATTTTCTCAACTCTGCTGTATAATTTGGTCTTCTACTGCTGCATAATTCCAGTGACACTGGCTATGGTGTTGTGTGTTCCACACCATAACTTGTGAATTTCAGGACTATTTTAGGTCTCGCTGAGCCAGCACATGCGCTGCTCTGCGAGAAATTTTGTAAACGGGCTTTTGAAAGTGCTACCAGAGGCTTTTCCTGGCCTCAAGCTTGCGTTCACGTGCGCGTGCACGCTCGCAGCCGCCATATGGGTTTCTGTCAAGGCTCATTAAGCCTTGCGTGCCTCTCTCCGTGCTTCAATTCCCTCCCCCTCCCCCACCAAATATCGCGTCACTCTGCTTTCATGGCCGCACAGCCGCCTGACTTTTACGGCCGCGCGGCCAATGCTTGTTATTTTTTTTGTTTATATCCAAATATACACATTTCATGCAAATCTCACATTTTTGGCAAAAAAAGCAGTTGGAATCCGTATTCATGTGTGCGTCCAAGAACACACATTCTTGGATTCCCAGCACACCAGTTCAAAGGCGAACTCACAGAACCAATTATAGAAACGGTGGCTGCCGGGATGCATTTTATACCCTTTGGCATATCTTCCTTTAAAAAGCACAGAAGTTGTCGGCGAACTGAGAGTGCGTATTATCTATCGCTCTGTAGTTTCACTGCAGCTATTCATTTGGTGATCAATTTCGCCGCCTAGTACTACGAACCGTAGAGCTATGTTGTTTAAGCGGTCTGTGGTAATAGTCTTTCTGATAGAAGTGGTGCGCGCGCGCCCCCTGCTGTTCTTTCAGTCCATTGATGATGAGTCCATTCTGTAGGGGAACTCCGTGGAAGTTAATTCTCCCAGCAGACGCCCTTTGTGGTCATGGGTTTCTAAAACAGTCTAAATCGAGCATGCTATGGACGCATCTGAAAAGCCTTCCTGACCTGAGGACTCGTAAGAGAAAATAATTAAAACAGATTACGCTTTTCACACTGTGAAATATTATGTGGCGTATAACCAAATAGACAGTTAACATTTCATCATGTAACTTAGTAACCTTATTTTAGTGTCACACGGCAAATCACTGCATTTACAATTTGAAACCAAATGAAACAAGCATTGAAAAGATTGTTTTATTGCGTGTGCCGATTTACACGTAAAATCTGTAGCACAATGAGCATTTCAACAACAGGTAGTCGGTTTGTTGTTTTTGAGCATTGTAGAGGCTATACAGTGAGATGAACGGATTAAACGCCTTACAAAGATGAACACAACATTGAAAGTAATACAATTTGTACAGTATGGCACTGTGGTAATGCAGCAAATAATTAAACGTCTTTTACTACTAAAATTAGCAGGAGATTAATACAAAGCGTCTGCGCAGTGTGGTCTCTCTCCCTCTCTCACCTCACACGCAGTCATTCCTCCATCACCTCGCACCCTCACAGTCCCTCCCCTCTGTCACCACGCACCCTCACAGTCCCTCCCCTCCGTCACGCGCACTCTCACAGTCCCTCCCCTTCATCATCTTGTACCCTCACCCCTCCATCACTTCCACCCCTATATCAAGGCTCACCCTCACAGTTCCACCACTCGCACCCTCACAGCCCCACCCCTCCGTGGCCACGCACCCTCACAGCCCTACCCCCTGCATTAAACTACTGCTTTCACTGCGGTGTCTCTTCCCATTTTCCTCTCACACTCTCTTCCTCTCAGCCCCCCTCACAGTGTCACCCCTGCATCACCACGAACCGTCTGCCCACCGACACTCCCTCCCTGCATTCCACCAGCCTCACATCCTCACCGTGTGCAGCCTCTTCGCCCCTTTGACCTCACATCTCCCACTCCTCCGTCACTCACCCTCTGCCTCACCCCACTAGCTGTCTCACCCCACCCTGTCATACCCTGTCATACCTCTCAGCCCCGCATCGCCCCCTCTCACCTCACACTCACAGTCTAGTCCCACCTGTTACGCACCTGCATGCTTTCACCCACCACTCTCCCCTCATAGTCTCGCTTCCTTCCCATCGTGTCTCTCACCCCTGCATCACCTCGCCCCCGCCTCACGCTACCCTCATTTCACCACCCTTGCAGTGTCACTCTGCATCATCCCTGCCCATCCTATCTCCCCCTTTCTTCATCCCTCCCTGTGTCTCACCCCACCGTGACACCCTGAATCACCCCCGCAGACTTCCAGCGCCTGACCCCATTCATGCTGAAAGCTGGCAGTGTTTGCTGCATCTCGAGATTAACCCGTTTCGAGCCCTCGTACTGCCTGTCGGTGCTGCTGGGAGCCAATCCTGCCCTCCTCCGGAGCAGATTCCTCACTCTGCCTTAAACATCTGCCCCTGTACTCGGCACCACTGCCCTGCACCTGCACACGGGGGGCAGGGGCACCCCGACGCCAGAGGAGCCCGCTTTTGGGACCTTATAAGTATTTAGTTATGCAGCACAATATCCTTTGTGCACCAACATTAACTGTTGCATGGTTAAAGACTTATAAGGTCCCAAAGGCGAGACCTATTGGCTATGCCAATACTTGTTTGGTTTTCTGTTTGATAAAACTTAACTGGCCTTTCCTGATTCTGCATGTTTCCCCCAATTCCGGGCCATGCATTCACTGTGCATGTATTACACCTTCTTTTATCAAACCTTGTGATCTCTACTGCAGTAAAACCGCTAGATTTACAATCCCTTATGTCGAAAATGGGAGTTTTTAGCTGACACAGGGCTACCGGCGAATATGTGCTCGGGCCCTTACTCTTAAAGCATTCCCAGAAATATGCGTTGCATCTATCCTTGATTCACCGATGCACTCGGTCCCGATATGACTCCGGTGTGTACTTCCTGTATGCAGATTGTTCCACTGAGAAAAATGTTCAGTATTCACTCTCAAACTGTTAACCTGTTCTGTTTACTTTTAATGACAAACATACTTTGTTTCTACAATGAATCAAATTTCAGCAACGTGACCTTCTCTATTTTGGTTTACTTAATGTCTCTCAGTGTAACTTCTGCCCATTCTAGTACAAACAATAACAAACTGTTTAACACAATAGAAACTTTTTCTTTGTAAACCACAGCTCTTGATAGATACAAAGACACACGCACGTCTCGGTGAACTTTTACTTCACTCAGTGTTGAATGCAGCCTGGTGTGACACAGAAGCTGCTGGACGTTGGCGAATAATCCTCGTTTTGAAAACCAGTCGGCAAAAAAACAACTTCATAACACTCGCTCAGGAGCTCTTTGAGCATTCACCAGTTTCTAAATACCCGTATTCTGCTTACAATGCTGAAAGCTTTGTTGACTAGGTTTTGTCCTGTTTCCTTGTGTGCAACTAGCAATATGATTCTGGTGTCATCTGGTGGAGAATGCTGGTACTACAAGGATGTTTTCATTGTGTTTAGCTTGCATTGCTCACGAACTAAAACCCCTTAACACCCAGGCTTGTTTTTACCTATCCATTCCGTGCTCATGAATGATTTCCCTGTCATGCAGAAGATCTTGCACAGAACAAGTCACCCCCCTTCCCCAGCTCGCTGCTCAACTCGAGTCCAATTTTAAAATGATACCAAGATATCTGGGAGAAGCACAGTGCCTCAAGTGTGCAGGGGAGCAATAGGTGCAGCTGAACCTAACAGCATGCAACTGATAATGCGAATATTAGTTATGGAGTTTTTACTTGTGCAAGAATAACCCTTTTATAGACCCACAATTGATGAATGGCTTCCCGGGTGCATGTTTGTGCGCGTTTATTGGACCCTTCACTTCGCCCCATGTTGAGAATCCAGTGAGCTTTTCATTTTGTATCCCCTACCTGAAACCAGTAGATTTTGGTATAATTTACCCGTGGCCTGGTTCATGCAGGTGTAAGTTTAGAAGCCCAGGAAAGCATGTGAAAGGCATAGCAAACATTTGTGGATGCCTGCAAAGTTGCAACTCTTAGTAGTGAAACACAGTGCAAAACTGATTTTAAAAAAGATATGAAGGAGACACGCCACATGTTTGGGCCTGCCATTCCTAATTTCTTTTGCAGCAAGCAAATCAGGAGCAAAAACGTGCAAATGTACTATCTGTGGAAGGTGGAAGCCGAAACGTTGTAGTGGAATTTTTTTTTGCTCTTTGGCGAGTCATCCGTTTGAGTCACTTCTTTTTGGGATATTTAATATCTTTGTGACCTGTATCCTTTATAATTTGGATGTTAGCACTGGCTAGCTTCTGTTTTCCTGCAATCTTTCACCTAATATATGATGTGATCAAGGCCCTGCCGGGCTGAAACGTGTCATAGCTGTAAAGGTCGAGGGGATCAAAAAATAAACCTTTGCTGGTAAACCCTGTGGTCTGTGCTTCGTTGTTGGAGGTAATCTGCGCAAGCCTTCGAAGTTCGAGTTAATATATATATATATATATATATATATATATATATATATATATATATATATATTTATATATTATCTACTGGCGGTCGCCAGTAGATAGTTATAGTTAGGACCGAGTTCCCATAGGAAATCTGAAAATTCTATTTTGAATAACTTTGGCGCCGGTTGACTTATCTTCGTGAAATTTTCAAAACTAATGGGGCGCTCCGCTCAGCTCCTACCCTGAAAGTCTCGGGGTGATTCGTCAAGCGGGGGCCGAGAAAAAAGGGGGGTCCCAAAACGCATTTTCCCCATGCATTTTCCCAAAGGATCTGTTGACGCAGCTACAGACCGAACTGCTGAACGGAATTACACCAAATATGGCAAAGAGGTAGTCCCCAGTTCAGACTCGTGCCTTTTGCTTAAATGGTGTAAATCCGTTCAGTAGTTCCTGAGAAAATTAGAGTTAAAAAGATAGATATATCTGGGCGGAGCCTAACCACACATCTCATCGTGAGATCTGATTGGCTGTCAGTACTTCATCCAAGAAGTGTTGGCAGCCATCTTGGGACCAATGTCGCTATTTGAAAACTCAGAAAATATGTCCTCATTTTAGTTTTTTAGAGCACTAACCATAATTTTGATGCAAATAAGACCCTCTCATTTATGTAATTTCTAAAGGAAATGCTCTTGGTATTACAGTTTTGATTACATCAAGATGACGTCAGGCGTTCCACACTTTTGGAATAAATATAGAATGTTAGCAATCTAGTTGTTCATTGGGATACTGTTGAGAGGCAGAGGCCAGGGCCACGGACTCTGAAAATTGAAGGCAGGTAGGAGAGTGCAGAGGCAACAATTTGACCACAGTGGGCAGGCAGGAATGGCAGTGGCAGCAAAACAGACTATGGAGGGCAGTGGAAAGGGGGGCAGGGGCAACAAACCAACAATACAGGACTGGCAAGAGAGGCTGTGGCAATATAATAGAACATTGTGGGCAGAAGGAAGAGGCAGTGGTAGTACAACTATACATGCCAACAGACCCTTTTCAGCCAGGAAACGTCCAAAGTTTTTAAGCTCAAATGTGCTTTATTTGATCTGTCTCCTGTCTACAATCTCCTCTTTTTCAATGTAACTTAAAGGGGAAAATCAATACCCCAGTTTTTTCCCCAAAATCTCCCTCTTACCAAGTTCAAAATGTTCGCAAGTATGGTACATTGGATCATGGTAGGCAGGAGGAATTGGGGTAGGGACATGGACTCGGATAACAGAGGACAAGAGGGACATGGAGAGGTGCACCAAACTGACCGTACAGGGCAGGCATCAGGGTTTGCAGCAGCACAATACACCACACAGGGCATGCAGGACGGGAGTGCAGCACAACAATCCATAGAAAGCAATAGGGAGGGGACAGGACCATGCACATGGACAATAGAGAACAGAGGGGAAAGAGGCAATGGTAGCTAGCTGACCATAATGGACAGACAGGAGAGAAAGCTGCAGCATGACAGACCATAAAGGGCAGGAGGGACGGATCAGGGGCATTACAATGGAACAGAGAAGCCAGAAGGGAGGGAATAGGGGTCTGCACATGGAAACAGAGGGCTGGCAGGAGGAGCAGTTGCAGCACAACAGACCAGGGAGGGCAAAAGGGTGTGGCAGTAAAATGGACCAGGGAGGACAGGAGGAAGGGGATAGGGGAATGGCATGTGGACAGGCATGGTGGAGGTGGCAGGGACAGGTTACAGTCATCTGACAATGCTAGGCAGGTGGGAGGGGAGTGGCAGCTTAACAGAACACTCAGAGTAGATAGGAGTGGCAGGTCCATGGAACATGGTGGGCAAAAAGGATGGAGCAGGGGCATGCACAAAGACATCGGAGGGCAGGGGGAAGGAGAATAGGGGAGCAAGCTAAGCACAGAGGCTAAGCAGGAGGTCAATGATGGGCCATAGAATTGGGCAATGGAGGGCAGGAGGAGTGGACTGGTACATCATGCTAAATGGAGGGCAGTGGCAGCACATCAGACCATGCATGGCAGGATGGAGGAGGTGGATGGGGCAGCAAGCTAACTGTTCAGAGAAGGTGGGTATTAGGAACTTTATTGTTTTTAAAATATGTGTCTGTGCGAACTACTTAAAATATGAACAAGTATGCAGCATAATCTCACTTTTATTCAAGAAGAAGAGGACGTTTGTGACTGTGACTCCGGGCTCACGTGGCAGAAACACCCCCTGACCCTCCACCCCCCATCGCAAAACGTAATGCCCGTGAAAAGGGTAGGTGAACGCAGTGGTATATAGAACATAGTCCTGAGAGCACGATTGAAAATGAAAACTAGATATAGTATATGGTATAAACTATGCACCAAAAAGTGTGATACAAAATGAACCGGGCGTGAAATACAATATGCAATACATTGTGCGCAATGACAGATTCATTGGAGAGTGCGAGATAGCACAGGCACTAGCGCGTGCTATGCGATATGCGCCTTGGAGTGTAATATGCACAGGGCAGTGTTGTGTAACCTAAATAGTCTCTAAAGTTGTAATATAAAATATGTGCTGGGGAGTGTAACGTTGCATATGCACTGTGACAAAGATATGGATCCCAGATTGTAATATGTATGGCATAGCGCTGTGCGTTTTAACATAGGCATCGAGGAAGGCACGTTAGATGGGGCAATATAACCCGTGCGAAGGCAAGTGTGGCATGACATATTCATGGGGTGGTGTTACAGTGCACATAGGCTGGAGAGTGTCATAGCATACGCACTAGCTGGTGGAATACAAAACAGAGGTGTGTGGCACTCGGCGGGCACTGGTGGGTGTAACACAGCATTGGGCTCAGCCATGAGCATGCTGTGACTCTCAAGTGAGGTTTGTCTCCTTTCCAGAGAGTAAAATAAAAAGTATTACACATCCGGCGGTGGATGTGTGTTTTATTAACCGTGAGGGGGTTTTCTTGCATTGTTTGGTCGAATTTTTGTCGAATCCCCTTTGAATGGCTTGGTGTGCGTGTGTATTAAATGTGCCCGTCAATAGCTACCCATGTTTGTATAAATAAACGACAAGGGTGTCTACTTGGAGAGTACCCACCTGCGGGGGCGCTGGGATTAGGCACGGTAGGGCGTCAGACACGTCAGAGCTTCACTAGCGGTGTAAATACATTCCACGTGGATTCATTGTATGCATAGTCGCCTTTTAATGAATATCACGCAAATCGTCATGGTGATTAGTACATACGGTTTGTCCAGCATGTCCTAGGTGTTTCTATGAATATACATTTTTTAAAAACAATAAAAAACAAAGGTCGGCCCCGGGGGATGGGGTCCCCGGGGCCATAAGTGACCTGAGGAGGGGGGCAACGCAGCCCCCCTCCTAAAGAATTTTTTTTTTAAAAGGCCATGACCCGGGGGTTGGGGTCCCCGGGACCGATTAAGGCCTTGGGAGGGCCAAATTTATTTTTTTCAACAAAAATTAGGGTGCAGGCCCTGGGATATGGGGTCCCCAGGGCCAATAAATTAGAAAAAGTAGGGGGGCCACACAGCCCTCCTTCTTAAAAAATAAAATAAATAAAAGACCGGCATCGTGCCGGAGGCCACGCCCCCTCCTTGCAGCACTCTGCAAACGCGCCCCCTGGCCAGTTGTAAGTTGGGGAATTAATTCCCCTTCAATACTGGGGGTCCCTGAGGGCCAACTAGCCCAACAGGTATCTCCAGTATGTGCCAGGGAGCTGCGTTGCAGACAGGTGTCCTGAGGCCAGGCCCCTTTTTACACCTCTCTGCAACGCAGCACTGTGGTGCTTACTGAAGGTACCTAGTGGGCTAGTTTGACCCTAGGGACCCTTAGGATTCAAGGGGACTTAATCTCCCAACTTAAAACGGCCACAGGGCGTGTTTACACAGTGGGGAAGGGAGGGGGCGGGGCCTGAGGTGACGTGTGCAAACACGACCTGTGTTTTTTATTATTTAAAAAAATATCTATATTCATAGAAACACCTAGGACATGCTGGACAAACCGTATCTACCTATCACCATGACGATTTGCGTGATATTCATTAAAAGGCGACTATGCATACAATGAATCCACATGGAATGTATTTACACGGCTAGTGAATCTCTGACGTGTCTGACGCCCTACCGTGCCTAATCCCGGCGCCCCCGCCGGCGGGTACTCTCCAAGTAGTCACCCTTGTCGTTTATTTATACAAACATGCGTAGCTATAGACGGGCACATTTAATACACACGCACACCAAGCCATTCAAAGGGGATTCGACAAAAATTCGACCAAACTTTGCAAGAAACCCCTCTCACGGTTAATCAATCAATCAATGAATCATAGCATTTGTATAGCGCGCTACTTACCCGGAAGGGTCTCAAGGCGCTTGGGGGAAGGGGTCTGCTACTGCTCGAACAGCCAGGTCTTGAGTTGTCTCCTGAAGGCGAGGTGGTCCTGGGTCAGCCGGAGGTGGATGGGGAGGGAGTTCCATGTCTTGGCCGTCAGGTAGGAGAAGGATCTGCCTCCGGCGGTGGCTCTTTGGATGCGTGGTATGGTTGCGAGGGCGAGGCTGGTAGACCGTAGCTGGAGGGTGGGCATGTAGAAGGTCAGGCGGTCGTTGAGGTACTTGGGGCCCAGGTCGTGGAGAGACTTGTGTGCATGGGTGAGGAGCCTGAACGTGATCCTCTTGTCAACGGGGAGCCAGTGCAGGTCCCTCTGGTGGCCGGAGATGTGGCTGCGTCGGGGGATGTCCAGAATGCGTCGGGCGGAGGCGTTCTGGATGCGTTGGAGTCTTTTCTGTAGCTTGGCTGTGGTTCCGGCGTAGAGGGTGTTTCCGTAGTCCAGTCGGCTGGTGATGAGGGCCTGGGTGACCGTCTTCCTGGTTTCGGTCGGGATCCATCGGAAGATCTTGCGAAGCATGCGAAGGGTGTGAAAGCATGATGAGGATACGGCGTTGACTTGTCTGGTCATCGAGAGGGAGGAGTCCAGGATGAAGCCCAGGTTGCGTGCGTGGTCTGTTGGCTTGGGGACGGTGCCCAGGGCTGGGGGCCACCAGGAGTCGTTCCAGGCGGAGGGTGATGGTCCCAGGATGAGGACTTCCGTCTTGTCTGAGTTCAGTTTCAGGCGGCTGTTCTTCATCCACTCGGCGACGTCTTTCATCCCTTCGTGTAGGCTGGTTCTGGCGGTGTCAGGGTCTCTGGTGAGGGAGAGGATCAGCTGGGTGGCGTCGGCGTAGGAGATGATGTTGAGGTTGTGTTGGCGTGCGATGGCGGCTAGAGGTCTCATGTAGACGTTGAAGAGGGTGGGGCTGAGTGATGATCCTTGCGGGACTCCACAGATCACTTCAGTGCCTTCTCTTGGATGCCGGTGTTGTCGAGGCGTTGGACTAGGGTGCGGTGGCAGACAGTGTCGAATGCTGCGGAGAGGTCCAGGAGGATGAGTGCCGCTGTTTCCCCGTTGTCGAGCAGGGCTCGGATGTTGTCGGTGGCTGCGATGAGGGCGGTCTCGGTGCTGTGGTTGGCTCTGAAACTGGACTGCGAGGGGTCGAGGGATCCGTTCGTCTCGAGAAAGGCGGCAAGCTGTTTGTTGACGATCTTCTCAATGACTTTGGCGGGAAAAGGGAGGAGCGAGATGGGTCGGAAGTTTTTGAGGTCGGTGGGGTCCGCTGTTGGTTTCTTCAGTAGGGCGCTGAGCTCGGCATGCTTCCAGCTCTCCGGGAAGGTGGCGGTGTTGAAGGAGGTGTTGATGATGTCCCGGAGTTGGGGTGCGATGGTGGAGTCGGCCTTGTTGAAGACGTGGTGGGGGCAGGGGTCGGTTGGAGAGCCGGAGTGGATGGTGTTCATCGTGCGGGCTGTGTCTTCGGTGGTCACCGTGGTCCAGGTGTGGAGGGTGGCGGTGGGGTTCGTTGGTTGGGTGCGTGGATGCTGCGCCGAAACTGTTGTGGATGTCGGCAATCTTGCGGTGGAAGAACGAGGCGAGGGAGTCGCAGAGATCTTGTGAAGGGGTGATGTCGTTGTTGCCGGTGCTGGGGTTGGAGAACTCCTTGGCGATGCTGAAGAGTTCCTTGCTGTCGTGGGCGTTGTTGTCCAGTCGCTCCTTCAGTGATTTCTTCTTGGTGGTGCGGATGAGCTGGAGGTGCTTGCGGGTGGCGTGTTTGAGGGCGGTCATGTTGTCAGTGGTCCGGTCGTGGAGCCAGGCTTTCTCGAGGGTGCGGCAGGTCTTCTTGGAGTCCTTGAGTTCGTCGGTGATCCAGGGGGCTTTCTTGCTTCTGGGTCTGCTGGGAGGGTTCTTCAATGGTGCGAGGTCATCGGCGCAGGCGGTCAGCCACTGCGTGAAGTTGCGGGCTGCTTCGTTGGCGTCTGATGTGCTGGCAGGTGGGTTCTGGCTGAGGGAGGTGGTGAGCTGGTCGGCGGTGATCTTGCTCCAGCTCCTGTGAGGAACCTGTTGCGGGTGGTGGTGGGTTGTGGTTTTTATGAATCTGAAGTGGACGCAGCTGTGGTCGGTCCAGTGGAGTTCGGTGGAGTGGCTGAAGCTGATGTGCTTGCTGGATGAGAAGACGGGATCAAGCGTGTGGCCGGCATAGTGGGTGGGGGTGTTGACCAGTTGCTTGAGGCCGAGGTTGGCGAGGTTGTCCAGCAGGGTGGCGGTGTTGCGGTCCTTGTTGTTCTCCAGGTGGAAGTTGAGGTCCCCTAGGAGGATGTAGTCGGCGGAGGGGAGGGCGTGTGGGCTGATGAAGTCCGTGATGTCTTCGCCGAATTGCGTGCGTGGTCCCGGGAGTCGGTAGATGAGGGTGCCTCTGAGGGTCGTCTTTGGGTCGGTGTGAATCTGGAAGTGGAGGTGTTCGGCGGTGGCGAGGGTGTCGTCGGCGTCGGTCGTGATGCGGATGGTGTTCTTGTGGACGATAGCGATGCCTCCTCCGGTCTGGTTGACGCGGTCCCTCCTGATGATCTTGTATCCATCCGGGATGGCGATGGCGATGTCGGGGGCTGAGGAGGCGTTCATCCATGTTTCAGTGAGGAAGGCGATGTCTCGTGATGTTGTGTCGAGGAGGTTTCAGAGTTCTACGGCGTGTCTGTGGACGGAGCGGGTGTTGAGCAGGATGCACTTGAGGTCGCTGCTGGAGTTTGGCTTGGCGGGCGTGGTGCAGGTACGGAGGCAGGAGAACTTGCAGGTTGTGCAGGTGAAGGGTCCGTGAATGCGTCTTGGGGCGGCTCGGCAGCAGGTGGGGTTTCGGCCGGCATTGAGTGCGTTGAGGGCCGCGGCGTCGTAGGTCTGTCGGGTCGACTTGCATCGCTGGGGACCAGGGGTCCTGGCACTGGGCGCGGTCCAGGCGCGGACGGGCGCAGACGGGCTTGTCTTTGGCGCACCTTCGGCGCACAATCGCCATTTATGGCGAAGTGGGAGGGAGAGAGGAGCAGCTGGGAGGCGGGAGCGGGGAGGGCACAAAACGAAAAGGGGGCGTGGCCGCTTGGACGGCGGCGGGAAGCGGGGAGCGGGGCGGGCAGGCACAGGGGGACTGAATAACAAGCAACAAAGCCAATACAACAACGTTCAGGGGACAGCAGTGACAACAGTCAAAAGGCAAGAAACAATTAGGAAACGAAACGGTTAAACACACACACGTAAAATACGGCGGAGGGGCAGGGAACAGCGAGGCAGGCACAACGAGGCTGCGGGCAGCAGCGAGGCGAGGGGCACACACACAGCTGGTGGCCGTGCGGCGCGGGGGTGTCCTGTGAACACACATCCACCACCGGATGTGTAATACTTTTTCTCTGGAAAGGAGACAAACCTCACTTGAGAGTCACAGCGTGCTCCTGGCTGAGCCCAATGCTGTGTTACACCCACCAGTGCCCGCTGAGTGCCACACACCTCTGTGTTGTATTCCACCAGCTAGTGCGTACGCTATGACACTCTCTAGCCCATGTGCACTGTAACACTACCCCGTGAATATGTCATGCCACACTTGCCTTCGCATGGGTTATATTGCCCCATCTAACGTGCGTTCCTCGATGCCTATGTTATAACGCACATATTATATATTACAACTTTAGAGACTAGTTAGGTTACACAACACTGCCCTGTGCATATTAAACGCTAAGGCGCATATCGCATAGCACGCGCTAGTGCCTGTGCTATCTCGCGCTCTCCAATGAATCTGTCATTGCGCACAATGTATTGCATATTATATTTCACGCCCCGGTTCATCTTATATCACCCTTTTTGGTGCATAGTTTATACCATATACTATATCTAGTTTTCATTTTCAATCGTGCTCTCAGGACTATGTTCTATATAACACTGCGTTCACCTACCCTTTTCACAGGCATTACATTTTGCGATAGGGGGTGGAGGCTCAGGGGGTGTTTCTGCCAAGTGAGCCCGGACTCACAGTCACAAACGTCCTCTTCTTCCTGAATAAAAGTGAGATTATGCTGCATACTTGTTCATATTTTAAGTAGTTCACACAGACACACATTTTAAAAACAATAAAGTTCCTAATACCCACCTTCTCTGAACAGTTAGCTTGCTGCCCCATCCACCTCCTCCCTATCCACTGTTGTCTGAATCCATGGACTAGCCTCCTCCCTCCTGCCATGCATGGTCTGATGTGCTGCCACTGCCCTCCATTTAGCATGATGTAACAGTCCACTCCTCCTGCCCTCCATTGCCCAATTCTATGGCCCATCATTGACCTTCTGCTTAGCCTCTGTGCTTAGCTTGCTGCCCCTATTCTCCTTCCCCCTGCCCTCCGATGTCTTTGTGCATGCCCCTGCTCCATCCTTTTTGCCCACCATGTTCCATGGACCTGCCACTCCTATCTACTCTGAGTGTTCTGTTGAGCTGCCACTCCCCTCCCACCTGCCTAGCATTGTCAGATGACTGTAACCTGTCCCTGCCACCTCCACCCTGCCTGTCCACATGCCATGCCCCTATCCCCTTCCTCCTGTCCTCCATGGTCCATTTTACTGCCACACCCTTCTGCCCTCCCTAGTCTGTTGTGCTGCAACTGCTCCTCCTGCCTGCCCCGCACGGTCTGTTGTGAGGTCCCTTCCCCTGAACTCTCTTGTCTGTGCCCAGGTCCTGACCCTCCCTTCTATCCTCCATGGTCCTTTGTGCATGCCCCTGCACCCTCCTTCTTGCCCATCATAGCCATTGTGCTGCCACTAACCCTCCCGCTCGCCATGCATGGTCTTCTGTGCTGCCATGGCCCCTTCCACCTTCCCTGTGTGGTCAGCTAGCTGCCCCTGACCCCCTCCCACCTTCCCTCCATGGTCTGTGTGTATGCCATCATAGTCTCATTGTTGCTCTCTATGGTGTGTCTTGTTTCTAGTGCCCATGCTGCCTGACCTCCATGGTCATCTTGCTGCTCCTGCCCTGGCCCCTTGCCCCCAGCCCTCTGTTTCCATGTGCAGACCCCTATTCCCTCCCTCCTGGCTTGTCAGTTCCATTGTAATGCCCCTGATCCATCCCTCCTGCCCTTTATGGTCTGTTATGCTGCAGATTTCTCTCCTGTCTGTCCATTATGGTCAGCTAGCTACCATTGCCTCTTTCCCCTCTGTTCTCTGTTGTCCATGTGCTTGGTCCTGTCCCCTCCCTATTGCTTTCTATATATTGTTGTGCTGCACTCCCGTCCCGCATGCCCCGTGTGGTGTATTGTGCTGCTGCAAACCCTGATGCCTGCCCTGTAGGTTCAGTTTGGTGCACCTCTCTATGTCCCTCCTGTCCTCTGTTATCCAAGTCCATGTCCCTACCCCAATTCCTCCTGCCTACCATGGTCCAATGTACCATACTTGCGAACATTTTGAACTTGGTAAGAGGGAGATTTTGAAAATAAACTGGGGTATTGATTTTCCCCTTTGAGTTACATTGAAAAAGAGGAGAATGTAGACAGGAGACAGATCAGATAAAGCCCATTTGAGCTGAAAAACATTGGACGTTTCCTGGCTGAAACGGGTCTGCTGGCATGTATGGTTGTACTACCACTGCCTCTTCCTTCTGCCCACAATGGTCTATTATATTGCCACAGCCTCTCTTGACAGTCCTGTATTGTTGGTTTGTTGCCTCTGCCCCCTTTCCACTGCCCTCCATAGTCTGTTGTGCTGCCACTGGCCTTCCTGCCTGCCCAGTGTGGTCAAATTGTTGCCTCTGCACTCTCCTACCTGCCTTCAATTTTCAGAGTCCGTGCCCCTGGCCTCTGCCTCTCAACAGTATCCCAATGAACAACTAGATTGCTAACATTCTATATTTATTACAAAAGTGTGGAACGCCTGACGTCATCTTGATGTAATCAAAACTGTAATACCTAGAGCATTTCCTTTAGGAATTACATATATGAGAGGGTCTTATTTGCATCAAAATTATGGTTAGTGCTCTAAAAAACTAAAATGAGGACATATTTTCTGAGTTTTCAAATAGCGACAAAGAACTTTTAAATTATTTGTAATCTTGATGTGTTTTTTATCCAGTTGACCACTTGATTAAATGTTGCACCTAGGGGAGAGGATGTGATGTTACTTCCAGAGCTGCAGACTTTGCAACTGGGGAACCAGGTTGGAGTTTCTGCTTCAGCTCAACATTCTGTGATTCTGGGCAAATCACTTAATCTCCCCATGTCTACAACCAAAATGAATTTGATCTTGTGTGATGTAACCAATGCTCATGTAAAGCACTCCAATACCTGACAAGTCTGCACTATATAAAACTGCAAATACACAAAAAATAAGTGTTTTGCACACTTCTGCCATTGGGCTACATGTGGGCTACATCTGGGTCATATTTGTGCTGCATTTGGGCTCTTTTGTCTCTGGTGACCATCTTGGGAGATTTATTTGTTATGAAGTTTCCTAATTTCCTCATTTACTGCAGTCTCCTCAGTAGGAAATACTTTCAGTTTTTTACTTTGGTTCCATCAAGAGGACATTCAGATGTGTCACACATTTGCCATAAATTCTGAATGTTAGCACTCTAGTTGCTCATTAGATCACTGTAGTAAAGCTACTGCTCACCAGGGAAGTCTGCTGCTGGTATTGACAGTGCATGTTTCAGTCTGCATGTCAGAATTTTTTTATGAAATAGAAGAGGATTTGAGAAGTCAAAATGTGCCCTAATTTTTCTTTCTGCAGCACTAATCATAATTTCTATGGCAAAATGAACCCCCTCTTTTTGTTCCTTTTTAAATTAAATGTTTCAAGAGTTACCACTTTATTCCAATCAAGATGGCTTCAGGTGTGCAATACGTTTGTCATAAGTAGGACTGTTAGCGCTCTAGTTGTTCTTTAGAACACTCTGGGAAGCTGCAGTAGAACACAAAGGAATCAACTGACAGTCTCTGCCCTTGTTGTTGGATGTACATGTTTTACTGAGAATGTCAGACTTCATTCTCACATGACTGAGAAAGATAATGTGAATTTACAGAAAATATGCTCTCAGTTTAGCTTATAGATCACCTTCCAAACCTCTGTGGGGAAAAGCATTAGAAAATAATTTTCTCTCAAACATGATTCATGATATCACAGCAGCAGGCTTTTTCACATGGTAAAATCACCTTAGAACACACCATAATTCCTAAAATGAGTATGGTACCATCAACAAATGATTTATAATGTAACTAAAGTCTTAAAACCTTCTATTAACTGCAATGCTTTTTAATGAGGTGCTATCATGTATATTGGTCCCAAGATGGCTGCCAACACTTCTTGGATGAAGTACTGACAGCCAATCAGATCTCACGATGAGATGTGTGGTTAGGCTCCGCCCAGATATATCTATCTTTTTATCTCTAATTTTCTCAGGAACTACTGAACGGATTTACACCATTTAAGCAAAAGGCATGAGTCTGAACTGAGGACTACCTTATTGCCAAATTTGGTGTAATTCCGTTCAGCAGTTCGGGCTGTAGCTGCGTCAGCAGGTCCTATGGGAAAATGCATGGGGAAAACGCGTTTTGGGACCCCCCTTTTTTCTCGCCCCCGCTTGACGAATCACCGTGAAATTTTCAGGATAGGAGCGGACCGGAGCTGGCCAAAAGTTTGGAAAATTCGCGAAGATTCGTCAATCAGCGCCAACGTTATTCTAAATAGAATGTTGCGGATTTCCTATGGAAAATAGGTCCTAACTATAGCTACCTACTGGCGACTGCCAGTAGGTTATATATATATATATATATATATATATATATATATATATATATATATATATATATATATATATATATATATATATACATATATACATACACATACACATACACATACACACACACATATACGTGAGTGTTTTAAAACTTTGTCCGGAAAATGAAGTCAGTACTCACATCAAGGCCTCGAGCAAATGTCAAGCTGAGAGTGCTGGACTTGGCATTATGCCTTACACGTTTCCGATGGTTACATCCTTGTTTACAGGCTGCCATTCAAAGAGTACGACTTTGCGCTCCAAACCACCATATTTGTTTATTTCAATGATATCCTTAATTGCATCATGTAACTTGCTCAGAATTGTGGAACATGCAGTTTGGGCATCAACAACATTCAAACCCAAGTGGGTGTCGCACTTTTAAAATAATAAAAAACATATCCATTGCCCGTGTGGGCTAACAGCTTGTCACAAAGTACCTTTTAACATGTCCCCTTGATATTCCGTTCCATCTTAAAAAACGCTCAGACTCATGGACCCGCTTTTCCTTCTTGCAGCGGTGCTGGCTCCACGGCTTGGACTGCTGTTTAATTTGTTTGAAAAGTTTGTCCAGAGAACAAAGTCAGCACTCATATCGATGCCTCGAGCAAGTGTCAAGCTGAGAGTGCTGGACTTGGCATAGTGCCTTACACGTTTCAGATAGTTACATCCTCGTTCACAGGCTGACATTCAAAGAGTACGACTTTGCGCTCCAAACCACCAAATTTGTTTATTTTAATGATCTCGTTATTTGCATCATGTGATTTGCACAGAATTCTGAAGCATGTATTTTGGGCATCTACAACATTCAAACCCAAGTGGGTGTCGCACTTTTAAAATAATTTAAAAAATATGGAGATTTCTGAGAGGTGGTCGGAGGCCCTGCCTCTTTTTTCCACCACTCTGCAAACACGACTACTAGTTAAAAAACCATAGAAATTCACTGAAAAAAACAAAGGTTACAGGGATATTATAGTTAGGAAATTGAATTTTTAAAAACCTTAGAAATTCACTGTAAAAACCAAAGGTAACAAAGATGGTATTGTTAGGCTCAGGTGTCACTCATACAGAACTAGAAACATTCAGCCGTTACAGTTAGTGAGCTAACTACAACTCATGCCCCCACAATGCACTGCTTATGACCTCACATATTACATCACTCATGACATGATAATTGACATCACTGATGACATCGCTGATGACATCCCAAATGATATCACGGATGACATCATCCGCAGAATCTCTGACACACCCACTCACTCTCCCATATAACCTTTCATACACCCACTGTAACTACCACACTACCATTCGCAAACCCATTTTCTCACACATACCAGTACTTACACAGCCACTCACTGATTCATAGATCACCACACACATCCACTCACTCACCCATACACTCATTCACTCACTTACTAATACAGCCACTGATATATCCACTTATACATCCATACAGCCACTCACACACTGGGTCAGTCACCCATAAAGCTACCCAGACACCTACTCACTCACCCACACAGTCAATCACACATCCATTTACTCACCCATACAGTTACTCACACACATTCTCACTTACTCATACAGATACTAACGCATACTCACTCACCTATACAGTCACCGACACAAGCACACACTCATCCTTACAGCTACTCTTACATTCACTCTATCACCCATACTGTTACTCATATACCCCATCATTCACCTAACTGCCTTTCACATACCCAGTTACCCATATACCTCTGACACATGCACTCACTCACCAACATAGCCATACACACACTCAATCACCCGTATAGCCCCCCGCAAACTAACCCACAAATCCATACAGCCATACATAAGCTCATCCACATGCAGCGCTTTCTGACAACTCAATCTTCTGAAGAAAGTGAAACCTTTTGTCCCACCACTGGACTTCAAAACCGCAGTAAAAGCCTTGTTATTAGCCAGACTGGACTATGAAAGCGTGACATTAGCTAGTCTACCGAACCATCAAAGCGATCATCAACGCCGCCATGAGATTCGCGACAAGGACAAGACGGTTCAACCACGTCACACCATCTCTAAAGTCCCTCTGCCGGCTCCCTTTAGAAACAAGGATCTAGTTAAAGATAGCTTGTATGATCCATAAAGTCCTACACCACAATGAACTCAGATACCTCAAGATCTCAGGAGGAAGCCACTCCTTTCATAGTGCAAATACCACTTTGGTAGAACCCCCAAAGTTAAAGAAAAAGAAAACATTTGCTTGCACTTTCTTGGGATCTGATTCCAGGATAGGGAACTCTCTTCCACCGAAGATCAGAACCAACCCAACAACAAACCCATTTAACAAACCAGATTCATAACGTAAAACATATGGGTTAGCCTGTTGTGAGGACCACCAACACCTTGGATGTAGTGCTCCGAGTTCAAGGCACCATACCTCAACAGCAGGAGAGAGCACCTGATTCTTGTAATAATGTACTATCTTGACTCCAAACTTTGGTGATCAATCCAATCTGTTTATTTCCTGTGTTTTCAGTTGTGATGTTATGGTTGTCTATAGATTATGTATCTTATGTATGCTCTTGTCTTTGTATAGTGCTCTTATACCTACATAAAACTAGATACTGACAGCGTCGCGCCTGCTGTATTGCCAGAGTGGAGTGCCTGATCTCCAGCTCCATGGCTGCTTGTTCGACCAGGTTTATGTATGGGCTCCCACGCCTCCTTTTGATAGGGCCAATGATGCTTCCATAGGGAGGTGTGATCTGCGACTTCCCACCACCATGAGAAAATGTCACTGGAAGATACTTGTGATTTTCTTTGCTTCCACCAAAAGGCATCCCAGTGGTTGTTCTGGGTCAGCCACATCCAAGATGTTGTACATTTAGTACATCCCCTCGGGATCTTTTCTTAAAATGTTGTTATTAGGTTTTCATTGATGGTTAATCAGCAGACAATACATAGGTTGATGTAACAATGCCGAGCTTTGTTCATATGCGTTGCCCTCCACCGTGGTACAGAAGACCTACAGAATCCACAGTATGGGAAGAGCTCAAACTCACTGTTCGTGATTTTCTCCATCCTACCATGCGTAACAAAACAGAACACTTTTCCAACCCACAATGCCAATTAGAAGCATAGACAATAACCATTCGCTCATTAACAGTATATCATCAAATGCAGTAGTGTCAGTAAATAACGACTGCTGAATATTGTCCTTTGTTCATCAATCAGCAAGGAAGCGTGAGTCAGGGACACAGGACAAGGGGGTTAGGAACGGAAATCCCCATGAGGGCTCAGGGTGCAAGGTATTGCAGGGGGGATTCAGCTGTCCAGGACTATAAAGGTTGCCAAGACTTCCTTCCAAAAGGCAGCGATAGACTTCCAGCATACTTCCCTCAGTTCCTCAAGTTGTATGGCAATCCCCTCTACTGCGGCCCATCATTCCACCTTGTCTTTCCACCCGCTGTGGGAGGGACCTTCTGTCATTCGCCAGTGGCACACTGTTTCCTCACAGGCAATAACCAGGGCCAGGTCAAGGAATCCTTTGCCCACCTTCCTGCTCGCCTGCCGTGGGTACATTCCCAGTATACAGATCTTTAGGGTTTGAGGGTCGCATCTTCTCAATGTGCACTCCTTGTCCTCCACTACCCTGTTTCAGTATCCTGCTGTTGCATGACAGTTCATACCATATGTATGAAATCAGCAGTAGCCAAGGTGCAACGCGGCCAGTGCATGGTATCCTTGTGCAAAGGATATCTAGTCTATGTGGGGTGAGGTATGTACAGTGCAGATCATTGAATTGTGTATTTGAGGCATGTGTTCTGTGAAACTATGCACATCCGTTCCTTTTGCTGATCCCATTCCTTTCCTCTGAATGGTCTTCCCAAGTCGACTTTCCTCCTGGCCTGTTTGGCTGTAAACCTGCCAGTTACCATAGACAAACCGGTCCGGTAAATCCAAGAGATGTGGGTAGGGGCCTTGCTGGACCGGCTGACCACAGGTGATGTATCGACCCTGTTAATGTGCCGTAGGCCAAGATTTCCACCTGCGGCAGGCTGTCTTCCCTAACCAAGCCGTCTAGGGCGCAAACTTAACAGTCTCCTACCGTTTCGAGCCCAACTGCAATCCACCCCCGCATCCTGCACTCCATTGGTAATCCTCCTCCAGGTGTGGGCAAGTCCACTACGGGCAAAGCAGGTGCATATAGCAGACAGTGCAGCGACTTCCTACGCTTGGGATCTGTTTGCCTGTTGTTTTTGCATTTCAAACTTGGCCAAAATCAAAATCTTCTGTCTTAAAAATACACTTTGTAACATGGTCACATTTAATGGCAGTACTTACAAGGAATACCACTGTTGTTTTCTGATTCCTTTTTAGTAGAAGCTGACCCTATCCCTCCTATATAAAGAAACACATTTGGTTAACTTTGTTGCTGAACCAGGCAGACAAAATGCTTATGTTTAAAGTAATTAATTAAACAAATCATTCACTGTAGGAATGAATAAGCCTCCTTTTACAGGGTTATGAAGCTTACCATCTGCATTTTGAAAGTAAATTGTTAATTTTGAAATATGATATTAACAATGATATGTTTGGGCTGTTCTTAAAATATTGTTTATTTTAATTTACAGTTGGGCCCAGACATGAGAGACCCCCGTCTGAGTTTTATCAGCCGCTAGATCCATCATCACCAGAGGAAACGAGAAGGCGAAGACTTCAAAGATTTGAGCGACAGTGACTTGCCAAAGTTTATAATTAACTGCAAAGGTCTTCATTGTAGCCAGTTTGGTGGAAGCGTTATTATTTCAGGGAAATATTGTTCACCTGTACCAAGTAGCTTAAGTGCCAAATTGTGCCAGTCTACCTTCTGATATCAGAAGCCTGTTCTTTCCAGAATTGTTCGTTTTCATTAACATGAGAGAGTTGGCTTGGGTGATATCGCAAATACATTATGCCAACATCAACTTGTAATATCATTCTGATCAACAGAGGTGTGTCACCTTTTCAAGGATGTTATTGGTCAATTGAAATATCATAAACAGTGCCCATAAAATTGAGATTTGAGCTTCTCAACAGATAACAAAAAGCACATGAGGACAGATTATGAGTAACACAGTGAATGGGGGGACGAAATTACCATGGTCACAATCACTTATTCCTCTCCAGCTCAATACTATTTTGAGTTCCTGGGCCCAGGATAGGCATCAACCTGCACAGACCAATATTACCTGACCATTTATTACACATGGTGTGCTAATACCAGGCCTTTTTTGGCAAAGGAATTTGTCCTGTTTTAAGCAGGAGAAATTCTTGTACAGAAAGAGAGGAGACACCAGTGTGCATGTCAGCATCTGGTGTACTGATGATCACGCAGGGCGGTGTACCCGAGGTATCGGTCCTTATATGGTGTAAAATCATAAGTGGCCTCAGTAACACATGGATACCAGTCTGAAGAAGAATTTCATTTGGTACAGACGAATTCTAGCAACTGCTGTTATCACAGATTGTAAACTAAATTCATGACCAGGTAAAAAAAAAAAAGATATACGAGGTTGGAAGGGAATAAATCACACAAAAAACACTATCACATGGGCTCATCCATTCATTAGGGTTTTCTACGCATCCGAAAATATTCCCATTCATTGGTCTGCACTTATTAAATGCCAACGTATTTAAGATCTTTATTTACTGATATTTTATATGTGAATGCTTTTATATGCACAGATTGGCGAGCTACTCTTGGATGTGAAAAGAAACTTGAAACTTTGATACTTCTCATATTTTCAAATTCTATTTTTATAAAAACTAGCCTTAAATTTGTTGTGCTTATTATTCATCGAAAGTAATCGTAGTAGGTCCCATTTCAATTTTTTTTGTACTCCCAAAGCTTTGACACTGAAACAGCACTAGTATACTAGTTTTTTCACTTGATTATGTTGACGAAGTACAATTACCGAGTCTAAATTAGCACTTGGCACCCGTGCATGGATCAAGGGAAACATATGCATTGTATGAGACTTTAATGTGTGAACTCCCTGTACTGCTCCCTGTCTTCAGATTCTTTTTGCCCCCTGTTTCTACAGGGTCACTGTTCGGGATTTCCTCTATCAGAGTACTGCTGCTTCTCTCTGATTGAGAACCGCAAGGGCCACTTTCAATCATTTGAATACCTGTATAGTTTGGTATAGAGAAAGCACACCAGTAGGTCTTGGGAAACTGCACAGTATTGGCTAAATGCATTAGTGCAGTAGTAATGCACGCAGGTCTGTAAATGATGAGCAAATTTGTGAACTGTGTTTGCAACTATTGGCAAATCCAAATGTTTCAGTTTGAAAACATCTAGTTCGTTTTGTGGTGTTCACTTTTGGCATTTATGGTGGCAGATGTCTGGGTGCACTGGATCTCAGCCCATACATTTTAAAAAGAGGAACAGCTGTATGTTTTTAAAAAAAAAAGAATTTTTAAAGAAGTAAAACATTTCGTGAAGCTTTCCGGCACGCTGACTCCCTTCTATCCTTTCATGGCGTCATTTAGGGAATAATAACACTGCTAGTTTTGTTCTGCTTGCAAAAGCAACATTTGGTGGCGCACACTGAGATTTCACAGAGTATAAAGGGATCCATGTTCCCCTATCTCTTTTGATTTAATATCTTAATAAAAATATATTAAAACTTCCATATTTTTGTATTTGTTACGTCATGACTGTGCTTACTCAGCGTCACAGGCTGCTTGTCAGCAGGTTACTACTTGCTCTGGTTTACCAATACGGAAAGCCGCGCGTGTGAATCTCAAGTAGGTTAAGTCTCGTATTTTTTCATCTCACTCTTCCCCCACCTTCATCAGTAGATCAATTACCCCTTGTGCAGGAAAATGGTTTAAAAAATGGCTGATTTCAGATGCGTATGTTGCTCCATGCGTTTCAGTTGTCAATAGTGCCATGAAGTCTGCATGTGCACGTACACTTAAGGAAATAACTTTTTTTAAACTCATTTTTTGTGATGGATGATTTTATTACAGCTATTGGACTCATAGTTTTCCTAATATATTTTGCAGATACACTTCACTGTAAAACCATTGCTTTCAGGGCAAAGTGACTATTCAGAATATTAAGGAAAGAAACAAAAAGCATCACAGGACTCAGAGATGGGAAGGAGTTCTACGTAGCTACTCTGTAGTAACACTGATGGCTTCATGGAAGGAAAGAGCCACGTTTCAAAACACAGCCAATATCAATTTAGCATGAGAGAAAACACGTACATTAGGTTGTTATATTTATCTTCAGGTGAAATCAAACAAATCTAGCTCTTGATTGTTTCTTTTTATAGAAGAAAATAACTGAATAGACACTACTTGGAAATTTTATTTTAAAAAAATAGAGAATCCCAGATGATTTAAATATCTCACTAACATTCTAAAAGTTTGGCAGTTGCAATTAGAAAACCTGAAATGTAATTTTTGTTGCTGAAAACAATTTAAGCAATTTAAGCAAAACGTTAAATTTGACAAATTGATGAAATATTCTGTGTCTGTCCATGTCAAATGAAACATAAAGACATTTTTATGCTAGAATAAATAAACAGATCTGTAACTTATGTATACTAGTAAACCAGTGTCGGCCCGTGAATGGAGTGCCGCGGGGCGGGGAGGGGCAGGGTGGGGGGTAGTAAACTCTGGCTCACAGCCAACCGGCGTAATGTAAACAAATAAATAAATAGAAACGAATTTCATTGCACACTCTGAAACGCATTTTGCGTTTCTGCATGCGCAACAAAATTTGTTTTATTTATTTATTTGTTTACATTATTCCGGTCGGCCATGAGCCGGAGTTTACTACCCCCCACCCTGCCCCTCCCAGCCCCACCGCCCCGCGGCACTCCCTCCAAGGGGCCACTACTGTAGTAAACTCATATAAACATGTAAGGAACAAATCAGCACTAATAACTCAGTCTGATCCTAATTGGCTGTGAGTCACCAACCAAGAGAGCCCTGGACACAAAATTGCCAAATTTATTTCTCAAAGTATTTGATGCTAAAATCAAAACGATAAATTACAAAGCGTCTATGCTCAGTAACTCTGTAACTAGCATTGCACTTGAAATAGCAGGCTCGTCCAGACCATGTATTAGCTACATCTGAAGAATAAAGTAATTTCACAACAAAACTTACTTGACTGTTGCATTCATTCCCACACTGGGTATGTAATGTGAGAGGGGCATGGGAGACAAAGAAGATTCAGATACGATTCTTGAACTATTACATCAACATTATAAATAACTTCTAGAAAAGAACAGTACAGTGTGGAGCTGGGACTGTTTTGTTAGGAAATTTAATGGTACTGAGAAAATTTAAAAATAGTTTTCAAATAAAAATTCACAGTTGACCGCTCTGGGACATTTACTTGCATATATAATACCTACTAACAATTGCACAGAAGATTTTATAACACTCTTAGCAGTCTTAAATTTGTTTTCTAACGTACCAGTTACACTATTTTTTTTTTTTTCAGTTTATTGACAATATTTATAAAAACTAGTTCTAGCAATAACACCTGTGAGAAGCACTGTCTAAATATTAAACCGTTTCACATTATAAAAATCATGTTAAAGAATCAAACTAATACACAGAGCATTACTCTTTTTATGAACTGTAAAACAATAATGGGCATTTCTTTGTGGAGACTTGCAATGTGGTCTTCCAGAATAAAATTTGATACAATTATTAATTTAAATTAAAATAATTGTATTAATTGTAGACTTTTTTTTAAATGAACATTGAATGCACAAATCTCCATAAAAATGTTAAAAATAAAGTTCATAAACTTGGTTTTATAGTACATTTAGTAATACTACGATAGTCCCACTAAAGTACTACAAAATATTATTCACAAACCTACAAGTGTAAATCCTCACCTCCACCACTCCTAACTTTTCTATGGGGAGAGCCTCACATTAAGCTCATTACTTAAGGGCCTATTACAATCTCAGCCGGAAAGCCTCCGACCTGAGGAAAGCCTCCGACCTCAGGTCGGAGGCCTTCCGATCGAGATCATCGGTTTTAATTCTGACTGCCTAAAGGCACATGGAACATCACGTGTAAATCCTTCAGATACTGAAGGAGGTTTTGTTTTATATATTCATTTCCCTGCCTTTGTTGGAGCAGGCAAACTCAAAAGTGAGTGAATGGATGAGTAACACATAAAGCTTGTGAGGGCAGCTCAACTTAAAGGGTGCAACAGGAAGGATTTCTTGCAGTAGCCTCAGTTACTGAGTGTGCGCTAATCTTAATGTATGGCCTGGTGGCACCACAAACAAAGGGAAGGACTCCAATCATGGTGCCCTCTATTCATGGTCCCCTCAGTGGGCAAACATTCTGCATACTCCCCTATACTGCTAGCAGCACCTTCCATCTTCCTGCAAGAGAGCACCAGGCATTTGTTCAGGTGAAGGAACATGAGCTCCACACTAACTGAGGGTGCAGGTGTGGTGCACTGGCTGGAGCTACAGGAACCCTTTGAGAGCAGTGCAACACACACTTTCCCACATGCATGGGTCTACTCACAGGTCTCCTTTTGGCTATCTCAATCTAATCCTGCAGTGGTGTCTTATGGTGTTGAAGCTCACCATCACCAGAATAAATTTCATTTTTATATGGCTTCAGCTCCTTCACTAAAATGTCTGTCAATACTACTTCCCATTTTGAATTTCTGTTACAGCATGCACACGTTTAAATCTGGGCATCTTTGTCCAACCTTCTTGCATTTGAAAGAAAGAAACAGTGACTTAGTGCTAGTTTGGCTTAGGTGTAAGAGTACTTTTATAAGAAAATTAACCTAGATAAACAAAATGGGAACTGGCTGTATAGTTGTTATTTACCATATTGCCTCATTTCTCTCACACCAGCGATTAGACATCTTAAAGAAGTATTGCAGGGCCAAAAAACGAAAAAAGATTCATCAGTCTTTTGACACTACCTTAGATAACAGTAAATACCACATTAAGAAAGATACTCATCCCCACCACAATTGCTGCTCCACATGGATAAGTACAATGGAGATTATTGAGAAGTCATTACATCTTCGAGTACAAATGTGTGTATTAAATGTTTTGGTGCTTTTATTGCACATAAATCGGTGGTATAAAACCCATGTGTTTTTTAAGGAACCTTGGAAAATATTTCACTGTTACATGTGAAATACAGATTTTGTCTACATAATGGTAGTCCCCAAACCACTGTGCAGAGGTTTTACATAGTCCAGGCTACTAGAATTATGCAGCTTGGAGGACCAAGGTTATCTTTATATTATGCAGCAAAAAACACGCATAAACTTGAAACAACAATTTTTGTGAAATCCTGCATATTTTGGAAATTATGTTGCAAATTCGGTAAATCCATAATTATACTGTAAAATCGGCTGCCACAGATTTGCATAAATCCACTGATCTCACCATTGCCTATTGTTTTATCAAGAATGTATTTTTGGTTGTGGTTAACAAAACTTCACCATTTTGATTCCAGTCAATGCCTTTTGTGAGCTGCACAATTAAATTAAACAGTAAAAAATACATAATGGGTACATTGTTGTTGCAATTTCAGGCTTTTGGTCACATTTGCAAACTACAGGGGGCCAAACACATCATCAGATTCCCTCAATGATAAGGTTGGACCAGACTACACAGTTAACTTTTATGCATGCTCTGTATGTACTTAACTTTAAACCATTGTGTATATGTAAATAGATAAACCTCAACCCTAAACAAAAGACAACTCAATTAGGTGCTACCCACGTATAACACATAAATATAAAAATAATTTGCATTCACTAGACAGCATGAGGAATGTGACCTCATGACTATGTTAAAAACATCAACAGAACATGAGTGTTCACAAAGAGTGGTAACATTAAATGTTTGAAGCTTTTTTTAAAGTTCTATTACATCAACTAAGGAATGAGATGTGGTCTAGTGGCTAAGCTGTCGATCTGAAGACCTTGATTTGACTCCAGCTTGGTACTGACTGAAAATTGTCTGGTTTGGGAAATCACTTGATCACAATGTGCCTAAAATTTAAATGTGTGAGATACTTGTGTAAGTGTGTGTATCAAAACGTTTTAAGCATCCGCAGAAGTCCTTCATTCATAAATTGCCATTTGACGGTCCTAAGTTATTTGGGAACAATTTGAACACTATGGTTCAGAGATCATCTGAGGAAAAGAAGATTCTAAAACCTTTCTAATCTGTCCAGAAGAAGAAGTCTTTCTTTCACAAGCAGAATTTCCAAAATACATTGACCTCTTAACATCCTTTTCATGGCCGGGGAGTTGCGTTCTGCAATGAATCCAGACTCCATAATCAACATCCCAGGGAGCTGGTCAGAAGTGCCTATCGTGAGGTTGGGGCCAGGCTTCAGTTTTTCCTGGATCAGTGGCTTCAGCTGATTTCAGACCAGTGTTTACTTTCAATCATCAGCAGGGGTTATCAGATTTCTTTTGGCAGAACTCCTCCAGTGGGACAGTTTCGGGCTACTCTGTTGTCAAAAGACCCTAAAAAATGAGATTCCATATTGTCTGAAACTGAACTCGGACAAGACGGAGGTCCTCATCCTCGGACCCACCCCCTCAGCCTGGGACGACTCCTGGTGGCCGGCCGCTTTGGGGACAGCACCGACACCCACCGACCTCGCACGCAACCTAGGATTCATCCTCGACTCCTCCCTCTCCATGTCCAAGCAGGTCAATGCCGTCTCCTCCTGCTACAATACCCCACGCACACTCCGCCGGATCTATAAGTGGATCCCGACCGAAACAAGAAGAACAGTGACACAGGCCCTCGTCAGCAGCAGACTGGACTACGGCAACGCTCTCTACGCAGGAATCCCAGCCAAACACCAACGGCGGCTACAACGCATCCAATACACCTCCGCCCGACTGATCGTCAATGCCCCCCGCCGCAGCCACATCACCCCCCTCCTGAGAGACCTGCACTGGCTCCCCATCGACAAGAGGATCACCTTCAAGCTCCTCACCCACATACATAAAGCACTCCACAATGCCTGACAAGCCTACCTGAACAGCAGACTCAGCTTCTACGCCCCCACCGGCAGCTCCACTCCGGCAGCCTCGCCCTCGCAGCTGTCCCCCACATCCAACGTACGACCGCCGGCGGCAGATCCTTCTCCTACCTTGCCGCCAAGACCTGGAATACCCTCCCAACCCACCTACGACAGACTCAAGACCTACTCGCCTTCAGAAGACTCCTCAAGACCTGGCTCTTCGAGCAGTAGCGGCATTCCCCCCCCCCCCCCAGCGCCTTGAGACCCTCACGGGTAAGTAGCACGCTTTACAAATACCCTGATTGATTGATTGTCAGGGATGGAGAAACTGCTCATCAAGACGGCGGTCATCAGAGTGCCACCTGCAGAGGAAGGATTAGGATTCTACTCCATTCTTTTTTTATTCCGCAAGCCAGATTGTTCCTTCCAGCCAATCTTGGATTTAGTGAATCTAAACAAGTTGGTGAAAGTAGAGCCCTTTCAAATTTACACTTTGCGGTCCATCATTCCTCTTATCTAGAAGGGCGATTTTTTGGCAACCCTGGATTTAGAGAACACCTATTTTCATATTCCTATCCATGCAGAAACCCAGAGGTTTCTGAGATTTGCGGTACACAACGGTCATTTCCATCTCCAAGTGTTACCATTCTGCCTGTCGACTGCTCCTTGAACTTTCACCTTGGTATTGGCTCTGGCTGTGGGTGTTTTGCAGCTTCGGGGGTTCAGAGTGATTCCATACCTTGATGATTGTTTAATCTGTGCTTCCTCTCTTCCTAAGGCTCTGATATCGGTGGAGGCAACAATTGCTGTACTTCAGCAGTTGGGATTCAGACTGAACTTTGCGAAATCACATCTGGTCCCTGTTAAGCGATTGCACTTTTCTGGAGCAATATGCGACACTCAGACGTGGGCATTTTTTCTGTTTTCTGCTCGGAGAGAGACTCTGCAAAGACTCTTGACGGTTCTCTTGTCACACCAGTCTGCTCCAGCCAGGAGTTGGTTGAGAGTCCAGGGATTGATGGCGTCCACCACTGCTGTTGTTCTTTAGGCTCGTCTACATCTCAAACCTTTCTTCAATCATTTGTTGTCCCATTGGCCTTTGTGTCTAAGGTTTCTTCACTGTTCCATTTGAAACAGGAGGTTATTCTTCCTGCATTTCCTAGTGATGTTGATGATCAGTTTCCCTCCTTTTTTAATGTTCAAAGGACTCTTCATATCTATTTACAGCACACTAAGGATTTTTGCCTTTCTCCTGCTTTGTTCATTTCTTTTGGTAGGGTAATTAAGAGGAACAGTTTTGTTTGCTACCTCAATGCTCAGTAGATGGGTGAGGCAGGTGATTTGTCAGTCCCTAAAAATCCTTGGGTGTAATTCCTCCGGTTCAGGTTCATGGGTGTTCTACCAGACCCGCTTACGCTTCATGGGCTTAGGCTGCAGGGGGGTCTGTACAGGAAATCTTTAGGGCTGCTACCTGGCAGTCCCATCACACTTTTATTAAGCACTATCACTTGGATGTGTTGCATGCCGCATTGATAATTTTGCTATTGGTGTTTTGAAGGGAACAGTGTTCTAAGTTTGATTTATTAAAGTCTGGTTTTCATACTGTATGTGTATCAAGCTTATCTCTTGTTTTGGGTTTGTGAAGTCCTCATACTGTAATGCCTGGGAGTTCCTATGAGAGAGTAATGAGCCATTACTTACTGATAATCTTCATTATCCTGATTAAGGCCCTCCTAGTCCCGGTCATGTCCTCTCCCTCCCCCCTCAGTTGTTTTGTCTCGTCTTGTTACTAGTTGTCAAGAATGCGGGTGGAAGGGACCTAAATTTAGTAAAAAATTTAAAAATACTAGCATGTTAGGGTGCCTGTCAGGAAGCTGGACTGCCTCATACTGTAATGACTGGGATGAGGAGGACCTTAATCTAGGTAATGAAGATTACCAGTAAGTAATGGCTCAATGATGTTTCTCGAGGAATTTAGAACAGCTTTTGCAACTTTAATCTGCTACAAAAGGAACTTGGAGATAAACTTAGGAATTAGCAAAATAGTGTGGCACTTAAGTCATAGCTGGAATCCAGCTACCCTGCTAGCCAGAGGCCAGTAAAATGTAGCAGTGATAGTAATGTTTTGACGGCAACCAATTAGCTTCACTGAAAAGAGTGGCAGATCTTTGTAACGACATAGGAGAAAAAAATGCAGCTGGCCTAAAAAAGCACTCGACCTAGTGTTACATACAGCCAAAGTATACAAATGATTTATTGATAATGAATCTTCAATTTTAATGATAACAGACCAGTGCCAGAAAAGCAACAATGGGAAAAGCAGTGAAGGGGTGAAGGAGGGGATCTTTGGATTAGGCAAGCAACGAGAGGTGAGAGTTAGCAAGCAGCAACATGAGGAGGTGGTTAGGGGGCCAGGACAAGCATCAAGAAACACGGCATAGGGATATCCTGCAAAACGATGCTCTCTGATGAAGTGGTACAGTTCGAATTTTTTTTAAGAAAGACCTCTGCAGGTTAGCGGACATTGGCCACCGGAGGCAGCACTTGGTCCAGGCTCCACCGCAGAATGACGGAAGCGAGGAGGAGGCACTAACTAGCAAAATACACAAGAGTTACGTGGGAGTCTTCAGGGGAGACAGCCAATAGTAAGTAAAGTGATGTAGGAGCCACGTGAGAGCCAGCCAATGGCAAGTAAAGGTAAGTAATGGGTGGGTTATAAGCCCTTTTTCAGGTTTTAAAAAAAATTAAATACAAGAGATTTCACAAGGGCAACGCAAGCGCTGTGCTGGTGAAACCTAAAAATGGCTATTTCACCAGTTATCAATGTAATTGTTTTCACTTTTGTTTTTTCTAAAGTGAATTAACCAGTTATATGTATTTAGTAAATATTTCCTTCAGTTAAAAAATACAAACATAATCCCTGTGTGTTACTGGTGGTAGGCAAAAAACCATGCGATGCTGCATTCATCTAATCTTGGATTATACCGGGATGTTGCCATAACCCAAGAAAGCCCTTTCAGATTGACTAAGCACCTGCACTTTACATAACATTATTGTGATGAACAGATATTTTTATTATTCTTTTTATACTTCTTTTATTCTATGTCTGTATTCTATGGAATGAACTTGCAGAAATTCGTATGCACACTTTTTAGACAAATGTTTTTAATGATAACTGTTTTTAATGCTTTGTAGTACAATATGATGCCTAAAACGGTGTGTCATCACATTTTTACTGACATTTTGTATTCAAAGATCGAATACATATTGTTTTTATTTTTTGTTTTCTTGTACAACTGTCGTACAATGCTTTTATGATACATGTTATCGAAATAAAGCTGTGGATTGGTTGGTTGATTGATTGACTGAAAATACAAACATATTTTTGATATAAAGCTATGATGTTCTTTTCTTAAAAGAAATATTATTTAACTTTCCAAACAATTCCATCAATTTTGTAAAATGAAGGTTTCTTTATATTATAGTTTATCATATCACATAATAGGTTTTATAATATTCAGTACAGAGAGATGATGTAATGTTCCATGGCACGTAGGTCAATCTGATGTAGTAACCAGAATGTATGGGTCACTAAAATGTAGTGAATTTGGTGTAGGAGGGGGGTGCAATCCTCCATCATTTTGTAAAATAAAGATTTACACCACATGGATAAGACCCTCCTTCATCAAGAGGAAGCCAAGGACCTGTCAGCCTAGATGCAGTATCTGATCAAAAATCTACCTCTGAGTTGAAAATGCAATAGCTCAAGACTTGGGGAATGTATTACTTTATATTGACAGCAAGACTATGTAACAATCTGTGTGCCTGCATCAGGAACAATCTTGACCACAAAGCCTTTCTTGCGGCTTTGAAGACACATGGTTGTATCTACATGTGAGTTACCCTTTTGCCAAGCTCTCAGAGAAGCAACCCTCAAACGTGCATCAGCCTTAGATCTGCTAAAGGATGACTCTTAACCAATCAATATTAATCAATACGCAATCCCACCCCACCTAGTTGTGCTTGCTCCTCCATGGTGTGTGCAGATGGTTGGCCCCCATGCACAGCACTTACCTACATACACAATTGCAAACTTTATCTCTATATAAAATATATACCACCTCTGCACCCCTCAAACAATGACTAACCAACTTCAAACTGCTTGACTGTACTAACAATCGTTGCCTTAAGTATCTCTACACCACATTCTTTTATATGCACCTTCTGCATTATTGTGCTACATGCCCCCCGCAATATGATTAAAGCTTGTCTCTAAAAATCACTCGAAGTAGACCTTCTACTCTACATGTCAGTCATGCCAACCACCACCCTCTAAATCCAGGCATGCAGGCACCTGCATGGCCCCAATAGTGATGCAGCAGTACTTTGGGTCGCCATAAGTATTGTGCTATAAAAGTATATATCACATAGGTGGTGAGTTTCCCTGCATTTGTAAGGATCAACATAATTGTTGTATTCTTGTATTGATGTCTACACACTAGCATTAATATCTGTGTCTCTGTACCAAATTCTAGATGGAATTCATTGTAGTTTTGAAATGACTCTCACCCACTACAACTCTTAGTGACATGGTTAATTATTGAGTCCCTACTCACATAATACCTGTATCTGGGCAGGCTATACATTGACCATCAAGGGAGCTCTTATTTTGGAGAGAGGAGGGACTAAGAATAGAATCTTGGGAATAACCCATTGCCCCCTGTTAAATTATTCAGGGGTCCACTGGCAAGATTAAAAACATGTTTGATGCTCTTGGAGTGGGTTTGTTACTCCTGCATCTAGAGGTCTACATGTTTTAGCCAAATCATCTGCCCTAAGTGTCATATAGCTTTCTTCAGGACCAATCATAGATCCCTATTTGATGTGCTTGGGTATATTTTAACAATGTTGATACACCATTAGTTTAGAGGATTATAACTGTGAAATTCACAAGGTAATCATATAAGCCATCCTGAAATTTCCCAGCTTGTTTTCTGTGGGTAAAAGGACAGCATAATATCATTCGCAGCATAATCAATTATGTGCCGCAAGCCACACTGAACACTGCATAGATCTAGATCAGAGGCGGCTGGTGATATTTGAAAGTGGTGAAGTGTAAAAGTGAACAAGCTTAATGGACAAACGTGGGGTCCAGAGCAGGTTAAAAAAAGATTTGCAAATAGTGCATTTTCAAGAAAATTAATTTAGCAATAAAGCAAGGCTTATAAAGTAGCGGGAACGTATAGTCTTGAAATATTAAACACATTAAAAACTGCACCATATCTTACTGCATTAATATGTTCGAAAGTTACTGTAATGAGCAGATTGTACAGCGCGACAACTTCAGTCCTTTAAAGTGTGTGCTTGCCCAGTCTCTTGCACCATATGTGGCATCAACTTTAGAAGAAAATGCTCTAACCAGGCACCTACAGCTGCTGGTTGCAATCAGTCATATAGAAGTATGTGCAGACCTGTATTTAAGCATGATGAAAAAACTGGGGGCTCTCTAAAGGGGAACATTTCAAATACATTTCTGTGATTTCCATGGTGTGCCACTCGACCGGTATTTTGGTTGCTCTCTAAGATGTAACTGCATCCAGATATAATAGCACAACATCTAACATACATCTAAAACCTGCCAGTACAATTGGCTTTGTCAGTGGTTGTTAGCTGTTTAACTTAAACGAGTAACAACAATGATTTGTTATAAATAATTAACATTGGAAATGTTTAAATTCTGAAATTGTGAGTCTGTGAAGTTCAAGTTCAAAGAGACTTTATTCGGATACCGTCATATCCATAAAAGCACAACAAACATAACAATTTAAAAATGCACAAATAGGGAATCGCAATAAAATCCATTGGTAATATACATAAGTACACATAATAGAAATATATCAAGTTTATACAAAAGTCATGTGCAGACAGCATATGCTCTCAGGTATTGGACATCATCTGGCTGTGAATTAAATAGTATTGAGGTCCCTGGAAGGAGTTTAGTGCACTTTATGTTAGCTATGTATGCCCTTTTTCTCTGCAAATCTCGTCCATCTGCACATCTTTAACAGCCTCATTCCTCTTCAGCACTCTCTTTTCACTCTCCCTCAAAATGCATTTCCTCGTATCTCATTCACTTCACCACCCCAAACATACACTAAACTCACTCACATTTAAGGAGTTTATTTCACTTTGCCTTTGCCTTATACATATTTTGACATCTGCTTACCCCCTTCACACACATTTACACATAATTTCAATTGCAACTGGAATACAGGACCATTGTTCTGTGCGCTCTGTAGAGACGCCAACCCACTCACAGGCAATTTTGCTTTGACTTCAGCCTCAGTGCCAGAGCTCTCAATCAAAGCCCCTTATAAATACCTGGGATGGCTCAAAGTATGCAAAATGCAAGAGTAATAAGATGCAAGAAGAAAAGTCAGGAACACAACATGATGAAATAATTAACTCTCTTGGAGAACGCAAGAATAAGTAAAATGTGAAATAAGAGAGGAACTAACTCACTGACATGCATTCCCGTAACATTTTTAACATTAATTGTTTGTAAATAAATCCATGTTTTTGGCTTTAATTTTAAAGGTATGAAGATAGGGCCAGTTTTAACACCATCCAGAAGATAACTGTCTTTACAATAAAGCACATATTTCACCCTTTTCTCTTGATATTTGGATCAACTTCGCACGGGAATAAATACCCTGCTCGCTTTTTGGATCAATTTCACGTGGGACAAATAGAGCAGCTCCACTTCTAATGGTGCCAGCGAACTGCAGCCAGGGCCTGGGGTGTCAAAGTGGGGGAGATTAGAGTGACCAGGGGTCTCAACACAATATACATAACATAAAATTAGCATTATAACATTTACCATTACAGAGGACAAGGCACCAAATCACACGCAGGTTTCTATCCACTCTTATGTGGGAAAGGGTTGGGTCTGTGCCTGCGAATGACAGACGGCTGCCCTCACGCAGGGATGGAGACTCCGACGCCTAAAGCCATGAAGCTGAAAGCATCACTGGCCTACAGTGGATTCTACCATAGACTACAAAGGCAATAAAGGGCTTTAGAGCGGTAAGCCCTTCGTCGTGGGTAACAGTGTAGAAAGTTGATTTACTCCCTGGCTTCCATCTCATGCTTCAGAGCGAGGCGGGGCAGACAGCCTGGGACAGACAGCCCAGACTTAAATACATTGATTTGTTTAGAGATACGATCGCATCTCTAAATAAATTGAACAACTGAATATTTGTGTAGGAATTTCAGTGAGGCAGCCCCAGAACCCTATTGGTGACACCGCCGCTAGTCTAGAACATTATGTAAAGTAAACAAACATTTATACCCCATTCTAAATCTCACAACCTTTTACTGCCATTGCTGTAATACTCCAAAGCGCCATGGTTGCCCATATTGTTTGTTTATACATAGACATAGGATGTATACTTCATGGTATCAAATTAATCATAGCATTGTACCGACTTGATGCCCAAGTCAAATTTAATGTCACTTTTAACAAAAGGTAACTTTTAGAAAGTTGTCACTCTGTTGCCCAGATTATCTGGTGTCCTTTCACAGCTGCTGGCCACTAGATGGCCTTGTGCCCTCCTGGGGAGTAGTGTGAAGGACTCCCAGACTTAGGCACCATAGAGGCCTGCTGCAGGAGGACGTGTTACCTCCCCCACAGAGAAAGCCACACAGTGTGTTGGCCCTGAAGGAGACCTTCAAAGGAGAAGCTGCCTTTGATGGACAAATGGCCATCACACTCGAAAAGGGTGGCCCCTTTGTTCAGGTAGACGGGATGGTGACTGGAACAGAGGGGGGAAACCAGTTGTCAAGCCGTTTTTTCTGTGAGCATGTAGCTCACAGGTAGCCACATGTCTAGGGTAGGCTGTCAAACTCCTAACAACTGAGGAAGGATTTGTACATCTTGAAAGTGGGCAGAATAGTGCACTCTACGATTCCTAGATGCCTCACAGAGCCGGAAATCATCAAAAGGCAGGAGTGATCCTAGTAGCCCATAGTGATGGCATCATCCCCCCCAGGGCCCTTTCTGTGAATAAATCTGGCACCCTGAACCTCAGATCACATCTGGGCTGGAAAAAGGACTGAAGAAGGACTGACCTGCTGGCCCCTGGAACTGGCAAGAGAGGCTGCACCAACTGCTGGACTGCGCCTGCTACTCCTTGGGCTATTAAAGAGAGGACTGTTAGAAAAGTCACTCCAGAGCCCCATACCAAAAAAATGAACTCCAAGGCTACGTTGGCTGACCCCCTGTTTCAGCACCAGGGCCACAAAAGCTGACGTAGCCCCTCCTGGCTAGTCAGTATTCAGCCGCAAGGAATTGCTGCTAACTGCCGGCATACAGCCAAGAACGACTTCACTCAGGACTCAGAAGTTGCAGCCATGTCTATCAGACTCAGTGGAGCCATCAGAGTGTGAATCAGTTGCAAAAGATGGACACTAGCCATCGTCAAAGAAAAACCCTGCACCTACTGTGACTGAAGATTGGTAGCCCAGCTGCTGCTGGGCTTCTACTGGCTCAAATAGGACTTCGAGGGACCCCGGCTCCTGTGGCCAAAGTCATCCCACCTGACCCGTGAACCAAGTAATAACCCCAGGAAACCCCGCAATTTACCACACAGCATCCAGACCATCTTTCAGCATCCGTATCCTCTGCATCAGGACCACTCAATTGAAGTCTATGGCAGTTTTAATGTTAAGTGTGTAACTGGACTTGAGACTGATTTGGTGACTAGGTAACTGTCCAAATACTTCTTATTGGTCTCTCTGCCAGAATTAGCCGCCCAGTCCAGACCGGAGTAGCCAAACACAACTGTTCAAACTTTTCAAAAGTTTACAAACTTGATGGTTACCAATGCTTGTTTGCCCTTTGGACTAAAAATCCAACATTTACGTTTTACTTCAAAAATCCATTCTTCGGAAACCTCCAGTGGATTATGCTCATCTTGGGGTCTAAAAGCTCAAAAATGCTGCATAGGAAAAAGACCTTTAGCAATCGATTCCGTTTTTCAGGCAAAAACGTGCACGCATTGCATTGCTTTGAAGGCAACGGGTGCACGTTTGGAGATTCCTTGCAGGAGCGGGCTTTGAAACCATGTGTTTGTAATTAACATATGGTTCCTGCTCGCTCCTGCAAGGGAAACAGGCGCAGGCCCCCTCCTCTCTTCCCTCCCCCTGCTGCCTCCTCCTCTCCTCGCACGCTTGTTTAGTGCTGTGGTGAATCCCAGCTGTTTGGAAGCCGTCCACAGTCGCATGCAACTCCTCGGAAGCGTGAATACAATCGGGCCTCGGCCCACGCAGACGGTATCTTTTTGGTTTGTTTTTGCCTTTTCCTCCCAGACTCCCTGATAGATGGAAACACTTGCTTAGAGCTCTTCCTGGCATCCAGTCCAAATACTTAAAGCATGAAATAATAGTGTAATGTTATGCCTGTTTCCACGCGGAAGTGAACGCCGGAGCAGCGTTTGTGTACTTTCTGTGTTGTGAGAGAGAGAGATTAGTCGTTTATTTGTGCCTGTTTTGTTGTAATTTCATTTTCCCCGTGTTTGCTTTCCTTCCTTGTTGTCCGCCTACCTCGCCGCCCTCCGCCCTCCCTTCCCGCCACCGCCGCTTGTCCCCGCCCCTTTTTGTCTTCTGTAACCCTCCCCGCTCCCGCCTCCCTGCTGCTCCGCCCACCCGCGCACTTCGCCTTAAATGGCGACCGTGCGAACGCGCAGCGGCCATGCGCAGCGGGTGCGCCGAAGGCGCGCCAAAGGCAAGCCCGTCTGCGCCCGTCCGCGACCGGATCGCGTCCAGCGCCAGGACCCCTGGTCCTCGAAGACCCCGACCTACCCGCCTGACGTACTCCGCCGCCACCCTCATCGCTCTCAACACCGGCCGACTCCCAGAATGCCACCAAGCCACACCACGACGCACCCACGGACCTTTCAGCTGCCACGCCTGCAAGTTCTCCTGCATCCAGACCAGCCCCGCACCAGCACCCGCCAAGTCGAACACCAGCAGCACCCACCTCAAGTGCATCCTGCTCAACACCCGCTCCGTCCACAGACACGCCATCGAACTCTGGAACCTCCTAGACGCCACAGCCCCTGACGTTGCCTTCCTCACGGAGACCTGGATGAACGCCTCTTCAGCTCCCGACATCGCCATCGCTATCCCAGAGGGCTACAAGATCGTCCGGAGGGACCGAAACGCCAACCAGATGGGAGGAGGCATCGCCATCATCCACAGGAACACCATCCGTCTCACGACCAGCACCGACAACACCCTGACCAGCGCCGAACACCTGCATTTCCAGATCCACACCAACCCGAACACCACCCTCAGAGGCACCCTGATCTACCGACCCCCTGGACCACGCACGCAATTCAGCGAGGACATCGCCGACTTCGTCAGCCCGCATGCCCTCCCCTCCGCTGACTACATCCTCCTGGGAGACCTCAACTTCCATCTGGAGAACAACAACGACCACAACACCAGCACCCTGCTCGACAACCTGGCCAACCTGGGACTCAAGCAACTGGTGTCCACCCCCACCCACCTCGCCGGACACACACTCGACGCCGTCTTCTCATCCAGCACAGACATCGACTTCAGCCACGCCACAGAGCTTCAATGGACGGACCACAGCTGCGTCCACTTCACCTTCAAGAGAACGACGACCCACCATCACCAGCAACAGGCCGCCCGCAGAAGCTGGAACAAGATCACAGCAGACCAGCTCGCCACCTCCCTGAGCCAGCACCCTCCTGCCAGCTCAGCGAACCCCAGCCAGGCCGCCGACAACCTCACGAAGTGGATCAGCAACTGCGCGGACGAACTCGCCCCGCTGAGGACCCCGCCTAGCAGACCCGGCAGCAAGAAGGCCCCATGGTTCACCGACGAACTCAAGAGCTCCAAGAAGAACTGCCGAGCCCTCGAGAAAGTCTGGAAAAGGGAACCGACACCGGACAACAGGACCTCCTACAAACTTGCCACCCGGAAACACCACCAGCTGATCCGCGCCGCCAAGAAAACAGCATTCAAGGACCGGTTGGACAACAACGCACACAACTGCAAGGAACTCTTCAACATCGTGAAAGAGCTTTCCAACCCCAGCGCAGGAAACAACGACATCACCCCATCGCAAGACCTCTGCAACTCCCTCGCCTCATACTTCCACAACAAGATCACGGACATACACAGTAGCTTCAACAACCAACCAACGCACACCATGACCGACCAACCACCCCCCCCCACCACCACCCTCCACGCCTGGACCCCGATCAGCACCGAAGACACCATCCGCACGATGAACTCCATCCACTCCGGATCACCGACCGACCCCTGCCCTCACCACGTCTTCAACAAGGCCGACGCTGTCATCGCACCCCACCTGCGAGACATCATCAACACATCCTTCGACACCACCATCTTCCCTGAGAGCTGGAAACACGCCGAACTCAGCGCTCTACTCAAGAAACCAACAGCGGACCCCACCGACCTCAAGAATTACCGCCCCATCTCGCTTCTCCCGTTTCCAGCCAAAGTCATCGAGAAGACCGTCAACAAGCAGATGGCCGCCTTCCTCGAGACGAACGGATCCCTCGACCCCTCACAGTCCGGCTTCCGAGCCAAACACAGCACCGAGACCGCCCTCATCGCCGCCACCGATGACATCCGAGCCCTGATGGACAATGGAGAAACAGCGGCCCTCATCCTCCTAGACCTCTCCGCGGCATTCGACACGGTCTGCCACCGCACCCTAGTACGGCGCCTCAGCAACATCGGAATCCAGGACAAGGCGCTGGAATGGATCATCTCCTTCCTCGACGGAAGAACACAGAGAGTCCGCCTACCACTGTACAAGTCAGAGGCCTCCGAAGTCATCTGCGGCGTCCCCCAAGGATCATCTCTGAGCCCCACCCTCTTCAACGTCTACATGAGCCCCCTCGCGGCCATCGTACGCAAACACAACCTCAGCATAATCTCCTACGCCGACGACACCCAGCTGATCCTCTCCCTGACCAACGACCCCGCCACCGCCAGAGCCAACCTGCACGAAGGGATGAAAGAGGTAGCCGAGTGGATGACGTCCAGCCGCCTGAAACTGAACTCGGACAAGACGGAGGTCCTCATCCTGGGCTCCTCACCCTCCGCCTGGGACGACTCCTGGTGGCCTCCCGCCCTGGGCACCGCACCCAAACCGACGGACCATGCACGAAACCTGGGCTTCATCCTGGACTCCTCCCTCTCCATGACCAGGCAGGTCAACAACGTCTCCTCGGCGTGCTTCAACATCCTACGCATGCTACGGAAGATCTTCTGGTGGATCCCCACAGAGACCAGGAAGACCGTCACCCAGGCCCTCGTCACCAGCCGACTGGACTACGGTAACGCCCTCTACGCCGGTACCACCGCCAAGCTCCAGAAGAGACTCCAGAGGATCCAGAACGCCTCAGCCAGACTCATCCGCGACATCCCACGATCCAGCCACATCTCCGGACATCTGAGAGACCTTCACTGGCTCCCCGTCAACAAGAGAATCACCTTCCGCCTCCTCACCCACGCACACAAAGCCCTACACGACCAAGGCCCGAGCTACCTCAACAGCCGAGTCAACTTCTACGCTCCCAAACGCCACCTCCGATCAGCCAACCACGCCCTCGCCGCCGTCCCCCGCATCCGAAGAGCGACTACAGGAGGAAGGTCCTTCTCCTACCTGGCCGCCAAGACCTGGAACTCCCTCCCGACCGACCTGCGCCTGACCCAAGACCACCTCTCCTTCAGGAAGAAGCTGAAGACCTGGCTGTTCGAGCAGTAGCGGCACCCCCCCCCCCCCCCCCCCAGCGCCTTGAGACCCTACGGGTATGTAGCGCGCTTTATAAGTGATTGATTGATTGATTGATTGAAGCGTTAGCAGCGCATGTCTAGGAGTTTTCCGAATAATTGCATTCTGGGAAAGTGACTTATTTATCTTTCCAGATATGTGATGCCGTGGTATTGTATGCTAACCAATACTTCCGTTCAGACTTTAAACTGCATGCCATTGTTTTTAAATTGATATATATATATTTTTTCTCTGCATATTCTGTGTCTGTAAATGGGGTCCAGACCTGTCAACTGAGGAAAGATGTCTGTCATATCAAATTTACTAGGGGGTGGAGTTGGTGAAGGACTATGACATTACAGTAAATCAGTTTCCCGGGCAGTGCTGCTACCATATTTTGAACCCTCTAACTTGGGATAGCTCACAGAGATTTGGTGCCAGGGGCGAATTGTAAAGTTTATGCTCTTGTTTATGTGATTTCCCCCACTTCATCCACCCCACTTCTAGGTTTAGCGAAGTTATTTTGTGGCGCTCTGTGCATCATATTAGTGCATGTGGCAAAGCAGAAGACATTGCGCTACCATCCCTCAGCACTTCATGAGCACTAGGGAATAATGTTTCCGTCTGGGTGCTAATGTTCGCCATAAACATAATTTTGCAGTTTCTCACAACATGTTAGTAAATGTACACCAACATTGTTTTTTGCTATGCAATTGTGTATTCTAGTTTACAAACTGAGTTACTAAAAGCTTCTTTTATTTACGAACATATGGACAGTGAATTGTATTGCGTGAAATCCTTTGCTCTGTGTGGCGTGTAAGATTTAGTCCAGTCCCTGGTGCGAAATCACCATAAATCACTTTTCGTTCGAAAAACACATGTAGGAGCAAACATCTAATTTATGGAGCAAAGTAACCAAGAGTGTGGCGTTACACATAGGTGTAAAATCACTCCGTATAGAGAGAAAATGTAGTTTGATGATGCATGAGTTGTGAAAAATGTGTATTCATATGACATCCCCTTTGACTGACAACATATAGAGGTGCAAAAAGTACAGTTAGTTCCAAAATCACACTTCGTGAAATATCAACAGACGTGTGAACACACTAGGATGAGCTAAAATTAAATTAGTGCAGTATCATGCTTAGGTGTATATCACACTTGGTGCAAAGTTGGCCAGAGCGTAGAAGCACTTTTAGGAGCCCACATCAGATTTATTTGCAAATTCTTCATTGGTGCAGCATCAGGAGGAGTGTGGAAGATTTTTAGGAACAGAAATTCACCTCAGTTGCAGTGCATGAACACTTCACTGCATTCATGCTCTGCAGTTGAATACATTCATAAGACAGGTGGACTACCACACCTACTTGCCAATAGCTAATAGTGAGACCAAAATACTCCTCTAGGCTGATCCAAAATGTGAAGGGCACTTTCTTCAAATAAAAGCTCAGGGAGTCTGACCTAAATTAACCAGTAGCTGAAGGGGGGTGACTTAAAACCTTTATTAGTGGAAGTTTGTGGTATAGATGATCTGAGCTGTGGCAAACATCTAAAGTTTTCTGTATAACGGACCCAAATACTAAATTAAAACTACAGTCTGGTGGTTTATTTACTGTGAATTCAAGTGCATTGTAAGTGACCGCTTACATGTCTCTATATTTTAAGGTAGCCTGTCTTTGTATTGCTTTATTTAAGCACCGCAAACAAGCAAGGGAAGAGGAAAATGCATGCTTTTGGTAAACAGTATGACATTTTCCCAATGTCTAACCAATTTATTTGTTGCAATATTTTGGGAACAACTAAAGATCCTTTTGTAGCATTTGGCCATTGAATCGGCCAGGCTTCTATCACAGTTTGGTAACATTTTATGCTGATGTGATCAGGGCATATCATCTATAGATAGCAAAGCACATCCAGCAGCAAATGAACATACACTCAAACCTTGGGTCACAGCTGCTCTACCGAAGAAGAGTGACATGCTCTCTTGATTCATCTTGTACAGCGCCCAGCTCATGGGTTGATCTGCACAAATCTACCATCTCTTACACTCAGGAGTCCTGAATGAATGAATACCAAGGTCCACTTGCCATGTCCACACTGCACCCTTGAGATGCTGAGGAGTAAATGCTTGACGCATGTGACACACTGACATTCTTCTCAGGGGGTGGGAGGTGGATATGTAGTGGGGCAGCCCACCGTGACAGGCCATGTAACACAGTCTCTGTCTCCTGCTTCACACACTCCAGATGCTCAAGAAGATCTTCAAATGGCTCCCCACCAACACTCGCAGAAGCGTCACCTAGGCCCTCACCTAGGCCCTCATCAACAGCAAGCTGGACTACAGCAGCACACTCTATACTGGAATCAACAATCAAATGGCCAGAAGACTCCAGAACATAAAACTCAATGGCCAGGCTTACCCTCAACCACCCACCTGAACTCGCATCACCCTGCAAATCAAAGAGCTCCACTGGCTCCCAATTCAGAAAAATGCACTCTTCAAACTCCTCTCACACACCTACAAAGCCTCTATTCATACTTTGCTCAGAAAGCCTGGAACAGCCTGCCCTTGCACATCAAAGCCTCCTCAGTTCTGGAATTCCGCAAGAAACTGAAAACCAGGCTCACTCCATACAGCTTCTGATTTCAGCACAAGGATCTCCTCCTGGGTTAATTGTGCACTTTAGAGATAACATAATATAGCATAACAATTAAAAGCTAGCATAAATTGATCATTACTATTGCAGTACTCACCCTGCTATACTAATTCAAGTACTTGAATGATTAGTGCTATTGCAGTATTAACTCTACTAATTCAAGCAAGGATATGATTGGGATCAACATGTACAGTTTACAAAAAAATCTCTCTTCTTGAGGACTCCGCCACTCCAAATGAAGATGACTAAATGACCGCAGTGCACGTGTTGTCCTATGAGTGATATCTGTAATCTCAACTATTGTATGCATAAAGTCTTATTCATTGATTTATTTTGGGGTGTACATACTGCTGCTGTGTCTCCAATTGGCCACATCAAAACCGTTAGTTACTATGGAAGGAGTTAGATAGGAACTCTAAGGTTGAATGGGTGCCTGTGGGCATTACCAAGGAATAAGTAAAGATGGGGGCATAGAAGAAGTGCTAGCATTGAGGCAGCATGTGCTGTTGGGTGTCATTACAGACAGCTGATTGGAACATTTGGGTCTAGAGTTGTGTGTGATCAGAGGTGCATCTCTTTGCGTTCAGATGTAGCAAGGTATATAGAATGCATTGGTGACAAGTGTTAGTGCCTACACGTTGATACATGTCTTGCTTGTAACTTACTGTGGGTTGAAGATGGCAACACCCCATTTTATGCAATGACGCATTGACTAGACTGTAGTAAGAGGATCATCCGTACTCGCCCGAGGCTCCCAAAAAACTTGAAAGACAGATTACATAAGGTCAAAATAAATTGACCATGAGAAAGGAGTCTTGAAAGCTCTACAGTGGCACCTAGTGGAGTCAATGGAGAATTAAACAAGCATTGGCATAACCAATAGGTTTCGCCTTTGGGACCTTATAAGTGTTTAGCTATCCAGCACAATATCCTTGGTGCAACAACATCAACTGTTGCATAACTAAACACTTATAAGGTCCCAAAGGCGAGACCTATTGGCTATGCCAATGCTTGTTTTAAAGTTGGTGTTGGATTTCTTTAGTGTTGCGTGATATTCTTATTTTATTGTATGGTGCTTCTAAATGTTTACACTAGTAACTTTGTTTAAGCCTTGCTGCTGGAGGCTACAGCTCCCCAGGGTTGAGCAAGAGGTTTTACAAAGGAGCCTGAATGGACCTAAGATTGTTTCCTGAGTGTATTACACGGTAAAGTCTCACAACCACACCATGTAATACATCTCAGTTCTCACAGTCAGGGTAGAGTAGAGCCCGCCCATATACGAATGTCACCTGGGCAAGGACTCATTAATGTAGCATGCCACTAGGAGTCTTAGTGTTTGAGCGTCCTTTTAACCCCTTCAGCGCTGCGCGGATTCCCCCGCGGTGCTGAAGGGTTCTAGCGCGGGCGTGGTCATGACGGAACGGTTCCGTCATGAGCACAGCTCAACCGATGCTCATGACGGAACCGTTCCGTCATGAGCATCGAAGGGGTTAAAGCACCTAAGAATGCCCTTCTTCGACTAGGTACGGAGGCACTGATATTAATAAGAGTGGGTGTCCTCTCCTAATTGATAATCCTGTGAAAATATTGGAAGTGGAGCAAACTCACTATAAATATTCTATCGCAGGACACAGTAGCATTATCTAACAGTGTGGTTTGCCTTGATACGTAAGAATTTCGTTTACAATCCAGCATATTACTTCTAGGCTTGGATGATGTACACACCACTACCCTTACTTTGAAAAATGCGCAGCACCGCCCCAACCAGGCCCGGTTCAGAGGGTGGGCCGGGTGGGCCAGGCCCACCCTAACATGAGCCTGGCCCACCCAAACATGAACCTTGGCCCTCGCAGCAACCTCAAGAAGGCCAACAGAAAATCGGCACTATAATTTAAAAAGTTCCTCTGAACGTTATTTTTCTTTTTCTAGGATTTGCGTGATTGGGCCTGGGCTCTTTGGCACAGGCACCCCAAATCACACATCTCCTTTTAGAGAGGTGAGCTGTGTCCCTGCCCACTCGTGCAGGTAGAATAGGGGCATGGCGAAGGGGAAAAATCCTTTCTTTGGCACCGGGTAACCGATGCATTCTGCGTGGATATTTTCTTCTTTATTCAGTGCTGGAGAAAATGAGTTTGTTTATGCTGATTAACCTTTCCTGGCCCATTCAGCTGCTTATCAGATCGGGCTATGACAGACAGAGTAGGAACAGAGCAGGTAAGAGAATGTGTGGCTATTGTTCGTTTTTAGGTCTCGCCTGAGCCAGCGCTTTAGCGCTGCTCTCGCGAGAGCTTTTGTAAAAGGGGGATTTGGAAGTGCAAACCAGTGCTTCCAGGCCGCCAACAACAGTGCATGTACGCCGGGCGCGCGCACCATTTGGCAGCCTGCGTGATCATTTCGCGGCCGCTTTGATGTTCTCAGTGAGCCGCGCGGCCACTGAGAACATCAAAGCGGCCGCGAAATGATCACCATTTGCCACCCCCTCCCTTATCCCACTTCCTGCTTGGTAGATACATGTGGCCCTAATCCGCCAGGCTGCACCACATTCACTGAATCACACAATCACTGCATCCTTTAGAATCCGAATACTTCACTATAATAACAGTTCGGATGCTACTGCCGAGATCAAGGCAGCAAAGACCACTGATGCACGCCTATGTTTAAAGTGCTGACTTCAAATTCTACCTAAACACAGCATCTCCGATAAGAGCTCACTGAAGCATGTAGTTCGGCGCATTACCGCTGAATTTGGAAACAGGTCTTGTAGGACTCTCCCTATCTGTGCCTTTGTTTACTTAGCACTTGCTCTCTCTATCTCTCTAAAGGGTGCTTTTTTTCCAGACAGCTGGTAAATAAAGATAAATCAGAAATATAAAACATGTAATAAAACGTTATGGGCAAAAACTGACAACCTCACACACCCATGACAAACTTGCCTTCAGAAAATGAGTAAATGAAATTAGAAAACGTAAGTCTTTCCTCCTACCTATTTATAACTCTTGCTCACTCTAAAATGATTTCTTTGCTGATATTTACTAGGCCGCGCATCTGTATATAAATATTTGACAACTTTAGAAAACTAAATTTGAGCGACATGTTTCTCACAGGCTGCAATTCCCATTTACATTCACAAAAGCAAACCAAAAACACCAAGAGGTTTCATAACAACCAAACACTGCAGATGAAAAGTTATTTCCATTCCTGGTTAGAATACAAAGGAGGCAGAGACGGGGGAAACGAAAGCAACTTTCCCAATGACGTAAATCAGGGGCTGTATTTGGTAGAACCCAGCGCCTGTTTTCTGTGCCTGCAGAGGATTCATTTAAGACGATATTTCTGAATTAGGCACTGATTTTCAGACATTTCAGCTCAGAAACAGTGAGCAGGGCTTGACTCTCTCTGAGAGCCCTACAACAATGCACGAAACTAAACAAAGAGATGTGAGGTTAAATTAATTCACTTTACACATGCACATCGGAAAACGCGCTCACCTCTGTGCGGAGCCAGTCCAGCCCATCATGATAAGGCGTTGGAACTCAACCAAGTATCAATTCCGTCCAAAAATAATTCCATATGGGGCGTTACAGTGGAAATATCTTTCCCGTATAGTTGTGATATATTTTACATTTTTGCAGAGTTTTATATAGCGCGCACTTGACCCAAATCCAATCAGGTATCAAAGCGCTTTACATAGCACCAGTTACGTTACATGAGGACACACATTTAAATTATTTGCCCAGAATCACAGGATGTACAGCGTCATTACCGAGACTCAACCCAGTTTCAAGGTCGAGCGCCCTAGCCGTTAGGCCAACTACTCTCCCCTAGATGTTCCCTAGTTGTCAGTTTCTGTTGGGAAGGGGGACTGGAGCAGTGCACACGCACGGACAGGCGATGTGCACATGTAGGGCTTGTGATGGCATTTCTGCAGAACGCGCACATGGCGCACTTTCACTTTCCCTTGTTCATGTTGGTGCTTTCTGCTGCTTGTATAAACTGTCGCTTAGTCCAAGACTGAAACCCGTTAATGTGAAAGTTTCAGGGCTCGTTAATGGTAGGGGGCGGACTGTCAGGGCCGGACAGTTCTAGGGCCGTTAATATCATTAGTGACTTACCTCGAAATTGCCGTCGAGGTCGCGGAGCCAGTCGTGCTGCTGGGGGGGGCTCTTACAGGGGGGTGGTGAAGGTGCTGTCCAGACTGGTCTCGTCTGCCATCTCCCTCAGTCAGGGATATGGTCCTGGCTCAGCCACCTTCGAGTGGCAGCAGAGCTCAGCTCTGTGATCTTCCAGCCGCAGCTGCTCCTCACCCTCCCTCGGGGCCGGGGGGACTCCCTGCGGGCTGGTAGCTTCCAACACAGATCCGCGGCCGCCTTAGTCCTCCCTCCTTCAGCGTCCCCTCCCCTGTCTGCAGGCTGTGGAGCCCCGGTGCTCTGATGCCCTAAGCTCCAGAGGGCACCGTCTTGAGTGCCATTGGCTGGGTGGGCCGCTAGCTACCTTTGCCCTCGTTTCAAGGGGCTCTGGTAGGGGGTGTTGCTGTCATTGACCTCTTGTGCAACCCTGCCTTTACCTCTGGGACACCTGTCTCCGGAACTGTACCCCTCTTTTCTGACCAGGCACCTGCTTTTATGATGGCACTTACAACTTCTCTTTCTCAGTTCAAGCCCAGTACCTATTAAAAAGGCTGCTCTACCTTTTCTCTCACCACTGGGCACCAATTTTCAACGTCTGTCCTTTCTTTCTCCACGGGACACTTCTTTTTAAATCTCCACCTTCTGCTTCTCTTCACGGCACCTATTTTTGAATCGCTCTACCTCTTCTTTCTCTTCGAGGCACCTCTTTTTAAATCGATCTAGTTTCTCTCCTTCCTTGCTCTGCTCTGTTCCTTTTCTTGTGGTACCTCTTTTTAAATCACTCTACCCTTTCTCTCTCTCTGGGACACTTCTTGTTTTGTCACGTCCTGTGTAACGCCCTGAACGTCTCAGGATCGTTTAAAAGACACGATAATGAGAACGCAACCACTTGTGAAGGTTTAGTTATTTTAATGAAGGCAAAAATAATACAAGGAATAAACAAAGGTTATAGTCACTGGAATCCTCCAGGCTAAGTACGTTACCAGCCCACAGCACGGATGGTCCTAACCGTCCTCTGCATATACGCCGATCCCGGCGTATGCCAACAGAGGGCAGAAATGAAATGGCCGACAATGCCAATCGGTAGGCTGTGAGGGGCACGAAGAGTGTTGGGGAGAATCGAGGAGTCAGGGAAACACCCAGCCGGGGTCTCTACCTGAAGGGAGCAGCCGCTCAACCTCTTCCTCAGACTGCACCGGGACGCGGAGTCACCTCCTGGTGATGCGTCACCGATACCCCAATCACAAGCAAAGAAGACTGAACCGAGAGCAGCCGCTCGATCGATCCTGTGGACTTCCGAGTCTGTAACGCGGCAAACACCTCCTGGTGTGCGTTACAGCTGGCAGTCCCTGTATCTCTGGTCGGGCTGGGAGTTACGACTCCAACCAGCAAAAGCGTCACTGCGCTTTGACTCAGCCGAGTCAAAAAGCGAAGCTCAATGGGTATCCGGTAGAGCTTCCGGGTCCTTCACAGGTGACGATGGGGCAAGACACGGCCCAGGGAGTAACGACTCGACCTACCTCCGTTCTTGCCTTACTGGAGCACCACTCCGGAACACTGCTCTTCACTAAGCAGGTACGTCGGTGTAAACACAATATCCGACAGCGTTGTACCTCCCGGTTCCTCCCTTTATAGGGCGTGTTGTCCTTGAGTTATGTAACAGCTCTCCTGTTTACATAAGGGCGTGTTTCCTTGAGTTATGTAACAGCTCTCCTGTTTACATAAGGGCGTGTTTTCCTTGAGTTATGTAACAGCTCTCCTGTTTACATAAGGGCGTGTTTTCCTTGAGTTATGTAACAGCTCTCCTGTTTACATAACCTCTCAACCGCTAAGCATCCTGGGAGATGTAGTCCGTTTTCGCTGGTTACCGTTTTCCTCCCCTCGCATGACAGGAATTCTTGACATCCTGCTTCTTTTTCCCAGGTGTGCTACTTGCACAATGCTGGTCTCGGCTCTCTTTCAATTCACACCTCTTGTTCCATGCTGTACCCTTTCTCTAGGCAGACGCCCCCTCCAGTTTAATGCTGCTCTGGTCTCTTCCTCTGCAGCAAACCTGGGCTGTTGTACAGTGACGTGCCTATGTTTTGCTTCAGGGTCACCCCCTCTTGTGCGGGCACTTCTTTAATAGTGGCACCTGCACCTCCGTGGGTGCCTCTTGTTGAATTTAAATCGCTTCTTTCTCGTTTCTTACTCTGGTTCTCTAGTTCAGACCTAGTTTCCTCGTGCATGAACCCCGTTTAAAGGTGACACCCCCTTGCTGCTCAGATAGCTCAGGTTTTATGCGCGCCCTCTTCCCTCGGTGCAGCCCCCGCCGCTTTCAGTGACGTACCTTTATTTCTGCTCAGACATCTCTCTTTTAACATCTATCCTACTCTCTGTACAAGCACCCATTCAGAATCAGACTCCCACCTTTTAAGGAGACTACATTCTATTTCTGCATAGACACCTCCTGTTTTATTGTATGGATTGTAATTTCTTTTATATAGTGCTACCTACCTCTGACGAGTCGTTGAAGCGCTTTAGGCCGGGCCGCACGCGGCTCGGAAACCCAAGCGGTTAGTCCAAAGTTATGGTTATTTATTGTGAATGGGGTGCATTTACAAACCAACATTTGTAATGCAAGGGGTGTCGCATTTGCAAGAGTTTAAGCTATTGTCATTGTAAATGACAATGCCTTTTATTTATGTTTCAAAACCCAAAACTTAAATAAAAGGCATTGTCATTTACAATGCTAATAGCTCAAACTCTCGAAAATGCGAGACCTATTGCATTGCAAATGCTTGTTTATTCTGCAAAGGCCCAGCAACATGCATACTTCGTGTCAGGGGCGGATTGGCACTGCGGGCACTTGGGCATGGGCCAAAGGGCCGGTGTCTCAGTGCACTCTGTGGGCCGGTTTATTTTCCCCCTTTCTCAGTCCAAAGAGAGCACTGATAGGGAGAGGAAAGCAGCTTAATTGGGCGGCCGTTCAGCGATGATCAGCTGTGGCCTCTCTTTGATCCCCTGCCCTGCCAAGCAATCACGCTGATGGTGTCTGAGACACGTGAGACTCGGAGACCCCTACCAGAATCTGCAGGGGGGCTCTGCAAATCACACCTTTGTAACCTTTGCTTGAGCCCACATCCGGGGACTCCAACATTTCTGTCAGCCGTGAAAAGAAACCAGGCGTCCTTAAAGAGACTGTCCCCACACACACCTTGACATCAGCGCCCCCTTCTGGAAGAGTCAGCAGTGACTCGGAATAAGCCCTCCCCCCAAGGGGCCAGCTTCTTGCCAGTCACCTGCGTCTCTTCGTTTGTTTTCAATGGCGACCCCACTTCATAGCTTTGGAGCAAAGCTCCTTAAGGCTTCATGTGAGCGCTACAAAACAAATAAATATGCAGCGCTGTGGTGATGAGAGTGAAGTATAGTGGCCTGAAGCCAATCGCAGGGCTTCTATATTCAAGAAGACCCGAGCACATTTAGTCTGTTTTCTAATTGGCAGCAGGAGATGTAAGCCAGAACTTTCCAAATTTATTGTACTCATGTGAACAGTTTTTTTTTTACAGGCAGCTTCTGTGTGCACCTGGCCGATGATCAGTGTGCACACGTCAGAGAACCCTTCCATGTGCACACGTGAAGTTTATTGTATGTGCATTTCACAGTATTCTTTTCTAGTGCATACAAGGGCTGTGTTTTATCGACATGCGCCGGACGCCTTCTGTGAGTCCCAGACGTATGTCAATGTGCACACTTCACGGATCACTTCATTGTGAACGCCTGGGGTGATTGTGTGCCAGAATAGGCCTCCCTGGGGGCTAGGTGTTGTTCAGGCCTTTGAGCCATTTTCACCTCGGCCCCCTGGGGCCCATGTAGCCCAGAACCAGTGTTTGCATTAACACCTCGCCCACAGCCCTTCTCATTCAGGGCATAGTGGGCGAGGAAGAATGGGCTGAGGGGGCCAGGTGATGTTGGGAACTCGCACCATCTTCCCCTTAGCCTCCCCCCCAGTCCCATAGATGGCCCAGCAGCTGTGTTTTTTGCTTTATCCCCTTTCCTGCCAGGCCATTGCCCTGAGGCAGTGAAGGGCTGGGGAGGGCTCAGTATTTACAAATAGCTGGGGCCTTGCTGTTTTTCAGGTGCTCCTGCGCTGGAGGGCTGGGGAATAATTTTGTAGTAGAAAGGGGCCTCGCTGTTTTTCAGGTGCTCCTGCGCTAGAGGGCTGGGGAATAATTTTGTAGTAGAAAGGGGCCTCGCTGTTTTTCAGGTGCTCCTGCGCTAGAGGGCTGGGGAATAATTTTGTAGTAGAAAGGGGCCTCGCTGTTTTTCAGGTGCTCCTGCGCTGGAGGGCTGGGGAATAATTTTGTAATAGAAAGGGGCCTCACTGTTTTTCAGTTGCTCAGCTTGTAGGACATTGTCATCTTGGCCCTATGTCCTCCCCAAGAACAATATCCTCCCACTTACATTCCTTGTGTGTTTCATAGAAGGGCACGCCCGCAAATGTGGGCCACGCCCGCAAATGTGGGCCACGCCCCGTGAATGTGGGCCACGCCCCATGAATGTGGGCCACGCCCGCAAATGTGGGCCACGCCCCGTGAATGTGGGCCACTTTTTTGTCAATGCCCGGACAAAATTGTGATCCCAATCCGACACTGCTTCGTGTATGCTTGGAGAAACATACTTTGTGTATGCCATGTATATTTCACTTAAATCGTTTGTATCATTATCATGACTGGCTCTGCGATGAATGCAAGACAACTATTAAAATGTCCAGATAACTGTGCTGATTAATGATACTGCTGGAGAGCAATTTTTTGTCTGTTTGTAGTTTTAAAATGCAGACAAACTGTAGTTTATGTGCATAGTTCAGTGGGTTACTGCCTTTGTTACAGAGATCCTTTTTTACTTGCAGTTCAGAGGTTACAGTCCTAACATAGGACAGTGACCTATGAACTGTCATCAAAGAGCTGCATACAAACCTGAATGGTATAATTAGAACTTCTTTTTTTTTGTGTCTGTTGCAATATAGTTAGAATTGTGCCAGTCTTTCATTATTATAATGTTGCTATAAAGAGTTTGTTTGGGCAGATATACATTTTAATCAGTAAAGCCAATCCCTAACTACTGGGGTATGCTTTAAATCCTGTGTTTGTGCTTCTCCAGACTTAAGCCTCTGAAAACATACTGCCCACCAGTATGGATGAAATGTGATTCCTACACCTGATAACCCTCATTAGCTTATATGACAGTCCCTATAGTCTAATTTAAATTTAAATACTTGTATGATTAATTGTCTCGGCAGAATGTTTGCATGGTGTAAAGTACTGTGACACCCTACACTATGAATAGCGCCATACAACAAATAAAATGCATATGAGAGAGGGGCTACGGAGAGATGATGGGCACTGGTGGAGGGTGGCAATGAGGGAATCAGAGGAGGAGGCCATGGGGAGAGGGGCTTTAGAGCGATGAGGGCCTCTGGTGGAGCGTGGTATGGAGGGAGACTGAGGAGGAGGTCATGAGGGGGGTGGCTATGGAGAGATGAGGTGCACTGTTGGAGGGTGGAAGTGAGGGAATCTAAGGAGGCGGTCATGGGGGGAGGGGCTATGGAGCATTGAGGGCCACTGGTGGAGGGTGTAATCCTCCATTGTAGTCAATGACGTAATCCGAGAAGGTGGTCATGGGGTTTAGGGGGGCTACAGAGAGATGAGGGGCACTGTTGGAGGGTGGCAGTGAGGGCATCCAAGGAGGAGGTCATGACGGGGAGGGGCTTTGGAGCGATGAGGGGCAATGGTGGAGGGTGGTTGGGAGGGAGTCTGAGGAGGAGGGGCTTTGGAGAGATGAGGGGCACTGGTGGAGGATGGCAATGAGGGAATACGAGGAGGAGGTCATGGAGAGGGGATACGGAGAGATGAGGGGCACTGGTGGAGGGTGGTAGTAAATGTATCTACGGAGAAAGAGGTTAGTGGTGGAGCAACAATAAAAACTTTCGCACCAGCGCTAAAGCCGGCCCTGTCATGTCCTTTCTGTTTTTGTTTATTTAATTAGCAGTCAGGTCATTAGGGTCATTGTGGAACATATTTTAAAGTGTGTGCTAGTTATATTTACCGTTATATTCAATGTTTTAAGTTTGAGGGGGATTTTACGAATGTTTTTTACCAGGAATAATGAAAAAGGAACCGGATGGTGGCTGATATGGGGCTGGGGCCCAAGGTCAGCTGTGAGATAAGGTGCACAAGATATGGATGGTAGGAAATGCATAATCAGGCCTGGAAGGGAGGGTGCTGCAGAGTCCGGGGTCAGGTGGAGGTAGTAATGAAGAGAGATTCTGAAGGCTGGCAACAAGGGAGGCTAAATTGTGTTACTCTCCTGATACTCCCACATCAGAAACCTCCTCTTTTCATCAAAGGGACCTTACATGGGATGTATTTCAGAAAAAAAAATGAAACATTTCTGGTTTCATTTTTTAAGAGCAGGCAGTGGTCTGTGGGACCACTGCCTGGTCTTAAAAAATATTTTTGCATCCATTTAAAAAGGGAAAGGGGTCCCCTAGTGACCCCTTTCTCTTCCTGAGTGCCTTACCACCTACTTGAAGTAGGTGGTAAACTGCGAGTGTTTTGCGACTGCAATTGCGGTCGCAAAACAATGATACATACAGAAGCAGCTCGATATTAGGAAGGGATGACCTTTGAACGCCTCTTCCTAATACCATCTTGCACAATAGCATTTGTACATGCCAGCAGGGCAGGGTAGGAGTGGTGTGCCCAATCCTGAGTGTGCAAAGACTGTTTGGCCACATAAGCCTCTGGCTGTGCTGACCAATCACAGCGCTGCTTGCAGCATTGTGATTGGCTTAGTGGAGGGAGCTTGGCTGTCGGATTCCTTTTCCTTTTTTTAAAAAATAAATATGAATAAATTAAACCTTCCTCGCCCGGGCCCCCGCCAACCCCCCCCCCCCCCCCCCCCCCCCCCAGTCATGCTGGCCACAACTGCCGCAGTGGCCCACCCGAATTCCCCCTTGGCCCACCCAAATAAAAATTCCTGGAGCCGGGCCTGGCCCCAGCTGTGAGATATTTCTCATTCTACTTCCACACAACTCTTTATTTAGGTGTGTTTTTGCGCACTTTAAGGAATTTGTTTAACAACATTCCCCAACTCCCCCCCACCCCCGCGGCACCCAGGTGACCCAAGTGTCTACATCGCTCTTGATAATGTCGCATTAACTATAGATTTTATTTACTGCCCACATAATGACCGGTGCCTAACTCAGAGACATGTATTTTACTGCGCTGAATCGATAAACGCTTCCACTTTTAGCAAATGAGTGCTGGCGTCCCTATTGTATGATTATCTAGACACCTACCTGGAACTGCCTAAATGCGCTGACCAGGCGACCCTACTATGACCGTGGTTCTCAGGAACGACACTGCGAAAGTTTGTCCTTGTTTGTCTTTTCTTTTTACCTCAAGTTACCTTCTCTGTTCCCCCCTCCTTCATTTCGCACCTTTTAATTCGCTAAAATACTCTGAATTGTATTTTTTTTTAAGCTTCCTCGATGCTGTATAACCCAACACGTTTTATTTAATCTGTTCAACAAGATAGGCTGTGCATAATATGTGATATTTCGCCTTTCCACACATTCTGATTTATTGTGTCATCATCTTTCTCGCGGGCCCTCTTTCCTCCTGGTATTAAAATGCAAACGTAAAACTTGCAAAAATAAAGTAACGCATTATCTACTTCCTCAGTGTTTCAAATTAGACTTGTCCTCCAGAATGCAGTTAGAAGCGTCCCAGGCGCGCGCGAGATACAGTCCGTTTCCCTCGTGAAATAAATCATATGATGAAGATAACACGACCCTCAATCCCCCTCTGGTGAAATCAGATTTTAGTCAAACTGTAACATATCGTTGTACAAAAAAGCTTGTCCTGAAGAAACTATTGAGATGGCTCAAAAATTGCCAGGTTCTCGGAAACATACGGGGCCTTTGGCACAAGTGCGTGTTTTATCGGGCCTGTAGAAATACGGTACTAATAAGCGCTAGGGCGTTTCTCGCATTAACCTTAGTATTTTTAACGTTGCGAAGTCAGATATATGCTTGATCCTCCACAGTTTGTTTAGTGTATGCCACATATTTAGATAGCATTGAACTGTGCCTAGTTGTCATTCTGTAAACAGTGACTGATGCACTAATGTAAATCACCGTGAACTGAAAAGACCTGCGTCCTCAGATAACCTCACTGCAGCTCAATGGCGCGTGCCTGCCCGAAGAGCTGTAATTCTTCATAAAAATAAATTTAAAAAACGGATTTTTCTCATAAACATCTATTTAGTCCAAACAAGCCAAAACCCCACACAACACGGTGCTGTATTTCATGCAACAACAGAGTGGAGGTTGTGCAGATAACAGCGCATGAGTAAATGCACTTGAAAAAGCATTCCCCTTAAGAGCTCAGTAAATCAATGCGCAAGCGCACCGCAGAGACCTATGCCAATTTATGTTTGCAGCAATGAATGTGCACTTCATGTCACATTTATCAAATGCATGCAATTTCTTTGTGGAAAAAAAACTCACTACCGTAGACTTTGGAAACCATGTACGAAACTGAAATGTAATGTAAAACCCCAGAGGCGTCTTCGTGTAAAAAACTCTGATTGTCTCGTTCCCATTTTATGAAAGAGTGCAGAAAGACTAGACAGAAACATGAATTGTATTTCTTACAGTCTATTCGATGAGCTTTCTTCCAATTTCTAAGTTGATATTTGTACCTCTGTAAAATGACATTCCTGACTTCTCCATGAAAGGTAGACATTATGTTTGTGCCTGCATCTGGCAGGTTGCTAGGAATGGCATTGTAAATGGTTTAATAAGGTAGGCATAGACATGGCTACTAAGGTATATATGGCAAAACATATGTCTAGCCACACTCAATAGGGATATTTCTGATGGACACTGCTAATCTCAGACTCCTCACCTTAGAATGTTTTACGTTTGTATTTAGTGGTGCAGGTCCTCGTGCCAGCTCTCCCCGCAACAGTTCTCCTGTTCAGCTCGCCCGCAGTCCTCTACACTCTACTGCCTGTCTACCTTCTGCCCTCTGTGCCTCCTCTCCTTTTTTTTAATGCTCTGTTTTGCCTTTTCTGCCCTCTGGTTTGCCTGTTTCTGCTTGTTTTTCTGCCCTTTGTTTTGCCCTTCCTGCTCATTTTTCTGCCCTCTGTTTTGCCTTTCCTGCTCACCTTTCTGCCCTCTCGTTTGCCTTTTCTGCTTGTTTCTCTGCTCTCCCTTTTGCCTTTCTGCTAATTTTTCAGCCTTCTGTTTGCCATCTTCTGCTCTGTTTTGCCTTTCTGCTCATTTTCCGCCCTCTATTTTGCCGTTTCTGTCCTCAGTTTTGCCCTCTTCTGCTCTATTTTTCCTTTCGTGTTAGTTTTTCTGCCCTCTGTTTTGCCTTTTCTGTCCCCTGTTTTGCCCTCTTCTGCTTTATTTTACCTTTCCTGCTAGTTTTTCTGCCTTCTGTTTTGCCTTTCCTGCTAGTTTTTCTGCCCGCAGTTTTGACTTTTCTGCACGCTTTTCTTCCCTCTGTTTTTCCACCTTGTGCTCTGTTTTGCCTTTCCTGCTCGTTTTTCTGCCCTCTGTTTGTGCCTTGCATTTAGTGGAGCAGGTCTTCGTGCCAGCTCCACCTGTGACAGTTCAGCTTGCCCGCAGTCTGCTATCCTCTGCTGCCTGTCTACCTGCTGCCCTCCTGACCTCCTCTCCTCATTTGTTGCTCTCTTTTGCCATTTCTGCTCTTTTTATCTGCCCTGTTTTGCCTTTTCTGCTTGTTTTTCTGCCCTCTGTTTTACCTTTCCTGCTCACTTGTTTGTCTGCTCTCTGTCTTGCCTTTTTCTGCTAGTTTCGTCCCTCTTTCTTTTGTCTCCTCATGACATTGTACAGGGGGAGCTGGCACGATGGAGACCTCGCACCCCTGCGACCAGATACACCTTGGCGTGACAGTGCCATGCTCTACAAATGCAGACTGATTGATTGATCGATAGGATACTGCCCAGGTGCCAGATTGGATCAGGAAACGTTTCTTCAGCAGTGCTACAGCATACCACTAGGTGGTGATGTGGGGATCCGCTTTGGCTCTGTACTGCCCGCAAGTGGAGTGGAGCTGCATGTAAGTGCCATCACTGAGTGTAGAGATCTTTGTCTGAGCAGCCCCCATACTGACCATCGTGAGTAAGTGAAGTAGGAGAGCTCAGTAGGAGAGGTTGACTACTGTAAGGGGGGCTTGGGGTGGTTCTCCACCCCCGGAAATGTTTGGAAAAATATGCAAACATGGTGTATTTCAAGACACATTTTTCAGTATAGAACCTTGTCCAATCATTGCATGGACAGATGGATGGAGATTGGAGAAATGCCAACATGGCTCAACGAGTGAATCAATAAATAGTTGATGGATAAGGAGTGGGGGGGATTAATTACTTCAAGAACAGATGATAATAACTAAATACTTTTAACTATGAGGAACAAATGGTCTCAATGCACTGATAAAGGGTGGGTGCTCTGGTGTTCATTTTAACTTGTGCATTAAAACTTCTCCTTTCCCAATCACTATCATCACCAATCTTTGTGAAACATGCATAGCCGGGATGTATTTGAAACAGCGCACTGTTTAGGGCATCAAAGAATTATACGAAAAGCATTGAGCTTAGGTCTAAAAATGTAAGAAAGAAAGAGATAACCATATAGTGGTCAAATGTCACAATGTGAAACCAGGAAACCTTGCATCAATGCCGACCTTTCATTTGACCACATTGTGAGATCCTAATTGCAAGATTCCAGACAATTACTTTTTTCACAGTGCCTCCTTTTCCTTCATTGTCATACAAGAGCATCTTTAAATAATGCAGTTCAGGGTGTGCACTGCACAAAACAAAGCATTATAATGAAATTCACACTATAGTAACACCTAAGGCCACATATAGGGGAAAAAGACAACTGACTTTCCTATTGGTTCACTAATAGCATTGCTGTCAGGGCACTGGCGGAGCAGTATGAATTTTCTAGGTTCATGATTAGAATAATTTCTCACAATTGTCAATGCAAAGGTATTTAACATAATAAACTCAAATGCATTGGGCTAAGTACACAAATACACTTTTGAACTGGAGAGTCTTTATGGCATATGTGATCTCTGAGCCAAGCAATAGCGGACCTCTCCCTCCCTTTTTCCAGAAGTTTAGCGCTGCTCGTGGTAACCCTGCAGGAAACAGGAACTACCCAAATGGAAAAAAAATGTTTTTCAGGCGAGTGTGGTCTGACCAGCATGCTTTAAAACCATTTGTTTTGCATTGTGTGTAAAGTACCAACGCCGCAGATCAGAAATGAGGTCGCCCAGCCCCCAGCCAAAAAACAGCACCCACCAACAATAAAACTGGCCCTCAGCCTGCCAACTCACCAGTAAAATACACGGGGGCTTATTTATGAGGCCCTGCGTCACTTTTGCGCCTCAGTTGCATCACTTTTTGTGACACAGCGACGGTGTAAAAAATGCGACATAATGCACCCTATTTACAAAGTGCCGCATCTATGCAGATGCGTTGCTTTGTAAAGCCCTGCGCTACATTATACCTGCGTCAGGTATAATGTATGCAGGGTGGGCGTGCCCACGTAAAAAGCCTCATACAAGTGGCGCAGTGAAATCTATCAGATTTCACTGTGCCACTTCTAGGACGCTATTGCTTTAATATCTTACGCATGCCTCACAGCAGGCATAGGACTGACGCAGGCCCTTTCACATGGGGCTTGCCCCATGTGAAAGGACACATTGCTGGAGTTGCGTCTGTTTTCATACACACCCCCAGCAGTGCTTCACTTTTGCGCCAACAGATTTGTCAGTAATACCAACATACCTGTCATTCCTTGTGACATGATGCGTCATACAGTAAATATGATGTATCCATCATGTCGCAAGAGATGCAACAGTTTTCATAAATGAGGCCCACAGTGTCTGGTATGGCAGGCAGGGCCTACCTACTCAATGACGTCAGTTCCTTTCTCTCCGCACTTCCGATGTGGATCCAGAGCTCCACTCCTAATATTGTTGGCCTGCCAATGACTTCTAAAAAATTATTACAGACAGAGAATGAAGTCCCAACCCAAAACAAAAGTTTTCAAATCATGTCACCAATGCAAAAAACAGATGTGAGTCATGGACACAAACAAAATGTGTCTCTGGTGTCTGGGCTTAGGACAGGCCTCAAAGTTGTGAAATAAATGTGCCACTATGCACCCAAATATGATCCAAGATCATGGGTTGAAATGGTATGTCACCACACACAAGAAAAAGATGTGGCCTTTATGTAAGACCTGCTCTCTCTACCGCTCCTGGGCTGTTCCCAATAGCGGTCAACGTCGCACTTGAAATGCTCTGGCAAGTTAAAATCCAAGTCTAAGCACAAACATAAAAAAGCAAAGCAGTACTTGACCCCATCCCACCACTCTGAAACTAGAGAGATGGCACAAGGGCATCTTGATGTGGGTAGGTCCCCTTTGAGGTCTCCGTTTGACGAGCTGAGTCCTCAGCTAATTCCAGTTCAACTTGTGTTTCCTAGGCCTTCACTGATGCTGCAGTAAATTGAAGCCTTCAACAAGGCCAATCTGGTGTGCTTATGGTTTCCTCTGGAGAGCCTTCAGGCTTCAAGGAACCACACAAACCCACATTTGGTTTACCACTGGTAACTGGTATCCATCCTTGGTGCCATCTGACCCCTTGTGGACAGATTTGGTCCCCGTATTGACTTCAGCACAGGCTTTTACTCCCACTTCAAGAACTGTGCTGGTTCCTTCCAAATCAAAGTTGATACCAACGCCAGTTGCACTGAAAGAGGATCCAGTTCTGATTCCAATTTCAGACACTGAACAGACTTCCACCCAATCTCCACCAATGTCATGCTGCGAGATTACCAAAGTACGGTCAGTCGTCAGGCACCCTGACTCTGACACATTGCCTTTGGCAGGGTGTACACACCAGCAGAGGCTCCATTATCTTTTTGGCTCTGATTCAGAACAAGGGACACCCTAGGGTGCAGTTGAACATGGTGGTGATGGGAATGGCGTTCTCCTCTCTTACTACATAGATGATGCCTTTCAGATGGATGGGTATGAGGCCGGTGGGCTGGACATCTCTTCTGAGGCAGGGTTTGACTCGCCACTTGGGCCACCAACAAAAGAAGGAGACACATTAGTAGTGGTGGTCCGAGGCAGCTGAGGTTTCAGATTTACAGCTGCCATCAGTGAAGACCAAAACAAACATCCTGAGTGATATTTTGCAACCTGCTTCAGATACTTCTGATCCCTTGCTCCCTTTTAAAGAGTCCCTCACTGATACCTTAATAGCCACATGTCCAAAGCCCTGTTCTTGTGCACTGGTATATAGGCAGATGTCATGGAGTCACATAATGGCTCCTGGCGATCCTGATTTTCTTACTAAATATCTTACTCCAGAGACCTTTGTAGTTCAGGGCCCAACCAGTAAATTGACTCCCAATTAATTTCCACAACTCCTCAGGATAGGGAGTCCAAGAAGATTGAGACTCTTTGAAAGCATATGTTTACCTCTGCCAGACTGGCATTGTAGTTGGTTAATGCCGTTTGCTTACTGTGTCTATATAGACATGCCTTGTGGTACATGGCCAGTGAAATCTTGTCAGCAATTCTGGAAGACCTTCGGGCCTCTTTGGCTCAAACAAATCATGAAGGACAAGATGCAGCTAAATATGTTTTCTGCGCTGGTCTAGATACCTCTGATTGCCTGAGAAGGGCACGTGGCATCAGTGTTGTAATTCGTCGACATGTGGATGTGCTGTAAGTAACATTGAGCTCAACGGGAATTTCTAGTTAAATGCTATTGATTACTTTTTGTATTACTTTTCTTACCACAGGCCTGGATCCTAGATTCAGTCCTGGGACATCTCCTGTAAACAGTTGAGTAAAAACGTTTTGGTTACAGTAGTGATTTTTAAGGAATATTATTGTATTTTAAAAGTTGACAGAAACTTTTTCACATAAAATCACCAATGTTATCCTAAGGGAGGAAATTCACTTAGCAGGTAAGTGGGGTTATTGTTACTTTTTGTAACTCAATGTTGGATCCTGGATCCAGCACTGGGACATCTCCTGTAAACAGTTGAAAGAATGTGTTTTTGTTATACAGGCGATTTTTTACGAATATTTGTAAGTTTGCAAAATCGACAGAAGAATTTCTGGTGAAAACCAGGCAATGTTATCCTATGGAAGGAAAATCAAGTTATAGGTAAGTACGGTTGTAATTACTTTTCAGGGTCAGTGCTGGGCACCAAGATCCAGCACTGGGATCTCTCCTGATAATAGGTGAGTAAATTCGTTTTCGTGATTCAGCTGATTTTAGATGAATATTTTAAAGTTTCAAAACTCGACACTTAGAAGAATTTCCAAGTAAAACCAGTCAATGTTACCCTACGGAAGAAAAGTGAGTTATCGGCTTTTGGGTAAGTACTCGACTGGCAGAGTTAAGGTTCTGGGCATAGACTCAGGGGTCTCCCAGGGTCAGGTAAGTACAGTTATTACACCCTCAGCGGCACAGGGGCAGCCGGGTGCAGAGTGAGTTAGGCCCAATGTTATCCTATGGGAGGCAGGGGGCCTTTGGTTGGTGGCTGCTGGCTAGCAGACCATGCGGCTGTGGGAGCTGGGTTCCTGGTCACTTGCTCAGGGCAAATGGGGAAGTAGATTAGAAGTTGCACTGCCAGGGGCACTCGGGCGGCTGGGTGCAGGGTCCTTTTGTGCCGTCGGGCGCTCAATGGATTTCAGTGGAGAAGCTCAAGAACGAACAAAGGCTGCAAGCTCGGGGACGAAGTTTCTTCAGGTGCGATCACCACTTCGAGAGGTAAGTTGGGTAGTTGTAGGATAGGTAGGCACCCAGGAGTTGGGCTCAGGGGGCCACAGGGCGCCGGGTGCAGGGGTGCCTTTTGGTGTCGGGCAATCTTACCCTCTGCTGGTCGCGGTTGGAGGGGTCCCTTGTTCTGAGGCTGCAGGCGTCGTCAGGAGCGTCGAGGTGGGTCCTTGAGTGCTGGATTCAGGGCCACAGTTGCCGGGAGGACGTCCTCGTGGTCTTTGTTCACTCCAGCACAGGCCAGACTTGGCGGGTGCAGAGTGTGCAGGGTTCGCGGTTCCTGGCTGATGCCAGGGGTCAGTTACTTGCTTTGAACAGTACCACTGCTCGTGGGAGTCCCAGTTAGTTAGAGTCAAAAGGCAGTCAGGTACTCAGAGGTTTTTGAGGTTGCTGACCACTGGAGATGCCGGGGTTTAGCAGGAGCAGGTTCGAGGGTCGACAGGCCGGTAGGGCTGGGGCAAAATCAGTTGGTGTCTTCCTCTTGTTAGCAGCTGCACGGCAGGTCTTCTGGTTCCTTGTTCTTCTTTCTTGTTTCGGAATCTGGATCTGAGGAAGGAAGGTTCAGGGTGCCCCTAAATACTAAATTTATGGGCGTTATAGGTAGATAAAGGGCAGGGACCAATGGGTCCCTTCCTTGGGGTGGGTACAGACCCTATCCTGCCACTCTCCTGTGGGAGGGTGGCAGTAGCCTAGTCCTGATTGGGCAGGGCTTCCCATCTTCAAGATGGTGAAAGCCCGGAGATGTGCTTCACCTCGCCTCCCCCACCTGAGGGGTGGGGTTGGAAGAGGCTGGCACACCCCCTTTCCTCACTTAGCTTTTCCTGCCAATCTTCCCACCAGAGAGGGGGTCAGAACCACTGGGGGCCAGTTGCTGAGTACAGCAAGTGGCCTGGAGAACCTCACAAAGGCGGCATGCCCTTGAAGCTTCCCCCTGCCCATCCTGGGGGAGGAGACCTAGCACCTCGCCCAGGATGTGCATTGTTGCAGGCCCAGGAGAGCGGATGGCTCTCTACCCAGGGGTCCAGCAACATGTCTGCTGTGTGGCAGCCTAGGCAGCCCCTCAGAAAAGACGTAGATTGTAGGTTAGGGGGCATCTTACAGTAAATCCCACACTGGCATCAGTATGGGTTTACTGTGCTGAGAATTCGATACCAAACTTCTCAGTCTTCAGTGTAGTCATCATGGTGCTGTGGAGTTCGTGTTGACAACCTCCCAGGACCATATACTCTTAATGTCAGCACTGCACTTACAGTGCCCAGGAATGGACCTGGGTACTGTAGGGGCACAGGGATCATGCACAGGGCTCATGCACCTGCGCCCACACCACTGGCATAGGGCACCCAGCTAGAGGGGTGACTGAGGTATGCCAGGGCAGTGTGTGTTGTGGACATGGCACACAGGGATGTGTGCCATGTCGACTCTTTGTTTTGTTCTGCACCAAGACACTCAGCCTGCAAATACTGTGTGTGTGTGTCAGGGTACAGGGCCTCTAAGGGTGGCACAATATGTGCTGCTGCCCTTAGGGGCCTTCTCTGGTCACAAGGCCCTGGGTACCTAGGGTACCATTTACCAGGGGCTGACATGTGACCAGAGATGCCAATTGGGTTTTGGCTGTTAGGCAGTTTTTAGGGAAGGAACACAGGCCCTGGGCACCTGATTGGCAGGAGCCCGGGGCATACCAAGGAAAAGTGCATCAGTTATCAGGCAAAAAGTGGGGAGGTTACTTAAAACAGAAACCCACTTCCTTACATGCGCTCCACAGGAGATTTCAGTGATGTATAGGTTTCCCTCATGTATTTGCCCTTTGATGGGTCACACCCTTTCAGTGAGATGTCAGACTATGCATTGGAGTGCTTTAAGGAAAGCAAACCCACGGTGCACGCCTTGGGTCTGCTGACCCTGCCAAGCAGCTTCCATACCTTTTCCAAAGTTCAGAGGTTATTCAAGAGCACTGCCGTATAGGTATAGACAGTATCCACAACTAGTACAGATGTCATGCCAGTAGTTTCAAGGGCGTGAATGCGGGTTGAGCGGACAGCATGCGGGCCAGCTACGGCATCAGTTCTCCCATTCATCTTCCCCTGCTGCAAGAGTCCCTAAACCACTTTCCTTTGCCTTCAGTGGTGCATGCCCATCTAAGGGCGGCATGAGCCACCATTAAAACTTAGTGTGGTGATCCATAACATCCGACAGATAGGTCTTGCAAATTGTTCCACATGACTATGCCCAGTCTTTTCTTTTTGCCCCAAAAACTACCCCCCCACACATCATACCACATTTCAGGAGAGCTTCTGTCTATAGTACTGGAAGAGGTGGGAGTGTCACTCTCCAAGGGGGCTATCATGAGGGTACTGGACTGGACAAGAGGAAAGACGTGTTACTGTCACTATTTCCTTGTCTCAAGCCTATTTTGGACCTTTGGCCTCTAAATGCCTTCCACCGGAAGAACACATTCAAGACTCAGGCTGACCCAGATCCCACCTACCCTGGACATGGACGACAGAGTGGTGTCTTTGGACCTGCAGGATGCATATTTTCCTATATCCTTTTTGCAGTCCCACAAACATTACCTTCTGTTCAAGGTAGGTCAAGAATATTTATAATTTGCCATGCTCCCCTTCGGCCTTACCAGCACCCTATGGGTGTTTACAAAATTGATGGCAGTGGTCACTGCCAACCTTTGGGGATCACTTTTCTCCTACCTCGAGAACTGGCTGTTGAAAGTGGGGTCGCCACAGTTAATTGTAGACCACCTCATGACGTGGATGGACCTCCTGAAATTGATGGGATTCACTATCAATGAGCCAAAGTCACATCTGATTTCTTTGCAGAGGCTTCCATTCCTTGAGCTGTTCTGGACAGAGTGCAGTTCAGGGCCTTCTCTCCACCGTAACTAGTCCAGGACATTCAGCCTACGATCCTGATGTTTCAACCTCAATCCTGTAACTCACTGACAAAAGCTTTGAGACTTTTTGCCTCCTAGCCTCCAGCATTGTCCATGTCAGCTGTGCCAGGTGGCACATGCAGGCTCTGCAATGGAATCTGAAGTTCCAATGAGAATAGGATCAAGGGAATCTGACAGATGACACCCAAATCTCGGAGGAGGCAGTTCACAATCTGCAGTTCTGCTTGAATGGAACTGGTCAAGCAGCAGGCCCCCCTTCCTGACTCTGCCTCTTCTGCCTAGAGTTCTGAAAAAGATCACTAACGACCAGGCTAAAGTCATCCTAATGGCTCATGATTGGGCCAGAAGAGTGTTGAACCTGGTATTTCTGGGGACGAGCATCTGTCCTCTGATCAGGCTTTTACTGTGGGAGGATCTTCCATTGAAGCAACAAGGTAGGGACGGCTACCTGAATTTGCTCAATCAACATATACATAGCGATTGATTAGCAGCTCCTGACTCCATTTGATCTGCCACCTGAGGTGGTGGATGTCATCCTTGCTGTGAGGCATGCTTCCACAAAATCCATTTATGGAATGCACTGGGACAAATTTGTGGCCTGCTGTGGCACTCGTAAAACGGATCCTTTATAAGCAAAGCTGTTGGATGTTCTTTTGTTTGCTGTATGTTTGGCCTAGCACTGCCTTGTATTGAGCACTATTAAATTATTTTTTTTCCTATCCTTTCGACCTTTCTTCTTTTGACGGACCAACTGTCTTTGCTTAAATCACCTGTTGTGATGCAATTTATTAAAGGTTTGACACACATGCTTCCTCCCTGTAGTGCTACATGCATTTATATATATTGTTAGATCATGTGGAGATCATTGACTCCATGTGTTTTAATTGATTCCATTTGGAATGTACAACATCGGTTTGTGCTCTTGCATAATTTCATAGCAAAACAGCCTTGCTGGAACAGAACGTGTGGGATGTACGTTTGAAAGTGTGAGAGAGGAATGTACTTCCCTGTGTCATGCCCCACGGTCATGCCCCGAGATGCGGAGGGTATTCAAAGAGAGCCGATCGTTCTAACGCTGCTTAGCGTTCTAGCGGATAGCCTGTTTCCGTCCTCTAGTGAAGTGCCTGACTTCCTGTTTGTGCGTATTTCCTGTTTCCGGTTTTCCGACGCCGTGAATCGAACGAGTGCTGGTGAACTTGCTGTTCCTTGTTTTGGCGTGGCGTTTGGTGTTGCAGGGAAAGGCTGTGGCCGCAACAGCAGACGTGCGATTGTCCTTTTGTTTGCGGGATTCGTCTACCTGCTTGAAGCCCCCGTTTCCAAGTAAGGTCTTGGAGTCTGTATCTTTGTGTTACCGAAGGTTCCGTTTCCACATTCAATTCTCTATTGTGGACTTATTGAGTTAAACACTGTGTTCGGTGTTTAGGTATCGTTCGTTGTGGAGCCTGCAGTTAAGGCGTCTCTCTGTCTGTTCCTAGCCAGAGTGATATTGTTTTCATTTATGCTTCAGTTGATCCTATGTATCATGCACCTCTATCCCCTACACGAATATTAGATGGGGTTAACTAGCGTGGACCATCGAGTTCTATTTTAGGTTACAGCAGTACAAAACAGAAAGACACAGTACTCTTTAGTCATTACACGGGAGATAAAGTGGGGGTTACTTATGTTTATCTTTTAAGTACTTTCAAACTCATGTCTACTTGGTTCCCTTCAGCCCTTACATGAATAACTCCCCTCAGAAGATTGGTAGAAGAAGAAGAAGTTAGTTGTTCCTCCAGCTCAGTTCGCTTGGAGATCTAAGGGGTGAGCTACACAACTTCATTTAGATAATTACCATCTCAGAGGGATTGTTGGTAATAAAACTTGTGTATTACTATAGGGTTCCTAGCATCTGAAACAACAATAGCGTGCTAAGCGTTCCCTGAAACAGATAGCTTGGTAGGTGTTTTACCACTCATACAAGGGTTATACAAGTGAGGTCATTTGGTATTTGATGCACATTAATTAAGACTTTTGTTTTACAGCTGTGAAGTCCTGCCTTTTACCCGGACGTAGTCCACAACACGACCTGCCTTTTTCCCCGCCTATCCTTGTTTTGTTTCCCTGTTTTCCCTCGCGTTCCTCCGTGCTCTAGAGTCTGATAGAGTCGGAGGGACGTGGGGGACGACTGAGGACTTCTCTTCAGGATTCCTGGCGCTCCTGCGGAACAGAACCAGTGATCTTTACAGAACGCTAAGCCTAATAGAAGGTTCTGCCCGAGCGTCATGGACCTGGGAGCAGTTACACTGGCGGATTTGGCTGGCATGTTAGGCAACTTGCAAGTAGAAACACAGGCGTTGTCGGCCAGAATTGACATTCTCCAGCACAGACATGAGTCAGGGGCCACAGGGGAAAGAGCCCCAGCGGCACCCTCAGTTATCCATGTCACTACCCCTACTTCCATCCCTTTAGCCCCCCCAGAGAGGTTCTCGGGTGATGCTTCAAGGTGTGGAGCTTTTCTTAGTCACTGCCAATTACATTTTTCGTGTAAGGCCTCTTGCTTCCCCACAGATCAGGCCCGTGTTGCCTTTATGGTGTCTTACCTTAGTGGAGCAGCCGCGGATTGGGCCATACCTTTGGTAGACCGTGACGACCCCCTCTTATATAATTACATAATTACTCTGCCTTCAAAGGGGAATTTCGCAAATTATTCGACAAACATATGTATACACACTCAGCTGATACCGAGTTGCTGGCTCTGAGACAGGGTAGCCAAGAACTAGTGGCTTATATTACCTCATTTCAAAGACTAGTGGTTGAGTCCAACTGGCCAGAGGAAAAACGGAGTACATTGTTTTATAGGGGGTTGCGTGACGATTTAAAAGATGCTCTTTCACAAATAGTGGATTTACCCTCAGCTTGTACGGAGCTGATAGATTTAGTGGTTAAGATCGAACACCGTATTCAAGAAAGGAAGCAAGAAAAGGGAAAGGGCGGACCACGATTTGTTCCTGTCAAAGATAAGAAAGTAGAAGCAGTGAAAGGGACTGACGAAAGCGAACCAATGCAGATAGGCATAGTGAGAGGGCCGCTGACATCGGAAGAGAGGCAACGGAGAAGAACCAATAGGCTCTGCCTATATTGTGGAAAGGCTGGTCATTTCTTAAGGACATGCCAGGTCAAACCCATTGCATCTAAGAGTTCGGGAAACTAGTGAGCCTGGGTTTCGTGGAGACGGGAATCCTGGGCAGTTCTGGTCTAACTGTCTCCTCTTCGGAACACGACATTAAACCTATCCCTCACCTCTATGTATCAGCTTATCTCTCTGTAGACAACCTTGGTCTCCATGTAGCCATCATGATTGATTCAGGGGCCTCTGGGAATTTCATGGATGAGGAATGGGCAAGGTGTAACTTGATTCCCTGTGTCTCGAAAGACGTTTCCACCAAGGTTATTACGATAGATGGGAGCTCTCTTGTCTCGGGGCCAGTAACTCACAGGACAGTTAGTCTCCATATGCACATAGACCCCAATCATCAAGAAGTCATTGAATTTGATTTACTTTGGTCACCTCAGATACCTGTTCTTTTAGGTATTCCTTGGTTGCAGACACATAACCCTATCATTGACTGGCAGAAAGCAACGCTCACGTTTCGTCCTAGGACACACTGTGATTCTCAGGTAGCCTTAGTCCAACCTATACTTGATGCAGAATTAAAAGATCCTTGTGAGAGCTCCGGTGAGTCAGGATCCCGGAACTCAGGCGAGGGAGACGGCGACTCCCCTCCGGAAGGACAGAGCGGTCTAGTGGCCCACGCACTTCAGACACACCTCCAAGCGTCACCCTCGTCACAGACACGGGATTGGTGCGACGACCAAAAGAAGGCGGAGAGAGGGGCAGTCCAGAATAGAAAAGAGGCAGGGAATGAAGGAGGCGTGGTCTGCCGACAGGAAGAGACTGCACGCGAGAAGGAGAACGACGAGAGCGGAGAAGCGAACGAGTCCGAGAGGAAACGAGAGCCAGCTGAGAGACCAGAGCGAGAGGAGCCCAGCGGTGACCCAGAGGAGTAGAAGACGGGAGATCCGAAGACCGGAGGGTCCGGGAGCACAGATACGACCGAGGACGCTCAAGGTCCCAGCGCCGCGGCCCAGTTCCTGGGTCGTGGCTCAAGGCAAGTGACCGCTCGGGGTTCGCTGTGGTGGTGGGCTGGGCAGGGCTGCATGGGGCTGTGAACGGGGCACAAGAGGGTTGGAGGTGAAGTCTTTGCCGCAACTGACCTTTCGTTGACCTAACAGCACCCAGTCCCACTTAGACCGGTTACCCTTTGTAGTCACGTTAAAACGCATTAAGACCCACAATCCCTGGTGACGGTGGCACACAAGCAGACTAGCGTATGAGCAAACCAGTAACCCCGTGTATTTGTTATTTTACAGGTCGCTGAGGCCCGGAATCCTCCACGAGCAGCGAGAAAAGAGAACAACCGACGGACTTCGCAAGGGAAGACTCTGGCCTGCACGGGACAAGTACCTTCTGGTGTTCTGCCTCCTCTACTCGTTTACAAACTACGTGTGCACTTTGACCCAGCACTTGAGAATAGCAAAGAAATTAAAAGAAGCAGCAACTTCTTTAAAACAGCACTTTATTTGTTTCTGTCGTTTTTCTGACAAGCCACCCACTTTTCCCCAAGTTAGTCACCGGGGCCCGGCCACCCGGCCCACCGGGCTGTTACAATCCTGTACCTGAATTGCCTGCCTGTTATAATGACTTGTACACGGTTTTTGATCCCAAAGAAGCAGAAGTCCTTCCCCCGCATAGGGTATACGACTGTCGAATAGATCTAGAGACAGGAGCCAGAATTCCGTGCAGTAGGGTCTATGCCCTTACTGAGAAAGAGAACACATACCTCAGGGAGTATTTGGATACTATGTTGGAGAAAGGGTTCATTAGACCTTCTAGATCTCCTGCCTCCTCAGCTTTGTTTTTCATCCCTAAGCGTGAAGGAGGTCTTAGGTGTTGTATTGACTATAGGAGATTGAATAACATCACCATTAAGAATCGTTATCCTTTACCTCTGATTGCCTCTCTCCTTGACAGAATACGCAACGCTAAGTTTTTCACTAAACTAGACCTGCGTGGCGCCTACCATTTAGTGCGTGTCAAGGAGGGAGACGAGTGGAAGACTGCCTTCTGCACAAAATATGGGTTATTTGAGTATTTAGTAATGCCCTTTGGGCTTTGTAACGCTCCTGCTGTGTTTCAATTCTTCATCAATGAAGTACTCTGGGATATGCTAGACGTCCATGTCATCGCTTATATTGATGATTTATTGATCTATTCTTCTACTCTTTCTGAACACATAGGACATGTCCGAGGGGTGTTGTAACGTTTGCGTGATAACAACCTGTACTGCAAATTGGAGAAATGCACCTTCCATACACAAGAAGTGCCTTTTTTAGGATTTATTGTTACACCCCAAGGACTCAGTATGGATCCTATCAAGGTCAAGGCTGTTCTCTCTTGGGCAGCACCTGGTACGGTCAAAGAGCTACAGAGTTTTCTAGGTTTTGCCAGTTTTTACAGGCGTTTTATCCAGAAGTATTCCGAATTGGCACATCCTATTACTGCACTCTTGCGAAAGGGAGTTCCGTATGTATGGTCGGAGGAAGCAGAAACGTCCTTTCAGCGCCTGAAAAAGGCTTTCACATGCGCTCCTGTTTTACGACATCCTGACCCAGCCTTGCCCTTTGTGGTTGAGGTGGACGCCTCTCAAGTGGCAGTGGGAGGGGTTCTGAGTCAAACTGATCCTGAGAGTGGCGAGTGTCACCCAGTGGCTTATTTCTCTCATAAGTTCACTCAGGCAGAATACAACTATGCTGTGGGAGACAAGGAACTACTGGCGATAAAGAAGGCATTTGAGGAGTGGAGACAATATCTACTAGGCGCCAGGTTTCCAGTTGTAGTATATACAGACCATCGCAACCTTCAATACCTTAAATCAGCCAAGGCCCTGTCTATGAGACAACTCCGTTGGTCTCAATTCTTTTGTGAATATTAATTCACTATACAATTCCGTCCTGGGACTAGAAATGGCAAGGCAGACGCCCTATCCCGGCTGGGTTTTCAACAACTAGAGGACCTGGTTGATACCCCCTCTATCATTCCCAATGAGTACATCATAGGAGTGGTGATCACTGAAGACGAATTTAAGGAACACATTAGAGAGGGTCAACTCACGGCGAACATGCAGGCCATCGTTGGGTCACAAGAGACATGTACTGTGGATGGTTGTGTTTGTGTTCACGGAAGCGTAGTGTTACCTACCTCGGATTTGCAAGCCCAGGTACTGGAATGGTATCATTCACATCCCTTGTCAGGGCACCCAGGAATAAAGAAGACTATCAAGGCCATACGTGAAAGGTTTTGGTGGCCTACTATGCTGAAAGATATAGAGCAATACGTGAAGACATGTCATGTCTGTGCCCAATCCAAGGCTTCCCATCAGAATCCCGTGGGTCTACTCCTACCCCTTGCCTCTCCTCCTGGCCCATGGCATACCGTCTCCTTAGATTTTATAGTTGAACTGCCAGTAACCAAACGAAAGAATACCACTTTGCTTGTCGTTGTGGATCATTTCACAAAAACTGCACACTTCATCCCTTTGCCCGGGTTGCCCAAGGCCTCAGAATTGGCCTCCATATTCTTACAACAGATTGTCCGCCTCCATGGATTTCCTTCTGTTTTGATCTCGGATAGGGGGGCTCAATTCGTATCTCGGTTTTGGAAGTACTTATGTGCTATGCTGCGGATCGATGTTCGACTATCTTCTAGTCATCATTCGCAGACAGATGGCCAGACCGAGAGAGTTAATCAGTGCTTTGAGCAACATGTAAGGAATCAGGCTCTACACTCCTTAGCAGAGTGGGACGAGTGGGTATGGGTGGCAGAAATCTCATATAACAACAGCCCACATTCTTCCATCAACCTTACACCTTTTTTCTGTTCCCACGGTTTTCATCCGAAGTTGTTACCTGTGGGGGTCCCTATAGACAGCCCTACTCCTGCTGCCAATGATCTGGTATTGAAGCTACAGGACTTACACAAAAAGACGTTAGAAGACCTAGACGCAGCCAAGGTGAAATATAAGGAGGGGGCTGATTTACACCAGGAGGTTAGAACCCATCTATACCCCGGGGGATAAGGTGTGGCTTTCCACTAAACATATCACACTCACTGGTCCTCACAAGTTTAATCCCAGATACATCGGCCCTTACACTGTACTCAAGGTGGTTAATCCGGTGGCGGTGAAGCTCGAGTTGCCTGCTTCTTTTAAAATTCATCCTGTATTTCATGTATCATTAGTAAAACCGGTTGAGCCAGGCACAAGACTCCCTTGGAAGCCCGCTCCTGTCACTGTTCAAGATACTGAAGAATATGAAGTTGAGGACGTTGTAGACTCTCGCACACGGGGTAGAACTCTCCAATATCTGCTGCATTGGAAAGGGTATGGGGTGGAGGATCGCACATGGGAGTACGCTAGTGATGTGTATGCTCCCCGGTTGGTGCGGAGGCTCCATCAACGGTATCCTGACAAACCCAGACCCCGGGGAGAGTATCTTGGGGGGAGCGTGCTGTCATGCCCCACGGTCATGCCCCGAGATGCGGAGGGTATTTAAAGTGACCCGATCGTTCTAACGCTGCTTAGCGTTCTAGCGGATAGCCTGTTTCCGTCCTTTAGTGAAGTGCCTGACTTCCTGTTTGTGCGTATTTCCTGTTTCCGGTTTTCCGACGCCGTGAATCGAACGAGTGCTGGTGAACTTGCTGTTCCTTGTTTTGGCGTGGCGTTTGGTGTTGCAGGGAAAGGCTGTGGCCGCAACAGCAGACGTGCGATTGTCCTTTTGTTTGCGGGATTCGTCTACCTGCTTGAAGCCCCCGTATCCAAGTAAGGTCTTGGAGTCTGTATCTTTGTGTTACCGAAGGTTCCGTTTCCACATTCAATTCTCTATTGTGGACTTATTGAGTTAAACACTGTGTTCGGTGTTTAGGTATCGTTCGTTGTGGAGCCTGCAGTTAAGGCGTCTCTCTGTCTGTTCCTAGCCAGAGTGATATTGTTTTCATTTATGCTTCAGTTGATCCTATGTATCATGCACCTCTATCCCCTACACGAATATTAGGTGGGGTTAACTAGCGTGGACCATCGAGTTCTATTTTAGGTTACAGCAGTACGACACAGAAAGACACGGTACTCTTTAGTCATTACACGGGAGATAAAGTGGGGGTTACTTATGTTTATCTTTTAAGTACTTTCAAACTCATGTCTACTTGGTTCCCTTCAGCCCTTACATGAATAACTCCCCTCAGAAGATTGGTAGAAGAAGAAGTTAGTTGTTCCTCCAGCTCAGTTCACTTGGAGATCTGAGGGGTGAGCTAGACAAATTCATTTAGATAATTACTATCTCAGAGGGATTGTTGGTAATAAAACTTGTGTATTACTATAGGGTTCCTAGCATCTGAAACAACAATAGCGTGCTGAGCGTTCCCTGAAACAGATAGCTTGGTAGGTGGTTTACCACTCATACAAGGGTTATACAAGTGAGGTCATTTGGTAATTGATGCACATTAATTAAGACTTTTGTTTTACAGCTGTGAAGTCCTGCCTTTTACCCGGACGTAGTCCACAACACGACCTGCCTTTTTCCCCGCTTATCCTTGTTTTGTTTCCCTGTTTTCCTTCGCGTTCCTCCGTGCTCTAGAGTCTGATAGAGTCGGAGGGACGTGGGGGACGACTGAGGACTTCTCTTCAGGATTCCTGGCGCTCCTGCGGAACAGAACCAGTGATCTTTACACTCTGTCTCAGAGTCAAAACACAGAGGTTTGGCCAGCTTCCGTCTTGATCTCGACACAGACAGGTACGGTCAACCTTGGTTTTGCAATACATGAAGGCAGGGAGGATTTCTAGAAGCCTCTCTCCATGTTAGTAAAGGTATTAAAGAAGGAGCATTTGGCAATAAGACAAAAGCTCACTTGTAGGGTGGACACACCGTCACAGGGAAATATTTGGTGTTTACCGATTGAGACTTCTGGATAACTAAAAAGGGCTTGCCAGGCATGCTGACCAGAATGAGTTTATCTCAATAGGTGATGTATTTATCTCCTTGATTATTCACTATGAAAATATATATATATATATATATATATATATATATATATATATATATATATATATATATATATATATATATATATATATATATATATATATATATATATATATATATATATATATATATATATATATATATATATATATATATATATATATTAGCTCACAAGGTTGCCCCTCCGGTTAAGCAGCACTCGAGATATCAGCTTGCTGTCTCCAGCCTTTATTCGGTATGGACGCAGTATCGTTTGCCAGTTCATTAAAACAGCTGCCTCGTCTTTACAAGCCTGACGCGTTTCAAAGTTTTATACTTCTTCTTCAGAGGCTGACGAACACAGATAAGTGCATGACGGTCTCATTTCTCCTTTTAAGCGCGATATGGCACGCCCCTGGATGGGCAGATCCGATGATTCTGTGCACTGCATTCTGGGAAATGAGGTTCCGAAAATTAGTCCACCAATGGATGCACTTGCAATGACTGTCGTTTTTAAGCCCACAGATGAGCCTAGGCAGACGTACCCATCCTCAATCCTCAGTTGATACTCCACACATGAAACTTGATGATTATCAAGCTCCGTGGCCCCCATTCATAGCGGGGTGGTGCAGGCTTTGCGACAGGACGGCCGCACATAGATTAGCTCACAAGGTTGCCCCTCCGGTTAAGCAGCACTCGAGATATCAGCTTGCTGTCTCCAGCCTTTATTCGGTATGGACGCAGTATCGTTTGCCAGTTCATTAAAACAGCTGCCTCGTCTTTACAAGCCTGACGCGTTTCAAAGTTTTATACTTCTTCTTCAGAGGCTGACGAACACAGATAAGTGCATGACGGTCTCATTTCTCCTTTTAAGCGCGATATGGCACGCCCCTGGATGGGCAGATCCGATGATTCTGTGCACTGCATTCTGGGAAATGAGGTTCCGAAAATTAGTCCACCAATGGATGCACTTGCAATGACTGTCGTTTTTAAGCCCACAGATGAGCCTAGGCAGACGTACCCATCCTCAATCCTCAGTTGATACTCCACACATGAAACTTGATGATTATCAAGCTCCGTGGCCCCCATTCATAGCGGGGTGGTGCAGGCTTTGCGACAGGACGGCCGCACATAGATTAGCTCACAAGGTTGCCCCTCCGGTTAAGCAGCACTCGAGATATCAGCTTGCTGTCTCCAGCCTTTATTCGGTATGGACGCAGTATCGTTTGCCAGTTCATTAAAACAGCTGCCTCGTCTTTACAAGCCTGACGCGTTTCAAAGTTTTATACTTCTTCTTCAGAGGCTGACGAACACAGATAAGTGCATGACGGTCTCATTTCTCCTTTTAAGCGCGATATGGCACGCCCCTGGATGGGCAGATCCGATGATTCTGTGCACTGCATTCTGGGAAATGAGGTTCCGAAAATTAGTCCACCAATGGATGCACTTGCAATGACTGTCGTTTTTAAGCCCACAGATGAGCCTAGGCAGACGTACCCATCCTCAATCCTCAGTTGATACTCCACACATGAAACTTGATGATTATCAAGCTCCGTGGCCCCCATTCATAGCGGGGTGGTGCAGGCTTTGCGACAGGACGGCCGCACATAGATTAGCTCACAAGGTTGCCCCTCCGGTTAAGCAGCACTCGAGATATCAGCTTGCTGTCTCCAGCCTTTATTCGGTATGGACGCAGTATCGTTTGCCAGTTCATTAAAACAGCTGCCTCGTCTTTACAAGCCTGACGCGTTTCAAAGTTTTATACTTCTTCTTCAGAGGCTGACGAACACAGATAAGTGCATGACGGTCTCATTTCTCCTTTTAAGCGCGATATGGCACGCCCCTGGATGGGCAGATCCGATGATTCTGTGCACTGCATTCTGGGAAATGAGGTTCCGAAAATTAGTCCACCAATGGATGCACTTGCAATGACTGTCGTTTTTAAGCCCACAGATGATATATATTATCTACTGGCGGTCGCCTGTAGATAGTTATAGTTAGGACCGAGTTCCCATAGGAAATCTGAAAATTCTATTTTGAATAACTTTGTCGCCGGTTGACTTATCTTCGTGAAATTTTCAAAACGAATGGGGCGCTCCGCTCAGCTCCTACCCTGAAAGTCTGGGGGTGATTCGTCAAGCGGGGGCTGAGAAAAAAGGGGGGTCCCAAAACGCGTTTTCCCCATGCATTTTCCCATGGGACCTTTAGTCGAAGGTACAGCCCGAACGGCTGAACAGAATTACTTGAAATTTGGCAAAGAGGTAGTCCTCAGGTCAGGCATGTGCCTTTTGCTTAAATGGTGTAAATCCGTTTAGTAGTTCCTGAGAAAATCAAAAGTAAAATCACATATATATCTGGGCGGAGCCTAACCACACATCTCATCGTGAGATATGATTGGCTGTCAGCACTTCATCCAAAAAGTGTTGGCAGCCATCTTGGGACCAATATACATGACAGCACCTCATTAAAAAGCATTGCAGTTAATAGAAGGCTTTAAGACTTTAGTTACAATATAAATCATTTGTTGATGGTACCATACTCATTTTAGGAATTGTGGTGTGTTCTAAGGTGATTTTACCATGTGAAGAAGCCTTCTGCTGTGATAACATGAATCGTGTTTGAGAGAAAACTATTTTCTCATGCTTTTCCCACAGAGTTTTGGAAGGTGATCTATAAGCTAACTGAGAGCATATTTTCTGAAAATTCACATTATCTTTCTCAGTCATGTGAGAATGAAGTCTGACATTCTCAGTAAAACATGTACATCCAACAAGGGCAGAGACTGTCAGTTGATTCCTTTGTGTTCTACTGCAGCTTCCCAGAGTGTTCTAACGAACAACTAGAGCGCTAACAGTCTTACTTATGACAAAAGTATGGCATACCTGAAGCCATCTTGAATGGAATAAAGTGGTAACACTTAAAACATTTAATTTACAAAGGAACACAATGAGGGGATTCATTTTGCCATAGAAATTATGATTAGTGCTGCAGAAAGAAAAATTAGAGCACATTTTGACTTCTCAAATCCTCTTCTATGTCATAAAAAAATTCTGACATGCAGACTGAAACATGCACTTTGAATACCAGCAGCAGACTTCCCTGGTGAGCAGTAGCTTTACTACAGTGATCTAATGAGCAACTAGAGTGCTAACATTCAGAATTTATGGCAAATGTGTGACATATCTGAATGCCTTCTTGATGGAACCAAGTAAAAAACTGAAAGTATTTCCTACTGAGGAGACTGCAGTAAATGAGGAAATTAGGAAACTTCATAACAAATAAATCTCCCAAGATGGCCACCAGAGACAAGAGCCCAAATGTAGCCCAAATATCACCCAGATGTAGCCCAAGTATAGCCCAATGACAGAATGTCCCAGAGTGTTCTAACAAACAACTAGAGCGCTAACAGTCTTATTTATGACAAAAGTATGGCACACCTGAAGCCATCTTGATTGGAATAAAGTGGTAACACTTAAAACATTTAATTTACAAAGGAACAAAATGAGGGGGTTAATTTTGCCATAGAAATTATGATTACTTCTGCAGAAAGAAAAATTAGGGCACATTTTGACTTCTCAAATCCTCTTCTATTTCATATACAAATTCTGACATGCAGACTGAAACATGCACTTTGAATACCAGCAGCAGACTTCCCTGGTGAGTAGTAGTTGTACTACAGTGATCTAATGAGCAACTAGAGTGCTAACATTCAGAATTTATGGCAAATGTGTGACACATCTGAATGCCTTCTTGATGGAACCAAAATAAAAAACTGAAAGTATTCCCACTGAGGAGACTGCAGGAAATTAGGAAACTTCATAACAAATAAATCTCCCAAGATGGCCACCAGAGACAAAAGAGCCCAAATGTAGCCCAAATATCACCCAGATGTAGCCCAAGTATAGCCTAATGACAGAATGTCCCAGAGTGTTCTTAAGAACAACTAGAGCGCTTACTGTCTTACTTATGACACAAGTATGGCACACCTGAAGCCATCTTGATTGGAATAAACTGGTAACACTTAAAACATTTAATTTAAAAAGGAACACAATGAGGGGGTTCATTTTACCATAGATATTATGATTAGTGCTGAAGAAAGAAAAATTAGGGCACATTTTGAGTGACTTCTCAAATCCTCTTCTATTTCATTAAACAATTCTGATATGCAGACTGAAACATGCACTTTTAATACCAGCAGCAGACTTCCGTGGTGAGCAGTAGCTTTACTACAGTGATCTAATGAGCAACTAGAGTGCTAGCATTCAGAATTTATGGCAAATGTGTGATATATCTGAATACCTTCTTGATGGAATCAAAGTAAAAAACTGAAAGCATTTCCAACTGAGGAGACTGCAGTAAATGAGGAAATTAGGAAACTTCATAACAAATAAATCTCCCAAGATGGCCACCAGACACAAAAGAGCCTAAATGCAGCACAAATATCACCCAGATGTAGCCCACATGTAGCCCAATGACAGAAGTGTGCAAAACACTTATTTTTTGTGTATTTGCAGTTTTATATAGTGCAGACTTGTCAGGTATTGGAATGCTTTACATGAGCATTGGTTACATCACACAAGATCAAATTCATTTTGGTTGTAGACATGGGGAGATTAAGTGATTTGACCAAAATCACAGAATGTTGAGCTGAAGCAGAAACTCCAACCTGGTTCTCCAGTTGGAAAATCTGCAGCTCTGGAAGTAACACCACATCTCTCGCCAAGGTGCAACATTTAATCAAGTGGTCAACTGGATAAAAAAACATAAAGATTACAAATAATTTAAAAGTTCTTTGTCGCTATTTGAAAACTCAGAAAATATGTCCTCATTTTAGTTTTTTAGAGCACTAACCATAATTTTGATGCAAATAAGACCCTCTCATATATGTAATTTCTAAAGGAAATACTCTAGGTATTACAGTTTTGATTACATCAAGATGACGTCAGGCGTTCCATACTTTTGTAATAAATATAGAATGTTAGCAATCTAGTTGTTCATTGGGATACTGTTGAGAGGCAGAGGCCAGGGGCACGGACTCTGAAAATTGAAGGCAGGTAGGAGAGTGCAGAGGCAACAATTTGACCACACTGGGCAGGCAGGAAGGGCAGTGGCAGCACAACAGACTATGGAGGGCAGTGGAAAGGGGGGAAGGGGCAACAAACCAACAATACAGGATTGGCAAGAGAGGCTGTGGCAATATAATAGACCATTATGGGCAGAAGGAAGAGGCAGTGGTAGTATAACCATACATGCCAACAGACCCGTTTCAGCCATCAAACGTCCAATGTTTTTAAGCTCAAATGGGCTTTATTTGCTCTGTTTCCTGTCTACAATCTCCTCTTTTTCAATGTAACTCAAAGGGGAAAATCGATACCCCAGTTTTTTTTCAAAATCTTCCTCTTACCAAGTTCAAAATGTTCGCAAGGATGGTACATTGAATCATGGTAGGCAGGAGGAATTGGGGTAGGGACATGGACTCGGATAACAGAGGACAGGAGGGACATGGAGAGGTGCACCAAACTGACCCTACAGGGCAGGCATCAGGGTTTGCAGCAGCACAATACACCACACAGCGCATGCGGGACGGGAGTGCAGCACAACAATCCATAGAAAGCAATAGGGAGGGGACAGGACCATGCACATGGACAACAGAGAATAGATGGGAAAGAGGCAATGGTAGCTAGCTGACCATAATGGACAGACAGGAGAGAAAGCTGCAGTATAACAGGCCATAAAGGGCAGGAGGGACGGATCAGGGGCATTACAATGGAACAGACAAGCCAGGAGGGAGGGAATAGGGGGTCTGCACATGGAAACAGAGGGCTGGGGGCAAGGTGGCAGGGCAGGAGCAGCAAAATGACCATGGAGGTCAGACAGGATGGGCACTAGAAACAAGACACACCATGGAGAGCAACAATGAGACTATGGTGGCATCACACAGACCATGGAGGGAAGGTGGGAAGGGGTCAGGGGCAGCTAGCTGACCACACAGGGAAGGTGGGAGGGGTCATGGCAGCACAGACGACCATGCATGGCAAGCGGGAGGGTTAGTGGCAGCACAATGGCTATGATGGGCAAGAAGGAGGGTGCAGGGGCATGCACAAAGGACCATGGAGGATAGAAGGGAGGGTCAGGACCTGGGCACAGACAAGAGAGTTCAGGGGAAGGGGCCTCACAACAGACCGCGCGGGGCAGGCAGGAGGAGCAGTTGCAGCACAACAGACCAGGGAGGGCAGAAGGGTGTGGCAGTAAAATGGACAATGGAGGACAGGAGGAAGGGGATAGGGGCATGGCATGTGGACAGGCAGGGTGGATGTGGCAGGGACAGGTTACAGTCATCTGACAATGCTACGCAGGTGGGAGGGGAGTGGCAGCTCAACAGAACACTCAGAGTAGATAGGAGAGGCAGGTCCATGGAACATAGTGGGAAAAAAGGATGGAGCAGGGGCATGCACAAAGACATCGGAGGGCAGGGGGAAGGAGAATAGGGGCAGCAAGCTAAGCACAGAGGCTAAGCAGGAGGTCAATGATGGGCCATAGAATTGGGCAATGGAGGGCAGGAGGAGTGGACTGGTACATCATGCTAAATGGAGGGCAGTGGCAGCACATCAGACCATGCATGGCAGGAGGGAGGAGGCTAGTCCATGGATTCAGACAACAGAGGATAGGGAGGAGGTGGATGGGGCAGCAAGCTAACTGTTCAGAGAAGGTGGGTATTAGGAACTTTATTGTTTTTAAAATGTGTGTCTGTGTGAAATACGTAAAATATGAACAAGTATGCAGCATAATCTCACTTTTATTCAGGAAGAAGAGGACGTTTGTGACTGTGACTCCGGGCTCACTTGGCAGAAACACCCCCTGACCCTCCACCCCCATCGCAAAATGTAATGCCCGTGAAATGGGTAGGTGGACGCAGTGTTATATAGAACATAGTCCTGAGAGCACGATTGAAAATGAAAACTAGCTGTAGTATATGGTATAAACTATGCACCAAAAAGTGTGATATAAGATGAACCGGGGCGTGAAATATAATATGCAATACATTGTGCGCAATGACAGATTCATTGGAGAGCGCGAGATAGCACAGGCACTAGCGCGTGCTATGCGATATGAGCCTTGGAGTGTAATATGCACAGGGCAGTGTTGTGTAACATAACTAGTCTCTAAAGTTGTAACATAAAATATGTGCTGGGGAGTGTAACGTTGCATATGCACTGTGACAAAGATATGGATCCCAGATTGTAATATGTATGGCATAGCGCTGTGCGTTATAACATACACATCGAGGAAGGCACGTTAGATGGGGCAATATAACCCGTGCTAAGGCAAGTGTGGCATGACATATTCACGGTGGTGTTACAGTGCACATGGGCTAGAGAGTGTCATAGCATACGCACTAGCTGGTGGAATACAACACAGATGTGTGAGGCAATCGGCGAGCACTGGTGGGTGTAACACAGCATTGGGCTCAGCCAGGAGCACGCTGTGACTCTCAAGTGAGGTTCGTCTCCTTTCCAGAGAGTAAAATAAAAAGTATTACACATCCGGCGGTGGATGTGTTTTTTATTAACCGTGAGGAGGGTTTCTTGCATAGTTTGGTTGAAATTTTGTCGAATCCCCTTTGAATGGCTTGTTGTGCGTGTATATTAAATGTGCCCGTCAATAGCTACCCATGTTTATATAAATAAACGACAAGGGTGTCTACTTGAAGAGTACCCACCGGCGGGGGCGCCGGGATTAGGCACGGTAGGGCGTCAGACACGTCAGAGCTTCACTAGCGGTGTAAATACATTCCATGTGGATTCATTCTATGCATAGTCGCCTTTTAATGAATATCACGCAAATTGTCATGGTGATAGGTACATACGGTTTGTCCAGCATGTCCTAGGTGTTTCTATAAATATATATATTTTTAAAATAATAAAAAACAAAGGCCGGCCCCGGGGGATGGGGTCCCCGGAGCCATAAGAGGCCTGAGGAGGGGGGCAACGCAGCCCCCTCCTAAAGAATTTAAATTAAAAAAAGGGCCATGACCCGGGGGTTGGTGTCCCCGGGGCCGATTAAGGCCTTGGGAGGGCCAAATTTATTTTTTTCAACAAAAAAAATTGGGGTGCAGGCCTTGGGGGATGGGGTCCCCAGGGCCAGTAAATTAGAAAAAGAAGGGGGGCCACACAGCCCTCCTTCTTAAAAAAATAAAATAAATAAAAGACCGGCATCGCGCTGGAGGCCATGCCCCTCCTTGCAGCACTCTGCAAACGCGCCCCCGGGCCAGTTGTAAGTTGGGGAATTAATACCCCTTCAATACTGAGGGTCCTTGAGGGCCAACTAACCCAACAGGTAGCTCCAGTGTGCGCCAGGGAGCTGCGTTGCAGACAGGTGTTCTGAGGCCACACCCCTTTTTACACCTCTACTCAACGCAGCTCTGTGGCGCTTACTGGAGGTACCTAGTGGGCTAGTTTGACCCTAGGGACCCTTAGGATTCAAGGGGACTTAATCTCTCAACTTAGAACGGCCACAGGGCGCGTTTACACAGTGGTGAAGGGAGGGGACGGGGCCTGAGGTGACGTGTGCAAACACGCCCTGTGGAGCGTTTTAAGTTGGGGAAATAATTCCCTTTCAATCCTGAGGGACCCTGGGGGCCAACTAGCCCACCAGGTGCTTCCAGTAAGTGCCACTGCTCTGCGTTGCAGAGAGGTGGTGCAGGCCGTGCCCCTTTTTACACCTCTCTGCAATGGCGCTTACTGGACGTACCTAGTGGGCTATTTTGCCCCTAGGGATCCTCAGGATTCAAGGGGACTTAATCTCCCAACTTAAAAATGGCCACAGGGCATGTTTACACAGTGGGGAAGGAAGGGGAAGGGGCCTGAGGTGACGTGCGCAAACACGCCCTATGGCGTGTTTTAAGTTGGGGAAATAATTCCCTTCAATCCTGAGGGCCCCTGGGGGCTAAGTAGCCCACCAGGTGCTTCCAGTAAGCGCCACTGAGCTGCGTTGCAGAGAGGTGGTCCAGGCCGTGCCACTTTTTACACCTCTCTGCAACGCAGCTCTGTGGCGCATACTGGAGGTACCTAGTGGGCTAGTTGGACCCTAAGGACCCTCAGGATTCAAATGAACTTAATCTCCGAACTAAAAACGGCCACAGGGCGTGTTTACACAGTGGTGAAGGGAGGGGACGGGGCCTGAGTTAACGTGTGCAAACAAGCCCTGTGGCGCGTTTTAAGTTGGGGAAATAATTCCCCTTCAATCCTGAGGGACCCTGGGGGCCAACTAGCCCACCAGGTGCTTCCAGTAAGCACCATTCCGCTGCGTTGCAGAGAGGTGGTCTAGGCCGTGCCCCTTTTTACATCTCTCTGCAACGCAGCTCTGTGGCGCCCACTGGAGGTACCTACTGGTCTAGTTGGACACTAGGGACCCTCAGGATTCAAGGGGACTTAATCTCCCATCTTAAAACGTGGGGAAGTGAGGGGACGGGGCCTGAGGTGACGTGTGCAAACACGCCCTGTGGCACGTTTTAAGAGGTAGTTTTAATCCCCTGCCCTATTATATACTAGGGGCTTACAGAGGAGGTCATGCTGATCACAGGGGGACCCCAACGCATAGTGTTCCCTAGTGTATGTAGGTGTTTTCACTGTATTCTGAGTGTCTTTTAACATAGCACTGGCTCTAGGACTGGTTAGTCAGACTCAGTTACCACCAGTATCCGTCTGAAAAAGTTGTTCTTTCTGCACGTTATCCTTCTTCCTGCACTTTTCTTCGTCTTTGAGGACTTCTGTTGCTTCTTTCTGCATTTCTTTTTTTTCTTTCTGTGCGTTTTTTCTTCTTTCTTCACATGTCCTATCTCTGTAGGCATAGTTAGAAATTAGCATTTAAAAAACCTTTGAAATTCACTGAAAAAAACATAGGTTTCAGGCACGTTATAGTTAGGAATTAGCATTTAAAAAACCTTAGAAATTCACTGAAAAAACCATAGGTTTCAGGGGCGTTATAGTTAGCTGGACTTTTCACTTGTACAAAACCATTGAAATTCCCCCGTTATAGTTAGTTCAGCTAACTATACCTCGCGCGCCCTCAATGCACTGCTGATGACGTCACATATTACATCACTCATGACATGGTCAGTGACATCACTCATGACATCACTGATGACATCTCAAATGACATCACTAATGACATCACTGATGACATCATCCTTGTGATAGAGTGGCAGACCCCCTCTTCCCCTAATATAACCTTTGATACACTGTAGGACTTGGCCCTTTTTCCCTCATTTGTTTTCGTTTTTGTAGTATTGATGCAGATTCAGGGAGCTATTTTATCTACCCCTGAAACTGCTGTCTGAGGCCCTGGAGCACAAAATGGTGGCCACCTGTGACATCACCAGAATCCACTGGAAACTACCAGCACCTTCCAGAACATTCCAGAACCCAGTGACAGTTGGAGGCGGTTTAGAATGTTGGGAAGCTAAGACAGAGAGTTGGCAGTTGGAGCTGGCAGTTGGCACCTGACTGGTGAAGAGAGAGCAGCAGAAACTTGAAGGAGGAAGGAGTGAAGCAGCAGGGGTGGAAACTTGTGCCTGGAGTGGGGTCCATAAACCCACCCTTGATACTAGTCCCTACTGACTGAGCCCAGCCTGGAGCCCTGTGTGGGAAGAAGCAAGAAAAACCATCCTAAGGACCTGGACAGCAGGAACAGGCCTTAGAAACAGAGAACAGCAAGATCCTGACCTGGAAACTGGTTTCCCTGGAGTCCGACGTCGAGTAGCCTGAGACCTGGAGCCCGAGGTGGAGAAGCGGCGCCGACTGGAAAGCGGACGTCATACCCGGAGCCGCCAGAGGTCGAGAGAGGGCGCCGTCAGGGGTCGTGAGGAGTACCAGAGGTCGAGGAGGAAGTCACCCGAGGTCGAGTGAGCGGCGTCATCGGAGGAGTGAAGTCCGCCCTCCGGAGTCGTCGGAGACCGAGGTGAAGCGTGCCGGAGGTCGGGAGTGGAGATCGCACTCCGGAGTCGCCGGAAACCTGAGGAGAGGAGCACCGGAGGTCGGGAGTGGAGATCGCACTCCGGAGCCGCCGGAAGTCGACATCGAGCCAAGGCCGGCCGACGTCATCGAATCCGAGGTCGCCATCGGACCGGAGCCGCCCGACGTCGACACCGAGCCAAGACTGCCCGACGTCATCGAATCGGAGGTCGAGATCGAACCGAGGCCGCCGACATCGAAACCGGAACCGCCTACCGGCGTCGTCAAGAACTGACATTGCGCCGAGGCCGCCGACATCGAACCGGAACCGCCTCACGGCGTCGACACGACTCCAGCGGCGTCGGAGCATCAGAAAAAGGGCAGTAAGTGGAGTAGAGGGCGCCTAAGGCCCTGTGGAGACCTGAGAGACTACTCTAAGGGGCTAGGGAGGTGCTGGAACCAGCCTGACTGTGCCAGGGGTGAGCTGAGACTAATTCAGTGAGGTTGTGTAGAGTGGGAGAGCCAGATCTCTAGTATCCCCCCTTAATCTACCTCAGTTTAGGCTTCAGCCTTGTACAAGCCAGGGAATAGACACCCTCAAGCCATCCACCTAACCACAAGCTGTGACTGGGCCAAATCAGCCCTTAGTAATCTAAATGTGATCTGATTCTATAAGTGTCACTGTCAGCTTTTAATTATTTATTGGGGGCACTGTATTTATTGTATTTAACCTATTTATTGCTTCACTGTATTTATTGGTCCACAGTATTTATTGATGCACGATATTTATTGGTTTACAGTATTTATTGCCTCAGAATATTTAATTGCCTGTATGTATTGCACTTATATTTATACCTTCATTATTTATGATCACCCCTATTTATTGAATCATTAAGCCAGTATTTATTTGACCTGCACTATTTAAAAAGTTTGTATATTGTGATTGTGTATTATTTATCTAATCAGCAACTAAGAGAAAAAGAAGATAAAGAAAGATATTTTCATAATTTTTACGGTGTAGAGTCGTTTTTGGAACGGATGCACGCATGGTTATTGTATGGGTATGACGTATGCTTAGCACGGTGCCTGATTCCTGACCACTCGAGCCAAGCTACCACTGTATGTCCCTGGAAATACTCCGTTACCACCAACCCTTACCGGTGTGGGAGTGGAGTAATTTCCAACATACACACATTCAAAAATAGAAACTACAATGTTTAAAACAATGGACATACTAATACCAGTTACAACAACCTATTCAGTAATTCTAAGATCCACATACACATCCACTCATTCACCAACAGTCCTATACAGTCACTCATACATGTACTCACTCATCATATGTACTCACACACCTATACATCCTGTTACACAACACCACTCATCCATAGAGTTACTCACACACATAGTCACTCATGCTAATAAAGAATCAAACATCCATTTACTTGCATATACAGTTATACACACACCACCACACTTACTTATACAGAAACTTACACATCCTTAGTCTTTTAAACAATCACTTATAGAAACACATACTTATTCATACAGAAACTCTTTCAATCTCTCACTCTCACATATACTCACTTATATACACCAATAGTCACACATACTAGTTTAAAACATATGTAGTTACTCATAAAGACACTATTGAGACAGTCTATCACTCACTAACACACCCATGCACACACTCATCCACCCATACAGTCCTGCACACATGCTGTCTTCAACACATACAAACAGTGAGTCACTCATTCATGCACCTATGCACTATGTAATACCCCCCACCGAACCATACAGACACTCAGACACTCATACTGATACTCAAATAACCAACTAATAACCTATATAGACACTCATGTAGCTACTCACCAACTCATGCAGCCACTTATACACAAAGTGAGAGACTGATACAGATATTTACACATTTAAACATTACTCACTAAGCCATGTATTCACTAAGATACACTTAATCAGTCAGTTATATAATCAATTTTTCAAAAACAAATCATCCATTTAGACACTTATATACCCATTTATTCTTCCATCGACCTTGAGATATACATATATAAAACATATGTAGTTTTCAGAAAAACACACATTCACTGGATGATGTCATCAGTGATGTCATTTGAGATGTCATGAGTGATGTCACTGACCATGTCATGGTTGATGTAATATGTGATGTCATCAACAGTGCATTGCGGGCGCGCGATTTATAGTTAGCTGAACTAACTACAACGGGGGAATTTTAATGGTTTTGTACGAATGAAAAGTCCAGCTAACTGTAACGCCCCTGAAACCTATGGTTCTTTCAGTGAATTTTTAAGGTTTTTCAAATGCTAATTCCTAACTATAACGTGCCTGAAACCTATGTTTTTTTTAGTGAATTTCAAAAGTTTTTTAAATGCTAATTTCTAACTATGCCTACATAGATAGGACATGTGAAGAAGGAAGAAAAAACGCACAGAAAGAAAAAAAAGAAATGCAGAAAGAAGCAACAGAAGTCCTCAAAGACGAAGAAAAGTGCAGGAAGAAGGATAACATGCATAAAGAACAAACAGAAGAGCAGAAAGAAGCCTTGTTGCAAAATCATCCTGTACCCTCAACTTTTTCAGACGGTTACTGGTGGTAACTGAGTCTGACTAACCAGTCCTAGAGCCAGTGCTATGTTAAAAGACACTCAGAATACAGTGAAAACACCTACATACACTAGGGAACACTATGCGTTGGGGTCCCCCTGTGATTAGCATGACCTCCTCTGTAAGCCCCTAGTATATAATAGCGCAGGGGATTAAAGCTACCTCTTAAAACGAGCCACAGGGCGTGTTTGCACACGTCACCTCAGGCCCTGTCCCCTCCCTTCCCCACTGTGTAAACACGCCCTGTAGCCATTTTAAGTTGGGAGATTAAGTCCCCTTGAATCCTGAGGGTCCCTAGGGTCCAACTAGACAACTAGGTACCTCCAGTAAGCGCCACAGAGCTGCGTTGCAGAGAGATGTAAAAAGGGGCACGGCCTAGACCACCTCTCTGCAACGCAGCGCAGTGGCGCTTACTGGAAGCACCTGGTGGGCTAGTTGGCCCCCAGGGTCCCTCAGGATTGAAGGGGAATTATTTCCCCAACTTAAAACGCGCCACAGGGCGAGTTTGCACACGTTAACTCAGGCCCCGTCCCCTCCCTTCACCACTGTGTAAACATGCCCTGTGGGCATTTTTAGTCGGGAGATTAAGTTCATTTGAATCCTGAGGGCCCCTAGGGTCCAACTAGCCCACTAGGTACCTCCAGTAAGCGCCACAGAGCTGCGTTGCAGAGAGGTGTAAAAAGTGGCACGGCCTGGACCACCTCTCTGCAACGCAGCTCAGTGGCGCTTACTGGAAGCACCTGGTGGGCTAGTTAGCCCCCAGGGGCCCTCAGGATTGAAGGGGAATTATTTCCCCAACTTAAAACGCGCCATAGGGCGTGTTTGCACACGTCACCTCAGGCCCCGTCCCCTCCTTTCCCCACTTTGTAAACACGCCCTGTGGCCGTTTTAAGTTGGGAGATTAAGTCCCCTAGAATCCTGAGGGTCCCTAGGGTCAAACTAGCCCACTAGGTACCTCCAGTAAGCGCCACAGAGCTGGCTTTGCATAGAGGTGTAAAAAGGGGCGTGGCCTCAGAACACGTGTCTGCAACACAGCTCCCTGGCGCATACTGGAGATACCTGTTGGGCTAGTTGGCCCTCAGGGACCCTCAGTATTGAAGGGGAATTAATTCCCCAACTTACAACTGGCCAGGGGGCGCGTTTGCAGAGTGCTGCAAGGAGGGGGCGTGGCGTCCGGCGCGATGCCGGTCTTTTATTTATTTTATCTTTTTAAGAAGGAGGGCTGTGTGGCCCCATTCTTTTTCTAATTTATTGGCCCTGGGGACCCCAACCTCCGGGTCATGGCCTTCTTTTTTTTTTTATTCTTTAGGAGGGGGGCTGCGTTGCCCCCCTCCTCAGGCCACTTATGGCCCCAGGGACCCCATCCCTCGGGCCGGCCTTTGTTTTTTATTATTTAAAAAAAATATATATTTATAGAAACACCTAGGACATGCTGGACAAACCGTATGTACCTATCACCATGACGATTTGCGTGATATTCATTAAAAGGTGACTATGCATACAATGAATCCACGTGGAATGTATTTACACCGCTAGTGAAGCTCTGACTTGTCTGACGCCCTACCGTGCCTAATCCCGGCGCCCCCGCCGGTGGGTACTCTCCAAGTAGACACCCTTGTCGTTTATTTATATAAACATGGGTAGCTATTGACGGGCACATTTAATACACACGCACACCAAGCCATTCAAAGGGGATTCGACAAAAATTCGACCAAACTATTAAAGAAACCCCCCCCACAGTTAACAAAACACAAATCCACCGCCGGATGTGTAATACTTTTTATTTTACTCTCTGGAAAGGAGACGAACCTCACTTGAGAGTCACAGCGTGCTCCTGGCTGAGCCCAATGCTGTGTTACACCCACCAGTGCCCGCCGAGTGCCACACACCTCTGTGTTGTATTCCACCAGCAAGTGCGTACGCTATGATACTCTCTAGCCCATGTGCACTGTAACACCACCCCTGAATATGTCATGCCACACTTGCCTTTGCACGGGTTATATTGCCCCATCTAACGTGCCTTCCTCGATGCCTATGTTATAACGCACACCGTTATGCCATACATATTACAATCTGGGATCCATATCTTTATCACAGTGCATATGCAACGTTACACTCCCCAGCACATATTTTATATTACAACTTTAGAGACTAGTTAGGTTACACATCACTGCCCTGTGCATATTACACTCCAAGGCGCATATCGCATAGCACGCGCTAGTGCTATCTCGTGCTCTCCAATTAATCTGTCATTACGCACAAAGTATTGCATATTATATTTCACACCCCGGTTCATCTTATATCACCCTTTTTGGTGCATAGTTTATACCATATACTATATCTAGTTTTCATTTTCAATAGTGCTCTCAGGGCTATGTTCTATATAACACTGCGTCCACCTACCCTTTTCACGGGAATTGTATTTTGCGATGGGGGTGGAGGGTCAGGGGGTGTTTCTGCCAAGTGAGCCCGGAGTCACAGTCACAAACGTCCTCTTCTTCCTGAATAAAAGTGAGATTATACTGCATACTTATTCATATTTTAAGTAGTTCGCACAGACACACATTTTAAAAACAATAAAGTTCCTAATAGCCACCTTCTCTGAACAGTTAGCTTGCTGCCCCATCCACCTCCTCCCTATCCTCTGTTGTCTGAATCCATGGACTAGCCTCCTCCATCCTGCCATGCATGGTCTGATGTGCTGCCACTAACCTCCATTTAGCATGATGTACCAGTCCACTCCTCCTTCCCTCCATTGCCCAATTCTATGGCCCATCATTGGCCTCCTGCTTAGCCTCTGTGCTTAGCTTGCTGCCCCTATTCTCCTTCCCCCTGCTCTCCGATGTCTTTGTGCATGCCCCTGCTCCATCCTTTTTGCCCACCATGTTCCATGGACCTGCCACTCCTATCTACTCTGAGTGTTCTGTTGATCTGCCACTCCCCTCCCACCTGCCTAGCATTGTCAGATGACTGTAACCTGTCCCTGCCTCCTCCACCCTGCCTGTCCACATGCCATGCCCCTATCCCCTTCCTCCTGTCCTCCATGGTCCATTTTACTGCCACACCCATCTGCCCTCCCTGTTCTGATGTGCTGCAACTGCTCCTCCTGCCTGCCCCGTGCGGTCTGTTGTGAGGCCCCTTCCCCTGAACACTCTTGTCTGTGCCCAGGTCCTGACCCTCCCTTCTATCCTCCATGGTCCTTTGTGCATGCCCCTGCACCCTCCTTCTTGCCCATCATAGCCATTGTGCTGCCACTAACCCTCCCGCTTGCCATGCATGGTCTTCTGTGCTGCTATGGCTCCTCCCACCTTCCCTGTGTGGTCAGCTAGCTGCCCCTGACCCCCTCCCACCTTCCCTCCATGGTCTGTGTGTATGCCATCATAGTCTCACTGTTGCTCTCCATGGTGTGTCTTGTTTCTAGTGCCCATCCTGCCTGACCTCCATGGTCATCTTGCTGCTCCTGCCCTGCCCCCTTGCCCCCAGCCCTCTGTTTCCATGTGCAGACCCCTGTTCCCTCCCTCCTTGCTTGTCTGTTCCATTGTAATGCCCCTGATCCATCCCTCCTGCCCTTTATGGTCTGTTATGCTGCAGCTTTCTCTCCTGTCTGTCCATTATGGTCAGCTAGCTACCATTGCCTCTTTCCCCTCTGTTCTCTGTTGTCCATGTGCATGGTCCTGTCCCCTCCCTATTGCTTTCTATGGATTGTTGTGCTGCACTCCTGTCCCGCATGCCCTGTGTGCTGTATTGTGCTGCTGCAAACCCTGATGCCTGCCCTGTAGGGTCAGTTTGGTGCACCTCTCCATGTCCCTCCTGTCCTCTGTTATCCGAGTCCAGGTCCCTACCCCAATTCCTCCTGCCTACCATGATCCAATGTACCATACTTGTGAACATTTTGAACTTGGTAAGAGGGAGATTTTGAAAAAAAAACTGGGGTATTGATTTTCCCCATTTGAGTTACATTGAAAAAGAGGAGATTGTAGACAGGAGACAGATCAAATAAAGCCCATTTGAGCTTTAAAACATTGGACGTTTCCTGACTGAAACGGGACTGTTGGCATGTATGGTTGTACTACCAGTGCCTCTTCCTTCTGCCCACAATGGTCTATTATATTGCCACAGCCTCTCTTGCCAGTCCTGTATTGTTGGTTTGTTGCCCCTGCCCCCATTTCCACTGCCTTCCACAGTCTGTTGTGCTGCCACTGCCCTTCCTGCCTGACCAGTGTGGTCAAATTTTGCCTCTGCATGCTCCTACCTGCCTTCAATTTTCAGAGTCCGTGCCCCTGGCCTCTGCCTCTCAACAGTATCCCAATGAACAACTAGATTGCTAACATTCTATATTTATTACAAAAGTATGGAACGCCTGACGTCCTCTTGATGTAATCAAAACTGTAATACCTAGAGCATTTCCTTTAGAAATTACATATATGAGAGGTTCTTATTTGCATCAAAATTATGGTTAGTGCTCTAAAAAACTAAAATGAGGACATATTTTCTGAGTTTTCAAATAGCGACAAAGAACTTTTAAATTATTTGTAATCTTTATGTTTTTTTATCCAGTTGACCACTTGATTAAATGTTGCACTTAGGGGAGAGGATGTGGTGTTACTTCCAGAGCTGCAGACTTTGCAACTGGGGAACCAGGTTGGAGTTTCTGCCTCAGCTGAACATTTTGTGATTCTGGTCAAATCACCTAATCTCCCCATGTCTACAACCAAAATGAATTGGATCTTGTGTGATGTAACCAATGCTCATGTAAAGCACTCCAATACCTGACAAGTCTGCACTATATAAAACTGCAAATGCACAACAAATAAGTGTTTTGCACACTTCTGTCATTGGTCTACATGCGGGATACATCTGTGTGATATTTGTGCTGCATTTGGGCTCTTTGTCTCTGGTGGCCATCTTGGGAGATCTATTTGTTATGAAGTTTCCTCATTTACTGCAGTCTCCTCAGTAAGAAATGCTTTCAGTTTTTTACTTTGATTCCATCAAGAAGGTATTCAGATATGTCACACATTTGCCATAAATTCTGAATGTTAGCACTCTAGTTGCTCATTAGATTACTGTAGTAAAGCTACTGCTCACCACGGAAGTCTGCTGCTGGTATTAAAAGTGCATGTTTCAGTCTGCATATCAGAATTTTTTAATGAAATAGAAGAGGATTTGAGTAGTCACTCAAAATGTGGCCTAATTTTTCTTTCTTCAGCACTAATCATAATTTCTATGGCAAAATGAACCCCCTCATTGTGTTCCTTTTTAAATTAAATGTTTTAAGTGTTACCAGTTCATTCCAATCAAGATGGCTTCAGGTGTGCCATACTTTTGTCATAAGTAAGACTGTTAGCGCTCTAGTTGTTCGTTAGAGCACTCTGGGACATTCTGTCATTGGGCTATACTTGGGCTACATCTGGGTGATATTTGGGCTACATTTGGGCTCTTTTGTCTCTGGTGGCCATCTTGGGAGATTTATTTGTTATGAAGTTTCCTAATTTCCTCATTTACTGCAGTCTCCTCAGTAGGAAATACTTTCAGTTTTTTACTTTGGTTCCATCAAGAAGACATTCACATGTGTCACACATTTGCCATAAATTCTGAATGTTAGCACTCTAGTTGCTCATTAGATCACTGTAGTAAAGCTACTGCTCACCAGGGAAGTCTGCTGCTGGTATTCAAAGTGCATGTCTCAGTCTGCATGTCAGAATTTTTTTATGAAATAGAAGAGGATTTGAGAAGTCAAAATGTGCCCTAATTTTTCTTTCTGCAGAACTAATCATAATTTCTATGGCAAAATTAACCCCCTCATTTTGTTCCTTTGTAAATTGGGCTACATCTCGGTGATATTTGGGCTACATTTGGGCTCTTTTGTCTCTGGTGGCCATCTTGGGAGATTTATTTGTTATGAAGTTTCCTAATTTCCTAATTTACTGCAGTCTCCTCAATAGGAAATACTTTCAGTTTTTTACTTGGTTCCATCAAGAAGGCATTCAGATGTGTCACACATTTGCTTCAGGTGTGCTATACGTTTGTCATAAGTAGGACTGTTAGCGCTCTAGTTGTTCTTTAGAATACTCTGGGAAGCTGCAGTAGAACACAAAGGAATCAACTGACAGTCTCTGCCCTTGTTGAATGTAAATGTTTTACTGAGAATGTCAGACTTCATTCACACATGACTGAGAAAGATAATGTGAATTTACAGAAAATATGCTCTCAGTTTAGCTTATAGATCACCTTCCAAACCTCTGTGGGATAAGCATGAGAAAATAGTTTTCTCTCAAACATGATTCGTGATATCACAGCAGAAGGCTTTTTCACATGGTAAAATCACCTTAGAACACACGACAATTCCTAAAATGAGTATGGTACCATCAACAAATGATTTATAATGTAACTAAAGTCTTAAAACCTTCTATTAACTGCAATGCTTTTTAATGAGGTGCTATCATGTATATTGGTCCCAAGATGGCTGCCGACACTTCTTGGATGAAGTGCTGACAGCCAATCAGATCTCACGATGAGATGTGTGGTTAGGCTCCGCCCAGATATATATATTTATTTTTCCATTAATATTTTAACTGAGAGCATATTTTCTGTAATTTCACATTATTTTTCTCATTCATGTGAGAATGAAGTCTGACATTCTCAGTAAAACATGTACATCCAACAAGGGCAGAGACTGTCAGTTGATTCCTTTGTGTTCTACTGCAGCTTCCCGGAGTGTTCTAAATAACAACTAGAGCGCTAACAGTCCTACTTATGACAAACGTATTGCATATCTGAAGCCATATCGATTGGAATAAAGTGGTATCTCTTAAAACATTTAATTCAAAAAGGAACAAAATGAGGGGGTTCATTTTGCCATAGAAAGTATGATTAGTGCTGCAGAAAGAACAATTAGGGCACATTTTGAGTAACTTCTCAAATCCTCTTCTATTTCATTAAAAAATTCTGACATGCAGACTGAAACATGCACTTTCAATACCAGCAGCAGACTTCCCTGGTGAGCAGTAGCTTTACTACAGTGATCTAATGAGCAACTAGAGTGCTTACATTCTGAATTTCTGGCAAACGTGTGACACATCTGAATGCCTTCTTGATGGAATCAAAGTAAAACACTGAAAGAATTTCCCACTGAGGAGACAGTAGTAAATAAGGAAATTAGGAAACTTCATAACAAATAAGTCTCCCAAGATGGCCACCAGAGACAAAAGAGCCCAAATGTAGCACAAATATCACCCAGATGTAGCCCAAGTATAGCACAATGACAGAATGTCCCAGAGTGTTCTAAAGACCAACTAGAGCGCTAACATTCTTACTTATGACAAAAGTATGGCACACCTGAAGTCATCTTGATTGAAATAAAGTGGTAACACTTAACACATTTAATTTACAAAGGAACAAAATGAGGGGGTTCATTTTGCTATAGAAATTATTAGTGCTGCAGAAAGAAAAACTAGGGCACATATTGACTTCTCAACTCCTCTTCTATTTCATTAAAGAATTCTGACATGCAGACTGAAGCATGCACTTTGAATACCAGCAGCAGACTTCCCTGATGAGCAGTAGCTTTACTACAGTGATCTAATGAGCAACTAGAGTGCTAACATTCAACATTTATGGCAAATGTGTGACACATCGGAATGCCTTCTTGAAGGAACCAAAGTAAAAAACTGAAAGTATTTCCCACTGAAGAGACTGCAGTAAATGAGGAAATTAGGAAACTTCATAACAAATAAGTCTCCCAAGATGGCCACCAGAGACAAAAGAGCCCAAATGTACCACAAATATCATCCAGATGTAGCCTACGTATAGCTCAATGACAGAATGTCCCAGAGTGTTCTTAAGAACAACTAGAGTGCTTACTGTCTTACTTATGACAAAAGTATGGCACACCTGAAGCCATCTTGATTGGAATAAACTGGTAACACTTAAAACATTTAATTTAAGAAGGAACACAATGAGGGGGTTCATTTTGCCATAGAAAGTATGATTAGTGCTGAAGAAAGAAAAATTAGGGCACATTTTGAGTGACTTCTCAAATCCTCTTCTATTTCATTAAAAAATTCTGACATGCAGACTGAAACATGCCCTTTTAATACCAGCAGCAGACTTCCGTGGTGAGCAGTAGCTTTACTAAAGTATTCTAATGAGCAACTAGAGTGCTGACATTCAGAATTTATGGCAAATGTGGGACATATCTGAATACCTTCTTGATGGAATCAAAGCAAAAAACTGAAAGTGTTTCCTACTGAGGAGACTGCAGTAAATGAGGAAATTAGGAAACTTCATATTAAATAAATCTCCCAAGATGGCCACCAGAGACAAAAGAGCCCAAATGTAGCAGAAATATCACCCAGATGTAGCCCAAAGACAGAAGTGTGCAAAACACTTTTTATTTTTTGTGTTTTTGCAGTTTTATATAGTGCAAACTTGTCAGGTATTGGAGTGCTTTACATGAGCATTGGTTACATCACACAAGAACAAATTCATTTTGGTTGTAGACATGGGGAGATTAAGTCATTTGACCAGAATCACAGAATGTCGAGCTGAAGCAGAAACTCCAACCTGGTTCCCCAGTTGCAAAGTCTGCAGCTCTGGAAGTAACACCACATCCTCTCCCCTAAGTGCAACATTTAATCAAGTAGTCAACTGGATAAAAAACATAAAGATAACAAATAATTTAAAAGTGCTTTGTCGCTATTTGAAAACTCAGAAAATATGTCCTCATTTTAGTTTTTTTAGAGCACAAACCATAATTTTGATGCAAATAAGACCCTCTCATATATGTAATTTCTAAAGGAAATGCTCCAAGTATTACAGTTTTGATTACATCAAGATGACGTCAGGCGTTCCACACTTTTGTAATAAATATAGAATGTTAGCAATCTAGTTGTTCATTAGGATGCTGTTGAGAGGCAGAGGCCAGGGGCATGGACTCTGAAAATTGAAAGCAGGTAGGAGGGTGCAGAGGCAACAATTTGACCACACTGGGCAGGCTGGAAGGTCAGTGGCAGCACAACAGACTATGGAGGGCAGTGGAAAGGGGGGCAGGGGCAACAAATCAACAATACAGGACTGGCAAGAGAGGCTGTGGTAATATAATAGACCGTTGTGGGCAGAAGGAAGAGGCAGTGGTAGTACAACCATACATGCCAACAAACCCGATTCAGCCAGGAAACGTCCAATGTTTAAAAGTCCAAATGGGCTTTATTTGATCTGTCTCCTGTCTACAATCTCCTCTTTTTCAATGTAAGTCAAAGGGGAAAATCAATACCCCAGTTTTTGTTCAAAATCTCTCTCTTACCAAGTTCAAAATGTTAGCAAGTATGGTACATTGGATCATGGAAGGCAGGAGGAATTGGGGTGGGGACATGGACTCGGATAACAGAGGACAGGAGGGACATGGAGAGGTGCACCAAACTGACCCTACAGGGCAGGCCTCAGGGTTTGCAGCAGCACAATACACCACACAGGGCATGCGGGACGGGAGTGCAGCACAATAATCCATAGAAAGCAATAGGGAAGGGACAGGACCATGCACATGGACAACAGAGAACAGAGGGGAAAGAGGCAATGGTAGCTAGCTGGCCATAATGGACAGACAGGAGAGAAAGCTGCAGCATAACAGACCATAAAGGGCAGGAGGGATGGATCAGGGGCATTACAATGGAACAGACAAGCCAGGAGGGAGGGAATAGGGGTCTGCACATGGAAACAGAGGGCTGGGGGCAAGGGGGCAGGGCAGGAGCAGCAAGATGACCATGGAGGTCAGGCAGGATGGGCACTAGAAGCAAGACACACCATGGAGAGCAACAGTTAGACTATGATGGCATACACACAGACCATGGAGGGAAGGTGGGAGGGGGTCAGGGGCAGCTAGCTGACCACAGAGGGAAGGTGGGAGGGGCCGTGGCAGCACAGAAGACCATGCATGGCAAGCGGGAGGGTTAGTGGCAGCACAATGGCTATGATGGGCAAGAAGGAGGGTGCAGGGGCATGCACAAAGGACCATGGAGGATAGAAGGGAGGGTCACGACCTGGGCACAGACAAGAGAGTTCAGGTGAAGGGGCCTCACAACAGACCCCGCGGGGCAGGCAGGAGGAGCAGTTGCAGCACAACAGACCAGGGAGGGCAGAAGGGTGTGGCAGTAAAAGGGACCATGGAGGACAGGAGGAAGGGGATACGGGCATGGAATGTGGACAGGCAGGGTGGAGGTGGCAGGGACAGGTTACAGTCATCTGACAATGCTACGCAGGTGGGAGGGGAGTGGCAGCTCAACAGAACACTCAGAGTAGATAGGAGTGGCAGGTCCATGGAACATGATGGGCAAAAAGGATGGAGCAGGGGCATGCACAAAGACATCAGAGGGCAGGGGGAAGGAGAATAGGGGCAGCAAGCTAAGCACAGAGGCTAAGCAGGAGGTCAATGATGGGGCATAGAATTGGGCAATGGAGGGCAGGAGTAGTGGACTGGTACATCATGCTAAATGGAGGGTAGTGGCAGCACATCAGACCATGCATGACAGGAGGGAGGAGGCTAGTTCATGGATTCAGACAACAGAGGATAGGGAGGAGGTGGATGGGGCAGCAAGCTAACTTTTCAGAGAAGGCGGGAAGACCAGTGGCAGAACAACGGCCACACAGGGCTGTAATAAGGGAGCAGGGACATGGACTTTGACAATTGATGGCTAGGAGGAGGAAAGGCAAGAGCAGCAAGCTTAGATGGGGGCCGCACAATGCCAGGCCCTGCTTCCATCCTCCCACCATCCATTGTGATATGCATCTTACTTAACGTTAAAACAAAAACTAGAAATTTGCTGAAAAAAACTAAGATTACAGGTGAGGAAATATGAATTTTATGATCAGTTATGTCCCCTATCTTAGACCCCAACGACTCCATGTACATGCTACAAGTACATGTATGTTCCCTCCAGTTCCAGCTATGAAGACGCAAATACATGTGCGTCCAACACCAACATGTCCTCTTTCAGATCCGCCATGAATGGGTCAAATAGTCCATTCCTAAGTATGATTGGCCACCGACTTTATATGGTTCACTTTTCACGTTTTACAGTTCAGGCGAGTAGGCCCTGAATTCTGTCATCAAGCCTTTTCCTGCTTCTGCCTCTGAAATGCTCCAGCCTGGACCTGCATCCGTGTCCATGAACTTTGTCCTACTCCCTGCGCGGCTAACGGTGCCTGACGCGGCCTGTTGCCTGCCAAAAACTGTATTCAGCCTTCAAGTTATCTGCTCCGCTCCTCATCCAATGCATTCCTGTCTAATAGTTTAGGTAAACATCCTTCCAGCTACCGAGCAAAGGGCTCGGCCTCGCTGTCTTTATGCAAGTAATTCATAGCCCCTGTTACCATGGAAGATTCCTGCCCCCTCGCATCCCATGTAGACACATAGACGCTTGCACATGCACTAACAGTCAGTATAGAATAGATTCCGTCCGAGAGACCTTTCCTTTTGGATAAAACAGTTCCTTAAACAAAGATATTAGATACGATTTGGGATTAGGTTGACCTGACCCCCCAGACTTCTGTCTCCATATGTAGAGCTAAATGTCAATTCCCCTTCACCCTCTAGTTGCACGTCAATCACACGTCAATCACACGTCATGCGGCTGCGCGCGCATCTCTGCCAAATATTTCTGCTGACACTGCAGGATTCTCTTATGGATCCACCCACTTGTGACATCATTTTAAATGACGTTTCTAGTATACGCCTGTATTTACGCCTATTTTCATTACGTATGTGTATTCTTATCTGTATTATCAGCTGTTACGCCTCCTGCATCTGTCTTAATGCAATGCTTTTCATATATATATTGTTACTTGTCAATAATGTATTGCCTATCCCTTCCTGAACCTTCGTGGTGATGGAATAAGATTGCCTAGTTCGAACTATAATTCCTTTGTAAGGAATAAAGCCCTTTTCAGAACCTCTAATGCCACGGATTCTGCCTCTTATTTTGACTGAGTTATTCTTACTAGACTTTACCGCATAAAAAATAGTACAGGTAATTTAAATATTTACCACATAAATTGGCGCCCGAATAGGGACACTTTCTCATCTCACGCGCCGGAGGTGCGTTGCAGGCCCGGTCTCCTGCCACAGCCGGACGGACAACAACGCGTACCCGCAGGATTTCCTGTATCTCCCTCCGGCCAAGCGGGGGGTGACTGAGGCTGCGATCAACACCCAGACGAGGCGGTGAGAAGTGCGAAGTATCCCGACCAGAGCCTAGTTGAGAGAGCAAGATCCGAGGTATACAGAGGCCCACCAGGTTCCGAAGTTCCGAGTCGAGTCGAGTCCAGTCCGGTCCAGTTCAGTTCAGTTCCGAGGCCTTCCGTTCCGTGCTACCCGGTGAGTACCGTTGCTGGGGAGGCAGTTAGACGTGCACATTAATTTGTGCCGGTCCTGACGGGTTTGGGTACACAGATCCGGTCTGCACTGTTTTAGCAGTGTATCTGTACTGTTTAGCAGTATATCCAGTATGTTCATGTATATAATTCAATATTATCTAGTATTAGTATTATGTCAGTAACTAGTTTTCTTCTAATTATCATTGTTCGTTAAAAGTTAAATGTTAAATGTTTTACTGTGTTCAAAAATTGTGGTATGAATGAGTGTTCATTATTGTGTTTATTGTATTAATTGTGTTCAAGTTCGGTTCAAGTAAGAATCAAGTAGGAGGGTTTAAAGATGCCGTTCTTTTCAAAATTAAGACAGATCAAAACTAGAAAAGGAGTACTCGAAGAAGCTGTTCCCATTCCACCTAGGGACACTCCAGGGTATTTTATGTATCATAAACATGGCCTAGATGCCGTATTATATCTTGACTTATGGGTGGACTACACCAAGGATCTAGCAGAAAGTCAGAGGTGGCCCGCAGCTGGGACATGGGATGCAGATTGCATCATGAGAGTAGAAGAAGAATTATGGAAAAAGAAAGCCAGACAGTCACAGAAAGATGCCATTGAGTTATGGCGTAAAGAATCGCATAGGCGCACAGAGAAAGCGCTCAGACTGGAAGAGAAAAGTAGGGAGAACTCAAATAGAGCCCGAGAAAACGTATTAGTTGAGGAAGGTATCCGAGTAAAAACAGAACAAGTAGACAGACAACGAAATGCTCTTATGAATGGTATGTATCCTCTTTTAGCCGAAGGTTTACCTAAGGCCACCCCGGAAATACCGAAAGATTTGCCACCCCCATTACTCCCGATTAAAGCACATCCCAAGACCGCAAAAGATATTTTCCTTTCCTCCTATTTAGACGATGTAGCTCCGGAATATGTTAATGTTCCACCACACACGCCACCTGTCGATGGTGCTCAACGCCGAGAACAAACTCCTCCGCACAATCCCACGGGTCCATCTGTTTCCGCCGCTTTTCCTGCATCCACAGTCTCTACCTTACATCCCACGAATCCTTTCGTGCCTAGCACCTCAGAAGGTGCGACAGCAATTTTTGCCACGCCACCATCACGAAGTAAATCGTCTCTCAGAGATTTAGCAAACCAACGTACACCCCAAATAGCAACGTCCGACATGTTTAAAGAACATCTTGTAGATTGTAGATATGATCCAGTGCCCGGTAAAAATGACAGAATGCTGCTATCATCACTACGTATACGACGAGCTTCAATATATTTAACGATGCTACCAGGAATGATTAAACATTTAGACAATATATATCGCTTTGTCCAAACAGGGCAAGGCCCTGAAAGTATTGACGAAGCCATGGAATACCAGAAAGCGGATATACAGAGACAACTGTTACGTTTCTTCATAAACTGCTTGATCAGAGACAGAGATAGGTCCGAGGTAGACCAGGATGAAATGCAAGTACTTACCCGATGGGGTCAGAATATATCTAAGGGAAAACATGATAAACAGACATGTATAGTAGCTATGTGCCGAAAGATCCGCAAAGAAGTAGAACGAATACATAAAGCCAGATTGGAGGCAGACAAAACTGAATCAGAGGAAGAGGAGGAGGAAGAATCAGAAATGCCCACAGGACAATTAGAAACGATAGCCTATGTAGGTAGGGGAAGACCTTGTAACAATACCAGATACTTTAATGACCCGATACGTCCGATACGTCCAGAATGTAACAGACATTTTCAAGTCCCTATGTTAAACACGAAGTCCCCTGAACACTTATTCCAGGCTGCTGATAAATTACTCCGAGACCGAAGGGGGTATCATATGCTCGATTCTATGGATGAACAAGAATTAGCCAGGTCAGCAGTACAATGGGCTGACAGTTCTGAAAAATACAGTGATGATGCGTTGGCACACACGTTTTTGAATCTTACCCCAGACGAACAGCGTTTAGCTGGTATATACATGATACAACACCTCGTTATATTATATAGAAGCCAACACTCCGATCCTGGTCCCCTGCCTGATATATTGATAGAATTACTCACGAACAAATGGAGAGGTTCAGGTACTGATTTAATTAAAGAAATTCTAGAATATCGACACCAGTACATTTGCTTCGTATGTCCAGAACATGTTTCAGTTCCCCCCAAGTTGGAAAGAAAAACGTACCACATAGACAGACAGAATCCCTTACGCGAAGTACACCCAATCAGAGGTGAAGACAATAATTTTAAACGCGTGTTTGTGTACGCGCCCATAACTAAAATTGAATTATTAGAGATGAAGAAAGTAGTACCTAGCCATGACAAAGACCCAGCAGGTTTCCACCGTGAGATAAAAGACATGTTACTCATGGGAGAGTATACTTATCCCGACATTATGAAAATATTGAAAGTTTTATTGCCTGCCGGTATTTACGAGAAACTCAAAGAAAAGGAATGGGAGGTGGGAGACCAAAAGATAGATTGGACAGCATTAGAAAACGAAGAAAAGGCCCGAGCTGCAGGTTCAGGGCTTGGGGAAAAGACTACAGCATTACCAGGATTATTAGTGCAGGTACTACCACGTTTATTAACTACGAAAAAGGAAGACTGGGGTGCAATCTCAGCCTGTAAACAAAAACAAGATGAAGACACTAGTGATTTCTATTCCCGATTTGAAAAATGTTTTGGTATTAATAGTTGCATAAAAGCAAGTAGTGAGTCATACCCACATCTGTTTGTGACAAAATTAGTTGAAAATTCCCTGCCCCAAGTTAAGAGTAGAGTATTAAAATTCGAGAGTACTTGGCAAGGTAACACACCGTCACAGATGTTACAAATGTTACAATATCATCACAATAGAATTAGAGAAGAACAAGAACATGAACAAAGACGTATGAAAGACACGAAAATGAAAATGCTTGTTGCTCAGTCAGTTCCAGCTGACGGTCATAAAAAGGGTACGACACAGTCCAATGATTCAGTAGGTCCTGTTAGAGGGACATGCAACTATTGTAAACAGCCAGGCCATTATATACACGATTGCGCAGTTCTAAAACATAATATCTCTACAGGTATAACGAAAGAGAGACCACGTCCGCCTAGACAAGATCAGATCCAACCACAAGTACCTCAGAATATACAGCCTATGCCAGCTGTACAGCAGACCGCACTACAACAACAACAGCAACCACAACAACAGCCACAGCCTATTGCTGCAACACAAAACACGACACAACAGATGTACCAGTATGCACAAAATGACTATCCAGAGTATCAGCGCTACACATGAAATAGCCTAGAGAGGGAAGTTGGCTTACCCCTTATTGAGGTTCCAGTAGATCAAGAGGGTCCTTATGTACAGAGTCAGGTATTAGGGAAAGACAGAAAGTTTCTACTCGATACAGGGGCAAGCAGAACCACTATCCGTCACAGCGAAGTCCCAGGGGTACCCCTCTCAGGCTCACAAAATATTTCCCTTGGTTTTTCAGGAAAGCCTACTGTTAACGAAGTATCGCAACCACTTGCATTTACAGTCGGTCCATTAACACGGACTACAGATCTATTACTTACGAAATCATGTCCAGAAAACTTGTTAGGTATAAAAACATGGAAGGCTCTAGGAGCTGTAATATGTTGTTCTCCGGAAGGAGTGCGACTCTTTTTGCGTGACTTTAAGGGTCACTACGTGTCTAGAGACATGGATCACCGGTTACAGAATCTACCTGCACATTTATGGGCACAAGGCCCCACTGATGTAGGTTGTATGCACATTACACCATATCGAGTCACACTCAAAACAGGAGTGGTACTACCACGAATACGACAATACAAGTTACCCGCAGATGCTGTTGTGGCTTTGCTGCAAATCATTGACGAGCTCATTGCACAAGGAGTGGTTGTAGAAACGGACTCCAATGTATGTAATTCCCCGATAATTCCGATTCTTAAACGAACTGATCCAAAAGCACCACCCGTATATCGATTAGTTATTGATCTGCGAGAATTAAATAAATGTATTGTACCACAATACCCCGTGGTCCCAGATATCTCTTCATTGCTAACAGCCATAGATTCAGAAGCAATGTTCTTTACTGTAATTGATCTCAAGAACGCTTTCTTTAGCGTCCCAATCGATCCGGAAAGCCAATATTTGTTCGGATTCAGTTTAAATGGACGAAGTTTTAAATTCACACGCGCACCTCAAGGATTCACAGAAAGCCCCAGCATCTATAGCCAAGCACTGAAAAGAGAACTTGACAGTATTCACATGCCAGCTAACACTGCCCTGCTTCAATACGTCGATGATCTGCTGATCACCGCACGAAGCGAACCTGAATGTGAAAAAGCATCACTGACGGTTTTACATTTCTTAGCCGACAAGGGGCACAAAGTGTCCCCTTCGAAACTGCAATTCTGTGTCCAGCAAGTTGTGTACCTTGGGCACTTGCTGTCCAAGGGGGGAAGACAGCTTACACCCGACCGCATCCAGTTAATTGTTAACATGCCGCCACCCAAGACACAAAAGGAGGTACGGGCATTCATAGGCCTCACTTCGTACTGTAGGCAGTGGATCCCTCAATATGCATTTCTAGCGAAACCACTCATTCAGTTGACAACACAGGAGGCAGCGACATCGACTGTCCTCCCTTGGACTCAGGAACATACACAAGCTTTTGAAAGCTTAAAGAAAGCTTTATGCCAAGCACCTGTTTTAGCAACGCCATGTTACAGCAATCGTTTTACACTTTTTGTTACAGAACCTGAAGGTACTGCTTTGTCAGTACTCACGCAGGAACAAGCAGGATCACACAAGCCATGTGCTTATTTTTCTAGTACATTAGATCCCGTAGCTCAGGCTCTTCCTGCGTGCCTGAAATCAGTCGCAGCAACAGCTTTAGCAATCAGACAAAGCGATGCCATAGTGTTAGGACATCAATTGACAGTACAAGTACCACATTCAGTAGAGGTTCTCTTGAACCGGACCCAAACACAACACTTGACTATAGCAAGACTGACGGGTTATGAATTGACATTGTTCCAGCCACACATAGAAATCAGACGTTGTAGTACATTAAATCCTGCCACACTTTTGCCATTAAGTGGAACAGACCCATTGGCACATGATTGTATTGAAGTTATTACTATTACGACGAAACCCAGACAAGACTTGACAGATATTCCATTATCAGATCCAGACCTGACATTGTATGTAGATGGTTCATGCATGAGAACAAGTACAGGAAAGTTAGTGGCCGCTTATGCAGTCACAACAGACACTGAAATTATTGAAACAAATTGTATCGATACCTTGTCAGCTCAAGCAGCAGAGCTCATCGCTCTGACACAAGCCTGTATTCAAGCCAAAAATAAGAAAGTCAATATATACACAGATTCACGTTATGCATTCGGAGTCGTCCATGACTTCGGCGTGCTTTGGCGAGAGAGAGGTTATTTAACTTCTCACGGAGCCCACATCCAGCACGGTCCCCTTATTCAAGCTCTGTTAGATGCAATACATCTGCCGACTGCAATATCGATTATGAAGTGTAAAGCCCATACAACAGTGACTGACATTATTTCTCAGGGTAACGACCTAGCTGACAGAACAGCTAAACAGACTGCTCAGAATCAGACTCATCCAACTGACACGACAAAGACAATAGTTCCGACACCAACACACTGCATGACAGTTAAGGATCCCGCCCTTGATGTAATTGACATACAGACACATGCTACACCTGAAGAAATAAAGAGATGGACTGAATTAAGAGGGATCCAAACGGATCAAGGATGGATGACGAAGGGAAAATCTATATGGTTTCTCCCCGACTCAATGGTTCAGGTCATCATTAACACTATACATAGTCCAGCGCACCTAGGAGAGAAAGCTATGCTAGACAGCATTCAACACATTTGGTTCAATAAACACTTGCGAGCAGCAGCTAAACAGAAAGTACGTACCTGCATGATTTGTTGTCAGTTCAATCCAGGAAAAGGCGTACCTGTAGAACAGGGTGGATTTCAACCCCCCGATCACCCTTTTGAAGTCCTCCAGATGGATTATATCCAGATGGAACGATGTCGAGGATTCAAATATGTCCTCGTAGTTGTATGCGCTCTTTCCAGGTGGACAGAGGCGTATCCCGTCTCAGATTACACTGCCCCGACTACTGCCAAACAGTTAGTTCGAGAATTCTTCCCACGATATGGTTTGCCCCGTGTCGTGTACTCAGATAATGGCCAACCGTTCTCATCCGAGCTAATGAAACATGTTTCACTTCTGTTAGGCTACCAATGGAAATTCCACTGTGTCCGACATCCCGAGGCAGCAGGTCTCGTGGAGCGACATAATCAAACTCTGAAAATTAGACTGTCCAAAGTATGTAGAGAAAAAGGTGTCGACTGGATAGTAGCTTTACCGGTTGCGCTCTCTTACATGAGAATGGTAGCACACTCTCGAACAGGGCTATCCCCGTATGAGGTGATCTTCGGTAGACCACCAAATATGTGGGGGACGCCTATACCTCGTAAAATAACTGATGTTGATTGTAATATGCTGACAGATTACCTGGCTTCCTTGATGTCTGCACTACAATCTTGTCGTTCACAGGTAGCTGCAGCTTTTCCCGATAACACTGAGGTGAAGCCCCATGACGTGGTTCCGGGAGATATCGTACTTGTAAGGAACTTCGACAGAAGGAACCCGCTGGAGCCTCACGGGCAGTCGCCTAAACTCGTCTTATTGACCACAAGGACAGCTGTGAAGATTGAGGGACGTAAAGGGTGGTTGCTCTCGAGCCATATCAAAAAGTTTCATGGACTATCATCCGACTTGAATTTTCAGCCCTGCATTCCCTCACAGACTGACTCAAAACTCCCCCTGGTTGACAAGCCAGAAAAGGAAAACTATAAACTGAAACTAAGGTCTAGCAAGTCAGACAATTTGATTGTTTAAGTCCTCTCGAAGGTGAATCGGTTGAATTTGTCTCTGACATGTATCCTCTAGACCGAAATAGAGAGAGAAATAGACAGAAACAGCTCAAGAAACATGCGTACTGAAAATCACTTCGTAGTCACTGCATAGTGACATTGTTAATTATGTTTTTTCTAAGTCTTCTGATTATTATTTCCAGTATATTATTACACATGTATTACCCTATCTCCAAGCGTGCTTTCAATGCTACTGCCGAACATTCTTTTAGCGAATTACCCCCGCATGAGTTATCCTATAGATTTGCGCTGCGCAACAACACATTCATTAGTATGTTACATCATTCTCATCAGACCAGCAATGCTACAAATTGTTGGATATGTGGCCGACTCCCTCCCTATCAGAAATACAAGGGAGTTCTGCCCCTCTTTCCGTATCCGTTCACACACAATGGCTCCTGTGGAGCATGGTTTAGTTTGATTAATTCCCTAGATTCAAATTCAGTAGTTTATCAAGACAACTGGGTTTGGGGAAACCTGAACCTAGTTTTACTTAAAGTCTGCTACCCTAACAAGGAGGGATTTCCCAAAAGAACAGGAACTGATCTAGAAAATGAAGTATATGGATTAGGTAACTTTACACTTAATCTCATGATCCTGAATGTTGAATCCGAAGCTACACCAATCTTGCCCGCTATGTCAGTATTTCCAGTTAGAGGCGAATTATGTGTAAGAAAGAATGGTTCAATACACATGGGCCATAGTAAATGTACCACTGTAATAGAATTCAGTGATAAAGGCAAATCTACATTTAGAGCTTCTCGTCACTCCTACTTCATCTGTGGTCACACCGCATACATACGCCTACCCCTAGATTGGGATGGTACCTGTTACATTGCATTTCTTCTGCCACCTGTTTTCCTAGCCCCGCCTGAATACCCATTTAGTACACAATAGACAGCAGAGAGATTTTCCGATTGTCGACTACACTGAAACAGCATGGGAGCAATATACAGATTTCAATAAAGGTTTCTTTCCCTACATAGGTACAGTCACTAATAGTAAGCTGATACGTAGATTAACTAGAACCCTTGAAGCAGTAGTGAATGAAACTACTTCCGCCTTAGGCAACTTAACAGAGGAGCAGTCTGCGATGCCGATTGTTGTTCTTCAAAATCGTCTTGTCCTTGACGTCATTCTGGCCGATAGGGGCGGAGCTTGTAGGGTCATCGGATCAAGCTGCTGTGTTTTCATACCAGAAAACGCGCCGTCAGTATATAAAGCCATAACTCGACTTCATAAAATCGTAAGCCAGATACACCAGAATCCAGGCACCTGGACTTGGTCCGGTTGGTTCTGGAGCGTGTTGTCAGCCTGGGGATGGAGGATCCTATCCTTCCTAGGTATTGGCTTCCTCATACTATTCAGTTGCTGCTTGTGTCTACAATGTGGGCCAGCGATTTGTGGTCTGTGTGCCACATCGTGTATCCCGCCTTCAAATTTTCATTCGAGATCCCGGAAGAAGAAAGAAGAACAAATGATGCTATATGAACAGATTGATGGATTGATGAAAATGGATATTTCATAAGGGTCCGTAGGGGACAAGGAGGGAATGAGGAAATATGAATTTTATGATCAGTTATGTCCCCTATCTTAGACCCCAACGACTCCATGTACATGCTACAAGTACATGTATGTTCCCTCCAGTTCCAGCTATGAAGACGCAAATACATGTGCGTCCAACGCCAACATGTCCTCTTTCAGATCCGCCATGAATGGGTCAAATAGTCCATTCCTAAGTATGATTGGCCACCGACTTTATATGGTTCACTTTTCACGTTTTACAGTTCAGGCGAGTAGGCCCTGAATTCTGTCATCAAGCCTTTTCCTGCTTCTGCCTCTGAAATGCTCCAGCCTGGACCTGCATCCGTGTCCATGAACTTTGTCCTACTCCCTGCGCGGCTAACGGTGCCTGACGCGGCCTGTTGCCTGCCAAAAACTGTATTCAGCCTTCAAGTTATCTGCTCCGCTCCTCATCCAATGCATTCCTGTCTAATAGTTTAGGTAAACATCCTTCCAGCTACCGAGCAAAGGGCTCGGCCTCGCTCTCTTTATGCAAGTAATTCATAGCCCCTGTTACCATGGAAGATTCCTGCCCCCTCGCATCCCATGTAGACACATAGACGCTTGCACATGCACTAACAGTCAGTATAGAATAGATTCCGTCCGAGAGACCTTTCCTTTTGGATAAAACAGTTCATTAAACAAAGATATTAGATACGATTTGGGATTAGGTTGACCTGACCCCCCAGACTTCTGTCTCCATATGTAGAGCTAAATGTCAATTCCCCTTCACCCTCTAGTTGCACGTCAATCACACGTCAATCACACATCATGCGGCTGCGCGCGCATCTCTGCCAAATATTTCTGCTGACACTGCAGGATTCTCTTATGGATCCACCCACTTGTGACATCATTTTAAATGACGTTTCTAGTATACGCCTGTATTTACGCCTATTTTCATTACGTATGTGTATTCTTATCTGTATTATCAGCTGTTACGCCTCCTGCATCTGTCTTAATGCAATGCTTTTCATATATATATTGTTACTTGTCAATAATGTATTGCCTATCCCTTCCTGAACCTTCGTGGTGATGGAATAAGATTGCCTAGTTCGAACTATAATTCCTTTGTAAGGAATAAAGCCCTTTTCAGAACCTCTAATGCCACGGATTCTGCCTCTTATTTTGACTGAGTTATTCTTACTAGACTTTACCGCATAAAAAATAGTACAGGTAATTTAAATATTTACCACACAGGGACGGTATAGTTAGACTCAGATTTCCCTCATACACAACCAGTGAAATTCAGCAGTTATAGTTACCTGAGCTAACTATAACTTAAGCCCCGCAATGTACTGCTAATGACCTCAGACATTACATCATTCATGACATGGTTAGTTACATCACTCATGACATCACTCATGACATCTCAAATGAGCTGTGAATGGAATGGAACTATAATTGCTAGAACTTTATTTAGGGATAGTGTGTGTATATTAACACCCCTTTTTTTCCTTTTCTTTCGTGTAAGAACCATTATAATACGCAACGTGCCCAGATTAATATGGCCGATAGCCTTTCACTTTAAAGTAATGTGTAGTCCATTGTTTATGTTGATGTTTGCAATTCTAAGTATGTTTATTATGAATAAGTCACGTTGACGAACATACAGGTATGGCGGTCACGGGGCAAGATATGCTGAACTGACTTTGTGTGCATATTAACACTTGTTTTCTTTTCTTTATTGTATCAATTCCTGAATTTTCACATCGTGACCAGGCCAATATGGTCGCCAGCTTTTTGGATTAAAGTAATATGTAGTCCTTTGTTAATGTTGGCAACTGGAGGCATTTGTACATTTAAATAAGGATGCTACAATGACGTCTTGTATTGTTACCAAGGTTTGGACGAGCCGAAACACATGGATCACATCCTTTGCAGATTAAATACTTTCAAACTACAACCTGAGTGCACCCAGTGCGCCCCAGCACATATATGACGTCACGCGGGACCCACCACCGCGCAAGCATCACGTACCGTAGTGCGCATGTGTCGCAAATGCATGGGAGCAGGAGTCGCGGACTGGTCGCATACCAATCACGCATATCAAGTAATATCAAATGTATATAATGTAACTGAAAAACATGCAGCCGTCGCACACCGTACGCGGATCCTTCACTACGTTTCTAAAATGGCGGCTAGAATCCGCGCACCCACCGTGATGTGTAGGCTTTGGGTGCGCGAAAATAATATAAATATATTAAAATAAGAAAAGAAAACAAAAAAAGAAACAATATTTCAGTTTTAATTAAAAAAATTTTTTTTTTTTGCAATTTTCAGGAAAATATATAATGTTATTTAATGAATAAAATATTTATAAATATACAGTTAAAAAACTGTAGAAAATCAGTACAAAAAAATAGGTATAACTACTATTATACTTAAAAATTAGCATTTAAAAAACCTTTGAAATTCACTGAAAAAACCATAGGTTTCAGAGACGTTATAGTTAGAAATTGGCATTTAAAAAAGCTTTGAAATTCACTGAAAAAATCATAGGTTTCAGAGACGTTATAGTTAGAAATTAGCATTTAAAAAACCTTAGAAATTCACAGAAAAAAAACATAGATTTCAGGGGTGTTATAGTTAGCTGGACATTTCACTCATACAAAACCATCGAAATTCCTCTGTTATAGTTAGTTCTGCTAACTATAACTCACGCGCCCGCAATGCACTGCTGATGATGTCACATATTACATCATGCATTACATGGTCAGTGACATCACTGATGACATCACTGATGACATCTCAAATGACAAATATTTTATTCATTAAATAACATTATACATTTTTCTGAAAATTGCACACAAAATCATCACATCAAGCCCCTACTCTTTAAATTTCATCCTCCAAAATCCTCTTTTGTTCTGATGAGCCCTCGTCAAAGCCAGTTCCATCCCTTTACATGATGACTCATATGATATGTGGTCATGCTCCTTATCCTGGATGATGTGACTTCCTAATTGAGACTCATTTCACTTCTAAAATTAACCTACTCTAATCTGAACAGTTCCTGAAGGCTGCTTCATTAAAAATGCTAGAAAACCATCCGCAACAGGCAACAGCATCAATATCACCTCTAAGCCATCCATTGACAAATACAACCACACCACTGCTTATGAGTTGTTATACAGGGCTGAAAGGGGAATTTTGCAATCTTTGTATAATTATTTTAGCATCCATGCAAGTCGACGAATATGATGCAATTTTACATATGAAATTATTTTTATCCTTTTAATTGTTTTAAATATAATATTTTATGAATTATACTGTAATTCATGTGTTTGATATTCTGTGGTCTATGAACTTTTATGCATCAGAAACTAATGCGAAATAAAGTATTGATTGAGTTGTTAATACTGAGGTTTTGTCAATAAAAATCATAATCGCTCTACTTCCTACTCCCATACTCAACTTTTTTGCTGTCTCTTGGGCGCTAAGATTAGACAATCTGCTTGAGCTGGTAACTTCACACAATACATATTTAATTCCTATTTAATAACAAAGGCCTCAGCATTATTATTACGAGCACCAGCCGCCATGCTGGTGAGACCATTCATTGATCACTGGCATTTCTACTGTTTCCTCCCTCTACAACCAGGGAGCTAACCATCTCCATCCTCACAGTGTTGTTGAACAAAGCAGCAGATGATTGATATGTACTCACCTTTTACCATCTCATCAATGCGCCTGGAAATGATTTAAATACAACTTAGGTCACACACCTATCAGGCTAACAGTTTCTAGCTACGATAAAGCACAGATCACTGCTAAGCATTTATTTGCTGACATATTCAGAGACAACCTAACAATGCCCACTGACCTTCAAAAGTTTCTTAAACCCCACAAGTATCGCTTCTATGTTATCCAAACTCAAGGATTTCAAATCTGTGCTCGGCCCTTCAAATATAACTGTGAGCATGAGCCAGAGATTCAAATCTACACCTATAGCAAATGAATGAACTTCCACCCACTCACCACAATGTCCAGCTCATCCCTATTCACCCCATTCACTTTCTCACATCACATCACAAGTGAGCAGACAGAGACCCTGTGATGAATCCACCCTGAATCCACATTCTCAGGCCACAAATTGTGCAGGCTTAGATCAAGTCTTATGCAACCATTGTCATCCCATTTATTGTCAACATCATTCATTTTACACTTACTAATGGAATGGATCTAAGGCACTCAGGCCCACGATGCTTGCATCTCTCCTAAATATCTTCATTAGAATTGATTATTCTGCAAACAACTGCTCATACATCCTCGTGAATGAGATTTAAATCTCTGGAGAATGTTGTGGCCTTTCAGCTTTAAGACTTCACGAATAACACTTTTTCAAAAATTCTTACACACAAATGAATTGGTTTTAGTTTACTTTTAGCAAATACTATGTAATATAATATGTGGAACACGTTAATAGATCAAGTTGATATCTAATCAGTATATTGAATAGATTTCTTAAATTATATGAGTAAAGATTGGTCTGAATTATAGATAACGATTTTAAACCAGGAACAGAATTCAGAATTATGAGGTGTAAACAATTTGTATATTAGTTTAGGACTATTTATGATCCTCACTTATAATAAATATCATTAGAAATGTCATTAATTTGAAGTGTCATCATGGATAATTTTTTTATTTGTAACACATTGGGTTTCAACAATATAAGATTTTGTAAAATTCAAAGAACTTCACAACATATTATATTGTTAGTTATTTGTTTACAGGATTTTAGGCACAAGGTATGATAATATAATTGTGATAGAAAGAACATGGTAAAATGTAAAAATTCTGAATGACTATTAGTGCCAAAGAATAATTTTCTCCTTAACGTATGAAAAGTCAATATGAAATATACATTATTGTGTAATGTTGAGATTAATTGTAATTATGAGGATGGAAAGGGAAATTTATGTAAAGTAAACAATTTATTATGATTCTTTTACAATGGATTTGGTTTTAAATGTATCTATTTTTTATGCTGATTGACAGCCCTGAAGGAGCGATTACATCGCGAAACATGTGTTAGCTAGATGTCTAATTTTTGTTAGTTAGGCAATATTTGTGAAAACGGTTTAAAGAATACTACCAGAAAGTAGAATTGTATCGCAAATTGGACAATTGAATACAAAAATTGATTTCTGAAGCAGCAGGATTGATGACCCCCTCTGATATATTTTTTCTCGAAGAACATTGAATTATGTCGTAATACAAAAATACACTGGAAGGTAACCAGTGTTCTGTGAGGCACGCCGGGCATTTTTCTTTTTTACCTGAGTAGAACTTAGCATTTGTATTGAAATATACGTAAGTTGATATTCTGACTGCGATATTGTGCCATACAACTGTTCCCATATTTGACCATTTACCTCAGTTTCAGCTTAGTTATTGGATATCAACAGGATCCTTATATCTTGCACCTTATATCGTTGTTCCAGTATAGTTATCCAGTACTTCACTATGCACATCCCTGAAATTACCTTCGATACAAATACCAATTTTTATCGCAAATGCCTAACACTTTCATTGCAGAAACTAATTCCCAGACCTAGTGTAAGGTAAGTTGGCTCAATATCACCCATAACACTAAGAGCAAAGACCAATCATGGGATTGTTCTTTTATATTTTCTCACTAAGGCACTTTACTTCATAATAAACTATACCCAGTTGCCCTATTCTTCCATTATACCCATTATACCTAATCATACGAGGCTGTGTGATAGGGTAATTGAGAAAGCTACCCAGTAATTTTCAGATGTTATCTGGGACAGCCATGAACAGTCATTGGACCAATTGCAACACGGAGAGTTTCAAGCATCTCTGCCTTTTCACTTATAAACCCTCACAGTTAGATAGGATATGTAATGCACAGGTAGTAGCACTATTATGAATAGTCTCAAGTAGCGTATTCAAATCATCTTAGATGACATACTTTACTAACATTAGCGACTATCGCGTACATGCATCAAAATCAGAAATATAGATTCCTAAATAGCGATTAATAAGGAATAGCTATTTAGAAATCGCTAACCGCATGCATGAACCAGTTCGCGCAAAATTCCCGAATCGGTAACAATCGCAAATGTGAATAGCGATTTCAAAAAAGAGACACGCATATTACAAAAACTACCTTTTGTGATTTAGCTTTTTGCGAGATCGAAATTAGCGAACTCGCAAATTGCGATTTCGCAAAAAGCGTGTCGCATTGGAAGCATGCTGATGACATCACAACCAGGAAGTCATCCAGCCCATGCTTCATTCAGTGCCCAGAGGAAGTGAGAGGAGGAAGCAGAGTGCTGGAGCTGAGCTGATTCATCACCCAAATCTGTTTGCTGTAACTTTCTGTGCATCAGAATGGATCAGACAACATCAGGGGAGAGTGCCATGCCCAGAAAGAGAAAACTGAAATTCAGTGAAAGAGAACTGGAAAACCTCATTGAGGAGGTGTCCAAGAGCCATGACAAGCTCTTTGAGAAACTTACACACAAAGTGCCAGAGGCAGAAAAATGCAGGATATGGCTGTGTATAAAGAGCAAGGTCAATGCTGTGGGTGTCACACACTGCAGTATAGATGATCTCAAGAAGAGGTGATATGACCTGCGTGGCCGTGCCAAGGAGCAAATCACAGAAAGGCTGAAGGAGGCCAGGAGCACAGGAGGGGGCCCATCTACAGTTCCAGACAACACAGCCCTGCAGGACCTGGTGGAGGCCACAATCCAGCCTGAAGCAGTGGTGGGAGTGACCCAGCTGGAAACATCCGGCGCGGCTAGTACCACACAAAGTAAGATGCATGCAACCATACACTTCAAAGTACTGTTCAGTTGTGCACATACCTGCAGTCCAACCCCAGTGTACAGGTCAAATTCCAGTCCACGTTTTCCCTCATACACCCAATGCATTATGGTAGTTGTAGGCATGTCAGTCAAATGGGCAGTCAAACACAACAATGGCAAGTAAAACACGCCAACACTGCATGGCAGTCAGTGATTGCAGTCAGTGCTTTAATGTGAGCCAAGTATGCTTAATGTAACACAATAGTAACCTTAACACCAATTAACATTGCACTGTTTTACATCACAGATGCAGCTGAAGTAGACTCAAAAGACAGTGATTGTCTACACATCTCAGAGACTCCTGCTGAGACTGATGTGGAGACTCCAGTTTCCCCAGCAAGCACACCCCCTGCACCCACAAAACGCAGGGCCCAAGTTCCATCACTGCAACCCATGGAATCAGAGCTGGCTCCTGCACCCACTCCTGTGACCAGCCAGCCTCGTGTGAACACAACACTTCACCCCAGGCACCGGTCCAACGTGGACGGAGGCGCAGTTCAAGGGCCCGCATTGCTGCTCAGGAAGACCAGGCTCCAAATGTGTGGGGTGGCCTGGAGTCCTAGATGTTGCGGGGGCAGCACCTGCAAGCAAGACACATGGGGTCAATCCAGCTGCAAATATCAAAATTGGCCAAGAACATCAGCCTCATGTCAGACAGTGTGCGGGAACTAACCACAGCGGTTGTGGAGGGAAATAGGCAGACCAACTCAAGCATGCAGGAGCTCACCAGGGTGATGCTTAAGGGCCACAGCACACAGAGGAGAAGGCATCGCCAGAGCATGATTCACATGACAGCCTATACCAAGTCCAACAATAAGCTCTGCAACACCACTGCGCAGCTGGCACGTCGCTCCGTGGCCACGCAAATTGATATGGGTCATTGTTGTGGGGATGTGGCCTGGGCACTTGGACTAGTGACCACTGCCGTGGAACAGATCCAGGCCGGTACTGTTGGTGGCAGCAACTTAACGGGGAGGAGGGGAGTGAGGAGGCATCCAGCCATAGCAGCCTGTCGGTGCCAGTGACCACTGCCAGGAGGCGCAGTTCCCGCAGCACAACACCTTCTGTTGCACATCAGGGTGATGTAGCCGATGCAGGCAAAAGGCGTTTGGGAGTGCGTGGCAGCAAGCGCTAGCCAGACATGTCCCCCTTCATTTGCCCATGGTAACATAACCATGGTCAAAACCATTATAGTGATGGATATCCAGGGCCTGGAATTGTTTATTTTCCGGTATTCTTCTATGCAATCACAGTTCTATTTTGCACAAATCTCTGTGTGGCTAAACAATACTACTCATGTTAGTAAATACTTTTCTGTTCGACATTTAAGTGTCTTGTCTCATCATTACATACCTCAGAAATAATGTTGTGTGATGTGTGCACGTCTCCTTTGCCCTTCTGCTGAGCTTGCCCCATGCACTCGTCAGAGTTGTGCGGGTGGTTGGTTGTCCCCCTCAGACTCACTGTGGACACGTCGATGTGTATACCTCTCCTGGAGGCAATATTGTGTAACATGGCACATGCAGCCACGATCCGGCAGCCGGTCTCTGGACGGTACTGCAACGCTCCACCAGTTTTGTGTAGAATGTGAAAGCGGCTTTTCAGTAGTCCAAACGTGCGTTCAATCACATTCCGTGTGCTGATGTGTGCTGCATTATACCTCTGCTCATGTGGTGTGGCTAGGTTGGGGTATGGTGTCAATATGTAGTTCCGCACGGCATATGCGCTGTCACCTACAGGGTGGAAAGCAAAGGGTTAGCCACAGTTATGCATTGACATTCGTTTGATTTACGTAGAGAATGAGTATATGTGTGTACTGAGTAGATGTCCTTCACCAAATTCACCCCTGAGCGGAGGTGTGTGGATGCCACTGTGTCGAAATATATAGGAGTCATGGGTGCTTCCAGGGAATTGCGCCACTATGTCTGTTATGATATGTTTTGCATTGCACACTACTTGCACATTGATTGAGTGATAGGATTTCCTGTTCCTGAAAATGTATTCCTTCACTGCTGGGGGACAAATGGGGACATGCGTACAATCTATGCAGCCGATCACATGAGGGAACTATGCTACCTGGTAGAAGTCCAGTTTTGTCTTGTTCAAATCCTGTTGGGTTGTGGGGAAGGTGATGTGGGTGTGGATCCTTGTCATCATGGCATCAAGAACGTGAAAGGGAACTTTGTGATATCCCTCCAGCTACTGCTACTACCCCCTGGAAACTGCCTGAGGCAAGTAGGTGCAGGCAACATAGGACCTGTACATGTGCGGGGATAGCATGGGTCCTATGGGTCTGGCGCTGCATTAGGGGTTCCAATTCTGCTATTAGGTGCAGGATCATTGCACCGTTCAGCCTGTACTTATCGTAGATTTCATCTTCTGTTTGTCCCAGCAACGTGATGCACACTCTGAAAATCCGCTCCTGTAGTCTCCTTCTGCGCTGGGCTGCTGCATGGATCCTCATCCTCCTCGCCATCACGTAGAGCACTGCCATTGTGAAAGGCTTCAAGGGCCTTCGGAGTAAGTTTAAATAGGTTTCTGAGTGGTTGCGCCTGTGCAATTTTTTTTATACTTTACCACATGATTGTGATTCCCTTTATTCTGCACTTGCAAAATAGCGATTCGCTAATTGCGAGTTTACATGCATTGGATTGCGACTCTTTATTAGCTAATCGCTATTTGTGGTCGCTGTTGAGGGACTCGCTAATAAGGATTCGCATTATTGCTTCTCGCAAAATTTGCGAGTCCTTATTTTAGCAGAACAGTTTGTTTTTCGGTAAATGGGTTCCTGCATTGGAAAGGGTTGAATTGTGTTCGCAAACGGCCTTTTTTTGCGATTCGCAATTTTTGCGAGGCTTTTTTTGCTTGATGCATGTGCCTGTATATACTTATGATCCTTGCACTTACACCCCCTTGTAGTCGATGTATCAGCTGGTGATATTAAGGTACACAATCCCTTGCGAATAGCTCACAATTCACTCTTTCTTTGATTGAATCACTGAGTTTAGTGCAGTGAAAATACTTTGCTGTGATCACTAGGCTGGTTTAATCGCCAAACCCATTTTTTTACTGTTGCCCAGTAATTACCATCATTGAAAATCTGCTTGCAGTTTGAAGAATTCCTCTCTGGAATCCCCCATTTAAATTTCAACAGGTCACGCCTGATGGAATTTAAAGATAGAAAGATGTTTGGTAATTACTGGGATATGCAGACTTTTGAGCAATAAACACAAGGATCTGAATATTATATCCAATTTTATGAACAAAACTTGTAATAAATGATAATTATTTCACCCAATAAATTATGAACACCTTGGCTACAGAATTCAGAAATGCAACATTCGGTGTGCTAGCCATGCTGGTGTTTAGGAACATGTGTGGGAGTAGAGCTGCTACACAATATTGTGCCAAATCCAGAAGATCTTAGCCAGCCATACATTTGTCCTTCTTTATTTATGTTACACTGTAGATTGGGATGATATTTAAGCTCAAGAAGATGCTAATTCCCACTAAATTAGTATCTTAGACTTTTTAAATTGCACACAATTTGCAACAATACCTTCTTTTGAAAATTCCGAGCCATTAGTGGCTATAAAACAGACTGGTTCAGATTCTTTTTCCCTGATAAGGAGGAATGAGTGAAATTAGGAATATTTATTTCTAATTTAGTTGCAGTAACCTGCAGCACTTGCCCAGGTCTGTCTCCTCTTCCTAAATATGTTTTCAGAAGATCAAGTCTGTCTTTCCACTCATACACCAAATACAATCTGATCCGCCTAAAAGTCTGTTTCCTGCAGGACAAACATTTAGCAGCACCAGAATGAGTTACTATAATGGAGGAAAAGATGCACAGACGTAGAGTCAACATCAGTGGCTCCAAAGCAAATGTTGTCATTCTGGACCTCAGCAACATCTTCTAACACCTTGCCAACCTCTGACTCTCAAGATCCTTCTTCCAGTCAGCTGAAAACTCTGGAACTATCACCATCAGCTATGGCACCCCATTTGGCAGCATCGCCAAGGATGCCTACTTTCAACCAGAAGACGTCAGAGGAGCTCACCCTTCAATCTCAAAGAGCTCCAGTTTTTGGGCTTTGCCGATACACTCTAACCAGTCTCTCAGGCATCCAAGCGGCCGTGTACATAAAGTACAAAGTGAGGAGGGCAAGTTAATTAACTGCCTCAATATAAATATCTGCATTTGTGTTTTGGGAAGATAAAGACCAATGAATTATGGGTTTGGTAGGTGAAGCTGATACGAAGTTTCTACCATGTGTGGTTAACCTAGACAGATATTTTAAAATGAAACATATTCCATGGGGCTTATCAGTTCCGTTAAAATGTCATTTGTATGAATTTCACTGGAAGGCTATGACAAAGAGAGATGCAAAAGACATTAAAATGTGGTTTATTAGACCTTCCTCGTTGCCCATCCCAGCGAATTCCCGCATAGGCAGGGCAAGGTCCTCTTGCAAGAATATTTGGCTAACTTATTAAAAGCACATGCCAAGCCACTCTGAGGGAGACGCTTGGCTATGCAGCCATTTACAATTCAAAAAGCAATTCAGTAAAGAATTTAGGGATTGGGAGTAAATCTACTCCCAGTGTTTAGGAGAGTGCTTTCCAATGTGGACATGCCATGAAAGCCTGGGCACACCCACAAACATACTCATTTTTTCATATTCATTAACTAACTGATAAGCTATTTACTTCTCGCGAGGGCAGAAGGAGTCGGAATGCGCCATCTTCAAAAATGGATTGGTGTGCAGAGGATAGTTTCTCCCCAGGCCCAGGGGAAAAAAACTGAAATTGCAGGCAGGAAAGGCATTTTCCAATGCACAGTTACACACTATATACATTTATGCATGGATTGCGCAGGAGTAGGCCTGGAAACCTGCAACTGTGCCAGGTTTTCATGCATTCCCCTGAGAATGTTTGTGAATTGTACAGGTGGAGAACTTCACATATGCAAAGCTGTAAACCTACAGGTGCCAAGTTTAGATTTTTCTGGAGAAAAGAAAAAGTAATAAAACCCAAACGATTCCATTGTTTTGTGCAAGCTCTAGTTAGTGCTATGATAGGAAAATTAAATCTGTAGCAATAAACAGGAAAATGAAGTATAAAAAAGTTAGAGTTAATCCCAGTACTTCAATTCAATTCAAATTCAAATGATCTTTATTCGGATATAAACAGACATCCATAAAAGTACATACAAAATACAACAAACATTCTTAAACACAGTCAAATAAGTGCAGATTCAAAACTCAAATACTGTAAAAATGGTTCTAAATCAAACATATCAGAAACTTCCAGAAAATACATCTATTAAAAGCATTAAAAACCATCCCAATGAATAATAAAACATATTTTAAAAGAACAACGTGTCTAAGGTACATCAATGTGCAAATATGCAGTGTGCAAACAATAAAACAACCTAAGTCATTGATAAAAACTAATCTTAAAAACAGCATATCTGAAGGTACACCCAATGAACAAAAGTGCAATGGATAAAGTAATAAACAGGCTTTCAAACCAAGTTCATTGAGGTGAGTGGACAACCAATAAATAAAACACAATAAATTAACTTGGCAGAATAATCAACACACTTCAAGTCATAATCATTGAGGCACGAGAACGGACAGCGGTTTGAAGAAAGTGGTTGACTCTGTAAATTACATCGTCAGTACTTAACATCCGTAAAACTCTGAAAGCCTCGTTAAAATCCGTCAGGGCATTAGCTCTCAAATAAGGGATTAGAAAGTGTTTGGTATATTTTGCATAAAAGCCACAAAACAGTGTAAAATGCAACAAACTTTGCTTTCCACCCTGTTTACATGGGCAGGATAGACTCCCCAAATTATGAGTGTAGCCCAAGGGGAAGCAGAGTAAATTTACCACACTCCCATCCCTAAATCTAAACAGCAAACTCCGGTTCCATCTGCCCAATTTCTTGCGTAGGTAGCCTTGGGGCATGTTAAATGGCTTGGTACATGCTATTTGTAGTGGTATGTACCCAATAATTACTGGCTTTGTAAATTCGATTTTTTCTCTATTCACTCGGTACAAATCAAATAAGGCCCTTTTCACTATGGTCCTATGTGATGTATCGATTATTTCGGGTGCTGAGAAAAGATGCCCCATGTCTACGCTTAGAAGGCTCATCTGTACCGCGTTGAGCCAAGGAATGTATTTTGCCCGCTCACTTTTTAGGCAGTCTAAAATTATATCACGAGTCAGCGAGGCTGCTGGGTTACGCCAAATTTTTAACCAAAACAGAGCAGGTCTAGATTTTATAAAGTCCTCTATATATGGAAGGTTCAGTTCTCTGTGGCACACATATGATGGCGCCGAGATAACACCCCCCAGTACCCTCCTACAGAACTTATTTTCTTCAATCTGAATGTTCGTGCAGCTCGAGTATCCCCATACCTCAGCACCATAAGTTCCTGTAGGGACGCACTGGGTTTTGTAAATTTGTAAAAGTGACAGAATGACTTCAGTATGCTTTGGTTGGCGTAAAGTAATTATAGAATTAATGGCTTTACCCAGTTTATTCCTCCCTCTGGCAACATGTGGTTGCCAGGATCCGAAATCGGAAAACAACAAACCTAAGTAAGGGAAAGTGCAGTTTAGAACGTTATTCCCTGACGTAATATGACTGATTTTATGTTTCTTAGGCCCACAAGACATTATATAAGATTTTTTAAAATTTGTGCATAAGTCAAGATCGGCCATATAGGAGACGAAGCCTGATATTAAAGTGCGAAGTGCATTAGGTGTACGACCTAAGAGTACCGCATCGTCGGCATAAAGCAATACAGGGAGAGGTTTGCCGTTAACGAGCGGAACGTCTAAAGTCAATTTATCCAAGGATGTACTTAGTTCATTTATATATAAAATAAAAAGCAGGGGAGCCAAGACACAGCCTTGTCTAACACCCCTGCCAATTAAAATCTCGCCCGATACTTCACCATCATTGTTAATACGGACACAAGCTTTTAAATCACTGTGTAAGTGGGCCAAAAAGTGGACCAGAGATTCATCCAAACCATACCTCAGCAAGGCTGTCCATAGGCGTGATCGGTTGACAAAATCAAAGGCGGAGCTTAGATCCATGAAACCTAGATAAAGTGGGGATTTTTTAGCTATAATGTATTTATCTAAAACTAAGTTTAGGTTCAGGCACTGCTCAACCGTCCCTACGTTGCTTCTAAAGCCTAACTGGCATGGGTGTAAAATTTTGTTTTCTTCGGACCAGATGTTAATCTTATTAAAAATGACCCTGCCCAGAATCTTCAATGTATTGTCAATTAATGATATCGGGCGATAACTCCCAGGATCAAATCTATCCCCTTTTTTAAAGATTGGTACGATGGTGCTGTTAGACCAAGAATCAGGCAGTGAAGTGATGGATAAATTGTTAAAAACATTACACAAAAGTGGGGACCATAGATCAGGCTCTGATTTTATTAAATCAATAGATACTCCATCAGGCCCTGGCGCTTTGTTTCCGGCGCTTTGAAGAATTGCATCCTCTACTTCCGTTATTGAAATATGCGGAAACTTAAATGATTGACAATTTTCAATAGGAGGGGTCGATGCCATGTAAATATTTGTAAAATGTTTCACCCATACATCCCCCGGTATGCTACAAGTTATGGGAGTGATATTAGAGCCAAATGATTTCAAGTTCTTGACCTCTCTCCAAAACCCGGCAATATCCTTTGTTGCTGCAGTTCTTGCGAGTGATTCCCAATGAGTTATTAAAAGCTCATTGGATCGTGTTTTTAAAGCACGTTTGTAACTAGACCTCAAGGTCCTCACCAAAAGCTGATCTGGTGGATCGGTCTTTAAGGCAGCTCTCAAATCTCTATTTGCTCTAGAGCAAGAGTTGTCAAACCATCTGGGGGTGATTTTAGTATTGATTAAGACTGGCTTGGATATCTCCTTCTTTATAGTCTTGCACAATTCAGTGAATGCTTCCACTATCGCATAATTAGGGCGGTCGGATGACAGGCAGGTGAAGACTAGTCCAGGATAAGATTTTATAACCTGGGCTAGTACCCCCTTATTGTTAATCCCCTTCCAAACCACCCTAAGCCTATCTGTCGAAACGGCTAGATTTTTTGCCCCTATTTCCTTCCGCTTCAACCTTTTGTGGGGAAGTTTGAGGGTGGATAAAATGGGGTGATGGTCGCTATAGATACACCTTACTACTGAGGCCTCTAATAAAAGGTCCACCAATATAGGGCTCATGAGTACATAGTCGATTGTGGAAGCACTCCCATGTCCAATGTAGGTGGCCACAGGGCAGAGTTTTTCCATGGTGTTTACTTTTTCCATTACATTAATTAAATCCCTCGTGGCCAGAAGGTTGGATAGTTCTTCACCTCTTTTACAGGGAGGAGTTCGACGGTGGATGTGTGCATTAAAGTCGCCTCCAACACATATCCCGTCAAGTTTACCACACATTTGTCTTTCAGTAATGTCGTCAATAAAATTAAACAGCTCTATAAAATTCATATTGGGATGTGTTTTAAAATCGTTGTTATAAAAATTTACAAAGCATATTCTAACACTGCTAACATAAAGCAATGCCTGGAAGTTTCTATTGTTTGTTTCCAGTGGTTCAGTTATGACATCGGCACCCATTTTGACCCATGTTGATAGTCCCCCACTGGGTCTACCTAAAGCAGGTATTGAGGCAGTTTGATTAAAACAACAGAAACCATCAAAAAGTAAAGGAGTGGTACACCAGGTTTCTTGAAACATTAAAATATCGAATTTAGAAACCCAGTCCACCCAATCGCTGTTTGTAACTTTAGCATTTAAACCTGCTATATTCCAACTTAGAATTGCCAAATTGTTAGTCAGAGATACAGGAGTAGAAACATAACTATTATTCTTAGGCACCTTATCATCGTTGGCAATCACTGTATTTAAATCGATAGGAGAATCCCCTGCTGGCCTGAGTATTTTAGAATAATTCTTAACTGCTGAATCTGACGAAATAGTTGATGGTCAGTCCAGAGTGCCCAGATCAGACAGGGCACTGTACCTATTGTGTAAGGGAAAAGGCGAAAAGGTGGAGCTGTGAGGTCTATAATGGGGTCTGTAAAAGTAGCCCAATGGTAAGGAGGTTATATCAGTGGGCGGAGAAAAACATTTATTATTACTACCAAGAATAAATTTAACTGTAGAGGGATTTCTAAAATTGATAACAATACAATCCCCTTCTATGTTCTTTGGTAGAGGCCCAACCCAGCTCACCCGTCGTGTAGTCAAAATTTCTCTCATGATATTAGGTCCTACCCCTTTGTGTTTAGATAGCCAGTCTATGCATTTGTTGTTAAGCTGCATCCATGTCTCGCTCTGTCCCTCCCTTAACTGAGGGACTCCTGCCAGAATTATCACATAAGGGCAGGCGTCGGGGGGCAGATTAAGGACAGGCCCTGAGTGCATTGTTGGCCTTGTGGTAGTTATTTGGCCCATATCAGATGCAGTGATAGTAGGTGCCTTCCTTCCTGTGGTGTGATGGGTGGGAGCATCCTGAGGCATATTAGTGGCAATAGTATTGGGGCATATCGGTTCTATGACCGTGACCTTGGTGTGCTGGGGGTTTTTTAAAGTGTGATTTCTCCCGTCACTAGTGCTGTTCGTTACAATGTTTGCAGTGGTGACATTACTGGGGGATTTGCGCACATCACTTAGTATATCTTTGTTAACATTTTCTAAGTCTTTCAAAAAGCGCTCACCCCTTATTAGATCAAGACTGATAGCCCCCTTCCTCTTAACATCCTCATTTTTAATCATTGTTTCGATACGGTCCAGTCTTTTAAAAATATTATTAAACTGTTTGACCATTTGACATTCTAACTGTTTAAAAACGGTATCTACAATGGTTTCCAAAAAGTTAGCATTTGATTTCGATACTGGAATATTTTCACTAACTAACTCAGTCTGTGTGTAAGTACAGTTTGTACCATTACTGGGAGGAATAATATCCAAAGGTCCTTCAACCAGTTCAACCAGTTGCACTTCATCAGTCGTAGCACCACTGACCCCTATTGTTTTTTGCTTCCCTCTGGTCCACATACTCTGCGGTGTGGGTTGGCCCTTATTATACGGAGCTGGTTTCCTTTTGTTATTTAAAGATTTTGGGGGGCCTCTTTTCCTTTTTCCTCCAGCAGGTTTGGCCTTTGGGGATATATGAGGGATAGGGACATATTCAGTGGTGTCAAGCTGGGATTCAAGGATAATAGTATCACTTTCCTCCTCAAGTGTGATAGATGGTGGGTTGGGCACATTGGATTTAGACACAGTAATGGTTGGAGATAACGGTACAGTGTAAACTACGCTTGAGTCTCTTGACTCAGTGTGTACGCGCAAGAGTTCCAGTGACATCCGTCTCTCCGTACTCGCAATTTCATTGGCAACCATGTTAAAAGCATTGTCCAGCATACTTTCCAAAGTTAATGGTATACCCGTATGTGCCGCATCTGGGCCACCGCTTTGGATGGCAGAGCGCTTCCCCCTTGTAGCCATATCGCTTCTCTCACCTGTCTTCAACTTAGATGGGTGGCCCGCCCGACCACTGTTGACCTCTGAGGACCTCAGAGGGCCCGCCCTTTGCCCGGGCTTAGCCCGGCGCCGCCCGCGCGCGTCCCGCGACGCGGGAGGAGCCGCGGTCTTTTGAGCGCCTCCGGGCGCGTTTGGCGGCGTCCGAGCGTGGAGGACCGCAAGGCAGGCTGGGGCTTGTAGTCTCCCCCTCTCTCTCGGCCGCTAGATGCTACGGCGGCGGGGGGGGGAGAGGCAGCTGACGAGACCCCGGTGTTGGCAGCAGCGGCGGCGGTAGGGTAACTGACTTCGATTTTGAATTTTCCCGCTCTCAGGAAGGAGCCGCGGTCTTTTGAGCGCCTCCGGGCGCGTTTGGCGGCGTCCGAGCGTGGAGGACCGCAAGGCAGGCTGGGGCTTGTAGTCTCCCCCTCTCTCTCGGCCGCTAGATGCTACGGCGGCGGGGGGGGGAGAGGCAGCTGACGAGACCCCGGTGTTGGCAGCAGCGGCGGCGGTAGGGTAACTGACTTCGATTTTGAATTTTCCCGCTCTCAGGAAGGAGCCGCGGTCTTTTGAGCGCCTCCGGGCGCGTTTGGCGGCGTCCGAGCGTGGAGGACCGCAAGGCAGGCTGGGGCTTGTAGTCTCCCCCTCTCTCTCGGCCGCTAGATGCTACGGCGGCGGGGGGGGAGAGGCAGCTGACGAGACCCCGGTGTTGGCAGCAGCGGCGGCGGTAGGGTAACTGACTTCGATTTTGAATAATCCCAGTACTGTTTGAAATTTGCCTGCGAACATTAGAGATCATCTTAAGTGAGAAAGTAAAGCCGTTCAAAATATATAGCGAGTAAGAAAGCATTATGGAAAACTGAAAATCAGTACTTGGTTACCAAGATTAAAAATTAAGAACGCAGATCCTGGAACAGCAGCTTAATTAAATAAAAAAACAAGAGTTGAGCACCAGATGTATTTACACAGTAAAAGAAGTAGCGGTGAGCAGTAGACCCCAAAAAATCACTTAGAGGATCACTCTTGACATTTCAGCTAAAGACCTGGGGCATATGTATGAAACTAATTTTTATTCGCAAATGCTGTGAATTGCAAAAAACAGCGTTTGCGAATAAAAAAATCGATATTTGAGATGTAAGAGACACATTCCCAGTGCAAACTAAGAAATAGCAAAATTTGCGATTACTAAATCTGTGAAACCAAAAACCTGCGAATATCCTTGCGAATTCCTAAATAGCGATTTTCTCAGTTTGCGAAATTCACAAACAGGGTATCGCAATCTAAGAAATCGCAAGTACATGTATGAAAAAATCGCAAATTGCGAAATTGAATAATTTGCAAATTATGAAATCGCAATGAAAACCAAGTGCATGCAGGTGGTAACCAGGTGCAAGGTACTTAAACCAGCCCACAATGCAACAGATCCTTCCACAATGGCAGCACTGTTTGTGATAGCCAAGAGGCTGCGTATTCGGGCTCTTGCACAGAGGAGAATGAGACAGGAACGTATCTTCAGGCTGCGCATCACTCTGTTCCAGCAGACTTAAGAGGACATTGACAAGTACAGGCTGCACCCACAGACCATATTGGACCTGATTGAGGAGCTGAAACCCTATTTGGAACACCCAACACGCAAGACACAAACAATTCCCACCCATGTGCAGGTCCTGTGCTCCCTGCACCTCCTGGCATCAGGGAGTTTTCAAGGGGTCATAGCGGAGGTTGGCGGGGTGTCACAGAGTGCCCTGTCGCGCTTTTTCCATGCCTTTCTAGATGCAATGCTACAGAGGCTATCACATCACATATACTTCCCCAGCACCCAACAGGCATTACAGCAAACAAAACTTGACTTCTGCCAGATTGCCCGTTTTCTCCACGTCATTGGCTGCTTCGATGGGACCCATGTGGCCATCACACCCCCATCAGCAACTGAATATGTCTACAGAAACCGTAAACGCTACCATTCCCTGAATATACAGATTGTGTGCAATGCTAAGTACATCATCAATGACATTGTACCCAAATACCCTGGCAGTACACATGACTCTTTCATCTTTAGACATAGTGGGATACACAGACGTCTGAGTGCTTGAGAGTATGGCGAGGGATACCTGCTAGGTAAATACATGGCACACATCCATACGTCCACCACATCTCCTGAGGAGGGGGGGACATTGACTTACCTATCGTGTCTATCCCTGCAGGTGACAGTGCCTATGCAGTGCGGGACTTCATCCTGACCCCATACCTGGATCCAGCCAATGCAAGTGAGAGGAGATACAACAGGGCACACAGATCTACACGCTGCGTCATAGAGCGTACGTTTGGAATCCTAAAGAGCCGGTTCCGGTGCTTGCATAAAAGTGGAGGTGCACTGCAATACAGCCCTGAGACCTGCTGTAAAATCGTGGCAAGCTGTGCAATGCTCCATAACATGGCTATGAGGAAAGGCACCACAATTGATGTGACGGATACAGACACATCGGATGACGATTGCCCTGCTCCCCCTCGAAGACAAGCATCAGGAGTTAGGGCAGCTGCCGGACGTCAGAGATGGACTGAGATCACGCAAAACTACTTCTAGGTGAGTAATGATGACATGAGCCAAAAAAATGATTGTAATCGGTGCTGTGTTTATTCACACTTCAAAAGCATTCACTGTTGCTGTACCCAGCACATGTTATGCACACAGTGCAGTTAGTTCACAAGAAAGTTTTCAATATGCATTGCTGGGTTGCATCACCCATTGACGCAAATGTGTCACTGTACAGTTCACCTCCTCCGGTGACGGATTGGTGCTGTTTGGGATCCAGGCTGAGTGCCCTCCGTGGGGTTCCTAGGTACTGCACCCTGTCTGGCACTGCGCCTTCTTGCTTCAGGCAATGTAGGTGTGATGCTACTCCTACTTGAGGTCTCCTCGCTCTCCCCAGAGACCATGAGTGCGCTGCCACCTGAGTTGGCCGTCTGCATTTGCTCAACTGCACTGGTGACCTGTTCCAGCCCTCTTGCAATGTCCTGACAGCAGTGTGACATTTCAAACTGCATGGTAATGTTGCAACGTGTCAAATTGCTGGTGGTGGTGCAGAGGCGGTTCACCGCCTTTGTGTAGTTATGCAGCCGTGCATTGGCACGTTGTGCAGATCTGTCACTGGCATCTTGGTTTTGCTTCAGGGTGTCACAGAGGTCACGTATGGCACCTGCCATGGCCATGATGACCTCCCCCATGTAGCGCTGATTCATGTTGAGTGTGCAGAGCTGCCTATTATTGGAGCGCAATGATTTATATTGCAGGCGCTGTACCTGCAGCATGCTGTTTTCAAGACCTGCAAATACTGTGTGCTCCTCATCGGTGGCAAGGCTGCTCCTGGGCCTTGACCTGCGTCTTTCCATTGCTGCCACACTCATTTGTGGGGTTTCTTGCCTCTGCATGTGTGACACACCCTGCCTTGCCTCTCTTTGATCACTCTCCTCCCCTGTGGGCTCTATGTCATCCTCCAATGGAGACAGTGGAGGCACATGTGTGCGCTTCCTGCGCATGATTGTTGTGTGGTCTGTCTCCTCACTTGAGTCCCCATCATCATGCTGGTCCTCAGGATTTGCAAGTTCATCTCCCTCTGCACTGTCATCAAGTGCCCTGGATTGTGCTGTGAATGTAAAGGGGAATACATGAGTTTGTGTCATTGTCTGCATTTTGCACTCAATAAAGTTTCTACAGTTCGTCTTGGCTAACTTCTGACAGTGTCTTATTCCCTTATCACCGACCCACATGTTGCATTTGATTTCCTTTGTGTCATGGACACACTGTCATACATCTTACTACAACTCCCATGATGCATTGCTGGGTGTGCTGTAAGAATTGGGCCGGAGTGACATGTGTTGTGTATATTTTGCGCATTCATGAAAGTGTGCATGGGATGGGGATCAGGGCAGATATATTTTGCATGCATCTTACCTTGGCTGCTGGATGCAGGGTCGGAGCTGTCAATGTCAGCCACACCACCAACGCTCTCAGGCAGGAGGGTGGAATCCACAAGCTCCTCATGGGGTGTTGGCTCTGCTGATGTGGATGGTCCTCCCCCGGTCTTGTTGGCCTCCTTGAGTCTGGCTGCCACCCTCTCCTTAGACCTTTGCCGCATGTCATACCATCGCTTACGCAATTCTTCGACAGTGCGATGAGTAACACCCACAGCATTAACTTTCTCTTGAATGTCCAGCCAAATCTTTCTTTTCCTTCATTCTGGGACTCTCAGTGCCTTTTTACCAAAGAGCTGCATACCATCTCCTCTATGAGGACCTCCTGCTCCTTGTCAGAGAATTTGTGTTTTCTCTTCCTCTTTTCACCCTCCTTGCCCTCATGTTGCTTCTGGGACTCCATTGGGGTTTTTTCTCTCCTGTGATGACTCCTCACACTCTCCAAACAGCCTCTGACTGTGGCTCAGGCAATCAGGTCCAGCAAATCACTCCCACTTCCTGGTTGTGATGTCATCAGGCTGCACCTGTATAGCAGATTCCCGCTTTTGCGATTTCTTAATTTGCGAATTTCGCAATTAAGGAATTGCAAACTGTAGTAATCTAAATAGTAATCCCAAGGGCCACACTTACCAGTGGCCCGCAATATCCAGTCAATAATAAGCAGTTGGCAACGTAGAAGGTTCAAGCGTTTATTGGCCACAACAGAACTCTACATAGAGGAGCCTCATCGATCCTCACCCATCAGGTGCGCCGAGGAAGACTGCCGGCCCCTTGGCGGAGTCACACTTATATACATAACAGATTCAACATACAAAGCCTTACAAATGGAAAAACACCAGTTAGCCCTGGGGCTCCTAAATGAGCTCATACCATATCTAGTTTCAGCTGCACACATAAGGTTACTATCTTTTACAGAGAAGGTTGGCGGGGTGACTCCCTTTCGTCTCGGGCACAGAGGAATTTCGCTTGATACTCCCTACAGCAGATGTGACCTTGGGCCTCAGTCGTAAATACAATTCACCCTGTCTCTAGGCTGGTACGAGCTAAATCATACAGATGGTGTTCAGAGAGAACCACGTGATCTGAGGCACGACTGGTCATAATACAAGATGGCCGTAGTATGGCTTTTCGGCCCTTTCTATCATACAAGACACAGAGAACGAATGGGCCATCTTCTAAAGCAGTTCTCGCTGTTTATGGAGTAGAGATACAGACCAAGGTACGTTATGCTAACTTCACATGCTGACTTGAATCCCACAGAACGGCCCTTTTTAGCATAATGTCGCTATCCATTAAACTACTCTTCGAAAATACCCTCGTCTATCTGCATTATGTCATGTATCTCTTTCTGCACTAGTTGAGCGTTCACCTTAGCAGAGTTCGCTTTAGGTTTAGGTAAAGCAAGACGAACTTGGGTGGCACAATAGGAGCAACAGGCGGGCCCACATTGTTTGCAAACACAACAAGTAAAAAGGAAACCCCCTATTCCTAAAAGGACCATGAATATTTTCCAACCCCAGGTGGTAAGGAGACCCCAGAACCACCCCGAAATAGACCAGGTACCTGTCTCTGTATGAATCTCAGATGCTAATCGATGCAACTTCTGAATGGCCAGATGAACCGAAGGGGCGGAGTCAGGTATATATACGCAGCAGGAGCTGCCGATCACTCTACACGCTCCTCCGCGATCAGCTAGGATAACGTCTAAAACAAGGCGGTTTTGGAGGGTCACAAGTCTGGTCGCTTGAAGCTCAACTGTTATATTAGTCAATATCCCAGCGGTGGTATTCACCACTCCCTCTACTACCCTGGACAATCTTCTAATTTCTTTACTGGTTAATATGGGTTCCCATATAGGCAGGACTCCTTTCATAATATCGACAAAATGTTGGGCAGGGGTATCAGTCTGATCTGTAGCATCTCTATCAGTGTTTCCTGATTCTAAACTCCGTCGGTTCAGTGAGTTGGATCTATGATAGTCGGAAGGTGCTATATAAACGGGAGGGTATAGGAAGGATAAGTAACATTTCCCTGACCACCCTCTGGGGAGCCAGGTGTAAGCGTTTTCTCCGCACACAAAATATACATTCTGAGGAGTAAGTATAGGTGGGCTGCTAAAGGTTTGTAATCTATAGGTATAGTTACATTTACTAAATCCAACAAATAGATGACCAGTACCATGTATGCAAAAGGAGGAAGAGGTATTCAACACGGGGACCGGAATGATCCTATCATTCGACACATTTTGTTCCTGGAAATATCTGAAATACTCAGTAAAATTGAAGGACACAAAATCTGACACTTCGTCCCTCAACCAGGTGTCATTTTCATGTTCAGTATACACATTCATGCAAGCGGTAGGATCCAGAGTACCGTCTGTACCTTCGGCATCTGGCCTTTCTATATAGGCCAGAATCAAATCATAATCCTTCTCTGAAAATCGGTGCCCATCAACAGCATAATGTTCATACTACATTGACAATAATCTAAACCAGGCTTCGCAACTGCCTAAATATGACAATGGCATTGAAATGAACAGATCGTGTTTGTGCATTACTGAGGGAAGAAGGCCACATACCCAGCAATTCGTGGCATTCGTTGAACTATGGGTTTGATGTAACATTTCAATAAAAGCATTATTCACATAGGTCTGACGATGCCTCTCTTTATGTGGGGCAAAAGTCTGAAAACGGTGCTCCTCGGGGGTGGGGGTGGTAGCTATCAGGGTGTGCACAGGATGGCGGAATTCTAGATAGATGAACATTCCTAAACATAATATTAATGACACAATTATTATGACAATAAAAACAATCTTGGCACGCAAACTCCAAGTAGAAAACATTGGCAAATGTGAATACAAAGGGCGGTGTACTATGGGACGTTCCTCTTCAGGGACAAAACGAGCAAAAGGGTACATTCTCACTAAAAGTCCAGGTATAATCTCGGGAAAAAGGGAATCTACAAGCAGTCCAATCTGCCGGAGGGTGCTTCTTTCCTGTGTCCGTGTTAGAGCCTCACAGGCAGACTCCTATTGTTCCATGCAACACAAAAAAGTAAGAAGGGCACAAAAACTTCTCGCGTCGGAGTTGTACTTGACACAACTCTTGCTGAAAAGCGACTCTACCTGGGCCCCCACCGATTGATCAATGTCTCTATCTTCTCTCTGAACAGAGCGTTATCAAAAAGTTCCAAGCTCTCAACGAGTTCAGTCCAGTGTTTTTACTTTTCCCAGAGTTTTACTGAGACCTTCATTCACATTCTCTAGACTGAATCTGGGATCTTTGCCTTCTGTCGGGGCCGCAGGTTGTAACGAACATGACCCGGTATTTCGGGATTTATGAACAGAACAGGCACAGTGGGATCAGGCAAAGGACTGGGTGTGTGACTTTCCTTGTTAGGTATTGCATTCCCAGGTGTTAGATTACCTGTTGCAGATGTCGCCGAACTCACGACACCCTCCACTCGCCCATTCGTTTCTCCTTGGGCCTCTGGGGAAGGTGACTTTTCGGTAGGTTTATCACTTTCGTGCCTTAATACTTCGCTCTGATCCTGCTGATCATCCGGCAAAGGAAGGGGAACCCTTTTCAGATGCGATACATGAATCCAATGCCGTTTCCCTTCAACTTTCACAGCCGTTCTCGTAGCCAAAAGCACTTGAAAAGGCTTGGTCCAGCGTGGGTCCAGACTCGATTTCCGTTGGTAGTTCCGAACCAAGACCCACTGTCCAGGCTCCAGGCTATGTCCAGGACCCTCCGGCAGAGGCTGCAGCACTGCTGATATCTGTTGATGAATGGAACGGAGATCTTTAGTTAGTGCATAAAGGTAATCCGCCAACATAGGGTACTCAATGTCTGTAAGGGATTTTGGTCGTGGCACACCCCATACATTAGCGGGCCTACCAAATATCACCTCATACGGTGATATCCCACTGCGGGAGTGGGGAGTAGTTCTTACAGACAGTAAAGCCAGGGGTAAGAGATCAGGCCATTTTAATCCCGTTGTATCCTGTAGCTTTGCTAATTTCAATTTTAAGATGCCATTATATTTTTCCACCAGCCCTGCTGATTGGGGGTGACGGGCGGCATGGAACTTCTGCTGTATTGACAGGCCCTTGCAAACATGTTCAACAAGGTCAGCATTAAAATGTTTCCCATTGTCACTCCAGATCACCCGTGGTAACCCATAGCTGGGAAAGAACTCCTTTACTAGGGCCTTTGCGGTGGCTAGGGCAGTATTTTCCTTGGTGGGGTACGCCTCCACCCACTTGCTGAACGTACAAACCACTACCAAGAAGTATTTGAGATTGTTAACCCGCTCAAACTGAATAAAATCCATTTGTAATACCTCAAAAGGTAGGGTGGGGGCGCGAAGCTACCAGTCAGAACAGGGATACTACCTCCTGGATTATGCTGTAGGCAAATCATGCAATTCTGGACTAGTTGCTTTGCAGTCCCATGGATGTTGGTATTATACCACACAGGATCTAGTATTGCGCAAATACCTTGGATCCCCACATGTGCGGGACCGTGTGCCATGGACACGACCACATTCACAAATGCATTTGGCAGCAGCCATCTACATCTTTCTGATAGGTCAATCCAACATCCATTGTCATCTAGCTTCCCTACCTGTTCTTGCCAGTACTTTAGTTCTTCAGGGGTTGCTTCTAATTGCAATTCTCTCACACTGTCTATAGTGTTATTGAATGTCTCTGTTTCTACCATCCCTCTATGCAAACTCGTTACAAACATGGAGGTGGTATTGGATTGGGCAGTTTCTTTAGCGATTCTGTCCGCAAAGGAATTTCCCTTACCTACATCATCAACTACTGCTTTATGAGCACTACATTTAACAACGGCTATGGCTTGGGGCAAGGTCAGGGCAGCCAACAATCTCAAAACCAACTGACCATTCTTTATCTTCTGACCATTGGATGTAAGGAAACCTCTCTCTGCCCACAACCTCCCAAAGCTATGTGCTACGCCAAAAGCATACTGGCTATCGGTGTAGACATTTATCCTTAACCCTTCGCCCAATTCACAAGCCCTTAGTAGTGCGACTAACTCGGCAGCCTGGGCCGATCGATAAGGTACCTTGGCCGTTTCAACTACTGTCTGCAATGTGGTGATCGCATAAGCAGCGGGCGTAGTGCCGTTAGGCAACCTAAAACATGAGCCATCAACATACAATTCCCCTTGAGGGTCAGATAAGGGAATGTCTGTCAAATCTATCCGCCCCTTTGTTTCTTCTTCTGTCCGAAATATGCAATCATGTATGTCTTGACTGTGGTCTTCCAGAGGGAGAGGTAGTAACGTGGTAGGGTTCAAGGTGACACATCTCTTGATAGTGATGTGTGGCGCAAACAGGGTCAATTCGAACCCTGTAAGACGCGCACTAGTTAAGTGCTGAGTCTACGTCCTGTTCAATAATACGTCCACAGCGTGGAGCACCATCACTGTCAGGTCCGTATTCAGAACGAGCCCTTCCGATTGTCGGATTGCCACTGCAACCGCAGCCGTGGCTCTCAGACAACTGGGGAGTGCCCTGGTGACATTATTCGATACCGCTGAAAAGTACGCACAAGGTCTTTGCTTACCATCAAATCCTTGTGTTAACACTGAAAGCGAGCAACCGTCCACCTCATGAACGTAGAGTACAAAAGGCTTCCAGTAATCAGGGGTGCCAAGCACAGGAGCAGAGCAAAGAGCAGATATCAAAGAAACAAAAGCATTCTGACATTCAGCTGTCCAAGGTAAAGGCTCATGCACATCTTTAGTTGTTAGAGGCATGAAAGGTTTAGTCAGTAGGGAATAGTTAGGGATCCATTGGCGGCAGTAAGAAGTTATGCCAAGCAAAGCGCGGACATCACGTTGCGTGCAGGGAACAGGCATGTTAGATATAATTATGATACGATCAGGAGTCAGCCGTCTTCCCTCCTTCGACAGGAGATGACCTAGATAGGTCACCTCCGGTCGACAATATTGAAATTTAGACAACGAGACTTTATTACCATTTTGTGCCAAGTGCTGTAACAATGCAATCGTCGCCGCTCGGCAACCGTACTCGGTATCAGAGGCCACAAGGAGGTCATCTACATACTGCACCAGAACGTTACCGGGTGGCAAAGTTAGTGTATCCAATAACGTTTTAAGCACTTGGCTGTAAATACTCAGACTTTCTGTATAGCCCTGTGGGGCGCGACAAAATCTGAAGCTGCGGCCTCCTAATGAGAAGCCGAAAAGATAACGGCTATCTTGATGAATGAGAATACTAAAGAAAGCATTTTTCAAATCAATGACAGAGAAAAATTTAGCTGTCAGAGGAATCATTGTCAAAATAGTATGTGATGTCAGGTACCACGGGATATTGGGGTACTACAATCTTGTTTATTTCATGCAGGTCAATCACAAAACGATATGTGTCAGCATAATCAGGGCTTTGATCTATCGGGGCTCGTTTAAGAATAGGAAGAATAGGGCTATTGCACGTATTGGAAGCTGTCTCCTCCACTACACCGGTGCGGATCAAATCATGAATGATGGACAACAATGCCCGCTCACCCGCGGGGACAATCTTATACTGCGGGACTCTAGGTAACCGGGCATTTTGTTTCAAGGTGATCGAAATAGGTGGTATGTTCAACAAACCCACATCAGTATCTCCGGTAGCCCAAAGACTCTGTGGAATCTTTGCAAGCTCAGGGGGCAGGGTGTCCATTTTGGAAAAACATTGCGCTGAAGGAGGAAAGGGTTTCTTAATAGTCAGATAAACACCGTCTGGAGAGCAATAGATGCGGGCATATAGCCTCTTCCGTATACCCATCCCCAAGAGATTCTCACCGCACTGTGAAGTCAGAAGGAAGGGTGAATCAATTGAAATCGGTCCCAAAGTAAGAGAAAGAGGTTGGGAGATGGCGCCTACCACCGGAGTTCCAGAGAAACCTACAGACACATTATTCTGGCCAGACAGAGCAGCCCGAGGGACAAGGGCATGTGAAACAGAACTATTCATAGCCCCTGTGTCAACTAGAAACTTACCTGATGTATTCATCAAACGGGCATGCACATAAGGTCCGTTTTGATCTATTGGAATTAACACATGTCCCCCACGCTGTCCTCGGCTCTCCTATGCCTCAGAATAGCCTGCTGAGTCGTTGCTCACACATCCTTCATTGTAATATTGCTTCCCCTGACCATGATCAAAATAATGCTGACTATTCTCACCTTGCCTGACACCTTCCTGTCTCGTATGTCCACCCCGATGACCACCAGCACGTCCTCTCCCTTGGCCCCTCGGAACGCCGTTTTGCGCATGCAACAACGGGCACTGAGCTCGCCAATGCCCTTCCTGCTTACAGAATGCGCACTGATTTATTCCTAAATCTGTCCGTCCTACACCCTGCCCGGGACCTGCCCATCGTGGGGCGAAGTTCTGTGTTCCCCGACCCCTCCCTCGGCCTCTTTCAACTTGCTGTAACAGGACCCGAGTCTTCAAATCCTTCGATCTCTTTTCTGTTTTTTCCTTACTCTCGTTCTCCCGATGCTCATAGTATTGAGCCATACTTAAGATAGTTGAAGGGGTAGATGTAGTCCAGGTACTCTCCGCAGCCTGAAGTCGGGCTGATATCTCGGGTAATAGGTTAGTTACAAACCTATTAACAAACAAGCGTATGCCACCCTCCTTGGACAGATCTTGCCCGCTAAAATCAATGAAAACCCCTTCGAACCTCGTAAAGAAATCGGACACACTCTCATCCTTCTTTTGTTTGCACGCGGTCAATTTATCCCAATCTACTTTCCTGGGAGGAATTAGTGAATGCATGTAAGTGATTATTTTCTCCGGCAAAGTCAATATTTCAGTTCTAGGCTTATCTCCTGGCTTACGATCCCTATCCCAGTCCCTCAATTGCTCCCAGGTTCCCCCAAACTCCGTCACGTGGTCCTGGTCATGCACCTGCCGCCATATGTCCACCGGCACCGCACCAATAGAGTGAAAAATAGCTCGATATCAGCCAGTGTCATCACCGCCGAGGAGGCGGCTTCCGTAAGTTCCTTACAGTATGCTGTAGGATTCTTTCTGGGGTCAGGCAACTGGGTTTTCAAGGAAAGTACCTCACTACGTTTCCATGGGGTGTATACCCATTGCTCCAGAAAGCGGGCATCTGCTCTCGGGCGGGTAATCGTCCCATGTGCGTCTACTATCTCAGTTACTTCTGGGTGATAAATGGGGTGCACCTCTCGCATTGGGAACTGCTGTACCCCTGCGGGACTAGCAGCTTGTAGGCGCATTCTGTAACTGACCAGAGTTCTCACATCCACATATACCGCTTCTGGACTTAGCTGAGACTTATGTGCCTGGGTATGAATATCATACAGTATAGTCAGAGCTCTCTCCCCTTTATAAACTTGCTCCCACAATGAGATGAGGCGTTCGGCCATGTGTGCTAATGCGTGCTGCTGCATCACCGGTTCATAATCTTTCATGGTGTTCCATATGTCAGACAGGGTATAAATAGATTGCCGCATCCATTGGGATGCCTGTACTGCAATGACCTCCTTTTCCTCTGTTCCTAGAGCTGATCGAGTGAACAGCTTCTTGCCATCAAGTGAACCGGCCGGATGTACTGGAGTTGAAACATCTGCAAAAGGAGTTGCACTCGCGGAAGAGGAGGTCAAGGCAGAGGGAGAATGTATGGCCCCTGGTGACAACTGGGGAGCTTCAGCTGTTGTGGCTGACAACAAATTGGGCAATAAAGCCATAACTTCCGAGACAGAGGAAGACCACCGAGAGAGATCGGTGACAGGCGCAGGGAGGGAGGGAGGCTGAGGCACCGATGCAACCGGGGTTGCGGTGGAGGCAACTAGAGCCGGCGTAGGGGCAACTGTTCCTGCCCCAGCCGATACAATAGCTGCTGGTACCTCCGGATATAACCGTTGCGGGACATAAGGGGGCGGTGGCCACATGTCCAGCAAGTCTTCTATTTCATCCTCCACATTAGGTCGAGCCACATAGCTTTTATCGACCTTCAATCTAAACTCACGATTCATACAATCGATTCCTTTCTCTACCCTAGCTCTGTCATAGGCTACAGCTTTTTGAGTTATGGTCTGCCCAGCCTTGGCTCTTGCTAGCTTCTCCCCTCTCATCCGTCGTTGTTTGGCTTCTTTCTGCCAGCTGTTTAAAGCATCAAACATAGATTGCCTACTGCACCTAGAAAATAGTTGTTCCTGTAAGAAGGCAATTTTCTTTTCGTCAAATGAGCCAGTCTTTGGCCACTGCAACTCTTCATTACCTTTAGTATACTTATGCCACAAGGTGTTGAACAATATGGGGGCAATTCCGTGCTTCACATACATGAAATGGCTAGGGCTGCCCTCCGGAGGGGCGAGCTGACTTTCAGCCAAACGAGAGTCGCTAGTCCGGCAACAACAACCGAAACAATTCAATTTGCTGAAACACGACATGTTGGTTAGTAGACAGACACAAATAACATATAACTGACTTTATATCACAGATAACATATATGTCGACATTATTCTCTGCAGTTCAACCTATCCAAACTTGATGCATCCAAACAAACGAACCGAGCCCGTCGACTCCCGTTCGTGGAGAATTATTCAAAAGGATTAACATAATCACAACAAGCAGTCTCCCAACAGACTGGCAAGAGGCTGTCAGACAGGGGTAACCATGAACTGGACTACGGACCATCCCATGACCTCCCTGGTTCACCACTGAGACTGTTCTGATGTGGTCCAAGCCGTACTTCAGATATGTCTCATGGCTACCCAGTTACAGTCACAGGCTTTTCCGAGTGCAATCCGGCCGTGTATTACTCACAGGTAACAACTAGGCATCTGATCAGTGTCTCAAAATCACAAAAGATCCGCGGAGTCTCTACAGTCAGTCCCTACCGAACCACCCTGCAAGACCTCTGTAATTCTCCTAGGGTCCTCACGACCCCTCAAATCAAATACAGTTAACTGTTCCAAATACACCGCTTCACAGCGCGTGCTTCAAACAAATGCACCGCTCAACAGCGCATGCTTCAAACAAACAAATTACTCACCGGGTGCACCCAGGTACGAATGTTTGTTCTCCGCTGCCAACTTCCTACGACTGACACGGTCAGTTCCTGGGTTTAAGCCCGTAGGACCCCGGTGAAGGGTGACTAGCAGCAGAGGGCACCCCGATCGGGAGTACGGAGTGGACGTCGAACTCCCCTCCGCCCGCCCGGCCAAGACGCCCTCGATCCTTCCACCCGAATACGGGGGAGGAAAGACCCTATCACGGGGTCTCTTCGTGGTCGCCAACTGTAGTAATCTAAATAGTAATCCCAAGGGCCACACTTACCAGTGGCCCGCAATATGCAGTCAATAATAAGCAGTTGGCAATGTAGAAGGTTCAAGCGTTTATTGCCCACAACAGAACTCTACATAGAGGAGCCTCATCGATCCTCACCCATCAGGTGCGCCGAGGAAGACTGCCGGCCCCTTGGCAGAGTCACACTTATATACATAACAGATTCAACATACAAAGCCTTACAAATGGAAAAACACCAGTTAGCCCTGGGGCTCCTAAATGAGCTCATACCATATCTAGTTTCAGCTGCACACATAAGGTTACTATCTTTTACAGAGAAGGTCGGCTGGGTGACTCCCTTTCGTCTCGGGCACAGAGGAATTTCGCTTGATACTCCCTACAGCAGATGTGACCTTGGGCCTCAGTCGTAAATACAATTCACCCTGTCTCTAGGCTGGTACGAGCTAAATCATACAGATGGTGTTCAGAGAGAACCACGTGATCTGAGGCACGACTGGTCATAATCCAAGATGGCCGTAGTATGGCTTTTCGGCCCTTTCTATCATACAAGACACAGAGAACGAATGGGCCATCTTCTAAAGCAGTTCTCGCTGTTTATGGAGTAGAGATACAGACCAAGATACGTTATGCTAACTTCACATGCTGACTTCATGTTTCTGAGAATTTTTTGCGACATTTAGGTAATCGCTTAACATTAGCGATTTTTAAAATACATCCCGATTTGCGAATCTCAAACTGCAAATCGCAAAATTTAGCAATTTGAGATTCGCTAAACGGGATGTTCATACATATGCCCCTTACATCTTTCTAGATGGGAAATGAGATTTCCTTGGGTAGCTATGTAAAGATTATTTTGCCTCCTCTTAACCTGAGTAAATCGTAGAGGGAGCCATGGCACCTTCACCCTGCAAGATTCTGAAAATACTTAGGTGAGGTACTTAATAGAATAGCATTGGCAAAGCCAGTAGGTCTGGCTTTGGCAATCGTGCAGTGAATTCTTTTTTTTGCAAACATGTGATGCAAAATAGTGCCAAAACTATGAAAAGTGCAAAAATAAAGCCGTGGCCTGGCCCAGGCACACCAGCTGTCCCACTGAAATGAACTCCTCTTCTGACACCTCTTGGCTACAACATATATGATCAGATAAATTCATCACTCGCCGGACTGGAAACCCAAAGCAGCCCTAGCAACTTTGACGGACCAGCCCATGGGGAAGCACTGCCTGGCCCAGAGTGGCTGAAAATGCTTGCATGCTGCTTTTGTTACTGGGGGCCGATATTGCAGCACTACTGCAAGACCAAAGAATTAGTGTCTTTTGAAAGGTGTTGGGTCTTTGCTGTGGAAGAGATCCATATTATAGTTTCCATTATAGGAGAGAAACTACTACTTCTATTCAATCTTGTTATTGGTTCCACAGGCAGATGGCTCTTACCGTCCAGTGATAGTATTAAAAGGTTAGAACCGTCATGTGCAAAAAATTCCCTTTAGGATGTTGTCCCTTCAAGAGGTGATTTCAGCAGAGACAAAGCGAGACCTGATGATGACACTAGTGCTCCCAGATGCGTATTTTCACGTACAAATCCACTGTACAAGTCAGTCTCTCCTTCGTTTTGCTAAAGCCAGAAATCACTACCAGTTCAGAGCTCCCCTGTTTGGCCTGGTGGCCTAACCAAGAACGTTCATTAAGGTATTAGCTCCCATAATAATCGTATTACATTTAGAAAGCATCCAAGTGTTACCATACATGGATGATTGGTTGTCTCCTCTTCTCTTCCTAAGCTGGTATCCAATGGGGAATGAGTGGTCAACGGACTCACCATGATGGGTTTTCTTCTAAACTTGATGGTGCCATACCAACAGAGGTTGTTCATCAGGGCACTGCTCGATAAAGTGAAAGGGAAGGCTTTCATCCAGAAGCAAGGATCCAATCATTATAGCACACCTTGAGACATCTCTTATCCTGTCAAGAGACATCAGCGACAATGTTTTCGGAAGAGCAAGCACTAATGGCAGCTAAAGTGGCAGTGGTCCCTTGAGCTTGCCTACATCTCAAGTCACTAGTCAATCACCTCCTAGCTCTTTGGTGTCCAGGATCTCAGATGTACGATACAGTAATTAGATTATCTCAGTTTCTAGTCCAGGATCTAGCATGGTTGTTAGAGATGGAGAACTTGCAGAAAGGTGTGTTCATTCTCCCTCCTGTCCCGTTGGTGAGTCAGTGGGGCTGGGGCGATTCTGGTAGAGAAAGAAGTGAAAGGGGAATGGTAGAATGCTGAAGAAGTCTAATTCTCTACTTTCAGAGAGTTGGCAGCTAATAGAGAAGGCTCTCCTACATTTTGTGTGGGACACATGGGTGGAATGTTGGTGGTGTGGAATGTAGAATAGGAATGGGGAGAACAATCCTGTGTGTGGCGGGTGGAAGAGAACAGTTGATCTAAAGGTCGCTGCAGGAGGTGCCTGCAACACTCTTTCCTTACATACATCAGTTTATATAAGGAAATCATATAGCTACTTACGTGGTTGGACTTTATCTTCCTAATAATGCTGAAGAGGATGGGATGGAGCGGTGCTGGTGGTCAATGAGGAGCTGAACTGGAGTGATTATCCAGTGATTACTGACTTTCAAGTTCTTGCATTCCGGCGATGGGAGCATTCTTGTCAGCTGGATCCTGGTGATGAGCTGGGGAGGCGTTGCTGGTCCGACTGGATTTCTGTGTGGCACAGGTTCATATCATTGTTGCTGCCAGCGGCCATTCTCTGAGGGCAGACGTTGCCTTGGCAACATGGGACTCGAGTCATCATTGCTACTAGCGGCCATTTCCTGAGGCAAGCCTTGCCTTGGCAGCATAGGGGTTGCGTACACCATGAGGGGCAGCCATTATCTGGGTTTGGGCCTATTCAGCAAGGCTGGTGTCGCCTTGTTGACGTGTTACTGCTGCATCACGAGTGGCAGTCATTTCCTGGTGCCAGGCCTACTCAGCGAGGTTGGTGTTGCCCTACTAACGCATTATGGTGCATCAATGCGTATTCCCAATTGCCATTTTCTGAATTCTACACTGAACTGGTTACCTGAGCAACGCGGCAGCAAACTCTTGGAGCGGTGAGGGTAATTTGGTATTGCGGCAGTCATCTCCTCGGTGATTGGTACACCTGGTAATTGTTTTGTCAATCCTGCATGTACTGTGGCTGTCAATTCTGAATGTACTGTGACAGTCCTCTTCTCTGTGATTGCTGCACCTGGTTTAATTGCTGCTTGTCAATTCTGCAGGTACTGACTAAATTGCTTGTCAATCCTGCAGGTACTGTCCTGTCGGTGACAGGCACACCAGAGAGATTTGTTTGTGTTTCAATCTGTATTCCCATACTGTATCAGTCATCAGTTGGTGATTGGCACACTGGAGATAATTACTGGAGTGTGTACACCAATAATATTGTTGTTCTCCTCTTGGTGCCTATATTGTGTTACTCATTACCCACTGTAGTTCCTAACCAATTTAGGACATTTTATTAAGACATTTCTTTTTTTTTTTTTTTTTTTTTTTTTTTTGAAAACCTTTATTTCGAAATTCAGGACACAGCTATTCAGCCGACAGCCCGAAGGTTCGGCAGCATTGCAAGTTAGATACAGTAATGTGTCCCCGATACAGTACGATGAGTAATGCAAAGGTCCAATTTTAAATAAACACAGAAAAAACACACAACAAACCCCAGCAAGGCAGAAACATTGAAATCCCATGGCGAAAGCCCCCAGGGGAGGCAGGACCCCACTCATCTACTAAGTATAAGACTGTGTGCGGAGGAAGAAGGGGAACAGCAGAGGCCCAGAACGGTTACCAAAACCAAACTGTGCTGGAAGGTAGGTCAGGGGGAAAGCTGTTCCTCGGGAGGTTCCAGGTCCGGGGCAAGACATATTCCCCCCCTGTATTGGTTCCACCGCCCCCAGATGGCATGCCACTTCCGGGGGCGACCTCTAGAGCAGTAGACCGTCTTCTCCCTAAACATGCTCCAATCCATGTTCTCCTTCCACGCGGTCAGTGTAGGGGGTCCCGAGGAGCCCCATAATCGCGCGATATCCCTTTTAGCTACCATGTTACCCAGAGTCACCCATTGGGTCTGCGCCTCATCGAGATCAGTGGGCCCCCAGACGTTCAGGAGGCAGCACCGCGCCTCCGGCTGTACCACAATGCCCGTCACCTCCCCCATAACTGCATGGACTCTCCTCCAGAACTCCACAATGACACCACATTCCCAAATGATGTGCAGGAAAGTACCCACCATACCACATCCCCTTCTGCACAGGCCGTCCTCCGAGAAACCCATGTGGACCAGCCTTGGCCCCGTAACATACACCCGGTGCAGTATTTTAAGCTGCACCAGCCTCAGACGCGACGGGATCGCAACCTCCTTAGGCGAAGAAACCGCTGACTGCCAGTCCTCATTATCCAACTCTAGGCCATCCCTAGTCCACTGTTCTCTCAGCCCCAATAGCAAGTCTGCCCGGACGTTTATCAACTTCTTATATATGAGCGAAATCGTGCTCTCGGGCATATGACCATCAAGGACTCGGTCCTCAAGGGGAGAGGACTCCGGCACCTTCTCACCCTCCACGAGGACTGATCGGAGGGCGTGACGCAGCTGGATATACCTAAAATACTCTGAAGGCCCCAGCTCAAACTCAGTCTGCAACTCCTCGAAGGACTTCACCCTCCCCTTATGCAGCACATCTCCCACCTTGGATATACCTATCAGGTCCCACTTATCAAAGCCCTTCGTGTGCCAGAGTCTTCCCAACCTTTCCGATTCAAACAATGGGGTAGCGAGGGTGAGCCTATCCTTCCAGCCCAGCGAGTCGGTCGCCATCTTCCATACGCGCACCGCCACACCTGTGGGCCCCGTGAGGGACGAGTCTAGGGACCGCGAATACAACGCCCTGTAGTAGTTGCCGCCGCGCAGCAGCCACCTATCCATGGCGTACCCAGGGCTGAGGGCAGGGCCATAAAACCCATGGTTGATCGCACTCAGCTGCGTGGCCCAATAGTACCGCCGGATGTCTGGGAGCGCAATACCCCCATCGTACCATGGGAGCGTCAACTTTGAAATAGCTATTCGCGGCCGCCCATCCCACAGCAACGTCCTTTGGAGGCCTTCGACCTCCCGAAAGTATTTGGCCAGTACCCAGTCCAAGGTGTTCTGGAGGGCGTAGAGGAAGCGGGGAAGAGACATCATTTTGAACAGGGCCGCACGCCCAACAAGGGAGAGCGGCAGCCTCCGCCAACCTTCAACATCTCGCCTCAAGCGTGCCAAGGGGGGAAGCAGGTTCCTCTCATAGCGCACAACAGGATCCATGGATATAAAAATCCCCAAATACACAAAACCTTGCTGGGCAACCTGTATCGAACATGTTCTAGGGATCGGTGGGACCTCGCCACTAAGAACGTACAAGTACGATTTGCCCCAATTAATCACAAGCCCCGAGTTCCTACCGAACGATGCGAGTACGTCACAGACCACTATAAGTGACTTCTTTGGTGAGGCGAGATACAACAGGATATCATCGGCATAAAGCGAAATACGGTCCTCGCGATCAGGCGACCACCGAAGGCCCCGTATATCCGGGTGCCAACGTATCCACGCAGCCAACGGTTCAAGGGCGAGGGCGAACAACAGGGGCGACAGGGGGCAGCCCTGCCGAGTACCCCTACCAAGCTGAAACGGGGTAGATGCCCGACCATTCACCACAACATTCGCTAGTGGCCCCTCGTACAGCAACCGGACCCAACTCACAAACCCGCGACCGAAACCAAACTTGGCCAGCACGGCCCATAAGTATGCCCACTCCACCGTGTCAAAGGCCATCGTGGCATCAAGAGATGCCACAACAGCCGGTTCACGCAGCGTGCCCGCCCTGGCGATGACGCCATGAAGACGCCTAAGGTTCAATGCTGTGTTTCGGTGCGGGATAAAGCCAGATTGATCCGGGTGGACCAGATCGCCAAGTACCCTAATCAGACGGGTAGCCAGGAGTTTGGCCAGAATTTTCGGCTCAGCGTTGAGGAGTGAAATGGGCCGATAGGAGGCGCATCTATCTCGGGGTTTACCCTCTTTGTGTATGACCACGATCGACGCCAGCCGCTGATCCAACGGAAGGATCCCATCTCCCCGCGCCTCCAAAAACATGGCGCGCAGGTGAGGGGCGACCCTATCCGGGAACAGTTTGTACAGATCGATCGGCAGTCCGTTCGGTCCAGAGGCCTTACCCGAATTCAACGCGCGAATCGCCCCCGCCACCTCGTCAACCGTGATGTCGCCATCCAAATCGTCCCTATCTATGTCAGAGAGGCAGGGCAACTCGATATCACGGAGGAGATCAGACGAGTCCTCGGGCGGCCTGTCCGACACAGAGGAATAAACCCTATGAAAATACTCCGCGAAACACTCCACAATCCCCTCAGGTTCCACAATCGCCTCTCCCCCCTCTCCAATCAACTCTGGCACCACTCTATTGACCCGTTCCTTCCTGTCCAGCCACGCCAGGAGTTTCCCTGCCTTATCTCCAACATCATACAGATGGCCCTGTTGTTCCCTGCTGAGGGTCTTGGCGGCGTCCGTCACCAGGTCCCTATAATCCGCCTGCTTCAAGCAAAGCTCATGCAATGAGGACTCTGTGACCTCCTCCTCCATATCCCCTTCAAGGGCCGCAATCTCCTCCTCCACTTGCCGCACTTCGCAATCCCTCCGATTCTTGGCAGTCACCACCAGGGAGAGGGCCTCCCCCCGAAGCACGGTCTTAAAAGCTTCCCACAGCGAGATCGCCGAGTCCACGGTTCCCAGATTGTCCTTAAAGTAATTATCTACCTTCTTTACCAGGGCGCTGCGCATCTTGGGGTCTCGGAAATACCATGGGTTAATGGGGGCCACCCTCCCTCCTCCCTCCCGACCGAGATCCAGCCGGATCCACACTGGCGAGTGATCAGAGATACCACGTGCCATGTGCCTCGCCTCGGATATCAACGAGGCATGTGCGGCCAGAGTGAGCAGGTAGTCAATCCTGGAGAGGCTACCATGCGCCCCGGAGTGAAACGTGTATTGACTCTGTGTGGGGTGCCGGAGCCTCCAGCAGTCTATCAGGCCAAACGTGTCCAGGAGGTCTGGAAGCCATTTCTGAGCCCCCCCCGTGTCCCTGGGCGGGTATCTATCCAGCAGTCCGGAACCCACAGCGTTGAAATCCCCTCCCACTACCAGCATGCCCCCCGGGAGAGTCAGCAAAGCCCTGCCCAATTCAGCAAATGTGGCGGCCTGCAGGGCCGGCGGGACATAAACCGAAACCAAAACCAAAGTCCTTCCTTCCCACCGCCCCGCCACCGCCACAAACCTCCCCCTATCGTCAACAATGGTGGAGTCCACCTCAAAAGGCAGCGATGCTCTAACGAGGATGCCCACACCCCTGGACCCAGAAGAGAATCCCGAGTGTGCAATGAATTTATACCCCTTCCTATTCAGGGCATAGCACGTATTGCCTATGAGATGCGTCTCCTGCAGCAGTACAACGTCTGGCATTGAGCGTTTCAGAAATTGCAAAACAATCCCCCTCTTAATGCGATCCCCCAAACCATTAACATTCCAGCTTATAACACTTAGGCCTCTACCCCCCATCCTCAAACGGAAAGAGGCCCACCCCACACCCGAGGCGCCACCATGGAACAACCCTGAGGATAATCATCATGCCTTGCAAAAATAACCCCCCCAACAACAAACTCAAACTCCCCATAACTCCCCCCACCCTGCACCCCTGCTGCAGCTTAAAAAGCCCCCCCAACTTGCAGTGTGCCTGTCGCCCTACAAAAACAAAAATCTACAAAAAGTACCCCAAGGGAGGAAAAGAGCACCCCTCGTCCTCCCGCAACCCTCCACAGTTACTGCACTCTGTTCAAATCTTCAAATATGGTCAAATCAAGTCAGGCCGGCTTTGAGATATCAGCCCTGTCCATCTCGGCCACTGTCTCCATGCTCAGCTGTGTCGTCCCCGGTCCGTCGCCGGGGCAAAGCGTCCAGCCATTCGTCAGCCATAACAGGAGAGTCAAAAAAGAATGTCCGATCTTCATGCACCACCCGTAGTCTGGCGGGGAAAAGCATGGCATATTTTAGGTCCCGGTCCCGAAGTCTTCGCTTCACCCCCAGAAAGCTCTGTCTCTGTCTCTGCACCTGCTGGGTGAAGTCCGGATAAAAATTCACCGACGCATTCTGGAAGGGGACTGGGCCCGTCACCCTCGAAGCTTGCAGGATAGCGTCCCGATCTCGAAAATGAAAGAGCCGGGCGACAATCGGCCGCGGCGGGGCACCCGCCTTGGGCCGTCCGCCCGGCACCCTATGGGCCCTTTCCACCGCAAAAAACTTTCCAAGGCCCTTAGGCTTCAGATGATTGAGGACCAAATCTTCCACAAGCAGGTCCGCCGAAGCCTCATCCGAGGACTCCGGGACCCCGATGACGCGCACGTTGTTGCGCCTGGACCGGCTCTCGAAGTCCTCCAGCCGGCGGGCGGCGAGGTCACTCTCGGCCCTCAGCTTCCGGACCTCGTTCTGCAGATCCGCAACCTCATCAGTGAGGCCCGTGGTCTTGTGGTCCAGGTCCTTAACGCGTTCGTTTGTCTTGCCCAGGTCCGAGCGGATCAAGTTGACATCCACCAGGATGGCATCCACCTTATGCGCCAGGGCCTCGAATTGCCTCCCCATCGAGGTCTGCATCCCATCAAGCGCGCCCATGACATCCTGCAGGGAGAGCTCCGGTGTCCCAGGCGAGTCCTCCTTCTGGGCATCCGGCGCCTGGCTCGATCCACTCGGCGATGTCTTCAGGAGGGCGTAGCGGTCCATACTGTTGACTTGGGAATACGTTCCCCGCCTGGTGGACTTAGTCTTCGGCCGATCTCCTTCTGCCTTGCCCGACATAATGGACTCCAGGCAGTCCAATGCAGTGAAGACCGTCCCCTCCCAGAGAGAGGTATAAAGAGTGAGCAGGTCCGCCCTGTTCTGCCAAAGTAGCCCACCGAGCGTCCCCGGGGTTATAAAGCCACCCAGAGCACTACAGTGTCCGGGCAGACAAAGGGAAAAAAACCGAAAGTGAAAGAGCGAGGGCCTCCGTCCGACAGTTCACACCTCACCAGGCCGTTGTTGATCAACTAGGAGTCGGGCATCCTGCCAACTCTAGCCCCTGGCATCTCCGGGAGTTAGGCCGCAATCTTTCGCCAGTCTTAAGTCCGGTTCCCGATGGGCGATCCGACCGCGGGTAGCATCAATCGCCTCCCTGACAACTCAGCAACACGATGCCATGCATACCATCAGGATTTGAGACAGGATAGTCGACGGAGGGCGCGAGGGTCTCGGGAGCTCTAAGCTCACGCGGCCATCTTGGTCAAGCGCTAGGCTCCTCCTCATTAAGACATTTCTTAACCAATTTTGGCATTTTTGTGGAATGACAAGCATACAGCCTGTCTCCATTTTTCCTGGCTGCACCTGAGGAACCCTCTGTACAATTGGATCTCTGGCTTGATATGTTTGAAGCTTATGTGGATGTGTTAGAAGATGGAGAATGCAGGGCAGAAAGACAGTTATCTCTACTCAGACATAGATTTGGTGCCATAGGTTTAAGGGAATTTAAGAATGTACCTCCTTTAGTAATGTGGATGTGTATTGGTATGCTATCAAACAGATGAAAGAGAGGTATGGTAGGAAAATTAATGTTGTCCTGGAATGGTTTAAATTCTGTTCAAGAGCACAGGAGGAGGATGAAACAATTGATCAATTTGTTGCAGTTTTAATAGGATTAGCTGTAACATGTGACTTCATGCATATGTCTTATGACCAAGTTTTAAGAGATCAGATACTGATGAAGATGGAATCTAAGAAAATACAAGATAATTTATGGTTGTGTGGGGAAATGACTTTGAAGGAAGCTGTGGATGTTGCTAGAAGTATTAAAGTGTCCGAAAAATGTATACAAGCAGTGAGAAAGGAAAGTGATGTTGTTGTGTCGATATCTGGGGTTGGTGGGGGGAAGATACTAAAGGTAAAGGGAAGATTTATGAAGCAAAAAAGAATGAAGTGATGCAAACTGGAAGTAAAGGGTTGTTATGTTATAGATATGGATCAAGTAGTCACTTGGTTATTTCTAAAATGTGTCCTTCTGTAAGTAAGATATGCAGTATCTGCAAGAAGAAGGGACATTTTAGCAGAGTATGTAAGAGCATAAGTAAGAAGGTTAATTATATAACTGAAGATATTGATGATGAAGAAGGGAGCATGAAGGTAGAAGTTATAACGTATACAGGATGATCTTGCATTTGATGGAGAGAAAATTGTGAAATTGCCCAGTTGCACCGTAAGTATAGATGTAGTACTAATTGAATTGATGGTTGATTCATGTGCATGGTATACGATTATGAACAGGAAAATGTTTGACAAGTTATCTCCTGATAGACAAATGTATGAGTCCATCAATTGTTTCTTTTGCATTGAATCTATTGGAAGCCTGCATAGTTATTTGGGTCATAGGATTCCAATGCAAGGATTTATACGAGCTAATATAGAATTTGATTCCAGACAGTGTCATGGCAAGGTTTATGTGGCTACCAAGGGTGCTATGATTTTGGGTTGGTCTCACATAATGGAGCTAGGCATGAATCTAGATCCTGGTGCTAATACCCCGGTGCATTTTGTACATGATGTGGCACAAGTAACAGTTGTGATGAAAGAAGAATATGGGAATCTGAAGGATACATTTCCATGTGTAGTCAGTGGAGGTTTCAGCAAACTAAAAGGGTTCAAACATAAAATTGTGTTGTGTGATAACACTTTGCCGATTAGACAGAAACTGAGTAATGTACCCTTGAACTATAGAGAGAAATTAAAAGGGATACTACAGAATTTATGGAAAAAAAAGAATCTGTTGAAATTTCGGATTGACTTTCGCAAGTTGTGATTCACTCAAGACTAATGGTTAGTTAAGACTTTGTGTGTATTTGAGTTGCTTAAATGAAGCTATTGGGTAGATACTTTTTCTCTACCTAATTTGCAAGAATTCATGTCTTCAATTGGTGACGCAACAACTTTTTTCACGATCACCCTCACAAGGGAATATCACCACAGAAGGAATGTTTCAGTACAAAAGAATGCTGCTTGGTCTCGCAAGTGCTTCCGCTGTCTTCCAACAAGAAAAATCTATAATTTTGCAAGGTGTAAAAGGTGCAAATGTATTTCAGGATGACATTTTGATTTTTGGTAATTATCAACACGAACATGATGTGAACATACGACTAGTCTTGTCAGTACATATGGAAAATGGTTTAACTCTAAAGAGAGAAAAATGTATCTTTGGGAAGCAGCAAGGTGAATACTTAGGCCATGTAATATCTAATGAGGTTATTTGTCCTAAAGTAAGTAGTATTGAAGCAATTGTAAATGCACCAGAACCAAAAAACAAGGAACAATGTATGTCCTTTCTAGGGATAACAGAATTTTATTCAGAGTTTGAGGAGGACTATAAATCAATCAATCAGTCATTTGTAAAGTGCAGCACTGTCATCCTGGGGGTATCTGGGTGCTGTTTCTCTATCGAAGAGTCAGGTCTTGGGCCTCTTTCTGAAGTCTGCCAGTAGAGTTGGAGGGGAAAGTTATTCAAGGTATTGGCAGCAATGTAGTAGAAGAAGCGGCCACCACTGCAGCAGCGACAAATGCAGGGTGTGTGTGCGAGGGCAAGAGAAGAGGAGCAAAGGTGTCTGGAGGGCTGGCGGAACTTCAGCCGATGGTTGATGGTGGAAGGTCCTAGGTCGAGGAGGACTTTGTAGGCGCGCAAGAGGATAGTGGGATACACTTTCTCTGATGGAGTGTAATTATTCAGTCATTGAGAAGGAGCTACTGGCAGCCACGTTGGCAGTGCAGCGGTTTGGATTATATAGTATGTGGGGGGAAGTTAAAAATTTGCACTGACAGTAAACCAAACCACTGATAAACATTTTAAAACCTGATGGTGGAAGAAATCTTATTCCGAGGCTAGCAACGTTGGCATCGAAATTGCAATTTTTTTTAATGAAATTGTGTATGTGCCAGGAAAGAATAACAGCATTGCTGACGGACTGTCACCATTTCAGTTGGATGATGGGAATGTATTTGAAGCGGATCAGAATGAATGTGAGATAGGTTTTACATATTAGGATGTTGTTTTGTGTAAATGAGAGGAGTATGGGCAGGAGTTATCTGAAGTGGTGTTGATGTGCAAAATGGACAAGTATGTGGTTCTAAAGATGTTAAAAGAGTATATTTCTGGTGGTTAGTCTAGGAAATGGCAATTACGAGGGGAATGTACTGCATTTTGGAAGGTGAAAGATGAGCTATCCATGTGCAAAAGTATTGTGTAGAGAGGAGACAAGATTGTACCCCCTTGTGATATGCATGAGGGTATTATCAAAATAGGTCATGAGGGACATGGAGGAATGTCAAGCACAAGAAGAAAAATAAAAGAGAATGTTTGGTGGGCAGGGTTAGATGCTATGGTTGCCCGTTGGGTAAGGGCCTGGAAAGCATGCAAGGAAGGTGATAGTGTTGTTAAACCTTTATGTGTACCTTTGCAATGGTGGAGTTACCAGATGGACCATGGCACAAGTTATACTTTATAGGCCTTTCTCAGCTTTATCATCCAGAGAAACATATGCCATAGTATTTATTGATAATAATTAAAAACGGGCAGAAGTGCGCATGGTAAGCAATGTTACTACTGATGTGGTAGTTGAATTCCTTGAGGATGATTTTTCAAGGTAAGGTATTCCTGAAGTACTGGTATCAGATCATGGGGTGCAATTTACATCATAGAAGATGCAATCATTTTTAAAAGTTTCTGGAATTAAAAATGTGAGAGTATCTTTGTACCACCCAGAAGGAAATCAACAGGTAGAACGCTTTAACCGAATTGTAAAAGGAGCTATTCAATTGGCCTTAAAATCTGGTTTGTTGTGGAAGAAGTCTCTTCAGAACATGTTGTTGTCTTACTGAATTACTCCCCATTCTGTGACAAGCAGGATGCCTTTCGAGCTGCTGAGAGGAAGGCATCCTTCTTCCAAGTTGGTTCCGTGGTGGTTAAAAAAAAGGAATGAGATGAAGTCTGGAAGACAAACGGATCATGAAATGAGGAGGAAGATGGAATTGTTCTAGGAACAGACCAAATGTAGACATAATGTTCATAGTAAAATGGCCATCATAAACAGAGGACAGTATGTACGGGTGAAAAAAACAGGTTTTGTAGAGAAGGGTGGATCACATTAGTCGGAACCTTTAAGAGTTCTCAAATTTTTAGGAAGTGCAATGAAATTGTAGGATTAAAGAGTATGGAATTTATGATGTGTAAGTCCTTGTAATATGAAAAATATGATTGAGTGACTAAATGTTGTGAAAATGATATTAGAAGTGATTACATATGGTACTGGTTGGACAGATTCAGAGGCCGTGAGTATGATTGAGGACAGAGTGGGTGGAAATGAGCGTGGTGAGGAAGTAGTGGATGAAGGTAGTCAAGGAAGACAAGAGATACTGGTGCAGCATAGTACGAGAGAGAAGAAACTATCTGGTCATTTCGATGGCTGTGTGCTAGGGTAGTCACTCAGGAAGCTCCTTCAGGGTCAGTTGATTTTGTGGGATAAATTATTTATATAGGTGTAATTTTTATATTCATATTGCTTCCTTATAAAAGCACATTTTGTAAATTTGTTTGGTTGTATTATTTGGGGAAGGTATGTGGGACACATACATGGTATGAGAAGAATGTTGGTGGGATGGAATGTAGAATGGGAATGGGAAGTAAGATTCTGAGTGTGGCTGTTGGTGGAGGGCAGTTGATCTGATGGTCGCTGCAGGAGGTTCCTGCACCGCACCTTCCTTACATACATTATTTTAGATAAAGGAAATTGTATACCTACTTACCTGCGTGGACATTGTCTTCCTAACACCTTGCTCCTCAGATTCATCAGTTAGTTCTCACCTTTATTTAGCGTCTTTCTGTTAGTTTCTCACCTTTATTTTGCTCCTTGCTTCTGGCCTTTATTTTGCCTCTTTCTCCTTATTTCTCACCTTTATTTTGCCGCTTGCAGCTGGTTTCTGACCTCTATTTTGCCTCCTTCTGCTCTTTCTCACCTTTATTTTGCTTCTTTCTGCTCATTTCCTCACCTTTATTTTGCTGCTCATTTCTGACCTTTATTCTGCTTCTTTCTGCTTTTTCTCACCTTTATTCCACCTCTTTCTGCTAGTTTCCCACCTGTATTTTGCCTCTTTCTTCTCATTTCTGAACTTTATCCTGCCTCTTTGTGATTCCTTCTGACTTTATTCTGCCTCTTTCGGCTCGTTTCTGACCTCTATTTTGCCTTTTGCTGCTCCTTTATGACCTTTATTTTGCCTCTTTCTGCTGCCTTCTGACCTCTAATTTTCCTCTTTCTGCTTGTTTCTCACCTTTATTTTGCCTCTTGTGGCTGATTTCTGACCTCTATTTTGCCTCTTTCTGACCTTTATTTTGCTTTATTCTGCTTGTTTCCTCACCTTTATTTTGCCTCTTGCTGCTCCTTTCTGACCTTTACTCTGCCTCTTTCTGCTCATTGCTGCTGTTATTTTGCCTGTTTTGTCTCATTTCTCATCTTTATTTTCCCTCTTTCTTATCATTTCTGACCTTTATTCAGCCTCTTTCTGCTCCCTTCTGACTTTTATTCTACCTCTTTCTGACCTCTATCTTGCCTTCTGCTGCTCACTTCTGTCCTCTATTTTGCATCTTTCTGCTCATTTCTGACCATTATTCTGCCTGTTGCTGCTGGTTTCTGACTTCTATTTTGCCTATGTCTGCACCTTTCTGACCTTTATTCTGCCTTTTTCTGCTTCCTTCTGACCTTTATTCTGCTTCTCGCTGCTCGTTTCTGACCTCTATTCATACCTCTTTCTGCTCGTTTCTGACCTTTATTCTGCCTCTTTCTGCTAATTTCTCACCTTTATTTTGCCTCTTTCTGCCCGTTGCTGACCTTTATTTTGCCTCTTTCTGCTCCTTTCTCACCTTTATTCTGCCTCTTTCTGCTTGTTTTTTACCTTTATTCTGCTAGTTTGTGACCTTTATTCCGCCTCTTTCTGCTCATTTCTGACTATTATTTCGCCTCTTGCTGCTCCCTTCTGACCTTTATTCTGCCTCTTGCTGCTCGTTTCTGACCTTTATTCTGCTGCTTGTACTCCTAAAAAGTAACATTGTTCTTAGATACAAAAAGTTCACAGAGGCCCAACTGTAGGAAAATAAATTGTCCACGAGCTTCCACTCCAGCCATTCACATCTACCTTAAAGATCTTCATCCTCCGCATGTGGGGCACATGATGATCGCCTTGCACCAGAAAAGACAGCAGACCAGTAACCCAATTTCTAACAGCACTATACTGCAAGTCCAGAAGCAAGTGCAGTGTGCCTTGTGTGTTGCCTTGCCTCTGAAAGGGTAAGACACAGACTGGGGCTCTGAGGACAGCAGCCAACTGATGCAACTCAGGCAAATCACTGGCAGCATAAAAACTGTGCAGAACTACTGCCTACAAACTATATTAATATTATTGTTTTTAAATCATTTTATACGTTAGTACTTTGAAAATGCAGTAATATGTCATAGTTACACATGCTATTTACAACAAAACTAAAATGCTTTTTGAGTGCAAACAAGTCAAAAGAAATGTATAAGATACTAAAAGTTATAAATTAAATGTACATTTCTATTATTTTATATTCTGTATTTCATTCATGAACTGAATTCAATTTAGATCTGCAATGTCCTTACTTTGCTTAATTCTGGTCTCATGGAAAGGTCTCAAACTTACAATGTGAAGAGAAACTATGTCTCATAGGGAGAGTTTCCATTCGCATACGAGAACTGCTTGGAACAATTTTGCTAATTTAGGAACATCTGCCATGAGAAACTGTCCTCTTGAACTCACTCATGTGCTTTTGCAAAAGTACTATTGTTTGGAAGTTATACATACTGGATGGTTCGAGCTGCATATGTGAGGATCACCAACTTTTTGCTATAAAAAGGTGTCTTCTTTATGCTGCATGTCAAGCACCCTATACGAACTGACCAATGGACTGAGTGGTCTGACCAGATAAATGACCCAGGAGGTGTCACCCTGGAACTTGAGGATTATATTATACATTGATGTGATGGAAAACAGAGAGATTATTTGTTTCTCCTTACTTTTGGAACTTGCTTGCGTACTCTACTGGCTTTCCTTTGCCTGACGCATACGCTGTTTGCACTATTCTTGAACTTCTTTCACTATCATGGGAGAGTACCTTTGAGCTGTCATGGTTTATGTCCCTTCCTGGACTTTCCCTGAGATTTGGTAATTAATGGCAAACTCAAATTTTGATTTAACTATCTTGTACTCTTAGGTCCTAATTGCCTGGTATTGATGTAGTTACTCCTTTTAAAATTATGTTAAAATCTAACTTTAACTAAAACCGGTTTCTGTCTGTCCATGATTCATCTCCAATAATTGAGTGTGCATTCCAATTGGGTTATCAATGGTTGGAGGGAATTATAATTGAGAGGCCTCTAGACATCAGATGCTAATGTTATTATTCTGCATACCTCTAACTGAATAATTGGTTTGTATGATTGTGGACTGACTGATTTTCTTCAACAGATTTGACCTAGCAGTGGTAATACTTTACTTGTATATCTTAGTTCTGAGAGTTATATACATGAATCTAATTATGGGTTTGCAGGTCAGTTACCCGATTCCTGGTCCTCATTGGATAACTGGAGTTGGATACTGTTATATCCTGCTTATGTTATCTTATCTATCCCTGGTTACCTATCTCCTAGCTGCTCAGCCAGTGTGAGTGTTGAGAGTGGAATGTCGGTGTGACTGTGATGCTTGGAATGCTTGGGTGACTGTATAGATGAGTGGTGACAGTTGGAAGATGGGCTGTGCAGCAGGTAGGCTGTTCCTGGTGGGGCAGGAGAATAAGGAATGCCAGACTATTGGACATTTGTACATAATTATTATCCTGCAACAAGAAGTTAATAATTAAACCTGCAAAACTCATCTCGGCTACATGTGGTAAGATACAACATATTTTTGATGACGACCTGGACCTGGAATCAAGCGTACTTCTGGTCTTAAAAGAACTGTCTATGATTTGAACAAAGAGAAACTGAAGTAGCCAAGAGAAACAAAAAGTAAAGCATCAAGAATAGGGCTCTAGGAAAGCCAGCCCCACCAGTGTCCCTGTCAGCAGGCGGACCCAGCCTGGGCATGCTTCATTGGACTTTTAAAAATGACATTAATCCATGTGGGTAAGTGGTGCGAATCTCACTACTCCACATCTCAATTTGGGTATTTTCTACATCCAAATGGATCTTCATGTTTGGGTGGTGCTTAGAAGCATACAAGTTATATATCTGGGGCGTTTACAAGCACCATGGGCATATGGACGTGTGAGCAGGAAGGGAGAATGCTGCACACTGTGCTTTTGTTCCATTACTCTTCCCTGCAAGAGCAGTACTCTTCTCTGGTATGTCTATACATGTTCTTTCACTGCTGGTGCTTGATCACGGTGTTCGTACCACGCGAGAGACTTTTGCGTTTGGGACATTATTGTGGAGCCTACTTTTCCACACACTGTATTACTGACTGAGATTTGCCATGTTTCGAGTGCTACAGAGGATTTTTAGAGGTGAGCCATGCTTTGTTTTGACATTGTTTTGTCTCCGGAAGCCCCCTTTACACGTTGCAGTTTAACTGCAGCTGTATGAATTTGAAAAAGAGAGCGCATGTCATTCTCAGCATGTGCAGTCTCAACTGCACTTTGGTCTCCTGCTGTGCCTTTGTGGGATCCTTTCTGATGTCTTTGATTCTTTGTACCATAGGGCTGCTGAGGGACACCATGCTGCACAAATGCGCTGTGAGCCATCCGGCACAGCGTCCAGTATGTGCCGCCATCTTGTGGTTGGATGCTGCTGCTTTTCCGAGTTGTGGGTTCTGTTCTCCTTTGGCCAAGCACGTTTTTGCTTTGGTATGGCAGGCAACATGCACGGCAGAAGAGACGTTGTCTTGGAGTACGTCATCAACGCATTGTAATTTATGACGACACTCAGAGTTTGGTCATGGCAAGCGGCATTCTTAGGAAGGTCTAGTCCGGCGCGGTAGAGCTCAGGACTGAGAGCTTACGTCTTGATCTGCAGCGCATTCTCAGTGCATTGCAGTTACTGTGGTTTGGTTGAAGTTTTTCCGGAAAAAGAAAAGGTACATTTATCCATTTGTGACTGTCGCCGGCCCTCAACATTGTTCCATAATCCAGTTTTGGTTGTGACTGGTATAAGTTTCACGCTTCAAGAGGAGCCAGGGGGGAGATTTTTTTTTTTTTTTAAGTTCGGTTTGTGTGTGACATTGAACACAGGAGTTTTTGGCTGGTTTTGGTCTGTCTACAATTTTTAAAAAAAATAATACAAACACAAGAGACAAAGACAATGTGTTTACTTGTTTTATTGTTCGCATTTGTGTTATAGTAATTTCTGGCATGTGTATTAGTGATGCCAAGGTTCCACATGTTTCATTTGTTTTTTCAACAAGTTTCAGGTGGGGTGCACTGTACCAGAGTGTGCCAGCAGTAGTTCTTCTCAGGTGAGAGTTCCCTCACCGGTGATGGGTTACAGGTTAAAAAATTTACAAGAGGAAATAAAAAGAGTTTCCATTCGTCAGAGATTATTTTGTTTACATTTTCATCTATAGCACATTGTTTTAGTGATGCCACAGTTTGGGTTTCCTTACACATGGTAGGCTCTTGTCTTTTAGTGGGTGGTGGTCACATTACACTCCCTTACGTGAGGGATGGGTATGGAGTTTGGTTCCATTTTTACACTGCACTCTCTTGGCGAGTTGTTTCCCATGTCTATGTGTTGTAGTTACACCATACATATTGTGTTTTGTTGACTGTGTGTGAGTCGCCTTGCGCTACACGTTTGGTCTGTTATGTGTGTAAGTCACCAAGCGCTACATGTCTTGTCGGTTCGTTGTATAAGTCGCCATGCGCTACATGTCTCGTCTTCTTGGTGTGTAAGTCGTCATGCAGTACACCTCTTGTTTGTCTAGTGTGTAAGCCGCTTTGCGCAACAGGTGTTGTTATTGGGTGTGTAGTCGCCTTGCGCTTCATTTTACGTACATATGGTATGTAAGTCACTTTGTGCTACACGTGAACTTAGGTTTTACACCTTCACACAAGGTAGGTCTCATGGGTCGTGTCCCATTCACATTGTTTTCACCCTTTTGACAGTTGTGGGTCATAGGTGTTTGTCAATGGGTGTGGTCCACCTTTGCTACATTTTAAGCAGTTTTGAAAAACTGTTTATTGGGAAGAAGGGGTTATATTGTTTGTCAATGTTTTATTGTTTCTTGTCAATATTTACCTTTTCTTTCAGGTTACGTAGTGTTCATACTCTTGCAAAGTTGTATTTTAGGTTGCTTCCCTGAGTCTTGAATTTTTTTCTCTGCTTTTGTATATGATTGTGTATAGTTACTCCCATGTTCTTTTCATTTTTCATTTCAAAGGAGGGGGATATGTTATATCCTGCTTATGTAATCATATCTATCCCTGGTTACCTATCTCCTAGCTGCTCAGCCAGTTATTTGTACATAATTATTATCCTGCAACAAGAAGTTAATAAAGAAATCTACAAAACTCAACTCGGCTACATGTGGTAATATACAACAGATACGCTAGGTCCGGCCCCTCTTGAAACGTAGCAAGATCCATCGGAGGACCAAGTGAATGAAACTAAGGCAAGTGATAAGATACAGTTAGTGATCAAAAAAGCCCAGCGATGCTACTGAAATACTAAATCCCAAATACATAAAGTGACCAGATGTCCTGGATTTTCCCAGCCAGCCATGGTTTTGAGAAGATTGTCCCTGCATCCTGCACTTTTCTCATTTTGAAATTCATGTCCCTATTTTTTGGACAATGATAAAGTCATCCTGGAAAGCAGAATTGAACATATGCTTTTGATTTCACATACATCTCTAAAGTCTGAAACAATTTGCGTAATTTATTGTTTTCTTTCAGGCAGTGCAGGAAAAGGTCATCTACGTGTTCCCAGCAGAGAGGAGACAGAGAAGTGGCAGTGGAGGGCAAGGGGTCACAGGGTGGAGGTCCTGCCATAGCTAATGTTACATAAATGTAGCCTTGTAAATTAAGAATTTGGATGTAAACAAGTGTTAGAAAGTTACCGCCACACATCATAGGTGCCACGTTTACCAGGTCCATTTATGATGTGTTTTTTCAGTGCACGTTTTTTACTTTGAATTTTGGACTTGAAGTGCTGTTTTGTAATGGAAAAAACACAAGTCCCAGAATTCAAGCAAAAAAACCTGGACTGGAGTAGCTTATCACTGTAATGGCCTGGGGAAACCTGGCAGGGCAGACACATTGTGTGCCTGCCTCTCTCTATATTTACCATGCTCAATGTCAATGTTTAGTCCTATTTCTATGTCTGGCCTCGTCTTTGCTTCTCAAAATCTGGTATTCTCAAGTATACATTTAAACGAGTGCGCATTACAACCATAGAAACGTTACTATTCCCTTCTTCCTCCTTCGAACTCTTATCGGACGACACCCACCACAATTGAACAATTCATTAAAACGTTGCAATATACTCTTTTGTTCTTCTCCCTTACTGTCAGGGACACTGCACAAATCATAACTAGAATAATGAATACTATGACGTGCCTACACGCATGCGCCCTCCAGAAAGCGCATGCGCAAAGGAGGCGGAAGTACTATCACTGCACACCAGAATGTCAGAGTACGGCGTCTCTGCTGGTACAAACTGACCATTGTCATTTAACCTGTGTTTGTTTCTCTGTCGTTCTAATCTTCAAGTGCACTAAGCAACGGCTTCAAATATCGGTGAGTGCATAGAAAGCGCAATTCAGAAGAAAGCGGATAGTGTACATCTGCGCTGTTCGGACTAAGTATTGCTTGTTGCTCCAAAGCATTAATTGACCGCTGTCTTCCCATAACATTTTTCAGAGACCACTTGCCTGTTTGCCTGCCGCCTGTTGGTATTGCTGCTGCCCTGCTGCCCTGGAGGGAACTGGCCGCGCTGCCGTCACCAACACGCTGCTGCCACCAACACGCTAGCGCTGCTAGCGCCACTCGCCTGTTTGCCGCCGACATCTCACGGCAGAGAGCGGGGACTACAGCCCCCAAACACCCCTGCGGCCGCTGACGCTGCAAACGCGCCCGGAGGCGCTTTAAAATCTCGCGCCTTTCTCCGCGTCGCGGGACGCGCGCGGGCGGCGCCGGGCTGAGCCCGGGCTGAGCCCGGGCAGAGGGCGGGCCGTCTGTGGCCGTCCGGGGTCGACGAGGGTCGGGTTGGCCAAGTCTCTGACATCACGTATCAGGTATTTCAAGGTATTGCTATCTGGTTTATGTGCCCATGTTCTAAATCCAAGTCATGGGTAAGAGAAAAACCCCGGAGGGTGGGTCCGAGCCATCAAGATCTCTGGCCACTAAATCCAAGTTGAGGAGGACTAAAACGAAGAAAACCTATCACCATGCGGGGAGTAATTGTGTGATGGACCGCATAGATGTCATTATTGACGAATGCGAGGACCTACTTAATCCTACCTCTCAAACTGCCGTTGGTGGGAGGAGGGAGATTACCAGAGGTGTTGTTACGGTTCCGGACATGTTTCTCCTGAAAAAGGGTGGGGAGGATATATCTAATTTGGAAGTGGGTAAAGTAGTGGCTTCTACTACCCCTACAGCATCATTGTCTGAAGGACAAGCCCATTCCCCCAAGCCTCCTCATGCCTCTATTGATCCATCTGTGATTGTTTGCAGCAATAGGTTTTCTGTATTGAGTGAAATTGACATTGATACTAGTACCCTTGCTTCGCCTCCCATTGAACCCTTGGTCCCCAATCCGGGTGCTTCTGCATCTGGTGGAAGTTGTACCACGAATTTAACAGAGGTTCTTTTGGGGCCTGAGGCTTGCAACCAGGATGTGAAATCTCTAGTGGTGACAGTGGAAAAACTTTGCTCCTTGATTGAAACCATGCAAAACAAGATCGATTTGTTAACGGTTGTTGTTAAAAAACTAGAAGAATCTAATTTGGGCTCAGGCACCCACCATGACTCCATCTCCGCTGAAGGGGTTCGGCCTACAGCCCCTCCTGAAGTGGTAGATGGCTTACATAAGTCATTTAACATATGTAGTAGGACTCTGCCTCATGTCTCTCGCCCCTCGAGAAATCAGTCCCGTTCATTAGTTCAATCTAGGGCTAATGTTCATCAAGCTGTTATTCCAGCTCTTGCTAGTTATCCTACTAGAATCCCCCCTGGTCCCCCTGGTATGTGTCAGAATACTTTGTATGCTGGAGGACTCTCACGTGACGATGTAAGATCAGGCACCACCCCTAGGAGTATCTCCCATCTTCAATCACAAAATTCTGGGTCACAAACACGTGTTCCGCATCCTCGGAAAATCTATATGGTGAATGTCCCGAGCCTATCCTCTGGCTCTGATTATGAAACCAATGAATCCCTGACCAATAAGGTTATCCATTGGATTAGGCACGTAAGGGGCTGTTGTTCTGTAATTAGAGCCGACATAGCAAGAGTAAGTAGGATCCCCCAGGTTGGTAGAGGGAGGGATTCTATTGAGGTTACTTTTACTGACCCTACTATAGCAGACAACCTAATTAACCTCGAGTTTAGAAGCTGTTCCCCGGACAACTCTGCTATTCAAATGAGGTCTACTCCCACTGGCTCCTTTCGTCTAGATGGAGCCTCTAGTTTGCCCATGGGCAAGTCGTGCCTAGAACAAAATGACTGACTGCATAAAGATTGCAGCCTAATAGTCCATCCTATTTGCTCATTGCTGTCTGATAAAATCCCAAATGCTGAGCCAGGCACTTTGGCCTGTGTGGAAACAGAAGGCCTTTCCTTAGATCTGGCAAGGGCAAACCAATTGAGCACTATTCCGGTGACCCAAAAGACGGGCAGTGCATCACAAGCAGAGTTCGGGATGCTCTTGTCCTGGAATATTGCAGGGCTAAAATCTAAATTGGAAGATCCAAATTGGGTAACATTTATTAATCTTTATGATATCTGCTTATTCCAGGAGACCTGGATACTTGAGGCCCAGTTTTTGCTGGGTTTCCTGAATTATAATGTTTTGGCGATCAAGGGTAAAAAGGGTCGCCCTTCTGGTGGTCTCACTATTTGGATCAGGCAGGATCTTGGTCTCATTGTAAAGGAGCTTCCTACCTCACACCCAGATATCCAGTTGCTTAACCTCAAGTTTAAAGATGGAAAGCTTCTGGATATCTATAATGTTTACATTAGAAGCACAGGTGGAAAGAAATCTGATACCATAGGCCGATTGGATGAACTTATGCTTTTATATTCCCAACATTCCTATGTTATTTTAGCTGGTGATTTTAACACAACCTTTGAACCGCTTCTTGGTGTTGATCGGAGTATTTCAGTGGTAGAGGATGACCTATGGGGTGTCCCTAGTCTAGACCTTGAACCTGCCATTCGATGGACTGAAATAGCAATCCAGATTAATGCCCTTTGTTTGAACATGGGGCTTCGTGCAACAAATGGCAGGGCTGCACATGATAAGCTAGGGAATGCTACCTTTAAGTGTGGTTGCCGTACTAGTAGGATTGATTATATCTTATTATCATTAGAGTTGTGGGAGACCCTGAGGGACATGACGGTTATAGACAGATTGGAGAGTGACCACAATCCTCTCTCCCTGTCTATTTCGTATTGGGTGACCACCACTGCCCATAGTGATTCTCCTCCACAGTATCAACAAGATGTAGTTATTACTACCGATTTGCGCCATGTTAAGTGGACTAAGATTGTCCAAAGTCAAGAATGCTTAACACGTATTTTAAATAGTTTAGAGCTTGCTACCCAAGATTTAGGTGTTGTATACGACCAGTGTCTTTTGGATTCACATTCCACACCTGAAATGTCGATCCACGATTCTTTCTTCCTTGAACTTAAAAATATTTTTGTAAGGCCCTCCAGACTACCTAAGCCCAATCATGATCTCTCAACACGATGGTATTCTACTGAGTGCAGAGATGCCCGTGAGAATTTGGGAATTGCTTTGAAATCTGGCGACAGTCTGAAAGTTCGTATCGCCAGATATGACTATAAGCAAGCTATCTTTATAGCAAAGAGAGCGTGGGACTTTCAAAGATGGGAGGAACTTAGGGAAGCTGGTGCCCAGAAGGATATGAGACGTTTCTGGTCCGTTTTTAAATGGGGTACTGGGGGTAATCCTGAAAAACCCCAAAATTGGGTCTCGCAAGACGCTTGGGTCAAGCATTTTGAGGCCTTGTATGCTGCTGAAGAAGATACGTGCCCCTTTTCTAATTATCAAATTATTTTTTATAAGGAAGATGCATTTTCTTTAGGTGATGTTGACATTGCCCTTAAGACACTGGTTCCTGGAAAAGCCCCTGGGATGGATGGAGTCCCTGCGGATATTTTTCTGAATAATTGTAAATCTTGGGGAAATTATATTTTAATTTTAGCCAACTTGATAGCTAAAGGTGCCCCGATTCCCACTTCCTGGAAAGGGGCTGAAATTATCCCGGTGTTCAAGAAAGGAGATAAGTCCCTCCCTGCCAACTATCGTCCAATTAGTTTGATCGATACTACACAAAAGATCCTAGGCAGGTTGATCCTGAATAAAGTGCTGGACTGGGCTTTAGAGAATACAATCCTTTCCCATCTACAGGCTGGTTTTAGAGCTAGAATAAGCACCATTGATCAGGTGCTGCATTTTGCTATGCTCTATTGGAAAGTAGTCCACTTAGGGGGGGGCAGCTTATATGCTGCCTTTATAGATCTTAGGGCAGCATTTGATCTTGTCCCCCGGGCATCCCTATGGACCACCCTAGACAAGATGGGGATGCCTGCTGTCTTAATCTCCCTAATTGCCAGACTTCATGTAGACAATTTTGCACAGATCCGATGGGGTGGTGTCGGCCAAGTGACTAAACAGTTTCCTATCCAGAAGGGGGTCAGACAGGGATGCGTACTTGCACCAACTTTATTCTCCCTGTATATTAACGATGTTGCTGCATTACTGATAGATGCAAATGTAGATGCCCCCTCCTTGGCAGGTAAAAAAATTCCTATTTTAATGTTCGCTGACGATTGTCTTATAATTTCTAAAACGCCGAGTGGCCTCCAGAAGTCTCTAGGTATTTTTGAGGACTTCTGTCTAGCCCGCGGCCTTGAAATCAATGTTTTAAAATCTAAATTTATGTCTTTTAACCAGTCAAAATCTTTTAAAAGTAAAATATATATGAATAACATGCCATTGGACCAGGTCCAAGATTTTACTTATTTAGGTATTTGCATTCAACATGATTTGGGATGGAAAAAGCAAGTAGATTTGGCATCCCTTAAACATTCCCAGCTCTCTGGCGCGTTAAGCAAAGAGCACGCCAAATCCCTGACTAAACCCATTAACCCTGCTCTTCGGGTGTATGATGGCAAAGTGGTTGGTGCTGCGCTCTACGGGGTAGAGTTGTGGGGTTTTGATAATGTATATAAACTATCTACCTCTGAAAATAGATTCTTGAGGAATCTCATTAAACTACCTCAGAGTACTCCCCTTTGTCCCTTGTCCTATGATCTAGGTATAAGGCCAATAGCACTAATTGCCCTGTTTCGCCCAGTTTTATATTGGAGACGCCTATGGGTGACCCCTGAACTCAGGCTTTTTGCTCTTGGCCTGATGGATATCATTAAATTGGATACTTTTCATAAGGTCAAGTGGCTTTGTAGAATGCGTGATTCGTTCCAAGATCTGGGCCTAAAAAACTTGTGGGAGGATCCACTAAATGCTAGCTTCCCGTCTAAACAAGTATTGAAGGCTCTATACTGGGAAAAAGTAGCAACTCGAGTTTTTAGTTCCACAGCCCCGCTTTCATTGTCTGGTATCTTTCTTGATTTTAAGGATACTATTTCTCTGGCACCTTTTTGGGATGACATTACAAATCCTTTGGACAGGAAGCTATACTTTCAATTTAGGGTTGGCAGTCTCCCAGTTAGAGAGTTTACTTCTAGGTGGGCCGTGTCTAACGTGCTTAACTGTCCTGGCTGTACTGCACCTATTGAATCGGTCAATCATTTTCTGTTCCAATGTCCATCCTATGTAATTCCCCGCAAGCTCTGGCTAAAATCAATGTGCCGACTCCTAGGTACCAGAAATGCCAAGGTGGCAGTGCGTATTATGCGTTCTGCTGAAATCCCATTTGTTTACATATCTGTTGCCAAGTTTTTAGGTAGGGCATGGGTGATCAGGAATAAAATGTTGGCGGGATAACCATCCCGATATTTTGTAATGTTAATCCCTCTGCAAATGCCTTTATTTATTGTCTTAAACCATTTTTAATATGCTATTTGTAAATTGTGTATATATATAAATTTTGTATGCTTTTATGACAATCGTCGAATAAAGCTTTCTTGACTTGACTTGACTTGTTACTCCCATGTTCTTTTCATTTTTCATTTCAAAGGAGGGGGATATGTTATATCCTGCTTATGTAATCATATCTATCCCTGGTTACCTATCTCCTAGCTGCTCAGCCAGTTATTTGTACATAATTATTATCCTGCAACAAGAAGTTAATAAAGAAATCTACAAAACTCAACTCGGCTACATGTGGTAATATACAACAGATACGCTAGGTCCGGCCCCTCTTGAAACGTAGCAAGATCCATCGGAGGACCAAGTGAATGAAACTAAGGCAAGTGATAAGATACAGTTAGTGATCAAAAAAGCCCAGCGATGCTACTGAAATACTAAATCCCAAATACATAAAGTGACCAGATGTCCTGGATTTTCCCAGCCAGCCATGGTTTTGAGAAGATTGTCTCTGCATCCTGCACTTTTCTCATTTTGAAATTCATGTCCCTATTTTTTGGACAATGATAAAGTCATCCTGGAAAGCAGAATTGAACATATGCTTTTGATTTCACATACATCTCTAAAGTCTGAAACAATTTGCGTAATTTATTGTTTTCTTTCAGGCAGTGCAGGAAAAGGTCATCTACGTGTTCCCAGCAGAGGGGAGACAGAGAAGTGGCAGTGGAGGGCAAGGGGTCACAGGGTGGAGGTCCTGCCATAGCTAATGTTACATAAATGTAGCCTTGTAAATTAAGAATTTGGATGTAAACAAGTGTTAGAAAGTTACCGCCACACATCATAGGTGCCACGTTTACCAGGTCCATTTATGATGTGTTTTTACAGTGCACGTTTTTTACTTTGAATTTTGGACTTGAAGTGCTGTTTTGTAATGGAAAAAACACAAGTCCCAGAATTCAAGCAAAAAAACCTGGACTGGAGTAGCTTATCACTGCAATGGCCTGGGGAAACCTGGCAGGGCTGACACATTGTGTGCCTGCCTCTCTCTATATTTACCATGCTCAATGTCAATGTTTAGTCCTATTTCTATGTCTGGCCTCGTCTTTGCTTCTCAAAATCTGGTATTCTCAAGTATACATTTAAACGAGTGCGCATTACAACCATAGAAACGTTACTATTCCCTTCTTCCTCCTTCGAACTCTTATCGGACGACACCCACCACAATTGAACAATTCATTAAAACGTTGCAATATACTCTTTTGTTCTTCTCCCTTACTGTCAGGGACACTGCACAAATCATAACTAGAATAATGAATACTATGACGTGCCTACACGCATGCGCCCTCCAGAAAGCGCATGCGCAAAGGAGGCGGAAGTACTATCACTGCACACCAGAATGTCAGAGTACGGCGTCTCTGCTGGTACAAACTGACCATTGTCATTTAACCTGTGTTTGTTTCTCTGTCGTTCTAATCTTCAAGTGCACTAAGCAACGGCTTCAAATATCGGTGAGTGCATAGAAAGCGCAATTCAGAAGAAAGCGGATAGCGTACATCTGCGCTGTTCGGACTAAGTATTGCTTGTTGCTCCAAAGCATTAATTGACCGCTGTCTTCCCATAACACGGGTCAGTCATCTTCAGCATTAGTCATCAATGCCTAAGCGAAAGGAGACCGCCTAGCTCACTCTCTTTAAAAAGGAACCCTCTTTTAGCCACTAAGCAGATGATCATACAGCGAGGAGAACTGACTCTCTAGAGATGCTACCCGGGTAGAAAGTACCCCTCGCTCTCTGTCATCAGGGAGAGGACTGCCACCTTACCATCTAGAGTGGGAGCCGAATCCGAAAGAGAGATAGGATGTCGGGGTCCACAAACCTTAGGGATGATCTTGCAAAACGTATTCCCACCCCTATAGATAGAAGCAATCCACTCCCCAGGCCCTTCCGATAATGTTTTATATAGTGCTTTATATTATCTTTTCCGTTTCTAGGTGCTGTAAGTAACCGCTTGCACAGTGTAATGTTACTCAAGATTAAGGACCACATAGACCGCAGAAGCCCCCATAACCCAAAGGGTATGAATTTGCCTACTTGGCCCCAGAAAAGTAAGGGTAACAATAGTAAGCCGCCTTCTGTAGCTCACGTTGAGATCCACGCCATGCCACGGCCCTTTCACACAAAGTGTTGCGTGTAAAAGGGCCATATTTACAAGGACACAAAAAGCCACTGTGGCATTACGTGTCCTTGTAAAGATGGGGCAGCGGGTTGCGCTTCGGGTGCGTTATAAAAAATTATGCACTGGCAGCGCAAGGGGCTTTTAAATAAGTCCCTTTATAAAAATGTATTAATGTAATTACACTATCAGACACATCTGACATTATTTTAGTGAAAGCAAATCTCTAACATAGAGGGATTGTCTGTTAAGCCCTTGTGAACAACCTGAGTGTCTTAATTTCACTCCATGCTGTTGCCATCAAGGTATTTAGATGAATTTGTGTTAGCAAATGACACCAGGACAAAGTCAGCATAATTCGCTAGGACTGGCCCAGATTTAGGAACCAGGTCAATAATAGCTACTCGTTTCAGGATTTGGTTGGATTCCCCTCACAAACTTATAAACGCCTGCCACAATTTGAGAAAAACTCTTTCTTGTAACATTATTTCCCCAATTTTTGGAGAGAAGCTTACTTTGCAAAGTAATGCCTTGGCAACTTTTTCAGCACACCTCCCCCCACAGGAAACTGTAGCCATTGTAAATGTTCGCTTCACCAGGAAGGATGACTCAATAGGAATGTTACGTTGATAGAGATCCCCACTTTTAAATATAGCCTTCAGAAAGAGCTGTGTGATCCATTCTACTAACAATACCTGGAAACAAGGTTTTTGTTTGCAACGGACTTGGTCAGTACAGCACAAAGACACCGACAGCAGAATGCCTACTTTCAGCAGTACTCCTGGGAAGAGTAAGAGGTGTGTGCAGGATTCTGACTTCAGTGTTAAATTAATTTGATGATAGGCCGTTTATAGAGTCCACTAGCATGAATATCTCCCTCATTGTCCTTCTAATTTACAGTACTGGTTATTGTTGTTGTAGTCTGTGAATGTGGTTCTTCTGTTTGCTCTCCATAATCCGCAGAAAGAAGCTGCATGAAGTGAAACCCCATAGAGAGCTGAAATTATAATTTCATGTTAATATAATAATTTGCATTTTCTTCAAAAATCCTCAGTGTAGATTCCTGAGATTACTGCTTAAGTATTATAAGAAATGCAATTGATGGACGAAATGCTAAACAATGTCAAACACTCACCCACAGTACAGAGAACTGAGCCTAAATCCATCATTTTTTTTGCTCACCATCATTCCAGTTTAGACCCACCAATATGCAAATCAGTCTTGGGAGCAGTCCAGCCCGAACTGGCAGGTCAGGTCCTCCCCGTACCGTAAGCAAGTATCCTGGGACTGGTTTCGGGGTACCATCCCTCATCAGCAAGGCTAGCTTGACAACAGTGGGCATGGTGAGCACAGGGCCCACTTCTGGGCATACCTGTCCCACTCAGGGTGGCAAATGCAAAAAGTACAATTGATTGACGGAATGCTGAAAAATGTCAAACATTCACCCCCAGTACAGCGATCTGGGCTTAAATCCATCTTTTTGTTGTTCATCATGCCATTCCAGTTTATAACCAACCAAACGATGGATTAAACTCAATGTTTGCATTGTTCAGCATTCTGTCCATCATCTGTTCTTTTGCTTTTGTCACACTATGTGGGAAGGGTATGCAGAGACGTGGGTCCCGTGTTTACTGCTCCACTGGATTCAAGCTATCCCGGCTGATGAGGGTTGATACTCTGAAACCGGTCCCAGGATGCCTTTTTCCAGTCCAGAGAGGATCTGGATTGGCAGTTCGGGCTGGACTGTTCCCATGAGGAGCAGGGTTAAGACTGATTTGCACATGACTGGGTCCAAACTGGGGTGGCGTGGTGTGCAAAAACATGATGGATTAAACCCAGATCTGTTCACTGTGGGTGAATGTTTATATTATTCAGCATTCCGTCCATCATCTGTTCTTTTTTCTTTAGTACTCTAAGGAGCATTTATCATTTACAGAGTATTGTTTGATGAATGCTGCTTTAAAATGGTTTATCCAAAGCGATGAGTCGTAGTTTGAGAACAAAATGATCTGTTTGACATGATCCTTTATCCAAAGAATTAGAGAGCAGGGATCCTGATCCACAACTGCCTTAACCATATTTAGAAGCAGTGCATTTTTACAAATAGACTACCATTGTTCTCGGCGTAGTAACGCATGGCTGTCCCACATACTCTTCCCCTATAAGGAGTTAGCACACTCCAGTCGTTTGTGCAGATCTGGCAGCGTGTTGAAATAGTATGACTTAATTAAATGTATTTGTATACAGTCACATTAAATATGTTTAACATTAAAAATAATAAAACATGTTAAAAATCCAAAAAGATATTCAATGTAAAGAAAATAATTGAAAAAATTCATAGGATCAGATATCTCAGTTCTTGCTGTGCAGTTGTTAAGTCCATCAGGTACCATTTCTCTCCATAAAAAAGTTGTTAGTGTCGACGATTTCCTCCTACCATGGGCAGACTGTTAGAATATCTCCCTTTGCAAGTTGTCTATCAGTTGTTAGACCTCCTAATGAGCTGGGAAGAATGCTACTCCATCTTGATACGTCTTACTATTCGCGTGATGAATTGCCATGAAGTTACTTCAGCTGTTTGGAATTATTCAAAGCTTTAAATCTAAGCGAGACTATTTGAATGAATTTTCAAAATCAAGCCATCTCAGTTATGTTGCTGGAGTTGTAGCAACGTGATAGTACATCCTTACAGTTGTAAATTTCTTTGTTTAGAAACATAAATTTAACGTATTGCAACATGATTGCATAAATTCTGGGCAGCAACAGAGCAGATGGGTGAGGGATTTGTTTCTTTTTTATAACACATTTATTGTTTTTTTCCTAATGGTTTCATCACAGGATACGAAACAAGATAGCAACAATATTACATTGTCTCTTTTTCCCTGGTGTCTCCCAAGCCCACACCCTCTCCCGGGGCCTTCCCCGATTAAACTGAACTTCTCAGTCCATCCGAATGCAACCAGGCGCAGTCATCCTGTATGCGTACGGATTTCCATTTCTAGTGTTCTGGCTTGTTACTCCCCTGATGTGATAGTGATTCCCATTAGTCTGCTCATCACTTCCAGATTTTGACCTATTTTTGGGGGCTGCGTGTTGCCTCATATAAATGGTTTCTCTCTGCTCATACACTAGCTGAGACACCAGTGCCATTCCTTAACGGAAGGAGGTTCCCTGTCTCTCTATCTGCGAGAAATGTCTTTCTTAGCCACTGTCAAGTCCAGTCTCAGTAATATCATTGTGCTCTTGATTTCTTCGAGGCCTGTAGTGATGTGCAACAGAACAAGCTTTGGGTCCTGAGGCGCGTTACACCCTAGAACTGTCCCCTGGCACGAAAATACCTGTCTCCAGTACAGCTCTATCTTAATGCAGATCTTTATGCTGTGCAGTAATCATCCTTCCTGTGTTGTACACGGAAGCAGGTGAGGGAAGCAATCACCTGCTTTTTGCACATTTTGCTTTGTGGGTATATTCTATGAATGTATTTCAGCTGATTGAGTTGGAACCGCATCAAGATTGCCAAGTGTCATGGGACGGTTCTCACCTCTACCCACCCTTCGTCCGTGAGAGACTGAAGGCCCCTTCCCAGGCGCAGCAGAGCACAGCAAACGTGACAGGCATGTGGTGTATGAATGAGTGGGAAACCTGCATTACCTTGTGTTCCTCCATAAGTAACAGTGCTTCCAAGGGGTAATTTTGTGGGAGCTCTTCAAGACTCTATATACAGGGTATTAGTGCATATCGTAATAGGAAGTAACAGTAGAGATGGATTTGTTTTTACAATTGGAGAACCTGCATTTCATTGGGTAGGTTGTGCCATTCCTCCAGTTGGCTCTGAAGTCATTGATAGGCAAAGTAATAAGTCTTGCAACCAAGATGTAACTCTTACATACCCGGCTCAATGATTTTTTTAGATAATACGGCGAAGGTGATGTTTCGTAAGAGGAAAGAATTTGTTTGAACTGATCATATGACTAAATGTTCTAGGTCTGATTTGCTTGACAGCACCGCAACTTGTGTTTTAAGATGGTCTTTAATACCGAATAGGATAGGAGTTGCTTGAGAGGGTGTTCAAATTCAGATCTAAATCTCCGATGGCTGTGCCTAAGTATTAAGTACAATTGTTATCCAGTGCCTTAAAGAGCTCTTTTAACACCATCTTTAGCGACCCATCTTATGAATACATTAACTGATAGTAGTACATAATGAAGGAGGATTTGCATTCTATATGACTTGTTTTAGCAAACCTTTTTCCAATCGTATTTGGGAGTGGCGAGTATACTGAGGTAGCTCAAAGATTTGCCTATATGTCATACATTGCAGCTTGTTGTGCTGATTTTTAGCTTTAAAGATTTGATAACCATATGAGAGGGTGGGGGTCAGCTTTGCTTTTATAACCTTTATGATAGCTTCTGCCGGGGAGATATTTAGTTTTGTATTTAAGCAGCAGAAGCGAAGATTAGGTTGTTAGCTTTTTTATTATAGCTGTTAAGTGAGAAACTGGTTTGCCCATATCTGCAAGCCAGAAATCGAGGAAACTATATGATGTTGTATAAGCGATTGGGACTGGTCCCAGTTTCCAAGATAGCTTTGAGTTATTCTCGTGTTTCCCAAAGACCATCACTTTAGTTTTGTTTCCATTTGCCACCACCTTATTGCTTTCATTGTATTTTTGAAGTTCTTCCAGTGATCGCGGTAGACCTATGTTTGGTTGACCAAAAATAATGAAGTTGTCTGCATATTGTAGAATTTGAATCTTATGAGGACCTAGTCTTGGTGGGAATGCCCTCACCTTTTTTAATGCACATCCAAAATCAGCAATATACAGGTTGAACAATAATGGGGCCAATATAACTGACTTGCTTGTTGCTCCTGTTTGTTTAAGTCTTCTCTAAAACTTTGTCCCCTTGACCCAGCTTGATACTCACCCATGTGTTAAAATAAAGCGCTATTATCGCTTTGAGTACAGTTTGAGGAATACCCCAGTTGTATAATTTTCACCATAATATTTGTAGCTCCACACCGTCACAGGCCACCTAGTAGTCAACAAAACATGCAAACGGGGGCGGTTGTAGAGGCCGGTATGAGCAATATGCCATTTACGACAGTGCGACGATATTGTCTATGGTGGATGACTTATGCCTAAACCCAATCTAATGAAAAGGTATTACATTTTCCTTTTCAACCCATTGTTTTTGCTTATTTAGTAGAATTTTAAAGTGCATGATTTTTTTTTTCCCCCTCATTTGACCTTTGTAGCTATAGCAACCTCTCGGCCTGATCCACCCCTGCTGCTTATAACTTGGGGTACCAGTCTCAGCAGATGTTCTTATGGGAACCACCCGCAGCATACATCCTGAGCTGACCAAGAGGTATAATAATCATTGGAGCTTATCCTGTAAACTAGTCCAGTCTGATCAGAGAGTAAGTCATCTAGCAGGTTCCAAAATAACCCAGAGTCTGATCTTTCTCTATATGCATTAACCTTCTTGTCTAAATCTCTATAGTATCTTAATGAGTTCTACCAGGCACTCAACGTTGGGGGGTACCACCTGATGCCATAGTTTACAGATCTCCCTCCTAGCCAACAGGATCAGATAAAACACCAATTTGTTTTGTAACCTCATGGATCCTAACACCCCTTCTGGCGTCTATACAGTGCCAAACAGAATCAGAGTAGGGCTTACCTCAACCTCGGTACCCAGGGCCTTGGAGAGAGTCTTACCCACATTTCCCCAGAATTCTTGGATCTTGGGACAAGAAGCAAACACATGGATATCGTCCTCCTTCTGGGCACCACATCTCATACATTTGGCTTCTCCACTGCTCTTTATTCTGGATATGTTAAGTGGGGACCAGTATATCTTATGGAGTGTAAAAAAGTGGTTTCTCCTGAGTGAAGCAGATTTAATCAATGGGTAAAGTGTGTCTACAGATACTTGCCAAAGCTCTTTCAGCTCCTCGCTCGGCAAGCACTTCTCCCAGACCACGCATGGATGTTCCAACTTCCTGTCTACTGCAGCAAGGAGATGATTATACCACTGTGCTACTTCTTTCCTTTTTTGGGGTCAGGGCTTGTAGCCCATTCTCCATAGAATTGTCCGCCAGGGATCACCAATGTTGGCTCTTACACCATGATGAAATTTGGTAAACCTTAACCCTGGAGAGAGCTCTGCTGGTGAGATTCCTCCAAAAGTCCAAAGGAAGACAGTTGTTGCCCACCACAATGTCCTTCCAGTGTGTGACTCCCACTTCTTTTAGTGGCTGAACTAAGGAGTCCAACAGACATTCCGGTGTTCCAGGTGAGTCCCACACTGAGGCCCAGTTCCTGTAGTAGGAAAGACCAAAACAAACCGACAGTTCGACCAAAGCTGGGCCGCCATACACAACGTCTTCAACCGAACTTTAAAAAAAAAAATTAGGAGTGCCAAATTTATACATAAATCCTACCTCCTCTATGTCGGTTAGCATGGCTTTAAACATGCTACCAATCAGGGAACTATCTGGAGTAAGAAGTAGCATCCTACAGATTTGTGTGAGAATTTGCTCTTAATTTCTTCCAAGACAGACTTATCCCTTTACCTGCCCAAATGAAGGAGGAAATCTTGCCCTGTATTTTAAGCAGATCAACTTCACCAAGCTCCAGGGGAATGTTATTAATCAAATAGGCATACTTCAGGAGCACACAAATTTTGATCAGATTCACTCACCCGTAGTAGGAAAGCGGGATATTCTGCCATCTTTTTAATAAAACGTCCACCGCCTTAGAAATTGTTTCCAGGTTAATTTTTGGGATCTCTCTGAGATCTTGGGTTATTCTTACTCCAAGGTATCCAAGCACCTTGGCAAACTTCACCCCTTGATCTATGATGTTCCATGCCATGATCTCGGTTTTATCGCTGTTGACTTCATAGTCACAAAGTTTCCCAAAAACCTGGACTTCATTAAGAAGCTCCGGTAATGTGATATTAACATTTCAGGATAGTAAAATTAAATAATCCGCATATAATGCTAGTATCCTCGTGTACCCATTTGCGACAAAGGGGATGATCTTTTCATTCTGCCTAAAACTCTGGGCCAGAGGCTCGATATATAAGTCGAAAAGTATGGCAGAAAGTGGGCATCCCTGCCTAGTACTACGCTGTATTGTGACCACAGGGGAAAGGCTGCCATTAATCAAAATCTGAGCCCGAGGAGCTTTATATATTTTCATAAGGACCTCCCTAAAACCGTGGCCAAAACCAAAAGCCTTCAAGGTCCTACTCAAGTAGTGCCAGTTCACTCGATTGAAAGCTTTAGCTGCATCGACGGAGGTGATTGAAAGAGGGAGGCCCCGTGCAGTTGCCAGATCAACTGCACCAATTAGGGTGTACACCAAGTCCGACATCTGCCTGCCCGGGAGGAAGCCCTTTTGATCTTCATGAATTATCGGCCCTACGATCTTACAGAGCCGGGCATTCAGAATCCCTGTGAAGATCTTGTAATCGGAGTTTAATAATGAAATTGGTCGGTAAGACTTGCACTGGGTTGAGTCCTTCCTGGGCTTCAGAATCAGTGTAATGACAGCCTCACTCTATGAGTCGGGCAGAGGGGAAGTACCGCCTAGGATTTCGTTAAACAATTTCAACCAAACCGGGATGATTTCTTCCACCATTAGAAAATAAACCTCAATTGGGATCGCGTCTGGTCATGCCGCTTTCCCTTTCTTAGCTTTATTTAGGACGGATAGTATCTCACTCCCTGTTATTTCATGGGTGAGGATTTTTTGGCTATCCAAATTTAATTTTGGGAGCTGTTTCTCGGGAGCTGTTTCTCACTAAGCCACCTATAAATGTCCTCTTCCTCAACCAGAAGATCTTCACGATATAGCCCCTGAAAGAATTCCGCAAAAGCCTGCTCAATATCCCCTTTATCCTCTGTAATTTGAGTGCCCACTTTAATCTTACTAATATAATTGCAAGATCTATCTACTCTACTCTTCATGGCGAGAAGTGTGCCACAGTTCTCACCCTGATCAAAATCCTTCATTTTGCTTACCTACCACTTTTGAAGTCATACCTCCTCAAGCTTGAGTGTAAACTTCAGCTGGAGATCTTCTACTCTCCTTAGTAGGCTTTCTTTCCCTACTGCAGATGGCAGCCTAGCCTTTAGATCTGCCTCTGCTAGCTGCGTCTCTAAGTCAGCCATCTCTTTTTTCTCAGCATTAGCCCAACCCACAGCTGCCCCCTTTAACGTCCTTCTCAACCAGGCCTTAAAAGCATCCCACACAATATGTAAGGGGACTGACCCCAGGTTATGCTGGAAGAAGATGGCTGATTCCCTCTTTGTCAAGCCCGGGATAGATGGTTGAAGGAGAAGTCTCCTATTCAAAGTCCATCTCTTTAGCGAGAGCTCTGGGGAACGTTCCAGATTCAAGGCTTTAGCTCCATGATCGGAGAGGTGAATAGGAAGATATTCAATTAGACTTACTTTAGCAAGTTCTGGCTGTTCCAAAAATATATAATTGATTCTAGAGTGTTGTGAATTCTTTTTACTATAAAAGGAATACTCCCTAATATCCCCCATTTTTTTCCGCCAAACTTCACAAAGATTAAGATTTTTTAGTATTGTCAGAAGATGGGCTTTGACACGCGGTGCTGCTGTCTGGGATCGAGGGGAATATCTATCTAGCTTATTATTCAGAAGCAGGGCTCGAAAAATCTGAAAAATGGTACTGGTCCTGCAGGTCTAGTACCTTGAAAAATCTTCTTGACCTAACAGTAACCTTCTTGACCTCCGTCTTTGAAAGCGGAGCAAATGTGACAAGATAACAAGATTTAAAGGCATCTTTATTGCTCATTTGCTTTGTGAGCAATAAAAAGGCCTTTAAATCTTGTTATCTTGTCACATTTTCTCTGTTTTCAAAGACAGAGGACAAAAGTTAGTATGTTTTCCTACTCGCCAGAAAGGGCGAGTAGGACCTAAAAATACCTCGACCTCATTAAATTTAGCTCGCAAATGCGAGCTGTCGAGTTGATTTGTCGAGCCCTGAGAAGCACATTAAAGTCCCCACCTAGTATCAGTGGAGCCTTAAAATATGCTAAAGCAAGACAAGAGATTATTCGGAGGAGTAATATCGTCCTCTTTGAGACCATAGTAACTAGCTAAAGTATATTTAGCATCTTGACATTTAACTTCAGCTATTGCCCAGCGTCCTTTATCATCTAGCTGGGTCCTGATAAGCTCAACCCCTGAATTCACTTTAACAATTATGGTGACCCCCTTCGAACAGCATTGTTGGTCAAAAGCTACAATCTTGGCAACCCATCTTTGTTTATCAAACAATGCTTTACATTCTGATTGAAGCAGATGGGTCTCTTGAATCATAAGAATCCTAGCTGAACTATCTTTGAGATACTGCAAGATCACGCGCTGTCTTCTTCTGACTCTTAAACCATTCACATTCCAGCATAAAACTTCAAGATGTCTACTTCCTCCATGGGTAGGTCTATCCCTGGCTATGTCTACTGGAGGTTATTACGTCACATGAGGTCTCTAGTATGGATTTTTTGTTGTTGATTTTTTTCCCAGTGCTCCCCACCAGCACATGTGCAACATCCCCCAGCACCCCACACCACCCAAGGGAACCCTACCTGACCACTCATTGGCAATTAATGATAATTGCCTTTTTGAGCCGGAACCCAATAACCTCTTAAAAAGAAAACACAGTTACAACACCACAGATCTGAACTCCCTACAACTTTAAACTAAGGTTTGTTTTATGCCAACAAACTATCCACTTTCTCAGGAAACCTGAAATTATACATCTTTTTAGCCCAAACTACTTTTAGAAAGGCGGGGAACCGTAACTGTACTTGAGCTCCAAGCTTTCTTAATGCATCCATCCTCTTACCCAGCTCCCACCTCTTATCCTCTGTAACCCGCGAAATATCCGACCTTAGATGCATCTTGGACCTGTATAGTCTTAAGCTTAAGAGCAGTCCGAAGTAGCTGTTCCTTAAGAAGGTAGGATTGAATATATACCAGGATTTTCCTGTCCAGGGTCCCACTTTAAAAGGGTCCCTGTGGACATGCTGGATCTCCGTTTCCCAAACTAATGCCGCAGCGACCTGTGGGTAGGCTTTAGTCAAGATGTCAATGACATAGGCCTTAATATTCTCTCCTTCCAGCCCTTCTCTCAAGTCCAAAATCCTGAAATTATTCCTTCTGGAATTGTTTTCAAGCCTCTCCAATCTTTCCGCCAGGTCCCTTTCTCTTTCCTTCAGCCTGACCACTTCCTGAGTGTTATCCTTCGCCTCCAGCCCCAGCTCCCTCACTTAATTTTCAAGGGCCTCCATCCTATTCGCCAATGCAGACAGATTTTACTCCAAGCTGGTACAAGTAACCTGGATCTTCTTTTGGTTTATTTCTGAAGTAGAGAAACGTTCTTTGATCTCCACGGATTGCTGGCTCAACATCCCTTGTAGTGTGTCCGAGCTCAGTGATGCTGCCCCCGGGGACGCATCTCCTGACTGGTCTCCTTCGTTTTGACTGCCCCCCCGGAGTAGCAACTGACTCAGAGGGGAAAATCTGTTGAACAGAGAGATGGCATGGTTTGATGGCAGAGGGTCGGTCCCCTGATACTGATACGCCCTGTTTAACGTTTTTGCTTCCACATCTAATAGGGCTATTAGCCGATAATTTGCTGGGTCCCTAGTATTGCCCGTTTTGTGGATTGGGTGTAAAATGGATCTTCACCATAATTGTGGGACCTGTTCATGCATGACAGAAGCTTGGTAAAGCGGTGTTAGGTGTGTAGACCAGAATTCTGTATCTACTTTAAAAAGCAGCCCATGCAGTCCATTTGGGCCCAGGGCTCCATCTACACTTATCGACTTTAGCACCTTTATAAGCGTTCCATTGATCCTGTCCTCCTTCTCGTTTTATGTCCTAGGGTTATTCTCTGATAATATAACTTCCTGTGCTGTTTCTGCAGTTGTATATAAACCTTTTATGTATGCGATACGCCATCCATTTTTTTTGTTGAATGCCATTTCTGTTGGTATAGGAGGTTTCATTCAGCTGGTTTATATAATACCAATATTGTGCCTGATTGTTCTGCCCCAACAGTGTGTGTACTTGGAGCCACTTGTCTACATAATTTTCAGTTTTAGCTGTGCAAAGAGATAGCCGATATTCTTTTCTTTAAAGAATGGTGTGCTGCTTTATTTGATGTATCTTTCTTAAACGTTTTTGTTGCATTTTTAAGGGCTATTTTGCATTTTTTAACTGTGCAGTTGTAGCAGGAGTTGGATCTAGGGCGTGCAGCACTCCTTGATTTCATCAGAGTTGTTTGCCTGTTTCCCTCTAAACAATTGTTTAGAGAAGCAGTTGTGATGGGCCATCTCAGTATTAGGGTTTTACCTTTAGTAAAGTTCTCAACTAACTCTTCTTCAGTGAACAAAGTTTGCCAATGTTTGAACCGATCATGGACATTCTTTGTTTATTTTTTTTAACTTGTTTTTTTATTAAACAAAAGCTTAGCAACACACTTTGCTTTTCCCTCACAGTCATCATGAGGATTCCGGGGTCTTCATGCACACCCAGTACAATTATTCCAGTATCAAAACAGTGTAAGTAAATTCAACATCAATGTCATTCTATAGGCTTGTGAATCCCCCCCCCCGGCACAACCCCCCCCACCTCATCGTCTATGGCTGTATTGTCTTCAGTAACCTCTATACACCACCCACTGGCCACAGATCTTATCCCATTTCCGTGGGCATACCTGACTCTGGCACGCCACTTTTTCAGCTACACAGCACCAGTGAAGACCCACCTTCCATTCTGTCACCCCTGGAGGTCGATCCGTTCCCCATGACCTTGATATATTCCTTTTCGCAACTACGTCTGCCACCATTAGCCAGATCTTTGAGTATTACGGCCGTACACAGTACGTGCCATCTAGCCTCTAGCGAAATACCCTGGCCCACCACTCCTGACATAACCTGTGTTATCTCTTGCCAGTATTGCTGAATTTAAGGGCAGGGCCAAAGTGTCTGAAAGAAGGTGCCCACCTCCTGACAACACCTAGCACAACAGTCAGTGTCACTGCGACCCAGATGCCCTAGATGTGTATGGCCTATGAAAAATATTTGTGTGTGTATATGTGTGTGTGTGTGTATATATATATATATATATATATATATATATATATTTGTATAAGGAAAAAATGCACCCTTACAGCTACTTACCCTGGGACTCTGTATTGCCTCCCTCAATCGTCATCCTCCAGTATGCCCAGCTCAGCCTCCCGCAAGGCTCCCAGTGGGTCTGAAATGTTGTTCATTATCTTTCTGTATGTCAGGGAGGTGGCTTTTTTCTGGTATTGGGTCTAGCAATAGCCTGTCCTTAAGGGGTGTGTGTTCTGGTATTTGTTCGACCTCCGGGATATGAGCTCTCAGCGTGTGTCTTAGTTGCTAGTGACAGAATTGTTCCTTGTCGGGCATCTGATACTCTGCTTTTAGGTCTTCAAACGTAATAAATGGTTGTTCCCTCCAGATGACTCCTAGGTAGTCAATCCCCAGAAGTCCCCATTTACGAAGCCCTTCAATCCACCAACCTCACGCCCGAGGTCGACTCCCACAGAGGTGTCATTGGATCTTTCAGAGATATAACGCCACAGGGTATCCCCTCTGTCCTGTTGAGTGGTGATCAACCCTATAGGCATTATCCTCCCATCCCCCAAATACCTAGGCATTAATTATAACCAGTTGTGCAGCCCAGTAGTATTTCCTGAGGTTGGCAATCGCCATACCCCCTTGAACTCTTCCCCTCTGTAGCTTATGTTGGGCTATCCTAGAACTTGCCCAATCCCATAAGAGCTGTCGTACTTCACTTGTATGTACTTTTTCTTCCGCCCCTGCTTCCCTAGCTAACAACTTCTGGCTAGAGAAACAAAATTTGCTTATGCTTCTATTTGGAGGTCCCCTATTTCAACTTACCTACAGGAAATTGGCCGGCAAATTGGGCCTCGTGAATTGAAAATGCCCAATTATAAATTTAATTAAAAAAAACAAATCAAAGCTGAATCCCATAATAAGGATAAAATTGTTTTAGCTGCAAGGTATGTGATTAATTCACACCAGTCTTTATGCATCCAGCCATACCTTACTGCTATTTCTCTGCAAAAATAAAAAACACATTTTTAAACATCAATGTTGTCTGAGAAAACCCCCAGGTTTTTCAAATAAAAATTTACTGCCACTACTACCTCATAGCTTGCATGTCTATAAAGTAAGTCTGCCAAAGATTCACAGAAGTTCTCTACTGTATCTTTGGTGCTTGAATGTGAATTTACCTTGAAGGAATAAAAGACAAGAAGCGTTTGGCAAAACAGGAACAGTTGGTTTAATTAAAGCTGTGGCCGGGAGAACAGTGACAGATTTGTGGTCTGAGACTGTCTCAAAGTACATTGGTTTTGGCCGTCATTATATACATTTCATGTAGTGTCACAAAATGTGTACATTCCTTTAGAGAAAGAAATCTGGACCTAGTCACGGAGTCCTAAATGTGAACACCTGGTATGGAGCGCAGGTGGGTCTTGACTTTCCGTGGACACAGTACAGGCCTGTGCGTATGTGTGTTCCAGATGGTGAGCGCATGATCACTGGGTGTAGTGTGCATGCTGTGTTCTGATTGGCTAAGTGTTCCGAACTTAATGTGGTATCTAACTTTATGGTGTTTAGGGAAGGTGCACCCCTCCTGCCAAATGTGTTTTCATTGGGGCCAATCTCCTTGGACCATTGTGGTGCCGCTGCCTATCTGTGGGATCAGTCTGGAATTTTCATGTTTCGCGTTTTTCTACGGGCTACCTGTCACCCCACCTGTGGTCTGTCAATCAGTTGCTTCAGGCCCAGGTCACAGGACCTGCCTGACCACGCATTTCTGACTTGGGGCTGATGGGAAGGTCATTTTGGGTGGATTCGAAAACAATGATGGAGGTTCGTTGTTATGCATACATATATCATTGCGTATATTGACATTGTATTTTCTAATATTACCATTCCCACCTCTAGTTGAATTTTCATCTACATTATTTACCCCATACTTCATGCCAGTCACATTATTTGAGATTCCGTGTGTTTCTGTTGTGCCTTTTACTACTTCCATAGTTACTTGCACTCTACCTAATTTGAGGACTGTGTATTTACAGCAAAAAACCCCGCTTGTTGGAACCCACTCAAAAATAATAATCGGAAGCAATGACGTGCATAATCTGGTCACGCACCTGGGGAGCCAGGAAAACCAATATATTAACCAGTCCTGCTCAGTGGCACATACCTCCTTCATGTCTGCTTGTAGATGATGCAGTGCTTGGATGGTAAGAGCTAGCGTCCCGTTGTCTAGATCGTTACTGGGGATAAAAGTGCAGCAGAACACACCGATTGTGGCACACACCCCACCCTCCATTGTGATCATCAAGTCCAGCACATACCGATATTGCATCAACATGAGGCGGATGACTCTTGGTTCTTTGTCGATAGCATTTAGGCTGAGCACAGTATCGCTGCCCATCTTAAGTATTTCCCACCTGGTTATCTGCAACCAGCGGTAGTTGCTTTTGTTTACAGGGTGATGAAGGGTATGGACCCTCCCGCATTTAAGTGTCAGAAAACAATCTGAATTCTTCATGAATGTCCTTGTACTGAGCCCAGCCATTTGCAGTTTTTTTTTTCAAGCCTGATGCAATAGAGTTGTTTTCTTATGTAGTGGATGTTGGAACAACTCGGACGGGTTTTCTCCAGGGATGACCAGGGTCGAGGTGTTTATGGTTACAAGGGCACATGTCCGGTAGCGGGGTTCGTGTACCATGTGGTGTGTCAATTCTCGACTTTAATATGCTGTACTACCTGTTATGACTCGTTAATTGTCTCTGTGCCAATCTGTTCATGCTGAAGTCATGCTGCAGGGTGTGTCTTCTGTTCCCTTTGCCATCCTCACCCTCTGCGTCATCCATGTAAGAAACATTAATAACCTAGAACAGTGTACCCCCCGCCGCCCTGCAATCTGGGTTTGAAACTACCTGCTTCCCCAACTATGCAGAGTGCCTGTCACCATATCCCAATCTGAATTCTGGGGGACTGAGGTTTCTCTCCTTTGTCCACCGAATCCCTCTGTATTTTAAGGGTAACAGCACTTATTACAACTGTACGATTGTACTTATCCCTGCTGCTACATGTCATTCAGCTTAGCGTTCATTGGGGACCACCCGCTGGGGACATTAAACATTCTAGAGACCCATGTTTTTAATTGAGATTATTTATTTGAAAATGTTGATATTGACAAATCAACGTTTATCAATAATACATCATGACATCTGGCTGTCTGTATTAATGTGATGACACGCTGACAAAGCCAGTAAGCCTGCCTTATTTCGATGACACCCCATTATATTATATTGTTGCATCTGGCATAGGTGTGCGGAGGGGTATTTTGATTACAGAGTATATCCTGAAGGACATATTTGTAACTTCAAATGTGTGTGTGAATAAAATTGACTTTTTCTTTTTAAAAGAATAAGCACAGACTGGACATTAATTTATTGAGTGTTGTTGTGTACCAACAAGCTGGGGTTATTTGCCCACATCACCTCCCCTGAGTAGGCCTTGGACTGCTCTGTTTCGCTAGCCTGAGAGTCAAGCCTACAATGGGGTACTTTATTCACAGTAAAAAGACAATTGTGGATTTATTACTTGTGATGTACTCACATTCTTCGCAACTAGTACCCCAGTTTCTTATAAAATGTTAAAGTCCTTGCATTTTCTCCAACACTCTCTAGCTTGCCGCGAACTGAGAGACCTCATTCTACAGTTTGATCAGGTTCTTCATTGCAATTACTGTTCTGCTTAAATTTTACAAGAAGGGTAATTGGCCTTTAATTATCTGATTGTTATATTTAGTTGCTTATATTATCCATAGAGTGGACTAGTGTGGATACAAGTATACTTTGTTTGATTCCCCACCGGTTTACGTTCCAACTTTTTATTTGCGCTGTTGTCTCTATAAAAATGTTTAACAAATATTGTAAGTAGGTAGGGGGAAACTTGCTTTGAAGCTCTGGTTAAATACATGGGTGTATTGAATGATTTTCTTGCTATGATACGTAAAAAGGAACAATATACTTCATAAAAACTATTTCACTCCTTTCTAGCTAGCTGAAATACCAATTACCACATTTAAAGTTTTTTTTTGCTTTGACTCTCAAGATAGAATGCAGGATGTTGGCGTTGTGTACAAATAACTCTTTTTAATATTTTGTGTTCACACATTGATTTTCTTTCTTCCTTGAAACCCCCCCCAGGTCGGAAGCCAGTTCTTGATCTAATCAATTCCTTCTTGACTTTCACTAGAATGTTAGTACTAATCGCATGTTATTGTCAATCCAGAATCAGACTACAAGTGTCAGAAATATAGAGTAATACTGGCCTTAAATTGATATATTTAATTTCACATGTTTAAGAAGTTCATCCATATCAAGCAACTCTTTTTCCCGAATAAATGTATCCTTCTATGGTTCCACAAGATATTGACGAGAGCACTATAAACTTTGCTGCGTCCCTTGCATCATTCAGGATTGCATTACAATAGCTTAGTCAGTTTTGTGGTAGATCATTAAATTGTGTATAACACCTATTTTCTGTTTACTCCTGTTTCAAATGGACTTAACTTTTTGGTGTAAGAATGTAAGATCTGTTCCAAATTACATATTAAATATAAATCCATCTGACCAGCTCAAGCTATTTTTCCTCTGAATAATTTTGAAGTGAATATATTTTCTATTACTTCAAAGTAGAATTCCATCTATTTACTTATAAAGGGAAGGAACATCTGTTATGCCTTGCCCTACTCTATTAATTGCTGAAAAAGTTTCTTACACCTGTCTAAAAATCTGTTAGCTTTTTATTATATTTAAGGATTGGAAGACTGTCTCACCAGGTGTGCTTAGTTATTCAGCTTCTCCAATACATATAGTTCTTTTTCAAAGCATTGTCCAACTGTGGTGCTTCAAAATGTGACCAACAATTTCTTGCACACCTTTGGAGTATTTACAACAGAAGGGAGGATTTGAGAGTCTTATTAATTTCGTTCTCAATAAAAAGAAGAACATTTAGGGGCCGATTCTGATTCCGGTCGGAAGGGCTCCGACCGATGGTCGAAGCCCTTCCGACCGATTCAGATCATGCCGTCCGGATTCCTTTCCGACCGAGCCATTCCGATGGGCTTGGTCAGAAAGGAATCCGACACAGATTTCCGGATTGTGGATGACAGGCTCGGAGAGCCCGTTCGCCGTCCGGAAATCTCCCAGTACTCCCCCGGTCGCCTCTTTGCGACCGAGGGAGTACGATGGCAGCTTTTCACTGCCTTTAAAAGGCAGCCGGAAACAGTCTTTGGGGGCCCCCAGTAGGGCCCCCATGGGTGCGAGGCTGCCGAATGGCAGCCTGGGGGCACCTATGGTGCCCCTCTGTGGATCCCTGTACCCGGTGGCAGGCACCTTGGGGTGCCGCCCACAGGGTGCAGGGATGAACTGCACCCCTGCTTTCAAGGATGCAGGCATGCATTCCACTCGGAATGCATGCCTGCATTGTCTTGTATACGAGTGCGACCGAACCCTGTTCGGTCGCATCGTACTAGCAGGGCCGTAACCGACGACAGCAGGTCAGTCAGTTACGGCTCCTGACGGATGTCAGACGGACCTGAGTCCGTCCGACATCGGAATCGGCCCCTTACTCATAAAGTCAGCAACTTGCTTTCATTTGTGCACTATTTAGGGGAAATGGCATTTTCATGAAGCCAAATGTGTATGTGTGAAAAGCAGTCCAGAATTAGAAAACAGTCCCTCCAAAATGACATTCACAAAGCAAGGAATGCTGGATTTCTTTTGGTCTCCTGCAGTTCCTCCAAATATTTTTTAATTGACGGTGAAATCACATGGAAAAACATAGCAAAAGAGTTTTGGCAGAATAGACACTTTAAGGTATCTTGAAGTGACAACAACCGATATTGTTTCATTTAACGTCTTCGTATATTACTTCAATGTTGGATTTAAGTTGCAGTCATTATCAACCATACACCCTTAAAAAATCTGATCTATAAATGTTAAATATTTTTGTGGCCTACATGATATATTATGCGGTAAATATGAGCTTTATGTCGATATCAAGTGTTTGGGAGGACTTCCATTCTGTTCTATTTATCTGGGTGACCAGATATCATATCATATATATGAAACCTCAAAAGATCAAACCACATTTTATGATTCTTAATGATTTGAAACCATTAATAATGTATCTGTAATACTAGTTTTAATTGTCACCAGCTGGTTGACTTTCTTCATTTATATTATTGAGAAGGATGGAATGGCACATTACTTAATCCATCATTTTATCGATGTTCTGGATGTCCTCACTCCCTTACCAGCAACTGATGAAGCCTTTCTGTGACAGGTCAACTAGTTTATTTTAATACATTCACCAACCAATTTGCAGGAGCTTCAGAGGAAAAAATGTAGATTTTCCACAGCCTTGGTGGGCTGAAAATCTGGATTTTATTAAGGACACGGAGGCTAATATTATGCAATAAATCCTTTATTAATACCACCCAGCAGCAAGAAAACAAGCATCATGTTCTTAGAATAAAGAATATAGAATCTCTAAGAACATTCCATCACTAACTGACATTGCCTGCTAAAAGAGAGAAAAAAATTCATAACATGTTTCATTTCTTTTTAGTCCATGAGCACGAGACAATTCCATCAAAATGAAAATCTTCTTTCATTATTCAACGAAGAGATGATACTTGTCTGAAATCGGCCAATCCCAAAACAGTCTAATTTTGCCCAAGATATAAACATTAGGGTTGGGAACAAAAAACAAGGGAGGGATAATATTAGCCTCCGTGTCCTTAATAAAATCCAGATTTTCAGCCCACCAAGGCTGTGGAAAATCTACATTTTATGGCATGACACGGAGGCCAACATTATTCAAGTTCAAAGCATATCAACAATATTTTGAGCTGCACTTTCAATAGGTTTAAAATAACATTTTCTAAAAACATAATCTGATGGCCAATCTGCGCATTTTAAAATGTCTTGTAAGCTACCTCCCAAAATTCTTGCTTTTGATGCAGCTGCACCTGTCACTGAGTGTGCACCAAACTTACTTCTATCTATACCTGCTTTCTCCATTAACGTTTTCACCCATCTAGCCAAAGTGGGTGAAGAAACCGCTTTATATGGATACCTGAAAGCAATGAGTAATTGATCCACCCCAACTGGTCTATTAGGCCTTGTTCTATTTTCATATTCCTTCACACAACGTACCACACAAAGTTTTTCCTTATCTTGAAAGTATGGATAGAAAACAGCATCAGAATTTGTTTTTGTTCTTTGTTTAATATAAAAACAAACACCCTCGGGAGTGAAGCACCTGCTTGTTATTTCTAAGGCCCGAACATCGGAAACTCTTCTAAAAGAAAGTAGGCATAACAACATCATAAGTTTAAATGATAAATCTTTTAGTTCCAATAGACTATTATCATCCCATGACTCGAATAAACGCAATACTATGGACACGTCCCAAAGAGAAGTATACTTCGGGCCAGGTGGTTTAGCTAGTCTGATACTTCTCAATAGTCTCTTCACCATTACGTCTTGCCCAACAGAAATTCCATTCAACAAAACATGCCCAGCAGAAATTGCAGACCTATACAAGTTCACTGACCTATAAGCCAAACCTCTTTTATACAAATCTGTCAGGAAATTCATAACAAGAACTATATCTGCTGATACGGGATTCAAATTCCTTTCCACACACCAACCATTCCACTTATTACATGCAGACTTGTATACCTTCCTTGTTTCATGTGCCCAAGATTCCTCAATGAGTTTCGATGCCTCTGATGAAAGCCCTGGCTTACTCCAGACTCTCCTGAAAGTCTCCATGCCAATAGCTGAAGTTGACTTGAATCCACCAAACTGTGAACCTCCCCCAGAGGGCCCCGCAAGACCCCCTGAAACATAGGAATTCGAATTGGAAAATCCACACTCATCTCCAATAACATAGGGTACCATGCTTGTGAGCTCCAAAACGGAGTGATCATCACCACTGTTTCTTTCCATTTCCGAATTTTCCCTGTCACTCTGCTTATCATTGAAAACGGGGGAAAAGCATATGGATGTAGACCCCTCCAATCCTGCAGAAAAACATCTATTCCCATAGACACTGGGTCCGGATGCCAACTGAAAAATTGCTCTATTGAGTGTTTATTCTGTTCGCAAAAAGGTCTGTTTGAAAAGGGCCCCAAAACTGGTTCCACTTCGAAAATACCATCCTGTCCAACATCCAGTCGCTGGAATCGTAAAAATTCCTCGAAAACCAATCTGCCACTGAATTTGAGTTCCCGGAAAATGTTCTGCTTGAACATAAATATTCCTCTCCAAACAATACTCCCAAAACATTCTCGCTAGGTCTGCGAGACCTTTCGATCTCGGTCCACCCATCCTGTTGACATATCGTACTGCAGAAATATTGTCCATCCTTAAAATGACAGAACACCTCGTAGTCTGTTCCCCAAAACATTTTATTACAAAAGATACTGCTAATAATTCTAAACAGTTTATATGTAGATTATTTTCCTGACTTGTCCATCTCCCTCCAGTACTTACTGATCCGCATCTTGCACCCCAGCCTTCCAAGCTTGCATCGGATTCCACAATCAGATCTGCATTCTCTCCAAAAATTACTCGCCCATTCCATGCTTCCATATTCCTCAGCCACCAAATCAACTCCTGTCTTGCCTCCTGCGATAGACATACACTCTCTGAATATTTCAAACCATTCCTTAAATGGAAACCCTTCAACCTCTGTAAAGCCCTGTAATGTAATGGACCTGGAAAGATAGCCTGAATTGTTGAAGACAGAAGTCCGACAATGCGAGCTAACATTCTTAGGGAAATGCTGTTCAATTTCAATACGTTTTCCAATTCTTTCCATATCCTTTTAAATTTTTCCCTCGGAAGTTTCAAAATTGCTTCCTCTGTATCTACTACAAACCCCAAAAACTGACTTTGTTGACTGAGAACACATTGAGATTTCATCCTGTTCACTACAAACCCCAGAGACTCTAATAGATCTATTGCCAAATTCGTATGAGAACGAAGTGCATTCCTGTGCTGATACATTATCAAAATGTCGTCTAAATAAATTATCATTCGAACACTCCTCTCCCTCAGAAAAACTGCCACCGGCCGTAATACCTTTGTGAAGCACCATGGAGCGGATGACAGGCCGAAAGGTAGACACACAAACTTCCACATCTGGTCTCTCCAAACAAATCTCAAATACCTCTGATGCTTTTTCCATATTGGAATTGTCAGATAAGCATCCTTCAATTCCAACCTTGTCATCCAATCTCTTTTCAATAACACATCTTTTAACAGATGTATCCCTTCCATTTTGAAATGGTGATATACTACCCAATCGTTCAATTGTCGTAAATTTATCACAGGGCGCATACCTCCTTTGTCTTTCTTTTCCACCAAAAAGATATTGCTTACGAACCCCTCCACATTCTCTGTCTCCTTTTCGATTGCTCCTTTCTTTAGCAATTCTTTTACCTCTAAGTCTATCAATTCCATTTGATCTTTTTTGAAGAGCATACGATTTGGAATTTTTTCCTGAACTGGTTCCGCTAAAAACTCTATCTTGTAACCTTGAACCGTATCCAACATCCATGGGTCCTTTGTTATTGACCACCAATTCTCTATAAATTGGGCAAGTCTGCCGCCCAATTTTAAGTGGGTAACAGAAGGGTCTCGACTTACCAATCGAACCTCTTCCCCCGTCTGTCTCCTCTATTAAATCTTCCTCTCGGTCGTAGTCTTTGTGGAAAAAATCCTCCACCGCAAAAAAATTGTTGACCGTGGTAGCCTCTGCTTCCAAAACCACGTGAGAAGGAGCCTCTAGTGATTCCATTTCCTCGGCCAGGGAACCGACTCCCGGCCGAACCAAAAACACGCTCACTAAACACCTTCTTTATCTCTCTTTGAGATTTTTGTAGGCTGCTGAATGCCCCTACATACCTTGATAAATCTTTTATAAATTAATCTCCAAACAGGAGACCCTTAGCCAAAGGCCCTTCCTCTTTTGTCGCAAGGTCTACCAACTTCGGGTCAATTTTAAGTAGTAAACTCTTCCTTCTCTCTATTGATAAAGCTGTATTTGCATTACCTAACAAACATATAACTCTTTGAACCCATTCTCGAAGTTCTTGTACGTCTATATTACTTTTACCAACATAGGCCTCGCCTCCTCTGCCATGTCAAATTTTTTTGAAACTGGTCCAATCACACACAGTAACCTATCTTGGCAAGATTTTAACCCTCTATCAATTCCTTTCCTAGGGTGACGAACCCCTTTTGCAATAAAATGCAATCATTTTTGGGTCAAGTTCTGGCGTCATTAACACCTTATTATCGACCAAAGGTCGTGGGCACTCGGATCTGAGTCTTACTCTCACTTCCTTTGGAATTTCTCTTCTCGTCCAGTATTCCAAATACTGCGCAACGTGTTCAGATGGTGACCATTCTGGGGAAAATGGATGTTTGATAAGTAATGGGTCAAACATATCATCACCCAATGCATCTTTAATATTTTTGCTCACTGTTCTTGAACTTTCATCCTTTTTTCCACTTTTAACTTGTATGTCTTCGTAACTGTCATCCTTTTTTCCACTTTTAACTTGTATGTCTTCGTCAGAATCAAAATCATCACTACAACTCCGTTCTATCTCTGCACTCTCAGAGGAATCTTCACACACCACAGATTTATGTCTGCGTACACCTCTTTTTGCTTCCTCACTTGGGCCTCTTACTTGCCCTTCATTTACTCCCGAGGCTTCCACTATTTGCCTGTCTGAACAGCGATCATATTCCATTTCACTGGCTTTTGATTTCTTACCATGATCTTCTTTTGAAGATAAATGTTTTCTTTTTCTTGACGCCTTCTTACTGCTACTTTGCGCAGTTTCGTTCTCAGGAGCTGGCCAAAATCTTTCTTCCTCCTGTCTATTTGATTTTGACTTTGCTAATAATTAATTTCTTTTCCATTCTTAATGAAACTTCTGTCATTATTCTTTCTATTGCCTGATTTAATCTCTCCTCCATTGTTCCTTCTCCTTGTTCCATTTTTTTAAATTTTTTTTTTTTTTTTTTAGCTTTCAACCTTTACACGAAGGTAATCTGTCAATTAATTTTTAATTATTTGGTAACCTCTTATTCATCTTTAATTTATTTGCCTCTCTCAATCAAATTTTATTTTAATATTTTCCCTAAAATAATTTTTATCCAACTGTAAAACTAAATAAACTTATTTTTACTCGTTTTAATAATCTCCCTGCTCTCCGTTCCAAAAGCTTTCCCTCGTGATGTTCCTGACTGAAAAAATCACCGAGTCTCATGCAAAAACATCGTTGCTAGGCAACCAACATCTGTATGAGAACTTTAGAGGGACATTACTCTTTGTTCCTCAAGCGCGTTTCCTGAACAAACAAACGCGCGAATCACAGCATTCTTCTCACGTCGCATCAGACTATGCTTTCACGTTACGGTGAGCGCGTGAGCTTCGCTCGTATTTTTTAATCTTTACACTCTTCGCTCGTTACTCTCACCAACCGGCATTTAAACTATTTCCCTTGATTATCCAAATTACTCTACTCAAACCTCATTTTCCTTCGATCGGGGATGTTTCTTTTCAATTTTCCTTTCCTTGTCTAACTAAATAATGTGCTTATTTCAAAATAATAAGAACGGGCTAAACTCTTCCTATATCACATAAACCCCCAAGCGACGGTCATTTTCATCAGAATACTCACCAGATATATTACAGGCTTTAATTTTTTAAATCATTTGTTAAATGTTTCATTTTAAATAATTAATCTATACACCTTCAGATTTAACCAAACCAATGTTATATCCCTGTATCTCTCTAAATATATACCAACATTCTCCAAGCCTTTAATTTAAAATTACCAACATTAATATTCAAAATAATTTATACTTATCTCTTTGAGCAGCAGCAATAAAGAAGGGAGAGGGCATGATGTAGAGGAGTTTTGTTAGTGATGGAATGTTCTTAGAGATTCTATATTCTTTATTCTAAGAACATTATGTTTGTTTACTTGCTGCTGGGTGGTAGCAATAAAGGATTTATTGCATAATGTTGGCCTCCGTGTCGTGCCATAAAATTATGCATTTTCATTTTAGAGTGACCCGTTAGATTTAGTGATTAAATATTATTAAGCTTACATACATGCAGCTAAACATGTTTTGAATATACTTTCTTAATATTGTACATAGCAGGTACAAAATTACATTTATAAGCCTCTGATAAAAGTCCTCGTGAATGTATCCAGACCTGACACCTATTCCATTCTCATCCAGCTAATTGCCCTTTATATTTCTGCAATTTCATTGAGCATATCAGTCATCCTTTTTTCACCCAATGGGAGTGTAGGCACTTGAGGAACTTCAACAAGAAACTGGCACTTTTACTTTAGAGGTTTTTTATAAAAATGTTAACAAAAAGATGTTTACCTTCAACTTGATGTCACACTGTTTTTGTTCATATTGTCTGCATTTATTTTCCAAAATCCTTGTCAGTTGCAAGCTGCTTGCTAGTATATTACTCACAATAATCCAAGACATATGTGATATTTATACAAAACTGCAGTTTCTAGCTGAGCATTTATTTAAAATAATTTATTTTATCTTGACAGATTTTTCATTTTCACCAGTACAAGTGCAGTTTAGTCTCTGTTGCCATCTCGTAGGACCACGATAATTCATGCACCAATCTGAACATCAGTGCAGTCAGAGGCCATTGCTCTAGTTTCACATTAAAAGACCCCCCCCCCCTCCCGCAACTGTCTTGGAAGAAGTCTGTGATGGAGTATTATGAACTGGAGGAAAAATGTCCAGTTCATAAAAAAAGCATTTCTCCCACATTTCAAGATTGAATGCTTTCATAAAGGTATATCTTTTTAATATTTTTATGTTATTGGTTTATATCAGAGCATCAGTCTGAATATGCTTATCGTGACTGTATGTCCATTTAAGTCTTGAGGCCTATTTTCGGATTTCAAAGAATTACGTTTGGATCATAGACCTTTCCTTATATGATTAGGTTATTATCAATAATCAAAAGAAGTATCTTCTTGTTCCTCTGAATTCTGTCTAGAAAAAACACAGTTTGCTATTGAATCTGATCTGTAGACCTTTTTGCAGCATGACATTTTTACCTTGTGTCATTTATCAGGCACATGTACTTCAGTAGTTGCACGTCATTGCAAGAAGCCAAGAAATATAAGCTCCAACTAAATACATTATCTTTGCACACCAAAAATGGGATTCCTCTCTTAAATGAGATTTCACTTATAGGCTGATACACCTAACTTACAAACTTTAACTCCCAGAATGACTTAAAGCAAAGGAAACACTCTGAAACTCTCATGCCGTCAACTGTCCTGTACTGACTTATTGTCATATAATAGCAGTGATGACTGGCAGCATTACATTCCCTTAAACCTTACTTCTGCTATTACTTGTGACATTAAAATGTAGTATATTTACCACCTAATATGGCCTTTATATATTTTGGAGAAGTACTGTTTTTCAAAGTATTATGCTTTACAGTTTTATGCAGCCTGATTCGTTATCCTGTGTACTGTTTAGGATTGATGCAACATGTTAGTTAAGTGTTTTATTTCATGGTAAGAGCTTATTTGAGCAGCAGATAGCAAAGTGTGGTGTGGCAAAATAAGGATTGGCATTCTGAGGGAGAGTTTCTCTTAGATATGGAAGTTACCAATGCAGTGTTGCCTGAGCAGTGATCTGATGTCGCTTCAGGAGTAGGAAACTAGACTGTACCTCTCTTGTTATGAGGAAGACCTGTATTGTCCCATGATTTGTTGAATCTTTCCTTTTATTTTTTTACTTTTATTGTGTAGGTATTGCAAACATTAGACCTCTTTAATTGCAATCTTTCCTTCTGCACACCATAAGCATAATTATCAGAGAAATGAAAGATCAAATGCTTTACGCCTTGTGTCAACCCTTACCATTGCAACGGTTTTGTACTGATTAAAGACAGCTAAATAAATGGTTTATTTTAAGTTGGTTTAGGGAAAGGAGTTAATACACTAGATACAATAGTCAGTTATTTTTGACCTGGATTATACAAAAACATTGTTTAAACTGTAACAGCGTGAAGCTTATCCAGGAAACATCAGTATTTATATCTCGTTATAATTAGGTTTTTGTCTGTCTTTTCAGGAAGAGAAGAAATTCTTGGACTTTGTGATTTCAATGCAGTGTTCTCTAGTTGTGATTCCCAACGGTAAGCATGATTGTGTTTTCAAGTGGAAAAAAGTGAAACCGAAATCTATGTATATAATCTCTTGTATTTGACCACTTATACCTATACTCTCCGACGTGAGTCGACTGTACCTCATTGTGTCAGGGAACTAAAAAATGTAAATTTGTTTTTTAAAATGGAGAATACACCAAGAGATACAAGGATTACCTCATGTCATTCACACCCTAGCATTTCTTTGTGGTCATATTTTAAGATTCAAAGCACCAGCATCTTATTACTTCCCCAATTGTTTCAAAGTGCCATATTCCTCTGTAAACAAAAGATCTTTAATGTGGCACGTTTTGAAATTTTTGTGTTTCAGCACTGTGGATCACCTGTCTAAAATCAACATGTTGCGGCTGTAAATACAGGTTGTGACCTAGAGTTTGTCCCATTCTATTTTCCAAGCATAGTATGCTGAAACAGAAACACTGCAAACTGCTGTTGCCTCATCCAGCCTACCTTTTTCCCTCCTCCGCATCATGCTGCATTGCGATCACCTCCTTCAGCTTGTCTGGCTCAGCCCATCACAGAGGAGGTTACTCACATTGACTGATGCCTTGGGACAAACCCCAAGCCTGGCAACCAAAGCAAAATGTTTTAGAATCATCTTTAACACTTGAGTGCTCTTTGTTCCCAGATAACATGTGGATGAAAATACAGAAAGCCAAGTATCATTGTTGAGAAAAGTCTGCCTTTTTCTACAATCTTTCTCTTATAGAATAGGTAGAACCTCAGGGTCAGATGTATGAAGATTTATTGATGTTGCAAAAGCCCGATTTGTAGAATCAGGCCGTTAGCGACAGATAAAATGCCTTATTACATGTACCAGACCAATTTTGTGATCGCAAAATGGGTTAGAGATTCAGTATTAGGAAAGGGCCTGTTTCATTTAAGGAAAACGGTCTGCATTAAAATAAAACTAAAAACTATACTTTAGTTAAAAGCAAATGCAAGCATGGTGGTCTGCTGTCCCCCAGCAGGCCACCACCCCTGTGTTTTTAGCGATTCCCTAAGGGTCGCAAATTGCGACCTACCTCATGAATAATAATGTGGTAGGCCAATTGTGACCCACTGGGAATCGCAAACAGTGTAAAGCACACTGTTGTACATAGCTGTTTACGATTTCCTCTTAGCGCATCGTAAAAATTTGATATTGGGGAATTGCAAACTGAAGTCTATGTACACCTGGCCCATAGTCCTTTCAAGGTTGGATTACTGCAGTATCATCCGCGCTGGGCTGCACAAATTACACAACCAGGAATTGCAGAGAATTCAAAATCAGGCTGCCAGAATGTGCTGAACCTCGAAGAGTGCAATCCCATCTCTCCTACCCAGAGTGCTTTTATTGATATACACTACAGCAAAAGATCAAGTTTTAGGTGTTACTTGTCATGAACAAGTCACTACATAAAACAGACCCACTTTGTGGAATCTCGTCACATATTATTGCCGCAGGAGGAACTAGAGGTCTTTAAATGCTTCACACCTATACCTAGTAAAGATCAGAACATGGAACAAGATCAATGAAAGGCAGGAATGATTCTTTTTTTGCAAACTATCCCTGAGCAGAGTATCCTGGCTCTACACAGGGTTGCCATTAGTCCAAAGAAGAGCAAAACATTAAGCTGAATACACCAAATATTTGCAGAGGATAAAAGCTCTCAAAAGATTGTGACAATGGAAATGTTGTAAGGTTCTTTTCAACAGAAAGATAGTCATCATTCCTGCGGAGTGGTAAAGGAAGAGAAATCCACATTTTTGCCTCTAAAAATGAGAATAATCTATAGAGCTAAGTCTAGTTCTCCCAAAAGGTGCAATTTTAAGAAGATTATTTTCTGTGTAACGAAGTTGTCATGGGCGGTTGTACTGTTTAAATTTCTATTGCAAGAACAGAAGACCCCAGTTGGGAAAGGAACGGTTGACTATGCATGTAGCATTAAATGTGATATTAAAAGGAGAGGGTAGCCAATGTAGTATGCTCATGTGTAAATAGATGTGGGCGTATTTAGGAAGATGAAAGTGTAGACTTACAGAAGAATGTTGGATATGGACCAAAATATTCATGAGGCTTTTAGGAGACCTAAATAAAGTGGGTTATAGTAATCTAGTCACGGTAAGAATACTGCTTAAACTGTAATTTGAGCGGATCGGTCTAAGAAAGGGATGATTTAAAAAAAATAATAATAATAATTAGTTTAAAGAAGCCAGATCAGGAGTTTTTGTTTGTTTGTGGTACCAATGACAGTGAGTTGTCAAATAGAAAGCCAAGATTGTGTACATTTTCAACTGGTACCAGGAGAGGGAAGTCAGGTATAATGGCTACTAACACAGCAGTTCAGAAGTGTTTGGTTTACCTATACATACAATTTCAGTTTTGTCAATATTAACTTTTAAGGAATTCTCTGTCCTCCGAATGAGAACTCCAGTAAGACAATTGCAGAAGCCTCGAATGCAGATGGATTATTCTCGTCCAATCTCACCAGGTCTGGTTGTAATCTGCAAACAATTTAAAGTTAAATCGAAATGAACAGATTAGATTTGCGAGGTAGTCCACATTTAGGTTAAATTATGAGCTGACCGATGAGCTTTGTGGTACACCTGAGGTGGGTTCCTGGAAAGATGATGTAAAGGGTGCAAGAGACTGCTTGTGATTGGTCATTTGATTAGTCTTTAATCCAGTCAAGGGTTATGCCATTGATTTCTGCTTCGTATAGACTGTTGATCAACACCTGATCAGATATGATGTCAAATGCTGCTGACACATCAAGTAAAATGAGAGCTGCTGAGCCTCCTTGAACTGTTGGCATACACAGGTCATCAAGAATGGCGGAAAGGTATGATTTTATGCTTTGCAATGCTCTAAAACCTGTTTGACAATTTTCTAAGAGTTTGCCCTTCTGTAAGTATTGAGTAAGTACATTTTTTACTACTTTCGCAAGTATTTTTTATTATTATTGCAGTTCGGAAATGGGTCCGTAGTTACTGGGAGAGGAGGCATCTGTGGTGCATTTTTTAGTAAAAGCTTCACAATTGGCTATTTTTCCCACATTCTGGAAGAAAACAACAACAGTGAAGTTACAGATCGGAGTTAAGGTGGGACAGATTCTTTGTGAACTTTTATGCATGATACGGGCCTAGCATGGATCGAACAGTGAGCCGAATTTGATTGATTACATCACTAAGCATGTTCTCTCCGCCATGAGCTGACTAAAGTCTGTTCAAGATGGGAGTGGACAGTTTATAATTTGAAGAGGTAAAAGGACCCAAGGGCTGATTAAAGCAATTAGAGAATTGTGAAGTTTGTCACTGAGTTGTTTTAAGGGAGAGATGTTCACATGACAGTAATTCAAACTGTACAGTGAATTAGCAATTTTAAAGATTTTTTTTTTGTTGAGTTGAGACCATCGTGATTTTTTTCAGTGTAATAGGCTTCCTGTATGGTACATATTAATGATTTATATGCCTGTGATACAAATTGGTTTTTAGTACAAGCTACAAGCAGATTGGGAGTATGAGGACCTCGATGCATTTGCCGCCTTTTTTACTGCTCCGTTTAAAGTCCTTCAGCTCTTGGGTGTGCCAAGGGGACGATGGGTGACAACATACATTTCGTGTCTTTGTATGGAAGGCACTGCTTTGCCTAATGTGGATGAAATCCCAAAATAAGAGGTCAGTTAAACTATACTCAATTTAGGAAACACTTAAAGCCAACCTTTTCAGAGGCACATTCAGCACACTGCTGTCTTCATGGGTTCACTGGGCCTGGGACTTAATGGCTTTTTTGATATTTTCCAAGTAGACTCAGATCTCTCACTTTGATATTTGCCCAGACTTCACGGTGACTGAGTCATTCTGATTCATTATTCTGTCTGCAGTCTAGCACTGTTCCGAACTACACTGTTTCAGTCACCACCTCGTGGGGAGATATTGGTCACAAGGTGACCTGTCAGTGCTATATAAAAATCATTAAATAGATGAATAATTAAGAGGAAACATAAAGGAGAGGGACTAAGGCTGTTTTACTTGTGTGGGTGTAAACCAGTAATATGGGACTTTGTTTTACGTATGGGAAGTGGCAGGCCTGGGGGGAGAACCTCTTTTGAGAGATCTAGGTCGTAGAATACAACTTATGAGTCTGCTTTTGATGACACGAATTGGGCCTGTTTTGTACATATCAGGGAATGCAAGTATGCCTGGTTTGGCTCCTTTTTATGAGTTGGAGGACTTAGCAGGACAATTGGTAAGCGGTCTGATTTGGTGAGTGCGGGGATACCAGGAACAAGGTCGTTTTTGGGTGTGGCAAGAAGCAAGATATCAGATCTTTATTATGGAAGTCTGGATGACAGTCTTTTAGGGAGAGTTGGCAGCGTTTCTGGTGTGGATGGGTCCATATTTAAAGATGGGTGCAATATGTGAATAACTGATAGGGTCTATTTTCTGAGGATTGCTTGGGATGCCATGCATGGTGGTTTTGCGTGGTTGGGGACCAGATTTGAAGATAATGTGCTGAGTTGGTGTAAAGAATGCAAGTTATTGGTTTTATATTTTCTCAGTCAAGCATACCTCCTAAACCCATTTCCATTTTGTTACATGAGTCTTCTGCACCCTGCATCTTAGACTGGATTCCTCCAACTCTGCACTGTGTAGTATTTGTGCACTGTTTTGCCCCCTTTCTACAACACTGTCTGCCAGCATAAAAATCCACGTTTATTATTTATACTGTTAAATGCGACATACAAAATAATAATAAAACCTGTTTCCAGTTTAGTATGCACCCTACTTACCATAGTAGGTGATATTTTGGTTACGTACATTGTCGTAAAGAAACGTCATCATTCTGAGGAATAATGTCTAACATTTATTGAGGTTAACAGAATTGGACTGTACGAACACACTCTTGATGTCTCACTGTCTCAGCAAAATTGGAAAAGCATGATTTCCAAAAATGTGTTTGTGTGCAAGAAATAAAACCGGACTGCTTTTATTCTCCATAGTTAGAATAAATACTGTGTTGATTTTCAAATTTACCATTTCGGTTTTCTAGCTTCTCCCGTGTTCCCTTTCTTCCCTGTATACAAGCAGCTTAAGTATCAGAGTAAAGATCTTTAATTCACCCGTACCATATCGTAGATGTGTATATTATGCCAGTTAAAAGCACAGGAGACTATGTAGCCGATACCATATACTGAGGTAAATATCAAGCTTGTGGTGTTTTAAGAAAATATTTTGATTAAACTGACCTTTATAAAGTTCTGGATGCTTGATGACTCGGGACCCTTGACCTTTCTTACTAATAATAATCATATTTGGTTTGTTCTTTTCAGACAAGGAAGACACTTCAATGTAGCTTTCTCATTCTTTGATTGCTGACGGTAAGCATGGTTGTGCTGTGAAGAGAAAAAAGAAGAGTCCCAACTCTTCTCAGTTGTTTCCATCGAGTGACCTGAAACACACTGTCTGTATGCCCTGTAAGTAAATAGAGAGGTGAACCTCCATGTGTCTCACCACATCGCCTACTGTGCACTTAGAATTTAATTTACTATACATTTGTGATAGAGGTGCCTTGTATTTCACAGTAGAGAAAGAGAATATGGGCTCTGGCAGCACAAAGGTTTGCTGTTTGTACTAAATGTCTTTTTCTACAACTATTGCATCTTTGCCTACTACTCTAAACTTTGTGAACGCAGTCCATTGCAACAAACCTGAAACCCCAGCAGTCACAAAAATAGTGAAAGCTGATCATTTTAATAAAGGATAACCACTATGCAGAAACGTTATCAAATTCCGATACTGATATATTCATTTCTAATATGAGTACTCTCGGTCTTGCTGAGATGGTGGTTGGCTCCATCCTTTGCGCAGGCCACACACTGGATCTTCTTTTTACGAATGTATCAGAAATGATTGTGGAATCCCCTGAACCGTTATTATGGACCGATCATTACGTACTGAAATTCACTATTCCTACTATTCCTAAAGAAAAAATTAATTTAGATAGCGAATTCGTATTGCTTGGCGCAAAGTAACTCCGTCTCTTTTTCAAAATAATTTCTGTCCTGACCCGATAGACCCAGAAGCAAGTGTTAATCATGTGGCACTACAATTTAATAAAGCTATTCTGACTACATTAGACTTAATTGCCCCTGTACGGAACATTAAGTTTAAGACTAGAACTGCCCCCTGGTTCACTGATCAATTAAAAACCATTAAAAGTCTGTGTAGAACTGCCGAAAGACTATGGCGAAAAAGTAAAAACCCTGTAGATCGTGAAAGCTATAAGAAACGGGATCACGGCTACATGAACGAAATAAAATTGGCAAATAAAATCCTTTTGATCAACCGGATAAAAATGGCAGAAAATTCCTCCAGGGAACTCTATCACATTCTCAAAGAATTTACTGTTCCTATAAATCATCCCACAGTGTCTGTTTCCCAAAATTGGACTGATTCTCTATCTGAATTCTTTGAGGAAAAAATTATGAATATTCACCGGACTTTTCCACCCTTACACAATTGCACCCATTCTGAAGAACCACCCCGTCTCTTACCTGATCCTCCCTGTATTCTAAATGAGTTTATATAATGTGACCGCAAGTCTGTTACCTCGGTCATGCTAAAGATAAAATCAGGCTCCCCCGCTGACCCTTTTCCTTCAAATTTTTTTTTCTATCATGGCACCTAAAGTTTTAGATGGATTGATCAATCTATTCAATAAGTCCTTTGCAGAAGCTGACTTTCCCTCAATCTGGAAGGCAGCCAGAATCAGGCCAATTCTAAAGAAGCCGACGGCCGACCCAAAGTACTCTTAAACTATCGACCCATTTCTTTACTTCCCTATTTTGGGAAAATGCTGGAGTCTCTTATGAATCAACAGCTGGTAAACCATCTTGAAAGCCACGGGACTTTTAGATTCTTCTCAGTCCGGCTTTAGAACAGCGCACAGTACGGAGACAGCGCTGATCGAGGTTACTGACAAGATAAGACTAGCTCTGGATAAACATCAATCAGTTTTCCTCATCTTGCTTGATCTGTCTGCCGCCGTTGACACCATCTCCCACAAGATTCTTGAACAACGGCTTTGGGAGGTTGGTGTCAGAGGGAATGCTTTAAAGGCTACCTATCAGAACGTATAACTACTGTTCAGATGGGAAACATCACCTCTTGTGAGAGACCAGTAAAGATGGGTGTCCCACAGGGCTCTATTTTGAGCCCCACCCTTTTTAATCTTTACATGACCCCTTTAGCTGAGGTGATCAGATTATATGGTTTTGATGTCATATCCTACGCAGATGACACGCAGATTCTGGTCACCTTAGGCTCAGACCCCAATGATACTAAGCAACGTTTTAAAAACTGTTTGATCCATGTTGATAAATGATGAGATCTAACCATCTCCAGCTTAATGGGGGCAAGTCCGAGATCATGCTCTTTGGTAAAGCTACTGACCATTGGACGCACGACTGGTGGCTACCTAGACTGGGCTCGTATCCTGCTCCAAAGAACGTAGTCCGTAATCTAGGATTCTATATGGACGACTGTCTATCCATGGGGGGTCATGTTAATCATGTCGTAGGCACCTGTTTCGGTGTTATGCGTAGCCTACGAAAGGTTTTTAAATGGCTTCCCTTAGAGGCACGAAGACCCTTAATACATGGACTGATAATTAATGGAATGGACTATGGCAACGGTTTATTGCTGTCAATAAATGAAGATCTTACAAATAGACTTCAGTTTCTACAGAACACGGCTGCTGGATTAGTCCTCGACCGCCCATATAGATCTCCTTCTGCAGCATGTTTAAACACTCTTCACTGGCTCCCAGTGAAAAAACGAACCCTTTTTAAAATGCTATGCCCAACTCATAAGCATATGTATGGAACCTGTCCAAAATACTGGCTGCCAAAGTTACGCTGGTATCAACTGTCCAGAATGCTGCGCTCTAGTGATATGGCACTGCTGACCCCCCTTAGAATTCACACTGTTAGGCAAGGGGGTCGAGCGTTTTCTTCTTTGGCACCAGCATCCTGGAATAAAATGCCTTTCTATCTTCGCAGTACTCCAGACCACAGCAGTTTGCGCTAAAAGTTGAAGACCTGGCTTTTTGGAAATCAGATCTAGTCCGTCTATCAGAGCTGTCTGCAAGCGCCATGAGACTCGTGTGAGTGATATGCGCGCGATACAAATGTTCTTGACTTGACTTGACAGTCTAGTACCTTAGTGCATTAGCACTTCAATTGTACTTGGGCTCTGTGTCTCTGCCACAATGTGCTAGTATGTTCCTTATTTCTATGTGCTGGGCTGGACTACTTCGGTATCGGTTAAAAGAAATAGGCCTATTCTTCTACAGAGATACTGCTTTAACTGAATATTGAATTCCAGTGTGCTCAATTGTTATCCTACGTCTTCGTTCTAAATTGTTTCACGGCTCCTTGAATAAAGCTTGAGCGCACTCCACCCTCCTTACAAATGGGAGAGTTAGTTGTACAAATAACATTAACTGGGTGTTACCCATTTGAAGAGCAATAGTAACGGAGACCAAGGAACACCAGATATATATTGGAGTACTCACCATTTACAGTGCTCAGTATCCAGTAATAGCCCATGGGCCCAGATAAGAGGCCTCATACCCCTCCCATTCTCTCATGTTTGATAATTTCATTGGATTTCCATTTTACAGTATTTTCTTCTTTAAAGTTTCTTGCTTTTGATCCAAATGTATTCAGGGACTCACTGTATGTTTTTTCTTTTTTCTTAAATTTCTTATCAAAACTCCTCCCAGAATATGTTGTTCCTGTTTTTAACCCTTTCCTTTGACACCACATAATTCTTGTGCTGCACCCTGCTTCCTGTGGTCCTGCCCCATTCCCCTTTCCACTACAAACTTCTGACCATTCGTACGCACATCTCTTCATGTGTACCTTTTGACGAAATCTAAAAACCTTCTTGCATATGCTTGCCTCATTTAAAACTAATTAGTGTAATTTGTGTCACTGATCAATCAATACGTATTATCTCAACTATATCTTACACCTTACCCACTTATGTTTGTTATAGTTACACTTGGAGTCTTGATCTGTATAGATCTAGTTTATTGAATATGTCTTAGGTTTGTGCTGAATGATTCTAAGCAAGGTCACTATGAGGATACTGACATCTGATTCACTATCTGATGTAGATTATGCTACTCTTATTGCATTCTACCCTGTAATCCGATTTATAACCTACTGAAGCTTATTTGCTTCATCTGCTCCAAGATAATGATTCTCTAATCCAGGGTAATTGAGTTGGTTTAAATGTGATGCATTAACATAGTTTAAGGGAAGCTCAGACAACTATAGAAAGAGACTGGGAGAGACAGAATGTTGGTTTCCTTTCCGATTAAGGCAGTCAATTGAAGGAGTGGAGGCAGAGATAGTGCTCATTACTTGTAGCCCAGTTTCCCCTTGTATGGATACATATCCCCACAAATGATATCTACCCTCTGATTCCGCTGGTGGTCTAATCTATTGCAGAAGCACAGTGAAAGCTGTGCAGAAGCTTTGCATCATAGGAGTAGCCTTTTGACAATCGTATCTAGTGTCCTGTCTGTTTGAGGCAGGGAAAGATGGGTGAAGGGCTTATTTCATTGCAGGAAACGCTGTCTCACGATCCCACGTTACTGCTTGTCCAGACTGAGACAGATTTAATGTTTGAATCCTCTCTGCCAGGGAAAAATATTGCAAGCCTGATTAATGTGTTTTTTTGTTGTATGATTGGCTCTTGTAAATCTTCTCTGTAGGGTTTTGGCCTTCTATTTTGAATAAATACTCTTGATCTTTTGGTGGTATGTCATTAGAACCCATGATGCTATATTAGTGTTGCCCTACAGGGTATGAACTATTGCATGATCAGCACTCTAAAGATCTAAACTCTTTAAAATGTTTAGAGAGGTTATTTTCAGAATACTATTTGATGATCTTTGTTTTCTAAGTTCATCACTTACCAGGTGTTTCAACATAAGAACCAAGCCCATACAACTGCTTAGCAACATTTTCATCAAACCCATTCTTTACCTCAGCTAACTTACATGCTGATGACAAAGATATACTTGCATCTCTTTTGCTGTAAAGGTGCATTCTCATTCTGGTCCATCGGTCGAACAGCTATTCAGACATGGATTGGACACAACCGCAGAAAGCTAAATTTGGCGACAATAAAATTTCTTATGCTGTATCCAACACTGCTCCACAATTGCTTCTCTATACCCCTACTCGCTTTCTTCAAAGAAGCCGCACCCTTACAACTTCACTCTTCTGATATTGCAAATCACAAATGTGTTCTATGGCTATATTTTTTATTATTTATTCAATCACTTTTCTAGAGTACATATGTTGTTTTACGCTCATTTTAGAACGTTGATGCAGAGTATCATAATAGGTTCTTGAAACTCAGATGGCTTTCCTAATAATTACTATATGCCCAATTAAGACTACATTACACAGTAAAAAGTACACTTTCACATATTTGTTGGGCAGCGCTATGGGAAACTGGTGCTGTGCGCTTGATTGCTAAATAAATAAGACTATTGCCTACAATTGTGCATGCTACTCATGTGCACGGAAGATAACCGTGTACATGTATGGGTTCACCTGGTGCTCTGTGAATTCTCAGACTACATGCACCCTTTGAGATCAGGCCTCGATTGGGTGAATTACCCAGATCTTGAATTCAGCTTTAATACATTTGGGCGGATCACCCACACTGCTCAATTACCCCAAAAACTAATTGGGGCTATGGAGACCATAAATTAACTTTAATTGGCGGTTGGCACTGCTCACAGTAAGGAATAACGCAATATTTGGAGAAGTCAACTACATTAAATTTAAAGTCTGCATCCACTCGTTGTGCAATTTTTCATTTCACTTCTAAATAAGAAGCTCTATTCTGGGAGGAATATGAAGAATAGAAGGCTAACGTGGAATAAATTTAAAGGCATCATTAGAAAAGCTTGGGTCCAGTTCATGAAAAAAATAGTAAATCTGTAGCTGCAGGTTTCGTTTGTGTGTGTGCAGAAAACCTATCTTGTAATTCACAAATATTCCCAATAGTATAACTGGAAAGTTGCACTGGGTGCAGACTTCGAGATTACTACTGGGAATGTCTAGTCACTATTCCTGTGGGGTCTTGTGCCCCTCTGTGGAGTTCACCATAGTGGAGAGGTCTGTAAAATGGGACGAAGCCCTCTTGCTTATGCACAATTTACGTTTTTCTTTTCTCTTTGTGGAAACATTTTTCCCCCTGCCAAAAGCCCTTCTTCCTACTTCCCCATCAAATGTACCGGTAGTCTTTTTCTTCTAATCCTGGAAGGGGAGTTACTGAGTAAACCTCTGACCTTTTCTAGAGTAGGTAATGGTTGGGTCAGAGTTTGGGAATACCCACAAGTGTAGGTATTTGTGGATGATCTCAAACTTCCAAGGCACACCTTGACCCGGAATGCCCATTCCCACCCCTTGAGTGTAATTTATGAGTTTTAGGTTTATTGGCATTTGTGGCAGAGACGTCCGTGTTTGTTAAACCATTTACACTTGACAGGAATCACTTTGTGGATTTTTTGGAGGGGTAAAAAAGGTACATTTGGTTGTAATCCTACATTGTACGATGAAATTTAACTTTGTGAATTTGGCCCAAGTATTTTTGCTATCTCTCACAAGGACAATACACACTTCATACAAGGACGCTTTAAATAATTTGGATGTTAAATTAAAAAAAGCTGTTGAGGGCAGAGTCTTGAAAAATAACACTAATTCCTCATTTTTAGTGGCTATAGTGAACGCTGAATAGGTGAAAGGAAAATGGAGTATAGATTAATATGGCAGATCGGACAGACTACCAAATTCTGATTGTGTTTTAAAAATGGATTCACCTAACTAAAAATAATTATTGCTTCATTTGAATTAATGAAGCAACAAACTTGAAAAAAGCTGTTTATTGTCAATGTTGTGCTAAAGAATTTAGTAGACTCAAAACAGATCAGCCCCTTCACAGTCTCTGTGATAAACCAGTTTTATTTGTTTTTTTCTAGAACTAAAAATATAAAGAAGTAAATAAACAAAATTTTTTGGGTAAAATACTTATTAAATATTGTACCTTTCCCTTTCATCGCCTAAAAAAAAATCTCCTCAGATAGGAAGACTGCAGAACAAAATCAAATGTTCCAAGCGCTTGATACATTCACGCTATTAGTTAGGGAACAAATATTAAAGTTACTAAATCATGCCAAACAACCTGCTCACCAAAAGACTCACTTCCATGTAATGTCAATAAATCGTTGCTCAAAATGTTCAGTGGTTGCCGAGAGTATGCTTCATTATATTATATTACACTAGCACAAGGCATGATCCTTAATGTGCTTAACCCCTTGTGTGCCCATGACGAGCTGGACTCGTCATGGGCCGCGGTTGCGCTGTGCCCATGACGAGTTCAGCTCGTCATAAACCCCGCCCGCTAATGTAACGGCCGGCACAGGGCGGGGAAAGGGCGTGGCACACAAGGGGTTAAAGTAATATTGATCATGCCACTCATGAAAAGCCCTTCTCTTCTGATACCCCGTTTGCAGCCAAACATTACATTGTTTTCCATTCAGCATTGATTAAGAGACAACCATGAAAGTTAGGACATTGGTTTGGATATATTTACCTGTAAAATTACTATTTATATTGGGTTATGTTTGCAAACATTGAAGTTAGAAGTTCGGAGTTTTGGTTAGAGGATGTGTAGGTCTCTTCATCTGTTAAAATTTGTCAGTCTTTCCCTTAGAGAGAGGATTACCATCCTTAAATTATTTTGTGATGGTGTACTGCTAAAACTTTATTTACCTTGAAATATCAAAAGACAAGAGGCGTTTGGCAAAATAGGAACAGTTGGTTTAATTAAACACTGCAGCTGGGAGTACAGCTTACAGAAATGGGTCTGAGGACTGTCTCAAAGTACAGTCAGAGTGATTTTTATACAATTTTGGGAGCAATTAAAGTACATCTGGCATTCCTTGTTTGGAGAAATAATGTGGGCCCTGTCATAAATAAAAGGAGGTGGGCCTCAACTTTGCGGGGACACAATGGGGCGAGCGGGTAGTGGGTCCAGATGTCTGGCATAAGGGGCACGTGTTCACTCCTGTGTGTGTGAGTTGTGTCCTGATTGGCTGCGTGTCCCTTACTTTGTGGCATATGACATTATAGTGTTTTGGGACTGAGTGCACCCCTCTGGCCATGTGTGCTTTATTTGGGCCAATTTCCCTGGACCATTGAGTTGTTGCTACGCTTATCTGGGGAATGGACCTCAATTTCCTGTTCACACGTTTGTCTGCCATCTACATTCCACCCCACCTATGACTTGTCAATCAGTTGCCGCAGGCCTGGGTACAAAGCCTGTCTGATCACGTATTTTCGAATCCGGTTGATGGAGAGTTCGTGATGGGCAAATTTGACAATAGCGATGCAATTTTGTTTGTGTAAGCGTGTTGTACCATCATAAGCATTAGCATTGTTTTTATCAATATCACCAGGTTTACACGTTGCAAAGAGCATGGTGATCGTAAACCATAGATTTTTGGTGCATCTTACTACTTGTGTGTGTTATGTTGTGATTTATTGCTAGTTGTTATAATGTTTGTCTTTATTGTGATGACTATCTTATACTGTGCCTATTCTCGGTCTTCACACCATTTCTCATGGTTCAAACTTTCACTGGTCAACCAAATTACCCTGGAGAGGCAAGACTGGTTTGGAAGCCCTGCTTTCCTTCGCAGATCATGTGTCCAGTATCCTGGTAAATAGGGAAGCATGCAGTTTCCCCCTTAATACTGCTAGGTGCCACTTACAACTCCTAGTATCACAGCAAAAGGCCTGAAGCTAACAAAGCTCTCAAAAACGTTTCTCAGCGCTTTCTCTGTTTGCCTGTCCTGTCTCTGTTTGCTCAGCCTCTGTTCTCTCACCAGCCCTCTTATTTTTTAAATCACGGGAACAACAATTACAACTGTGCTTTTGCACTTGTTAAAGCTAGGCTGCGTCTTCTATACAAAAAACTGTCCGTTGTTCTTGTTTGTCCCCTGCTTAGGACACAATACTCAATACATAGTTATAACTTTAATTAGTTTAGTTATCGTCTGATGCTTGTCAATTGCCAGTTTATAGCTTCGGAACTGTAGAAGACTGGGTATTAGACATTCTTAAAATATTAAGGACTCTAAATACAATGTTTTAAAAGCGTGATAGCATGTAGGGAAATATGGTCATTTTGCAGCAAGCTGATTGAGGCCTATGAAAGAGCGGTGGATCTTGGCAGAGTAAGCACTTCCTAACAAACAAATCACTTGGACCATTCTGCCAAAGCTACTCACCCTTTACTCCGCTTCAGCAAGATTACTTTTCATAGTATTACACTGTTTCTTTAGGTATGAACCAGTTTTTCTTTTTTCCCCCAAGGCTGAATAGTTTTCCACTGTCGAGCAAGTTGAGTTATTAGGTGGCTTACAATACAACTCTGGTGCATTCATGTGTAGGTGTGGACATGGGTGGGCTGTCAGTGCTGTGTTATTATGAGTGCTGAATTATGGATTGTTTGTTGTGTTGTTGGGAAACATGCAGAGCCTGATAACTGGTTGTCTTGCTGTATTCTGTGCAGTGTACTTGATAAAGATTTCATTCAATCTTGAGAGCATTCGTTTTTGTGCAGATTCTATTTTTCTTTTAAGGAGCATCATTGTGCCAAATATTTGGCTTTGGGTTTGTATTGTGCATATAAGTTTACAGGAAGTATTTCTTTCATGTTCTGTTTCTGAAAATGATGGTGTTAAGAATAGGTTATACTGTTACGGAGCATAGTTTTGGCTTTGTGCGACTTTAAAGCTGGTTGTGTTTGTTAGAATGTGGAATGTCTGTTTACATGTTCCCTTGTGGCTGTCATTCTTTTGTAGCTTTCAGAATACTTAAGAGGATGCCTACCGTACAGATATGTACAATGCGATGAAACAACTTACAATAGAGCAAAGAATCTTGAAAATCTGATCTAAAAGTGGTTAGAGACATTCGCTTAAACCTGTACTAGCATTCTCCAATACAGTAGGTTCCGTAACGTTCTCTGGATCCTGCAAGGTTTGGGAGGGTGGGGTGGGGGAGGTGGGGGCTGACATATCTCAGTCAATAGGAAGTTTCAGTTTCACACAGTTCATATGTACACAGCTCTTAGATCTCCAACCATCATTATACCATAGAAGCTGTTTCATCACTAAGAAAATCATGCACCAGAAATCTAAATCTGGTATTTGTAAAGCGCGGACTACTCACCCCTGAGGGTCTCAAGGCGATGGGGGCCATAGGGGGCCCTAAGTGAGCTATTGTCCAGAGTCACATGGTGCTGAGGTGAGCTGCTGCCAGCGCCGGGGATTGAACCGAGAGCCCTGTGCTCCGGAGTCCGCACCCTGGCAGCTGCGCCACACCTCTCCCTTGAGGAAAGACACAAGACAGAGGAAACCCTAAGTTCCACTCAAACTAACTGCCTCAGCTAACACTCCACATAAGTTGAAGAAAATAGCAACACTTAAAATAAGATGTTCCAATGATTTCCCATAATGTAGGACCTACGTTGTTTTTTTTGCTCCAGATCCTAGTACTTCTGTGCATAGTTATTTTATTCATATCTTTTTATTGGGATCAAGAACACCTGGGGTAGTTGTCTGTGGCGCGATGATGTTCTAAGGTTTCAGTACAGTTTGGGGAGCCTGACATCCCAAATATAGTAAGGGAAGAAGAAAGCAGGGAGGTAGAGCCTTCCTTCCCGAATACTCCCTCATCTTTTTCGTACACTCTGCCCTCCCCGTCTGCTATAACTGGCTACACAAGGGGATGCATTGCCTTGATTAGTATGGGTTGGAGGCAAGGGGTTGTCACAGCTAACAGAAGCCATGATTTATATGAATAAATTATGTCTACGAATTATATGTGGCAATTTGCTGCCCACCACATAGCAAGTGAGAGAATATTTTCCAATTCATTATTTGCAGAATCTTCATGAATACTGCCAACTCTCCATCTCTTTTAACTTCTTGAAACTGTTGGCGTTTTGTATTCATAAATTATTAAAGGGCTGATTGGAAGGATCGGTATCATGTGTGTCTCAAAAGACAGGGTCCCAAGGCAAATAGAGGAAACATACACAAGAAAACATTCGAAGTACAAACCTTGAAGGTTTAATTGAAATTAAGAATAATTATAGAAAGCAAAAGGTAAAATGGTTAATAAATTCAAATCTGCATCTATATATATATATATATATCAAGAGACAAGTCTTAAGTAGAGGATCAGCAAGGGGACCAACAGGAAGTCTGCTTCTGGGGAAAGCAAGGAAAAGACTAGCACACATCCCAGAAAGCTCACTTTTTATAGGCTTTCAAACAGTGAAAGTCATGCTCATCATATGATGTGAAATGAAGTAATAATGTGAACACCCCAAATAGTTTCATAAGCGCATGATATGTTCAGTGAAACATTGCGACAGACGCCTTCAGAATGTATAATTAATGCTAATCCTTAGCCTAAGCACAGGAGAACAGCGTTACATCTTTGCATGTATTAAGTACACTGGATCTTTTCAGGAACAGGAAAAGTCATGGCTTGTTTCAAGTGTGATTAGAACATTGGAATGTTGGTAGCTCCATTGAAAACAATGGAGTGCTCCGGGTTTATAATTGCTGGTATAAGGCCGGAGCGCCAACATTCCAATGTGTCTTTGTGTTAACAAAGACTTCAGGGAGCCTGAGGGGATTTCAATCCCCTCGCGCTACCTGAAGGCTTTGTTTTGTTAGAACATTCTGCCCTCTAGTGGCAGAATGTTCTAATAGCCTTATAGCCCTTCGTAGCAGGGCTATACCGGCTTTTAAAGTCCTGCTGCTTTGTTAAAGTCCCTCGCCTTCGGCTCAGGCCTTTAACGCTGCAGCGGGCCTTTAACAGCCGGTATAGCCCGCTACGGCGGGCTATAAGGCTATAGTACAGTCTCTAGTCATGGGAATATGAGAATCGCAATTTCATTACAAGAACGGAGGCTACATTATGCATGTTGGTAGCTTTGTAAAACAACATCAGACATATGTTCAATAGGCTTGCAATAATGACGTGCAAAGGTGCTAGCATTGGACCAGTCAGCAGCTTTGAGAATGTCGTCCAACTTAACTCCAGACCAGAGAGATTTACTGGCCATAGCACCTCTAAGGGAGTGAGCTTGACATTTCTTTAAGTCAATACCTGCTAAACTCATAACAATCTTAACCCATCTAGCAATAGAGGTCGAGGTTATGCCTTATTGAGGTTTAACAAAGGATATAAGTAATTGTTTAACATCCTGAGGGCGAAGAGCAAACATTCTGCGATCATACTCTCTCATGCAGTCCACGATGCAAAGTTTTGGACATAAATCAAAACGTGGGTAAAAGATTTAATCAGAGTCTTTGTTCTACTATAAATCTCAAATTTAACTCCGAACATGTTATAAGATCTATTCGTAATCTCTAGGGTTTTGACATCAGAGACCCTTCTGCATGAGATTAGGTATAGTAGAGGAGCCAGGTTAATGGAAAGGTTTTTTTCCTATTGGGGAGAGTATTAACACTAAAACAGGCCAGTTATTGAAAAGATCAAGGATTAGTTTGACACACCAAAGACTTTCATATTTAGGTTTAGGAGGTCTTCTTAAACGAATGCTTTTCATCACTCTAAAAACAATGACATTTTTACCTACCGTTTTACCATTGACCAGAACATGACCAGCAGAAATAGCCGATCTATAGCAATTGATAGTTCTATAGCTAAGACCTTTATCAAATTGTTTAACAAGGAAGTTAACTATGTCAACAATAGGTGCTTCCAAGGAATCCAGGTTCCTTTCCAGGCACCAACGTACCCAGATTCTCCATATGTTGTTATATCTGTAGTGAGTGCCTGGAGCCCAAGACTCTCCGAGGAGAGTTTCAGCTGCTTCCGAAAGCCTTGAGATTTCATTGGATCTCCTGACACTCTCCAGGCAAGAAGGGTTAAACTCCCATTCTGAATTAGGGGGTGATCTACTCCGTCTACATCTGCAAGAAGATTCTCTAGGGTAGGAATTAAGAAGGGGGTTGCAAGCTAGTTCTAGAGTGGTGGGGAACCATGCTTGGGATGGCCAAAAGGGAGTTATTAGGACAAGGAAGCACTGATCCTGTCTCACTATCTGGAGAACACACTGAATCATGACAAAGGGAGGGAATGCGTACACATTGGCTCCTTTCCAAATTGTAGTTAGGCGTGGACTGCTGGAGCACCTGGGTCAGGCATCCAGCTGAAGTTGTTCTCCAGTTAGTCTGCTTGCAAATACGTCTATCTCTAGAGGGCCCCAGATCTTGTTTGGGGTACTGAACACGGAAACATTCAGTTTCCAATTGCTGTGATCTAACAGGAATCTTGAGTTCCAGTCTGCAGTGATGTTCGATTTCCCCGGAAGGTATTCCGCTTTGAGAGCGATCTTGTTTTCCAGACAAAACATCCAAAGTTTCTTTGCTAGATTCGAGAAGTCCGCAGATTTGGTGCCTCCCTGACGATTTATATAGGCTACCGCTGAGATGTTGTCCATCTTTAGAATGACTGACCTCCCTTGGAGAGAGTGTTTGAAGCTCATGAGGGCGTAAAGACCAGCTGTTAGTTCTAAATAATTTATGTGGTGAGATGATTCCTCTTGTGACCAGATACCACCAGTGTTCTGATTGAGAAGGCAAGCTCCCCAGCCATGAAGGCTTGCATCTGATTCTAAAACAAACTCTGGTTTTGAACCAAAGATTGCTTTTCTGTTCCACGCGTCTAGGTTCTCGAGCCACCAGGCTAGTTCCGATTTGGCTTCTTGATCTAGACAGATCCGATCTCCGTACCAGAGGCCAGATCTTAGGGCTCTAGCCTTTACCCTTTGAAGGGCCTGATAGTTGAGGGGAACGAGAAAGATGGCTTGGATGGAGGAAGAGAAGAGACCCAGAAGTCTGGGTAGCTCTCTCAGAGAGGAGTCTTGCTGTTTCCGGACGTGTCTTATTTCCTTCCTGATTTTGGTAGTCTTTTTGGAAGGTAGTAAAAGGAGACATCTCAATGCGTCTACTGTGAAACCTAGGAACTCCAGAGATCTGGAAGGGGACAGAATTGATTTTTCTTTGTTTATGATGAAACCGAAACTTTCTAGAAGATCCATCACAGTCTTCAGATCTTTGGCTAGTTGTGAAGGATCTTGAGACATTATAAGAATGTCGTCTAAGTAAATGATTAAACGAATGCCCCTTATACTTAGAGATAAGGCAACAGCTCTCATGACCTTGGTGAAGCACCAAAGGGCAGAGGAGAGTCCGAAGGGGAGAGCCTGAAATTGGTAAAGGTGACTTTTCCAGACAAATTGAAGAAAGGGTTGGTGGGATTCGGCCATAGGAATGGTGAAGCAAGCATCCTTTAGGTCCAGTTTGACTAGCCTCTAGAAGTAAATCCCTCAAGAGATGGATGCCCTCCATCTTGAAGTGTCTGTAAACCAAATATTTGTTTAGTTCTCTAAAGTTTGACAGGTCTCCAACCTTAGTCTTTCTTTTTTACAAGAAAGAGTGTGCTTATAAATCTTAAAGTTTCTAATGGGACCTCTATTATGGCTCCTTTCTGAAGCATAGAGGAGATCTCCTCCTCTATTATTTTTTGTTGCTCTGGAGAGAGAGGCATGTCTCTCCGGAAAGAAGTTTGCAAAGGTATGCGAGTCAAATCCATCATAAACCCATTGACAGTGTTGAAGAACCAAGGATCTTGAGTGATCAATCTCCAATTAAGAAGGAAGTATTTGAGTCTGCCACCCACTTTTTGGGGGGGAGAAGGGAGACGGGAGAGAGGTCTCACTTGCAGGGTTGTTTGAGATTAAGGTTCCACGGGATCTAAATCCTCTGATGCGTTGGCCTCGAATTCTCTAGGGCTAAAATTGAGGCACATTGTACTGCTGATACCCTCTTCCGAAACCACAGAATCTTGGAAATGGCCGTTGATTGAAGCGGCCGGTAGAGAGGCCCCGTCTTCTGGCCCACCCAAAAAGGTTAGGATTGAAAACTCTGCGCATATTTTGCTGTGCATTGTCCAGGGCGGTGAAAGTGGAGACGTATTTACTCAAGGATTTAATGAGGTCTTCTCCAAAAAGTAAACCTTTTGGGTTTTGCAAGGGTTTTTTATCCGCCATGTCAGTTAGGTTTGGATTTATTTTAGTCAGAATGACTCTGTCTTTCTGCATTAATGCTAGCGTTGGCATTACCCAGTAGAATTGATGCTCTCTGGCTCCATCCCCTGATGAGATTGGTGTTGAGAGGGATGCCATTGATGTGGTTGTCTTCTGCGGAATCTAGGATTCTGGCTAATGGTCCCAGTACGTCGAGAAGGCGGTCTTGGCACCCTTTCAGGGATTTTTCCATCCCTTTTCTTGGATCACGTCCAAGTTTGAACAGGAATTTAATGAGTTCAGGGTCCACATTGGGGGTATAGCAGCTTTTATCCTCAGTAGAAGGTCTAGAGCATTAATTTCTGAGGATGTTCCGAGTGTCCCTTTCTAAGAGGTTTCTTATCCATTTTTTAATGAATTTTGTGACGTGGTCCTGAGGGAACCACTCAGAACTTCTTGGGTGTTTCAGATTTAATGGGTAAAACATTTCTTCCCCTAAGGGCTCAAGGATTATGTCCTTAGAGGATGATGGGAGTTCCTCTTATGGATTGTAAAATTCTTGATCATCTTCATCAAGATCAAGGACATACTCATCAGGTGTGTCTGAGGATTCTATAGCATTAGATTCGTTATCTCCCATATTGTAAAGAGCATTATGATTTTTTGTGCCGCTAGGGACACCCAGATGTTTTGTGCCGCTAAGAACACCCAGATAAGTCATGCCGCTAGGGACACCTTGGGAGTTCGAGGTGTGAGGACCTCCATTAGAAGTTGAGGTGCTAAAACCTCCCTGAATTGATGAGGTGCTTGGACCTCCTATATTGCTCTTATCAATGTTTTTACTTTTCTTTAGTCTTTTACCCCTTAATTCAGTGATCTTGTCAGAGTAGGGGTTTGGAATTTCTGAGATTTCGTCCTCATCAGTGAGTGACCTTTTAGAGGACATGATCTGACTTAAGGTCTCAAACATGCAGGACCTCAATTCCTCATGAAGTATTTTTTGCAGGGCTTTGTTGTCTATATTAGGAGTAGAGGCAGAAGCCTTGTCTGAGTAAGAGTCAGACATGGTATATAGAAAATGTTAACTTGTAAAAAGTGGTAAAGCCCTTTAATGAAAGATAATTAGTGAGCATTTCCCTTAATAATCGTGACAAGGTTTATAGATGAAGGAATGTCAAGAGAATAATTCCTTCCTTATTATAATTAATTTTGTTTTAGAATGTTGAAAAGGCCATTTAAATGAGGATTTCCTGCTAAAACCCTTTTTTTTAATGAATACGTTTGTAAAATAATAACTACTTGCGGATGAAATCCGAAATAGTAAAAGGTAGCGATGCAGAGCCGCGTTGGAGTGCTCGGCCTGCATCGGTGGAAAGCGGTGAAAAACGGGAGTTAAACAAAGACATTAGGTAAGCTAATTATGGCATGAGGAAGTAGAACAAGGATGAAATAGAAGAATAATCGTTTACACAAAAAACTAAATATTAAGTTTCGATTCAACATCTAAAAATCTTTAAATATATTCAAACATTAGAAATAGTACATAAGCTCAAAGAAAAGGCAGGTTAATCTGGTCAGTCATGCAAGGATGGGACTAGGGAAGGGGGTGTAGGGAGATCTCCGTAAACTGGAGATCGGTATAGAGGCAGTAGGAAGGGGGGTAGGGTTAAGCCACACACAAGGAACTTCAAAATAGAGATAAAAATGAATAATGGTAATGAAGGAAAATGAACTTATCTGCTTGGAGCCGCATTTAAAAGAGGCAGATTGTTGATGGCTCATGCCTTTCATGTGTTGCTATTGTTCTATTCTGGAATCTTTTAATATTGTGATGTAAGCAGCTGCTTGGACTGCATTAAAGGAATAATGCATAATGTAGCCTCTGTTCTTGTAATGAAATCAGTCCTATTCCCTAACAATTAGTGCTTGTGTCCCCCTTCTGCAAGCCCTGCCTCAAATTAAGAAGTGCTTTAGTTGCAGTTTTCACTGATTCGTGGACACTTTTTGTAAAGTAAAATAAAATGTGTGTATGCCAGCAAAGGAACTAATTATGTAGAGAGCACTGACCTGTGTTTGGGGCCTCCGGGACTATTTCCTTGCCCGCCCCCTTTAGTGGAAACTACTACAACACTAAAAGCGGTTTACTCTTCTTTTTTTATTACTCGCAGTATGTTAATGTCACATAAGGCAAGAGGTCTTCTAGTATGCGAACAGAGGGAACAACTGGTTTGTCACTTTTTGTAGGGTCCACAACTGAGAGCTTCTTTGGTTCCCCTGGTCCCAGGTTCCTCCTCACAGTCAGGCAAGCATTGACCCAGAAAGCAAAAAAAAAACAAAGACAATAGGGCTCAGGCTACTGTTTTCTGCCACAGACCTAAAACGTAGGGGAAGGGGAAAAACGTGCACCGTCACCAGAGCCGAATGTGTGGCGTGTTTAGTGCTCAGGGAACAATAGTGCTCTCTCACTGGTTTCCCTTTAGGCGTGCCCACAGCCCCTTAACCAGCCCAGAACATGCACCCGGCACTTGCCATCTCCCACGACCCTCCTGGGCCGTGGTGATGGGAGACCCAGCCTCCTCGCCATTGGGGAAAACAGTGGTCCCGAGGGCAGTGCTACTTGAGCAGTCGTGCTCTTTCTTTGCTTCCACCCGACCGGTGTATGGGTCCCGTGTGGTCCGTCCTCAACTGGTGAAGCCGACGTCTTCCTCCTTTGGATCTGCGCTCCTCGCTCTCCGTTCGTCCTCTCCTTCGGGTTGCACGGCGTCCTCCTCTCCCGCAATCCACTCAGCAACATCTGACGACTCTCTCGGACGCCACCTGTCCTCTTCAACGGCCGCGTCCACCCAGCTTTCATTCACTAGACCGTCAACCGCACTTCCGGGTTTCTCGGTGGCGGCCTTTTTGAGTTGGTCGGCTGCGTCCGATGGTGGCAAACCATCACATGACCATAGGCTCCTAAATGGAAAATCGTAGTGAAAAAGTGTTGTTCTTTTTTGGGAACATTGCCTTCCAAAACAGGTAGTTTTGAACCATGGTAATATTACGTAACTACTGATATTTCATGGCTGCTATTAAGTTAGATACATTTTCCCCGATTAAGTGTGTGCTAAAGGGAAAGCAATTGTAAAATTGTTGGTTTCAATCACTGTGTTGGTCTTGTTAAATGATGTTTGTAAGGGAAGAAAAGGTAAATGCCAAAATCCCTTGCTTGCGAGAGTCCTGCAAGTAAGTGCAAATTTGTTAGATGGTGTGTAGCCTTTAACAAGGGCCATCCATTGAAAAATGTATTTTGGGACATAAGCAATATCTTTTTTTTTTTTTTTAAATAAAATAATTCCCTAATTTTCCTGGCTTTCTGTGTGGAAATGTTCCCTAGTTGTATTTTTTTACATTTATTGAAATTATTTTCCTAACTATGCTTTTTTATTCTTATTTCATCAGAATGAGCGTGGCAGCATTCCCTTCTCCTACAGGAGAGATGGCAGAAATGAATCGCATTCAGTATGAAATAGATTACACACATGGCATAAGTCAACGAATGAGAGTCCCAGAGAAATTAAAAGTTGCACCGACAAATGCAAACCTTGACCAGAATATGCAAGGTGGGATTCCAAATTCTGGTGCTATTATGCAAGTTCCAGAGAGGATTATCGTGGCAGGTTTGTTCCAGTACTAACATGTTTATTTCCTTATGTTTATTTTCACTGCTGTTTCAATAAACTGCAAAGTTGTAAACCGATTTTAGGGTGCGGGGGTGGAGGTGGCTTGTGTCTTTGTCTGTGTGTCTGTCCCTTCCTTCCTAATTTGCACGTATACTCCTTCAGTCGCTTCAAATAGGGTGGGCAATTATTGTTGCTCTCTAAATCCCTTTGACCCCAAGTCTTTTGTTTCCACTTTTTTTAATAGCTTACAAACTGCTTGTTTCAAAGATTTTAACCAGGCATAAGTCCACGCCAGGTTTTTATTGTCCAGTGAAAGATTTTATAGCTAAAACTGATGCCTTCTCTCCTGTGAGCAAAAACTAAGAAGCTGTTTAGTTTAAGAGTGGAAGGTCAAACTCCATACCTGAACCTTTTGTTGAATCTGTCCAAGCAGACACACTATTGCGTACTCCTCGTATATCCTGTGCAGCCTCAATTTAGTGAATACTGATTCATTAGGGTTTAATTCATCTGCATTTTTTTAAAGTGTGTACATTAGATGAAATATTAGTTTGTTCCAGAACTAGGAAAGGATGTACCACCCAAAGCATTACCATTTGTCCTCAAAGAGTTGCTGTCAGAGTGACTTTAACTGTCAATTAGGTGACAGTGCATAAGTGCAAGTACAGTGAGCTGATCTTGATGGACACTATGAAAAAGACAAATGTCCTTTAATGGCTTTTGGGTGGCTGCATGAGATCAGCAGGAACAGTACTTCCAACAGCAATCTTTCCTATGAAGTAGAACTGTTTGTTAGACTCTTGTGGTGACTGCTACCAGGGAGAAGTGTGGTCATTCAAAAACATTTGACTATGAAATTAAAGCAAACAAAAAATCCTAATGCTTTTTAAAACATTAGTTTACACTAAATTGAATGTATGGAAAGCAAAACAACCTGCTTTGATCACAAAAAACTTTCCCCCATTTTGACAAATTTACACAGACCGTTCTAAAATAATACATGCAAGCATATTTGATGTTTGAAGTTTTTGTGTGGATTGATCAGGACAGACTGCGGTAAGTTTAAGTAGATCGTCCTAAAAGTTGAATTTCACATGCCAAAGGAATTTTGGCAGTCTGCTGCAGCAAAATCTGCTTGGTAGACCTACACCATACTTGGAATGGATAGAATTTGTTCCATCTTTGACCCTTTGGTGTAAATTTGCTAAATAGTACTTTCAGAAATTTGTAAAACAAAATGTAAGGGCCTCTTGGCAATTAAATACTTAACATTGTTAACAAACCAAACAATTAGAGATGGAATTTGGTCCACCTTTGTCCCTTTGCTTGCTCTGGTGTAAATATGTTCAGTAGTTTTTCTATAAAGTTGAAAAGCAAAATGTGTGGATACCTTGTCGGTCGGATACTTAAAAAGGGTCACTAATCAAGAATTTTGATCTGACCTCTGATTAGCTCAGTCATTTTTTGTTTTGTTGGTCACTTTGCAGTTCCCAGTTCTGTGTGTTTACTCCAAAAGGATGCAAATTGCCTATTTTCTTGACGATTCAAGATTGAGATACAATATCCATGAACTGTCTGCCTTTGGTGATTAATTAATCGGTTCAACTGGCTCAAGAATCTGCTTCTGCAAAACAATTTCATGTGGCAGTGTCAAGTGCTGGAGGTGACTGTCTCATCTGCTTCTTTCGCTCAGTTTGTCCGAGATAAGGGTAGCTGCTTCTTATAGCCACTATGATTCTTAACACTTCCAAATAAAACAAGAAAGCAACAGACGTCTCTCTGAAGGGCCACTAAATAGATGAAAATGTCAAGTGGCATAAAAAATTCTAGGCTGGCAGGCGAATCCAACTAGAGAATAGTAGAAGAACCCACACTCTCAAACTCTGGACAGGCTGTAGAGAAGGAACAAATCTTGTTGAAGCAAGGTTCCATGAGATGGATAAGGGTTCCACATAATGGAGCGCTAGTGCAGGTAATGGGGCGGATTTCAGGTGCAAATAACCAAAAGAGAGTAACCCAGCACCAGAGCTGTTGCAACGCATGAAATGGCAGATTCAGGCTCTTTAAATAGATAAGCACAGGAAGTTGAATATGAGAAAAGCAGGAAGTGACACAGGGAATACCACAGCCATTATGGTTCGGAAAAAGTTAGTTGACTGGGAGTGCATATGTTACCATGTTAGTTTGGAACAAACAAAACCCTTCTCTTCCTGTCCTATGACTCAAAGCAAGATGGCCTGATATAGGAGAAGCATGCAAAATGATACAAACAACCTTAGAATGGAGTGTTAGAATCTTGTAATCAAACAAATGGCTGTTTTGGGTGAGGAGAAATCATGCTGAATGAAAACTATTTGCCTTGGGTGCAAGAAAAGCAATTAACATAGGAATATGTCATCTGCAAAGCTCCCAGGAACGCCTAGGTAAAAAGCCATTTTGCATCCATAAAAAGCGATCTCTTTAAGACAGTGTGGCAGTTCTCTTGGCCGGAGGATGGAGACGGCCTAAGCTGTAGCCACAATTTATAACAAGCCATGTGGGGGCAAATGGAGCACAACTCATCTGATCAGGAAGAGGGCACAGCCTACTTAGGTTGAAATTCCTATTTCCTCATTTAAAAAGTAAAATATGAAAACCTCTTTATGAAGGGGACCCTTACCTTGCCATGGTTTGTGAAACAGATTTGCCCATGCACAGACTGATTCGCACATTTTAAAAATAGTTTTACCCCTGGGATTCCAAAAATCAGTTAAGGAGGTCTTGGAAAGTTCTGTCAGATTGAATGGACTCTGATTGTGGCCTAATATATATATATTCCTCTCCAAAGCGTCCAGATCTTAGGGAGGCACACGACAGCTTGCATCTCTTCAACCTCCTCCAGCACTCCCGAATTCTCTCACTCATGCCGACGCGTTTCGAGGTAAAGACCTCTTCTTCCAGGGCAATATGTACACATGGAGCGCAGTGAGTACTTTCCTATTGGCTCAGTGCCTTTAAATTGATTGGCTTAGTGCAACTTCCTGTTGGAGTGCATGCTGGTTTAGTACAACTTCCTGTTGGAATGCATGCTGGGATATTGAGTCCCTAGGCAAAGTACAATTATTTTCCCTAAGTGGGCCACTCGCGCTCCTGTATTTTTTTTTGTCAAAATTGTTTTTATTGTAATTAAACCACAGACACAAACAAAAATAACCAAAGAAAGAAGAAGACATGCGACAATTCCGCCATAATTCCGACGCAGGGGAGTTGCATAAGATGAGGGGGGCTGCTATGACTAGCAAAGGTCCTGTTGTCCGGCCCAGCAGGGTAGTCGCGCTAAAGAGGATATGAGTGGCCGAGGCCAGTTCGCCGGATCGGGTGCATTACGGGTGGGCAAAGTCCGCCCTACTAACATGTACACCTACAGGTGGACCTCCAGGGCCGGCTCATCCAAGTTCCGTATCTCGGACCCGTCCCTCACAGATTCCGGGCTGTCACAATAATCATTCAAACCAAAGAAAAAACAACCAGGGAAACCCCCCCCCCCCCCCACCCTCCAGTGGTGGAAGCACGCACTCACACATACCGTTGCTAGCTTCCTGCGGTATTCACACTTGAAATAGATGTAGGGCTCTAATCGACGGTGAGCACACTGCAGCTGGTAGCCCCCGAGAGAGGAAGCGCACTAAGGGCCCCCAGCGGAAAACAAAGTTCTTAAAGTCCCCCAAAAATACGTCCGCCATTCGCTCCATGCTCAACAACTTCCACAACCTCGCATGCCAGAGAGAGATCGCTGGGGCCTCCCTCTTTTTCCAGGCCGCTGCCAAAGTAATTTTAGCCGCCCCAGTACAGAGCCAAAAGATTTTTTTGTCCGCTCGGGTCTGATGCTCTAGAAGCGGGTCTCTAAGGCCCAACAGTACTTGTTCCAAGGAGTCCACGATAGGGTACCCCAGGATGTCTTTAATATGGGCCAGGATCTCTTCCCAATAAGAGCGGAAAATCGGGCAGTCCCACCAGATATGGCGGAAGTCCCCCAGCAACCCACAGCCTCTCCAACATCTATCCGAGGTGTTTGGGAAGATGCGATGGAGATTGGCAGGGGGGAGATACTAGTCCATCATGGTTTTAACATGCGCCTCCCGCAGCTCCAACGAACGATTGTGTCTGGCCAAATCGCGCCATAGGTGGGACCACTCCTCGTCCGTGATGCCACGACCAAGGAGATCCTCCCAGTGACCCATATATCGTGGCCTAGGTGTGGCAGCAGTGGCAAGGAGGTAGCTATAGATGAAGGAGATAGCTCCACGCATGGTCGAGGTGCGGGAGAGAAAGGCCTCAAAGGGGGTAGGCGGCCGAGTTGCCGCCTCCCGTAGCGCTCCTGTATTTTAAAACAAATTGATCGAACTGATCGAAGTGAGGCGGAGCCAGGAACCATATCCAGGCAGAGAAGCACAGCGAGCCAGAAAGGAAGAGAATCCTCCCAGGCAGCTCCACACCCTACTATAGGGGATTAATTTGTTTTAAAATACAGGAGCGCAAGTGTCTTATAGTGCCTTAAAGTGCTAAGAAATAAGTGTCTAAGTGTCTAAGTGTCGCAGAGGAGTCTTTGATCCGTTTTGCCTGCTGTCTTCTGGAGCCCCGTTGGGCATTGGCATCTTTGAACCTGTGTGCAAGGAGCCCCGTTGGGCATTGGAAATTGAGTGGGGAGCTGCTGTGCAGGAAGACGGGACTGCGAGGCCCAGCAGGCTGTGCGTGTCCCATCGAGCACACCTGCCGCCTCTTCCCGTGACTCCGCCCCCTGCTGACCCGTGACTCCGCCCCCTGCTGACCCGTGACTCCGCCCCCTGCTGACCTGCTGACCACTGATAACCCCTCGCGGCCCCCGCTTCGCGGGAGCCGCTCGCAGAGGAGTCTTTGATCCGTTTTGCCTGCTGTCTTCTGGAGCCCCGTTGGGCATTGGCATCTTTGAACCTGTGTGCAAGGAGCCCCGTTGGGCATTGGAAATTGAGTGGGGAGCTGCTGTGCAGGAAGACGGGACTGCGAGGCCCAGCAGGCTGTGCGTGTCCCATCGAGCACACCTGCCGCCTCTTCCCGTGACTCCGCCCCCTCTATCCACAGTCAGCATAAGACCTGAAGTCATTACGCGTCAGCGGGACGCGTGTGCGGGACATCACCCGGGACAAAGCCCGGACTAAGGGCGGACCCTCTGAGACCCACAGAGACTGGACTGGGCCAGAATCCCTGGTCGATTACTGAACAGCCTAGGACTATTGTGTAAGTGCTTGGGGGGTACATTATATTACCAATCATTATGTCAATCAAAATACTAACCCCGGAGTTGCCTGGCCCTGAGAAGCCGGTGAGTTTGATAAATGGGAAATTAGATAATTACTTTAAGAAAACTCTCTTGGATTCTCCAACTACCCCCACCCTTGAAGAACTTCGGGCTGAGCGACGGCGGTCGGTTGAAAGCCGAAAGAATAGACCATTCCCGGTGTCACCAGTGTTAATTAGCTCTACGGGGGACGGAACTCTTACTGAAAATATCTGCACCCCCTCGCAGGACAGCATCCCTCTAATATTTAGAGAGGGAACACCTACGAGCGAATTTGAACCCTTAGGCACTACTAGTAAATTGTCAACCATTGTTACCACTCCCAGTACAACCAAATCTATTGTTATAACCAAAGCACAAATTACCCCTATCCCTAAACAAACAAAAGTAGGGCAAAAAAAGTCACGCCAGTTAAAATCTATGGCCCTCCTCCGACAAAAAGGCGTAAAAAATCTGACCTTCCAAAGAGGAAAATTAATCATGCAGACTTTGGCATTAAAAAGGACGACAGTACTAGGGGAGGACGGGTTAAAGTAACAGATAAAGGAAGGATAGTTAAATCACCTACGCATCCATGTGTAACTCCCCTTACCGACCCTGTCATCTCCACCGCCGACAGCCCCCCCACGGTGGTGACGTTACAGGAACCTTCAAACAGGGCCTTGATCGATAGCATAGAGTCTATAATGAGGACCTATACTCTGGCTATCGTAGATAGACTTAGTAAATTAGAAGACAGACTTGGGAAGATAGAACATGAACTGGGAACCAAGATAGTGACTAATAAAGTGTTGCCTAATCCCCCTATACAAACCCCAATTTTACCCTCTTCATCAGGTATTTTTGCTATAACTACTATACCTACCCCTGTTCAGACTACCATTCTGCCTCAATCCTCAAATAATATGAGTGGAAGTACATCAGGGAGTAACCCTGTTGGACCTAACAGTAAACCCACATTGTCCCTGGCTGTAACGTCTAATGGACAGCGGAATAATCTTGGTCAAGCCCCAGGGAATAAAAATAGAGAGAGAGGAAACGAGCGGCCGGCTCGAGGTAATTATAACAAGGGCCCCCTTCCAGAACTTCCACCAGAAGCTGTACCCTTTGTAGTAGTCCTTACTGGGGTACCAGAGCTGGAGAAGAACAAACTGGAGGGCTTTGCCCAGTTGAAAAATAAAATATCGCATTGGTTAAGTCTACACAGACCTATTGCAAATAATATCAATGGAGAAATTGTCCATGTCCGCCGCCTTCCTTGGCTGGGAGGAAGACCTAAAGATATTGAGGGAGACATAGTGGTCATTAATTTTAGAGATCAGAATGCCGTCCATTTTATACTTAACTGGCCGTCTGACCATGGTAGTAAATCTATTACCCCCCGTCCCCTAACATATTTTTATCCTCGCTCAGTGGTGTTCCCACCTAATCATCAATCACAGCGAGCCCCCCCGCCCCCGTTATTGAGGCAAATGCTCTCAAACCCATATCGTCCACCTGTCTACAATAACGGCCCTATATTTAACGACAAGCAACCACCTATAGCTGTAGATCTGTATGGGTGGAATACTATAGGCCCAAGGTACAACTCCCTAACACACAGGAGAATGGATCATCTCAAACCTTTTACACCCCTAGATACCACCAACAGGTTTGACGTGTTTAGTGGCCTGGAAGACTGTGACTGATGCCATCGAGCCACAGGGGAGGGGGATAAGGAATCCTGTGGAGACACAGGGGGAGACACGGGTGTAGGCACGGGGGAAAAAGGCTCAACTGATATTAACCCACCCAATGGGTACAATGCTACTTGTAGCTCTGGGGGTAATACACGTAATTCTGGGCAGCTTCACTGTAACTCAGATACTCCTACCCCGGCCAATGGAAGTACAAGTCCGACCTGACTATCTGAAGACCCCGTGCCAGGGGAAGTAACCCATGTCCACACCTTACCCCCACCATCTATTGAGGCTGTTAGTCTAACAGAACGGGGATATAAGATGGCGAGTTGGAATATTGCTGGGTGGAATAACAAGATAGATCGTCTAGGATGGTTAGAATTTATAACCCAATTTGACATCTTGTGTCTCCAGGAGACTTGGGCGGCCGAAGATGTCTATCTTGATGGGTATGTTGCCTATAATTGCCATGCTCAGCCATCCAACATGGGGAGAGCCAGTGGTGGAATGGTGATATTGCTCTCTGTGAGGTTACCGGTTCGAGTAAAAATCCACCGGACCGTCGGTCTGCACTCTCAGTTGTTGTGGTTACAACACAGGAATGGGCGAAATGTTTTAGTTATAAACCACTACAACAATGTCTTTAACCACTCAAAAACAGATATGGTTGATGAACTTGAAGCGGAGGTGGTAAGGTTATATGGGCGCAGTGATGTGTCTTTTGATATTTTGTGGGGCGGAGATTTCAACATTCACATGTGCCCATTTGTTGGCAAAAGGGTGTGTGGGCATGGGGATGAGGTGGGGGAAGATCAGACCCATTTTTTACATTCGGTTTATGGGGAATCCCTAAACACTCTTATGCTTAAAATGGATTTATGCATTATGTTACCTGGCGTAGACAGTGAGGGCAATTCGGTACCGACCTTTATTGGTAGGAATTGTGCCACGGTTATCGACTACCTCATTGTCTCCTCCAGTATTACAGCTTTGTGTTCCTTACCCGTAATAGTAGACCCAGCCCTAAGCGATCATAACTGTCTAACAATGTATCTCTCCTTGGGGGGGGATAAAGAAAAGGCGTTACATGGTGTAGTGACAGATGTAGTTCCACATAGACCCAACGGCCCTAGAATTAAATGGGGTAGGCAAAATGAGGAACATTTACTATGTACCATTGTGTCTGCTTGTATAGATGAGGTGGAATGCTGTCTCGAACCCGAAAAGGATAATGCTGATATTCTAGCTAGTTTCGACATCATTAATAAAAACATTGCAGAAATCTTAACTGGAAGAAAACCAAAGGGCCCTAGGATTAACGGGGGATGGTTTAACAGGGAATGTACTAAATCCTTACAAAGACTCAAAGTTGCTCTTAAGGGTAAACCCAGAGATAAGGAAGCAGTTAAAACCCTCAGAAGGGAATACTCAATTCATCTGAGGGATAGGAAACTGGAACTAAGGGAAGAGGCCTGGAACAACCTGACTAAGGCAGTGGATCTTAAGGATACCAAGCTTTTCTGGTCCACTGTCAATAGTCCCTTCCTCCAAAATGAAGAAGTCCCGGTAATGTCTGCCCAGGTATCTGAGGAACAATGGGTGGCTCATTTTACTAGTATTTTTAACCCCGAAGGACTAGCTGTAGGGGGGGATAGGGAAACCCTGGCTTTTATCCCCATACCTCTTAATATCACAGTCTCTGAGGTGGATGCTGCCATCCGGGTCAGTAAGGGGGGAAAGGCGCCGGGCCCTGATGGGGTACCCGTTGACCTTTATAAAGCCGAGATTTCCATATGGAGCCCATTGTTAACGAAGGTTTTTAATGCTGCTGCAATGATTGCGGCCCCACAGACTTGGGGGGAATCAATCATTATCCCGGTGTATAAAAAAGGGGAGAGGGGTGAGGCAAAAAACTACCGCCCGATTTCTCTCCTCACTGCTTCCCTAAAAATTATGAGTAGGGTATTACTGAGTCGCCTGGAGGAATGGGTAGAAGATAAAGGGATCCTTGCGGATTCTCAGTACGGATTCCGCAAGGGGTTAGGCACCATAGAACAGTGCATTAATTTAGACCTTATTATATGCAAATATACACGGGCTAAACAAGGCTCGTTGTTTCTTTGCTTTGCCGACCTGACCAGTGCCTTTGACTTGGTTGACCATGGCCTTCTGTGGTCAACCTTGTTGGACATGGGTGCTCCACAGGATATTATCTATTTCTTGGCCCAACTTTATAGGAATCTGACGGCTAAGATACGATACGGGCAATCGGGGGAGTGTACACCCAGTATTAAAGTAGGTTCTGGAATTAGGCAGGGATGCGTCCTTGCACCTCTTCTTTTCTCCCTTTTTATTAATGCAATCGAGTCGGAACTACGGACCATCAGTGCAGATGCACCGACTGCTGGCGGCCTTTCCATCCCAATATTGCTTTACGCGGATGACGCGGTTCTGCTCTCACAAACCCCTCTAGGGTTGCAAAAACTTATGAATAAATTTGCAGATTTTATTAATGGGAGAAAATTAAAAATTAATAATTCGAAAACTTTTATAATGCCCTGTGGGAAGAAAATTAAAAACTTAAGGCCCTTCACAGTTATGGACCAAACTATAAAAGTGGTGGACAAATTCTGTTATCTGGGTATCACTTTTAACAGTGGGGGGATGTGGACACCTGAAATGATTAATGTAAGAGCCAAAATGGCCAAGTGTTCTTTTGGCATATTTAGGTTTGCATCCAAGTTAGGCTCAAGACGGATACCAGACATGTTGTACCTATATCGCCATAAATGTGTTGCTCTGGCCCTATATGGCTCAGGAGTGTGGGGCCATTGTAATAACAACATGCTCCAGGTTGAGGAAAACAAATTTGTCAAAAAACTCCTGTGTTTACCATCTTCTGCCTCAACAAAGCTGATCCATCAGGAGGTTGGTCTAGAACATCTATCTGACTTGATCAGATTAAGACCCCTGTTAGTATGGAGATCTATATGGGCTAAGGAACAGACTGGTTTTACAAGAAAGATTATTTTAGATTGTCTTCACATGGACAAATGTTCCCGCATCCCCTGGCTTAACTATATTATCCGAACATTTAATGATGTTTTTAATCTCACGGTGCGTGATAACCCTTCTTGTGTTTTAGATCTCCCGAAGAGTGAGATTAAACATGAATTTCTGAGGGTTAGCATGGTGAAGCGTAACGCAGCTACTGCTCAGTTCTCCTCACATGTTTTTTACGACAGATACACTAAGGAAGAAATGGGGCTTTCAGGATACCTTAAATTGGTTACTATCCGATCCCACCAATATGTATTGACAAGATTACGGATGGGGATTGTTCATTTGCTTGTTGCGTATCCTGTAATGAAGACCTATACTACTGCCCCCTGTCCGTGTGATGGGATCACAAAGCAAAGTACGGAGCATTTTTCATTGTTATGCCCTCTTTATCTCCACCTTCGAAAAGTATATCTGAAACCGCTTTTCAAAAAATATAATGTATCCACTATTGTATCGGCCATGGGGCTTTTATTTGGACTTAATTCACAGGACATCTGTTTTTTTACTGCTGTATATATTTTAAAATCGATACGCTTGAGGAAAAGCACCCTCTTTTGATATGTGATTAACTTAAAACCTGCTGTACCCTCATGTTTTATTACTTATGTATGTATGTACTTTTATGATTATTAATCAATGATCGAATAAAGTTTTTTTTTGAATTTGAAGTGTCTATAGTGCAGTCAAATCCCGGAGGATATGCAGTTATATGAAAAATATGACTATGGATAGGATTCGAACATATTGAGAATACCTCCTGAAATATAGACTCAATTTTAAGATTTTAATCGAAATAGGCTGCTCAAACATTCTCATACTTCTTAAGCCCCCCCAATTCGCAGTGCATTGACTTTTTCACTTTTTTTTTTACCTGCTTCATTTTCCGAACCCATTCACCTTTGGTTGGTATAAGATCTGATCGCCATCTCTTAAGCAGGAGTGATCTAGCGACTGCCATTGCGATATATAATAAGTTGATCACCTTGTCAGGAAAATGTAAAGCAGGGTCATAACCAAACACTTTCAGCCGAATATTTGAATCTATTGTGATTGAGCATTCGGCAAAAAATTTCATTCCAGAACCTGTGATATGATGTGTGTCCAATTGGCTGACGGATGGTTTAGACAACGAAAGCACTGCCCAGATTGGTTGGGATAAACCTTCGATAGAAAAAGTGGGGTTCTATAAAGCAGCCATTTGCTAAAGAATAACATCCTACGCCAGTTGGCCCCCTTAGAGTGCTAAAGTTAGGTTTATTTAATACTGACCACATACTAGCTGTGATTACCAACTCCTCATGTTTTCCCCATTTAGTTATTGCTTTCTCTGCAAGATCTATACCCTTGATCGAGGCTAAACCCTGTTTCCATTCCCTGGGTTTCTTAACTAAAGTTTTGTCTAGTAATTCATATACACAATTTTTACGTTCGATAATCTGTACCAAATCGAGGTTACTTAAAAATGTACTAAAAATATTATATGACCCAAAGAGAAGGAAGTCCTTCGTAAATAAATCATACATTTCAGCAATATTCAGCCATCTATCATTCCTTAAGAAATCGGAGATTTTCCCAAAGCCAACCTTGGCCCATTTTTGTGTGATTACAGTCGAATCTCTAATCCCAGATAGTGAAATGAGTTCAGATAACGGAGTTGAAGAGTTAATTACGGGGATTGAATATCTTCTATAGAAAGCCTGACCTTTATAGAAAAACCACTGCATACACTTATAACGTACTAGTTTCGGAGATTTTACGATTTTTAGTGGGCAGCATATCTGATTCTCTTTACAAATTAACTTCATGAAATAGTTTATAAATAGACCTGTTTGTGGTTCTGGTTTAAACCTTGACATATATTGTGCAAAATATGCAAAGTAATAATCCCTGCGGTTGGGGAGAGCTAATCCCCCATTTTCCAGTTCATCATATAAAGTGCTGAGTGAAATTCGAGGGACTTTTACCCCAGAGAAAAGATGTAAACATGGACTCTAATTTAGTAAAAAACAAAACAAAAAAGAAGCCGTTAATACACAGGGGATCGCAGAAAATTAAAAAAATGTATAACGGAAGAACAGACATTTTAATCAATACGACCCTGCCCATGGTAGGTAAGGGAAGGGAATTCCATCGAAGGAATAAGTCCTGTACTTTTCGCTGAAACGGAGCAAAGTTTAAATCCTATAATTCAGTAATTCGAGCCGAAAAATAAACACCTAGATATTTTTTCGGTTTAGTATTTAGACTAGGAAGGTAACGGAATACAAAATAAGGTCTCCCAAACAACCAGGTCAAATACCTTCTCGGTGTCTAATAAAAGGACCAAAGCTGGTATCTTCTGAGTCTCAAAATAATCAAGTGCTTCAGCCAAATAGTGTGTATTGGTCCCGAGCTGGGATGGATCAGGTGCGAAGCAATTACATTGAATCGGTTGGCTAAAAGTTTAGTGATCATTTTATAATCCGAGTTTAAAAGCGTGATAGGGCGATAAGAAGTCGGGTCTTCACAATCCTTTCCCTTTTTCAAATAACTATATTTCCTTTTCTGAATGAAGATGGTATTAAACCACCCTCTAAAATTGAATTAGCAATCAGCAAAAGATATTCCAAAATGGCACTTAAAAAGGTTTTGAAAAATTCAGCCGGAAGACCGTCCGGGCCACAGGCTTTGCCACTCGGGAGATTTTAATAACATCCCCCAGTTCTTCTTTAGAGAAATGATGCGTCATTCTCATTTTATCAACATCAGAAAGTACCGGCATTTCATTTCTCTGGAGAAAATTTCCCAAAGATGCCTCGTCAATAGACTGTTGTTGGCCATATATATTCCTGTAATGTTGTAACATTATATCCCCTATGGCCCCTGGGTCTTCAGAATGAAGACCAGTTATAGGGCATCTCAGTGCACTTATCCGATTGCTTACTGCCTGCTCCCTGGCCTGCCAAGCACCGAGATGCCATATTGTTAAGGATTGAAATGGTTTCATTTGTTATAGAGATTTTAATTGGGTAAATTGTGCCAGAGGTTGTCAGTGGACACCACCAGCACTTATTTCAGAGGACTTGAAATCTTTACCAACTCCTTTACCATCACTAATCATGTCAGATTAGTCCTTCCTTTATTTCTAGTGAGCATAGAAATAGAAGAGGGACTGGCAATACAGTGATCCTTCACAATTTCACTGTAAAGGAAGCTCTTCTTAAATTTCCGCAAACCACGATATAAATGAAAATAGGGTATTGTGCTCTCTTCCGCGCGATGTGCATGATACTTATCCACCAGGCTGATGGTAAAGCTGACAAGTAGGCATTATTATAGTTGATGAAACCAGTATGCGGCAGTGGTGCCCTAGTTAAGGCTTGACTTCTACTTTTGGGGACCAGCTCTTATTTATTTATTTTTTTACAAATTAATAACTGGTTTTAGATGGGGCATCTTCCATTGCCAGATGAAATATTTTTCATCCGCTTTGTGATCAGTCTCTTCAAAGTTATTTATTCAGATTGACTTTCGATTTGCCAGCTCCTTCTACAAATTAAGCAATGGAAAAATGCTGAATGTAACTGTCTGGTTCGAATTCCCATTACCTCCAATGCTGTGAAGTGGCCAAGGTGGCATTGTGCGCATTATGAAACCTTTTAATAATGATTAATCACTCCTAACAATAACTATGCTGATTACACTCTATATACAGAGACTCCTATCTAGGTGCAGATAACCAGTGGTGATATATCTTGACTCTTGGATCGTTTTTATCAAATTTACAAGGTTCAGAGGATGAATGAAACTGTTGACTGTCAAACTTGTGACCATTAGATTACGGACTGATTGCTGCACATTCTTGACTTTCTTTCCAAATCGTGAATGATCCAATTAAGATAACTATTCGCTCCTTATCCACGAGCAAATGGGGCAGGGAGAGGCACACAGATGCAGAAAGAGGGCATATTGTCACCATTGCTATGTCTTTCAGTGTTGATAGTCTATAGATGATAGCATCTTCCCACACAAATATTTGGATCTCACAGCATGTGGTGACAGGTTGTGGGCTTTTTTAAGTCCATGATACTGAAGGTCTTAAGGTGGAGGAAAATAAAAAATACCTGCCTGTAGCATTAGCTCTACAATTTTGCATCCATGACCACTTTGAATTTACATGTGTTCTAGGCAGCCTCCCCTACTCTACACACTTTTTGCTTCTTTCTTTGAGGAGCACTGAAATATCTTGGTGGTGGGTTTTATTTTCTGGTGCTGCAAATGTGGTTGAAAAAAAAAGTACTCGTTTTTATTATGTATTCTAACAACAAGGGAATAAGGAGGGAAAACCTACCAAGGAGCATGTCATCCTAATCATAATAACACAACAATAAATACTGCTATTCAACTGTCATACATTTGAATATATGTCTGAGCTATTTCTTAAAGGACAAAGTCCCTCTCCCACCTAATGTAGACATACTCCATCTTGGTGCCCCTCCTCAAACTGACTACACCTATGATGCCTATGTGGGCTTCGACCCTCCTGAGAGGGGAACCTTTGTAGTAGGTGGAAAGATAAAAGGGGTTTCTCTATGGGGGTGATGTGATTGCGAAGGTATATAAATTGCTGAGTGAATAATAAAGGCAGCTAAAACTACCTCCTGGTGGCCTCAAAATTGTATTACCTTAAAAGATCCCCCAAAAGATTAGAAAGAAAACTGGGGTATCATTGGTAAATCATCGCAGGTCTCAGTAGTACGTGTTATCTTCCTGCTTGCTGAAAGAAACACTTGTACATCTCTTGAAAAAGAATGGATTGCCAAAACAAATACTCCTCATGATGACAGGGCCCCCCGTCAGCGAAGTGCAAATCAGGGAAAAGTGCTCAGTGCCTGCCAGTGTGCTCAAATATTATGTAGAATGTAGTTGGTGTCCGGATAGTCTTTTCAATATTTCCTGGCTGTTTAGGGAACATGGAGCTAATAAGGGCGGTCACAAGTATATGGCCGAAATCAGTGTTTTTTTACTTTCTGTTAAAAATAGTCACAGCATAAAGAAATGTTTACGGCGGTTGAAAGTCAGGAAGCGTACCTCAGTGCTTGCCAGGCCCCGATTGGCATCTGTACAATAAAGAGGTGGTCTCCACAGCGTCATTTAAATGCACTGATGGGCGCATTCGCACACATCCAGCATGATGACCTAGGCCACATGCAAGTGTCCACCTAAGATTTATGGTCCCCTCGTTATCTGATCTCTAGTGAAAGTGTGGTATTGTAGCCCAGAAAGGGTTAAAAAAGGTAAGGGGGGGGGGGGGGTTCAATGAATTGCATCGACCAGTATATTTATTCAATTCAAAACCTAAATCATATAGCAATTTAATATCAAAATGGGTCAAAGATATGCAGGTTTTAAGAAGGATGCTTAAGTGGCTGGCATCTATGATGTCCTAAATAATTGTGTGAGAACCTGCTCATCCAGTGGCCATGAATAGGAGCTGATCACAGGGGATTTTTCATAGGAGAGGTTAAAGTGCTTATTGGAGATTATTCTCCTGCATCTTGCAAAGTATTACAGGGTGTGTTGTCACTGAGGCCCTCTAAGTGGGTATTGAGTTTAAAAGCCCAGCGCTTTCCTTTCAAAAATAGGAAATTAAATAAATCATCTGTGGGACAGGAGAGCCTAGGTTTTTCAATACAAATGCCTTCACGCGTCTCTTTCATTTGAGGGTACCATTTAGGAAGAAGCGTGACCTCCCTTACTGGATTGTATTACCCCAGCAGTTTTTTTCCTTCTACTCACTGGTTCCAGAAATTCAATTTAGGAACCACCAAGATGTACTTTTAGCAGAACTGATGTTTCCCCTCTGCAATTTTCATTCCTTCTCGCACTCAAACCCCCCTTTGAGGATCTCCACTTGTTTTCTTAGCTACTTCAAGAGCTCCCCTTTCAGAAGGGTCATAGTGAGGAGGGGCCCAATGATGACACTTGCCACTACTGGTTGCCTGGCAGCCTTTGTCCTTTAATGTAACTGGAGCAATACACCTTAAATATATGTTTAATTTGACAGTTTACTAAAAATATTAATTGTTGTGTTATTAGTTTTGATGATTACTTTTTTGCTCTTTATAGCCATGGCACTTCTAGCTTGGTGAATGTGTCGACGTGAGTCCAAAAGAAGGAACGTCTTAGGACATGTATTTTATATTTAGTGGAGATGCCCTGCCAACAACAATAAAAACCAAAATGCTAAGAAAAATGTTAATAGTAGGATTTCTTATAAGAAACTCTCCCTGCTTCTGTAGGTGATAATGAAGACATTCCATTTGCAAGACCGCCAGATCTTGACCTCATCCAGGCAACTCCCTTTGAACCGCTAGCTCTAAAAACTCCTCCACGGGTTCTCACGCTTAGTGAAAGACCTCTTGACTTTCTGGACTTGGAACGACCCATTCCTGTAACTCCTCAAAATGAAGAGGCAAGTAAATTTTCACATGAACATGTTTGTTAATTCTCTTTAATTTAGTGGTGTGTGGTTGTATGAGTTTGGTGCATATTTTGCTGTGTGCAATTGAACAAATTGCCTTGAGATGTATTTTCAAATCAGCAGACTTTGGTTATAGATGTATATTCCCTGGCTTGGAAAATGTTACGGGTAATATGCATCTCGAATGATTTTGTTTATTTACCAACGTAGGCCCCCCTCCCCCCCCTTCTGTTTCATGCATAGCTTTTCCTGCTCTGCAGCTGTTCTTCTCTAATTGAAGAACAAACCTCACTTGAAGTTGTTTTTTGCAGTCCTCCTTAATATCTATCTGGTCATTTGGGAGATCTTGGTGTGGCTTAATGGACTGTTAAACATTTCCCTCCTAATGTTTGAGTCTTTTCCCCAGAATAAGCTTGCTTATGCTTATTTATTTATTTTTTAAGATTTTTATTTGGTGCTACCAGCCACTGGAGGGAGCCTGGTTGCATGATGTATCAAATCACATCACTATAGAACTAGAATTTTACTGACTAATAAAAGGTAAAAATGTAAAGCATCGAGGTCATTCAGCGTAGGATTTAAAGTTCTCTTATTTCACCATCTTCTCTGAGTGGCAGTATTGCAGCCATCAATAAGAAAGGGGGAAATAATAAGATATGTTCATCTCACTTGCCGGTTTCACATCTTACCTGAGATAGCAAACCCTTAGGAAAGATCCTGGATAATTGAATAAATCCTTTACTGACCGACATAGTCTCAGCAGAGCAGCAACACTTTATCCTTGGGAGTGATACTATGGAACAAAACAATTTGGCATGCATTCCTTTTGATATGGCCCCAAATTAGAATTGACCGCTGGCTATTGGAGAAAGCATTTTTATAGAGTAAGTTGTTTGTTTCTCCAAGTCATTGTAAAAAGAAGCCGGTTTCCATAATCCGTTATTGATGCTTTTAGGACTTTGAATGTTATTTGTGTCTATCAGACTCTATTGCATGCCTTCAGTTTAGAAAGATTCATGCTCTTTGTCCCCAGAAATATTACGTTCTACCATATTGGATCTTTCATATAGTCACTTGCTTGAATTGTACCCCATCGTCAGGCCGGTAATCTTCAGGACTTTAAAATAGCAGTAACCAGTGTTAAAATGGCCATAGGCCCACCAGCAGTGTTTGTTTTGTAGCACATCCTCCCCATTTGAAGCAACCTGAAATTCACCCAATGAGGTAGAAGTGCCAGCTTTCCTACTGCCCCTAGAGACCACCATAGTTCAGACTTCTACCCCACATCCTATATGACGAAGCCCATAGGCAGAGCTCTGCTCTTAACTTTCAGTGACCTTTAAACTGTTACTTTCCTGGTCTACCCTAGGACTGAACGTACCCTATCTTCAAGTACCACAACTCCATGAGTTGTTTTAAGCTATCACCAACTGTCATCATGACTGGCATGGAGGAAGATGAAAAAACAAATAAGTCTATATATTCGGATATAGACGAGTAGGAAGGGGATCTTCCACAAGGAGAGTATGGAGTACAAATTTAGGTAATGACTTCATCACTCCAAAAAAAAGAAATAACTTGTCCAATCCACTGGATTCGTTGGATGATATATCTTGCTTTCTCTCCTTAATGGGAAGGGTTGCCAAGACGTTCAACTTGCCAGTGACATCAGCAGAACAGCAATGTTTCCTTTGACTTTAAGGAACAACCCCGAAAACCTATAAGAACTATGTCAATCCTGGATATCATCTGGCCCTAATGGCTAATACTAATGAAGGCACTTGCTTCTGTTCCAGCGGTGATACCATGCCTGGAGAAAAAGTACAAGATCCCAGAATCCGCACCAGCTTGCCTTACAAGTCATCCAAAGCAATATTTATTGATAACTTTGGCTACTCAGAGAGATCTTGGAGCCCCAGGAACCTATTACATGATCCTCTGGTCCTCGAGACAAGGATAGCAGACGTATTGATAATCTTGGCCAAAGAATACGTCCAATGGCACATCTTCTATCAAGGTAGGCAGTACACTGGCAATTTTAGGACTTTACGATCGTCTGACGTGAAACGACATTGCATTGTGCAACTTAATCCCAGAGAATACAAAAGACTGCTAAAGCTATCCTCCAGGAGAGAGAACTTACTTCATAGCCATCATTGATTCAGCAATGGAAGCCTCAAATGCAGGCTTTCAACAACTTGCAGGAGGAGCTGTCTTAAGAAGACAAGGAGGGTTAAGATCCATTGACTTCCATCTGAAGTTCAATCGAACATCCTGGATATGCCTTTCACTCTCTCTTTTCTTCCACCAGGCGGGATTGTCTCTTGTATCTGAGACCATGTGGGATCTACCATGTGAGGAAATAAGGTTTAAAAATACTGCCTACCTTTAGAAAGGACACATTTTTATTAAGAGGATCAAAGGTAGTGGTATGATAAAACCAAATGTGACATGTGAAAAGAGAGGTATTGGGTGTCTCACATCTATCTCTGTAAAAACCAGGCCAACATGTTTCAGCCAACTTTGTGCCCTATGGTCGATGGCTTTCGTCAGGACTGAAAGTTTTTTTTTTTATAGGATCCCTTCATGAAGTCAAATCAAATGGGACACTTTCCCTCCAATTTTTGAAGTATGTTTCTTCGTTTTGGCCATTTGGGACTCTTTGTCCAGTCCTAGAAGTAGGCAAAAAGACATGGAGAACAATGCATTATAATCTAGTATTGACGTTGTCCCATATTTGTAATAATGCATGCACCCAATGATTTCTATAAATGTGTATTTTTCCTCCATTAAATGTGAACATCTTCTACCCTTTTGGGGTCATTAGTCTATGTGAGCAAATGTAATGATTGCTCATGTATTCCATACTAAGACGGATCTTAATTTGGGGGCTTTATTATCAATGGGTGAAGTACATTACAGTTAGGTTGAGTAGATTATTCAAGTTACTAGACCTGCAGGTTCACTAACATTTTTATGCTTTTTAGAGGCCTGGGTAGTGATGGTAAATGTCCCCAAGTGCTAAAGAAATCACGTGTTTTACTCCAGGTCTTTTTGATAAGAAAGATGACGGGCAGTGGAGACTAATTCTGGATCTCAGACAGCTCACCAAGTGTCTGATAAAACAATCTTTTCTGATGATTACACTTAAGGAAGTCTTACTGATGATGCAAGAGACTACCTGGTATCCTTAGATCTTGGCAATGCATACTGCCTTACACCCATCCAACAAAATTATAGACAATACCTCAGTTTTCTGTGGCAGAACAATATTACCAGTTTCAACGCACTTTCTTTCGGTCTCTGATCGGCACCTTTTCACCAAGCGCCTTTCTCCAATCCATGCCTTCCTCAGGTGACAGAGTCACCAATGGTACCTACTCATTACGACTAGCTTGTTAAAGTTCCATCAAAGGAATAGACAAGGACTTCCTCAGCAGCCTGCCCTAATTTCTTTCAGAAATTGAATCTCACGCTGGGCATGGAGAAAGTTTGCAGCCCCACATGAAAATCCAGTTTTTGAGTGCAATACTAGACATGCAGTTGGCAAAGACATTTCCACTTCCGGAAAGAGCAATTCAGCTCCAAGCCATTGCAAAGAGACTGTCTGCAAAACAGACAGTCACGGTAAGACAGTACATGTCCCTGTTAGGCCTAATGCCATCCTGTATAGGCCTCATCCCTTTTTGCAGGATTCGCTGAGATTCTCCAATAAGAACTGGACAGTCAATGGAAACAAATCAACGGCTCATGGAATGATACTGACCAACTTACGAAATGACTAAAAAAAGCACTGTTGTGCTGAAGAATCCCAGCAAATCTAAAATCAGGTTTCTATTTCCAGCCTGTAACAAAAAGCTTGTACTGACAATGAATGCGTCAATGGATGGCTAGGGAGTTCGCCTACAAGAACTTTCAAACAGAGACCTCTGGTCAGACACCGAAAAGATGTTTCACATCAATCAGAATGGACCACACAGCATCTATGTTCTACATAGACAATCAAGGGGGAACTCTGTCCTGACCCATTTCCAAAGAGGCGCAACACCTATGGGACAGGGCCATATCCTGCAAATCGACACTGACGTGGGTCACCTACCAGGTAGCCACCAAAACAATCAGGCGGATGTTCTCACTCGACAGCTGTCAGACTGCCACAAGTGGGAACTACATATGGAACAGAAAGATTACATATTCCGGCAATGGGGTCATCCTGTAATCAATCTCTTTGCCACCCTGATCAACACAAAATGTCGGTAATTCAGAAGCAGATTTCGACATCATGGGAACCATGGGCAATTCCCTTTCGATCAGTTGGTCCTAAATTATTGCTTACACTTTTCCTTTGTGTAAGGAAATGGGATTGTTGTAGATGTCCCCTGACATTTTGCCCCCATTTGGACCACTAGCTGCTGGTTTTTTAGGTCTCGCCTAGCGACGAAGCGCATGCGCTGCTCGCCTTGGCGAGATCTATTGTCATCGGTTTTGTTAGCGAAGGGGTACAGGAGATGTGCACGAGCCCGGACAGGCGTGCACGAACGCGTCTGGACAGGCGATGTGCACGCGTACGGCTCGCGCGTTCAGTACAACGCGCGCATGGCGCGCCTGCGCTCTCACTTTGTTTTTTTAATGGTCTTTGCTTTTGATCGATTTTCCTTGTGCAGAAAATGCATTAGAGAGATGAAAGAGAAGGTGCCTGTCCACTGCTTCTTCACATGAGGGTCCTACAAATCCCCAGCCTTCCCTGGGCCCAAGTCCCCTCCATCTCTTTATCAGCCACACTGGCCGGCAGTGATGCTCTGTATACAGTGGGAGACAGGGCAGCGAGCTTTGAAGTGAAGGCCTAGTCCATGCCCATGCCAGGCCTCGGAACAGCAAACAGAACAGGTTCAGCAGGAGTTCTCATCGCTGCCTCGTTTTTCAAACTCCGTTTCACTGTCACAAACATAAGCAACATTGAACACTCAGCCTCGTGGAGAGATAGGGCGACAGCGCTGATGGCAGCACCGCGGCCTCTTGAGGGGAAGGTCAGACTGAGAGAAGCAATTTTCTCTTTGTTGGGTTTAAATTCAGCATTGTGTGACTAACTTGTTTTTAAACGTGCCCAGTTTTTATTGATCAAGCAACTATAGGCCGCGAGATTAAGGGATTTCCCCTGGGATAGAACCACGCACTTCATGGAATTCATTTTTTTCTGCAGGTCCTCACATAACCATTAACCTCTACTGGATTGGCCTCAGCTAAGGAAGTTGTCCTGCCTTTGTGCTCCCCTTAGTAATTCGAGATCAAGTTATTTTAGGTCTGAGAATAAATGATGTTGGAAATACCCCACTCCCACACCGGAAAGGGTGGTGGTAACGGGGTCTCTCCAGACATACACAGTGGTAGCTTGGCTCGAGTGGTCAGGAATCAGGCACCGTGCTAAGCATACGTCATACCCATACAATAACCATGCGTGCATCCGTTCCAAAAACGACTCTACACCGTAAAAATTATGAAAATATCTCTGTTTATCTTCTTTTTCTCTTAGTTGCTGATTAAATAAATAATAACACAATCACCATATACAAGGCTTTTTCTCTGGAAGGGTACGTCAAATAAATACTGTCTTAATGATTCAATAAATAGGGGAGATCATAAATAATTAAGGCATAAATATAAGTGCATCACATACAGGCAATTAAATATTATGAGGCAATAAATACTGCAAGTCAATAAATATTGTGCGACAATAAATACTGTGGAACAATAAATACAGTGAGGCAATAAATAGGTTAAATACAATAAATACAGTGCTCTCAATAAATAATTAAAAGCTGACAGTGACACTCATAGAATCAGATCACATTTAGATTTCTATGGGCTGATTTGGCCCAGTCACAGCTTGTGGTTAGATGGATGGCTTGAGGGTGTCTACTCCCTGGCTTGGTCAAGGCTGAGGCCTAAACTGAGGTAGATCAAGGGGGGGAATTCTAGAGACCTGGCTCCCTCACTCTACACAACCCCTCTGAATTAGTCTCAGCTCACCCCTGGCACAATCAAGCTGGTTCCAGCACCTCTCTAGCCCCTAGGGTAGTCTCTCAGGATTCCACAGGGCCTTAGGCGCCCTCTATTCCACTTACTGCCCTTTTTCTGAAGCTCTGACGCCGCTGGAGTCGTGTCGACGCCGTGAGGCGGTTCCGGTTCGATGTCGGCGGCCTCGGCGCAATGTCAGTTCTTGACGACGCCGGTAGGCGGTTCCGGTTCGATGTCGGCGGCCTCGACTCGATCTCGTCCTCCGGTTCGATGACGTCGGGCAGTCTTGGCTCGATGTCGACTTCAGGCGGCTCCGGTCCGATGGCGACCTCAGGTTCGATGACGCCGGCCGGCCTTGACTCGATGTCGACTTCCGGCGGCTCCGGAGTGCGATCCCCACTCCCGACCTCCGGTGCTCCTCTCCTCAGGTTCCGGCGACTCCGGAGTGCGACCTCCACTCCCGACCTCCGGTGCTCCTCTCCTCAGGTTCCGGCGACTCCGGAGTGCAATCTCCACTCCCGACCTCCGGTGCTCCTCTCCTCAGGTTCCGGCGACTCCGGAGTGCAATCTCCACTCCCGACCTCCGGCACGCTTCACCTCGGTCTCCGGCGACTCCGGAGGGCGGACTTCACTCCCCCGTCGACGCCGCTCACTCGACCTCGGGTGACTTCCTCCTCGACCTCTGGTACTCTCGACGACCTCCGTCGGCGCCCTCTCTCGACCTCTGGCGGCTCCGGATACGACGTCTGCTTTTCCAGTCAGCGCCGCCTCTCCACCTCGGGCTCCGGGTCTCTAGGCTTCTCGACGTCGGACTCCAGGAAAACCAATAATCAGGTCAGGACTTTGCTGTTCTTTGCTTCTAAGGCCTGTTCCTGCTGTCCAGATCCTTAAGATGGTTTTTCTTGCATCTTCCCACACAGGGCTCCAGGCTGGGCTCAGTCAGTAGGGACTAGTATCAAGGGTGGGTTTATGGACCCCACTCCAGGCACAAGTTTCCACCCCTGCTGCCTCACTCCTTCCTCCTTCAGGTTTCTGCTGCTCTCTCTTCACCAGTCAGGTGCCAACTGCCAGCTCCAACTGCCAACTCTCTGTCTTAGCTTCCCAACATTCTAAACCGCCTCCAACTGTCACAGGGCTCCAGAATGTTGCAGAAGGTTCTAGTAGGTTCCAGTGGGTTCTGATGATGTCACAGGTGGCCACCATTTTGTGCTCCAGGCCCTCAGACAGAAGTTCCAGGGGTAGATAAAATGGCTCCCTGAATCTGCATCAATACTAAAAAGTCTGGTGGTTCCCAAAAAGATAAAATACTAACAGGGCTTGAGGCAAAAGTGGGACAAAATAAATAATGGAGAGGAGGGACCACCCAAAGGGCTGACAGGTCTAACACGCGTCCCCCCCCCAGCTGAAAGTGGGGAGAGCTACCCAACCCCTTGGGAGTTCTCTTCACTAAGGCGGAAATACCTTGAGAGACCGTCTGCATTGGCGTGGTCCACTCCAGGCCGATGTTCCACCTGAAAGTCCATTCCCTGTAGGGAAATAGACCACCTCAACAACTTGGGATTCTCCCCCTTCATCTGCATCAGCCAACGAAGGGGTCTGTGGTCGGTCTGAACCAGGAAGTGCGAGCCAAACAGGTATGGCCGCAACTTCTTCAGAGCCCATACCACTGCAAAGGCTTCCCGCTCTATTGCACTCCACTTCTGTTCCCTGGGAAGTAGTCTCCGGGATAGGAAGACCACGGGTTGATCCAGACCCTCTTAATTGAGTTGCGATAACACTGCCCCAATGCCATGTTCTGATGCATCCGTCTGGACAATGAACTCCTTGGAAAAGTCTGGGGCCCTTAAGACCGGGGCCTCGCACATGGCTTGCTTCAGCTTCACAAAGGCCTGCTGACAAGCCTCCGTCCAGACTACCCGTCGAGGTTGTTTCTTGGACGTGAGCTCCGTGAGGGGGGCTACAATGGTACCGTACCCCTTCACGAAGCGGCGGTAATATCCCGTGAGGCCCAGAAAAGCTCGGACCTCAGTCTGTGTCTTGGGGGGGTTCCCAGGCCATGATGGCCTCGATCTTCGCCTGGAGGGGTGTCACCGCTCCCCTACCCACCAAGTGTCCAAGGTACACTACCGACCCCTGCCCGATCTGGCACTTGCTGGCCTTGATCGTCAATCCAGCTTGTCTCAGGGCCTGGAGAACAGCTTGCAGGTGACGCAAGTGATCCTCCCAGCTGTTACTGAAGACGGCTATGTCATCCAGATAAGCAGCAGAGAAACTCTCCATTCCGGTGAGGATCTGGTTTACCAGGCGCTGAAACGTGGCAGGTGCGTTCTTGAGCCCAAAGGGCATCACACAGAACTGGTAGTGGCCATTGGGCGTGGAGAAGGCTGACCTTTCCCTTGCTCCATCAGTCAAAGAGATCTGCCAGTACCCAGAAGTAAGGTCAAAGGTACTTAGATATTGGGCAGCTCCCAGCCGGTCAATCAATTCATCCGCCCTAGGGATCGGATGAGCATCCGTTTTGGTCACTGAATTCAGTCCCCGGTAGTCCACACAGAACCTCAGTTCCGGTTGGGCACCCGGTGGTGCAGCTTTTGGTACTAGTACCACCGGACTGGACCAGGGGCTGCTAGAAGGTTCGATCACTCCTAGCTCCAGCATCTTAGTGACTTCACTGTGAATGCTGGCCTTCACCTTGTCTGACATCCGGTAGATCTTGGACTTCACAGGTGGGCTGTCTCCTGTGTCCACGTCATGGACGCACAGGTGAGTCCTACCCGGGACAAGGGAGAACAACGAAGAGTACTGTCCCAGGACCTGGCGGCAGTCCTCTTGCTGTTCAGGAGTTAGAGATGGGGAGAGAATCACTCCCTCCACCGACCCATCCTTCTCTTGAGATGCAAACAAATCGGGGAGAGGCTCGCTTTCCACGTCCTCTGCTCCGTCAGTCACCATCATCAAGATGACTTCGGGCCTCTCGTGGTGGGGTTTGAGGCGGTTGGCGTGCAGCACCCGTAGGGGCTGACGAGGGGTTTTAAGATCCACCAAGTAGGTAGCCTTACCCTTCTTCTCCAACACCTCAAAGGGTCCTGACCAGCGATCCTGGAGGGCGCTAAGCTCTCCTGGTTCGATCACCCACACCTTCTGGCCAGGCTCCAACTCCACCGGGTGAGCATTGTGGTCAAACCACGCCTTCATCACTGCCTTACTGGCTTCCAAGTTGTCAGAAGCTTGCTTCCACAACTTAGCCATTTGGCTCCGGAAGGCCAGCATGTAGCTCACCACGTCCTGGGGAAGCTTTCTGGGAGTTCTTTCCCATCCGTCTCTCACCAGGTTGAGAGGTCCACGTACAGGGTGCCCATACAGAAGCTCGAAGGGGCTGAAGCCCACTCCCTTCTGTGGCACTTCCCTGTAAGAAAAGAGTAGACAGGGTAGGAGGACGTCCCATTTCCTCCGCAGGCTTTCAGGCAGACTTCTGATCATGCCTTTCAAGGTTTTGTTAAACCTCTCCACCAGACCATTGGTCTGGGGGTGGTAAGGAGTTGTGAACCGGTAGGTCACTCCACACTCCTTCCACATCGCCCGCATGTACGCTGACATGAAGTTGGTCCCCCTGTCGGACACAAATTCCTTGGGAAAACCCACTCGGGTAAAGATTCCCATCAGGGCCCTAGCCACAACAGGTGCTGTTATGGTCCTCAGAGGTATTGCCTCTGGGTACCGTGTGGCATGATCCACCAGAACCAGGATAAACCTGTGACCAGCTGACGTTGGCGGATCTAACGGACCCACAATGTCGATGCCCACCCTTTCAAAGGGGGTGATAACGACAGGAAGTGGTTCCAGGGGAGCTTTCAGCTTCACCCCTGTTTTCCCACTGGCTTGGCAAGACACACATGTCCGGCAGTAGGTATCGGACGACACTTTCATTTGAGGCCAATAAAAGTGTGGGACAAGACGGGCGAAGGTCTTGTCTTGCCCCAGGTGTCCTGCCAATGGGATCTCGTGAGCCAACTCCAGAAGGAAGGCTCGATAACGTTGAGGGACTACCAAGGCTCGTGACGATCCGTGTAGGGGTGCCTTGGGTTCACTGTAGAGGAGGCCATCCTCCCAGTAAACACTGTAGTTCCCTTCAACGTTCCCTGCTGCCTGGGCTTGGGCCTGACGCCCTAGCCCCTCAAGGGTAGGGCACTCCCTCTGGCCCTGGCAGAATTCCTCCCTGGACGGGCCTCCCTCCACGTGCCACTCGGCCGGGATGGGTAGGTCCTCCAGTTTGGTAACGTCCCCCACCGCAGACTCCTGGTCCACCACCTCCGGTGGCCTATCCGTCCTACGGGGTGTGGACGCCGAGGCAGGCTCCTCCTGTCCTCGGTTCTTCCCTTGACTGGCAGCTGGCTGGGCCTTTGTTCCAGGCTCCAGCCGAAACGAACTCCCTCTCCGGGTAGTCGCGGACCCTGTGCTCACACAGGCCCAGTCAGGTGTACCCAGCATCTCAGTATGAGTCCGGTATTCCACCTCCTTCCAAGCATTGTGCTCCATGTCATTCCCCAGTAGACAATCGACTGGCACGGCAGGGCTTACGGCAACTCGAAGTGAACCTGCAACCCCCCCCCCCATTCAAAGGGAACCTCGGCCACTGGATAGTGGCCTGTTCTGCCGTCAGCCATCGCGGCTGGGTGGAGTACATCGGGAATTACCTGCTCTGGAGACACCAGTTGACTACGTACCATAGTCATACTGGCTCCTGTGTCTCTCAGAGCCTCCCCTCTTTGGCCGTTGATGGTGACCCACTGCCCATACTTTACGGTATTTGCGGGCACCTGGATCTTAGGAACCATCTCCCGTTCTCCCAGGGACACTAAAGTGACACCCGCCCACTCTCTTCCCTTAGTTGGCTGCTGACTCTGGCCAGGATTAGGGTTTCTGGGTGGGTTAGCCCTAGGAGTGAATTCTGTTCCCTTCCCTTGGAAGTTATTTTGGGGGCCTTTGGAGAACTCCTTTTTCTTTTGCCCTCCCTCTTTCTTCTGGGGGGCGCCCTGTCCGGCCTTTTGAGTATCCCCTCCAGTCCCCCTTGTGGACACCCGGGTACTAGCCCAAATGTCCGCCTCCTCAGCAAGCTTCCGGGGACTGGTCAGCTTGCTATCCACCAGGTGTTGACGCAGTTCAGGGAAACATTTCTCGAGCAGGTGTTCCTTCAGTACTAGATCAAACAACCCCTCGTAGTTCCTCACTTCACTGCCCTGAATCCACCCCTCTAGTGCCTTCTTTGCATAGTCCAGGAAGTCCACCCAATTCTGTGTGCCCAGTTTGTGACTACCCCTGAACTTCTGTCTGTACTTTTCGGGTGTTAGTCCAAACTTTCTTATGAGCGCCAGTTTCATGGTGGGGTAGTGGGTCTGCTCATCCTCCTCTAAGGCCAATAAAGCATCCCTACCAGCTGGAGGCATGTACTTGTACAATCCCGCTCCCCAGTACTTCTCTGGAACCCCATGGGCCCTTAACGAGACCTCATAGGCCGCTAGCCACTTGGCGATATCGTCAACCACCCCATAGCTAGCTACTATGTCCTTTGGCAGGTAGGGTTTGGGTTCCCTGGTGTACTCTCGTTCTTCGCTGCCACCGTTGGGTACAGGGTGTGCCCCGATTCTCAGGATCTGAAGATCTATCTCTTTCAGCCTTATCTCATGAGCCATCCTCTGTTCCTCCTTCTCTTTCTCCAGCCTTGCTAAGTCCCATGTGAGCTGTCTTTTCTCCCTCCGGTCTGTTAACTCCACTTCAGACAAGCCACCGCTAGAGGCACTGCTGCCCTTCCTGGAAAGTGTCCTGGGCCCCGCTAACAGGTTCCCCACCTCAGGTTGGTACAAACCAGCTCCCTCACTGTCGGGCTCTCTATCCCTGTCCTCCTCCTCAGCCTTGCTTTCTCGGCGTGCCTCCCCCCAAGCCCTTAAGCTGGTTTGGAGTGCACCCTTCTTTGCTCCTGGGGGACAATACACCCCCTCCCGCTGACAAAACTCCCTGATTTGGGCCACAGTGTACGTTTCTAAATTCTCCAGTACAAACTCCATCTTGCCCACTCAGGTCAGAGGACAGTTATTTGCAGTAACTATGCAGGGGGGTACCTTATATAATACCTCCTCCCACCACCAGAGTAAATTTGGAAAAACAAAAGCTCACAATTAGGAAGGCCGCTTTGAGAAAACTCCCGGTGTAGGCCTATGGACTACCCACAGTTATTGTCGAGTATACGTAGGCACAGCTCTATCCCACCACTGAACACCAATTATGTTGGAAATACCCCACTCCCACACCGGAAAGGGTGGTGGTAACGGGGTCTCTCCAGACATACACAGTGGTAGCTTGGCTCGAGTGGTCAGGAATCAGGCACCGTGCTAAGCATACGTCATACCCATACAATAACCATGCGTGCATCCGTTCCAAAAACGACTCTACACCGTAAAAATTATGAAAATATCTCTGTTTATCTTCTTTTTCTCTTAGTTGCTGATTAAATAAATAATAACACAATCACCATATACAAGGCTTTTTCTCTGGAAGGGTACGTCAAATAAATACTGTCTTAATGATTCAATAAATAGGGGAGATCATAAATAATTAAGGCATAAATATAAGTGCATCACATACAGGCAATTAAATATTATGAGGCAATAAATACTGCAAGTCAATAAATATTGTGCGACAATAAATACTGTGGAACAATAAATACAGTGAGGCAATAAATAGGTTAAATACAATAAATACAGTGCTCTCAATAAATAATTAAAAGCTGACAGTGACACTCATAGAATCAGATCACATTTAGATTTCTATGGGCTGATTTGGCCCAGTCACAGCTTGTGGTTAGATGGATGGCTTGAGGGTGTCTACTCCCTGGCTTGGTCAAGGCTGAGGCCTAAACTGAGGTAGATCAAGGGGGGGAATTCTAGAGACCTGGCTCCCTCACTCTACACAACCCCTCTGAATTAGTCTCAGCTCACCCCTGGCACAATCAAGCTGGTTCCAGCACCTCTCTAGCCCCTAGGGTAGTCTCTCAGGATTCCACAGGGCCTTAGGCGCCCTCTATTCCACTTACTGCCCTTTTTCTGAAGCTCCGACGCCGCTGGAGTCGTGTCGACGCCGTGAGGCGGTTCCGGTTCGATGTCGGCGGCCTCGGCGCAATGTCAGTTCTTGACGACGCCGGTAGGCGGTTCCGGTTCGATGTCGGCGGCCTCGGCTCGATCTCGTCCTCCGGTTCGATGACGTCGGGCAGTCTTGGCTCGATGTCGACTTCAGGCGGCTCCGGTCCGATGGCGACCTCAGGTTCGATGACGTCGGCCGGCCTTGACTCTATGTCGACTTCCGGCGGCTCCGGAGTGCGATGCCCACTCCCGACCTCCGGTGCTCCTCTCCTCAGGTTCCGGCGACTCCGAAGTGCGACCTCCACTCCCGACCTCCGGTGCTCCTCTCCTCCGGTTCCGGCGACTCCGGAGTGCGATCTCCACTCCCGACCTCCGGCACGCTTCACCTCGGTCTCCGGCGACTCCGGAGGGCGGACTTCACTCCCCCGTCGACGCCGCTCACTCGACCTTGGGTGACTTCCTCCTCGCCCTCTGGTACTCTCTACGACCTCCGTCGGCGCCCTCTCTCGACTTCTGGCGGCTCCGGATACGACGTCTGCTTTTCCAGTCAGCGCCGCCTCTCCACCTCGGGCTCCGGGTCTCTAGGCTTCTCGACGTCGGACTCCAGGAAAACCAATAATCAGGTCAGGACTTTGCTGTTCTTTGCTTCTAAGGCCTGTTCCTGCTGTCCAGATCCTTAAGATGGTTTTTCTTGCTTGTTCCCACACAGGGCTCCAGGCTGGGCTCAGTCAGTAGGGACTAGTATCAAGGGTGGGTTTATGGACCCCACTACAGGCACAAGTTTCCACCCCTGCTGCCTCACTCCTTCCGTCTTCAGGTTTCTGCTGCTCTCTCTTCACCAGTCAGGTGCCAACTGCCAGCTCCAACTGCCAACTCTCTGTCTTAGCTTCCCAACATTCTAAACCGCCTCCAACTGTCACAGGGCTCCAGAATGTTGCAGAAGGTTCTAGTAGGTTCCAGTGGGTTCTGATGATGTCACAGGTGGCCACCATTTTGTGCTCCAGGCCCTCAGACAGAAGTTCCAGGGGTAGATAAAATGGCTCCCTGAATCTGCATCAATACTAAAAAGTCTGGTGGTTCCCAAAAAGGAAAAATACTAACAGGGCTTGAGGCAAAAGTGGGACAAAATAAATAATGGAGAGGAGGGACCACCCAAAGGGCTGACAGGTCTAACAAATGATTAACTATATAAAATGGTATGGAAATATCTTGAATCCTATTTTTAAATAGGAATTTAACATGAATATCTATCTTGTAGTTAGGACTGATGTTAGTTGAGGAATCTTCACATCCATGACCTACATGAAAACGCATTGGATATAGAAATGTCATATCACACAATTATCACATTTTTACAGATGCATGTAAAATTAGGATCAATGTACTACTATTTTAGAATGTTTTATATTTTTGTTATGCTTATTCAAAAGTACATATAATCGGGAGAAACGTTAATTGAGATTATTATACATCTGCTTTGCCTCTTAGAGAAAATATAGAGCTTGATTCACAAAAGACAGTGCCAGCTTTCCAGGTTTATTTCAAGAATGTTTTGTGAATTGGCATTTTTGTTGCTGTGACTGTACATCATGTACAATTACGTTTGCTGGCACTTTTTCCACAGGGATTATACTCTTGTCTGTGGAAACCCCCTTCCTCTTCATCCTGCTCCAGAATTAAGGGTGTTCCCTTTCCTTTACCTCCATGTAAATGTCAATAAAGCGAAAAATACATTTATTCATATCACAATATTTAATTGAATGTACACATTATAAAAAGTATATCATAACAATTGTTTAAACCTACAAAACAGGCATTCCACAATAAATACATCAAGTTTTAAAAGAATTAAAAGCCAATTCTTGGTGCAATCATAACAATAAATTCTTCCTCTGGAATGTGCCTAGTACAACCATTGTGCAGTAGCATCTCTCAAACCTATCTTGGTAAAACAAAGCTTTGCTTTTAAATTTAGAAACTGCCTTTACCACTTTCTGGCCTAAAGTGCTAAAGTATTACAAAATTTCAGCTCACTCTTCAAAATTATAACCTGAGCTCTCACAAGAAATGTTTTGTGACTGTATTTTCTAAGTTCTTAGTTTAGGGGACATGTAAACAAAAATGTGTAATTATTTCTAGATGGTCCTCACAATGTAAACATTTATCTGAGATCCCATAACCAATTGCCCACCTAACAGCAGTCAAAGCCACTGACAACAACCCATTTTTGAGTTTTACATGAAGTTTGAGTTACGGAAGGACATATGTCCAATTGAAATAGGATGCTCTTTCTGACTCACAACTTCTATCTCAAATTCTATAATTTTGCATCTATGCAATTTGCCGGTCATCTCCTCTCAGTCCATTCCCAAACTTGGGTCTTAACAATCAATGACCCCCTTCCCTTATAGGCTTTACATTACTTGCCCTGACCAAGATTAGAGTTTGTTTTACATACTTTAACAATGGTAAAGATCAGCACCTGAAAACTCCACTACCCCTTTAATTCCCTCTTATAAAATCCAAGATGTATGCTTCACAATATCCTGGTCCTCCAAAGTAATGGCCTCAATACCATCTCTAGTTCAAATAATCATATTTATTGTTCACATTTGAGAGGAATAACCAGTGTCATCTTGGGAAGGGCCAGAAGTTGTTCCAACAACAAATTCTCTTATTTGGCAGTGACCATAACACTCTGCCCCAAAGAGAAAATGGGCTTTATAACAGATCAACATACTCCCCTCTTACCAACTTCGAATTAAAAGTTAATGTCGTCCCCTATCTACATGTGAATGTTTCAGATATGCCTGTGTCTGGTCAGTACATAAAGCAGAACTAATACATCTGATGCCCATATAGTCATACCAAACTATTTCATCTCATTGTGAGCCAACAAACCTCATTTGAGCAATGATTTTTTGGGTATCTAGATCACTGTTTTTGTTTTGGCAGCTTGACGTCGGGCCTATTTTCAAGGTCAATTGAATTAAATAAAGGTAAAAGATTTTGCAGCCCACAGCAATCTTAACACAAGTGAGGAAGAAGAAATGCACCATCCGCAAAGATAGAGATAGGACAACTCACCCAAATCAAGTAACCTCATGGTGTACTATTTACACGTCAAACAGCAAGGGAAAGTGGGCAGCTTATTCAACAACTATTTACAACACATGTTTGAGTGGATAACCAAAAGGTATATCTACAGGTAATTCAGAAAAAAGCATAAGGAGTGATTCTGCCAAATAAATATGTGCATAGGTCATTCTTTTGTGATGTGATTGTGAACATAGGTGGCATAACCTCTGCTTTTTTCAAGGGCAAGAACAAAGTGAGCTCTACCTTTCTTGATATGGCTGGGAAGCAAAAGGTCTTAAGCTCTGTAGGTACCATTTGATAGATCAAATGTTGTACATGGCTGGCTGATTAATTCCTCCAGCTTGTGATGTATAAAGTATGCAAAAGAGATTCTGTATCATCAGGCACTTCTGAGAATGTTAGTTAGTTAGTCAGTCAGTCAGTCAGTCCAATACAATGCCAATAGCTCAAACTCTCGTAAATGCGAGACCTATTGCATTACAAATGCTTGTTGATTCAGAGAATGCACTGAGGCCTGCTAACCAGACCTCTGTGCCAGTGTCCTTACCCATTACAAAATGTATGTCAAATTGGCTATCCCCAGTTGGGAAGTACTGACTTACTTATAACTCCTTAGTATATGGTACTCAGAGTACCAAGGGCATGTAAGGTAGAGTGTCCACCCAGGGCTGCAGCACTTTTTTGTGCCACCTTGTATGTGACAAAGTACAAAATGGCACCAAACCTGCCACTGCAGACTGGAAGGGCAGTTGTCACACTGCTAGTTTGACATTGCCATTTCCGATAATGGCAAAGCTGCCCCGTCCCTTAACAATATATGTAAGTCTCCCCCAAGAAAGGCCTTGGAGCCCTAATGTCGGAAGATGTATACTATTAAGTAGGACATGAAGGTTTATATGTGTCTTATCAGCAAAATCCTTAAAGATGTCATTTTTATGTGAAAATGTTAGTAACTCCATTGGCTGACAAAGAGTTACCGACTGCCATCTCAGCCTGGCTAACTTCTGAATGAAACTACCTAATTGAGTACTGTAAGGTCTCAAATTAATGGTGGCATTAAACCCAACCTGATGCCCAGGATTTGTCACTATTAAAGTAATGCAACTTTTAGAAAGTTGCCACTCAGTGACCCGGCTGGGCTACTAGCCTTACATGAGCACTGGCCCACAAACCACTTTATGCTTGCCTTGGGAGTTGTGCTTGGAAACAATAGCAGTCAGCTGCAGAGAGAGGTGTTGCCTCCCCCTTGCAGGAAGTTGCTCAGGGTTGTAACCAAAAAACATTGTCAAATGTAAAGCCGCCTTTGGTGGGCAAATGACAATAACACTCCAGAGGGGCTTCCCCTTGTTTAAGTAGATAGGCTGGAGACTGGGACAGAGAGTGGAGACCAATGTTCAAACCTGTTTCTCGTGGGTGTGTGGTCCCCAGGTAGCCCCACCTCTAGGGTGGGCTACCATGCTCCTCAGTTGATGTAAAGTTCACATATCTTGAAAGTGGCCAGAATAGTGTACTCTGGGATTGCCAGATGCCACACATTGCTGGAAAGTCATTACCAAGATTAAGGGGACTTTGTAGCCCGATGGCTAGTGACCACGTTGTCCCCTCTGGGCACTTTCCCAGTATTAATATGGCAACCCTGGCACCATGAACCTCAGACCATGTCAAAATCGGAACAAGGATCGAAGAAGGACTGCCCTGTTGCCCCTGCACTGCACAAAGAGAGGCTGCACTGTCTGCTAGACTGCAACTGCACAAAGAGAGGCTGCACTGTCTGCTAGACTGCAACTGCGGCACTTCGGACTAGTGAAGTTAGGATTGTGCCTGTAGCTCCTGGCTTGGTGTTAGTCATCCCCTAGCCCCAGACTGAAGCAGTAACTCCAAGGGTCAGTTGGCTAGTCCCCTGGAACAGCACCGGTGACATTAAAGCTGAAGAAGCCCAAACCAGCAGGTTGCTAGCCACTTCAGAGGAATCGCTGCTGACTGCCCCTAAGAGACTGATGCTCAACGGCCAAAAGTTACCCCTGAGTCCGCTGGACCTGAGGGTGTCACCAAAGTCCAGATTGGTCGCCTAACGGGACACTAGCCCCCTCAGTAAAGGATATTGCGGTGTGCGGAGACCGGTAGTCTAGCCACAGCTGGCCTTTCAGGGTCTCAAAATCACTTCACATCAGCACCCCCATCGACTGTACTGTAACTGGAGCATGAGAATCCTTAAGCATTTTTTCATCCTCTTTCCTCAGCATCCGACCAATTCCATTAAAGTCTATGGCGATCGTGCCATAAGGTTTGTTACTGGACTTGAAAATTCTCTGGTGGCCAGACAGCTGTCCAAATCTACCCTATTGGCCCCCCAGACCTTCTTCCTGTCTGACTTGGTTGCCCAGGCCGAAGTAGCCAAACTAAATTTCATAAACCTTTCAAACGTTTGTAAACGTTTGATCAATTGGCCAATGCTTGTTTGCAGTTGAACTAAAAACTGCAAAAACCTTTAAAAATCTGTATCTCCGCAATCCTCCAGTGGAATTTGCTGATTAAGGACTCTAAAAATTAAATTAAAAAAAATCTATTTTTATAAATTCTTGTTGTACATCTCTCGTTTTGTGGCTTTCTTATTTTGTTGTTCAGTACTGTTAAATGCTTTACACTAAGTTCATTTGTTCAAACCTTGCTGCTTGGAGCAATAGATACCCAGTGTTGAGCTTAAAGTTGTTCAAACGGGCCTGACGGGACCCAAGACCGTTTTTAAGCATGTAGTCCATGATAAGGCTACACAGCCATACCATATATTAGACCCATATCCTCTCAACCTGTTTTCCATGATCCCGCGTTTTTGAAGAAGACGAAGATGCATCATTGTACCCATGATGTGGCAAATCCACGCCCATACTGGTAGAGCGTACTCCTTCAGCAGTTGGCACTTCCAGACATTTCTCTGAAATTGCATTCCAGGCCACTTTCCAGACATTGCAGACATACCACACCATGACCCCATGTTGGTGATCCTGACAGCATGCTATATGACCACCTAAAGTCTGGCAAATTGGATCTACCACAAGACTGCTGAAACATCCGAACACTGGCATGTGATCCGGCAGCTACAAAATCTTTCAACGTCAAGTGGAAGCATTTGTGTGTCTGGTGCAAGAGCACAGATTTTCATCCACTTCAGGTGCAACCTCATCAATTTCTACCAGACATGTGGGGTCCGTCCAAGAGTAGACTCCAATATTATTCAGTTACAGTCCTTCTAGCTGCAATATGAAGATGCAGAAGAACTGATTTATTGTTATCTACTCTATACTCCCAACGCCTCATAAAGCAATTTAGGAGGGGGCTTTTCTAGGGCATTTACACAAATATGATGCTTAATACTGTGTTCAGTTAGTTGATGCTACCTCCCTTTGAATCAATACGCAAACCACACTTAAAATTAATCTCATGGAAGACGGAGCTTCTCCGACCATTAACATCAGCAAGGAGAGTAGAGGAAACGCAAGCATTCACCATCAAGGAACGTTTTCTCAGGTATACACACAACATAGTCATCCCGAGAATCTATGCCGGGTTCATACCCTGAATTCCTACTGACTTTGGCTTGAATTAAACAGTCATTCTATGATCTTTCTTCCCAAATTCATCTACGCCAGCAGAATGATCATTAAATTCATTGGACTTGCGTAGATGCCTCAGGTCCTACATTGCTAAAACAAAAGACCTAGTCTTATCAGATCAGCTGTTCACCACTTATGGACAGCCAGGAAGAGGTTGCCCCTTGTCCAAGCAGTTAATAGCATGTTGGCTCTCAGCCTGCATTGCCTTTTGGCACACCAAGGCTAAGCATCCACTCCAGGGAAGATACTGGAGAATTCCACCAGAATCCTGCATCAACTGCAGCACTATGTGCTGGTGTGCCCTTGCTAGGTATCTGCCTGACCTCCTGGAAGAGCAGGCACACGTTAACAAAGCATTACTGTGTTGAGGTGGACGCAGAAGCTGACGTAGCAGTGGGAATGGCAGTCACCAGCAACCGGTTTCGGTAAAAATTAGGCTGCTTCCCACTTTTATTATATTTCTTATATGTATACTGCTTACTAGTCTAAATCAAGCATGTTAATATATGAACGACCCAAAGTTATTGAACAAACTAGTCACTAACCTGTACTTCCAGTTCTCCAACATTGTAATCTTTCATATATTTACATGCAACCCTTTCTCCTCCCTTGTCAGAGGCTCACTTATTGCATACTCTACTCACACTTTGTGCTATGTAACCTGAGTTATGGTGGTCTCTGGGGAAGTAGGAGAGCTGGCACTTCCACCTCCTTGGCTGAAGCTCGGGTTACTTCAAATTAGGTGGATGTACTGCAAAACAAACACTGTTGTTCTGGTTTATAGCCATTTCAACATTACTATTTAAATGTGCTGGGGATTCCCAGCTACACTAGGCGGAATGTTTCAGTCGTGACTATATGAAAGATTCCAATGTTGGAGAACTGGATTAACAGGTAAATTGCTAATTTCTTCTACTGGGAGCCTTTGGTATTGGCAGCAGAAGAAGTTCTGTATGTCTTTCGATCTACTACAAGTGACCTAGCTTTCAAAGTTATGGTGCTCACAGATGAATGTGCTATAATTAACTACCAGCTGAGGGGGTAACTCAAGAGTTTGAAAGGTATTCAGGTACAGGCCTAATGCTGTGGAGTACTAAGTAATGCAAGACTGTATATTATCTTTTCTAGGAATATGAGGAGATTATCGATAATGTCTAAGCTTTCTTTCTGCAAGGCTTAATATATAGATATTTTGATTGTTTAACCATTGTGTTAGTGTTTTTGCAAAGTTATAAACAGAAAAGGTGTAGAGGGCTAGGTTATTATTAGGGTCATCCCTCACTGCCTTATAATGGTCAGCATGTTACCACTCTACAGCTGTACCGAGCTTATCACAGGCCTTTCTTCAGGACAAACAGTCAGCCACTAGACATTTATAGTAATGTCAAACTGATGGTGGTTAAAACATTCTAGTCTGGGCCTCCAGTACCTTCCATTAGTCTGTATGTTGAATTTTACACCTGTAGAACGTTAGCAGCTGGTGATTCTGGATAATATGTGTTGACTGGTGTTTATGTGAAGGGGCAGGCTTAGTACTTATGTTTGCAACTCTAGAGAGGCACTGGGATTTCCTTCCCACCGAATTGAGTGACACAGTGATCCTTAATATGGGGACATCTACTTTGAGGATAATGTTTGCCATGGTTTACAGTTGCTAATTTAATTACGGCACTAGCTTGGAAAGTTGTTTGCCCTATTTTAGGTGAACAGTGGTTTGAGAAATTATTGCTTTTTTTGCTGGAAAAAAAATCAAGGGAAACGCATGTTATTAACCAAAGAAAATGCAACTACTTTGTCAATGTAACAATATATCAAGGAAATAGGGGGAGATGGAACAAGATACTAGTCTCAAAATGTCAGAATTTGTGAGCAGTCTTTTTGTCCCCAGTATCTAATTTTGTAAAACTACCTATGTATATATAGGTTCCTTTGCAAAATTTCGATTCTGAGTGGGTCGCAGTCCATCATACCTAATGAATATTCATTAGGCAGGTCGCAAATTGCAACTCTTACCAATTGGCACTAGCACCGGAACGGTGGCCTGCATGGGACAGCAGCCCACCATCCCTGTGACTGCTTCTGATAAATGAAACTTAAGGTCTTAATTATTCTCAACAACTTCAGTGAGCATTGTCAATTTTCTGCTGAAACTTGCATGGCAAGTCACAAAATCGAAGAGGCCCAAAAGGTACCCCTGCACATTTTGTAAGTTACCACCTCTACTTGGGAGTTTTCAATGGTTTTCGACCGGATTTCCAGATGCAATCCCTTGATACATCTGTTACCGAATTGTGGTTTCAAAGGGATGCCTTCAACACTCCCTTTACAAACTGGGATTTAATATTCTGTCGCAGTCCCATTTCAGGAGTTTGTAAAACTTTACTGACTCCTAATATCGTTTTGTACATGGGAAATAACTTTTTGCAGTGACAAACTCTCAATCCTAGTGTTTACAATTGCAAAAAAATTTAGTACAGTACAGTTTTATTTGCAACACTGGAGATGAAATCTGTCCTGCTTAGCCAGCATGGAATTGTAAAGTTGTCAAGTGTTCAAAATGTTTGTATTGTTGTATGTTTCATTCCCTTACATCATTATTTTATTTTATTCAGCAGTATTTAACCTATTGATATATTTTCATCTATTCTCTTTATCGCCTTGTTATTTGATTACTGATTTAATTTCGATTTTTTTGAAATGTGGGTATTTAGCTGCTCTCGAAAATGTATGTTTTTCAAAGGCCTCCATTTGGAGAATGAGTTCAAAACCTCTAAACTATATGCAATAGAAGAGGCAGTATTTGTTTATTATGTAATGTTAATGGAACAACTATTATTTAATACATGAGTCCTTTAATTACTGTGGCATCGGTTCTCATCTTTTCGTTATGTGTCACAAGTATTCCAAAATAGATAATGGAAATGGTCTAAAGAGCAGTGTCTTTGTGAATTTATTTTTTCCCCTTTAGGGTCGGTCAATGGGGCGATCGAAACGAGAGCGTTCCATGAGTGAAAACACAGCACGTCAAAATGGCCAACTAGTCCGGCATGATTCCATGTGAGTTTAAAGCGAAGATCATTTAATATCTAAGTAGTTTATTAAGTTGTTTATGTAAAAATCTGATAATAAGTTTGTTTCCGGTTTCCTTTGTTGAATTGCTTTATTTAAGTCAGAACGATATGTGGCATTTAGAGTTTCTATCAATTTATTTTTATTGTTGATAACTAATTTATATAAAGGGAAAAAATTCTGTGTTCATTTTTTCTTTTGCAGTTGATTTTGTCTGTCAGTTTGATGATGGCTTGAGATTCATGGTGGGATGACCAACCATTATGCATATTTACAATGAAACCTAGCAAGAACAGCCACCCAGTTATGTTATAACACAGTATATTTTGGTCCAAGATAAATTCCACACAAATAACATGCAGATATATTGCAAACTTTCTATAAACTCTAGTAGACATAGTTCTGATGTAAACCACTGATAGTCGTTTCAAATCAGTATGTCTTTTATTGGCTACCAGTGAGTTAAGTCATGATATGTTTGGACGTAGTTTCCCGTTAGACTTTCTGTGAAATTTAAAGTACTTCTTCCTAATTGTTTGAGGTCAGTCCTTCATATTTTATTGTTGGGTCTAATTGACCTTAGGTCCATGTAACTCAAAATACATAAGCGGTTGTGACCTTAATGTTTTCCGTTAGCCTGAGGTTGATTAGAAAGAGTCAAATGCTTTAACGCTGAGCTTGTTTAATCTAGTACAACATAATCTTCTGGGATTGTGTTAAGTTTCATCCTAATTGGTATTTGAACACATTATTCCATTGCTTTTTCAGACTCTTTTAGCTTAATCTGAATTTTGAACAAATATTTGTTGTTGTAGATTTATGTTTGGAAGATGGAAAAAAAATCTCGAGTCATTTGAGTTGATCCACGGAAAATAAATGGAATATAATTAGCTTTACACATTCTCAGTCTAATTTGGTGTGACACTTACCATCCAATATTTTACTTCAGATCAACTGATACAAAGTTGGTTAACATTTGGAAGTCTCACTTATAGATGTGTTAGTCTGCCATACTCTGGGCTTTCTACTTTAAGTACCTCTGTTAAGGAACTTTTTTAATACGTGCTAAATAATAGGTAAAATAAAGAAACAAGAGGGTTTTAGAGGTCAGATAAATACTTTTAATGGTTTTGGATTGAATACTTTTTGCTTTAACCCGCCAAATATTATGTGGGACAAACTAAGTGTAACAATTTTGTTTGTGTGTGTGCACAATATTGACTTGAATGAAAACTATGTGCTCAATATGCCATTGGACCAGTCCCAAATATTTAAAAAAATCTGAATTTGTACATACTGTTTTTCCACTTTTTCATTTTGAATTGCATTTAAAGTAAGGAAATTTGGTCTGTCTGCCGGCAGCTTTCCAATAATCCTACAATGGGTGCATGCTTCAACATGTGTTCATTTTACTAAATGTTTATATAGTTTTGTGTTGTTCTGAATCCCAGTCATATAGCAAGTTCACACTTTTTTGCTTGGAGGCGCGCTTTCCGGATGCCATTATTTATTTTCTGCTTTTGAAGCTTGCTCATGGCTGTAGAATATCTGAAGACCTTTTCCATCACCATCTTTACCTGCATGCAGTTATGTATGTTTTTTTATTTTTTTTATTTAAAACTTTCTTGTATGAAGTAATTTGTTGCTATTGCATTTACCATAGTTGAAAGACCAATGATTAGCATTGATGACCACATCTATTAGATTGAACAAACCGATTTCAACTTCAAATCACCATTATATACAGCTTCCAAATTTTCTACAATACAGTATTTCTTCCAGTAGGTGCCACATTTTTGCTTTGGTTTATATTTAAGCCAAGGGTCATCCAGCTATTTTCTTTGATATTCTTCTTTGCTCACGCAAATTATTTGTTTTTAGTAATGCATACTACAGTAGGTCTCCCCCAGTTAAATTAGCTACAGTTTAAGGATCTTTGTTAATTTTTGCTTAAATTAGCTGTTTAGGTAGCCATCACTGGAAATTAGTTTGTGTAAATAACATTAAAATGCAATAAATCATCAATAATAGTAAACATTTAGTTGCATGCTTTTTAAAACATTGTCCATAAAATAGGTTTTGAATCAGTATTCTGCATTAATTCTTTGGAAGTGCTTATCGAACTCTAGTTTTAAATTTAGGGAAGAAAATGGTTTGCTATTGCGGTTATGATCCATAGGTGCTCACCAACTTTACAAGTAGTAGTGCGTAAATCATCATTCTGATTTGCATACGCTTGACATTTTCCAGGGTCATTATGGTGTAGATTCTACACTGTGAATGTTAGGAAAAAAACTAGGTAAAAAAAGTTCAGTTTATAGCTCCGTATTCAAATAATTTGTTTAAAAGCTATGGGTGTTTAAAGGTACTGCTCAGTAGGCCTGCATGAAATATTCCAACACTTTAATGCTGGGCTGTGCATACCTAATCATTTTGAAATGGTTTGGAACCAAGGGAAAAGAAGTGGTGCACCATCTCATCTCTCCGAAAACTTACAAAAATGGAGAGCTGGTGGTGCATTTTCATCAGAGTGGCCCTAAAAGCTATAGGTTTACAGGCAAGTTGAAAAGTATGCTATTTGACGTACCTTAAGATTTTCAAAATGTAAGTAGTCATCCTTCATTTCTTTTCTTTGTATTGGTCCATCCCGCTTGACTAAAGTAGATTCCAAGTTCTGAAAATGACTCAGACTTCTGGTAGTAGATCGAGGAGCTACCTCTAGGGTTAGATATATCTTAGAGGCACAGACAACAAAGCTACCACTCTGGTAATAGAGACTGTACAGGTTCAGACAGCAGAATTATACCTTGAGTTACACTAGTTATACAGACACCGTTGGTTTAAGACAACATCAGTGATAAATAATCTAATGTAAAATGTCAATATAAATGATGAAATACCTCAGCTTAAGTCACTAAATAGCAGTGCTTCACCAAATTCCCTTTGGCACCAACAAAATGGCATCAGCAATTTGTGTCCCTAATTATCACTGAACTATCAGCTTTCAGTATAATTTAGAAAAGCACTGGATGCCATTGAGAGCCCTCTAAACCATCAAAGCACACCACATGCATATTCAACCGCAAGCCTGCATAGATATGTCATCACACTATGTCTCTCTTTCTCACGTTCTCAGTGCTATTCTTTTACTCTCTATATCATTCCGTCACATCCACCTCAGTTCACAGCCTGACGTGATAGTGAGTAGGTAAGCCTGCAGATTGCGCTTTATTGAACATAATTAAGCACCATGCAACCCAAAATATTTGCTTCTTTTCTATTCCTGGGCTAAACCTCTGCCAATCAGACATGAGGCAGGACCCTGGTTGCTTTTGGGCCTTTTATCTTTCTTCATTAGATAAAGCTCTGGTTGAATAGACCAAAGGAACAGACACCTGTGGATTGTTTACATTTGGTAGTGTCTTAGGTGAGATTATTTCTTATTGACTTCGGGTAAAATTGTCTGGTTTTTCCTCCAATGTGAGTTTGGGGCTAAAGCCATGCTTGATGGGATTTCAAGTTATAGTTAGTACACTAAATCTTAATTGGTGAATTCCAGTGGTTCTTATTTTAACATTAGCTTGTATCCCTTTACCCAACACCTAACTATAATGTCACTTTAACAGTTTTTTTTTCCAGTGAGATGCTTTTTGTTCGTTTTGTTTTAGCATAAGTTGAGATCTTGGTACCTAGCATAACTGTAACATTACTTTAACCAGGCCTCAACACATTATACATTGTTTACCAGACATACAGATCTAGTGACTTTAATCTACTCTAACTGTAAGGCACTTGACCCCTAAACTGGTCCTAAACTATGTGAACTTAAGCAAGTATTTTATTTCACAGTCCCATTTTTCTTCATTATCACATATGAGAGCACAATCAAATATGTGAATTTAGCATGTCTGCTGCACAAAAAACTATTTTGTTTTGATTTAATAGACTTAACTTTTGCTCTACGTATAATAATAACCAAGCCCCTGGATAAGCTACACATGACCCCTGATTTGTTTATTAGTTCACTAAAAGCATTGTCATTAGGGCGGTGGCTGGAATGTTTCTAAGTTAATGGTATAAAAATTAAGCATGATGTGGTAGAGCACTGCCACTTACAGACAGCACATTTCCATTGAAATTATAAAACTATATAGCATACAAACGATAATGCATGAAAATCAGGTTTCTGAAAATATTTATTATTTGCCCATCACAAAGTAAAGTGTTCGGATTTGTTTTCATCCTGTTGAAATCTGTGTTTACATTACACTTAAGAATTACCAAAATGTGCTTTACTAACTGCTGATCTATTTTGAAATATTTGTACAGTTCATTTACAAGCTACTTAAATGATGTGTGTTGGAAAAAATCTGACATCCTACAACCTTTCATCTTACACTTCCTGTACCACAGGATTAATGTCTGACAGTTCACTTTACAAAATCATCTAACTTTACAGTAGAGAAATAAAAGGTAAACTCCAATCTCTATGATAAAATAAGCAGTAATTTGTAAGAAGATATAAGCTGACATTTTACCTCTGTGTTTGAATCAGCAAATTTGGCAACATAGAAACAGATGTAAAGGCATCTTTATTGATCATTCATTTTCTGAATGAACAGTACACCTGTTCTTTGCTAGCTTGAGCTCTCTTGCCAGAATGGGCCAGTAGGCCCTAAAAATAGCTGGCTGATGTACCCTCCCACCCCCGTTAGGTGCACCTGGATTTCAAATTGAAGATTTCTTCTTCATTAACACATTTCGGCAAAAAGCCTTTGGCTCCTTCTTTAACAATTGTTTGCCACTTTAAAAAATACATTATGCCTGAAATTACTAAACCTAATACCTCCTCCCCCCCCACACACACATTTTAACCTGGTTGCATACCTACATTAACATCTTAATACTCGTTTAGTGCCTGCCCCTTGGGAAAAGCTTTAAATTCAACTCCTCTTAGTCCAACAAAATGGTGTTTGGGAAAGCCTCACTTTTGTCTTGAACACTAAATGTTGGTGCTCATGTTATCCATTAGAACTCTGGTGACACAACAGTTGATTACTGGGAAGTTAACTGGCAGGCTTCTGCTGGAATTAGGTTTCACTCCACGTTTTACTGAAATAGATGAGGAATATTTTTGAGAACTCATGGAAAATGTGTCCTCAGTTTAAAATAGTGCAAAAAACATAATTTCTTTGACAAAAAAACACCCTCATTTTTTTTTTATTTACTACAGTCTCCTCTGTAAAATGAATTACATTTTTTCAGCTTCATTCCATCAAGGTGATGTTCGGGTGTGCCACATTTTTGTCATAAATACAGAATATTAGCACTCTAATTTTTCATTAGAACACTATTGTTGGAAATACTCCACTCCCACACCGGAAAGGGTTGGTGGTAACGGGGTCTTTCCAGGACATACAGTGGTAGCTTGGCTCGAGTGGTCAGGAATCAGGCACCGTGCTAAGCATACGTCATACCCATACAATAACCATGCGTGCATCCGTTCCAAAAACGACTCTACACCGTAAAAATTATGAAAATATCTTGCTTTATCTTCTTTTTCTCTTAGTTGCTGATTAGATAAATAATACACAATCACAATATACAAGGCTTTTTTAAATAGTGCAGGTCAAATAAATACTGTCTTAATGATTCAATAAATAGGGGTGATCATAAATAATAAAGGCATAAATATAAGTGCAATACATACAGGCAGTTAAATATTCTGAGGCAATAAATACTGTAAACCAATAAATACAGTGAAGCAATAAATAGGTTAAATACAATAAATACAGTGCTCTCAATAAATAATTAAAAGCTGACAGTGACACTTATAGAATCAGATCACATTTAGATTATTATGGGCTGATTTGGCCCAGGCACAGCTTGTGGGGATGTGGAAGGCTTGAGGGTGTCTACTCCCTGGCTTGGACAAGGCTGAGGCCTAAACTGAGGTAGTTCAAGGGGGGAATACCAGAGACCTGGCTCTCTCACTCTACACAACCCCTCTAAATTAGTCTCAGCTCACCCCTGGCACAGTCCAGCTGGTTCCAGCACCTCTCTAACCCCTAGAGTAGTCTCTTAGGATTCCACAGGGCCTTTGGCGCCCTCTATTCCACTTACTGCCCTTTTTCTGAAGCTCCGACGCCGCTGGAGTTGTGTCGACGCCGTGAGGCGGTTCCGGTTCGATGTCGGCGGCCTCGGCACAATGTCAGTTCTTGACGACGCCGGTAGGCGGTTCCGGTTCGATGTCGGCAGCCTCGGCTCCGATCTCGACCTCCGATTCGATGGCGTCGGGCAGTCTTGGCTCGATGTCGACTTCGGGCGGCTCCGGTCCGATGGTGACCTCAGTTTCGATGACGTCGGCCGGCCTTGGCTCGATGTCGACTTCCGGCGGCTCCGGAGTGCGATCCTCACTCCCGACCTCCGGTGCTCCTCTCCTCAGGTTTCCGGCGACTCCGGAGTGCGACCTCCACTCCCGACCTCCGGCACGATTCCCTTCAGGTTCCGGCGACTCCGGAGTGCGATCTCCACTCCCGACCTCCGGCACGCTTCACCTCGGTCTCCGGCGACTCCGGATGGCGGACTTCACTCCCCCGTCGACGCCGCTCACTCGACCTCGGGTGACTTCCTCCTCGACCTCTGGTACTCCTCACGACCTCCGTCGGCGCCCTCTCTCGACCTCTGGCGGCTCCGGGTACGTCGTCTGCTTTTCCAGTCAGCGCCGCTTCTCCACCTCGGGCTCCAGGTCTCCGGCTTCTCGACGTCGGACTCCAGGGAAACCAGTATCCAGGTCAGGATCTTGCTGTTCTTGGATTCTAAGGCCTGTTCCTGCTGTCCAGGTCCTTAAGATGGTTTTTCTTGCTTCTTCCCACACAGGGCTCCAGGCTGGGCTCAGTCAGTAGGGACTAGTATCAAGGGTGGGTTTATGGACCCCACTCCAGGCACAAGTTTCCACCCCTGCTGCCTCACTCCTTCCTCCTTCAGGTTTCTGCTGCTCTCTCTTCACCAGTCAGGTGCCAACTGCCAGCTCCAACTGCCAACTCTCTGTCTTAGCTTCCCAACATTCTAAACCGCCTCCAACTGTCACAGGGTTCTGGAATGTTCTGGAAGGTGCTAGTAGGTTCCAGTGGGTGCTGGTGATGTCACAGGTGGCCACCATTTTGTGCTCCAGGCCCTCAGACAGAAGTTTCAGGGGTAGATAAAATGGCTCCCTGAATCTGCAGCAACACTAAAAAGTCTGGTGGTTCCCAAAAAGGAAAAATTCAAACAGGGTTTGAGGCAAAAGTGAGACAAAATAAATAATGATGAGGAGGGACCACCCAAAGGGCTGACAGGTCTAACACGCGTCCCCCCCAGCTGAAAGTGGGGAGAGCTACCCAACCCCTTGGGAGTTCTCATCACTAAGGCGGAAATACCTTGAGAGACCGTCTGCATTGGCGTGGTCCACTCCAGGCCGATGTTCCACCTGAAAGTCCATTCCCTGTAAAAGTTTAAAATAGTGCAAAAAACATAATTTCTTTGACAAAAAAACACCCTCATTTTTTTTTTATTTACTATAGTCTCCTCTGTAAAATGAATTACATTTTTTCAGCTTCATTCCATCAAGGTGATGTTCGGGTGTGCCACATTTTTGTCATAAATACAGAATATTAGCACTCTAATTTTTCATTAGAACACTATGGTGAAGCTACATCAGAGCACTGGGTAATCAACTGACAGGCTGCTGCTTCTTCTGATGCATTTACATGCATGACTTAGAATTTCAGCCTTTGTTCTGACATGGTTGAGGAAGATAGTGTGAACCTATAGAAAATGTGCTCTAATTTTCTCTTCTGGAGTACCTTTAGTAACCTTTATGAGAAAATCAGGAACGATTTCTCTCAAATACCGTTCATCATATCACAGCAGAGGGGCAGCATTTATTACAAAGTAAAAACTGTGAGGTCACCAGAATTACTAAAATTAGTATAAAACCAACAGCAAATGATTTATGTTCTGACTAAAGTTTATCACCATTGATATGTGGTCCTTTTAGTGACCCTCAAAATGTGGCATTCACTATAATGCATTTCAATCAGGACTGTGTCCCACAGTCCTGTAATAACTGTTACAACATATTCTTCATGTTGTGGCCAGCTAATCAGGTTTGACTAGTCCCCTTTAAATTAGCAAATAAGAGTATATCTGGACACCAGTGGTCCAATATACCGAACTGTTTAACCCCTTCAGGACCAATCCAAGCCCCACTTTCTACGCTAAAATTTATTGGAAAGGTATGAGAAGATTTGGTAAACGCCACCGAAGTTATTAGCAAAACAAAACAAACACCACTTTGTAATACATGTAATATGGAATCAAATAGTTTTACTGGGCAGTATGATAAGGTTTGAAGCGATCTGTGAGAGTAGGCACATTCTACTCCACAGCCAATATATAGTGCTTTTGGCTGTCTCCTTTTGCTGATATCATCTTGCTAGGCCTTTGTACTATTTAAATGGATTTGTCAGTGTTTTTTGCTCACCTTCATTATTTTCAGACTACTTTTACCAAAAGTGAATGTTAAATGTGCTTCAGAAAATCATTGGAGTTTATAACTTTATTATTTTTATTTCCTTCACCAAAAATCCATTGGATAATTAACGTCAAACTCACATGCCCATAACATTTAAAATTCTGTAATTATTTTATAGTAGTTTTTATTTTTTACCCGCACATTGCTTTATCAGTTTCTGGTTTTGTTAAGAAGTCAAAGAGATGGAAAAAGGTTCTCTGCTTAAATCTGACTGCCCTGTTTCTTTCCATGTGCTATGCTTACATAAACAGTGTGACACCATCACCACAGCAGGTTCGTGTCTGTCCTCCCCCTATTCAACCCGAAGAAGGAGCTAACCATTACTCTACCCGTGGCATTTTGTCGATTCTTCAGTCTTCCACTCGTAGGGCATATCAACAGGTCTTGGATGTGCTCAATGAAAATCACAGGTGACTGGCCATCAGTGGTTCTCCTAGCCTTGCTCATATTTAATTTGAAGATATATTTTTTGCATTTATTTGCTTGCACAATATGCTTGTTTTTTGTTATGTAATGTTCAAAATTCACATTCTACAACATATATTTAGATAAAAACTGGGGTCTCGGTCAAAACGTTGGAATCTGTAATACTATATTTTCAGAAAATTTTAATTTACAAAAAAGTATAGTCTTTTATTTCTGTTGCAGTAAGAATATTTGTAAATGTGTGTGTTTGTGCACATTCACAAAAATATTTAAAGGGAAATTTCGTACATCATCAGTCTGGATTAGTGAGATCTAAGGTGCATGTTTTCAGCTGGTGATGTTTGCCAGCTGTCTTAAGTGATATCCATTTGCCAAGAGCATTTGTGTTCTTACACTGTGAGCTCTCTTAATCTTCTCAATTTATTTGCCAAATCTCACTGGATCAACCTTAAGGTTATTGATAACCTAAGCAAAGAAAATTGAATACAGTATTTTTCAAATTCAGAAATATAAATGGTGCACCAAATTATATTTGTTTCAATGGTTTTTGACATTTTAAAGTCCGTTCCATTCTGCATTGTTTTCTTAGACACTAGTTAGACACTAGATATTATTGCTTAGAGCTGAGGAAATGGAGAATTGTCTTTATGGTAATAGTTGACCCTCCACTGTGTTTCCATCTACTCCTTTGAAGTAACTGTACCAATTGTGTTCAAGAGTTTATTTATTAAAACTATATTGTCCTTTTTCAGTTAATTCATAGTTCATTTAGAATTTAGCAGTTACTGGTACAAAAAGGAAATCCACAGATACTTCCGATAGTAATGCATAAAAAATATAATTTTATGTAGTAATACTTTTGTTTTAATTGACAAATGTAACATGCGAGGAACTTCTGAGATATTGCAATGCACTAAATGTGAGACAGTCTCCTTATAAACAATAAAAAAATCCTATGGGCTTTTTTTTTTTTTTAGAGTTTTTCTGACAGTCAATCCGTCACAAACACGATGGATATCCCGTCCACCCTATTATAAGTGTATCACATCCTTGGCACTTGTGATAAGGCTGAGGGGATATCCATCACATAGTAACCCATCTGCCAACCTCTTGTTCAGGCACATAGTGTTCTAAATATATTTACATTTTTGGTTTTGCTTAACACCATTTCCTTGCGTTTAGTTTCTTTAAATTTCAGAATACAGTTCAGTAACTATTTTCTTTCGTTATCGAAGTTCACTTCGATTAGGTTATTAAAATACTTGATTGTGATCCATAGTGGAAGGATATTGCAAACAGTACTTGCCCAAAATATATCCTTTTAGATATTTGGAAGATAATGTTTATTTATTAAGCCATTGTGATTTCCTAAAAATATATATGTCAATGCTAGCTCTCGTAGGAGGGAAGGAGAATGTATAGACAAATAACTTTGAAAAGCATATGCAAAATAGTGGCTTTAGATGTACATTTACATAACTGGTTATATTATTGTGATTTGATAACCCATACAATCTTAGTTTAATGTATACATGTTTGATAGTTTATTCATTTTGATTAAAATTTTATTCATAACATTCAAGTATATTAACTAAAATTGTCATACAATTCCAATTGCCAATATTTTAAGAACATTAATATACACTTTTTACAAGGGACAGGAAACGAGGCCGAAACTGTTTAGTTCTACCTTCATACCTAAAACACCTATTTTTGGGGGGGGAATGTAGAAAACAATTACTGGATAAATGAAACACATACACTGTTAAGAGAACGTGAATTTTGGATGAGGCTTCATTTGCATGATCTTAAGAGATGTTTTTAACCTTGTTAATCCAATTGCATTCTTTATTTTTGCCATCATTGTAGCCTTGTTAATCAAAAATGTTTAATAGCATGTCCTTGAATTTGTTTTAATACGTCCCAAGAATGTGATAAGAATTGCACATTAATCTGCTCTTTGCTTCCCAGTAATGCATGTTTTTTTTATACTCCTGCATTCACTCCACGTATTACTAGCTGTGATAGATTTTAATGCTGTTAAAGTCTGAAAATATTTATCAAGGCTGAAGATGTAACTTGCCTGCTCTGTGTGTATTTTGTATGAATAACAAGTTTGCGCTAAATCAAAAGGGCCTTTCTTATTTAAAGTACAAAATACTAAACTACAATTCGGTTTAAGCGCTGATCATGCCTAACAAGCAGTTATTTTATTTGGATTATTTTATCTTTATGACTTGGGAACATACGTTTAACTCAATTAGCTTTTCCTACAAACTTCCATATTAGGTCCTCTATATTCGCTTTGAGAGCTCTGCAGGGGGCACTCTACGGGAGCACCTGCTTAAGATGAACTTTCAAAACTAGAGATTAGTCTGCAATAGCAACTGAAGAACGTGTTTGTTATAAAATCCTGCCTCCTGCATAGATATCCGAAGTTGGAGCCTTTTATTTATGGTGATTTTTTATTTTACCTTTCACTGTGGAAACTGTGTTTCTACTTGTTTAATTATTGTTTCTGAAGTTAAGATAATTCATAATGTCCTTAATTCCCTATTTTTTATTTAATTACTTTGGATTTACTTATTTCAAATTATTTATTCAAAAATAGTGGGGACATATTTCTAAACCAGTTCTTTTATCACTGACTAAATGCACCTAAAAGCTATGAAACCTGTTTTTTTTTTTTATGATAGATGTGTTCCCTTGTGTTTGTGAGTAACCATCACATTTTCCTGTTTAGAAGGAGTTTATAACTTGTTCAAACTAAAGTTATTACATTTGCTTGGCAGTTGGTAAAGATAGGAGTCCCATGAGCAAAAACCCTTTGGGAACAAATTAAAACTGCTGTTCCGTTATTTGAAACAAACTAATTCCCAACAATACGAGCGAGTCTGATATAGAGCATTGTAATTATTTGTTTATTAAGTCAAGGGTAATGAAAGAATTAAAAGTTGGAACAGTCTATTAGTGGTTCAGTTAAGTCTGAAGAGCTGCAGAATGGTTACATGATTTCGCAGCTCTTTCATGAGGTTGATCTAAGAAAACTAAAGGTTGCGATATGGTCGAGAGTGCGATATATGAAATAAATAAAAAATTAAATTTACTTATTAAGCATATGATACATTGTCATTCATTAAAATCCTAATAAAGTCTTGAAGTAATACAAAGTCCTAATTTTGACAACTTGTAATAGTTTAGAAAATAAGGTTGAGATACTGGACTTGATCCCATTTTTTCTTTTCAGGTTGTAGCTACCTGGACTCTAGCATCTAGGGCAAAATGCCTTTGACTCTTAACATTTAGTACAGCACTGTTACTATAACAGGGATCTGTGTATTCGTGTCCGATTAAGCTAATGCCAGTGTCTGGAGCCCCAGCCCCATTGGCTCTACTGGCACATTCTGTAATGCTCCAGTTAACTGTATTTAATCTGCATCCAAACTTTCTATAAGGACCATCAGGTTCAGGGCAATTTTCAGCAGATGAATTTTCAAGTTTACCTTACAACATGAGGACATACTTTGGTAGACGTGGGCATTGATCCTCATGTCTGAATGGGTGAGAGTTGGATCTAAAGAAGTAGTGCTTCTTGCGGCTAGCAGAAGTTATTGAGAACATTAGCCCAGATTCCTGATAAAGAAGCGTACGTAAGTCTTGTCATCAGTCTCTGCCTCAACCTCCTTCTCAAGCCAGTGCTCATCTTCAATCTTCAAATTCTCAATAGAATCAGGAGGTCCAAAAAAAGCCATGCTCTGAGACATCATTTTCAAACTTTCTGATTAAATGAGTATCCAGCATGAGGGACATTTCCATCTTTGCCTCTGGATACTCTCCTGCTCTCTCCACCTGTCTAGCTAATTCTTTCTCAGTCCAGTGTAGAATCACACAGGAATCTGCACGGTTACCCATTTTGTTTAACATCTACACAAGCTATCTAGTTAAGATCTTCAGCTAATTTTGCTTAGACTATATCTCATTAGCCTATGACACTCACCTCATCTTCAAACTTGACTGCCCTCAGGAAGAGAACAAGCATTTTCTTCATTTTTGTTTCCTGGCCATTAAAAGACAGAACAGTACTAACCTGTTAAAACTGTATGGAGACATCCCGAGATGGCATGGCTAGATAGAGTTTGGAGTGATGTTTTTTGACAAGGAACCCTTTTTGGAAAATGAAGCCAGTTCAGTTGTCCCTGCTTGTTTTTTCTAGCTAAGACGTCTGAAAAAGTTCTCCTCCTGATCCCCATAAAATGAGAGCCATATCGATAGATGCTTCAGTCTTGTCCAGACTGGATTTGTCTAATGACTGTTACCATTGGCTTAGTGCCTAGTCCATCACCAAAACTGCATCTAATGCTGAATGTGGCAGTAAGGCTGATTTCTCAGCTGGGCGAGTTTAATAATGTAATGAAAGCCTGCTGCAAATTGAACTGGTTGCCATTGGAAAAGATAATCAAATTTAAATCCCTGTGCCTGCTTAATCAGTATTATATGATTCTGACGCTCCTGCCATTCAGCCTTGAATTTCATTGCATTTGGCCTTACGCCCACTTCATTCAACGTGGCACATTAAGGCAGCAGTCGCATTTTTTAAAATGCTTATTTTGGAGGCACAGCCTTTTCAGTGGTTTCTCGATAACTAAGGGACTGTTTGTATATTTCTGTTATCGGCTTAACTAACCACATTTCCTTTTGTAAATCTCTGAAAATTCACTTGTTTCAGTAGCACTGCCTTAGATTTTACTCTCAGATTAATATATTTCATTTGAAGCTCCAAGAGGCCTATGGGTAAATGTGCGCTTATAAGTTTTTCATTCATTCAGTTGTGGTGCCTACCTATCTTAGCGATATATGTATATATGTGGCAAGGCCTACCCATATTCTCTAGGGAGTGTGGGTAACTGAAATGACATAAAACAGTGGCTCCCTAGAATTCACTTAGCAGTGATTATGAATCATCAGTGCTAGTTTAATAAACCTACGTGTATTTAAGGAGGAGTAGACAACCAATCCTATATCCAAATTGAAAACAAGCTTTGGCAATGCATTTAGGTCTGACTTAATTGTGCTGCACTCACAGACATGGTGCTCTAGCTACACTTAGAGGTACACTACTCACCCTTAATTCACGTTGGCGCTACCTACAGTTACTCATTGAGGTCATCATAGATCTCTGTGCTGAGGACTGTGTTGGTGGGAGGGTTCGGGTGTGGGGGGGTGTAATACTGATGATCTTAGTCACTTTTCTTCGTATGTTTTCCGTGCAATAGCGGAGACTGCAGGTGAAAGCTCTGCGGGGATTGTGAGACCACCAGCGGCTTGTCGAACCTCCGTAGCCTCAATGAGGCTCCCCTGTACATTGGAGGCTTTGACTGCAACACTGATCCTCACCCTCAGAGGTGGTATGTAGGTTGGACTGTGTCTGCGCTGCGGCTGCTACTTTGTGTCCCTGGGAAGGTGAGCAACCCCTTCTCTAGAAGACTATGGAAGGCTTCTAGTGGTCAGGGCATGTGAACTGAATCAGGTTCCAGCTGAGAGTGTGTGCTGCGTGATGGATTAGCACGGCAGGATAGGCCTATTACTGCCAGCTTGCCAGGAGCAAGTACTTCTTGCTGTACCTCAGGTGCTACTCATAGGTTGTCTGCTGTTGCAGGTCGGTCATCAGGTCAAGAATTGTGTAAAATTGGAAGCTGTGTAGCTGGAAGGAGACCTCCCTGCCCCTCACCACTTCATTACAGATTAGGTATTTCTGTGTGTTCACTCTTGATTAGAAAGAAAACCCAAAGAGAAGCTAATCTTTACAGCAGGTAGTACAGTAGATCTCACAGTCATGACGTTGGGTGTCCTTAAATTCTTGGTTACAGATCATTTTGTATTGCTTATTCCCCTTCATACCTGTGGTGGAGATGCACCTCCCTTCCCCAGTGCAGTTCTACTGTTGGAGAGATTCAGATATCGCCTCTATATGCATTCCATGATATCCATTATCAGAGCCATTTTTGAGGGCATCCTCTATTTTTGAAGAATCTTTTTCCGCTATGATGGATTTATCCATGTCCCTTTCCCTCTTCCCCATTGATGGTATGTCCCCTACTCTCCATTTTTTAGCAATGTTACGTTTGGTTAGTGTCAACCCCAAGGAGACCCAGAATTGCTCAGTGCGGGTTAGATCAGTAGCCTCCCATATATTAAGTATGCCGAGCTGCGGGTAGATGGTAATCCCCCCTCCCCTTCCAGTTTGGACGTGTGACTCCCTCCCAGAATGGTTTAAAAGCGGGGCAGTCCCAGAACGTGTAAAAGAAGGATCCCTCATGGGTACAATGTCGGGGACATTCTGTATCTGTTCTCTTCCCCATTTTGACCAGAGTTCTCGCTGAGAGGTAAGTGCAGGATTTTAAGTTAAATCAATTTGTCTCATGGGAATGGCTACTTCATGTGGGTAGGACAAAGCATCTTGCCATTCCTTCACCTCTAGGTCACCCACACCATCTGGTCCAGTAGCAACCTGTCCTCTAGTGGAGATGCCTCAAGGAGAACTTCCCCATCTGGAATAACAGCTTATGGGGTGTGCCTGATTTGTAAATATCTAAATGTGTCGGAGTGTGCTAGTTGACATTCCGCCTGCAGTGTAGCAAAAGAGATCAACCCGTCTATTTTCCACAGATCTACCACTGATGAGATGCCAATTATGTCCCATCAATCAAATCCAGGGCAAGAGCTCCGTCTACCAAGCTGTTTTAACTCCCTAAGAGGTGGTGTTTGCGTTATTTTCTTGTGCTAGACTAGTTTTTTATTAAATTGGTGCCAGATTGCTATGGCATCAAGACCACCGACTCTTTGTCCCACTGACTCATGGTCAGTGAAATTGCTCTCCCCCTCTCGCAGCTCCACCATCAAGTGAGGTCTTCCCCCGAGCCCCTGCACTCTCAAGTCTGGTGTTCGAGGCCCTCCTTCACCCGCAGGTTTTACCTGCGCCTCATCCCTGGTGGTCCAGTGGACCTCTGTCTCCTTTCTCTCGCTCCGCTCTTTCTCTCCGTTTTCACTTGTTTTTCACTGATTTCAATCTCCCCCTTTCACTCCCCGTCTTTCCTCTGTTTTCACTCGTTTTTTACTGATTTAATCTTCCCCTCTCACTCTCCTGTGTCTTTCCCCCACTTTTCTTGCACCTTTCACTGCCTCATTTTCACTCTTTCCTCTCTTTTTGTCTTTTCTGCCTGTTTTTCCTGCCGCTGCTGCCCCTGCGGCCCCTCCCCCCCACAGCACGACCAACGCGACCGGCCCAATCCAGCTCCCCTCCTCGCTCCCGCCTCCCAGCTGTCCAGCCCTCCCCGACCCCTACTTAATGGCGGCCGCTGCACGTCCAGGTTTGCAGTGGGCGTGCCGCTGGCGCGCTAGAGGCGCACCAAAGGCAAGCTCGTCTGCACCCGTCTGCGACCGGACCGTGACCAGCGCCAGAAACCCTGGACCTCCTCAACGCCAACGCTTCGACCCAGCGGCACTCCACGCTCTCAACCCAGGACGCAACAACAACTACAAGCTAGTATCACCTGCCGACACCCACGGACCCTTCAGCTGTCACAGCTACCAGCACACCTGCAGCACCGCCAAGACCACGGACCCGGCGCAACCCACCCGCAAGACCACAACCCAACCGAAGACCCTGCAATGCATCCTCATCAACATCCGATCCCGCCACAAACACGCCACCGAAATCTGGGACCTCCTTGACAGCACTACCCCGGACGAAGCGTTCTTCACCGAAACATGGACCAACACCACCTCTGGACCGAACATCGCCATTACCCAAGGATACAAAATCTCCAGGAAGGACCGCCCCACCCGCCCGGGAGGAGGAATCGCCATCGTCCACAAATCTAACCTCTGCCTGAGCACACTCCCTCACGAGCCCACAGACCTGATGGAAAACCTTCACTTCAAGATACTGGCCATCCCTACCACCACCACCCTTCGAGGAACCCTCATCTACCGACCCCCTGGACCCCGCTCACTTTTTGCCAACTCCATCACGGACATCATCTCCCAGCATGCCATCACGTCCCATCAACCACACCCTACTGGAAAACCTCAACTTCCACCTCGACAACCAACTGGACCCCAGCACCACATCCCTCCTGGACAACCTCCACAACACTAGACTCCGCCAGATCGTGACCGAACCCACGCACTCAGCAGGACACACCCTCGACCCCCTCTTCACAACAGGTAACTCCATCACCTTCAGCCACATCACCAAACTCCCATGGACTGACCATCGATGCGTCCACTTCACCTTCAGAACACCCACCATCCACAGACACCTGCACCTACTCCCAGGAAGAAACTGGACCAGAATCGCCGAAGACCAGCTAACCTCATCACTACGCAACTCCACCCAAACCATCTCGGAAAACGACGACCCCAACACCGCAGCCCGAGCCCTGCACAGATGGATCTCCGACAGCGCCAACACCATAGCCCCCCTCAAGAAAAACAACAATACCCATGCCAAGAAAGCCAGATGGTTTACCACCGAACTTCGAGAGTCCAGAAGCACGTGCCGCCGCCTCAAAAAGGCCTGGAGGACCACCAAATCCACAGCAGCCTACAACAACTTCAGAGCCGCCACCAACGCCCACCACCAACTCATCAGAAAAATGAGGAAAAAAGCGATTGAAGACCGAATCTCCACTCACGCACACAACAGCAAAGAACTCTTCAACATCATCAAGGAGTTCTCCTAACCCACCAGCGAGTCCACCGACATCTTTCCCTCACAAGACATCTGCGACAAACTCAGCACCTTTTTCCACCACAAAATCAAGAGCATCTATGACAACTTCGAAGACAACCAACACACTGAATCCTCCCCAACCACCCCCGACACCCTGAAGCCACCGATTGACAACTGGACAGCCCTCGCCACCGAAGACACACTGAAGACGATGAAGTCAATCCACTCCGGGGGCCCCAAGGACCCCTGCCCCCACCACATTTTCAACAGAGCCGCCAACACCATTGTACCCATGCTCTGCCACACCATCAACCGCTTCCCGATGACTGGAAACACGCCAAGGTCAACCCCCTCCTGAAGAAACCCTCGGCGGACCCCACCAATCTCAAACTACAGACCCATCTCCCTGCTCCCGTCACCAGCGAAAGTCACCGAGAAAACCATCAACGGCACTCCAGGTTACAGAACGAGATGGTCACTGCACACAACTCCGCATTCATATGCAGCTATAGGCACACATGGCACACACTAGCCCTGTAACGGACACTACGGATAACCTGTCCCAAAACCCTGTGGGACCGCCCCCTCCCTTCACGGTGCTGTCGTGGAATGTGAACGGACTGGGACATAAGATCAAACGGGGCCTGGTCCTACAGTACATAAAACTTAAAGGTCCTGCGATAGCACTTATCCAGGAGACCCACCTCACGGGGTCAGCTACCAAAGCCCTAGACGGGTGGAGATATCATATGGCGGTTTACTCGGAATTCACCACCGGCTCTCGTGGGGTGGGTATTCTGGTCCACAAACGCTTCCTGTTGATACTCACTAATTCCGCAATAAACGACCAGGGACGCTTTGCAACGTTCACATGCCAATGGGAGGGGCGGCCCTATAATCTAGTTTCAGTATATGTCCCATCAGCGTTGCATCAAACGACCTTCCCAGCATTAGGGGCATTTTTGCTATCTCTGCCACAAGGAGAAATCATTATGGGGGGAGACTTCAATGCCGCAATAGACGCCTCTATTGATAAGCACCCACACAGGGACCCTGGCATTACAAATCTCAGTCTGGCGGACTTCATAGACGCCATTGGTCTACTTGATGTGTGGAGAGCCAAACACCCACAAACTAGACAATACACCTACCACTCGGGGGTGCACAACAGTCTTTCCAGGATTTATTACATTTTCACGATAGTGGCTGGGATGGAGCAGGTTATAGAGATCCAATACCTGCCACGCGGAATATCAGACCATTCGCCTCTGTACATGCAATATGAATCCTATAGCACAACACAACGACTGGTATTCCCAATATACCCAGGCTATCTCAAAAATCGCAAGATAACCAAGGGACTCTGCACGACAACAACACAGTATTTCGCTGAAAATGAAAATTCGTGTCCTCCCCATTGATACTATGGGATGCCTATAAAACAGTGCTGCGCAGTCATGCAATCTCATTGATAGCTGGGCACAAGAAATTGCAGAGGCAACAGTTGGAGGACCTAGAACAGGGGGTGGCCGAGGCAGAGACGAACCATGCACGCGACATCACTGTTGACACCACGCATGCACTAACATTAGCACTACAGGAATATAAAGCATTTGCGTGGGAGACAGCGAAGTCCAAATTCACAACTACACAACACACTATTTATGAAGTGGCTGACAAGGCAGGCAAACTTCTTGCCTGGCTGGACAAAAAGAACCGCGCCAGTAGATGGATAGCCCAACTCCATTTAGAGAGTGGAGATGTGACATCGGACCCCCAGCAAATAGTAGATGCACTTGCTTCACATTACGCGACAACATACATGCCCACAGCCACAAATTCTATTGATTGAAAACCTGGCCTTCCTCAAGGACATTCGTATGCCCACGCTATCACATGACGACGCGTTGGCACTTGACGCCGAGCTCACCGTAGAAGAACTTAGCTTGGCGATTGGGGCGGTGCATACGGGGAAGGCCCTGGGACCCAATGGCATCCCGGTAAAATTATATAAAAAATTAGCAACCCAACTCCTTAATATGTATAAAGCCAGCCTGAACATGGGAGAGCTCCCCAGGGATCAACGCCTGGCAACCATAGTTGCAATCCACAATGCGGGCAAACCACCGCATGATTGCACGTCCTACCGACCTATCTCCCTAATAAATGCTGAAGCGAAAGTATTGGCCAAGGCGCTTGCAACACGACTTCAGCCATATCTGACCATGCTTATTCACCCGGACCAATCTGGCTTCATGCCCTGTCGCAAAACTGCCCTGAATCTCCGGAGGCTTCAGGGTGTCGTGGCGCGACAGTCTACCATTGCTGAAGACGCGGTGATCTTTCGTTGGATGCACGGATGGCTTTTGACATGGTCGAATGGCCCTTCCTCTTTGCAGTTCTCCAACACATGGGATTTGGGCCCAAATTTTGCGACTGGGTACGCCTACTATATACGAAACCCATTGCACATGTTGTAGCAAACGGCCGAACCTCCAGGGACTGGCAGCCCTCTTCAAAATGATGGTGTTACCCAGATTTTTATATATCCTACAGAACATCCCCTTTAAGATCCCCCCCCCCCCCCCCCCATCCTTTTTCGTGCTCATAAACACTGAAGTGACTAAACTCCTCTGGGATGGTGGATCAGCCCGTATCGCCATGAAAAAACTAGTGAAGGGCTGGTATGATGGAGGAATTGCCCTCTCACATATACAAACATACTACTGGGCGTCGCAATTGACCGTCATAAACCAGTATCTACATGCGCCACAGGAAGATCCGGCATATCGTATGGACCGGCATCTTCTTGATTCAGAAGGAATAATGGGGGCACTCTATAATAGACCTATGAAATCACGGTACACAGGCCCCACGGCCCATACACTACAAATCTGGCATGCGGCGCAGCGAGCAATGGGTTGGGACACCACCATCCCGCAGATGACACCACTTTGGGACACCCGTAAACTAGGACGATTAAGAAACATCAAGGGATTCTGGCAATGGGATTTAATAGGGTTCTCCCGGGTGGGGGACCTTTGGAAGAAAGGCGAGGTTGTTCCCTTTGCTCAGCTACAAGCCACCTATAAATTAGCGCAGACTGAAACATTTAGATAAGCGCAGATCCGACATGGTCTTCTAGCAGTGATTCCACCAGCCACACACTTACCGGAGGCCTTCCCACTGGAGGATAGACTCCTTACGGATCACCTCCAGAAAAAGGCCATTTCCTTTACATGTAAGAAAATAACAAACAATCAAAAAGACCCAACAGGGACATTGAAGGAGAGATGGGAGGTGGACCTGGGGGACCTAGACGAAGATGACTGGCGGGCGGCCGACCTTGGCATCCCCACAGGAAGTTGCAATACCCTCCACACTAAGGTTATTGCAATTAAAAATTCTGCACCGCATATACTACACAAGAACCCTGCTACACAGATTAGGCAAGGCAGATACTACTCTATGTCTCCAACAATGCGGTGCCGAAGGCACCTTCTGGCACACAATTTGGGTCTGTCCGAAAATAACTCGCTTCTGGGAGGCCATTACCAGAATTAAGATTCTGACTAACCCAAAACGATGCCTACTTAACTATTGGGAGCCCACGGATTTGAATTCTACAGACCAAGATTGGGTAACGCTCGGAACTGCATTAGCTAAACGTAACATAGCGCAACCATGGGGCTCGGGACTATCCCTGACACATCAGCAGTGGTGCCAGGATATGGACCGCACGATGGTTACAGAGAAATTGGTGTATATTTACCGGGGCTGCCCCCAAAAGTGTGCGCGTATATGGGGAAAGTGGAATCAATTTCGGGGCAACATTTGTGAACCTCCCCCGATAGAGCAGGAATCGGATGATAGCGATTGATTGGGATGAATGGACCAGACGAGCTATGTATTACCGCTAATATTGTGTTTCTGACTACCAGGAGCTTGTAGATGCTTGTGTGCTATTACACAAACTGTACCACTATTGATGATATTTAACTTATTTTTGATAATTGCCATTGAGTGATCCACTGTAATACTGATTTATCGTTCAAATACGTTTCAAATGCCAATAAAAATGTAAAAAAAAAAAAAAGAGAAAACCAACATCCAACTCGCCACATTCATTGGCGAGCACAACATCCTTGACTCCTCCCAATCCGGCTTCAGAAAAAAACACAGTACGGAAACCGCCCTCCTCGCTGCAACAGACGACATCCGCACCCTACTGGACAAAGGAGAAACATCAGCCCTCCTCCTCCTCGACCTCTCAGCGGCGTTCGACACAGTCTCTCACTGCACCCTAATATGCAGGCTCCATGATGCAGGGATCCAAGACAAGGCTCTCAACTGGATCTGCTCCTTCCTCTCCGGCAGAACGCAGCAGGTCAGACTTCCCCCTTTCCTTTCCTCTCCGACCCTACACCTGCAGAGTCCCCCAAGGGTCCTCCCTCAGCCCTACACTCTTCAACGTCTACATGGCTCTGCTCGCCCCCATCGTCAGAACCTACGGACTCAACATTGTGTCATACGCAGATGACACCCAACTCCTCCTCTCCCTAGCCAACGAACCCAATACCGCCAGACACAATTTTCGAGAAGGCATGGAAGCCGTCACCAAATGGATGAAAAACAGCTGCCTACAACTAAATACCAACAAAACAGAAGTACTGATCATGGGCCCAAACCCCGGCGCATGGAACGACACCTGGTGGCCCCCTGCCCTCGGAAGCCCGCCCACCCCCACTGACCACGCACGCTACCTGGGAATCATTCTGGACTCCAAGCTCAAAATGGACCGCCAGATCAACTCCGTCTTGTCCTCCTGCTTCCACACCCTCCGCCTCCTAAGTAAGATCTTCAAATGGATCCCCCTCGAACACAGAAAGTCCGTCACGCCCTGGTCACCAGCAGACTCGACTACGGCAACACACTCTACGCCGGAATAAACAAAAACCTCACCCGCAAGCTACAGAACATCCAGAACGCCTCCGCAAGACTGGTCCTCGACCTGCCAAGACACTGCCACATCTCCCAGCACCTGCACAAACTCCACTGGCTCCCCATCAAAGCTAGAGTCGCCTTCAAGATGCTCACCCACGCCCACAAGGCCCTCCACGACACTGTACCAGCATACCTGAACAGCCGACTCAAATTCCATGCACGCCAGAGGACCCTACGATCTGCCTAGCTCTCCTACGCTGTGGTCTCCCGCACCAGAAAGAACAGATCGGGAGGCCGCTCCTTCTCCTTCCTCGCAGCCCGAGCTTGGAACTTCCTGCCACTCCACCTCAGATGGAGAAAATCACTCCCAATATTCACAAGAAACCTTAAAACCTGGCTCTTTGACAGACCCACCCCCCCTTGATGGACTGGAGCTTGCTAACCCCCCTAAGTGGCTTGAGACCCTTACGAGTGAGTAGTCGCGCTTAAACGCCTGATTGATTGATTGATTGTGTTGGTGCTTGGGAATAGTGTAGAGGGCTCTACGGTATCCACCCTGGCCCAGTAGCCATTTGTCCATTTGATAGCTCTGCTCGTTTTGCGGGCAGTGGACCCACTGATTTAAATACTGCCAGTTGGGATGCCTAGTAATAATGTTTACCGTCCGGCAGGGAGGCGCCCGCCCCCCCCCCGGTACAATATTCTCACCAATTTTTGCGTTGCGATGCGAGGCGTCTTCCCATCCCACAGCAGATTCCTCACCGCACTCTCGATGTTAATGAAATATGTGTCTGGGACCTTGAAGGGGGTATTTTGCTATACATACAGAAAACGAGAGAACTCCAACATTATGAAAAGGGTCGCCCGTCCCAGAAGAGTCAGGGGGAGGACCCGCCAGTGTCACACATCAGCGTGCAGGCGGATATGTCGGCTCTGTCGGTTAATGTTGTGAAAGAGAAGTGGATCAGTGGTGATGAAGATTCCCAGGTAGCGGAATCCTTCGGTTGCCACAGAGACCTTACAGTCTGTTGGTAGTTTTAGCATTGGACCGTGGATCAAGTATAATATAGATTTAGCCCAGTTTATGATATACACTGACTCTCGGCCGAAAATTAAAAATAAGTGAAGGAAACAATGAATCGATATGGTCGGGACGGCAACGTATAATAGTATATCGTCTGCATAGAGGGAAATTTTGTCTTCATGGTATTCTGTCCGCCTTAAGCCTCTAATCAGGGGGTCCCCCCTTACCCACGTCTCCAGCGGTTCCAGTATTAAACCAAAAATGAGAGGTGACAGGGGACAGCCCTGTCTGGTTCCCCTTCCCAGTTCGATTTGTCGGGACGTGTGGCAGTTGACTACTATCTGCGCTTTTGGGTCAATATAGAGGAGTTTAATCAATTGTATGTAGTTAAGGCCGAAGCCTATGCGCTCCAGAACGGAGAATAAGTAGTACCATTCAATAGTATTAAATGCCATTCTGGTATCGAGTGACAAAAGAGCTGCATCCTCTTGGATCGTACCCCGACCTACCTAGCATCCCATGCAATCGGCAGAGATTGAGAGAAGCGTTCTACCCGGCATGAAGCTTGACTGATCGGTATGCACTATCTTGTTGATTATAGGAATAAGCCTGTTGGCTAGCGCTTTGGCCAGAATTTTAGGCTCTGCAGTGAGCAGTGAGATAGGCCGGTATGAACTACATTCCTCCACTGGTATGTCCTGTTTATCTATCACTACTATCGAGGCTAGTCTAAGCTCTCATGGAAGGGCACCTTTCTGATAGCTTTCCAGATACATGTCCAGGAGAAAGGGTGTTAACTTAGAGGCCATTAGTTTGAAAACTTGATTGGGAGCCCGTTACGTCCCATAGCCTTTCCGGAACATATACCTTGTATTGCAACTTGTAACTTCTCCTCAGTAAATCTCTGGTATCGAGGGCAGAGGTTGTGGTAGCAGGTGTATACATTTTGTCAAAGTAGGAGGTGAATGCCTCTGCTATCTTTTGTGGATCCTGCACGTCCTCCCCCTGCACCACCCTTATGAGGGTAACAGACGATAGGCCTGATCTCGTTTCTCTAGCCAGGCCAACAACAAGTTCATATATCTTGTGTTGTATGGCTTTTTGTTTGGATTTGGCTGCATCTGTCAAAAGCTGCATATAGTCTTGCTTCTTAGCATCCAGGATTTGTCTGGCTGACTCCTTGTTCGAGAGAGCTATTTTTCCCTCCCCTATCAGGATCGCTCTTTATAGTGTTTCTATGCGTGCCGTCAATTCTTTTCTATGCGCTACTATTAGAGCAAGAGCCCGTCCTTTGATGATGGCCCCAAATGCTCCCCACAGGGTTTGCGGAGAGGTCACTGTGCCAACATTTTTGTTAATGTAGAAATCTGCGTCCTTGAGCAATTCTGCTTTTATATGTAGAATTTGTAGCGACCATCGGTTAATCGTGAAGGTTGTGTGTCTGGGTTGAGTGCCCAGCGCCATCTGGACTAGCACTGGGGTATGATCGGAGATGCCTCTCGCCAAACATATGGCCTCTGTAAAATTAACGATGTCCTCTGCATGCGTCAATAGATAGTCTATACATGCCTAAATATCATGGGCTCATGAGTGGAATGTGAACTGGCGAGCCATCGGGTTGAGATGCCTCCAGATATCCACAAGGAAAAAGGCAGAGAGGAAGTCTGCCAATTTTGATCTGTCATGTGGGTCTCACCTGGGGGGGCATCTGTCCATTCACAGTCAAGTTGAAGCTGCCACTAATTACCAAAGTCCCCCCTGAGGAGTCTAGCATAATTTTACCGAGCTCTGCTAGTGTTAATTGTTGGAGGGCTGGGGGAATATATATAGATAGCACGTTAAGTGGCTTCCCCTCTCACATTCTGGTCACTGCTGTGAATCTGCCCTGTGCGTCCACTCATGTTTTATGTGCTTTATAAGAGCAGCTCTTACGGATACGAGTGCCTGTCCCCCGGGAGCCCGAGGTGAACCCTGCATGGGTTACTAGCTTGTATTCCCATCTATCTAGGGCCCTGCAGGTATTGCCAACTAAGTGTGTCTCATGTAGTAGGACTATATCAGGTGCCTGGCGCTTTAAGTACTGACGGATGATCTCCAGTTTGAGTTTATCTCCAAGTCAGTTCACATTCCAGGTGAGGAATTGGAGAGCTCTTGCATTTCTGCTATCCATAATTATATTTGTGTGTCGATCGGATTGCTATGTGTTGGGTTAAGTGTGAGGTTCCCATTTTATGGCGGACCCAGAACAGAATCACCCCAGCTGTATTAAGTTTGTGGACCCAGGTGTCCTCCCTGTCGCAAAGACTGACCTAGAACAAAACTTGGCCCCCCCCAACCCCCAACTCGAACATGCCCGTCCCTCCTTCCTGCCTCCCTGCATGGCGGAACTGGAACCTCCCGCCACCCCAACATGGCATAAGGTCGGTGGTGCGTGGGCCAACTCCACCCCTGGCATCAAAAGTAGACTATATTGAAGCTTATTCATTAGTCATATGGGCACAAATTGCTCTTTCTAGTTTAGCATATCTTGGTCCCCACAAAGCACCTTATATCGTTAGCAGGCCCCGTTCCAAATGAGGCGTGTGCAGTTCAGGTTGTTCTTATTTCTGCCCCCCTTTAGACTCTACATTCAGCTCAATCAGTCATTAGTGTCCACGTGAGGCCCCTCCACTGTCAGATTAGTGTCCGACTCGTCTGCCACATCGCGTTGTTCTCGGGTCAGACTTGCTCGCGTCTGTCTGTCTGAGTGTGCTTTCCAACTGTGCGCCATCCATCGAGCCAGTCCTAGGCCTCTTCCGTTCTGTAGAAAAACCATACCTTGCCTTCTGCTTCGACCCTCAATTTGGCAGGAAATTATATGGCGTATTTAAGCTCTTTCTCCTGTACGGCCTTTTTGATTTCCAAGAAACTGCAGCATTGTCTCTGTACTCTAAGCGTGAAATCAGATTTTTATTTTATTTTACTGCTTTCGAAACTGTTAGGTGGTGTATTGCGCTCTGTTTGTAGGATTACGTCCCTGTCTCGGAAATTAAATACATGAACCAGAATGGGCCTCGGAGGTGTACTTCGGTCTCCCCCCGGGTACCCTGTGTGCCCTTTCTATCGAAAAGTACTTTGACAAGCCACGGGGTTTCATGACTAGGTCTTCTACGAAGAGATTTGTTGCTGGGGCCCCTGTGTGCTCTGGAACACCCAGGATCAAAACGTTGTTGCGCCGCGCTCTCCCTTGAAAGTCACCCAGTTGGTTTTCCATCCTCTCTGTACATACTTGTATGTCCTTGATTTTTTTTTTTGTTGAGTAGAGATGTATCCGTGACTAGCAAGTTAGTGGTGGTCTCCATTTCTTTAATTCTGGCATTCGTGTTACGGATGTCTGCCCTAATTAGGGAAACTTCAGTGGAGACTGAATCCATCCTAGATTGATTCTAGAGAAGTGCGCACCGTGGTAATTGCGGACATAATATCCTGCAAGGTCAAGCCTGCTTGTGTCCCATCCTGCTGCGCCCTTGCACTCCCACTGTGAGTTCCTTCATCTCCTTTCGCTTGTGTTGGTCCCCTTTTGCCAAGCATATTTGTAAAGTTTCGCCTGCAGCGAGGTGAGGCCGCTCCTTCCTTCCTTCCTTCCTCCCGCCATTGCCGCACCCATGAATCTCCAAGGGTGCGCACAGGGAGGTCGGAGTCCGCCGGCTACTCACCACCACCTGCTCGGGCTGAAGGCCTGTCCGGCCTGTCTGTTTTCACCTGCCGACCCACCCCACTGTTGCGCACTCACCTTTCTGCTGTTACCGGGCCCCAGGAGTGTTTCCGCCATGCTGGTGTGCTACCAGGGTTCCCGTCAGGGCTCTGGTCTCCGTCTGCCTTGGGCCCCTGATTGCTGTCTTAGCCCAGCCTTAGATTTACGAGCGTTCACCTCTGGACGTCAATTCTGTGGGCCACTGATTTCGAGTGCCTGCCTTCAGTTTTGTTATACGGGGAAGACCGAAGCTTCAGTACTATTAATGGATTTGCCGGTGGGTTAATCTGGTTCAGTTCTACCAATGAGTGTCTGACCAGATCCCATCCCCCATGGGGCCTGCTCCGTGTGGTTAGTTCGCTCATCACCGAAACCGACAACCCACGGGTGCATTCGTACCTGGAGCCGATCGACATGCTTGGTCTCTGCTTCCCTGGATTTCCGCCGTCCAGCCTACCAGGAACTCGGTCCGCTCATGTCCATTTGGACCAATCTGTGGCCTTCAGTCGTTTGGTGTGGGCCGACCCGTCTCCCACAGTCGTATCAGTAGTGGGCAACAGCCGCGGCCATCACCACTGCGATGGGTCAAGGCGGGCGCCCCCAGCGGTTGACAGACTCGCGATGCTTTTATCTGAGAAGTAGCAAGCGCCCCTCCAGTTATCGGCAAACCGAGGGAGCAGCCAGCAACCCCACCTAGCACCCTCATCTCCGGTAAACTACACGCCCACCGGAGTCTCACACTCCCGTCCCGGCAGCCACTAGTGAGTGCCTATATCTGGGGCATTCGCAGCGTGTCTTTCTTCCAGGCCTCTCCGGTCCGGCAGGCTGGTCCGTTCCTTCGATTCTGGGCGAGAAACTTCTGCTCCACTCGGTCGGGGGGCTTGCGGAGTGCTGTTGACTCTATTGTAACTTGGATTCAGCTCTCGTTCCTGGATTAATGTACCGATTTATTTGCTGCCGGGCGTGGTGGGCCGGAGGCGTGTTAATGTGCGACCATCTTCCTCTGCAGTCGGCCACGCTCCAGCTTAGCTATTTCTGGCAGTTGTCAAAAGGCTGGGTGGAAAACAATTGCTTCTTCACCAAATTATGGATATTTGTAGACTAGTTTTTCTCAAAACAATGCCAATCTGTATGCCTTACTAAATTCATATCAGTGAACAAATAGAAATATTTCTAGCAAGAGGGCACTGAAATCCTCGCAGTAAAGTGCTCCATCTATTCTGTTGTATTGGAATGTCTTGAGCAGAGACGCGTTGTTGCATTTCAGCACAGCTACCATCTTAGATGAAGTGAAAACCTGCACAGACAGTGCTATCACGGCATAGTGGAGAGTTTAAACCTTTTCTTCGCTGCATCATAAACAGTTTAAGGTGGAAGCCGTATTAGGTAAGAGGAAGTGAACCAGGAGTATAGGAGTGCAATACAAGCATTTGGTGGAAGCTCACAGCTTCTGCAGAATCAAATTCTGTCAGACCGCCTAGGGTCTCCTGAGGCAACAAGTACAGCTGTCAAGCTAGAGCTAAAAAACCTATACTCGTAGTCATGTAAATTACACATAGTTGGGCTTTCCTGATTTCAGTTTCTGTTTTTGGTAAATTCTGGTGGTGGTGTTTCAGTGTTTTCAATACCTTAAAAGAACAGTGGTTATCCGTGGGTACACATTTTTGCACATTACAAACAGAAACAGTGTTTTTCTGGTGTTTATGGAATGTTTTGCTTTTACTATTGCTTGCTTTCTGCACTCATAGTGCATGTGTATAGGCAGTGTGTGTACAGGGTATATGAGGTTCAAATACATTTTTACAAATCATACTTATTGTAGGATATTATACAATACTTCTTTAATGAGTCTTTGGTCATGCGTGCTTGCTTTTTCCTTCCCATGTAAAATTTTATCTGTGAAAAGGCACTCCCAACAATGGCACTTGGGACGGGCAATGCCAAAAAAGCCAGTACACAATTTCTAACTCTTGCCACTGACATAGCTTTCCATGTCAATACTAGTGCACCTGAAGATTGCAATTCTCTTGGACAGGTTCTGCAACATATGCTTTGAACTGGGCGCATAAGCTCTCAGTTATTGAAGAGGTAAAAAATGTAAGTAGTACTTTCAATGTCCAGAGAAAACTTTTCTTTAAGGAAGGAGTCTTGAACTTGTGCAGAGAGCCACAGTGAAGCTTCATTGACTTCAAATGTCATGGTTGGTGAAGGGACATTTCTATGCATCATTGCAATCCATTTCTCATGGACTGTAAAATAAAATTTCCTGAATTGCTTCTCAACATTTCTTTGCTTACCAAATGGCAAGAATTCTAACATAGAATATGTTGCAGTGCCAAAGTTACTAAAAGTATCACCCAGCCTACTCTCAAGGAGATATTTCACATTCAACCAATTATGCTGAACACTTGGTAGACAAGGGTGTTTTCAGACTCTAGTTTTTTGATTACGTCCACTACAGCAGTCATGTTTTCTTGTAAAAATGTAAGAATGCAGTTAAGTTTACTTTTTTCACAACACTATGAATATGCAACCAAAGAGCCTTACATTTCTTACCATTGTTATTAACACTAAGTAAAAATTCTATAAAAGTCGCCACATGGATAATCTAGCATTCACGGCCTCTAGGAGTGAGAACCACTGGCTAAATGACACAGTTTGGATGACTCTTACTTTGATGCCACACAAAATGAGAAATATTTGCATTTTAGTTCCTGCACATAACGAAACAGCACACCAGAATGGATTACAAAGTCAATAGCCTTCATTAACTCTGAAGGCTGTAAAGATCCTTTCAGTATACCATCTAGCAAGTGGCAAGGATCTCTTACAGTGAAACACTTCAGCTTAGGTATCGATTTTGACAGGTCTTCACACAACTTTTTCATATACGTAGCTGAATTTCTGCAAATACAAACAATATCACTCCAATCTTTGTTGAACTTGGTAAAAGCTTTTTGCAGCAGTATTCCTACTGACACTGTTTTCTTGTTTTCCAAACGTTTGGTGTCATGTTTTGAACAGTATCTCAGAAGCTTGGTGACAGCACTCTTATCACATATAGCTGTCACTACACCTTGCATTGAAAGTTTAAAGCCTGGAGTGTTTGGCAGTTGTCCAACTATCAAAACTGACTTGCTAGAAAAAGGGGCTGATGTATCAAAGGGTTCCACCCACTCTCTGTCTGTGGGTAAATGTGATGGTACATATTGGGAAAGAATCTAATGAAACCAGCCATTGTACCTCTCAGTGAAAGAATCACACGTAGACAAAATATCAAATATGATTTTGATATTTCCTGATTCTCTATAGTTTATAAAATAATTGAATAAGACATAAAACATGCTTCCAAACTCTGCATCTTTAGACCGAAGACCACAAAACTGAAAAAAACAAAAGGAAGAAGAAACCATCTTAAGGTTCATTCTGCCAGGGCTGCTACCACTGCGTTGGCACGTAGACTTCCTATCCTGGGCATTTGCCAGGTTGGCTATGTGGGTGTCCTTCCACACGTTCACGAAGCACTGCTGTTTGGACAGCCAGATTTGCCGACTTTTCTGTTCGAGGTGATTCACAGACCCACCTCTGAATGGGTATTGTTTTGGTATCTATTCAAATGGTGAGGAATCTGCATTTCAAAGTCTTTATCAGAAGAACAAGTTATGTACCTTTGGTAACACTCTGGTAGCAACTCTATCTAACCACAGATTTTTCACCGTCCCTCCCATCCTCACCGCTCTGTGAATCTGATTCTGACACTAAAAAGACCCCAAGTCTGACAATCTAGATACTAGTCGATGCTGTTGCAGCTCTGCTGTTGGCTCCACATGTCATTTCCGGAGTGGAATGGCATCCGAGCAGAGCCTCATGGCACCCCCTACTGGCACACACAGGTACTGTTCACCAAAAGTTTCCTGACCCAGTCTGACGCTTGGGGAAATATTCAAAAGGTGAAGAGTCTGCAGTTAGTCATTACCAGAGTAACTACCAGGAAGACCATTAAGTAACTTATACTTTATGAGGTCAGAATTCACCACATTTGGAGGATTTTGCTGACTATCTTTGTGAATTCAGCCAGATTATATTAATGAGATGACTGTGTATATGGGAAGAAAGGTGTGTCTAGTGAATTATTTACCACAATGTTTTTTTGGTTGTATACAAAATAGATTATTTTTGGAGCGCAATTGGTTTCCATTTGTTTTCCTTACACACATCTATCTACCAGGTAGGAGAGTGATGCATTCTAGAAGTATTTAATTCTCAGAAAGCTGGAGAAAAATGAATTATTCTGTCTAAAGCATGGCATCAACCGTAAAAGGCGACCTACAGACTTTTGGGTTTTATTGACAAATTAGTAGTCCAGAAATATTGTTGACTGTTTATGCTTTAAATATTAGGCAGGAAAGAAATCATTTTATACTAGGAGTATACGCATATAGTTATGAAGATTCACATGATGATTTCTCCTACTTTAGCCTGATTTGTGCTTAACTTTTTATTTAATTTGAAAAACATTGTGGTATATGCATTTCATTTATGATGTTTTTATTACATCATTTGTGTAGCTTATACATAACTTATACACGTGTGCCATATTTCGATATTTTGATGGAAATAGTGGTACTAGATAGACTTGCCCAAGAATATTTGTCTTTAGTTTGTGAGGGCTTATGTCATTCTTGCATGGGCCCATGATTATCGCAAGAGGTCTCCACTTTCACCGATCTATTCCACCCGAAGCCAAAGCCGGAAGAGTAACGGATAACCAGTCCAACACATAAACCTCAGGAGATACGTTGTGCAATCCATTGACTGACTGGTAATGGATCCCTCTGGTACTCTCTTCGGGAGTTAGACGGCACACAACTTCAAATGAGATCAAGCCCCGGGCAGGTGATCGGAGGCAAGTGTAGTGTTGCTTCAAGCTTTATTTCTAGCTCTCTTGCATAGAACAGGAAAGTGCTCAAAACCTTTCTTGGGTCTTATCTCAATCCTAGAAAGCACAGGGACATCCAGGTTCCTTCGAGTGAACTCCGTTAATGAACAAAGACCTATTACTGATTAAAGTACCAGCTCTGAATGTTGAGTTTCTTTTATATCGCTGTCTCATACTGAATCCGATTTCTAAACTTTTGCCCTATTCCTGTACCAGGGTGTTACAGATCAAACATACTACCCCTTCTAACACTATAAAGGTAATACATGATTCTGTAATTGTAGTGGAGTTGTGGCTGAGACCCTCTGATATCAGTGGTAGATGATAGTATCCTCCAAGTTTACTGCCAAGTAACTAATAACTTCTACAGCATACTGGAAAAAGGCATTAAAAAATGGCAACCAAACAAACAACTGTCATGCAGGACATGCTGCTACTCCTTTGGATAGTGGGTGATTGATAATATAGTCTTAAGCTCCTGCTGCAGTCTGTGGCAGAGCTTAAGGAGCTGTTTACCACTAGTGGACACTAGTGAATGGTATGTTCACCCTAGCCCTTCTACTGCCTCCCATTTGCCCTTCCTTTCTCAGTTAATGCCATAATGAACCGCATTTTAGGTTAACAGTACTGATCTCCCCAACGTAATTCTGCACCTTTCATTTTTGACTGTGTGCTCTTGTGCATTTCAAATCACCATATCGAACTACTAATAATACAGTTCATTTGATATCAAGAGTGTGAGAGACTGTGAGCTCCCTGAGATATCTAATGATATTACCGACTGGCGGTCGCCAGTAGGTAGTTATAGTTAGGACCTATTATCCATAGTAAAATCGTAACATTCTATTCCCAATAACTTTGGCGCCGGTTGACGAATCTTCGTAAAATTTTCAAAACTAATGGCCCGTTCCGGTCAGCGCCTATCCTGAAAGTTTGGGGGTGATTCGTCAGGCGGGGGCTGAGAAAAAAGGGTGATCCCAAAACGCGTTTTCCCCATAGGAAATTTTAGACACGGCTACAGTCCGAACTGCTGAATGGAATTACACCAAATTTTGCTAAAAGGTAGCCCTTGGTTCAGAAAGCGCCCTTTTTAAAAAAAAAATAATGGTGTAAATCCGTTCAGTAGTTCCTGAGGAATTCAAAAAATAGTGGTGAAAAATCATTTTCCCATAGGAAACTTTAGACACAGTTATAGCAAAAACGGAATAACACCAAATTTAGCAAAAAGGTACTGTTTAGCTCAGAAAGCAACCTTTTAAAAAAATGGTGTAAATCCGTTCAGTAGTTTTTGAGAAATTAAGAAATAAAGATAGAACTATCTATGGCCACTGTGGATCCGTGCACCCTCCCGATCACGAGCTTCATGCTAATTGGCTGTCAACACTCCAAGCCAGGAAGTGTTGGCAGCCACCTTGTGCCTTGGTAGAACCGAACAAAACAAAAAGAGATGCCAGTGCTGCCCATGATTTAGCACCAATTTATATTTCGAATGTGGTCAATGAAACACCACACTACTGACTACTTTTTCTGTCGGATTTAATCCTCAAGTATTTTAATTTATAAAAAACACATAACCATATATTGTGCCCCAAACCTAAGAACAAAATTTACAGTGATAAACATTAATTAATATATACAAAACTCATTTTTTGTTTTGAGACACAGAAACACAACAAAAATATTTGTACACAACACATTAAATACATCAGTCATACCCATTCATACCACTCATAACATGTACGAATTACAAAATACAACAACATTGAAAAAGGCCATCAGTGCAATAGAACTCAGTACAATCTATTTGGATTTAAACTGAAAGATTGGCCTTAAACTACAGGTCGACGCGTTTCAGATCCCCTTTCATGTGGAGATCCTCATCAGGACCTATGCGTAACTGAAACACAAAAGAGACAAAAAAGACCTCATTTACCAAATGACCCCATATATTGTGCGTCACAGGCTACCGACTCTTTCAATGCAAAGCTTACCTGCAACAATGCAGAGACAGAAACAATGGACCTAAGGAGGGGTGGAACAAAGAGACTCGAGATATAGTCATACTAAGTTGCAAGAAAGCTACCGTCAACAAAAACAACAACAACCGTCAATGTTTTATGTGTACCAAATCGATTCTTACTTGTGATATCTTGATGTTGTGTGGACCCAGCTGCGGGCGGCGGTGGAGAGTAAACAGTGTGCTAGAAATGAATGGGCGAACAGCTGTAAGAACAGTGTTTACAGGGGTGAAACAAGTTATCACACGCTGTTGGATTTTTGAGAAAATGATACCTTTAATCGTGGCGTTTCCCGGTTGGGGACAGAGCAGGACTGGTGAGGACTTATTTGTATTGTCCGACAATTGTTAGATCTAAAAATAAAAATAAAAACGAGCGGATTAACATGCTATATAATAGCGATTGTGCCGATCGATTGCCCAGTGATGGAAAGGCATAGTTCGTAGTCTTTACCTCTGAGTGAAACAGTGTCCTGTAGAATCTCTTTCTCGAGTTAGCGCCTTCTCCGAAGTGAATTGCCTGTCAGGATCGCGTAATCTCGCGATCTTTATTGCCGCTGGGAATTGTAGTTTCTTTTCCGTGTCCGCCCTCGAATCAACAAGCTTTATTTAAAACCTGAGGTTTGTAACACTCTCCCTCGATATATAGTTATTACCCAAAGGTTTGGGACAGTATATCTTTACTTGGTGTGATAGAAATTAGACAGGAACGAACTCACTTGTTCCGATTTGTGGTAACGACTATCCGTGTGGGTCCAGCTGTTCTAGTTCGGATGTTTCACAAGTGGCCTTCTTCGGAGAGGCACTAGTTTGATGGAACGGTGTGGTATTCAGAAACTTGGTCCATGGGCGCTGTTCTTTTAATTCTGTAAAATGAACACTACAAGTTGTAAATTTCAGATAGTTCATTAAGCCCATCTGTAGATGTGTTAAATTTGATAATAAGCATCGCCTCGCGTTGTAATAGTTTAGAGTCAAGATCACCTCCTCTCATGTCCTGTTCAACTTTGGAGATGACGGTCCATCTCAGATCCTTTTCTGTATGGTCGAGAGCCACCCAATGATTTACCAATGGTGCATTCTGCACTTTTTTCCGTACTCTCGATTTGTGCTGTTGGATCCGTAATCGGATCTCTTGATTTGTTTTTCCAATGTATAATTTGTCACATGGACACAATATTCCATACACAATATACTTGGATCTACAATTGGAGAATTTATCATGTTTCCAATGTATTTCTTTGTGTGTGAAAAGTGCTCCTTCGATGGTAGATTCACAGCACACACATGCGCCACATTTGTGGTGGCCCTGTATGGGTGGCAAGTTAAGGAAGCCTCTCATAGTCATATTTTGGGTTTTCGGAAGGGCTGCTCTGACTATATGGTTGGCGATACTTTTGTCCTTTTTAAACGCAAAGAGGGGAACCTCTTTGAGAGTTGGATCAAGATTTTTTACTAGGTGCCAATTTTGATTTATAGTCTTTTTGAGCCAGTTAGAAGTCGGACAATACGTAGACACACAGACAATCCTGTCTGTTATTCTTTTATCTTTTCTTTGAAATAACGTGTCACGTGGGGTCCACCATGCTCGTTTGATCGCTCTTTTTAGAAGCTTTTTGGGATAACCTCTGGCTGCTAGATTGTTCTTAAGTACCTCTGCGTTTGCAAAATATTCATCCTTATATGTGCAGTTTCTTCTAATACGCAGGAATTGCCCGTAGGGTAAATTGTCTTTAAGGCTTCTCGGATGACTACTGGAAAAATGTAAAGCCTTGTTCCTATCTGTCTTTTTCCTGAAAAGTGTGGTAGCTAGTTTATCATCTGCAACGTACACTTCGACGTCGAGAAACGGCATTTTTGTTCTAGAGTGATTCATAGAGAATTTAATATCTGCTGTTCTGTTGTTAAGCCAGTTAAGAAAAGACACTAGTTGATCTTCTTCACCATGCCAAATCATGAAAACGTCGTCGATATAACGAACCCATGTTTTGATGTTATTTGCAAAGGGATTGTTGTCATAAATGAAGGTCTCCTCATATTTTGACATGAATAGTATTGCCAATTCTGGGGCAAATGGACACCCCATAGCCACGCCCTTTATTTGGAGAAAAAATTCATTGTTGAAACTGAAAAAATTGTTTTTTAAGGCAAAAGTCGCAAGGTCCATGATAAATTGTGTGGGCACCCTTTCTGGTTTAGGTCTTTTATTAAGCAGGCTTTCCAACACTGCTAAGCCTTCATCTTGTGGTATCTCTGTGTAAAGTGACATGACGTCTAATGTCACTAGAAGGTCATTGTTTTTTTCAAAATCCATTTGTTCTAATTTATTAAGGAAGTCTGTGGTGTCTTGTAGGAAAGATTTCACTTCCTGAATAAATGGTTTTAGAAAGAAATCGACAAACTTAGAGATCGGTTCCAAGAGAGATTCACAACCAGAGACTATTGGTCTTCCCGGTGGTTTGGATTGGTCTTTGTGTACTTTTGGAAGTACGTAAAAAATCGGAATGCGGGGATGTTTGTTTTTAAGAAACTCATGTTCCTTTTTGCCCAGAAATCCTTGGTCGAAGCCTATTTGTAGGATGTTAAACAATTTGCCTTTGAGTTCCACTGTAGGGTCAGATGTTATTTTTCTGTAGCAACATGCGTTGTTTAGTTGTCTGTTGGCTTCTGAGATGTACCGATCGGTCCCCCAAACAACAATTGAACCGCCTTTGTCGGCTTGCTTTATCGTTATAGATTGATCCTCTTTTAACTCTTGTAGTGCCTCTTGTTGGGCTTTGGTGAAATTAGTTTTTTTGTATTTTTTCTGCTTTTTTTCGGCTTCTGAAATGGCAGATAGAATTACTTTTTCAAAAAGGATAACCTCCTTAGGGACTTTGTTTGATGGTGGGCAAAAGAATGATTTTTTCCTCAGTCCTGTTGTTTCTGACTGCATCAATACTGGGTTGTCTTTAAAGAAAGTAATCAAACGCACTTTTCTGCAGAATTCTACCACTTCTGTTTTTATTTTAATGAAGTTGGTTACTCTTGCTGGAACAAATGTCAATCCTTTTTCCAATACGCTTATTTGTGCATCCGTCAGAATTTTGTCAGAAAGATTGTAAATTGGCGACACATTTAGTTTTTGTAGTGTTGTCGTCTCGTTGACATTTCCCATGGCTGGTTGTTGAATCTCACTCGTCCTCGTTGTTTCTGTTGGCCTCTTCCTAAAAAAGACGGTTGTTGTTGGTAATTTTGTTGGTAATTTCCACGTCTATTAAACTCAGGGCGCCCGTCTGGAGTTTCTAGATCACTACCACTTGAAGATGACGTTGTGTCAGAGAAAGTGATGAATTTGGTTCTCGATCTACCTTGATATTCCGGTAGAAACTTGCGTGCTTCCGGACGAGAGTAAAAATCAGTCTGAAGATACGGGTACACTTTGTCCAAAGAAAAGTTTTTTTTATCTTTTTCAAATTTGTTCCCCTTTTGATTGATTGAGAAATCTTTAAATTCTAGGATTTCCTTTTCAACTTTCTCAAGTAGTGATTTGGCGTCCGTGATTAGTTGGTTTGTTTTTATGTCCGCTTCTAAGCCAGCAATTTCATCTAGTTGCTGTTTTGACAGACTGAAACACAAAAGAGACAAAAAAGATATATTTTTGTTGTGTTTCTGATCCGACAAACTGATCCGACTCAAAGAAAAAACAAATTAGGACTGACCTTCATGGCCATTTTTTGATTGAACATCTTAGAGCTGGAACCATCCCCAGCGGACTACAGATACGTAATGTACCTGTGATCTTTACGGAAGATCCCACTTACAAAAAGGGTTATAGCCAGATTGAAACCAAATGCAGCAGAGACCTCATGGTCCTCACTGTCGAAACAGCACAGCGTCTGTCAAAACAGCAACTAGATGAAATTGCTGGCTTAGAAGCGGACATAAAAACAAACCAACTAATCACGGACGCCAAATCACTACTTGAGAAAGTTGAAAAGGAAATCCTAGAATTTAAAGATTTCTCAATCAATCAAAAGGGGAACAAATTTGAAAAAGATAAAAAAAACTTTTCTTTGGACAAAGTGTACCCGTATCTTCAGACTGATTTTTACTCTCGTCCGGAAGCACGCAAGTTTCTACCGGAATATCAAGGTAGATCGAGAACCAAATTCATCACTTTCTCTGACACAACGTCATCTTCAAGTGGTAGTGATCTAGAAACTCCAGACGGGCGCCCTGAGTTTAATAGACGTGGAAATTACCAACAAAATTACCAACAACAACCGTCTTTTTTAGGAAGAGGCCAACAGAAACAACGAGGACGAGTGAGATTCAACAACCAGCCATGGGAAATGTCAACGAGACGACAACACTACAAAAACTAAATGTGTCGCCAATTTACAATCTTTCTGACAAAATTCTGACGGATGCACAAATAAGCGTATTGGAAAAAGGATTGACATTTGTTCCAGCAAGAGTAACCAACTTCATTAAAATAAAAACAGAAGTGGTAGAATTCTGCAGAAAAGTGCGTTTGATTACTTTCTTTAAAGACAACCCAGTATTGATGCAGTCAGAAACAACAGGACTGAGGAAAAAATCATTCTTTTGCCCACCATCAAACAAAGTCCCTAAGGAGGTTATCCTTTTTGAAAAAGTAATTCTATCTGCCATTTCAGAAGCCGAAAAAAAGCAGAAAAAATACAAAAAAACTAATTTCACCAAAGCCCAACAAGAGGCACTACAAGAGTTAAAAGAGGATCAATCTATAACGATAAAGCAAGCCGACAAAGGCGGTTCAATTGTTGTTTGGGGGACCGATCGGTACATCTCAGAAGCCAACAGACAACTAAACAACGCTTGTTGCTACAGAAAAATAACATCTGACCCTACAGTGGAACTCAAAGGCAAATTGTTTAACATCCTACAAATAGGCTTCGACCAAGGATTTCTGGGCAAAAAGGAACATGAGTTTCTTAAAAACAAACATCCCCGCATTCCGATTTTTTACGTACTTCCAAAAGTACACAAAGACCAATCCAAACCACCGGGAAGACCAATAGTCTCTGGTTGTGAATCTCTCTTGGAACCGATCTCTAAGTTTGTCGATTTCTTTCTAAAACCATTTATTCAGGAAGTGAAATCTTTCCTACAAGACACCACAGACTTCCTTAATAAATTAGAACAAATGGATTTTGAAAAAAACAATGACCTTCTAGTGACATTAGACGTCATGTCACTTTACACAGAGATACCACAAGATGAAGGCTTAGCAGTGTTGGAAAGCCTGCTTAATAAAAGACCTAAACCAGAAAGGGTGCCCACACAATTTATCATGGACCTTGCGACTTTTGCCTTAAAAAACAATTTTTTCAGTTTCAACAATGAATTTTTTCTCCAAATAAAGGGCGTGGCTATGGGGTGTCCATTTGCCCCAGAATTGGCAATACTATTCATGTCAAAATATGAGGAGACCTTCATTTATGACAACAATCCCTTTGCAAATAACATCAAAACATGGGTTCGTTATATCGACGACGTTTTCATGATTTGGCATGGTGAAGAAGATCAACTAGTGTCTTTTCTTAACTGGCTTAACAACAGAACAGCAGATATTAAATTCTCTATGAATCACTCTAGAACAAAAATGCCGTTTCTCGACGTCGAAGTGTACGTTGCAGATGATAAACTAGCTACCACACTTTTCAGGAAAAAGACAGATAGGAACAAGGCTTTACATTTTTCCAGTAGTCATCCGAGAAGCCTTAAAGACAATTTACCCTACGGGCAATTCCTGCGTATTAGAAGAAACTGCACATATAAGGATGAATATTTTGCAAACGCAGAGGTACTTAAGAACAATCTAGCAGCCAGAGGTTATCCCAAAAAGCTTCTAAAAAGAGCGATCAAACGAGCATGGTGGACCCCACGTGACACGTTATTTCAAAGAAAAGATAAAAGAATAACAGACAGGATTGTCTGTGTGTCTACGTATTGTCCGACTTCTAACTGGCTCAAAAAGACTATAAATCAAAATTGGCACCTAGTAAAAAATCTTGATCCAACTCTCAAAGAGGTTCCCCTCTTTGCGTTTAAAAAGGACAAAAGTATCGCCAACCATATAGTCAGAGCAGCCCTTCCGAAAACCCAAAATATGACTATGAGAGGCTTCCTTAACTTGCCACCCATACAGGGCCACCACAAATGTGGCGCATGTGTGTGCTGTGAATCTACCATCGAAGGAGCACTTTTCACACACAAAGAAATACATTGGAAACATGATAAATTCTCCAATTGTAGATCCAAGTATATTGTGTATGGAATATTGTGTCCATGTGACAAATTATACATTGGAAAAACAAATCAAGAGATCCGATTACGGATCCAACAGCACAAATCGAGAGTACGGAAAAAAGTGCAGAATGCACCATTGGTAAATCATTGGGTGGCTCTCGACCATACAGAAAAGGATCTGAGATGGACCGTCATCTCCAAAGTTGAACAGGACATGAGAGGAGGTGATCTTGACTCTAAACTATTACAACGCGAGGCGATGCTTATTATCAAATTTAACACATCTACAGATGGGCTTAATGAACTATCTGAAATTTACAACTTGTAGTGTTCATTTTACAGAATTAAAAGAACAGCGCCCATGGACCAAGTTTCTGAATACCACACCGTTCCATCAAACTAGTGCCTCTCCGAAGAAGGCCACTTGTGAAACATCCGAACTAGAACAGCTGGACCCACACGGATAGTCGTTACCACAAATCGGAACAAGTGAGTTCGTTCCTGTCTAATTTCTATCACACCAAGTAAAGATATACTGTCCCAAACCTTTGGGTAATAACTATATATCGAGGGAGAGTGTTACAAACCTCAGGTTTTAAATAAAGCTTGTTGATTCGAGGGCGGACACGGAAAAGAAACTACAATTCCCAGCGGCAATAAAGATCGCGAGATTACGCGATCCTGACAGGCAATTCACTTCGGAGAAGGCGCTAACTCGAGAAAGAGATTCTACAGGACACTGTTTCACTCAGAGGTAAAGACTACGAACTATGCCTTTCCATCACTGGGCAATCGATCGGCACAATCGCTATTATATAGCATGTTAATCCGCTCGTTTTTATTTTTATTTTTAGATCTAACAATTGTCGGACAATACAAATAAGTCCTCACCAGTCCTGCTCTGTCCCCAACCGGGAAACGCCACGATTAAAGGTATCATTTTCTCAAAAATCCAACAGCGTGTGATAACTTGTTTCACCCCTGTAAACACTGTTCTTACAGCTGTTCGCCCATTCATTTCTAGCACACTGTTTACTCTCCACCGCCGCCCGCAGCTGGGTCCACACAACATCAAGATATCACAAGTAAGAATCGATTTGGTACACATAAAACATTGACGGTTGTTGTTGTTTTTGTTGACGGTAGCTTTCTTGCAACTTAGTATGACTATATCTCGAGTCTCTTTGTTCCACCCCTCCTTAGGTCCATTGTTTCTGTCTCTGCATTGTTGCAGGTAAGCTTTGCATTGAAAGAGTCGGTAGCCTGTGACGCACAATATATGGGGTCATTTGGTAAATGAGGTCTTTTTTGTCTCTTTTGTGTTTCAGTTACGCATAGGTCCTGATGAGGATCTCCACATGAAAGGGGATCTGAAACGCGTCGACCTGTAGTTTAAGGCCAATCTTTCAGTTTAAATCCAAATAGATTGTACTGAGTTCTATTGCACTGATGGCCTTTTTCAATGTTGTTGTATTTTGTAATTCGTACATGTTATGAGTGGTATGAATGGGTATGACTGATGTATTTAATGTGTTGTGCACAAATATTTTTGTTGTGTTTCTGTGTCTCAAAACAAAAAATGAGTTTTGTATATATTAATTAATGTTTATCACTGTAAATTTTGTTCTTAGGTTTGGGGCACAATATATGGTTATGTGTTTTTTATAAATTAAAATACTTGAGGATTAAATCCGACAGAAAAAGTAGTCAGTAGTGTGGTGTTTCATTGACCACATTCGAAATATAAATTGGTGCTAAATCATGGGCAGCACTGGCATCTCTTTTTGTTTTGTTTATCAGGCTAAGCCTTGCTGCTAATTAGCCAAGACCCTGAAAAGTTTTTTTGGTAGAACCGAGGCACATGAAAAAGAAAAACAAACGCGCAAAACACAAAAAGGGGGCAGGGTTGACCCCCAAGGCCTGCTTAGGGGTTACCAAATTTTTTTTTTGTGTAGAAAACCAAATCGAGGGATGCGTGGAGGATCCGCGGATCCGACCGCGAAATAAACAAACGAAGCGCGGGCTCCCGCGCTTTGTTTAAATAAAGCCCCCGGGTGGGCCAGGTCCCGGGGGCAGAAAAAAAAGTGTGAGGGGAGCCCCAATCCCCCCACACTGCCCCGGGGACCGCCACCCCCTGGGGCTTTGCTCAAAGATTTTCAGGTGGGCACAAGGCCCCCCCGCAGCCACGGGGACGGCAACCCCCCCCCCCCCCCCCCCGAGGCTTTGATTTTTAACTGGGGGGGGCATCCAAGCCCCTCAAACCCCGGGGACCGCCACCCCTGGGGCTTTTCAAAAGTATTTGCGGGGGCTCATGGCTCCCCCGCAGCCACGGGGACTGCCACCCCCCAGGGCTGGTACAATTAATGGTTGGGAGGACTCAAGGCCCCCCGAAGCCCCGGGGACTGCCACCCCGAGACTTTTGTTAAATATTGGCAGGGGGCCCCCGGGGACCGCCACCCCCCCCGGGCTTGTTCTAAAAAAAATAGATTTAAAAAAACGACCTGTGTGTGGGGGGCTTGAACCCCCTCACACGCCCAGGGGACCGCCACCTCCCCGGGGATCCCGCCCTGCCATAACAAACTGTGCTTTGGTTCTTGGAAGAGAGAGCAGGGAAACCTGCTCTCTCTTCCAAAAACTAAAGCAGATTGCTTTTCCACACGGGGAGTTGCATCTTAGCAGCTCCCCATGTGGAAAAGCAATGCCGGCTCCCGCAGGAGATGGGAAGCCGGCGGGACAGTGGGACATATTGAGAACCCCTCCACGGTCCCCAACGGAGAGGTCATCCTCCCCCATAATAATTAAAAAAAAAAAAATAAGTAAAACACGCAAAGGCTGGCCCCGGGGGATCGGGTCCCCAGGGCCCGGAATTGGCCACGGGAGGGGGGCCCAGGCGGCCCTCTTCCCGTTATTTTGAATTTTATTTTTATTGGGGGTCAGGTCCTAGGGTCCCCAGGGCCCCAAAAAAGTTAAAAGAAGGAGAAACAAGATCGTGCCTAGGCCCAGGCCCCTTAAGGAAACACTCTGCAAACGCTCCCTGTGGCGCTTTTTAAATTGGGGAATTAATTCCCCTTCAATACTGGGGGTCCCTGGGGCCAACTAGCCCGCCAGGGAGCTGCGTTGCAGAGAGGTGTTTAGAGGCCACGCCCCTTTTTACACCTCTCTGCAACACAGCTCTCTGTCCCCTTGAATCCTGAGGGTCCCTGGGGGCCAACTAGCCCACCAGGTACCTCCAGTATGCGCCAGGGAGACGCGTTGCAGAGAGGTGTTCAGAGGACACACCCCTTTTTACACCACTCTGCAACGCAGCTCTGTGGTGCTTATTGGAGGTACATGGTAGGATAGTTGGCCCCGAGGGACCGTCGGGATTGAAGAGGAATTAATTCCCCAACTTAAAACGTGCCACAGGGTGTGTTTGCACACATGTCACTGTAGTGTATGCCTTTAAGCTAAGGATGTTTTCCTTTAATGTTGTGTATGGAGAGCGTGGCATGGAATCCCTGTGGGGTTCTGGACAGTTTCCAATCCAGAACGTCAGATACTGGCTGATGTCCTGGAGAGCAAACTGTCTAGCCTGGCGCTCGCCTGTTCTTCTGAATTAAATAAATGATACTTGGATTTAAATACTGCTCCACCCTCATCATTTCAGTCACCTCAGGCCCCGCCCCCTTCCTTCACCACTGTGCAAACGCGCCCCCTGGCAAGTTGTAAGTTGGGGAATTAATTCCCCTTGAATACTGGGGGTCCCTGGGGCCAACTAGCCCACCAGGAACCTCCAGTAAGCGCCAGGGAACTGCGTTGCAGAGAGGTGTTAAGAGGCCACACCCCTTTTTACACCTCTCTGCAACACAGCTCTGTGGCGCTTACTGGAGGTACCCGGTGGGCTAGTTGGACCCCAGGGACCCTCCGGATTCAAGGGGACTTAATCCCCCAACTTAAAACGCGTCACGGGGCGCGTTTGCACAGTGGGGAAAGGAGGGGATGGGGCCTGAGGTGACGTGTGCAAACACGCCCTGTGGTGCGTTTTAAGTTGGGGAAATAATTCCCCTTCAATCCTGAGGGACCCTGGGAGCCAACTAGCCCACCAGGTGCTTCCAGTAAGCGCCACTGCTCGGCGTTGCAGAGAGGTGGTGCAGGCCGTGCCCCTTTTTATACCTCTCTGCAATGGCGCTTACTGGACGTACCTAGTGGGCTATTTTGCCCCTAGGGACCCTCAGAATTCAAGGGGACTTAATCTCCCAACTTAAAAAACGTCCACAGGGCGTGTTTACACAGTGGGGAAGGGACGGGACGGGCCTGAGGTGATGTGTGCAAACACGCCTTAATGGCGCGTTTTAAGTTGGGGAAATAATTCCCCTTCAATGAGGGCCCCTGGGGGCTAACTAGCCCACCAGGTGCTTCCAGTAAGTGCCACTGAGCTGTGTTGCAGAGAGGTGGTCTAGGCCGTGCCCCTTTTTACATCTCTCTGCAACGCAGCTCTGTGACGCTTACTGGAGGTACCTAGTGGTCTAGTTGTACAAAGGGACTTAATCTCCCAACTTAAATCGGCCACAGGGTGTGTTTACACAGTGGGGAAGGGAGGGGACGGGGCCTGAGGTGACGTGTGCAAACACGCCCTGTGGCGCATTTTAAGAGGTAGTTTTAATCCCCTGCCCTATTATATACTAGGGGCTTACAGAGGAGGTCATGCTAATCACAGGGGAACCCCAGTCAGTCAGAAAACTTTATTTCGCCAACACAATGTAGGCATAAAAAGTATACTACATATAAAAACAATTCACAACATTACAACACACAAAAAAGGTAATTACTTTTAAAAATACAGATATAAATTCATGTTCATTTCCACAATAGTAAAAAAATTTCATTTTGTAGGAATATAATTTCAAATGGTAATTGATCTCTTTTTCAGTGCCAATAAAAAAAAGGATGCTAAAGAGAAACAGATAAAAGAATCAGGTAGTAGCTGAAGATAATTAAGTGCTACACGACACTGTTTAAAATTCATTTTTCGCATAATAGGGATAATAAAACGTTTCCTTTCGTTATAACAAAATTTTCAGAAAAACAAAAAATGTATATCATCCTGCATAGATTGATTATCACAGGTACAAAATGGGAGTTCAGAGACGACATAAACATTGCGAGGAGTACCCAGCATTAACGTAATATAATTTAATCGAAACCTCACCAAGACATACCTATGTTGCAGATTAGTAACGAAGGTTAGCTATGTTCTATATGGGTTCGTTAAATCTATGGTCGGGCACGCCAGGTAAGATTTAACTGTTGGGAGATTAATATTTTTAATCTCCCTTCTTATCTGGCGATTCGAGAGCAGTCGAGCTTTTAGGTCAATTTTGGACATAGTACTGCAGTTAGAAGGTTCCAAAAAGAGGTAATGAAGCCCAGCCGCCTTTAATGTTATTTCAACATAAGTTAGCCAAGCAATATTACCTACTCCATCTAGTTTCAGGACATCTTTGATGATCTCTCTTGTCAAGGCTAGGGACTCCTTTCGCCATATTGAGTGCCACATTAGGATAGGGGCCATTGCAATTGTATCAGTTATATAAGGAGCACCTAATTCCATGGGGTCATTTGGTAAATGAGGTCTTTTTTGTCTCTTTTGTGTTTCAGTTACGCATAGGTCCTGATGAGGATCTCCACATGAAAGGGGATCTGAAACGCGTCGACCTGTAGTTTAAGGCCAATCTTTCAGTTTAAATCCAAATAGATTGTACTGAGTTCTATTGCACTGATGGCCTTTTTCAATGTTGTTGTATTTTGTAATTCGTACATGTTATGAGTGGTATGAATGGGTATGACTGATGTATTTAATGTGTTGTGCACACATATTTTTGTTGTGTTTCTGTGTCTCAAAACAAAAAATGAGTTTTGTATATATTAATTAATGTTTATCACTGTAAATTTTGTTCTTAGGTTTGGGGCACAATATATGGTTATGTGTTTTTTATAAATTAAAATACTTGAGGATTAAATCCGACAGAAAAAGTAGTCAGTAGTGTGGTGTTTCATTGACCACATTCGAAATATAAATTGGTGCTAAATCATGGGCAGCACTGGCATCTCTTTTTGTTTTGTTTATCAGGCTAAGCCTTGCTGCTAATTAGCCAAGACCCTGAAAAGTTTTTTTGGTAGAACCGAGGCACATGAAAAAGAAAAACAAACGCGCAAAACACAAAAAGGGGGCAGGGTTGACCCCCAAGGCCTGCTTAGGGGTTACCAAATTTTTTTTTTGTGTAGAAAACCAAATCGAGGGATGCGTGGAGGATCCGCGGATCCGACCGCGAAATAAACAAACGAAGCGCGGGCTCCCGCGCTTTGTTTAAATAAAGCCCCCGGGTGGGCCAGGTCCCGGGGGCAGAAAAAAAAGTGTGAGGGGAGCCCCAATCCCCCCACACTGCCCCGGGGACCGCCACCCCCTGGGGCTTTGCTCAAAGATTTTCAGGTGGGCACAAGGCCCCCCCGCAGCCACGGGGACGGCAACCCCCCCCCAACCCCACCCCCCCCCCCCCCCCCCCCCCGAGGCTTTGATTTTTAACTGGGGGGGGCATCCAAGCCCCTCAAACCCCGGGGACCGCCACCCCTGGGGCTTTTCAAAAGTATTTGCGGGGGCTCATGGCTCCCCCGCAGCCACGGGGACTGCCACCCCCCAGGGCTGGTACAATTAATGGTTGGGAGGACTCAAGGCCCCCCGAAGCCCCGGGGACTGCCACCCCGAGACTTTTGTTAAATATTGGCAGGGGGCCCCCAGGGACCGCCACCCCCCCCGGGCTTGTTCTAAAAAAAATAGATTTAAAAAAACGACCTGTGTGTGGGGGGCTTGAACCCCCTCACACGCCCAGGGGACCGCCACCTCCCCGGGGATCCCGCCCTGCCATAACAAACTGTGCTTTGGTTCTTGGAAGAGAGAGCAGGGAAACCTGCTCTCTCTTCCAAAAACTAAAGCAGATTGCTTTTCCACACGGGGAGTTGCATCTTAGCAGCTCCCCATGTGGAAAAGCAATGCCGGCTCCCGCAGGAGATGGGAAGCCGGCGGGACAGTGGGACATATTGAGAACCCCTCCACGGTCCCCAACGGAGAGGTCATCCTCCCCCATAATAATTAAAAAAAAAAAATAAGTAAAACACGCAAAGGCTGGCCCCGGGGGATCGGGTCCCCAGGGCCCGGAATTGGCCACGGGAGGGGGGCCCAGGCGGCCCTCTTCCCGTTATTTTGAATTTTATTTTTATTGGGGGTCAGGTCCTAGGGTCCCCAGGGCCCCAAAAAAGTTAAAAGAAGGAGAAACAAGATCGTGCCTAGGCCCAGGCCCCTTAAGGAAACACTCTGCAAACGCTCCCTGTGGCGCTTTTTAAATTGGGGAATTAATTCCCCTTCAATACTGGGGGTCCCTGGGGCCAACTAGCCCGCCAGGGAGCTGCGTTGCAGAGAGGTGTTTAGAGGCCACGCCCCTTTTTACACCTCTCTGCAACACAGCTCTCTGTCCCCTTGAATCCTGAGGGTCCCTGGGGGCCAACTAGCCCACCAGGTACCTCCAGTATGCGCCAGGGAGACGCGTTGCAGAGAGGTGTTCAGAGGACACACCCCTTTTTACACCACTCTGCAACGCAGCTCTGTGGTGCTTATTGGAGGTACATGGTAGGATAGTTGGCCCCGAGGGACCGTCGGGATTGAAGAGGAATTAATTCCCCAACTTAAAACGTGCCACAGGGTGTGTTTGCACACATGTCACTGTAGTGTATGCCTTTAAGCTAAGGATGTTTTCCTTTAATGTTGTGTATGGAGAGCGTGGCATGGAATCCCTGTGGGGTTCTGGACAGTTTCCAATCCAGAACGTCAGATACTGGCTGATGTCCTGGAGAGCAAACTGTCTAGCCTGGCGCTCGCCTGTTCTTCTGAATTAAATAAATGATACTTGGATTTAAATACTGCTCCACCCTCATCATTTCAGTCACCTCAGGCCCCGCCCCCTTCCTTCACCACTGTGCAAACGCGCCCCCTGGCAAGTTGTAAGTTGGGGAATTAATTCCCCTTGAATACTGGGGGTCCCTGGGGCCAACTAGCCCACCAGGAACCTCCAGTAAGCGCCAGGGAACTGCGTTGCAGAGAGGTGTTAAGAGGCCACACCCCTTTTTACACCTCTCTGCAACACAGCTCTGTGGCGCTTACTGGAGGTACCCGGTGGGCTAGTTGGACCCCAGGGACCCTCCGGATTCAAGGGGACTTAATCCCCCAACTTAAAACGCGTCACGGGGCGCGTTTGCACAGTGGGGAAAGGAGGGGATGGGGCCTGAGGTGACGTGTGCAAACACGCCCTGTGGTGCGTTTTAAGTTGGGGAAATAATTCCCCTTCAATCCTGAGGGACCCTGGGAGCCAACTAGCCCACCAGGTGCTTCCAGTAAGCGCCACTGCTCGGCGTTGCAGAGAGGTGGTGCAGGCCGTGCCCCTTTTTATACCTCTCTGCAATGGCGCTTACTGGACGTACCTAGTGGGCTATTTTGCCCCTAGGGACCCTCAGAATTCAAGGGGACTTAATCTCCCAACTTAAAAAACGTCCACAGGGCGTGTTTACACAGTGGGGAAGGGACGGGACGGGCCTGAGGTGATGTGTGCAAACACGCCTTAATGGCGCGTTTTAAGTTGGGGAAATAATTCCCCTTCAATGAGGGCCCCTGGGGGCTAACTAGCCCACCAGGTGCTTCCAGTAAGTGCCACTGAGCTGTGTTGCAGAGAGGTGGTCTAGGCCGTGCCCCTTTTTACATCTCTCTGCAACGCAGCTCTGTGACGCTTACTGGAGGTACCTAGTGGTCTAGTTGTACAAAGGGACTTAATCTCCCAACTTAAATCGGCCACAGGGTGTGTTTACACAGTGGGGAAGGGAGGGGACGGGGCCTGAGGTGACGTGTGCAAACACGCCCTGTGGCGCATTTTAAGAGGTAGTTTTAATCCCCTGCCCTATTATATACTAGGGGCTTACAGAGGAGGTCATGCTAATCACAGGGGAACCCCAGTCAGTCAGAAAACTTTATTTCGCCAACACAATGTAGGCATAAAAAGTATACTACATATAAAAACAATTCACAACATTACAACACACAAAAAAGGTAATTACTTTTAAAAATACAGATATAAATTCATGTTCATTTCCACAATAGTAAAAAAATTTCATTTTGTAGGAATATAATTTCAAATGGTAATTGATCTCTTTTTCAGTGCCAATAAAAAAAAGGATGCTAAAGAGAAACAGATAAAAGAATCAGGTAGTAGCTGAAGATAATTAAGTGCTACACGACACTGTTTAAAATTCATTTTTCGCATAATAGGGATAATAAAACGTTTCCTTTCGTTATAACAAAATTTTCAGAAAAACAAAAAATGTATATCATCCTGCATAGATTGATTATCACAGGTACAAAATGGGAGTTCAGAGACGACATAAACATTGCGAGGAGTACCCAGCATTAACGTAATATAATTTAATCGAAACCTCACCAAGACATACCTATGTTGCAGATTAGTAACGAAGGTTAGCTATGTTCTATATGGGTTCGTTAAATCTATGGTCGGGCACGCCAGGTAAGATTTAACTGTTGGGAGATTAATATTTTTAATCTCCCTTCTTATCTGGCGATTCGAGAGCAGTCGAGCTTTTAGGTCAATTTTGGACATAGTACTGCAGTTAGAAGGTTCCAAAAAGAGGTAATGAAGCCCAGCCGCCTTTAATGTTATTTCAACATAAGTTAGCCAAGCAATATTACCTACTCCATCTAGTTTCAGGACATCTTTGATGATCTCTCTTGTCAAGGCTAGGGACTCCTTTCGCCATATTGAGTGCCACATTAGGATAGGGGCCATTGCAATTGTATCAGTTATATAAGGAGCACCTAATTCCATGTGACACTTGTAATTAGCACATGACTGTGGTAACGAAAGGATCCTTTTTAGGAAATTGTCTTCAATAATCTGCAGTTTTGTGCAGTCTTTCATACCCCAGACAGCTGCCCCATAAGTAGCGGTAGATACAGTCTTGGCTTGGTACACTGTTTTTATTAGATCTATTGGTTTTAAGCCAGTTTTTTTTATAAACTTAGTTAGAGCCCCAATGTTTTTTTCCATCTGAGTTCCTCTATTAGTGATCATCTTTTGCCATTTTGTTTGAGAATCAAACATAATCCCTAAATAATTAAAAGAATCGACAACCCCTATTTTTCCCTCTTCAGTAGTGATTTGCGGATAATTTCGATGTTTTGAGCCTGCTACTAAAATAAATGACTTTGAGTAATTCACTTTCATGCTTAAATTACACATAAATTGTGTATAATCCTGGACTAGACGACGCAATGCATTACTAGTACGAGCTAAGAGTACAGCGTCGTCTGCATATAATAAAATTGGCACTTGTGCTGAGTTAATATAAGGGGTATCTGGAGTAGAGCCCAACAATGCAGATTCCACACCATTAGTATAGAATGCAAATAGGAAGGGGGCAAGAACGCACCCCTGCCTCACGCCTCTTGCAATTTTAAATGGCCTTGTGCACTCGACATTCCTCCCATAGCGAACACAGGCTGAAGCATCTGTATACAGGTCACGAATTATATTAATAATCTTCAGGTCAATACCCATCTCCTCCGTGATCTGCCACAGCCTAGGCTGTGCCACGCAGTCAAAGGCTGCGGACCGATCCATGAAGGCTAAATGGAGATGACCTTTTTTTGCAGCCGTGTATTTCGCCATAATTAGGCTCAGGTTCAGGCACTGATCTACCGTGCCTTTCCCTTTTCTAATGCCAAATTGGCATGGGATAATAATATTCTTTTCCACTGCCCAGTCCTCTAATCTGTTTAAGATCAATCTACCCATTAGCTTTGCAGTAGAGTCTATTAAGGAGATAGGTCTATAATTTTTCGGGATCGACCTATCCCCTTTTTTATATATGGGAACGATTACAGTTGTTTTCCAAGATGGCGGTGCTTTTGATTAAGCAATTTTATTAAAAACTTTTGTTAAAAGTGGAGCCCATAGATCTTGATTATCTAGTAATAAATCTATAGGAACTCCATCCGGTCCTGGAGCCTTTGCTCGTTTACATTGTTTTAGAGCATGTTTTGTTTCAATGAGTGTAAAGCTGACAGGGGGACCCCAACGCATAGTGTTCCCTAGTGTATGTAGGTGTTTTCACTGTATTCTGAGTGTCTTTTAACATAGCACTGGCTCTAGGACTGGTTAGTCAGACTCAGTTACCACCAGTATCCGTCTGAAAACGTTGAGGTACAGGATGATTTTGCAACCAGACTTCTTTCTGCTCTTCTGTTTGTTCTTTCTGCACGTTATCCTTCTTCCTGCACTTTTCTTCGTCTTTGAGGACTACTGTTGCTTCTTTCTGTATTTCTTTTTTTTCTTTCTGTGTGTTTTTTCTTCTTACTTCACATGTCCTATCTCTGTAGGCATAGTTAGAAATTAGCATTTAAAAAACCTTTCAAATTCACTGAAAAAACCATAGGTTTCATGCACGTTATAGTTAGGAATTCGCATTTAAAAACCTTAGAAATTCACTGAAAAAACCATAGGTTTCAGGTGCGTTATAGTTAGCTGGACTTTTCACTCGTACAAAACCATTAAAATTCCCCCGTTATTGTTAGTTCAGCTAACTATAACTTGCGCGCCCGCAATGCACTGCTGATGACGTCATATATTACATCACTCATGACATGGTCAGTGACATCACTCATGATATCACTGATGACATCTCAAACTATAAATGGCTTCAGGGCAGCAGGCATCACCTGCATCACCTCAAACCTCTGAGGATGAATTTTTGCCGGAGTTACCACGCAAAGAACGTTTCTTTTCAGCGGTATGGACATTTTTTACTTTTCCCGAGGGGGAAAATAAAACCAATGCCACCTTGGTCACATGCAAGATTTGCAAAAGAGTCCTATCGAGAGGGGATCCTAACCAGAAATACTCTTGCGGCATGGCAAGTATGATGAAGCACATGAGGACCCTTCATCCAAACAATCTTGCAAAAGAAGAGTGCCGACGGATGAGAAACCCTCCTGCTCCTGCGCCATCCATCTCATCGCAGCCGAGCACATCAAGAGTGCATCCATCAGACCAAACCTTGGACATCCGTCCTCAATTTACATTTTTAAAAGTGCTCTGCACTAAGTGTAATAAGACTTTGTGCTGTGGCGAGCAGTCGATCGATCTGATCTGCCGCCGCCAAGAAAGTCATATTTGCTAGGTTTTTTTTTTTATTGTTCCCTGAAGTTCATTCTTTGGTTTCTCCTGGGTTTTTTTTCAGAAAAACCAAAAAAATCACAAAAATGTTCAGAAAACCCCAAATAAAATATAAAAGAAGAAAGAAAAAAAAAGTTCTTGTAAGAACTAACTTTCCTGGTTTAAAAAAAAGAGCTAAATTTCTTTTAGTGTGTGAAAGTTTAGATGAATGTATGTGTAGTACGTAATTGACTGAATGAATGCATTAATAGCGTATGGTGAATGTAAATAAGTGCTGCAGCATCACACAGTAACCTCTTTAACTGCAGTGTGCTGTGGTACTTCCGAAGCACAGGGATGCAACAAATGTACATAAATATGTTGCAAATCTATGCTTCTGTCTGCACGGCTGCTTAAACTGCAGCCATGTGGTCACACAGGCACGCTTGCACAATAGTGCAAGGATATCTGTGTCATGTGCTGTTTGTTTTTCTACAGGAAGACACACCTTCCTGTACAAAAACAATGAGAAAATGCATTTTTCTCCTTCAATGTATGCTGAACATTTCAGCATGCATTGAAGATATAAAAATGTGGAGAAATTAAAACAATTCTCTTTGTTGTGCTTTCCTACACCAATTGTAGAATGGAGCACCATTCACACACATATCGAGATTTATGATTTCTGATAAATCTAGACGTGTCTTGGTCTATGAGTATTAAGTTCAATCATGCACAACAACACTTCTAGAACACCCTTTCAACACAAAGTGGTCTAAATGATGAGGTTGTATTTACATGGAGTATAAAAAGTGCACCGAGTGCCTTTTCCTCTCTTTGTAAATATAAAAGAGTGTCTTGCACAATAACTATGTTCCAAAAAGTGACATATTTCCGTTTTTAAATTTCCTTGCGAATGATAAAAGTAAGCACAGAGTTTTGTCTGCAAAGTTGTTCAAAGAAGAATGAATGAAATGATTGCGGTCTTTCAACAGCTAAAAACGTGAAATATTATGAACCCCTCAATTCTCTTTTTTTGCAGGACACATGATATCTGATTATGGTCAGATTTCAAAACTACATAAACAGAGTGTTTTTAGAAATGTGATCAACTTTGTAGCTTCATGCAGGCCTCTTCATTCCGCATATTGAGACTTAGTTAAACTTACCTTCACAGTAATGGGAATAAAATACAAATTGTTAAAAATTGCTTATTTTAAAATTTGGATCTGTGAAAGAAAAAAAAAATTATAACATATATAATAATACATTTTTTACAACACAACATAATTTCCACAAAGTAATTTGTTTGCCTTTTTTGCTGTTCTCAGAATATATTGAATTTCACTAGAAATAGTGATTTCAATGGTACTCATCACTTAACAGCGGGCAAAAAAAAAACAATCAGAAAGATTGTTAAAAAAACAACAACATACTATTCTCAGTAAAATACCAGAAAATACAAATCATACATATATGAAATGCTTACAGATTACAACATTTTATATCTTTAACTTATAAAAACTATAAATGTTGCCGCATTAAAATATTCACCGAATAAATGACCACCAAAAAGTTCATAATTCAAAAATATACCTTTCCTTGAGGCCAAATGGTATTTTTGTACTTCTTCTTTATGTAAATTGTCCAATGGTAGTCCTATTAAATTATAATAATAAATTCCTCAGAGTGAATTATCTTCCTAAAACTTTGGCTTTAAAAATATTAGGTAGGAATTTTGTAATTCCCTAGGCAAACGTTGTTTGAAAACCAACTGGGCATCATTACAAAGTGTCCAGCCTTTGTCACATTTTAGATAGGCACTGTAATGTCCAGATGTGGTGGAAGGACCATCATGGAAAATTATTGCAATAGCTACAAAAGTCCTTCCTGATATTGATACTTGTGTTGCTACAAACTGCTTTATTAAAGTATCCAATTTTCTTCCATCAGCTGTACAACGTTGCATCATTAAAATTATGTATTTTCCATATTTTATTAAGAATAATGTGGATAACATTTCTGATTTACATTGGCTACACTCCATATTTTGATTTGCACCTTTCACTAATTTATTTAAAGACACTGATTTACAGTCTGGTAATGTTAAATACAGAAATCTCTCAGTGTCTACATTGGTGCTACATGTATACATGCAATTTTCACAATAATGTTCCCATTTGTAAGAAAGGCCAAAAATATTTTCTATTTCTACACCTTCATTTTCAAAAATTGTAAGCATATACATTAAAAATTCCTGAGCATCTTCTTTTTTTTTTTTTTTTCTTTCTTTTTTTATTGTCCTCATGTGCCGCTGTTCCACCCATTCTTTCCTTGAAGCGCCCTAGGGTGTAAATCATCTCATATCTGAGGAAACTTGCCGACTAGAAAGCAGAAGGTGAAAAGATATAACCCTTTCACCTAAACTTTCCAAAGCAGAAACCCCAAGAGATTACCAGCAACTTAATCATAGGACCAAATTTTCCATCTTTACCATACTTCAAGATTTTAGAAGTCCTAACCCAACCCCTCACCCATAATGTCCAAAATCTATGCTTCTTGTTCAGGGGTACTACCATGTCCAGTTTACCAATAGCTCTCATAGCTCTAATCCACATCAAATCAGTAGGGGGATCCGGAGAAACCCAAAGTCTGCAGATTTCCCTGCGGGCCAACAATACAGCATAAAACACCAATTTTGTTCTGTCATCCAAGCCCTTACCTTGTAGGTCCAGTCTACCTGTAATAATAGTTTCAGGGCTTACCTCAATTTTCTGTTTTAGAATAACTGACAGACAGTTACTTACAGCGTCCCAAAAAATCTTGATCGCCGGACACGTTACAAACATATGTATGTCGTCCTCATTTAAGCTGTTGCATTTAAGGCATCTTACATTACCACCTTCTTTAAATTTAGCCAGCCGCTTTGGAGTCCAATAAGCCCTGTGGAGAGTAATCAAGTGATTTTTCCTTAAATTTGCAGGTTTCACCAACTTGTAAAGTATCAACATAGTTACTTGCCATTGATCTTCTGTCGCAATCCTCGGCAAGCTCTCTCCCCAGAGAATTTCAGGCAGTCGAAAAGGGCCATCTTCCAATTCGATGATAGCCCAGTACCACGTCGCCACCTCTTTTTTAAAACAAACTTCCAATGCTAGCTTTTCCTCAAAATCATTATGACGTCCAATAAGATGGTTTTTCCCAATGGCCCAGCTTTGAATCTGAAAATATTTAAATTTGGAGAATTTCGGACCCCAACATAAATTACATTCAGACCATGGTAACAAGATGCCATCCACAAATAAATCCCCCCATTTCTGGGGTCCTTCTGCCTTTAAAGTCTTTGCCAGTAAATCGTCTGTCCAGCTTGGGGCGCCTGGAGTTTCCCAAATTGGTGCGTTTGCACTAAAGTAAGGAATTTTTGTGGTCCTTCTAACCCGATACCAAACCATAGCCAGGTCTCTTAAAACCTTCAATCTTACTTTTTTGAAGAATTTTGGGTCCGAAAATTTGTACATAAAGCCAGCCTGTTTGACCCCTTCAATATTTAACAAAGTGGATAGTAGTTCCCCAATCACTGATTTTCCTGGACTACCCAAGAGCATTCTATAATTTTTAAGCAAAAAAGCCCAGGAATAAATTTGAAAATCCTGCCAATCCTCCCTTAATGTGCTTCCTCCTTATCTTTTTCCATGATAGTCTAGACCCCTTAGAAGACCATATAAATGACCCTATCTCACTTTGCAGCTTTACCAACCCCTTTTTCTCAAACATCAAAGGGATAGAGTCAAACAAAAAAGTTAACTTCGGCAGCACTGTCATCTTAATCAAGTTAACTCGACCAAAGATAGTGAGTGGAAGATGACTCCAGCCTTTCATTAGGCTAGAAATGTCTTTCCCAATTTTAGTCAGGTTGGTTATAGCAATTTGTGAAATGTCCTGCGTTATTTGTACCCCCAGATATCTAATCTGTTTTTTAAAAGTTACAGTCTCGGTTGCTTGATTCCAAGACATAATTTCCGTTTTATCCGCATTCAGACAGTATCCTGAAACTAATCCACAGTTATTTGTAATTATTTCTATTGTGGGCAATGTTTGATTCAATGATTGAGCATCTTGTTGGATATTTTGTGTAAATTGTGTAGAACCAGAACACACATCCAAAATATTACGAACATCTAAAACAGATTGTATTTTACTTCTATCTGTTGTCGATTTTTCATAAACAGAATGAAACAGAGAACAAAATCTTTTTTCCCGATTCTGCATAATTTGTGCTTGCAAACCTTCCAGATATAAAATAACATTGACCACTACATTAGCATAGCAGTTGACACCAGAACTATTTTCAAACTGATAACCAACAATCTCTTCAAAAGTGTCCAATTTTTTTTTACCTGCAATCGCAACATTATCTTGTTCTTTTCCCTTCTTGACATCTTCAGTACAGATATTCTCTACCCTTCTTTTCGACAAACCACACGCTTTTCAAATACAGGATATTGACCTAAATTTGGAGCATACACCCTTCTTAACCTATTATACTCTTTTACACAGTTTGCATCTGCAGTAACCTTTGTCTCATCAAAATTAATCAAAAACAAACCAGATAATGTTCTAACTCGCGACAAAGCAACATATGCCATACCCTCTTTAAATACAGTAGATCCAATGTTCACCAATGCACTGTCTACACTTAATACTTGAGATTTATGAATTGTCACTGCATATGCCAGAGAAAATGGAAATTGTTTCCTACGGACATATAAATCTTTAACAAGCAAAAAACGAACTGAACAACGACCAATTTCTTTAACTTCATCAATCTGATAAAATGTAATTTTTAAAAATTCAATTCCTTCTTTTTTCTGATAAATCACAAAATCCACCACTATACCCATTGCACCATTAACTAAACCTTTCTCTACATCCAAATTACGCCTTAAAATTACCCGACAGTTTACACACACATACAGAAGTCTTTCCCAAACCAGCAGTTTTAGATATTTTGTTTTCGAAACAATCTAGTTTTGATCTCAACTTACCCGTCAAAATAATAGTGATTCCTTCATGTAGTATTTTATCGATGGCTTCCATTTTAACAATTTCTTCATTTTCCAATTTTAATAATTCTTCGTTAAATATTGAACACTCACGCAGTGTCGGCATTAAGCAAATCACTGACTTATTTTTAGCAATTTCCACGTACACTTTTGCAGGAACTGCATTTTCATTTGGAAAGACATTGCAAAGTAATCGACTCTCCAAAGCTTCTTTCCCTTTTTTTGAAAGAATTCCAATTCTTATATCTTGAAGAATACTTCCATATTCAGCATCATTTGCCTGTCGCATATTTGTTGTCAGTTCTTTGTATTCAAAATTACTCCAAATGTTCACATTACCAACACTGCCAAGAGACTTTCTGGTATCTTCATGGGCAAGTGTTTTAAATACTGTTGTCCTTTTACCGGTGTCAGTTACAGTAGATCTCCAAAAACTATGATGTGTTTTCCTCCAAATAACACGTCATACTCTGTTTTAAGAATTTGCTGCATTCTTAAATGCACAAAGGTGAGCATCCAGTTTGAAACCATGCTCACCTCATCAGTAAGGAGAAGTTTCATTTTCTTCAGCACTCTTGAAACTTCACAACAAGCTTCTCCAGATAGCTTGTGGTATTCCAATTTGTTCTCATGCTCTACTGGCAGCATTAGTAAACGATGTAAAGTAATTCCTTTAATGTTATGTGCTGCCAACCCAGTTGGAGCAGTGACAACACAAGACAAATGCGACTCAGTTGTTTTTTGCAGATAACTTGTAATTACTTTAATTAAGAAACTCTTTCCTGTTCCAGCTTGACCACTCACATACATTTGGATAGGTTGAAATGATGTACATGAGCACACACTTTTCATGAAGTAATCCATGGTCAATCTGCTCTTTCACTTGCTGATATATTTGTTTCTGTTCAACATTTAGTTGCTCTTCCAAGTTTCCTAACTGTATTGCATCTTCTTGTGCTTGATACATTGCTATTTCCACCTCATTCATTGCAATCGCTGCTTCATTTTCAACAATTGGTTGTTCTAGTGGATCTTGACTCAGTGCAGCAGAACTTTGACTGTCTTGAGAACTGTCTCTAGCAATCTCAGCTGCAATTGTAGCTTTTTGATCAATTTCATCATTCAACATTTTTACATAATTTGCGAAAGCACTGCATTGTATGTTATCTTTACAAGCATTAAATGAATCTTCATAGCTGGGAAAATCTCCAAGTAATTCCAGTTCAGAACGCCATGGTTTGAACATTTGCAAAAGAGCTAAATAGTAAAATTCCCTTTTGTCAGCAGTGTCGCAACTCAGTTTTCTGTGATTAATTACATTTCCTTTCCTTTGTTTCACCAGACATCCTTCAGAACCAATCGCTCCATATTTTCCATCGTTGATGTTCTCTGTAATATTCCGTTTAAAAGTGTAGTTTTGCAGCACTTCATAGAGACGCATGTTCTCGAGATGATGACTTCTCTTTGGATAGTATGTGTCCAACATATTGGTTTTCAAAATATCTGTACTTTCAGGGTCATTTTCTGCTAAATATTCAATTTCTTGAACCGATTTCAGTACCCGATTTCGCATTCCTGCAAGACCTAGACTCACCGAAATGATTCTTCTACTTTTGGAATATAGACTTGCAGATGATAACCGATCTGAACATTCATATGCTCCAATTTCACGATGCGATAACCTCTTCTAACTGAAACTGTATAATTTCTTACTTAGTCTTCTCGTGAGAAATCTCTTCCCACATTTCTTTCAATTCAGTCTTTTCTGATTTAGTAATGTAAGATGTTACATATCGAGCAACAGCAATGGAATTGTCCGCAACATACTGAATATCCATGTTAGCGTTCCACATAGATAAAATAACTGGATTGTAGTCATTTATGTATATCGATTCTTCGCTTCTTCTTAAGTTGTAGGTGTTTTTCGGAGACTTTCTTGTGATGGTATGTCGTACAGCTGACATAAAACTGTTCACTCTTCCTTTGGCTAATACAGGACGTGGAAACCCAAAACGAAATTTGGTATAGAAATTATCCTTTGACTTGTACTTTCGTCGACAGTATTTTCCACACCTGTGGCTTTGAAATCGTAAGACTTGTTGTTTTAAGTTTTTCTCTTCTCTGCTATTTGGAAGAGCACATGTAGCATATTCTTCAATGAAAGACAACACAGTTTCATCTGAATCTGTTCCAAATTTGGGGGCGTCCTTGACCCATAACAACATATGTATGTGAGGAGCACCTCTTGCTTGATACTCCTTTCTCCAAAAGAAATCCACAACTTCTCCAAGAGGAGGATTCTTTTTATTGCAGATGAAAGACATCATAGCTTCAAATCTATGATTGAAATATCTGCATACATTGACAGGATCCAAAGAGCACAATTCTCCAGGTGTCTCGTATTCAATATTTTTTATATTGAAATTTGCCTCTCGAAGAAATTCAAGTAAATTATCCCAAGCCTACTCAGCACAGCTTAGGGTAAGAAACCACGTAGGAGTTCCCAAGTTCCATAGCATACATTTCAGTTCTCCATGTCGACGGTACCAATATTCATTAGTCCCACGCTGACATGCCATCAGATTAATCAACTGAGATTCTAAATGATCATCTCTCTGATGCACTTTATCCATAAAATCCTTTGTAGTTACATTTTGCAGATGCATTCCAGTTTTTAAAATGTGATTTACTGCATATGAAAGTCCAGACAAGTCACTTTCAAACAGAAGATGAAACATATAAGGGATACATTGTCGAAATCTTGGATCTTCTGCATATAATCTTGTTGTCCGATATTCAGATGCAGGAATCTGCACAGGACGTTCATCATATCGTCCTCCTTTTCCTATTGGAAACAACTGCGGGAAACAACGAGCTTCCAAGCTCTCTTCCCATACACTCATGGGACTTCCTATTTCTTTTTTCATTTGGAACAACTCAATTGTATTCCCCATCACCTATTTGGAATGAAGTGGATGTACACTGTAATGTTCATAGATCTCTTCACATCTGGACATGTCCACTTTTTCAATTTGTCCACTTAATGTTTCAGTATCTTCTGCTAAATCTATTTCTTCTTCTCCAACAAACACATTTCTATAGTACTCATTATTTTTTAACAGATACAATGATGCCTTTTGTACTTTTCTAACATCCACTAACTCTTGCCAGATGTTCTTATTCTTAGTAGGAACACCATTAACTAGAATGACTAGTGGCTCATTTTCTGCATGATCTACACCAATAGTTTCAACATTTTTCCTTAAATCTAATGGTAAATACACAACTCTTCCTTTCAATCCTCTTTGCAACTCTGATGGAGGTAATTTACTTGTTTTGGGCTCCATACGAACAATAGCCTGAAACGGGTGAACACATTGTATCAGAATAGACTCATACGTATTTAAATCAATCAGCTCTGGAGGAATAGCAACCAACTCTAGATTATTATGAACATCTGTAGCAGGCATTTTATTCTCATCTAATTTATTATAACAATATTTGCAAATACGCTGCTCACATCCCAAATCAAAACAATCCTCTACCAACAAATAAGTTGCAAATTCCATCCACTTATCATTATCTTCTATTTCACTTTTTAAATACAGATTGACACCCCTAGTCTGATTTTTATAGTGATTTCGCCGACAACAAATACAAGAAACATTTGGTCTTTCACCTGAAATTACCTTAAACTTTGTGATTTCATCCTCAAATTTTCCTGTAATTACAGGTTCTACATTGTCTTCAACATTTTGTTCTACTAATTTGTCAGTTTCTTCACTCTCTTGCTGAGGCCCAAAGTAACAAAACTCAATATCCTCACAAACCTGCTTCACATCTGAAACTGACCCACGTAAAAGAGCACTGTTCAACTCACTTAACTTTAGTGCTAGACTTTTTGCATAATACAACCTTCTCACTAACTTCCGCATTTGAGTGTGATGTACTGCCAGCTTTCTGAAATGGTGAAAAACACTTTCACAAACTTTCCTAGAAAGACTAGCCAGAGAATTACCTTGCAAACCAGTGTTTTCTCACTCTGCAAGGGTCTAGTCCTTGCAACAGCTTAATCTTTTGTTTTACACTTTTTTTAGTATAGACTCGTAAAAAACGACATCATTTTTCAATAGATTCCTGTCGTACACTACAAACACTACTGCAATCCCAAGTGTACACAGGACTTTTTAACGCGTCTCCCTAAAACTTCATCAGCAATCACTTCTTCTGCATTTCTTTCAACCATTTTCTCTTTCTCCATTGGACAACCATCACTAACCTCATAACCTCTACCACTGGTGTCAACTGCATACAACAATTTTTCACTTAGTGAATAACTCTCTTCATTAAAAAAAGGCTCTGAACTAGAACGGTTTCCATTCTCCCAAAAAAAATCACAATTTTTTTTAACTCTTTTCCTCCTACTTTTGGCCTTCATTACAAATATTGGTTTATCTAGTGATCGAATTCTGTTTAACAGTAAAATAAACAGTTTCCTTTTTACTTCAAAAGCCTTTTCCCCAATGCTTTCAATATGCTTCTTCTTTTTATAAAATAAAGCTGTCTTTTTATATTTCTTCACATCTTTCAGCAAATTATGCACTACTCTCTTGTAAAATATTTTTTTGCGTAATTCCTTATTCTGATTTTGTCTTCTTTTACCATACTTTATCTCCTTTGACTGAACATTTGCTTTTCTACTTTTCCTCTTATTTTGATTTTTTTCTTACTTAAAAAAATTTCTGAAGTTGCAGCATTCTCTACATTCTGTTTGCTCCTACAAACATTTTTAATAAATTGCTTAGTGATCTTACAATAATTTTTTTTCCTTTTAGCCACATTATCTTGTTCATTCAATACTTTTGGTTGATGTTTCTTCAAATAATCCTCCTGTCTCTGTTCTTTTCTTTTTCTTTTTTTTTCTGGCATAATTTCTCGATTTTAACGTTGAAAAACAGTATCTGCAAAAAAGAATCACAAATAAATGTATATTAATAACTTTAAAATTTACAGTATTCCATTACTGTACAAACACATTTTATATAAAAACAGACTAAGAACTATAGCCCTGAGCCACAAGTGTGACGAGGATTAAAACACTACATACATAGTGCATACTACTTTGAAGCAGTTCATGCCCTAAAGCCTACATCACTAAAAGACTACATGCTAAGTGACTGAATGATTACACTACTAAAAGGAGACACACTGGGTGAGTACCAGGGTGTTTGCTAGAAGTATATGAATACTAACTGGGGAATTGAAGGTGCAAAAGACAACTGTGTAGCTGATTAGAGAACTGAATGCATACTGGATACGCATTTAAAGCAGTCCATGTGCTAAGGCCCAGCTCACTGCATGAGTTCTTCGGTACTGACTGAATGATTAGACTACAGCAAGGAGACTGCCTGGATGAATTTATAAGTGGTTGGGTTTTCGCACAGGGAATGGATTAGTACTTGGTACTGAATGGGTCACTAGAAGAGTGCAAAAGGAGTGACAGGATGTTTGCTGGACTGTATGGATACTGACTAGGGAATTGAAAGTGTAAAAGACAAGTCTGTAGGTGGTTAGAAAACTGCATGCATAGTGCATAGGGGTTTGAAGCAGTCCATGTGCTAAGGCCTGGCTCAGTGCATGAATACTTAGACAGTGACTGAATCATTACAGTACTGTCAACAGAGTGTCTTAGTGAATTTATAAATGTTTGCGTTTTGGAACAGTGAATGCATTACTACATGGTGCTGAATGGGTCACTAGAAGACTGCAAAGGGACTGACAGGGTGTTTCCTAGAAGTGTATGGATACTGACTAGGGAATTGAAGGTGTGAAAACAACTGTGTAGGTGGTTAGAGAACCACATGCATACTGCATAGACATTTGAAGCAGTCTATTTGGTAATGAATGGTTCACAACATAAGTACTTAGAAACTGACTAAATCATCAGACTACTTCTAGGACAGTGCCTGGGTAAAAATTTTAAATTTTCAGCTCTGGTGCAGTGAAGACAATACTACATGGTACTGCACTTTAGTGTCAAATCTTGACTCATTTTATCAACACATAAGCAAAGACTGGCTTCGAACGATACTAAAACTTGAGAACATAACATGTTTTAAAACAGTTATCTGTCAGCAAATACACGATGTTACCAAATGGCTCTCTCACAGTGATTCCCAAATGTACACAGACTCAGTGTGATTCTAGACAAGCACCCCTATCCCTAAGAGTTTACCAAAACTCATTCACTACAGTGGAAGATATAAGGGAACTGCACACAATCTACATATTTCACGACTGCACTTTAGTGTCAATGCCGTACTCATTTAATCAACGCATAAGCAAAGACTGGCTTCTAATGCTACTAAAACTTGAGAACATGACATGTTTTAAAACAGTTATCTGTCAGCAAATACACGATGTTACCAAACGCTTCTCTCACAGTGGTTCCCAAATGTACACAGACTCACAGTGTGATTCTAGACAAGCACCACTATCCCTAGGAGTTTACCAAAACACATTCACTACAGTACAAGTGGTAAGGGAACTGCACACAATCTACATATTTCACGACTGCACTTTAGTGTCAATGCCTGACTCATTTAATCAACGCATGACTGGCTTCTAATACTACTAAAACTTGGCAACATGACAGGATTTAAAATAGTTATCTGTCAGCAAATAAACAATGTTACCATATGCTTCTCTCACATTGGTTCCCAAATGCACACAGACTCACAGTGTGATTCTAGACAACAACCACTATCCCTACGAGTTTACCAAACCTTATTTACTACTATGGAAGTGGTAAGAGAACTGCACACGATGTGCATATTTCAAAAGTGCACTTTTGTATCATTGCCTGACTCATTTAATCAACGCATAAGCAAACACTGGCTTCTCATACTACTAAAACTTGACAACATGACAGGTTTTAAAAGAGTTATCTGTCAGCAAATACAACATATTACTAAATGCTTCTCTCACAGTGGTTCCCAAATGCACACAGGCTCTCTGTGTGATTCTAGACAAACAACACTATCCCTTGCACTATACCAAAACACATTTCTTCATCTACAAGGAGTACTACATTTTACTGCAGAAACAGAACTCATTTTACAAATTCATAAACAATGACTGGTTTCTAATTCTACCAAAATATAAAAACTTCATAGTTATCTGTCTACAAACACATGAAAAAAACAATTCCTTATCACAAAATGGTTTCTACATGCACACACACTGTCAATAAGATTGTAGAGAAAAAAAAGTACTCCCTACACTTTAGCAGAAGAAATACATCAGTCTGATTAAAATAGAAAATAGTCTACATACATCGCCTCACAATTAAATAACTCACCTTTCAAGATGTTTTGTAGATTAAGAAGTATATCAGTCACACACCAGATATCAGTCACACACCAGATTTTCTTATACAGAATCTCTGCACTGTGCACCTGTCAGCAGAACCAAAGAATGGCAAAGTTTCCCTCTCATTTTCCACACATATACATGTAAACATCAAATCACATTCCTTCCCACATAAATTCAAAAGCAAACACACATTTCTATTGGTTAAACATTTCAACCCTTTCCAAATGACATAAACTTCAACCCTTCCCCCAATCTGCCTTCTGCCCGTTACCAAAGAAACAGGTCATGGAACACTGTACTGAGGACACAGGTCACAAGTTCAGCACACACAATGTTGCTAATAAAAACAGCAAGTGTGCTTGACTTCTCAACATATCAGCTTATCGTATATGATGTTCCTTACAATCAGTTTTTGTTAACCAATAAGAATCATGTGTTTAAAAAACAGAAATATGCACCCTACCTTTCAGTGTTGAAGGTTGTCAAACAACCAATGATTTCTTGTCCTTTTTCAAACTTGCATATTAGCCACCATTTCAGAAACATCTTACTTTCCAAACTGCCATTTCATTTACAGAGACAATCTGAGTACATCCAGACCGCCCTACAAGATGCTTACAGTGTGGATTGTGGGACACAGCTACATTTTCTGGAGCCAAAAGTATGCAGAAAACAAAAGCATTCACAAAGACCTAGGTTTGCCAAATGTAGACGTTAAATGGATTGGACAGAGAGGGTTAAAGTGGCACCAATTGATGCCATTGGTGAAATCCTTCATGCAAATTCAACACCCTGACCTCATAATAGTGCACTGTGGTGGCAATGACCTAGGCACTTTGACTGGGGTAGGTCTGGAAATGCTTATGAAGGACACCTTTGCAGAACTGATTTCACTTTTCCCTAAAACTGCCTTTGTGTACTCTAACATATGCCAAAGGCAGAAATGGAACTGGTCCGATCATTTTTGTCCACAGATTGAGAAAGCTAGGAAACATGTGAATAAATCTGTTTCTGCTTTTCTCCGAGACTACAGAATGGCGTCCATTTACAATAACAATCTGCGCTTTCATATGCAAGAGATGTGTAGGAGAGATGGAGTACACTTTACTGATGAAGGAAACAGAGTCTTCCTCAACAACTTTAGACTCTGTATAGGTACTTACTTATAAGTACCAAAAACTCTCAATGAACACAACGGCTCTTTTTAGAGCCACTCAAGAACAAAACACTTAAGCTTAATCTTAATCCCCCAACAATTTCATTTTTTTTCCCTTGCATCCGCGAACCCACCGCGTGAGCATCCGTGCATCCAACGCGATAGGATGCGTGCACCGTGCGCGCATTTCGCCGTTTTTTTTATTCTTTAAAAAGGGGGGCCCCAGGGGGTCCTTCTGGGACCCCCTAAGCACCTCTAGAGGGTCAGAGTATTTCCACTCTGCCCCCTTTATATGTTTTACACACTTATTTCCCTTGCTTCTTCAGCCTCGCTTCTACCGAGGCAGAAAATGGCCGCCAACAGTTCCTGGTTTCGAATGTAGAGAGACACTCGACAGCCAATTAGCATTCAGCGCGCGATCGGGAGGGTGCGCGCTCGGTTCGGGGAGGATGCGGGTACGGTCCGCGGATCCTCCCCGGCCATAGATAGCACTAACTTTTTTACCTTAATTTTCTCAGGAACTACTGAACAGATTCACACCATATATGCAAAAGGCACGAGTCCAAACTGAGGACTACCTCTTTGCCAAATTTGGTGTCATTCCGTTCAGCGGTTTGGGCTGTAACTGCGACAACAGATCCTTTGGGAAATTGCATGGGGAAAACACGTTTTGGGACCCCCCTTTTTTCTCGGCCCCCGCTTGACAGATCACCACGAAACTTTCAGGGTAGGAGCGGAGCGGGCCAAAAGTTTGGAAAATTTCGCGCGGATTCGTCAACCGGCGCCAAAGATATTCCCAATAGAATGTTGCGGATTTCCTATGGAAAATAGGACCTAACTATAACTATCTACTGGCGACCGCCAGTAAATAATATACACACATATATATACACACATCCTTACGGGAGGAGAGTTGATGGAACTTCCATGATATTGATCCATTCCTCCTGCAAAACTAGATGGTTAGGGACAGCAGGCTGTAATTTAAGCATAGAAATTATTTACAAGCCGAATGTTACTAGAAGTTTGATATTGGGCATGAAATGTTTGTTATGGGCTGCTTGAAGGCTAGAAAGATCTGGCAGACATTTTTTCCAAAATATTTAAAACCATAAATAATCCGGGTCAAGCTCTTAAAACTGTTTTTGTTAATCTTCACAGTCTGTTTACTTTTAACTTATTACCTACCATTTATGTAAGTAGAGCTGCATTGTTGGTGAGATGTCTATCATCAACAACATGGAAGTCAATAGGTGGCTATAATCTTTTACTTTTTGAAGAAGTCAGGCTGCCTACAGATTGTAAGTTATTGCTAGTTTACAGTGCTGCTAGCCAAACAATGTGAGGTGACCCTTTCCTATTATGATTTTGTAAGGCTAATAGTAAGAAATGCCCTTTGGAGAAAACGTCCCTTTATGAACTGCAGTCAGCATATGGTGATTAAATAAAACTATCTTAATTTAACATGTTGCATGCACTCTTCTTAAAAACTTGAAATGAAAACACTCCATAAAGCATACTAGCTACTGAGGATGATTTTATGAATTATAAATATTTCTTTATTATCAAAGTTATTATACAGACTTAAAAGTAACAAATGTAAAGAGGTCTGCAGCGAGCACTTACCTCCCTGAGCCAGCATACCAGTTTATTAAAAGAGACCTACCGCACGTAAAGGGTAGCAGAACCTTTGAATTATGATTGCCAGTTGACTCCATTCATTAAACTCAATAGCAAGGAAGATCCCAATGTTCGATATTTGGACAGTATCATTTGAAGCATATACTATAAAGTCCCTCTGTATTGAGCGATGACATACCCATATGACATGTAGTATCAAGATAAATGTCTGGTTCATTGGTTAACTTCTATAATTATTTTTAAAAAACATATTAGGTACTTGATAAATGGTTTTTCCTCTGTTTTATAGAAATAGTAATTGTTAATATTGATCATTTGGATACATAATATGAGTAGTTTTGTCATATCTTGTTCATTCACATTTGTTTTGAGGAATGTTTCTAGTTCCTAAGTTTTTTTCTGCTACCTTTGGATAGCAAGCAATGCCATGCAATTTATCAGATTGAGGAGGGTAGAATATGGGCTTGACCAAAAACATGGTTTTATTAATGTTCCTTTGAGAATGTTTACGTAATTGCAGTTGGCAAATGTAATTGCTGTATGCTAACATTCTTCTGGTCAGTCGGACCAGGGTGGATGGCCCTGGGGTACATGGGTGCTACTGCTCCTCTACTGTGGAGGTTCAGGTTGTTGGTCTCTGATGTCCCAGGGTCCATCATGCTATAGCTCTGCCACCTGACCCAAGCACAACCCTTTCAGCACTTGACTCTTAGTAATAGCAATGGAAAGCAGTCATTGGCGTCTCAGGGTAGTAGTGTGGGATTGCTTGAGCTCAAGATTCCAGTCACAAAACGGCACAATAACTGACTGTCCAACCCATTTACTTTAAAGGACGAAGAGTATTTTAATGCACTACAACTGAATACTTCACACACACTATATGCAGGGTACAATTTAGTTTACTAAGGGCTGATGTTGTGCTATCTCTCCGCTTCCCCTTTTCATTTCTGGTGTAGGTGGTTGTTGCCTCATACTAAGGCGATAGCTTGATTATGGCTTAGATTCAGGGTGAAGCAAACACAAGGAGATGATGGACGGAGCGCTGAAACCTTTAAGACACTCTCCCCCAGTCACAGATCTGGGTTGAATCAATCATCGTTCTTTAGCTAACTTCGCCACCTCAGTTCAGACCAAGCTATATGCAAATCAGTCTTGACCCCGTGCCTCATGGGAACAGTCCAACCCGAACTGCCAAGCCAGGTCTTCCCTGAACCGGAAACAACCATCATGGGACCGGTTTCTGGGTAACACCCTTAATCAGCCAGGCTAGCTTGAATCCAGTTGCAAAGTCTCTCCGCTTCCCCCTTTCATTTCTGGTCTAAGTGGTTGTTGCCTCATACTAAGGCGATAGCTTGATTATGGCTTAGATTCAGGATGCTCTCTGCACTCAGTCTCTCACAGTTCAGTTGCTCAGGCATTGCTTAGTTAAATTGGTTGTTTCTTGCTTTGTTCAGCTGCTCCATTCTTACTTAATTCAGTTGCTCAGTTTTCACCACCCATCATGGATCCGTCTGATCGGGTAGCTGATCGGTTTTGTCTCCCTTTGCCCACTCCTGAGAGGGAGTGCATGCAAACTGGCATGTCTGTCAAGGGCCTTCTCACTGATACCAGGCACCCACGGCCTTTTTGATGATGCTGCTGCTACATGTCTCCAATAGCTGTAGGCCGCTCTGTCGTAGGCCATGTTGGCTGCTTCTGCTGAAGACTGGATCACACATGAAACAGGTGGGCAGGAACTCTGGTATTGGTGCAGTCCTGCATGGGCAAATCTTCTTCTGTCATATGGCCACTCAAAAGGCCGATCTCAGACTGGCAGTGCAGCCATGCATAGGCTAATCTCTGACTAGCATTACAGGCAGTATGCGGCCGATCTTGTCCAGGCAACAAGCCTCACAAAGGCCTTTTTTTTTCTGTACGCTGCAGCTTAGTTCAAGTCACACTTCTTGTGGTCACTACTGTTTAATACAGGCCATGTTGGAAACCCGGAGTTATGCTTTGCTTCTCTTGGACAGTCATTCTACCTGCAGGGTTGACAGAGCTACAACAAATCAGCTGTTCCTCTCAGTAAGATGCATAATCGAATTTCTAAAGGATTCTTGCCTCCTTTCTACCCATTTCAGTGTCTAGTTCTCCTCCTTTCAGCATCAGGAATGGCAGCAATACACTTCCACTGTCTGGGAAATCCACTATAACTCCATTATGGGCAAACGGCCAGTACAGAGGTATGAAGCCTTCATTACCTTGGTTCACTCAAACATACAATAAATGTATCACACAAACTGTACACTTCAACACGCACAACAAACACTTGGGACTTTCTCACTTAGACTCTGGTAAACGCATAGAAGTAAAAATTCAGATGGGTAGGCTTCCACTCTAAAGACATAGGTAAAAAAGTCAAAAAAGCTAATTTAGCAACAGGTAAGGCTATATCTGACCTGCCACAATGTTCCCTAATGTCAGTACTGGTGCACGCATTCCCTGTACCATCCACTGAGTGACACTACTGCAAAGCAGAGAAATTTAGAAGAACAAATGTGGTGGTGCACCCAAAAGGAAAAAGTTCAAATCTTCAAATTCTTATATCTCCTTCTGACATCCTTTATTTCATATTCACAGAAAACATATACAGCCTCAGCCAAAGTGCTTCAGTCAAAAAAGGTATTTCTTCAGGGCTTTTCAATCCAATATTCCTTATATTTCCCGTAGTCCAGTGGTTAAGAGAAATCTCCCAAATTTTGTTGATACTTTTTCAATTACAGTTTCAGTTCCGGGTATATTTCTTCCCCATATAAAACTTTTTCAGTTACCAATCATAATGGCTACATTTCAGCAGTCGATAGACACAGAATCGGTTGTAAATATAGGGTACAACTGACCCATAATATGTGGATGTAGCCAGTTTACGACCATTATGATCGGTGATTCAAAAAGTTTGAGATGGGGATGAAATATACCAGAGACTGAAATTGTAAATGTACTGACAAGATTGGCCAAATTTGTCATAATCGCTGGACTAATGGAAATAAAAGGAATAGTGGATTGAAAAGCCCTGCTGAGGCTGTATCCGTTTTCTGTGAATGTGTAATAATGAATGACATAAGGAAAATAAAGAAGATATAAGAATTTGGAATACATTGACTTTTTTCTTTTGGGTACACTACCACATTTGTTCTTCTACACAGGTAAAAGTTTGGCCACAACTATGGATTCACAAAACAGTGTACTGCCACCACTATTCTATGTGCTAAATCTTTGACCAGGAAAGTAGTCCACCGTCTATCAATGAGGGCACACTTGGTCCGTCCCTGCAGATCACAGGACAGCTCCATGATCTCAATCATATCAAGGTACAGGCCAAGGCCTCTGCATACACACACACACACACTAGATTAGCATGAAGGTAGGACTGGGATAACAACTTGTCATACCAGAAACAAGCATTTGGGCGTTCAGGGCATTGGAACATGACCATGTACCATGCAGATAAGATTCCCTTTCCAGCATTGCAACAAATGTGAAAGAACTAGACTGGGATACATATAAGATTTCCAACTTTTGCAATGATAATATATGAAGTGTAGTAATACTATGAACACAAGTAATCCTAGACTGTAAGGTGTGGCTCACTGGTTAGAGGCGGCAGACCCGTAAGCAGCGAATCGGCCAGGGACCAGGGTTCAATTCCCGACGCGGCAGGGTTGTGGACCAGGGTCAAAACGGACTCAATAATTCTCGCCTCGGTACCTACTCTAACCAGGAACACACTCGGCAACTCTGGGCATTAAGCTTGCCTCATCTCTACAACGGCCCCCCACAGACGCCGGGGATGCCTGGTTTCACCTTGGAGATACCCAGAAAGGGACCATCTCACAGGGATAGCCAGGACGGGTTCCCCAGCGGTCTACAGCGCCGGGACGCCCCGTTGCTGGGGCAGCTGTGCGCTTTACAAGTCTACAACATTTACATTTTACATTATTTAAGGCTTCAATAAAAAGTCTGAATAACTGAAGGGTATCCTCTTCAGTTGAATGAATCTTGGCTAACTAATCAGGTTTATTCACTTTTTTTCAATGTAATCATAGATTTTTTCCTGTTGTAATATTATTCACTGCCTCAGGGTGTACTGCTTGGCTGATTAACTTTTATTTAAGAATTGTGCTGCTAAATGGTCAATGATTCATCATTCTAATAGCTATTGCTTGTAGAGGAGTACTGTTTTTTAGTCTTATTTCCAAGCTTGTTCTATTATGTTTCCCTCAATCAGCAGAGGTATAAGCTATGTTCAGTTTGCCCTGATTAAGGTGCATGATGTGAGCAAATCTGTTTTATGCTCTCTCATGCACTCCCGGGCTAGTCGAGAGAGTAAGGGGAGGATTTTAATTGTATCCGGCACAAACACGGGCTTGAAATCCAGAAGCCACTCTTTACCATTCTACTCTATTTCCCCTTCAACCTGGAGGGAAAGAATTCGAGAAGGTCCGAGAAATCTTTCTCCTCCGATCCAAGAAATCTTTCTCTTCAGATCCAGTGCTCTTTCGAAGACAGTGTAACCCCAAGAAAATCTTCCTTCTTAGAGGGCCTTTTTGAAACACTATCAAGCTTTTCAGCAGGCCGTCTATAATTTTGGAACCATCTAGTGTGCCCACTGAAAATGCTACAACTCCATCTGTTACTGTTGACCTCTGCTCCATTCCTGTGTCCAACCCCCCCTTTGTTCCTCTTTCACCCTCCACAGCAGTGGCATGGGTCACCAATGTCCACAAGAGACTACTACATTAGGTTGGAGGCCTTTGGTATTAGACTCTGCTCCAGCAATGAATGTACTAATTGGTACTCAGGCCTCTAGTTTCCTTTAGAACCTGCAGCTGCTGAGTACCCTCTGTGGTGCCTTGTTATTGTGGGAGAGGATTATACAAAAAAAGATCAAACTCTCACCCACGTCATGTGACGGTCTACATCCTAGAGTTTATCTCTTGGTTTTTATCATGGTTTGAAGAGAACTTGATGGAAGAGAAGCTATTCTCTTTTGTTGGCATCTTGCCATGGGCTTACATTACTACAGAGTCAGTTTGTCAGTAGTGCGCACTGCAGATGTCGCTGCCTACTACATGATAAACTGTCTTAACAGTCTTAATAGTTTATTCGCCACATTACCATTGAATTTGGTTGAGGATAGGCTAATTCTAATTTTCTTTTTGCCCCCCTTCCTCCACTCCAAAAGCATAAGGGTTTAATCTATCCTTCAACTCATCAAGGCAGCATGGTTCTGCACCATCAAGTGCCCCCTTCGGGATCATTAACGTTCGTCAGGGCAATAGTTATGGCGAGCAGTCTTTTAAAACGTTATCATTACTGTAAAAATATACTAGTGCACCAAGATGCCAGGTAATTTACAGAGCCTTTGACTTCCCAGTGAGATGCCTTTTGATTTTAGGAAGATACAAACATTAGTCAGTCAGTATTATCAGTCAGAGCACAGCAAAAAGATGGTGTGTTGAAATGTACACCAATCTTTGTTGCAAAATGGGCTGGTGCACTACACTTTCTGCAGGTTATAAAAGTCTCTTAAAATTGGTGAGGGTCTGTAGTAAACACAGTCAACCAGACACCATCTGCTTAGTAAAGTTGTCTTTGCTGGCAAGTCACAGCGACCCAAGCATGGCTGGAAATAAATAGATGCAATGAGAAAATATTTTTCAATTATGGTAAGTCAAACTGCATTGCCCAATACATTACTCACCGTTATCAGCCGTGCATTTGGGTAATCCTTACATTACCGCTTCCTGCACACAAATATATTACAGGGCAGGTGAAATGAGCAGCATGCACATTGATGCTTGCTGCATCAGTATCCAGAACCTCTGGTGCTTGTGGTCGCAGGTAAACCTTGGTAAAGATTCTCATGGCAGATTGCTGATATCGAAGTGGAGAGTTGCATGGTTACTACTGAAAAGGGGTGTTTCAGGAAGGGAATAGTTTTCATGGGATGGAATTGTATAAAAAATCTAATTGTCTAAATGACTGAAAGCTTCAGAAACCTACTTGCTCTCTTAAAAGAAAAAATGTCAAGTTGTCCCTTTTGATGCCATGTAGTGAAGTTAAGCCTACTGGTAGAGCTTTCGTTATATCCGAGCGCAGTGAATATACCCTCTGATTATATCAGGACTCACCATATCGGAGTATGTATTATTCTAGCAAGTTTGGATTTTGCCACCTGTCTGCAAATTTGCATACAGCGACAGAAAGTGGTTGGGAAGTATGGAATGGCCTATTAGTCTGTTCACACTAACAAACTAACATGTTTAAGGGTATTAACCAATTGCTTTCCAAACTCTTTCCACGCTTGCAAAGGCTGGGAAGGTACTTCGGACTAGGGTAGTAAAACATTTTCCACGGTGGGGGGAAAAAAGGGGGTTTAAGGAATCTAAGTTTTCAATCGATCAGCAGAATTTCACACGAGTACATTTGCTCATTTGAGAATGGAATTCATAGTAGCTTGCGAGGAGTTAGTTGGTTTCCAGACATATTGCTGTAAACTCTTGTGAATTTCCGAGGGAGGTGGACTTCCGTGATTTTTGGCATTCATCAAACACGTTTTACTAAATGATGCCTCAGAAAAATAGTATTTTAAGTTGCATAGTAGTTTCACAAAACGTTTTTTCCTGTTACAATTTTTTTGTGAACCTTTGATTTTGAAAGCAAACAATTGCCAGTCTTGCTTTTGCATTTATGAATGTATTTGCATATAAACATGGAGCATTCTAAATAGCCTCAAATTGTTTCACTGTGTAAAAACGAGTACGTCTGCAACGCAAGCTGAGCTCACAGCATTTTCTAAGCGCTCTTGTCCTAGTACGAAAGGCTTTTCATTATGAATCATATATGTTCTCCCCACAGAATCACGGTAATGGATTGGTTCACGAGCCCGCTGGTCAAAGAAAAGTATTTTATTCGGCAGAAAGACCCATTTTGACCACAGCCATGGTCTTGATATATATGTATCACAACAATCTCTCCATATCAGTGAAAGAAACGGCACTCTGGGTAGGGAAGGGATCTGCATCTATTTATTTCAGCAGGCCAAACCAGACAGGATGCGTTTCGGCTGCACAGCAGCCTTGATCACCTGACAAGCACAATTTTGTGAATGGTGTATATGCATTTATAAGTATACACATAGACAAAATACTGCAACAACACAACATTAGAAAAGGAACAAAAATTGCTAAATTATCGGGGTAATTGAATAATGCCTGCAAAATGATCATGTTTCTTTTTGATATTCTAAATCCTTTTGCCCTTCCGAAGTAAACACATTGGGTATTGCACACCAGTAGACATTATCCAATATCCTATTTTGTTATTTAGAACGCATTAGTGATGCACTAGATTTAGTACTTCGACTGGGATCGCATTTTTAGCTAAATAAGCGACATGCAAATAATGTGCGCCATTACAGTACAACCACGAGCGGTCAACCTAGTGCCTTTATAATTCAGTGCATTTACTAATTGTAACAATTACACCAGTGCTCGGGATCATCAAATGCCAACAACGTCGTGTAAGGGTTTTTTAAACAAATAAGGCTTACTCCTACTTAACGCTAAAATAGTCTCTGACTCTATATTAAACATTGATGTCCCCAAGATGATGTACTTCCACACCGCTTTAGAAAATGTGCACTGTTGCATTCCTAAGTTAAATATCTCAACCTCAGTTTGTTTTAATCCCTGTCGAGACATTTAACTTAGGAATGCAACAGTGCACTTTTTCTAAAGTGGTGTGGAAGAACGACATCTCGGGGACAATCAGTGTTTAATATAGGGTCAGGACCAACATTTTAATCACACAGCACCCTGCCATATAGGCTACCTAGGGTCTATCTTAAGAGGTGACTTATATATAATATAAGAGGAGTTTGAGGCTTGGCAAGGGGGTTTAAATGCCAAGTCGACATGGCAGTGTAGAACGGCATTCAGACTACACAGGCAGGCCTGGGATATGTTTTGAAGTGCTGCTTAAGTGAGTGGCACAATCAGTGCTACAGGTCTACTGGTAGAATGTAATTAACCGTCCCTGGGTATGTGGTATACTACTCTACAATTTAAGTAAATTAAATATGCCAATTAGGTAAATGAAAATCAAACCTTGTTTAGGAGAGTGAGCACAAGCACTTTAGCCCTGGTTAGCAGTGATAAAGGTCACAGAGACCTTAGGCCAACAAAAACTAATTTCAGCAAATATTGGAGGATAGTAGGCAAAATGTTTGGAGAGAAGACCATCCTAAGGCTGACAGGTCTAACAAATGCAAACCTTGGTGACCTGCTGACCAACCCACCAATGGCCCTATTATCACACCAACTTATCGAGCTCTTAGCTGCTCTTAAAATTGAGAAGGTTTCCTTACACTGTTTGCAGTGTTTTGCTTAAATAGGATAGTAAAAGTCCTTGTGATTGTTTCATTCTCTGGCAGGACCAGTTTGTTAAAAGGGATCAGGGGTGTTGTAACTTTGCCAGATCATACCACAGCAGATCGCTCTCTTCATCAAGAGGTTCTGATAATTGTACCTGCAATGTGGGAGATAGTCGGTATAGCATCAAAATCAGGACTGGGGTGCACGATGTCAGCCTTGCTCTTCAACCTGGTCTTCGCCTGGGTGATGTGACTCACAACTGAAGACCTAGCTAGAGGCATCAGATGGACCTTATTCTCTACACTGGAGGACTTTGAATGCGGATGACCCAGCATATCCAGGAAAAGATACTGGGACTGAAGATCACCGTGAAGAAATCAAGTCATGCCACTAAACATCCCAAATCCTTTATCAATCTAGGTGGGTAGGTAGAGAGGACCTAGTCATGACTGAGGAGTTCACCTACCTAGGCAGTGTCATCAAGAGCAGACTGTTTTGCTTCCTGAATCGTTTTCTGGCCTTGATCAATATGTGAAGGATCTCAGTATAGCACCAACAGTAAGCTGAGACTTTGACAGAGCTGAATCCTGTCCACACTTTTGAATGGATCACAATGCTGGCGGATGATGAAAAGCAACATCACCAAACTGTCAGCCTTCCACACCACTAACCTGAGAAGAATCTTGCTCATTTTTCTGACCACAAAGTTTCCACCAGGTATTTCTTACAAGATGTAAGCAAGAGAACATGGACACCATCATTATGAGAAAAAGATGGAGATAGGACACTCCATCAGAAGGGGACAAGACTCCATCACAAGAACAGTTGTCCACTGGATGCCATAAGGCAAATTAAAGAGAGGCACACCAAAGAACATCTTGGCGTGAACTGTGGAAACAAATTAAGATCCTGAACCACAGCTTGTGCAGAACCTCGCTCAAGGCAAATAAGAGATGGAGGTCCTTCGATGCTGCCCCCCCAATACATTAAGTATTTAATAGATTTATGTTTTCTGGAGGGCCATAATGACTGCTTAGGTTCTTGAAAGACAGTGGAGTGTATAGAAACATGTTGGTTAAAAAGGAGTATGTGTTCAAGGATTTTGGATTGTTAAAAAAAAAAAGTTCCATCTGCGGGTTGGTAGGTTGGCAAGAAGTCACAGATTTCCATCACTAGACTGGATCTAAAGAAGTTTAGCAAAAGAGGCTCATGTTGGACAACCTGAAGTAACACTTACCCCATTATTTGCAAGGACTATTGGTAGCTTGGTAGTGATACGATTATAGACAGGTTGGTAAAGGAGTGTGTAGATTCTTAGTAATGACAAATACTCGAGTATGATGGCTGGTGTTTTAATTCCATGTATTCTACCCAACAGGACCTGTGAAGTTTTGTTTTGACATACTTGACCAGATTAGTGCATAGTAATAATTAAGTGATTGTTTTTCTCAGAGTTTTTTTCAGTAGAGTTTTTTTTTAATAAGGGAAGTGTATTGTAGTCAGTTACGAACTAACTATGTAGTAGAACTGATCTCTTGGGAAATATAGGTTGGTTGATTAGCAATACTGAAAATACTACAGACGTGTTTGTACTTGATTAAAACTGCCAGTTATGGAAAATTTCATATAAGGATGATCGATGTCAGTTCAGTGCGAGTGTTACTGACAAATCAGAAAGTTTCACTGAACCACGCCAAAGTATGAATCCCGAAGCACATACCTACATATGAATATGTACGATTTTCTTTCTATTTACCTTCTTTTCAGAAGAACAAGTGTGTGTTTGTATGTAATTAATTTATGTGCACATAGACTAGACCTATAAAATGCCATTTCCATCCTAAGCAGCTGCACCTGGAACTAGTGGAGATGTTACTTGTTTCCAGTAGGCTGTTGGGTGTACTTCTCCCCCAAATAAAGTCCAGTTTCACTACACTCTAGTGTTGAAACTTTACTTCGCTCTTTCTTTTTTTCCCAACCGAAAATACTGCACCCAGCCATTCTAAAGAGTGAGTAGTCTCGATTTCTCACCAATCCAGAGCCCGGCAATATTCAAGGATTACATTTTACTGAAATTTGGTAGAAGTTAGATCTCCCCTTTACTTTGTTTGTTGCAGTGTTCCTCTGCTTTCTTCCTTAATCAAAATGTGTTTTAGGTGGTTTCTTGGTTCATTGTGTTACTTCATCATGTCTCCGAGGCACTAATAAATGAATTTGTTTTCACATACTGGCCCGTTTCACTTTAGGAGGTCTGATGGTGATCTTTAAATGTAAAAGGAAACCAAAATACTGTTTTTAATCATAATTTCCTACACATTGAAGGATGAAGACATTTGCCGGCATCTGTTGCTTTCCACCTAACCTGAGGCATACCCATATCTTTTTACTAGTTTGAAATCCACCAGTAGCAGCATGAGCCTTATTCATCTCCATTTTATTCCATCAGACGTGGTTTCTTATTACACAACCCCAAACTTCAGATTCAAGGTCTTAGGAATATGCTTATTGCGCGCTACTTACAAAGCATTCATAGAATGTTCACCATAAAAAAATGTTTCTCTTCCTTCAGTACAATTACACTCACTCTTGGGACCAAAATTTGTGTAAAAAGCCCGTTTCTAAACTTCTACACTGTATTGACTCTTTTAAATCTGTTCCAACCCATATTACTGTAGTGGTCACCGCCAGCCGTGTGTTTTACATAAAATATCTGCAGACGGTTCAGATTTGCCAAGCACTTGACCAACAAATGCGACTACCGCCTTTGTGTCAAAGAAAGATTGCTCTCTTAATATTGGCAGTTGTTCAGACATATCTTTTCTGAGAACCTTATATTACCTTCCTGTTAACAAACTCTGTACAGCAAGCTTGGCCTTTTACTCATTTATCAGACCAGTATTGTCCTCACTTCCTATGTGTACAGTACCAAGAGACAATTAGGCGTTTCTTTGTTTATATGTTCTCTTTTTTTTAGCACATTATGTTTATTAAAGCAGAGCAGTACTCCAGGATCGCAGACATTAATTTGTGTAAAAATGTAAACTATATATTACCCCCATGCACCCCAATGGTTTCAAATAAACCAGTTTGTATTAAATTTTCACTTTTCTTGATAAGGCCTCCTGCTTATTGTAACTTTCTGAAGCTTTCTCTTTGCGCGGAAGGGAAATGGAGATTCTAGGAGCTAAACTTTGTCAACCCCCCAGATATATGAACTTTGTAAGAAGATTATTGTTCAATAATGCCTCATAAAATCATCCAATTCCCTATCCTATTGTAAGCTGTTTTTTTTCTCTTATCAAGAGCAAACAATGCCAAACTCAATATCCACATGTGTGCTCAGACGTCTTCCCCCTTTTCCTTGCAACCCACAGTCTTTGCACTTCTCTGCTATCATTTCTCAGCACATTCCCATAATGAAGAATCATGTAGCAGATATGGAGACATTCCAAGACAATTATACATTGACTGGTGCCACGCTGTCCTCTTTCATGTCTTTCTTCTCAGAAGTCCATGATCAACAATGAATATTCAGAATTATCAGACTAACGGTAATTTGTATTTGTTCATTTCTCTTCTGAGCCCTACCACTGTTTGTGGAGTGTTTTGACCAATAAACTGTTTTGGTTGTAGGCTTTGGATGAGACCGCCTTATAGGGCCTTCTGTGTTGTTCCCTTCAATGCCAGTCTCAATACATGTATGTACAGTTGTAAAGTGATCTATCTTTGGGGCATTGTGGACAAAGAATTCAGTGGGGTATACCCAACTATTGCCAGGTATCTCTTTATTCTGTGCTACATAGATGTTTTTACGCTTCCTTCTGCAAGCCATTGCCTGCTCTTTACTTCCCCCAAGATCAACTTAAATCTCCAAATCTCTGCCACAATTAACAAGGGCCTCTTTGATTGTATCATGGAAAGGCAAGGTTCCTCTTGAAACGTCCACTGACTTGGCTGTTCGCATCTAGACCTCAACCACTCATCTCGTGGCAGCAGGGTACTCGATCTTGAAGCCACCAACGCATTGCGTCCCACTTGAAGTGCCTGTGTGCAGTCTTGACTTCTCACCTTTTCATTCTGAAATCTAAGACTACTAATAGGAGAATCGCCTACATTGTTGGCATCCTGTTCCTCTTCTAGAAGTGATATCCCGCCCTTATTGCAGTTTCCTTGCCTACTTGAATAAAGGCTTAAGCTCTCCATGACTGCAGGCGGGCCTTTTTTTCTTTTTAGGAGAATGCCACCTTATTTGGTACTCTGGAATGGTGGAAGGGCCGGCCTTCAAATACTACTCACCCGTGAGCATTCAAAACGTCACACTGGGAGGGCTTTCATTGTGCATCATTATTTCTCTAGCTTCTTCTGTTTGTAGTGAAAGAATCTGAAACTCCATTTGTAGTGCAGGGGTGCAGGTCCTGAGCATCCATGTAGTATCTCTGCTAGCTCTGACTTCTTGGCAGTTTTTTTAAATATAAAATAACAAGCATGCTTGTCAACTTGGGCTATCCCAGGTGCAGTTCCTTCAAGTAATATATCTGCAGTTTAGGCATAGGAAAGATAAAGGCTCTTCTTCTGGGGTCATCTCTACAATGCTTAGCATGAAAGCATCCTGAAACAAATGCCCCGTTGTTGTCCTCCCTTAAACAGTGTAATTCTAAGTAACAGCTCAGTAGTTGGGATAAAGCCAACATGACAGTCGAGTTGGCAAGCTCAGAGAGGTAATTAAGTAGTGTTTGCTATGTAATTAACCACAACAATCTAATTTATTTCAAGTGTAAATACTGGGCTCCTCACAAGAAATGTAAGAGGACAAAATAAACAGGCCATGCCAAACACATTAGTGATGGGTCTTCCCAATTTCTTAAATATACTCTCAACAGAATTAATATCAAATTATATCTATATTATTTGTTTAGTAATCTTTTGTTTCACTGAAACCGGATCTTAAACCAGACGAAGCAGGGGTATTTGTTTAAAGGACCTTTTTTGGCCACTCATCTGCTGCCATTCATGAATGGCTGTTTAAATAGTAAAATAGTCGAGGATAGGGTGGCTGAATCATTTGCAATTTGAAAACTCCGAACTTTGCCCCTGTAGATGCTGACTAGTCACTGAAATTTGAAACCGTGTAGCCTTCTCCACTGTGCGGTTGCCAAGCGCTTTAACTGAACACAGTGCCCGCAGTTTATCTGTTTACACTGTAAAGAGAGCAGCAAATTGGTTAACTTCTCCAAGGTGAATTGGGAGTCGGGCCCTGGGATTTTGTGACTCTCCCTCAACATTTGTAGACGTAGAGGGTTGGATATCTTCGGAAGTAGCAGCATTGCAGCGTTTCCTTTCAGTACAGATTTTCACCTGTGTTCTTTTTTTTCTTTTAAATCAATTTGATAGAACCCTGATGAGTAGCCCTAAAAAATGTGTATCCGGGTCAAAGTCATTATGCTCTTGAAAGTGCTGTTTTGTATTGAAGCTGTTTAAAAAAGGATATCGATCACAGGGTGGGGAAGGGAATCTTTGTACAAATTATCTGAATGAGATGAATTTATATTGTATATAAGCACTATACAATATAATGCAATAGTTTCACTTTGTCCCTGTGTTGTGTTTAGTATTTCTTATTTCCTTTTTCCCTATTATGTCTTTGTGTCTCATTTCTGCAAATCCCAACCTTAGGCCAGTGTTACGTGGTGGTTCGGGTGCTGTCACTTCCTCCAACCCTCATCATGACAACACCAGGTAAACTAATTTATTTGTTGGTTGAGGTGTAAGCATGGACACTTTTACAAAGGACCAGATCTTTGTAGCTCACACGCTGCAGTGCACTCTTAACATGCTTGATTCACAAAATTGTAGTTTTTGAATTAATTTTTTCAGCTAAAAATAAACTTATATGAATAACAATGTGAATACTGCCAAACAATTAATGCAATGAGCAAGTGAACATATGTCAAGACCGCAGTTTGTGTTAAATAATAAGTAACATTTCTCCAAAATGCTTACGCTATTTTTGTAAAAGAAAAGAGTCCGGGTTTGAAACCACCAATTGTAAGGCCTATGATGAAAAAACACTTTCCTTTCTAAAAATGGCTTAAAACGTTGCTGGGTTATTGAAGTTAACTTTACACTGGCTCTGAAAAGTACTGTGTTGTTACATTGTCTTAACATTGCTTTGTTGCTTCTCATGTTCTTGTTAGAAATGAGAGGCAGTCTCTGTTAGCCACACCCTCATTGATGTCATAGAAGCCAGCTGGCTAGGTCATACATTGTTCAGGTCTACATAGCATTAAGTATAATGCCTGCCTTGTAGCTGCTCTTATTTACCAGCCTTCATGCCAGCCCTCAATCTTCTCAGCTCCATTCTTCAAGACAACCTATTCTAGGAGGGAGAGCATAGACGGGTCATCAGCACAGACAAGATTAATACATGGGTAAACAGAATAGCTATATTTGTGATGGACAAGGAACAGGGGCCTGCAGAGTCAGTATAGTGAAAAATGCAGGGAGGGTCTCTAGGGGAGGAGGGCAAATTAGGGGATGGGCTAGAGAAGGTGGCTGAAGAAATGGTTATCAAACATGCTCTGGCAGCAGAAGTGACGATAGAGAGATGGTTCATAGTGGCAAGGGCAGCCAACTGTGTTAGTCTGCAAATGAAGGGGTACAGAGAATGAACAAGATTGAGATCATGACTGACTTTAAACAGGAGATGGATAAGTGGAGGTGTTGAATGGTTTGACAGCCGATTTGAGGATGTAAAAGTGCAACTGAGATCCGGAACGTTGTAAAATTTGAAAGGTAAAAAGAGGGCTAAACAGATGCCAAAGGAGGACCAAAGGGTCCGAGGTGGAGAGCAGGAGAGCGGACAGCATTGCAGCAGTAACTATCGCTAGAAGAGCAGTATGTGGTGTCTACAGATTGTAACAAGAAATTAGACTTGCTCCTAATGGAGAAAAACAGCAGAGAATAACATTAAGAGAATTATAGCACAGAGAAAAACTAATTTTTACACTGAGTAAAGGGGGCCTGGGTGACAGAAGAAGCAAAACATAGAATGCATGTCAGAGGTGTAATCTGACAAATTGAAAATGGGTTGTATGACAGAAGCACGCATGGCTAAACCATGCGTGCCTCAACAATGAATGCGTTTTTACCACTCGTGCCTTTACCATGCATGCCTATACCACAAATTTTGTTGTAAAGGCATGATCGCTAAAGAGATATGCATGGTAAATTGCATATTCCAGCCCTGTACCCAAACGCCCAATAACCCAGCCCTGTAACCAACCCCGCCCCTGTCCTCAAAACTACCATGACCCCTCACCCTAACACTCCGTCCCTGCCCCAAAAACTATACTGACCCTCTCCGCCCTTAGCCCTAAAATTCTGCTCCCTACCTCAGCCCCCCTGCCCTGAGTCCTAAAACCGACCACTTCCTGCCCTTAAAACTACCCCATCTCCTCCACCCTGAGTCTTAAAACCCTACCCCATGCCTAAAACTACCCCAACCACAGCCCCCCCTCTGAGCCCTAAAACGTACCCCCGCCCTGCCCTTAAAACCGCCCCATTCCCCTCATCCCGCCCTGAGGCCTAAAACCCTGCCATAAACAACCCCAACCCCCCCTCCCGCCGTGAGCCTTAAAACCCTGCCCCCTTCCAAATAAACTACCCGACTCTCCCCTCCCCCCCCCCCCCCACCTTGAGCCCCAAAAATACCCCCGCCCCTAAAAATGACCCACCCAAACCCGGCCCCAGCCCCTCTTACCTGTCCTGAGTTTTCTGTCCTGACGCTTCCTGTTCCTCTTCGCCAGTCTGGAAATCTAGACCGCTGTCTGCCTGAACCATGCATAAGCAAGGCAAGCGTTGTTCCTCTTGCAGGGAAATGGCACGCGTGGCTCAGATGGCGTTGTAAAGGCTGTTTAACTTGAAATGGAGCTCTAGCACCAGGAAGGTGCTTGCAGTTTATGATGCAGCAGAGTGAGTGTAATGCTAGTTATCCTTAGTAAGGACAAAGAAAAGCTCAATGAAGTTTGTCAAAGAAACCATGCAGAAGGGTGTGGCTGGAGATGAGTAGCCCCAGTTTGCCTGCCTTATTACCACTCTCGGACTCAGTATGCGGTTTTACCTTCATTCCATATTAATTAACTGTCACAGTCAGTTCATTGTATGGTTATGTGCGACTAATTTGTGATTGCAAATATGCATGTAGCAGTCTGCATCCTTTTTTTACTCCACTTTCTCGAATGCTTTTTTCAATTGCTTGTCAATTAGTTTAATGTCACTAGATCCTGCATCTCCCTGTTCTTAGTACTCTGAAACAGTTTATGCCTGCTGCCAATGATTTTAGACAAGAGTTTGGGAACTAGATGCATTGGTTTGTACTTCTTTTACTACCGCCAATCATAATCTAATTAATTTAGTGGTTGAGATTAGTATAGCTTTGTGATCCTAAGACTTATTTGGTTTTAAAGCTATGTATTTAATCTGATCTGTGATTTCTCTACTCCGTGTTTTCACAAATGCACATTTCACTTCTAATATTTATAATCAATATAAATTGAGGCTAGCAGCCCCTGTCCCAATTAAATGAAGGATTATTATCCCACGTTCAGTTTTAGAATGCAATGTTTAATTCAATACTGTGGTCATATATGGATGCAATTAGCATTTGTTGTATACCATTGACAACATTTATTTAAAATTATCGGCCATCTGTTGTATTGCACTTAAACCGCTTATCTCTTACCGTTTGTGTGTACATAGTTATATACGCTTTTGAATTTGTTGCCATTCCGTTTTCTGTTCATTAAAAGTAGAATCGACCAGAAGCCCTACAATCAAGAATTCGTAATAATTGACTCTTCATTTTAAATTCTGAACATCCATCCAAAACTTAGACATGAGTTTATTGGCTTGTGTATTCTTCTCATGCTCTTATTTGATAAAATATGGTACTGTTTTATGAAAAGTGTGGAAAAAGCATGCATGTTGCAAACATGCGCCTGACTTTTTTTCTGGTTTTTGTGCCTTATGCAGTCCCATATCCCCTACTCAAACAGTGTACCGCCTCTAAATTACGTTTATCCTTAGTCTGACAAACACGTCATCCTTACAGTCCTCAGACACTGTCTGATAGTAGGTTACTTTGATTTCATGAGTAAATTAGTGGTAAACCAATAGGGTGCTTTTCATCTGCTTAGTATGTTTGTAATAAAGTTTACTTGTAAAATGCAGACTACATTAAAGTAGAGTTGAAATAGTTGCGCTAGTAATATGCCTGCACTACCTTGGCAATTAAAACATTTTCAATTTTAAAAGTCAATTTTATAACATGCATTCATTAATTTATCTAACTGCACCCTATTAGCCCCTTGGTACCACTTAACTTCCTTGAACCCTAAATGACAATTACTACCTCCTAATGCTACCCTACTGATCCCTAAAAAAACCTTACTTGCAACTGAAAGTTACACTTCCCTGAACCCTAAGATCTCTTACTACCTATGAACACTACCCTTCCCTTAACCCCACAAACCCCTTAAAAGAACCCATCCCTGATCCCTTAAAAAAATCCTTACTACCCTTTAATGCTACTCTTTCCTGAACACTAAAAAATCCATTACACCTTTTAGACTTCACATCTCGAACCATATAAACCCCTATTTGCCCTTTAACGTTAACCTTTCCTGATTCCTAAATACCCTTTACTATCCCTTAACACTACCTTTCCCTGAATCTTAAAACCCCTTAGTACCCCTTGAAGCTACCCTTCCCAGAACCCTTAAAACCACAGGCTATCCCTTAATGGTATCTTTTTCTGAATCCTAATATGTTGTCCTTACTAATCCATAACTCAACCCTTCCATGAACTTTAACTAAACCTTACTGCCCCTTAATGTTACACTTCGCTGAACCTTAAAAACCTTGATCACCCCTAATGTTACAACCACCTGTACAAACCCCTGATTACCCCTTAGCGTTACCCTCCTCTGAACCCGAAAATCACTTATTACCTCCTAATGCTACCTTTCCCTGAACCCCACAAACTCCTGGATGTCCGATAATACTTCCCTTCCTGAACCTAAAAAACCCTTACTTCCCTTTATCACTAGAGTATACTGAACCCTAAAAATCTCTTACTACCACTTAACACTACTCATCCCTGTACCCTACTATCCCAAACTACCACTTAATGCGACCCTTACCTGAAACTAAAAACCTTTTACTACCCTTTCACGCTACCATTCTTTGAACCCTAAAAATCCCCTTCTACCCCATAATATTACCTTTCCTTGAGCCCTAAATGCTGCTTACCACTTAACACTTCAAATGCTGGAACCATTCCAAACCCCTAGTAGCACTTAACCACTACCCTTGCCCTAAAATCCCATTACAAATCCCCTCCCCCAAGACACTGTAAATGTTTCTCAACACTTTATCAGAAGGGTACTCCATTGCCCCTTCTTCCAATACACTTACCTTTGCCCTCTGAGGCACGTTTTATATTTTTTCTTTGTAGCTACTTTTGTTTTTATCCAGTTTGTTGCAGTATGTGTGATGATTTTAGCAGTCTAAGCCCCAGTATTTTTAAGTCAAACTTCTGCTTGTTATCTCCAACGGATTTTTGGCTAGTTCCCGCACCAGAAACTGAATTATGTTTCAGTTAATGCGCAAATACTATCTTAATGATATTCTCATTCAGAGCACAGATTACATACCAGCTTGCTTTTCACGTATGGAGAGTTTCGCTTTTGGATTTACTTACATTTGCTCAGTGGTACGCCTTTTCTATGCCACTTTGTGCAATGCCAAAATAGATTCCAAACATAGAATATAGTTCTGCACCCCCTTCCTTCACTCCTCTGGTAAAGGTCGAAGTTCTGGATCAGTCCTTGCTCCACATGTCCAAGATAATTTGGCTTTGTGAATTATTGCAACTTTGCACCAAAGTGAGAAAATAAAACAAAGCAGCTCCTAAATTATCTCACCTGTTCACTTTTGGAGTTTTACTGACATGCGGTCAGCATTTTTAACAGAGAGGGATTGTGAAAGAGGCCGGTTTCTTTATAATTTTAAAAACATTGCATGATATATAACAAATAAATGTTTATGGGTTAAAAGTAGATGTTGATCATAAACTCCTTTGTGTGTTGTCTTACCTACTTTAGATATGGGCTTGCTACATTAGACTCGGCACTTGAAGGAACACCAGATGACATGACACCAGTGGATGCTGCTTCCCTAAGAAGACAGGTATTACTTTAATTGATGAAAAAATAGATAATATATTGACTTTACCCACTTTGCTCCATTTCGGTATGATTTTTACATGTTTAGATCAAATTACAATGGGCTTTTTAGGCAACGTCTTTTTTTATCACCAATGTTTTAATCCAGTTGCACTTAAGAGAAATTTTCCTTCACGATGTTGATATTTTCAAAAACGTTTTCCCCACTGATTTCACATCTTCTAAAACATGCTAATTGTTTTTATAATTTCTGCTGTTATTTTTCAATGTATTTTTCACTTGCTGGCTTGTGAAATTTAAGATTAGATTCCAACCATAGTCAAATGCAATCTGTGGCAGACTCTTAGATACATGTGGTGTCTTTGGTCTAGCCATGTAACCAAGGCGTGTTCTGTATGCAGTTAGATGCACTCACAAACCCTGAATGAAATGAAGACCAAATTCTTGGCCACAGATTACAAGTACCATGGATGTTTGTTACACTCAAAGTTGTAAAGGGATTATAAGAGGGGCACATCTCTCTTGACTCTTCCTCTCACCCTATATGCATAAGGAGGAGAGCTAAAAGCAGGATTTCCTAGAGTCTGAGTCTGTGTCTTCTTCAGAGAGATTATTGGTTAAAACGCTTGTTTGCATTACCAGTAGTCATGCAGATACCTGAAAATTTCACCCTGCTCCTATAGAACTGCAGATTTTGAGGTGCACCCTACTTCATGGAGTCTGTCTCCAGCGTAAAAGCTAAGTCAAACATGCTTCACTTGAAATATGTATGTGCCTGGTGCTGGTATGCATTTTCCTTTGAACATCTGCCCCTCTTGTCATTATGCGCACCCGTCTCCTGAGATGGTTTATTCACACATTTTGGAAATTTATTGAGATATTGACCCTACATGTTTTGGATCAGCACAGCGAGCATTGGTCATGGATCCGTGTCTAGAATGTTTTTCTTTGTGCATTCATGGATGTCTGTGTGTGTGTGTAGAGATATATATATATATATATATATATATATATATTGCTATTTATTACCTATATATTTAGGACCGCTGTTCAATAGGAAAAGCACTTTGTGTCGCTAATAATTTTGGTGCGGTTTGACGAATCTCCACGAACCTTACAAAAAGGTGCAACTGTTTGACTAGTTTGTATATGGAAAGTTTCGGGATGGTCAGGCAAGCAGGGCCCAAGGAAAACAAGCATTGGCATAGCCAATAGGACTCGCTTTTGGGACCTTATAAGTATTTAGTTATGCAACTGTTGCATGGCTAAACACTTATAAGGTCCCAAGGGCGAGACCTATTGGCTATGCCAATGCTTGTTTAAAGTTTCAACAGGGACAAAATACATTTCCAAATAAAGAAAAGTCCCTGAACGCTGAGGGACTTTACTCAATGTTGTTAATACAGGAGGCTTTCGTTTCCTTCCGGGCACCGGCTTCATATTATTTATAGAATTTCTACAAAAGCACAGCCGGCTTCATATGTTAAATAAAGTCACTACAGAAATGCAGATGGTGTTTCATTCAATACATTAATGTGCTGTGGGGAAAAGGGCAAAACATTAGAACACGAAAATTTGTAAACTAACAACCAGACTGGAAACATCGTGCCCCAGTTGGAAGAGGGCGCCACTGCTATTGGGCGATATCAAGGGCCAATTACCGGACAACAATTGTGAGCAAGGACGCGACCCTGTGTTCTTATTAGCGGCTCTCTGTCCCCGGCGGCATGTAGAACATTCTATTATCCTCTGAGGGTCAGTGATGGCAAGAAGGTCGGAATTGGGTGACCACCAACCAGGGGGGCACATTCTGGGCAGTGACTGTAAAAACTGAGGACTAAGGGTGAAAATTAAAGACAGAAATTCAGGCGAAATGGTCACTTTTAGAGACACATCTAAGTATGTCAAGAAGGGATATAAAAGTACGTTAATAGACGGCGGACACGAATACATGTTAAAGTACATGTGCGTTCTTTGGTTTGTATACTAGTGTGAGTTTTGTACAAACATCCATATGTTACTGCATTTGTGTAAAGCTATAAATCCTTGCAAACATATTGACACTAAGCTGATATAAGGGACCATTTGTCACACAATTATGTCCCTTTAACGTGAACAAGACTCACTTAAATGATTAATACTAAATTGTTCAAAATATGTACAGTATGCAGCTAGTTTGTTCATACCCATGAATGTGTGCATCCATCCACCAAAGCATCAATTCGCTCATCCTTCCATGCACCTACCCAGACCCATCCATCCTTCCACTCAACCATCAGATTTTTTCCATCAATCAATCCATCTACGGGCCCATCCATAAGTGTTTCAATCAATCAATCCCATCCATCTGTCTATCCACCCATCCCAAACCAAAAAAAGATCAAAATAATAGACCATGCTCAACATAAATGAAAGCTTGCTGCGAGTGTGAAATACTCAGTGCCATTTACATGAGAGGAAAACAATTAAAAAGGAAAATAAAATGGAAAACCATTACAATAAAAGAAGGAAGAGAGCAGAGCAGGAAACTGAATCGAGCATTTCAAATCCCGTTTGGCTGAAGACAATGTCTCAAGTCTTTTGTCCATTACCCTATGCATTATATAACTATTTAGATTGAATACCCTAACTGTATGTGACACTGCTCCAACTAGAAGTAATAGGTATATTTTAATATATATTTTATGGTGTAATGTATTTAGCTCAATTTAGTATATTGTTATGGTTTTAATTAACTAAACAATAAAACGTATTCTGATTCTGTTTGGCTGAAGACGTTTCTGTTCCCTTCGGTGTCTATCAACAGGAAGGGTGAGGGTTTTACTTTGTCACAATGAATTGGGCAAAGGTGGGTGCCTTGTCCATTTTCCTCAAGGGCGAAGTTCTCGACTTCCCATGTCTACCCAGCATAATAAAATCTTCTACCAGCCCGAGACAAAGTATGACATAAATGTTTTAGGAGGTGTAAACGTGAAGGCATGTTTGTTAGAATTTGAATTGTGTTGTTTGGAGTTAGGTATGCTTACACGTATTGTAGAGACGCTTTCATTGTGTGGATGCATGTGCACCTGGTTGTAGGCGCGGCTGGGTGAATGGCTGTGTGAGGGAGAATATTGACTATTACTTACATGGCAATGTTAATCTGGTGTAAGGCAAACTGCACAAAGAGAAAACATAGCTTACTTGCAGTGGTAGTCTCACATAAAAACAATTAAAGAAGTCCCTATAAGCGGTAACCAGACACTCCAGAGGTGCTCATGAACTTGGTTGCTGCTGAATCATCATACAAGGCCAGGCGAGACTGCTGCACAGGCCTGCTAATTCCCTGAGTGCCAAACTGAGAACTGGCAGAAGGCCTCTTATTGTCTGTGTGATTTTAGCGGTATACAACACAAGCCGGCCCGAGGATGTTGGTTCCCTTTACTTTTGCACCAGATAAAATTATACAAGGTGATATTCACTGATATAGTTTTTAAGGAACGATTTAAGTGATTTGCCCAGAATTATAGGATGTTGAGCTGATGCCGTACTCGCACGTCTCCGATTTATATACTGAAGAGACTCCAGAGAAGACACTCCAGATATCCAGGGTGTTTGAGCCATCACGTGACTCAGAGTGCCCGACTCTGGGAAGTGGATTAGGGCTGAAATTACAGACAAATGCTGACTTTCCATAGAGGCGGACCATGGAGGCTTCGCAGCGGGCTTCGGACACGAACCTCCGGTGGCTCTTGTAAAGTACGTGCAAGAGTCAAACAAACAACAAGCGGGCGAAAGTGATCGCGATCAAACATCAAAGCGGCCATGCGGCTGCGAAAGTGAAAGTAATCACGGTCAAGCGCGGCGCGCGCGCCCACGCACTGTAGCGCTAGGCTGGCCTGGTAGCACTTTTTGGAGCCCTCTCAAAAAGTCTCGCCAGACCAGGGCAAGCGCTGGGTCAGGCGAGACCTAAAAAGGGGGTCCTAAAACACAAAATCTCCATGCATTTTATACTCCTTTTAGAGGAGATACAGCAAAAACGTCTGTATGGAATTACATCGGATTTGTCAGGAAGCCTGATTTTGGTCCGGAGATTGTGCTTTTTGGTGATTTGCTGTGAATCCGTTCAGTAGATTTTGAGAAATTTTGGTTAAAAAAGGATTGTATATCTGGAAGGTTGGGTCCGCAAGAGTCTTGAGAGACTGGGCCCTTGGAGGTGGCATTGGTGCAAAGAACTGAAGAAAATCCATTCACCGACCTTCAGCGCTTGGTTTTCCCGCCGCAACAATGCTGTGTGATTGAATAACCAACACATTACCATAGTGCAGTGAAAGTCTCGACACAGAGCCTGTCGTGTGGCTAAAAGATCTCCGCAGCCCAAGTACCGAGCACAAATATATTCGCAAAATTAAGTTGGCTAAAATATTTGCAGAAAATGAAAAAATGGCAAATCATAAGAAACAAACACCACTACCAACAATGGAATTAACAGCAAAGGATTCTACGGAATTTGTAGTACTAATGGAACTCAATCAAAACCCAGATTTTGCAAGCCTGGGATTGGGGGCACACTGTACTCCACTTGCAGCAGGAACAAGTGGCAAGGAACCCAAATCCAAATTTTATCCCCAACTACCGCATGGGAATAAAATCGATATGTTCCATGAAGCAGTTATAAGAGAGCTTTACCAACTAAAATGGATGAAAAAATCAGATAATTTGACAAAACAAGAACGAAAAGCATTAAAAAATTGAAAAAATGCGAAGAAATCGAAATAAAGATGGCTGACATCAGTGGGAACATCATTATTATGGACAACGAAGCATATATAGTGGAAGCACATTCCCAACTAAGAAATAAAGAATACCCGCTCCCGCGCTTCGTTATTATTTAGCCCCCGGGTGGGCCAAGTCCCGGGGGCATGGTCAAATGTAATTGCGGGGGCCCAGGGGGCCCCCGCAGCCCTGGGGACCGTCACCCCCTGGGGCTTTTCTTAAATATTTGCGGGGGGCTCACAGCCCCCGGCAGCCCCGGGGACTGCCACCCCGGGGCTTGTTTTTTGAATGTTTGGGGGGGGCCTCCAAGGCCCACCAAGCCCCGGGGACCGCCACCCCCAAGCCCTGGGGACTGCCACCCCCGGGGCTTTTATCTAATATTTGCTGGGGGCACATGGCAACCCCGCAGCCCTGGGGACCGCCACCCCCGGGGCTTGTTTTCTTTAAATAAAAGATAACCCTGTGTGGGGGGACTCGAGGCCCCCCACACACCCCGGGGACCGCCACCTCCCCGGGGCACTAAAATGCAAATTTGGGGGTCCGTTACGGACCCCCGGGGACCACCACCTCCAAGGGGCTTCACACACGTGATGGGGGGCGCGACCCCCCTCCTGGAGCCTGTGATGGCCCTAGGGACCGCCACTCGCCATGGCCGGCTCCTGCAGTGTCCCAGGTTGCTCACCCCCGGGACACTGCTGTTTGCTATGGCAGAGCAGGAGCCCCTTTTTACACCTCTCTGCAGTGCAGCTCTGTGGCGCTTTCTGGAGGTACCTGGTGGGCTAGTTGGACCCCAGGGACCCTCAGGATTCAAGGGGACTTAATCCCCCAACTTAAAACGTGCCACGGGGCGCGTTTGCACAGTGATGAAGGGAGGGGGCGGGGCCTGAGGTGACCTGTGTGCACCCACGCCCTATGGCGCGTTTTAAGTTGGGAATTAATTCCCCTTCAATCCCGAGGGCCCCTGGGGGCCAACTAGCCCACCAGGTACCTTCAGTAAGCGCCGCTGTGTTGCAGAGCGGTGGTCCAGGCCACGCCCCTTTTTACACCTCTCTGCAATGCAGCTCTGTGGCGCTTACTGGAGGTACCTGGTGGGCTAGTTGGACCCCAGGGACCCTCAGGATTCAAGGGGATTTAATCCCCCAACTTACGACGTGCCAGTGGGCGCGTTTGCAGAGTGGTGGAGAAAGGGGCATGGCCTTTGTCTACCTCTCACCAATCCCACTGCGTTGGGCTTACTGGAGGTAAAAGATAGGCTAGTTGGCCCCTAAAGGACCCCCAGCAGTGAAGGGGATTTAAATCCCCATCCAAGAGTGCGCCAGGGAGCGCGTTTGTAGAGTGGTGGGCAAATTGGGCGTGGCCTGGTACGAGTACTTAACAGTGCTGCTGTGTGGGACAGACTGGAGGTAATAGTTTGCGAAGTTGGCCCCCAAGGATGTCGTTGGGGGCCAACTACCCGTCTTGTTACCTCCAGTAAGTCCCACACTGTGGGATTGCTAAGACGTCTTCGGAGGCCATGGCCTTTCTCTACCACTCTGCATATGTGCCTCGTGGCAGACTTCGGGATGGGAGATGAAGTCCAATTTAGTCCTGAGGGAGTTTTGGGGCTGAGAATCCCTCCTGGTACCTCGTGTAAGTCCTACGCAGCAAAATTCTTAAGCGTTGGACGCCCATCACCCTTTCTCCACCACTCTGCAAACACGACTACTAGTTAAAGTAGCATATTTCTGCACCTCAGATTTAGAGGTAGTTTTAATCCCCCTGCCCTATTATGTTCTAGGGCCTTACAGAGGAGGTCATGCTAATCACAGGGGTACTCCAACGCATAGTGTTCCCTAGTGTATGTAGGTGTTTTCACTGTATTCCAAGTGACTTTTAGCATAGCACTGGCTCTAGGCCTGGTTAGTCAAGAGTCAGTTACCACCAGTACCCGTCTGCAAAAAGTTGTGGGCACAGGTTGATTTTGCAACAAGGCCTCTTTCTGCTCCTCTGTTGGTTCTTTCTGCACGTCTTGCTTCTTCCTGCACTTTTCTTCCTCTTTGTGGACTTCTGTTGCTTCTTTCTGCATTTCTTTTGATTCTTTCTGTGCGTTTCTTCTTCTTTCTTCACATGTCCTACCTCTGTAGGCATAGTTAGAAACTAGCGTTTAAAAAACCTTTGAAATTCACTGAAAAAAACATAGGTTTCAGGCACGTTATAGTTAGAAATTCGCATTTGAAAAACCTTTGAAATTCACTGAAAAATCCATAGGTTTTAGGGAAAGTTATAGTTAGTTGGACATTTCACTCGTACAAAATCAGAGAAATTCCCCCGTTATATTTAGTTCAGCTAACTATAACTCGCGCCTCAGCAATGCACTGCTGATGACGTCACATATGACATCACTCATGACATGGTCAGTGACATCACTGATGACATCTCAAATGTGAAGCTGCTTCAGGTGTGGTGTTATGCGAGTGCAGCATGGGAGGTTGAAAGTGATTCTGGCTGCCGAATTCTGAAATGGTCTGCAGCCTTCTTGAGAATTGATCCCAGCATAGATAGTGTTCTCATAGTCCAGCTGTTTGTGAAAAGAGCATGTGTGATTTTTTTTCAGATGCTGATTGGAATCCATTTGAAAGATTTCCTCAGCATCATTAGGGTATGGAAGCATGAGGTGTTGATGACATTGACTTAGGTGGTCATGTACATTTTGCTGTTGATGACGATCCTGAGGTTTTTGGCATCAAGGATGGTTTTGATCCTCACTGTTGGCCACTAGACAGAGTCGCAACTTCAGACAGTACACCACATAAGAGTTACAATTCTCTATAGCTCGTGTCTCCAGGGCTTAACCTATTACCTTGCTATCAACCCACACATGTGCTGTCAGTGCCTCTATGCTGTGTATGACCAATGTCATCAGTTATGTAATTTGAGATCTCATCAGTGATGCTAACATGTAATTAGTGGTGTAATATGTGAGGTTGTTAAGCTATAATGTCACGTTATCCATTGCATTGTTCAGTGAATGTCTAGGATTTTTTAGGTAGGACTTTGGCTGTGGCCTTAAGTGCTTTCTCAACTTGTGCTCATTTCATCTTCTTTTCAAACTACCATTTTTTATGCAATGCTTCTTTTATCTTGCTCGGTTGGTTTCGATTTCGTTTCATGCTTCAATACAATACCTTTGTAGTGTTTATGAATATATTCATTACTTTTCTGCTCTCCACCATCCTTGTTATTTACCTTGTTGTCTGCCTGTTTCCATACTATGCTCTCCTTCCTGATTGATCTAATCACTTGTTGGCACTGTAATATTTTGTAAAGTTTTTTTCTGCCTGCTCTTAACCAGTGTTACAAACATCCGGTACGGCTTTCTAATCTTGTTTCCTGAACCTTCATGCTGCTTCACCTGGGTTTTTGGTTCTATGGTTTTACTTAAATATTCAAATGCTTTAAAAAAGTGATCTCTAAAAAAACAAGTAAATGGAAGAGAATATAAAACTTCCCAGCTAACGTAAAGGAACATTTTACATTCTACTAAGGACTCGAAGTCAAGGAGTATTCTTACTCTTTTTGCTCTTTATTTAATAGTAGGTCTCAATTTTAACAAAACGCTACATTTTCCAGGATGCTCTGATTAAAAAAACACAACAAAAGGCATTACATAACCCTTCTCAACTATACTCTGGTCCTCTTTCTTCATGCAAACTCAACTTCCACTTTCCTCTTGAACTCATTCCTCCTTTTGAACTATAACTACAAAGAATAACATTCCATTTTACTTATCCATTGTCCTAGTCAAATTTTACATCACAGTGCAGCAGCAGCAGTTTTGGCACCTGCATTCATTCTGGAATAAAAGTTCATACAGAACCAAACCATTATCTTTTGAATTAGATATGACCATCTTTCTTGCTCGAATCTTCTTAGGGTTCGATCATCCAATATATATATGCCCTGTACATATTTGCTGGGTGGGATAATCCTTTCCTCTGTGACCTTAATAGAATCGAATACTTTCCATTACGTTAACTAGGAAATGTTATATTCTGTGTCCGAATCAGAGACAATGATTATGCTAGTTTAAAGTTTACTTACTACCAATGAAGCCACCTTTTTTACTGGCTTGAAACTAAATGCTTAAAAATAGAATCCGATGACCAGTCTGTCCTTTTAGTGATATCCTCCAATCGGGCTCCCAAGGAGAATGTCTTGGATGTTTAAGTTTCTACAGCTGTCTACACCTACTTTTTGCATCACTCATTTGACTCATATTGCTTTGGCTAGGGAAGATACAGGTTTGAAAGGCTTTTTAATGGCTATAAGTAACTGACTTACTCCTGGTGGTCTGAATTCCTTTATCATAGCTTCATGTGCACTAATGCATCTAACTTCACAGTTGTGAAGACTGAGTGATTTCTGGATAATAAATCATTCTAATATTTGATTTCATTCCTCTGGAGACCGAGATTCCATGCAGAGTAAACATCATGCCTGAAACCTGATACTGTTTTGCATGTTATTAAACAAAGAACCATATCCAGCATACCTGACAGCACCGCCCTGGACAGATGTAAGTGTACTGAGGTATAGGTGGGTATTGACAATCTCATCCGCCTCAATAGTCTGCAGACCAAGGAGTGTTAGCCAACAGCCGCTCCATCCATGCACACATGGCCTGCTGATATGTCTGGTCTAAAAGTATTTACTGATACGCAAGATTGTCTTTCTCTGACTGCCTGGATTAGGAAGTTTGTGTTATAGACTAGGTTGTCTTGACGGGATCCAAACCCCATTCCATACACCAACATGGCCATAGTCTCCAAGCCGATTTACATCTTTTTCCCTTGTTGTCGACCAAGTTCTCTTGATGAGACTTTTAGGCTGGTCAGAAAGCTCCAGGTGTGTCCACCCTCCCCTGTAATCCTCAATTCCATAACTCTGAGCGATCCCTACATAACCAGGCGATGTTGTTCTCCTTGTGGACTTAAACTTTTCTGAAGGCCGGGTACACAAATTGATGAATCCCAGGAAAGTTTCATCAGAACTGGGAACCATATTTGTGACTTCCAGGTCGGGGTAAACAGTATCAGATCTGCATTTTGCCTTGTGCTGGCCAAATTGCAATCACTGTGAAGAGAGTGGTAGGGGGGCATAGTTGATTTCCAGAGACTATAGCTGAAGAAAGGCACTTTACTGCTACTTTTGAATCTGGTCTCCAGCTGTAATATCTCTCAATCTGATGGTCTAAAACTCTAATCTGACTTCAAGAAGGTCCGAGTGATAAAGACCCTGGATCTCCATGAGTGTCCAAAAAGCTCCAGTGTAGAAACGTCTGGGAGCTGATGAGATTGCCAATCTGCTGTTGTGTTGTGGTGTCCCAGCAGGTATTGTGCTGTCACCACCACTTGGCTGTATAGGCAGCTATGTCAGAAGTTCTTTGACATCTTCACGAGTAGTCATGACCGGATTCCTCCTAGGTGATATATGTATGTTACTACTGAGATATTGTCCATATTGAGGAGAACACACACCACATTTTACTCTTCCCTTTGTCCTATATTTGACAGCAGAGTATCCTGCCAGAAGTTTCAGGTGGTTGATATGTAAACATAGTTAGTCTTCTTACCATCCGTGATGGCTGCTCAGGATCTATAAAAAGTGGGGCAGCGGGGGGCCAGAGGGGGACACGAAAATTAGCACAGTCAAAAAGTGCTGGGATTGGTCTGAGTGGCCTGGTTTGCCACTCGGACAGTGCCTGGGAGCCTGTGGCTTTTCTCCAGTCGGCTGTTCAACACAGTCGGGTGGAGAAATGCTAAGTGTGCATGATGGTTTGGCCGGCTAAACCATCATGCGTATTTAGTAGTGCCCATCACTCCTCCTCCCAACTGCATAACCCCGGCCTGCCTTATGACGCGCTTGCAGGTAAGAAGACTTAAAAAATGATAATAAAATTGTTTTATTATCATTTTATTTTTAATTTGTTTAAATCTGCTGCCACCTAGTGGGCGATGCTCCTCCGCCATAACAGACGACCTGCCCCTGCTTACCATTTTCCTACTGTAGACAAATCTCCGCATCCGGATTCTCAGCAAGACTTGGTAGCATCTGACTCTATGATCAGGTCTAGCGTGGAACTGAAGATTGCTCTACTGTTGCAAGCTTGCATATGTTGGAGCCTCCAGTGAATTTCTTCCCTGGCATCTTCTGTGAGGTCCATAGAACCCTCTTCTCAGATGAGCAGCCTAAATTTGTTGCATTGCCCAATCAGTGCAGTGGTCCTGGAAACATGACCTGGATGGATGAGGCTAAGAGCCCCACAAACCTGTCCGGCTGTCACAGAGCTATTTTGAGCCTGATGAGGGCTTGTCCCAATTCTTTCCTGATGTTTCTAATTTTTGATGTTGGTAATTTGATTGTCTGTGATCGAGTCCACTACGAACCCCAGGACATGAATCAATTGTGTCGGGATGAGCCCTGACTTCTCCCTGATGATCATGAAGTCTAGGTGCTGTAGCAGCGTGAGAGTCATGCGTTAATTTCTGACAAAACAGAATGTCTTTGAGGCATATTATCAATCTTGCACCTCGTGAGTGGAGAAATTCCACTGCCCGACTCAGGACCTTTGTGAAGCACTCCTCTATATACCGTCTATCCATCCCTGGCTACAGAATAGGCCTCCAATACGTGAGTGATCCTGCTATTTACTACAACGGTGTGCCTTGCCTCTTTAAGAACCTTGCATTGGAAACCGGTGAGCTGTCTTTGCTCATTCCTTTGCTAGCCTCTCCATAAACCTTTTAGTTGAAAGTTTTCTTTATAGAGGACTGGCTCATGTCCAGGCAATTGAAGGTAAACATGTACTGCCTTAGTTCCTTCAGAATTGAATCACCACTGGACTTCCTTCGGCTACCAGACTTGCTTTGACTTAGCATTTTTGCCCAGCTTAAGGTCAACCTTGATGAGAAGTGATCCGTGCCCCTCTATTGAAATAGTGCAGTTTATGTTCCCTAGAAATATCACCGCTCATTATGCCCATCCAACAGGATCTCAGGAGAGATGAGGGACCTGGTTCTCTCGCCTCCTCTGCCTTGTCAAGAATTGTTGTCAAAGGACCTGTTAGAGACAGTAATTTAACCTGACAAGCCAGAGGGGACCTCTCAGTGCCCCTTTTTGGATTCCTAAGAAAATTTGCTAGGAATGTGGCCATTTTTCTGTCAAATTTATGTGCCTCACCCACTTTCCCCTCCAACGTTGCTTGGAAGATTCCTCTGTCTCTACCCGGGCCTCCTGCTGATCCAGCTGTTTTCTGAGACAACTGTCCAAGTTTTGTGCTACTATCTATGGTGCGTTCCAAGCTGAGCATATGGAGTGCTAGATATCTTTTGCATCCAACATATCACCTGGTGTTGTCAGTTGTTAATCCTGCTCTTCGCACTCCTGCCTTTTTGGGTCAGAAGATGGATGCCACGGTCTGCCTACATCAAAGGCATCATCTAAATCCCCATGAGAAACGGGGTTGTCTCTAGCATCTTCTGGGGAATGTATTGTTGCAAGCTTGGAATCATTGGTGACCTCTGTAGAGGCTACAGTAGATAGATCCAACTGCAAGCCCTTTACCCTTGTTCGTGCTCTTGGACCATTCGAGGAAGACATTTTTTAGCTTCATCTCCCTTGGGTTCCTCCCTTTTCTGTTTGAGATTGCCATTGGTGGGAATCTGGCCTTCTGGGTATCGGGGTTCAGCACATCTGAAAGAGAGCAGCGAAGAAAGAGGACTAGAGGATACTCTGGAAGCGTTATGTATATGGTTATTGACTGCCATGGTTGTGTGTTGTTGTGTTTTGTTAAAATTGGGGCTGCTACTAAAGGGAAGAAAGAATCTGCATTATCCTCGCCTTGGGTCCTGACAGAGAATCAGTAGTGTCCTTCATATTACATGCCCTTGTTCATTTAAAAATGGAGACCGTAACTGTTGTCATATAACTGTATATCCCTCTTAAGAGCCTGTTCATAACATTTTAAAAAAAACTTCTTGTTCCAGATAATCAAGCTAAATCGACGCCTACTGCTCCTAGAGGAAGAAAATAAAGAGCGCGCCAAGAGAGAAATGATCATGTACTCCATCACCGTAGCGTTCTGGCTCCTCAATGGCTGGCTGTGGTTACGGCGCTAAAGCTTTGCAGTGTTTACTGTTAAACTGGCTGGAAGTGTAAAGAACCAGCAAGATCCTGTTTCTTCTGTACATTGTCTGCTGTCTTAAATTATATGCACTGAAACCCTCCTCCATTTGAAAAGGGCATAGAATTCTAACATAAAGGGAGGACATTCAAAATCTCTGTTGTATTCATTTATATTTGAGGTGACATATCCTTTAATACCGTGTGTGCATGCCTTCGTGTACGTAAGCAGGGAACAATTTTGCAGGCAAATGATGAACTGACCAACTTGGTTGACCGTATCATGCAGAAAGTTTGAGTGGAAAAAGTATAAACTGTATAGCTGAAGAGAGTGAGCAAAAGAGATCTAATTAATCTGTATACCGGTTATTTCGTATTACTTTGTCTTTTTCTAGTTAGGACCACCGTTTTCTTTGCCACCACCATTTTGCTGTTACAGCAATGCCAGGTGAACTAAATTAACGTAACCCACTTTTTTTAAACAACATTTCAATTGTGAAGCACAGATTCAACTGAATTTTTCCAAACAGTGTTCATTTGACAGATCACCCAAAGTTGTGTACACTTTTTTAGTTTCATTATTGCAGTTATTTTTCTATGAGAAGCATTTTAGCATATTGTATGATTACAGAGATTACAACTATGGAACCAATGTGGTGTATTTAATAAACTATAAAATAAGGTGTTTTACTGGTCTTTCTATAAGCCGTTGCATGAATACGTTTTATTTTTTAACTCAGATAAAATAGAAAATTATGCCATTCGAATATGGCTTGCACTAGAATATATTTTTACCGAGTGTTGTCATATGGTTATACTACAAACATAACAATATGACTGCTTGCATGTCTATTAGAGGTAACAATTTGTGACTCTCCAGTCAGAAATTTAAGGCAGGGTCAATTACCAAGATTGAGAGCTCAGAATCCACCTAAGACTTGCAACCTCAGCAGATTGTCCCGAATTATGGGCAGAAGTTCTGAAATTTCACTCCCACACTGTGATTGTGGATAAAGGTTTACCTAGCTGTGTATTAGGTGCCAATCTGTAGATATGTATCCTGCTTCCTAAGTGATTAGTTCGACATTGCAAAAGGGCTTTTAATGAGCCCGTATTAGGTGACATATCCCACGTGTGTTTAAACCGCAGTATCAAAGGGGATTTTCTAAGCTTTGAATATTTTTATGTATTTGTTAATATAGCCACTAGATTTGAAAAAGAATGAAATGCATTAATATAGCTGTGGGTCGAAACACCTTGAAATTAGCTCTTTAGTATGTTCAGAAAAAAGTTATTTAAATTTGTTTTGTGAAACTGTTTAAATGTATTTTACGAATTCTGTCCGTCCTAAATTTGGGGTCGAGTATACAGTTTATATTTTAGGTGCAAGGTGTGCTAATTAACTTCTGGTGGGATTAATTAAGCACCTGCAAACCTGATTCTCGTTGAGTTTGAAAAAATATCGGGCAAGTATCAACTAGAATGATTACAGTTTAATTGACATCTTGATTGACAAATGCAAAGTTTCAAAACTTTATTCTGTTGTTGTTATGCCATTTTATACATAGTTTTGATTTATTTAAGGTTGAAATGATTTATGTATAAAAATTAATTTGGTTACATCTTGATTGTAATATCCCTAATCACAACTAGCTTATCCTGATGTGCGGTTATTATGCCCAATAAGCATATCATGACAAGGTACATTATACCCAGCTAGCACATCTTGACTAGTTTCTATTAAGCGCAAGTTTCATTTTATTGATAGTTTAAGCTTGTTTTATTTAAGGTTGAAATGATTTATATATAGAAATTACTTTGGTTACATCTTGATTTTACTATCACTAAAACACAACTAGCCCATCCTGAAGTAAGCTTGACCAGTTTCCATTGAATGATTATAATGAATAGTTAACAACGTTTATTATGTTATGATAATTTATTCAGACCTCGTCTGCAGTTACTGTGTTCTTGTAGTGCTGTGTGCTTCTCTAGATTGTGTGCTTCTGTGTTTTGAGGGTTTGAAAATCGGAACATGAGTCTTCATACAACATGTTTTGAGTACTATTTTCTTATCCTATCCTTGAGACTGTATTGTGTCTAAAGGGGTTTGTCAGATCATGATCTTAGTCATTGAGGTAGGAGTATATGATTTTATTAAAGGGAGTTGTGATGAGAGAGCTACACAATTTTATTAGTAAATATCTTACGCCAATACAATGTCTTTAGCCTGGGTATCAGAGAAGGTCTTTGTGTTGTGTTTCTGGCTATGGGGCCTTCTTGAACTATGTGGAACATGTCTGATATTCTCTCAAAGGTGTTATGTTGTGGAAATCTCCATGGTGGTCTGGGTGATTGGGAGTTATTGGATACCTTTCTAGTTGCCATCTATGCTGAGTTCAGTGTGTATCATTTGTGCAGTTTAAGGAAATCATTTTATTGAATGAGTATAGAATAATTTTCTATTGTATTTCTGTATGATATATGGTAGTGGCTAATGTTGTTGGGGTTACCATGATAGTCAGCAGTATGATTTATCTGCGCTTTGTTAGATGTGCAATGGGTATTCTGTCTTTTATGTTCTCCTTTGTTTGTCCTGTCTTGATGGTTAGTGCTGTTATTAGTTCTGGACTTAGTGTCTTATCTATATGGAAGTAAGCCAGGTGTTCTGTTGCATTTGTATGTAGGGGCCTCCGAATGATTATGCTCTTAGTAGCAACACAGGTGTTGCCTGATGGCGTATATGTGATGATTTGGGAACAATGGGTGCATCACATTAATTAGAAGGAATAGCTTTCATTTAGTTACGAAAAACCTTGGCTAAAACAGTAAATGTCTCACAAGTTATTTCACATTAGTAATACACTGATATGCACATTTTCTTACTGCTCTGGAGTGTGTTCTGGTGGCTGCAGCTATGGTACTTTATCATAGTTTTGGCTGTGTGACAGACACTAGTGAGAAGTACTCCCTTTGTTGGTGGACAGTTTGACGGGGTAGGATTACAGAGCTTAAATCTCTAAACCCCATGATCAACATGACAAAGCAGCAACTGTGGATTGTTTGGCTAAACATGAGCACAGGATGGACGAAACCTTACATCTACACGGAGCGGGGTCAACAATTATATTCATGTTCTGAGATAAATGCAGCCTTTAAGTCTCCCTATGACAGTCTCTACTCAGCTAGTGGTATTGGCTGCACTCAAGCAATAGCTGATTATATGGGGTGAGCCTCTCCCCCCAGGATCACACACGGTGAAGCTGTAAAAGATCTGGCTAGAGAGAAAGACCCTGGATCTGACTATCTACTGACTGAATTTAATGTGGCATAGCTGGGTGTGCTGGCCCACAAACTAGCAGTGCCCTTCAGCGTGGCACGGAATGTAGGTGTCTTACAACCCACAATAAGGGAGGCAGCTATTGGTTCCCTTTTCAAAAAGTACAAAGATGACACACAAGTAACCATCCTATCGACCATTGCCAATATTTAACGTTGACCACAACGTCCTAAGCAAAATATTAATGAATATATTTCTTCTTAATGTAAGTGACATTGTCTACCCGGACCAAAATTGGTTAATCCTTAAAGGCAGCTTCATGCCCAATATTAGGAGACTGATATAGGTCCTGGATGCTCTTATGACTGACTGCCCTTCAGCCTTGGTGTTGTCTCTCGACTTTGAGAAAGCTTTTAATTCACTGTTGTGTAACTTTCTATACACAGTAATTGAAGGCATGGGTTTGGGACAGGAATTTTTTAGATGGGACAGAGTACTATACACTACCCCACTGGCTAGGGTAAGAACGGGCACTGTAATTTCAGAGCCCTGCATCGTGAGCAGGGGCATGATGCCGGGTTGCCCTCTTTCCCCTGTCCTATTGGCCAATGCAGTGGAACCATTAGCTCTAACGGTTCTGCAGGTCTAGAACTATCGGGATACAGCTTGATGGCTGGTCTTTATTTATCTTATTTTTTACTGATGACATGATTTACTTGCGTGGAGGGGAAGCAAATGTGGGGGTCGCAGTCAGGGCATTGAAGGAGTTTAGGAACCTCGCTGTACTAAGGGTAAATTGGGATAAAACATACGGATACTCAGCTACAGAAAAAAATAGGCTGCATGTTCTTGGCATGGTTATAAAGTAGAGACCCACTGTTGAATTATTTGGCTGCCCGAGTTTACTAGTCTGAAAGTAGGCTGCGGGAGAGAACATCATAACGACACTGGCATCGTCGCTTTTTGGAATACACTTTAAATTTCAGTCTTGCTTTATCAAAAATTAACATACTGCTCAGACAATTCTACTTCTCCACCTCCCTCCTGAGATTGATCCCTAGAGTAAATTCTGAGAAATGGATCTTATGCTAGTGGACTTTATTCTGAGGCACCAAATGGCACATAGGGGTTTGTCAAAGCTAAGAATTGTAATGATGCAGGAGAACTAGACGCTCCTCACTTTGAGCTATATTATTTAACCGCTCATCAGTTGTAGTGGATATGTAGGTTGCATGCATCCTGTTGAAAAGAATCGGTGATGAGTGGTCCTGGCACCCCCTCGTAGGTTCTCTTAAGGCGATTGCTGCTAGACCTCGTTCAGAAATAGCTTGCTAGAGGTCAGGGCATATTGGGTATCACATTCCGTTTTGTCTGTGCACGGACACTACAGAGGACACGTTTACGCCTCCAGTATTGAATCTTTCATAGATTCACATGCTTGAATCTTCCCCATTGTTGAGCAGTATTTAGAAAAGTATTGCACAACATTGCTTAATCAAGTGCCATGGTTAACCAATTCACATCATTTTAACAAGAGCCAAATTTCAGCCAATCAGGAAGCAGCTTCTAGGGCACTCTTCCCCTCAAGGGCTACCATACCGCAGATTTCTAACTGCAGGTTTTGTGTGAAGAAAGTCTCCATGAGATCTGCTCAGCTTATCTGCTTTTCAGCTGATTTTGATCATCTACTGACCATACTTTAGCCTTATTTGAATTCAAATCCATAATTCCATTTACTGTGAAATAAGTTTGACAGAAAAATGTCTGAGTCTGATATAAAAGGTCTTTTCAGACCCTGTGGATTTGCAGTAAATTCAGGTTATATTCTGAAGACCCCCGCAGTACAAAAGGGGGTGGTGATGGACGGAGAATCAGAACCAATCAAACACTCACACCCAGTCAACAGATCTGGGTTTGATCGATCACCGTTCTTTAGCCCACTCTGCCACCCCAGTTCAGACATGGCCATATGCAAATCAGTCTGACCCTGTGCCTCATGGGAACAGTCCAGCCCGAACTGCCAAGCCATGCCTTCCCTGGACCGGGAACAAGCTTCCTAGGACCGGTTTCTGGCATTTCAGCCGTCTTCAGCCAGGCTTGCTTGAATCCAGTGTCAAAGTGAGCAAGGGACTCACGTCTGAGCATACCCTGCCAACTTGTGGCGAACAAAGCAGTACAAAAGGGGGTGGTGATGGACGGAGAATCAGAACCAATCAAACACTCACACCCAGTCAACAGATCTGGGTTTGATCCATCACCGTTCTTTAGCCCACTCTGCCACCCAAGTTCAGACATGGCCATATGCAAATCAGTCTGACCCTGTGCCTCATGGGAACAGTGCAGCCCGAACTGCCAAGCCATGCCTTCCCTGGACCGGGAACAAGCTTCCTAGGACCAGTTTCTGGCATTTCAGCCGTCTTCAGCCAGGCTTGCTTGAATCCAGTGTCAAAGTGAGCAAGGGACTCACGTCTGAGCATACCCTGCCAACTTGTGGCGAACAAAGCAGTACAAAAGGGGGTGGTGATGGACGGAGAATCAGAACCAATCAAACACTCACACCCAGTCAACAGATCTGGGTTTGATCCATCACCGTTCTTTAGCCCACTCGGCCACCCCAGTTCAGACATGGCCATATGCAAATCAGTCTGACCCTGTGCCTCATGAGAACAGTCCAGCCCGAACTGCCAAGCCATGCCTTCCCTGGACCGGGAACAAGCTTCCTAGGACCGGTTTCTGGCATTTCGGCCGTCTTCAGCCAGGCTTGCTTGAATCCAGTGTCAAAGTGAGCAAGGGACTCACGTCTGAGCATACCCTGCCAACTTGTGGCGAACAAAGCAGTACTTAAAGATCTTTAGAACCTTTCCAGCAAAGACTCTAATGGACAAAGGGCTGGTTCCAACGTTTGCTACAGAAGAGAAGGTCAAAGGAGCATTCATCAACAGGAAATAAAGGTGAGGGAACATCTTCACCTCACAAGAAACCGCATAAAAGTGAAAATACAAGGGAAGCGATTCCTCTCGGGAACTCCAACAAAATCCATAAGGATGGTGAAAATTGGTCTGCAAGTAACTCCTGCTTCAAAGAAGGAGTAATTAGAAGGTAAAAAAAACCCTCAGCAAGTACAGAAAGATCCAGGTTGGAGCTTTCCACTCCTTTTTCAAAAACATCTTCTAAGGTAAAAAAAAGAAAAGACACTGAGGAACTTCTCTACTGCCAGGATGATTTTGATTAAAAAAAAACGCTGAGTAGACCACGGGCGACGACGTCCATGGCAATCTTATCTACAGTTACAAAGATGACTATAGTATTTGCATAAAAAACATGGACGATAAGTAAATTTGTTTTGATGGCTCAAACATCAGTACCCTGCAACATTTATCACACAAAAACATCCATCAACGTCGCCACCTATGGACCTATCACCAGCACAGTTGTTAAAGGAAAAAAAAGTCATGCTGATGAGAAAGAGATTCCGTTTAATATTCCTGAGCACACCTCCCCCGTTAAGGTTGCTCCCTTGCTGGCCCTCAGTGGCTGGATATGGAGGAATCCGAAGATTATGTTCTTTTCGGACCTGCATAGAGCCCCACTAAGCTACACGTAAAGTGCTAGAACCTGAATGAGGAGGACAACACATATTTAGAAGAGGATTTTTCCTTCCCAGAGAGTCATGAAAAGTCCACATCTGTAGAGGCTTTTACAGATCAGCACAAATATGACACTTACACTGATCAAGTGCAGATGATGCAGTTACCCGCAGCTTTTGTAACAGATCTTCAGAACACATTGGTAGACTACTATAAGAGCTTTCCAGAGTCAGGACCTCAGCCAACGCTTTCCCAGGCAACGTCTGCCCCAAAAACCACACTGTCCCCACATAATCCTAGAATGCTTCATACCTTATCTAATTCCAGATTAACAGATTGAGAAGCTGCCTCCACCAAGATAACCTTCACCTATCCCCATACATGATGACTATACTGATGACGAAGAACCAGAAGAGGGCAAGATAACACTTACGGAGGGAGCTGCAAAGAGATTTGACTTGCCTATCTCAGTTGAACAGGCGGTCTGCTTACTTTATGATTTTAAAGAGCTTGCAAATTGGTTAGATCCATACCTATAATGGACCTCAAATGGTCAGAGTGTTTGAAGCAGATGAAGGACTCTGGAACGGTGGCTACCATCGACCCTTGTCAAGACACAAAATATAAAACCTCAGAAGATGTATCGGCTCACCTCATAGGACACCTGAGAGCAGATTCAGAGGTTATGCAGGCAGCGCAAATACATTCTCTGAACCTTTATGCTCCTTGCTCAACTCCAGAAGACAAAGAAGGCAGGTGCCTTGACAATATAGGCATGTGACTTTCTGCAATGACTGTTACCACTGTCCAAGCGTTTAATGCCCTGACTATATTGGGAAGATACGATAGGCAAATGGGGTTGATCTTAGAGCCTATTTTGAATATTTGCCTGAAGAGAAGGGGAAAAAAGTGACAGCGATCATCCAGGACGGCGAAAGAACATCCCTCAGAAAAAAGACACAACTATGGATGAGGCAACAAAAGGTTTCTTTCAGCTTGGCGGAGTAGCAGTTCTAAGAAGGCAAAGTTGGCTGAAGGCATACTCTTTTAGACCTGAGGTCCAAGCACAATTTTATGGTTTAAATCTTTTATTGATTTTCGGTAAACAAGAAGAAGACCACCAGCTCCCTGGAGACAGTGCAGTGAAGACAGCTGGTGTCGCAGAAATAGCATTACAAAAGTAAGATGCTCGGAGCGGGTCTACAGAGGAAGACAATAAATGGGGATAAGGAACACAAAACAAGCATTAAAACCTAACCCTACCCCCCCCCCCTCCCCCTCATCCACGGACGGGGAAAAAGAAAAAAGGGGAAAGTGCCTCTACAATCAATGTGCCGGCTTGGGGTTGCGTGAGGTGGCTTTTTTCGGGATTTGTGTATCCGCAAGTCGGAGAAGTCTGAGATATCGGGGGCATGTCAATTCTCAAAATTCAGCAATGAGCAATGTCAAAAATGGTCGCCACAGTTTGGGGAATTCAGACACTCTGCCTGCAAGAGTAAGGGTAAGCTTTTCCATGCCCAGTACCTGCTAAAGCCTCTGCAACCATCCGGAGTGAGTTGGTGGATGAGTGGAGCGCTAGTGCGCAAGGATGTTCTGTGTATCCGCCCCTAGAGTGATAGCTATCAGCTTGCCCCTTCTGGATTTTAGAGGATATGTGATAGTTGGGCAAGCCCAGGCAGACGTACACGGGGAATCGCGGGATCTGTGTATCAAAGTGGCTGTCCACCTCGTCTAGTATGTAAGACCAGTAGTTCTGGATGCGGTTGCAGCTCCATAGCAGGTGTTTAAGGGTACCCACCTCCCCACATCCCCTCCCGCACAGGGCACTTTGTCGTGAGTCAAATTGATGTAGGCCTTCTGGCGTGTAATACCAGTAGGTAGCTACTTTAGTCAACGTCTCCGGGTGGCTTGTCGGCTTTGCAAAGTAAGGGAGTGCCCTGCAGGGGCATAGCGGCCACCGCCTGGTCTTGGAACAGCCAATGTTTCTCCGACTCGAGACGGTACCATTCCACCAGGTACGGAGTTGCGCAGAGTTAAAATAAAGCTGTAAGTCCAGAATCCCCACCCCCCCCCTCCGGTGGGAGAACCGCCACCGCGTGCCTGAACCGAGGCTTACGGCCCTGCCAAATGAAGTTCGCTAAGTCCGCCTGAGTCTGCCGAATCCAGCCTGCGGGAGGCCAGATGGGAAGGGTCTGAAAAAGATACAGGACTTGGGGAAGAATGGTCATTTTGATGGCAGCTATTCTGCCTAACCACGAGAGTGTGATGCTTCCATTTCCCCAATTCCTTGCGGACGTGTGAGCGAAGGTTGGAATAGTTAACGGCAATAGTGGTTGGAATGGTGGGCCCCAATTTAATTCCCAGATATGGGATCGAAGAGGTCGACAACTGGAGAGTGTGTTCCTCTTGCAGGTAGGCTAGCGTGGCAGTGGAGAGGGAGATATCTAACGCTATAGATTTGTCGATGTTGACCTTAAAGCCTGAGGCCTGGGCGAAGCAGTACAGTTCTATGAATAGAGCGCGCATTGCAGGGATCGGGTTGGAGAGGGAAAGCAAAATCTCATCAGCGAATAGGCTGATGGTGTGGGTGTCCCTTCCAACTGTATTGCCTGTGATAAGGGGGTGGCTTCAAACCCTCAACGGCTCCATATAAAGCGCGAACAGGAGGGGTGATAGGAGACACCCCTGCCTCGTGCCTCTGCCTATGGGGAAGCGCGAGGACATCTGGCCATTTACCCGAACGGTTGACTTGGGTAGGCGATAGCAGTTGAGTATCTAGGAGCGTAGTTTGTCCCCGAGGCCAAACCGAATCAGGACCTGTTCCAGATAGGGCCAGTGGACTCTGTCGAAGGCTTTTTCGGCGTCTATAGCCAACAACATGTATTCTCCGATCGTGCAGGATGCCTTCTCTATCAGGTGGAGGATTCTTTTGGTATTATCGCTCGTTTGCCGTTGGGGGATAAAGCCGGCCTGATCTGGCTCTATCAGTTGTTTCATGTATGGCGCCAGTCGGGTAGCGAGAATACTAGTGTATAACTTGATGTCAACATTCAAGAGGGAAATCGGCCTGTATGCGCTGCATTGCGTCCTGTCTTTCCCAGGTTTCGGTATAACCACTAGCGATGCTTCCAACATCTCCGGTGTAGCCCCGACATTTGAGAAGGTGTTAAACAAGTCGCGCAGTATGGGTGCAATTTGTGTGCAAAAAGTTTTATAAAAGGCCGCCGAATAGCCATCTGGCCCAGGTGATTTGCCCAGCTTAAGGCGAGAGATCGCTGCGATGACCTCCGTGCCTATATCCCTATCTAGGTGGTCCGCCTGTGCTTTGGTGAGGGCGGGTATCGCCGCCGTCCCCAGATAATCACTGCAGTGTTGTGCATCGAGGTTGTCGCCCGAGTAAAGTGTTGCATAGAAGTCACGAAAGGCTTCTGCGATGGCTGTATCCTCAGTGGTGAGCTCCCCCCCCCGGAAAGTGCAGGTCGTCTGCACGCCCTGTCGCTGCCTGGTTTCCCGTAGCTTGTGTGCTAGGAGGCGACCACATTTATCAACCCCAGTATAGTAGGAGTGACGGAGTCGGAGAGCCGCAAACTTGGCTCGGTCCTGGTCAAGCGCCTCCAGTTGCTTCCGCTCAACACAAAGTTGACGCCAGGCCCTGGCCTCTCCTGTGCGTTGGTGCATCTGTTCGAGCTCGGCCACCCGTTGGGTGAGTTCAGCCCGCTTGCGACTGCGGTCTAAGTTTTCAGCAGTGGAAATGGCTATAAATTCCCCTCGTAACACCGCCTTAAGAGACACCCATTGTGTCGCCAAGGATGTGACCGGGGTGTTATTAAGAGCAATGTAATTTGTGATCGCAGCCTTAATCTGATCGACAGTGGAGACCCGGTGCAATAGTGTGTCACGCAGCCGCCATTGTTTCAGCGGGTGCCGCGTAGGGACTGGAAGGAGGCAATGACTGGGGAGTGGTCTAATAGAGACACTGTCAGGATCTCAGAGTCGCACGCAAGTACTTGCAACTGGGTAGTGCCAAGGAGATAGTCTAGTCTGGCGTATGTCTTGTGTGCTCCCGAGTGAAAGGTGTAGGCTCGGCTGTGGGGGTGAAAGTGGCGCCAGATGTCGACCAAGCCCAGGTCCCGGAGGTGACCTGTCACTGCCGGCGAGAGAGCCCCAACTTGGCTCGATCGCTGACACGAGTGGTCATGAATGTTATCAAATACCATATTCAGATCCCCCCAGCATTAGGCGCCTCTCCGAATTAGCCGTCGCCTCTGTGAGTGCCTTGTGGAAGAATGGTTCCTGCCCTTCGTTAGGAGCATAAAAGGATCCCACTATAAAGGAGACACCTGCCACCTGGAACTGATATCCCTTGATTTTCGCCTCCTTCTGGAGGACTTTGCCCTGAAAGGAGCGGGAAACCAGGATGGCGACCCCAGCCGATTTAGTAGAGTTAGAAGAAAACCGCTGTGTGGGAAAAGTGCTTGACTTCATCCTACGGTGGTCTTTGGGAAGAAGGTGCGTCTCTTGTAGGAGTCATATGTCGGATTTGGAGTGCTTCAGATAATGAAGTATGGCCATGCGCTTAATGGGGTTGTTGAGGCCGCGCACATTAAAGGTCAAAATGCTAACTGAGTTATGCGGCATGGGGGTTAGTCGAGAGCGGACGCTGTGTCACCCAATGAACAAATGTGTGGGCAGAGGGTCGGAGGCGCATGAGAAGGCAGCCTACCCCGCGAAATAGCTGAGCCTCATACCGCAGAGGGAGAGGGTGGACGAGGGGACCCAATCCAAAAAAGGGAAAGGAAAAAAAAAAAGACCCCTAAAACTCGGCCCCAATACATCAACCAGGTGGGGACAGTTCGATCATACAAAGTCAAGTAAAATTGTCCGCCATCCCAAGATGGCCAGTCAGAGAAATGAGGGGGCTCCACGTCGTGACCAAGGGGAAGAGTACCACTCCGCCCGCCCATTTCCATTTGGGAACATGCTAGATCTCGAAGACCAAATAGAAACTACAAAATCCCCCGTGCTTCACTTGGTCCTGGGACCCCCCGTCTGTGAGGGCCTCTGCGACTGCTGTGATGGCCGCCTGCTGACTTCTGGCAATGTCAGACTTGTGTCGTTTCCGGGAGCGTCTTCTCCTGTCCTGCCTTTGCCATCCCGACGGGGACATATCCGGGCCTGACCCAACGCTGTGCTCGTCGGTCTCTTCACTTGGTAGGGCAAGACCCAGCAGCTGGCACGTATCAATCAGCGATTGGAGTTGCTGAAGCCTGCCGTTGATCCGAAAGATTAGGAGGAATGGGTGACCCCATGAGTATGGGATCTCTTGCTGCCGAAGGTGCTCCGTTACCGGGTTAAATTGTCGGCGGCGTTGCAGGGTGATTAGAGCTAAGTCCTGGTATAGCACCGGGTAGTGGCCGCGGAAGGAAATGGGGTGCAGAGATCGTGCCTTTGTGAGAATGGCTTCTTTAGTCTTGAAGTCTGTACACATACCAGTATGTCTGCTGGCGGGGCGTTGGGCGCCCGATGTGGCCCGAACCTGTGCGCTCTGTCCAGGATAAAATCAGATGTATGAGAGTCGCCTAGGATGTGTTGGAAGAGGCTGTTGGAGAAGGGAAAGAGATCCTTGGTATCGTCTGCTGGTTTCACCCCCCGAATCCTAATGTTATACCTACGGGACCTGTTTGCTAAGTCCTCCAGGTGCGATTGGATATCCACGTGCTGGTCCTGCACTCTGATCACCTCCTGCTGTAGCACCGTCATCTCCGTCACAGTAGCATCGCTTTTCTCTTCTAGAGTGGCCACTATCTCTCCGATAGCGTCCATGTCTTTCCTCTTCTCCTTGACCTCTGCTGCAAATTCGGTTTTAACGGACTGTATGTCGTCCCAGAGGGTAAGGAACAGCGATTCCAGAAACGCCTTTATCGGTTCGTCTTCCGCAGATGCTGAGGGTTTAGCGGTCTCAGTCACAGGTGCTACCGCCGCCATGTCAGGGTTGCACAACGAGCGGCCAAGAATGTCCTTCAGTGGCTTCCCCTTCCTTGACCTAGACGAGGACATGCCCCTGCGTCGTCCCCATGTCTGGAAAAGTAGGCGCGTGTCAGGGGGGTCCCAGCCTGTCCCGTGGGGCACCCAGCGAGTGACACTGCCGTCGAGTGGCCCAGGCCACTGCTATTTCCCAGGCGTGTCTCAGTCTCTCACCCCCATCACAGGGGGAACGCTCCCAAGCCGTGACAAAGTGCTCCGTCTCCACCCCTCTGGTTCAGCAATTGCGGGTCCCGTGTGACCCCCACTGGGAAGAAGCAGTCAATAGGCAGCGACCGGTGGCAAGGGCAGCTAATAAGGGCCAAAAGAAGAGTTAGAACCCAAATCCAATAGAGCAGGCCGGTTCCCCGCCGACCCCTCGACCAGCACAGGGTCTTCTTGCTGTGATAATAATGTCTGCCAGCATGCAATTATCGCCGCTATGACATGCTGAGGGCCACCCGTCTCCAGACCCCGCCAGGCCCTCCTACCGTGAGATCGTCCAAATGCCGGTACCTGTAGGTCACTGCAGCCAGTCACAACAGCTAGCCTGATAGGCGAAACAGCCTGCAGTTCAGGCACAGGCGTCTTCGTATTCAGCGGTCGATATCTGAAGTCCAGAGGAATCCCGCCTTGAAGACCGGTATTGCAGCCAATAGCCCCCACTCTGCACCACTGCCGCCCCTGAAGTCGCAGTCGGGGAACTCCGAGGCTCAGTCCCGGGAGGCCTCCGCTATAGCCAGGGTGAGGCCCAGATCCAAATGCACCAAAGCTGTGGCTGCGATTGCCCTGCGCGGTACTGGGGTGCCGGCCCCCTGCTGGCGGCTAGATGGGCGCAGGAATTCGCTGTCCGTCTCTGCGAGGCCAGCGCCGAGCCTGTCCCAATCCGCCTCCGCTCCCCCCTCGGTCTTCAGACTTCACCGCCAAGTGGGGTAGTGCTAGTTGCGGCCTCGCCATCCACAACCCTGCACCGCCTCCTCACTCCTCGGTGGCGCGCACAGGTGCAGATCGCTACCGCAGCTGAGCCGGCCTCTGGTGCGACCGCGACCGGTCGATTTGACAGCTCTCCCCGCTGTCCAGAGGGCCTCGCAGATATCCCCCCTCAATGCTGGAGGCGCAGGTACTTCTCAAGTGGCCTCCAGCTCGCTGCCTCCGTCCAAGGGCTTGCGCTGGCCTCTCCCGGAATACCGCACTGCAGCAGGCTGCGCCCAAATTTAGGCCGGCGATGCCGTGGCCTAGCAGGCCGCACTTCAGATGATGCGGGGGCTCGCCTCACCGGTGCACACCTCCCGCAGGCCAGCGGGCGCCCAGGTCTCAGTCCAAGGGCACTCCGAAGCGCTCATGTGCAGTGCTGCCACAGCTCCGTCACCACTGCAGTCCCGACTGCTGCTCGGGCGGGGCCCCACCTTTCCTCGGGCCTGACACCCCGGTGATCCTCCTCCCCTGAGTCGGCTGGGCGGTGTCGTGTGGAACCCGCGTTTCTTCCGGGTTACCGATCCGACGGCCGGGTGAAGGGAAGCTGGCCCCGATGGTCCGGAACACCGGACCACCACCTTGGCGAAGCCGTCTGCGCTGTACAGCATGGTAGGGCCGCGGGTCCGCCCACGCGGCCTCGGTGGTGCCACAGCGGGGGTAGAACGTCCGCTCGAAGGGCCCCCAGCTAGGAATACCCTCCGGCAGTCCCGCAGGCTATTTTTGCCCCTCGGTGGAGGGGGGGGTCCATAGGTGCTGTTTTCAGCGGGCGGCAGACAGGAGCTCTCAACGACACGTCTTGCTATGCCGCCATCTTGGCCACGCCCTCCTCAGCACAATTTTAGATATGCTTTATTGCAATATTTTGTCAGCATGTAAACCATGCTCTTCAATTGATAAAGTCGGACCCAGACAGCACAAAATCTGTGTGTGTTCTGCAGCAGTGCCGACTTCCGCCCTTCCTAAGTTCAAGAGGATGTTGGTTGTTTTCATCTCAAGGTCATTACCACGCATACAGTATCAGCCATACTTGCAACTTCAGCTGCGATTTCAACAAAAATACCACAAGCAGCCGTACAAACAATCATCACCTGGGGCTTATTTTAGATAGACTCCATGAAAAAGGCCTACGCAGTCATGTTGTGCATAGTACTCCTCCAGGAGATAGTATCACCCTTCAGCTCTGTTCACCATATCGTCCTCACAGCAGGTTGGCGGAGGGATTTCTAATTGCTTAAAAAGCTGGAGATTTAGCACTACAGATCAGTGAGTGCTAGATATTATTCATCATGGCCACTCTTTAGAATTCGTTCAGAATCCTCCTTGAAATCCACCTCGAAGAAAGCTACATCAACATCTTTGTCTTTTAAATTTGGCGATTCTTTGATTCTCTGAAAAGAAGCTATAAATGAGGTCCCTACACTCAGTGAAACAAGTGTTTCTATTGAGGCTTTTTTTGTAAATCAAGAACAAAATATGGCCAATGGAGACTGGTATTAGATCTCCTGCTGTTAAATTCCTGAAAAAACATTAATTTCAGATGTTCACACTGCAAGAAATTCTCCATTTGCCAAACCAGGGAGGTTTCATTACATCACTTACTCTCCTGGATGCTTTGTTTTATATTCCAATCCATCGAAAAACATTTAAAATTCTTAAAGTTCAAGGTGGTCGGTTGTAAATGCTAAATAAAGGCTATGGCCTCCAATCTGCATCACAGATTTTTTATAAATCAAGGGCTCCTGTTGAGGCTTTTCTAAGGAGAAATGTGGTTAGGTTTTTCCCATATCTGGACAAATGGCTTCTGAAATGTCCTTCACTACACTTCACACAGTAAACATCTCCACAAAGGCATGCCAACAGTTATTCTAAGATCTGGCTTTAAGTTTAATAATAGAGAAACCTTGCCTTTATCCCAGCAGGAAGGCAGTGTTTCTAGAGGCGATCAAAAACACTAGGAAACATCTAATGCAAAGCATTCTTTACAGACGAGAGACTACAGAAAATAATGAAGTTGACTGCATCTCTTATAAAAGAAAGTCAATTTCTGTTTGAATCATTCCTGGGAATAATATCCGCCTGCATTCCCCTCATTCCCAATTGCCGACTCTGCATAAGACAGTTTCAGGTGGAAATAGACAAGCAATGGGCACATAGTCCAGGATCTTTCAACCGTATCCCTCCAGAATGAGAAGCCAGTACTCGCCAATGGAGCTACTAGTTTTTCCACAGTAAGAACAGCAATTTGGCGTTTTTACTGATAGGGAATAGAATTGATCCTAACAGTAAAAATATTCTTATAATATTATAATAATATAATTTTAATATACAGCCTCTTGCCTTAAATCAAAAGGACACACACACACACACACACACAGAAACGCGCACACGCACACAACACGCACACAACACACACACCACACACGTTAGCAGTTTAAAACTGCTTTACCAGTCTGCAATGCCATGCTGTTTTACCTTGTCACACTCAGGGAGGCACAATAAGTGCTGTAGTCCCTGAAAGACACTTGGGCACCCCTGGTACCATATAGTAGGGACTTATGACTAAGTTAACTTATGCTAATTGGATATAAGCCAATCGAACATATACTTTTGAGGGTCAGAGAACTGGCACTGAAGTCCGATTAGCAGACCTCAGTGCACTGTCTGTCGAAAAACCATCCATGTTAGTCCATAACTTTGGCGTTGATCATGCACAAGTAGGTATTTCCTTACATTGACTAGGCTTGCTATGGAGACATAGTCGGCAGAGTGGGAATATAATGGAGTGGAGGGAAGACTACAAGGCAGCAGAAAGGAGTCTGTTACAAGTCCACAAGGGGCTTAGGGGGTGGAGGGGTGGAAAGAGTCAGAATTGTTCACAAGAGGACTGTTTTGTAAGACAGATTGTTGGATACTGGTCTAGGAGAAAGCATAATGGAGATATCTATTATTCTCCACCGAATCTTGACCCGGACCCACAAAAGAAGAATCTGAGGAGTTTGAGGGAGACTCTGGAGTACTGGTTAGAAGGGAATAAAACCTAGAGACGGGTAACAGCACATATGAGTTTAGGACATGCAAAATACATTGGTCATTCACAACTATCAGTGGCACATGATTAACTGAAATCTCAAATAACTGATCTGACAATTATTTGAAACATTCATAGAAGTTACTGGAGTTCACAGACTATACTGTGTTCAATCTTTTTTTCATTTACCAAAATTACATTTACCTTCAAAAACAGGGCACCGCAATGTGTTTCTGGTATTTTCCCATATTAAGCTGACCGCTTTAAGGATAGGTGTGAGAGAGAGTATGCCTGGAATGAGAAAAGTAGTAGCAACATTATTCTGTCGTTAAGTTATATTGAGTATATAGGTATGGTTTGGAAAAGAACTAAAGAAGAATTAACAAAATATTTTTTTTTATTTGACCAATAATTATTTCAACATATAATTGGCTTTAAAATTCAAGTCAAATTAACATAATTTTCTTGGATGCTAAACTTTACATTGAAGGGAATACTTTTAACTGCAATCTTTCTTTTGTAATATAGCATTAAATAGCACATTTAATATCGCTTTGGGTCATTCTAAAAGAAAGATTGAAAATATTCCTTATGGCGAATTACTTCCAAACAGGAGGAAATGTAGTGAAGACCTCTATTTTAAAGAAGGAAGCGATAAACAATAAAAAGATTCAGCTGATATTCTCAGAAAATATTGAAAAAATCTTTAACTCAAATTTCAAATATATCTAGTAATTACATTTTGAAAGGTAAAAATGAACAAACTAAAGGGCGACAGTCAGATTTATAATGCATTATTGGATGCAGACTAGACAAATTTTCATAATCTTGAATATATATTGAAAGGTAATGCTTAGCTTAATAAATTGCTATCCGGCTTTCCTAAAATAACATTCAGTAAAAGGTAAAACTTGAAAGACAATACTTGTTCTCAGTCAGTTACCATAATAAATCAGCTACAGAAAGCATACTGTGAAATCTGTTGTTCTATAAATGTTGACCATGTAATGTCAGCCAGTAAACATCTGATGGTACGTTTAAATTTAACAGTTACAGTGGCACCAAAAACATATGTGACTAAAACATTAATCAACTGTAAACCAAAATGTTATATTTATTTTATCACTTGTGTTCGTCAAAAAAACAGTATGCTGGATCCACCGTACCCATGTTGAAGGATGGGTGAAGTGAACGTATTAGGGCTATTAGAAAAGGTGATACCAAATATCCACTAGTGGTTCAAATACAAGACACATTTCATCAGGCTATTAAAAAATATTACATTCATTGGTCTTGACTGCATCCCAAAGAACAGGAAGGGGGAGACTGCGAGCCAAGATTGAGAATAAGGGAATCCTATTGGTTTCTTGAACTTCATACAGTAGTGAAAGGCTTTAATGTGAATAGTGAACTCTAATCCTTCTTATAAAATGGTGAGATATCTTATTTGACCAATGATTCTAGTAAGGAAAATGATACATACCTAAAAGAAATATGATCAACGTTCACTAGTGGATATCGGCTTATATCCTCTGAACGTTCTTTTTCTGATGTTCCTACTTAAAAATCTAAGATGCACCAATAAGGGATGTTTACGTCCTTATATTAATGCACTTTGCCCTACCTATGCAACAATTTAGGTTATTTTGTTAAATGTTATATTGGTTAAGATAAAGCACTTTGTTTAGCAATTCACTTTCATTGATAACCCGTATAATGGCCTGGATGCTCTCCTTCAGAGTCAGTTGATGCAATATACTAACAATAGCCATGATGAAATGTTTGACAGATACTGTTTGAAATGAAATTGTACTCTTGTATGGTATGCAGCATCAATCTAACATGGCAGATTTGGGTTGCTCTTATCAAGAATTCATCAACTAGCTACCTTAATGAGATGTTTTCTTAATTGGGCAACATTTATTTCCAGCCTCTAATGTAAAAGATTGGGACGGAATACATAGATTTTGATTATCTGAACCCTTTCATCTCAGTTGTTTTCTATTCTTACCCTCTGGTATTAAATACAACTTCACCAAGGTAATGGATGTAATACAACAAACTTGTTACATACAAGCTTCTGACTTTTGTGGACGCTGCTGGAAGCTAATTTGTCATCATAAATGGCAGTAATGGCAACAAAACTAAAGTATACGTTGAAAGCCATTTTCATTTTAAGGAAACCTAATTAAGACAGTTAGGGTAATCGCAAAGTACTTTGTAGATATAAACAACTGTATGATTTGTTGGAACTACTTAGTCATTTACAACCTAATATTAAAAATGTAATTTATATTTTCAAGAAGACTTCTCGTAGGATGTTTTCATTATTGGGCGTTCGGCAATCTTCAATACATTTAGAATCTGCAAGAACGGATCTATTGAAAGTTTGGCAATATTAATGTACTGTACCTTTGTGCCCTTGCTAATTTTTAATGATATCAAGCATATCATTAACAGCATTTATAATTTGAGGGCAATTGGGAAGGTTAGAACGCTCGATCAAAATAAAAGCACTCAAAATACAATTAATGAACTTTGGAGATAATTATCAATGAAGAATAATCAATTGAATGATGACTCATTATAGATAATTATAGTGAATAAGTAGTGATTCATACTTTTTTTTATTTATGTCCCTACTCGTACCTTTTGCCAGGATTTGCAGCACCACTGCATATGGCAGCTCTTTTTTTAAGCTTCTTCTTTAAGTTAATTTCCGATTCTGGTTGCCGCAATGCATTACTTGTCTCTTTTTGCTCTCAACCAGTGGGGGTGAGAGGAGTATGTGATTGGGCAATCCTGAACTGGTCTTGAATATAGAGAACTCAAGGCTGCTTCCCAAAAATCAAATGTAGTGCTTCCCTCTGCGAACATTGACAGAGGCAAAGGGTGTCAGGGAAAATCCGAGACTGTCGGGAACACAGTCAGGGACTTGGATGAGGACTGGCAACTGGGTAGAAAACGTACAGAGAAAGCGGAGTACAGCGCTGCCCAGGATCACATAGGAAGTCAGAGGAGAAAAGGGATCCAAAGGGGAAGCCTGTACAAGTGAATAAGATGGCTAAGACTCAAAGGACGGGCACTCAAGAGGCAATTTAGCATTCAAAATAACTACACCCAGGATGGACGTGCAGACATATATATACACACACAACATTAACAATAAAGGGAATGTGGGGGTAAGGCACTCGGGAGCTCCACACAGTAAGACTGAAGCTCGATAAGTTCCTCACCCACAATTGTTGTTACATATACTGACTGCAAATACCCACATATAGGATATTCATGCAAAGGCAGTGTCTGTGGAGCTGATACCTATGGTGATGTTATAAATGTAACTCAAAAACAATACTCGCAGTGAGCAAGAAATTCCACCTCGGTTGTCAGCTGTGCACACGGATAATGGCGATCAAACAGGAACACGCAAGGCAGTAACAGCAAGGGGGTAGAACTAAATACAAGTACAATAGACAAGGAGCTGGCAAAGAGTAGTGCTTAACAGGAAAGGAAGGAAATCGCAGGGCACACTTGGCAGAAAGCAAGTAACAAACATGCAAGGTAATAGAAGCAAGACAGCAGTAATAGTAAGACTGTAAACTAGGAACTGGAACCAAGGAAATGGGAAGAAAAACAGGGACTGGAAAAGGATATACAGAAGGGGGGGCTACAATGGTATGCTATAATAGAGTTGAATCAGGAGTCAATAAAACAGTAGAATTGAAGGTTGTGCTGGAGCAGAAACAAGAATTGAGCAAATGCTATAATTCAAGGTGACAGTGCTAGTTCAGGAACAGGAAATTACTATAGCTCAGGAGTCAAGGTAGCACTGCAGGCAGTGCTAGTTCAAGGAAACAGGAAATAGCTGCACTTCAGGAAACAAGGAGTCAAGGGAGCACTGCAAGCAGTGCAAATCAGGAACAAGAAATAGCTGAAGCTCAGGAACTGGAACACAAATTAATTATAGCTCTGGAACCCAGGAAACAAGGTAGCACTGCAGGCAGTGCTAATTAAGGCACAAGGGAGTAGCTATAGCTCAAGAATCAAGGAACAAGGATTAACTATAGCACAGGAATCGAGGAATATCAAAAGCTCAGGAAACAATGATTGGCCTCACGGGAATACCGCTACAATGACCAACCTTGGCCTGAAGGGAGCTGGGGCATAAAGGAGCTCACTGTAATCACTTGCATCAGGTGTGAGCAGGATAGCAGCAGCCAGCCACAGGTGAGCTGAATTCCTCCAGCCATCCTTAGCCAGCAGGGGTGGAGACGAAGCAGTGAGCAGGGAATTCTAGGTAACAGTGTGTCAAACATTAGCAGGCTGGCTTCAAGCATGAGCAGGCTAGCTTTCACAAAACCCTGCATGGGTTGGGAATGGATGTCAATTCCCAAATAGTTACCACATGGATGGAAGTCAGGATATGCATGCAGGGAAGTATTTGGAAGCTTATTAGAACACAGGAAAGTCACACTATGCACCCCTCTGGAGGTGGGCACGAGAGTGCAGGGAGCGAATCGTGACAAAGGGATTGTGTTGGGTAGTTGTGGGGGTATTGCCAGTGAGAGGGGTACCTGCTGGTTGTCAGCACACAGACATGCTGTCTTTTACCTGGAAGAGGTTCAGAGTCTGCCTGGATATGGATGGTGTGTGTGCTTGTTTAACAGAGGGCACAGGAATTAAATGCTTGGCAGTACTAGGGATCGGTTCAGAAGTATGTGGAGAGTTGGCCTGAGTCTGTGCAGAATGAACCAGTGGATTCATGAGGTGATCTTTGACCTAAGAACAGTAGAGCGTTGCGCTTAGTGTTTCTACACTTGTGGGAAGATTCTAGTGTTATGGTAAACAAAACTAAGATTGTAAGTATGATTTCTTCCCCTCTGCACTAGCAAAGGAGCCAAGATACGGTGGCAGAGGGATGCTATGACATAAGCCAAGGTAATTTAGCCAGAGGCCAAAGAAACATAATAGCCACCGTAGGCACTATTTAAAAAAAAAAACACTGCCATAGTGGAAATGAAGTATGCTGTAATAGAGGCTAAAGTACTGGGGGTGGAAGCGACCTTAGAGCACTGGATGGTAAAGGATGGAGAGGAGGAGTCTACAGAATGAAACCAGGAGTTCTAGCGCTTGGTTATCAATGTTAGATTCATACTGGAGAGTTGGAGGAAAGCAACTGAAAGTCAAGTTGACCCAACCGATTTTTGGGTTTCCCCACTGAGAAATTAACTCCTCGGAAATTCCTTATATAGAGTGACTGTTTTCCCCTGAATCATATTTAATGACTCAGTCACAGGCTAATACCCATGTACAGAGAAAGCAAACAGTGTCCTATAAAGATCCTTTGAAAATACAACCATATATGGATGTGAAAGGAATGGTAGTTGAATGGAAGTCTACAACTAAGCCCCTACTCTGGCGGACAATAATTGATTGTTAAACTCCTACTTAACTATTTACAAAGCTCATTTAATCAAAAGCATTCGAGAAACCAGAATAAGCTCGATAGCCCAGTGTTACATTTAATAGAATGAATGAAAGGTATATCATTATAGTCAAAGAGGCCACTGCAACAGCCTCTAAGCGAATTTTTGCAATGTAACTCTAAAATGGAATCATACCCAACCCCATCTTTATCGACACCCATTAACTTGTACTTTGAAACAACTCCTGAGATTGAAATCGAATGAACTCCAATGGTAAGTGTTGCCGATTACCCCCTTTCCTATTTCATCTATAATGCTTTCATACAAAGCACATTGGAAAGTTATTAACCATACAAATATATGTCAAAGACAATGTTTTAAATGCCATAACTGCTATATTGCGAGTTCTGACTGAACCGTCTGTGATTGAAGTATTAAATTGATCAATATTCTTCAAAGTAGATACTGTAAAACAGGCTAATAGTCCGGAAACCGCTGATCAGTCAGAAATGATAAGTGCCCAACAAGATAACTGTACATATCTTGACTCAAACACCAGTTGAAATAGATTTCTTTTTTTCTTTTTTAAATACAGAGGGTGCATAAACAAAAAATAATTAAACAAAAATGAATAACAATTAAATACATGCATATAGTAGATAATCATAACAAGCTAACAAAAAGGGAAAAAAAAGACTATATATGTCTAGGGAATCACACAGATCACAAGAGAAATTCCCATATGGAGCTACATTTTTGCACTGAGCCTATAGCTCTAGTTTTGGCCACTGACCGTTCCCTCTCATAGAGGTCTTTCATGAGAGCCAACCATTCAAAAAAAAATAGGAAGGTTAGGCGACATCCATACTCGCAATACAAAGGCGTGCAGCAACTAGTGCAAAGGATAAACCACTCCTCATAGCCCGATCCTCACTCTCCTTAAATCCTAGCATGATTTCTATATTAGCAAGTGAAAAATCAGAGCCCAAGCATTGTGCAATATATTATGTAACTTTCTCCCAAAAATCACATAACATAAGACAAGTGCAGAACATATGGAGAATGTTAGCTGCCATTAGAATGCATTTGGGACAGCATGATCTATCTGCGCTCTCTCCCACAGACCCCTGTGCCTTTTGTTGCCATTTACTAATCCTTTCAGGAGTATAATAAAGCATACAAATAGTTCTAAATTGTTGCATCTTTAAACGTATAGAGTGAGTGGAATTATCTAGAGATCTCCAAAGCAGAAACTATCTCAGAAGCATCCGTAATAATATCTAACATCTGACTCCATTTGGAAGCCAGGCGGCAGGCATCATCACCCCTGAAGCGGCGGAGTTGCAGTTATATTGAGCTAATTCTAGCTTTAAGTGAAAGATTAAAAAAGTAGGCCAATAAATCATGAGAATGTGGGAGCTGCATTCGTCGATTTTTAAAAAGATGCAAAGGTACAGAAACCGTTGGTGTCCTAGAGGTGGCCGAGCCATTCAATTCCACACCATGCCCACCTGAAAGCAATAAGATCATGAAATATGCTTGGCAGAATGGATTATTCCAAAGTTTAAAGTATTCATGTTGTATGAGATCTTCGAAAGTAAGTGAACAGTAACCGATAATTTTGTGCCATATGCGGACCACATCCCTAATGGTTTTGAAACGGCCCCTTTTATAATAGTTAGGATCATTAATCCTATACAAAAACATTTTGCTATCTGTGCCCAATGCCAGAGAGAGGCCAAAATATAGTTATCAGTTAATGAGCTTTGCAAACGCCCAGTAAATGCTGCCCAAAAATAAAGTTTGAAATCAGGAAGTTGTAATCCACCCAGCTTATAGGGAAGTTTTATAGAACGTATGGCTCGACGTGCTTGCTTATAGCCCCAGATAAAACTGCTAATAGCACCCTCCAATTTTTGGAAATAGTAGTTGGGGACACGTATAGGGATAGCTCGGAACAGATATAAAAGCTTATGTAAGATTGTCATCTTAATTATATTAGACCTGCCAATTATAGTTATTGGAAGTTTATTCCAGCTCTTCAATTTTTGTATAACTGAGTGAAGTAACGGTTCATAATTAAGTCTCCGGATTTGTTCAATAGTAACAGATACCTGGACCCCCAAGTAAGTTACAACAGCACAGCCTCCAGTTATAGGAATAAGTAAATCTAAGTTGTGGAGAATTTTGGTTTTATGAGAGTTAAGTTTATACCCTGAGAAGTGGCCAAAAGCTTTTGCTTCTTCATGAATTGCACTCAATGCTGTTACTGGGTCAGATGTAAAAAACGCAATATCATCGGTGTACGCAATGGCCTTCAGTTGACACATCCCTTTACTAAATGAAGTGATACTAGTGTTCCGATTTAGTGCTTTACAGAATGGCTCTATATATAAAGCAAACAGTAAGTGGAAAAGTGGGCACCCCTGTCGGGTACCACGACGTATCAGGAAAGTAGCCAAGTGCATGCTAGTATATAAAAGTTTAGCCTGTGGGTTTATACATAGCGCACGGATCCACTTAAAAAAGCGGCCTGGTAGTCCGTTGTTAGATAATGTTGCCCATAATACATCCCACACAACACGATTGAATGCTTTTTCAGCGTCTAAGAGGACCATTCTCAAACTGCGAGATGTCCTATTAGCAATATCGAACGCTGTTATGGCTGTTTTAACATGAGCAGTAGTATCTCTATATCTCTACCCATGATGAACCCATGCTGTTGATCAGATACAAGGTCCGGCATAGAGGGCGCTAGCCGGTTAGCCAGTGCTTTGGCAAAAATGTTAGCGTCACAATTAATGAGGGAAATTGGGAGATAAGACCCGCAATCATCCGCAGATTTCCCCTTTTTAAGAAAGAAAGCAATATTTGTCATGTCCCAGGACTTAGGAGCTTCCATACATTCTCCTATCTGATGTATAACATCATGAAGTAGCGGGAGGATAACGTTTTTAAAGATTTGATAAAATTCTGTTGGCAGAGCATCATCCCTAGCAGCCTTGCTGGAAGGCAGCGCGACTATAGCAGATGTTATTTCTTCATCAGTAATATCTTGTTGAAGACAATCCACTGCTTCTACATTCAGATATAAGGGTTCCCCAAGTTGTAAGTATCTGTCCAGTGCACATTTATCTATGTTACCTGGGAGAGTGTAAAGTTCTGTATAGAATTGGGTAAACTGCTCTAAAATTGAATCGGGGGATGTATGTAATCGGCCATCTCTACCCTTTATCGTTTCTATCGTGTTTTAGCTTTTTATCAGCTATCTGGTATGCTAAAATCCTCCCAATCCGGTCGCCATATTCAAATTGATGAGATCGATTTTTGTTGAAAGCAGCTGCTATCTTTTCTTTGAGCTTCCTGCTATATATATTAGATCTCTAGTTGGGCCACTAGACTTAAGTTCCTCCGCATGCATGATTTCTAACCTTTTTAATGTATTACAAGTTGCCTTCACGTTATGTCGTTGGCTTTTATTTATACGATAAATATACTGTTAAGTAGTACCCCGTATATAAGCTTTCATTGTGTCCCATACAATGGAGGGAGAAGCAGTATTAATGTTAGATCGTAAAAACTCCGCAAGAACCCCTTCAGTGTATGTTATGAACTCCGGGTCAGTCAGCAAGTATCTAGGAAACGAAAAAGATCACTTGTTCTTATCTCCAACTACTAGCTGATAGCTAATCAAAACAGGGTTGTGATCAGAAGTTATCCATGGGCAGACCTCTATTTGAGCTGTTGCTAAAATGCTATTACGAAAGCCAAATCTATTCTTGAATGTCGATGGACCGCAGAATAATATGTAAATCCTGGTAAAGTGGGATGTAACGTCCGCCATAAGTCTGACAAACCATGAAGCCGAGCCAGTTCATAAATTGACTCTCGAACCCTCCGCATTCTCGGAAAAGCGGACCTATTCGTTGAATCGATATCATAGTTTAAAGTGAAATGAAAGTCCCCTATAATAATTATTTCTCCTTGCCAGTCAGGTAGATCTAGCATTAATTTATTAAAAAGGGTGGGATCATCCAAATGTGGACCATACACCGTACAGAAGACACATTTTTTATTATAAATTTCAAATTGTGCAATGGCCCACCTACTGCCTGTGTCAGAAGCGGTTTAAAGTTTTTTGCAAACTAGCCGCTTATGCTTGAGGATCGCTACTCTAATTGCTGCACCCTGTCAGGTACATTCAATTGTTTCAAAACCTAACTGTTTGAGCAAATCTCTATCCTTATAGGCCAGATGTGTCTCTTCAAGAATTCCCAAATGAGGTTTATAGAGCTTAAGCACTTCCTTAACCAATGGGCGTTTGGATGACAAATTCAGGCCAGCTACTTTCCAGCTAATTCACCCAATTATCCCCATTGTAAGATATATAACAACTCATACTATACATAATTTTTGCCTTTCCCCAGACGTTATCCCTTCAGAAGTTTAAGGAAAATAATTCCCAAATACAAGCCTTAGAAGAAATAAAACCATTGCATATGGACACTGAACATCTCAATTTATCAAATTGTTTACAATCTGTACCCCCTGTACTGTAGAACCCCAGTACACTCCTGTATTCCATCAGTGAACCTCCTGAAAATCGGCCCCAACCCTGAGGTCAGAAACCACCCTCCTCCCACCCACCCAGTGTTCTAGAAAAGGAATCACCCCCACTAACCTGATGTCAATCTAAGACAGCCTAGAGGAGCAGCACCCTCAAGAGCCTCTCTACTGTAATTAATAATACAGTAAGATATCTAATAAGCAATCGGGGAAAAAAAAACGTTCCACTCGAGTGTCAGAAGTCCCAAAAAGAAAAACATGAGATGACTAGGAGGAGGAGGAGAGGCCACTGGATAATGTCTATCCATGTCACTCTTTAGAATTCTGCTGCAATCTAGAAAGTTCCAGCTTTGCCTCCAGGTCTGAATAAAAGATCTGTGAGTGGCCATCCTTTATAACCTTCAATCGAGCCGGTTCTTGTAAATAGACCAGGGCACCAAGCGCCTTCCAGGGGTCAATGAGCTGTCGCATCCTCCATCTTTTGTCCATCGTAGTTTTACATAAATCCGATCTGACCATAATAGAGAATGATTCAACTATCACCAATGTAGTAGGTCGGGCTTTGATAGCAATAGCCTGACGTAGTAGAAAGTTACCTACATAGATGAGCATTGGTCGTGGACTACGTAAGTTGGACTGATCTGCTTGATTAAGAAAAATCGGCAGCCTGTGGGCTCGTTGAATTTGAGAGTCCCAGTCCCAATCAGGGAGATCAGGGAAGGCCTTCTGAAATAACTGAACCATGTAGGCCAGTGGATTGGAACCTTCTTTACTTTCTGGGACCCGAAATACTCTCAGATTATTCCGGCGTTGCCGGCTTTTCAAGTCTTCAATTTTTCCTTGTAAGACTGTAAGTTGACTGTCAGGGTCGTGAACCAGATTAGTGGAATGTGAGACCGCATCCTTATTGTCAGATAGTCGTTGCTGTAGTTCCATCACTTCGTTAGTAAGTACAGCCACCTTGCTGGTTGCTGTGGTTAGTGACTGCTGAATCATGGCATTGTCTGCCCTAAGCTGTATATAGTGCTCCTGCGCCTCTGTTCTTTGTGCTGATAGTGCCTGCAAAATTGAACTTAGCGAGGGCTCTGATGTTGGCTCTGATGTTGACTCAATCCCTGATGCAGTAGTAACTGTATTCGCTGATAAAGCACTACTCACAGATATGGAGGCCTCCTTTGCAGATTGTATAGGACCAGCCGGATAAGCAATGAGAGAACCCCCAATAAACAATCTTTTGATGGGTGTTCTGTTATGATTTGAGAAGGAGAGCTATTTTGACCGTTGATGAGCGCAGGAGCCTGCCCTGAGCCAGATAATCGCAAAATGATGGCTTTAACTTCTTCCTTCGAGGTCACCCATTTATGTAAAGGACTTTCCCTGGCCTTTGCTTTTGAGTGTACTGATGCTGGTATATTACCTTGTTGATATATACCACTAATACACTCAGTAGCCTTTCTGATAGATCTAGCCTTTTTTTTTTCTTTTTGGTGGATGAAAGGTTAGCAGCATCCTCAGGTAGATGACCAGATGAATCATCTATATTCGTCATAGGTGAGGAAATAGATAACATATCATCTTTAGTAGTCTGCTGTATTGAATGCTCATTTAAATGTTTATCACCATCCAGAGTAGGTGAGTCTGCCAATACTGAAGATTGCAGAGGCTCTAGATAGAATGTATCCCCCTGCTCAGCAGTTTCAGTTTCAAAAGCTATTAACCCATATCCTAAGCCTCTCACAGGCTGCAGAGTAATTCTCTTATTGTCAGCTGGATCGCTTGAATCAAAATCACCCAGAGCTGGTAGCTGCACAGATAACTGTGTTTGCGTCGGTGATAACGTAATGTCAGTTACACATGAGCCTGTAGAGCCAGAGGTGGTAATAGCGGTATCACTCACCGCTGAATGGGATATCTGGGGAGATCGCATACCCTCTGGTGCAAGTGGAGACATCAGAGCCCCTGCAGAGAGCACCCCCTTGAGGTGTAATACAGCCAAACGTTCTGAAGGGGATACCGGTACTGTATCGCAGGCTGAGTCGGGCGATCCTCCAAGACCATGCTGTACTGCTTCCATTACAATCTCAGCCACAGCAGCTTCTGGGGTAGCAATAAGAAAATCTGCAGTTTTCCCCGACTGCAGTAGTTTCATTACCGTTCTGTCAACTCTAGGCTCGTTCTTCTTGCTTGCGCCACTGGGCGGCTCCATTGTAGGATTGATAACAGTAGCCGTGGCGGAGTTTTGGTTCGATCATCCACCTCAAAGTGAAGTGTTCTTAGGAGGAGCCATAGCATTCGAAGCAGGAGGCAGAGAGGGCCAGTAGAGCACAAAGAACCGCTGACCGGTCCGTCGATGGATGCAGCTCCACGTGTTCCCGAAGAGGAAAAGAAGTTGAGCGTCGTGTCGGATCATCAAAAGTAAGTAAATATCATGGAGTTTTTAAAGTTTCAGTTTTGCATTTCAAGAGAGAGTGGTATCTTCTCTCTTACTCCAGTTGAAATTCAGCAATAGAGAAAGAGGTAGCATTCCGGAGCATTCAAGAGACCTCCTAGGAGCCTGCTCCTCGCGAGTCAATCTGCCATCTTCCTTTTCCCCCAAAATAGATTTCAACCCCCAGATATTAATGAACCCAGTTTGATGCTGACTGGGGAAGACAACCCCAAAGTGAGGGATAATGTGAAAGTTACTACTTATGAATGTTAAAGACTGTAAAAGAAAGTGAAGATTGGATTAACTATTAAAGTTGTAACTCCTGAGTTAACAAGACTACGAAAGAGGGACCCTGAGTAAGTTAAATGGGTGAGGAAGTAATCAGGGAAGTAAAGTTATCAACAAAACAGGCTAAACTTCCTACACGTATATACTTCAATAATGGGCAATATGTCCATACAATAGATCGAACCCACAGACCAAAAGTGTACCAAAATAGTTATTTAATTTATTAAATCATTTTCATTATCATAATGTTTATGTAGCAATTTTTCTCATCTTTTAAAAAAAAAAATATATATCCTACAAAGTAAGTGACAGTGATGAAATGAAGCACATCCTGACCAGCACAAAACGTAAAGACAAGAATAAGTAACAATAACAGAATATGAAAGAATCAAAGATCTGAAAATAAAAAAACAACAATAACAGTGTCACAAAACAGTGAGCAACAACTGAAAATACATTAAACAATTGCTAAAAAATACACAAAAGACAAGCGCCGACGTGCGTTTTGGAGATCTTATGATAACTCAATAGCTCCTTCTTCAGGGCGCACAAAGTGAGTCGTTTAGTGGAAAGCAAGTTTTAAATCTTCATTTCCAACGTCATTTCGTTATAGTGCCGGGCTTTATTCAACATTAGAAAACTGTTGGTCTGTGGGCAAAAGAGAATTTGGGATAAATATCTAGGCATTACATAGGACTGCAGCTGGATCAAGGAGGAGGGAGAGTAGCTGATCTAGGCATTACCAACAAATTAAGAGCCCACACCAAGTGAGTTTGAATCATCATATTCAAAACTAAAGAATTGTTTATAAGAGAAATGAGGTGTCTGAAAAAGTGATGACTCTTTTATTCGACCAATATTGTCGCTCGTTTTGGTGAGGGTACTCTTGTTCAGCTTTAAAGTAGCCAGCTCCCAAGTAGGGATAGATTCTCTCTTCGCTAAAGTACCTAATGTCTTTTTTTAGCTTCTCAGTTTTTTTCTTTATTAGGTACTCACAAAAGGAACTCATTTCACGGTTAATTTCTTCAAGTTTCTTTTTAGCCTCTTCCACAGGGTTGTTTTTCTTGAGTGTCTCCTCTATTTCCGCAATCTCCTTGAGGAGGGTATCTACAACTTCTCTAGCTGTCTCAATGATCAGCATCATGAGATCCCTGGAGCACCTATTGGCTATGAGTGACCATCTTTCCAGGAATCTCCTAACTTCAATAAAGAGGCCTGGTATGTTTCTAACACGGAGTCCATTAGGGATGACCCCTGCCCTAAGGTACTCAAGCATAAATTCTGCATGAGACTCCGTCCTTCTGGTCTTTTTTTTTAAGATTGAGAAGTTTGAACCATTCATCATTTGTGTTATTTCCAATGGTAAATTGTCTGTCCGAGGCAGAACTTCATCCCAGGAGCTTAGAGAAGTCCTCATCCGTAAACCCAAAGGTTTTAATTTTTTCCATAGTGGAATGTCTAAAGGATGGAAAACCAACAGGGCTAAAGACCAACAATACCAGAGATACCGGCCTACAAGGTCAACCCTAAGGAATAGTTATAATTGAAGGATTAAACCAGTGATGCTCCAAGAGGAAAAAAAGCAAGAAAAAGAGGTAAGTAAAACAGAAGTTAAATAAGAAAAAAGACAAAAAATGTATGAACAGAGAAGACTCCAGCCGCAGAAGGAAAAGAGCAACCCTTACGGCAACGTGCCGGGGAAACTAACAAGACTACGAAAGAGGGACCCTGAGTAAGTTAAATGGGTGAGGAAGTAATCAAGAAAATAAAGTTATCAACAAAACAGGCTAAACTTCCTACACGTATATACTTCAATAATGGGCAATACGTCCATACAATAGATCGAACCCACAGACCAAAAGTGTACGAAAAATAGTTATTTAATTTATTAAATCATTTTCATTTTCATAATGTTTATGTAGCAATTTTTCTCATCTTTTTAAAAAAAAAAAAAAAAATATCATACGAAGAGGAATAGAAGTTGAGCGTCGTGTCGGATCATCAAAAGTAAGTAAATATCATGGAGTTTTTAAAGTTTCAGTTTTGCATTTCAAGAGAGAGTGGTATCTTCTCTCTTACTCCAGTTGAAATTCAGCAATAGAGAAAGAGGTAGCATTCCGGAGCATTCAAGAGACCTCCTAGGAGCCTGCTCCTCGCGAGTCAATCTGCCATCTTCCTTTTCCCCCAAAATAGATTTCAACCCCCAGATATTAATGAACCCAGTTTGATGCTGACTGGGGAAGACAACCCCAAAGTGAGGGATAATGTGAAAGTTACTACTTATGAATGTTAAAGACTGTAAAAGAAAGTGAAGATTGGATTAACTATTAAAGTTGTAACTCCTGAGTTAACAAGACTACGAAAGAGGGACCCTGAGTAAGTTAAATGGGTGAGGAAGTAATCAGGGAAGTAAAGTTATCAACAAAACAGGCTAAACTTCCTACACGTATATACTTCAATAATGGGCAATATGTCCATACAATAGATCGAACCCACAGACCAAAAGTGTACCAAAATAGTTATTTAATTTATTAAATCATTTTCATTATCATAATGTTTATGTAGCAATTTTTCTCATCTTTTAAAAAAAAAAATATATATCCTACAAAGTAAGTGACAGTGATGAAATGAAGCACATCCTGACCAGCACAACACGTAAAGACAAGAATAAGTAACAATAACAAAATATGAAAGAATCAAAGATCTGAAAATAAAAAAACAACAATAACAGTGTCACAACACAGTGAGCAACAACTCAAAATACATTAAACAATTGCTAAAAAATACACAAAAGACAAGCGCCGACGCGCGTTTTGGAGATCTTATGATAACTCAACAGCTCCTTCTTCAGGGCGCACAAAGTGAGTCGTTTAGTGGAAAGCAAGTTTTAAATCTTCATTTCCAAAGTCATTTCGTTATAGTGCCGGGCTTTATTCAACATTAGAAAACTGTTGGTCTGTGGGCAAAAGAGAATTTGGGATAAATATCTAGGCATTACATAGGACTGCAGCTGGAACAAGGAGGAGGAGCTGATCTAGGCATTACCAACAAAGTAAGAGCCCACACCAAGTGAGTTTGAATCATCATATTCAAAACTAAAGAATTGTTTATAAGAGAAATGAGAAAAACCAAAAAGTGAAAATAAAAATAAAAAAATTGAAAAAATATGAAAAAGATAGCTATCAGTAGCACCAGCCACCACACCCTCTTAAATAAGAATATAAAATCCTACTTTAACAAATGGATGGATACCCTGCTAGGGGTGGAGCCAGACCGGTTTGATCACTTCAAAGAGTTACTTGCAGCTTGAAAGGGCAGAATTAGAAAAGAAACAACATCAAAACAGTCTGCAGAACCCAACATATACAGAGTTGCTTAATGAGTTAAAGAATTTACAAATCTATAAGGTACTAAATAGTTCCTAATATCCAAAATATTGGAAAACAACCATGCTAAGTATACAGTAGAATAAAGCTACAACAATAAAAAGAAAGGCAGAAAATACATAAATCTCAAATACATGAAGTAACCCACAAATGGGTCCAATGGGCAATATTAATGTGATCAAATAAGGTGCATGGACGTATTGCCCATTATTGAAGTATATACGTGTAGGAAGTTTAGCCTGTTTTGTTGGTAACTCCTGAGTAACCCCCAAAATAAAAAAGTAAGGAAATGCGCCATTTCCTCTCCTCTTCTCCCCTTGACCTCTCTTTTTTCTTCTCCGTTTCTATTTTCTTCCCTTTCATGATATTTTGATTGTTCTATTGTTTTGATTTGTGTTTTCAATACAAACAGACTTGGAAGAAAATAATTCTATAAAAAAAAATGTAAGGAAATAGAAATGATAGTAAATCATGACATGAGGAAAGATTCATTGAGAACTTGCTAAATCCTAATGTTGAAGGGTATATACTGGTGTGTCTTGATAAAGTATCCATTCAACTATTCACTGAAGTAAAGAACACCAAAACTGAAATGGAAAACTCTACCTCAGCAACATCATACCCAGTCAGGTGTAACATTGACACCACATATATATTGTAAGGAGTTTTTTCTCAAACTAAAGCTAACATTATGATATCTACTGCCAACTCTGAGTTATTTGTGGATTTATTTCTGTCTACATATGTATCCCTACCAGTAAATCGAGCATGTATACTGAGCCTGCTGCCCCCAATTAATTAACTGAGACTAATATGATCTAGTGATCTGAAATTAGTTAAGATTTGAAGAACTGATAAAAGTAGATCTGATTTCTTTATTTATTTATTGGCATTTAGTGAGATCTCAACAATAGATCACACTAATTTGTCAACAAATATATCAGCACATAAGGGAACAATGAGCATAATACAACAACATAACCGCAATCTAAATGGAAGTGCAATTTGTGCAAAAGTATACTTTCTGTGTCCACATCAGAAAAAAATGTAGTAAAGGTCATTACGTTCCCCAGGGTGATGCCAATTATATAGGAACAAAAGAAAACAAAATATCTTAAACGGCGATCCAGGACTTCAAGGGCAAAAGCAGCGGCACTATATCACAGGTAAAATAAAGTACATGGACCATGACAGGAGCATCTGTATGGGAGTGGATAGGGGAGTAGGGCACACCTCTTGGCTAGCCATCAGAGCCCCTGATGTGGATAATGGAGGCGTGATAACTCCCTCAGGGCTCCTCATGGAGTTCATATTCAGGGCCGGGTTCAATTACTGGATATCCATACATTCAAGACCTATGCAGGAGCATTCAATTTGTCCTGGAGTTTAAGCACATATGTGTCCCAGAGCGCAGAAACTCCGTGCCCCACCCCCCCCCGAGCTGCAAGTCACGTAACAGGGCATGGTCCACCGCTGCTGCGCATGTATGTACATCTCTCTGTCAACATTCAGTCAAGGGCGGCTGCGCAGCCTTCCAAGAGTTTGCTATGAAGCGCTAAAAAGGTCCATGGCCAGGTGCACTAGTTTTATCTACTGTTTGGTGCATTTCATTCGTTTGGTAATCCTCAACGAGCATAACAAGGGGTCAGGTTACTACTGCACACCCCCCACTGCTGAGATATGCTCCATCACCTGCAACCATACCTACGCCAGTGTGGGACCCCTATTCCATGTGTGGAATAGTTGCATCAGGTTAATTACAACGTGGGCATAGCAGGGCCATGCCCGGGAACATCTTGTGAAGCTGGTGTGGTGTAAGGTATGTGTAATGCAAGTAGTTGAACTGTGTAAACTTGAGGCGGGCATTGCAGGAGACGCGTTACTTCTGTTCCGTGACCATCTCCCATTGATTTGTTGATTAAAAAAAAAAAATATTAAAAAAAAAAAAATTGAACTAGGCTTATTCCCACTCAATTTTATTATTAAAATTAATACATAATTCAAATGACGCTAAGACGGATATTATTAAACATAAGGTACCCTACGTTGATTTGGGAACACCCCCCAATGCATCCTAATTTTGCTGGTGGGGGCTCTTTTTTCCGTTTTTTAGTGACATAAAACTTATTAACCTCGATTACGTAAAGAAAAATGACTATCAACTGATTACTTATTTATCTAAGATTGCGACTTTGCACATATTTTTACTTCATTGGTAATACTGGATATTTTTAAATAATATCTTCTTTTTAATCTATGTTTTTTAATCATTGTAAATGTACAGTACAAATGTTTAAATGTAAAACTGTGTATGCTTTCATGGTTTGTAAATTACTTACCGAATAAAGCTTTTTCTGATCTGATCTGATTTGTTGTCAGTACGATCCTCAGGCCCTCCTCCCAGCAGAGCTTACTGCATATAGCATGATCTGCAGCTGCATCCTGTCGAGCTGTGTATAGCATTGTGGCTGCCTTTCTACCTAAGCTGTGTATTAGGATGCACTGTAGTCCATGGTGACTGGTTGATTCCTTTTGCCCTACCGTCCAAGTGCTTCTGATATCCAAGATGAGCACATTATAGGCAAGAAATAGACCTCTTCCAAACCCCTACTTATCCTGCAGTTCCTGAAAGTAGCGTAGGGCTCCATCATTATAAAGGTCGCCTATGCAGGTCACTCATGCTTCCTGCTATGGTGTAGAATCATGTGCCCCCAGCAGAGCTCAGATCTCCGGCACGCCCCAAAGCAGAGATTGCGGGCTTATGTTGTCTCTTTACACCTGGGCTGTATGCACCTATTCCAACTGAGCTTAGAGGTGCACGCCAATTCACCTAGATCCCTGGAGGGCCCCCCTCGTCGGCAACCAGTCCAGAACCCCTATTTTTCCCAGATCCTCACAGATTGCCCTACTTTCTCCCATTGTGTTCCCTGCCAGCCATCACATGGGCCACTGTATCTGTGCCGTTGCAAAATGAAACTCGAAGTCTGGCAGCACCAGACCACCCCCCCCATCATTGGGTGTTGGAGTGTCCAAATGGTTACTCACTTACGAGCCTCGCCCCATAGGTCAGATTAACCAACGCAGGTCTCAGAAGAAGGCTCCAGTCGGGACTAACAGCACTGCTGCAAAAATGTATAAAAGCCGTGGTTGGTAGGTCCAACACTATGGAAGCCTAGTGTTGGACCTGGCTCTCTCCCCAGGGTTATTCCAAAATGTTTTGCCTTCCTCCGCCTGCTTTTCTGACCTTTTTGTTGGCTTTAGGACTCTGAGCACCTAACCATTGCTAATCAGTGCCAAAGTAAATGTAAATGTAAATGTATGGATACTTGTATAGTGCATGTGCTCTCGCCGCTAAATGTGGTATGATTTGGTTTACACCTATTGGGCATATTTGCTTTACTTCGAAGTCCCTTGTAAAGTGGTATCCCATATACCCAGGGCCTGTAAATTAAATGCTACTAGTGGACCTGCAGCACTGCCTGTGCCACCCACAGAAGTAGCCTTTCAAACCTGTCCCAGACCTGCCACTCCAGGGCCTGTGTACGCAGTTTACTGCCACTTTAACTTGGCATTTAAAACTACTTGCCAAGCCTAAAACTCCCCTTTTATTCTACATAGGTCACCCCTAATGTAAAAAGTAGGTAGCCGTACGGGCAGGGTGCTGTGTAAATAAAAGGTAGGGCATGTGCCTTTTATGTGTGGCATGCCATGGTAGTGACAAAAACCTCTCATAGGCTAGCATTGGGAATCCCTTTATATGTTAAAGTGGTAATTCCTGATCATAAAGGATTAGCGTTGTCATTTTTGGTATGTTAAGAATAGTGGTGATAAATCCTTCTTACTTGTTTAGTTGGGTTTTACATTACTATTTTAGAAATACCACTTTTAGAAAGTGGGCATTTCTCTGTGCTTGTGACTGTTTGTTCTTTTACAGCTTTACTCCAATGAACGTCTGAGCTGGGTAACAGCTATTGTACATACTTTCCAGACAGCCACAACACAGGAAGGGCATGGTGCTACTGGGGATACATCTGAATTCATCTGCATACTGATTGTCTTCCTGGGCTGAGAGAGGGAGAGGTGGTTCACACTTTACACTTGCCCTCGCACAAAATACTGATTTACCCTCTACTGATCGTCTGGAGCCAGGGTTGGACTGAAAGGGGTTGATGCACACTTCTAAAGGTTTCTTTGAAGTCACCCCTTCATCACAAACATTTTTTAGTATAAATGCAGGTGCTCTGACTCCCTGTTTTGAGACACTGCATGGACTTGTAACCAGACACAGCTTTCTCTACAATCTGCATGTTGCCCGAGGACTGCTGTGCTGCCAGGAGGGACTGCCATTTGGACTACTTGCTTTGTTGTGCTGGCCTGCTGGAGAAACTACCACTCCATAATTGGATTGGTTTTCTGGCCTGCCTGCTACCCTCTTTGTGCCCTAAGTGTGCTCCAAGGGCATGTTGGCTTTCCCCCTGTTTTTGCAATTTCAGGGCCATCAAAATTTGCACATACACACCGCTACCGTGGGACTCTGTCGCCTGTGAGTCTGGTAGCAGTGTGTTCTAAAGCAGAGCTGTGATTAACTGTCTTGGCCGCATAACAAGTGTGTGGAGCTTTTCTCTTGCTCCAAAAGTCAGTGTGTGCCTAGTGCTTCATCATTTGCCTCCAGGGACTAGCAAACACATTCTAGTCTGCTGTCCTGGGCTGAGTGTCTGAATTGAGAGCTGCTCCCTGCCAGGAAGGCCAGTAACTGCTGCTCCAGGCCCCCAGAAACCGCTGGTCAGAGCGCTTTGGCTAATTTCTAGAAGCATGTGACGAGCTCTCGTTTTTACCTACAGAGCAGCATCTGAGGTGTGAGTGCTGTGCCAAGGCACCCGCTTCCCTCAGACATACTGCAGCCATAAGACAAGGCTGCCACAGCGCCACTCTGTGCAACTTTTTGAATCCAGTTGCTTGGCAACCAAGGGCTGACCAAGCCCACAAAGCTCGTGTCGTCAGCACGCCCATGGATTCAGTGCGGACGACATGCCGGCAGCCCAGATTCCGCTTCTGAGGCCTACTAACCTCTTCTCATGCCCCGAGGGATTCTCTGCAAGAACGATGCCATCGCCCGGGTCAGGAGCGACCTTGGTGGTGCCTAAAAGATACTGTTTTGTGGTCAACTGCATCGCACGCTCGTGGGGAGTTGCATTTGGACCCTAGGAGAGTGAGGGACCCAGCAAGGTTCCTTGCGGGTCTCCTGAGTTGTACCATCCCCCCTCTCTACAATGTGGCTCAGATTTTAAGGACATTTTGTACTTCTGGGAGCATTACCAGGAGAGACCTCGATAGAGGCCCCCCATTTGTCTTACCTGGCAGCCCCATGTATGGTGGAGAAGAGGGGATACATTGCTAGGAAGGAGAAAATTACTGTAGTACATTTGCGTGTAGGTGCTCCTGTGCCCTAAGTGGGATGTCTGATGACCATATAAAGTGTAGTAAGAGTGCAGGTGTGCTGCACCTTATGCTTATGATGATATTTTATGATCCAAGTACTTATGGTGACATTTGGTGATTCATGTGTTTTTCACGAACCTATCTGATATTACATGCGCTAGTATTATGATGTATGTCGTTTATGGACTTACCTTGTTCAGGATAACGAGTACTACCATAGTGTTTGCATAGTATGCGCAGTAATTATGATTTATGTCGCTTTGGTCTTGTTTTATGTACAATATACTATATATATAGTTTTATATAATCCTGTGTGCAGTCTCTTTTGTGGTGTATTCATGGTGTTGTGTGAATGTTTTGCACAACTGCTTTACACATTGCCTCTGATGATAAGCCTGACTGCTCTGCGCCAAGCTGCCAGATGGTTAGTACGGGTTATCTTTAGTGTGTAACTGACTTGCCCTGACTAGAGGAAGGTTCTGCCTGGCTTAGGTGCATACCCTAGCCAAACCCAATTTCTAACACCCAGCCCATAGGCGACAGGGGATGACATGTCCAGAAGTCCAGGGATGACGTATCAATGTTAGGGTTCTCCCGTGATTACCATCCAGGAAGTTTTTGTTGGCGTGGTACACATGGACACCAGGGTATCAAAATGTCTCAAAGCGCCAAGGTAGGAGGTTGGGTACCGGTTCCTCCATATGTGCGCACTCCACCTTGCATAAGGAAAAATTACAAGTCTTCCCCCAGTTTCCTGGGAGGTCCGTCATATCTCCTAAAAGGTCTAGTAGAGCAAATAAGGCTGGCATCACTCGCTCGTAGTCACGTAAGTAGATCAAAACATCATCAGCATAAAGGGAGACTAAACCGGTCTCACCGCTATCCCCTCCCCCCGTCTCAGCCCCTCGCTCACAGCAGTGCAGCCAGTGGCTCCATGGGCAATGCACCCTTATGGGTGATAAGGAGCAGCTCTGGCATGTGCCTCTGCCGGTCTCAAACTGATGCGAAATTTGGCGTCCTGTTCTCACCCTGGCTCTCAGTGCCAGCTAAAGCAATCTGACCCACCCAAGAAACACCAGACCCGTCCCTGGAGCCATCATTACTAGCCTCAGGTACAATCACCTTAGGGTGTTGAATGCTTTTTCAAGTCTAGAAAGACCACTACACTGAGTACCTTGGCCTCTTCGCCTGCTCCCATAATGTGGCACAGTCGACATGTATTATAGTCCGTTGGCCTGTGGGGGATGAAGCCACACTGGTCACGGTGGACCAGTGTCCAAAACCGTGGGAGCAGCCAATTGGTGAGCACCTTGCTTAAAATCTTATAATCAGTGTTGAGCATTGATAATGAGAGATAAGAACGCACCTCTTAAAGATCCCTACATGGTTTGAGCAACAGCACTATGAGGGCCTCTCGTAAGGAATCGGGCAGTATGCCTCTTTGTTGTGCCTCCTGGTAGACTGCCAGTAGTTTGGGGACAGGGGTGGCCATTAACATTGCGTAGTATTCCACAGAGAACCGGTCAGTCCCGGGACTTTGTTCCGGACCATCTAACATATTGCTGCCTATATCTCCTCTATTTGTAACGGATGTTCCAGCTCCTGGAATTACAGGGGAGTCAGAAGGGGAAGGGTGGCCCCTCAAATATAGTTCCGGACCTGGTCCGGGGGAGAGTTCGAATGAGGGAAATAGAGTACCTCATAGTATTGGACAAAGACCTCATTTATATCTACCTGTGTGTTCACGGTGTCTCCAGCAGAGTACAAATCACTCCTATTAGAGTGCTAGGTACTGCTGAAGGCAGTAGCCACGTCAGAGAGCATCCTGGCTTGTCACCGTCTGCATGCTGGTGAGCCAAAGAAGACTTATAGTTGGTTACTAAGGCGGCGCAACTCTTCCCTATATTGTCCCCTAAGTTCCGTCAGGCTTGCATGAGCCTCGACTACTGTCACTGCCTCGAATTCGGGTCACCCGCAGGTGCACCTCTAGCTCTAAGACTCTATTGCACAGGGAGGATCGCTCGCCCGTGGTCTTAATACAATTACCGCACATGGCTACTTTCACTGCGTCCCATTCTATTTTTTTTTCCACGGATCCCTCATTTCCTTCAAAATAATAAAGCAGATGTGCGCTAATGGTGTCCACATATGTCGTTTCTAGAAGGGCTTCTAATCTCAGTCACCTAGGTAATTGTGCCCTGAACTCTCTCCAGCGAAAGACAACTTTAAGAGGACTGTGGTCGGACATTGCTCTGCCTAAATATTCAGAACTGAGCCCCTGAGGTGGCCAGAACTCTGCATGACAGAGGATATAATCCAAGATCAAAGTTTATTCAGTTTTACTACCTCTTACGTATTTTTACAAAATAGTCTGTGAGGTTGGAAAAACGTATTTATTTTCCAAAGTTATCTATCCAACAGTTTTTTAAAATCCAAGAAAAATAACAACTTGGCCTAGGTGCCTCTTTTACATTCTGCTCAAAATCATGACTTACCCAAATCTTTCCTAACCTTTTTATTACTATCTTGTCCTGAAATGTATCCAGTCTGCAGCACCTTCTAAAGAGTGACAACATGCTACCATTTGTCTCTCAGAGACGTGGATGTCTAAGGATTTTGATTTGGATGATTTTGTTGGATGCTGTTCAAAAAAGCCCAAGTACTAAGGGTGATGCAAAAGTTAGTTATTCCATTTTACTAAGAATGGATATAATTGAAATGGTAATCTTTCACCTGTAACAACTTGATTCAATTTGTGCATCTCTAATTTCAGATAGTCCAAGAACTAATTTCATTGAATCTTTACGTACCTTTAGACATACAGAAGTCATGGCAATTTGAAACGATGGCATGCGTCCATTGGAAACCCTTAAACCATCACTATACTTTTATTTGTGTCTGGGGTTGTTTTAATGCTTCTTGTTCAACCAATTTATATGCAATCTGTGGGCGTTATGTTTTAGATGAATGCCAGGACCTATTTTGTGTAATGCACATTCTGACGGACATAGGTGCTCTTTATCGACTTGGATTCTAAACCTACATCTTACTTTGTTCAATGAGACACTAGAGGGGACATCGCTAGTAAACCATCTTGGTCTAACGGACGTTTTTCGTCACAACTGACTGTATGTTTTTATTGTCACAGGAGTTGAATTAGTCACAAAACTTCATAATGGATTACATTTCAGCCCCCAAGATATCACTTGACCATCTTGAGACAGTGTTCATATTTTTTTCATAGGAGCCCACTTCAGACCACACTTGGGCTACAACAAGAATCATTAAGCAGAGGTCTACCACTCCATCCAGGCCATCCCTGGTGGTTATGACAAATGCCATATCTAAATTCCTTAGTGTTGAAAGAGAAGGCACAGACTGAGCAAGTACCACACCTGCGCTGTTACTTGATTCATGAGAAGCCAATAGACCTGTAATGGAATTATCAAGGGGATTACACTTGCATGCTCTGACTAAGAGATCTTTTATATTATTTTCATTTTGGATGGAAGATAATGGTAAATTATTCGCAAGATTGGAAGCAGTAAGTATTTTCCAATGTTTCTTCACAATCTTAACAATTTTGTCCTAACACAAGGAGAACATGGTTAGGCAAGGTACTCGCTCTGATTCTTTAAAAACCATGCCCTTTCTATAGCCCTCATCTTGGAAATAGCCCTCATCTTGAAAATTACTGTCTTTTGAGTAGTATCGCTAGATATTTTATGCCTTGACTGTTTTTACTGGCTGTTTAACTCAGAGCACTGTACCCCTGTTAACCTCTGGTAAAGTGCCTAGATTCCCCCTTTCAACATGATAAAATTGAAATGCCTCCGATTGGCATATTTAACTTTTCTATAAGTCCCTAGTATATAGTACACACCGTACCCAGGGACTGTAAATTAAATGTCGCAAGTGGACTGCAGCAGCTATTGTGCTATCCACTACAATGACAGTGTACACATGGCTGCGGGCCTGCCTTGTGTACCCTGGCTGTGCAGTTTTAAAAATGCAAATTTAGCTTGTTAAAATAACCCCTTTTGACATGCCTGAACCTTCCTTTTAAATGTTGATAAGACACCCTCAAAATTATCCTTACTGCATAAAAGACAGGGCGCATGGTATTTAAAAGTGGGACATTTAAAAGTTTAATGTTAAACATATCCATACAGTGAAAAGGCCCTAAAAGCTAGTTTCACTGTAGCAGGGTTGGCTGCTCCACAGGAAAGCATTAGGATGAAATATTCAATTTAATAATGTTATCTGTGGCTAGGAAGCAGTTACAAATTTAATGTTTAGACTTTTTGAAATATTTTCTACAAGTACGGGTCATTAGTGAAGTTGGATTTGTAATCAATATTTTTGTAAAAAGTACTTTAGAAAGTTATATTTCCAATGCCTCAAGGCTCTGGATGCCATTTACATGATCCCAACTGTCACCTGAAGTGAATAGCTCCCTTCATGAGGTGTTCACGTATTCCCAGAGCTGAGACAAAGGCCTTGGGTGTGGGGAGGTATTCTATTCCTCTGGCAGGATGACTGGGGCAGGGCTGTGCCCAGGAACTTAATTAACTTCAAAGAGGCTTACCTTGTCACAGGCAAATATTAGCTGACACCTGGGCAGGGACCTTCTTTTGTCCCCCTAACCAGGCAGGTTCCAATCCCACTGTAAGAGAAGCTGTCTCCAGAACTGGTTTAGAGTGACCACAGAGAAAGGGTTGCTCATTTCCCTGACCACACTTCTGAGGTTGGTACAGGCACTCTGTACATGGGAAGAAATGTTTTGCTTTCTTGGGTTTAGGTAGAGAGGCGCACTATGGGATTATTTGCTGTAGGGCACATGGAAATTGCTATAAAAGTGGGAAGGGATGCCCCTGACAACATTTACCCCGTTGGTTGGAGAGGGTCCAGGAGTCACCTCCACCCACAGGCTGGTGCCAAGCATAAATGTGTCACCTACAGTGCCAATCTCAGAACACTTTTTGGGCCATAGAAGAATAAAAGAGGATTCGACCTGCTGTTTGTGACCTGAGAAGTGCCTATTTCAATTTCTGGGGTTCCTTTTGGGCTGGGGGTGCAGGATATGTGGGTGAGCCTGTGTCCTGTCCGCTCATTTACTCTTTGAAGACCAGTTTGACTGCTACACTTGCTCGGCAGCCACAGATCTCCTCCCACCAGATGTCTTTTGTCTCTATGGAGGCCACTTCACATCTCATCAGAGCAGTTTGGCTCAGCTTGCCAAAGACCGGCCAATCAGGAGTGGCTGCTGAAAGGCTGGATTTCAATTAATCAGAAAAGCAAGGTCTATAACTTATTTTTTGTGATAGCTATAATAAATCTAAACATAGCAAGCTGTTGATTTATTCTATCATTTTAATACTATGAAGTATATTGTTATCACACTCCTGTCAATAGTTATACTTTATTAAAGTATTTCCATGTTAGCTATGGAGCCACTGAACTACAATGGGAAAAAACAAAATTGGCAGTTTTTCCCTCACCAGCGCGTATAGAGAATCTTTTAAAATGTTCCTGCTTATAGTTACAAGGCACCCTACCCCTGGGGCACCTAGGGGAGACATATGTAAAAATAAGGCAGTTTAAGACTTTGGAACGACCTTTATTTCCAAATTCAAATTTGCATACAATTCAATTTTAAAAGCAGCCTGCAAAGCAGGGCTACCTTTAAAATGACAGCAGGCAACTCAACAGTGCACACTGAAGTGGATTAAATTTGCTGGGCCTCTAAACCTACATGCCCTACCATATACTAGGGGCTTATGGGTAGGTTGTCATACCAATAGTAATTACACCTAATTACCATATACCTTTTACACAGAGCACTGGCCCTACGTCGGGTTAACAGTCAGTTACTACCAGTACCAGTTAAAATATGGGGGCAATCGGGGCAAAAATAAGGATTTCCTTACACAGCCCCACCCCCAGACGAAAGGTGATGGGTAACTAACCTACTCACTGGTAGTCCTCATCAGCTAAGTGGAAAAACCTGGAAAGTCCATCTGCATTGGCATGGGCAGTCCCTGATCTGTGTTCCATTGTGAATTCCATCTCCTCTAGGGAAATAGACCACCTCAATAGTTTTGGATTAGCCCACATCATCTGCATGAACCATCTGAGAGGTATGTGGTCAGTTTGAACACAGAAGTGAGTGCCAAACAGGTACGGCTTCAACTTCTTCAGGAACCAGCCCATAGCAAAGGCTTCACTCTCAATGGCACTCCATCTTTGTTCTTTGGAAAGAAGCTGCCTGCTAATAAAGGCTGCTGGCTGAGCTTGACCCTCCTTGTTTACTTGTGCCAACACAACCCCAATCCCTTGTTCTAAAGCATCTGTCTGAACCACAAAGTCCTTTTTGTAGTCAGGGGCCAGTAACATTGATGCTGAACACTTAGCCTCTTTCAGAGTGTCAAAGGTCTTCCGACACTCTGGGTCCAACTTATTTTCTTGGGCTGCTTTTTAGAAGTGAGTTCTGTCAGGGGAATTACAATGGTCCCATAGTTCTGAACACATCTCCTATAGTACCCAGTCAGACCCAGGAATGCCCTGACCTGTATCTGGGTTGTAGGACCTCCCCAATTTAAAATGGTTTGATTCTGGGCTGGAGAGGTTGTACATGGCCTCCACCTACATGGTGATCCAGGTATACCACTGAACTCTGCCCTATCTGGCACTTACTGGCCTTGATAGTCAGGCCCACCTGCTTCAGGGCTGCCTGTAGCACTTCCTACTTCTTGAGGTGGTCCAGGCATTCCTCCCAGGTGGAACTGTACACAGAGATATCATCCAGATAAGCTGCACAGTCCTACTCGAGCCCAAACAGAACCCCATTCCCCCAACCTTTGGAAGTTGGCAGGTGCATTTTTTAAGCCAAATGGCATTATTTTGAACTAGTAATGTCCTTCTGGTGTGGAGAATGCTTGACAGAGAATCTGTACTCGGTTACTTAGCATCCCCTAGCCCATCAATGAGCTCATCAGCTTTAGGTATAGGGTGAGCATCAGTCAGTCTTAGTGACTGCATTCAATCCTCTATAGTACACACAGAATGAAAACTCCTTTTTTCTACCCTTGGGATTCAGGTTTTGGTACCAGCAACACTGGGCTGGCCCCCAACTCCAGCATCTTAGCTACTTCAGACTTGATGCTGGTTCTGACATGGTCAGATAGCATGTACAGCTTCGTTTTGACAGGTAGGCTGTCACCAGTGGCAATGCCATATATACACTAGTTGGTGATACCTAGGGTCAAAGAGAACAGACCAGCAAACTACTCCAACACATGCTTGCAATCTCTGTGCTGCTGGTCTGTCAATTAGGGAGAGAATACAACTCCCTCCTCTGACCCATCTTGCACATTGGTAGAGAGGATATCTGGCAATGGCTCAGTCTTTTCCTCTCCTCCATCTGTGGCCATCAACATGGCTATGTCTGTCCTGTCGTGGTGGGGTTTCTAACCTATTGACATGAAGGACACTGTGGGGAGTTAAGGTCTACCAGGTAGGTAATATCACCCCTCTTCTCTAGGATTGTGTAGAGCCCAGACCACATGTCCTGGAGGGCCCTGGGAGCTACAGGCTCCAACACCTACAACAATTGTCCTTGAGTGTACTCAAGCATAGTAGCCTTTTGGTCATACTAGATCTAAATGAGTTCTTGGCTGGCCTCCAGTTTTCTGCTGGCTTTTTAAGTGTACTCTGCCTTGCATGATCTCAGTCCTAGTACATAGTCAAGCATATTGTCCTTGGCTTCCTTGAGGGGCTTTCCCAAGACTCTCACCAGACAAAATGGCCCTCCTACAGGGTGCCCAAACAACATTTTGAAGGGGCTGAAGCAACCACTTCTTGTGGCATCTCCCTGTATGCAAACACTAGGCATGGGAAGAGATGGTCCCATCTCCTCCTGAGTTTGCCAGACAAACCCATGATCATACCCTTCAGGGTCTTATTGAACTTTCCCACCAGACCATTAATCTCAGTATGAAATGGGATGGTGAACTTGTAGGTAACGCCACATTCCTCCCACATCGCCTTCAGGTAGCCCAACATGAAATTTGTTCCTCTATCTGAAACCCTCTCCTTTTGGGAAACCAACTCTGGTGAACACACCAAGTAGTGCCCTAGCCACTGAAGGAGCAGTGACTGTTCTGAGGAGTATTGCTTCAGGATATGTTGTGGCATGGTCCACTACCACCAAGATGTATCTGTTACCTGAGACAGTTGGTGGGTCTAGGGGAACAGCAGTGGCCACCCCACCCTCTCAAAGGGAATCCCAACCACTGGCAGTGGTATCAAGGGAGCCTTTCACTTGCCCCCTGTCTTGCCACTGGTCTGACATGTTGCACAGGAGGTGCAGAATGTCTTCACTTTAAAAGATTGTTGAGCCAATAGAAGTGGTTAACCAACCTACTTCATGTCTTACTCTGACCCAAATTACCTGACAAGGGGATGTCGTGGCTCAATGTGAGGAGGAATTCTTTATACTTTTGGGGGACCACCAACCTACTTGTGGATCCTTCCTTGAGGTCTCTGGCCTCAGTAAATAGGTCTCCATCATCCCAGGAGACTTTGTGGAATCCACTAACATCACCCTTCTCTTGCCCGGAGGAGGATACCTCAGGCTGTCAAGAGTGGGTCTCTGTCCCTGACACAACTCATCAGTGGAGGCTCCACCAGCTCCTGTCAATTTTGCCAAGTCAGACACATCTTGCAGGGGTGGAATCCATACCTCAGAGGTCAGATCCTCCCCCTCCGGGTTAGATTCCTGCTTCACCTCTGGACTTCTTTGATCTGGCTCACCAGACCTTGTGCCCTTTTCCTTGTAATTGGATGCTTGGCCCATTGTTCCAGGGTCCAAGTGTCCAGCATTTCTTTTATGTGCATTTTGTGACCTGGTCACAGCATATACCCACTCAGGGAGATCCAACATCCTTGCATGGACCATTGACTCCACCCCTGACTCGCCAGATACTTCAAGATCATTTTCCAGTTTACACTCTACTGGGAGTGCAGGAGACACAACTACCTTCTTAGGGCCCCTCACACCTCCCCATTCCAAAAGCATCATTGTCATGGGATGGAGTTTGACTCTGTCTGCATAGGTTACCCGGTGATTCACAGAAAGTATGATCTGCCCTAGGGAAACCAGTTTCTCTGTGACTATAGTCACACTGGCTCCTGTATCCATCAGAGCCTTAACCTCAGTTCCATTGATTGTGGGCCTCTACCTGTACCTCGTCATACTGGGAGGTGAGGCAGCAGGGTTGCAATTTCCACCCCACACAAGGACAGTAAGGTTGCCTCTGTGAGCCCCCTTTCCCATCTCTGTGACAATCTCTACCCTCACACCTTCACTGACAATCCCTTGGGACTGCCCACCAGTGGGCGGCTTCTTTGTGCAGAGAGTATCTCCTCTCTTGCGTCCTGGCTGAAACTGTCATAACACTTCCCTGCCTTAATAAGGTCAAGGAACTTTATTGCCTCTGCTGGGTCAAAGGATCTCCCTTGATACCCCTCCCCTTGAAAGTGGATTGGCTCAGGGTCCCTTCCCCCTGTGCAGGTGTTTGTGGATATTTAGATGACTCTTGATTTTTATAATCTTTTCCCTGAGGGGAGCCTGTCCACCTTTCTCCTGATCACCCCCCTGGTGTTGATTTGAAATCCTGGTTCTTAACCACTAATCAGCTATCTCCCCCAGTTCCCTGGGACCAGACACCTTAGACTTCTCTGGACACTGGTGTAACTTCTCTTGTACACAATGAGTCAGGATGTGCTCTTTAAGGAATACATTGTACAGCCCCTCATAAGTATTCACCTGGTTACCTTGAATCTAGCCCCGTAGCACCTTCACTGAGATGTCCACAAAGTCCACCCAGGACTATGTGTTTACTTTCTGGGTGTCCCCGTACTGCTCTTGGGTGAGACCACATTTCCTGACTAGACATTTTCTCATGTGGGAATAGGATTGTGCCTCATCCCGCTCTAGGGTCAGGAGCCTATCCCTCCCAGCTTCGAGAATCAACTCCTACAGGAATTAATCCCAGTATTTACAATGGGCCCTTCTCATCTTAAGGGCCCTTTCAAATGCAGTCAGCCATTTGTCAATGTTGTCCCCTCTACATCCTTGGGAACTATCCCCTTGGGAAGCCAGGGATCAAACCCACCACACCCGGACTTCTCATCATCTTCCTCATTTTTGCTGCCACCATTCTTTCTTGCTTTCTCCTCTTCCCACTTCTCACTATCTAGGTCCAACTTCATCTCTTTCAAAGCTATAGAATCTAACTGAGCCTTTAGCTGTCTCTCCGCAAGGGGCAGCTCTGGTTCTTCTGTGGAGAGCCTCCCCTACTTCCACTAACTGGAATTCAGCACCTAGTACTAGAAGTAATGGACAGGTTGTCATCATTGTCCTCCTGTAGTTTATTGGAGGGGTCCTCCTCCCCCCTCCCCTTCATTCCATGGAGCTGACTCTGCCCAGGCCTTAAGTGAGCCAATCATTTCTGCTTTCTTAATTCTATGAGCAGCAGGTAGCCACTTGGCCCTACATTGTACCCTAAGCTTACCTACTGTGTTAGTCAGGTTTGTCTACAGCAAGCAAGATAGAAGAGGCTTGAAAAGTAACTAAAGGTCTCCTGGGTTCTTAGAGAACAGCATGCCATCTCAAGGCAATAGTGTGCATTTTGCTGTGTGAATGAGAAATATAAATGTGCAAAGAATATTATGAATGCTCCAAGAAACAAGATGGAGTTGAGGCTCATATAGAGTCAGTCAGATCTTTATTATGTCGATGGTGAAGACGACTTCATCTCTGCTGCCAACTTAACCCTGAGACGGCCCAACAGAGTGAGGACCATCAAAGGTTTGGCCATGTGTCCACTCACCTGATTTAGAGTGAAAAACATACTTTGCCAGTTTTCACTGTCCATCACTGCCAGGTAAATCTAGTGGTAAGGGGTAGTGAAAACTGCAAAAGGCCCCCCTCACCATGGGAGAAAACATCTGTGGCAAGGGAGACCTTACTTTTTTTATTTTCCAAAACGAAGTCCCTTGTTGGGTTTTGGTGAATATATTAAAACATTGTAAGTTTGCCATGCAACTCCATCATGTTGAAGAGCTTCCGTCACACTTACAATGGATTGACAGGGACTGCTGTGATAGCTGTTATGGGAAATACTAGAGATGTCTGCTCGGCTGACGGACATCTTAAAATTTGGCAGGTGGGGACTCCGTACTTTACTCCATTGCTCTGGAGGACTAAACCATTGTCTGTGAACATTTAATTCAGGCCCATTGTTCTGTATATCACAGCATTATTGTTTAAATTGCAAAAGGTTCATGTAATTAAGCCAATCTGATTCTAATCAGAAAATAGCTGTAACAAATTGGAGAGAACTAGAAACTCCAATAGAATGTGAGACCTCTAATAACACTCAATACTTTAAGTGTCCTGTGAAAGATGCCAAAGTCAGCCTGGAGCTCTGCTACAGCATCTGTCCTCTTACAGTCCTGTTCTTGTTAATTGCACAATTTCATAGGCTTCTGAGCCCAGTGTCCCTGATTAAACAAGGTCTCACTGGACTTTAATGCTATGTATATTGTGCGGTTTTTGACAGTGCCATGTCAGTGTGTCTAAGTCTAAAGATAGATGGAAATGTAGGAGTGTTTTGATCGCTGAATGTGCCTGTTCTATTTCTTAGGATTATTGTGAATAGTGCCTGGTATTAAAATTCAAACATTCGAGTCATTTGAAGTTGACCTCTGTGCTAATTTTTGAAATGTGGAAGTTTTTCAAATTTGGTGGGGTAACATTTTCCCAAAAATGCTTTTGCCAGAGATTTTCCCTGGAGAGATTTTTGGGAGGAGAGTTCTCCTGTAAATAAAATAGTCGTTTTTTTTTCTTCAACAACAAACTCCTTTTTATTGGAATATGAATCCTTTATTTTAGGTCATGCTACAGACAGCTTTAGCTTTGAATCTGACCTTTTACCGTTTTTTCAAATTATACATTGAGTCGGCCTCGAGTCTCCTCTGTAGAAGAATGGCTTTCTCACTCCTTGATGTTGGCTGTATCATTCTGCCTCATATGTTGTGCTGTCATTTGCAATATACGAGGTGCTATTTTACATGTAAAAGGTATACCTAACCAAACATTGAATTCTTTATATCACACGTGCATCCTATATATTAATCAACTCTTTTTGGTGTTAAATGTAACTGATGCAGACTTTTTAAATTATTTGGATATCTCCAAGGGCCTTCATCGAGTACTTAAGATCTTCCACTAGCACAGACTGTTGATTAGTGTTTCTCCTCTAGGTATTTTTTCTTCTTTAATCTGCCTCCAGGCATTTAATTTGTGGATATGTTGCATGAGTATGCCTATGGAGTGCTTTTGTTATCACTGATTCATTTCAGGTGCAAATTAATATGAACATGAGATAGTCACAGATCGCAAAAAGATGATCCAAGAAAGACCATGCCTGCAGGGCTGGACCTATATATAAAACCTGCTTGGCTACTGATGCCCTGTGCTTAATGGCTTTGCTAATCATGCACTACAGCTTAGTCTTTCTCCAAAAGTTTCCAAATTTGCAGACGCCTTTCTTCGCCTTCTAGTACAAAGGACCAACACGTATTTAAAAGACACCAAAGACGTGCTGAGGCTTTCGCATGACATTAAATTCGATCCAACCAAGGAACTGATGATGGGACTAGACGTGGGGAGTCTCTACACAAGTCTTCCCCAGAACGAAACCTTAAACATCATAGTGGATGTCTTATTTGGGATAGGCTGGGAATATCAAACGCCCCGCAACATAGTAATGGACTGCTGTAATCTAGCATAAACCAAAAACTTTTTCCAATACGAAGACACATTATACCTCCAAAAGCACAGGACCAGCATGGGCAGCACATTCGCCCCTAGTATAGCTGGTCTACCATCTTGAAACACACAAGATCCGACATACGAGCAACCCTTCCCAAGAACACATCATGGTATGGAAACGGTATATAGATGACATGCTAGTCATATGGAATGGAGAAGCAGAAACTGCCAACAGATTCATAACCTGGCTCAACTGTCAAAATGAATACCTGAAGTTTACTAGCACCATCTCAAACACGGAATTGGTATTTTTGGGTTTGAATATTTTCCCAAAGGAAGGTACACTGAAAACCACAACACATTTTAAAACCACTGCAAAAAATTCTCTCTTCCTATATGACAGCTTTCATCTGCAACACCTGCGGGACAATCTCCCATATGGACTATTTTTATGCCTAAGGAGGAACTGCTCTGAAGTCAAAGACTTCAAGGAACAGGCAGCAGACCTACGAAAGAAACTAGAGAAACTGAACTATCCACAGAAAATAGTGAACAATGCTTTCAAACGAGCAAGGAATAACAACAGGGATGCCCTGTTGGAATCTGTACCTAAGAAACAACAAGAAGAAAGACCAATATGTATCACTATATTCAATAATGGCTCCAACCAAGTCGCCAAGATCGTCAACAAGCACTCGCGCCTACTGAACTGCGGTCATCTGGATCTACATAAACCTGTGTTTTCCCACAGGAGAGGAAAGAGTCTACGGGACATGGTAGTCCACACGAGACCACGCATAACTGCACGAGCTGCGGTTACTAGTACCATGTTCTCGCCAGTAAGGGGTCACCACCCTTGCGGCCTCTGTAGCTATGTCATTTGACCAAAAAAGCAGAGACATTAAATTTACCAACAGTACGGAGTGGGGACAACTCCGTTTTACCAACTGTAATATTAAGAATGTAATATACATGATTACCTGCCCATGCAAAATGCAGTAATCGGAAGGACAACACGTCCAGTTAAAATACGCATTGGTGAGCACAAGAGCAATATTAAATGCAAGAAGTCAACAACCGAAATGGCATCACATTTCTTGGATGTAAATCACACCACTGAGGACATACACTGGACAGTCGTTGAACAGGTGAACAACGAGGCAACACTTTTTGAAAAAGAACAATGGTGGGTGTTCTGTTTGGGAACACATATCATAGGACTTAACGATGACATCCCCTGGGGACAACTCAGATAGGGATTCCCACCTCCCCCTTTCCATCTCCCAATACCACACTACCTATTAGTGGTCTCAGGGTGAGAAACCCAATTATAAGCTTTGCCTGGATCCTAATGACAGTCACAGCAAGCTAATTTTGACACTAAGTTGCCATACATGAAGAGGTGTCACCATGTAAGGGACTTTCGTTGGTATTTAGCTAGTCATGCTGGGTATGCATACCCTGATGAACATGTTACTGAGGGCATTTTTCATAACCAAGTTGTGTCACACATTTTTTCTCTTAGTATAGCAACCGGTGCAGCAAGGCACGATTATTAGAGCAAAGGTGCGTACCATTGACAGCCACTACAGATCACATACAGGCGATACAACGCTAGAGACTGCGTTCTTAGAACAAGGTGATCCACTAGATTTGCCCACCTCTTTTTCAAAAGTTGGCGCTACAGCTGGACAGTAGAGCTACTATTTACAATAGCCCCACACCAGCATTATAGATATGCCGTAATAATGGTGAGATCCTGTGTATTCGTCCAAGTTGGGGTGTTACCATAAGTATTATGACAAGTATCACATACAAACTTACGCTCCCATGAGGATAAGTAAATACACGTAGATACGGCAGTAACCATGTTTAAGGAACGAAGAGTTCGGTTTTCAGGCAGCCATTTTGCAACAGTTAGCACTCCAGCTGAGATGTGGGACCTTAACGCCATTGTGAGGCGGAAGTAGCCTAGCCTACAGGAAGTGTGTGCCATTACTGGCAGCCATGTTAGTTTTATTTAACATTTCAGCCATTTTCTTCAATCGCGTACGCAACACGGAAGGGAGGCATTACCTGTTCATCGGAGCCTCAGAGAGGTATTTTTCTGAGCGAGCGAGCAGCTTTGACGAAGTGAGTACGGCGTAGCCGACCACTTGAGACAACGAGCATTTTTTCTAGAAAACATTTTTTCCAGGAGACCTTTTTTTAGAGATGCGCGACATTGGCTTTAATAACAAACCTGATTTCTAATACTCTTTATCCCCTGCAGTGTGTGACTACAAGCGCTCCTCCCCTCCCGTTATAATAGGTCATGGGGCTATAGAGTGGTAATAATAGTGTATGTTTAACTTTGCTTTTCTACGCTTTTATTTGTAGGGGCATCGGGATGTATTTCATCCGCATTTTACAATCATTGTATAGTTCACCTGACTCTAGGATATAGACCAAACAAACAGAACTGATAAATATAGTGTGTGTGTTTTATGTTTAATGTCGTTATGTCTAGTACTGTATTGTATGTCACTTTCATGGGCAGCACGGCACCCACTTAACTCACAAGCTGTGGTGCACTTAGTGAAAAATATATCACTTCTCAAAAACCTCCCACAGATATGGTGATGTGGTTCAGTAATTATTATACTTCTGCATTTAACAATGTTGTTTCTTTATCCTTCCAGATTAATTCAAGCAACTATACCAACCAGGGTACAGTATTAAGTGCATGTTACTTATGTGCATTATATTCTGCTAGATTGATTTAGCAGACCACATTGTTGATTTTATCTCAGAGTGGTGTAGGGATCATTTTCTTGGTCCTGATGAGAAGCCAAGGGGATGGCATCGAAACATGTAGACTAGGGAGGTGGTAGCCCATTATAGCACATATCCTCCACTCCCCATTTTTAATCATACCAGCTAGAAGGGGCATTAAATAGTAGTTTTCCACATAGCCAGGTATTTTTTAACTTCACTATTTTCACTTTGGCCCATCCACTCACACATTATAAATGGTAGATTCACTCCTAAGTGCTCCCACGTCTTCGTTGGTTGTAGCACGCCCCGTCTCACATCTGGGGCAGGAAGAACCCAATGAAGAAGCATGCCACCAAGGGACCTTTTGGTGGGTGAGGGTTATTTTAACAAAACACTATGCTTCTGTATACATTGGTAGGGTACGCATAGTTCATGAACAGTGTTGAACATACTTAGGAAGGATATCACTATTCAGTTGATCAAGGTGGATTATTTTTCGTTTTTTCATGATACATAGGACGAGTCCACCTTTTGTTTCAACCTCTTCACTCCCTTTCTTGTTTATCAGTACCATAAACCTAAAATAGACATGTGTCACAAAAGAATCCTCATGAAAGAGCAATCCCACAAGAGCGATTGATATATTCTGCACATACTCAAGGGTTGCTCATATTTAATGCCTAAAGTGTGTTGCTTTTTTGGCCTGGAAAGAGTTACCGGGTTCACATATTTTAAGGAGAGGCTGATAATTAGCATCTGGTCATTGGATCATGAGATATTGTTTTGCAAATGCTCTGTTGATGTATTTACTTATGTCTTTATCGTAGCAAAGTAAATGGAAATAGCCATAGAAATGTATGGTCAGTAAGCATGTATTGATTAGTGTCTCTATTACAGAAACTGAATTTCTTTTTTTTACAATGAACAAGCAACACCGAAGATCAGAAATACTCATTTCTTGTAGACATCTCAATGACCTAACACTTATATTGGTCTGTGCAGTATATTTGGCGACTCCACGTGACACTACCTGGGCAATGTCCATACTTGATGCTGTCAAGGCCTTCAGTTGTGTCAATTGGCCTTCTTTTGTGACAGTATTACTGAATGCTATGATGCTGTGCAATCATTTTTAAGTCTCGCCTGAGCCAGCGCTTATAGCGCTGCTCTGGCGAGAGTTTTAGTAAGCGGGTTTTGGCAGTGCTAACCTAGTGGCTTTTTTCAGGCCTCCAGCTTGCGTTCGCGATGTCGTGCACGCGCAGAGCTGCTATCCTGGTTTCTAGCATTCCTTTCCTTGCATGGCTGGCTTTCCTCCCCCTCTCTCACCCGCTCCTCCCCCTCCCTTACTGCACGGAAGATCGGTTGTGTTTCTAATCTTAGACCGCTTTCATTCTCTGCCTCTGCTAATTACTTTCACTTTCGCGGCGCTGCGATGTAATGCTGCTCTGGTCTGTCTCATTCTCTCATGCTATCTCATTCTGCCTCAGATCAGACTCTTCTCTTCGAGGTCTGTCTCGTGAAGTCTCTGGTGTAACTCACTCACATCTGTCTCACTTGTTTATTTAATTGCGCGCCACACAACTCCCGGCCGGGTCGCGCTTATTTTTTTTTTTTTATCCAGAGTTTCGCGCTATCAGTTTTAAATGCGTTCCCTTCCCCACCACTCCATCCCGCGCTTCACCGACGTGACCATTCACCTTATGTGCCTTTAAAAATTTATTTTGTTGATTAGGAATTGTGGCATCCTCGCAGCTCGCAAAACCTCATTCTGCCCGCCCTCCCCACCTTTAGAGACAGAAATTGCAGTCCGATTAAGGTCTGAACACTTTCAGTGTGCAAAGCGGGAGATGCTCACTTCGTTCTATGCGTGCATAACTTTTCACATGGAAGGAAAAGCTGCTCATTTTTGCCCTACTTGCTTTATGTACCATTAGCAATTCCTTTGGTGCTGCTCCTTGATTTTTGTCATTTCCTGATTTAGCAAGGGTTCTGCTAACTAGAGTTGCAGATCACCCATCCGTTGTACAGCTCATTTACTGCCCTGTGACTTCAGGTTACACTATAGTTAGTCAACCAACTTTATTCACTGGCTGTCCGCACTATGAGTGAGAGCATTTTGTTTGATCACATGTGCACAGGAGCATGAGAAGGAGTACACTTCAGTGCATGTGCTGGCATGTTGGAGCTCTGGCCTGCTCCTTTATTTTGTATATTTTCCCACTCTTTTTCCACATTGCAGGTTTGCAAAATAAGCAAACACAAGCATTTGCATAGCCAATAAGTCTCGCCTTTGGGACCTTATAAGTGTTTAGACATGAAACTGTTGATGTTGTTGCACCAAGGATATTGTACTGCATAACCAAATACTTATAAGGTTCCAAAGGCGAGACCTATTGGCTATGCCAATGCTTGTTATAAATCTCCCCAAGCTACTGTTTGGGTGAAAGGATCCATATCCTGAATATTGCCTAAAAAACTGGGACCGGGCAGCTTATTGTTTCTGACTTATTAATTGAAGCTTTGATGAAGCTTTTAAGGACGGACAATGGGGTAATTTCATCATAGTGCAAAGTCTTTTGCCATAAGGTGATACTGCATCTACATGATGTGACCATGAGTAGACTACGTTTTTTTAATAATGTTTTTATTAGCATTTCACTGAAATACACCTCGAGTTCAGGCACAGGAATTAGTGCCAATTAGGTTTCAGTCCAATGGGTACCTACCCTTTCTTTACAGATATAGCTTCTCAGTTCACCAGACCAGGATTGTTACCTCAGCAGGAGATAATATCTAGCACTTTTGTATCAGACTGTATAAAGAAACAGATAACAAATTACCAAAACCCTCATCTTCCCTCCCCACACCCTCACATCACTCCATCAAGTACTCAGAATGTCAGTCAGGAAGACGCTTGACCTCACTTAGGTGTCCCGCTGTGAATGTCCATAGTCATTGTGGATAGCTCAGTCTCCCAGTCCCTTCCATGCCTAACCCCTCCCCTAGCGTGTCTGTATGGACGTGGATGTCTGGGAGCTCCCCTGGTCCGAAGCAGCAGTATCATTTGGGGAAGAACTGGCATGTGGCTCAGCCAGGTCTTGTATCATACCTCCCCACGAGAGAAGGTTGTCAGCCAGGTTCTCATCGCGCCACACTCTTCTCATATGTACCTCTTCCGCTGCCGTTATGCTGCTAGGGGTGCTTTGGACTCAACCACCTAATAGATATGTGCCGCTTGGCCAGTGATAAACTGAGCAGTGCAAATTTCCTGCTGAATTTCTTTTTTTTTTTTAACTTTCAGGTATCGGGCGTAAGAGGCATTGCTTTATCCCAAAGGGGTATATCAGTCCGTGGCCCGATGGAGTTGCTCTAACATCTTCTCCCAATAATGCATAACATAGGGGCAGCTCCAGACCACATCGAAAAAATCCACTGGTATGCTTTTACAGTGCATACATCCTTTGATCTCTAGCTGGATATATAGTAAATAGTTGTTTAGGGTAAAGATTAGCAAGGTGGACTATATTACATTGAATGAGCTTAAATAGCACATTGACTGACACCATACTCCCCTGTGTACACTGGCCCACTCCTTTGCTATAATAGGATCATCGCTATACTGTTGCCAGGCTTCTTCACTCTCCAAGGGCGTCATCGGCCTATCAGTCTGTAGGGCGCGATATAAGTGCGTGATAAGCCCCGCGCACCCCCCTGCCATGTTCAACAACACGACCAGTGTCGGCGTGGGTTCAGGGGCCTCAAGGAACGTGGGCAGTATTTCTCTCACCGTGGTGGCAATCTTTGGGTACTGAAGGGACTGTCTCCGCCCCAGGCCAAAGGTCTCGAAGGTGTCCTGCATATGATAAAGCAGCCGTCTGGATCTAAATCATTCATCATAGTGCACCCCTTCACGCCATCGGTCTATGGTCATAGTCTAAGCAATTTGCGCAAACAGTCTTTACATCCAAACTTCTAGCTCTGACGCATAGGTTGCCCCACGGATCACGCCACTTACTGCTCTCTCCCAAAGGCCACATAACAGTCGGATCACAAGTTTTCAGCTTCTCCACATGTACCTGCCAGTAAGGACTTTTCCCTGTTGCTTCCCTCATCATACCAATGTACTGCTTGTTGCAGCTGAGCTGCAAAGCAATACAATTCAAGATCGAGGACCTGCATTCCTCATTTGCCCCATTCTAATTTGAGTGTGGAGAGCCCCATCCTGCATCTTTTCCCAGCCCTCGGTAGCTCTACCAGGAGCTGATCTAGTTCTTGAAAGATTCCTCGAGGGATTTAATACATGGTGATTTGTAGCACATAGATGTAGTGGGGCAGCATTACCATTTTATTCAGTGCAATTTTCCCCATCAGCGAAAGCTTTGATGTGTTCCAGAACTTGATATAGGGGTGGAGGTTGTTAATTCCCCTTCCCAAGTTAAGCACCCCATGTGTGATATGTATCCCAAGAGACCGGATGCTGTCTGTTTTCCACTGTAGTCGCACCTCCGAGAGAAATTCTGTGGCCACTCCTTTCAACTGACAGATCGGGAAAATCGCAGACTTTGACTGGTTTACGTGTAGCCCCGAGTGCTCCCCGAAATCCCTCATGACATTCAGAAGGATCTGAACCGAAGTGACCGACTGCCGCCAACCGATCATAGCATCATCAGCATATAATGACACAACATTACACAACATGGACTGTACTGCCTAAGTAAATCCCCCAACCATTCAGTACCTGGCGGAGTCTACAGGGCACAGGCTCCATTGCCAGGGCAAACAACAGGGAAGACAGTGGGCATCCTTGCCGCATACTCCTCCACAATGGAACTCACCAGACACACAATTCCCAGTCCCCACTCGTGCTGCTGGTTGTATGTACAGCAGCTTTATCCAGCCAAAGAACTTAGGTCTCAGCCCAACTCTCACTAATACTTGCTATATATTTGTCCCAGCACACCAAATCAAATGCCTTCTCTATGTCCAGAAAGGCTAAGGCGTATTGATCTTGTTCCAAGCAGGGACCATGAAGAACGTGCGTCAATTGCTGCAAATTTCAGAGTGTGTTCCTGAGTGGAATTAACCCCAACTGGTCCGGGTAGAACAGTTTCAGGACATATCGAAGCTGGCATGCTACCAGTACATGGCTGAGTATTTTTTGATCCACATTTAACATTGATAGGGGGTTATAAGACACTGCATCCAGCGGGTCCTTCCCTCCTTTTGGTACCAGTACGACAAGGGCCTTCTGCATGGAGTCCGGAAGCACCCCTGATCGAAGGCCTCCAGATAGACAGGTAGTAGACTATTAACCAGAGTCTCGGGAAATGCGTAATATAGTTCAGCAGGTAGACCGTCCCCCCCCCCCCGGGCCCTAGCTGTCTTAAGGAAGTCTTTTCCAGGAGTGTGTCCTGTTTCATCAGTGGGCTCTCCAGATCCAACCGTTCCTCCACCTCCAAGCATGGCAGCAAATCTAGGTAGGCCTTGACCAACGGTCCTGTTGCACCGCAAGAAGTATACACTCCCTATAGATACTCCGTGAATGACTCGTTTATGGTCTGCTATGTGTGTATACCTCTCGGCCTGACTGGTCCCTAATAGCTAGTATGGGTTGTGTGTACCTCTCATGTGTAATCATTCATACATCCTGCCCTGTCTCCCTCCATATGTAAGCTGCGCCTGTAGGTAAGTTGCACATGCTTTTCAGGTCTCTCCCACATTCCCAGTGCTCCTTCTGATCATGTGGGAGGGCTAATTCCAAGGCTCTCAATGTGCCTTCTTGTGTTGTCAGGTCCCTCTCTAACGTTTGCTGGATAGCTGTGGTAGAAGCCATATCCAACCCTCTGAGCACCACCTTCATCGCAACCCATTCTATTGCCCTACTCTGGGTACTCTCCCAGTTATGGGCAAAGTAGTCCATCAGGGCGTCAGCAATCACCTGCTTATAAACCGGGTCCGTTAGTGCCTCTGCTTTCATCCATCACAGGATAGGGGCCTGGTCAAAGAATAGGTCAGCAGCAGGGGTGAATGATCAGACAAATACCTAGCCAAGTATGCCGTATCAGTCACTGTCAGCGTCATGAATGGACTAAGTTGCATGAGATTTTAGGTGTCTTTCTAGATATCTAATAAATAATGCTACATGTAACAAATTGGATTATTATTTGGGCCAGGTGACTACCCACTTCAATGAACAATCACAACCTTTCTCAGGAAGAATCCTCAAAATCACTAAATTAATCTGAGCTCAACCCCCGGTAGCTATGGCACAAAGCAGACAGGCTTAACTAGGGGCAATGTGTAAAGTCTTTATGCAGTACCAAAGCAGTAATTAAGTCAAAACACCAAGCAATAAAAATCCCAAACTAAATAAGAAAAATAGAGTAACATTTAACAAAGTGACACAAAAACAACAAAAATCAAATAAGGGGAACCAAAGTTATGATTTTTCAAAGTTTTAAGTAGAGAGAGCACCACAAAAAGTACCAAGTGACAATGATAGTCACTAGTTATGGTAGACTGGAACCTAGGTGTTGGTGCTAATGCTGGAGCGGGTAGTACAAAATGTTGTATACCCCCCCATTCTGCATGTTTATATTAATCTGAATAATCAATTCATTGTAATATTATTAATTTGTTTGAAGTGATAACTCACCAACTATATTTACAAAGGAATTACACGTGGGAATTGCACTTTGCATGGCTATATTAATTGTAAACTAACTTGAGTACGCATATTAATAGTAGAAAACTAGAATATTGCATATTATATGTTGCTTTGGTGATGTATTTGTGCTTTATTCAGTGAGTATAAACCGCTCTGAGTGTTGCTTCTGCTAGATAAATACACACACATATGGGTATTAGCAAGGGGATAACATTTTATTAGCCATTTCTATGTTTTAATTACGTTTTTGTGTTTCATTTGCTTAAGTTGACCATTTTGGCCTAAATAAGATGGCTGAACGAGACGTTAAACGTGACTGCCCTGACAACACAAGGTTCAGGGTGAAGTGCGCAGGCGTCACCGCCAGCAGCAGTGGCCTGGACCTGACCCCGGGAGAACATGTACCCTTCAAGGACGCTCCGGTAACTCATCCAAGACAAAGGACAATGCTTGATTTAAAAACCGGAACCAGCAAGTGCGATGACTTCATTTTGCGGACTATGTGAGAACTTCACCTCACAACCCCAAGTTGACCAATCCGGACTCTCTAAACCCCGATCTTGATACTTTTTTATATTATTTTCATTATAAACGTAGGTAGGAAATTAGGATAGTTAGCTACGCCGAACCCGATTTCCTGACGTTATGCTGACTGAGAGGACGGTGACACTGCTGGACAACTGTTATCCTGAATCTTTGAGAGACTGAATTGCGGCCTAACTTTGCTGAATAAATTCTTCTTTGACTGATTGACTTAGAGGACGACTTTAGCCAGAATAGGTAAATATGATGCTCTGAAATGTTGATGATGATTTCTAATTTTCTTGTGATATAATTTAGATAAAGAATATTTGATTAATTGACAAATGTGTTGTGTCGATTATTTGAATAAGAGATATGTGGTAAAGAAGTAATGTGTAGATAGACGAGCATTATTCATTAAAAATAAATAAATAACAACTAACTGATCAATCTCCTTATGAGAGGGATATCCTAGGTCAATGTGTTTAAGGTAAAGGTATTACTCTCATGTCAGCGTTTGGAAGCGTATTTTACCTCAGAAAACAGATCAACGGAATGTAAGTATATTGGTGTTATGGGCCCCACCAATGAATGTATTTGAGTGAATTGGATGCCAAGGTAGTTGGTCTGTGCCGAAGGGGGAATTTGACGTTCAGTGCTGCAACAATTTTCTGGTAGCAAGACGATGGTTTTTATTGTTTTGGTTTGGTGAATATTGCTTGTAAACTGCTTATTGATTATTGGTTATTGATATTGGTTTATGTACTAACACTCTATGTTGAGTCGTCTTGAGTTTTATGTTGTTTGCACGGCTTCTGGGATGTAGGAAGTCGGAAGTTTGTAACGGTTCCGTAGTAGAGCAGAGGTAAGCGCTATTCTCGGGAAAGATGGAATTGTTGTTATCCTGTAGGTACACAGGAGAAAACGTGTGACGATTGAAGTTGCACGACGCATTGTCTGGGTTCGATTGTGTCATGTGTTGCCATTAGAGACATTTCTGTGTGAGAGAAGTGTGTATGATAGCAAAGGTTACCTGTGAAATTCTGGTCTTAGGTACCAGGGATCCAACTGGCATTCCGATAACGCTGATCACTGGAAAGGTAATAGGTACTCTCTGAGCTCGATAGAAGGACAAAGGAGAGGTAAGCGCTGCTTTGTTAATGTATGTCATAATTCTGTAGCAGGACAGACTGTTCGCTGTTCTCGGGAAAGACAGGATTCTGTGTGAATGTACTACATTTTTCTTGTGTGAATGTGCGTGAATGAAAAGGCATTTGGGTTAATTGTGAAACTCTAGTTTTATTTCTCAGGAGCATTGGGTCTCCAACTATGTGTCTTAAATACTGGAGAAACGGTTAGCTAATGCTTGTTAGCAGGGTGAAGTGAAGGGATGTGCTACTTTATCAACGGAAGTAACGATTACGTAGTAGGGGAGAGGTAAGCGCTGCTCTCGGGAAAGACGGAATTCTCGTGAGAAAGGTCTATTGCTATTCTTTGGATAGCGAAGCGGACAATGGAGACGTTTTATGTTGTTACTAACAGAATTGTAGAAATTGAAACAAAAATTTACTGAGCAGATTTGTAAAGGAAGGGTAGACAGGAGCAGGAGCTGCCGAGGCGGCTGCTGACGTCAGAACGACCGCGCTGGGATTGGACAGTCGTTCAGAAACGTAAAACGCTCCGGATTGGTGCATTAGTGTACGCCGCGCTAGGAGTGGGGAAATACAGGGTGACGTTAACGCTCCCTATTGGTGCGTTAGTGTGAGTCGCGCTAGGATTTGAGAATTGTGACAGTGACGTAGACGCTCCGGATTGGTGCGTTAGTGTGAGTCGCGCTGCGATTGGATAGAAAAGCGGTACAGTCGTAAGGAGAAACTAGTGAGACACGAAAGAAAGGAAAATGTATTACGATCCACCAGAAAAATAGAAAAAGTCATGGTTTAGTAAAATTAAGAAGGGGTTTAAGAAGGACAAACCGATCATAACTAGGGAAGGACAGTTACTTCCTCCACCGAAACCCCTGCATCCTTAATGATTGCGAAATATGGATATCATACCTGTATTTGGGTAGACAACTTGGTTAAATACACTGAGAAGGATGGAGTGTTGGCTTTTCCAGAGCATGGTTCATTTAATTTGGCAGTTTTTAGAAATTTGAGAGAGAGAATGATGAATTTAGAACCGAGACCTAGACCGACTCAATTCGAGGCTTTGACGGAGTGGGAAGACGAAATGCATGACCGAGAAAGACAGAGAAATGGTAGAGGATATAGGTACCTGTTTGGTAGATCATACGGACATGAGACGCATGATGATCGAATGAGAAGGTGGCGAAATGCGAGTATGACTAAGGGTTTGTTTCCCGTAAGAACTGCCGGAGAGAATGAAGGACGAAAGTGTGTAGAAAAGAGGCATAATGTGGAGTCGAGAGGGTACGGAGTGATTGAAACAGAAGATGATGTTCTTGATGATATGTTCTATAAGAATCCACCACCATACCGACCCGAACCAGAAATATTAACTCCAAGTGCCCCAATGAAAGAAACAGTACGAATCATAAAATCGGAACCAGAGTTCCAAGATTTGGGAAGGAACAATCCTATTAGAGAGGTAGAAAGGAAGTCTGGAGGAAAATTGGATGGAGAAAATTCAGCAGAATTGGCAAAAACAACCCTAGAATTAACGGAGAAAATAAGAGAATTGACTAGGAATCTGGAAGCGGTAACTGTACCAATAACGATAGGTCCAGTAATGCCTATTTTTGACAAGCAGAAAGACAGCGAACATTGTTTGACAGTCCCTTATAAAAGTAATAAACCGGTTGAACAACCAAGAATGAGTCAGAGTAAGAATCCATGGAGACAGACTATGAGTATTATTGAACCAAGTTTTTCAAATAATCCATTTGTAGGTCAAAACTGTGCAGAGAAACGTATGACGATGATAGAGACAATGTCAGAAACTCAAAAAGATTTTGGACAAGGTAATGTAGAGAAGCCAGTAGGACCATCTACAGAGGAGTTGAGTGAATGGTTGAGAAGTTTGCAAAAGAAAGACAAGGAATCCCAGTCAATAGATGTAGCTAAATTACGAATGGTACTGGAAGAATTAATAGTAGGAACTATTCCGACAGAGAAATTAAAGACGTACCAAGATGAGGAATTGTTATTTCTGTGCAAAAGCGTAACATGGAGAGCAAAAAGTCTTCATGAAAGATTAGAAGAAGTGGCAAATGAGATGGGTATTGATATTGAAAAGGTAAAAGCCTTACAGAAACCCTATCGAGTAGATTTCACCGAAAAAGACATTGAAAACATGAATACCACAGGACGAATAGATCAGATTAAGGATATAATTATTTTATTGAGAAAATGGGGAGATGTGGACAAATGGAAAAGCAGATGGTATCGTAAGCGCGACGAAGTTTCAGACAAAACGTTTTCAGCTTATCCTGTGAGAGAGAAAGAGAAGGTTGTGACAGAATGTCCTATGAGAGAGATTCCGGGAGGAGGATATGTGCATGTCCCATGGACTAGACAGGATATTTTGTCATTTATGAATGACTTCCCTCGACTGCGTGAAAATCCCGTCGAGTGGTATAGACAGGTGGACAGATTTGTGAAGCTAACCAAAGTGTTGTGGATTGACCTGAATAGCTCGTTTGATATAATAGTACCAGCAGACCTATGGACAGAATGTAAAATAGTAATAGATTGGCCGACAAAGGAATACCCAAGGGATGCTAAGACAGGAGCTCCAGACCCCGAGGTAATAAAGAAATACGAACAGGTTTGGCATTCTTGAAGAACAAGGTACCCCCTAAGGAGACAGATTGGGTGAAAATTGACAGAACACATCAAGAAAGGAAAGCAAAGAATCAGTACATGCCTATTATGAGAGGTTAATTTTAGCCTTTAAACAATTCAGTGGAGATGAAAATTTGAGTGACAAGGATTTGAGTCATTTCGTATACAGGTTTGTATATGGTCTTCGTCCAGAAATTAGTGAAATGATAAAACAGCATACGGTAGATGGGCAAAACAATAAAATAGACGAAGTATTGAGACATGCTAAATATTTCAGTGATGAAATTGAAGCAAAACAGCGAAAACTAAAAGAGAAGGCAATGTGGGCACAGGTAAAAGTAGCAGAGAGACAGGAAGCACAATTGGTGAAACAAGCTGGGTCAAAACAAAGATTTAATCCTGGGGAAAATAAAGGGAATATTGAGGAAGCTAATAAGAAATTTCCGTGTCATAATTGCGGTAGGATAGGGCATTGGAAATCCGAGTGTAAGAATCCACCAAGTACTAATTATGAAAATTCATCCTTGAATCCACAGGTGCAGAATGAGGTGAGAGGTCAACAGCAACGACAACAGCAGGGTGTAACACAACAGAATCGGGTGCCAAAACCACCTTTTCTACAGAACAAAAATTGCCAGAAGTATAGTAAGGAGAATGGATTCAACAACGAAGAACAGGTAAATAAGCCGCAACGAGCTAGCGCTGCTTCGCAGTATTGGCTGCAACGCGATGAAAGCGATTCAGAAGAGGGTTATCGACGGTGCCGAAGGGAGGAAGAAGAGTGCGTACTTGCCGCAACTCTAGAAGTAGACCAGACAGGCCCATTTGTAGATGGAAAGGTTAATAATGAAAATATTACTTTCCTAGTTGATACTGGTGCTACACGATCAACTGTTAGATCAGCGGATGTTAAGAATCTTCCTCTCTCGGATGAAACGATCCAAGTGGTTGGTGTGTCCAACAGACAGATTGAAACTTACCTTACAGAACCAGTGAAATTTAGTATTCGGAAATGCACAGATTTGTAGTATGCGACACTAGTCCCGTGAACTTGTTAGGTAGAGATTTATTGTGCAAGATGAATTGCACTATATTTTGTACTCCGGATGGAATAGCCTTTGAAACACCAGATGATGATGTGTTGTATAAAATGACATTGGAAAATAGAGAGAAAGAAGTTACAGGAACCTATGCTGTATTCAACCCTGACGAACTACCAAAAGAATTGAAACAATCAGTAAAAGCAGAAGTTTGGGACTTCATAGGAGAAGATGTAGGATTGATGAGGAATTGTTCTGCTTGGGTTTTCGGATCAGATAGAACCCGCTCATCAGAGCCTCTCTAACCCAGCCAGAACGTTACCCTCTCCCTAGGGCCTATTCACAACAAGTATATATATATACCACCTAAGGACAGGGAATTCCTACTATATATATATATATATATACATATATATACATACATGCACATATATATATATATATATACATACACATATATCTAGACCTCTTATAATACAAGTGGCGGCCTCGCGATCCCAGACGGACCCAGGACTTCCTACCCAGACGGCAGCCTTAGCCTCGCGGTCCCAGATGGACCCAGGACTTCCTACCCAGACGGCAGCCTTAACCTCGCGGTCCCAGACGGACCCAGGACTTCCTACCCAGACGGCAGCCTCAGCCTCGCGGTCCCAGACGGACCCAGGACTTCCTACCCAGACGGCAGCCTTAGCCTCGCGGTCCCAGACGGACCCAGGACTTCCTACCCAGACGGCAGCCTCAGTACAAGTTCATCCTATGATTACCATAACATACAACAGGGGAATCAGTTTTACTATTTATCAGATCACACAAGAACTGCCAGCTTGAGCACAACCTGTTCTCTGGTTCGAGGGGCTCCTCTCTCCCTTATTCAGCTACCACTTACCTGATCAGGGTTAACATCTGTTCATGTCAAGTCACAGCTGACTAGAAGAATAGGCTACCCTCTTATACAAGAACACGCAGCACATGTTGATTCACTACAAACCGGATACTTTATTATTTATTATATACGCAATCACATAACATTACTGTGTAACACATAACCTGCAAAGAAAAGTGAAAGATTAGGTTGTACACTCTAATAAGAAAGGGGTCGACATCACCTTAGTCGTGTGTAGCCTGCACTCAATGGTCATCTAGGTTCCCTTCTCGTCTGTGCCTCGGCTCGCCTGGAGGTCACACCTCCGTAGTCTCCCTTCTCCGAGTCACTGGGACCTCTTCCTCATCGGCTACTCTCTCCTCTCTGGCAATTCTGCTAGACGAGTATCTGTCTCTCGATTTTTCTCCGCCTTCAAGTTTGTCATCTGTCTTCCCTGGAATAAGTAGTAGCTTTACTGCTAACGGCTAGATGCCGACTACGGACTGAAGTAAGTGCCCCGTAACTGCCTCAGACTTTCACTAATATAGAGGTGCATTTCCTCATGGAAAATTCCGGCCCGTAACCTGCCGCCCACCAAATTCTTGTACCTCCCCTTACCAAGGACACTTTCCCAGCCGGCCGGCCTGATGTAGTGTCTTCGGCATGAAGAAAAATACAATCCTTCGATAAGGGCCGGTCTGAACCGGTTCTCTCCAAGCGAATAACACCTCATAACTAAAACATCCCCTTTAACCTAGAAGCATCTCAAGCTGCCGGAGCAGAAAGAAAGATGGAGTCTCTCCCGTTTGAGGCCTACCAGGCCTGAATTCAGCACGGCTCCATGAAATACCCTCACTACAGGGCAGGTTATCCCTAATACTAACGAATCTATCCCCTAGGATATGTGTGCAAGCCCTAATCTATGGGGAAGAACACAGGATCATGTCGAAGTGCCTAGTAAATAGACTTCATTCACTACTCTAACCCTTAGGCTTGAATGGTAAGAGACTGAAGTCACCCTAATCACCCATCAACACAATAGGGCCGGGAAAATCGAGCAGTACAGGAATGTAGATCCAGTAAAGATAACTGTAAAGGAAGGAGTATGTTATCCAAATGTCCCACAATATAAATTGACCCCTGAAATAATCGAAGGAGTTACTCCTGTGATTGAGAAAATGATAAAACAAGGAATTTTTAGAGAAATAATGAGTAGCCCATGTAATTCACCAATAATGGGACTGAAAAAGCCTAGTAGGAAGTTCAGAATAGTGCAAGATCTGAGAAAGATAAACAAAATTGTTGTACCATGTTGTCCCATTGCAGTGGCGGCTGGTGAGTTTTGAAAGTGGGAGGGCGTGAAAGTTGGGGGATGAGTGTTATATCGCGGGTGAGGAAACAAACAAGCCCAACTGAGAACATTTGAGATCATGAGTGGTAATAGAGAGATGGGAGGAAAGGATAGTGTGTGAAGGGGGCATTCTGCCAAGAGGAAGGTGCAGGCAGAGGGAGGAGCAGACGTTAGAAGGAGGGGAATATAAAGGGGAGATGAAGATGGGATAAAACACAAGTGTAATTAGGAGAGGGGTGAGCAAGAAGGAGGGAGTAGTGTAAAAAGGGTGAAGTATGTAATAGACAGAGATCTGGGAGAGTGGGACATTGTAAAAGGGTGATGAAGGAGGGAGAAAGCAAGTGAGTAAGATGTATGGAAGACTTGGTGGAGAGAGAGACAGGCGGGTCTAATGATAAGTCAGAGAGATGAAGGAGAGAGATATGGGAATGGACAGCCAAGAAGAAGCAGAGAGATGGAGAGAAGATAGGGAAAAATGTAACAGAAAGAAGAGGCGTTTTATAGGCAACTGAAGGAGCAGTGGAGAGTGAGTGAAAGCTTGGAGAGCATGAGTTAGGGTGTATCGGTAGAGAATAGGAAAGAGTGGGAGTACAAGCGTGGAGAGAGTGGAGGCATAGGGGGATTGGATTCAGCAGTTCCTGGTACAGTGCAATTGGCGGTTAGTCAAGAAGCGAGAAGCAGGTGAGCGGCCCCTTACTGAACCTCTGTGCATTACTAAATATTAACTGCCCTTGTCCAGCACTATGCACCCTGCCAACTCTGGTACAGCACTGCGCACAGGATCAGCCTCTATACAGCTTTGTGCACACAGTCAACCTTGATACAGTATTATAGACACTCCAGGACGTCTTAAAACGCTGGTGTAGAGTCTTTTAGAGCAGACGGTCACTCTGCACAGTACTGTTCATCTTTCTAAGGTTGTAAAAAATAGTGCCTCTTGGTTAGTTAATATCTGTACCAAGTTATAAAGCTCATAAGTGTATGTGTGTGTGTGAATCCATGCATGTGCTGAGGTTGAAAGGGTGCAGCAAAAAACTGTGTCTTCTTCATCATGGTGGGGAATAAAGTCTAGGTTTTGCATTAAACATAGATGATAACCATATATTGCATTTCGATCACCAAACCCCTTTTATTTTCAGCATTCTTAGGATCACACATCAAAAAAGTGATTGGCCTTCGGTATGCTTCGGGCAGTGACGTACTGTATGTAACGGGCACATTTTCATAATTGGACACTTCACTACCGGGAAGAGCAGAGAGTAACTGTTTGAAGTGATGGGGGGGGGGGGGCGGATAAAGGAGGCGCTGTGCTTGGATAAACGACCCTAACAGCAGACTCACATCCACGAAGGCTAGGTGTGGTCGACAACAAAGCTATCAGCTTTTAATAAAGATCGCATGAAGAATAATTTCTCGACAGTTTCAATTTGGCAACTATTTCACCCATGAGTAACTTTCACCATCAATCTAAGTCCTGCATCTATTTAAATTCAGCATCGTTCTTAGGCCGGCTGACCATTAGTTTTAGCCTATGTCTTTGCCTCTTGTCTGTAAAATGCTTCAATGGACTAATGGCACCCACTGTAGAGATCTGTGTGAAAACTGAAGACTACAGCTTCACATCTCGCAGTGCCTACTAAACGTTGCATCCTTGCGAGGTCGATGCAGAGTTAGTTAACAATAATAATACTGTTAGTGCCTAAAGATGGAACAAATCGTGAAGTGTGCCTTTGTGACTGTACTGATTATTCCGCACACTGGTGCCCTGGCATGTAGGTTTGAACTCTGTAAAAACCCCGACTAAATGAAATAAATAACAGTGTGATGAATCTGAAAGACATGTCACAGAATCACAGTTGGCACAGCGTGCCCTGAATTCATTCCAGTGGATTGGACATTTTCTAAATAGTATACGATCCATTTATTTTGGCCTTTTAAACATCAATACAAATATATTTTACTGGAAAAAGAGCTGGTATGACCCACGACGTTCTGAAATCTTTTAAATTTTACAATATTTATACATGGTATTGCACCCTGTCAGCAGCGGCGGCCGACATGCTGGGGGTGGGGAGGGGTGGCGGGGGGGGGGAACAAACAAACAATTAAAATAAAACATTAAACCTACCTGAGTGAGTGCAGGGGTACCGCACCGCCTCCGCTCCAGGCCGGTCACTGGTGAGTCCTCGTGTTCGTGCTGCAGGAAGCAGGCAGCTTCCTGCTTCCCTGTCCTACGCAACGCACTATGCACACCAATCAAAACGCTGGTAGGCGCAGCAGGCGAGCGCCCCAGCCGGGACATTTTCTCTGGGTAGAGAACAAGGGAGAATGGGCGGTCCCGCTCAAGGGCAGGGGGGGAGTGGCTTACCCACTGTTGTGGGTACTGACTGTTTGGTCGGCTCCAGGGCGGACCAGACAGTCAGTACCCACAACAGTGGGCAAGCCACTCCCCCCCTGCCCTCGAGCAGGACCACCCACCCTCCCGCCCCCAACCAAGCACAGATGCACTTCTGCTTTCTCGCAATGCGAGAAGGCAGAAACATAAATGGTAATTTTTACCATTTATGTTTCTGCCTTCTCGCACCGCGAGAAAGCAGTGGGGCAACGCCCCAACGCCCTAATGGGGGAGCCGCCACTGTCCCATTGTACCGAATCCATCTGTGATTTTATATCAGATCCCTCATGACGCAGAATGGTACACAGTGATTGATCTGTGCCATGCTTTCTTTTCCATCCCATTACACCATGACAGCCAGCAAATGTTTGCATTTCGTTTCGGCAAGCGTATTTTGGCGTGGTGCCGAATTCCACAGGGGTATACAGAAAGCCCCTCAATATTTAATCAGCTATTGAAAAAGTCTTTGGAGAGTCTAGAAATGCCTGAAAATTCAGTACTAGTCCAGTATATCGATGACCTACTTGTGGCATCGAAAACTCGTGAAGCTTGTGTGGTAGACACGGTAGCCTTGCTGTATCACTTGGCAGATGGAGGACTAAAAGTGTCACCATCGAAATTACAATTCTGTAAGAAAGAAGTCCAATATTTGGGACATAGCATTGAGAAAGGACACAGGAAAATAACCATAGATAGAATCAGGATCATAAAAAGAATGAGCCCACCAATGACCCAAAGAGAAGTGAGAATGTTTCTGGGAATGGTTGGATATTGTCGTCAATGGATAGGCAATTTTTCATTGATTGCAAAACCTTTGGTACGTCTGACAAGAAGTGATGTGAGAGATCCTATTGATTTGAACAAAGAGGAGTTGGCAGCATTCAAGAAGTTAAAAGAAGGATTGTGTGAAGCGCCAGCATTAGGTATGCCTGACTACGATAAGGAGTTCGAATTGTATTGTAGTGAGAGAAATGGATGTGCACTCTCTGTTCTAGTACAGAAGCATGGAAAACTGAAGAAACCAATTGCATATTTTTCATCCATGTTGGACCCAGTAGCTGTAGCCCTTCCTGGGTGTCTGAAAGCAGTAGCTGCTACATGTCGAAGTTTGGAACAGAGTGAAGGAATTGTGATGGGATACCCTGTGAAAGTGTTTGTGCCTCATGGTGTGGCGATTCTTTTAACAAGGAGTCGTACTCAGTATATGACGCACAGCCGACTGACTAAGTATGAAAAGGTCTTTTTGGGCGCAACAAATGTGAGTCTTGTGAGATGTGTGAATGTGAATCCTTCAACATTGTTGCCTGATGTAGAGCATGTGGAGGTAAGAGATGAAGCAGATCATGATTGTTTGGATGTACTTGATTTCTCTACAAAACCAAGACCTGACATAAAAGATGACCCTTTACCAGAAAGTGATTATGTCATGTTTGTTGATGGATCTTGTTTGAGAACAGATGATGGAGTGCTGAGTGCAGCATATGCAGTATGTACAGTTGCAGCAGTGATGGAATCATCATGTTTGAAAGGAGTAAGGTCGGCCCAAGTAGCTGAACTTATTGCCCTGACCAGAACCTGTAAGATTGGGAAAAGTGTGAGAGTGACTGTAATAACTGATAGCCAGTATGGCTACGGGGTGGTCCATGATTTTCGCCAAATTTGGCTGCAAAGAGGTTTCCTGACCTCAAGTGGAACTCCCATTAAGAATGCTGAAGTGATTGGAAAGTTGCTTGAGGCAATACAGCTGCCTAGGCAATTGGCTGTGGTAAAATGTGCTGCTCATAGTCGCAGTGGTGATTACATTGCCACTGGAAATAAATTCGCCAATGACATGGCACAGTATTGTGCACGAAATCAGAATTCAATCAATCGGGCAAAGGAAAGAGAATTGGTTTCTTGTTTCCCAATGTTTACTAACACTGTGGGAACATGGGATGAGGTAAGACAATTGCAGGAAGAAGCAGGAGAGGAAGAAGTAAAAAAGAGAAAAAGATCATGTGTGGGTCTATCGAGATGGAAGACCAGTTATGCCTGATAGCATGATGTCTGCCATGGCACGGATGTATCATGGACAGGGACATAAAGAGAGAGACGCCATGATTAGGTCTTTTAAACAAACTTGGTATAATGCCAAGTTTAGGCATGTGGCAGAAAGTATTTGTCAAAGATGTCTAATTTGTCAGCAGTACAATCCCGGAAGAAAGACAGTGGTGAGTCTAGGAACAATAGGTCGAGAGGGAGGGCCTTTCACTAGAATGCAAGTAGATTTCATTGAGATGCCTCCTTGTAACAGGTTGAGGTAGGTTTTGGTAATGGTATGCCTATTCTCTAAGTGGGTGGAAGCATTCCCAACAAGAAGAAATGATGGAATGACAGTGGCAAAATTATTGTTGAGGGAATTTATACCTAGGTTTGGGTTCCCAGTAACAATTGAATCAGACAGAGGAGGTCATTTTCATAATGAGATCATAAAACTGATTTGTGAAGCATTGAATGTAGGACAAAAACTGCATTGTGCCTACCGACCAGAGGCTTCTGGTGTAGTGGAACAAATGAATGGTACTATCAAAAACAGAATAGGGAAAATGTGTTTAGCCACAGGTATGAAATGGCCCGATGTCTTGGCTCTAGTACTCATGACTATTAGATCAATACCAGACAGAACTACTGGTTTGAGTCCTCATGAGTTCCTCATGGGACGCGCAATGAGACATGTATTTATACCAGTCAACAAGCTGATGACAATACCTGATGACATGGTATTGGAATACTGTAAAAGCCTGGCTGACACAGTTCATTCTGTGTTTCATCAGGTTGGAGCAGATGCCACCACTCTTGAAAAGAAGCCAGCTCATGATCTAAGCCCAGGGGACTGGGTAAGGATAAAAGTACACAGAAGAAGAAACGGTTTGGTTCCCAGGTGGGGAAAACCAAGGCAAGTCATCTTGACCACAACAACAGCTGTGAAGTGTGCTGGATTGAAGAACTGGATCTATGCAAGTCATACTTTGAGAATTCCAAATCCAGTTGACTGTAAAGAAAAGGAGTATTTTGATGAATCCGAATCCAGTACTGAGTCGGATGATGGAGAGCCAAAAGACAAAGAAAGAGAAAGCCCTGAAAGGGGGGAAACAGAGCTGAGTTTAACTTTGGTCCCCAGAAGTAATTCCCTGAGGAGAAGGTTACAGATTTCTGATGCCAGTTCAAACTCAGAGACAGAACAAAGAGCACATTCTTCCAAGAAAGAACAAGGGAAGAACAAAGAAAAGGACATTGGAGAGACAATAAAAGGAATCCATGAGAAGGAAGTGCCAGATGAAAGATTGAGGGAAATTCCACCTGAAACAACACCTTTAGATGGACAGGTGCCAGATACAGAGAGATTGGGAAAGATTATTGCAGAAGACCCCCGAGGAGGTGTAGGGAACTCCCACATCCAGTTAGAAGCAGGGACAAGTAGTCAGCAGGAAGATTGCGTGACGGAGATTCGAGGAGGGACAGAAGTAGGGAAAACAAAAGAGGTGGAAAAAGAACTCCTTGAAGGTAAAAAGCAAGTTGAAACAGATTTTGAGGAAAGCGAAGATGAAATACCAGAAGGCCGAGTTCTGAGAAAGAGAGCTTGGAGAACTGAAAAGAATGATAAAGGGAGTAAATTGAAAAGAGCAGCCAAAGACGAGGTGTGGCCAAACAAAATAAAGAGACTGAGGTATCAACTGACCCGTGTAAATTCGTCAAGAGCTGAACAGGTGAATGAAGTAACGAGTCAGGAAAAATCGAAAGAAGAAGAACAGACAGTAGTCAAAGAAAACAAAAGAACAAGAAAACCTAACCAGAAGTATAAATCACCGGAATGGACATATGTGGCCCTGCCTGAAGTGAAGGAAGAGGCGGATAGCCAAGGAAATCCAGAGGCGGTTGTACTGGAAGTGGTTGAGGAAGAATAGGAATCGGAAATCCTGAGAGTTATCTTGTCTGATATTGGAGAAGAAGCGGATATTCAGGACAACCTGTATGTTGAAAACGAAGGGAAGGTGAAAGATGATGAGATGCCAAACTGAATGAGACCAGGAAGTTACTGATGGAAAAACAATAAAAAACTGAAAAAGACACAAACTGGTAGAACCACGTAGTTGCTTAGAAGCCTTGGGTTAGAAACTAGTTGTGAAGTAGAAGAGGCTAAGTCAAAAGACACGGCTCATTTTAGAAAGATGGCTAACATAGAAAGTAGCAAAAGTAGATGTACCTTTCTTAGAAGATGGTGCAAAATGTGTTGTTGTACAGGATTATTAATGCTTCTTTGAAGTATTCTCGCTCTACTAATTTCATTTAAAGTTACTGTAAATACATTAGAAGGACATAGTGATAATATAACTAATATAGGGAAAGTTCAAAAGGTAGTTCCAACTAGAATAGATAAAAACTATTTACATAAAGATAGGTCAATAACAGATTTTTCTAACAATGTGTTTTCAAAGTTGTTGTATGAATATGTAAAAACAATGGACGTAAGGGATTGCTACGTATGTATGCAATTACCTGCATCTGTATCTGAAGGAGTGACTTATCACCTTCCTGTAACATATGGATTAACATGTAGTGTAATAGCTAGTTTATTTTATCAAACAGGTAAATTAGAATATTATTTTTCAGATGTAGGTACTATATTTTCACAAGTACCAGCAATTAACAAACTAAACAAGGTAAAACCTGAAAAGGTATTAGGTGAATTTTTCTTAGAGACAAATGAACTAACCTTAGAATATATATTTAGAAATAACCTGACTTGCAGTTTAAAGAAAGAAGAGAAGACATTTTTAGATATGGTTGAAGAAAGGAGATTGAAAATGCAAAGGAAGGTTTCAGAAGGGAAAGTGGAGAAAACGGTTTGGGATGTAGAAACGGAGAAACATTTAAGAGGGGAAACGAGTCCAACTATGGCTTTAGATTGGCCTCAGAAAGGGAAATTGTGTATAAGAAGGAATCAGACGGCGTATGACAATTATTTTCTAGGGAATAGTGAGTGCCATGATACATACCGAATCATGGGAGGATGGGGATTTAAAGGTGGAAGAGATCCAGTCTTTCCAGGACTGTATTTCATTTGTGAGAACAGGGCATATTATCGTTTGCCAGACCATTGGTATGGCACATGTTATGTTGGCCTGGTTTTTCCAAAGATTTTTCACATGGATAGAGGAGAAGATTGTGTACATAGTTTAGGTAGTTATTTAGCACGTAGTAAGAGAGAATCTTGGACTGAAATTGTGGGTGACATTTTTGGAGCACTGATACCCGCAGTGGGAATATCTCTGAATGCAAACAAAATTAGAAAACTTTCAACAGTAGTGGATCGCTTGTCAACAAGCACCGCTGGAGGATTCTTATTGGTTAATACTGAAATGGTTGCCATGCGTGCTATGGTAATGCAAAATCGACTTGCCCTTGATATTTTATTGGCAAAAGAGGGTGGAGTCTGTGGAATGCTGGAAGTTCAACATTGTTGTACTTATATTCCTGACGAAAGTAGAGATTTGAAAAATTATATTAAAAACATTACAGGAGGAGGAGCCTAGCGCGCAACCAAGATGGCCGCGTAGGTGCGAGGCTCCCGAGGACCTCCGCGACCTCCTGCATAAATCCTGACCATATCCTGTCCTAGACGAGGGGACTGTGTTCGTGAGACCGAGCTGAGGTGCCACCCGTTTTCCGTTTCCAAATCGGACCTCGGACACCGGCGGGAGCATCGATTGAGGTTTGCGGCCTTCTCCACGCCGGCCCCCCGGATTGGAGTTGTGGGGCGATCCGGAGACAAAGTGAACAACGGCGGCGGGCGAGGCTGGGCGATCCGCGTACCCCGCACTTTCACTTTCGCTTTCGCGCCCTCCTTGCTGCCAAGCGAGGTAGGGTCGCGAGGCGGCGTGCGGTGGTGTGGCTTCATCGGGGTGCCCTGCCGGCCCGCCAGCTGTGATCCGCCCTTCGGAGCTGTGGTCGCCCTCCCCCGGAGCCCGTGAACTGGTTTGTCAGCCCCTTTCAAGGAGATTGGCACGATTTGGGGACTGGAGCCATGTCCACGAAACAAGATGGCGACCGGGCAAAGGTGAAATCGACCCGCCGTGGCGCAGCCCCTCAGTCTAACAGCATGGACCGCTACACCCTCCAGAAGGGATCTCCAGAGGCGCCGCGTAGGTCCCCTGTTGGCCCGACTGATGCTCCTGCTCTGCCCGCGGATCTGACCCTCCGGGACGTCATGGGCGCCATCGCCGAGATGAAGGCCTCAGTGGACCAGCGCTTTGACACTCTGGCGCAAAAGATTGACTCGGTCCTCGTGGATGTGGGCCTGGTGAGGGCCGATCTGTCCAAGACGAATGACCGGGTCGACTCTTTGGCCCACACCACCTCGGGCCTTACAACGGACGTGGCGGCCCTCCAAAAGGAGGTGCGCCGACTGGGCCAGGCGAGCGCCCTGATGGATCGTCGACTGGAAGATTCCGAGGGTCGGGCCCGGAGGAACAATGTTCGCATTGTCGGGGTGCCGGAGGGACGTGAGGAGGAGGCGGCGGATCTGTTTGTGGAGGACCTGATCCTCACCCGTCTCCAGCCCCGGGGGCTGAGTAAACTCTTCGCAGTGGAACGTGCCCACAGGGTCCCCGGAGGGAGACCTAAGATCGGAGCCCCTCCGAGGCCTCTCATTGCCCGGATCTTCAACTTTCGGGACAGAGACGCTATCCTGCAGACTTCTAGGCAACAAGGACCGGTCAGACTCGACAATATGGACGTAAACTTCTATCCTGATTTTACTCCGGCGGTCCAGAAGCAGAGACTGAGTTTTCTCGGAGTCAAACGTCGCCTACGGGACCTGAACCTCAAGTATGCGATGCTTTTTCCAGCGAAGTTGAGGGTAGAGGTGGATGGCCGCACGCACTTTTTTGATCGTCCCGAGGCGGCCGGGGACTGGTTGGACACTTTGCCCGGGGATCGGGGCCGGGGGGGTGGGGGGGGCGCGGTTGGTGGGGAGGGCTTGCCGGATCAGGACTGAGGGACTAATAGTAGGCCTTGCTCTGGACAACATTATTGTCATCATTGACTGATTGTGTAAGTTCCCCTCCCGTGGAGGTCGTACGGGGTCTCTTGGGGGCTTTCCCTCCTCCTCTGGGGGACTAGTTAGTGTTTTCATCTATGGGGCGACAGGCACACTGCACTTTGGGGGGGCTGTTTGGGCTCATGCAGGGGTGCAGGGAGGGGGGAGTTCTGTTGGGACGGGTGGGTTGGGGTGGGGTGTTGTTCGTTTTTACCGCAAGGCAAACCCTTTACTGTATTGGTGTTTTTGAGGTGCTCTCGGGGGGACGAATGATGGCTTCTGTATGTGATGGGGGGTAGGGACTTGACTTTGTTGTCTTGGAACGTTAATGGACTGGGGGATAGGATTAAGCGAGGTGTGGTCCTGCAGTATCTGAAACGAATTTCGCCAGATGTGGTCTTTCTGCAGGAGACACACCTTATTGGTAATTCCTTTTGTGCCATGAATCGGCGTGGCTATCGTTTGGTGGCCCACTCGGGCTTCACGTCTGGCTCGCGGGGGGTGGGCATCATGGTTAAGAACTCGCTCCCGCTGGAAATAGATGAGGTGCGCCATGATGAGAGGGGACGCTACACTGCCTTGGTGGGGAGAATGGAGGGCAAAGTGGTTGTCTTTGTTTCAGTGTATGTCCCACCGGGGCTACAGTCTACCACTTTTGCGGACCTGGGGCGCCTCCTCCTTGACCTTCCAGGGGGGCTTCTGGTGGTTGGGGGGGATTTCAATGCGGTGGTTTCTGGGACTATGGATCGTCACCCCCCTAGGGACCTCCCCCGGGCGCAGGCGTGGCTGTCCGGCCTCTTAGATACATTGGGATTGGTGGACTGCTGGCGCTTAAAACATCCCACGCAGCTGCAATACACCTTCCATTCGGGTGCCCATGGTAGCCTCTCGCGGCTTGATCATATCCTTGTCCCTGCGGCCTATGCTGGGAGGGTGGGAGAGGTGCGCCATCTGGCGCGGGGTATTTCAGATCACTCCCCGCTCCTGTTGCACTTTGGTGTCCTCCCGAGGGGGGAGGGCAGGGTAGCTCCAATCAATGCCTGGTACCTGCGCGACCCCACCATTCGTGCTGACCTGATTAAATCCTTGCAGCGGTATTTTGAGGAGAATGTGGGGTCTGTCCCTTCGGCTATCTCCCTTTGGGAGGCCTTCAAGACAGTTATTAGGGGGGAGGCCCTCTCCTTCATATCCCATGCCCGGAGGCGCGAGCAGGAGGAGGTGACCCGAGTGGAGGCCGAAATTACTGAATTAGAGGGTGATTTGGGGAGTGGGGTGACGGATGCTGCACTGCATGTTCTACACCTTAAGCAAGCGGCCTATAGGGCCCTCGTCACGGAGGCAGCCAGGGGCCTCAGTAGAGAGCAACAGGGGCGACTGTATGATGTGGGTGATAAGGCTGGTAAATTGATTGCGTGGTTGGATAAAAAGGAGAGAGCGAGTCGTGTGGTCCCGCTGATTGAGAGGATGGATGGTGTACGTGTCACCGAGCCAGAAGACATTGTCTCTTGCTTCGCGGATTATTTCCGCGAGGTGTATTCCCCGGTCTCTCCCTGCTCGGAGGCGGATTCCCATGCCCTGCTTCGAGATATCGTGCTGCCCTCCCTTTCGGTGGAGGACAGGGAGTCGTTGGATGCTGCTCCTACCTCGGACGAAATTGCCCTCGCTATACGCTCGGTCGCATCTGGCAGGGCCATGGGCCCGAACGGCATCCCTATCGAGTTGTATAAGCTGCGACCGGACGTACTGGCACCCCACCTCCGCGCGATGTTCCTGGCGGCCCACTCGCGGGGCTCCCTCCCGCCGGACCAACGTCTGGCTACAATCGTGGTGATCCACAAGGAGGGGAAACCCCGAGACCGGGTTACCTCCTATCGGCCTATCTCGCTCTTGAATGCGGAGCCCAAAATCCTTGCCAAGGTGCTCGCCAACCGGCTGGTCGGCGTGGTGGGCGATTTGGTCCACCAAGACCAGTCTGGCTTTATCCCCCATCGCAACACGGCCCTCAATCTGCGGCGCTTGCACGGGGTGCTCGCGCGTGTTCCGTTTGTGCGGGAGCCGGCCATCTTGGCGTCCTTAGACGCCACCATGGCGTTTGACACGCTCGAATGGCCATACATTTGGGCGATGCTGGCGAAATTTGGATTTGGACCGGGATTCATCAGCTGGGTCAAATTGTTGTACTCGGGCCCGTTAGCGCAGGTGGTAGTGAATGGGCGAGTCTCGGCCCCGTTCGCGCTGGGACGGGGCACGCGACAGGGTTGCCCCTTGTCGCCGCTCCTGTTTGCATTGGCCTTGGAACCCCTGGCGGAGTGGCTGCGGTGGCACCCTTCCATCCGTGGTCTCCGTTGGACCCCCGAGTATTAGGACCGCGTGTCCCTCTACGCTGACGATATCCTTTTGTACTTAGCCTCCCCGCGCAAATCACTGATTGTCCTGGTTGATGTCCTGCGCTCCTTTGGCCGTAACTCAGGCCTTGTCATCAACTGGGCTAAATCATGTGTCTATGTGCTTTCCGGGGAGGCTCCCGTCCTCCCGCGGGGATGTCCGATCCAGATTGCCTCGCAGGGGTTTCGGTACCTGGGTGTCTATATCACGCTGGACCCGGAGGCCCGCTACGAGCGAAACTTGCTTCCCCCCCTCCAGCGCTTGAAGGAGGACGTCGCGCGCTGGCGGCGCCTGCCGCTTTCGCCGCTCGGCCGGGCGGCATTGTTTAAGATGATGTCGTTGCCGCGCTTCCTGTACGCTCTCCAGAACACTATGGACCTAGTCCCGGCGCGCTACTTCCGTGAGGTGGAGAGTCTGCAGCGCCGCCTGTTCTGGGACGGGAGGCCGCGTATAGCCCTGGCGAAGTTGACGCTCCCGTGGTATGACGGGGGGATTGCCCTCCCGGACATTAAGCGGTATTACTGGGCCTCCCAGCTAGCTGCAATTAATCACGGCCTCTATGGGCCCGCCTTGAACCCGGCATTTGAAATGGACAAGATGCTCCTGCCCGGTGGCGACTACAATCGAGCACTCTACTCTGGCGCGCCGGATCCCCGCTTGACGGGGCCCACGCGTGTCATGGTGCGGGTGTGGCACGCGGCCAATGCGGCTATGGGGTGGAAGGACCGTTTGACCCGGGCGTCGCCGTTGTATGCGCCTCAGCGGTTGGGCTCCCTGTGGACCTCGAAGGGCTTCGAGAAGTGGGACACGATTGGCATCAGTAAAGTTGGGGACCTCTGGACGAGAGGGGGATTTAAAACATTCGAGACGCTGCAGACGGAGTTTCAGCTGCAGGGCAGTGAATACTTTCGGTACTTGCAGGTCCGTCATGCGCTGGCGTCCGTCTTCCCAGACGTCGCCTCCATCCCGGAGTCTTCCCCCCTGGAGGATAGAGTGCTGGATGGCCACGTTCCGGATAGCACGATCTCCCTCATTTACAAAAAATTGATTAATGATCGCTCGGGCCTGCTGACCGGCCTCCGCGAGGCTTGGGTTGCCGACGGGCTGGAGTTGGACGACGAAGACTGGATTTCCGCGGTGGCCTCTCCGAAGGAGGTGGCCATACCGGCTCGCCTTCGCTTCGTCCAGCTTAAGATACTCCACCGGGTTTACATGACGGGGCCAAGGCTTCTGCGTATGGGTTATGCTGAGGATGGGTTGTGTAAGCGTGGGTGTGGTGCTTTGGCGACCTTTTTGCATATTTTGTGGGAATGCCCGAAGGTGGAGCGATTCTGGCGTGGTGTGCATGAGGTCCTGCGTCTGGTTACGCATGTCGCGCTGTTGCCTGAAGCGAGGAGATGCTTGCTGAATGTGTGGGAACCAACTGATTACTCGGTTCCGCAGACGCGATGGGTGACTCTGGGATATATGATAGCTAAGCGTGACATCGCTCAACTGTGGGGATCCCAGCGGCCCCCGGCGGTGTCGGCCTGGAAAGAACATATGGATTGGTGCATGTTCCGAGAAAAGGTGGTGTATGTGGCGAGGGGCAAGCCTGGGGCGTGGGTGAAAATATGGGGCCCCTGGAACGCCTACCGCGGGGGTATCTGCGAGCCACCACTGCTGCCTGCTGCCTCACCGGCTCCGTCCCCCTAGTTGACCCCCTCCCCCAGCCCCGGGCACAGAGTTCCCCCAGTCCTGGACTTGTTTTCCTTCCCCCTCTTTAGATTCCTGTGGATGGTCGGGGTCCCTCATTTGAGGAGCACGTGTGGTTACCTTCGATTGCGGGTTGCCTTGCGGGTGTGGTTTTTCTATGTTGTTGTGTTTGTATAAAATGAAACCGTATTGTGGGCTTAGAGTCATGTGGCCCACGTCATTGATGCCTCCGGATTTACTTCTCTGCAACGCCAAGTGCCCTTTTGTAAGTTTGTCAGGTGCTCCTGTCACTCTAGCGGCCGGCCGGAAGGTTGTAGGCCCATACTTGTATATACTTGAGATTGCAATAAACGGTTTCAAAAAAAAAAAAAAAAACATTACAGAATTGCATAACGAAATGGTACCACTGGAGGTTGAAGGTGTCTGGAAGAAAATTGGTAAGAAAATAACAGCTATTAAAGACTTTGGAGTAAAACTAGGTAGTACATTTATAGGTAAGACATTATTTCCATTAACATGTGTGATTACCTTAGTATTAATAATAAGATTAGGTTGTATTTGTTGTAGAAAGAATAAAAATCAGAAAAGAATAAAAAGACAAAACTTAAGGAGAAGGGATAAGAAACAAGAAAGAGAATTTGAAGAAATAGAACTAGAAGAGTTAAAAGATAGTATGTATAAGACAGCTAAAAGAGAAGAAACAGGGGAAACTGAAATATGAACGAAACAAGAAATCAATTCAAAATTTCCGTAAAAGGGATACAAAATTTTAAATTAGTGTGGTGATATAATCACCAAAGGGGGGATTGCTGGAGCGGGTAGTACAACATTTTGTATACCCCTCCATTCTGCATATTTATATTAATCTGAATAATCAATTAATTGTAATATTATTTATTTGTTTGAAGTGATAACTCACCAACTATATTAACAAAAGAATTACATGTGGGAATTGCACTTTGCATGGCTATATTAATTGTAAACTAACTTGAGTACGCATATTAATAGTAGAAAACTAGAATATTGCATGTTATATGTTGCTTTGGTGATGTATTTGTGATTTGTGCTTTATTCAATGAGTATAAACCGCTCTGAGTGTTGCTTCTGCTAGATAAATACACACACATATGGGTATTAGCAAGGGGATAACATTTTATTAGCCATTTCTATGTTTTAATTACGTTTTTGTGTTTCTTTTGCTTAAGTTGACCATTTCGGCCTAAACAAGATGGCTGAACGAGACGTTAAACGTGACTGCCCTGACAACACGAGGTTCAGGGTGAAGTGCGCAGGCGTCACCGCCAGCAGCAGTGGCCTGGACCTGACCCTGGGAGAACATGTACCCTTCAAGGACGCTCCAGGAACCCATCCAAGACAAAGGACAATGCTTGATTTAAAAACCGGAACCAGCAAGTGCGATGACTTCATTTTGCGGACTATGTGAGAACTTCACCTCACGACCCCAAGTTGACCAATCCGGACTCTCTAAACCCCGATCTTGATACTTTTTGATATTATTTTCATTATAAAAGTAGGTAGGAAATTAGGATAGTTAGCTACGCCGAACCCAATTTCCTGACGTTATGGTGACAGAGAGGACGGTGACACTGCTGGACAGCTGTTATCCTGAATCTTTGAGAGACTGAATTGTGCCCTAACTTTGCTTAATAAATTCTTCTTTGACTGATTGACTTAGAGGACGACTTTAGCCAGAATAGGTAAATATGATGCTCTGAAATGTTGATGATGATTTCTAATTTTCTTGCGATATAATTTAGATAAAGAATATTTGATTAATTGACAAATGTGTTGTGTCGATTATTTGAATAAGAGATATGTGGTAAAGAAGTAATGTGTAGATAGACGAGCATTATTCATTAAAATCATAAATAACTAAATGATCCATCTCCTTATGAGAGGGATATCCTAGGTCAATGTGTTTAAGGTAAGGTAAAGGTATTACTCTCATGTCAGCGTTTGGAAGCGTATTTTGCCTCAGAAAACAGATCAACGGAATGTAAGTATATTGGTGTTATAGGCCCCACCAATGAATGTATTTGAGTGAATTGGATGCCGAGGTAGTTGGTCTGTGCCAAAGGGGGAATTTGACGTTCAGCGCTGCAACACTAACCTCAATGGAGTGAAGATATCATACACCAACCACAAACATCCTGGTGAAATATTTTACCTTATGACTTGGTCCTTTAAGTCCCACTCCAACATGAAAGTACACTTCAAGGCCACTTTGAAACTTACAGGTGGTCAGGCAGAAGTCAACAGCAGGGTACAGTCCATTGGGGCACTTCCAAGAAAAGGTCTCTTGTAGCTTGTTGTATTCCAGTATCTTAAGACGGAGGTTCAACTCTGTGACCCTTAGAGTCCACTTCTTTATACTGGGTACAAGAGTAAGCAGGTCTACTTATTACGGGCTTCTTTCAGGTTACAGACAGCAGACCCAGTCCTTTTCTAATTTTGCGCAGGTCCAGGAAGTGTTCTGAGGGGGTACTGGGGATGCCTCATTTATGCCTGTACTAGCTTGTTGATGGGAGTGACACCTGCCGCCCTGCTAGCCAATGGGGTAAAAGTTCCTAGGAGTTACCCTACCCCCTTTTGCTACATTACAGTCTGCCCTACTGCAAACAATTCCACAGTGCCCCTCCTCTGTGGTTACTTCAAACCAGTTCTGGGGCAGTTCTGTCCCCTCTGAGATTGGAACCTGACAGACAGAAGGAACAAAGGAAGGGGTATGTCCTGGCGACATTCGACATCTGCATGTGACAGGGCAAGTACATTAAGTGCCTGGACACTGCTAAAATGGTCATCCAGCCAGAGAAACAGGCACACCTCCCCACAATCAGGCCTTTGTTTGCGACCTGGGAGCAGTTTTTACACCTCATTGAGGGCCTGACCACTTAGAGGGCTGCAGCTACATGCTAATACAAATGAGTCTCCAGACGCTTTAAGCAGGGAAAAGGTAACTTTCTAAAAGTAAAATGTCTGTGATATTTATTAAAAGTCGAACTTCACTTGTGAATTGATCTTTTAATAAATAGTAGAAAGAGTCCAAGAATTAAATTGCTAGGCATTTCCTAGCTGAAGATAGCATTATTAAATGTAATATTGCATTTGAGTGTTTCTCTATGGGACAGCCAGGCATGCTGCAGTGAAAATAGCTTTTAGGTGCTAGTCAGTGTAAGGACATGTTCAACATTAAGTTTCTAGGGGCCTCATGTAGGTAAATAAAATTTACCGATTCTTAAATACCGAACCGTACCGATTCGGTATTTAAGAATCGGTAAGTTATATGTAGGTAATAATTCGGTAATATTTACCGAATCGGTAACATTCGGTATTCAAGAATCGGAATTTACCGAATCGGTAAATACCGAGGTGGTATTTACCGATTCGGTAAATACCGAATCAGTATTTACCGAATCGGGAAAAGAAAATCACATGACTGGATGAAACAACCAATCCTGTGCAACCACACCCCACCCAACCAGGAAGTGGCCACACCCAGGCAGGTGCACATAATTAACAGACTCTGGAGAGGTTTGGAGTGAAGAGGAGAGGCAGGGAGCCAGTGCCTGTTTGTGCAGCTCAAAATCATCATGTCCAGCCAGAGGACACAGAGAGATGGAGGGGAAAGGAGGAGGAAGATGAAATTCAGCCCCAAGGAACTCCAGGTGCTAGTGGAGGAGGTGGTGAAGCAGCACCAGAAGCTGTTTGGGAGGCAGTCCCTGCAAGTGCCGGAGTCTGAGAAGCGCACTATATGGCTGGGTATCCAGGCGCAGGTCAATGCTGTGGGAGTGACCCACAGGGACATTGAGGTACTCAAAAAGCGCTGGTACGACCTGAGGATTGTGACAAAGAGGAAGATGGGGGAAATCCAGAAGGAGGCCAGCCAGACTGGAGGTGGAATCAACAGGGCACCTGCCCTCACCGAACTGGAGGAGCTGGTGGAGGCCACAATAGAGCACGAGAGCGTCGTGGGCCTTGGGGATGCCGACAGCTCTGCCAGAGCCGCCACCCAACAAGGTAAGACGAATGCACAGCAATGTAGCCCCTCCTACCCCTCTCCCGCATCCCCCATTGTGAAATGAGTATCCCACTCCAGTCCATGTGTTAGTGCAGACAGGCAATGCATTATGGGAGATGTAGTCAGGGAACCCCCAACCATGAAGTGAATAGCACAGGACAACAATGCATGGTACACACATTAGCCAAAAGCAGGCAGAGGACAATGTGAGAGTATTACATGAATTTATTGTGATGCTTGCAATGCAGCCCTTCAGGTACACTGAGCTGATGTTGCATTTCTGTCCACAGATGTAACATCGCGCAGGACTGCACATGGTACAGGAGAGAGGGCACACCGGCAAGATAGGTCAGCTCTGGCCAGCACGAGTACTGCACAGCCAGCATCACCACCACCACAGCCTGCATCACCACAACCACAGCCTGCATCACCACCACCACTGGCCGCATCACCACTCATGCATGAGTCACCGCCCACATCACCACTTGCAATTGTGATGCCGAGGAGGCGTGCTGCTGGCAGGTTGGCAGCGTTAGAGACCTCATCGGACGACAGCAGGGGCCCGGAGGCAAACACAATGCCCCAGGATGGGAGCTATGCCACTGTGCCCACCACCTCACAGGGAGCACACACGGGTGCAAGACGGCGCCGCAGGTCGTGGGTTCAGAGTCCACCAGCAGACGGTGATAGCCATGGGGTCTTTGCGGGACTCGAGGGCAACATGCTCAAGCAGCAGCGCCTACAAACAAAGGCAGTCATGTCAGTTCAGCGGCATGTGCGGGGACTGAGAACCACATTCAAAAACATGGACAGGAACATCAGCGCAATGGCGGCGGGGATTACTGACATGGCAGCGGGCCTGCGGGACGTGTCACAGTCCATGCAGCTGTTGTGCCGCAAGTTCGACACAGATAGAGCTGCAAGGCGCCGGGAACGCCAGAGGGGAGACAGGCACACCAGGGCACTCAACCGCCTGGCAACTGCAACTTCACTACTCTGCCGGCGCTCAGTGAACATGCAGGAGGGCCTGACACACTGCAGCAGCGATGTTACTAGGGGGATGGTGCAGGTCACCAGTGCCCTGGAGGTGCTATTGACCAGTCAGGCGGCCACAAGTGGTGCAGGGGATGCTGCAGAAAGCATCGACACCAGCAGCAGGAGCAGCATAACACCCCCGGTCCCAGAAACCCGCAGGAGCAGCAGGCGGCTTGGGGTTGGCAGTAGTGAGGAGGCTCAATCCGTGCCATCACACACTGTAGCGCGTGGACGCAAGCATTAATGCTGCACCGCATAGCCATATACTACTGGGTGACGTAACCCTGGACTTACTCCTTGTACATACGCAATGTTGCCAGAATGGCATATTTTTGGTGTTGTGGCGTAGTGCCGCATTAAAACTACGTCATGACATACAACAATTGGCTGTGTCCCCTTACTTACTCAGAAATAGTTGCATGTGATCTCTGCCCGTCTCTCTCTCCCATCTGTTGCTGTTGGCACTCCAGCAGCGTTGTCCTCTGGCTGACCTGAATCATCCTCATTGTCCTCAAAATCTGTTAGTTCCACCTCTGTACCTCTCTTTGTGGCAAGGTTGTGCAGCATTGCACAAGTGGCAATGATCTTGCAACAGATGATGGGTGTGTACTGGCGTGCGCCTCCGCTTTTGTGGAGGCAGCGGAACCTGCTTTTCAATAGTCCAAACGTGCGCTCCACCACGTTGCGTGTAGATTTGTGTGCCACATTATATCGTCTCTCACTCTGGGTTGATGGGTGTAGGTAGGGAGTGAGGATGAATGACCGCACGGCATATGCACTGTCGCCTAGGTGAGTGAAAGTGAACCATCAGTCACATGTCTCAATACACTATGATTTGCAAGTCTCATGGGGCGTCACTGTTACTTACCTAGCAGGTATCCGTCTCCAAATTCTCCAGAAAGCAGTCGTGTGTAGATCCCACTGTTCTGGAAGATGTAGGAGTTGTGGGTGCTCCCAGGAAACTTCGCTACAATATCAGTGATGATGTTCCCTGCATCGCAGATTACCTGCACATTGATGGAGTGGGTGGACTTTCTGTTCCTGTAGATGTGCTCAGTGGCAGCTGGTGGGCAGATTGGGATGTGTGTGCCATCAATACAGCCAATGACATGGGGGAACTGTGCCATGTGATAAAAGTCAGTTTTAGTTTTCTGCAGTTCAGCCTGTGTGTTTGGGAAGCTGATGTAGTGGTGCATTCTCTGCATCATGGCATCCAGGAACTTCCTGAAGAAACGGGACAGGCAACTCTGGGATACACCGCCCACCGCAGCTATCACCCCCTGGTAACTGCCAGATGCTAGTAGATGTAGGCTGCAGAGCACCTGCACATGTGGTGGTATGGCATGCGCCCTTCTTGTTGGCTGGTCCAGGAGTGGGTGCAGGTCCCTGATCAGGTCCATGATGGTTTGTGGGTGTAGCCTGTACCTTTCATGTATCTCTGCGTCAGTCTGTTGAAAGAGTGTGATGCGCTGTCTGTAGATGCGTTCCTCCTGTCTCCAAATCCCCAGACCTGCTGCTTGTAGACGTAGGCGCCTTGCAATGACATACAGAGCGGCCATGTTGTCCACGCTGTTGCATTTTGGGATTGCTTATATGCACTGTTGAAGCTTACCACCTGCTTTCAATCCGTGTTAATTACCGACTCTTAATTACCGAATTTCATGGATTTCTTAATTACCGAATTTACCTACATGTCTTTTTCAGTTTTACCACTTCATGTTTACCACTTCATATTTACCACTTCATATTTACCACTTCATATTTACCGATTCGGTAAATCTGTATTCGGTAAATAAGAATCGGTATTTACCGCTTCATATTTACCGAAAACTGGTTTTTGGCCTCCTACATCTCACTTGACTAAATACCGGTCGGTAACGGCATATTTACCGAATTTCGGCCGTTACCGACCGGTATTTAGCTACCTACATATGGCCCTATATGTCCTACTTTTAAATACCATGCACCGTGCCTTATTGGCTACAAGACCTTCTTAGGGGTGGCCTATTAATTGCTTAGACTGGTCAAGGGTTTGTTTTGACAGATCAAGTTGTAATTTAAATACGTCTATAGTCCGATTACAATGCTAGGCCTGAAGCCATGTTTACACTGCCACTGTTGTGGATAGCACATTAGCTGATGCAATCCACTAGTGATATTTAACTTACAGGCTTTGGCTGTACCTGATACCATATACTAGAGACTTATGGGTATTTTAAACATGCCAATTAGGGTTATACCAATTCAATCATGCCTACATTGGGAGGACTGGCACTTTACTACTGGTTAGCAGGGGTAAAGTGCACAGAATTCTACAGCCAAAAGAACAGGGATCAGCAAAAAGGTGAAAAATTCAGGGTGACCCTACTAGAAAGGCATATTTCCTACCCTATGTATGAGATTATTATGGTTTGGAGTTGTGAGAATGAGGCACCCCTAATTCATAATGAGGTAAGGGATTTTGGAGTAGCAGTCACCAACATTGTAGCAGGTCGCTTCGTCCCATTGTGAGGGATATACTGCCCCCAACTCTGTGTTTTCCTCTGATAGTCTCTGTGAAGCAGTATGGAGATTAATCGCTCCAAAACCCAGATCCACATAGGGCCATTCCTGTTTGGGGCCTCATCAGCTATGCTCAATCCGCACGAGCCTGGCTGGCCTTCGTACTGCATGAACTAGAGGTGAGGGAAGTGCTGTGGCACTCCCATTAAACCTAAATGTTTTTCTTCAAGCAGCATTTGCTGTGTTATCATAGACAGACTCCACATAACCCCTATGGCCTTAGTTAGGTGACGTTACTGTCCAGCATTTCCCCTCTAAAAATTTCTCCAGCACCACTGTTGACCTTCATTGCCCACCCCAGTCACCCTATCAAGTAGGAGAGTTTACTGCCCACCTTATCGTCTGTATGCCTTTTACTGAACTGACGATTCAGCAGAAGGTGAATTTTCAAATTCTGCAGCTCAAGTGAGGCCAGCTACACTTCGCCAAAGTTTCGTGTGTCACGCTGCTCTGCTTCCCCCTGTTTCAGCAGGGATCCTCACTCAGGGCAGAAATAAACTCTATGCAGTTCTTTATCATTCTTCCAGAGCTACAGCCCTAACTATCGGTTTCCATTATGTCAGTGCAGTCTCTACACTCCTGCTCCTCCCCCCTTGAGGTAGGCTCTGTTCATCCATCGTGGCATCAGCATCTCCTCATACTAGATTCAACATCTCATGTGCAGACATTCAGTCCCCCAAGAGCTAATTTTGCTTGATTTGAGGCCAGTTGTGGCAGAGCAGGACTGTGGTTTCACAGGTGTGTGTCCACCATTTTAGTTTGCTCTATCACACGCTTCCTATGCATGACTTTTTCAGGAAGTTGAAAAAATGAAACATTTTTATAATATTTGCTCACTCCTGGCTTGATGAAACCTTTTTGACGTCTGGCGTGATCTTTGGCACCATCCAATCGCGGACACTATCTTGCAATCAACCGTGTATTAGACCTACTCAATTGTAGGATTGAGGCACCCTGATAAATATCAGCACCAATTCTGAAGGGCGTGAGTATCAGAAGTGCTGCTGGTATTGGGCCAATGATTATCTTTTACTACCGAACAGTAGGTAAAGGATCATTTCCCTTGTTTGCACCAGGACCTATTGCAGCCTTACTCCGCCACTGTTTCTCCTGGTTTACGATTGGATTGTATATGGGCATCCATTTCCTGTGGGGACACTTTCACAAACAGACTCTGCGTCTGTTGAAGCACAACCATTTGGATTCTGTGTGGCCAGTTCTTTATTGCAAACACATTATTTTCCTACGGCCACATAACTCATGTTCTCCTTTAGAGAAATATTGCTTCTGGGTACTGTGACGGGCTTTGAGGTTTTGGAAGGTTTTGTTAGTTCCTGTTTGAAACGACCTGTGAGATGTATCACTTTTTATGCAATGTATTTGTGAAAATGTGCTGTCAGATGTAACATGTGGTTCTGTTGTTCCCCAATCATTTTCTTCGGAGGCTTGTGGTTGTTAATTTGGCGCAATTGCGGGCTGTTACTGCTTACTTTTGGTGGTGCTACTGTCGATTCCCGTTTTGTGCCAGTGACAAGAAAGGGATGTTCGAAAATCATGAGAATAAAATAATTATTCACTACCAAGCTGATACACAGTACGTTAAATCCATTACTTCCTTTAAAATATGTCTGTTTTTTATTGGAAAATAAATGTGTGTTTTCGCCACTTTTAGTTTCACAGCACTGCCCTATTGCAATATGTACATCTTGGAACCATTAATGCGAGTTTCTCTTCATTAGCCATATGAAGATATCTAGAAAGCAGTCATGCCAGGGATATGCATTCCGCCTTAATTCCTTGTCTACAAGGAAACTGCTAGCTGGAAGTCATTGGCATACTACTGGGAGTCAAGCTTTCAATCAATCCATCAAGGGGATTGTAGGTTTACTACTCACCCGTGAGGGTCTCAAGGCGCTGAAGGGGGGATGGGGGTGGGCTAGCAGCTCCAATCAGTCGAAGAGCCAGGTTGTGAGTGTCTTCTTGAAGATGTTCAGGGAGGGGGCATGTGTGATGGCGATCGGGAGCTCGTTCCAGGGCTTGGCTGCAATGTAGGAGAAGCCTCTTCCACCTGTTCTGGCTCTGTGGATGCGAGGGGTTTCGGCAAGGGCGAGGTCGGCAAAGCTTTTGCACCATGACCACCCCTGCCAGTGGTAGCATGTAGCCAAAGAATAAGTCTATATACAGCCAAGTGTAGTGGTACACATAGGGGTTTTCTCACGCATATTTTTAACATAATGTGGGAAATAATTGTGAATTTTTCCGCTTTTTGAAGGAATCGGCGTTCTCCGAATGAATATAAGAAAGGGAATTAGTGTTTTATGCATGATATATTGCAGGAGACATTGGAGAAAACTGTATAGAATATTAGATCTGCTCTAAGGACTTTTGTATAGCAAACTTTGGTTTAGTATGCATAATGCATATATGTGCTCTTGTGACACTTAGCTTAAAAGAACCATTTCTTTAAAAAAAAAAAGTATCTCCCTTTACAGAAAACTACAGTAGTACATGTGGATGCTAGGTAAAAATGACAAGTTGGTGTATGGAGATATAAAATATGTTTACAAAATTAAATAAATAAAGTCTGGCAATTTGGGACAAAAATAATAAAAGAAATCATTAAGAAGATGACAGGCTTTCTTTATGCGTTAGTTTGCTTATTTCTCCAAAATGCATAGTTGATATATATCATGGCCAAATGTCTATTTTTCGGAAATAGACAAGATGATGTTTTAGTTAAAATAGCTGCATTTCTCAAGCATGTTTCAAGCTGGTATTGAGTGCTAATTCATTGCGAGTTCGAAAGTCTTATTGCTGACTTTGGTTCCTTGGTACCAGAGGTCTCTTACTGCTAGGGCTGTTATTTTATGACTCGCATGAAGCCATTTCATCAACAATAGTGGCAAACACTTTTAGATTGATCACTGCTGCTGTTTGAGCCTTGATCATATAAGATTGGTGTAACCTGTTTGCTCCTGTGATCTCTAGGTTATATAGCAGTGACATTGACGTAAAATGCACCTGCTGGCCCTGTATCTTTCATTTTTTTGGGAGAATTAGTCCTTCACACCAAAGCCTCCTACACGAGGTTGGCCTTGTTCGCTCAGTTCAGTTTGGGGAATGTATGTCCCACCACTTTTAAGGATCGCCAGCAACAACTGGAAGTGGTGTTTCTTCCTACGTCATTTTCTCTATATCATGGGCGTCTTTGAAGGGTTAACATGCTGAAGCCAAGCCTTTACGGGTGCATTTGTAAGTCAAATCCACTTAAATAGAAACAACTGTTTTGCGGGGGAGACCATCACCTACTACCAGGCCTACCACCCACAGCAAAGCCCATGGCACGATCACACAATATTTTATTTTTGGTCATCACAATTACCAGTCTTCAGTGGTCTGCAGTGTGGTGTTTGGTGCTTTTACCCACAAGTCTATAGAGACAAACCTGTGGAGGAACAGGGTATGTGCATTATTAAGAAGACGGAAGGCAGTTTAGATACAACAAAACAACACCACAATGCAATACCATGACACAACAAAACCTAACACTAATGCAACGCACTGACACAACAATACGCCAAATAACACACCAACATTAAGTCAACCACACACTAAGGCAATTCACTTAAAGTCCACAGAAATAGTGTAATGTGAGCAGTATTTAAATTGTTGGTGGTGTTGGGCAAAACAATGGCGTCAGAGCTGTATTAATTAGTAAGCACTTTCGGTTTCATTGTAAGGGTCCGGCTGCGGTAACTAGTTGGAGTGCTTGAGGTTTCCCCCATATTTCAACATATGTATTTTTCATTGTTGCAGAAGTATGAGGAAATAACTGCAAAATAAACGAACATTCTATCAACATCTTGATCTTTACGGCTAAAATTTTCGAGTAACATTGGCTCGTATATATTTGGAAACCTCGGATATAATACTAACGATGCATTCAAATGTGTTCAGCACAACAGTAAACGTAGCAGTTTACGTGATACGTCACCTGCGTCAGCTCTGCTCTTATCTTTGCTGTACAAATTATATCCACTGCCCTAAAAAGGAATGAGCACAAATGTGTTTTGCAGCATCTAAAATTAATCTCTGGTATATAAAAAGAGATTCGAACAAACTTCTGTGTTGAAGCATCTAAATGTACCTGTAATATATAGTAAGGAATTTAAAATAGTTTGTTTTACGGCCTCTAAAATGAGAATAAATGCAAGATAACAGCGGTCAGAGAAAAACACAAAGGAGGAAAAGGCAAAATGTAAAAAGTGTCTTAGGCTTACCCTTTTAGCTTTTTAGCTTGAGATTAATGTTTCTTTCAAAGTCTTGAGGTTACGAGTTTCTGTTAATACGTGAAAATTAAATCAAATAGTTCTGCTAATTGCTATTTAATTAAATAGGGCCAGTGTCCTTAATAGATATTAAGTGATTGTTGTACATACCCTTTGGCTCACAATTTGGGTGGGAAGGGAGGAGGATTAGATGGAGGTTGGAGAAGAAATCGTGAATATATTAATCTACCACTATTACATTCTAATGGCCCACAGTGGGAGAATAGATTTAGTCCCCTCCAATCGTTGGATGAAAATGATTGACTGACTAATCCAGAGGCAGGTTTGGTAGGGACGGAAACAAGGACACCCACAAAAATAATTGAACTAACATCAGTGGGAAGGCACACATTGAACCCCAGAGAAATCTGCCCGCAAAGCCAGATTGGGGAAAGGCAAAACCCACCACTAGAGGGGAAAGAGGCACATGAATTGGATACCTATGGTCGAAGGCTGTCTGGGACACAGGGACCATGGGTGGTAATAACATCCTGGAATATTGCAGGCTTAGCGGGGAAAATAAGTAACATAGAGTGGAAGAACCAATTAAGGGACTCCCATATAATAGCCCTACAGGAGACATGGGCAGTTGATCCCGATAACTATCATCTAGAGGGGTTTAAGTCCTTCTTTGTACCAGCTCAGGAGAGCAGGGCTGGCAGAGCAAAGGGAGGCTTAATAATATATGCTGATGTAAATCTGAAGGGGAGATGGACTGTGCCATCTTGGACCTCCGATAACTTGCAAGCAGTAACCTTCCAGGGACAGGGGCTGAGGGTACAATTATTCAATTTTTATAACCCTGCCCCAGGAAGCGGCACTAATGCCGCACTTGAGGAATTAGACCTTAGACTAAAACAAGAATTTGATTTAAGAAAAGGCGGTGAAAATGTATTTGTACTTTTAATGGGGGACCTAAATTGTCATCTTTGCCCACGCTTGACACCGGTAACTACCCACTGGGATCTCTGCCCAATTAAAAAGGGCCCACATCTGGAGCATACAGCTGAGGGTATGCTAATAACAAAAATATTAGGGAGTCACTCACTAGCGCATACTATTGATTTGGTAACTCCTGAACCAGGGGGCACTCTGATACCAACTTTTAAAGGAAGGGGATGTTCGTCTATTATAGACTACATCTTTATATCCACCTTTGCTAAACATCGGATCAGGAAGGTAAACGCTAAATGGAGTGCCTTTAGCGATCATAACCCTTTGGTTATAGAAATACCATATAAGGATCTTCCCGAAATAAATAAGCAGCTGGATACCATTTTAAAACCCACCGATCAAGGAAGGCGTCTAAAATGGACAAAAATCAATGCCCCTGATTTTTATATTGCATTAGTACAAAAGGGGAGAAAGTGGTTTGAGGAGTGTTTAGATCTGCAAATTGAGGGAGTCGATTTAATTGCCGCCTTTAAGGAGCTAACTAAATGTGCTGGGCAACTATTAGTGGCAAAATGCCCTAGAAAACTAGTGACCCACCCAAGATGGTTTGATGTAGAATGTGCGCGAGCACTAAGAAATCTTAAGTCAAGTCTTAAGACAATCCCGAGAAACTCAGTGGAGGTGGCAAAAAATAGGAAAATCTACAGAACTAAGATTAAAGAAAGAAAAACCACCTTAAAAGTGGAATTATGGGCTGACCTAAGAGAGGCTGGTGAAAACAGGGATTTCACCGAATTCTGGAGGATTATAAATAGGCCCTCTCTCTATGATTGCAATACACCGGTCCTTAGTACAAATATCCTTCCACAGCATTGGGTAGCTCACTTTGAGAAGCTTTATAATCATACCGAGGCTTGCAAACAAGAAGGGGAATGGGTTGGTAATAGGAATAAGGCTCAGGACTTTACACTCACCGAGATTGTGCAAGCAATTAACGGTTTGACACCAAATAAAGCTCCTGGACCTGATGGCACTCCCCCAGATTTGTACAGAAGCAATGTTGACTTGTGGGCACCAATTTTAATGAGAGTGCTAAATGCAGCTATCAAAACAGGCCTCCCGAGGTCATGGTCCACTGCCTTAATAGTTCCTATTTTTAAAAAAGGAAATAAGGACAATCCCCAGTGCTATAGACCTATATCATTAATTGATGTTTCGGCTAAAATACTGGGGCGGGTGGTCCTAAATCGCTTAATGGCCTGGACTGAAGAGCAGCACACAATCGTTGACACTCAGTATGGCTTTAGAGCAGGAAAATCGACCAGTGATCAATGCCTAAACTTATATCTCCTGGTCGCTAAATACACTATTGCAAGTAATGGGACCATTTACATGGGATTCATGGACCTAGCAGCTGCTTTTGATAACGTAAATAGAAGTAAGCTTTGGGAAATGATGACCTCCCTGGGGATTGACCAAGGACTGATAAACATCTTGAGAGAGTTACACTGGAACACTACAGCGAGGGTCCGATATAGTATGGAGGGGGGGCAAACTGACTCTTTCCAATGTTCCAGTGGCGTAAGGCAGGGGTGCATTCTTGCCCCCTTCCTATTCTCATTATACATAAATGACCTGGAGTCAACCCTCATAGCTAAGGCAGCCGATTGTCCCAGGGTAGGAAAGCGCCAAATACCAGTCCTCCTTTATGCGGACGACGCGGTTCTCCTTGCCCGGACACCGCGTAGTCTCCAAATACTGATCAATGGATTTGTAGATTTTATGAAAAAATTAGATCTGTCAGTCAATCTGACTAAATCCTTTGCGCTGATCGCAGGCAAAAAGCCGATCAAAAAACCGACATTTAACATTGGGACCCATGCTATGGAAATAGTAACCACCTTCCCGTACTTAGGTCTACTGTTTGACTGCAAAATTCAGTTTGATAAGTTGTTGGAGGAACGCTGCACTAAATTAGCTTCGTCATGTGGTGCAATCATGAATTTTGCACAAAGATTAGGCTACTGGTCCCCTGAGCAAGTAATGACCTTATACAATTCAATTAGTATAGCCAAAGCGGCATATGGAGCAGAGGTCTGGGGCTTCAGGGATGTTAAACAGCTGCAATTGGAAGAAAATAAATTCATCCGTAGAATTCTGAAGATCCCACACGCGATACCAGCAGAAATTGCACACTCTGAACTCGGTATCCCATATATTGCCGATTTGGTTAAAACTAAGCCAGTTTTGGCGTGGCTCAGCATATGGGCTAACCCGGATGCTGAACTAAGCAAGGAAATTATTAATGATTGTTTACAAAGGGACAAAGGAATGTCAATCCCATGGCTGAAATATGTTAAAGCAACCTTAGAATCTGTAGGCCAACACGCACTTTTTAGTACCCCTACTTTAATTACAAGAAATAGTAAAATGCAAATTAAAAGATTGTTGCTGGACAAAATGGAATCCCATAGGGAAACTAAAGCTCTCATATCAAAACGCTCAGTGGTAGCCCACTGTTTAGCTAAAGAGACAGTGGGTATGGAACCCTATCTATTTCTGCTGCATAACCAACAAGAGAGATTTTTAATGTGTCGTTTTAGGCTCAATTTGTTGCATAATATTTTATCTTATCCATCGGGTTTTTCTGCGACTATTGAGCAGAAGGGGGCCTGCGGCTGCGACAATTTGTCTCCGCAGGACACCCTTCATTTTGTATTGTTGTGCCCATTTTATTGTCTCCCTAGACGCATGTTTTTAATTAATATTTTAAAATGTGGGAAATTCCGACATGCGAAGGTAGCTTTGTTGTTCCTTCAAAGAGCAAATGATATGTATACTCTATGCTCAGTAATAAGCTTCTTGAAAGCTGCCGTAAGACTAAGGAACACTAGAGATTAGCTTACTTTTCGTATTGTGATAAAGTGTAACAGTTCAGTTGATGGTCATTTTTTAATGAATTGTATGATTATATGTGTTGTTGTGTTTTTAACATGTACTTTTTATGATGATTTGTTAACCATCGAAATAAAGAATTTGAACTGAACTGAAAGTGATTGTTGTAAATCGCCTTTCTGGTGGAATGGGTGAAACACATGTTTGGTTCTCTGCTGCCCCCGTGAGGACTCAGACATTCAGCGCCTCTCAGTTCTCTGAAGAATTCCCTCTGCAAAATAGAAGACTGATAAACTCCAAGAGTTTGTCACCCACAGAGAAGTTGGGCATTTAGAGACTACTGAAAAGGAGGCACAAGCAAATGGGGCGGCGAATATTTCAAAAGAAGTGAAACAGAGACAAGGGACTCAAAAGGAGCCTTACACATTCAGACATACTGTAACATTTTCGAAATAAACGACGCCCTTTTTCTCATGATCGTGAGGTCTGTTTGGGGCCAGAGTGCATCAATTGCACAAGTGGAAATGTGTGCTGACATTTGCACCAAATATCAAGAGGACTTATTAGTTTCAAGTTTTATTTTAAATTTGATATAGACCTCAGCTGAGGTCAACAAACACATACATAGTTTAAAAAAATTATCATAACTTCCATAGCATCAGCTTTAAACATTTATAATGTTAAAACATTTTATCATCATCTTTTTAAGATAGCATTAAGATAAAACTCATTTGATATTTATACGACTAATAACAGATACATTCATCCGATGGTTTTTTCAGAGGTTAGATAGATCTTATGAAAAAGTGACGTTATATCTGAAGCTGATAGGTCATCATGTCAGCTTTAAATATTTATAATTTTAAAACATTTTCATCATGAACTTTAAAACAACTTATTATATAAACTGTCTTGCTTAGTGGAAACTTGCACCGGGATGCCATCAGGCACTATATTTTCATATTGTATGGATTTGCCATTTTGCTCCATTTCATTTTAAAGATGTTAGTGCTATTTCTATGTCAACAGAAACGTTTTTTTGGGCCTTTGACACAATATACTTACGGGGACCCTGTTATACCCCGATACTGGCCTCTAAGCGAAATGTTTGTTTGGCATAGAGTCCTATAACTTACATTTCCGAATTAAACTGTGCTGCGAACAACTTCTTGCCTTTTTAACTCACCCTCTGCAGCCCTTGTCTGCAAATTAACAGCAGTCCTTAAGAGGCCCCTAGGTGCAAGACCCTGGGGAAAATGTCCTAGCTGCACTTTCCTGTGTGTGTTTTTGTGTATGTATTTATATAACTAATTCCCACTTTTTTGTTAATAGCAATTCCTTGATCTGTATGTAAAACAGCCCAAGTTGAAAAACGTCAATGCAAAATTGAGCTGCCACTTGTCCAACCCAAGTAATACAGCCATTCCCTGGTCTACAAAATCATATTTTTTTAACATTGGAAATATGTTTCCATTTCATTGCATGCAGATATGCACAACTAATGACTTTGTCATTCTATTTTTTTTCTGTGCTGGACTATTACATCTGTTTAAATGTTGTGCATTCATTTTTAGATTAATTATGATAATGCAATCTATACTGTTTGTCTGGAGAAAAAGAGTAGCAAAGTCTGAACTTATGAATGTAGAATTTCAGAAAAACACCCTTTGCCTTGTGAAAAGGCAATGGTCAGGTCGAGGTTTCCATAATAAATACTTTTTTTAGGTTATTTTTGACTTATATGTTGAATCTCTACAAACTTTTCAAAAACACAATCTCATCCGATTTGGGTTTGGCATGGCAAGTTTCGTGCGGATCCATCAAGTGGGAAGGGTAAATAAGCATAAAAAACATCCCATTGAAACTAACATGTGAGACCTTGCTCTCCACTACAAAAAAAATACAGGTAAACAGCATTAAACCAATTTTATTTGTTACTGATTTTTTTATATTACATGATTTATTAGTTGATTTTAGTACTCTAGTAATAAGGGCCCCGTGCTCACTGTGCCATGGATTCAAGCTGGCCTGGCTGATATGGGGTGATGCCCCAAAATGGGTTCCGGGATGCTTGTTTCCGGTCCAGGGCAGACCTGGCTTGGCGGTTCGGGCTGGACTGTTCCCATGTGGCACAGGGTCAAGACTTGTTTGCATATGGCTGGGTCCAAACTGGAGTGGTGTGGTGAGCTAAAGAACGATGAATTAAATCCAGATCCTTGTGACTGGTGTGAATGTTTGCATTGTTCAGCATTCCGTCCATCAATTGTTCCTTTTGGATTTGTCGCCTTAAGTGGGAAGGGTATGCCCAGACGTGGGTCCCATGCTCCCTGCGCCACTGGATTCAATCTGGCCTGGCTGATGAGGGGTGATGCCCCGAAACCAGTCCCAGGATGCTTGTTTCCGGTCCAGGGAGGACCTGGCTTGGCAATTCGGGCTGGAATCTTCCCATGTGGCACAGGGTCAAGACTGATTTGCATATGGCTGATTCTAAACTGGGGTGGCATAGTGAGCAAAAGAAAAATGGATTAAACCCAGATCCTTTTGACTGGGGGTGAATGTTTGCATTGTTCAGCATTCTGTCTATTTATTGTTCCCTTTGCAAGGTTCTAAATTTTGACCACTGCAAAAACAGGAGATTACAAAAGGACAAATGATGTGATAATGATTTAACCCTTGCTGATTTTTTACATATTTAGCCAGGCAAAACCTGCTGAAATGTATTTGGCTAAAATGCCAGTAAAAGAAGCAAAATGTGGATTGTGGCTCAGTAATCATTCACATCTTGAACCTCAATCCAAGGCACTATGAGTAAGTACTAAGCTGTAATCACCTCACCACGTGAATATCTCAACCCTGGGTAAAAGTGAACACCTCCAGAACTCCTGGATCTTAATAATTTATGGAATTTCAGACAACCAGACCCTTATATTACACCAACTTACCTTCTGGAAGCCACAAACTAGATTCTACTTAGTCTCCACCTTTGATTTTGCCCTTACACTTTGTCACTCTAAGATCTTTCTCTTGTTTTATTCATATTTTCTCTGTGTCCACAACGTCTGTTGGAAGATGATTCCATGCATCTAACACCTTTTTAAAGGGAAATCTACTAACGTGACTTCTGGTCATAAACGGTCCTAGTCCTGTGTTGAAGGACCTTGTAATACATGTGAATGATGGCATTGTCAGGGTATCCAGAAGAGTGCTGTGTACAGGGAGAACAAGAGAATATGCACGGGGATATAGGTTATCAGGGGCTTGGGCTGCGAAAAGAGGCAAGAAACGTGGAGAAAGCAAGTGAGTGGAAATACACTTATTAAGTATCTACATTCTAAACCATCATGGAGTCCACAATATTATATGTTTAGATATTGTTATCAAATAACATCTCACTTTGAAAGTAAATGATGTTTTTTCCATGAATTATAAAGTTTCAATCAACTGGATGCCTAAACATGTTTCCACATAATATAAAAGCATACAAAGAGATGCAAAATAAACAACATGGACCTAGAATGGCATACTGGCGTTCATTGAGCATTTGAACCACCATGTCAGTAGAACCCCATAATGACATTTAAGGATTGTAAATAATATACAGGTAGTAGTTACATACGCTATATTTATTTCACAATACTTTTTCCTGAATGGAAGATGAATCAAATCAACATAGATGCACTGTATTTTACATATTACGTTATCACAATTATGTCTCTATTTTACATCTATAGTGGATTCCAGCTCCAAGTGCACTTTAATAGTTTTTGAGTATTTTTTCTCTCTCAATTACACAGAATGGTTTCGTTTTTTCTTGGAGGTTCCGCAGAGAAATCCCAAAAGTCCAGCAAACACTTGACTGATGCTAACTAAGATCTCAACAATGCCAACCACCGAAAGACCAACGTATACCGTGAGATGGAGGATCTTCTGAAGCTCTTCATTGATATCGATGCGGGGTATGTCGAAGGAGGGAATGTCGAACCCGGGGATTTGTATGTTTGCAAGCCTTGTCCCGTTACTGGCTGGTGGTTCCAATGCGGACAAACAAGTTCCATTCATGAACCAGTTCAGGTCGAAATTTAGCATGTGAAAGGAACTGAGAATGAAATTACAATGTTAGCTCAGTGGAGTGACTCATCACAGATCATAAAAACACAATTGGTAATTTTTTCAAATTAAGGAATTACTGAATATTCTTGTTTCAAGTTACTGGAGGTATTGGTCTCACAAAACGTATACCTACTAGGCTTTGTAAATTCTTATTTCAGACCACAGAAATCCTGTGTTTTTTAAACAAAACAGTTTCTAACTGTTCCCACATCCAGGAATTGATATGGTTCATTTGATGTCAAAATGAATGCCTGAAACAGTGTTACTGTTGGGGCATATACTTTGAGGTCTTTAAAGCATGGAGTAGTAACGGTGCCTTGTGACCTAACTTGAACAAAAAACTATATGTACCGTTGGGATTTATGCAATAAGTTCTGGACTTAATGCTAAATATTGTTGGTGTGTTATATATATGTTATTTATGTCACCCTTGTACAGCACTTTGTCACATATCACTACAAGTCACCAATTGTACCACTTAGCCATTGGTTAATTCGCTGTCTGTGTTTTATGTCACAGACAGCCTTTTCGTTGATTTGCATATATACAAATACAAAGTAAAGAAATTCGTTTTTTTTTGTTGCATAAATTAGTTGTTTTTTCTTGGTGTGTTACTTGGGTAAATGACTAAGACATATTTTCCTTTAATGTATCAAATACATGGTGCAAATCAGTTGATCTTCCCGACAGAACTATTGTTTCTCTTTAGCATACTTACTCATGTTCTGAGGGTTACACATTATCTCTAATTGTGACCTAATGGAAGCATGGGATACACTCACTATGGCCTCGTTGAAGTAACAAAACACATCCATAATTGTGTGCTGTGGACCACTGAGAACTCGCGGCCCTGGTGGCACCGCACCTGCTTGTGTGATTGATATCTACAATGCTGTCTGAGCAAGGGAGTCGACCAACCTTTCACCAGGTGCAATTGACTAATAAATTACCCATATAAGCACCTACCTTCGTAGTTTTTAATCTTATCCTTCCCCTGTAACACTTAACACACAACACACAAGAGAGTAGATAATTTAATTCTATTTCACTTCCTCATTCACAACTGTCGTGAACCAGACAGTCTCCCTCCTGGGGGAGGATAACGGAGCACCTGGAGAACTGGACACTCAGGTGCTAAGACCCAATGATGACGAAATCCACCTAACCACACCAGCAGAGAATCAAGATATACAATCATTGTGCTAGTGCGGTTGAGGGTCTCTATCTCAATTTTCTTTGAGACTCTAGAAAAACAACTTACGTGATTCATTCACTTTGATTATCAACACACAAACCTGGGAAGCCGAATGAATCTCTGCTTCTCTCTCCCTCTTGGATTTTTTGTGAACAAGGGAGTAGCCATAAGATTATAATGCCCCCACTTTGAGCCATACCACGAACGCCTTCAGGTGAAAAAATCAAGTAAGCCCTGCCCACTCTTGATGAGGTCGCTTCAGACCGCCTTCCACCCATCTATCTCCCCTCCTTTAAGCCTTTCATGCATCCATCCATCAATCTATACATCTTTTTATGCTTCCATCTAGCCATCCTTTCACCATTCCTTCCATCCACCCTTTCATTAGTGTAGCCCCCCATCCATCCATCTACTCATAATTCATCTATCCACCAATTTACTCTCTTTTTAACAATCCTGCAATCCATCCTTTCACCTTTTTCAGATGTCCATCCACCCATTCCTCCAGCCTTTTATCATTCCAGCCACTTTCTTTCACCCACCCATGCAAATGTTGTTTTATTCTTACACCCATTAGTCCTTTAACCCTTGCATCCACCTTCCTTCTTTTAGACCCTTCTTTCTTGTCACAGCTTCTTCCTCATTTGCATGTCCTTCCTTTCATTCTTCCTTCCAGCCCTCATCTGTTTCTCTCTCTTTTTCTCTTCATGTCTTTGCTGTGACTAACTTGTATCTCTAACCTTGTTATCATTTCTTTGCTGTGTTTAACTTTGCATCCCTGACCTCTGTATTGTTTTCCCTTACTTTGGTTTTTTAAGCACTTTTCTCAGACCGGACAGATTCATAAATAACTATGTATCAACACCCCTTCACCCTTAAGATGAGAAAGTGTGTGTGGGGGGGGGGTTCTCAACGTCACTGTCTCTGAAAACACACCAGGACAGACTTTAGCAGGTCTAGAGAGAGATTTGTTACCTCTCCACCTACTTCTGCTGCTCGCACCCCCTGCTGCATGAAAAAGAGGTCTGGTACTTCCGGGTCTGGAGTTTAATGGACCTGACCATTCGTCGAATTTCACCCCTAGTTTTTGCTCCGGGTGGACTTCCGCCACTTGTAATGAGGGAATTACTATTTTGGTGCATCTACAAATACGAGACCCTAAAAAATGTTCTTTATTAATGAGCAAATTTTTTTGTCTTTTTGAATATCATTTTCACGAATGATCATGTGTATGAACTGATTTTGTGTTTTTATGGGTTGTGCACTGATCTGAAATAAACTTCATATGGTAATGATGATGATGTGATGTGTGTAATATAAAAGAATGTGACTCTTGTTGATAATATATCTATATTGTGTTAGGTGTGTGTGAGAAGCGTTTTTTATATGATAATGTCCAGCATATTTAAGTGGTCCGGTGAAGGCCGCCTGTACAGCCAATCTGAGCAATGTTTGATATGTATGAGTTGTCAGGCGTTTTGTTGTTTGAGTATGAAATGTTTGGGGCAAGCGCTTTGATCAGCCTTGTAAAACGGGACCATATTACATATTTGGGCTCTGGTGGATGGATGCAAGATGTTCTGTCTTATGTGTAGTCTTAGTCTCCCTCACCACCACCATCCAACAGTGCCCCTCATAAAATGTAAATTTGATACTTGTATAGCGCACTACTCACCCGCAAGGGTCTCAAGGCGCTTGTACGAATACCGCTCTGGAACCCATCCTGGCTTTCCCTGTGAGGCGTCCACTCCTGGGCACCCCCAAGGTGGAGGCCAGGCATCCTTAGCGTTGTGGGGGCCGTTGTGGAGATTAAGCAAGCTATTGCCCAGAGTTGCAGAGTGGGACTCCATGATTGGAATAGGCACCGTGGCGAGAATTATCAGGTCCGTGGAATTTTTGAGCCCAAGACCCGCCGAGGCAGGGAATTGAACACTGGTCCCGGGCTAGACCTCTGCATCAGTGTCTGCCACTCTAATCATTGAGCCACACTTCTCCATATCCCCTCTCACATGCATTTCATTTGTTTTAAAGTGCTACTCATACCACTGTAGTCTCAGAGCACTTTATATCACACATATTATATAGACAATGAATGTTATGTGTGCAAATCAGTCTATATGAAGCATCACATAAAACGATGAGGATTGCAAGGTGTAGGAATCACATGTCACTGAAGCATGAACTCTGGATTTATAACGTACCACAGTTGTTGGCTAACTAATGAGAATGTTTTCATTCCTACCCAAACAAACCCCTTTTAGCAACATTAGGAGAATGAGGGGCTGGGGAAAAAACATAACGTGCACCCCTGTACCATGCAGTTGGCATGCAGCTCATTGATGACATTTCATAGGTCACTGGGCTATATTTAAATTGTAACTTATGGACTACAAGTAGCAAAAGTATCTCTTTCTCAAAAGCAGTAACCCACTAAGCTATACACAATAAAATACAATTCTGAGATCTGTAGGAGTCGCAGCAGGCATATTAACCCTCTGCGCTACTTAATGTGAGTCAAGACTGCTTCTAGACAAAACTAGATCGCTCGCCAGTAGGAACTTAAGCACAAGAGATATCTTGACACTTGACATGCTGCCTGAACACTGCTGGACACACAAGGAACTGTGCAGTAGGTACTTTTAAACCCATAAGTTATTTTTAAACACAGCGCCCCAAGCCCAGTGCCAGGTGCAGCTGCACCAGTCGCACTGCAGTAAAACCGTGCCTCTGTAGTCCAAGGGAGCAATGTCAACAAGGCGAATAATGCAAGCTGTATGTTTCACAGATTACTCTCACGCAGCCATGACAACACATTGGGTAAAGGAAGTTAATTGGCTACATAGCCTTTCAGATGTGGGAAGATCGGATGAGACAAGGAGCTGGCACTCTGTCCAGTGACCACTTGTACCAAAAACAGGAACCTGTCTCTGCACAGCTCTAGTTTTTTGATAAACTAGGAGTGTTTGGGCTGGTCAGTGCAGCCCTAGGCTGCAAAGGAGTGTGTGTGGATTCATGATGGTTCCTAAATGGGAAAATGAATGTCAGCAGGAGGGGCCAAACATGGACAGGGCATTTCAATAGAGTATCGAAAGTTAGCAGTGGAGGAATGCAAGCAAATTAGAGGGAGGGGGTAAATGATCACCAGGGCTATATGGAGGCTGCAGGGAAACGTTTAGTGGGGACAACCGATGGCTGGGGGGGGAGACAACGGGTGACTGTGAGTAGGGATCCGAGGTAGGGTTGCAATGGTTATAAACCGGGGTGAGAAGGGGCGATTCCGCTGGTAATCAACAGGAAGGGTCCGGCAGGAGACCCAGATGAGAACGCGTGGGATACGGCTGCTAGGGATCACTGAGAGGGGAGAGTTCACTCCTTCTTGGGCACACACCAAAATGTTTCTAGAAAGGCTGGATTTAAACTCCTGCAATTTTAGGACTGACTCCGTAGAAAATACACAGAATGTTCCCAACCTCAACAACCTTGTTCCCCATATGTGGGCATGCAGAGGCGAAATTTACCAAATGATAAGTACTTGCTCGTCCATCATTGACTAGTGGATAATAATACCCGCCACTATAGAGGGAGTAACAGGAAAAGAGGTAATCATCAAATCTGAGGTGTTTCCTAGGACTTCTTCCCAGGTCATAGAAAAGAAAGACAAGTATAAAGAGGTTAGGGTTGATACTTGCTGATAAAAGAGTCGCCATGGTCTGGAAATATGGAAAAGAGGATCTGAAGTATGGCTGAAACTGAAGTACATTCTGACACATGGGCATGAAGTGGGGTGAAAGAGAGGCTGCAATAACAGAGAGTGGGTTGATGTTTTAGGTGTTCATAGAACAATGCTGCAAGTATTAAAGTTGTGCCGGAGTGAACAGGCAGGTAGCAGAGATGCCAAAACCACCGACACACCCCATCGTACAAATTAACTGCATTTATAATACCATTGTACTGTAGACTAAAGAATGACAATTCATGCTGCATAATGTTGACTGAGGCCTCTAGACAACCACGAGGACAGACATCTAGCTATAGTGAAAGAAATCTAAAGAAACCCAGAAGCCTTTAGTCTACTTCTGGCCCATCACACGATTAGGACATAATCAATCTGTATGACAGGATGACCAACTGTCTACAGGTCTACTAAAGAGCCAACTTCTTATGGTTGTAAAAGATGTATTATTGTGTTCTCATTTCGTGGTTTTATGAGATGTTATTTTGATCTAATTTCATGCAGACTGACAGAGTAAAACATTTGTACATACCAAAGTGAATCAGTTACTGGAACGGACACCCTAAACACGGGCCTTTCAAATGCTGATTCGCAAACCCTAATTGCGATTTGGTAACAAATCGCAATTTGGCATTTGTACATCCCGAAATACGTTTTTGAGGCAGTAAATGGGCTAATTTTTACAAATTCGCCTGTTTGCAACCAGAACAAGGTTTTGCACATCTGGCCCAATGTTCTTTCCAAAAGACGCCCCTGTGCGACTCCTATAATGGCTTATTCAGCATGTTACTTTGCAACGGCTTACATAATTTTTAAGATGCCTGCACGAGACACGAGTGTTAGCAGCATGATATACCATTTTTAATTTATTACTTTGTTATTGCCTTTATGTTTTGAGGTTTAGAGTCAGATGTGATAGCAGGACTCTTTATACCAACACAGGCCACATTCCATGCTTTATCAGTCCCTCTCTCCTGCCAATTCTCTTGTAAATTCATTTTCGGAAAGTCCTTTATGTATCTGACTTTCTCAGATACACAAAGGACTTTCTAAGCTGAATTTCACAGCATAACAGATGTTGTCCAGTTGAAACTGTTCTTGAAGCCATACCGGACAATTCTTTAGAATACATTTACCTGGACTCAATTTCACCACTCTTTCTTTCATAAACTTTGACCAGGAAGAACATCAACCGTTATCGTGTTTAATTTGCAGTACTTGTAGTACTTTGTTATTCCTTCTTTCCTATCTTGTTTCTTTCCTTCTTTCCTTCTTCCTTTTTTTGTTTCGTTCCTTCTTTCTTGCTTTTGTCCTTCATTCTGTTCTTTGTTTCATTTATTCTTTCTTTCCTTTGTTTCATTCTTTCATTCATTCTTTCATTTTTTTCATTCTTAATTCCTTCTGCCTTTCTTTTTACTTTTTTTTTCTCTCTCTCTCTCTTTCTTTCTTTCTTTTTCCTTTCTTTCCTTCCTTCCATTCCCTTCTTTCTTGCTTTCTATTTTTATTTCAGTTTGTCATGTATTTTCCATTTTTACTTTCATTTCTTTTTTTTATTCTTTTTCATTTCCTTCTTTCATGCTTTAATTTTTTATTTCATTGTTTCATAACTACTTTCTTTTCCTTTTATTTTATCATTCCTTCTTCCCTTCTATCTTGTTTTGCTTTTTCTTCCTTTCTTTCATTCCTTCTTTCTTTCATTCCTTTTTTCTTATTTCTTGGTTTCCATTTTTCTTTCATTACTTTCATTACTTTCTTTTTTCCTTTCATTCCTTGTTTCCTTTATTCTTGCTTTCTCTCGCTCATGCCTTCATTCTTTTCCTCTTTCCTTCTTTTCTTTTTTCCCTCTTACTTGCTTTTATTCTTTTTTGCCTTCATTCGTTCTTGCCTTAATTTTTTTTCTAGCTTTCATTCCTTTTTTCTTGCTTTGTTTTCTTTCCTTCTTCCCTCTTTCTCCTTGTCTATTTCCGTATTTCTTTCTTTCCTTCTTTCCTACTCTCTTTCTCTGTTTTTCTTGTTCTTTCTTTTCCTTCCCTTTGTCTTTCTCTTTCTCTCCCTCTTTCTTTTTTATTCATCCTTTCTCTCTTTCTTTCCCTCTTTCTTTCATTATGTCATTGCTTCTCATGTGCTTTCACGCCTGGCCAGAGAGTGATACAATGTGTGGTAGTGTTTCCTGGAAGGGGGTGCACTTTGGATAAACTAGACCGCTACACCTATCCAGGGTATGCTATTTGGATTCTATGTTTTGCACTCCACAATCAGAGCATGACACCCCAGGAGCTCGCTACAATATTAATATATCTTCATAGATTCTTCAAACTAGGTTGTGCGTGGTTATTCTATTTTGACTGAAAACAATTTAGCCACTCATTGCAAGAGTAACAGCTGTTGAAGTTGGCTGCCCCTTTATCTCAGGGTTTACGCTTCGGTGGGTGGAAACAAAATTGGGATGTCAACTTTATATACCAATGAATGAAAATAAGTGACTCAAAGCCCCTTTATGTACCTATATGTGTGCATGAATATTTTTATACATGCGGCTGGTGGGACCCCTAATGGGCAAACATAAAAATACTGAAAAATTACATATTGAGTTTACAAAGATGAGAATGTTGACTAATAGAAATATTTTACGAGATATGAAGTGCCCTTTATTAAAAGCCAATTAAGGAGATCCCCTTTAACTATACTAGTGAAACAGTTTCAATGGTCTGTGCCTTAGATAACCCCGGTCTTAACAAACAAAAAACACAGATGGTTACCTACCTCTGAGGTCCTAGTAGCATGCTGGATCTATCTCAATAATTCATGTTTTGAAAACGGACCCATTTAAGAATTTGGTAGTGAAGTTAAGAAGTTGGTCCAGTACCTCAGAATGAAACATATTGAAAACTGGCAAAACCAGAAAAAATACACTCAAACACTCACTATTTCAATAGAGGTGGGAGGATGCTGCGGCTCTCGTGGTTTCTGAGGCTACCTGTGTTTACATTGGCTCGGTGCACTCAACTGAAATACACCTAAGTGGCTGTGGCACCGACTCCAATGTAGCCTCAAAGCACCTATTCTAAGGGGAGCATAGGTATGTATTGACGTTTTATATCTAAAAAAATTAATCACACTGTGCACATTATATTGGGGGTCACCAAAAATCATTGTAGCAAAATAAGGGACCACTTTATGCATCACAACATCTTGTTCGAGGCACATAAAAAACATCTCTTGGTGCTTACCTTAAGTTTCTTAACGAAAAATCACAGCTAGACACATCCTTATTCCCTTCGTTGCAAATAAGAGGACCCTCTGCTATGGCAAAGACAGATATTAAACAACAGTAAACTGCTCCCAGGATGCCCAGCAGGCTCAGGAAGGAAGACGTCAACATCTGTAAACACAAAACAATAACATATTCCCATTGCACTTTACAAACAACTGTCATTGGGAAATATTGTTGCAATAGCCTTTTCTTAACATTTACAATGCTTTAGCTTCTTAGATGGCTATATAATTTTCATTCAAGGCCATGGCCCATCCGTCTCCAGCACTTGCATATAACAGTTCTAGCATTAACTCATGTTTTTCTCCCTCACCCCATTACTTACTATATGAGTGTATGTTTCCATACACCAACTGTTCCTCATCCTTACAAAGCGTTCTATCTCTACTAAAAAGTTAGAGGAGCTACCCACAATTTACTCCAACCTCCCTTTGTACTTCCTGTTCTTTCCTGTTCCTTGTCGTCACCCAGACTAGGCTGCTGAAGGTTTGCCGTAGCACCTTCGTTTTCTCGGGTGCTAGGGCACACTGCGTTTTGTTTAGGGTAAGTGGACCCATCGTTCGGCTCTTTGTGAGCTTCCCCGAGTATGTTGATGAGGAAGTTGGTTTTGTAGGGGATCCATATGCTCCGACAGGGAAATACATTCAAACAGTGGACCATAAACCAATTCTCTCCTTTCCTTTATCCAACTTGCAACTGCCTACAGAGGAGAAGTAATCCTGCACTAGTTCTGAGTGTTTACAATAGTTTCAAAAGCTTTCCTTTCTAGACTGCCAGTTATTTTTGCCATCCTAAATGTCCTAGAAAGGGATTGGAAGGATCCGGACAGAGTGCCTGTTCCTAGATTATGGGTCGTTGCCACCCATTGGCTAATGGTGAAATGGAGTTGCCGCAATCCTTGATCATAGACCCGTTATTGGCAAATTTGGTAGGAAAACCCTCCCTTCTGCCCAAGGATTTTGTGTTGTTGATTCGGTAGTTAAGAGGGTGGAGGGAGCTCTCAAATGATCTCATACAGGTTTGAGTCTGGTTTTATGAGCTGGAATATACTCAGTTTATGCCTCACAATCCTTGGAGAATGATTTTCAATCCTTAGCTCTATGTAAACTTCCAACTGTCTCTGTTCGAAAACCTGTGGATGGGCCTTGTTTGTCGGATAACATTGCCATGCTAACCACTTTTAGTCCATTAACGGCAAATCAAACTCAGAAACTACTAGGCAAAATAAAATCTGGGTCCCCGATGGATCTCTGCTCTTCCAAAGTCATGCATTTAGTCCCACAAGAAGATGTTTAGTACAGGGTACTTAACCAAAGAATGCAAAAGAGCATCCATCCTTCTTGTCCTTAAGAAAGCCAACTTGGATGGTGGCGATCCCAACAACTATCAGACGATTTTGCGGCTACCTTTGCCTGCGAAAATTAATATACAATTGACATCCTTCATAAATAGGCTTTCCTGTTTTCAGTTTCTATTTTTGGGTAAATTATGGTGTTTTTTTCATTGTTTTCAAGTGATTTCAATATCTTTAAAAAACAGTGGGTATCAGTGGGTACACATTTGTGCGCCATTAAAAACTACAGAAACAGTGTTTTTCTGGTGGTTATGGAACATTTTGCTTTTATTATTGCTTGCTTTCTGCACTGATAGCACATGGTATATAGAAGGTGTAAGTATAGTGTATATGAGGTCCAAATAGATTTTTGCAAATTAAACTTATTGTAGTACACCATACAATATTTCTTCTGTGAGTCTTTGGTCATATGCACTTGCTCTTTCCTTCCCATGTAAACTTCTGTGAAAAGGCCCTCTCTTCATTGGCACTTGAGATGGGCAACGCGAAAACAGCCAGGACACAATTTGTTAACTCCGGCCACTGACATAACTTTCCATGCCAATACTGGTTCACTTGAAGATTGCGATTCTCAGGGCAGGTTCTGCAACAGTTGCGCTGATCTGGGTGCTTATGCCCTCAGAGTTATTGAAGCGGTCAAAAATGAAGCAGCACTTTTGAAACTAAGGAGGAAATTCCCCTGTACGGAAGGGATCTAGGACAGAGTGCCACAATGAGGTTTCATTGACTTCAAATGCCATTGGTAGTGAAGGGACATTTCTATGCATAATTGCAAGCCATTTCTCATACATTGTAAAATAAAAGTTCCTAAATTGCTCTTCACCATTGCTTTGCTTACCAAGTGGCAGGCACTCTAACATGGAACATGTTGCAGTGCCAAAGTCACTAAAGGTGTCACCCAACCTACTCTCAAGGAGATATTTCACATCTACACTAATTATGCTGAACACTTTCCAGACAAGGGTGTTTTCAGACTCTAGTTTTTTTGTTATGTCCACTACAGCAGCTATGTTTTCCTGTAAAAATCTAAGAATGCAGTAGAGTGTACTTTTTTTAAAATCACTATCAATATGTGACCAAAGATCCTCACATTTCTTGCCATTGGCATCATCACCCAGCAAAAATTCAGAAAACGGTTGCCACATGGATAATATAGCATTCATAGCCCCTTGGACTGAGAACCATCAGCTAAGGGACACAGTTGGGATGACTCTATCTTTGATGCCACACAAAGCACGAAAATATAAATATTTACGTTTTAATTCCTGTGCATAAGAAAACAGTGCACCAGAATGGACTAAAAAGTCAATAGCATTCCTAAATAACTCTGAAGATTGTAAAGATGCTTTCAGCATACCATCCAACAAGTGTCAAGGATCTCTTACAGGCAAGCACTTCAGCTCAGGAATTAATTTTGACAGGTCATCATACAACATTTTCATATACGTAGCTGAATCACTGCAAATACAAACAATATCATTCCGATCTTTGTTGAACTTGGAAAGAACCTATTTTGCAGAACATTCCAAGTGACACTGCGCTCCGTGTTTTCCAAAAGTCTGGTGTCATGTTTTAACCACTATCCCAGATGCTTGGTGATAGCGCTCTTTTCACATAAACTTGTCACTATACCGTGCATTGAATGTTTAAATCCTGAGGTGTTTGCAATTCGCCGACTATCAATACTGACTCACTAGAAACTGGGGGCTGATGTATTAAGGGTTTTTACCCATTCTCTGTGGATAAATGTATGACACATATTGGGAAAGATTCTTATGAAAGCAGCCATTTTACCTATCAGTGAAAGAATCAAAGGCAGCCAAAATATCAAATATGATTTTGATGTTTCCTGATTCTCTGCAGTTTATAAAATAATTAAAAAAGACCTAAAACATGATTCTAAACCCTGACAGAAGACCACAAAACTGAAAAAACAAAAGGAAGAAGAAACAATATTTTAGTGGCATCCCTAAACAACAAAACTCAAGCCCAGACTTTCTTACTGCTAGCTTGTATAAGTTACATTGTATTGGCCCCTTCAGGAAGAAAACAAACAACTCTTTCACTCTCTTTTTCCATTCTTTGAATGGTCTTTAGTTTGTGGTTGTGCAGGTGTTTTTTCAGTGTTTATATGTTTTCCCTGGTGAGGGCTATTTCTCTTTCAGTTGGGTTTTATCAGTTATTATGGGTTTAAACCTAAAACTGGACAACCTATTCATAAATGATAATCATCTTCTTGATCCTTACCAGTTTGGCTTTAGAAGTCAACATAGCATGGAACTGGCCTTAATAACAATTAGAAGAAATTAGGCAGACACTCGATGCTCACAGAAATGCCGCTCTGATTTTATTAGACTTCTCGGCGACATTCGATATGGCCAACCAGAATCTACTTATTGACCATCTTCTCTCCGTGTAAACTAGAGCAAGAGCTCTCTCCCTTCTGAAGTATTTTCTTACTGACCGCAAGCAATTCATGGCCTTGGAAGATTTTACATACCACTCTTTTTCATTACCATGTGGAGTGCTGCAAGGCTCTTCGCTAAGCCCGACTCTTATTAGCCTATTTGTTGCTTCATTGGCAATGTGATTAAATCGTTTGGGTTCTCCCTGGTATCTCAAGCCAACAATACCCAGATTGTGGTGTCAGTGACCAGCAGCCCGGAGTACACTGTGGCTAGATTTCAAATTTGCATGACTCAAATCGGGAAATGGAGGGGGGACCATTGCCTGAAATTTAACTCCACAAAAACTGAGGTACTACTATTTGGTAGAAACACCTCCTTCTGGTCCCTAGTTGGTGGCCCCAAGATTTGGAAACTGTTCCCACCCCGGTCGCGAAGGTGAAAAATCTAGTAGTGAAATTTGATAGTAAGCTATCGTTCGAGGGCCACATCAACACCATCACCTCCACCTCCTTTCTACTTAAGATCCTGAGGAAGGTTCTTCCTTTTATACTGTGGGATTTACACAAAATGGTGGTCTCTTTTCTGATCACATCCAAATTGGATTACTATAATGCTCTTTTTACAAACCTACAGAAAAGGTTTTTTTTTAAACTACAGATTTTACAGAATGCAGCAGCCCATCTGCTGCTAGAAATTCCAAGACACAAGTCTGGTTCTCGGACCCTGAGTAAGCTCCACTGGCACCCTGTAAAGAAACTCATAGACTTTAAACCCTTATGAATCACCTTTAAAGACTTGCAGAACTCTAGCCCGAGTATTTGACTCAGCGTTACATTCCATCTTGACCCCTCTGCTCTGACTTAAACCTCAATCTAGTGATTCCAAATTTAAAAGGTCGAAGTGAAGGGGGGTTGTGACTTACACATTCAAGCTGTGGAACTCCTTGCCACTTGATATTAAAGGGAACCTGACCATTTGGCTTTTAGAAAAGCCTTAAAAACCTGGCTGTTTAATCAGAAATACCTTAAGTGAGCTCTCTCTCCATCTGTTTTGCTTTCTTCAAGATTAGCGCCTAGACATCTATTGGTAGTAGAGTACTTTACATATAATCTATTTTCATTTCATTTCATGAATACAAGAAGGGGAGGATTTTTCACAATTTATCATCACGATTTATTTTGGACATCATGTGCGACAATTTCAAGGCTTCAACAATGGGTTCTAACTAGATCTATTCCTGCTAGAAGACTACTTCTTCTGAGAAACTGGAAGGCTGAAGGACTGCCTTGTAAGAATGCCGTTTGCAGGAGCTAAACTCTTTCCTGATTAGTTAGAAGAGGTTTTTTCACAAGTCCTTTAAAAGTCAAAAGCATGCACAACCTTTTTGCTATTTGCAAAGTTCTTCAGATGGCAGCATGAGGAAAAGCGAGCTTTCCCAAAGATGGAGATTAGACTCCTCCCATAACAAAACTTATTTTCAGCCAAAAGGACTATCTGGTGCCTCCTCTAACCAGTCAGGGGTAGGCAGTCTTCCAGACCTAATTTCTGACTATGCCAAGTAGCCCTAGGCACCTTTAAGAAGTAGGCCCCTTCTGTTTCATTGATTTAGGTTGTTTTCAGCGATTACTTTCTAAAGGTCTCTCAAGATTTTTCAGAACCCCATTTAGTTCGGACATCATGGCCAGGGAACAAAGTCCAACAGTATTCTCCTCAAGACAGCATAGCCATCTTAGAGATGAAGGCAACGATAATTCCTGTTCCTGTTCCTTGGGAACGAGGTTGAGGTGCTACTCTAGAGTCTTTCTGTTCAAAATTCCTTGGGCAAATAATGGTCGAAAGTACTGCACACCTTATGTTCGAGTGCCCAGCTTACAAAAACCCAAGAGACAAGTGGTTAAGTCCTGTCTGTAGACAGCTGGGCACATTGAACTATCGTGTAGCCCTTAGAATTCTACAATCAGACACCAGTGCTGTGTTGGTTTGTGGTGTGGCCAAATTCCTTTGGTGGTCGTGGATAATTAGGCTCTAGTCTCTCCGCTCTGACACAACTTTTTAGCTTTTTTACATTTTACTCTTTTTAGACTGTCTTTTTCAATCATAAGCACTGGGATTAATATTGAAATTTAATTCTTTTGTATCTGATTGTAAATATTATATCATATATAAAATGTATTTATTCATTTTTAAGTACTCTTTTCCCATACGATAAACTGTATCTTTTATGTATGTATGTTGATGCTTTTATGATACAAATTTGTATCGAAATAAAGCTTCGATTGATTGATTGAAAATAGATTTAACATTCCTCAACCGGTACAACCCAGATGTTCCTTTCAAGATGAACACTCTTCACTGAGTCAGACCTATCATTTCCAAGGGGAATTTCCTAATGAAGATAGACGTACAGAATGCTTATCTGCATGTGCCCACTGTCCTTGTCCATTAATAGTTCCTTAGATTTGTGACAGCTGACAAGCATTGGCAATTCTGGGTGCTACCCTTTGTGCTCAAGTTCTTATCCTGGGTATTCAACAAAATTCTCGCTCCTGTATTGGGACTTCTGCATTTTTGGGATGTGATATTCACCCTTAGTTGATGACTTTTTTACTCATTCCCTATCTCAGGCTCAGTCGATGGTGGATACAGACCAGAAAATAGAGACCTTACATGGATTAGGGTTCCTCGTCAATTGGCAGAAGTCACATCTCAATTTATGACTGGTCTGGAATACATTGGAGCCAGATTCCAAACAATACAGGAAGCAGTATTTTTGCCAGAGTGTTGGAAGACCAAGCATTTGAGTCTTTTACAGAAGTTTTTGTGCAAGGACAAGGCTCCAATGAGGGAATGGCTTGCTTACCGGTTCATACGGTAATTTCTAGTAAATGTTTTCTTCGTGTTGCCACTCTTCCTCAAGCTTGGCTGTCCTGCTTATAAGGAATCATGGAATAATTTATTTTCCATTTTTTCATTTTTCAGACCGAGACGCTGGATATCATTTCTTTGTCCAGATTCTATTTGGGGCAGTTGGTGACTCACATTTTGCAACATTGGATCCCTTTCGAGTAGAACTATGACCAGATGATTGTCCATTTGTTTGACAGGTGGATGATGGACTCCTCTGTAAACAGGGGAACTAATCCCAACCCAATCATTCTCACTACCAATATCAGTGTCATGGTGTGGGGACTTGGGAGCTGTTTTAGGGGCATAATCTGTTCAGGGTCTCTGCAATGAAGAGGAACGGCACATATTCTCCAATTGAAGGGGACTGATGGCCATTTGGAGGGGTGATCCAGCATTTTTACCAGCTTTTACAGTGGAGGACGGTGACGGTTCACACATACAACATGATTGCCATGTCATATCTGAACTGACAATTCTGTACCGGCTTCCCTTCCCTCAATCTTCTTGCTCAGCAGCTACTCTAGTGGGCAGAACTGATCCTCCTAGATTTCAGTTCCATTTATATCAAGGACTCATTGACTACTCAGGTGGACTCTCTAAGCAGAATATTTCCTCCTTCTTAGGACTTTGTTCTGAGCTCCGATATCTTTTGAAAGATATGTAGGAGATGGAGAATGGGGGTCCCCCTAGTGGACTTGTTTGCATTGGAGAGAAATTCTCACCTCCTTTTGTTCCTCTCCAGGTTTGGGGAGCCTACAGCAATGGACATGGATGCTTTCCCTCCCCATAGCCAGTGGGACTTCTATATGCTTTTCCTCCCATACCTTCAGTTCTGAAGTTACTGGACAAAATTTGGAGAGAGTTGCTCAAAATAGTCTGGGTTCTCCCATTTTGGACCAGGAAACTAATGTTCCCTCTTCTGAGACTTCCTCAGATGAAATCGGAATAGATCCTTCCTGAAGCATATACCCCTCTTCCTACAGACACGATAGCCCTGTTAAGGCTATCGATCTCGAAGTAAAGAGAGAGGGGTTCTTGTGAAGATGTTTGGCTCTCTAAGTTTATTTTTCCTTGCAGGTGTCCAGAAAGACTTCAACCAACAGGTCCTACTCCCATAATTCGGCCTCTGTTGATATTTGGTGTAGGGGTATAGGTTTTTGATTGGGGTTTGGTGGTTGCCACACTAAAGTTACAATGATCCTCAATAAAAGCTTCCAGATCTCCCTGGGAGGACCTATCCTCCACATAACCTTTAATTTCCAGAATATTTAAGGGGTTCATGTTTCTCATCCCTTTCCCTCTTGGGGTCTAACTTCAATTCAGTCTACTATTCAAGAAGACCCATTTGAATCTCTTCAGACTGTTTCTGAGAAGTTTTTAGCATTAAAAGTCTTTTCCCTTATTGCCATTACCAAGGCAAGATATTTGGGTGAATTAAGGGCTGTAGTCTGCAGACATCCTTATTTGAGGGTGTTTGTAGATCGTATTGTTCTCACTTTGGGCCTCAAATTCCTTCCAAAACTCAACTCCCTTTTTCATAGGAATCAGGAGATTATTCTCCCTACATTATCTCAAGAGATTGGGATGACCCTGATTTTTCACTTCACCTTTTGGATGTAGTCAATCAGTCAATCAATCAGGGGTTTGTAAAGCGCGGCTACTCATCGTGATGATCTCAAGGCGCTGTAATGAGAGCAGTCAATATCTAGTTGACGAGGTCAGCCAGGTTTTGGATTTCTGATGTCCTCTTTGTTAATTTTGGACTCGAGGAGAGGCAGAAAGTCTACTTCCTCCACCTTAGTGAGGTCGATAAAATCTGTTATATCCTTGGTATATCAGAAGGATCATGGAAATATCCCTAGAGGGAATCCAAGCTCACTACTAGAGTTATGGCAGCCTCTTGGGGAGAGTGGCCAGTTGTTTATATTGCTGATGTTTGCAGAGCATCCAACTGGTCTTCCCCTCCACATTTATACCTCAATTCAGGCTAATCATAGCTCAGGGTTTTGAGTTGTCTTTTAGAAGAGAAGTTGTTTTGAGTTTGATGTCCTCCTAGACGTTAGTGTTAAATGTTCCCAGTGTGATCATGATTCCTTTCTTTTTTCCATAGAGCAGTTTAGACATTATTTTAAATAAAGCGTTGGTTATTCCTCTGATGTCTCTTTGTCTTATTTTTATTTTGAAGGAACATTTGCTTTGGCAATCCTCATATAGTAAGTAACGGGACAAAGGAGAAGGAAATGCACTAATGCAAAGATTACTTACTGGTAAACTTTATCAAGTTGACATGAGTGCACCACCAAATCCCATTGCGTTGTGTAATCCACGCAAAAGGGACATGAAAGAGGAACAGTAAAAACACCACAAGGATTCCATGCAAATATAGATGTAGTAAAGTTCTTGTAATGCACATAAGCCAATGCCAACACTATCCTCACAGTGTGGAGATGGCTTGGCTGCTACAGCCATCTCAGCCTACAGAAGCCTATTTTGCCACATTGCTTATAGTAAAGTTTCTGAACTGCCAGTGTCTTCAGAGTGCACAGATGACTGCTCTGCAGTATTTATACAGCATTTCTACAGCCCAAATAGTGGAGTTGCAAGTGCTGCCATTCCTTTCACAGTATGCAGACATCAGTGCTGCTACTGTCTTCACAATGTGCAAATGCCATGGGTGCTACAGCCATTTCAGTGTACACAAGCCTAAGCTACCACAGCCCTTATAGTTAAGATGCATGAGCTGCCTTAGGGTGTGATGGTCACAGCCCACAGATGCATGGTGCTGCCTTTCTGATGCAGTGCATCTGCAGTCGCAGTGTGGATAAGCCTTTTTGTTTTTGCTGGGTTATATAGCACAAGCTTAGCACTAAAGGTGTTAGATCACTTTGCAACAGACAACATTCCACATTTATTTAAGCATGGAAATGTTAAGTGACCAGACCAAAACAATATGGGGACAGATCACAAAACAATTTTGACTGCTGCTCTTTAATGTCCTTAGTGGCAAGTTGAGGCAGGGCTTGCTCCAACATTATGAAAACAGCATTAAAGAAGTGGTGACATTTGATAACAACACTAATGCATGTTTTTTGGGGGATATTTAGTTTTGGCGGTCATGTGTTCAGTTTTTTCATCCTATTGTGTTTCTGTGCTTCATTGTCGCAATGCAATTTTGTTGTATTGTTTTGAAGTAGTTGTGTGAATATTTCTGTTTTGACTGTTTGTTTCTATATTGCCTTATGTGATTGTGTATGTTCTTGTTGTTTTTTTTAAGTATGGTAACAAATGCTGCTACATTTCCATTTAAAGGCAGCAACCATTTACCACTGTTTTAGATGGTAGATGAAGAGCTCCAGCTCTTCATCTACTTAAGACGCCAGTCACCCCAGAACTGTGGCCAAGACTGAGGCTAAACGTAGAGCTCACAGTGCTCGCTTTAGATAATATGGCCCAGGGTGTTGAGCCTAAGCCACGGCCCAAGACTTGGTCCCCAGCTCCAGAAGCATCAGGACCAGCCCCTAGCCCACATCTCTCCCTCAATTTCCCTCATGTGAACCTATACCATTACTCGTCTTCTGGGATCTTGAGAATATTCAGCTTTTATGGATGTCAGTCAAGCATATCACGCAAATCACAGGACATACATGAAACTCAACATTTCCTTCCATCTCATTCTTTTTTATGTACGTATTTGTTGTGATGTACCTGATTTCAATTCTGACATACAAAGAGACACAACCTCTCCTCAAAGATACACAACACAAACAAGGAGGATGGGGGTCATTTAACATAAAGCAGAGTAGAAAATATTTCTGATAACCTGGTTAGGAAACATATGTAAGGAATCACATTTTTTAAAATGATTAAGTAAGTTCTTTTATCATACCACTCCGCTGCATTACACGATGCCTGTTTATGGTCCAGGGAAAACCTGGCTTGGCAGTTCGGGCTGGGCTGATAGATTCAACCCAGATTTGTGACTGGGGGTGAGTGTCTGAAAAATGTCAGCGCTCCATTCATCATCTCCTTGTGTTTGCATTACACCATCACCAGAAACACCGTGAGAACTCATGGCAAATAGATGGATTCTCTTATCTTTAACACTGCCCAGCTAAATATGGCTGCACGGTCTCACTGTGGAACTTACCCCACACCTAGAGTTGCAGCTGCCTCTTTTCTTTGCCGCTAGGGTCATTGACACTGCTGGAAGGACCTGTAAGCCACAGGAGAACAAACATCAACATTTATGCCATATATACAACCAGGTTTAGTTTCAAGCGTCTGATGTTTTATAAGACAATAGAATATATATTCAAATTAAACTGTGATCATTTGTTATGATAGCAATTTATTGAGTGGAACTGACTCCAACAGGTTAATGATGAATATTAGATGACTGAAAACTTTAGGTCTAAGCTCATTAATTTCTGAAAGTTTGTTGAGATTTAGTAAAATTCTGATTTTTGATTTTGCATTTGTCAATGCCCAAACCAAGGCCTCTTAAGAAGTCATTATGGCATTTTTCAAACATGGTCATGTATAGATAGGGCATACATTTCATAAGGAACCATGTGTCGTTATGTAACAGTCTGTCTTGGGGAACAATACATGCTGGATCCTAGGTGGTGCAAGGATTTGTGACATCCAATTTAAAAAAATGAAAAGATTTTGCCTCCAGAATTTGCAAAGAAACTATAATTGATGTGTTCAATGTCAACCTGACATTCCCTTCCTGGTGACTTCTTAGATGGTTAACACGTTTCACCTTGTCATAGTAGTATTCAGATCTAAAAGTCCAATTTTATCCAGAACTCATGTTTTTTTGCAGATTTCAAATAGGATACTGATGTAACGAAAGAATAAAATTGGTGTTAGAGTTAAAAGAAATATCAAGAAAGAATTCCGTTTAGTATACAACACATTTATGAAAGAAAGAGTTGAATTGAACAAAAATGTGCATTGATTGAGTGTATTTTTCAGATGAAAAAATGCCTCATGAATTGAAATGAATCCCCTTCCTATGGGGCAGAATGATATACAAACAACAGCTGGACAGATTCAAGCAGTAACTGGCTCTGGTTAAAAGCAATGGATGAAGGAGGGGTGATCCAAATAGGTCAATGGTCAAGGGAGCTGCACCCCAAGCCCATGTTATGTTTATTATAAATGAAGGGTCTTTCAGGCGGCTGTGTTGTCAAGCAAGACCTCAAAATGGGACAATTGGTACATAAATACAGGGAACACAATCCAACCTTAGCTGTACATTTCCAGTACCTGCATGTTGTGACAGCAATTTCATCCTGCGTACTGGACGTGGTGAATTTGCTTTCAAAGTTTTTCCTCCCAAGAGGCACCTACCATGCTGGCAAAAACCACCTCTGGGGAAAATAACTGCCACCATGTTGTCAATGTTTAAATTGTCTGTTCTTCTTCCACCTATGTGGTAGTGGTGCTTCCTCTAACTCAAAGGCAGCTGGAGCGTCTAACCAACACCTTTAAATGAGATTCTTGATGCTATTTGCTATGGCTTTCCTCGATTGTGCAAGTTATGCAAAGCAGTGCTTCAGTTTACTTCTCATTATAAGAGCCCTGTGGCACAGATATAATTGTGCAGTGTTATGTAATCGCCTGCACAGCCATTCATACATATAGGCCCAAGTCTGTCACAAAGGGAATCTTAGTCAGAAAATAAGGACATAAAATACCTCTGCAGTATTCATCTTTTCCTTTCTCGCATATCCTTCACTCATTTCCACGAGCAAAGGGATCTCAACAAAAATTCAGCACTTGAATGATCTAATCCAGGTAAATTGTACTGAAAAGGGGCAAAGAACTTAACTACCAAAATAATTTTCATTGTTCTATCTAGTCTGTTTTCTAAAATTAGTCATTGTGCCCTGGTAGTCTCTTTTCTACGTTTGTAGATTTAAAAAAAATATATAGTCATGTCCATTGTAGCTGCCAATTTGTAATCTGACACCTAAGTATGTAACTTCCTGCCCAGTGTTTAATTATCTTATTGCGCCTACGCCTTTATCACCTCGTGAACTGTGTCTCGGAGATCATCCTATGTATCTCATTGAATAGGTGCTTTGCTTCCCACAGTCCTCCTCAGCAGAGGGGGCAACCTCTGGTGCCTAATAAGTGCTGCATTACTAATGGGATCCACCTTCTCAGGGGATGCATGAGAACCATAAATTGTATTGGTGGAACTCTTATTTATAAATAAATAAATAAAATAGAAGCACAGCACGCTTTGCCCTCTCCAACACAGTGGCAGCTGGCATCAATTCTGCAACCATGCTTGCCACACTCTTGCCTCTTCAGAGGACCTGGGCTTCATGATTAAAACAGACGGATGAAGAAAATGAGAACTTCTTCCCTCGCATAGTAACTTTTCTAGTGGAATGACTACACTGGTGAAGGGGAGAAACCCTGTATGTCATGACTGACATTTGCAGTAATCTAATGACTGATTAACCTGGGAGGATCAAAATCTGAATGATACTTACCAAACCAATGTCTAAGGGTGGGGGGCTGGCCTTTTGCACCCTTCTCTGTGCATGTTTAGTAAGCTCTTGTGGGATTAGTAAAAGCCATTACTAGCCATAATTAAGAAATGGATTTATGTATTGGCAAAGAGGATGTGGAGACAGAGTTATCTCTAATCCAATATAGGGTTCCACCTGCCAAATTTAATCGTGGATGGACCATAAGTTTGGCCATGTTGCCCAAACTTCTCTGATGACCCTGGGGACTAAGGGAGAAATGGCGTCATGTCTGCCCACCTTATTTAGATGGGCGGACATGCAGTCATGTTTTACTATTCCTTGCCGCCAGGTAGAACCTGGTGGCAAAGAACAGTAAAATCTCTATAATGTCCTCCCCGCCATGGGAGCAGACTCCCATTGCAAGGGAAGCATAATCTTTTTTGTTTTAAAAAAGAAAGTCCCACTGTGACGGCGGTACCTGCCAATGCCTTTACACATGACCGCCTGCTTGGCAGTCATTTATAGATTTGTCAGGCAGTCTGTCAGCATGGGGATGGAGTAACCAACTCTCCCCATGGGGGAACGGTGGGCTGTTCGCTGTTAAATGCATCAGGTCCTAAATAGCAAGTCTTCACTAAACATTTCCAGACTGAAAGTAGTAAAGGCCCCAGGCCTTTTGATTGGTTGGCTGTTGAAATGTCAGAAATGAAATAGTCTCTGCTACTGTTTACTGTGATAATTGGAGGTGTTGTGGACATGAAGTAAAAGAGATATTTATTGGGGGGGGCAGCAGAAAGGCATGCTGTCCCCCTAGAATTAGAGAGGAGGTGTCTAAGGGATAACTTCTGTCATGAAAATATATGTTGTCCTCCAATTGATTGTGTGTGCCTTTCCAGATCAACAGGATGTTGTCAATGAATCTTATGTATGTCAAAGATTATCTGTCCATGCTTCCTTCTCATACACAGATTGCTGCTCAAATTTAGCAATAAAGATATTTGCATACAGAGGTGCTCCAGAAAAATCCATGGAGGGTCCCGTCATTTGTAGAAAAAAATTATTATTCCAGGAAAAGTAGCAATGGATTAAACTAAAATGCAACAGTTCAAGCAAAAATATCTTGTTGAATTGAACCCCTTAATTTCTGAGTAACATCCATTCAACTGCTTCCAGACCCTTTTCATGAGGAATGGATGTTTACGACGTTAATTGTGTACAACCAAACATTTTAATGAGCTATGTTCTCCAGTTTCATGAGCCGATTCAGACAATCTGTAGTATCACAGAATAGATTTCCATGATTGTACCGAAGGTTGAAGAAAATTGTCCAGATATTGTTCAATGGTTTGTGCAGTGAGCCGCATCCCGAAACTATGGGTCTGAATGGTAGATTTATTGCATTTTTGTGAATTTTGGGCAACTTATACAAATGTGGCCTCTTAGGGTGATCTGTAAGTAAGGAGTTGCGAGTATTCTCTGTAATACATCCTAGCTCCAAAGCCTTGTCCAAGAGGATAACCATTGTCTTCACAAATGCTATTGTAGGGTCATTTTCCAAAGGAATATATGTATCTTGATCCATCAGTGTGGATACCTTATGATCATAATAAGCTTTGTCCATGACAACCAGAGCCCCTCCTTTATCTGCTGATTGAAACATGATGTCCTGATTCCTGTTGGCCTTGTTTACCACCATCTGTTCATCTTGTGTACCGTTTCTTTGGCATGCAGAGTGAAACTGTAGTCGTTGTAAATCCTTTTTTTACTAGAACTTCAAATGCATTCAGAATATAGTGTGAATTCAGAGCCATTAATGAGCTTTTGGGTTTGAATTCCTGATATTCTAGTTCATTGTAAAAAGCTTATCCGGGAGGTGAATTGTGAAAAAGAAACATAGACGTAATTTCTGCATACATTTAAATAGTGATATTTCATCCTTCAAAGAAGTTGTGTGGTAAATAGGGATGTATGAAGTTCTTTTGTTTAGCACTGACCTCTCAAATTTAGATAGCCATACAGAAGAAATAGTGATTACTAAGTCTTCGTCTGACTCCTCAGTGTTCTTCCCTTCTCGCTTGTTGTTTTCTTGTCCTCAGCGAGTCTTGTGTGTTTGCTCTGCTTGAAAATGTCTAAGTCTGGATAACGGTTTGACGCATGGCTTGCCGCTAAAAAGTCACAGTAGAGTTTGAGGCTTCCATGGTAGAAGTGGCTGATTTTTCTGCTCTTGTTGCCAACTGAGAGACCGGTATACAAAAAGGTGCTATGTCATTGTCCATGGCCAAACCTTCTTCTGAGGAAGCCACATTAGGTTTTCTGAAAACCCGGCGTTGTGTGTATGTGTCTGCCCATGTGTAAACTTCATCCAACTTTGTTTACAGGTATTACTTTTGAGTGCAGGATAATCTCTAATTATTAAACTCTACTAACTCAGCCGGATAAGTTACCGCATGCCAAGTTTCAGGAAGATATATGCAAGGTAAAAAGGTATGTGCGTGAAAAAAGAACTGTTTTCCCATTGGACATTTTGCTCATGGGTACAACTGGAGTGGAATGGATTTACACCAAACTTGACATGAAAGTAGAATTCTACTCAGAAAGTGGGCTTTTGGTGGTTCAGGGTGAATCCTTTTACTAGTGTATGAGATATAAGCATTTACAAAAGTTGCAGAACACTTTTGAATATCTCTGTTGTTTTAACATGTCAGTCATGATTCACAAATCCTGTCAATCACATTTTGAATTTTTTACATGATTTGATTTATTAGATAAGTGTACAATGTTTTTTCTACTATCCTAAAATTTGAGTATTGTGCTGTGAAAAAAACGTCCACAGTCACTGGTGTGCCACCCTCAAAGGTCAGTGGTCAGGAAAACCAAGACGTGTGGTAAATACAAAGCACTCCAGAGAAAAAAGCTTTGATAACGATGTGACTGGTACATCAGAGTCAAACTGTGAGGTTATTTGTGGCCATTTCAGATGCTGAATTCAACCTCCATTGTGTGCCTGACTTGTGAGTCACTTTTGATTTCTGAGTATCACGCTGTGTAAAAAACAATAAAAGCAAAACCAAACTCCGATGAGTGTCTGGCTTTCCTTGGATGGCAGGATGTAGCCTGCACCCAACACAGGCTGTGCAGTGCTCTCTGTAGATTGGGTGCAGGTCCTGTGCCTAATCTTCTAAGCACCACCAATGACCATGCGGAGTGCAGGTTGGGCATCTGCAGCAGGGTTGTAGAAGACCCAGAAGCAGGCCAGACTCTGTCCTCCACCCGACTATGCACAGCGGGGCTTGGGTGCCAGCAGTGACTTGGAGAATAGCCTGGCCAGAGCTTAGACCCAGCACCAACCCCCGCTGAGCATGCCTGAAGGCCATCATAAATAGACAGTAAAATTCACTGAAAAAAAACACAGTTAAAATCTTAGTTAAGGTTCTGCCTCATATGCCTAAATCCACTGAAATCCCCTAGGCATGGGTATGAAAGCACACAACAATTTACATCGTCCACTATGCTCAAAACACCAATTTTCCAACTGCACTTATGCCGACAAACCTTTATCAGGAGTACAACTTGTCAGCTGGCATGAGAATTTACCCACCATGTTGAACAGGGAGTAGTTCATACTGAATACTTTGGTCATCTATGTAAGGACTTCCCTTTTAGAGCATAATGTAATTTAAAAATACAATCCACTGATGAAGTATGAGTAAATTAATATATGGGATGTCAGAAGTTTGAAAATGAATGGAGTCAATGAAGTGGGTTAACATGTTAAGTATATCAATATTACTTAAAAGAGGCCTTACCCATGTGTAACAATTACCACCCCTAACCATTCCCCTCCTTCTAGTGACCTGTGGATAGAATGTGGTACAGACCTTTTTGTTCGTGACAGTACCAAAGTGATAGATGGACATATTAAATGCAGTCTTAAATATGGTAATTACTCTATGTGCATTCCAATGCTCCTCCATTATTGGTAGCTTGTATGCGCCATTACAGGCATATGCCCCTACCTTTGGGAGAGCCATTGAAACCAGTCTATTGCCACTATAGTGTTCACTCTATCTATTTCACTAACGGATCCTTTCCAGCACCAAAAGCCTATGTCAACAATCAAGAAGTCAGCCTATAGAAACCTTAACTATAACATCCTTGCAATCCAAATATTTTCTATGGTGTTAGCCACAAGCCCACTTGCTCCTTGTGTGTTACATCATTAAACACGTTTGATGATACGATGAGCAGGCTCATTAAATCTCTCCTGAAATTGCCATCACCTCTGCTGTAACTGTAATACAGTGATAGAATATTGCACATAATATATGGCCTGATGTTGCCCACACGTTTTCTTCATGCCTCGATAATACTACCTGCACCACTGCAGTGATATTTACCCTTAGTAGAGTTTTCTCTCTAGCTGTTTTAGAATTTTGGGAATTTATCCATAATTTCGTTTTGGGCCACTCTTTCTCAAGGCTAATCCACTGAGGAATGATTAATGCTATGCACAAGGGACACTTTAAAGAGCAGTATGTTGCTGCCCATGTATAAAGTACTTTAAGTATTATGGGTATTTAGGGTGAGACAACTTGTAGCCCCTATTCCTTTCTAATTGTATAGCTAGGAAATAACCATCTTGACTATGCCATGCAGATCCGAGACATAACACAGAAAAATATCAGCATCACTACTCCTTAATTTATCTCAGACAATTTCCATTTCAATGGCTACTGAATTTGCCCAGACAAAGCTTTATGGGACACACACAATAGGTAAGGTTTGGGGTGTCAGCAAATATTTATTATTTGCACATCACCAAGTAAAGTGTTTTGGTTTGTTTTAATCATATTAAAACCTTTGTTTCCATTACACTTCAGAACTCCCAAAAATTGTGCTTCATATATGCTTTCCTAACTTCTGATAAAGTTTGAAATATTTGTAGAGTTCATCTAATCGTATTTACATTTTGATGTGTGTTAGGAAAAAATAGACATTCTACATCCTTTTCTTTCTCCCTTCCCTTAAATCAGTAAGATGGTCACATAGTTCACATAGTTCATTGTACAAAATCCTTTTACTTTGTAGTCAGAGAAAGAAAGGTAAACACCATTGTCCATGAGAAAAGAATAAGCAGCAATTGTGTCAGAACACACAGCCTGACATTTGCACTCTGCCTTTGGACAATAGCGAATGTGAGACGATAACATCTAAGTTTAAATGCATCTTTATTACTCTTTTATCTTCTTTACTCCATCATAGTTATAGCACCCCTACTTCCAGCGCCTATGCAACCCTACTGTAGACAGGGGCCCTCCTTTTGCAAATAAGTACTAATCCTGCTCTTTGTGGGAAAAGTCCAATCTGACCAGCCAAGAGAAGCTCCACTAGAAGGAAGCATAAGCTTCCTTCTAGTGGGGCTTCATTATTGTTAAGCCTTGTCAATGATTTATCGTTTATAACTGTGGCACCGTAAGCACAAAATGCTTGTCTTTGCATACCTTTGGCCACTTAGAGAGTTTTGTCAAACATCAGAGGAATGTTTGCAAATAATCTATACCACTGGTAATTGGTCTGGGATAGCATTGCAACCCATTAGCTCCTTCATAGGAAGCCCATGACATTTTCCGGTACAATGGTACACCTCTCTAGTATACTTAACGTAAAATAAGTTTATATTTATGGAGCCAGGATAGGTACATTAAAAGATGCCTCCCTGTTACCTCAAACTCACTCCACACCTTCTCTCTTATGAACTAACTTTCGCAAAATGAGAAATTCACTTCTTCGGTATTCTCCGAAATACCTTAAAAATATGAGCTACATAAAATCTGGAAGCACAAATTGTCCCTCGCACTCAAACAGATCCAGAGAACAGAGTTTAAGGCTATCCCAAATAGTATCCAGGTAACCTAAGTACAAGTACCTTGTGTCAGCTTGATTTACAGTTAGATTTGTCATAAGGTGATTGTTAGACTTGGCATCTTTGGTGTGGTTCCCCTTATTTGTTTTGCCTCTTCTTCCTGTATTTTGGATACTGTGCTGGATGTCATTTTTGCTGCCTTGGATGCTTTGGGCACTCTGCAGCTGCTGATCAGTGTCAAAGTGCAAGTGCTCCCTGTATAAATTACTATTATGATTGGTTATCCATGATTGGCATGTTTGATTTACTGGTAAGCCCCTAGTAAAGTGCACTGCGTGTGCCAGGGCCTGTAAATCAAATGCTACTTGTGGGCCTGCAGCACTGATTGTACCACCCACCCGAATAGCCCTGTAAATGTAACTCAGACCTGCCACTGCAGTGTCTGCGCGCAGTTATGAACTGCCATTTCGACCTGGCAAGTGCACCCACTTTCCAGATCCTCACTTTCCCTTTTCTTACATGTAAGACACCCCTCAGGTAGGCCCAAGGTACCCCTGTGGGCAGGGTGCAGTGTATGTGAAAGGTAGGACATGTACAGGTGTGTGTGACATGTCCTGATAGTGAAATACAGCTATTTGTTTACTACAAGCTTTATTTTTGAAATAACTGTTTTAAGTGCTATTTTACTACAGATATGCTGGATTTTTGTCGTTTTGGTCTTGTTGAGTTTAGATAAAGATACTTTATTTTTCTAAACTGGTGTGGTGTCCATTTGTGGTGTTATCACTGTGTTACTGTGTGTTTTGAGTACAAATACTTTACACATTGCCTTTGGGATAAGCATATCGGCTCGTGCCACGCTACCAAGGGGGTGAGCAGGGGTTATCGGAAGTGTGTATATCCCTTACCCTGACTAGAAGCAATGGCTCTGCCAATTAGAGACCTCCAGTTCTAACAGTGATGAGACCTACCGGATTAGGCTGGACAGACCCAATTGTTTAAGAAATGTCCCGGCATCCCAACACTATTTGCTGCAAGAAAGATGTCACCGTTTTTGAGAGAGGGTCGGGTGAGCATGCACATTAATTACAGTGGGGGTAGGCTCATGTTTCCACCAACTCTGTCTTCACACAGGAAAAAAGTTAAGTTGTTAGAAGAGTTACCTGCTGTGCTGCCTCGTGTCACTCATGCAGCACAGCCGGATTTAATGAAGGGTGAGTCAGTGTCCCATTACGCAAGGCCAGGATCACTAGCAGCCCGCTCCTGGTTACATCACACACAGGGGAATGAGTGTTTCAAATTATATATGTATCTATAACTATCTTAAGTATTTTTGGTGTAGTCCTTCAGTGACCATGATACGGCTGGCCAAAACAAAGTCCTATTTCTATGGTTTCATTTTGAAAACCTGGTCACCGTAGCTTAGCAACTAATTGTTACAACCTTCATTAGTGCTGAAATGCATTCCTCTGAGGGGCCGCTAAACTCCCTTGCGGAGAGAATGATAGACTCCACTCATACTCTTCTGCAGGAAGTCATGACCTATGTGTCCTCAAGGCACATGCTGCCTACCTTTCCCTGGTGACCAGTATCTTTCCAGGAGCATGCATGCTGTTATGCACCAAGCAGGAGAGAGAGAGACCTGTAATCATCCACTCCTCGGAGAAGACGAGAAGCTTTTCGACATATGTTGTTTTCTTCTCCAAACGGCCTGTTTATCAGCTGTTGATATGATGATTTGGTTTCCACCTGCAGCATGTCACTTGTACACTGTAATCTTCATCATCCTTAAAAAACATTTTAAAACACAAAATCTGACCTTAATTTGCTCCTCAGATGATTCACATACTATTGAGTCATCTCCTGATGATCATCATTGGGGAATACATTATAGCACTATGTTATGCCTAGCAATGCTTGTTTAGGTGAGCTGAATATTCTCTGTGGTTGTCATGAGAATATTATGTCAATGAATTCTACTCTGTGACAGTTGGGACCTCTGATGCACTGGAAGTGAGGAGCGGTGGCTCGTTGAACCTACAATAAAGCTTGCATCTTTCTAACAAGTCTTTGGTCAACCCATTGAATCCAATAGGGTTATAACATAATTTTTGGCGATGAGTGGGCGAGCCATCGCAACGGTGAAGCAAAGGAGAAGTGCGTCACGGAATACGCGAAAAAGAGCGTATTGAGAAAGAAAAGACGACTTGCTGCAGTGCTGCTGTGTCACACGTGGAAATGGGAAATCATCCTTAATGTGCAGCCGAAGGATGATGTGAAAAGACGTTTTGGCTGGGTCGCAAAATCGAAGAAACTACCGCCCCTGTCCTGAGGGTTTGGAAAGAGATTTCACGCTCAGGGGGATGTCTATGCGGCAAAAGAAGACAACCTAGGTGTTAACACGAGTTCGTGCTGATGAAAGCTAAGAAGGAGTAAGGAGTACCTGCTCACGAAGAGTTGGCGCCGATCGGGCAGTCAAGGTGGTGTTACAGCATCAGAAGTTGTTTCCCCGGCGAGCGCAGTGGTGGAATGATGACGCATTAGAACAGTGCGTACCGTATTGGTGGAAGCTTGGTGGGGCAGCAGCCTATCACGTCTGCAGACGTCTCCGCAGCAACGCGGCTATTAGTGGCGTCAGCACGTCGGCTCCCGAGTGAGGAAGTGAAATCTTCTGTGTGGCTTCAATCCCGGAAGAGAATTCCTTTACAACGCCGTCACAAACAGATCACGGTTGTGGAAGTTTTTCCTGTCAAATGTGTTGCGTGTCGAGCTGTCTACTAGCAAAGACTCTGGTACTTTTGTTCTTTTTATTTTTATTGTCTTCCTGTTCGAGGGTACTCTAACTTTTATAGCGTGTTGATCCATCGAGGGAACTCTAATTTTTACAGCGAGTTGATCCATCGATAAGACTCCGGTGATGGCTTAACATTTGACCTGTACGAGGGGTCTTTGCCTCTGTTGTGGCCATAGTGACTTTGCGACATGCAATCTGGAAAATTGGTTGTGATGATGCCATCATATATATATTTTTTGGGGGTTTTTGAAAGGTGAAGTGACATGTTATGTTTAATATTTTGTTAGTGTTGGTCACTATATTTACAGGGAATTGTGTGGGGGTGGTGTTGGTGGTTCATCAATCTGGTCATAAATAGCATTGGGTAGCAAGGAAAATTTGTGGACCTCATTATGCAAGCTGTAAATCCGCCTCCTCCATTCCTAGAAAGTCCTGGCACACCAAAAATACAGTGGAGGCAATGGTTTGACGCTTTTGAGACATATATTGGAGCGATTGGAGCTTCATGTTATAGAGCGGAAAGGAAGAAGTTTCTACTCTTAAATTCACTAGATTTTGAGGGAAGAGAAGTTTACAAACATCTTCCTGTGTTAGTATTAGCTGAGGGCGAGGTTATTGATGAATATCAAGAAGCAGTGAAGAAATTAGTTATTAAGTTTGATGTTCAGCCCAGTTTGGTTGTGTTAAGACACAAATTCTTCAAAAGAGCACAGTTGCAAGGAGAAAACGTTGACACGTATCTAAGTGCATTGAGAAAATTGTGTGCGGAGTGTGATTTTGGTGAATACAGAGACCAGTTGGTTAGAGATCAATTTATTGCGCATTGTGTAGATAGACAAATACAACAACAATTACTCACTATGGGGAACCCTAGTCTGGAGGAAATAATAAAAGTGGCGAAGAGTGTGGAGTTGGCACAGAATTCTATCAAGGAGTTAAATATTGTTTCTGGTCCAAAAGATTCTGTAAATGTTGTAGCAACTACGAGTGCTGTGGGAAATTCGGTTAGAAAAGTTAAAAATCAAGAGAAGGGATTTTTCAAGAAAACAAATATGTGTTACCGATATGGGTATTCTCCGCATGGCAAGGACAACAGATATTGTCCTGGGAGAAATGCAAAGTGTCATAAGTGTGGCAGATTGGGGCACTTGGCTAAGGTGTGTCAGTCAAATTTTCTAAAAAATGAGAAAGTGAATAGTGTAGTCAAAGATGAGTGTCTGAGTGAGAATGATATAGTGCAAGAGTTTCAAGATATGATTGTGACGGTTACTGATGAGAGTATTGTTTCTGGGGATCCGGCAGATTGTGTTGATCCATATGAGGACATAAAAGTTGGTGAAGTGACTTTGAAGTTATTGGTGGATTCAGGGGCACGTATCACTATGATTACATATGATCTGTTTAGAAAATCTTGGGGTGAGAGACCGCTGTTTCCACCAGATAGAGCACCTGTATCCTATGAAGGACGCAAGATAGATTTGGAGGAATTCATTGAGGATGTGCTGGAGTTTAAGGGTCGTAGAATCCAGGGTAAAATTTATGTGGCTGTGCGTGGTTTAAACATCCTTGGGTGGTTTCACCAAGGCCTGTTTGGTATGGTTTTGAAACGAGGAATGAGTGAACAGGTGTTGGTTGTGCAGGATTTTGTGGGATCTGACGGTTTGGAATGTGAATTTCCGGGTGTATTCTCTGATTCTCTTGGAAAAATTAAAGGCTTCAAACATAAAATTAAGATTAAGAATGATGCTATTCCAGTCAAGCACAAGGTGAGGTCAGTACCATTCAGTCTTAGAGCTGATCTTAAGGCAGAGTTGGACAGATTGGAAAAATCTGGTATTATAGAGCCAGTAGAATCTATCTTATGGCTTAGTCCGTTGGTGGTCGCACGTAAACGCAACGGTGAGATTCGTTTATGTGTAGATTTGAGGAGTCTCAACAAGGAAATTTGGGTGGATGCACATCCCCTACCTAAAATTGGAGATTTATTAGAGGAACTGAGAGGGGCTGAATGGTTCTCGAAAATTGACCTAGCGTCGGCATACCATCAGGTGTTGTTGGATGTGGACTCTCGGCATTACACGGCGTTTAATTCCCCCTTTGGGTCATTTCAATTTTGTAGAATGCCTTTTGGGCTAGCTTCTGCAGCGTCTGTTTTCCAAAGGGTTATGCAGTCTGTGTTGCAGGATGTGAAAGGAGTGGTAACTTTTCAAGATGATTTGCTGATATTCAGCAAGCATTTGGATGAACACGACAAGGTCCTTAGATCTGTCCTAAGCATTTTTGAAGAAAAAGGGATTGTTGTTAAAAAGAGCAAATGTGAATTCTGGAAGAAGGAGATAGAGTTTTTAGGACACTTGGTCTCTGGTGTGGGCGTGAGTCCGAGTCCTGGGTTGGTTAAAGCAGTTGTGGAGTGTCCTTGTCCCAAGAACAAGGATGAGTTGCGCTCGTTCTTGTGATTATGTGAATTTTATTCACGCTTTATTCCGGGGTATGCTAGTAAAATGAAAGCGTTATCCACTATGTTGAGATCGAATGTCACGTTTGTGTGGGATGATCTATGTCAATAAACTTTTGAGTTAGTCAAGGCTGAAATGACGAATGCGAAGTCTTTGAGGGCATATGATCCAATGGTACCTTGTATCATTACTGTGGATGCCAGCAACTATGGTTTGGGGGCGGTTCTTGCGCAAGTTGTGGGTAAAGATGAGGTCACTATCAGCTATGCTTCCAGGCTACTAAGGGATGCTGAGGTCAATTATTCCGTGATAGAGAAGGAACTGTTAGCATGCTTTTGGGCATGTGAGAAGTTTAGGACGTATATATGGGGCTGGAAATTCCAGATTCACACTGACCATAAACCGTTGGTCTATATTTTGGGGGGTGAGCGGGTAAAATATGCTACTCCTAGGATTGCGCGGCTGACCACAACGTTGTTACAGTATAACTTTGTCACAAAACATATACCTGGAAAACAATATGTCAGGGCCGACATGCTGTCTAGACTACCGTTGGGTGATGATGACCCTTTAGATTTGGATGAGGACAAAGAGGATTGTTTTATTGCGGTGGTTGATGCAGTGGATAACAAGGCTTGCAGTGAGATGGAATGGAGTGTGGCGGTGAAAGATGATCGGTGTCTGGACATGGTGAAAGAGTTCATTGTAAAGGGATGGCCACGAGAAAAATGTGTGAGCCAGGAAATTCAACCCTTTTAGAAAATCTCTGAGGAGCTGTCTATTGAAGATCGTGTGATTATGAGGGATGGTAGGTGTGTACCTCCTTCTAGCATTCGTTCCAAGCTTATTGATTGTGCGCATGACGGCCATCTGGGGGCAACCATGACAAAAAGGCGCCTTAGGTTACATTATTGGTGGCCTTCTATGGATAAGGACATTGAAGAAAGTGTTAAGCTGTGTGGTGTGTGTAGTGGTGCGGAGAAGAAGCTGAGGGTTGTTACTCCTCCACTTCAACCTATTGCTTATCCCATGAAACCGTGGTTGAAAGTGGGAATTGATCTTGTTGGTCCCTTCAATTTTCTTCCTTATAATCTTCGTTTTGCTTTTGTTTTAATGGATTTCCATAGTAAGTGGCCGGAGGTAAAGTTTTGTGCTTCACCCACGTCTAACAATGCTATCTTGTTCCTCAAAGAAATATTCATGAGGGAAGGTTTTCCGGAAGCCATTGTGTCTGACAATGGTGTGCAATTTGTAAGTCAGGACATGGAAGATTTTTTGAAGGAGGCGGGTGTGAAACATTTGAAGAGTTCAGTCGGACATCCCCAAACCAATGAGTTGGTGGAAAGAATGAACAGGGTTGTGGTGGATTGTATCAAATGGGCAAAACAAAATTGTCTTGATATTGAAGGTGCGGTTAGATCTATGTTGTGGTTCTATCGCACAACACCTCACTCTCTTACAAAAATTGCACCATTTGTATCTTTAAAAGGGAGAATTCCTACCTCTGTGTTGTATCTTGCTTGGTTGTTGAGGACTGTGGCTAACAAGGTTTCGTGTAACATTGATAATGATGCTTTGGAGTTACGAGTGAAGGACGCTCAGAGGAAGATGGCTGACAGATATAATGTAAAAAAATCTGTCAAATTTGTTGGGCTTAGTCCTGGGGATCTGGTTCGGATTAAAAATACACGGTATGTCAGTAAAGGCGGTAAGAACTTTGGTGAACCTGTTTGTGTGGAAAAAGTGTGTGGAGGGGCAGTTATGGTCAAAGGTGGTCACTGGTGGAACTTGAACAAGATTGTCAAGGTTCAATCCTCAAGCGATACATCTCTTTCTGCGAACGTTAGTTCTAGAAAGTCGGAGGATGCTGATTCTGCTGATTTATCTACGGTGCCACGGAGTGATCGTTGTGAAAGCAATGTGTCTTGTTTTGGGTCAAGAAAGTCCACACGAGTTAAACAACTGCCGTGGAAACTGCGGTGATGGGAGCAATACGATTTGCAATTGTTAACTGTTTTTTTTCTGTACAGGTTTGCTGTAGTTTCTTGAACTTTCGTAATGTTTGTTTCTTATTTTTTTTAGCGTTACTTTGTTTTTTTGTTTTGTTCGTGTTTTATTAATATGCTTAGGAAACTATGTATTGTTTCTTGTTTATTTCAAAAAGAGATATTATATGTTTTATTATTATGCTTAGGAAACTATGTATTGTTTCCTGTTTATTTCAAAAAGAGATATTATGTTATGCCTAGCAATGCTTGTTTAAGTGAGCTGAATATTCTCTGTGGTTGTCATGAGAATCTGATGTCAATGAATTCTACTCTGTGACAGTTGGGACCTCTGATGCACTGGAAGTGAGGAGCGGTGGCTCGTTTAACCTTGCATCTTTCTAACAAGTCTTTGGTCAACCCATTGAATCCAATAGAGTTATAACACATTAGCACTGCCTTCCAAGAAACTTCATGGACCTGGATCCATGTTTTCCTTAAACAAAGATCACAACAAGGATTCACTGAGCTGTGGCTTTACATCCAATGTTACAGCAATGCTGCCTAGAAATATCTTACATTCAGATTAAAAAAGACTTTTTTAACTGAATGCACAGTAGTGGTGACACGATAAATAACAAGTAGTTGAGGCAAAGATATTTAGTTGAGAAGAATGTGCTTATACTAACACTGGTCAATGTAGACCTCGATTTCAAAATGGATGGTGTTGCCTGATGCCATCTATTCTGCATGTAATCATCTTTTTACCTCTGTTTCACCTTGTGCACAGACGATTTATTTACAAGCAACTTTGTAAACACCATTTTGAGATGTAATGTCACTTTTGCATGTACACAATGATGTTTCTTTACTTTAAGTTCTGCAGCATAATGTTCTGCTGAGATTGATTTTTCCCACGGCCTCACCTGTTGGGACTATGGTGTGAATCTTCATGAGAACTTGTCAATTTATATTAAGTAATACCATTTGTCTTAGCAATTTAGGGATATGAAGGGCATGAGGCCCATTCTGATGTCTTTGCTTTTCCTATTTTCTGGCAGAAATGGTACTTCAGTGTGCCTTTGCCTGATTTTTTTAAACCAAAATTTCAGTAGCGTAAATTTTTGGTTTAAAGATTGCTCCCTTAGATTGAACTCTAGTCCAATTTAGGCTTGACTGACGGGATTTGGTAGCTTAAAAATAATGCAATAAAATCTGCATCTTATTTAGCCAATTGCCAAATTTGAGTGTAAAGGCAATCAGACCATATGCTAGAGATGCCAAACATTTCACATGTAGTACATTTTGTAGCGGTTGCTCTGTTGAACCTTTTAAGTGAAATGCCACTTTGGCTAATGCAATTCTTAGGACTACCTATCTCTTTTTTAGCAGTTGCATGTAGCCTTTGTGAAATCCAATGGATTCAGATTCTACCCCTAGATATTTAATGAGTATGCGTCTAAAATCTGTTTCTCCCCTATTCACCACTTACTAGTAACTTACTATTTTCTTTGTGAATGTTAGAACTTTTGTTTGATCATAGTTGATTTTAAGACTGTTACACTGATAATAGTTGTATATAGAAATTGGCTTCTTGCTCGAAGATGAAGTACACGGCACACCTCTTGATGATTTTAAAGTTGTTTATTCAGTTCGAGACAGTCACGAACTGAATAAACAACTTTAAAATCATCAAGAGGTGTGCCGTGTACTTCATCTTCGAGCAAGATTTCATACGAGACCCTGTCCTGGTCTCGACGCGGGCACCAGCTGGCTAAGGAGCTCCCACTGTCAAATGGACATTTTGCTCAGTGATAGAAATTGGCTTCTACAACTAGGAGGGCTATGAATCTATGATTTTAGGGGCTGCATTAATTGCCTTTCTTGTCAATTGGACAGATGTAGAAGCCTTGCCAAGAGGATGGAATTAATTTAGAGTAGTAGCAGCCATAAGGTTCTAGCCAAAGCTCAAAGTTATTTTTAAAGATTTAGGCCGGTAACACATTTGGGCCCAGAGCGGCATCAGTGCGGCCTTTGTGTATGATTTTTGCAAGTTCCTATTGCTAGGCCATACCAGAGCAATTGGGGCACTGCTAGCAACTGAGGGGTTTGTGAATTTCATGGACTTTAAGTCATAAGTTTTTAATTGGCAGCTCGGTGTTGGCTGAAGAGGTTGCAGGGCGGAGATGATTTTAATTTTTGATGTTTTTTCATTTGATGTATTTAGCTCTTCCATAAATTCTTCCCACTCAGAAGAACTGATGTGGCCCTCAATGGGCTGATATGTCCCAGGACCCAACACAAAAATTTGGCAGTATTGGTTCCTGTACAAGTTTAATGCAAAAATATCCACGCTTTTTGTTTTCTATACGTTTTTCTTCCTACATACGTTTTTTGTAGCCTTCACGTTCGTTGATTATTTCCAGTTTTCTACATCCTACATCATTGGGAAACTCTTTTACCTGATGGATGACATTATATACTGTTCTTGAAATGTCCCCAGCTATTCTAGGGTTTCCATTGAATAATTGATGTTATCAGAAAATGCGATAGAGGATCCTCAATTTTGGCTTTCATCGTCTAAGTGAATTTTTCGGAAACTCATGCAGACCATTATATGCACCGTGTTTTATTGTCGTTGATATAATTTGCCACCGCTTTAGCTTCAGATACTGTGTACAGCTCTCCAATCAATGCTCAATCTTAAAGTCAATAAATTGGTTCAGCAGGTGCATCGACGCCAGTGTATATTCAATAACTGACTTCCGCTTAGTTGAAATGTGTTTATAGGCCATGGTTTTCTCTGACATCAAGCACCCATTGAATGCAAGAAATATTCCATAGGAAGCCTTCTTCTTTTCTTTGATCGTTCTCATCATTTGAGTGGCACAAATTACGGTTGAAATCACCTGTTAGTATAAGTTTGGAATTGGAATCTGTAATGAGCAGATCACTTACGTAGGTAATAAGAGTGCCTATCGTGGTTAATTTGTTTGCCTTGGATTTTTTTTTATAAATTCTTGGCTTTTAGATACCTCCTTACCAAAGTTGCCAGACCCCCGACGGTCGTCCCTTCTCGTACATTCTCCCCTTCCTCCCCCCACAAACAATTTTAAAAACTACATATGCGGCCAATTCCATTGGGACTAAGTGCCATTTCTCCTGAAAACATAGGAGATCAAAATGTGTTAGAAACAATAATACATTCTCTTGCGAAAGAACATGTTTTCAACCCGCAATATTCCAGGAGCAAATTTGGACTAAATTAGTTGAACGAGCCAGGAGTTGTTCAAGATGCTTCACTGAACCTTGGTTAGGAGCAAAGATTTCTAAATCTATTATTATTTGAAATCGAGTTCAAGCATTGAAGGGATTCTGAAAGCCAGGACCAGTCCTTAGAAGTATACACTTTGTTCTTTATTTGGCAAAGTCTGACAGCTCTAGTGGTGATCTTTACTAATATTCCATTATTACGGAAACTCCATGGTTCTCTTTCTCCAATGCGACTAGTTCAAAGCGTATGACTATAGCACAATTGTATTAAATGTACGATTTCCTTGTATAACACTTTATAAAAGAAACCCCTTCTTAGGGGTAGAGTGCTCATTCTTTCCACTTCCCTTTAGGAGGCAGCACCACACTGTTCTGACCTCTGATTTATGATTTATTTACTAGGACTTAACTGTACCTCGTTCTGTTTAATTACTTCTTGCATTTTATTCTGAGCTACATTCTATATCTTGATTTATATGATGAATTGACTGATATTTAACTATTCAATTTGTCTTCTGTGAGGATGTTAACCTGAAAGAAGCCCTTGTGTTTTTTTATCCTATCTGCCACGTTTTCATTGTAAAGCTTAAAGGGTTTTACAGCTTGCATTATAATTGATTTGACTAGATCTAGTTGAGGAGGAGAGTGACACTGATTCTGGTCCATCAGAACTTTGATGTAATTTAATGACGAAAAGCGACGTCAAAGTATCTGACTTAATCTTGTTGTTAAAGCACCATTGCTCATTATATAAAGTTTCAGCGAATATTCAGAAAAATGTTTATCTTTTGCCAGAAGATGTATGGGGGAGGCTCCACATGGGCATTAGGTCCTGCTTCTAATTTAAAGGATGGTTTTCCATTCACCCGTGAGCTTACTTTGTGCACACTGAGTTTGCTAACATTATTGTAAGTGAAAGGCTCAGTATAAAGACATCCACACACACACCCCTGGAGGATATCTAAGGCAAGGAACTAGAGGCTATGTTGCCTCAAAGGTGAGATGGCCACAAAATACAATGTTTTAAACACAACAAAGCCACCAAGACTGTATTTTGTTTATTATATATCCCTTATGATTCTACCCAAAACAATCTACTACCGGACATACCCAAAAATGTGACAGGATGCTCTGACACACCACCAGGTGTCATGCATCATCATAGGACACCCCATGATCTCCAAAAACCTGGTTTGATGGAGAGCGGGCCTACACCTGAAATCAGGGATGCACTTCTACCTAAAATCCGACCCGTGATCTAAATAAACTAAAAACCAATGTGATATCCCAAATAGACCTTCATATTTACAAGAAATATCACTTGGTGTTACAAACCTAACGTGAAGACAATGGGAATTAGTACCCCATCACTATATGTACCGCCAACATGTTTCTGCCTGATGGATTTGTTTTTTAGTTGTAGCACAGCGCTGGGATTTACCATCAGTAAGATCTATATTTTGAATACGACACGGATGGTTTGTCGATTCTTGACATATTACCTGGCTTCTAGATGTGATTTTATTTTATTTAACTTGCACACACCTTTCCTTTGGGTTTCACCAACTCCTGATGTTCGGCTAAGACGTACGCGTTACTCATTTAGGAGTGGCACTTGACAATCATTTAGGAATCACTGAGGTATTGTTTTGTTTGTATACACGCAGTCGGTGACACACATGGGAGTGGCACGCTGAATTTTACATTGGATGCAAAAACAGATTTCTTAACTTTGTTACGATGTAGTTGTTGCATATCTTGATATACATTTAATTTTTGTTCCGGTAGGAGGCAACCGAAGACAATGTTTGTGAATGCTACTGAACGCTAACAATTTCCCCTGATGAAGGGTTTCTATACCTGAAATGCATTGGGTTTTGTCGTGATATTGTACTCAAACTTGTTGGGCAATACGTGGCTTTATGTTTCAAATTGTACCATCAGATTTAATGGAGATTACTTTTTGTCATGTTTAATTTGTTCCTCATGTAATTTTAAAAAAATCTTGAAAATATTAAGTCAATAAGAAACATTTATGAAAAATGAATTGGTTGCAAATGTGTAATTTTTTGATTGAAAGTATCAGCGTCCCCACCACCCCTCCCCCCCCAGCGCCTTGAGACCCTCACGGGTATGTAGTGCGCTTTATAAATGCTATGATTGATTGATTGATTGATTGAAATCAGTTGGAAACTACCATAATATTTTGACTGAAAGCTTCGGACCACTAGCAATGCTCTGTGAACAGGTTCGGAGATTCTCCGTGTCCTTGAATAAAGGAAGTATTTTGCCTATCTGAATTTCAGTTGTCTTGGGTGTCACATTGCACATCCTTATATGATTAGGCTTATAGGGATTTAAATGGGACTATGTAATCTTAAGGCTTCATCAAAGCAATGCATAAGAATAAAACCTGCAGGGTGGACGGTGAGAACATTATGGCTTGTTGGCTGTTCATATTGTGTATATGAATTGGAGGTGAACATGCCACTGAATACTAGAGTTAGATGCAAGACTATTGAGCCCAAAACAAGTTGAGTCTTCTGTGCTCCCACCTCAGCTTTAAAGACCCTGACCAGCCCCTCCACTTGTATAAAAGATGAGATGCCGGCCAGCAGTGCAGCGCAAAAGTCTTACTGAATTTTTTGTTGCACCCTGCATAGTTTTATTAGGCTGATTGGGAATAGGATGAGGAGTGCTGGGACTATGATGTACTCTATTGCCAATTCAAGATCAGCCTATCAAACTCCACCTCAGCAGATAAACAAAAATGTAAAAAGTCTGATCAGCCTATCCAAACTGCTGTGTGCAGCACAACTCTGAAAATCAAATTTGACTCTGTAAAGATCTTGAACTCTGCAGGGGGGACCTTTATTTTTTTAACAACCTATAAGCATCCCTTGATGCTGGCCTCCTGGGTAAGTAGGTGAAGCCAGTGATAGCAAAATCAAACAAACTTTGGTAAAGCCTATAGATCTCGCCTTTTAATCCTATCGGTTTTGTTGATGCTCTTTGATGCAGCTGTGCTTGTCAATGCTGCACAGCATCGGTGTTAGAAATTGGGTCTCTAGTTAGCAAAGGTATGCACCCTGTCCAAGTAGGGACCACAATCCTAGTCAGGGTGGTTCAGTGACCAAATATCGAGGGACACAATATCGAATGCACAAAATATCGACACCAAAATATAGAAGGACAGAATATCGACTCCCTATCCACAAACAAGTAAGTACTAAAATATCGATTCCAACATATAGAATGTTAAAATATAGTAAGGCAAAATATCGAATTTTTTTAATGTATTAAAAATAATATAAAATTAATTAAATATTAAAAACAATTAAATAAAACATACATAATACAATATAAAAAAGCCTAAAATGTAAACATAATTAAAAAAATGTAAAAAAAAGTAGAGATTTTGTTGGATAGTGAGAGCGTAAAAATTACTATTCCTACTCCAGTAATTGCAACAGTAGGGAAAACGTTGGATAGCCTAGGGGTAAAAATTACTATTCCCACTCCAAAGAGTGCAACAGTAGGGAAAGCGTTTGATAGCGGGAAGGTAAAAATTACTATTCCCACTCCAGTGAGTGCAACAGTAGGGAAAGCGTTGGATAGCGGTAGGGTAAAAGTTACTATTCCCACTCCAGAGAGTGCAACAGTAGGGAAAGCATTGGATAGCGGGAAGGTAAAAGTTACTATTCTCACTCCAGTGAGTGCAACAGTAGGGAAAGTGAGGGATAGCGGGAGGGTAAAAATTACTATTCCCACTCCAGTGACTGTAACAGTAGGGAAAGAGTTGGATAGCGGGAGGATACAAAATACTATTCACACTCCTCAGAGTGCAACAGCAGGGAAAATATTGGATAGCGTAGGGGTAAAAATTACTATTCCCACTCCAAAGAGTGCAACAGTAGGGAAAGCGTTGGATAGCGGGAGGGTAAAAATTACTATTCCCTCTCCAGAGAGTGCAACAGTAGGGAAAGCGTTGGATAGTGTAGGTGGAAAAATTACTATTCCCACTCCAAAGAGTGTAACAGTAGGGAAAGCGTTGGATAGCGGGAGGGTAAAAATTACTATTCCCACTCCAGTGAGTGCAACAGTAGGAAAAGCGTTGGATAGCGGGAGGGTAAAAATTATTATTCCCACTCCAGTGAGTGCAACAGTCGGAAAAGCGTTGGATAGCGGGAGGGTAAAAATTACTATTCCCACTCCAGTGACTGCAACAGTAGGGAAAGAGTTGGATAGCGGGAGAGTAAAAAATACTATTCCCACTCCTGAGAGTGCAACAGTAGGGAAAAAGTTGGATAGCGTAGGGGTAAAAATTACTATTCCCACTCCAACGAGTGCAATAGTAGGAAAAGCATTGGATAGCGGGAGGGTAAAAATTACTATTCCCACTCCAGAGAGTGCAACAGTAGGGAAAGTGTTGGGTAGTGTAGGCGGAAAAATTACTATTCCCACTCCAAAGACTGTAACAGTAGGGAAAGCGTTGGATAGCGGGAGGGTAAAAATTACTATTCCCACTCCACACAGTGCAACAGTAGGGAAAGATAGCTGGAAGTTAAAAATTACTATTCTCACTCCAGTGAGTGCAACAGTAGGGAAAGTGTTGGATAGCAGAAGGGTAAAAATTACTATTCCCACTCCAGTGACTGCAACAGTAGGGAAAGAGTTGGATAGAGGGAGGGTAAAAAAAACTATTCCCACTCCTGAGAGTGCAACAGTAGGGATAGTAATGCTTTAATTTTAAAATAAGATTACATTAATTATCAATACCAATAAAAAGTTAATTAAAATTAATTACAATTATTAAAAATTAATTACCATTGGTAAAAAATTAATTACCAATTAATAAAAATTAATTACAATTAATAATTAATTATCAATTAATTATCAATACACATAAATTTTAAAAAAAATATTTACTTTATTACAATTAATTTACTTCCCACCCAATTCCCCTATAAACCCACAACCCACTCACAATACTAAAAAATACAATTAACATTATTATAAATTAATCAATTGATAAAAATTATTTAGTAATTAATAAAAATTCATTAGCAATTCATACAAATTAATTACCCATTAACACTAATTAATTACCAATTAATAATTAATTATCAATTACTTATCAATACACATAAATTAAATCATTAATATTTACTTTATTACAATTAAATTACTTCCCACCCAATTCCCCTATAAACCCACAACCCACTCCCAATAATAAAAAATACAATTAACATTATAATCAATTAATCAATTAATAAAAATTATTTAGCAATTAATAAAAATTAATTAGCAATTCATACAAATGAATTACCCGTTAAGACAAATGAATTACCAATTAATAATTAATTATCAATTAATTATCAATACACATAAATAAAAAAGAAATGTTTACTTTATTACAATTAAATTACTTCCCACCCAATTCCCCTATAAACCCACAACCCGCTGCTAATAATCAAAATTTAAATTAACATAATTATCAATTAATCAATTAATATAAATTAATTATCAATTAATAAAAATTAATGACCAATTAATAATTAATTGTCAATCAATTAATTTTCAAAACCTATGAATATAATTAATATTTAATTTACCTTCAATAAATTACTTCCCACCCTATTCCCCTATAAACCCACAACCCGCTACGGAATTAAATTACGCAAAAATTAAATTACATAACATTCATTAGTTTAAAAAAATTAAACATACATTACAAAAATAATACATAATTTTAACACATATACTACCATACAGAACACTAAAAAAAATTCGATATTATGGGATTCTATATTTTTAAAGTCGATATTATGGAATTCTATATTTTTACATTCTATATTATGGAAATAGATATTTCGTACCCCAATTTCGATATTCTGACCTATCTATATTTTGATTTTCGATATTCTGTCCATTCTATATTTTGGAGTCGATATTCTGTCCATTCTATATTTTGGAATCGATATTTAGGTCATTCACCAGTCAGGGTATGTCACAACACAACCAAAAATTATTCTGTGCTGTCTCTCTGGTAGCTTGGCAAAGAGAAGGCAGGTTTAACTTAGAGGGCAACATGTAAGGTATTTGTGCACTAACTCACACAGTAAAACAGTGAAAAACACCACAAAAAGACTCCCCATCAGTGTAGAAAAATTGAGAATATTTGTCAGAGTAAAATAAGACCAAAACGGCAAAATGCAGTGTATAGAAGTTAATACACTGCATTTTGAAGAAATTAATGCTGCTAAAGCGCTTAGAAGCAAGTAGCACTAAAAAGGTTATTTTAGGTCTCGCTGAACCAGGGAAAAATTCGGGCCGACCGCGATGGAACGCCTGCCAGCTACAGGATCCACCCAGGCTCCAGTGAACAAAGTACCTTTCCTGGTCGCATGCAGTGAGATGCATCGCTCTTTCCACACAGTGAAGGCGATGCGTCAGATCCAAAGACGGGTGCTGGAGTTGAGAGGCATCAAGCGATGTGCCAGTTCCTGCCATGCAGTCGAAGGGGTGAGTCAATCTCACCAAGCTCCAGCGGCGGTAATACGCTGTCCGATGCATCGATTTCTGAAGATTCTGAAGCGATGCGCCGGTTTTACCCTTGCAACTTGGTTGATGCACCTGTTCTGCTAAAGGCAGACAGGAGATGCACCAAAATCCATGTTGCAAGTATCTGGGTCACTTCCAGTGAATGAGGCACAGGAGTAGGGGTAAAGACTTGGATTCCCCTAATTCTCAAGCAACAGGAGGCAGGCCAACAAGCTCTTGGAGATCACTTTGAAGAAGATAGAGTACAGGTCTCCTTCAGCAGAGTCAGAGAGCGACAGGCAGCAGGGCAACAAGCAGAAAAGCAGGCCTTCAAGATCAGAAGTTCAGTTGAGTCCATTGAGCTGCACAGCAGTTCTTCTGACAGAGTCTAGTTGTAGGTGCAGAAGTGTCTGATTTGTGTGGGCCAGGGACCCAGTACTTATACCCAAAAGTACCTTTGAAGTAGAGGTGACATCAAAGGCTGGCCTCTGAAGTGCATAAAATCCCTTTCAGCTCAGTCCTGTCTGCCAGGCTAATCCTGGGGGGTAAATCAGTGCTTTGTGTGGGGACAGGACCCTACCTATTGAAGTGTAAATGTCAGCCCCTCCCATTTCTCCATGCCTAGGAAGACCCATCAGAATGCAAATGAATGCAGATGACTGCTCGAAATGCAGGTGAGCCTCAACTTCCTATGTTTGTAGCTTAACCAACCCAGATGTGTATTGGAGACATACTGTAAGGCACAAAAGAGCCAAGAGCAGAGAAGTGGCCACTTTCTAAAACTTCTATTTCTAAAACAGTAATGTTAAATCCAGCTTCACCAGTAAAGACGATTTATCAAGACCATTCCAAACATATGTAACATGACAAAGCTACTTCTCTGTGATCAGGAATTACAGCTGAAAAGTGTATAAAGGAATTCCCAGTGCGAGCCTATGAGAGGAGTAGGCTTCACAGTAGTGAACAATTAAATAGGTTGTTTGTCACTACCAGGACATGTAAAACATAAAAGTACATGTGCTACCTTTTACTCACATAGCACCCTGCCCTTTGGGTTACCAAGGGCCTTCCTTAGGGGTGACTTATTTGTAATAAAAGGGGAGCTTAAGGCTTGACAAGTCATTTTAAATGGCAAGTTTAAGTGGCAGTAAACTGCGCACACAGACTGTTTTGAAAGGCTACGTGTGTGGGTGGCACAATCAGTGCTGCAGTCCCAATGGTAGCATTTAATTTACAGGCCATGGGGATATGGTATACCACTTGATAAGGAACTTACAGGTAAATCAAATATACCAAACAGGTGTAGGTCAATCATAGCATGTTTAAGGGAGAGAGTACATGCACTTTAGCACTGGTTAGCAGTGGTAAAGTGCACAGAGTCCTAACTCCAGCAAAAACTAGTAAAGAAAAATAAAGGGAGGTAGCAAGCAGATGAAGAAAGACCACCCTAAGGCTGTCAAGTCTAACAATTGACAAAGATATTATGACACGTCTGCTGTTGCTGAATGTGTCATTCTGTAGGGCTATGGAGTCGTCAGCATGCATTCGTGCGCCTGCAGATTGACACTTGCGCAAATTTCCTTTATTTCACTAATGATCAAAGATGGCGAACACAACTTAGATCACCACTTAGATTAGTACCACAAGACAGCACATGACGGAGAGAGTAGCTTGGGGCGGGGTGAGAAGCATACGAGAGAAAGAGCAGTACATAAGGAATAAAGCAATATGGGGTGTGGGGGAAAAGCACGTTTGAGGACGTGTGGAGGGGTGGCAGGTGTTTGAGGAGGGTAGAATTATGTGAGGTAGGGAGCTAAAAAACATATGCACTTTCATCAAGTTCAGATAGGAAAAGAAAATGTAGTTCCCTAAAAGCGAGCAGTGGAAGGCTACATGCCATGCAATCAAAAAAGGGTAAAGAGGAAATGCTTTAGAGGAGAGGCAACCAGAAGAAGGGGAAGGCAGCCATCAAATAAAAAGCAAGAAAATGAGAGTGACAATAAAGCCAACCAGTGGTAAGCAATGGACAGCCTCTAAGACCATAGTACAATTTCGGTAAGTTCAAAAAGCTCCTTTGCAACCAGACAGCTTGCGCTCTCTTGGAGGCGAGACCTAAAAATCGAAGGCCCTGCCCTTACTTAACTTAGTATTTTCCTTTCTAAAAAGGCTAATTGTGTCAGCTTGATTTATCCTAATGCATGTGTTTGTATAACAGGGTGTACTAATTTAGCTCCTGAAAGAAGTGGAAAGCATCCTCCTTTGGTGTTAAGCAGGAGAGAAACGGCAATGCCCATGCAGTAGCTGAATTATACAATGTACAATGAGGAAACTCACTTTACTTCACTTTGCCTCATTTCAATTTAGAGTTAAATCTGAAACCAACTTGAAGAATTTCATTCCAAATTGTGTGTGTTATGAAAAAAAAGTCACTTACATCAGGTTTAATAGAAAATCATCTTGCTCTGTATTCAACACAATAGTGCCCATTTGTACAGACCATATGACAAACTGACATCTCTTGGTTTGGTCATAGCAATGTTGTCAGGAGAACCTAGTGGGTGAGGAAAATTTCATACAAGCAGTGGCTAGGTAGATCGACTCGCACCTCTCAAATTTCTCTAAGTCATATGTTTGGGGCTCACCCTAAAAAGCATCGGCCGCTTGAGGATACTTCTGCCTAGCAGACAAATATAAAAATACAAGTATAGTGGTGCACTCAAGATAAAGAGTCCAGTCGTCGAGTCTGAGGTTTTTGTGTCTTCTTTATTTCACTTCCTTAAGAAAAAAACACTTTTATTTTCTCTCTGTTATCATTTGAAATGATACAGCCTCAGCCAAGACGTTTTGTTCGAAAATTAACTTCTGCAGGGTGCATTTATTTCAAGAGACAAAATAATTTGTAAACATGTCCAAAGGAAAAGCATCAATTCTGTGAGGTTGCAATTTACATTTCCTTTCTTTTTCCACGATTGACTCACGAGTTGTCAGTTGTGTATTAATATAGGTTAATTATTGTGATTTCGTTTTTGTACGTTCTCGATTTTCAACTTCATTTTTGTACCTAATTGAAGCCCACTAAAGCCTCAGCTTTGTTGTACAGTTACATGCATTTTACATGAGTTTCTATTTTTGTTATTATGTGTTGTAGACTGCACATATTAGCTAAAACTTTCAACTAAGTGTAGCCTCTTTCTGAACTTGGAATAGTGAAGTGAGGATTTCAGAAAGTACTAAAGTCAGCTCTTGATGATGGTACCTGTATCTTCTCTCCCAGGTTTTCCGGTATTCTTCCCACAAGAAGAGCCTGACGCCTGCTCATCAGTGCCTGTTGTTATCTCTTGATCACGTGCTCCCGCTTCTATTCACTTGCATTGAAAAAACGGGTGTAAATCTAGTACTGAATTGTATCGATTTTAGCGTTACATGCTCCAACTGGTTGAGGGTAAAGCTCTACAAGGTTGATTTGGCAAGTGACTTGCTTATTTTTTAATGCTTGCAGGCTATGTTTGCATTAAACACATATTAGACTTCTATGCGCTATCCTGTGTGTTTGCTTTTTTTTTTTTTTTACAGTAGTGTTGGCTGCAGCGCACAGAGACCACACATTGCAGCAAACAGATGGAATTGTTTTTAGGGGACTTCTATGTAGAACCAAATTACTGAAAGATGCTGCAATGCCGTATGAATTACGGATTGGGCACTACACAGGTGGCAACGATTATCAATGTCACTCCTACCTGTTTCAGTCACCTGTGAGTGTTGATCATGCCCTCTCATGATCTAAGAAATCCAAGTATCCACCTGAGATACTGCCATCGCTGTGCTGGCTCCATCAATCTTCCAGACCTAACATGTGACACACCACATCAGACAGAGATAGTGCTTGGGGCTCCCATCTAGGTGTGCCAGGAAGTGAATCCTGAGAAATTCAAAAAGACTGAGGATGTGATTTTGACTCTGGTCAGCTGGCAGCTAAGCCCCTTGTATTGTATTGTAATATAATTGCATTTGTATAGCGCTTACTGCCCCTGACAAGGAGTCAAATCGCTTTTTCGGCGAGTAGCACACTACTCTGCGACCCATAGCGGATTAGTGTTGAATTAGTATAGTGGAGAAGTGTGGCTCAATGGTTAGAGTGGCAGACCCTGATGCAGAGGTCTGGCCCGGGACCAGGGTTCAATTCCCCGCCTCGGCTGGTCTTGGGCTCAAAAATTCCACGGACCTGACAATTCTCGCCTCGGTGCCTATTCCAATCATGGAGTCCCACTCTGGGCAATAGCTTGCTTAATCTCCACAACGGCCCCCACAACGCTAAGGATGCCTGGCCTCCACCTTGGGGGTGCCCAGGAGTGGACACCTCACAGGGAAAGCCAGGATGGGTTCCACAGCGGTATTCGTACAAGCGCCTTGAGACCCTTGCGGGTGAGTAGTGCGCTATACAAGTATCAATTTACAATTTTTTTTTTACAATTTATAGTGAAACATGCGAGTAAATTTTAAGTGGTGGATAGGTTAGTCCGTTATTTGGATTCGGAAGGATAGCAGAAGGATAGAAGAGGAAAAAAGGTTTGTATTTATATAGCACTTGTTACCCCTGATGGGGTGTTGAAGCATGCTACTCCGGAGGCCCATAAAGGATTAGTGGTGAATTAGTATGGTGAAAATATGAAAGTAATTTGAGTGGCGGATATTAGTCAGTTATTTGGAGTGAGAAGGATAGCGGAGGGATAGAAGGGGACAGAACCCACAACTTTACCTGCACCGTGAAAGACAGCCATCATATTTAAAGATCCCTTTTGCTGTTACAGGATTTTTTTTCTAAAAGTGCCCCATCCAACAGGGTAGAAGTGGTTCAGGGGAAGATGCAATGCCAGAATCAGCATTATTTTTGTATTTTAGAAACAAAACTCTGAAGCAGGGATTTGTTTCTAAAAGGCAAAATGAACTGAAAGCTAATGGGAATGCCAAATGTCTGCAAAATATATATAATTTTATTGAGATAAAAAACCTATACATAATATATTCAAATTTAATATTTATCAAATACGACAACATGTAGTACACAGAACCACAAATGAAAGGGAATTTTTTTTTTACCGACCGTTTGCGAAAGCAAAATGGCTTGGTACATCGGGACCGTAAGTACTTAATATTTGTATGTCGAACATTTATGCAAATTATATGTTTTATGCATTTTACACTTGCTTATTGTGTGTGAAAATTTGTACCATGGCGCGACTAATAGCATTGCACTAAAACAGCATTTTCGGTGTGAGCTGATGACATTGTAAATACAGAGCTGCGAATTTATTTTCAGTTTGGCCAGTGAAGGACTGTAGAATTTCACACAGCATTGCACTTCCCAGTTCTTCGTATATCAGGACCCTTAATGTGTCCATCTGTAACGGAACTGGTGCTCGTGTAAAGCCTCTGATATCCGAGGTCTCCGGTCTAGCTCGCGCCATATAAAACAAAGCTGCATGCAATTCTATGGCATTTCCATGTGCCAAATTAAAATAAATGTGCAGCGCATGGTGATTGTCATTATCTGTGTTTGCACTATAAATTCCATTTCAGCATTTAAGAAAAAAACTATGTTCTCTTGTGCAACACATAAGTAGAAATTAGATGACTTCCCTTTCATTCAAAGTATTTTTTGTGCATTGATTGCAACTGAGCTAGTTTAAAATGGCTGCATATGACCAGTATTACTTCTAACTGATTCAGGTTTTACCTTAAAAAGTCATTACGTTCAGTCCACCCATCTTGCATAGTTTGCTACTCACCAGTAACCCCCCTCCCAGAATCCCTGGGAGGAACCACTCGTAGCAGGACGTGGGGTAGTGAAGCAGGCGTCCATCTTCGCTGTAGTCAATAATAATGGGTGTCAGGTTGAAGCAGATGGCTAGAATTGATAAAACCAGGAGTGTGAACCCGTTGCAGGATGTCCATCCCTCGTAGCAGGTCATCGTGGAACCGGCCCGTAAGGATGCAGGAAAAGTGTGTTCTGTGGTACAAGCTCTCCGAATGACACATCGAGAGACTTTATTCTTTATTTTCAGCCACCTGGTTAAAGTGTAGCGGGCTAGGGAAAGTATTCCCTGATAGGTAACCAAATAATGGCTCCCAGTCCAGGGTCCAGCCAGTGCGAAATATTTACGTTTAATAAAATGGCAATTAAGGGTTGGGCCAGGGGAAGAGTGGGGAAAACAAACAGCTAAGCTGCCTGTCTGTCGTTCCTTTTCTCATTTTATGACGTGCTTATCTCTTCCTTGGAGACTGTTCAATTTCCATTAACCCTGTCATGTTCAAAGTAAAAGCAAGCACCCCTGTTGCGCCATGTCAATCTGTACCGGTAATAAACTGTTCATTGAGTGATGGAGTACTGTTATGACGCACACTTCTTGGATTAGTCACCCTCCCATGCTATGCAATCAACAAAGATTGGCATATGCTATTTGTTGATTTTTAAGTCTGGCCGAAAAGAGCTTTAGTAGTTTGTATTGACAGATCTTTTGTAATAATAAAACATGCATAATACATAGAGAGGGGCTTTGGAATCATATTCTGGTTCTGCCCACAGTTAGCAGGCATAGAGAGAGCTGTGGGTCAACCCACTCCTGTCACTGGCAGGAGCATTTTAAGGATTTTGGGGGCCCTGGGCCAAATGTATTTTGGGGGCCCCTGTTCCGAACAGCTTTGAATTCATGATCCAGTTTCAGCTCTTTCATGCCCTCTTGGGCAGGACACTGGCAGTGCACAGGCACCCTCCTCCAAATTCTAATTGAGTTGGACATCTGATATTTTGGAATAGCGACCTGTATTTTCAATACTGTAACACAGCAGCAGCTCACTAATATCACTGCAAATAATGTCTGTGACATATAAATATGTGAGTTTCTGTTTTGGTCTAAAAGATTTTTTTTATGGATGTTGCATGCAACATAAACACAACATATCTGTGCAAAATGTCTGTGATAGACTCACACATCTCCCTCATTATTTTTTTTAAAAAAAACAATCTGTTTAAAATAATGAAGGCCATCAGGGGAAGACTCTCTGCAGAACAGAGCTGGCTCTATCAGGGGGCCCCTTGAAAGGCTGGGGCACTGGGTTGAAGCCCACTTTGCCCATGCCTTGAAACGTCTCTGATTCACTGTCAGTTTCATTCAGAATATGGGTCAGCCACTTGGACTGCCATTTGCTGTTTTTAATGGCAGAACCTTGAGTGACAGCATCTTGCTTGTTGCTTCAGTGTGCAGGTGAGCACCAAAAGCAAAGATCCCCTCCCACAATTTGCACATGTTCTTCACTGCCCTTAGCTGATGGTGCTATGTGTCCTACCCTGTCCCCCACAATTCGGTACCTTCTCTCCTTCCCGTGTTCTTCATTGGTGTTTCACTAAGACTGTTGTCTGGACAGTGCCCTGACATTTTCATGTCTCTCCTACATTTGGTGGCAGGATTCCTTCAGGATTGTTCCACACCCTCCTCAAATGTGCCTTTGATATGTACCCTGTCCCCTCCTTCCCCCTTCACTTCCACAAAGGGTGAAGCTGTTACGTAGTGCTTGTATTTTCTAACGAACAGCCTGCATGGAGTCCCTCTTCCTGTTTATTTCTCCCTTCACCACTGGTCTCCTTAGCTAGTTTTTTAGGTCTCACACAGCAGACAGCTTTTGCCAATTTGCAGCAAAAAACCTCTTGTGGACCATACCAAAAATCCACAGTGGACACAGAGCCAACCCATTGCTTACCATTTGTTTGCTTTAGTCTTATTCGCATTTGCTTTCTTATTTGATGACTTGACTTCCTGTCAGAGCTCACCTTCAGCTTCTCGCTGATTACTGTTGTCTTGCACAGGAACAGAAGTCGCTAGCTTCCCAACTCCACCTACCAACCACTCGGCCCCAAGATATACTTTGGCACAAACTGATTAGTGAGGGGGAAGGGGGAAAGTGGATAAAATAATAAACAATAAGAAGAGACTGGTTCTGGACCTTCTGGTTTCCTATCTGGAATTCTTCTTCTGCTTTCGGTCTGCTACTGAAGACTCCCAAAGGTAACTAAACACACAACAATTTATTATTTCTCCCTCTCTACTCTATCGTATCCTTTTACTTTTCTTTTCTCTTGTGTTCGCTACCTACCCAGAATCCTGAGCTCTGTGTTGCTCTTCCTGTCAGACTCTGACTTCTTCTTTACTTGTTATTGCTGTTGCTACTTATCTGTAAAACATGTATCTATTAGTCAATTCAATTCAAAAACTTTATTCGATCATAAATTAATGATCATAAAAGTACATACATACATAGATATAAAAACATGAGGTTTCAGCAAATTTTAAATTAAATTAATCACATGTCATAAAACGGTGCTTTTCCTCATACATATCGATTTTAAAATATATACAGCAGTAAAATAGCAAATGTCCTGTGAGTTAAGCCCAAATAAAAGCCCCATGGCTGAAACAATATTAAATACTTTATATTTTTTAAAAAGTGGTTTCAGGTATATTTTTCGAAGATGGAGATAAAGAGGGCATAGCAGTAAAAAATGCTCCGTACTTTGTTTAGTAGTCCCATCACACGGACAGGGGGCAGTAGTATATATCTTCATTTCAGGATATGCAACAAGCAAATGAACAGTCCCCATCCGAAGTCTTGTTAACACAAATTGGTGGGAACGAATATTAACCATATTGAGGTATCCTGGGGGCCCCATTTCTTCCTTGTTATATTTGTCATAAAAAACATGTGTGGAGAACTGGACAGTAGCTGCGATACGCTTCATCCTGCTAACCCTCAGAAATTCATGTTTAATCTCAGTCTTCGTGATGTCTAAAACACAGGAAGGGTTATCACAAACCCTAAAATTAAAAAGGTCATCTAACGTTCGAATGATATAGTTAAGCCACGGGATACGGGAACATTTATCCAGGTTTAGACAATCAGAGATTATCTTTCTAGTAAAACCAGTCTGTTCCTTCGACCAGATAGATCTCCATACTAACAGGGGTCTTAATCTAATCAGGTCTGATAGATGTTCTAAGCCAGACTCTTGATGGATCAACTTTGTTGAAGAAGAAGATGGCAGACAAAGAAGTTTTTTAATAAATTTGTTCTCCTCTACCTGGAGCATGTTATTGTTACAGTGGCCCCACACTCCTGATCCGTATAGAGCCAGAGCAACACATTTATGTCGGTATAGGTATAACATGTCGAATATCCGTCTTGAGCCTAGCTTGGATGCAAACCTAAATAGGCCAAAAGAGCACTTAGCCATCTTGGCTCTAACATTTGTCATTTCAGAGGTCCACATCCCCCCACTATTAAAAGTGATACCCAAATAACAAAATTTATCCACCACTGTTATGGTTTGATCTATAACTGTGAAGGGCCTTAAGTTCTTAATTTTCTTCCCACAGGGCATTATAAAAGTTTTTGAATTATTAATTTTTAATTTCCTCCCCTTGATAAAATCTGCAAATTTATTCATTAGTTTTTGCAGCCCTAAAGGGGTTTGAGAGAGCAGAACCGCGTCATCCGCGTAGAGCAGAATTGGGATGGGCAAGCCGCCTGCAGTCGGTACATCTGCACTTATGGAGCGAAGTTCCGTCTCAATCGCATTAATAAAAAGGGAGAAAAGAAGAGGTGCAAGAACACATCCCTGCCTGATACCTGATCCTATTTTAACACTAGGGGTACACTCCCCCGATTGCCCATATCGTATTTTTGCTGTCAGATTCCTGTACAATTGGGCCAGGAAATAAATAATATCTTGAGGTGCCCCCATATCCAACAAGGTTGACCACAGAAGACCATGGTCAACCAAGTCGAAGGCACTGGATAAATCGGCAAAACAAAGAAACAACGAGCCTTGTTTGGCTCGTGTATATTTACATATAATGAGATCTAGATTAATGCACTGTTCTATAGTGCCCAACCCCTTGCGAAATCCATACTGTGAATCCGCAAGGATCCCGTTGTCTTCTACCCATTCTTCCAGACGACTTAATAATACTCTACTCATTATTTTTAGGGAAGCAGTAAGAAGGGAGATCGGGCGATAATTTTTTGCCTCGCCCCTATCCCCTTTTTTATATACCGGAATAATGATTGATTCCCCCCAGGTACGTGGAGCCGCAATCGTCGCAGCTGCATTGAAAACCTTTGTTAACAATGGGCTCCAAATGGAGATCTCAGCTTTATAAAGGTCAACGGGTACCCCATCCGGGCCCGGTGCCTTTCCCCCCTTGCTAGCCCGAATGGCTGCATCTACCTCTAAGATTGTAATATTAAGAGGTATGGGGGTTAATGCCATACTTTCATTATCCCCCCCTTCAGCTAATCCTTCGGGGTTGAAAATACTAGTGAAGTGAGACACCCATTGTTCCTCAGATACCTGGGCTGACATTACCGGGACATCTTCGTTTTGAAGGAAGGGGCTATTTACCGTGGACCAAAAAAGCTTGGTATCCTTAAGGTCCACTGCTTTAGTCAGGTTGTTCCAAGCCTCTTCCCTTAATTCCTGTTTCCTATCCCTCAGATGAATTGTATATTCCCTTCTGAGGGTATTAACTGCTTCCTTATCTCTCGGTTTTCCCTTGAGAGCAGCTTTAAGTCTTTGTAAAGATTTGGTACATTCTCTGTTAAACCATCCCCCATTACTCCTAGGGCCCTTTTTTATTCTTCCAGTTAAAATTTCAGCAACATTTTTATTAATAGTGTCGAAACTAACTAGAATGTCAACATTATTCTTTCCAGGTTCAAGACAGCATTCCACCTCTTCTATACAGGCTGACACGATAGTACAAAGTAGATGTTCCTCGTTTTGCCTACCCCATTTAATTCTAGGGCCATTGGGTCTGTGTGGGACTATATCTGTCACTACACCATGTACCATCATTTCTTTGACCCCCCACAAAGAAAGAAACATTGTTAAACAATTATGATCACTAAGTGACGGATCTACTATTACAGGTAAGGAACACTTGGCTACAATACTGGTAGAGACAATGAGGTAATCGATAATCGTGGCACAGTTCCTACCAATAAAGGTTGGTACCGAATTACCCTCACTGTCACCCCTAGGTGTCATAATACATAAATCCATTTTTAACAAAAACGAATTAAGAGAATCCCCATAAACCGAGTGCATAAAGTGGGTCTGTTCATCCCCCCCATCATCCTCATACCCACACACCCTATCGCCAGCAAGTGGACACATGTAGATGTTAAGATCACCACCCCACAAAATGTCAAAGTGCACGTCATTACACCCATATAGGCTTTCCACCTCAGCTTCAAGTTCATCAACCGTGTCAGTATTTAAGTGGTTAAAGGCATTGTTGTAGTGATTTATAACTAAAACATTTCGCCCATTCCTATTTTGTAACCACAGCAACTGAGAGTGTTGACCGACTATCCGGTGTATTTTTACTCGAACCGGTAGACTCACAGAAAGCAGTATTACCATTCCTCCTTTGGCTCTCCCCATGTTGGATGGTTGGGCATGGCAATTATAGGCAACATACCCATCAAGATAGACATCTTCGGCCGCCCAAGTCTCCTGGAGACACAGAATATCAAACTGGGTTATAAATTCTAACCATCCAAGACGTTCTACCTTGTTATTCCATCCCGCTATATTCCAGCTCGCCATCTTATAACCCCGTTCCATTAAACTATCAGCCTCGGTGGATAAAGGGGGCAAGATGTGAACATGGGTTAAATCCCCTGGCACGTGATCTACAATTGGTAAGATTTGACTACTGCTTCCGTTAGCCGGGGAAAGAGCCTTGAGGTTGCAGTCAAACTGGGCAAAATTACTTGTGCAACCCCCAGTACTACATATAACGTTGTATCCAATGGGTGTATCAATATCTATTAGACCTTTTTCCCCCGTTCGTCTGCCCATATCTCCCCCGCTATCCCCACCAAAATCCCTCTCCCCCTTCCCTATGACTCGATGGCATCAATCGCAATCTTCCAGTCCACTAAACACCTCAAACCTGTTGGTGGTATCTAGGGGTGTAAAAGGTTTGAGCTGTTCCATTCTCCTATGTATTAGAGGGTTATATCTTGGGCCTATAATATTCCACCCATACAGATCTACTGCTGGTGGAGGTTGCCTCTCACTAAACATAGGTCCATTATTGTAGATGGGTGGGCAATATGGGTTTGGTTGCAATTGCCTCGATAAAAATGGGGGGGGAGCTCGCTGTGAATGATGATTTGGTGGAAACACCACTGAGCGAGGGTAAAAATAGGTTAGAGGGCGGGGGGTAATAGGTTTGCTATCGTGGTCTGTCGGCCAATTAAGTATAAAGTGGACGGCATTCCGATCTCTAAAATTAATGACCACTATATCTCCCTCAATATCCTTGGGTCTTCCTCCCAACCAGGGAAGGCGGCGGACATGAATAATTTCTCCATTTATATTATTTGTAATAGGTCTATGTAGACTTAGCCAGTGTGATATTTTATTTCTCAACTGGGTAAAGCTCTCCCGTTTATCTTTCTCCAGCTCCGGCACCCCAGTAAGAACTACCACTAGGGGTACTGCTTCTGGCGGAAGTTCTGGAAGAGGACCCTTGTTAAGTTTATCTCGGGCCAGTTGCTCGTTACCTCTCTCTCTATTTATATTCCCTACGGCTTGGCCAGAGTTATTCCGCTGTCCGTTGGACATTTCAGCCTGTTCTGATATAGATTTACTATTAGGTCCAACAGGGATATTCCCTGATACACTTCCACTCATACAAGTTGAGGGTTGAGGCTGAGTAATAATCTGTTCAGGGGTAGTTAATGTTATTGTAGCGGATGTCCCTGATGAAGAAGGTACCGTTGGGGCTTGTATAGGGAGAATAAACGGTACTTTGTTGGGTACGAGCTTTTTCTCCAGTTCTTGTTCTATATTCCCAAGTCTGTCTTCTAGTTTATCAAGTCTTTCTATGATAGCCAGGGAATAGGTCCTCATTATGGACTCTATGCTCCCAATCAGGACCCTGTCTGGAGATGCCTGTATCTTTCCCATCGCAGGGGGGCTATCGATAATAGGAATAACAGGGTCGGTAAACGTAGTTACACATGTATGCGTTGGAGAAATTCCTTTCCTTCCTTCGTCTAGTACTTTAACCAATCCTCCTTTGGTACTAACACCCTTTTTCGTACCAAAGTCTGCATGATTAAATTTCCTCTTGGAAAGGTTACTTTTACGCCGTTTAGCCGGAGGGGGGCCATGAATTTTAACTTGCGTAACTTTTTTGACCCTACTGTTGACTACTTTTATATGTGTAGGAATTGGGGTAATTTGCGCTTTAGTTATCACAGCTGGATTTATGATACCGGGAGTAGTAACTGTGTCTACCTGATTGCTATTTGTGCCCAAGAGTTCAGGTTCCCTCGTAGATGTACCTTCTCTAAATATTAGAGGGATACTATCCTGTGAGGTAGTGCAAATATCGCCCTTGGAGCTCATTAGCACCGGTGACAGCGGCAATGGTCTGTTCTTTAAGCTTTCAATCGACCGCCGTCGTTCAGTTCGTAGTTCTTCAAGGGTAGGGGTAATAGAAGGATCGAGTAGGGATTTCTTAAAATACCTGTCTAATGTTCCGTCTACCAAGCCCACCGACTTCACATGGCCAGGTAACTCCAATGTTGGGATTTCAATGGACATGATGTACGTACGATGAGCCCCACAAACAAACACTTACACGATTAGTCTATGTTGAACGATGGTCGGGCAGAGGTTCTTGCCCAGTCCAGTCTCCTCGTGTCTATGAGGGTCTTAGAGGGTCCGCCCTTAGTCCGGGCTTTGTCCCGGGCGATGTCCCGCACACGCGTCCCGCTAACGCGTGAAGTCCTCCGGTCTTAAATTAGTCGGGAATAGAGGGGGCGGGGTCACGGGAAGAGGCTGCAGGTGTGCTCAATACAACCCGCACAGCCTGCTGGACCTCGCAGTCCCGTCCTCCTCCCCCACACTCCCTCTGGCGATTCACTAGGACCACAGGGGCTCCCCGCTTCCAGGTTCAACAAAATCAATGCCCGGCAGGGCTCCGCACAGCTTCTGGCAAGGGCTTGGTTCAGGCAAGTACTCCTTCGGCGAGTGGCACCCGCGTAGCGGGGGCCGCGAGCTGTTTTCTCCGGTCAGCAAGGGGCGGGGTCACGGGAAGAGGCTGCAGGTGTGCTCAATACAACCCGCACAGCCTGCTGGACCTCGCAGTCCCGTCCTCCTCCCCCACACTCCCTCTGGCGATTCACTAGGACCACAGGGGCTCCCCGCTTCCAGGTTCAACAAAATCAATGCCCGGCAGGGCTCCGCACAGCTTCTGGCAAGGGCTTGGTTCAGGCAAGTACTCCTTCGGCGAGTGGCACCCGCGTAGCGGGGGCCGCGAGCTGTTTTCTCCGGTCAGCAAGGGGCGGGGTCACGGGAAGAGGCTGCAGGTGTGCTCAATACAACCCGCACAGCCTGCTGGACCTCGCAGTCCCGTCCTCCTCCCCCACACTCCCTCTGGCGATTCACTAGGACCACAGGGGCTCCCCGCTTCCAGGTTCAACAAAATCAATGCCCGGCAGGGCTCCGCACAGCTTCTGGCAAGGGCTTGGTTCAGGCAAGTACTCCTTCGGCGAGTGGCACCCCTATCTATTAGTCAAACCTTTTCAACCTTTTATGTGTTATGCTTCTACTCTTTCTCTTTTTAAAAACCTACCAGTAGTTTTAATTTAGTGGTAGCTTTCTCTTTCCTCTCGTAGTTTTTTCTTTATTCTGCTTTTTCTTTTATATTCTAAGCTGTCGTCTTTTTGATAATCTCTTCCTGTGTTTTCTCTTCTCAGGTTATCACTGTGTTGGGTTAACTCAGGTGAGTCTATCTCGTTTCTTCTCTAGTTTACTTTTCTTAGTCTGTTTGTTGTCTTTTCATCTCTCTAGGCCTTTTCACAATATTCATAAAAGTTCTCCTTTTCTCTTACAGGACTCTGCACGCTTATTGCTGCTCACGACAGTAAGTCTTTAATTATGTTTAGCGGTTCTTCATCACTAACTCGTTTTCTGAAGAGACGAGGTGACTCCGTACTCGACTCCCGTAAGTATTCAATTACATTTTAATTCACGTTTATTTGGACCGTAGATCCATAAACCAAACACACAATATATAAATTACATCTTAAAAAATTCATTTCTTTTAAAATATTAAAATACATCTTAAAAACTCATTTAAACACCTTTATAACCTAAATTGCACGTGATCTATTTGTTACAGCTCGATAAAAGTATTCAGAAGTACTTTCACTTTTTGCATAAACTTCCCCATAGCAACGGCAATATCTAAATTAGTCATTTCGGTTAGCAGTGTGACAGCCTGTGCCCTTGTTTTGATCTCATATGACTTAAATAATGGTTTTAAAAACATACATCGTAATTCTAAAAGCCTGTGGCAATCTAATAATATATGTAACAAATCGCACTGTGTGTTCAAGGTGCAAGTACATTTTCCCATCTTGTCGACCATGGCGCTTTTTACCATATAGTTTGTATAACATGGGTTTACCCCAATTCTTACCCTAAGGACTTCCCTCCGCAATCCACAATCTGGTAGCCTATCAATATAAGGGAAGCATTGATTATCCTCCCAAGCACTATTCATGAAATGTACTGATGGTTTGTTCCCAAGATACTTTCGATCCTCTACAATAGATATTTCCTTCCCCAACGATTTCAGAATCTTTTTATCAATATTTACCACAGAATCGTTAGGGTCCAGGGTAACCTCCATCCTACGGTATAACTTCTTCATGGTTGCCCTGATCTCTTTTGCCCATCTTAACTCACTTTTCTCTACTTCATTTTTACACCATTGGGATACTTTTATATTTCCATCAGCCCCTAATCGTTGCCAAAAACGAAACAAGGCCATACCAGCTAGCATACCCCATGAGGTCAGTCCTAGCTCCAATCGTACGGCCTGAACCATGGATGATTGAGGCAGCATAATTACATTTTTTAAATTTTTGCCTTCCTCAAGGTCCCAGGACATCTTCCCACTCAAATATATCAATTCAGCACCATACAAAAATTGTGGAGGTACCATAGCGGAGTAAGCTTTTAGCACCGGGCCGTCCGACATTTCACCATAGGCTTTGTTAAATATTTTCAGGCCACTGATTGTTGTTGAGGATCTCAATCTTAATGCGTCTAGATGGGTATGCCACTTCATGGTCTTCTCAAACCATATCCCCAAATATCTGTATTCAGAAACTGATTCCACTTTCTCGGTCCCCATCCACCAAGTAAAACCGGATTTCTTTCGACCAAAAGTCAAAGTTTTGGTCTTATCCATATTAATCACCAGTTTTTTCTTCAAGCAATACGCGTTAAAAGAATTCAGTTTCCTTTGCAAGCCCACTTCGGTCTGGTCCATAATTACCAGATCGTCAGCATAGAGTAAGCAGGCAATATGCTTCCCATCTAGTTTCGGGCTAGCCACAATTGGTTCCCCTAGAGTCAAAGGTAGATCTGCCAGGAATAAGGAGAACAACAGGGGGGCCAATACACATCCCTGCCGTAGCCCATTTCCAATCTCTATTTTCCTGGATAAACTGCCGTCTATATCTAAAATTATCTGGGCCCAATTTTTGGTATGCAGGGTTTGTATCAGGCGTAACAATTCATTTGGGATCCCATAACTAGTTAGATCCTCCCATAGCAGCTTCCGATCCACCAAGTCGAAAGCTGCCCGGAAATCTACAAAACAACAAAATAAATTTCCCCGTGTTTCCATTGACTTCCGCGCTATTGCCCATAGCGCAAAACAATGATCAATTGTCGAATGGCCAGCTTTAAACCCCCCCTGTTCCGGCGGGATTATCTGTTTTTCCTCTGCCCAGTCTTTTAATACATTCAATAGTGCTTTTGCGAAGACCTTTTCCCCTATGTCAAGGAGATTAATCAATCTGTAATTTTTTCGGTAAATTATAATCGCCCTTTTTATGTATGGGTCTTATAATAGCACCCTTCCAACTTTCTGGGATAATTCCTGTTTCCAGGATTATTTGGAACAGATTTTTAAAAAGGTCAGCCCACCATTCCGGTCTTGTTTTTATTATTATAGCCGGTAGGTTATCTGGGCCTGCCGCACCAGTGAGCTTCAGACTGGCTATAATACTTTTTATATTTTCTGAGGAAAAATATTCTTTTATATCCTCTGACAACGGCGTCCAGTCAATAACTCTTAGATCTTCTTGCATCGGCCATTGCCCATAAATTTCTCCTAGGTAACCCAACTCCCGTAAGTAGTCCTTCTCGGATTCAAGTGTCTTCCTTTCTTCTTCGGTAAGTATCGGATTCTTGTCTACGAATGGTTCACCAAGGGTTGCTCTCAAGAAAAACTTCTACTCTAAAAGAATTCACTTCAAACTGGGAACACTCGCGGAACCTGACTTCTCTGAAGAAATGTCTTAGTGAAGTGCGCAATACTTCAGGCGTGCACGCGTCACACAGTCTCTCTGAACTTCCTAACAACTAGACCGCAGACCCCAGCGCCTTAGCGGCCATCTTGGAATTGTGGGCATGCCACCAACTCGACCATTGAAGCTTATTCCACACCGAAGCACCTCTTGAACTTAATCCCTTGCGCTTCGTTTTGGAACTCACGTTAGGGATCCTGACACTTCCTCTTCTTGTGTTAGTCCCTCCCCTGCACCATAGCCTTCTTACCATCGTTTTGATTGGCTAACTTGTATCCTTCTACTGCTCACTTTTGGGGAATTAATACTTCCACTTTTTAAGCACGTCACGAGAACCGATGTGTGTTTCAAGCTCTCTTTCAGGTGTGCTCCTCCCTCTTCCAGATACCATCCCCACCTGTGCTCCATGTTGCTCTCTATCATGTGTTTTTCTCCCTATTTTTAATGCTTCTCCCCTGCCAAATCCTCCTGCTCTACATGTTGCTCTCTCCCTCATGTATTGGTATTCTCCTCCTTCTTTATCGCTCCTTACAGTTTTAGTTTTATTTCATCTCTCTCTACCTATTCTCTGTTGCAAATGGTGCTCGCCCACTCTTAACAGACTTAAAAAATAAAATATATATTTTTTATTTTTTTATTTCTTAAAGGTCCCAGCAGCTTCCATTTGCTACTGGGCTGAGCTGCCTGCAGACAAGCATTTGAACAGAATTGAACATTTATTTTTTATTTGTGAAATCAAGTGGCATCCACAATCTTGATTCAGTAAACAAAATATAAAGAAACTGGTGCCCACATCATTCAGTAGGAGTGCAGAGGCGTGGTGACACATGAGATGCCATTAGGGTCATGACGCCTATGCCTGTGTGTGCATTGTATCATGATCCATTTTCTCATTTTTCTGCCTGTGCGGCAGAGCATTGGCAATAGCCAATGGGGTCCTAAAGGCGAGACCTATTGACTTTGCCAATGCTTTTTTTTACTTTCTTAGCAATCATGCGGCTGTTTGCTCTCTTCAGCTTCTATTATTTGTTTATTTTTTCACTACTACGCGGCTATTGCAGAGAAATAGTGTGCTGTAGACAACAGCTGACGCTGTCTCTCTCCTGTGTCTCCCAAGCAACTTGAGCTTTATAGGTCTTGCTTACCCGGCAGTGTGAAAAGACTTGCTGTCAGCTTATGGTGGACTTCGAGACTGTCTGTTGCTTACCATTGGTTGGCTTTGTTGTCACTCTCAATGGCTTACTTTATATTTGCTAGCTTATGTGGGCTTTCCGTACACTATTTGTGCATGTCTCTCCCATGGAACATAGCTTCATTTCTTGTGACCTTCCACTGCTTACTTTTCATACACTGCTTATTTCTTTTTGGCTAAGAATTAAACGAGAATCAATTTGTTTGGTGCCTCTGCGCACTTCTCTGATTCTGAAAGAAAAAAGTACAACCAGTATTTGTTTCTCAATTATTTACCTGCTGATAAGGAGATGCTGTTGTTACACTGCAAATTATATTACCACATGACTCAAATTTGGCACCTTGCATGAAACCTGTGTAAATGCACCAATATATATTTTTTTAAACAAAAGTGCTGGGAGTAGGAGGTAATCTAATTAGTATTCACTTTGAGTACTGTCCAGGGTACTTGCTATTCCTAGGGTGTCCCAGGCGTGAGAACGTCCTAATGCCACTTCCTGTGTTGTCACTTTATCAAAGGTAATGTGAGCCACTTCAAGTGATGCCACTTGGTCAAAGGTCATGTGATGTCAACCAAAGGGCAAGTAAGGAGTCGTGGGGAGTCAAACACTACGTACAAAACAGTACAACAAAGTTAGTTTTTGAAACACAAAGTTGTATTTGAAGAAATGATCAAATAGTTCTCAGATACACAGCATGTGGATCATATAGGTACATAGAATGTGGAATTATATCAATAAAAAAGCATTAAAGCTGTCACAAAGTAAATGATATATACATCAGTTGTCAAATTACACAAACACTGAAGTTGCCTACTTTAGGGCATGAAAATCTTTAAAGAAGTTATAATGACTTGGAAAATCTACTTTCAAAAACGAATCCACATTCATTCAACATGTAGTTGTAGCAAGGACCAAGCTTCATGGCAGTCAAATTTCTCGTCCTATTCTATGCAGCAAGATCCTATCCTCTTAAAACCTATATATATATATTACCTACTGGCGGTCGCCAGTAGGTAGTTATAGTTAGGACCTATTATCCACAGGAAATCCGCAACATTCTATTTGGAATAACATTGTCGCCGGTTGACGAATCTTCGCAAAAGTTTCAAAACTGGTGGGGTGCTCCGGTCTGCTCCTATCCTGAAAGTCTTGCGGTGATTCGTCAAGCTGGGGGCGAAAAAAAGGGGGTCCCAAAACGTGTTTTCCCCATGCAATTTTCCATAGGAACCTTTAATCGCATCTACAGCCCGAACTGCTGAACGGAATTACACCAAATTTGGCAAAGAGGTAGCCCTTGGTTCACACTCGTGCCTTTTGGTTAAATGGTGTAAATCCGTTCAGTAGTTGCTGAGAAAATCAAAAGTAAAATCACATATACATCTATGGCCTCGGAGGATCCGCCCACCATATGCGCACCCAGCACGCACCCTCCCGATCACGAGCTGCATGCTAATTGGCTGTCAACTGGCTGTCAACACTCCAAACCAGAAAGTGTTGGCAGCCATTTTGTGCCTCGGTAGAAGCGAGGCTCAAGAAATCAGTGGATCAAGTGTGCAAAACGTATAAAGGGGGCAGGGTAGAAATACCCTGACCCTCTAGACTTGCTTAGGGGCTCCCACAAGGACCCCCAGGCCCCCACCCCAATTTTTTGTTTGTTGAAAAAATGGCAAAATGTGCGCAGGGTGCGTGGATCCTGCCGTAAAAAAAGAAATAAAACGTAGCGCGGGCTCCCGCGCTTCTTTAATAATTAGCCCATGGGGGGCCAAATCACAGGGGCAAAAATATAAAATTTGATGGGGGCCCAGAGGGGCCCCCAAGCTCTGGGGACCACCACCCCCGGGGCTACAAAATAAATGGGTGGGGGGCTCAAAGGCTCCCCAAGCCCGGGGACCACCCCCCCGGGGCTTTTTATATTGTGGGAGGGGGGTCGCGTGGCCCCCCTCCTGGAGCCATCAATGGCCCACCCCCCAGGGCCGGCTCCTGCAGTGTCTCAGGGTGCCCACCCCCGGGACACTGCTGTTTGCCCTGTCATGGCAAACTTGGTTTGGATTTTGAAAGAGAGAGCAGGGAAATCTGCTCTCTCTTTCAAAATGCGAACCATATTGCTTTTCCACATGAGGAGCTGCATGGTAGCAGCTCCCCGTGTAGAAAAGCAATGCCGGCTTCCGAAGATGCGGGGAGCTGGCTGGGATCGTGGGGGCATTGGGGCTCCCCCCACGGTCCCCAACGTTGTATATAGGCCCCGGGGGTTGGGGTCCCCGGGGAGAATAGAAATTAGTGAAAGGTGTTAATTTTATTTTTACGGGCAAATTAGGAGTCGCGCACCCAGTACGGCGCTCAGCGCATCTCCCTGGTGTGCACAAGCTGGGTGCGCAAATCCTAACGCGTCGAACACGTATATGACGTCACGCGCAAGCACACGAGCGTCGCGTAAAGTAATACGTATGTGTCGCGCATGCGCCTGGAGTCACATACCGGTCGCATAGCAAACTTGCACAAAAATACACACCCATCGCACATCCTACGCGGATCCTACACAACAATCCTTAAATGGCAGCTAGGTTCCACGCAGCGATCGAGAAAGGTGCTCTTTGGGTGCACGAGTCCCTACAAAAAATTGAACAAAAAACCAATAAAGAAAATAATATAAATATATTTAAAAAATATATAAAACAAAAAAAAACAGTTTCACTATTTAATTTCCCCCCCCATTTATATTAAAAATATATAATGTAATTTAAAAAATAAAATATGTAAAAATAATTAGTTAAAAAAAATGTAGAAAATTAGTATAAAAAAATAAATATAACTATTATTACATTTAAAAATTGTCATTTAAGAAATCTTTGAAATTCACAGAAAACATAGGTTTCAGACTTGTTATAGTTAGCAATTAGCATTTAAAAAACCTTAGAAAATCACTGAAAAAACAATAGGTTTCATGGTTATTATAGTTAGCTGGACATTTCACTCATACAAAACCATTGAAATTCCTCCGTTATAGTTAGTTCTATTAACTATAACTCGCACGCCCACAATCCACTGCTGATGATGTCACATATTACTTCATTCATGACATGGTCAGTGACATCACTGATGACATCTCAAATGACATCCTCCAGTAGATGTAATATGTGACGTCATCAGCAGTGGATTGCGGGCGCGCGAGTTATATTTAATATAACTAACTATAACGGAGGAATTTCAATGGTTTTGTATAAGTGAAATGTCCAGCTAACTAAAACAGCCCTGAAACCTATGGTTTTTTCAGTGAATATATATATATTCACTGAAAAAACCATAGGTTTCAGGCATGTTATAGTTAGGAATTAGCATTTAAAAAACTTAGAAATTCACTGAAAAAACCATAGGTTTCAGGGGCGTTATACTCAGCTGGACTTTTCACTCGTACAAAACCATTGAAATTCCCCCGTTATAGTTAGTTCAGCTAACTATAACTCGCGCGCCCGCAATGCACTGCTGATGACGTCACATATTACATCACTCATGACATGGTCAGTGACATCACTCATGACATCACTGATGACATCTCAAATGACATCACTAATAACATCACTGATGACATCATCCAGTGAATGTGTGTTTTTCTGAAAATTATATATGTTTTATATATGTATATCTCAAGGTCGATGGAAGAATAAATGGGTATATAAGTGTCTAAATGGATGATTTGTTTTTGAAAAATTGATTGTATAACTGACTGATTAAGTGCATCTTAGTGAATACATGGTTTAGTGAGTAATGTTTAAATATGTAAATATCTGTATCAGTCTCTCACTTAGGGCCATATGTAGGTAGCCCAATACCGGTCGGTAACGGGCGATTTTCGGTAAATTTACCGTTACCGACCGGTATTTAGGCTTTTGAGATGTAGGGGGATCATTTCGGTATTCGGTAATTTACCGATTCGGTAAAATTACCGAATCGGTAATTTTACCGATTCGGTAAATACCGAATACAGAAATGAGATGTAGGGGGAGTGTGTGGTGGGTGTGGGGATTCGTTATTTACCACCAACTGAAAGTTGGTGGTAAATGACGAATGTCTCTGTTAATGCATTATTTGGCCCTTAGATGTGTGCAATGTGGCAGACACACATGCCCTCAGGGCATGTATGTGTGCCACATGTGCACACATGCAGGAATCAGGGGTGCAACAGGGTGTCAATGTGACACCCTGCCACCCTTGATTGAGCTCCCCCCCATTACCGATTCGGTATTTACCGATTCGGTAATGGTAACTGACTTCCCATTGATTCCTATGGGCCTCCTGGCCCATAGGAATCAATGAGATACAGGTTACCATTACCGAATCGGTAAATACCGATTCTAAAATACCGACACTTACCGAATCGGTAGTTTTTTACCTACATTACATTTACCGATTCATAAATACCGAATCGGTAAAATTCGGTATTTAAGAATCGGTAAATGTAATTTACCTACATAAGGCCCCTAGTGTATAAGTGGCTGCATGGGTTGGTGAGTAGCTACATGAGTGTCTATATAGGTTATTAGTTGGTTTTTTGAGTATCAGTATGAGTGTCTGAGTGTCTGTATGGTTCGGTGGGGGGTATTACGTAGTGCATAGGTGCATGAATGAGTGACTCACTGTTTGTATGTGTTGAAGACAGCATGTGTGCAGGACTGTATGGGTGGATGAGTGTGTGCATGGGTGTGTTAGTGAGTGAATGACTGTCTCAATAGTGTCTTTATGAGTAACTACATATGTTTTAAACTAGTCTATGTGACTATTGGTGTATATAAGTGACTATATGTGAGAGTGAGAGATTGAAAGAGTTCCTGTATGAATAAGTATGTGTTTCTATAAGTGATTGTTTAAAAGACTAAGTATGTGTAAGTTTCTGTCGAAGTAAGTGTGGTGGTGTGTGTATAACTGTATATGCAAGTAAATGGATGTTTGGTTCTTTATAACCATAAGTGACTATGTGTGTGAGTAACTCTATGGATGAGTGGCGTTGTGTAACAGGATGTATAGGTATATGAGTACATATAATGAGCGAGTACATGTATGAGTGACTGCATAGGACTGTTGGTGAATGAGTGGATGTGTATGTGGATCTTAGAATTACTGAATAGGTTGTTGTAACTGGTATTGGTATGTCCATTGTTTTGAAAATTTTAGTTTCTATTTTTGAATGTGTGTATCAAAGGTTATATTAGGGGGAGAGGAGGTCTGCCACTCTATCACAAGGATGATGTCATCAGTGATGTAATTTGAGATGTCATCAGTGATGTCACTGACCATGTCATGAGTGATGGAATATGTGACGTCATCAGCAGTGCATTGCAGGCGTGCGAGTTATAGTTAGCTGAACTAACTATAACAGGGGAATTTCAATGGTTTTGTATGAGTGAAAAGTCCAGCTGACTATAACGCCCCTGAAACCTATGGTTTTTTCAGTGAATTTCTAAGGTTTTTTAAATGCTAATTCCTAACTATAACGTGCCTGAAACCTATGGTTTTTTCAGTGAATTTCAAAGGTTTTTTAAATGCTAATTTCTAACTATGCCTACAGAGATAGGACATGTGAAGAAAGAAGAAAAAACACACAGAAAGAAAAAAAAGAAATACAGAAAGAAGCAACAGAAGTTCTCAAAGATGAAGAAAAGTGCAGGAAGAAGGATAACGTGCAGAAAGAACAAACAGTAGAGCAGAAAGAAGCCTTGTTGCAAAATCATCCTGTACCCTCAACGTTTTCAGACGGATACTGGTGGTAACTGAGTCTGACTCACCAGTCCTAGAGCCAGTGCTATGTTAAAAGACACTCAGAATACGGTGAAAACACCTACATACACTAGGGAACACTATGCGTTGGGGTCCCCCAGTGATTAGCATGACCTCCTCTGTAAGCCCCTAGTATATAATAGGGCAGGGGATTAAAACTACCTCTTAAAACGCGCCACAGGGCGTGTTTGCACACGTCACCTTAGGCCCCGTCCACTCCCTTCCCCACTGTACAAACACACCCTGTGGCCGTTTTAAGTTGGGAGATTAAGTCCTCTTGAAACCTGACGGTCCCTAGGGTCCAACTAGACCACTAGGTACCTCCAGTAAGCGCCACAGAGCTGCGTTGCAGAGAGATGTAAAAAGGGGCACGGCCTAGACCACCTCTCTGCAATGCAGCGCAGTGGCGCTTACTGGAAGCACCTGGTGGGCTAGTTGGCCCCCTTGGTCCCTCAGGATTGAAGGGGAATTATTTCCCCAACTTAAAACGCGCCACAGGGCTTGTTTGCACACGTTAACTCAGGCCCCGTCCCCTCCGATCACCACTGTGTAAACATGCCCTGTGGCCGTTTTTAGTTGGGAGATTAAGTTCATTTGAATCCCGAGGGTCCCTAGGGTCCAACTAGCCCACTAGGTACCTCCAGTAAGCGCCACAGAGCGGCGTTGCAGAGAGGTGTAAAAAGTGGTACGGCCTGGACCACCTCTCTGCAATGCAGCTCAGTGGCGCTTACTGGAAGCACCTGGTGGGCTAGTTAGCCCCCAGGGGCCCTCAGTATTGAAGGGGAATTATTTCCCCAACTTAAAACGTGCCTTAGGGCGTGTTTGCACACGTCACCTCAGGCCCCGTCCCCTCCATTCCTCACTGTGTAAACACACCCTTTGGCCATTTTTTAAGTTGGGAGATTAAGTCCCCTTGAGTCCTGAGGGTCCCTAGGGGCAAAATAGCCCACTAGGTACGTCCAGTAAGCGCCATTGTAGAGAGGTGTAAAAAGGGGCACGGCCTGCACCACCTCTCTGCAACGCAGAGCAGTGGCGCTTACTGGAAGCACCTGGTGGGCTAGTTGGCCCCCAGGGTCCCTCAGGATTGAAAGGGAATTATTTCCCCAACTTAAAACGCACCACAGGGCGTGTTTGCACACGTCACCTCAGGCCCCATCCCCTCCCTTTACCACTGTGTAAATGCGCCCTGTGGCCGTTCTAAGTTGAGAGATTAAGTCCCCTTGAATCCTAAGGGTCCCAGGGTCAAACTAGCCCACTAGGTACCTCCAGTAAGCACCACAGAGCTGCGTTGCATAGAGGTTCAAAAAGGGGCGTGGCCTCAGAACACCTGTCTGCAACGCAGCTCCCTGGTGCATACTGGAGATATCTGTTGGGCTAGTTGGCTCTCAGGGACCCTCAGTATGGAAGGGGAAGTAATTCCCCAACTTACAACTGGCCAGGGGGCACGTTTGCAGAGTGCTGCAAGAGGGGGCGTGGCCTCCGGTGCAATGCCGCTCTTTTCTTTATTTAATTTTTTTAAGAAGGAGGGCTGTGTGGCCCCCCTTCTTTTTCTAATTTATTGGCCCTGGGGACCCCATACCCCAGGGCCTGCACTCTAATTATTTTTGTTGAAAAAAATTAATTTGGCCCTCCCAAGGCCTTAATTGGCCCCGGGGACGCCAACCCCCGGGTCATGGCATTTTTCTTTTTTTTAATTCTTTAGGAGGGAGGCTGTGATACCCCCCTCCTCAGGCCACTTATGTCCCCGGGAACCCAATCCCCTGGGGCCGGCCTTTGCTTTTTATTATTTAAAAAAATATATATATTTATAAAAACACCTAGGACATGCTGGACAAACCATATGTACCTATCACCATGACGATTTGCGTGATATTCATTAAAAGGCGACTATGCATACAATGAATCCACGTGGAATGTATTTACGTCGCTAGTGAAGCTCTGACGTGTCTGACGCCCTACCGTGCCTAATCCCGGCGCCCCGCCGGTGGGTACTCTCCAAGTAGACACCCTTGTTGTTTATTTATACAAACATGGATAGCTATTGACAGGCACATTTAATACACACGCACACCAAGCCATTCAAAGGGGTTTCGACAAAAATTTGACCAAACTATGCAAGAAACCCTCCTCACGGTTAATAAAACACACATCCACCACCGGATGTGTAATACTTTTTATTTTACTCTCTGGAAAGGAGACAAACCTCACTTGAGAGTCACAGCGTGCTCCTGGCTGAGCCCAATGCTGTGTTACACCCACCAGTGCCCGCCGAGTACCACACACCTCTGTGTTGTATTCCACCAGCTAGTGCGTATGCTATGACACTCTCTAGCCCATTTGCACTGTAACACCACCCCGTGAATATGTGATGCCACTCTTGCCTTCGCACAGGTTATATTGCCCCATCTAACGTGCCGTCCTCGATGCCTATGTTATAACGCACAGCGCTATGCCATACATATTACAATCTGGGATCCTTATCTTTGTCACAGTGCATATGCAAAGTTACACTCCCCAGCACATATTTTATATTACAACTTTATAGACTAGTTACGTTACACAACACTGCCCTGTGCATATTACACTCCAAGGCGCATATCGCATAGCACGCGCTAGTGCCTGTGCTATCTCGCGTTCTCCAATGAATCTGTCATTCTGCACAATGTATTGCATATTATCACGCCCCGGTTCATCTTATATCACACTTTTTGGTGCATAGTTTATACCATATACTAGATCTAGTTTTCATTTTCAATCATGCTCTCAGGACTATGTTCTATATAACACTGCGTCCACCTTCCCTTTTCACGGGCATTACATTTTGCGATGGGGGGTGGAGGGTCAGGGGGTGTTTCTGCCAAGTGAGCCCAGAGTCACAGTCACAAACGTCCTCTTCTTCCTGAATAAAAGTGAGATTATGCTGCATACTTGTCCATTTTTTAAGTAGTTCGCACATACACACATTTTAAAAACAATAAAGTTCCTAATACCCACCTTCTCTGAACAGTTAGCTTGCTGCCCCATCCACCTCCTCCCTATCCTCTGTTGTCTGAATCCATGGACTAGCCTCCTCCCTCCTGCCATGCATGGTCTGATGTGCTGCCACTGCCCTCCATTTAGCATGATGTACCATTCCACTCCTCCTGCCCTCCATTGCCCAATTCTATGGCTCATCATTGACCTCCTGCTTAGCCTCTGTGCTTAGCTTGCTGCCCCTATTCTCCTCCCCCCTGCCCTCCGATGTCTTTGTGCATACCCCTGCTCCATCCTTTTTGCCCACCATGTTCCATGGACCTGCCACTCCTATCTACTCTGAGTGTTCTGTTGAGCTGCTACTCCCCTCCCACCTGCCTAGCATTGTCAGATGACTGTAACCTGTCCCTGCCACCTCCACCCTGCCTGTCCACATGCCATGCCCCTATCCCCTTCCTCCTGTCCTCCATGGTCCATTTTACTGCCACACCCTTCTGTCCTCCCTGGTCTGTTGTGCTGCAACTGCTCCTCCTGCCTGCCCCGCGTGGTCTGTTGTGAGGCCCCTTCCCCTGAACTCTCTTGTCTGTGCCCAGGTCCTGACCCTCCCTTCTATCCTCCATGGTCCTTTGTGCATGCCCCTGCACCCTCCTTCTTGCCCATCATAGCCATTGTGCTGCCACTAACCCTCCCGCTTGCCATGCATTGATTCCTGTGCTGCCATGGCCGCTCCCACCTTCCCTGTGTGGTCAGCAGGCTGCCCCTGACCCCCTCCCACCTTCCCTCCATGGTCTGTGTGTATGCCATCATACTCTCATTGTGGCTCTCCATGGTGTGTCTTGTTTCTAGTGCCCATTCTGCCTGACCTCCATGGTCATCTTGCTGCTCCTGCCCTGCCCCTTGCCCCCAGCCCTCTGTTTCCATGTGCAGACCCCTATTCCCTCCCTCCTGCCTTGTCTGTTCCATTGTAATGCCCCTGATCCGTCTCTCCTGCCCTTTATGGTCTGTTATGCTGCAGCTTTCTCTCCTGTCTGTCCATTATGGTCAGCTAGCTACCATTGTCTCTTTCGCCTCTGTTCTCTGTTGTCCATGTGCATGGTCCTGTCCCCTCCCTATTGCTTTCTGTGGATTGTTGTGCTGCACTCCCGTCCTGCATGCCCTGTGTGGTTTATTGTGCTGCTGCAAACCCTGATGCCTGCCCTGTAAGGTCAGTTTGGTGCACCTCTCCATGTCCCTCCTGTCCTCTATTATCCAAGTCCATATCCCTACCCCAATTCCTCCTGCCTACCATAATCCAATGTACCATACTTGCGAACATTTTGAACTTGGTAAGAGGGAGATTTTGAAAAAAAACTGGGGTATTGATTTTCCCCTTTGAGTTACATTGAAAAAGAGGAGATTGTAGACAGGAGACAGATCAAATAAAGCCCATTTGAGCTTAAAAACATTGGACGTTTCCTGGCTGAAACGGCTCTGTTGGCATGTAAGGTTGTACTACCACTGCCTCTGACTTCTGCCCACAATGGTCTATTATATTGCCACAGCCTCTCTTGGCAGTCCTGTATTGTTGGTTTGTTGCCCCTGACCCCCTTTCCACTGCCCTCCATAGTCTGTTGTGCTCCCACTGCCCTTCCTGCCTGCCCAGTGTGGTCAAATTGTTGTCTCTGCACTCTCCTACCTGCCTTCAATTTTCAGAGTCCGTGCCCCTGGCCTCTGCCTCTCAACAGTATCCTAATGAACAATTAGATTGCTAACATTCTATATTTATTACAAAAGTGTGGAACGCCTGACGTCATCTTGATGTAATCAAAACTGTAATACCTAGAGCATTTCCTTTAGAAATTACATATATGAGAGGGTCTTATTTCCATCAAAATTATGGTTAGTGCTCTAAAAAACTAAAATGAGGACATATTTTCTGAGTTTTCAAATAGCGAAAAAGAACTTTTAAATTATTTATAATCTTTATGTTTTTTTTATCCAGTTGACCACTTGATTAAATGTTGCACCTAGGGGAGAGGATGTGGTGTTACTTCCAGAGCTGCAAACTTTGCAACTGGGGAACCAGGTTGGAGTTTCTGCTTCAGCTCACCATTCTGTGATTCTGGTCAAATCACTTAATCTCCCCATGTCTACAACCAAAATGAATGTGATCTTGTGTGATGTAACCAATGCTCATGTAAAGCACTCCAATACCTGACAAGTCTGCACTATATAAAACTGCAAGTACACAAAAAATAAGTGTTTTTCACACTTCTGTCATTGGGCTACATGTGGGCTACATGTGGGTCATATCTGTGCTGCATTTGGGCTCTTTTGTCTCTGGTGGCCATCTTGGGAGATTTATTTGTTATGAAGTTTCCTAATTTCCTCATTTACTGCAGTCTCCTCAGTAGGAAATGCTTTCAGTTTTTTACTTTGATTCCATCAAGAAGGTATTCAGATATGTCACACATTTGCCATAAATTCTGAATGTTAGCACTCTAGTTGCTCATTAGATCACTGTAGTAAAGCTACTGCTCACCACGGAAGTCTGCTGCTGGTATTAAAAGTGCATGTTTCAGTCTGCATATCAGAATTTTTTAATGAAATAGAAGAGGATTTGAGATGTCACTCAAAATGTGCCCTAATGTTTCTTTCTGCAGCACTAATCACAATTTCTATGTCAAAATGAACCCCCTCATTGTGTTCCTTTTTAAATTAAATGTTTTAAGAGTTACCACTTTATTCCAATCAAGATGGCTTCAGATGTGCAATACGTTTGTCATAAGTAGGACTGTTAGCGCTCTAGTTGTTCTTTAGAACACTCTGGGAAGCTGCAGTAGAACACAAAGGAATCAACTGACAGTCTCTGCCCTTGTTGGATGTACATGTTATACTGAGAATGTCAGACTTCATTCTCACATGACTGAGAAAGATAATGTGAATTTACAGAAAATATGCTCTCAGTTTAGCTTATAGATCACCTTCCAAACCTCTGTGGGAAAAGCATGAGAAAATAGTTTTCTCTCAAACATGATTCATGATATCACAGCAGAAGGCTTTTTCACATGGTAAAATCACCTTAGAACACACCACAATTCCTAAAATGAGTATGGTACCATCAACAAATGATTTATAATGTAACTAAAGTCTTAAAACCTTCGATTAACTGCAATGCTTTTTAATGAGGTGCTATCATGTATATTGGTCCCAAGATGGCTGCCAACACTTCTTGGATGAAGTACTGACAGCCAATCAGATCTCACGATGAGATGTGTGGTTAGGCTCCGCCCAGATATATCTATCTTTTTAACTCTAATTTTCTCAGGAACTACTGAACGGATTTACACCATTTAAGCAAAAGGCACGAGTCTGAACTGAGGACTACCTCTTTGCCAAATTTGGTGTAATTCCGTTTAGCAGTTCGGGCTGTAGCTGCGTCAACAGGTCCTATGGGAAAATGCATGGGGAAAATGTGTTTTGGGACCCCCTTTTTTCTCGGGCCCCGCTTGGCGAATCACCATGAAATTTTCAGGATAGGAGCGGACCGGAGCTGGCCAAAAGTTTGGAAAATTTCGCGAAGATTTGTCAATTGGTGCCAACGTTATTCCAAATAGAATGTTGCAGATTTCCTATGGAAAATAGGTCCTAACTATAACTACCTACTGGCGACTGCCAGTAGGTAATATATATATATATATATATATTACCTACTGGCGGTCGCCAGTAGGTAGTTATAGTTAGGACCCCTTTTCCATAGGAAATCCGCAACATTCTATTTTGAATAACTTTGGCGCCGGTCGACGAATCCTCGCGAATTTTTCAAAATAGGTGGGGCGCTATGCTCCGCTCCTACCCTGAAAGTCTCGGGGGGATTCGTCAAGCGGGGGCTGAGATAAAAGGGGGGTCCCAAAACGCGTTTTTCCCATGCATTTTTCCATAGGACCTTTAGACAGGGCTACAGCCCGAACGGCTGAACAGATTTACTTGAAATTTGTCAGAGAGGTAGTCCTCAGGTCAAGGAAGTGCCTTTTGTAGGTTTGGTGTAAATCTGTTCGGTAGATTCTGAGAAAATAGCCTTTAAATCAATATATACATCTGAGCCAGCTTACGGTGCGCTTACGGTACGCTTACCGTACGCGTACGGTGGCGTGCGCGAGCGCGATTCTGATTGGCTCTTCGATCTTAGTAAACATTCGAATCGGCAGAAACCCGGAAGCGGCGGCCGCCATTTTCTCTCTCGCACTGAGAGTTACATTGTAAAATAAAGTCAAAAATCATATAAAGGGGCTGTAAAGACAACTCCCACACACATAGCCATGTTGAGGGAGTCCCCAAAGACCCCCCAAGGGCAAAAATGCAATTTTTATTTTTTCGCTAATTTCGCCGATTACGCTTACCGTACGCGTACGGTAAAAAAATGGAAATAAAAAAAACACTATCCACACTCACCCCACCCCCTGTGCTTTTGGTGGCCGAAGGCCACCAAATGTACAGGGCTTTTTGGAGGTGACAAAAACTAAATATTGTAAACAAAAATAATAAAAGAAAAAATTATCCACACTCTCTCCACCCCGTGTGCAAATGGTGCCCGAAGGGCACCATTTGTGCATGGCTTATAAAAATTACGAATAATTAAAATATTACCGTGCACGGAACGAACTGCGTTAAGTGGGCGCGCACGCCACGAATGGCGTAAAGTAACTTAGCATTTAAAAAAACGTACAAATTCACTGAAAAAACCATAGGTTTCACACACGTTATAGTTAGGAATTAGCATTTAAAAAACCTTGCAAATTCAATGAAAAAACCATAGGTTTCACACATGTTATAGTTAGCGGAAATTTTACTGATAAAAAACCAGTGAAATTGCCCCGTTATAGTTAGTGCTGGCAACTATAACTCACGCGACCGCAATCTTCTGCTGATGACATATGTGTCTTTATGAAAAAAAAATATTTGTAATATATGTACAGCTAAAAATGTATGGAAGAAGACATGGGCAAATAAGTGTCTAAATACAGTATTAGCATCAGCAGAAGATTGCGGTCGCGTGAGTTATAGTTGCCAGCACTAACTATAACGGGGCAATTTCACTGGTTTTTTTATCAGTAAAATTTCCGCTAACTATAACATGTGTGAAACCTATGGTTTTTTCATTGAATATATATATATATATGCAACCAGTCCTGCTGTCAAGATTCAAAACAGGCGTAGACTCCGTGAGGATTAAGCATGAAGGAATTTTATTTTCGTTTAAGAGACCAAGACGCGTTTCGACGGCAAGCCGCCTTTGTCAATATCTCAGGTAATACCAATGGCTACCATTAAGTACTGTGTGTCATAAAAAATCGTCATGGCAACGGTATACAATTGACATGGAAAACAACAACTTGTGTAGTTTCAGCCCAGAATAGAAAGACAGACTAATTCGTTTGACATATAGGTTCCCTACTGCTGAAAAAAATTCGTTACAATTAAATTCATGATTAACAAAAATTTAAGTTTAAACAGTGTAAATTCTGCAGAAACCGGAACATAAGCCAAATTAGAACATTGATTATTTAAATTATTTGAATTGTAGAGCCCCAGTGGGCCTTCTAGAACCTCCCTAAAAAAGTCTTTAAATTAATTTGTTAGACAGAAAGTGGCCTGTTAGCTACATAATTCTGAAACAACCGGACTGAAGGGAGGAAAAAGGCTCAACTGAATTCATATGGGTTCACAAAAAACATAACGTCTGTCATCCTGGGCTGGTGATAATAACTATACAGACAACAGTTCAAAGCAAACTAAAAGTACAATAAGGTAAACCTGGGAAAAAAAAGGAGTTAGGGTACGGTAAGAGACAGGCAGAAATAGATTCATAAATGTACGGATAAAGCCTAATCCGTATTTAATCCAATGGGTATTTTGGTGTTAAACAGAATTATGTACTTGGATTGTATACATATACCTATACCACAATACTTGACTTAACACAGACTTTGCTGTACTGTTTTGTGTGTAATTCCTGACTCCCCACGACTCTTTGCCCATAGGTTAGCATATGTGTCAGAATGATAACTGACATAGTGGGGGAGTGCGCAGCGCCTTGAACTTGGATTATCTGCTGTGCTTTAGAGTCCTGTATGTCACTTTTTGTGAAGTTGCTAGAGTCAAAGTTCGGTTGAGTGATTTGGTTTAATTGAACCTATTGTCAGGTCTAATGAAAAGTGCTGGTATTACGTTTTATCTACTTAGAGCAGAGTTTCAAAATGTGACCTGACTTTTTACCTGCATGCATCATTTACATCTGAGGGTGCATAATGAAATGTTGGAAAGAAATAGGAAGAGAAAGAACACAATACCTTCAGCTGCAGCAGCAGACTGGCATGAGGAAGAGAAGCAGGTGGGTGCCATCACATCACTACACATTTTTGCTACATGGTCTGCCTTCTACTCTTATCTTTCTGATCCCAGAGCAGTAACCAGCTAAGTGTATTACAATCATAAGAAATATTATAAATGAGCACTCGGAGCTGCTGGAAGCTGCGAGTTTACAGAAACCCATAAACTGTGCGCCTAGCTCCCGAGCTCTTCATCCATCATTATGCTAAGGCAAAGCACTGCGTTCCATACCATAACCGCAGCTCAGAGTTCATCACACACAACTTGGAAACTCTTCTGATATAAGTTCAAAAAGTAAGGCAGCACCATATCTGCAAAACATCCTATGTGGCGTAGCATTCTGCCCACGTATCCATGCACTTCAGTGCCCACATAGGAGTAGTAAGTGCTATATGAATATTACAATGCAATATAATTGTGCATTCTAGTGATAACATGTAGAAATGCATTGAGTCGTATCAATTATTCATAAACACCAGCCCTCCAGTCTTATTATGTAGAGCCCTTAGTGCATGCTCTCTTTTACAGCTACATACTACGTCTTTGAAACTGATCGCACTAAAATTTTTATGCAAAATATTATTCTCTGATAGGCTACAGTTAAGCACAATTCTATTAACTGGCCTAAAACTCAAGATAGGACTTACAGCTCTACTATCTAAACAGCTGTAAGAAATTGTATAAACACGTTATTTCAACAGTATTGCTATTCATATGTTGTTCCTATTTACCAAAGCACGCACTGGTGGGCCTGTGCACTTCTTCCATTAGCTCTCTAGCACGCTGAGTGACGTAATGCTTTCCTGATAACAAGCGCACATTCATTTAAAGAAATGTTCTCAACATATTTGCATGCTAGGATTCACCCCCAATGTTCTAATCAAAGTATACCTGATGGTTAGTTTCAAAGACTTTATTCGGATAATAAAATCCATAAAAGCACAAAATACAACTAACATTGCAGATATACACTATGCAAATATTCACAAATTAAATACAACAGTTCATTCACGCTTTAGGACATAGTTAAACGGGCACGAACCGTGGTTTTTAAAAAGGAACCCACACGGAAAACAAGTTCAGAATCATCCAGGGTTAATATCATTGAAAGTGCAAGATCCAGGCTAATCGGTTTTAATTTTTTAAAATACGGAGTTAAAAACCATTTAGTATATTTAATATAGATTTTACAAAAAAATAAGAAATGTTAAATTGTTTGGTCGCTCCGGCAATCACATGGGCACGGCTCGACGGTTTGATCGTTATAGATCCATAGCGGGAAACTCAGAGCATATTTGATAGTGCCAGCCCTAAGGCGAAATAAAAGGCCTCGCTCCCAGTGGCTCATTGGGAGAGTTAGGTAGATGGGCATAGGATAAGTTAAAAAATTACGGGCTAGGTATCTAGTAACACTGGATTTCGCGGACTCTCTCACAGCCCTTTCATCACTAAACAGTGTATAGAGAGCTTGTTTAAGTGCAGACTTGGGTGGGAGCTGAATGGTGATAGGATCAGAAAAAACAGTTTGGAAGTTCACACTACCAAGAACGCTCTGCACCCCGGACAGCCAAGGGATGGACATGCCTCTATCACAACATAAACAATCCTCTATAATGTCCCTAGTCAGTTTAGCAGCAGGGTTTTTCCAAATGGCCAGCCAAAAAAGAGCAGGGCGAGCACGAATAAAATCCTCAATGAAATGCAACCCCAATTCTTTATGGCAAATGTAATGGGGAGAGGAGATAGGGGCACAAAGGAGCTTCCTGCAAAATCTATTTTCCTCTGCAAGGATGTGCGGACATCTGCCTGTTCCCCAAACCTCAGCTCCATAAGTTGCAACCGGAACGCATTGGGCCTTATATATTTTTAAAGTGGCAGCCAATGCGCCCGTCCTTTTAGGGCGGGGGAGGCTTAGGATGGAATTAATGGCCTTTGAGAACCTACAACTGGAGTGGGCGATATGCCCACTCCAGGAGTTGTTCGCAGCAAAGACCACTGCCAAGTAAGGGAAGCTGCTGGTAGACCCCAGTCTCTCTGTCCCCACAACGATGCTTCCAATGTGTCGTTTCTTGGGGCCGCAGGACATGACAAAAGATTTCTTAAAATTGGTCTTTAGGTCCAAGGAGTCCATATGGTCGACGAAACCCTTCACTAGAATACGTAACGCGTTGGGTGTGTGACCCATGAGGACCGCATCATCTGCATATAGCAGAGCGGGGAGGTAATTGCCCTTTATTTTGGAAACATCACAGGTTAGAAAAGCCAGGGACTTGTGTAGCCCATTAATATAGATAATAAATAAAAGAGGGGCTAAAACACTGCCCTGTCTAACCCCTCAATGCACTCTTACCACATCAGTCACCTCACCCCTTGACTAATCCTAATACGGGCCTTCAGATCTCTATGCAAGTAGGCCAAAAAATGAACCAGAGATTCATCCAGGCCATATTGCAATAGGGCCCTCCAAAGCATCGACCTATTAACGAGGTCGAAAGCGGTGGATAGGTCCATGAAGGCGAGGTAAGTTGGAGATTTGCGAGCTACGGTATATTTGCCCAAAACAAGGTTGAGGTTAAGACATTGCTCTACCGTACCAACCTTGTTTCGAAAACCCAGCTGGCAACTCTCTAGGATGTGGTTATCCTCGGCCCAGGTCAAGATTTTATTATATAACACTCTACTTAATATTTTTAGGGTATTGTCAATGAGGGAGATAGGCCTATAACAGGATGGTTGGGACCGGTCTTCCTTCTTAAAAATTGACACTATTGTGCTCGATGACCAAGTTGGTGGTGGAGAGGTGAGTGTTAGATTGTTAAAACCGTTCAACAAGAGGGGGCCCCACAAATCAGGATAAGATTTAATAATGTCAATAGGGAGGCCATCCGGGCCTGGGGCCTTATTCCCCGCACACTGAGTGATTGCTTCTTCCACCTCCAATAATGATATTTCTACCCGCGGGGGGGTGGTTAAATACAGGAATAGCTGTTACTGAGTGCGGGGCGGCGTAAATCTTGGAGAAATGGTCCACCCAGGCTGCACCAGAAATGGTGCAGTCCATAGGGGTCAGAAGCTGGCCTGAGCAACGCAAGTCTTTGACCGCGGCCCAAAAGATGTCCCCCCTTCCGCGGTCAGCAGTTCGTGCTAACACCTCCCAACGCTCTTCTAGGATCTCCTCCTTCCTTCTCATAATAGCCAATTTGTAACGAATCCTAGCATTTTTCCCATCGATCGGGTTCCTCGGGCAGGAAGATAAAACACGCCGCAAGTCGCGGTTGGCTAGAGAACACTCATGATCAAACCATCTCGGGCCATCCGAGACTATGCGCCGCGGGGTCATGAGTTGGGCTCGACAAGCTGAGCATATTTTAGCAAAATCCTCAACTGCCTCGGGATTCGGATTAAGGTCAGACAAGCATGAGAGGAAAAGGGGTAAATTATCTCTAACCAGTGTCTGAAAAGTCCCCTTAATATTAATGCCTCTCCATTTTAGTCTAAGATTGTTTGAACATATGGAGAGGTTCCTTGCTCCGCATTCCTTATTATATACCGGGCGGTGGATTGATTTTAGGCAAAGCTTAATGGGGTTATGATCCCCTTGGGACATGGGAATTACTATGGCCTCACTAATATGGTCGGCCAACCCAGGAGAAATAAAAATATAATCAATAATTGAAAAACAATCTCTGCCTCTGAATGTGGGTACTAGGGGAACCGTTAACAGACAATTGGCCATTATGTCCATTACATTCTCCAAATTGTGTGAATTCAAAAGGAGATCAATTCCACACCCCTTTGACACCCAGAACCAGAGCTACTTTCCTCCGTAGAACGACAAGCCGCGTTAAGTTTTGCATTAAAGTCTCCTCCCAACACAAGCCCGCTAGTATCATCAAAGTCGTGCCTAGATTCCAAAGTAGTGATCAAGTTAAAAAGATTTATGAAATTTATGTTTGGCGATGAACTAAAATCATTATTATAAAAGTTAACCAAGAAAAGACTTATTTTCTGGGTAAATAATATAGCCTGGAAATTCTGATTATGCGTTGGTATAACCCTGGTAATACCTCCAGCGGTGATGTTGACACATATAGATAAACCTCCAGAGGGACTACCCATTCTAGATTTGGTTGCCAGAGTGTTAGAGCAATGGAACCCGTTAGCGTGCAGTTCCATAGTAGCCCATGTCTCCTGTAACATAATTATGTCATGATTTGGAATTAAGCTGAGCCACCCAGGGTCGCATAATCTCTGCTGGAGGCCTGCTACGTTCCAGCTTAAAACGTTTAAGGTGCCCGCTTTTGACACAACTCTCCCTGGGTGACTGTCTAGGCTATTTTGAGTAGCAAGTACTGGTAATGGAGAAAGAGCAGGGGTAGCCTCAGTCTGTAACAGAGTAAAGGGTTCAACACTCACTCTTGATTGTCAGTCGGGAACATCTAAATCTGACAAGGCTGAAAAACGATTAACCAGAGGGAGGATCTTGGACATAGGCGCATATGCATTGATAGTAGGTTTGTAAAAATAACCAAGGGTGAACATACATATATTCGACTGTAGGCCCGGCAATAACTCACAGGTTTGCATTAGGGACCGGACGGTGTGTGGACTACAAAAATTGATAACAATACAATCGCCTGTAATATTCTTAGCAGATTCACCCACCCATCCCACTCTTCGCACCATTAGGATTTCGTGCAGTCTGGCCGGGTCGAACCCTTTATATTTCCTCAGCCAATCCACACATTTGTTTAGAAGATCCACCCATGACTCCTTCCTGGAACCTGACAAACAGGGAACTCCTGCCAAAACTATCACATAAGGATAGGAGGCAGGAGGAAGATTCAGAACCTCAGATTTAGGAAAAGTCTTTGGCGGCATTGGGTCTGTGGTGGATTGTCTTACTTCAGGGTCCGATGTTCGGGAGGGGACAATCGCAGAGTGCTGTTACTGTGAGCTACTAGATGGACGCTGGGTCCTATTATTAGCATCAGCCGTCCTGAGACCTAGGTTTGCAAAATCCCCCTGCGTGTGAGTTGTAATTAGGGGGTTACGGTTATCAACCGGGAGATCAGAAACTGGCACCCGGGTTAACAATTGCTCCATACGTGCAAGTCTTTCCTGTAAAAAAGAAAAGTGTTTATCAAATAAAGCCTTAGAATGGCTAACTATTGCTCTCAAGCCCGACTCCAGGGCAACCATAAAGTCATCTTTACTTGAAGGGCAGGTTATGTCATCAGTTTGAGTGCCAACGGACGCGGTAGTAGGAGCGACTGACATTTGTGGAGGACCAACACTAAGAGCTCCAGAACAATTGTTACATTTGGATGTAAGGTTGGGTCCCCTTTTACGTTTAGCTGGTGGTTCCTTAGATTTGGGCTCTATAGAAATTTTAGCATTGCGGGACCGAGTCCGAGCTTTTTGTCTGCTTAGAATGGTAACAGAGGGGGAATCCGGGATTACTAATAAGGAGGATTGAGGAATAGGTGCCTCAAGCATAGGAGAAAGGGTAGGTGATACAGAGAGCCGAGGATGTAACATGTCTCCCTGGGTTAGAGCTTCCAATGAAGAGCGTCTTTGAGCCGTTAGTAAGTCTAGGGACAATCGCCGCTCAGTTAGCTCGATCTCATGCGTGAGTAGACTCTCTGCCCTAATCATGAATGCATCCAGTGTCCCCACCGTTCCCTTACGTCGATTCATGCTTATGCAGTGCTAAACACACCCTAAAGCAACAAACAACAGTAATTTACTATGGCAGCCGCCCGTGTGCATATAACAGTCACCTGTGGGTATGAGTTGTGTTGAACTGCAAGACCATAGGGGGTGGCCCAGCCCGGCCTTCTCCATCCTCGGACAGCCACAGACGGCCCGCCCTTTACCCGGGCTTAGCCCGGCGCCGCCCGCGCGCGTCCCGCGATGCGGGCTTAGCACCTCGATTATGTATACACGGTGGTTGAGGGAAGTGTCCGCAGCTGGTGCTTGAGCCCCGCGGTCTTCTGGGGCCTGTAGTTTGTCCTCTCCTCTATCGCTGAACCAGGTGACAGCGAAGAACCGCAGGCGAAGCGTCTCCCGCGAAGCGGGAGGCGCGAGGCGTAGAAATAGTTCCCGGTGACTGAGGGAAGTGTCCGCAGCTGGTGCTTGAGCCCCGCGGTCTTCTGGGGCCTGTAGTTTGTCCTCTCCTCTATCGCTGAACCAGGTGACAGCCAAGAACCGCAGGCGAAGCGTCTCCCGCGAAGCGGGAGGCGCGAGGCGTAGAAATAGTTCCCGGTGACTGAGGGAAGTGTCCGCAGCTGGTGCTTGAGCCCCGCGGTCTTCTGGGGCCTGTAGTTTGTCCTCTCCTCTACCGCTGAACCAGGTGACAGCCAAGAACCGCAGGCGAAGCGTCTCCCGCGAAGCGGGAGGCGCGAGGCGTAGAAATAGTTCACGGGGACCTCTATCGCTGGACCTCTATCGCTGAACCAGGTGACAGCCAAGAACCGCAGGCGAAGCGTCTTCCGTCTACCTGATGGTTATTATTTTTTTTATGTCAAATTATTATTGAAAGCATATAAGGACAATGTTTAGTTTGCATGTTCTCATTTTTCTCTTGTTTTTATTTTTGAAGCACTTGCCTTGCAATAAAGAATTTGAACACATTAACCATTCTGTGAGCTTGCCAAGTAGAAATGTGTCAGCATAAATAAATTATCAAGAAACATAACATTATATACTACAACTGTCATTTATTTTCACTGATAAGGTCATTCAGCGCATGTTTTTATTGTACCTGAGTAAAAATGACACAAGTGTAAAGGAATACATAACACCAATGAAGCAAATGTGATGGATATATGCCAGTTGAAAAACTGGTGCTTCCTCAGGCACTCAGACAGTTGCTGCATTTATCTAACAATTTGTCTGCGTATAAAAGGTAATTTTGCACCACCTAGCTGCATTTATTGCAGTGTTTGTGCAAAAAGTTTAGTGTTTATAATTAATCTGTATTTCCATCTGTTTTATATGTATATATTTAGTAGTCTAATACACTCCTTCACGGGCAAAGAGCAGAGGCCACACAGGGGAAATTCGAAGAAGCTCTTTATTGCATGTAGTGGCGAATGCATTTCGGTGTATGTTTGCCTTCCTCAGCGCCCAAGAAATCAAAAGGCTTCCCTTCGCATTCTGTAAGTCCTGCCTTCCTTTTGTTTGTTCAGGTGTGCTCCGCCCCCACGAGTAACAGCTCACTTGTTTCCAGTCCTCGGATCTCTTGTGGACTGCACAACCCAGAATGCAGTGTAGTGCTTCCAGGTAGGTGATGGATGGGGGTAATTCTGCCAAGTGGTTGCACAGAATGCAAGACATTGTGCGAAGTTAAACCCATTTTTTCCTGTTTGTGTTAATGTGCAAACAAAGCGCCTCCTCGAGTCCCCAAACGCTCCAGCTTCAGTGTTCAGGAATCCATTTGGCGGGGACAGACTGGCAATGCGAGCCGCCCTGTGTGAGGTGGAATACCTCACAACCGCCCTTTTCTCCTCCCAAGCATAGAAGCGAGTCCAGACCATCCGATTCCTCGGAAAACCCAAAACTGTCAAAAACAGAGCCAGTAAAGTCCGGGCCTCTTGTGGAGCGGGACCCTCTGTATCACGTCTCTGGCTGACATGAAATTTAAATCCAATACACTCCTTCACGGGCAAAGAGCAGAGGCCACACAGGGGAAATTCGAAGAAGCTCTTTATTGCATGTAGTGGCGAATGCATTTCGGCGTATGTTTGCCTTCCTCAGCGCCCAAGAAATCAAAAGGCTTCCCTTCGCATTCTGTAAGTCCTGCCTTCCTTTTGTTTGTTCAGGTGTGCTCCGCCCCCACGAGTAACAGCTCACCTGTTTCCAGTCCTCGGATCTCTTGTGGACTGCACAACCCAGAATGCAGTGTAGTGCTTCCAGGTAGGTGATGGATGGGGGTAATTCTGCCAAGTGGTTGCGCAGAATGCAAGACATTGTGCGAAGTTAAACCCATTTTTTCCTGTTTGTGTTAATGTGCAAACAAAGCGCCTCCTCGAGTCCCCAAACGCTCCAGCTTCAGTGTTCAGGAATCCATTTGGCGGGGACAGACTGGCAATGCGAGCCGCCCTGTGTGAGGTGGAATACCTCACAACCGCCCTTTTCTCCTCCCAAGCATAGAAGCGAGTCCAGACCATCCGATTCCTCGGAAAACCCAAAACTGTCAAAAACAGAGCCAGTAAAGTCCGGGCCTCTTGTGGAGCGGGACCCTCTGTATCACGTCTCTGGCTGACATGAAATTTAAATCCAATACACTCCTTCACGGGCAAAGAGCAGAGGCCACACAGGGGAAATTCGAAGAAGCTCTTTATTGCATGTAGTGGCGAATGCATTTCGGCGTATGTTTGCCTTCCTCAGCGCCCAAGAAATCAAAAGGCTTCCCTTCGCATTCTGTAAGTCCTGCCTTCCTTTTGTTTGTTCAGGTGTACTCCGCCCCCACGAGTAACAGCTCACCTGTTTCCAGTCCTCGGATCTCTTGGGGACTGCACAACCCAGAATGCAGTGTAGTGCTTCCAGGTAGGTGATGGATGGGGGTAATTCTGCCAAGTGGTTGCGCAGAATGCAAGACATTGTGCGAAGTTAATATTTAGTAGTCTAATCGCTAGCAAAAATATTTCTTGACGTCCTGATACTCACTTTCCTGTTTTTCGACAAATTTAGTGATTAGAATGAATACCTTTTTAGATCTCGCCTGAGCCAGTGCATGTGCTGCTCTGCGAGACATTTAGTAAGTGGGCCTTTAAAAGTCCTACCACAGCTTTTTGGCTGGCATAGAGCATGCGGTTACGCGTACAATGACGAGCAGACGCGCCATCTGGCTTTCCTCTCTCGTCATGGTGCGCGCACAGCGCACACCACTCGTCAGCCTGCTTTCATTTTTGCCCCGCTCCGCCCCTCCCCCACCACAGAGCGCGTTACCCGCGATCACTTTCGCTTTCACGGCCGCACGGCAGCGTTACTTTCACGGCCGTGAATGCTTGTTGTAAGATTTGTTTTAAGCTTTCTGCCCACCACTTTTAGTTGTTTTTTCAGTGTCCTGTGCACCTGCCTGTGCATGTTTGTGTCTCACTGTAACATGTGTTGGTTTATTCTTCGAATTAGTGCTGTGGTGTTCTCTGTCAGGGTGGGCTCTGAGCACCAGTGTGTTTCTTGTTTCAGTGACTGTGTCTCTCATTTCCAGCGGCCGCGTTACCCTTGATCACTTTCGCTTTCACGGCCGCGCGGCCGCGTTAAAGTGTGAGTGTATTGTCTGTCCCAGCGTAGTGTGGTCACTATTGACTGATGCAGAGTAAGTGGCTCTCCTTCGGTGCTTGGATAGTTCCTGCCTCTCTATAGGTCTATTCTTGTTTCAGTTGAACCGTCAGCCAGTCCTTTGTCAGTCTATGCCCTGACTTGGTGTCCCTACAGTGAAGCCTTGTCTTGCTTCGAGTGACTTCCTGGTCCCCAGTCCGTCTTTCTGCTCGGCTCTGAGACATGTACAATATTAATTACACACTGTTGCCCGTATAGAACCCAATGTATATCATACCTGATGTACCTCAGCATGCCTCACTCAGCAAAGGCCTTTTATACAACTTTTTTCAAACCTGTACGCTGGTACCTTATGACATGTTAATTCGTATCAGTTTATTCTATGAATATCTATGCAAACCATTGTAGTTATTTTTGTGTAATGTCCCCATCATCCTAAACACAAAAATATTTACAGCGGAAACACATGACATATTGTTGTTGGTGCCTATTCTTTTCTGCAAGGTTGTTGTGTGACTAGGGAGAGAGTATTTGCCGCTTCAGCTTCTTGTATTAAGCATCATTGTGGTTTGAGTCTGGAATGCATCTGCAGCAAACATTTTACTATTTGATATGAAATTAGAGTTTGTAAAATGGCAGATGGGGAAAGAAACAAGATAGATGGTATCAATGAAACGGTGTGAAATGGTTGTTCCTCCGCCAGTGATACTCTTAATGATGCACAAACTTCTGTACGTCTTGAAGACATGATGCAGAAATGGTTAACAACATAAAAATTAGTTTCTTCCAGTTTACTGGCAAGTTTCAAGAAGGCAATTATGTGAATCTTGAAGCACTCGGCTCTTGAACCTAAGTACATTTTTTAACCATATCTATTCAGAATTTTAGGGGCTGACTGCGAACTTGGTTCTAGGTCTTCTCTGCACCTAAAATAGTATATGAGTCTGTTATACAATTTCGTGTATGCTTGTAGCAATTTTTTTCGATTTTGGAATTGGAAACATAGTAGAAACAATTGGCTATACAAAAAAGGCGTTTAGTCAAAATACAAAAACATTCAAAACAAAGAGAAAATGCTTGGTATAAAAAAAATACACATAAATGTATATCTGCTCAGGTTAGTATCATCTTACTAACATAGCAATAAAAAACGTAATTTGAAACTTCGAATTAATTTAACTTAGTAAAGTTGGGCCTGCTTTCAGTATGCTATGTTATGTTGTGTTGCTATGTTGTGGTATGGTCATATCTAAATTCGTGATAAAAACATAGTTCAGGGGCCCAAAGTTGCCAGAAATGTTGAATGCTGAGATTGAATGGCAAATACAACAAGCATTGGCATAGTCAATAGGTCTTGCCTTTGGGACTTTATATGTGTTTAGCCATGCAACAGTTGATGTTGTTGCACCAAGGATATTGTGCTGCATAACTAAATACTTATAAGGTCCCAAAAGCGACACCTATTGGCTATGCCAATGCTTGTTTATCTCTTTGCATTGGTTGAGCGGGTTAACCCAACCCAAAATACTTTTCCAGATGCTCTGTTGTTCCCTAAACTCACTAAAAAGACAACCTGGATATCCTTGGCACCCTGCTTCACTCCTCTTTCCTCCAAATGACTTACCAATTAAAGAAATATAGAGTCGTGGGATGGAGGCTCTATACACAGCTTTAACAACCTATGCATTCCGGCCCTGTCATACCTTTCTAGCTAGCCCCTGTTTCCTCCTGTCACCTTGACATTCGTTGCATGAATGTAATGGACCGGGGTTGCAAAACTGTACTACCCTGTACGAAGAAGGGCGCTCATTGCCCATTCAACCATAGACTCTACTATTAATTGGGATGGAGGCAGCAGATCAGTAGTCCAGTAAAACAGGCTTTTTGTCTCCTCCCCTGTGTGGAGGAGGCTCACTTGCCCTCCTGGATTGAAGATCAATCAAGTCCCTATAAGCTGGATACCTTGGCTTCATCATCTGTGGATTGTATGTGGAGGTCCTAAGTGTTTGTGTATGTGTATGCAGACGATGTTTGCAAAAGATGGTGTCTCCCCTTTGGGAAGCCTTGATATGTCAGCATGTAAATGTTCCTTCCCAGGCTCACCTCCTTGCAACCTGCTCTTCTTGGTGAATTGGGGGAGACCGCTGTCACATTGTTTGCTTGGAGTGTGTATTCCCTTGCCCTGCTAAAGAACACCCATTTACATTTTGCCACATTATTGCTAGTCTTCTAGGAAATGGCAACTGTTGCAGGGATCTGTTTCATGTACAGTCCATAAACCACCAGCACCTGTCCATTTTGGTTTGATCTGTGACACCTGGCTTCAGTCTGAGAACTGGATAATGGTAGAAGATGCACTTTTTGAGAATTTGATGGCAATTGGAACTTTTAAATTAATTAGACCTCTGGTTGGCTCAAGTTTCCTACCTTGGTTACCAGAGAAGGGTAAATAATTGAACTACTAGTTTGTAGATCATCTCGTCAGATAGAAGGCCTGTAAATCAGTAGAGGAAATTAAGCCCCACCAAGACTGTGATCACGGTTGAGCTGCTACCCTCCCTCCAGACTGGGCACAAGCATATGAATCCTGCATGAAGACTTCCTGCTGTGCTTTAAGGACAGACAGAGACCTTACTTGCCTACCCAATCGGCTGGGCTCTATCTGCCAGGAGGAACCAACCAAATAAGTGTATGACTTCAGAAGTCACATCTCACTGGACCATCTGTCGTGCATAAGAGTCATAACATCGCTGCAGCCCACTTCACAAAGAAAGAAAAAAGTAAGAACTGCAACTTCTAGGCCATGGAGCTACACCGTCACTTGCCTTTGAGCAGCTGAGCTTGCTCAGACCCACCCTATCCTGTAACTGTAGGCTGCCTGTATTACCAAGCCATAGAGTAAGAAGGTCCCTGAGGCAGTTCTTATGTCATTTGAATCATCTTTCTCAATTATCGTATCTGGAGATATCCATTTTTTAACTCTCAATATAGGCGCTAATCTCAAAACCAATTCCAAGGGGGAATTTTGTAGATCTGATCATTGAAAACAATGTTCTTCAACGTTATTTCTCAATTTCCACAGCTTCCTTCTAAATACAGTCAAAAAGCCTATCGGTAATAGTCCGCTTGACCCAGATATTTCCACCATATTCACTCGCATGTTCTAATTTGTTGCCTTTGACTTGGAAAACTTTCGAAGACACTGATGCGGCCTCTCTTCAGTCAAAATTCAAACAATATTCTTGTGCTTGTTGTGCTAGTGATCCCCAGAGTGCGTATGATTAGAATCGGCATCCATTAATTTTCATTTTGGGCCCCTACCTACTTGAACAAGATCTGCTTCTACATGGTCATTTCTTGAGTGTTGAGCTCATATGAGCAAAATAAAGGAGAAAAACGAATTCAATAGTGCTGTGCAATTTTGCATGGGAACTCAGCTAGCAGCAAGGGACTAATCCGAAGATTGATGTTAGAAAATAGGATACCTCAAAAAGATTGCACAATCGCTTGATATGAGCACTACTGCTCATTGTACTAGTTATGGTACGCATGCAAGACCTTCACATACAAACAGCAGAATGTTTTAACTAAATGGTTATAGGAATGCTTGCAACCAGCGATCTCTTGGGTCACATTCCAGTCCATCTATTTTCACCCACCCACTTCAATAAGAGAACAGCCATGTGAAGACAGCATTGCTCCTGCACCGATAGGAACACGCCAGCCTGAAAGACCAGGCTCCCTCTCAATCACAACATTAACAAACCACTGATTGGCCTATGCAGGTTTTATCACTGAGGTATAGCTTGAGTCCTGTGGCACAGCGAGCTCGGAACCACTGGAGCAGGACCACAGTTACAATTAACTGAGTGGCAAAGTGGGTCTAAAACGATGGACTGCAATGTGACCAAAGTGATTGCCAGTGGGTGAAGCTTCTGAAAGCATTCCACTCGTCACCCTTGTGTTTTCTTCAGTGCGATGCCGTCACTGAGACACTTATACCCAGATGAGATTCTCCTTCTTGATGTGCCAGAACCAGTCTGGAATTCCTTGTGTTCCCATTCATAGTAGGCCCACCTTAAAAGCCCTGCTGAACTGTTCTTATTGGGGCAGGACCAAGGCTCACAATAACACTTCTACATCTGAGGTGGCACACCGGGCGAAAAATGATGGACTGAAACAGAGCAACTGCTTGTGGTTGAGACTTTTGGAAGCATTTCCATCCCCTGTGAATACATTTTAGGTCCATGGATATGTGGCTCATGGTACTTCGGGTGATTCCTTGGGCAACACAAGAGCTTGAGGAGTGGAATAACTGCTGTCTTCGACAACAAATGGAGCACTTGAGGGCATATTCTTTCCCAGCCTTGTGCAAGACCAACAAATATATCCACTTACCCAAGCCCTAGTTTTAGCAACTCTCAACAGAGCACTACCTCTCAAGGCACAACATCAATATGTTGTATCAAAGAGTTTCAGCAGCAATATATATGCCCACTTCTGCCAGGGTATTCTATATATGATACATTGTTGCAAGGGTAGCTAGCACCAATGCAACCATGCTTCATACATTGAGAAATGAGTTTGTCAAAATGATTACAGTCAGGGCCAGACAGACCATTTATTCCACTGGGCATATCCCCGGTGGGCTGTAGCCCTTGAAGGTCAGTTTTGAAAGTCTAGGACCATTCCTGGTGGCACTGTCACTTTCCCCAGGTTCGAGCATTTTTGCCAGGTTTTGGTTCTGCAATCCAGCGGTGGGTTCAGTGAAAAACAGATGAACTACTGGCTGGGAAAATTAAATGCAAAATAATATTTAGTTTTTCTTCTGCAAAATGTTATGCTTCATTTATTCAGGAAAAAGAACACTCCTTGTGTTTTAACCGAGGGACATACCAGTCATTACCAAAATCCGACAACATTGCAGTTTTTGAGTGGAAATTCAAGCTCTACAACAGTTTCAGTCAGCAATATTCTTTACAAGAATAACAAGATTAGATGGGACAGAAAAGGTGCTGACAGTTACATTAGGCCGCCTGGACCTTTGCTATTCTTTCAAGAGGCTGCAAGGTTTATTTGCTTTTATTGCTGAGATTGTCTGGGGAAATCACCTTCTTCAAGCTACTCAGCTAATCTCAGGGATGTTAACTTCTAAAAACACAAAACTGATGCAAACTGAAAGTTCTTCCTTTAGGGGCAAGCAGGGTTCCAGCCTCCTGAGCCCATTGGGAACGGGTGCGACAAGGGAAAGTATAGTCCTCCAGTGGGATTTGTTCAGGATTTTCCATTTTACTTTTGGGGGAATCTATGATGTGGGTGTCACTTGCATTTTTTTTGTTTGATCTGTTTTATTACATTTTAAAAATATTATACAGGTGTCACATATATCTGGTATTGCATGCGTTTACAGTACGGGTACATAGCACATACATACATGCTCATCTTCTTGTCAGTTGTAATTGAACAAATATATCGGCCTTAGTCCACTGATCGTCAGTGAAGGATAGGGTATATCACTTGAAATGCTGCTGTAGCATGCATGCCAAATGTCCACCCATGCAAACTGCTATTGTGCGTAAGCGTACCCTAGTGTGCCTGTGTCTGTGTGACGTCATTGAGAGCCACAGATCCCTTTATCAGAGAACTTATGAACTTAAAAAACAATGAGGAAGGAAGATGAGCCTAATCAGCGACGAGGATGTATATCCGTTTCTTTCGCGATGCCCTGACATCCTAGTTGGTGCCCATGCGTGTGACCCTTGGATCCATGTTTCGCCCCTTTACGCCTGTGTATGTTGGTTTTTCGTATCTTGGTTGTCGATGAGGTTCTCTGCAGTTATTGACTTGGTACGTCTTGTCTTATGTTGTTGTCAGCAGCACTCCCCGGAGCGATGGCAACTTGGAGTGTCACTCGTATTGTATTCTATTGGGACAACATCGGGTATTTGCATAATCCCAAGGCCTCGTTCCTGTGTAATGCTGACCCCTCCACTTTAGCCCAGTTCAATATTGAATGAGACCATGCTCGTAATGTTGGGGGGTCCAATGATTTCCAACGCTTGATAATAAGACGTTTGGCCACGATCAGGCCTATGGTCTAGAAATTGGCTTGTGGTTCTATGTGCCTTGTCCCTTGTAAAGAGGACCAGTATGCAGGCCTCCCATTCGTGTGGGAGTGCTCTATCAGTGGAAGAATGGACGTGTTGTATAACCTCTTTCCAGTATAGATGGAGAGCAGGGCATGTCCATATCATGTGTACAGAATCAGCGTCAGGAAGCTTTCAGCGCGGGCAACATGCATCTTGCCTATGAAAGTATCTATTGATTTTATCAGGAGACAGATATGCCCTGTGTAATATGTAAAACTGAATAAAACGAAATCTGGCATTACAAGGGACTACCGTAGGGCTCCGCAGCATCATTTTTCATTCTTTGAGTGTGCATGGGCGATTCAGATCCGCCTCCCATCTCCCTCTCAGGGGGCTTCGTTCTATTACAGAGTGCTTGCAGAATCCCTCTGCGAACCATTTGGTGAGGTGCCTCCCTGTTCCCAGCACATGCATGTACTGCAGCAGGAGATGTGTGTGTGGTTCCTGTGGGATGTCTCCGCAGTGGCGGCACAGCATGCCCACCCAGGAGGAATGGCTAAGGAACAGACCTGGGGGCACTCTTTCTTCCCCCACCAATAAGTTGTATGGTAGAAGCGCTCCGTCACTAAATAAATCCCCTAATTTGTGTATGCCTGCCCCATGCCATGCTGCTAACTCATGCGTCCCAGGTCTGCTAGTCCCTCTTCGCATGCCTAGTATTGGAATGGCGGTTGCGTGTGGCTTGGTTTGTCTTGTGATAAACAGGCTACGACTGAAGCATCTGTAAGCTACCTGTATCAACAGGTGGAGGGGCCTGGGCTGCCGGTAACACGGATGATAATTGTGAAGTATCTTGTCCAGAGCGTATGGGGGGCCTGCTTCGCACTGTGTCAGACAGGTGTAATACCGACATCCATCTAGCTACCCACTGTAATTGGGATGCTTAGTAGTACTGCTCCATGTTTGGAACAGCTAGGCCTCCCTGGGAAGAGGCAGATATAATGTTACAAGCGCGACTCTGCAGGGCGTATTGCTCCAAATCAGATCTTGGAGTGTGCGCTCAAATGTACGGAAGAAGGTGGCGGCAAATAAAGTGGTAGATTAGTAAAATGATACAGCAGGCATGGGAGCACTATCATTTTAATAAGTGCCACTCTCCCTGCTACTGAAATATTGAGGTTTTCCGGAACATCATTTGTGACTTCAGTGCTGTGACTGCTCTAGTGAGGTTCCCACCCATCAGGTCCTGATCTGTATGGTAAATCCGGATCCGAAGGTAACGGAACATGTGTGGTTGCCACATCACTGGGGAGTGACCTATGATGAGGTGAGGATCTGCCACGCTCGGATTGAAGGGGAACAGACATGACTTTCCCCAGTTGACCCTTAGCCCAGACAATGTTGCAAACAGGTGGAACAACCCTGCAGACTAGGTACTTCGTATATAACAAACCAAACCCGAAATGGTAATAATTCATGTCTCCCTTGATTGCACCATGAGTCATCACAGCCTGACTTGATTCAAGTAAACATCCCTTGCAGGGGTCAGCATCCTCGCTCACTCTGGCAAGTGGGGGCAAGATCCTGAGTCTGGGAGATTCTCGTAAGGCAGCCCCAATACTTTGTTACTTGGGAATTTAATCGTTTCAAACCCTGAGAAGTCTCTGCAACATGGACATCTAACAGATTGAGAAAGATGTCTGTAAAAGAATTTAGGTTATTGGTTGAGGGGGTGGAAGCCTTTCTCAGGCAACAGTCCTTGTCAAGGCGAACCACAAAAGTCGCTAAATTAACCTGTGCTTAGCCCTCTGGTTGCTTGGCACAAAACAGCTAGGCTTAACTTAGAAGCAATGTGTAAATTATCTATGCAGCAAACAAACAGTAACACATTAATAACACAACACAAGAAAAATCCCAAATCAATTAAAAAAATACAATACATTTTAATAAATAAAGTGATGTCAGAAGAACCAAGATCCAATTAGTAGCCCAGGAGATATTCAATTTAAATATTTTCTGTGAAAATAGGTTCAAAAAGCATTCAGTCACTCGGGTTCTCTTAGATTATCCTAGGATGAAGGTAAGCAGGTCCAATTCTCCTTCTGAGACAGGAAGGTCTTCAAGCCGCAGGACATTCCTCTGGCAAAGGGTGAAGTTCTTCTTCTGAAATGTCTACAGGCCCAGGAGTGTTCTGATGATTGGCTCTGGAGATACAATAGTTATACCTGGTGCCAGCCTTTGCGTGAGGGGATTCCCTAAACTACCCCCCAAATCTGGTTTTGGAAAGTTCTTCCCCTTCCCCTGTCCAGTCTCCAAACTGTCCTGGGTCACAAAAGACAGGGCAGACCTTGTGTCAAATTCCTGTGTGTGGCTAGGAGGCAAAGCCCTTTGAAGTGTAAGTGAGTCAAGGCACAGTTCCTGCCATGCTGGCCCACCCTATACACAGCTAAGCCCGCTTTGTGTCTCTGTCTGGAAGAAGTACACAAACGCAAGAGCAAAGCCATTCATAGTCATGTGCCCCAGGACACTGGCAGAATGCACAAATGTTTAGGACAAGAGAATGCCAACTGTCTAAAAGTGGCATTTTCACAATTGTGACCTAAAATCCGATTTTACCATTAAAGAGGATTTTAAATGACAATTAATTTGAGTGTGAACACCATATCTCTATCTCTCTCAATTCAAAGTTACCACTGATTAAATGCAATAAGATAGCCCAGTGTTAGTTAATGGGACAGATGGCCAGTGAAAAATAACTTTAGGAGTTTTTCAATGCTTCATGTAAAACTTAAACACACATGTCCTACCTTTTAAGTACAATGCACTCTCCCCCATGATCATTTAGGGCCTACTTTAGGGGTGACTTATTAATAATATTAAAAAGCAAGATTAGGCCTGGCAAAAGGTTTATTTTGGAGCTCACAAAAAAGGGAATGACTTTCGTAGCCCCTTGCTACTTAGGGCAGAACAATACACAGGGGGAGGGAAGGAAAGAGAGGGGAAATAAATAAATCTTACTGGACAACACAAAAGGTTGTTATGATTGCCCTCACCCATTGATAGTGGCATGCTTTATCATAGGGCCTCTACAACACCCTGGAGCAGACCAACACTCAGGGTGGAGCGCATATTTTTTTTAAAAAAGATTCTTATTGAGGGATCACTATTGCAGAAAGAAAAATAATTAAAACTGTCTAGGTGGGTACCCTTGCATCTTTATTTTGGGTCCCCCTGGGCAGGATTTAAAATAATCGGGCATATTAAAATAGCTATGTCTCTTTACCCTGTCTGCTTGTATCAACATGTTTCAGCCAATTCCAACTGCCCTACTGGGTCAATGGCCTACCTCAGTATACAGATCCCTTTATATTGGAGTCCCTCCTAGTCAGTAACTAAATGGTAGGGATGAAATTTATGGCAATATGTGCCTTGGTAGACACACTCAGAGGCGTACCTGAGTTTCAATATTGATTCTCCAAACCTGAGGACAGAGTGGGGACATATATTTGTATGCACATGCACTTGTAAATCATCCATATAGTCTAAAGCAACAGTAGTAACAGGGAAGTAAGTACAAACCTTGTGATAGAGAAAATATCTCTCTCTTTATGTTTCTGTTGAGGTCTGTAGATATAAATAGTATCAAACAAGGTGTTTCTTGTTGAGATGTGCCTTCAGTTGCTTTCTGATGTGGAGGAGTGAAGGTGCTAGTTAGATAAGCATCGGGAGGGTGTACCATATTTCGTAGAAGATAAACATAATTCATAATTTCTCCTTCTGTCCATTCCTTGTTGCTACCTTTACCAATGTCACAGCTATGTTAGGGTTTCTGTCTGCTAGAGATTTTGATTTTGTCTGTCAGCTTGGGTGCATATTAAAGATGATCAGGGGCAGCTCCTGGCAGCTCTTCCGCTAAGGGGGAGGAGCGTTGCCCGACTAAGTACAAAAAGAAAAAGAAAATTATAATAAGACAATGTTAAAAACGTTACGTTATTATCATTTTCCTCTTGGAACCAGCCAGGTTGGGGTAGGACTGGGTTTGCCTGGGAGAGGGAGGAGGAGTAGTTCCTGCTGCACTTAAGTGCACATAATGGTTTGGTCAAACCCTCATGCACACTTTGCATGTTCTCCAACATGCCCAGCCTCCCAGTGCCTGCCTGAGAGCCAAACCACAGTGCTCAGACCAGTCCCAATGCTGCCTTAGCAGCGCTGTGATTGGTCTGGGGATTCTGGGAGGCTGAGTGCATCCTGTTCCTGCCTGCATCGGAGAAGGAGAGGCAGCTGCTGGTGATCGGCGACGATAAGGTAAGTCTTATTTTTCTAAACCCCATCTCCCCTCCTCCACCCCCCCACCACCGTTCCCAACCAGCCCGCACTGAAGAAGATTGCCTTGTTTCTAACACTGAAGATGTTGAAAGTGATTCAACTGGGAAGTGTGAGTCTGTGGAAATCCTAGATTTTATCTGGTCCTACTTGAGGACTTTGATGAATCACACAGCTGCAAAGCGGAAATTGTTCAATGGTGTGAGATAAAAAGGATGCTGGTGAGCATAGTGTTGCTGCCATCTAAGTAGAACAGAGCAAGTGGTTGGACAGCAGCTCTGAATCAATCCTCCTTATATACAACTTGGCTCTTCAAAGAAGGGAGTCATGGCTGGTTTCGTGGTACCTGGGTTTCATTAGTAATGGGGATATAGAAGCTCAGGAGACTGTTAATACAGAATATAACAGGATTGCAGCTGGGCATTATTTAGGGGTTGAGTTCAACCTGACAAAGCAGATTATATTAGTTGTGTGCAATTCCTTTCCCTCTGTGGGAAAATGAGAAGCGCTGAATGTGACTCGCTTAAGCAGCTTTTATGGAGTATTAATCAGAACAAGGAATAGGATCTACACAAATTTTACTTAGATTCGGTCTATGAGCTTGCAGCCAAGAATTTTCTGCAACTGTCCCTTCCTCTGAAACAGTTAGCAGGATTCCTTTCGAAGCAGGCAAGGTTGTTATCGGCCCATGATGAATAGAGCTTGTGGTGCTTCAAAAAACCACTTCCTCACTCTAGTCATTAGGCTGTGGCCCTAACCAATTTAGCGACCTGATCCACTGCCTGTGCGCACTCAGCGTGACATTGTTGTGGGAACTGATGCCATTCCCACCACAACCTCAATAAGTGATGATTCACAACTACGATTGAGGTCTTATACAGAATATAGTTGATGCCTCACCCCCTGGATGCTTCGGGCGCCTAACACAGTTGATGAGGGTCGCCCCCTCCCACACCCTGTCCTGAGGAAGATCCGCATGGTTGAGGTTTAAATTACCCCTCTTTGCCGTCAAGTCTGATCGAAATGTCGACAACATCCCCCCATGTGTACCTGGACCACAATTTCCTGTCACTCCCATTCCAACCAAGAAAAATCTTCTGTTTTTTTATGTGAATTGCCAAACTTTATCTTGTGATTGGCCAGGCTACAACAAACTGTTTATTCAGTATCAGTTCTATGTACAGTCTTTAAAACTCTATATCCCCCTATACTTTGAATTTTTTGACACCCTTGAGCACTCCTTTACACGTTCCCCTTGGAACAACCTTTCTTCCTTTCACGACCCTCTCCACTTTTCTGAACCATGTTGTGTCTTTTATCAATTGAATAAATAATAATTGTTTTGTAAATTGGTTGTTGCACATCTTCCATATTTTTGCAAATCCAAATGGTTGAATACAAACTGTGAGCTGACATTTGCTAGCTCCGAAATGTTTAAACTGATTATTTTGTTAAATAAAATATGTTCCTCTTGAATTATTGGTCAAGGACCATTGTTCTCTGTATCAATCAATACCCAGGTCCAAGGACTTAATTGGGTTACCCCACTGTTTATAATGGGGCTGGGGGGGCTGTTTCCTCCTCTGGGAGGCAGCATGGTTGCAGATCACAGCTGGTTCAGCCTTTGAACCTCACCACCTTGATGTGCCACTTCACTAGCCAGCCTCTCAGGAAGGGAAGGGTGATCACCTTCCCGTCCAGCAGTGGCGGCTTCTCTGCTAAGGCGAAGGAGCGTCGCCTCACTGCCAGGAGCAACAAAGAAAGGAAAAAATAAAATGACAATAACGGAATGTTATTATCATTTTATTTTTTCTTCCTGCTGCTGCAGTGCATGAAGGGGTGAGGCGGAGCTGCAGGGGAGGAGTGGTAGAACACTCCTGTGCACAATGACCGTTTGTGGCCGCCTAAAACAGTCATGCACATTCCCCTGCTCTCCATGCAGGCTGCATTACAGCCTACATGGAGAACATGCCCGCCCCTACAGCCCCTGGCTGAGCTCTGTGTCACGGCGCTCAGACCAATCACAACACTGCATTGCAGCATTGTAAATGGCTTAGGGGTGGAAACCTGGATGCCTGCTTCCTATTCCGACCTGGAGTTAGGCACAGGTGAGCAGGATAGAGGACGTGGGATCCAGTGGCGGCAAGGTAAGTTTTATTTATTTATTTATTTTTTACATCACCTTTCCCGCGCCTGTCCCCCCCACCCATGAGCCATTGTTTCAGACTCCTGGGACAGTTTACACGTCCTGCCAGGGCGGCAGCAAGTGCAGGCTGGCAGTCAGAGCTCAGGAAAGGCTGGGGCAACCAGCTGGAAAACCTCCATTGTAACTACCTGTGTGCATGCCACATCATCCTTGACACAAGATTTGTGTCAGGAGTGATGAGGCACGTTGTTTGATACCAAACACAACATGTTCAGGTAGTACCCTAATAGAGTTGGCAACATCGGGTGAGGTATGCCATAGGTTACTGGAATGACCTTTGAGCCTGAGTTATTAATTTGGGACAAGTTGATTTCTGTTGGTCAGGTTGGAGGCAGACAATTTTAGGATAGTGCTGCTGAACCTCATTTGTTATGAAAGGGATTCATGCTCAAGAGGTACATGTGGGTGAGGTCACAGGGTTTCATGACAATGGAGAAGGAAGGCATCCTAGAAAACCTGTATAGTTGGTGTTTCTTTGTGAGCTAGCGGCTTGAAACTAACTGAATCATTCATTCATAATCTTTATTTGATTTCACAGATAAATTCATGAAAATGAAATCATTAAAAATAACATACGGTTTTTCATTACCACACTCATTCTTATTTTAAAACCCCCATCAAAAAGCGTGCATGAAAAAAGCAAATAAATGGAGAGTTTAACAGCTGTAAAAACAGTAAGGCAGGCCTAATTTGAGTAAAATTCAATGGTTTTAAAATCGGGCTTAAAAACCTATGTCTTCAATTATTGTATTTTGGACAAAGCATGACAACATGTAATGTATCATTGATCTATGTGTTTTCACAGTTAAATGACTGGAATCTTGTAGAAGGTCATTATTAGGTAGGGACTTCCCAACTTCAAGCTCCAACAGTGTGTTTAGCTATTGAGTTCTTGCCTGCTTGGAAGTTTTGGGGAGGGTGGGAGTTTGGCGTCCAAGGATTCGTCGCCCTCCTCTAGCAACCATGAGCGGAATTGAGAAGGCTTGGTGTGGCAGTGCTATGATGAGCCTGGGTGCCTGGATGTATTTAATATTCTGCTCCAATCCAAAATGGCACCTCTCTCCTATTGGTCTTCCAGCTCCTCCCAACCCTTAAGGAGGCAGAATAATTCCTGCTTATTCATACACTTCCCATCTTACACGTCCCTACATAAACAGTCTTGGCTTTATAGTGGGTGTGTTGCAATGATCTTGCAAGGCTAGTCTGGAGTGGCTATTCTGTACTCTATTACTTCTGCCTACTACCAGCAAGAACGACGCAGTGCATTGTCCACTTAAATACACTATGTGGTGGAACAGGAATAATTATGTTTATTGCTGTTCTTGGTGTTCATGCTTAAGTGGTATTGTACTTACTGTCCTCTGGCCTATCACTGTGATGTTTGCAAAGGGTTTCCGCTGTTGGCTATTTCTGCTCTTTGTTGTTCATGGTACATTTTTAATTTACATTTGATTTGGCCCGCCAATGCCAATGTGGTTAGGCATTTCTGCACAACAGAAGGCATTTCTTGAGGGAGCATGATCCTTTGCTGGTGCACCTGTGCATATCAGGGCATGAAAGGCAGCACATGAGCAAGGTCAGTATGCCCATTAATCTGAGTGCCAGCATTTCTGTGTGATGTGATAGGACTTTCTTGAAAAGGGCGTCAGTCAAATGAGATTGGACTTAAATCTCGGGTATGAGCTAAACAAACGTCATTTCTGTGAGGGACTCTTTTGTGGATGGCTCACATCTCCAGCCAGTAGGCTTGTTATCGAGACTATGATTCTCATGCTCTGGGCACTTCCTATGTTTTGAAGAAGCAGAGTTTGTGTTGAAGTGCTATGGGTCTTCATGTATGAACGGTACTGTCTGTTATTTATGAATTGTTGTACTTTTGGTTTATGTATTTGCAATCATTGAGGGAGTCACTATACTCAGAGAATTTTCGCGTCATGATCCTTAGCATCATACAATATGACAGTTTTGTATTTAAGATTGCACAATATTTAGGCTCTTGCTGGATGAGGTGCTCAGGGATCCCATGGGAGAGTTGGAGGTGGCCATGTTGATCAATTGTAAACTGTACTGCAAAGCCAATTTTTCTTGCTGCTAGATCTCTAACCTGTGGTATGATATGATGCCATCTGAGGGGGCGGCCATGTTGAAGTTAAAAAAATGGCCACTTTCCCTATTTCATCCTTTATATTGACTTATCTTAAGCAAAAAGGAAAATTTGTGAATGCCATAAACGTTACTTATCTATGAGTCCGGGGGTGCAATGCCTCTGGACTCCTCTGGGATTACCTTTGTTTTGTTAACCTGGAGCAGCTGGTGAAACTATACAGGACTTTGGCAGCTCTATGGAAACTACTGATTGTGCCTAGCAAAGAGGCAGACAATGGCCCTAATTCAGAGGTAAATATACCTTTCTATGTGAACTAACAGCTTGCTTTATACAAAGTCTTTAGATAAAAATAGAAAGAACATTGGAACGTATCCCAAAGCTGTTTAGAATGCAGAAAGATGTCCGCAAAACACCACAGAAATGCACGATAGGAATAGCATCAAGGACCTACGTTCTTCAACCTTCAACGCAACACATAAGTCCATAAAGAGAGCACTCCTATGGCAAGCATCAATAATGAACTACAAATAGATCTTTTGGAATCCATTGCACAGTGACTAGTCAAACTAAGCATTAGGGTTGATACTATCGAAGAGAAAATCCTAGCCACCCATCATTGACATGTAGACGCTACTCCCTGAGGTCCTCGGCGAGATAGTAACTATAGTCAAGGGAAAAAATGGCAACCCAGAATTCCCCAACCCTGAATCCTACATTACACAAGCACTGATAATTGTAGAAAAGGCACCCCTTACCCAAGCACCGAAAACCACAGATGTGGCACCCCTTTCCTCATCTACTAATTAATTGCTCAGCTCATTTACTACACATGATCTCGTGATTCAACCCGATCGGGCTGCATTACAAGTCACGCCACTGGAAGCAAGTCCCCGCCCTGAAAACTCATCAGAAGCAGTGTTCACCAACGAGGTGCCCACCGGAGATGGGAAATTCTTGGTCCCTCTGTCCAGGAGGGCCAAGAAAAAGCTGAGGATACAACACAAAAAAGCCAAAGCTAAAAGAGTGGGGCATTAGATACCCCCACTGATCAGACCCCTTCCTATCAGCCATACAAAGAGAATCACCTCCCAAGTATCGCTATATCCAATCTTCACCTCCAAAAAGTCCCAGAACAAAATCTCTCAACAGGGGGGCAACGCCAAAGGAACAAATTTTTCCCCATCTATCATGAAAGCACTCGTTCAACAGGCCCTGGAAGAGACATGCCCCGACCCTGGGCACATGAAGCACAAACAGCCATCCAGACTGAAGGTGGACACGTGCACTCAGTCTTCTCCAAAACACTGGGGGAACGTATACCTAGTCTGGCATGTGTGGACCCCCAACAACTCTAGTACATCACCAGCCCAGCCCCATCGGCAACCAAACATCTACCAAAAGCCTGCCAATAGCCCAACAGGCTTTTCGTTATCAGGACAACCATTGCCTAGTTCTCTCAATCCACAGCAAGCAACCAGGGAGGACCTAATAATTCAATCTCCCTGAATAGTGTGGTACTGTAGATTTCGGAACCGTGTTGGAGGCATGGTCCCACCATGTCGATTTTGGTATCAGCGAACCGCAAATGACTAATGCGGTATGTATGGGTGTTTTTGTCATGTTTCACCGATGAATTCACCGTGTATGCGATACTACATATCGAACCCTCGGGTTCCATTTTAGAACGGTAGCCATTTTGTGGTTGCCCTCACATAGGCTGCGCACTAAGGCCATGCCTAGGCCTAAAGGACACGTACACCTTCTGTGACTTCTTTGTGACCTGTGCAAACTGACTCCACTGCCCGAGGTCAGTCCCGTCCGGCCGGTTCCTTTTACAGCAGCCAAATGGGATTAGCATCAGGGCTTGACACACCATAAAGTCGTTCTTCCCACACGAACTCTGACTAATCTCTTTCACACCTGACTCTGTTTCCTACTTTATGGCTTGCTTTACGAGGAGGAGGTGCCCGTTTTATTGGGGTCCTCTGAAATCGGATGAAGGTTCTGAGCCTCGCTGGGTAAATAATTGTGGGCTGACCGAGCTGAAATGTGGGATTGTCATCATGATTTTGCTGTTCCTTTGAAGCGAAAATATGTGAATGACCACTTGTAAAATAGGGGCGGTGTTGCCCAGAGCGTAATATTTTGTATATAAGAAAAGACTGGTTTTTGGTTGAGAGCAGTCTCCTGAGAACATACATCGTGTTGTACTTCTCGGATACCTGTGATTGGTCTGCAGCCAATAAATACGATCTTTGACTTCACCTAGAAGACTCTGTGTTTCTGTGGTCTGAGACAGGAAGAACTCGAAGTCTTCGGGTGTGTCCCCTGGCACCGCTGGGTTGGTTCTGAAAAACCCAGTACTTCAATAGCAGCCGATAGCACGTATAAAGTAGTGCTATCCCCCAGTTATTTTGCCAAAGGGCCCTTTGACACTCTTAATAGGAGCAATATTTTGCGCCTATTCAAACATATACCATCTTTGGCCCACATCCAATCCGGGAGCATTCGAGTGGGTAAGATTTCAGAACTTCAGAGTGGACACACAAAGCGTATCTACCCTGGTGGGGTTCCGCCAACAGCACTTTCAAACACCAGTTCACAAGGAAGCATCACAGTTCAGAGAATGGGGTATAGACATCCAACCCTCATGCCTAGAGAAATATCTGCATGCCCTCTATTCCCTGTTGCTGGGGAAAGAGGCTCAATCCATCCTGAGCAGTACGAACAGGACCAACACTGGTGGAAATAGTCACCAAACTCTGCCAAAGATCGCTAAGGACCTCTAAATAACATGCAACCAGCAATCTACGAGTCACGCACTTCAGTCCACTAAAGGGGGAACAACGGCGATTCGGAAGCTCTCTCGGGTGTCATCCCTAACAGCTGCCCTGGACAGGCAAAACCCAGCACTAATAATAAGGCAGACTGCTCCCATAAATTAACCATTATTTCATGGAACATTGCAGGCATCAAGCAACTTGTTGAGGAGAAAGCCACTCTGGATTACCTTCAGGAGACATAAGCCATAGCAACAACAATGCTGGCTGGATACTACAAGTTCAACAACCCTGCCACGAAAAACAACATGTTTGGCTGGCCATCTGGCAGCCTTTCCATTTTCATTAAACATGCTTGAAAAATAGTGGCCACAGCAATTCCCATTAAGTCTAATTCACTTCAAGCCCTGCTCATCAAAGTCATAAAGCTAAACTCACTACCCCTGCGCCTGCTGCTAATCAACTGGTACATCAATACAGCACCGCTCCTGAAGAAAAAGGCCTTGGACCTTTTAGCAAACACCATAGATGATCTGCTGAACAAATACAAGTCACACCAGGCAATCATAGTAGGGGATTTCAACATCAGGGACCTAGGCAAAAAAAACAATAGCCCAGAGATGCCAGTAATGGCTACACTTATACACGTGCTCCTGGATAATCATCACATCTCCTCGCTCCAAAGCATCGAGGAAGCCAGTTCTCCCTCATGGAGCCCCAGACCCACCTTCAGGAACATCTCCGCAATTGAACATATGTTTGTCAGCGAAGGGCAGGCACCCACTCCCTTCGCTATTGAAATTGACGATAGGGACGAAAGTAATCATAGACCCCTACGGGCAACACTGCAGCTAGCTTTCATAAACTCACTACCTATACTTTCGCTGGGCTACCCACAGGGGAAGAGAGACATAAAGTCTTACACAGAATTGAATGTTTGACTAAGCTAGGTGATAAACCTGTCGCTGGGGTTGAAGTAAGGAAGTCTGCCTTCAATCCATCTAGTTCTATAACTGCAGCTGACCACTGGGAGTGCCTTGTGGCAGATCTCCAGAAGGCATTGGGCAATGGCCAACGAAAAAGCCTGCATCAGCTACCATCCACTCAGAGCCCCGTTACTCAAACAAAATTATTGCCTGCAAATGGGCCCTCAATAGGGCTCTTGCTGCCAGGAGAAGAGGCTCTAAATAAGAAAATGACCAATATATCACCCTGCTCAGTGTAGCCCACAAGAAGCATGTATGGCAGCAACAAAGGAAACTCAAGTAAGAAGCGTGGCTCAAATGTATTATCCTATTAAAAGATAAAAACCATTCCCGCCTATGGAGCTACATAAATTGCCTTAACTATCCAGGGCCCACCAAAAAGAACAGAGTGTCAGAAAGGGATTGGCTAAGTCATGTGAACTGGCTATACACAACCAGCCAAGTTAACAGAACAGTCCCTGTGACATGTTACCTAACCCCAGACTCCAGAGACCAACACGGGAAATTAACCACAGAAAGCACAGTTCTCACCACAATTAAGGAAATGAGGAATGACCGGGCACCAGGGCCCAACGGGATTCTGGCAGCTGTGTTCAAAACAGAGCAAGAATTATGGCAATCAATACTAACCCCACTGTATAACTTTGCGTTTGCAACGATAATAATACCTGCTTTCCGGAGGGGCTCTATTCATTTCCCTATTCATAAAAAGGGAGATCGCTTCAACCCAGCAAACTTTAGGGTCATTGCTCTTTTAGACTTAGGCCTATGCACACATCCTGTTAAAAGAGATGGAATTATGGGTGACAGACCAGGGCATCCTCCCGCTATATCAATCAGGCTTTCGATCAAACTGCTTCATAATGGACAATGTCCTGGCCCTGGCGTACCTCTCCACACTGGCTGTTAGGGGGAAACAACCACCCTATTCTGTTGCTTTGTGGACTATAGTACTGTCTTCGACAAAATGGATCAGGCAGGCTTTGGGGGAAGCTATCCACTTGGGGGAAGCTAACCACAACGCCTCAGGGAGATCTCAACATTAAACCAAGGAACATGGGTCAGGTTAAAAACAAGCCACACCACTGCCACAGCAAGAGTGCCCACTTACAACGGCTCAAACAGGGCTGGGTGCTGACCCCCCCTCCTTTCAATCCCTATTCTGCAGAAATGGGAGAAGCACTGGAAGGAGCCAGTCTCATTACACCATCATTATGCCCAGCAAACTGCATATTCCAATCTTGCAGTACGCAGACGATACCGTGATCACACCACACCAGGGTAGGCTTACAGAGGGCCCTCAACGCACTCTACCGCTAAAACCAAGAGAACAATCTGCTGGTGAACCAGAATAGAACAAAAATCATAGTATTCGCCAAATACCCACACAAAAAATACTCTCACTGGCAGCTGGGTATCTTCAAATATTGCCAACCTCAGCATACAACTACCCTGGCGTATGGCTATCGGAAAGGGTCAACTCAGCAGTTCATCTAAATATCTCAAAATCAAGGGCTCCACAGTTATCCATCTACTAAAGCGCCTCAGTAACCATCTACAAAGCCCAACAGCTGAGCCCATGCTGACAGTATAAAAAGCAAAATTGATCCCAGCCCTTAATTACGGCCACATGGGGAGTGACTCTTGACCCTGCTCCAGGCAGGTCGCTCCCCACGCCTCACAGCTCCACCTATCTGTGCCCGTGTCCCTGCTCCTGGCTCTCGCTGCTGCTGCGAGATCGAGGCCCTCCTCCACCCGCAGGCCCCCACCTGCGCCTCATCCCTGGTGGCCTAGTGGCACCGTAAGTATCTGTATACTCGCTCTGTAATTGTACTGGATCTCCTGTATTTCTTACTTCTGCATTGTATTTTTAAACTGTATCTCTATTGTTGTGGTAATTGTACTTGCTTGTAATTGCGCTGTAGTCTGTTTTCCACTGCCCCTGCCCTTTGTTCTCTGTCCGTTCTCCTTTCAGCCCCTCTCCTCTCCCGCCGCTGTGTCCCCTGTGGCCCTGCCCCCCTCGCTGGTTCAATCGCTCCCACCTCCCAGCTGCTCCTCCCTCCCACCTCCCCATTTTATGGCAGCTGCTGTGCGGCAGCGCCGCTGGTGCACCGAAGGCAAGCCCGTCTGCGCCCGGTCCGCACCCAGCGCCAGGCCCCCGCAAACGCCACGACGCCGACACCGCTACGACGCCAGCACCCTCCTCGCACGCAACACCGTACGATCACACACCTGCTTCCTGGCCACCCCAAAGCGCACCCAAGGACCCTACTCCTGCCGGAGCTGCAGCCCCACCAGCCTCCGAGCCACCAAACTGCCCACCGAGAAAGGACGCTACCATCTCAGATGCATTCTTCTCAACACCCGCTCCACCTGCAAACACGCCATCGAACTCTGGGACTTACTCGACTCCACCTCCCCAGACGTCGCCTTCCGGACGGAGACCTCCTCGGCACCCGACATCGCCATAGCCATCCCTGACGGCTACAAGATCAACCGTTTGGATCGCACCAATGGAACAGGAGGAGGAATCACCATCGTCCACAGGAACACCCTCAGAGTCACGACCAGCACCAACAACAAGCTCATCACTGTCAAACACGTGCACTTCCAGATCCACACCGACCCCAACACCACCCTCAGAGGAACCCTCTTCTACAGACCAACCGGCCGCAGTTCAGCTACTCCGTCGCTGATTTCGTCAGCACGCACGCCCTTGCTTCCACAGACTACATCCTCCTCGGAGACCTAAACTTCCACCTCAAGAACACCAACGACAGCAACTCCACCACCCTGCTCAACAACCTTGCCAACCTCAGACTCAAACAGCTTGTCAAGACTCCCACCCACTCCACCGGACACACGCTCAACCCCATCTTCTCAGCCAGCAACCACGTCACCTTCAACCACACCACAGAACTCCACTGGACTGACCACCGCTGCATCCACTTCACCTTCAAGAAGCCTACCACGCACCACAGCACACAACAGGCCCCCCACCGCAGCTGGAGCAAATTCACCGAAGACCAGCTAGTCACCTCCCTCACCCGCAACCCACTGAAGAACACTACCGACACCGACTCCGCCGCCCTCAACATCAGGCAATGGATCAATGACTGTGCCAACACCCTCGCCCCGATCAAGAAACCCTCGAACAGACGCACCGACAGAAAAGCCATCTGGTTCACCGCCGACCTCCAGGCATCCAAGCAGGCCTGCCGCAGACTCGAGAAGATGTGGCACCGCAATCAGACACCGGACAGCAACACAGCCTACAAGAGCGCAATCTGCAGACACCACCATCTCATCCAAACCGCCAAAAAGGACCTCCTTCAAAGAGTGCATTGACAACAACGCACACAACAGCAAAGAGCTCTTCAACATCGTGAAGGAACTCTCCAACCCCAGCTCCAACTCCAACGACATCCCACCATCACAAGACCTTTGCGACTCCCTAGCAACCTTCTTCCACCACAAGATCGCAGATATCCACAACAGCTTCAGCAACCAGGCCCCCCGACAGACACAGACTCCTCAGACTCCCCACCCCCCAGCCACATCGACTCCCTGCTTTCCTGGACCCATGTCAATGACGAAGACACCATCAAAATCATGAACATCCACTCCGGCTCACCATCTGACCCCTGCCCGCACCACATCTTAAACAAAGCTAGCTCCACCATCGCACCCCATCTCCGCAAGATCATCAACAGCTCCTTTGAGACCGCCACCTTCCCGGAGAGCTGGAAGCACGCCAAGATCAACGCCCTACTCAAGAAACCTAAAGCAGACCCTAAGGACCTCAAGAATATCCAGCCCATCTCCCTCCTCCCGTTCTCGGCGAAAGTCATCGAGAAGATCTTCAACAGGCAACTGACCTCCTTCCTCGAACAGAACAACATCCTGAACCCGTCCCAATCCAGATTCTGAAGCAACCACAGCACCGAAACAGCCCTCATTGCCGCCACCGACGACATCAGGGCCATGATGGACAACGGAGAAACAGCGGCCCTCATCCTCCTGGACCTCTCGGCTGCCTTCGACACTGTCTGCCACCACACCCTCCGCTCACGCCTCCACAATGCAGGGATCCGTGACAAAGCACTGGACTGGACCACCTCCTTCCTCACAGGCAGAACCCAGAGTATCCGCCTCGCCCCATTCCGCTCTAAAGACACCAAGATCATCAGCGGCGTACCCCAAGGATCGTCCCTCAGCGCGACACTCTTCAACATCTACATGGCACCGCTCGCCAACATCGCCAGATCGCACGACCTCAACATGGTCTCATACGCCGACGACACCCAGCTGATCCTCTCCCTCACCAAGGCCCCCACCACCGCCAAATCCAACCTCCACGAAGGACTGAAGGCCATCGCCGAATGGATGACGAACAGCCGCCTGAAACTGAATTCGGACAAGACGGAGGTCCTCATCATTGGGTCCACCCTCTCCGCCTGGGACGACTCATGGTGGCCAGCCGCACTGGGAGCTGTACCGACGCTCACCAACCACGCACGCAACCTGGGAGTCATTCTGGACTCTGCATTGTCAATGACCCAACAAGTGAACGCCGTCCCCTTCTGCTTCAACATCCTCCGCATACTCCGCAAGATCTACCGTTGGATCCCCACCGGTACCAGAAGGATGGTCACCCAGGCCCTTGTCAGCAGCAGACTGGACTATGGCAACACCCTCTAAGCAGGAACCTCAGCCAAACTCCAGAAACTACTACATCGCATACAGAACAACTCTGCACGCCTCATCCTCGACATCCCCCGTGACAGCCACACCACAGCCCACCTGAAAGACCTGCACTGGCTCCCCGTCAACAAGAGGATCACCTTCAAGCTCCTCACCCATGCTCACAAGGGTCTCCACAACACCGTACCAGCGTACCTCAACGAACGACTCGCCTTCTACACCCCGAACCGCCAGCTTCGCTCCGCTGACCTTGCCCTCGCCACCATCCCCTGCATCATTCGGACGACTGCCAGAGGCAGATCATTCTCTCACCTCGCGGCAAAAACCTGGAACACCCTCCCCATCCGCCTACAACAGACCCAGGACCTGCTGGCCTTCAGGAGACTCCCCAGGACCTGGCTGTTCGAGCAGTAGCAGCACCCCCGCCCCCACCCCCCTAGCAACTTGAGACCCTCACAGGTAAGTAGTGCGCTCTACAAATGGATTGCTTGATTGATTGATTGATTGATTCCCAAGTGTCCTTAACAACTTTTTAACAAACTCCCAAATCAAGGCCTACAAGACCTCTCTACTCACTCCTCGGCAAGCCAGAAGATCTAGATTGCGGCTGGAACTGAGCTTTGGGAGGCCAGACCTTGCAGGTCATGGGACCCATTAAAGTATTATCTTAGGGTACTGCGGGCTCCTGAGGCTTCGCTCAAGTACCACCTGAGAGCAATTTTCAAAGAAGCAGGATCCCCCTGACAATCACAGCTGGCAGTGGCAATAAGCACCCTGAAGATCAGGACGGAAAGGCTGCACTCGCAAGACATCCCACCATCAGTCTGGAAAAAAACAGTGAATAGGCAAATGCGTCTAACTACTTTTGAACACGATACATGGGAGTCTTCAGCTTAATCCATTGACAGAGGCACTGGGCAAATCATACAGACCGGGGAAAGCATGACCATATTTACAACTTTCACTCTCTGCCCAGGCCGGCAAGAAAATTCTCTATATGAGGCTAATCGCCCTGCCCATTGCCAACTTCAACCCCGCTTGGGCCAATCATGAGGAAGCAATCCCCTGCAGGCTATGCAAATATCACAAGGAATCTTGGCTTCACCTATTATGCTGCTGCCCCAAACTGGCCAAAGAACGACATCACTTGCTCCTTCCTTTGTTCCGCCTGAAAGGTGTCAATCGCTGCAGAGAGGCATCCGATCTGTGCTTCAGTGAAAACACCCCCCAGACTTTGGCCAAATTGGGGAAATTCACCAACATTATTCGCCACTCACTTACTAAAGCAGCAACCATGAACGCCCACAACGCACAGGCCATGCATCTCGCAAACAGGCCATAGGAGCAGTCTCCATCCGGCACTGATAAGCTTATGGGTCATGTAAAGAGCACCAAAGGGTCATGTGGGCCAAGACTTGAGAAATCTTGAGTCTAAACCATCACTCACCTAATGGAACTCTTAAACTGAGAGCAAGGAATCTTTACCAGCCAAAACCCAACCATCCCACAAAGATCAGAAGGTTGCATGCGTACCCCAGATAGGAGGAGAACTTATTAGCAAGCAACAGGCACTCAGCTCTCACCATGCCCCTGAGACCAGCTGCGTGCAGCCCTTGCACATGCAGAAGGAGTACTAAGAAGCTCGCTGCAGACACAGCCTCCAGCAGTCGGGCCGAAACAGCAGGAGCAGGAGCACCCAGTACTCTAAACTTTTATTCCTAAAAACTCTTGAACATTGTAGTCTTAAAGTTAATTAAAACCACATTCGACCTGTTTTTTAACCATGATTTAATATTAGCGGAATTAATTAATCTGCACTCTTTAAAAAAAAAAAAAAAGATTTTATGTCTATTTTATGCTATGGTCTATATTTGTCATGATTTTAATTCATCAAACATGAATACACATTCCACCTACAAACGACAAGTTAATAGTAAGATCACGACTGTGTAGACTACGCAGTCATAGTAGAAAACTCAGCACATAAAAAGATAGGCTGTGTCTATCCTTTTATGTGCAGAGTTCTCAGCTTCGACCACAGAATCATCGGAGTCATAAGCTTACTATTAATTTGTAGTTTGTGAATACAAAATAAAAATGTAAATTTACACAAAAGAGTAAGTTTACCTTTGCGAATCAGGCCCAATAAATCTGGACACCCTGTTTATTTTGGTCAGCTCGTTGGCTTAAAGAATTTCCTTTGTTGACTATATATTATTTATCCAGTAACGCACCTGTAACTTTAGTATACATTGAAACAGTGTTTATGTAAACTGCTTAGATGGATTTGTAACTGTTCACATGTAAAATGCTCGAATAGCCATTGGGTTACGAGTGTGTCTTATAAAACTGTACCTAAATAAATTGCTTCTGAATTCTTAATTTGTTTCCTTATCTTGTCTATGTTCTTCTTGAAGAATGTGTTGATTGAATTACATTAGCTCTGCTTTTCTTGGTGGCTGTGGGTGTGGCACAACAATATAACATTTTTAATCCTGAGCTGCAACAGTAGCGAATCCAGATTATAATCTACGACTATATTATCAAAGTAATTCTATGTAGATATTATTCTGGATGCAGTTCTGGGTGCTAATTGTCTGATCTAGAGGGAGGGGTGTGGGCCAATCATGTGACTGAAACTCCATACTAATGTCAAGCTGTTATTTGCTGGCTAATTCCTGGCTGTCAGATCAGAAGCTGTGGTGCAAGGGGCCGGCTCATTGACTGGCATGGTGACTGGGGGCAGGCAAGTCATCTGACTTGCCTGTGCTCTGATGTTCAGGACTGGTGCTCAATGCTTGACCTGTTCTTGCCTTTTAGATTGGTTGCTGTAGCAGGACAGTGATTCTGGCTTCTAGATTGGTTTATTTTGGTGGGGAGGGACATTCCAATGACAAGTCCTCTCAAGTGCAGGATTTGTGTATTCGGCTTGACTGGTTTCTTGAGTTTTAAACTCTTTCAAAGGGTAGCCATTTTGGATAAAGGTTTTAAAAGGTTGCAGTCCTCTCATATTTATGCAATGTTTTTGACAGTCACGTTTTTGATTCACCCTTTTTGTTCTGCACCGCTATTGACTCCTAACCCTTCGTAGGCTTGTCAAAATTGAGTATGGCTCTCAAAATACCAATCTCTCTATTCTCTAGGAACGATTCTGTGACACTGCACCTTCCAGCTCTAATTCTCTAGCTCTGGAGAAACCAATTGGCTTATCGGAAAAAAAGACACTCAAGGTCAAACCTTCTATTGGATCTGCTGGACTCCCACTGTCCAGTCCGAACGAGTGATGGCTCTTTTAATCTACCACCATTGCAACATCAATCAATCATCAAGGCTTGTGTAGCGTGGCTTGTCAGCCCGGGATGTCTCCAGGCGCTGTGGGGTTTGAGCAATCCTCGGCCAGAGAGAGGTGGGGGTTGAAGAGCCAGGTCTTCAGCTGCTTCCTGATTTCTCTCAGGGAGGGGGACATGGATATGTTGAGGAGGAGGTTGTTCCAGGACTTCGCGGCGAGGAAGGAGAAGGAGCGCTCCCGCTTCGGCTCCGATGGATGAGTGGGACCTGGGCTAAGGCAAGGGAGGAGGAGTGGAGCTCTTTGGTTGGGCAGTGGGAAGTCATGTGGTTGTTGATGTAGGTGGGTCTGGTTTCGCGAAGGACTTTTTAGGTGTGAGTGAGGAGCTTGAAGAGGCATCTTTTTTGAACGGGGATCCAGTGGAGGGCCCTGAGGTGAAGGGGATGATGGATCTGCTGGGAAGGTCGAGAATGAGTCTTGCTGCAAAATTCAGATGGTTTGGAGGTGGTTGAGTTGTTTGGTGGTTGTGGCATAGAGAGTGTTGCCTTAGTTGAGCCAGCTGGCAATTAGGGCCTGGGTTACTGTCTTTGTGGTTGAGACGGGGATCAGCGGAAAATCTTACGGAGCATGCAGAGGGTGTGAGAGCAGGCATCAGAGACGGAGTTGATCTGTTGTTTCACGGTGAGATAGGCGTCCAGGATGGGTGCTGGGCCGAGTGCGGCAGGCCACCAGGTGTCGTCCTAGGGGGAGGGCTTGTTTCTGAAGATGATAATCGCTGTCTTGCCTGAGTTGAGATTAAGACAGTTGTTTTTTATCCAAGAGGCGATGCTTGTCATGGTGGTTTGGAAGTTGAGTCTTGTGGTGTCTGGGTTTCCTGGGAGGTATAGGACAAGCTGGGTATCGTTGGAGTAGGAGACGATGTGGAGTCCTTGGCTGGGGGCTATGTTGGCCAGAGGAGTCGTGTAGGTGTTGAAGTGGGTGGGGCTGAGGAAGGAGCCCTGGGGGATGTCACAGATTATGATTTTGAGTGCAGAGGTGAAGGGTGGAAGGTGGATACTTTGAGTTCATCCAGACAGGAAGAAGGTGCTCCAGTTGACAGCCTTGCCTTGAATGCTAATGTGTTGGAGTCCGCCGATGAGGGTGTAGTGGGAGACCGTGTCGTAGGCTGCCGAGGGGGCTAGGAGGATGAGGGCGGCCGAGCTGCCCTGGTCGAGAAGGCTTCTGATGTCAGTGGTGGCTGCGATCAGGGCAGTCTTGGTGCTGTGGTTTGGTTGAAATCCCGACTGGAAAGGGTCAAGCAGGTTGTTCTCCTCGAGAAAATTAGTGAGCTGGCAGTTGACCTCTTCAAGACTTTGGTGGGGAAAGGGAGGAGCGAGATAGGTCGGTAATTCTAGAGTTTGTTTTAGGTAGACTGAGGATTTCTTGAGGAGGGGTGTGACCTCGGCGTACTTCCAGGCATTGGGTACAGTGGCTGTGTTGATAGAGGAGTCCAGCGAGGGTGTATCCTATGGCTTCACTTCCTAGGTTGTAGATGTGGTGTGGGCAGGGGTCCGAGGCGGATCCGGAGTGGATGGAGTTCATGATGGAGAATGTGTCTTCCGATGATAGTTGTTTCCATTCAGTGATTAGGTGGAGGGTGTTGTTGCTAGAGCCACAGGGATGGGAGAGATTGTTGGGCTGTGGTTTGAAATTGCAGTAGATGTCAGCGATCTTGCAGTGAAAAAAGTCTGCTAGTGTGCTGCAAAGTGCTTGGGATGGGCAGATGATATTCTTGCAGTGGGGGGACAGGCGAACAGGCGAAATCCCGAACAATGTTGAAGAGCTCTTTGGTGGGGTTGGTGCTAGCTTCTTGGCAGGTGGTGAGGGCTTCTTTCTTGGTTTCCTTGAGCCGATGATGGTAACTGTTTAGGGAGGTCTTGAAGGTGTTGAGATTTGGGGGGGGGGGGGGTCTTGCCACAATGCCACTGTCTTCCCAGCTTCTTGCAGTGGCGTTTGAGGGTCATTAGTTTGGGGGTGAACCATCTGGCTTGCTTGGTGGGTTTTTCACTGGCAGTGTTCTTCCGTGGGGCAATGTTGTCAGTGGTAGAGGGGACCCAGTTGGAGATGTTCAGGATTTTGAGTTCAAGAGAGTCCGCTGGGGGCGGTCAGGTTTCGTTCAGGGTGGGGGTCCAGATAGGTTTGTTGACTTTGCTCCAGTTACTTCAAATCGGTGTGATGAACCGGCGCAGGCCGGTTGGTCAGGTGCGGGGGGGGGGGGGGGGGGGGGTGATGCGAGGCTGGGCTAAGCCGGCCAAGAGCCAAAGTAAAAGAGAAAGGAAAGACAAATAAGAGGGGCAGCTGGGCTCGAACCAGTGCTTGTCCTCAAAGGCGGTAGGAGTCGTGCCTCTCAGCTACTGGGGTCAGGATGAGTGGCGACCTTACCAGAGGTCTAAAACTCCAAACCAGATGGATGCAGAATAATACTGCTGAATACTGACTCTATTCCTAATGGCACCACAAGAACAGAACAAGGTGATTCGTTTGTCCAGAGAATAAAACTAGCAGAAAATAAAGGCACGAGAACGCAGGCTGCTCTGTAAGGCAATTCAAGATCATGATTTGTAGAAATCCGGGCGCTGCTGATGAGCTCAAGCGCAGAGTAAAAAGAGAACTGTGGAGCCCCAGTAGAATGAAGGAACTAATGACAAAACAGGAGACACAAAAATGGCGTGAGGTGCAAATGAAAAAGAAAAGCATGTGCCAAATTTCTTGAATGCTAATAGTGTTAAGGACAAAGGGGCATATTTACAAGAAATGACGCATCTCTGCGCCAAGGCAGCAATGCGTCTAAATGTCTTGCGCCGGTATGAAAGCCATGGATGCACCGTATTTACAATAAAAGGCTCCATGTCTGTAGAGTACTATACCATATGTTAGACCTAGCACCATTGGCGTGGGTCTCCCTTCCGTTTTTGCTGTTGCCTCATGTGTTTTTGCTGGTGTTAGATGCTTTGGGCACTGCGCCACTGCTGTCCAGTGCCACAGTCCAAGTGCTCCCTACTATAAATGAATGTATTGATTAGTGATTCCATGATTGACTGATTTGGTTTACTTGTCAGACCCTAGTATAGTGCACTGAGTGTGCCCAGGGCTTGTAAATCCAAATGCTGCTGGTTGGCTTGCAGCACTGGTTGTGCCACCCACAGAAGCAGCCTTGTAAAATGTGTCTAAGGTCTGCCATTTCAGAGCCTGCGTGCAGTCTGGTACTGTCATGCTGACTGGGCAAGTGCACCCACTTGCCAGCCCCTAAACCTTCCCTTTTCTTCATATCAGACACCCCTATGGTAGGCCCAAGGGCAGGGTGCATTGTAAGTATAAGGTAGGACATGCCCTGATGTGTGTGGCATGTCCTAATAGTGAATTACAGCCATTTTCGCTTTTCACTATTGCAAGGCTCCCTGTTCTCCATAGGCCAGAATGGGCAGTTAGATTATTACATGTTTATAATCTTAACTGACTCAGAGAACATGGTAGAAATTCGAGTTTAGTATGCCTGAACTCAGAATGATAAAATACATCTTTTAGTGAAGGTGGTTTTAACATTCTGTGTTTGAAAATAGCACTTTTAGAAAGTAGGTATTTTCTTGCCTAACCTTTTAAGCCTGCCTCTGCTAGGTTGTGTATTCCTTTGTCTGGTTTCTGTGAGTGACAGGGCTGGGGGATTCCAAGAGATAGGATGATACAGACCAGTGGTGAATAGAGAGATCTGCATCTAGATGGGAGGGAAGGGTTACACCTGAACCTTGAATAGGGCTGTGCCTGCCTTCCACAATGCTGACTCCACCGCCTGGGGAGCGGCTGATGTCTCTGCCCTACACAGTGAATGAAGAGAAGGAATCCTGTCAACAAAGTGCTCCAGGGCTGTGCTTGCCTTCCACAATGCTGGCTCCACCTCCTGTGGGGCGTCTGATGTTTCTGCCCTCCACTGTGAAAGGAAAGGAGAAGTCTGGTAAACAGAGTACTCAGGAACTGGCTTGGACTGGGCAAAGGCCCCTCTCCCCTCAGAGAACAAAGGATTTTGGGGTATAAGTAGTGGGACCCTGATCCCAAGAATTTAGATCAATTTTGGAACAAGAAGAAACCTTTACTGAGGAGCGGAACCTGAAGAAACTGAGGAGAGACTATCCCTAAGCTGAAGTGCTGTTTGGGGGATTGGCCTGCAGTGGTTTGCCTGACTGCCAAAGGAAGGAGAAAATACTTTGTGTGCTTATTTCAACTTGTAAGGATCTCCAAGGGCTTGGAACAGAGCTTGCCTCCTGCTGAAGTCTCAGGGACAACAGACTTCAACCCCCAGCTCCCCAGAGTTCTTTGGAAGTGCCTGCTGCTGTTTTGGGCCTTCTGAGGGACTGTGTGTCGCAAGGAGCTGGAAGTGCGACTCAACGAAGCCGAAGCGTGTCGCCGTCGCTGCTGCTACCGTCGCACTTCTGAACAAGGGTGTCGCCGCTGGAGTTGTCGCACTGCACCGCATCGATAGAAGCGTCTCGCAACGAAGAGGAAGCGTGTCGCTGCTGCCTGCCGTCGCACTTCTGAACAAGGATGTCGCTGCTGGAGTTGTCGCACTGCACCGCATCGAGAGAAGGGTCCTACAACGAGGAAGAAGCATGTCACAGTCGCTGTTGCTGCGGTCGCACTTCTGAACAAGGGTGTCGCAGCAGTAGTTGTCGCATTATGCGGAAGCTTCACGCAAACTGGGAGCAGAGTGTCGCAGCTGAAGCTGTTGCCGTCGCACTTCTGAACAAGGGTGTCGCCGCTGCAGTCCACGCATCGAACTGAGAACTTCTCGCATCCCCGGAGAAGCGGGCCGCATCTGGAAGATCTTCACGTCTTTATTTCTTTGCACCGGAACTTTGCCACATTTCCATCACTGCGACATTGCTTGTCATGGAAGCGCAACGCATCGTAAGGTACATTGACGCAAAGTGTTGCATCTTAAGAACTATACTGAACTAAGCTAAAAACTACCATCTTAAAGTAATAGTATTGTGTATTTTTGTCGTTTATGGTCTTGTGGTAAATCTATATAAAGAATACTTATTTTTAATATACAACTGTGTGGTGTCCATCTGTAGAGTTGTCACTGGGTTACTGTATGTGGTCACAAATGCTTTACACACTGCCTCTGAGATAAGCCTGTCTGCTCGTGCCAAGCTACCAAGGGGGTGAGCAGGGGTTATTTTAGGAGTGTACCCCCTTAACCTGACTAGAGGCAAGGGTCCCTATTTGTCACAAGTACCTACCTGTGCCAAATAGAGACCCCCAAATTTAACACCATATATCTGTAATTTAAATGTTACCGGTATGGCAGCAGCACTTATTATGCCAACCACTTAAGTAGCACCCTAAAACATGTCCCTGGCTTGCCATTGCAGCCTGAATGCATTTTTTAACTTCCATATTGACTTGGCATTTAAACACCTTTCCAACGTTAAATTCCCCTTGTATTACACAGAAGTCACTCCAAAGGTAGGCCCTAGGTAGCCCATAGAGCAGCGTGCTTTGTAATTAAAAGGTTGCACAAAGAAGTTTTTATATTAAATTAATTTGCATTAGATCAAAGTTAACACGTAGACACAGGAATTGTATTAACTACATTATTCACGTTTAGGTTGATTGTATCTAAGATTGGTCTATTTAAAATTGCTAAGGTTAGCTGCTATCTTTCTTTGTGACACATGAACATTTTATTTCTAGGCGAAGCTGAAGTCCTAATTAACAAATTATAATGTTCTTTGCTTTCTTTTCCATGCGAACTGTTCTTTTTCCACGGTAATATTGATAGAATGTTACAATTGGTAGTATTCTAATAGAAAAATCCTAGAGAGTGAAGGCTGGTTCATGGAGCTAATCTTGCTATAAATAATGTAAACTTGATGGACACAGAGAGAAATCTGTCTTGTGGAATGACCTGAGAAGCTAACAAATGAAATATTGTATCATGTTACTTTAGCCTGATTGGATAGTTTCGTGAGAATTGTGTGTAGGTGTAGCAAATGTTAAAATTGTGTGATTTAATCAGGTCCAGAATCGATTGCAGTTCAGAATGCTCACAGATACAGACTTGGAGCGAGGTGGGAGCTCTAAGAGTAATTTTTGTCTGGGAGAACTGTCTTCCATCTATTTTTTCTTTTGAGGAAACTACCTGCTAGTTCGCCCTCTTTCTTTATGACTTTGATTTCATTTGAACTACACATTGTTTGATGCACTGATATTTAAACACTCAGTAAGAGTCTAAGTTTTGCCTTCTGTACACATTTAGGCTTTAATAAACATTTATGATTTGGAAATGTTATCATTCTCTGCCTTTATTGTGGAGCATATTGTGCTCATGTTTCGTATAAAAGCGGTGGAAGCGCCCTGATTTTCAGGTAAAATACGGGGCGTTTATCTTCCCGGAAATGGAGACACAAAATGCATTTATACTTTTTTCTTTCATATATAAAAATGGTGGACACGTCTTTACACCCTTTAAAAATATTTCTTGAGTGCTTCCTGGTTAAGTAATTGTTACTCACATGTGAACATTGAGGGTACAAAGTCTCCCTTTAGGGCAGGATTACATTGCCTTTCACAATCGACTTCAGATTCTTTTCTTATTTCCTGCTTGCTAGCTACTCAACTTCAGTGTTACTGATTAATTCCAGAAAGGTCACAAAATGAATAGGTGCTGGCAAAGCAAGGTGTTTTGAGGTTGTGTGGTGTATGCACACAGAGACACCCAACCTACATGTACACACTGAAACAGAACACATATACATAAACCTATGAAGCAATAGGAACACACCAAAAAGGCACAGATAAATGCATCCATGCACAGAGACCACCTGACATTCAGTCGCAAATCTACAAACAACACAAGACATATAGGTGGGAATGCATTCAGACCAAATGTAGAAGCATTCTCTCTCTCTCTCTCTCTCTCTCTCTCTCTCTCTCTCTCTCTCTCTCTCTCTTTCACACACACAAAAAACACACATACCCTCAGGTATAGGAGGGCACTGTGATTCTAGGTGAATCGAGCTCCCTCTCTGAGGTGCTCTGAACATGTATTTTTAACCTTTTGCGCTGGCCTTATGGGTATGAAACCATCTGCAGCCAGGGCCGGCTTTAACACTGGTGGCGCCTTGTGCGACAATGTTTGTTGACACCCCCCTCCAATGACCACCTATGCCACAGATTCCCTCACTACATAAAGGATACCATGCAAGCAATCAATATGCTGGAAAACCAACCCTTTGATGAAGACAACGAAATACTAGTGACGTTGGATATCGTGAGTCTGTACTCAAACATCCCACAAGAAGACGGTATTAAAGCTCTAGAAGTCTTCCTAGACAAGCATTGGCATAGCCAATAGGTCTCGCCTTTGGGACCTTATGTGTTTAACCATGCAACAGTTCATGGTGTTGCACCAAGGATATTGTGCTGCATAACTAAATACTTATAAGGTCCCAAAAGACAGGCAGGAACAAAGATAGAGTTGCCTTGAGTTTGATGACGGGGGTTGTTGCAGGTAGAGGAGGGGAGGAGAAACAGCCAGCAGAGAATGGAGGTACGTGAGAGGTAGGTACATGTAGAGGAAGGTATGAGGTAGGAGACATTTATAGTGAGGGAGAGACAGTGGGGACCAAGATTGGTTGTTTCCCATGAGACAAAGGCAAATAAGAAGTAAGACAGAAGAGATTAATGCATTCAGAAAAGCAATATGGGCAGTAAAGGTTACGTGCGGGGGTGACTAACTAACTACACAGAAAGGGGTGGCATGAAGGAAGAGGCGCAGGCAGACAGGCAGGGAGAGAGCCATAGCAACATAGTGTGAGAGAAAGCCTGGCAAGTAGGGGAGGGAGGGACAGATGTGGAGATGGGCTATGGCAGTCACAGAAATGGCAGGGACAGATTGGAGGAGAAGCGTGAGGGATGCCCTCAAGTTGGGGTGGGGTTGGAGTCAGATAGAGTGAGGGAGTGAGCCAGCAGAGACAAGGAGAAAGTGAAGGGCATGCTCATGGGAGGCAGACAGTGAACACTGACAGGCACAGATGCGATAGGCAGGAATGGAGAAACGTGCACAAATAGAGTGAGAGGGAGGGAGGGCTTGAAGAGAGGCATGTAGTTTTACAAGGTCAAAGAGAGACAGGCTAAAGTTAAAGAGAGGCACCGGCGCATGCTGATAGCAATGGGTTTGCAGACTGAGTGCGAACTGGCAAAAACAGACATGAACAGAGGGAAAGAGATACAGGCAGATTGAATGGAAGTGAATGGGGAGAGTTTTGACAGGGAGATTGCACAGAAGAGGGACACTGGTGAACAGGACATGGCAGAGAGGAGCAGTAGACATGCAGGGAGAAAGGCAAAACAAGCAGAAAGAAAAAAATATATATATATGTAGAGAGGCAGTTGCTGACTGGAGGGAGACTTAGAAAAAGACGGACATAGAAGAGAGAAAGGGATAATTGGGAAGAGAGCGGGACAATGGAGGAGATATAGGTTTTCCACTGATGGGCAGAAGACGTCGAGATGTGAGTGTGAGAGAAAGAGAGGAGAGAAAATGTGTAGAGAGGATACATACAAGTAAGGAAAGATGGTAGAGAGAGCAGGGTTAAAAGAGAAAGAGCAGATGGCAGAGACAAGGAGCGTTGAAAGAGATGGGGAGGACCGGCATGTGGGGAGTGAGAAAGAGAGGTGGATACTGAGCAAGATAGAGAGTGGATAGGTAGCTGGAGAGGAGTGGAGGAACAGAGCCAGGAACTGGAGAGGTGATCTGGAGGCGGAGAGCGCAAGAGGCTGGAAGGAAAGGGAGAGATGCAGTCAGAGGCCCTGTGTCCACAGTGAGCAGTCTGCTGGGGGTTGTGTCCAGAAAGTGTCGCGTGGAGGGGGCGGGGCTTGATTAGGTCGCAAGTGATGCGCGACGAGGACACGGAGCAAGTGCAGTACAGCGAGTGCCAGTTTGCCAGAGAAAATAAAAAATACAAATACTGAGTTAATAATTTTTAGATAGGTATTGCAGTGCACATCCTTGTAATAGTCTCTTTGACTGCCTTTAAATTATGCTTAAAAGCAGTGTGCATCCGCGTAATATTACTTGTCTGTAAGCTGTTGTGTCAAACGAACAGGGCTCAGATGAGCAGCTCACACGGGACAGCTCGGGTGAGACTGGATACAGAGCACAGACTTCAGAAGGACAACATTCAAAGTTGCATCAAAGGCTACTTAAATAACAAGCAGCAGCTGTTTTCAAGCACACTCATGCTTTGTGGCACCATCCACCTTGTGGGAGCGAACAACAGCCAATTAGCATGCGCGCCGCTCCTTGCTCCCGCAAGGTGGATGCCGCCACAAGCACGAGTGTATGCTTGAAAATGAGCAGAGCGGCGGCTAAAGGCCCTCCTATGCGTAGGCGAGACCTAAAAACACCAGTAATTCTGCACTATTGCAACTTTTTCTCTGAGGGAAAGGAATTACCACTGAAATTTGTGTTTTTGCTTTATGTTGCTTTGCTATCTACTGATATATTCCATCATGTTTTACTTGGCGAAATGTATCCATTGAAATCTCACCACGTGCATTCATAGCATTTGAGGTAATGCAAATTCACACTAACTCCAGTTTTCAGGCTAATAGTTACCACAACCAAGACAGCAATGAGTGCCACAAGCTTCATCTCAACAAAGCCCATATCACTCTAGTATTGCACGAGACAACTTGAAGGAGCATCAAAGCCTGAGGCTCTCAAACACTTAAGCTTTACAGCCCACTTTAATAACAAAACGAGGGCTCATCTGTCCAAGGCAGTGGGCCCATGGTTTGTGTTCCTGTATGCACAACTAAAAAAAATTTACATTGAGGCTTCTCTCTTTTGAAGAGACGCACAGCCAGGCTATTAATGGGAAGATTGGTGCACAAACGAGTGCAGCTTCCTCATGGTAGCCAGGAGCATCAAACAAAAATTCAAATTTTCATATGGGAACACCACCAGTGATGTTTACTGCCAAGCTCGCCAATCATGAGAACCCCACCCGAGCCGCTGTTGAACGAAAACCCTGCATTTGAAAGTAGAGTTCATAGGACAATCTCAGAACACAGACATGTGTTCTTGGCTCCCAGTGCCAGAAACTCTTTTGGAACTCCTAGAAACCAGTAAACAAGGCCCAACCCTTGTCCACGATTATCCATCACCTACAGAACTTCCACAAAAGACAAATATGAAAGCACTTGTCAAACAACCTTCCTTGCCTTAGGTTGGTAATGCTCTGTGATTAGACAAGTCAGCACTGTCTTTAGACAGAGTCTAATGGTCACAAGAAAACGCTGGAGTCTACAGTGCAGGTGTGAGATTCGAGAGCCATGGGGCACATCTACATTTGGGTATGGTAAAATTCTTCTCCCCTAAAATCTCCACAAAGAAAACGGAGAAACGATTTTTATTTATGCAAAATGCATAAGGTCACTAGATTGCCTGAAAACTGAAAGCAAGGGTATAGCAATAATATTAAATAAAGAGATAATCGCACGACTTGGAGGAGAAAATGTCTCAAAGTTGTGGCTCACATTGTTTTCGCTGTTCCACAAGATATTTTCTACTCAACCCAGTATCCAGAGAGAAAAATTATGGAAAGAGCATAACTGTAAATTCTGCTATTCCCGTATTCCAGAGAAGAGTTCATATTTAAGCCACAAAAGGCAAGTAACTCTTTATTTTCCCCATATTTCAGATCAACAATGCACTACCTATGGAGAGTTTCAAGGCACAGTTTTACTGTATTACGTGGGTGGATTTTGGCTTAAGGGAAACACTGCAACTCGTTAACATGCCTAGATATTGTCCACAATTTAGCATATGCAAAAAGCATAACTACTTCATGCGTATGACGCTGTAATTTAACTTCACCAAAGGCCACGAGCAGTGTGTGCAATGGATGAAAACGCCCACAAAATGCTGGCGAGACCCCATCTTACAGTTTGTGAAAGGCAGCTCAAGCCTGCATTGCTACGACGGCCAAGGCTAGCTTGAAGCATTTACAACATGTTGGTACACTGTCCGTGCTCGAGTATGTGTGAGGGCGACGTCAGATCTAGTGGGAACATGTTGTATGAGTAATGGTTGGTGTTAATAAAGCGATCCCTTCCACAACAGCAGGAATAAAACAAACGTAAAGCAGTCAGTTCACACACCCACAGGTGGGCACCCATGAACGCAAATGAACAGTAGCCTGGAAATCACGGGCACATAAATCGCCTATAAACCCACTTTGAATGATTAGGAAAAAAAGACTAATGAAACAAGAGCTAACGCTGAAGCCGGACGAAAGTGAAAGTGATCGCGATGCACTTAATGAGGCTGAAAGTGATCGCGATGCACTTAATGAGGCCAGCAGAGTGACGAGATCTGTGGTGGGGGAGGGGGAGGGAATTGAAGCGTGGAGAGAGGCACGCAAAGCGCGCGCCCGCGCACATGCACTCAGCCTCTAGGCCGGCCATGGCAGCATCTGGTAGCACTTTTTTTTACCCCTTTACAATAAGTCGAGCAAGCAGCTTGCGCTGCTCTAGGCTCGACCTAAAAAACGACCTAGACCACACATTGTACCCACCTCTTCGATATTACAGCTAGCAGAGATATGTCTAAAACATAACTTTTTTACATTCAATGACATCCAATACCTACAAACCATGGGTACAGCTATGGGTTGTCCCTTCGCGCCGGAAATGGCCATGTTTATGGCATTATTCGAAGAGAAGTGGATCTACAATAACAACCCCCACGATGGACACATTAAAATTTGGCGTCGATATATAGACGATGTGTTCATGCTTTGGAGAGGGAACGAAGAACAACTTGGTACATTTGTAACATGGCTAAATGACAGAAATCAAAACATCCAATTTACTATGAATTTTAACAAAATAGAGATGAATTTTCTCGACATCCTGGTGAAACATGAAGATGGTCATCTATACACCACACTATTCACAAAGAAAACTGATAGAAACACTTTTTTAGATTTTTCAAGTTTCCATCAGCGCAATCTACGTGAAAATTTACCATTCAGCCAATTTCTAAGGATAAGACGTAATTGCTCAAAACAGGAAGACTACTTTAAAAACGCGACAGAACTCCTTGAAAAACTGAAAATACAAAACTATCCAAAAAAGGTCCTGAAGAAAGCAATGAAAAGAGCTTGGTATACTCCTCGTGAGTCTCTCCTCACTCCAAAAGACAAGAAGGAAGACATACCACTGGTCTGTGTAACAACATTCTCAGGATGTACCAATGAAATACAGAAAATCATCCGAAAAAATTGGAATACAGTCAAGGATTTGTCACCATTCAAACAAATACCCATATTTGCTCTGAAAAAAAACACGAGTATAAAAGAAAAGTTAGTACGCGCAAACACAACCATGTCAAAACCAGAAACCACTTTACGAACTATGTGGTCACTGCCACCAATAAAAGGACACAGAAAATGTGGGAATTGTACCTCGTGCGAAAGCACTTTTGAAGGAACAAAATTTACATACGGCACCAGGTTCGTTAATCATGAAAACTTTACAAACTGTAATACCCACAATGTCATATATTGTGTGGTCTGTCCGTGCTCACTAGCATATATCGGTAAAACTTCCCAAGCTGTTAAAACAGGATCTCCCAACACAGGTCACGAATCAGATGCAGGACACCTAATGCACCCATGGTTGCACACTGTATCGAAAGAAATCATGGTCCTAATGAAATAAAATGGACAGTGTTGCGCCACATAAAAGGAAAGAATACAGAATCTCGCCTATCCAAGACAGAAGCCAAAATAATAATGCTCTTGGGAACAATCGAAAATGGATTGAATGAGATGACAGAACTCGGAAACATACTATAGAGCAAATGTACACACGTTTTCTTCCACCTCTCAAATCTCCGGGCTAACCCTTGTAGCACAACGTGTACCAAAAGATGATGACAAGACAAGCCAGAAATACCATTAGAGCACCTTATATATAAAAAAACTTATCAATTGTGCCAAGAAGCTCTAAACGTTTTAAGATAGAAAAGCAGTTGTCTTCATGACAAAACCGGAGATAAACGAGTCAGTTTGTTACAATTAAAGACAACGCCAGTAAAACTTTATTGAAAAAACATCACCATAGCAACCCTGATGCGAGACCACACCACGGACAAAAGCGAGAAGGGCTTGAATTGAATATCACCCGGGCAACAGGAACGACATGACGTAGGACGTCGGCACGTCACGCACACGCCAAACCAATCAAAAGAGCCTAGCACAAAAACACCAGAAGCTCCACAACGGCGAGGACGCGGAGAAAACGAGCGGCAAGAATACGAAAATTGAAGATCCTCCCTCTTCCGAAAAGTAAGTTTTAACGGACGATAGAACCAGATGTCAAGACTAACACCACAAAAGGGTGTGGGACTAAGGTTCACAGATAGGAAATAAGAATAGAACCCAAGCCAGCATTGCCACAACACGTTCAGGACTAACGCTAAAAGCAGGGTGAAGGTCCCTCGTTGTCCACAAGAAACTAATTGTCCCTCACATATACAAAGGACCCTTAGCAAAAAAAGAAACCAACGGTTCCTCACACATAATAAACAATCAGACCCCTTGTCCAACACAGGAGGTGAAGTACGGGTAAAATGCATGCAAATAATGTAGAAACGAGTCGCTCTTAGAGCAACCACTAAAACAAAGGTCTTTTTCTAGAAAACTTCAATAGTTACCGGAAACCATAGGAACAAACAGAGCGGAAGCCAGAAAGGAATCGAACCAGCATTCCCTTCAAATTGGAACTCAGCCGGGTAGGTTCTCATGCACACAAAAAATTGTAATTGGCTTATAACGACATGGAGATGTGTAATCCACACCCACGTTGACAACCTTATCCTAACAAAGATATATATATCCCTACAGGACAAAGGACATTACCAGTCCAAGATACACCTGTACAGTAGAATTCACGGTACGTAAGTTCACTTTATGTGACCTTTTACAAAGACGTATTTTAAAGAATGCATATTGTAAATAAGACACACTGTCACCCATACAGGAGAAAGACGTCCACTCAACAATATAACAAGCCCTGAAGGAGACCTTACCAAGAATTTGCAGGTCCACACATAAAGGTCGAAACGCGTAGGCAACAGACAAGCAGAAAACCAGAATACACAGGGAAAGCTAACAAAGTGTCTTTGCTTCCCCAGGAAAAGAAATATAACAAACACAAGGTTCCCTCATATAAATATTATAACGACTGTTTCTGACCCTGCTTAGGACCAAAAAAGGCTAAGAAATTAGAGGACAATTTTGTTTAAGGTCCCTAAGATGTAAAGTATTGGACAATTTCGTAAAGTACTGTGAAGAAAAACTAATCAGTGGAGATTTAAGTTACACAAACGTCACATTATTTGTTTTATGTTTATGTTTTTGTCGAAAAGTGTAAATATGATGTACAGGATAAATGTGTGAATAATGTAAGATATAAAGAAGTCTAATGATGAAGAGTTTACTCTGTTTAAAGCAAATGTAAAAAAGATAAATAAGATTGATATTCTCAGTCAATAAAAAGGACTGATAGACTAAACAACGTGGTGATTTATGGGCTCAGAGGCAAACATATATGTATATAGGTATAAAACTGATTCCGGCCTCTGTTACCCTTATTGAATCAATCCCCCCTTTCTTTATCAAACAGATTCCCTCACTAGCACCCTTTAAGAGTGCCCCTCAAGTATCCATAACCACTGCCTCTCAGATCAGATCAGAAAATGCTTTATTCGATTTTAGATACATGATAAAATCATAAAAGCAGAGGATACAAAAAACAATTCATTTAAAATAGGCATTAAAAAGTGAATTTGCGTATACAGCTAGCCCAATATTACATAATTTTACTGTTTAAGAACTAACAGATTATACTTCTCCTTTTCCTCAGTATGCTTTTCAAAAGCCCGGTCATAATTCCAATACAATACACATTATCCAATAATTTAAAAAAAAGGAAAGCTGGGCGACATTGCCGCCACGCTCCCTGCTTTAAGAAAGGCATAATCCATCTGGCACGTTTCTTAGCATAAAATTTACAAAAAAGGATAATATGCATTGTAGTTTGTGATGCTAAATTATCGCACGGACAATGGCAATGATTCCTGGACCAGTCATTTATAGCTGGGAATGAGACCAGACGATGAAAACAATCAAATCTAAACCCAGTCAGTATATATCTATCATATTCCCCTATGCACCACACTAGGTAGGGTTGAATAAAGTTACTGGCCAAACTCAATTGATGCTGGGTCACAGAGTTTTTATTTATTTCCGCTGCCAGTCTGAGGGTCTCAAAAATGATTTAGACATAGGGTTTTAAGCTCTTTTCTAGGTAATGTGCTCATAGTGTCTGGTTTAAAATAAAAATCTGGTCTACACAGATCATTCAATAATTTTCTTATGTAATTCAGCCAAGGAATTTTTTTGGCCTGATCTAATCCCATTGAGTCTTTAATAATCTCACGGTTCAGCCCTAGGCTGGGAGAGGTCCAGACTCTGTGCCAGAGTAAAATTGGTTGGATTGTGATCAGATCAGTGATGTGGGGAATCCCCAGTTCACTGTGGCAGTTAAAAACAGATGAACTCTGAGGAACAGCTAGTATGAACCTTAAAAAAGCATTTTCTACCACCTGGATTGACGAAACATCATAAAAACCCCAAATCCCTGCCCCATATGTAGCAATGCTTGTGCATTTAGCTTGGTATCTTTTTTGTAACATTCCCGGGGGCCTTTTTCCCCATTTTTTGGGAAAAAATCATCACTGCCGCGGTCGACCTCTTAAACAAAAGTGTCCTTCTCTTGACCGTGGGTCCCCAGGAACCCGTATCTTCCAATAAAATGCCAAGATAAGAGAACGTTTTAGTTGATTCAATTTTGCCATTCCCAGCTGCTAAACTTCTACATATATCCTTCCCCTTCCCGCATGACATCACAAATGTTTTCGTTACGTTAATTTTCAATCCCCTATTATCCATAAAATCAATGTAAGTTTTAAGGGTCCTCTGAAGGCCAAGCTGGGTTCTGGCCATTAACACCGCGTCATCCGCGTAAATAAGGGAGACAATCTGCTTATTATTGATTTTCGGTGAATCTCTCGCCCTGGCCTCCATTTCCTCTTCCAAAGCATTGGTATATAGTAAAAAAAGGAACAGGGCCAGTACGCAGCCTTGCCTAACACCCCTCTCCACACGGAATGACTTAGTGCACTCACCCTTTGGTCCATACCTCACCTTGGCTGAGGCCCCCGTGTATAATTGCCTCAAAAATTGTACCAATGGGGTCCTCTAAAATATTCCATAGCCTACTGTGGTCAACGCAATCGAAAGCAGCAGTAAGGTCTACAAATACCACAAATAATTTCCCTGCCCTCGCTTGGGTATACTTCCCCTGTATCAGGGAGAAATTAAGGACCTGCTTGATTGTACCCATCCCCTCCCTAAAACCGTATTGGACCCGGCTCAGAATTTTGTTGTCCTCGGCCCACAGTTGAAGTTTATTCAAAACGACCCTTCCTGCAATTTTCATAAATGAGTCTAAAAGAGAAATGGGTCGGTAATAGGCAGGATTTTCCCGGTCCCCTTTTTAATAGATGGGTATTATTACGGACTACGAACAGGATTGAATAAAGCCCATAGCACAAAATGCTTCTAGAACTTGAGTTAACAATGGAGACCAAAGCTCTGTCGTGCTTTTGTACAAATCAATCGGGATCCCGTCGGGCCTGGGGCGTTACCTCTTTTACTCTCATTTATTGCCGCCAACACTTCACCATGTGTAAAATGAATATCAATTGGCGGGAAGTCAATATGGTCGCCGAGTTGGTTTAGTTCTTGGGGTATAGTAATGTCCTCATTACCCTTATTTGCGTACACCTTGGAAAAAAAGTCGACCCATGATTTCTCGTCAATCGCTAACTCAACCCTTGCTCCCTCATTATTAACAAAAAACTGTGCTTTTAATGCCTGCCAGAAATAGGAACAATCCCTACGTAAGGAAGCCTTGTAGAGATTATTCCAAGCTTGATTTTTAATTTCTTTCTTGCGTTTGTTCCTGGCAAGGTTATAAGCCTTCCTGCACCCTCTGATTTCCTCATAATCCCTCTCTGATCTATGGAGAGCAGCCTTTAACAAGGAATAAGTCTTGGTACATATATTATCAAACCATCCATTTTTTTATTGGGTGGTACCTTACGAGGACAACTCAGCGAGTTTTGTATCACTGACGTAATTTCGGAAAACGCATTCAGTATGTCCCTTTGAGATGTCCCTTCTTGCAGGCACTCAGTAATGGGGATTAAAGCCTTTGATATAATCTTTGTGTTCAGAGCCTTGGGATCTTTCCTGCCCCAACTGAGGGAATAGCCATTTTAGCTGGTCAACACGATATCTTGGGTCCAGGCCAAACTTTCTACAATATAAGGTGTACTCTTAAAGGGAAGTAAGATATTAATACTTAACGGTAAGTGATCGCTCAGGCCATTTGGATGGATACGAAATTGATCAAACCAATTAGCATAATGATTTGGAATAACAATAAAATCTATCAGAGAGTTAAAACCCCGACCAATAAACGTGGGACCAAACTCTACTGGGGGAGAACACAACGTGTTGGCAAAACCAAGATCAAAAGTTGCCATCGCTTCATTGAATCTTTCGCCCCTGTCTGAATGAACAAAGTGGGCCGCATGGGCGTTGTTTTTTATTTCGATGTCCCCAAACCCACATTCAGGTTGACGACAGATACTGGTGTTAAAATCCCCGCCCCAGATCGTAATCACATCCATTCCTTTGGATGCAACCAAATTGCTTAAGTCATCAATAAAGCTTTTAAATACGTCGGCAAATTTGCGCTTTTCTCTGTTATTGTAAAAATTAAAAACACTACCTCAGCTTGCAAAAATAAATAAATAGTGACAATTTGATAATAGGAGGTAGACTTTAGCATTTTGATCTTCTGAACCCTCATCATATTTGAAATATAAATGCAAACCCCCCCTTTGGATCTTCCGTGTGCTGACCGCAGGGCTGGTATGTGGAGTGTCTTAAAGCCATCAATATGTATTTCATCCAACAACCACGTCTCCTGAAGACAAAGGATGTCAAAGTTGTTAATGAAGTCTATTCATATTGGGTTATCCACCTTAGACTGTAGGCCAGAGATATTCCAGAAAACTACTCTAACATTTCCTTGAACAGAGTCAGGTTGGGAGTTTAACTCCTGGTCATTTTCAGCCTGACTTTGACTTCTCCCCATCTGCAAGTCGGCGACCAAACTACTGTCTAAGACTACAGTGGATGTTACGTCATTAAAATCTCCGCCGCTTAGTGGATCATTTAAGGCAGGTTTTAGAATTCCTTCTAAAGGAGAATCACCCATACTTTTCCGTCCCATAAAAAATTTGTAATTGATATGATCATGAGTTATAGGAGGCAAGGCGATTACAGTACCACCCCCGCACATGACATCATTTACACTTGCAAACGGTTCCACAGAGGATACTGGGGGACTTGGCCTAATTTAGGGGCCCAGTAAGCTGGTAAATAATGGGCATTTATGACCGAAAGTCAGTCCACCTCCTCCAAAGAATCTAAAGGTCCGAACCTATTTGTTACCTCTAAGTTGTAACTTGGGTCACTATTAGGTTAGGTGACTGTATGTAAGGTGGTGTATTTATCAAACATTCTTGGGCGGTAAAAATAACCCAAGGGAAGAACATGGATGCCCTCAGCCATAGGTTTGTTTGCACCAATTCGAGTTAGGATTTCACGGACTAAGGAAGGGGAACCCAAAGATAGAGCAACACAGTCCCCTTTAAATGTTTTTCTGCTAGTACCCACCCATGAGACACGTCTCACCATTTTGAATGTGGTAAACATCTCCTGTGTCAATCCTGTTTTAACACCCAGACAGTGTATGGCTTTGTTCCTCAAAGTGACACAGGATTCTTTATCTGCCTCACAGATTCATTTAGTTTTATAGCACCACTCAGACCACTGTAAGGTGTCAGAGCATTTTACATCACACACACATTGCACAGAGACAATCATATGTGTGTAAATCAGTGTATAGGAATGTTACAACAGACAGCACTACAAGGTGTAGTGTAGGAGTGACATGTCATCGATATTGGTAGGCAATATAGTTTGAGTCCTTATTGTGGAAAAACACAAATTCAGAATTTAAAATGTAACATCATTGTTAGGGGTTCTCTTTAATAATATGAATTGTTTTCTACTTAAATGAACACTTTTCGCAGGATTAGGATAATGAAACACTGGGCAAAAAAACCCTATAGCTCTAACATATATCTTTAAGTTTGCATGCAGCTCTTTGATGACAGATAATAGCTCAATGTTCTATTGTAGGATTTTTGACTTATAAACAGCAAGATACAAAAGGACAGAAGCAGTAACCCACTGACCTGTTTACATTATATGCACTTTATCTGCATAGTACACGCTCTTAGCAGCAGTCATTTTAACCCTCTGCGCTACCTTAGGATGAGTCAAAACTTCCATTAGACAAACCTCCAGTCTCTTTCCAGGAAGACGATTAATCATCAGAGTTATCTTGAAATTTTAATTGATGCCTGAAAATTGCTGGGGGCCAGGAACGGCAGCAGGTGCTTAAATTACAATATACTTGCAAAAACGATGCCCCCACCCCAAGTCAGCGCCCTGTGCTGTGGCACCGATCGCACCGCCCTAAAGCCGGTCCTGTTTGCAGCCCACTCCTTTGACCCAGATCATTTTAATCAATCAATCAGATGTCTTGTGAAGCGCCACTACTCGCCCCTAACGGTCTCATGGTGCCGGGGGTGGGGGGTAGATGCTGGTCTGAAAGGGCGCTGTGGTTCAGTTGAAGACAGGGTCGGATTGGTAAGGCGGGCAATGGCCGGGGGCGGTATCAAAGTTCCAGCTGTGGGCTGCTTTCTTCGCAGCCTGGGGGCAGATTTGAGCTGTGTCTGATGTGTTCAGATGTCACCAGCGGCCCAGTGGGGCCCTAAGTGGCCTTTCTGGAGGCAGATGGGCGTCAATTACCTCCCTTTTATCAATGGGCAGAGGTATCACTCTCTTTCTCTCGCTGGGCTGGCCTATTAAAGTGTGCATACTGAGTGGGGGCAGGGGGCCTGAGCAGAAGTGGCCTCACTTGTTTTCAGGTGCTTTGCTGAAACAGTGTTTTGAGGAAAGGCAATATGCAAATATGGGCCACTTTTTTTTTGCGTGCCTGGGCCGATTTCTAATCCCAATCCAATCCTGGTTGAAGAGCCAGGTCTTGAGGTCCATCCTGAAGTGAGGCAGTGACGGTGATTGCCTGAGGTGGAGAGGTAGTGTGTTCCACATCTTTGCTGCGCTGTAGGAGAAGCATCTTCCTCTGGCTGTGGTCTTGCGGATAAGCCGGTGGTAGCCAGGCCAGTTGGGTGGAGCAAAGGTCTCTGGCCAGTGCGTGGAATGTGAGGCGGTGGTTGAGGTATGCAGGTTTGTCAGTGTGTGTGAGGGACTACCCTCCAAAAGGTGTGGTTACCTCTTGTGCGGATGCTTGAGGTATTGATCACTGACATTTGCAACACATCAAATGGGAATCTTCCAAACAACTTATTTTGGTAGAGCAGTTCTTGGTTCAGAGAAGTATTCTGTAAACCAATTATTTTTCAATTACATTTAGATGTGCCTGCGGCATTTTGTCTCAGTGTCCATCTAGCTGTGTGTCTCCTTGGGACATCCTCATCTAAGTAGTGACTGGGACGAAGCTGCGGGGCAAGGTGATAATGTCTGAATTATTTAATGGCAATCTTAATTTCACATTTTACACTCTTCCTTGTGTCAGACCTAGTTTAACTCTCTACCTCGAACTCACCTTCTAAACTATGCCTGGTGATGTTACTGCTTAGAACAGGACTTTCTAGGGAGCCGGGTGACGCTCTTTGCACATTCATCTTTCATGTTGATTTTCTTTTGGTAAACAAAATGTGAAAGGGGGAGTGTCTGTTAAGAGTTATTAGTAATTAAAAACTGGAATCAGATATAAGGAACTTGGTGAAGAGAATATTATGAGTTAGCACTTTTGACAACCTCCGTTAAACAATCAAAAACGTAGTGTAAATGGAAATGACCTACTACCTTCTACAGGCGTAAAGTACTGAATAGCTGGCTTTTCCCAAATATGAGATATTTAAAATTCATAACAAGTTAATTATAGTTAATAATAAATTGAAAACCATGCGAGATTCAATTGGATCCTACCAAAATAATACCAGAGACATCCCAATTAGGAAACTATGAACCCTAATCAATTTATTCTGAATTTCCGCATTAATTTCCAAATTAACTTGAACATTCTGGAACACTATAAAAAGTGGTTTTGTCTATTTTTCCCTTCAGTTAATTTGTGTATAGTGCTTAAAACAATGTGTGCATGTTTCTAAGCACTACACATTGTGTAAGGTCTGTTTTTGAGGCTCATAGAGTTAAAATGTTTTCCGCAGGTTTTGTCCAAGTAAGACTTTTGGGATTTTACCTTTTCATGCAATCACAGTTTATATTTTAGCCATCAGACTCATATCTCCCCCACACCTATGACTACAAAAGTCATGACCTGACTTGCCAAAGAAATAGTTTATCTAAAAATAGCTTTATTATTATGTTCAAGGAAAGGCCTGTAGCACTCCTGGTGTTATCATCACCTCCTGCAAAGCAGCCTTCTGCCCTGCCATAAAATCTTATCAATAGTTTCATTTACAGAACTTGTGACCTACTTCCTCTTCTTGTGACTAAGAAATTCATGTAACATTGATAGAAAAATAACACGTAATTACAGTAGAATTGACAAGCTTTCATTAACCGATTAAAAGGAACAATAAAACATCACATACGTCATATACCTGTATTTATATATTAATATATGTCATGGCTCATGGGCCAATGATCAATGGTACAGCAGTTTATATTCAAATGCCACATTTACAGTTCAATGTACTCTTTCAAAAATAATCAGTTCTTGTTTAAAACAATTTATAGTAGTTTGAAATATTTAAAGGATATTATATATTGGTACGATCAGTGATCAGGCATCTGAAAACTGTACATACAGTGCAATATTAAAATCAAATTCTTAAACTGATTTGAAACAATATAACAAATGAATAACAATACTCACATGCAACAGCTGTGTCAGAATAAAGAGGGTTGATGTAATTCGGGAGTAAAGATAATGGGGCTTATTTACAAGCCCCTTTCGCCAGCCACCCTCACGTCACTTTTTCCCATGTTAAAAATGACGCAAAAGTGGCACAAGGGGCTTGTAAATCTGCCCCAATGTTTGGAGGATGGGTAGTGGCTGCGTTAACATTTTAGGACTATGCATGTGGGGTGCATGGTATGTGGAGCCCTGCCTGGTGCCCTGGGGGGGGGGGTCTTATACAGCTTGGGGGGAGCTTACTTCCTGTCTGATTTGCTGGTAAACTGCGGACTCCTGCCTTCGGATGTAGATGGGAGGTGTGGGGTTCGTTGTCACACAGGCTGGATGATGGTTAAGGTTATACATCCGAGTATACGGGATGTGCCACATGGATAGGCCGTGAAACACTGTGTGCACTCTCTTAGTGCCCATGTGTGTTTGGCCGGCCATCTTCTACCGGCCAAACACACATGCGCACGGAGGTTTCTCTAACCCAGCTGTATTGAACAGCCTGTAATCCGGCTGTGTTGAACATTCAGGTTAGAGAAACAGCACAGACTCCTTGTGCCTGAGTGAGTGTCTTTTTAGCCTGCTCAGGCCAATCCCTGTAGGGGAAATTATATTTACAATGAAGAAAAATCAATAGAACAAAAACACAGCAATCAATGATCTGGCAAGCAATTAATCTTAAAGAATGAATAATACTTCAAAAAACGTAACAATTTATTTTTAGTATTTCATGTGAATTTTAAATCATTCATCAACTCCTTTAGATATGTACAAAAAATGAGAACGGGCTGTATATACAATAGTATTTACAAAACAACGTCGCAGTGACAAAGTGAATAAGGTGACTCTTTGTGATAGTGCAGAAGTGGATATTTACAATATCAATAAAATACAAAGGAAGTTTTTTACACAAAAAGTCCTCGGCTAATTTATGGATAGGTAATGAGCCTTGTGTACAAGGCTCATTACCTATCCATAAATTAGCCGAGGACTTTTTGTGTAAAAAACTTCCTTTGTATTTTATTGATATTGTAAATATCCACTTCTGCACTATCACACAGAGTCACCTTATTCACTTTGTCACTGCGACGTTGTTTTGTAAATACTATTGTATATACAGCCCGTTCTCATTTTTTGTACATATCTAAAGGAGTTGATGAATGATTTAAAATTCACATGAAATACTAAAAATAAATTGTTACGTTTTTTGAAGTATTATTCATTCTTTAAGATTAATTGCTTGCCAGATCATTGATTGCTGTGTTTTTGTTCTATTGATTTTTCTTCATTGTAAATATAATTTCCCCTACGGAACCATTGTTCATATATATTTACGAGGCCCAGGTTCCTTGGTTAAAGGGTTACCCCTGTGTGCTTAACTCCAGGCCAATCCCTGTGCTGCTCTCATAGCATGAAATAGGAACAGGGATTGAACTAGTAGTCTGATGCAGCCTCGGTGCCTGCTGGGACAAGGAAGAGGAAAGACCATGCACCACGCGGGATACGGCCAGCAACTTAAAGTAAGCTTTCCTTTTTTGTTTTTAATATTAAATTTGTGCTTAGAATGGTAACACAGAAGCTAGAGGCATCCCATTGCCTCAACAGACAAAACAGAAAAGACCAGGAAAATTACTTTGCACATGATATGTATCTAGAAACGGAGAGTGGCCTAATTATTTGAGAGCATCTTCTGAAATATTAACTTTGCAAAATAAATACTGCCCAGACATAAATGAGGGTTTCAAAGTGGGGCATGCTTGCGCCTCTGGCATTAAAACCACAATCTTTGGAGTTCTTTAATGGCAGGTGTTCCATTGACTGAGGCTCTTAGCCCTCATCTAGAGGATCCATAGTTGGATACAACATTAAATGGGGCTCAGATTAGCATCCAATGTAGAATGGATGGATCACTCTCAATAATGGGGGGCGTGAAGTCCATGGATTATCGACACAGTAACGGCACCAGCTTTTCAATAAAACATCAGTATAGTGCCACTAAGACGCTGGGAAATACCTAGAGCACAGTAGCGAGACTGGCTATGTGGACAAAAACAATGTACCCTGACTTTGAAATAAATATCCATTGCCCACATTTACTATCGGAATCTTAATGCACAACATGGGGCATATCAGAATTGATTCTGGAATGGCGCTCACTTGGCCCACAATTCTCACGCCTGAGTTCCTGCAACCCCCTGCACCTGGAATGCCCCGCTGGGGTGGGACCAAGTTCCCCAGCATCCACCCTGCTCACTTGAGGGGCCTTTTGCTGCTAACGCTCGAAAAGCATCCCAGAACTCCCGCAGCGCGGGACACTTACATTGGCGGTCGTTTGGCCTGCATTTTTCCCACCTGCTTTCCTGCAATCCTGCACCTGGAAGGCCCTGCTGCGGTGGTACCTGACGACAGGACGAGCCTTGTGCTGCTGATGCTTGAAAAGCATCCCACGACCCCGCAGCGCGGGACACACACAAGGGCGGTCGTTTGGCCTGCATTTCTCCTGACTGCCTTCCTGCATCCCCCGCACCTGAAAGGCCCCACTTGGGGTGGGGCATCCACCCTGCTGAAAGGAAGGGCTTGCGCTGCTGACGCTTGAAAAAGGTCCCAGGATTTCCGCATCATGGGACACACTTGTGTGCGAGGTTCGACTAGGCTGGGCCCTCCACTGGCATAACAAAACTTGAGGGGGCCTCCCTGCAAGGCACGTGGGGTCCCCCTCCAGGCTCAGTCAGTAGCTCTGCAGCCAGAGTGCTGTGCTGAGGGGGCCCCCTGGAGCTTGGGGGAACCCCGCACTGCGGGGGCTGCGGGGGCCTGTGTCACGCACCTGGGGCCCTCCCCCTTGCATCAATACCCTTAGACGAACTTTGGTAGTAAAATTTACGTGCAGAAGCCCGATTTATCAGCAGCTGCCCTCTATAGATTCCTGTTTTCGCTTGCACCTCAGTAACATTAGCAGTGACTATGGGCAAACAGAAAACACAAGGAGCTGGGGGTTCAAATCAAAGATCAATACATCAGTATCATCAAAAACGCATTTGATCACAAATTACTTGTCTTCAATAATGGGCGCATAAACCTCGGAAATAGGCTGTGTGGGGGAAAAATAGGTGCGGTAAGGTGACATCCTTTGCCTTTACCTACTGCCCCATGGCCACTGACTTAGTTGGATTGCAATAGCATGCCGCCCCTGACTTGTGATGCCTGGGACCCAGGTACAAAAGTAGGAGCAGTGTCTATTGAGAGCTTGCACCTGAGCAATGGTCCAAGCACTGATGTTTGTGAAAAAGGCAGAGACTCCCTGGTCTGTGGCACCTCTGATGAGCTATGTGAGTTTTACGACCCCGTTGGAGACCTATCAACTGTCAGCATCGATCCCCCTCACAAGCAGGTTCACTAGCAGAGTGGCGCTGGTGGCGCCCGGTGTGACAATCATTTTTGGCACCCCAGCACCCCATGACCGCCTCTTCGGATTCTCGCACTACCACTGGGCAAATGTGACCCTCATCTCTCCAATCATAAGCTATTGTTTAACACAGCACCCCCATGAGTTTGGCGCCCCCTCCACAGGTCAGGGCCTAGTTCGGCCGCAGCAGTTGCATTACCTTAAAGCCGGTCCTGTTCACCAATAGGCGCAACAAGTAGATATTGTCCAAAGAGAAAACTTGAAAATCAACCACTGAAAGTGGGTGGGTTTAGTGATCTCCCGCTCAATAATGGGCCTTGAGGAGAAAGTCCTCGACCAGTCTGTAACCAGATGGGAAAGCTTCCTACTGAGAACAATCCATCAGCCGCGGATCCCCATATAACTCCTGCATCAGGGGCATTATCTTTCCAATTTTCCAATAGACCTGTGCAGTGGCTGCATACCTTAACGGTTGCCACTCAACCTGTTCCCAAAGTCCCTTATAATAACTGTACAGGGACTTAGTCAAATGAAGCTCCACCTGGAACTGCAGTGGATTTCTTTGAAAGACCGATCCACAATCGCTTGCATCAGGCACATTTAAGTCTCCCTCCCGAATCAACACCGTATGTCATAATTCTTCATCGCATTCCCATATTACGCATGGGAAGTAAAGAATCAGAGGCACTTCTATAATACGGCCCCTGATGGAGTTCCAGTGTAACATTTTAAAAACAATCCTGTCCTCTGGGCTCCAATGCTCACTAACATTTTCAGAGCTGCTACTGTTGGCCCACTCCCCCCATCTTAGATAGATTCCACCATGGTCGTGATCTGTAAAAAAGGTTAGAGAAACGACCTGGTGTGCTACAGGCTAATCTCCTTGATTTATTTTTTAATTTATTTTGAAGGTTTTATATAGCGCGGACCAGACCCTTGCGGGTATCAGAGCGCTTTACAATATATACAGGTAATAGGGGAAATAGACAGATGCGACATAGGCATCTACATACGCAAATAATAATGCTTATAATAGGTCAAACAATCGGTAACTGTTCCAACATTGCACATATCTCCCATCCTGCATCAAAAAGATCAAGTGAATTTTGTAGGTAGAATCGATGTAACTTCCTTTTTGAAGGATGCCGCGTGAGGGTTCTGTCTTGTTTTTTGGGGTAAGGACCTTAAATTTACTGCTCACCAATCATGATCTTACCGCCTGACCACGAAAATGCACTAAAATACCACAATTTTACCTAAAAAAGGGAAACACAAGATATTTTACACCTTACAACCTGGAAAACACAAAGACAATTACATGCACATAACACAACCTTTGCTCTAAGGGATGGTGGGTGGGCAAATATTATCCAACGACCTCCTAATGAGGTCGCACAATAAGGCTGGGGAGCGCGGAAGGCAACAGAGGAAGATTCCTCTGATCCCCAGCCTTTTATTAGTGGCGAGTGCTCGCCCCTCGAGAGGGGCGGGCACTGGCGACTTCCCTGACCCGGAAGTGAAACTTGCACTTCCGGGCCATGTCTAATGGTTGACTCATTGGAGGTCGAGCCTGTCGCATCACAAGGTGCGCGACTGGCCCGCCTCCGGTGTCGTCGGGGCCGGCAGGATCGCCATATCATTGGCAGGTCCGATGCCGGCCCCGCCTTACTATATGGCCTGGTATTACCTATACCCCCTCCTCCATTGTTCAGACCCACAGAATATCAGGAACAAGGGTTTAGTTGGAAAAGGAGTTTGTAGATAACCCCCGGCCGTATTTATTAACAAAATTAATCATTAAATATTAATTTTTTACAAAACAAATCTTTACGCAGACAATCATTTTATTGACATTTGATTACATTTGATATGTACAGATATCAGATGGCTAATCTTAACATCACTCTAATACAAGTTATTCCTATCCGAATCTAAGCATACATCATTCATAATCATAATGGCAATCATTTTCTGCGTATCCATGTTTGAGCCTACTGCAAGGTCAATAACTGGTGTCAGATCCTTATCCCTTAAACCCCGCCCTCCCGCCTGAGTGCGCATGCGCAGAGGGCCCGTTCACCATGAGGGTACTCCCTCCCCCCCAGTTACCCCCGTACGCCCTGTATACTCTCTCCATCGGGGGCCCTTGCAGTTGTGCGCCCTTTACTGGCGCCATTATGCACATGCGGGAGGGCCAACAGCCTAGGAAAAGCGTAACTCCCCCCTCCCCCGCACCCATACAGCCACGACGGCTGTAACTGCCCCTGGAGAGTTCTAGGAGGGGACTCCCTTGGTCAACCCCATTCAAGAGATGGCGCCGCCCCCTAAGGACCTTAAATTTACTGCTCACCAATCATGACCTTACCGCCACAGGCCAGCATAGTTGCCCGACTATCTGCCCCCCCCTAACACTAGGAAGTCATGCCCCCCCTTCACAAGCCCAACAACCATGCCAGCAGATTCTCTGATAGGATTGCATTCCCCACAGTTGATAAATGAACACCGTCTTTTAAGAAGCACGGGTCCCCCCTAATACACCCGTGGGCGATGGTCTGCAACTGGGGAGACCTAATCAACCTCTCTATCTTGTTGTTGATACGTCTTACTGAGTGATTCAGTGCCTTCACAGACTACCCCCCTACATTGACATCTAGGTACCATTTGTGACCATGCGATGATGCATCCTTGGCATGTTCTTGCTAACCAGCCAATTTCTGTGATTAAGGATTCTACCAAACCCCTTCTCCCTATCTTCACCAGATCATTCCCTCCCAGATTTAGGATAATGATATCAGGACGGGGACCCTCTTTCTTCAGCAAATCCCTTATAAAAATTCTGGACTGACTCAAACACAGGCCCCCCTTCCCATGAAATGCAACTTCTAGACCAGCCTGCTCTGCCCTGTGCCTGTAATTCCCTGAACAGAAAAATGCCTTTAAACGTGTCTCATAGGAATGGCCAATAATCCAGAGTTGCCATGTCCATGACCCTCTTAAACTGGAACCGGGTGAGAGGTGTACCATCTGCATGAGTTAATAGATTCCCACCTCCCATAGCAGATCTCTGACTCAAAAATGCTTCCACTTGTGTTACTGGGCAGCAAGGGTTGTCCTGTGCTCTGTGTGGAACCAACCCTTCACTCTGGGCCTCCTGATCCGTCTTGGACTTTTTTATGCAGATCAATATGGCATCGCCCTGAATTTTTACATGGTCCACCTGTAAACCCCCATGAGCATCCCGCTTATTCTGCGCGACCAATTCACTTACGCAAAATGCGCCATAAAATGCTAAGGAAAAGGCGGCCCTGAATAATAAAGCTTCCCCTCTTGTCGTGCAGATAGCGTCCAATGACCCTAGTAGGACTGCTAGTACCTCCATCCCAATCGGACGCCTTGAATCGGATGTAGTCCTCTGAATGCGCTGCCACCCTTTCAAGGCCTTTCTGACTGTGAAACTATCAGTGGGGTCCCCTCTGTCCTTGGCTTGGGCAAAGAAAGATATTGCCGCCACGTGTCGCCTGGCTGCCGCCACTGTGCGTCCCTCATCGTGCAATGTGCCTAAATAGCGCTGCAATTCCCTAGTGGTGTGCCACTCCTCCGCCCAATCCTTCCCCAAAAAGGTGCAATATGCCCAAAACACCCCCTCATAGGCTTTCTTGGTCCTGGGGGCTAGGCTAGCTGCCACGAGGTTCGGTAGTTGGGGGCACCAATCAGCCAAAGTACTTCTGGGAAGGGTGTTGGGTTCGCGTCTGCAGAAGGGAGGTGTGTCCTGAAAACCTGCATCTTGGAGCGAGAGAGTGCATCAGCAGCATTATTCAACACACCTGGGACATGTTTAGCCCTAAACAGTATATTCTCCTTCATACACAAAAGGACAATCTCTTTTAACAGGCGGAGGAACATCTTACATCTTGCAGCCTGCTGGTTGATGCATTCGACCACAGTCATGTTGTCAGACCAAAATATTACCGAATGGTTACGTAACCTGTCCGGCCATACCGTTAAGGTGACCCAAATAGGGAACAATTCTAAGATACCAATGTTAGATGTTAAACCACTCTGTACCCATGCGTCTGGCCACCTGTGCGCCACCCTCTCATTGCCAAGTATGGCGCCAAACCCCACACTTCCCGCCGAGTCAGTCCATAAACCCAGCTCTGCAGAGGTAGTGGGAGGACTGAGCCAGACCACCCTGCCATTGAAATCTTGCAGGAATGCCATCCAAATCTGCATGTCCTGCTTGACCTCAGCTAACAGTCTGGTATGATGATGTTTATCCTGAAGTCCAGTCATGGCTTGGGCGATAGAGCGAGAGAATGGGCGTGCCATTGCGATCACCCTGAGGGCAAAGTTCAACTGCCCTACAGTTTGCTGCAATTGGTGCAATGTCACCTTCTCCTTAGCCAAGCACTGTTGTAAGGTTTCTTAGAATTTCTTAATCTTATCTGCCGGCAAGCGGAAACACCCCTGAAAAGAATCTAGCTCGATCCCCAAGAATTCTATCCTAGTTGTTGGTCCAACCGTCTTTCCTGATCCAGTGGGACCCCAAAAAACCACATGAGTGTACAGAATTCCTGCAATGCCCACGCGCACTTCCTGGAGCCCGCTGACCCTAGGAGAAGAAAGTCGTCTAGATAGTGCATGATAAACTGGTGCCCTGTCACACGTCTAAGAACCCATTCCAAGAATGAACTGAACTTCTCAAAAATGGCACAGGAGATTGAGCAACCCATGGGCATACACTTATCCATGTAGAATTGGTCTTGGAACTTGAAACCAAGCAACTGAGAATCCTCTGGGTGCACTGCTAAAAGGCGGAATGCCCGATTCAATGTCAGACTTTGCCATCGAGGCGCCGGGGCCCAGCTCCCTGAGCATTTCAACAGCCTGATCAAAAGACGCGTATTTCACACTACAATACTCCTCACTGATGGCATCATTCAGTGAATTACCTCTGGGTGCAGGCAGGTTATGGATCAACCGGAATTCTCCCTTTTCTTTTTTGGGAACAACCCCAAGTGGTGAACAAACAAAGTTATGTGCCGGAATGCGATCGATCAAAAGGGCCCATTATTCTGCCCAAGCATAGCTCTTTAGCAATTTTATTTGCCGCCACTCCAGGGTTAGCCCTCACCGACAACTGGTTTTTGCAGTCAGGCATCCCCACAAAACCCTGGGCAGGAATCCTAAACCCATATGTGAAACCTTCTTGCAGTGCTCTGGCAGTAGCATGACAGGGGTATTTGTTCAACCAAGGGTTCATGGCCAGGACGTCAATGGGGGAATGTGTCACTCGGTGGTCCATGCTCTCAATCCTGCTTTCTCTTACCTTTGTCTCTTGATTTTTTGAGACACTTAGATTCTGGGTGGGAAGGGTTTGCGCAAATAGAGCAGGCATGCTTAAACTTACATGTGCCTGGTGCCCTCGTACATGTTCTTCGGTTAAAATCCCAACATGTGCCTTTTCTCCCCCCTCCGCCACCTGAGCTATGTGACGGGCCTGAGTTATGTGCCGCTCGAAAGGGCTGATAAGGTTGGTGAGGGTGAAACGCTTGCCCAACTTGTCCTCTGCTCGCTTGCGCTGTGCTAAACTGAAAGCCAGTCTGAGGTGCACCAAACTGATCCAACCAAGATATCGTGTCCACCATGTTCCAAGACAGAGCAGGGTCTGATGCTTTTGCCCTCCTGAAGTTAATGTCATAGAGTTTCCAACCCCATCCCCCGTATTTATCATGTGCCATGGTAATGCGGTTCTGGTAACATGCCATTTCAGCCTGAATGTTGGGTAAACGTTCCGCCATTACCGCCATAAATACTGAGAAACCCCTGATCCAATTTGTCAGGTTCTCCTCAACTCTGAATCGTAACAACTCGCTGGCCCATTCCCTGGGGAGCATCCAGTCTTTCCGTTTCTTAGCTTCTTCCCTTCCCCTCACATAGCACCCTGACTAAATAAGCTCCTTCAAATCGCGTGACACATGCCTAGCCACATTGTCCCTCCCGGTACGAGATTCCCCCACCCCCAGCATAGGCAGTGTTTCCTGTTTACCTGCTGCGGTCACGCCCGTGGGCTCGGCCAGCTTCTCTTTCACTTGGCTCACCACCGGTGCTTCCTTGTTGGCGCCCCCTGTAGAAACCCCATTAAGCGGGGTGGGGAGAGAAAGAGGCACCTGCCCTGTTCCTAATGGCCCTACAAACTGTGCAATCAACTGCCTAGCCTCTGCCTCGGGGTCGCCCTGCAGGTCCTTCCCCCCTACAGCTGGTGACAATATCCCTGCCTTCCCCAACCAAGGCAGAACAGCCGCTAAATGCGCTACCAAATCTGTTGGAAACGGATTTATGGTACTATCTGTAAGGACCACAGGATTTGGCACCCCTGCCCCCTGAGGTGTGATTGCTACTGGAACTGCCCCTGCCGGGGCTACCGGCAATGGCTCAGGTATTGGTTCGCCTCTGGGAACTCCTCCCAGCGGCAATGACGGGACCGGTGGACTCACGGGGACCCCCCCCGCGTCCAGGTACCCCGCCCTCCTTAGGCTGCGAATTAGGCGCTGACGCTTTAGGCTTACTCCCTGCTTTCTTTGGCCTGACCCTCCTTGGAAGCGGATCCAATTCGCCTCTGGGTTTGGGCGGTATTATGGTGCACCTAGGTCTTTCGCCGGTCCCTTCCTGACCTTCAACCCTCTCCTTGAGATCCGCCAAATTCTTCCCTAATCTATCCACCTTCCTCCATTTTTTGTCCATGCTAACCATTTTTCACACCATTGTTTCCATCATCAATTCCATGCGCGAGCGCTTGTCGCCCATCTAATTTTTCCTGCCATTGCCACTTAGGAGCGAAAGGCTATGACCCTAGACTAACACCGCATATACAATGCTAGCTTAGTTCCCACCCCCAGTGATGATCCCACCTGTCTTAAAGTACAACGTAAGAACGCTCACTTTGTCACTTAATGGTCCACACTGTGCCCCTCCAACATATAATGAAAAAACACTCTTTAATGACCCCACGTCCCTTGACTGAATGCTACATAAACAGTATACTTAATTTGCGCAGCACGTATCTAATGCACGGTCGACCGCCCATTTGCTTGAAAACTCCAAATCAGTTATATTCCTACGTATACAAGCATGCACATGCGCCTTACAGTATTAAATATATGCTGGTATATTTTTTACTCCCACTCTTAACACTCACATGAAAAAACCCAGGTCACTTGGTACCTTCAAACTCCTTTGCGTTTCAAATTAGCAGCATGTAGAAAACACCCCCTACAAAAAACACCTTTCTAATTTGGCACTTAGCAGCATGCAGAACTCTTTGAAATCAATTGACCAGCATCAATGGGGCTTGAACCTGTACCCTTGAGTGTACGAGTCTCAGATGCCTGTGCCTGTTGCTTGGGGCTTTCACGAGCGCTAACCACGATGCCAGCGCATTACAGTGACTCTGTATATAATACCTTCAAAACAGATATATGACATGCAAACCGAAAACTCAACATATATAATGAGGGGAGTGAGCAAGGCAAGTGAAAGCTGAGGTGGTGAAGAGAGGCTGGGGGAGACGACACGCTGCTGCAATGCAGCGCCCTCACACGGGTATCAGACCTTAACTATTAGGCCATGGTGATTCCCCTTACGCGACGCCTACCTCCGTAATAAGACCGCCCGGGCTTCTTAATCCGGAAGAAATACTTTCAGGTGCACTTCAAAACACCAACCAGCACGGGGATCGAACCGTGAAAGCGCGCGCTTACCCGACCTTTTCCCGTGACAACGGACCACCAGCACTGCGACGATGTTCTCACGCAATCGTCCCTTTGAAGCCGCTTTCCCGCTGGATACGCTCCTTGCCGCTGGATACGCTCCTCGCCGCCCGATTCGCACGTGTGGATGCTGCTCCCCAAAGTCGTGCTACCGCCTCGTTGTCGATCGCTTCGCCATGAAAACCGACTGCAGCACCTGTAAAAAGAAAAGGACAAATATTATCCAACAACCTCCTAATGAGATTGCACAATAAGGCTGGGGAGCGCGGGAGGCAACAGAGGAAGATTCCTCTGCTCCCCAGCCTTTTGTTAGTGGCGAGTGCTCGCCCCTCAAGAGGGGCAGGTGCTGGAGCAGGGGTTTTTATTTAAACTCAAACTTCAGTTTATATTTTTATATGTCATAATTAAAATGACTAATAATTAATTATTAAGTATTCATTTTTGTCGAGTGTTTTAATTAATCAACCTTACTAATGAAAGAATTACACGTGGGAATGCAATTGCATGGCTTAATTAATAAGTGAATTAAGTTTGTGAGCAAATTAATTAAATAAGTGTGGCTAAAGTGCTATTTGTTATGTGTTTGCGCTTTAAAATAATATGCTTTAATGCTTCTTTATGTCGCAAATGGCTAGATAAATACATACACATAAGGGTATTAGTGGGAATTAACACTGTATAAACAATACAATGTAGTAACGTTGTTTTGTGTTTCTTTTTAATTAAGTTGTCCATTTTGGCCTGTTGAGAAATGGCCGACATCTACAGCCTGCATTTGAGTAGATGAAATATGAAGGGAGGCCTCACTGAATATGGTTGAACATGATCTCGGCCTCTGTCTGAGTTAAAAGTTATGAAAGGACGACAACTCTGGGATGGTCGCCAGATATCCTTGGAGGAGAACAATTGTCACAATGAACATTTTGATAAACTTGCGGTGGCTTCACTATAATTCCGGAGAAGAGCATCCATGGATGTTGCATATTTAGTTTGATTTCCTTTTTTCCGTGTTTTTATTTTTGAGATATCCGAGAGCGGAGATTTTTCTAATGTTGCAAGTTAACATCCTTTCCTGCTCGCTCTGCTCAACGGACGCTTAGAGCTTGTTTGTAACTTTTTATATGTAAGTTTTGGTATAAATATTGTTAGACTAGAGAGGGTCTTAGGCCACTTCTTCCTGAACTTATGCTCAAGAGGATTGATGCTGATTGAGAGGACGGCGACTCGAGAGACTTTGATTCTTTACTGAGAAACCTGTCCTGACTTAAAATACGACATTTAGCTAGAATAGGTAACTATGAGAATAATGATTTTGCTATTGAATGACTCTCATTTGAACTAATTTAGATAAAAATAATTTCTGTTTGAATTATAGTGTCGGGTGGTTATTTCTTTGTCATTTATTTGAGATCTCAAATGTGTTTTATTGTTTAAATCATGACTCGAGACAATTCAATTTGGTTGCATTGACCTCAAATTAGATGCAGATTGATCAAGGAGTTCTCTCATATATTCAGTGTGGATAGAGTAATAGAATGAATGTTGGTGTGATGGGCCCTAGCGTATGATGAGTGTATGTGCGTATGACTGTGGAATTACTCTGTCCGTGAAAGTAGGGAGAATTTATAAGCTCTGATCTGCAGCAGTTTCCTGGTAGCAGTATGATGGTTTTGATTATTGTCTTGATCTGATGAATTGCTTGTACATAGGCTTTTTGGATGTATTGATTTATTGATTGATGTTGATACATGTACTAACACAAAATGTTGAAGTCGTCGTATTGAGTTATATGTAGTGTGTACGGCTTCTGGGACGTAGGGAGTCGGTGACGGTTCCGTAGTAGGGCAGAGGGAAGTGAGTGCTGCTCTCGGGAAAGACGGGATTGTTGGCCCTGTACGAATGCAGGGAAAAGCGTGTGACAATTGAAGTTGCGCGTCGCATTGTCTGGGTTCGATTCAGTGACATCGTCGTGTGTTACTACTAGAGACGTATTTCTGTGTAAAAGAAGTGTGTATGGTAGCAAAGGTTATCTGTGAAACTCTGGTCTTAAGTCCCAGGGATCTGTAAGGTTCGCCGTGAAAGCTTACTGCTGGAGAAGTAATAGGTATTCTCTGAGCTTGTTTGAAGGACTGAGCAGAGGTAAGCGCTGCTTGATTAACGTGTGTTATAATTCAGTAGCAGGACAGATTGTTCGCTGTTCTCGGGAAAGGCAGGATTCTGTGTAGATGTGCTACATTTTCTGGTGTGAAAGTGCGTGAATGTATGAGCATTTAGTTGATTGTGAAACTCTTAGGAACATTCCGGGAGGTAACAGTTAATGGATGCATGTTAGAAGGTCAGAGTAGAGGGATGTGCTACTGTGTCAACGAAAGTAATAATTCCATAGTGGAGCAGAGGTAAGCGCTGTTCTAGAGAGAAGCGGGATTCTCGTGGGAAAGGTCTTTACTATTCTGTGGTTAGCGGAGCAGACAATGGAGATGTTTATATGTTGTAACTAATAGATTTGTGGAATCTGAAACAGAGTCTACCAAGAAGGCTTTGTAAAGCTTTGTAAAGGAGGGGTAGACGAGTGACAGGAGACAGGAAGCGACTGCAGTGACTACTGACGTCAGAAAGACCGCGCTGTGATTGGACAGTGGGTTAGAACAGCGAAAGCGCTGTGATTGGTGCGTTGGTGTGAGCCACGCAGGGATTGGAAGGAGTACAGGGTGACGTAGACGCTCCGGGATTGGTGCGTTGGTGTGAGTCGCGCTGTTATTGGACAAAAGATCGTACAGTTGTAGAGGACTAGAGGGTTGTGGTAAACGCGAAAATGTATTACCAAACGGAGGAAAAGAAGAAGAAATCCTTGTTCAGTAAAATTAAAAAGTGGTTTGACAAGGATAAGGACATAATAACTAGAGAGGGTGAATTACTACCTCCGACAAGAACTCCTGCATCCTTCATGGTTGCAAAATATGGGTATCATACCTGTATTTGGTTAGACAATTGGGCTAAGTACACTAAAGAAGACGGTGTTCTAGCATTCCCGGAACATGGTTCATTTAATCTGGCTGTGTTGAGAAATTTACGGGAAAAGATGATGTGCCTAGAGCCGAGACCAAGGCCGACACAGTTCGAGGCATTGGTAGAATGGGAAGATGAGGTGTATGAGCGAGAAAAGCAGAGGAGTGGAGGTAACTATAGGTATATTTTTGGGAGGAAATATGATCGTGAAACTCATCATGATCGAATGAGGAGATGGCGAGATGCTCGTATGTCAGAGGGATTGTATCCTATGAGAACTGTTGAAGAGACGGAAGGGAGGAAAAATACGGAAAAGGTACATGATGCAGAATTGAGAAGGTATGGGGCTAATGAATATGAGGATGAAGTCTTGGATGACATGATTTACAAGAGACCACCTCCATATAGACCAGAACCAGAAGTGAGAACACCAGTTGCTACACCAATAAGGGATACTTTGAAAATTATTAAAACAGAAGTTGTGACACCTGATCTGAAAGGTGGTAGCTCTTTCGCGGAAAGGGAAAGAGAGAGAGAGAGAGAGAGAGAGAGAGAGAGAGAGAATGCAATCGGGGATGAGAAAACAAGAGAATTAGCAAGAACCACATCTGAGTTGACAGAGAAAATTAGAGAATTAACCAAGAATCTAGAAGCTGTTAAGGTGCCTGTAACCATAGGTCCAGTTATGCCTATTTTTGATAAGCAGAGAATGGGTGAAAATGGTTTGACAGTTCCATATATCGGTAATGGACTAGTTAGTTCTCCAGAAGAGTCAGGAATGAGGACGGGAGAAAATCATTTGAGACAGTTGAGACATGACACATGTGGTGGAGAGTCGGATGTACAGTCTAATTCAGGATTGAATACTGGTTGTGTAGAAAGAAATGTTATGATGGGAGGATCAATTTTGGAACCACAGAGGATGGCAGAACAAGTGAGTACAGGGAAAAAGTCTACAGAAATAACAGCTGAAGATTTGAGTGATTGGTTGAAAGTTCTCCAAAAGAAGGATAAAGATTCTCAGGCAATTGATGTAGCTAGGTTGCGTATAGAACTGGAGGAGCTTATAGCGGGGACAATTCCTACAGAAATGTTAAAAAATCATCATGATGGAGAATTGTTATTCATGCGTAAGAGTATCACATGGAGGGCTAAGAATACACACGAAAGGTTAAAAGGAATAGCGAGTGAAATGGGAGTTGACATGGACAAGGTGAAAGCTTTGCAGAAGCCTTACAGAGTGGATTTTTTGGACAAGGACATTGAAAATCTAAATGATGTTGGCAGAACAGGGCAGATTAAGGACATGATTTCCTTATTGCGAAAATGGGGTGATGTGGAAAAATGGAAGGATAGGTGGTATAAGAAAAGAGAAGATTCAGTGGACAGGACTTACTCAGCATTTCCCATGAGAGAAAAGGAAAAAACAGTGGAAGCTTATCCTATGAGAGAGATTCCTGGAGGAGGATATGTACATGTCCCATGGACTAGACAGGATATTTTGTCATATACGAATGATTTCCCTCGACTGAGAGAAAAGCCCGTCGAGTGGTATAGGCAGGTAGATAGGTTTGTGAAATTGTCAAAAGTGCTGTGGATTGACCTGAATAGTCTGTTTGATATAATTGTTCCAGCAGACTAGTGGGCAGAGTGTAAAATAGTTGTAGATTGGCCTGCTAAGGAATACCCGAGAGATCAGAGAACAGGAGCTCCAGACCCGGAGGTAATAAAGAAGTACGAGCAGGTTATTGTGTTCCTGAAGAATAAGGTACCCCTAAAGAGACAGATTGGGTTAAGATAGATCGAACAAATCAGGAAGCAAAAGAATCAGTTCATGCTTTCTATGAAATGTTGATACTGGCTTTTAAACAGTTCAGTGGAGATGAACATCTGGGTGATAAGGATTTGAGTCATTTTGTATACAGATTTGTATATGGCTTGAGACCTGAAATCAGTGAAATGATTCGTGAGCACACAGTTGATTGGCAGAGTAAGAAGATTGATGAAATCTTGAGACATGCGAAATACTTCAGTGATGAAATTGAGGCAAAACAAAGAAAGCTGAAGGAGAAAGCAATGTGGGCACAGGTGAAAGTTGCGGAAAGACAAGAAGCACAGCTGGTTGAACAAGCGAATAATCCAGGAAATAGGCCTAGATATGGTACAGGAAAAGGAAAGGGAAACTTAGAAGAGGCGAAGAAAAAATTTCCGTGCCACAACTGCGGACAATTGGGGCACTGGAGATCCGAGTGTACGAATCCACCATTAATGAGTAATGAAAATAAATCCTTGAATCAACCGTTGCAGAACGAGGGGTGTAATCATCAGCAGCAACAGCAGAAGGTTGTCAAGCAGCAGAATCAAGAGCCGAAACCGCCGTTACCGCAGAACAAAGGGTCTCAGAAATATAACCAGGACTCAGGATTCTACAATGATGAACAGGTAAACAAACCGAGACGTACTAATCCAGTACAACAATACTGGCTAAAGAATGAGGGGAGTGAGTCTGAAGGGGACTATTGACGGTACCGAAGAGAGGAGGAAGAGTGCATACTTGGAGCAACTCTAGAAATAGACCAGGCAGGACCATTTGTAGATGGGAAAATAAATGGGGAAAGTGTTACTTTTTTAGTAGACACAGGAGCAACGAGATCAACTGTCAGGTCAGCAGATATAAGAAATCTTCCTCTCTCGGACGAAGCAATCCAAGTGGTTGGTGTGTCTAATACACAGATTAAGACTCGTCTTACTGAACCAGTAAGGGTAAGGATAGGGAAATTTTCAGATATGCACCGATTTGTGGTGTGCGACACTAGTCCAGTGAACTTGTTAGGTAGGGACTTATTGTGTAAAATGAATTGCACAATTTTTTGTACTCCGGATGGAATAGCCTTTGAGACACCAGATGAGGATGTCTTATACAGGATGACTCTAGATAACAGAGAAAGTGAGATTGTTGGAACATATGCTGTATTTAATCCAGATGACTTGCCTCAGGAGTTGAGAAACACAGTAAAAGCAGTAGTTTGGGATTTTACTGGAGAGGATGTGGGATTGATGAATAATGTTGATCCAGTAAAGATTACAGTGAAAGAGGGAATCACTTACCCTAATATTCCACAATACAGATTGACACCAGAGATAATTGAAGGAATAACACCTATAATTGACAAAATGATTCAGCAAGGTGTTTTGAGAGAGTTACTGAGTAGCCCATGTAATTCACCAATAATGGGGCTGAAGAAACCTAATGGGAAGTTCAGAATAGTGCAAGATTTGAGAAAAGTTAACAAAATTGTGGTATCATGCTGTCCCATTGTGCCAAATCCGTCAGTGATTTTGTATCAGATTCCTCATGATGCTGAATGGCACACGGTAATTGATTTGTGTCATGCTTTCTTTTCAATTCCATTGCATCATGACAGCCAGCCGATTTTTGCATTTCGGTTTGGACAGTGTATTTTGGCATGGTGCCGAATCCCACAGGGGTATACAGAGAGTCCTTCGATATTCAATCAGTTGCTGAAAAAGTCTTTGGAGAGTCTGACTATGCCTGAAAGCTCAGTACTAGTACAGTATATCGATGACCTACTTGTGGCATCAAAGACACGTGAGGCATGTGAAGTAGATACCATAGCTTTACTGAATCATCTGGCAGATGGAGGATTAAAGGTATCTCCAGCCAAGATGCAATTTTGCAAGAAAGAAGTACATTATCTTGGACACAATATTGAAAAAGGTCTGAGAAAAGTGACCATTGACAGGATTAAAATTATCAGAGGAATGAGAGCCCCAATGACCCAGAGAGAGGTGAGAATGTTTCTGGGAATGGTGGGTTATTGTCGTCAGTGGATAAGTAACTTTTCCCTGATAGAAAAGCCACTGATTAAATTGACCAAAAGTGAGGTGAAAGACCCATTGGAACTAAATGCAGAACAAATGGCAGCATTTGAAGAATTAAAGAGCAGACTGTGTGAAGCTCCTGCTTTAGGAATGCCAGACTATGAGAAGGAGTTTGAACTGTACTGTAGTGAGAGGAATGGATGTGCACTTTCAGTGTTAATCCAGAAACATGGACGTCTGAGAAGGCCAATTGCGTACCACTCATCAACACTTGACCCAGTAGCTGTGGGTTTGCCAGGTTGCCTGAAAGCAGTAGCTGCTACATGCAGAAGCTTGGAACAGAGTGAGGGTATAATAATGGGATATCCTGTATGGGTATTCATACCTCATGATGTGGCAATTCTTTTGACAAGAAGCAGAACTCAATATATGTCACATAGTCGGCTGACTAAATATGAGAAAATCATTCTGGGAGCATCAAATGTGACTCTTGAGAGATGTGTGAATGTGAATCCTGCGACACTTTTGCCAGATGCTGAAAATGTGAGTGTGAGAGATGATGTTGATCATGATTGCTTGGATGTGCTTGATTACTGTACAAAACCGAGACCAGACATAAGAGATCTGCCACTACCTGAGAGTGATCATGTGTTGTTTGTGGATGGATCATGTCTGAGAACAGAAGAAGGTGTGCTAAGTGCAGCATATGCGGTGTGTAAAGTTTCAGAAGTTATGGAAGCTTCACCTTTGAAAGGAGTTAAGTCTGCTCAAGTAGCGGAATTGGTGGCACTGACAAAAGCTTGCAAGATTGGAAAAAATGTGAGAGTGACTGTAATGACTGATAGTCAATACGGATTTGGAGTTGTTCACGATTTTGGCCAGCTTTGGCTACAGCGAGGTTTCCTGACCTCAAGTGGAACTCCTATAAAGAATGCTGAAGTGATTGGGAAATTGCTTGAGGCGATACAGCTGCCTAAAGAACTAGCAGTTGTAAAATGTGCTGCTCATGGACAGGGAAATGATTTTGTTACTCTTGGTAATCGGTTCGCAAATGACATAGCACAGTATTGTGCAAAGAACAATCATTCCATGAACAGGTGAAAGGAGAAGGAGATGTCTTTTTGTTCTGTGATGTTTACTAATGTCCTGTAAACATGGGATGAGGTGAGGCAGTTGCAGGATGAAGCAGGAGATGAGGAAATGAGAGATTGGATTAAAGCAGGTTGTGCACCAAGAGAAAAGGATCATGTTTGGATCTATAGAGATGGAAGACCAGTCATGCCAAATTCTATGTTGTCAACAATGGCAAGAATGTATCATGGCCAGGGATACCTGGGGAGGGATGCTATGATTAGGTCCTTTAAACAGACCTGGTACAATGCAAAGTTCAGGCTGATTGCCGAGAGCATCTGTCAAAGATGTTTGATTTGTCAGCAGTTTAATACTGGAAATAAGACAGTGGTGAGCTTAGGAACAATAGGCAGAGAAGGAGGTCCTTTTACCAGAATGCAAATAGATTTCATTGAAATGCCACAGGTCAATAGATTGAGGTATGTTCTAGTGGTAGTCTGTTTGTTTTCAAGGTGGGTGGAAGCATATCCAACTAGGAGGAATGATGGAATAACAGTGGCCAAGTTGCTGTTAAGAGAGTTGATTCCTAGGTACGGGTTCCCAGTGACAATTGAGTCAGATAGAGGAGGACACTTCTACAATGAGCTCATGAGGTTAATTTGTGAAGCATTGAGCATACAGCAGAAGCTACATTGTGCATACAGGCCAGAGGCTTCTGGCGTTGTAGAGCAGATGAATGGCACAATAAAAAACAGAATTGGCAAGATGTGCTTAGCCACTGGAATGAAATGGCCTGATGTCTTGCCTCTAGTGCTAATGACTATTAGATCTATTCCAGACAGAACTACGGGGTTGAGTCCACATGAAATATTAATGGGACGTGCAATGAGACATGCATTCGTGCCTGTCAACAAGCTGATGACTATAACTGATGACATGATTTTGGATTACTGTAAAGGCCTGGCTGACGCAGTTCATTCTGTGTTTCACCAGGTTGGAGAAGATGCGACTACACTTGAAAAGAAGCAAGCCCATGATCTGAGCCCAGGGGATTGGGTGAGAATAAAAGTGCACAGAAGAAGAAATTGCTTGGTTCCAAGGTGGGGAAGGCCAAGACAAGTCATTCTGACTACAACGACTGCTGTGAAGTGTGCTGGAGTGAAGAACTGGGTTCATGCAAGTCATACTCTGAGAGTTCCAAATCCAAAGGATGGGACTGGGAAGGAGTACTTTGAAGAGTCAGATTCCAGTGATGATGCAGACACTGAAACAGTGAGAAGAAAAAAGAATCCTGAAAGGGGGGAAAGAGAGTCAGGAAGAGAGTCAGGTGATTCTTTTTTCTTACCAAGAGAGGCTTCAAGAGGAACATTGCGGACCTCAGAAGAGGGTGCAGATTCTGGAAAAGTGCCTGAAGTTCTAACGAGCAGTGAAAAAGAAAAAGAGAAAGAAAGAAAAGAAAAGAGTGTTTCCACAGAGACTACACCTGAGTCAAATGAAGAGATTGAGAATCCACCTGAGATAACTTCTGAAGAAGTAGGGTCAGAAGAAGATAGAGAGGGACAGATTGCGGAAGACCCCCGAGGAGGTGTAGGGAACATTCATGATAAGCTAGGTGAAGGGACAAGTAGACAGCAAGAAGATTGCGTGTCGGAGACCCGAGGAGGGACAGTAGTAGGGAAATCTCAATCGGTGGAGAAGAAGACTGTGGAAAAAGAGAGAATTGTTGATGAACAAGAGGCAAATGAGACAGAATCTGATGAGAGTGAGAATGAGATACCAGAGGGTCGAGTTCTGAGAAAGAGAACTTGGATTGGAGAAAGAAACAACAGAGAAGTAAAACAGAAAAGAAGTGTAAAAGGAGATCTTTGGCCTAACAAGATAAAGAGGCTGAGATATCGGCTGACACGAGTGAATTCATCGAAAGCTGAACAGGTGAACGAGGTGTCAAGTCAAAATCAAGCGAAAGAAGAAGAACAAAAAGAACCAAAAGAACCAGAGGAGATCAAGAGAATCAGAAAACCCAACCAGAAGTATAGGTCACCGGAATGGACGTATGTGGCACTGTCTGAAGAAGAAGAAGAGGCAGAAAGTCAAGGAAATCCAGAGAGGACCTTACGGAGAGTGGTTGAGGAGGAGAAAACTGTTGGAATCCTGAAAGTTATCTTGACTGACATTGGAGAAGAGACGGATGTTCAGGATATTCAGGATCTGATACAATTTGATGTTGCTGAAGAAGAAGTGAAAGGTGATGAAAACCCAAATTGAGTGAAATAAAGGAGTCACTTGGAGAAGAGTGAAGAAGAGTTCTGAAAATTAACAGATTGTAATAATCTAGTGTTCTAGAGACTCAGTAGTGGAGTAGTAGAGGCTAGCTAAATCAAAAGACACGGTCAAAGTAATAAGATGGCTAACATAGAAAATAATCAAAGTAGATGTACCTTCTTGAAAAGATGGTGCAGAATGTGCTGCTGCTGTACAGGACTATTAATGCTACTATGGAGTGTGCTTGCTTTATTAGTTACTTTTAGAGTTACAATAGACACTTTGGGAATACATACTGAGAATATGACTAATATAGGGAAGAGTTCACTGAAAGTAGTACCAACTAGAATTAGTAATATATACATACATAAGGATAGGTCAATTAATGATTTTTCTAGCAATGTTTTTTCAAAATTGTTATATGAATACGTAAAGACAATGGAAGTAAGGGATTGCTACGTCTGTATGCAATTGCCTGCATCCGTTTCAGAGGAAGTTACTTATCATCATCTTCCAGCTACGTATGGAATTTCATGTAGTGTGTTGAGTAGTATTTTTTATCTGTTAGGGAAAATAGATTATGATATGTCTAATAAGGATAACATTTTTGGGCAATTGCCTATGAATAAAAAATTGAATCCTGCTAAAGAAGCTAACATTTTTGGTGAGATTTTTATTGAAACAGAAGAATTAACATTAGATTACATTTTTAGAAATAAATTAACTTGTAGTTTGAAAGAAGAAGAGAAAGCTTTCCTAGACATGGTAGAGAAAAGGAGAATGAGCATGCATGAAAAGGCAGGAGGATATAAAATGAGTTAGACAGTGTGGGACATTGAGATGGGAAAAGAGTTGAAGAATGGGGCCAGTCCAACTTTGGTTTTAGATGCACCACAGAAGGGTAAACGATGCATTACCAGAAGGAAATCCCAATATGATAATTATTTCGTTGGGACTAGTGAGTGTCATGATACATACTTTATTGCAACAGGATGGGGATTCAAAGGAGGAGAAGATCCAGTTTTCCCGGGAGTATATTATATTTGTGGGAATAAGGCTTATTACAGGTTGCCTGACCATTGGTATGGCACATGTTATGTTGGCCTGGTCTTTCCAAAGATTTTTCATATGGATAGAATAGAAGATGCAGAACAAATTAATTTACTAACACGCTTTAGAAGAGAAACTTGGTCAGAAATTGTAGGAGATATTTTTGGAGCTTTGATACCAGCAGTGGGAATTTCATTAAATGCATATGGAATTCGGAAGCTGTCAACAGTGGTGGATCGCTTATCGACAAGCACCGCTGGAGGGTTTCTATTGGCGAATACAGAGATGGTTGCCTTACGCGCCATGTCTATGCAAAATCGACTTGCCCTTGATATTCTATTGGCAAAAGAGGGTGGAGTTTGTGGAATGCTGAAAGTTCAACATTGTTGCACTTACATTCCTGACAAAAGCAAAGATCTGAAGGTCTATATCAAAAATATTACTGATTTGCATAAAGAATTAGTACCACTGGAAGCTGAAAGTATCTGGACTAAAATGGCTAATAAGATAATTGCTGTTAAGAATTTTATTGCTAAGATAGGTAGTACCATTTTTGGTAAGATATTATTTCCATTGACTTGTGTGATTGTTGCTTTATTGATTCTTAGATTAGGGTGTTTATGTTGTAAATACAGGAGGAGTAAAAAGAAAATAGTAAAAGAAAATGTTGAAAAGAGACAAAAGAGGTCAAAAAGAGACCCACAAGAAATTGAATTAGAAGAATTTAGAGAGAGCATGTATTTAGAAACTAAAAGAGATGTTGAAAGAGAAACTGGTGTTTAGTAAAAGCAAAAAGACATTTTGAATTTCTCCTAAGAAAAAAGGGAACTAAATTTTTGTGTTGGATTTTTGTGGTGATGATATATCACCAAAGGGGGGATTGCTGGAGCAGGGTTTTTTATTTAAACTCAAACTTCAGTTTATATTTTTATATGTCATAATTAAAATTACTAATAATTAATTATTAAGTATTAATTTTTGTCGAGTGTTTTAATTAATCAACCTTACTAATGAAAGAATTACACGTGGGCATGCAATTGCATGGCTTAATTAATAATTGAATTAAGTTGGTGAGCAAATTAATTAAATAAGTGTGGCTAAAGTGCTATTTGTTATGTGTTTGCGCTTTAAAATAATATGCTTTAATGCTTCTTTATGTCGCAAATGGCTAGATAAATACATACACATAAGGGTATTAGTGGGAATTAACACTGTATAAACAATACAATGTAGTAACGTTGTTTTGTGTTTCTTTTTAATTAAGTTGTCCATTTTGGCCTGTTGAGAAATGGCCGACATCTACAGCCTGCATTTGAGTAGATGAAATATGAAGGGAGGCCTCGCTCAATATGGTTGAACATGACCTCGGCCTCTGTCTGAGCTAAAAGTTATGAAAGGACGACAACTCTGGGATGGTCGCCAGATATCCTTGGAGGAGAACAATTGTCACAATGAACATTTTGATAAACTTGCGGTGGCTTCACTATAATTCCGGAGAAGAGCATCCATGGATGTTGCATATTTAGTTTGATTTCCTTTTTTCCGTGTTTTTATTTTTGAGATATCCGAGAGCGGAGATTTTTCTAATGTTGCAAGTTAACATCCTTTCCTGCTCGCTCTGCTCAACGGACGCTTAGAGCTTGTTTGTAACTTTTTATATGTAAGTTTTGGTATAAATATTGTTAGACTAGAGAGGGTCTTAGGCCACTTCTTCCTGAACTTATGCTCAAGAGGATTGATGCTGATTGAGAGGACGGCGACTCGAGAGACTTTGATTCTTTACTGAGAAACCTGTCCTGACTTAAAATACGACATTTAGCTAGAATAGGTAACTATGAGAATAATGATTTTGCTATTGAATGACTCTCATTTGAACTAATTTAGATAAAAATAATTTCTGTTTGAATTATAGTGTCGGGTGGTTATTTCTTTGTCATTTATTTGAGATCTCAAATGTGTTTTATTGTTTAAATCATGACTCGAGACAATTCAATTTGGTTGCATTGACCTCAAATTAGATGCAGATTGATCAAGGAGTTCTCTCATATATTCAGTGTGGATAGAGTAATAGAATGAATGTTGGTGTGATGGGCCCTAGCGTATGATGAGTGTATGTGCGTATGACTGTGGAATTACTCTGTCCGTGAAAGTAGGGAGAATTTATAAGCTCTGATCTGCAGCACGGGCACTGGCGACTTCCATGACCCGGAAGTGAAACTTTCACTTCCGGGCCATGTCTAATTGTTGACTCATTGGAGGGCGAGCCTGTCGCGTCACAAGGTGCGCGACAGGCCCGCCCCCGGTGTCGTAGGGGCCGGCAGGACCGCCATATCATCGGCAGGTCCAATGCCGGCCTCGCCTTACTAAAACACAAGGAGCTGGGGGCTCAAAGATCAATACATCAGTATCATCAAAAACGCCTTTGATCCCAAATTACTTGTCTTCAATAATGGGCACATAAACCTCAGAAATAGGCTGCGTGGGAGTAAAAATAGGTGCGGTAAGGTGACATCATTTGCCTTTATCTACTGCCCCATGGCCACTGACTTAGTTGGATTGCAATAGCATGCGGCCCCTGACTTGTGATGCCTGGGACCCAGGTACAAAAGTAGGAGCAGTGCCTAATGAGAGCTTGCACCTGAGCAATGGTCCAAGCACTGATGTTTGTGAAAAAGGCAGAGACTCCCTGGTCTGTGGCACCTCTGACGAGCTATGTGAGTTTTATGACCCTGTTGTAGACCTATCAACTGTCAGCATCGATCCCCCTCACAAGCAGGTTCACTAGCAGAGCCAGCTTTAGCGCTGGTGGCGCCCGGTGTGACAATCATTTTTGGCACCCCATGACCGCCTCTTTGGATTCTCGCACTACCACCGGGCAAATGTGACCCTCATCTCTCCAATCATAAGCTATTGTTTAACACAGCACCCCCATGAGTTTGGCGCCCCCTCCACAGGTCAGGGCCTAGTGCGGCCGCACCAGTTGCATTACCTTAAAGCCGGTCCTGTTCACCAAGAGGCGCAACAAGTAGATATTGTCCAAAGAGAAATCTTGAAAATCAACCACTGAAAGTCGGTGGGTTTAGCGATCTCCCGCTCAATAATGGGCCTCGAGGAGAAAGTCCTCGACCAGCCTGTAACCAGATGGGAAAGCTTCCTACTGAGAATAATCCATCAGCCGCGGATCCCCATATAACTCCTGCATCAGGGGCATTATCTTCCCAGTTTTCCAATAGAACTGTGCAGTGGCTGCATACCTTAACGGCTGCCACTCGACCTGTCCCCAAAGTCCCTTATAATAACTGTACAGGGGCTTAGTCAAATGAAGCTCCACCTGGAACTGCAGTGGATTTCTTTGAAAGACCGATCCACAATCGCTTGCATCAGGCACATTTAAGTCTCCCTCCCGAATCAACACCGTATGTCATCATTCTTCATCGCATTCCCATATTACGCATGGGAAGTAAAGAATCAGAGGCACTTCTATAATACGGCCCCTGATGGAGTTCCAGTGTAACATTTTAAAAACAATCCTGTCCTCTGGGCTCCAATGCTCACTAACATTTTCAGAGCTGCTACTGTTGGCCCACTCCCCCCATTTTAGATAGATTCCACCATGGTCCTGATCTTTAAAAAAGGTTAGTGAAACGACCTGGTGTGCTACAGGCCATTCTCCTTGATTTATTTGATTTATTTTTAAATTTATTTTGAAGGTTTTATATAGCGCGGACCAGACTCTTGCGGGTATCAGAGTGCTTTACAACATATACAGGTAATAGGGGAAATAGACAGATGCGACATAGGCATATACATACGCAAATAATAATGCTTATAATAGGTCGAACAATCGGTACCTGTTCCAACATTGCACATATCTCCCATCCTGCATCAAAAAGATCAAGTGAATTTTGTAGGTAGCATCGATTTAACTTCCTTTTTGAAGGATGCCGCGTGAGGGTTCTGTCTTGTTTTTGGGGGTGAGGCATTCCAGATCCTAGGGGCCATTCCTGAGAGGGAGCGGTTATAAGTTTTCTTTTTTTAAAGCGTTGTGGTTTCAAAAACAAGTTATATGAACTCCTGTTAGTTCTGTCGCCGCCCGACAGTACTAGTTTTTCTGGTGTTTTGTGATGCAGTGCCTTGTGTGTCATACAGGCGATTTTCAAATGGATTCTGGCCTCAAAGGGTAGCCAGTTAAGGGCACGCAAGCCTGGGGAGATGTGACAGTTTCTTTTGGAGCCTGTGATTAGTCTGGCGGCTGCATAAATTGAGGCTCTTAGTGGGGCTGTCGTTGTTCTGGGAAGGCCGCAGAGAGCAACACTCCCATATTCCACTCTGGGGGTTACTAGAGATTGGACTGCGTGTTTAAAGTCATTTGCGGGTATGAAGGGTTTCAGTCTTCTTAGGGTGTACATTTGGAAAGTTGCTCCTTTTGTTGCTGCACTGATGTGTTTCTGCATATTTAGTTTATTGTCAAGAGTTATACCTAGCGATTTGTCAGAATCGATCATGAGTGGTTGGCTGTCTAATGCTGTTAGGTGCTTCATCCATTCCATGATGGTGGTAGCTTGGATGGGAGGCGCTATTAGGAGGAATTCTGTTTTAGGGTGTTTAATTATAAATGGTTATTTGCCAGCCATGTCTGTGTTTTTTGGAGCATAGAGTTGAGGGACTTGATGTCCTCTAGTGAGTGTACCTTAATGTAGAGTTGTTTGTCGTCAGCGTACATGTGATATTGGACTTTGCAGAGATGAGAAGCTCTGTGAGTGGTTCCATGAACAAGTTGAAGAGTGTCGGGGAGAGGGAGGAACCTTGGGGTACTCCTAAAGTGACAGGCGTAGGTTTGAATAAAGATTGATTGGTCTTGAAGCTTTGTGTTCTGTTTTGAAGGAAGGAAGTGAACCAGTTGAGCATCGATCCCGATGCCCCATTCTATGTATTAGGAGGTCTTAAAGACTGTCATGTTTGACGGTGTCGAAGGCGGAGGATAGGTCCAGTAGGATTAGTAGACAAGCTTTGTTTTGGTCCAGCATTTTTAATGCATCATCTATTATTTGGGTCATGGCGGATTCGGTACTGTGCCCTGATCGAAAGTCCGATTGGAATTTGTCGAGCAGATTGAAGTGATCAATGTGATGGGTAAGTTGCGTGTGAACACATTTTTCCAATAGTTTGGCCAGGGTAGGGATGTTGGATATGGGGCGATAGTTATTTGGGACAGCTGGGTTAGCTGATGGTTTCTTTAAAATGGGGGAGACCTGACTAGCTTTGAGGATATCCGGGATGGCCCCTTGAAGCAGAGAGGTGTTTATAATCCTGTTCCAAAGCGGTACTAACGTTGATATGAAGTCTTTTAGGAGGGAAGCTGGGAGTGGGTCGGCAAAGTGATAGGAAGGATTTAAGGCCATAAGCGTTTATCCGAATAGTTTCTTCATTGTAGAGGTTGAATGAGGACCAGTCTGTCTTTTTTTGGGGGTTGAGCTTTGCAGAACAACTAGGCGGATTCCTGCAGGGGATCCCTGAGGCGATCATGTGAGAGTTGGTGAGGGCCGATAGGTCTTTTAATAGGTCTGCCTTTATGTTTTCCGTTTTTGTTGAGAAATATGTCGCAAATGCCTCGCAGTTGGGGAGAGTTTCTGAATTAACTTGAGGTGAATGGGCGACACCCTTAAATTTCGCTTTGATTATTTCAAAAAGTCTCTTGGGTTGGACATGGCGAGGTTTAACTACTTCGTTGATATAGAAAGGGATGATGTGATGGTTGGACCAGTCACAAGGGAGGATACATTCCAGCTGGGTGGAGTCCGCTTTGGAGATTACCCAATCTAGGGTATCACAAATTTGGGATAAGTTAAGATCAGTCATGAAATTTTGAGGCTATTAACCTCCGGGTCTTCCCAGTCATTCCAGTGGAGGTTGAAGTCCCCAAGGAATATCTGCTTGTTCTGGAGATTGGCGTTTGTGGCTAGGATGTCCATTATGTGTTCAATAAAGGTAAGGTTGTTTCCTGGTGGATGGTAAAGTGAGTGCAGTGAGTATATTGCGATTTTATTATTAGACATTTCAAGATGTAAGTATTCACAAGAGGAGAAAACCGGGGAGGTGAGAGTTTTCACGGAGAGGTAGTTCCAGTGTATGCAGACAATACTGCCTCCAAGCCTGTCAATTCTGTCTTGTCTTGTCTTGTGATGTGACAGTTGGGTGGGACTAGTATGTCTCGTATGGGCGAGGATGAATCGTTTAGCCATGTTTCCGTTGTAAGGTCAGGTTCGTTGTTTAGTATGAGGTCAGCTATCTCAGCGGCATGACGCGCGGCCGGCCTACAGTTTAGTAGGATACATTTTAGCTGGACTTTAGTGGGTATAGTGTTGTGGTCTTGTACAATGGAAACTTTCTTGATGCTTTCTCCAACGATACCTCTAGTAATGGGTCTACTGGCTCTATCGGGGTTGGAAGGGATGGTTTGGTTAGAGGATGGTATTAGTGTGTTGTCTGTGTGCTCAGAGAAGGGAGGCTAAATTAGGGGTTCGTAGGAATGTAGTAGAGAGGTAAGATCTCACTGTGAGAGTGGTTTTTTTATTCTGAACGGGCGGGTTATGGCATTGGGGTCAGGTATTGTTTTCCATCCAGGGGGTTTCTTTGATGTGGAATTAGCGTGTGATTGTTGGAGTAATTTCGCGTTTGGGTTTTGTTGTTTCAGGATAAGGTCGTGAAGCGAATGGATATCTTCTTTAATTTGGGTTAGTAGTATCTCCTCAAGTCTAGTGTCAGGAGCCGGAGTTGACTTATGCCTCATCTGGTCTGTAGGTAGGTGAGTGGTTACAAGACTGTGATCTTGTGGCGTGAAGTGAGGTGCTCCAATGATTAGCTGGTTTTTTATTGTTGTGATCCGAAGTACGGGGGAAGTAGTGAAGGGGAGCGACGGGGAGATGTTGTGTGCTGTAAGGGGAAAAGTGGTTAGGGGGAGGGGGCGTGTAGTAACACTGGCTGATCAGATGTATCGGTGTAGGAGGAGTTTGGGGGTGAGTTTGTGGTGGGGATGCTAAGCAAAGCGAGAGCGGCAGGGTGGGTAGAATTGTGTAATGAGTGGGAGGGGGAATGGATGCGGGGGGAGACAGCTAGACGAGAGGGAACGTTCATGTGCGAAATGATAGGCATAGAGGAAGAGGGGTTGTGGGAAGAGTAGGACAAGTGGAGCTGTGTATCATGCAGTGGGGGGTCAATTGGAGCGGGGCCGGTGTATGTATACAATGGGAGCTAGAGGGAGGAGGACTAGTGGGGGGTCATGTGGTTGGTTGGGCTGAGTGCAGGGAGAGTGGTCTACTGGCAGAGTGGGCAGGTTTCTAACAACCTCATTTTTGATGTGCGGAAAGAGGTTATCCAGTAAATGCAGGTTCTGATCTGAGGCTTGCATGAGGATGATACCATTATGATAGATGGTGATTGTCGCTACCGCCTTATAGAACGTGGAGGGAATGATGGAGAGAGTGAGACCATGAGGTGTTTTCTTGGTGGATGCAATAGAGAATAAGGCGAGAAAGGCTTTGCGCCATTGGGCCCTTCTCTTGGTGTAGAAAATGATGTCATTTGTTACAGGTCCTTTATCATTTGAGAAATAGGAGTCAGAAATTGGAATTTCTGGGTGAGATTTTAATAGATTATGTTTGAAACTCTTTGCCGCTTTTTTTGTAAGGTTAGGGGGTATTTAATGGAGTGAGTGTGCAACCCTGCTAGCTCCATGTCTTTGTAGCAATTGTGCTAAGGGGTCAGAAAATAGAAAGAGGTGTGGTCACTTTTTTTTTATTGGGGTGGAGTGGTTATAGAGTGTAAAAGGTAGAGCGAATTGTTGCGTTGAAGAGAAACTAAGGTATGGGTGGGAGGATCAGAGGTGTAATCGATTGATGGATTTGAAGCCTAAGAGAGGGGCTTCGATAGAGGGGGATAAGTTGAGAGTTTGTGTAAATGTCGGAGTAGGGGTCAAATTTGTATGGTATTCAGAATAAATCCTGATGAATTAGTGGTTGTCAGCAGATATGGATAGATCTGCCTCCAAGATTTAGTAGTTAAGGTAATCTGAGGGAGAGTTCAGGGTTATGCTATAGACAGATAAACCTAAAGGAAAAGTCGTTCCAAGATGGCTGCATGTTTAGCTAGTGATGCTTTGGCTTAAATGCGTAGTCCTATCACTCTTTCCATGAGCCTGTCCCGCTAGTTAAAGTCCTCTCGAACTTACCCTAGGTTGCAGTTGTTGGTCCTTTGTTTCTTTTTAGTACTGTGTAGCCCGAGGTAGTCCTATGTTTTTGAATATAGCTTGGAGTGGGGAAGTTACAGCCCTCTCGATTTAGTTAGTTAGGACTGCCATTTTGAGGGGGGAATTGCAGCTATTTGACTGTATGATGAAAATGGTGGCATGGTCCTGATAAAAGGGCCATCGAAACAGATAATAATCTTGTGTGGTAATGAACAAGAGGACATGAAGATTACACAACGAGGCAAAAATAAGGGAAATGTCCAGATTTGCATCCAAAATAATAGGAGATCTGTGGGGCCGGTTCCTTTCAACGCACGTTGCTTTAACATTGATGGTGTGCCATGCAGTCTTGCGCCCCGTGAACTTTTAAATAATCATGGCGCCATGTGACCGGATTGATCTGTGTTAAAGTTCACTACCGTGCAGTCTAGCGGTCCGCGACCTGTTCAATAAGCCTGATTGATTCTACGGGCAAGGTCCCGGGCAGGGTTCTTTTGACCCAACTAGAAGGGTGGGTTAGTGCAAATAACATACTATTGCGGGCCCAATATAGCTTTGGACAGGAAATGGGAGAAGCTGAGCAGTGTCTTAACCTCTCGTTAATCGTTGGTAAGTACAGCAAGTCCATGAAAGGCTGTTTACATCTAGCCGTCATGGACTTGTCAAGGGCTTTCAACACTGTCAATCATGGCAAGCTGTGGGACATGTTGGTCTACGAGGAGGTGGAAGAACCCCTGGTCACTCTCCTTCGGAGATTACACTGGAACACCACGGTCAAAATACATTATGGCCCTGGTGCTAAATGTACACACTCACTAGCGTCAACTGAAGGCGTTCCCCCAGGGATGCATTCTGGCCCCTTTTATGTTCCTCACTGTTAGATCTGGGGGTCTCTGGTTGGCAGAGGTATACACCTTAGACCAAATAGGGACCCTTGCTTCTAGTCAGGGTACAAGGACACACACGGTAGATAACCCCTGCTCACCCTCTAGGTAGCTTGGCTCGAGCAGACAGGCTTACCCCCAAGGCAATGTGTAAGGTATTTGCACGTAGACACCACAATGATCCCCCCTCCGCACACCACAAACTTAGACCACACAGGTGAGTTATATCAAAAATAATATATCTTTATCTAGTTTCCGCAGTTGAAATCAAGCATCACAGGTTTACACTATATTCGCTTTCTTGGTTGGTCGGGATCTTTAAGACGGTAGTCTCTAGTCTCTTGCGTGATTCGTTACTCACTGAGAATGAATCAGTTCGTAGGCTCTTGTTGTTTAGGCAGCTACGTTGCTCCGTCGGTGTCACTGCGCTCGTTGTACAAAGCGCTCCTCTGGCTGTTCGGTGCAAGGTTTCCACAACTCCCTCGACGAGCCCTCAGTGACGATGTCGACGTCACCGGAGTCAGCCACTCACAGCGCGGCTTCGTAGAGCAGGGAAGTACGACTCTTGGTCTGCCTCAGGCCTCCGGGTCGCGGCAAGGCTCGTGCCGATGAGCACGTCGGTCTTCTTGATGCGGCAACCGGTGTCAGGCCCGGATCAGCGCGGTACTCTCCAACGAGGCAGAGAGCAGCCCGCCCATTTCACCGGCAGATGTTGAGAAGCTTGGTAGAACAGTCCGCGGTCCCTGCAGCACACAGCAGCGCAGGGGGGACACAGCAGAGTCTTGGGTTCGGGCAACCTTTCTATCCCTGGGTTGCGAAACAGGAGGCCAGCTCTTCTCAGGCCCTTGGAGATTCGGTTTAAGACACAGCACACAGCAAAGTCTTGTTTGGTCAAGTGGGTAGAGTCAGCACACAGCAAGACCCCTTCTCCTCCTCAGCTTCAGTTGTACAGCAGAACAGGTCAGCCCTTAGAGCACACAGCAAGGCAATCTTCCATTAGTTCTTCAGCGGTCCGTTTTTCAGCAGAGGTTCCTCTTGATGGTAGAATCTAAAAATCTGTTGTCAGGGGTCTTGTACTTATACCCCTAAAAGTCTTTGAAGTCTTTGTGCAAGTGGGTCCTGAGCCCGGTCTGATCCAGTTCTGGGTGTTGCTGGAGCACTTTGTTTTCCTGGCTTCTACATTCTTTTCAGAGTGAGGGGCAGAGTCGTCAGCCGCCCAGCAGGAGGTGGAGCCAGCAGCGTGGCAGGCAGGCACAACCCTATTCACTCCCAGGTGCTATCTCCTCCCTCCACTCTCCTTGCAAATGTCGCCATTCAGCAGAGGGCTGACTCAGCCAACCTCCTGGGGGATCCCCAGCCCCTGTCACTCTCAAGCCAGACAGTCAATCCACAAGCACGCCCAGGCACACAGAAGGGTCAGACAAGAGAACAGCTACTCTCTAAAAAGTACTATTCTCCAACTCAGGATTTAAAAACAACCTCTCCTAAAAGATGTGTGATTAAATGCTGAGCTCAGGGATATCAAACACTCATGTCTTATCTTGTTCCGATGAGAAGATAGGTGGATAGCCGTTGGCACCAGCCTCCCCCATGTTAGCCTATGGAGCAAGATAACCTTACAGCAGTGAACACACAAAATGGCCGTTGTTCACTACCAGAACATGTTACCTGCACTAGTACATGCTCTACCTTTTACATACACTGCACCCTGCCCAGGGGGGTACCTTGGGCCTTCCATAGGGATGACTGACGTGTATAAAAAGGGAAGGGTTAGGCCCGGTCAGTGTGGACACTGGCCAGGAGGACATGGCAGTCCGGGGACTGCAGGCAGGCCTGCGGTGGCAGGCCTGAGACACTGTTTTAGAGCTACACAGGTGGGTGGCGCAATCAGCGCTGCAGACCCACTAGTAGCATCTGTCATCACCAGCCCTGGCACACACCGTGCCCTTTACGAGGGACTTCATGGTGATACAGATATGCCAATCAGGTATATCCAATCAATATGATATTTTACACAGGGAGCACTTACACTCTGGCACTGATTAGCAGTGGCAGAGTGTCCAAAGCATCTAAACCAGCAAAAACGAAATCCATCACAGCATCAAAAATCCAGGTAGCAGAGGCAAAAGATAGGGGAAAAACCCACGCCAAGGATGTCAGGTCTAACACTCACTTATATAAACGGCATGAAAGTCTATTACAAAAGAAGCTGGACTACCCGAGAGCCAGCAACTTTTTCATCACCACGCTCCTCTATGCAGAAGATACCGACATAGTATAAAGGACGGCAATCAGTCTGCAGAAAGCCCTTGACGCATCTGCTGAGCTTATGTGCACTTTGGACTTAAAAATCAATCACAGTAAATCCCATATAGTGGTCTGTGGACTGAAAAAAACTAAGTCCAAACCTTTTTATATTCAGGGAAACCCTGTTGATAAAGTATAGAGCTTCTGTTATTTGGGGCTTCTTCTCAACACACAGCTGAAGTAGGACCCTTTGTTGGCTCTAAGGGTGCAAAAAAAAATAGCCCTTTTTTGCTTCGCAGCTAAACTAGGCCATAGACCTGTAAGTGAAATGATAACTCTCTACGAAGCTAAGGGCCTCTCAATTGCCACTTATGGGCCGGAGTGTGGGGTATTGCAATTGTTCTAAACTCCATCTCAGAGAACAGTTTTCTCAGGAGGCTTTTGATGATCTCTCAGGGATCTTCAACCTCCTTCTCTCACACTTAGTTGGGATTGAATTATATATAGGATTGTTCTTCTTGGCCTCCCTGTTACTGTGGGCTAAAATTTGACTGACACAGGAACTGGATTTTTCAAAACACATCCTTCAGGACTGTCTGACCCTGCGTAAGACCGATAATATTCCCTGTTGGAAGGCGGACCCCGAGGAGTCGGTGAGACCACCAAGGGGGGGGCCCTCTCACTGCACGAAGTAGCCGAGCGCTGCCGAGAAGTCTCCTGAGAGATCCTTCTCCTATCCCGTACTAGCACAGTAACACCACCACACCGGACTCAAGGAGGTTGTCTCAAGACAAGCAATTCTTTATCATCAATAAAAGGTTACGAGTTCAATATTTACACGAAGGGATCGAGGGATCCACCAAAAGTCTCAATGTCTCTTTGGAAGGGTAGGGGTAGCGGGACAGTCTTTGGCAGGAATGTGGTACGAGGGTACCTGGGGCCCAGTTCTTATCCTCACGCTGGAGGACCTCCGATCTCGGAGGGGTCGAGCCGCGACGGCGTCAGCAGGGCTCTGGCGTACAGTTCGTGGAGAGCCGCGATTCAATCAGCAGGGCTCTCAAGATGGTTTCTGCTCAGCTCGAGCCGCGACGTCGTCAGCAGGGCTCCGAGGAAGGTTTCAGCGAGGTTGGGCCGCGACAGCGTCTGCAGGGCTCCGATGTTCCAGGTGGTTCAGAAAGGGTTCACAAGAGGGAGCCGCGACGCAGTCAGCAGGGCTCGTGATGGTTCCGGCAAGAGTTCGTCTCCGTAGGGTCAGCCGCGATTCGATCAGCAGGGCTCTCGACTCCGGGATACAACTGCCGAGCTGTGGTGGGGTCGCCCCAGATATAGGTCTGGAGCCCTTTGATGTCCGGACCTATGCGCCCGAGGGGGCGGAGTGGCCGGGTGGAGGTGGCCAGACGCCCAGCAGGAGAGGCGCCAGGCCCATGGGAGTTTGCAGGGTGATCACACCTCGAGAGGGGAGGACAGTTGGGGGTCCCATCGATACTGTCCTCCGCCGGGGCGATGAATGGTTCCTGCGGCACCCCCTGGCCAGTTCGTGGTGCCTCGATGTCGGGGCTTCGCTGGGGTCGAGGCTGGGTTGAGCGGGGTCGCGCCGGCTGGGGCACGGTGTGACGTGGATGCCAACAAGATAGCGGAGCCACGAGGAGTATGCGACCACGTGCAGCTCCGGGTGAAGGGCCTTGGTGCAGTCCAGACGGGTGGCCCGTGACGGCCGGGGCGGGGAACGGCCACAATCCAGGGGGTTAAGGACCACGCCACGAGGCCAGGTCCAACAGGCGTCCCCCCCAGCCGAAGGCATGGAGAGTCACCCATCTTCTTGGGGATTCTCCTCGTCAAGGCGGAAGAAGCGGGACAGGCCGTCGGCGTTGGCGTGGTCATTGCCGGGCCGGTGTTCGACGTCAAAGTCCATCCCTTGTAGCGAGATGGACCATCGCAGCAGCTTGGGGTTCTCGCCCCGCATTCGCATTAACCATTGCAAGGGCCGGTGGTCGGTCTGGACCCGGAAGTGGGCGCCAAAGAGGTAGGGCCGGAGCTTCTTGAGGGCCCACACCACAGCGAAGGCCTCGCGCTCAATAGTGCTCCAGCGTTGCTCCCGGGGCAGTAGTCGCCGGCTGATGAAGGCCACTGGTCTGTCGAGCCCCCTTTCGTCAGTTTGGGAGAGGACGGCCCCGATCCCATACTCGGAGGCGTCCGTCTGTACCACGAACTCCTTCTGGTAGTCCGGGGCTTGCAGCACCGGAGCAGTACACATGGCCGTTTGGAGGGTGTCGAAGGCTGTTTGGCAGCGGGGTGTCCAGTGTACCTTCTTGGGCTGTCTTTTGGACGTTAACTCTGTGAGGGGGCCAACAATGCTCCCATAGTCCCGGATAAACCGCCGGTAGTATCCGGTGAGGCCCAGGAAGGCCCGGACAGCGGTCTGGGTAGTGGGGGGTTCCCAGGTCTGGATGGCATCTATCTTCGCTTGGAGGGGGGCCACCTGCCCGCTCCCCACTTGATGGCCCAGGTAGGTCACGGATCCGTGGCCGATTTGGCATTTGCTGGCCTTGATTGTGAGCCCGGCCCGCTGGAGGGCGGCCAGGACGGCCTCCAGGTGGAGGAGGTGCTCGGCCCAGTGGTTGCTGTACACGGCAATGTCATCTAAGTAGGCCGCGCTGAAGGCCTCAAGCCCGGCCAAAACCTTGTTCACCAGTCTTTGGAAGGTGGCCGGGGCGTTCTTCATTCCGAAGGGCATCACCCGAAAGTGGTAATGCCCATCCGGAGTCGAAAAGGCGGATCTTTCTTGGGCGCCGGGGGTGAGCTGGATTTGCCAGTACCCGGCGGTGAGGTCCAGCGTGCTCAAGTAGCGAGCGGCCCCTAGGCGGTCGATCAGTTCGTCGGCCCGGGGTATCGGGTGTGCGTCCGTCTTGGTTACTACATTCAGGGCTCGGTAGTCCACGCAGAATCGCAACTCCGGGGGGTGACCGGGAGCTGCGGCCTTGGGCACCAGGACGACAGGGCTGGCCCACGGGCTGTCGGAAGGCTCGATGACCCCCAGGGCCAGCATCTTCGCTACTTCGGCCTGGATGCAGGCCCGCACTCGGTCAGGCACCCGGTAGGCTCTGTGTCGTATGGGGGGGTTCTCCCCGGTGTCGACGTCGTGGACGCACCAGTGGGTCACCCCCGGGGTGAGAGAGAAGAGGGCTGCGTAGTCCCGCAGTAATCGCTGGCAGTCGTTGCGCTGCTCCGGGGTCAGGGACGAGGCGAGTTGGACCCCTTCGATCGATCCATCGTGAATGTCGGATTGCAAGAGGTCGGGCAAGGGCTCGGAGTCGTCCTCGCCCCCCTCGTCGGTCGCCAGCAGCAGGCTCAGTTCGGTCCGGGCGAAGTGGGGTTTTAGCCTGTTCGCATGTAGGACCCGGAGGGGGTTCCGGGGGGACTCCAGATCGACCAGGTAGGTGACGGGACTTTTCTTCTCCACCACCTTGAAGGGCCCGGTCCACTTGTCCTGGAGGGCGCCGGGTTCGACCGGGGCCATGACCCATACTTTCTGACCTGGCTCGAATTCTACCGTAGAAGTGTTCCGATCGTACCACCGCTTCATGTCCTCCTGGCTGGCCTCGAGGTTGGCTTCGGCCATGGCTCGGAACTTGCGGGTCTGGTTTCGGAGGGTCAGGAGGTATCGGTAGACGTCAGGAGGGGCGCCTCGGGGCTTCATCTCCCAGCCCTCCTTGACCAGGCTGAGTGGTCCGCGGACCGGGTGTCCATACAATAGTTCAAACGGGCTGAACCCCAGGGACTTCTGCGGGACCTCCCGATAGGCAAACAGGAGGCAGGGCAGCAGGACATCCCATTTCCGCCTGAGGGGTTCTTCCAGGCCCTGGATCATCCCTTTCAATGTTCGGTTGAACCGCTCAACCAGTCCGTTCCCCTGAGGGTGATATGGGGTCGTGAACTTGTATGTGACCCCGCATTGTTGCCACAGGGACCGCATGTACCTGGAGATAAAGTTCGTGCCACGGTCGCTCACCACTTCGCTGGGGAATCCCACTCGGGAGAAGATCCCCATCAAGGCCCGGCCTACCACAGGGGCCGTTATAGTTCTGAGCGGGACCGCCTCCGGGTACCTGGTGGCGTGGTCCACGAGGACCAGGATGAAGCGGTGGCCCAGGGCGGTTTGGGGGTCCAGGGGTCCCACAATGTCGATTCCGACTCGTTCAAACGGGGTGCTGACGGCGGGAAAGGGCTGGAGGGGGCCTTGACCCGACCCCCCGTCTTTCCGCTGGCTTGGCAGGTCTGGCAGGACCGGCAGTGGTTGTCCACATCTCTCCGCATCCGGGGCCAGTAGAAGTGGGTCACCAGACGACTGTACGTTTTGTCTTGCCCCAAGTGTCCGGCGAGGGGCACATCATGGGCCAGGTTGAGAAGGAACTCCCGGAAGCGGAGGGGGACCACCAACACGCGGCCGGCCCCGAGTTCTGCCACTTTCTGTTCACTGTACAACAGGCCCTCGGCCCAGTAGATCCAGTGGGTGCCGGTCTGGTCACCGTTCGCTTGCGCGGTCGCCTGCTGTCGGACCCCTTCGAGAGAGGGACAGGACTGTTGCTCTTGCTGGAACTGCTCTCGGGTGGGGCCCCCTTCATGTTGCCATTGCGTCAGTTCTGGTAGGGCGCTCGGAGAAGTCATCTCTTCGGGGGAGGATTCGCTGGGCCCGGGGTCGGTGTCCGCCTCCTCCTCGCTGCTGGCGGGAGGGGGTGTGAGCCCCTCGGGTCGGGCAGTCCCGGAGGTCGAGGATGAGCGGGGGGCCTGGGCGGTCATGGACCGGGTGATGGCGCAGGCCCAATCCGCCAGTCCCAACATTCGGAGGTGCTCTCGTCGTTCTACTTGAGCCCAGGGGGAACTCTCCAAGTCGTTCCCCAGGAGGCAGTCGACCGGGGCGTCGTCGCGCACTGTCACCTTCAGCAGGCCCGTCACCCCTCCCCACTCGAAGGGGACCAGGGCCATCTGGCATAGGCTTTCACTGTTGTCGGCCGTCCGCACAGGGCACAGCACATTCGGTAGAATCTGTTCAGGGGTCACCAGGTGGCAGCGGACAGCGTTGATACTGGCGCCGGTGTCGCGAAGGGCTTCGGCCCGTTGTCCGTTGACCGTGACCTGCTGCCGGTACTTCTGGGTGTTGGTTGGGATGGGGGTGCAGGGTACCATCTCTCGGCTACCCAGGCAGACCAGGGACATGGCTGCCGGCTCCCACTCAGTGTTTTCTCGGTCGAGGGCCTCTTCTTCCTCCTCTCCCCCCAAGGCGGCGGCTGTCAGCTGCCGGGGCGGGGGCCCGCCGGCCCCGTTTCTTCGGTTCAGGGGGCAGGCCGGGTCGCTGGCAAAGTGTCCGGTTTGTTGGCAGCCATAGCAGGTCACTGGTGGCCGTGGTCCGGGTCGGGCCGGGCCCACCCTTCGCGCTAGGCTCGGGGAGAGATGTGGCTGCGGTGGCCCTCGAGGGGGGCTCCTGGGGGCCCCAGCGGGAGGGTCTCGGTTCCTGTTCGGCCCTCCCCCCCCACCGCGCTGGCGTGGGGGTCCGTTGGGGTTCCTCTGGTACTCCCCCATTGAGCTCCGGGGGACCCGGGAGTTGACCCATCGATCGGCCTCGACGGCAAGTTTTCGCGGGTCGGTCATTTTGCTGTCGAGGAGGTGCTGTCTCAGTTCCACGAAGCAATTGTTGGAAAGATGTTCCCAGACGATGAGGTCGACCAGTTGCCCGTAGGTGGTTACCTTGCTGCCTTTGATCCACCCTTCTAGGGCCCGACTGAAAAAGTCCACATATTCCACCCATGTGGTACCCGGGATTTTCTTGCAGTCTCGGAACCGCTGGCGGTACATCTCCGCTGTTAGCCCGTAGCGGGTGAGCAGGGCCTCCTTCATGTGATCGTAGGAGGTCATCACCTCCTCCGGTAGCTGGAGCAGCGTGTCCCGCCCTTCACTCAGGAATCGCCCCCACAGGCCTGCGCCCCAGTCTTTTCGGGGCACTCGATGGGAGGTCATGGCCACCTCGTAGGCCTTGAACCATTGTTGGATATCGTCATTCTTGTAATACTCCTTGACGACCTCCTTCGGGATATGCACCTTGGCCTCGGGGGGCGGTAGAGTGTCTCTAGTACTGGGGGTGTTGGTCCCTCCGTTCTTGGCCTTGATCTCGAGCTCCTTGAGACTGCGCTCGTGCTCAAGAGTTAGTTTCTTTTCCTCCAACTCCCGGTGTCGTCTCTTCTCTTCTATTTCTTCTTGAAGGCGTAGCTGCTCGAGGGCCAGTTTCTTTTCTGCCAGCTGGAGTTCGCCGTCCAGTCGCAGTCGGGCGAGCTCTAGTTCGTGGCTCCGGACCTTTTCCCGCTCTCGTATTTCTTCCTCGGAGAGGCCGGTTTCTAGGCTCTTTCTTCCTCCGGTTGCCGGGGTCAGTGCGGTTGCTGTGGTTTCCGTCAGGGGCAAGGGCCCTTCTTCCTGGGAGGGGCCTGCCCCAGCCTCCAACCATGCCCTCAGAGCTTTCTGCATCTCTTCCTTGGTACCGAGGCTGGTGGTTGCAATGCCTTTGTCTCTGCAGAACTGTTTTAATTCTTTGTGCGTATATTCTTCCAGCCGTTCGGGCTGGAACTCCATTGTCGCGTTGTTTTCCTGGCTGCTCATGATGCTATTCGTTTGGATGGGTAGCTAGTGGGTACTGGCTGGTACGTACTGCGTTCGGCTCGGATCCCGTCGCTGGCCACCAAATGTTGGAAGGCGGACCCCGAGGAGTCGGTGAGACCACCAAGGGGGGGCCCTCTCACTGCACGAAGTAGCCGAGCGCTGCCGAGAAGTCTCCTGAGAGATCCTTCTCCTATCCCGTACTAGCACAGTAACACCACCACACCGGACTCAAGGAGGTTGTCTCAAGACAAGCAATTCTTTATCATCAATAAAAGGTTACGAGTTCAATATTTACACGAAGGGATCGAGGGATCCACCAAAAGTCTCAATGTCTCTTTGGAAGGGTAGGGGTAGCGGGACAGTCTTTGGCAGGAATGTGGTACGAGGGTACCTGGGGCCCAGTTCTTATCCTCACGCTGGAGGACCTCCGATCTCGGAGGGGTCGAGCCGCGACGGCGTCAGCAGGGCTCTGGCGTACAGTTCGTGGAGAGCCGCGATTCAATCAGCAGGGCTCTCAAGATGGTTTCTGCTCAGCTCGAGCCGCGACGTCGTCAGCAGGGCTCCGAGGAAGGTTTCAGCGAGGTTGGGCCGCGACAGCGTCTGCAGGGCTCCGATGTTCCAGGTGGTTCAGAAAGGGTTCACAAGAGGGAGCCGCGACGCAGTCAGCAGGGCTCGTGATGGTTCCGGCAAGAGTTCGTCTCCGTAGGGTCAGCCGCGATTCGATCAGCAGGGCTCTCGACTCCGGGATACAACTGCCGAGCTGTGGTGGGGTCGCCCCAGATATAGGTCTGGAGCCCTTTGATGTCCGGACCTATGCGCCCGAGGGGGCGGAGTGGCCGGGTGGAGGTGGCCAGACGCCCAGCAGGAGAGGCGCCAGGCCCATGGGAGTTTGCAGGGTGATCACACCTCGAGAGGGGAGGACAGTTGGGGGTCCCATCGATACTGTCCTCCGCCGGGGCGATGAATGGTTCCTGCGGCACCCCCTGGCCAGTTCGTGGTGCCTCGATGTCGGGGCTTCGCTGGGGTCGAGGCTGGGTTGAGCGGGGTCGCGCCGGCTGGGGCACGGTGTGACGTGGATGCCAACAAGATGGCGGAGCCACGAGGAGTATGCGACCACGTGCAGCTCCGGGTGAAGGGCCTTGGTGCAGTCCAGACGGGTGGCCCGTGACGGCCGGGGCGGGGAACGGCCACAATCCAGGGGGTTAAGGACCACGCCACGAGGCCAGGTCCAACATTCCCTGAAAGGGATCTATAAAGCTCACTCTTAGTGACTCAAGGAGCTTTTTGATGACCACATCCATATTTCTCCCACAGTCCAAATAAAGGCAGCATAACTTGATAGGGCAGAGTCTAAACTCCGGCGACAATTTCCTCAGAGAATTCTCCAAGTAATTATGGCAATGTTCCGCCTAACCCTGGGATGCAATATTATCTATCCTTTATATCAACTACCCAATACAGATTTTATTGAACTAGGCTCCACCTGGGCACTATTCATTTCTTAGTTGCATTTACAGTCCAAGGCGAATGGCTGGAGAATATACTCCCATGTCCCTGCGATAATACCTCCATATAATGTACATTGCACTTTTTACTTTCCTGGTCACTTTATAAAACCTTAGGATCAACTTTTTCATTTCCTCTCTTGAGGCCCTGTAGTTTTAGCTCACATCAAGATGGTTTGAGGTTTTCATTATCCCTTAATTCCCCTGAAATCTGCCAAGCTGTTGTAAGCTATATAAGAGGGGCACTTTCCATTAGGAAGCACTATGGATAACTGTTGCCCCTTGTGAGCAAGGGGGCTTAGTTTTTATTGATGTATATTTGCACTATATATGACATTTTGCATTGTGCTTTGTGCTCTTAAGACTTTTTCAATCGATCAAAGTTGTGCTTTTTTAAAGGCGGAGCACTTTTCATTAGGTACTGTCATGGATAGTTGCTGCCCTCTGACAGCTGGGCAAGGTAGTTTTGTTTTTATTGACGTAATACTTGCATTGCATATGAAAGTTTGTCTTGTGCAGTGTAGTTTATGACTATTTTCAGTTGAACAAAGATGAATCTGGAATTTCATCCCCTAAACTGGCTTCTTACATTTTGGAGAGGTATTATGAGAAAGAGAAATCTTCCACAATCTGGAGAAACCGTGGAGGTCAAAGGATGGTAAAATATATTATTTCCTATTCTTGCTCTTTGTATCATGGTACTGAGCATTTAAGCCAATACAAAATGTTTAATACATTGGGTTATTGGTTGAGGTGTTGGAAGTCCCACTAAGGCAACAACCGCAATCCTTGTCAGGGTCAACCACAAAATTCAGTAAATTAGCCTGTGTTTAACCCTCTGGTAGCTTGGCACAAAAGCAGTCAGGCTTAACTTAGAGGAAATGTGCAAAGTATTTATGCAGCATACAAACAGTAATCAAGAGAAGACACAACACAAAAAAATCCCAAAACCAATTTAGAAAAAATAGAGCAAATGTTAATAATTAAAATGATACCAGAACAACACAAATCCAATCAGTAGAACCAGAGATATTCAGTTTTAAAGTTTTAAATAGCGCCTGAAAATCACAAAGTGCCACTCTCAGTCATCTGGTTGCACTAGACCAGGAAAAAGTTACAAGTTCAGGCTGACTGCAGTGGATTGCCCGGGGCAATAGTGATAGCATGTTTTCAGAACCTCATATTCTTTATGAAATTGAGCGTTGAGTTATTCTTTGAAAATTTGTATGAACTCTTCTAAGGCTGGGGGTCGTTACATTTAATAAGGGTTATTGTGTGACTGAGCAGGAAGTTTTCTTAGACTGGACTATGCTCATGTTATGTATGAATGTCAAGATAAGGTATTAGAGATCTAGTATGTACATACAAATAGCCAAGATTAGGGACTAACAGAATATTAACATTGTTACCTTGCAAGAATCAAAGAGAATGCATGGTGACAAAGCTTGGGATAGGTATTCAAGCCATAGTGAACATGCATGTGAGGTTCTCATTCTTTGTGTGCTAAGTTTTCATGAATTACAAATTCCATCGCAGTAGAGAGAGTTGGCTACATCGAAACATTGCTAAGGGATGTCCTATCATACTGCTACCGTGACTTAATTTGTGGCCGCCATACAAGTTCTGGATGGGGTTTAATCTGAGGTTTTTTAAGACTTGGGAGAAGTGGGCTCTGGCCCGGGACCCCAGCCTTTCAGGTGGCCCCCTAATAGAGCCAGCTCTGTTCTGCAGAGAGTATTGTCCTGATGACATCGACTAATTCTTAAAGTGATTATTTTAAATACCGTTTTCTTTTCATTTATTTTTAATGTGGGTGATGTGTGAGAGTCTATTACAGTCCTTTTGCAGATAAATGCTGTGTTTATGTTTCATGCAACATCCATATAAAAAGTTTCTTTTAGATCACAATAGGAACTCACATAAGGGAACTGGGATGGGTCACAGAGATTATTTGCAGTAATATAAGTGAGCTGCTGCTGAATTACAATATTGAAAACACACATCACTATCCCTGAAAATTATATCTAAACACATTTAGAATTTGGATCAGTGTTCCTGTGCACTGTCAGTAACTTGGCCAATGAGGTCATGAAAGAGCTGAAATTGAATAATAAATGCAAAGCTGTTATGAACAAGGGCCGCCAAAATACGTTTGGCCCAGGGCCCACAAAATCTTTAAGATGCCCCTGAGTTTAATGTGGGCGATCTGGGCACTGAGATTCTTCTGTGTAGACCACTTGCCATGAATGATTTATTATCTGAGTTCATAAGCAGTGCATGATGGCTTGCAGGTTGTAGTTAGCTCACTGAATTAGTACTGCTGAGTGTAAGAATTTCTTTGTATTTTAAGTGTCAGTATTTTAGCACCTAAATTTACCATTACTTTAACCTTTGTTTTTATCAATGAATATCTAGTTTTTTTTATTTAATCTAAGATTTTATTACCAAACCTAACTATAAGGACCCTTTTACCTTTCTTTTGTTTGGTGTATTTCTAGTTTTTTTTTAACATATTCAGCCAACACCTCGACTGCGAACATTCTTCGGCCATTGGCAGCAGGGATTGGGTACAGGTCTACACATCGCTGAAAGCCAACCCACCACAGCTTTCCTTCTGTGTTCTGCTTGCTGCCTCTGTATGCCTCCTGCTTGCCCTCCGTTCCCCATGTGTGTGATCCTTGACCCTCCTGCGTGCCTGCTATGGGTAGCTTGCTGCCCCTTTCCCTCCTGCCAGGCCTCTGTTCTCTATCTACGTGCCTATAGCTGCCAAGCTTCCGAGGTCCATGTGTGTGTGTTGTAGACAAAGTACTCCTCTACCAATAACTTAAGTTAGTAAGTTATAACTTTATTGGAAGCGCTAGAGATAACGTTGGTTTTCCCACTGCAGCCAGCAAACAACTGACAGTAGGCGAACACAGCTATGTCATAGAGCATAGCAACACTGGAACTATCATGGAACAATATATTTAAAGCACCAGAACAACATATTATACATTGTACTACATTAAGAATACAACACATCCTCTCCCCTTTATCTCCTTAAAATAACATTGCATATATTGTAATAACAAGAAATACATTTGACAAATAACTGAATGGAATACAAGAAACAAAAAAATGATTAACAATTGAAACACGTAATGGTATGTCAGAAGCAGGTTTGAAAAATCTTAGAAATCTCCACATACATAGTCCTGTAGATATCTTGGAGGACATCTAGGTCTTTGAGACAAGACTCTATTAGTGGTGCTATCACCATTATTCATTGACACCTCAGTAGGTGGTTTCCACAAGCTTCATCATCGCTCATGAACAAATGAGGATTAAAATCATCACCTTCAGTATCCACTTCATGGCCCTTGCTCTTCTTGTAAAGTGCTACCCTTCTTAAATTTTTCACCATTGTACAACGTTACATGTCTATTGTGAACCATTTTAACCTTGTATGGACCACGAAATTTACTAAACCCAGCACTGATACGGCCAGGTTTGACTTTTAGCAAATCATTGGGTTTTATGTTCCCATTATGTATTGGAACTTGGTCGTCCCTCACATTATCACAATTAAGATTTGGCAAACCGAGACAAACTTTCATCCATACAGGAATATGTTTTGTGCTGGCAGGACGCCCCCTCATAACTACAAAAGTAACTTTCCCAGAGTCTGTATTTTCAGTGGTACGGTAGGCCCATACCAAATCATTGACCATACCTTTAACATCACCTCTGCTTGTCACTGCCATTTGAATTACTCCCTTCACCATACATTTGGCCCTTTCCACAACACAATTTCCCTGTGGGTTATAAAAGGATGTTCTAGTATGTATAATCCCACAGGATTTCAAAAACATTGTCATTTCTGTATAAATTAGCTGAGTGCCATTATCGGTGATTAATTTGACTGGATAACCTTCTTCCCTGACAGAACATTGATAGTGTTCTTCGTAGTGATCTCCTTTACAAATTTCACAATTAACCATTTTGACGTAACATCCACCATGGCCACACCACATTTCAAATCCATGTTCAGACCATTAAAAGGCCCAATAAAATCTAAACAAACTGTGTGCCAAGGTAAACCTGGATCCTCAATTTTGCCCAATTCCAACTGGTTACTCACCTTCAACCCTTTTTCACTCTCCATGCATTCAACACACCTTTCAACCCAATCAGAGACTTTTTGGTCCATGGCAGGCCACCAAAAATGTTCTCTTAATCTTTTCATTGTGAGAGATTGACCCATATGACCTTCATGGGCCAATTTGAACAAAACAAATCTCAAATCTTGTGGTGGAACAAATGTATCCTCTTTAATTATAACATGTCCCTCTTTATCAAATATAGATATGTCCTCTAAAACCTTTACAAAAGGCCTCACAGCAATGGGAAGGGTACTTTCACATCTGCCCCCTTTTATAATTAAGTCTTTAACCACCTGTAGGACTTCATCCTTAGACATACTTTCATTCCACTGACTTTTATCAACTGTTCCGCTACACAATTCTACTAGTTCATCAATTGCAGCCACTGCACCTTCACATTGAAAATACTCAACTTTCGACTTATCCACTTCATACCATGGTAGAGGTAGCCTAGACAACCCATCTGCCTGACAATTTTTCCATCCTGCAATATATTCAATTTTGTATAGAAATTCTTGCAGGCGGGCAGCTAGCGTAGCCAATCTTGCTGACCCTTTTCCTGCACCACCAGGAGATAGAATTTTGATGAGAGGCTTATGGTCTGTTTGTAATGTAAACTGAAAGTCCCATAAGTACATGCGAAAATATTCAGTACCCCATGCTGCCGCCAAAGCTTCTCTCTCTATTACAGAATAATTCCTTTCAGAATTTGTGAGAGATCTTGAAGCAAAAGCCACAGTTCTTACTCCTGAAGTATGCACTTGTGCTAAGACAGCTCCTACCCCCACCGCACTAGCATCCACAGTCAGAATTGATCTCAATTTGGTGTCAAATGGAGTCAGAATTGTTGCTTCACAAATTTCACTTCTGATTTTATCAAATGCTTCCTGTTGCTCATCAGACCACACGAACTTGAAACCTTTTCTGAGAAGCATTTTGATTTTTTCTGTTTTCTCTGCAAAATTATATACAAATTTGGCATAATATTCTATAAGACCTATGAAAGACCTGAGTTGGTCTTTATCCAAAGGTGCAGGAGCTTTCCTTATTGCGTCTAGAAGATCACGTTTTGGTTTAATTTCACCAGCAGACAAGTTATATCCTAAATATTCCAGTTCTTCCACAGCAAACTTGCATTTTTCTTTTTTTAAGGTTAAACCAGCATTATCCATTTTACTCAAAACTTCTTTCAAAACAATGTCATGATGTTCCTTTGTGTCACCAAATAATAATACATTGTTTTGAAAATACACAACATTCTTTGTCCCTTTTCAAACTGAACCCATCATTCGTTGAAATACTCCAGCAGCAGACGCCAAACCAAATGGCATTCTAGTGAATATTCCTTCCGTAGTGATGAATGCAGTTAATGGTTTGGAATCAACATGTAGTTTGATCTGGTGATATGCTCTGCGCAGATCCAATTTTGAAAATAATTTTTCCCCTTTCAAGGACAAAATTAATTCATTTATGTTTGGCAATGGAAAATTATCCACAACAATATTTTGATTAAGGGTGCGCAAGTCCACACAGAACCTGTAACTTCCGTCAGGTTTACCCGTGATAACCACTGGTGAAATCCAACTGGAGGTTTCAATTTGTTCAATGATTCCTTGTTCAACCATCTCACTCAACATGAGTTTTACTTCCTGCCTAGCAATGATGGGGACTTTACGTACCTTGTGTTGCATAGGAACCGCATCAGGCTTAAGCATTATTTTGTGAACATATCCCTTGAGTTCACCAATTTCTTCCAAGAACAAGCTACTCATTCCTTCAACAATTGTTTCTGTCGTAACTTCATCAACAACCATCACTTGGTGGGTTGCCCTAGGATTTATGATTATATGTAAATCATATGGGTGTGCCCACCCTAATATCGGTGGTCCACTACGAGCCACATAAACGTTTCCCTTCACACATCTATCATGAAAAGAAATATCTGTTAACATTTATCCTATAGTGTCTATCTTTTCCCCTTGATATCCTCCTGGATTAATGTCTTTGGGAAGTAACTTCACATTAGGCCAATTTTGTTTAAACAACACGTGTGGAATAATTGTCCAAAATGAGCCTGAATCTACCATTAATTCTGTTTCTTTTACTTGTATCAAAAACATTGCTTTAGGTCTCATTCTTCTTCCTGATGCAGTTGTTATATCCTTCTCATCTACACATCTGCACCTTCTACATCACATACTGATGTTACATTCCCTACATCACTTTGTACTACAGCTACTTTAGGTCTGTTGTACGTTTTACACATTTTGTAAAAATGCACTTTACGTCCGCATTTCTTGCACTCCTTATCTATAGCATAACATCTTTTGTATTCCACAGTGTGATACATGTTACCACATTTAGTGCACATCTTCTCATGTGCCCTTTTACGTTCTGAACTTACTACAGAATTATTATTGTACTTCTTACTAGATACTCCATTTTTTCCACTCATCTCACCATTTCTGCTAGAGTTTACTGCAGCAACCTCATCTTGTTCTACGCACGTTACACCCGTTGTTACACCCGTTGTATTCTTTTCTTCTCCATCTCTTTCATACATATATCTGATTGTTCAACTACCTTAGCTATGTCAATAGCATTCTCTAACGTAGGGTTTCTTGCAGCCCATAACCTTTCCTGCATTTGTTGCGACACTGTACTATAAGTTGATCTCTAATCATTTCCATTCTCATCCCACCAAATTTACATTTAAGAGATAATTCACGCCAACGTGTTACAAAGTGGTCTATAGTTTCATCACACTTCTGAGATTGTGTGTAAAATTTATGTCTACACATAACAATATTAATTTCCTTAGCATATTGTCTTTCAACCTAGCTTTTGCTTCAACATAAACATTAGCAATTATTCTTCCCTCAGCATCTGTACCAGCAGGTAAATATTTAAATGCATGTTGACCTTCCTTCCCCAGAGTACTTAATATTAAGGTTTTTTTCCTTGCAGCACTAAAATCTTTACCATCTAATGCCTCAATATAATTCTCAAATATTTCTATCCATTCATCCCACTCAACAGGGGGATCACCAGGTTGCTGTAAAAACAGAGGTGGTGGAATCACAGCAACGGCTTCCATTAATACCACCCCTATATGTACTTGTTGTAATAAGTATGAATAAGAAATAACTAAAAATAAAATCGATGCTACAATATACTGATCAGTACTCTGACAAATAGTCAATATACAAATAAAATTATTAAAGCTATTAACCAATGTATAGTCAGTATTTCCAGAATATACTTCCTTAAAATGTACTTCCAATGTTGATGAACAGTCAATGTTCTCGATAGTACGTCTCCACAAATGTATTCCAATTTTTGTAACTTACATATTGTACCGTTTTTTTATAATACAACTGCTCAAATACTCGTGTTGATATTCGCGTGTTGATAATCTCCGTATCCTTTCCTGTTCCGCTTCCGATATTAAATGCGCACCCACGTACAAAACGAAAAGTAGCGTACAATTAGTTTCCTTAGTAATAGACCCAAGATCCAATATGGCCACCAATTACGTCATGACGCTCTTACTTCATTCCGTTCACGTCGTTTTTACAAGTGTCATCCAGCGTCAGGCTGAAGAATGTCCGGAGACAGAAGAATGCCCGAAGACAACAGCCTACGTCTATGGAATGTTCTCGAGGAGTGCACGCTATCCAGTATTCGTTCAAACGGTAACTGACATAGTTCAAACAATGCTGTGCTTTACCAAACTGTAGACAGATATATTAGCAATTAAGTACTTGTCAAACAGTGATTGTTTGTTCCACACTAATCCAGGGCAATGTAAACTCAACAATTTCACTTCTTTTCTTTTCCAAATCAAAAGCCGCTCCGCATACACAACCCCTAGATCACACGGCGATGCTGATGCACGAACTCCAACACGACACAGCGATGCTGATGCATGAATATCTTTCACTCCCGATTCAAATTAAATTCCATACATGCTTTCAGGTCAAATCCTTACTTCATGTGTCAGGTCGATTCCTGCACGCATATATGAGTTCTCGTTGACCAACGGAGCAGATTGCTCACTCTGCGCTTCCCTTTCTTTGCCAGCTGATCGTCGCCATCTGTTGTAGTCAAAGTGCTCCTCTACTAATAACTTAAGTTAGTAAGTCATAACTTTATTGGAAGCGCTAGAGATAACGTGGTGTTCCCACTGCAGCCAGCAAACAACTGACAGTAGGCGAACACAGCTATGTCATAGAGCATAGCAACACCGGAACTATCATAGAACAATATATTTAAAGCACCAGAACAACATATTATACATTGTACTACATTAAGAATACAACAGTGTGATGTGCTGCTTTAGTACAGTTTTCATTCCTTTGAATTCTAGGGCTTGACCTCCTGTTTTATAATAGCATAAACAAGAATCCAAGTCCCAGGATTCAAAGAAAAAACCTGAACTGGCGCAGCCCATCACACATAGTCCTGGGAAATTAGGCAGGACAGCGTGCCCCTGACCCCTCTCTTCTGCATTTCATGGTCAGCTTGCTGCCCTGCCTTGCCCCCTTCCTTTCCCACTGTTCTCCATGTGCATGTCCTTGCCTTTCCCTCCTGCCCCCAACTGCCTATTGTGCTGACCTTGCCCATGCCTCCCTGCATGTCGTGGTCAGATTGCTGCCCCTTCCCATCTTCTGCCTACACCCTGTTTACCATCGGCATGTCCCTGTTCAATTTGGCCTGCCCTCTGTGGATAGATTACTTCCCCTGCGGCCTGCCTTACATGGCCAGCTTGCTGCTAACATTCTGTATTTATGTCAAAATTGTGGTATACTTGAAGTCATTTTAATGGAATCAAAACTCATACATGCCAATAGAACTGATACAGGCGGGAGGCGCTTGACTTTTGGAACAAAAAATGGCTTAATTTTGTCTGTCTCCTCCCTGAAATTGCCTCTGTTTCAATAGAAGTCAATGGAGGACATACAGTTTACTGATCTTTTTTTTTAAACTCACACTTTTCTCTTTGGAAATGCTGGCACGATTTTAACTGTAAAAATGCAAAGCACTTCCTTTAGAAATGAACCAAAGGAGGTGTGTTTTTTTCTCTTTGATACTATGGTTAGTGCACTAAAAAGCTAAAATGAGGGCAGAATTTCTAAGTTTTCAAATAGTGACAAAGGGCTTTTAAACTACTTGCTATTTTTATCCAATTGATTGTTTTAGTATTTAAACACTGTTCTCATTAGGCTATCTGGGGTGGGTGATATATTCTGCTCCGCCGGCAGAGATGGCAGAGTTTTTGCCGGGCCACGTTCCACATGCAACGCAGAGTATTAGCCAAATTCCACCAACTGCTGTGTGGTGAGTTTTTGGCTTGTGCGGCTCACTATCTGTTACGCCGCGGGCCAACTCGCAACCCGCTGCACTACCTGTTTCCTCTTTGCCGGCCACAGTGCAACCTGCTGCGCCCCTCCCTCCTCTTCGGGGGCACCGCAGTACAGCATAGCGGCCCGCTGTGGCCATTTCAACGGCGTCACGGAAATGTTACAGGGAGCGTTTGTAGGGGCAGGGGGCAGCTTAACCTGATGTGGGGTGCACTGGAACGCTCATACTAACATGAAGGAAACAAATGTGTGAGCCATGGAAACCAAGCCGTTTAACAGATTTATTTAGAAGGCACAGCTTCAAGAGAAAGGCATTAAAATACAAAATATAATGACCTCGCATTCACAGAAAGCCACACTTATCAGAAGGCACTTTGATATGACTTTCAATAGGACTCAGAAAGCATTGGAATTGCAAGAAAAGAGACACTTCAGAAAATGCAACATAAGATGTGCAGATTAAAACCTCAGAGGCACATTTATAAATGCAATATGAAAAACATAACCTTAATCAAGGGAAATGTTCTCAGAATGCAAAACACATTTGGTTTAAAATACTGAAAATACTCATGTTTAAACCTAAAAGAAAGCAGCCTTGCAATTACAATATAAGCATTTAAATATAACAATAAAATGTAACATAGCAGATATGGCATTTATATGGCACAGTATATGTCAAATAGAATAATATACTTAAACTAAAACAAGAGCTCTTGGGGAAAACCTACACAGTGCCACCTACATACAGACAGGGAGGTTGTCCGACAAGAACCTCGTGGGCTTCCCTTTTATACCCTTTAATGCAGTGAGAAGTGCCTACAGCAACATCATCTCAGGCCAGTCCTACCTACGTCAACTACATCACGGGTCGCACATTTATTAGAAATGTCGCGCCTATCCTAATAAATGCGGAACATAGACTAGGCGAAAGGTTATGTTCTCTTGCCAAGCGCTCGTCGTAAATTGCATAGGGCAAGCAGAAAAATGTAATGTAAAGGAATAAAATATATATATATATAGTTATATGTCTGGGTTGCCACATCCATCAACCTGGTCTGACGCTCTTGTGGTGGGAACTTCACTGTTCTCATAGCCAGATGTACCCAGGATGTGGTGGGCTATATTTTGACAGGATAGAGAGAGTGACAGTGAACTTTGCACACGGGTAGGGTGAGGCCTATCCAGTCTGGAATAGTGTGCGTCGCGGAGAGAAGCTGGCTGGGATTTTTAGTCAGACAGACTTAGAGGCTGCTGTTCAGTAAAATGGGTGTAGAACTCTGGTCAATTTAACAAAAGACCTACAATAAAAATGGCAGGGCCTACGTAGGGGTTCATACTGGTTGAGTGACAAGGATGGCCCAGGGCATTTGTTATATGGTAAAACCGGACCCTCTCTCATTTCCCTCCTCATGTTCATTTTTGAACACCTTTCGTACAGCATATTTAGCTGGCGGTGGGGGGAGTGAGACGCTGAGGTAAGACAATTGTTGCTCATTGAACGGACAGCTCTCATACAGTTGTTGAAACAGTGGCCACCTCCTCTATACTGCTGGTGATAGGCACTACAAATTGTGTGTTGTAGGCATAAGAGATAGTTGAGAAGCCAAAAGATCTAATCAATTTTGCAAGTGGAGCCAAATATAAATTAAATAGCATCGAGCTCATTGATGACCCTTAGGGGACACCACAGGGTAAGGAAAAAGGTTAGGAGGTGAAATCTCCAAAGAAGACCGATTGCTCTTTGCCATTATGAAAGGAACATGTTATTTCACGACCGAGTGATTCACAGTGTCGAAGGCTGCAGATAGTTCCAAAAGGACCACCGCAGCCTTACTTCCATTGTCCATGAAGCTGCATGTCTCATTGGCCGCCACTACCAATGCAGATTCTGTACTATTGGCTTTCCTGAAGCCAAACTGAGCTCAATCCAGAATTCCATTTTGCTCTAAAAATTCAGAGAGAACAATGTTTAAGTGTCTCTCTAAATGTTTTGCAGGTGTAGGGAGACGAGAAATAGGATGGTACTTCTTATCTTCATTTGGGTTTAGTGAAGGCTTTTGAGTAAAGGGAGGATGGGAGCCTTTTTCCACTCTGTGGGACAGTTACCCACATTAATTATGTTATTCAGTAACATGGTAAGATAAGTAGCAATAGTTTCTGCTAACTCTTGGAGGACCTTAGTCCTTGGTGCAATGCATGCCTGTCCCCCCCCCCCAAATGATTGGCTGCCTGGTCCTGCCAACCAATGTACTTTTGTTTCAGTCTACTACAAATGCCCCCCCTCGATTTGCCATATAGAATACTACATGTAAACCCTACACCATGAGCGCTGCTCAACAAGATGACATGCATGCAGCCTTCCCCCACTCCAGCTTGCTGTCACTCCTCCACAAGGGCTTATGCCGATCACGCCATTGGGGTGTGCCCAACCCGCATCCTCTATTCAGTCAGCTCAGTGTCCCTGCGACTAGCGCACCATGATGGCGCACTTGGGTTGCATAATTGAATAACTACTTTAAAGCCATCAAAGAAACTTGCAGAGAAACACAACAATCCCTTCTACTTCACTACGCAAGGGAGGACATTTTCAAACAATTTTGCAATCTTCCTAGCACTGGAGGGGACACTGACTAAGACGGTGTCAAAATTGCCCTGAAAGCATAGTTCCAAAAGGCTTTCCAGCATGAGGGGGGATTTATCGACCTTTTCTACACCCGCCTGAGGGATCTCACCAGCACCTGTACCGAAGAGGACCCCAGAAAGAAGTACGTGCACCAATTCTACAATGCTGCTAGTCACCCGCTTTGGGAGTCACATCCTGCACTGTCCTGGCATGCTGCTAGACAAAATCCTTACACTCGCCCGCTTCCATGAACTGTCCAAAAATCATGCAGAACAAAATTGTATTGGCACTCCACAAATTCACCATGCCGCAAGAGCCTGCATCCAGGTCAATGACAAATATAGACAGTGGCTGGTATTTCGAAAGGCCACCTGAGGCAAATGTCCCCCCAAACCCTCCCATTCAATGACTAGCCAAGGACCCCTGTGGCTACTGCACATTCTCAACCCACCCTCTCTAACATTGCCCCATCAGAGACAAGACATGCCCACTATGCCAACGACTCAACCACTTTACAAAAGTCTGCAGCAGTGGGCTAAGAACATCCATGTACTGAGGGCTTGGCACACCCTGACACCGAGTAATATGGATTATATTGCACAATCCCATAATAAACCCTGAGGATGGCACAGCCTTCACACTTGAAGGTGGTACTCTAGCCAAGAACGTTGATGTTGAACACTTCCTACTTTCCTTTAGGCTGGCCCCCGGTTGCCTTCCGAAAAGCGCCCTGGCCTCCTGCCAAGTGATAATTGGTTGCATGCTAGTCACATCTTTCGTTGACACTGGTGCATCCATCAACTTCATCAGCATGGTGCAATTTCAGACATTACAGCCACGCCCCAACATACCACCCACTACTGCCAAGATCTTTGCTTATGGAAGCTCACCACCTATCCCGCTGCCAGGGGTTTTCTTCTGTTCCCACACCCACAGTGCATAGTCTTGCATAAGGAAATTCTTTGTCACATCATCTGGCTCCGAAACGCTCCTCAGCTGCATCACCACAGAGTGTCTCCAGCTCATTCATTTCACCATAGCCATTGAAGACACCAGCATTGACCACCTGCTCACTGACTTTCTGCACCTGTTCAAAACCATAGGACGTCTAAAAGGACTCGAGCCCCGGTATCTTTGCACATTGCCCCCCTCGGTACGACCTCTAGCATTGACACACCACAGTATTCCGTTCCACCTTCGCACTGCTGTGGAGGCAGAACTGCAAAAACTCGAGGATTCTGAGGTCTTAAAAGAGTTATTTGGCCCACCCAGTGGGTGTCTCCTATGGTGTTCACCAAAAAGCTCAAGCAACCTGGATGCATCTGCATCAATATTTGATATGATCTTCCCGAGAAGGGCTTCTGGAGGGAACATCACATCTCCCACAATCAGTGATCTTATCGCTGACAAGAACAGCTCCAGTGGTTTTCGGAGCTGGATCCGAACTCCGATATCATCAGCTTGAGTTACACGAGGGCAGCAGGTACATCACAACATTTTCGACTTCTGTCAGTCTCTGTTTCTATTGTAGACTGAACTTCGGAATCTCATCAGCAGTGTTTTCTAAAATGCTGAAAGGGAGGTCCTTACCGGCCTCTGTGGTGTCTTCAATGTCAGAAATGACATCCTTATCCATGCCCCACCATTGAGTGCCACTGTCACTGCCTGGGAACAAATATCAGTTTTTCTGCCAAGAGATGGAATTCTTTGGCTGCAACTTTTCAAACACCAGAATCAAGGTCGATCGGGCCAAGTGTGTAGACTTCAAAGATGTGGCCACGCAAACATCTCCTACTGAAAACCAGAGCATCCTGGGCCTGTGGGAGATTTACTCCCAAACTAGTGATGTTGGATGGCCCGCTGAGGCACCTCACCAAAACCTTTACCCCCTAGACATGGGGAAAGACCAAAGAGGAAGCATTTCAAACCATTCAATGTGCTCTCCTCCAAGACACCCTAATGGCCTACCTTGACCCCACCAATGAGTTGGAGTTAGTGGTAGACAGCCCTATCGGCCTCGGAGCCATTCTAATGCACGATTGCTGGGCACCCATTGCATTCTCTAGTAGAGCCCTCACCGATACCAAAAAGCGCTACACCCACACCGACATAGAGGCACTTCTATCAAGTGGGGTTGCCACTACTTTCATTTGTATCTCTACGCCGCCCTTTTTGTGTTGTCACTGACCAGAAGTCACTCATTCCACTATTCGCAAGCAGAGCACCACATCTTCTTCCATGCATCAAAAAATGGGCCCTTCAGTTCCAGAAACACCAGCTATCGGTAGGATACAAACCTGGATGTGACAGTCCTGCAGACTATCTCTCCAGGCACCCAAGGCAAAGTCCCAATAACTCCAATGATCAACTAATCGGATGCAGATGCGTATGCTCACTGGATTACTGAAGTCGTCTGCTCACAAACGTTAGTCCTACAGGATATTGCTGAAGCAACTATTTCAGATCCATGCCTCCAAAAGGCTCTGGAAGAAACCAAGTCCAGCAAATGGCGAGATTTCCTCGGAAGGTAGGAAAATATGACAACCTATCTCAATGAAACCTCTCTGCCCTATGGAATATTTGGAATGACTGCAGCACCACCGGACAGGGGATCCTGCTTCGAGGCAACAATATTTTCATTCCCCACCAGTTCCGGCCAGTAATGTTATGACTTGCCCACACTGGATTGTAAGGACCGAATGAAAACAAATGTCCGTCTGAGCAGGAACGTCTGTTTTCCCGCTCTAGACTCGCAAGTGGAAAACACTGTTGCTTGATGCCACTGGTGTCAAGCATGCAAGGCTCCAGGCCAACCCCCTCCGGTTGCCAACGACAGGTCCTGTGTCTGTCCCTGGTCTGACTTCAGTATTGACTCTGTGTCACTGCCCGGCAGACGCCACATGCTGGTAGTGTCAGGTGCTTTTTCTAAATTCCTCATTGCCCAAATACTAACAAACACAACGTTTGAACAAACAAGGAAGTGCCTCAAAAAAATCTTTGATGTTTGGAGTCTCCTCCCCCCTCAAAAGTGACAATGGCCCTCTGTTCCAAAGTCAGGAATTTAGAGAGTACTGCTGGCCCCACGCCGACAGTGACGTTGAGAGACTAATGCGTAGGCTAAATAAGGTGATTTGCATCGGATGTGAGCAAAAAGGAACACAGAAGATGCCTATTGCGCACCCCACACAGCACAACTCAAATAGCACAGCTGGTGTCCTGTTTGGGAGGGTCATGAGAGACAATATTCCTCACACCGACTCGTGGACTCCTGAGCCCATAAATGAGAAAGCCACCCAACGTAGGCAGACTTAGAACAACCAAAGTACCAGCGCAACCGAAGAGCCAGAGACTCTGACATTCACATTGGGTACTGGTTTCTCATATGCATCTGGCAACTCCAAGAAAAGTTTTGAATCGCCTTTAAAGCACGCTGTCTCTGGATCACCAACAAGAATGGCACAATGGTGACTGCAAAAAATACTCATGATTGTGGCACAAGAAATGTGTCAGCATTCACTTAGCAATCGACTTTGTAAATCAGAAGCACATCTCCAGACCACACCCGGTGGGAGTGGGAGGACGACCAAGATCCTGTCCAACAGTGCCACACAGAAGTACTTCACTCTCCCCAGTCGAATGTGCCAAAATCCTGTCTGGAGGTAGATTCACCACAACAAACTCCGAGAACAAGTGACACCCCAGTAGTTTGGGCACACCCATACCAGCTACGACCATATATCAAGAATCCCAATAGACTGGAGGAATAGATTTGTGAGTAATCCCAAGCAGCCAGTAAGGTGCCATAGCAGGACTTTTAATGTGTTGTTAAAACCTCTGTCCTGCGTGTTTGCCGCAGCACGAGTATTGCACCATTATAGTCCTCACACTAACAATTAAACAAACATTGACAAAGCTAATAGGTCTCACCTGTGAGAGATATCGCCTTTGTCAATTTGTTTTAGCTGTGTAACTTTGTTTCTAAATAAAGACAACATCCTTCTTTTACAGTTATTTACTGTCAACATAGCAGTGAAGTGTTTTGGATTGTTATAAGTGCTGTTGAATTGTTCTAAGTGGCATTGTTTGTAGCTCGCAGCATGACTGTAATAAAAAGTGCTTTGTTGTTTTAACCAGGTATTTATTTTAGCTTCAAAGGAGACATAACACAACACATGTTACTAGCTGTATACCTGTCCCAAGGACTTTGGTTAAGAGGATGGATGAAGCAGGTAGATGTGATTAAGGGGAGAGCTGCAGACTTTGGAAGTGTGGAAGTAGGTTCGAGTCTCAGCATCGGCTGAACATCCTGTGATTCTGAGCCCATCACATAACCGTAAAACATTAATGTGATTTTGTGATAAAACAAACTGAACAGTAGTTGAAAGGATTTAAATCCATCTAAACAGTGTGCATGGGAGAGCAGAACAAGCCTCATGGTATATGAGGGTCAGATGTATTATCCTTACTAGAGGCTTCCTGGCTCATGTCAAATGTGGCATCTGTGACCACTAGTTTGGTTGCTTGATGCTGTACTGGGGGTTAGGTGGAGAAATTGACGTGCCGGAACAGGTGGGATATTTCATGCATACACTTTTGCAGTGTGGTGTTTACCTTTACCACATTGTGCCAGCACTGCAAAACTATGTACATTTCTAAGTCAATGGTGTTGCATTGTGAGTTAAACATGGTCACATTTAGTTAAGGTTGGCATTGCATCATAAGCACAACTTGTAGGAAAGTGCCCCTTTTTGCATGGTTGCCCCCACTTTTTGCCTGTTGTTTGTTGCTTTTTGACTAAGTGTGCCCTGGGTTCCTGCCAATCAGGTACCAAGGGGCTGTTTTCTTTCCCCTAAGCTGTACCTTTGCTCCCACGTTGGGAATCCTCTGGCCTACATATAAGTCCCAGGTAAAAGGTGCCAGGGGCACCAAGGGCATTGTAGCCAGAGAAGGTCTCTAAGGGCTGAAGCATATATTTTGCCACCCTCAGAGTCTCCTTCCCTGACCCATGCTCCCAAACTGTACTTACCTGAAACACCCTTAAATTTAGTATTTAGGGATGACACAAATCCTTTCCTCCTCAGACAAGCAAGAAGAAGAAAAAGAAGGACCGAAGAGCCGTGCTGAAGGAAGAAGAGGAGGACACCAACTGCCTTTGCCCCAGCCCTGCTGGCATGTCCTGACCTCGACCTGCTCCAGTGGAATCCCGGAGTGTCCAGCAGCCCCTCAGAACCTGGAGGACCTGCCCTGCCTTCCCTGCAAAAACTCAGAATCACGTGACCACCGGACTTGCTCAAGAACCAGACTCTGGCTTCGGCTGAATCCGCAAGTCTGCACCACTCTGCACCCAACGCCCACGGCCCGAGTTAGAGTGGATCAAAACCATAAGGAGGTCTCCCCAGCAAACCTAACCTGGGACCTTGTAATCCCTGACCTACCTCAAGCCTCCCGATGACGCCCGCAGCCTCTATCCGGAGTTGTTAAGGAAACCTAACGCTTAAAGACACCCCTGGACCTGACGCCCCACTGCCTTGGGTAGCCCAACCAATGGCGTGAAGGCATCCCTCTGCATCACAACTTACCTCTCCAACTGGTGGTTGCCTCTAGGAAGCCTCCCTGCCTGAACCTGCAGTCTGTGTGCCGATCAGAGATCTCCCATTGAAAACAATAGGGCACACAATGCCAACTCAGCACCATGCACCTGGCTGCCCCTATGCAGCCTTGGGTGCACCTTCATGTGCTAACTTGGATCCCCTTTTGCCCTGAGCTTAACCCTAGGAGCTTTGCTCCCTCATCCCTGTGGCTTGACTGAGAGCAGCTGTCAACCGATGGCTCACTAGCCCCATAAGATAATATTGGGCCTCAGCACTCTACACCCGGCTGCCCCAGTGCCGCTGAGGGTGCTCTTCGAGCGCATCCTTTACCCTGGGGGAGACCTTGTTCTAATCCCAGAAACTCAATCCTCAAGACCCATTGCTTACCTGCAAACCGATACTACATTTTCCTGCATAGGATTGCATTGACAGTTTGCCTCTGAAAAAGTTCTAAGTGTTGAGTTGTGTTTGTAGGGAAACCTAAGCAACTTTGTTTTAATGTCAAAGGGCTTTACTTACCTTTGTCTAGGAAATGTCCCAGTGTGATATCTAGGCATACCATACTGAGTGGAAAAAGTAATCTAAAAAGTAATCACAAGAGTAATCTAAAAAGTAAATACAAAGTAATTACAAATATCAACTGTCTTTAAATATTTTACAAACCTGTAACACAGTTAATTTCATCCAGCTTGCATATTCTTATCAACCTGTTTTGAAGAGTACAATTTTACATACCTGTACCAAGTCCTGCTTGGTTCTAAAAATAAAATACAATTAAAGAAATATTTATTTTATACAAACAATTGGTCTGAGTTCAGTCTTTGAGTGTGACATCATTTCTTGCCTGAGTATGTACAATAAATGCTTAACACTTCCCTCTGACAGCGGTGGCCGGTGCAGGTATACGTGGTGGGCGGGGAGGAAGTCAACAGATGACAGAATACATCAAAATAAATAAAGAAACCCTAATCCATTGTCTGTTGACTCCCCCCGCCCCCTCTACACCACCCCAAGTCAACAGCATTATAACGTTCTGTGTGCAACTGCATCACTAGAATATTGAACATCATATGAATAAAAGCTGTGAAGTACTTTCCTTTGGCGGAGAGGCCACATCCCTCTTGCCCTTAACTGTGCTGCAAGGTTAGGCTGGTGAAGGTCCGGTGACCGAAGCTCGCTAAAGCAACAAGCAGCGAAACAAGAGGGGTTTGGGGGAAATCCTTGCAATTTGAAGTCAGAGAATATTAAAAAGGCGATTTTGAAAACGGCGTCTGACATTTCATCTTGATATTTAAATGGTCTGGGGAGATTAGGTGACAAGCACCGAAGCAGAACCACTGCAGAAGGGCAAAATGTGACACAAGCAGGAATCATAGAAAAAAATAATACCCCAAGCAACACATAATCACAGAAGCGTAATGTTAACAGTAATTGGGCAGTGCTCTGTGGGAGGAAACCAAACATAAAAATGAGGAACAAAGAGAAAGGATTAACCACTGGCAAGCAAGTATTTTTGAACAACAATTGAAGGGACAAATAAAAAGGCAATGGCAACTCTAACCTGCACTGGCCATGACTGACCACTGATAAAGCCTTACTCCTGACCCACACTACCACAAATAGAGAGTAAGGTGTTATCCACTTTTACCACTGTAAGTCTTTGGAGATCCACTGGACTCTGTGCACACTATACCTTACTTTGATATAGTATATACACAGCCAGCTTCTTACAAAATCACTGTGCGATAAATGGAAAATGCCATGGTAAGGTCAAGTAGGATGAGTGGAACACACACATCTTTGAGTACACCAAGGCAGGCACCAACTGCTAAAAGTAAGCATTGTACAGAGAGCTTCTGTCTATTCCATAATAAGTGCGGTTGTATTGCAAGCTGAACGGAATGACATTCAACTCCAAAGGAGGTGCTCAGCATCCTAAAGGAAAACCTCACTGTAAACAGGAACGCCGAATAGCATACCCCAAAGAAGAGGCACTGTATGGTTGAGAGGTTTTGACACATGAACACTGTGACTAAAGTTTAAAACATTTCATAGTAATGAGTCTTTACCAGTCATGTTTATTGCGTATGCTTGATAACACAGGTGCCTGTTTCTTTTCCTCCTCTTGCTCTCTTTACAGTCATGTAATATTGTTTAGCCCTTTCAATCATCTAATAGGAGAACTCAGAAAAGCTCACAGGTGAGGAAAGCTACCATTGCAAATGGATGTACTGCATATGTTCACACCGGATCATGCAGTATGGTTCAGGAATACATGCTTGCCTCAGGAATTATTTATGGACACATGCCAAGGCTTTTTAATGCACAGACAGTAAGACAAGTGCCCGATGCAAGTCAACAGCATTATAACGTTCTGTGTGCAACTGCATCACTAGAATATTGAACATCATATGAAAAAAAACTGTGAAGTACTTTCCAATGGCGGAGAGGCCACATCCCTCTTGCCCTTAACTGTGCTGCACGGTTAGGCTGGTGAAGGTCCGGTGACCGAAGCTCGCTAAAGCAACATGCAGCGAAACAAGAGGGGTTTGGGGGAAATCCTTGCAATTTGACGTCAGAGAAAGTTAAAAAGGCGATTTTGAAAACAGCATCTGACATTTCATCTTGATATTTAAATGGTCTGGGGAGATTAAGTGACAAGCACCGAAGCAGAACCACTGTAGAAGGGCAAAATGTGACACAAGCAGGAATAAAAGAAAAAAATAATCCCCCAAGCAACACATAGTCACAGAAGCGTAATGTTAACAGTAATTGGGCAGTAATCTGTGGGAGGAAACCAAACATAAAAATGAGGAACAAAGAGGAAGGATTAACCACTGGCACGCAAGTACTTTTGAACAACAATTGAAGGGACAAATAAAAAGGCAATGGGCGGGCTGTAAGCCCACAGAGTGAATAAAGCATGTTTTGAAAAGACAGCGCATGCGCTGCCTAGGCTTGACCTAAAAAGTAACACCAGCAAGGACAGACCATATAGAAGCGGGTAAAATAGAGTGACAAAGCTGCCAACCAATGGTAAGCAATGGGCGGACTGTTAGCCAACTGTATGTAAACAGAACGTCTCGCAGAGACCGTGCATGTGCTGTCTAGGTGAGACATAAAACTGGTATGTTGCCACAACTGTTCATTGTGCATGTCCTAGAGACACTGATGTTAGTATTCTGCCACCAAAGAGGTATGCTATTGGTGTTCCCCACTTAAACTCAGAGCCAGGGTCTGAGCCAATTTAAGGCAGGATTTAGTCAGTGCTGGGATCAAAAGAATGTCACAATGCCAGAATAACGTACAATTAGGTAACTCAGGGCAGGGATGGATATCTGTTTATCAGGCAGGCCACATTCTCGTTCCAACAGGGGTTTAGGATAGAACTAAAAATAAGGGCCCTGAATTTTTCTTTAAGTTCATTTTAATTGGAGTGCGTGTTGTGGACATTCGAGTCAGTAAAGCGCAAAAGCTCATGTAGGTTCTTTTGGATCAAATACATTTACATGGAGGACATAAACCGATGGCAAACCACTGTGAATCTCCCTGTTGCTGCGTGTATTGACTATTTTGAGCAATTATTAAGTGAATAAAGCGTGCCACGAAATTTCCTAATATTCTTTCTACAGGTGTCCCAGAATCGCCTCCGGTGAGGATATATACTGTTGATCCAGCAAAGTGCCAACTAGTGAACATACAGGTCAGTCTGCAAACAGCAACCACGCAGCATCAAGCATTGTGCTATCTCCAGTGATGGACACCATCACTACACCTTTGCTAATACAGTGACCTAGAATCCGAGTCGGAATTTGTGCGTGAAGGTTGCACCACATTATCAGGGAAACTGCATCAGGTGTCCTCTGTTCCATTTGGGCGTATTACCAGCAGGCCAGAGTGATAAGTAAATGTTGTTGGAATGCGACCTTATAGGAAATGCCATCTACTCACTATTTATGCTTTTTATAGTTTTTCCAAGTTTTTCTGAAAGTCTGTGCTAATTGATATATTTAGGGGAGGCTCACAGCGTCTGAACTCAGGGGCCTACGATTTTGCCCACATTCAATTTGCCATGCTGTCCGAAACACGGCAATATTCCTATTGATGTCTTCTTGTACAGTGTGTGTTTGTTTGGCAATTCACAATTTCGGTATCAGGTCGATTTCACAAGGTACAAATAATCAATTGCACCTGTATGCTGATACTGCTTGCCATCGACCATAGAGTAAGTATTGACACTGTTCTATTAAAAGCAGATTTTTCTATAGCTCACATAAATGGATCTATGGTGATATGGATAAAATATTAACAAAATGATATGAAAAATGGAGACATATATATTCTCGGAAGCTAATAATGAGATTGTACAATCCAGATAAATTGAGAGTAAAATCCTTATTTTGTATTTAATTTTGTAGGCTCTGCCATGAATCTCCGCCAAATGCCTTTTTTTGAGCAAGTGCAATAGAAGACTCCCATCATTTGATGGCATGCAGAGTGAAATTAAATAATTGACGAACAATATCGTTAAATAGAATTTCCATAAGCCTACGTGATTTTGAGTGATAGACTTCTGAGGGCCTCATCTACAAGAAAATGACGCAGTACAGCGCTGCGCCGTGGTGCATCGTTTTCAAAGCACAGGGATGCATCATACTAACAACAATACTCCGCATCCCTGTGCTTTCCCCTGCGCTGGTGCACAATTGGCTGCCATGCACCAGCGCAGGCACCCTATGCTGCGGGGATGATTGTTTTAGTTCAGGAAGGGACAATGCCATCAATTATAATTTTTGTTTCTTCCTGCACAAAAACAATCATTAATGGCATTTTCCTCTTTCTATGCATCCTGCAGAATACAGCACGCATAGAAAGAGCAAAAAATGAAGAGAAATAAAAGTATTTCTCCTTGTTGCGCCATTCCAAAGTCTCCCCTGGGGAGGCATAGGATTCTGATGTATTCCCAGTTTTTCAAAATGTAAATCTGGGAATGTGTCAAGGTCAATAGATGTTGCATGGGAACACCCACAGCAACACCCATGGAAAGCCCCTTTCACGCAGAGTAATGCGTTAAATGGGGCTCATATTTACAAGGCCATGAAAAGTCATGCAGGGTGACTTACGTGGCCTTGTAAATATGGGCAAGCCCATCGCGCCGCTCGTGCGTTAAAAAAAGTGATGCACCGGCAGCGCAATGGGCTTGTAAATAAGGCCTCCATTATCTTGCCTTAGCCAGGAAAGAGACAGGAATATGTGGAATATGCGTATGTAATTAAAGTGTGCATTCGTTATTGTAATTGAAAGGTACACAATAGCAGTACAGTTTGTCCACCAGCCACTGCTTGCTCACAAATAGAACAAATGACATAAGCCTGAGAGTGTGAATCTCCTGCAATCATTTGCAAGTCCCTTAGAAATAGGCCATTAACTACAGAGCTTTCCCATTTGGGCGGAACATAATATTCTCCATAAGCTGTTTCATAGACACGAATAGGTCAAGACTCACCAAGTGAAACATAGAAATACAAGGACAGAAGATCACAAATAGGTATTGTGTGTCTACATCATTACTGGGAGTGATTGCAGGTATTAAACTGTTCTAATAGGCTTAGTAACACTCACTATTCGTCTTAAGGAGAATTCAGTCAGGCTCTTCAAGAACAAGGATTGCTTATTTTTAGGTTATTTGCCAGCATGCAGACTAATATATTAAAAGCATACAATGATTTGACAATTACCAACCTAGTCTATCTTATTGCAGGTCTACTGAGAATTTAGGATATTTTAAGATACTGAAAGAGATTTTGAAGCAATATTTTATTGAGATCAATAGAATATTTGAAATAATTGTAGCCACTGGCAATTACTCTGGTTTGCATTCAAATCCATCATTTTCTTGTTCACTTTGATACTGCAGAGATGAGGAAGCATGCCACCATTTGTGGGTGAGGGCAGTTTTAAACAAACAATGCGTGCCACTGAACATAACAGCGTGATTGCAAATACTCCTAATCCGCTTTTGTGTGTTTGGATATTTGTAGGGGAGGTTTCTGTAGGAGTCTTTCCTCTTCCCCCTCAGTTGTGTGTAATTTGAAGTTTATAATATGACACATTGTGCTTAGCAGTTAGGACTGGATTGTTCCTATTGTAGGAGAACCAAATCAGATTTGCAAATGGTTGGTCTTTTTCTGTAAAGGCAGAGGTAAGCTAAAAGGAATGGCCCCGTCCTATAGGGCTGTCCTTCTGTCTGTGGGTGAAAGAACGGTGGAATTTTAGAGGAGCCTCTATTAGACATATAGACTTTCTTGAGTGGCCACCTACCCAAATATGGCAGTGCCATGTAGAACAAGGCAAGCGTTTCTGCACCTTGGCAATAGCTGGTGGTGGACCTGAAGTTTCATATGAGAGCATATATTACCTAGGAGATGACCTACATGCTCAGAGAGGATACAAGAATACCAATGCCGAGTCTTCAGATCACAATCTTCAAAGCAGGGGTGCGGCACACATCTCGGCTATTAATCTATATAGAGGCACTGAACATTGGCGCAAAGGCAGTTGACCACTAAGTCAGTGACAATAATATTTAGGGAGTGATTCAGAGTTTGTCAGACAGGGTACTCTGTTGCAAATGTGTGCTCTGTCTGCCACACATTTGGTCCGCAGCCTCATTTAGAGTTGGTCAGACTGCCAGCTTTCCAATTGCAGAGCCCGTGTTGGCAACGGAAAGCTTCCTCTACAGGCCCAATGAAGTAGAGGTCGTCAGAAGAGAGGCCTTAGGATGGACATTGTAATGCCCTTTTTTATGTTCAATAAAAGCATATAATAACTCCCAACACTCTAGAAGAAACCCCCCAAGGTGTGGGGGTTATTAGATTTTTTCTTTTCAGAAAAAACTCCAGTTTTAAAACATCAAAAATGGTAAAAGTTTGGAGGACTGCCTTCAAAACTGACAGTGGTAACCGAGGGTCAACACAAGCCTTAAGTCACGCATGGCCGCTCAAGTCGCTGCCTTCCATTACTCTGAACATGGAAGGCATTACATGGGTGGAGTGTGGGTGTTCCTACGCATCCACCCATGCTTTTTGATGCATTCCCAAATTCAGAAAAGACAAGCAAACCTGGGAATGCATTAAAACCGAACGCCTTCCTGATAGAGGCGCAACAAGGAGAAATAGCTTTATTTCTCCTCATTTTCTCTTTCTAAGTGTGCTTAGAAAGCAGCACACTTAGAAAGAGGAAAACACCGCTAAGTATTGTTTTTGTGCAGGAATGCGTCCCTTTTTGCATGAAAACAATTCGACCTGCAACACAGGCACCCTTGCATCCTAGTTTCACTACATAGGCTAAAAAAACTCCTGTGCACTGAGTACATGTTAAGGAGAGGTTGTTCAATAGGCTTTGCACCACGCAGAGAAGGGTAACCATTGGCTTGCTGAGAGCTTGTACAAGCTTCTTTATCTTATATCACTTTTAATAAATTTGTTTTCGAATAGAGAGGAGATGAAATTTGTCTATGGTGCCATTCAACCTCTTTTTCGTGAGTATGGTTATACTCAAGGATGAACTTTGCTGCGTGCATAGCTATGCGGAATACAAAATTAAATATTATCTATTAACTAGGTGGACCTAAATTTAGAAAAGTAGCCGTAGTAAGCAAGCCAAGGTAGTTTAGTGCCTCTTTTTCACATTTTCGTTTAAGCGTATGGGAGTGGATCATTTCCAAGAATATGACATGGAGGCCCACATCTCATACATTGGAGCTCAATTAAATTAGGAGGTACTTGCCTCATCTGACATTTGCCTTAGTCATTCATTATGTTACTCACATATAAAGCAGCAAATCTAGACATACCCAAATGATGTTTTAGATTATCGTATGGAAGTCGATTTGAAAGAGAATTCCTTAAGTTCGCATTCAGAACAGCATATTTTCAGATGTGCAAAGTTTTATGGATCAGCTACACAATGAATCATGATTTAGTCCAGGAGATTTTTGAGATTGTGGATATATGAGTGTACAAAGCCGTTTATTGACCCAAATTGAGGAGAAAGAACAGTTCTGGTGACACAGCTTTCAAATGGCATAGGTTAGGGCAACTTCAGAAAGTTTCCTTCACACAGTTTTTCTTGTGTAGCAACCTTTCCTCAACTATAAGCAAGGTTTTTGTTCACAAGTATTGTCCAAAAATGTTTCAACCTCTTTAGATTAATTCAGTTATTTTTGCAATGAAGGAAATGTTTGAGCAGAACTAAATGCAACTGGACTCCTACTATGTACCATTGTTTCATGTAGAGGTTTGAAAGGTATGTACACATTTGGTGTTTACCACTATGGATGTTACAATACCAACCCTTGGAATGCGCTTAAGTACAACAAGGTCCCTTTTTAAGCGTTTTACAATGCATGTATTTTTTCTGACATAATTTGAGGATCACTTAAAAGGGAGGGTTTGAAGGTTAAGGCATGGACTATTAAGTGTTCAAGAGTGGGATGGGTAGAGGTAAACCGAGGTAATAGGTTGTGAAAAAATGGATTATTATTTGTGGTCCACCAAAAGTAATAATATCACTAGGCTTGTTAGGACCAATGAACCCCTAGGGAATGAACTCAAATCCGCAACTCACCACCAAAATCAAAATCTGCCAGCTCTACCTATTCTCTCTGCGTTGTCCTCCCAAACCTCACCCAAAAACCTAGCGCACTGGTCCAATTTTAAAATCTATGACGAACACTCTATCTCGAAAATTCTTGCCTCCTTAAACCCGAACAATCACTTCAATGATCCTCTCCCATCTAACTGCCTAGCTGCTGCCTCTCAGGCTATCATCCCTTCCTGGACCTCAATATTCAACGCTTCCCTCCTACAGGGCTCAATTCCTGATTTGCTCAAGGCTGGCCAAGTTGTCCCCATCCTAAAAAAAAACACGCTGGACACTGCTTCCGCTGAGAACTATAGACCCATATCCAACATCCCACTCTTAGCCAAAGTTCTGGAAAACTGTGTGCAACAGCAACTAAGCCTACACATCAACAAATTTCACCTGTTAGATGACCTCCAATCCGGGTTCAGATCGGGACACAGCACGGAAACCACCCTCCTCCACATTGTAGATAACGCTCTCAAAACCCTCGACCAAGGCAAAACCTGTCTCCTAATCCTCCTAGACCTTTCCTTTGCCTTCGACACGGTTTACCATCAATTTCTCCTTGAACGCCTCAAACTCAGGATGGAATTGGATGGCACCGTCCTTGAATGGTTTAGATCCTTCCTCCAAATCCGCTCACAGAGAGTCCTCATCAACGGTAATCTATCTACCTTATGTACACCAACGATGCACAAATCTACATAAAAATCTCTTCCCCTGAGTATATTTTCTCCCTGAATGATGCCCTGAAGCTGACAGTCCACTGGCTCACCGCTAACCAGCCTAAACTCAACGCAAATAAAACTGAATTTCTTCTGATCTCCCCACCCAAACCCAATCCAGACATCCAGGAATGGATCAAGACCATCACAGCACTAAACCACCCTCTTACCATTGTTGACTCGGCGAAATCCCTTGGAATAACCCTGGACGGCAGCCTGAACATGCTTGGCCATATAAACTCGATGGCCAAAACGGCTAGATTCCACCTGAGTTACCTAAGAAACCTAAAACCCTTCCTCGATGTGTCCGACCTTAAAACGGCAGTACAGGCTCTAGTCATTTCCAGACTAGAATATGGATGCTCTACTCTTGCAGGGCTACCCAAGAAATCTCTGGCCCCATTGAAACCCTGCCTCAACACCGCCGCCAGACTACTAACCGGCTCAAAGAAAATCGACCACATCTCTCCCCACCTCAAAGCTCTGAACTGGCTTCCCCTCGAGGCCAGAATCCAATTTAAACTGGCCTGCATTACTCACAAAGCTCTTTATAACAACTCCCCTAAATTTCTCGCACAAAATCTCATGACATCAGGAGGAGCCAGAAACTCCCGATCTGCCAAGACCTACTGTTGCAACCAGCACGCTTCCGGAAGAAAAAAACCTACAATCGGCCCTTCACTGGGGCTGCGCCAAGGATTTGGAACTCTCTCCCTCCCACCTGCCATCAGAAGACTTCCGTCCTTGGCACACTTTCAGAAGGAGACCAAAACCTTCTTAATGGGTAAATATCTTGTCTAATGAACACGTTACATTATTACAATTCTATGGACGATACCTATTCCTATACTCCTGGGCTTCCCCCAAGAGTTGAAACTATGTGCCTTCTTGTATAATATATCTACCTGTTTTAATTTCGTTCCCACTTGTAGCCGGGACCTTAGACTGCGTGTTTTCTTGCATTATGTATCCCCTATTTTACCCAATTGATCCCTCCCTTCCCAACGCTTTGTACACCACCCTTAATACTGTAAAGCGCTCTGATACCCTCACGGGTCTGGTTCGTGCTCTATAAAACTATAAATTAAATAAATGAATAAATAAAAATTCATTAATTTAAACCTGAGCTCAATCAATTGTTGCAGACAGGTTTAACTTAAGAAAATGTGTAAAGCCTTTAGAAGTACCAGAACCGTTAAAATGTCAAATAAACAACTCAATAAAATTCCCACACTAATTTATAAACATAGAAAATATTGTAATGAATAAAATGACACCAAAACAACAAAAATCCAATAAGGGGAACCTGTTTTTAACTGTAAATAAACAGAGCACCAAACTGTGTGTTACTGGTCACCCTAGACAGGGACAAGTGTAAGGTTTAAGGATAACCATGATGGATGGCGAGTCGGATGCAAGGGTTGGATTCAACCTGGTCAAAAGGTTACCTTCACACTCAGAGGGTCAAGGCTGTAGGTTGCATCCGAAGATCAGCTCGTTGATGACAAGTTGACGATGGATGAGGTCTAGGTGAAGCAGTCAACGAAGTTCGCACCCAGGAAATCGACGACATCGAGTGGATGCTGCTTGGCGCTGGGCCTAGTGAAGATTTCAAACTTCAACCTTAGGGCCTGATTTAGATCTTGGCTGTCTTAACGCCGGTCTGCCTTGGCTTCGGGCCCAAGTACTCCGTCAACCTGATGGTGTTGCACCCACCATATCTAGATGCTTATGTGATATGCAGAACCTCTGTGCTGGTGCCCCTCTCTTCACTGCCGTCCTGACGACAGGGTCCTGGCAAGGCTATTTGGAAGTTCCAGTTAGTCTTTAGGTGTCCTGGTGTGAGTGCTGATGGGGGGTGAACGTGATGGTGGTGAGACAGGTAAGAGAAATTTTATTTTTAACATTTAATGCTTATATGTTGTTATGTGTATGTAGGATATGTGTAGTAGGCATATTGTGTACATACTGCATTGCACACCACCAACGTACACACACCATTCAATGCATACACTCACACACCACTAACACCTACCTTTCATTCTGTCGAAACAGATAGGAGGGATTCCGGTTGGAATTCCCTTAGGAGGTAGTCAGAAACAAACCTGGAAGATGGGAATCTTGAAATTATCAAGAGATATTGAGACAATTTTGGAAGAATATCTATCTTCGCTTTGCTGTCGTTTGGTTTGGTTTGGATTTTGTACCGGCTCAAATTGATAAGCGGAAGACAAGGGTTTAATATTACCCCTGTCGTAACATCATATTGTTACTGGAACACGACTCCAAATTTGCCGTACATATCTCTACATTTGCCCTGAAGAAGTCCTGTTTTGTTAGGACGAAACGTGTTGGCTGTCTGTCTTTTAAAGCAAGAATTAATAAAGGAAAAGAAAAAACTTGACCAGTGTCCAACAAATTGGTGGATTGTTAGAAAATTATTGTTCAAAGGACTATTTTTTATATTGCTGTAAAGTGGTGCATCTCCAAATTTGTTTTGTATTTTGTTGCTCCTAGGATTAGGGGAGGGCTCTTGGACAGGGGGCTCTGTTGGAGTTTTTGCACACAAGAATTGATATCATTTGTGGAATCATTTCAATTGGTGATTGTATTGGATTGGTGCCGGATTGGCTGTTTCTTGGTCCACTGTCCGTCCCTCTTTTTGCATAGTTAGAAATGAATCTGCTCCCAGTAAAGAGGGGGAAAGGGGATTGGGAGTAAAGAGAGACTGCCACTGCGGTGCCACTTCCTGCGGAAAGTCTCAGATTGGGAACTCTAGCACCTGTAACACAAAGCAGAATATTACTACTTTACGCAGGCCCCTCCCCCTCTGTTCACTTTCTTCCAACCATTCTATCACCTATATAATAAAACCGTTCTATTACCTGAAATTCACAGTGGAATTGCTTCTCTATATATGCCTGATTTTTGCGGCGGAGATGTGAGTCAAATGGTGGTAAGTACAAATATACAAATATTTATGTTTACTAAGAACGTTCTTATGTTTACTTGCACAGTTAGTAGATGATAGATTAGATGCGCTGCTTAAGGTATTGTCCAGAACTTGGCGCAAGCTAGCTATAGTAGAATGTCTCTTCAATTTTGAAGTATGTAAATTAGTTGCACAGCTTAGATTGTCCAGACAAGCGCAAGCCAGCTCTTGCAGAATGTCTCTTCAGTATTGAATTGAGTAGATTTGTTGCAAGCTAGCTATAGTAGAATGTCTCTTCAATTTTGAATTATGTAAATTAGTTGCACAGCTTAGATTGTCCAGACAAGCGCAAGCCAGCTCTTGTAGAATGTCTCTTCAATATTTAGTTATATATTAACCTCCTGAATTCAATTGCAATGTCTAAAACTGACTGAACCCAAAATTCGATATGTCAATTAATGAACTGAAAATTATAAGAGCACCAAGAATTCCTCCTACTGAGGAGAATCCCTATGCTCCGAGAAATACCTGTTATTTCTTGTGGCTTCACAATTCGAACTGCCACAAAACCGACCTCTTAGTAAGTGTACTATGACAGGCTGGGAATGCAGGAGCGAACACTACTCCTCGCAAGAGTTTCTGTCAAAAGTCTATGCGCGGGAGACAGACACTGCTTCTCCTTTGAGGTAAACGGTTAAAGTGTGCAGCGCACCAGGAGCGCGATTACCATACACTTTTTCTTTTACCCCAAACAACTAGAGCGCTAACTTCAGTTCTTAAGAAAGTAATAAGGCTGCCGCCATATTTGAATTTAGCCAAGGGCAACAGCAAGTATTTCACCCATATCTCTGCTAAAACCTCTGTGCCACAAGTTGATTCCACATGGGCAGTAATTTCTTCCTCAAACTCCCCTGTCGAAATCTAGAACAGGAATGTAAACGTCCAAACTTGAAACATCATAGCCCAGTTCTGACAGTACCCCCCACCAAAAGGCTTCTTTCGATGGGTCTTGTGAAATTCCAGAACTAGTCTAGGGGCATGAACATTTGAACTGAATTCCCATGATCTTTCCTCAGGACCAAAACCTTTTCAGTCTACCAAATAAAATAACTTCCCTTTCTTGAGTTTAGGATCAAGTATTCTCTTTACTCAAATTCTTCTGCCGATTGAACCTGAACTGGGGAGGGTGGTAATTTTTTTCTTAACTGACGTAGATTTCTTTTAATCAAGGATACATGGAGCACAGGTGTATTCTAAGCTTACTTGGAAGTTTGATCTGTACGCTGACTGGGTTTACCATCTTTTCTAAAGGGAAACAAATTGAGGTTGAAATTTTCTGTTCCCTTTTAATCGCATGTTTCGAGTGCAGATCCAGACTTTAACTCCAGGCTCAAAAACTGGATTTTCCCTCCTTTTCTCGTCTGCCTGCTTCTTGTAGGAATCTTTAGCTTTCACTAAATTTTGGGTGGCTACCTGATATGGCTTCTGCAATTCTTGAACTACTACCTCTACAGCAGGCACATCGCTTTCTGATTTACCCACTAACATGTTTGGATGTCTGCCAGAATAATAAAAAAATGGGGAATAACCGGTGGAAGAGTGTACTGAATTGTTATAAGCAAATTCTGCAGCCCAAATCAAGGTTGGCTAATCTCCCTCCTGATCCATAAGATACAGGCACAAGTACTTCTCCAAATCTTGGTTCACCCTCTCAGTTTGACCATCAGTCTTGGGATGGAAACCAGTGGACAGCCGAGAATCAACTCTTCAAGAAGCATCTCCAGAAGTGTGAAACAAATTGTGGATCCCGATCAGAAATCACTACCTTAGGGATTCCATGAGATTTTGCTATGTGTTGAGTGAATAAGGTAGCCAATTGTGTGGAACTGGGGATGGACTTTAGAGTAATCAAATGGCTCATTTTGGAAAAGTGGTCTACAACTACCCAAATAGTTGAATAACCCTGACTAGAAGGCAAATCTACTATAAAGTCCATGGAGACTGTATCCCAAGTATAAGGGGCTACGGATAAGGGCATGAGCAACCCTTGTGGAGCCTGTCTGATGACCTTTCCTTTGAAACACTGCTCACAAGATGCCACGTACTGTCTCACCTGAGCTTCCATGTTTGGACACCAACATTCTCATTTTATAAGATCCAAGGTCTTTTTCACTCCTTTGTGTCCAGCCATCTGATTGTCATGGCACAGTTGTATGACTTCTTTACATAACTCTTCATTAGATACATACAGATTTCCAAAGTAGTAGGGTTTTCAATTCTTAATTTCTCTCCTGGATCTACACTTGACCCAATCTAACATTTCAGCTTCTGAAAGGCTATTCTTCCAATTCAGTGTACAAAATAGTTCAAATGATCTTTTCTTCAGGGATAATATGTCCTTCCCTAGAAATTTCTCTACCTTCTCCAGTATTCAAACGAGACAAAGCGTCTGCATTCCCATTAGCTGATCCAGGTTTGTAGGTCAAAACGAAATTATAATCTTCAAAAAAGAGTGACCATCATATTTGCCTGTGGGTGAGGGTTCTAGCTGACTTCAGAAACTGCAAATTTGGATGAACCGTAAAAACCGTGATTTCATGTTTCGCACTGGTAAATAATGCCTCCATTTCACTAATTTCTTCCTCAAACTCCCATGTCCAAATCTAGAACAGGAATGTAAACGGCCAAACTTGAAACATCGTAGCCCAGTTCTGACAATGTCACCCATCTGAGAGTCGTAGTGCAATAAATCTGAAAATAGGGATCATGTGTGTATGCACTGGTGTGTGGCCGCAATGTGTGTATTATAATAGAGGAGTACCGGTGTGTAACTGGTGTTTGGTAGGTATGCATAAGGAGGGCACCATGTGTACCTAGACAAATAATGTGAGAGGATGTAAAAGGGCGTTAGTGCAAATAGGAGACCTATTGCATGTTTAGCTGGAGTCACAGGCCTATTTCTCCTCTTTGGAGATCTCATCTTGTAGCTTGAACCTTTCTATAAGGGTGTCCCATTCGAGTGAGATGCGTCATCCGCACAACTCCCTATATTCCTCATGCCGTATTGCTCTGCTTTCTGCCTCTCTCCAGCGGATGACCTCTTCCCACAATAAGACCATCTATGGAGCCCTCAGGGATTTCCAGCATCTGGTTATTAGCTGCTTTGCCAGTAAAAGGATCAAATCAATAAAGCAAAATGCCACTTTGGAGCTCTTTGGTCTAGTATATAGTCTTAAGAAACTGCATGCTGGGGTATCCCATGATGTGATGGCAGTCAGATCTGTTAAGGCTGTGGGAATCTCCACCAATAAGCAGACAGTGATGGGCATGACCATAGCATGTGCATGAGATATGCATCCACTGTAAGTCAGCGAGATCATGTGGATGAGGCTGATCGAAAAAATGGCTGACTCTAATTGGAGTTAGATAAGCTCTATGTAGAATGGAGAATTGGATGAATTGAAATCATGAGTTGCGAGAGACTTTTGTGGTATACATTACTATAGTAGCCCAATCCCTGTCTGAATACTCACTGAATAGATCCTCAACCCATTTAGCTCTTAAGGAAGAGCGTGATATCAGGAGATGAGCACAAAACCCACGGTGGAGCCAGCGTACTAAGTGTCTGCCGTGCCCCATAGTGCGTAATGCCTGAAGTGGTGCATGCATCTCTGGGTCTTTCCCTTTGGATGTCCAATATCATTGCACATACTGGATGATACTGGTGTGTGTAAGAAATAGGTCTTCAGTCAGCCCATGTGCGTGCACAAAATCACAATGTGGCATCAGTACCCCATCTTGGAACAAGAAGCTCATAGTCACTACCCCCTCTTGCTTCCAATTGTCCATCCTGCATGTTGTTAGTGTACCTGAGGGCATGGGGAAGCCACACAGGGATATGTTTGGTGGGTACGGAACGATGGAGTCTGTGTACCTCCTTGCCATCTTTGCAACATGTCATGACTATATGCAATAGGAGGGAGCCATCAGTGTCACCTTTGCGCCTGGGCAAATGAGGCGGTGGATATGGCCCTGTATAATCCTTTCTGCGTATAGCCTGTCTCTGTCAGACCCTGGCTAGCCAACCAGTAAGAAAACCACTGTAAGTGGCAATATGCTTTAAAATTTGGGGCTTCCATACGGCCCCTTCAGTCAGTAACTGTAACTTTGCAAGGCTTACTCTACGGCGCCCCTTTCCCCAGGTGAGCTCCATTAACTTACGGTTTAACAGTCTGAACACCCACATCGGCACCATCGTCGGAGGGTTAACAACGTGATACAGCAGGTGTAGTAACATGACCATCTTTACATGGCGCCCGGCCACTGAAAGAGGTAATGTAATCCAGAACACAATTTGAGAGCGCAACAAGTTGATCGTACGGGTGAGGTTGCCCTCGAGCTGGTCTTGCGGCTCTTGGTAGATTTGGAGTCCCAAATACTGAAACGTACGTGGAGTTACCTGTAGAGAGCTGGACCCAAGTCGCAGCATATGGTCTGTGTATGATCAAAGAAGGAAAACGCCCATGCCTTATCTGTGTTTACCTATAACCCTGTCAACTCCCCAAATCCAGTCAGTAGCTGGGTTGTCCGGGCCAGGCTCCCTTTGAGGTTTTAAGGTATAGAACAATGTCATCAGCATATAAGGACACGGAGTGGATCGTGCGGCCAATGAGGATTCTCTGATCAATAACCTCCTGCCTAAGCATGTGCGATGTGCTATAGGCTCGATGGCGAGCACAAACAGGAGCGGTGAATTGGGCAGTATTCTTGAGTCCCTCACGAGATTTGGTATGAGTCAGAAATATAAAGTCTAATATGCGCCCTGGCCATAGGTGCTATATGTAATAACTCCCCCATCTAATACGTGCCACGGGGATGCCAAATTTGGCCAATGCTGCTTTCATGTAGTCCCAACCTAGTGTGTCAAAAGCCTGGCAAATATCCAGGGACCCGCAACCAGCTAATGGGTTCTGCCCTCAAGAGACCTCAATTATGTGGAACAAACGATGGATAATTAGGAAGGTAGAAAGTTGAGAAACAAAGCTACATTGATCCGTGTGTAATAACCTAGGTACCAGTGGGAGTAGCCTGCTTGCTGGTATGTTGCTTAAAATTGTATACTTAGTATTTAAAAAAACAGGGGTATATAGGAAGTAAGATCCATAGGTGGGAGGAGGAGCCTAGCGCGCATCCAAGATGGTCGCGTGAGCACAGGGCTCCCCGGACCCTTTCTGCTCCTCGGAATAAATCCTGAGAATATCCTGATTTGGTGTATGGAATCTGAGAGATGAAGACCAGCTGACTATATATCTCTTTTCAAAACTCTAATCGGACCTGGGAATCCTGAGTTATCGTCGCCGGAACTTTTGGGACCCACCCGACGGAGGTGGCCGGGGTGAAGGTGACCCGTGGGGCCGGGCTGCAATTGAACAACAGCGGCCTCAGCGCGGTGCCAGTTACCGATTCAGCACTTTCGGTTTCGGTTTTGGCCTTCAGGAGATCAGCTGGCGTGCGTGCTCGAGGTGGCGAGGTGCCTCCTGGGCCTCTGCCCGAGGTTTGCTTCCATCTGCTACTGGCGGGTCTGACGCCTCCGACCCCTACACCGACAGTTTGTGGTCCTTTCGCTGGTACCCGCGCACCCCTTGATCGGAGGTCCCATTGAGTGACTGCGCTCACATGGCGGGCAAAGGGGGTCCGGAGGGGCGCAAGACCAAGGCTTCACTGCGCGGGGGAGCGGTCCAGAGCAACAACATGGACCGCTATACCCAGGGCAGGGGGTCCCCTGGCGCTGCTGGCCTTTCCCCGGATGCTGCGGGGGGAGGCACGACCGTCGCTGCGGAACCTTCCCTACAGGACATTATGGGTGCCATCGAGGGCATCAGGGAAACTATCGCGACGCAATATGAGGCCCTGGCCCGTAAGATCGACACTGTCGCGATCGACGTCACCCTGATTCGGGCCGACCTCTCTAAAACCAACGAGAAGGTCCAGGCCCTTGATACACGGACCTCCACCCTGGGTGCGGAGGTGTCGGATCTGCGGGCCGCGCTTGGGGACATTAGAGTGGTCAACGACCATATGGCCCGGCGGCTTGAGGACTTCGAGGGACGGGCCCGACGCAACAATATCCGCATCATTGGGGTACCGGAGTCCTCCGACAGCCGCCCGGTGGACCTCGTGGTCGAGGAACTTATCCTGCAACAGTTGTCCCCGGTTGGCCTAAGCAAATTCTTCGCTGTGGAGCGGGCCCATCGAGTTCCGGGCGGCCGGCCGCGGCCGGGGGCCCTCCCGAGGCCCATCGTGGCTAAACTGTTCCACTACAGGGACCGCGATGCTATTCTGCAGGCTTCACGGACCCGTGGCCCGGTCCGCTACGAGAACTCGACCATCAACTTTTACCCGGACTTCACGCAACTGGTCCAGAAACAGCGGATGGGATTCCAGGGGGTGAAGCGCCGTCTCCGCGAGCTAGGCCTGAAGTATTCGATGCTCTACCCGGCGAAACTTCGAGTGGAGCATGGAGAGCGGACAGCCTTTTTTGACACTCCTGTGGCCGCAAGTGACTGGCTGGACTCGCTGCCGGACGGGGGTGGCCGGCCCGGGCCCTCTGGGGGCACCGCAGGTGACGGGTCCCCTTAGACTGACCTTTGGTCCTTGCTTTTGCGGTTTTGCACTGTACAGTTGGGTCTTACTTCTTTTGCATACTGTGTTTTACCAGGACCCGTGAGGGGTGCGGGCGGGTTCGGGTCCCTTTCCTCCTCCGGGGTCTTTTTGTAGAATGGGGTTAGTGGGGCGACAGGCACACTGCAAGTTGGGGGGGGTCTTTGGCCCGCAGGGGTGCAGGGTGGGGGGCGTTGGACTTGGGGTGGGGTTGGGGGGGAAGAGGGGTTGTTTATTTGTGTGTTTTTTGTTTACAGGGCGAGGTATTGATTTTTATCCATATTTGGGAGCGGTGCTGCGGGCTGGGGGCCTCTTGACCCAGTGGAGGGGATGGGGGGAGACGGGTTGAGGCTTATGTCGTGGAACGTCAATGGGTTGGGGGACCGCATTAAGCGGGGTGTTGTACTGCAATATTTGCGTCGTTTGACTCCTGATGTGGTGTTTCTCCAGGAGACGCATTTGGTCGGCAATGTCTGCCATGCGATGAACAGGGGGGGATACCGCCTCGTAGCCCATTCTGGTTTCACAACTGGCTCCAGGGGGGTGGGCATTCTCCTGCGAGCCTCCCTTCCGGTGGAGATCACGAGGATAGTCTCAGATGACAGAGGGCGCTATGTGTGTCTGATTGGGAGGTGGGAGGGGCAGCCCCTTACCCTGGTTTCAGTCTACGTCCCCCCGGGCCTCCAGAACTCCACCTTTACTGATTTGGGTCGAATGCTGCTTGACCTCCCGGACGGCCTCCTGCTCATGGGCGGGGACTTTAATTCTGTGGTTTCCGGTGAACTGGATCGTCACCCACCGAGGACCCTCCCCGCTGCCCAGTCATGGCTGGGTGGGATGTTGGAGACCTTCGGCTTGGTGGATAGTTGGAGACTAATGCATCCGACCCAGTGCCAGTTCACCTTTCATTCGGGGGCGCATGGGAGTCTCTCCAGGTTAGACTACTTCCTTATGCCCGCGGCGCAGACTGGTCGGATTCGAGAGGTCAGACACCTGGCGCGTGGTATCTCCGACCATTCTCCGCTGTGGCTTGTCTTTGACACCGGGTCGCGGTCCGCAGGGCGGATAGCTCCCATTAACCCCTGGTACCTGCGGGACCCTGTGATTCGTGACAGCCTGGTTAAGGCCATGGACCAATACTTCAGTGAAAACGAGGGGTCGGTGTCGTCTGCGTTGTCCCTTTGGGAAGCCTTTAAAACTGTTATACGTGGACACGCCCTCGCCCAGATAGTGGTGGCCAAGAAGGTTAGGAGCGAGGCGGTGGTGAAGCTGGAGACTGACATCTCGGGGCTGGAGTCGGCCTTGGAGGCGAATGTTACTCCGGACGGGCTACATGCCCTTAGCCTGAAACAGTTCGAATATAGGTCCCTGGTCACTGACGCGGCCAAAACTATGTATAGGGAGCAGCAGGGCCGATTGTATGACGCGGGGGACAAGGCGGGAAAGTTGATTGCATGGCTGGACAAAAAGGAGAGAGTGAATCGTGTGGTCCCCGAGTTGCGTGCTGCGGATGGTGTGTGTGTGACTGTGCCGGATGAGATTGTGGAATGCTTCGCTGACCACCTCCGGGCGGTGTACTCCCCGGTGACTGACAGGGACGAGGATGACTCTCGCCTCCTACTGAGAGATATTGCTCTGCCCGGCCTGTCCGTTGAGGACCGGGAGCGGCTGGACGCCCCCTTATCGTCGGATGAAATAGCGACCGCGATTCGTTCCCTTCGCTCGGGCAAGGCTATGGGTCCTAATGGTCTGCCCATTGAACTATACAAATTGCGTCCTGATAAGCTTGCGCCCTTCCTCAGCCGCATGTTCCGCGACTCTCTTGCGGCGGGTTCCCTCCCGGCCGACCAGCGCTTGGCCACTATAGTCGTTCTCCCCAAGGAGGGCAAGCCGCGTGACCGCTGTACCTCTTACCGGCCTATTTCACTGCTCAATGCGGAGCCTAAAATCCTGGCGAAAGTCCTGGCCAATCGATTGTTGAGTGTCGTGTGCGACCTTATTCATCCGGACCAATGCGGCTTTATCCCGCACCGCAACACCGCTCTTAACTTGCGGCGTCTGCACGGGGTCCTCGCCAGGGCGGAGCTCCTCACCGAACCGGCCGTGCTGGTTTCTTTGGATGCCACGATGGCATTTGACACTATTGAGTGGCCATTCCTCTGGGCCGTCTTGGATAAATTCGGCTTTGGAGAGGGATTTATTGGCTGGGTGAGGCTCCTTTACACGGGACCCATGGCTCAAGTGGTGGTGAATGGGCGGGTCTCTCGGCCCTTTGCCCTCGGCAGGGGCACGAGGCAGGGGTGCCCGTTGTCCCCGTTGCTTTTTGCTCTCGCCCTGGAGCCACTCGCTGCCTGGCTCCGTTGGGAGCCCTCGCTCAGAGGGATCCGGTGGGGCCCGGGCTTTGAAGATCGGGTCTCGCTGTATGCGGACGACATTCTCCTGTATCTCACCTCACCGCGGCAGTCACTCAACGTCCTCTTTGACGTTCTGACCTCCTTTGGGAACAATTCGGGTCTCACGATCAATTGGTCTAAATCCTGCGTTTATCCCATCGCTGGTGGTCCTCCTCTCCTGCCGCCTCGGCTCCCGATTCAAATATCTCTGAGCGGCTTTAAGTACCTGGGGATATACGTTTCGCTGGACCCGGTGGCTCGCTACGAACAGAATCTTCTGCGTCCACTTCGGCGACTGCGTGAGGACACGGCCCGGTGGTGCAGGCTGCCCCTGTCCCCGCTGGGTCGGGCCGCGCTGTTTAAAATGATGTCCCTTCCCAGGTTCCTCTATGCACTCCAGAACTCCTTCGACGTTATCCCAGTGGCCTACTTTCGGGAGGTGGAGAGCCTGCAGAGGAGACTGGTGTGGAACGGCCGGGCGCGTATTGCTCTTGCCAAGCTCACTCTCCCCTGGTATGACGGGGGCATCGCGCTTCCTGACATTCGCAGGTACTATTGGGCCTCGCAGCTATCTGCCATTAACCACGCCACGTATGCGCCCGGCTCGAATCCGGCGTATGAGATGGACAAGTTCCTGCTTCCCGGCGGGAACTACAACAGGGCACTTTATTCCCGCCTGGCTGACCGGACCCTTACGGGTCCTACTAAGATTGCTGTGCGGACCTGGAGGGCTGCCACTGCGGCCATGGGCTGGAGTGAGCAAATGACATGTGCTACTCCCTTGTTTGCCTCCGACCGCCTGGGCAGCTTGTGGACCACCAAGGGGTTTGACCAGTGGGACACGATTGGTATTAGCAAAGTGGGAGACCTGTGGCACAAGGGCGCGGTCAAGACTTTCGCGGTGCTCCAGGCCGAATACGAGCTGACCGACAGGGAGTTCTTCCGCTACGCCCAGGTTCGACACGCCCTGCTCTCGGTCTTCGGGGAGGGGACCAAGATCCCTGTTTCCTCGCCCCTCGAGGACCGCGTACTTGACGGACATGTCCCTGATAGTACTATTTCTTTAATTTATAAAAAATTGATTAATCACCGGGCGGATCTCCTGGTGCGCCTTCGGGAGGCTTGGACTGGGGATGGGGTCGAATTGGACGACGAAGACTGGCAGTCTGCACTGTCGTCCCCCAAGGAGGTTGCCATTCCGGCTCGTCTCCGGTTGGTACAGCTCAAGATTCTCCACCGGGTGTATGTTACGGGTCCGCGCTTGGTCGCGATGGGATTTTCCGACGACGGGCTCTGTAAACGAGGCTGCGGGCTCAGCGCCACCTTTCTTCATATCCTTTGGGAGTGCCGCGAGGTGGCGGACTACTGGCGCCGGGTCCACACGGTTATGGGACAGGTCACCGGGGTTGTGCTGCTGCCGGAGGTGCGTCGCTGTGTCCTGAATGTGTGGGAGCCCAATGACTACAACGCGGCTCAGACTCGGTGGGCGGCCCTAGGGAACATGATTGCCAAGAGGGATATAGCGCAACTTTGGGGCGCTCACCGGCCGCCCACCGTGTCAGTCTGGAAGGAGAATATGGACTGGTGTATGTTTCGGGAGAAGACAGTGTATGTGGCCCGTGGCAAGCCGGGGGCATGGGGTAGAATTTGGGGTCAATGGAATGCGTATCGCGGAGGCATCTGTACGCCCCCCCTGGTAGACACTGATATCGCCATGTCCCCCTGACCCTTGACGGCTCCTGGCGCTTTTTGTAACAACTACATATGGACGTTCATCTCCCTTGACCCCCTTCCCCCCCCCCTCCGTCCCCGGCCCCCCGGTACTCCTCTCTTTAGCGGATTGCTCAAATGTTCTGACTGGAGTTTCCCGGGGGGAGCCTGAACCGCACTGGTATCCCTCGTAACTCGCCTTTTGTTTTTATTGTTTTTCCTTTTGTTTCTGTTCTTGCTGGACTGACACTTGCTGTTCTTCGAGAACTATCTTGAACCACTGCGGGGCAGTGCCCTGGGAACGGACTGCAGCCTTGATATGTGTATATTTCCTTATGTACCTAGCGGCCGGCCCGGGTGGTTGTAGGCCCATACTTGTAACCGAATTATTGTTCAATAAAAACTTTTTCAAAAAAAAAAAAAAAAAGATCCATAGGTGACTTGCCAGGCTTCAGTAGTGAGCTCACTGTAGGCTTCCTAGTGGTAGGTGGGAGAGAACCATTCTCAAGCCAGGCATTATATATCTTTTCTAACTGAGGCACTCAGTGTGCTGACGTACGTGGAGTAAAATTCAACGAGGATGCTGTTGGACCCCGGCGTTTTATTGCAGGCTAGTTCTTTGATCACTCCTCATATCTCACCTACTGAAATAGGGGCACAACAGGGCTCTTGATCAGCCTCTTGCACTCTTGGCAGTGCTGTTTGTTGCAAAACGGAAGCAAGGTGACTTTTGCCAGATCTGGGGGTGCCTGGGCAGTGTACAGTAGTGTGTAAAAGTCATGAAGAGCTTGGTTAATGTCTAGTTGTGTCATGGCATACCCATGGGTTGGTGTATTTATTATGAGAATTGGTGTGGGCGAGGGATCCAGATGGATTAAATGGCCCAGAAGTGTACTCGATATATCTGCATCAGTATGTGTCCTTTCGGTGTAAACCTTGTAGTCTATGACACTGAGGCGTTCAAGGAGTTCTGTATGGGTTACCCAAGCTTCTTGTAGCCTATCAGCTTCCTCAGTGTCATTAACAGTAGCCCCTCCAGTGACCCCAGCTTGTCTCCCAATTACGTTACTTCCCGGACAACTTCTCAGTGGGCTCCCTCCACTGCTACAATAGTGGTGCACCTGATCACCACCTTGAAGGCCTCCCACTCCACTAGTGGGGAGGAGGCTGTGTCCTGATTCTGCGAGACATATGTGTCAATGCAGGTAGCCAGTGTGTCCCTGAATACCTCATACTTGAGCAGAGTGGGTTGTAGGCTCCAGTTGGGGACTGGGCCGGACTCGGCCCAACAATAGGGCCATTTCTAATGGGGTGTGGTCGGAAACTTTCTTTCCCAAGTAAGTGATGTGTGGTACAGCAGCCTGGAGGCACGAGAAGCAGAGAGACCTGTCAAAGGGAGAATGTAGCTGATGGGGTAAGAATAAACTGAATATTCCCTAATACCCAAATTGTGGCTATACCATACATCTGAAAGAGCCCACCCTTCTATCCACTCTCGCACTGCTTTTGCCGGCCAAATGGGAGCAGTTCCAGTCAACGGAGGGGTGAGAACAATTTAGAGTCAAGTCCAAAACTGCATTAAAATCTCCACTCAGCACCCACAGGTACAATGACCAGTCCTCTAATATTGTTGACAAAAGGGCCAGAAACACTTCCTGCTCCACGTTGGGCGCATAGATACAGTCCAGCACATGTGAGCCCCATCCAGCTCACCCCTCAACAAGACATATCGTCCCTGGCTGTCAATTCTAGTATCTAAAACTGAAAACAGGACCCCAGCTCTGAGCCATATAGCAGCCCCCCTCCCATATGCAAAGTAGGAGGTATGGAATAATTGCCCCATTTCTTGTGTAGTTTCAGACCCTCTGTTGCAGTGAGATGGGTTTCCTGCAAAAATGTAATATAGTTGCAGCACCTATGTAATTGTTCTAATACCGTGTGCCTCTTATGCACCATCCCTAGGCCTCTCACATTCCATGTAATCATGTTATAAGCATTAGGTACAGCAAGCATCATAAACCTTAATGCTTTTCCCCCCTGTGGGAACACCGGTTTCCTATGCACACTACACTTTACTTCCCGTGCATACGATGCATGACTAAGTTCAACATTGAAATAACTTCCCTACATACTTGGTCCAGTGATACAATGTCGTTCAACCACATAATAACAAACAACAACAAAACAACCAAGGAACACTGTGCCTATGCACACCAAGTGGGAAGTCACATGGATGTGGAACAAAGGTAGTTCAATTATGGTGGTCCTTACGGAACCTGAGCCAAAGTATTGCACGTGATCCAGGGTTAACATTGTAAACATAATGCATATCCTATACTATATGACTGCTGGTGGTCACCTAATAGGAAACTATGTGCTATAGGCGGTCCTCACAGCACTTGGCTCAATAAGTCAAGTTACAGTTGCAGGGCAACACAGAAAATCACTTCAATCATATTATTCAGGAGCAATCGGGATAGCCCAATTAACAGAGACTACAGGCAACAATCTGTAAAAAAATAAACACATTATATAGTATTGTGGGAGGGATGGGCAAAAACAGAAGTGAAGAGGCCGTATGTGTGCAATGTTGAAGGGCTTTTATTACCAAATTAACAGTTCAAAGCATCCAAGCAGGATCTCCTCTCCAAATAATATATCAAAATGGGGTTCAGTCCCAGGTAATGGCTCTGAGTGAGTAGAATTCCTTCACGAGATTCCTCTTCTTGTGTGGTTCCCTCTAGGCGTTCCGGTATCAGAAGGAGGTCCCAGGAGGCTTGTCGAGGGAGTGGAACAAGGGAGAGAAAGGAACGGTAAGTATGGTTATAGCCCTGTGTTGCTCTAGTGTAACAACCGTATACTACACCACAGTGGAAGTACTTGTGCAAAAGAAATCAAGTATTTCATTTATCAAACAGTCCGTTGTTCTGGTGTTAGATGCTGGACTCTCTTTCCATACTTTCTTTTCTCCTGTGTACTATACGAGGGGGGGAGGGAAAAAAGGTCTGAATTGGATTGAGTCTGGGCAAAAAAAACGTGAAGAGAAAACAAATGAAAGGGAAAAGAAAACCAGCATGATGAACCCACTCCAGAGGTAGTGTGGCTGGCACGTTATGCGAGGCACGGTTGTGAAACCCACCTCCCAACCTATCCACCTTGTTTTCCTTCTTTGTGTTCCCGTACTGCCACTGGTCGCAACTCTCCAGAGTTGCGGCGGCTCCAGCACGTCCTCCGGGGACCACCACTCCTTGCTCCACTTGTCCAGAATTTGGTTTCAGCTTCTCCTGCATGGGCATCCTTCTTGGCGGTGTTTCCTGGGCGGTGTTTCTCTGGGAGGACTTCCTTCCGCAGCCGCTTCTCCAGTGACATTCCCCTGTTTGGCATTCTCCCTCTCCTTTTCAACTCATCCTAGGGTCAGGGATTGGTTAGGCCACGGCACACCCTCCCTTCTTGATTGGTCCGTTTGCCGGGCTGTTTCTGGTCCCACCTGCACAAACAAATGACAGTCCATTTTCACTGATTGTTTTTTCTTCCTGCCTTCGCCATCAGCGTCAGGACACATACGGAACAGGGACCACCCTATTGATTCAGATGGTAAGTCGGGCTTTGGTGTGGGGGTTTGGGCAGTTTTCTTAGAAGTATTATACAGGCAGTACTCACGACCTTCAATCCAATAAGTCATGTATAATCTGTGGAGTGATCAAGGGGAACAGAGCCACACTGCTCACCGACTCGGAATCCAAAACACTGCCCTGTGATGAGCTGGAGCTGCTATGTGTCTTGGATTGTCAGTGTAGTCGCCGATCTGATAGCCTCTTGCTGTCCTTCCAGTACCTGCCGTATAGAGGGAGCCGAAACTGATCAGCCATAGTCCAGTGCCCACTGGTACCCCTTCGCTGAGCTTTGTGTGACTTTGGTGGATCTGGTGTCAGAGGCCTGCCCCATTGGGAATCCGGAAGATGCTGCTCCAGCCAGTCGCATGCTTTTTCAGGAACTTCAGAGAAGATAATCTTCTGTGCATCGATCACCTTGAGCCTGGCCGGGAACAGAAAGTCCGTACTGGAGAGTGGAGACCAGCCATACGTAAGTGTTTCTTGACCTCGTGGAAGGAAGCACAATGGTGCTGGATGGTGATTATATAATCCGGAAACAGGGGGGAAACCCCAGAGTTCTCTATAAGGATAGGCACCTTTTCTCAAGATACATGTAGCACCGCATCCTGGTAATTGAAATTAAGGATTTTTACCACCATGGGTTGTTGCCCAGCCCCCAGCATAGGCTGTCTGGAGGTCACCCGGTGCGCCCGATCCACCCCAAACAGATTGGACAACCCAGTTGGTGCCACAACAGTCAGGAGCCAGTCTTCAATGAATTGTTGTGGCATGGAAGCCCTCCAGAACTACCACAATGCAGACATTATTTCTATGTGCCCTTCCTTCTGCATCATCCGCACGGTCCTGGATCTGTTTCACCTGTTGGCGCAGGTGGTTGAGCTGTGATGCATGATCTGCTTGGCTTTGGGATAAAACAAAGAGAGTCAGTTAATTCTGTTTTACTCTATCAATTAGTTTGCGTTGACCATCTTTGAGTAGGCTGATATCTGTCGTCATGGCCCCTACGTGGTGTTCAATCGCTACTCGTGAATCCCGAATTTCTTCAAGGATGTCGTCCAGCTTGTCAATGTGGGGCAGAGCAGCCGTTGGGGGAACATAGTCCTCTGGTGTCTTGGAGCTGTCGAAGGGGGTTGAACAGGAACGAGAGGGTGGGTCTGGGTCTTCCAATGTGTTCCTGGTGCACCCCCACGGTGAACACCAACACTCCATAAGCATGGCAGTTGCGTGAGATATGCACCTTTCTCCGCCCTCACCTCAGTGCAGGAAAGGGGGGCCCCACTCCCATAAACAGGAGTATGGTTGCTCACCCCGCACCCGAGCAGCCAGTTGGCTGTACATGACCCACCATATGTCCTCCACTGTATTTAAGGCCTTGATCACGGCTGCTCTGTGTAGGCGTGGGGAAAGGCACTTCCTTCAAAAGGGCAGAGTAAGAAAACGTTGTGGTGCCTGCGAAGATACCACTAGTGTAGATGTGCAGAACAGATGGAACAGAGGCCCCTCCAGCTGACCGTTTTCCACACCTCAGTGTAGTCTCCAGCAGGCGTGTTATGACCACACTCATCCCCGCTAGGCTCCCCTTACAGCAGCACAGGTAGGTTGAGTGCCTGATCAGAGGTATGCACTGATCTCATAATGGGGGAGCTGCTGCAAGTCCCCACCGCCGCACCCTTGGGGGCACCTCGGAGGTTCTGACATTTTTCTATCTCTCCACAGCACTCTGCAGCTCCAGCACATTCAGGTGGGGCACCAGCTAGGCCTTGATTCCAAAAAAGTCCGGAGTAGTGTCACATTCAAGGATCATGGCACCACCCCACTCGGGGCCCATGGGTAATGGAAAGCCGGGACCCCCACCCATGCAATGTTCATTAGCACATAGCTGATATGGCTTTAGAACTGAACTCGTCCTAGGCAGCTACAGGTAGACAACTGGAAAAACTGAGGGAGCCTGTGCAACATACCGGCTGACCACAAAGCCGGTCGGTGCCCCCTGCGTTCCTCAACGTGGCAGACCCAACGGTTAAGGCAGGCGGGTACAACGCCACTGCTGGCGGCCGACACCTGATCCCCGCCGGGGGTCCAAGCTCCACAGCCCCTCACCGCAATGCAGGCCGGGTGTAAGAAGCAGCCAGCTGTCATCCATAGCCCTTATACCCTGTTGGAGTCACACAAAGTGGGGGGACCAGCAGGCACCACCACAGGTGACCAGGCCTTTTTTTTAAAAGCCCCACCAACAGTCCATGAGATCAGAGTCTCAGAGCAGTCCGGCCATCACGCCTGCATCGGGCCAGCACCAGGAGAGTCCAAAGTCATTGGGGGTCCCCCGCCAACCACCCGTTCTGCCCTTCAGCTCCACCACTAGTACTGAACCAGGCAGTCAGGCCTACTCATGCTCCTCCCATGCCACTGCACTCTCACCCAGCGGGGTCTGCACTTATCTCGCGACCACACTCCCTATCACCTGGAAGCCCCAGCCGCCAACCAGAGAGCTATCACTGCCAACATGTCCATTACACAGGGTGGCGGGGGAGTACGGGCCCCAGAAGTAGCAACCGTTATCGCTGCTCCACGCCATAGAGGGTGCAGGCCTCACATCAGGCCAGCTGCCATTGCTGCTGTGGCACTATCAGGGATTCACAGGCCATGATCCGCAGCGCACTCTGCTGAAAAAACAGCAATTCAGGACCGCCCGGTAACTAGGCTGCCAGTGCTGCAATGTGCAGAATCCGATGCGGTTTGCCACGCGCCCTGAATTGCTTTTCTTCTTGACAATTAATGCGGGCTCAACATTATAGCCTCCATCTCCACAACATCAGTAGAATTCCTTGACCTTTAAATGATTGTCCTAAATAACAGTTTAAATGTGACTTTTTCAGAAAGGGGCAGCCTCAAATGTATGCTACAATCTCATTGCTATCATCCTTGGAGTCACAACAGCTAATATGTTCTATTCAGATATCTTTATTCTTCTTTAGGTTAAAACAACAGGACAACAGCCAACACGTTTCGTTCCATTTATAGGAACTTCGTCAGGGCTGACAGCAACATAAAACAGTACATAAATAACCACATTTAAAATACATAAAATCAATTACAAACATAGACATTTAATCATCGTGACACACACATTTTGACAGATGTCTAAAGAGACCACAAAGCACGTTCTCTAATACCATATGGCACTAACACTGCATGGACAAGAATCACAATCAGTTGGTGGTGATCATATCTGTCCCACCAGTCACTTATGGTAAGCCATCTCAATAGTCAACACATAATTGGATAAAGTTATCCATCCAACATAGCCATACATATATACATATATATCGATACACGTGCATATATACACATATATATACAGTACAGAACATATAAACCTGGGGAAGGAAAAAGGAGAAAAAGAAAGACAATGTCAGTGTCTTTCGGGCGAACACCCTTATATCAAAACATCACCATGTAATATTCTCATATCGATGGGGATATACCCCAATCAAACTGTTATGATTATAACGTATACTCCGTAATACTTGATATTGAGGTTTACTTGAAATGAGGAATACAAAATTGAGGAGAGAAGATAGGAGGTGGTGATAATGAGAAAGGAGAAACAGTACGCCAAAAGCAATAAAATACACCCCATACAAGAGAAGATGGTGGTGTGCTAGATATAGTAACAACCGCATACCCATGAATAACTCTACAGAAATTTGTATATATATATATATATATATATATATATATATATATATATATATATATATATATTCACTGAAAAAACCATAGGTTTCACACATGTTATAGTTAGCTGGACATTTCACTCGTAAAAAACCATTGAAATTCCCCCGTTATAGTTAGTGCAGGCAACTATAACTCACGCGACCGCAATCCTCTGCTGATGCTAATACTGTATTTAGACACTTATTTCCCATGTCTTCTTCCATTAAATTTTAGCTATACATATTTTTTTTTCATAAAGACACATATGTCATCAGCAGAGGATTGCGGTCGCGTGAGTTATAGTTGCCTGCACTAACTATAACGGGGGAATTTCAATGGTTTTTTACGAGTGAAATGTCCAGCTAACTATAACATGTGTGAAACCTATGTTTTTTTCAGTGAATTTGCAAGGTTTTTTAAATGCTAATTCCTAACTATAACGTGTGTGAAACCTATGGTTTTTTCAGTGAATTTGTACGGTTTTTTAAATGCTAAGTTACTTTACGCCGTTCGTGGCGTGCGCGCCCACTTCACGCAGTTCGTTCCGTGCGCTCACGGTGCGCTTCACGCACCGTGCGCGCACAGTGAGCACGCGGTGCGCTTTGCGCACCGCGCGCCCACTTTACGCAGTTAGTGCCGTGCACGCACGGTGGGCACGCGGTGCGCTATGCGCACCGCGTGCCCACGTTACGCTGGATGGGCCATGTACGCACGATGCGCTTCGCGCACCGTCCGCACACGGAGGACATATTATGCGCTTCGTTGTGAAAGGTTAACTATTAAATGTTCTATTTGATTAATATGCCATGCACAAAAGGTGCCCTGCAGGAACCTTTTGCACACGGGGGGGGGGGGGAAAGGTGGATAGTTTTTTTTTAATTTATTTTTGACCGTACGCGTACGGTAAGCGCATTCTGCGTTTTTTTGATAAAAAAATATTTGAATTTTTGCCCTTGGGGGTCCTTTTGGGACACCCTAACCAAGGCTAGGTGGTTAGGAGCTGTCTAGCCTGCCCCTTTTCTTGTTATCCAACTTTGTTTGTCCTCCCCCCCTCAGAGTGCGAGAGAGAAAATGGCGGCCGACACTTCCTGGTTTCGACCGATTTGAATGTTTACTAAGATCTAACAGCCAATCAGAATCGCGCGCGCGCACGGCACCGTACGCGTACGGTAAGCTTACCGTAAGCGCACGGTAAGCGCACGGTAAGCTGCCACAGATATATATATTGATTTAAATGCTATTTTCTCAGGAACTACTGAACAGATTTACACAAGACCTACAAAAGGCACTTCCTTGACCTGTAGACTACCTCTCTGCCAAATTTCAAGTAACTCTGTTCAGCCGTTCGGGCTGTAGCTGTGTCTAAAGGTCCTATGGAAAAATGCATGGGGAAAACGCGTTTTGGGACCCCCCTTTTTTCTCAGCCCCCGCTTGACGAATCCCCCCGAGACTTTCAGGGTAGGAGCGGAGCGTAGCGCCCCATTAGTTTTGAAAATTTCGCGAGGATTCGTCGACCGGCGCCAAAGTTATTCCAAATAGAATGTTGCGGATTTCCTATGGAAACAGGGTCCTAACTATAACTACCTACTGGCGACCGCCAGTAGGTAATATATATATATATATATATATATATATATATATATATATATATATATATATACACATTCTACATCCTCACCAAGAGACTTCTGTACCAAACAGGTCCCACTTTCATAAGCAAGGCGAAGGTCAGCGCCGATGTAGTGATTTGAATGTCAAATTCTGGCCGGTGCACGTGAGTGTCCCTACATTCAATGTGAACAAAAATAAGTGCCTTAAGTCTCAAATCAAATCGAATTAGAGGGAACTACATGTAAGTTGTACATAACTTACAAAGGGCTGTATTCCCTTTATCCAAATGGGCTCGCATAAGGTATTCGCAACTCATCTATAAAGTGTCAGTAGGATATTCTGACAGATTTCAGTTGTATGTGGTAACTCCCTCACAAGTATCAAATGGAGTAGTACATGGTTACGTAAGCGGGTGGGTCCCGACTCATAGATCTAAAAGAAATACAAATATGAAAGACGGAAAGCATAATTCTAATCTGTCCAGATTGTACGCTTATTGCTGACTACGATCTATTTATCGCGCCATGCCACGTGAATCCAAAGAGAAATGTAAATAACTACAAAAGCCCCTTGTTCACTATATCTACCAGGACCTAATATAGAATGATCTATGTTTCTTTAATGAAATCCCAAAATACAACATGTTTTGTTTCATCACGAGAAAAATCTGCTTACTTGGAATTGCAGTTAGAGTATCATAAACGCCGGAATACAAACGTTAATTTATAAAAGGCGTACGTCCATGGAGATCTGAAAAAGTGCACAAATTCCTAGTTAAAAGTTAAGCAAAGATATCTAAATGGCGGTCATCTAAGAAATATAACTTTGAACATGCTAATGTAGTCTAAAGTATCCCACCTGAGCAAAGAGTAATTTTAAGGAATCAGAAGGCAGTAGTGTTTAACTACCGACGTCACCCCTGGACGAATGGAATCAGAATCCAATCCAGTCGTAACAATCTGTAATGCAATGAATCATAATTAATTCAATCATCCAAACAACATACATCAGTCAGTCCCAGAGCATGTCTAGATCAGTATATCTCAAGGGTCCAACAACAATTATTGCACCCATTGTTCATGGTCGTCCAGGGGCGACGTTGGTAGTTAAACACTACTGTCTTCTGATTCCTTAAAATTACTCTTTGCTCAGTTGGGATTCTTTAGACTACATTAGCATGTTCAAAGTTATATTTCTCAGATAACCGCTATTTAGATATCTTTGCTTAACTTTTAACTAGGAAATTGTGCACTTTTTCAAATCTCTGTGGACATACGCCTTTTATAAATTAACGTGTGTATTTCGGCGTGTATGATACTCTAACTGCAATTCCAAGTAAGCAGATTTTTCTCGTGATGAAACAAAACATGTTGTATTTTGGGATTTCAATAAAGAAACATAGATCATTCTATATTAGGTTCTGGTAGATATAGTGAACTAGGGGCTTTTTTAGTCATTCACATTTCTCTTTGGATTCACGTGGCGTGGCGCGATAAATAGATCGCAGTCAGCAGTAAGCGGAATTGCCCGTAGGGGACTCATTATATTCTCTAATCTAAAATACATAGGCCTTGGAAATTTACAATCTGGACAGATTAGAATTATACTTTCCGTCTTTCATATTTGCATTTCTTTTAGATCTATGAGTCGGGACCCTCCCGCTTATGTAACCACGTACTACTCCATTTGATACTTGTGAGGGAGTTACCACATACAACTGAAATCAGTCTGAATATCATACTGACACTTTATAGGTGAGTTGCGAATACCTTATGCGAACCCATTTGGATAAAGGGAATACGGCCCTTTGTAAGTTATGTACAACTTACATGTAGTTCCCTCTAATTCGATGTGATTTGAGACTTAAGGCACTTATTTTTGTCCACGTTGAATGTAGGGACACTAACGTGCTCCGGACCGAATTTGACATTCAAATCACTACATCGGGGCTGACCTTTGCCTTGCTTATGAAAGTGGGACCTGTTTGGTACAGAAGTCTCTTGGTGAGGATGTAGAATGTATATATATATACAAATTTCTGTAGAGTTATTCATGGGTATGCGGTTGTTACTATATCTAGCACACCACCATCTTCTCTTGTATGGTGTGTCTTTTATTGCTTTAAGCATACTGTTTCTCCTTTCTCATTATCACCACCTCCTATCTTATCTCCTCAATTTGTTATTCCTCATTTCTAATAAATCTGAATATCAAGTATTATAGAGTATACGTTATAATCATAACAGTTTGATTGGGGTATATCCCTATCGATATGAGAATATTACATGGTGATGTTTTGTTTTAAGGGAGTTTGCCCGAAAGACACTGACATGGTCTTTCTTTTTCTCCTTCCCCAGGTTTATATGTTCTTTACTGTATATATATGTGTGTATATGCACATGTATCGATGTACATGTATATATGTATGGCTATGTTGGATGGATAACTTTATCCAATCATTTGTTGACTATTGAGATGGCTTACCGTAAGTGACTGATGGGACAGATCTGGTCACCACCAATTGATTGTGAGTTTTGTCCATGCAGTGTTAGTACCATATCGTAATAGAGAGCATGATTTTTGATCTCTTTAGACATCTGTCAATATGTGTGTGTTACGATGATTAAATGTCTATCTGTTTGTAATTGATTTTATATATTTTAAATGTGGTTATTTATGTACTGTTTTATGTTGCTTTCAGCCCTGACGAAGTTCCTATAAATGGAATGAAATGCGTTGGCTGTTTTCCTGTTGTTTTAACCTAAAGAAGAATAAAGATATCTGAATAGAACATATTGTCTGGTGTGACTCCATCCCTGGTGCTGCCTCCACTCGTTTTCATTTTGATATTTCTGGATCTCCAGTGAGACCTAAATGCGGCAGGTCTCGGAGGCTACGGGCACAGGACTTTAAAATATTGTGGACTTTGAAATTGAGGTGCCAAACGTATAGTGAGCTGCGGTTTCGCTATATTTTAGCAATACCATTTGGAGATTTCTCCACTCAAAGTAAAATTGTTCATTAAATAAAGACTAGTAGGAGGTTGCTCAAGAAATGTGTACGTGTTTTTCGAAAAGTAGATCCTAAATTATTGAATGAGGCCAGGAAAAGGGCTGACCTTAGGGACAGACAAGGAATTATTGACTGATAAAAGAGACTGAAGAAAAAATTAATTCCTTGAACAGGATACGTATAGAAAGAAGTGAGATTTATATCAACATTTGTATAAAATGCTTAACGTTCTGGTGACACATTAGTGACTAGTGGGAGGGATCCAATGCTAAAACATACACCTAAACGTAAATCAAGTATTACTTTTATTAAACAAAAAACCATATGAGAAAGACTCACTAGCTGCTGTCTCTTGCCTTCTAAAAACAAGCACACATGGCTCCAAAGTAAGTGATTTTATTAGTGTGGGGATGGTACTGTGTGTGAATTTGGACTCCATGCATCTAGTGTGATTATGTGATCTAAGAACAAGATGTTTAACATAAAATCCTACCTTGATTGTGGATCATTGTTGGAAACTGGGTAACTGGTTGAGTGAGTTGACACCTTACTCAAGCAGCAACCACAAACGTTGTCAGGGTGAAACGCAGGCAAACCCCATATTAACCTCTGCTTACCCCTCTGGTAGGTAGCCTGGCACACAAGCAATCAGGTTTAACTTAAAGGCAATGAGTAAAGTATTTATGCAGTGCTTCAAACAGTAATAAAGTGAATACAAAACACAAGAAAAATCCTACACCAATTTAAAAAATAGAGTAAAATGAAATATATTATTTTAGATCAAAATGACAAAAATCCAATCAGTAGAATCAGATATATGTAATTTTAAAGATTTATGCAAACATTATGTTGAGAAGCACAAAGTGCCATCTGCGGTTATTCGGTTGTGCTGGACCGGGTCAAAGTCACAAGTTCTGGCTGACCACGATGGAGTGCAGGCCGGATACAGCGACCAAATTAAGCCTCTTGAACAACGTACCTTAAATTCGGGTGTGTGGATCAATGTCAGATCCCCTGTTGAGTTTACATCCCACAGAGGCGGTTCTCAGGAAGCTTCGGGGCTGTGATGCAGAGTCCTGCTTCATCATCAAGGATGCTGTTGATGGGGGGCTGGCGATGCAAAGTCCGACAACAGCAGGATGCGGCATACAGTAGTGGTTCCGAAGAAGCTGTGGGGCTGCTATGTGAAGTCCCGCGCCGTCATTGAGGATGCCCTCAACTAAATGCTCACGATAAAAATGCCATCGTTAAGGATGCGTCACACAGTGGTGGTTCTGAGGAGACCCCAGTCTGTGAGAGGTTTGGCATCGTAGATGCATTGCACTGTAGTGGTTCCAAAGTGGAACTGTGCAATGATGCATAATGCTGCGTCGGTTTTTCCTACAGACCCACAGGCTGGCAGAGCATCTTTAGGCCAACATACAAAGGAACAGACTGGGGTGACAACACTTGGGGGGGTAGGACTCACAGCAGAGAGAGTCCAGGTGCTGGGTTCACAGTGGTTAGAGCCTTTTCTGTCCCGGAGGAACCGATCAGGAGGCCAGCCAACTAGCCCTTGTAGTCACTCTGGTGGTCCTGGGTCCAATATACAGGTCTAGCTCTTTTCCGTCAGGCAGCAGGGCAACGTAGTGGCAGTCCTTTTTGCAGAGCAGCACAGCAGTCCTTCTGAGGCTTCCACAGGTCCAGAGGTGTACTGAAGAGTTGGGTCTAAAGGTCCAATATTTATACCTGCTTCCCACTTTGAAGTAGGAGATGTTTCTGGAGGTCTCCACCTCCAGAGGTGTCTGGAATTTCCTGCCTCCCTGTCATGGGGCTAGCTTGTCTGGGGTCACAAAAGACTAGTGGCAAACCCTTTGTGAGTGTGCTCAGGCAAGGCCTTTATGATGTGCAAGTATGTTGGGTGACAGCTCCTCCCCCTCATCAAGTCAGAGATGTCCCATCCAGCCATCACCTATTCCCTTTTGTCTCACTGTCTGGGAGCAATATACAAGAGCAACTGCCAGCTGCACCTTGTCATGTGACCCAGGATACAGACTGCTGCTGACTAGCAGGTAGATCAAAGCCTCATCCATTTGGTGGGAACTGTGGCTGTTCCTGGGGGAGGAAGAGGGTTGGGGCAGAATCTGCACAAGTTAATTACATGCACATTGCCTGGAAACTACCCATGCCCTTCACTGAAGACATTAGGGGAGCAGTCAGATCTCTGTTTCTATTGTCTCCATACTTCCCTTTGAGGTTTTTGTGGGAAGGAACTAGTTTAGCAACGGCAGTTGTAAAGGGGAGTAATTCAAACCTCTCTGAGAACTATGACCATTGACCACTTGAAGTCACCCTCTCTAAAAGTCCCAAGATGATGTTGAGGAGGAATGGGACAGAGGTGGAGTAATGACGTGTCATCTTTTGATAAGGCAGAGGTGTCCACTTTCAGAAACTGTCCCTCCCCACATAAAACCCCTGCAGAAGGGAGAGACTCAGAAAAATGTACTGTGATCTGCAGAAGACAAGAACAGGAGAACTGTCCATGGATGAACTTGTCTCTGAAGTGCTAAGACACTCTGGACATATACTGACTTGTGCTTTCTGGAGTTATATCTCCAGGGCCAGTGACACTGGCCTCCCCACTCCATCAGCAGAGACTTGTTGGGTACTCTCGGTAAGACTGTTCTCCTGGAATTTCTGTGGACTGGTCCTTTGGTGGCTACCCTTCAAACATTCCCTGCTGGACACATCACTATGAGAGTGGACAGGAGTCTCTCAGGCTAGGTGGCAGTATAAACTGCCTTGCTAGCCACAACATGCTTCTGAGGAGGACCCTGGGCCTTGGAGAATACCAGTAACCTAGACAGAAGGGCAGCTTATGTCTTCTACACATCTGCCTATTGCTGGAAGGAGGCACAAGAGTGCTAGTTTTGTAACAGAGACTTGAAAACTGACCCTAAAGAGCTAAAAGGGCAGGACGGCAGGCCCTGAGCACTCGCTCATGGGAAGGCGAGCAATAGAAGATTCAGCTACAAGAGGTTGCAAAAATGTGGAGGCCACAAAGCACATAATCAACACTGGCAGGAGTGCACCATCAGAAGCAATACAAAGAAACATCTTTTTATAAAGACCCAAAGGGGTAATAGAAATACAAATTTTTCAGCCTATTTGGGGGATGGGGGACTGTCCAGAGGGTCCCTGAGAGCAACAGGGCAAAAATATAGCCCTGACAGCGTCCAGCAGTCTCCTCAAATTACTCCGGGGGGGGTGGGCTCATGCCCTCCCTGCTCATGGTCTGTGCCCTCCTTAGAGACCTTCTGAAATGGGAAAGTATGGCTCTCCCTTCCTTGTTCCCATTCTTGGTACCAGGGTGGGACCAATCCCTGGGTGATTTGCTAAAAAACTTCACTGCTTTCTTTTGATCTTCTAACCCTTTGGAAGTCCAGTATCTAAAGAGGTATCATGAAGCATACTGTGCTCCCTTAATTAAGGCTCCTCAGGTGGGCCAGAGCCCCAAGAGCATTGCAATATGTCTCTCCCGCTCCCTGTGTTTGGCAGCGTGGAGCACTCTCTTAGCATGAGCCTTAGAAAAATATGGCAACTATGCACACGTTTTATTGGCTGCATAATTTAGTCTGCTTCTTAGGCTCTACACTTGCACAATTTGCTTTAATACATTTAATGCACAGTGACCATTTTACCATACAATCAGGTCTGTATTGTTTGTAGCACTAAGAAATATATTTGGAAGTCTTGCACACTCATCTGAGAGGTCTAAAATATTTGTGGAGAGACTAGAGGAAGGATTGTCCAAGCACAGGCGTAGACCACAGGTATTGACGATCTTGTTTATGAAATGTATCATTATCATTGACCATTAAAGAACATACCTGCATTCCATGAAAGGTGAACATACAAACAACTACCAGTCTACATAATCACCTAAATGTTCAGCAGGTTTTAGTGAAGGAACAGAAAGTATGAATCAGTCAGCCTATTTCCCAGCAGTGATGAGGTCAGTCCCTTGAACAAGATGAGAGCGTTTGCCCTGCACCAGACTCTGATAATGGAACAGAACTTCAGTTTGCACACGGGAAATAGGGTCTGAAAACAGACATAAGCAGGATGGTCTAAGGAGGTTATTGCATTAAAAGACTAGAAAGGGGTCGGTAAAAAACACACCAACAGTAATGTACAAATAACATCAAAGTGACTCCATGGTGTAAACACAACACTTCAGGACTTTTGAAAGACAGAAGGATGAGGTGGTGATAAAGACCCCTTCAGAGGGCAAAATGATGCATTAGATGACTGACACCAAGCAATATCGTATTTATTTCACTTAACCAGAAAGATCTAAATCAAGTAAGAAATTATTGTTATGATTTCCTCGCCAATGGAAAAAAGACAACAATCTGAGTTTATTGCTTTTATTATTATTTCGCTGGCCCACAAATAAATAACCACAAAAGTATTATAAAATATTGGCAATGCACAAAAGAAAACAAAAATGTTGTTGTTCCAAACAGAATATTACGTCAGAATTATCAAAGTACATATAATTACCTTACAGTCTAAAAAACGTAAGTACAAAAATTAATGAAACAAAGTAGTTTTAATATATCGTATGCAACTTGCGCTGGCTGATAATACTTGATTAAAGTTATCATCCTGCCACATGAAATGCCCAGGCAAATAACTGGCATTTTAATGAAATGTAAAACTAATGACATTCAGATTTTAGGTATCGGTAAACAAGTTACAATGGAATCACTTTAGTATACTTTCTATCATAATAAAACCCTGTCTTGCAAAGATTTAGTGCCATTGATCCAATAAAAACATAAGTTTTAAGTACCCTAAACATAGTCGTTTGAATTGTCAATACTGCAATAAGGTAAACATACATTGCAAATATATACAGTAGGTAAACACATTTTAGTGCAAAGATAACAAAACCTGTGACTTGTATGTGCTCTCTGAAAAGCACATTGCACTTCACCACATATTCTATACTATAAATACTTTTATAAGGAACTTAAAAGAATTGGTTAACAATATATATTTTCATGTTTACATTAGGTGTGTACAAATGGATAAAGAGTTTTCGCGGTATCTCTATTATTTTCTATATTCTTCTTTCCTGTATTCATATACATGATTGTGCAAATTTCATTCAGTGTTCCTTGTGTGTTTTTTTTAAAAACAGTTTCACCTTATTTAGCGCTACAATGAGCTCTGCCTTAACTGATTAGGGGTTTTGATCAATTGAAAAAGGGACACAGCCCAGATAAATATTCTGCTGGTATGCTGACTTTAACATACTTGCTGAGTGGAATAGTTATGTTCAAATTTTTAGGTGATATCTGTGTAAACAGATGCAGGGCAGGTACTGTCTAAAAGGAGGCTTGATTGTTTGGAATTCACCCTGCCAAAGTCTGTACAGGCCAAAATCTAAAATGTTTGCATTAATTCTTTGCATAGTGCTAAATGTGTAGCAAACATTTTTACTCAAACCGACTCTTTTGTAAGTGCTCAAACTCATGTTTCTCTAATTTGTCGTCATTGGCAGAAAAGAAAAACATACATAAGTGCCTTCTATGGAATGCTAGGATTGCCGGAACAAATCAAAATTCTTAGAACATTGGCTCTATGCAACAGGGGCATAGAGCATAGAGCAAACAAGGGCAAACAACTGGCCTGTTTGCACGTCTATGTTGGGTGAGATTAAGAGAATGATCGCCTTATTGCTTACATGATGGTGGGCTTTAACAGTTGTTAAGTGCCATTCCCCTCATTCTGTATCTTCGTCTTGCAACTGATGCCCATAGTTACTGGCTTGCAAATAACAGTGGGAAGCACCATCTGCAGAAGTTGCTAACCACTGTCAATGCTCTGAGTAGTTGGTAATAAAGCTTAATCAGTCCCCTGCATGGACTGTGAACATTGGATCACCCCTTCATAATGTTCTGAACGCGGCCACTAACCAATGTTGTTTGAGGGCTTTTTAGATTCAGCGACAATGCGCATATTTATCTGTTGTGGTTATTGACATTAGAGAGTGGTTCACCAATATGCAGCAGTAACAGACACAGCTTGGTTGAGGAATTGTTTGCTTTGTGAACTTGGACATTAGCACCTTCAGTATACTGCATCACCAGCATCATTTGTAAGGCGTACAGCCCTCCAATAGAGAACCAATGCTAAGCAAAATGGGCATCCATTTTACTTGTATGGGGGAAACACAAGCCAAACAAAGCAACAAAGAACACATCAGTCGAGAACAGGTTTCAGGGTTTCTTTGCTTGTGTTTTTGGAGCTGGCAAAAGGCAACTGTCATTGAAGTTTGATGCCATTATCTCTTGATACCATTGTAGTAGATGCCCCCAGTCTGCTATAGAGGCATATGTGTGGTTAGTGTGAGATGGAGCAAGATAGAGAACTACGCTCCCTCACAGAACATGAGATTTCAGTCTTGTGATTGGGGCTAAGGTTAGTTACTCCAAGGTAGTGGCAGTCAAAAATATACATTCAAAACAGAGAGAAGGAAATGTACTCATTCCATAGTCCATGATGAGTTGGTTCTTGAGGGAAAAGCAGTGAAATAAATTGAAATGAATGGACAGATGTCATGTCTGAACATGGAAAACAACTCATGTTTGACCTGCAGCGACATCTTGCATCACAAACTGGTCCAGGAAGAGGTTGGTTATCCCTAGTTATTCTGATTGACTGTACAACAGCCAAAAATACTTTTTTAGGCATAAGGGCAACCACTCTGAATCGCCAACATTGTTCGGTGGTCAGCTGCATGCTATCTTGAGGTATTCTTAAGAATCTTTTCTTTGCGCTGATGCCGAAGCGGATCCGAGCAAAGGCATATTAGCCTTGTAATCTGCTTCTGCATACTGCAAATAGAAAAAAGCAGTTAGCAATCCTCCTCCCAGAAACCCTAATTGACTCAGTACACTGAGCTCTGCCTCAGGGCATGGATACCCTTGTATGAATTTGGAAAGATACAACAATCTTGAAGAGGGATGCTATTCCATGGTCACCCACCTTACCATATGGGCTATTACAGTAGGTTTTTGGGTCCATACTTGAACTTCCCAGTTCTCTCCCTGTTGTCCTTGGTGTGTAGTTTGCTCCTCTAATGGGAACTTCAATGGCTCTGTGGATGTTTCCCAATGGGAATGTTCCTCAAGCCATTCCCTTATTTGTGTGAGTCACCCTCCCACAAAAGGAAGGGAATGCAAGGCAAAGAATGAACCAGCATGCTATATTCAAGACATCACTTTCTGTATTACAGATGGCGACTTGAAGCAACTTATCAATACAAATTTGCTCTGAAAGGTAAATCTAGTCACTACCGTTCATGGTCGAATTACGGAATGGGGCCTGTGTTTTAGAAGACAACTTGAAATTAAAATGTCAGTTATTATCTGACAAAATGTTCTACAAACTTTCGGAGTTTGTTATTTTTTAACATTGCTTTTATAAAGTCTTTGGGATTTCTGAACATGTAACATCTTCCCAGCTAAACCTCTTGTTAATATGCACTAGCAGTTGCAATGTGGCTGGAAGAGACCCCATAGGTTCAAATAAAAAAATAGGGAAAAGTCTCAATCCAACAAAAGAGTAGGGTGAAACAGGGGTCACTTCGCCAGTTTCTAATGGTGCTACAAGGTCAGGTAAGAATGCAGTAATCCATATCTGAAGAAAAAGTGACCATATAGTGAAACCTTGCAATGGTTTGGAAAAAGAAACCTTTACTGTGGAATTTCGACCAAGGACATAGCTTTTGATTAACCAAATGCTAGGATAAATGTTTATTTCAATGGAAATTGGATCACAGTGTCAGGTACATCTAAATTGCAGCCAATATTGGCAGAGTGCGGTTTGTGCATTTTGTGTATAATTTACTTCATGAAAAGGTAGAAGGAAAGGAGCACATAACATCAGAAGTAATGAGGCACACACAACAACAGTTGCTTGGTGCTTCACAGAAGGCATAAAGAGTTGAGACCAACATTGAAAATATATTTCTTGTCTAGGACTACAAAGTTGTCCTCAAAATTTAGGCTGTGAGTTTTAATAATATGGAAATAATTTTGGAGGAGTTAGTAATTCAGAATGATAATAGGAACCTACGAAGAGAAGATTGGTCAAATCACACAATTTTGTTCCATAGACTTTGATTAACTTCCAAAAGCGCGCTGCTAGGATGCGTGAAGCTGACTGGTCAAAATGAGCTATAACAATGTAGAGTTCATTTTTGGTACTGTTTAAGTACATGACATTGATTGATCAAAAGGTTTGAGTGTCTAGTTGCATTTCTCACAAATGTAAATTAATATGATTACAAGATATATGAATCCAACAAGGCATTCTTGAAAATTATGCACAGGGTACAAAGTTCTGTATTTTTATTTTGTACTTGTGAAAGGTAATGAGATTTATGGAATTGCACAGGCAGGATTTTCATCCTGACTCTGTCTTTTGACACATTGCTTAAATATAACAATATTATACTATTTTGCCTTATTTTAATTGAAAGACTATTTATTTGTCAGTAAATAAGGGTGTTGTTGTTGTGTGTATCCTACAGTTAGCAACAGTGTTGATAGTGTTCTAACATTTATATTTTTTCTTTAAAAAAGCCAAGAACCGCCTGATTTGAGATCACATGCCCTTGGCCATAATGTTTACATGTGCATCTCTGTATTTAATTGCACCACTTCTTTACTTTCATCTTTCAATAGTAAAGAATTTATGAAATATTCCAGACAATTATATGTAAAGCATTGGGGTACTAAATATCTAATGCATGTTATAACATTGATCTGTAAACATTTATATTTTTCTTTTACGTGCCCTAATGGAAAATAATAAATGTAAGTATTATCTTTGGTAGCAGTAGATGGCATTTATAGACATCTTAGAAAGGGGATGTTCTCATTTTCCTTTGTCTGCACGTAGATCTTACCTTTGTAAATTGCCAATTTTACTTTTTGCACACATTTAAAGATTGAGGATTATTGACTGATCATAAAATTCCCAACCGCAGCAGTAAATTCTAGAATAATTGACACACCTGTGGCAAATTCTTCTCACCTCTTGGGAGATGTACAAATATGGCAGATTTTCCATGGTTGTTCTTTTAAGGATAGGCCTTGTAAAAGATGTGTGATATGGGAATCCAAACACAAGACTTTTGGAACATCCAGAAAGACGGTTGATTTTGTGTATTCATAAGCATTTCTGGCCTCATTATTAATTCCACAATATTCTAAGGAGGTAATACCCCACCTAGGAAATACTGGGTCCAACTTTACCTCTCCATTTTGAGTTTTCCACCTTATAATGGTGGATAACATTGTAACACCACATTTCTCCTTCATGCCTCAGAATATTTCTATTTTTTTCTCCAGTCAAACTTTCCCATGTTTTACCAGGGGAAATATTTGAATTGAAAATTGTATGTATGTTAGAATCTTGATTATCCACCAGCAGAAAATCCACAAATTTAAAGTCAGACATACACACTCAAATCTATGACTTTGCTAGGTTTCTGTGCACAGCCAACAGGATTTTGTGAATCTGAAGGAAAGAGTAAGTTTACAACATGATGATTTTAATCGATTATTTGCAAAGTTATTCTGCTTTTTGTGATTTTGTTTTCATTGTAAATTTATGGTTCTCTTTGAAACACATAATCTTTCAGTTTATGTGATTGGTGTAAAGATAGTTTCCCAGATAGACATGTTCTCAAAATAAGAGTACAGGATACATTCTATGATTATTACTAAGCTAAGAAACGTAAATGGTGTGACATGAAACCTAACTTTGTCATGCACATGAAGCAATTTTAACTGTGGAGGATATAGAAGAGATTCGATTTTTAAATCATCCCAACTCTACCTCAGTAATGAGGGTAAAAGTAAGCAGTGGCCGTAAACTGTGACCACCTTTATGAAACAACATTTATACTGAAACATTTTGAAAATAGCATTGCTAAAAGTAGAGCTGTTTCTTCAAAAAGTGATGTAGGCAGGTGCTATACAGCACTACCACAAATAGCAACAACCAGTAGCCGCAACAATTACTGTGTTGCTAATGAAAATGGAGCACCTAAACAGCTAAAAAGATTTAAATAAGATAGGACCAAGGTTTGTAACTCTCAGGATGCAAATAAGGAGAAATGTTTTATAGAAATATAGAGAACCATAGAGTCCACTGTGAATTTTGGTATAGTGCAGGAGTGCTATAGTAGGAGGTTGTCACTTTCATGGGTTCATTTAACCATTGTTTAGTTATAGTAGATGTAAGCACGACTACTATATAATACATATTTTTCTCTGGAAAAAAGTTTCATTCGTTTTGACTTTTTGCAGAGAGATATGTAAATGTGCATTGATTATTACAGAAATGGTGCCCTGAACCAACAGGGAATAGCAGGCATGCACCTCTACTTCAAACGATGTTACCATAAATGCTACGGACCGGCAATTGGTGAAAGCAACAAATGGCAACCTCCATGTGACCTCCCTCTGAAAGTGGAATGCAGGCATTGATGTGTTTAGTAATGTTAACTAATTTTTCTTTATTTAACTCAGGTCGTTCATTCCTCCATTGTTAGATGTTGGTTAAGAGTTTTAAGTTAGGGAGGTTTAAAGACTATACATGTTTGATGATCCAGACCTAAAAAACAGCAATTCCACAGAACAGAAATAAGTAACAAAGGTATTGGCAAGTGCATGTAAAGTTTGGATTCAAAGATGGACATCATTGTTTACTGTTGTGATTCATGCATGGCTTTGGTGGGAGCTGTGGATACAGTAGATGAATTCAAGATGGCCACCATGTTTTTTCCGAGAGAAGCAGTTACCTTAATCTCAGTGGAAATACACATTAAATAGAAAAGATTTTTTGGGGAGGGAGACAAGTAGGGGCAGTAAGGTTGGGCTTGGAGGTGTTTCTCTCATGAATAGCATAGCATCTTCCAGCAGAAGAGGTTACAAATATCACAGGCATCTACTATGCTTTAAGTAAACTTATGGAATAAGTTTGGACAACTAATTGATTAGACAAACCCTGGATGGATTCATTTTATCAAATGGAAAGAGAACATTTTTCTCTCTCTCACTCCTTCTCACAAACACACACACAAACAAACACACCCACATACACGCACACACACACAAACAAGTAAGATATAAAGTGTATACTACCCAAAATAAAATGCTATACAGCATACAGCTTTATATGAAAATGATTGGTACAGGTGAAATAAAGGATTTGCCCTCTCGTATGCACACTCGATAGATGTGACCTATTGATGGTGACTCATTGATACAAATGGAATGTAATTGCTGTATTAGTCCAATTCCAGATACACAATAGTCTGTTCTCTTTCCCGATCAAACTGACTTCTTAAATGGGCTATAAGCAATGTGCAACATTTTTGAATATGTACCAATAGCCCTAAAGCTATGATTAGACTGTCACAAGATGTGTACTTACTTGGCAGGAATGTTGAAAGGTATTACAACATCCAACTAATTAAATATGTCAGTAGACCAAACAAAAATATATTCTATTGCTTGAAGTCCTCATCTAATCAAAACATAAGGCACTGAGGAAAGGTGTGATATTAATGAAAATACTGGGTTATAGCTCACTGTTGTAGGGTAAACTATTGATTGAGTGAATTTATCAGGAGCACAGGGAGTGATCAAGGACACAAATGGGTTTGTGTATGTGATATCATGTGTATACCTCAAGAGCTGACAAAAGTGTATAATTCAGCTGAGGGAGAACATGTCATGAGGGGTTTTCACAAGAAAATGTGAAGACGTAAGTACTTAACATTTTTAAAAAAAATATGGTCGAACTTATGAATAAACAGCTGCATATGTGGCAACAGTGTTGATATGCAAGTTGTGTGTGAAGTAGAATATACTAGTAACATGTTTCTCAATGCCTCATCACTCATATGATTTGTTTCTTTTGTACACAGCTGCTTGTATTTAGTCTATGCCAGCAAATTGAACAGTCCTCCCAAAACTCTGCTTCAGAAGAAAACAATTCCGGCTGTATCAGCAAAATTATTGGTCATAGTCTCACCCCCACTATCATAGCTTCAGTGAATCGTTCATAGCTCTCTTAGGTTGACAGGTTGCATGGTTCAATAATTGTCCAAACATTTCAACATTTTAACTTTGACTCTAGCTCTTCTCTCCTCTGGCCTCTTCCTTGTGTGAATCCTAGAACATGTTTCTTAAAACATTTACTGACCTCCGATTTAATTGTCTGATGGAAGTGTATTTCTTCAGTCTCCTTCAAATAATATTGTGTACCCTCTCTTCCACCTTTTCTCCCGCCCCACCGATCCATTTCATTGTTTGAAGATTATCTTTGATCTTTCCTACATGCGAGTTGCAAGCTATTAGGAACATGTGCACTGTCAAGGCTGACTACTATCAGACCTAGTTGTCAAGTGCAAGAGAAGTGCTGATTAGTAACCCAGGTATTTGTTGATTTCACATCAAACTTGACTGTTGGTCTGCCCCTCTTAACAATATTTTTCATTCATTCAATATTTCTCATTTGAGAGGCTGGATTAGTGTATCTATGTCTTGTACTTGTATATTAACAATTTACATCAGGTTTTGCCCAATGCAAGTTAGTAAATAATCTTTTCCCTGTGCAGTTCATGATTGTTTTTTCACCCTGTGTGAATTTGGTATTCTAAAACTTGTGTTGCCGTAGTAAAACTTGAAAAAGAGGCCTGGGAAGGTGTGAATGAATGTATACCTATTGAACCATGTCACCAGTCACTCGAATAAAGGAGAATTTGTTAAAACACTACTGATAGTGTAGTCATCATTCTTCTCTATTTAGGGAGTACCGTTACAATTATAAGGCCAGGTTTAGGCAATTTAGAAACAATCATTGCATTTTATCACTTTGCTCCTGGCATCTATAGCAAAGAGAATTGTCATTTTTGGAGTGTTCATACACGTAGACCATATGTGCATGCATATGTTGAGGACACATATTGGGTGACCGTGTAATATGGCTCAATATGGGGTACTGGGGAAATCATAAACCACGAAGACCAAATGCTTCGTATCACCATAATACCCGAGATATAAATGTATCACCACATTACATGTTACTTATTATGAACGTTTTATATTATTTGTTTACTTTTGGTATAGTGTGCTTGAAAAACGTGTTGTTTTTTTTAACAGGAACATGTTCATTGAAAAACGTTTGTGAAAAATGTACTGAAACGTTTGATTGTCTGCAGTAACGAGAACAATGTTTAATTGTGGGGTTCAGAAAGTTCAGTTTTGGAATAATCTCCCTTTGCTTTGTAAAACACATTTTGTCTTTAGAAGGGAGAACATTTTGAATCTGTTCTCTACCTTATGTACCTAACAATAGAAATTGATTGGAATTAGAATGTTTTGAATACCTTCCATGAATGGATTGTTTAGAAAGCAAGGGACAATGGTCACGGCTAGTGAAATTATGAGATTTGGTGGCTTCAGTGTTTACCGCACACTTATCGATATGCCACGTAATTTGCTGTATGATTTGCAAATGTCAACAAAATGTGTTTTAGCTAAAACACATCAAAATATTTCTGCTAGAGAACTTTTCTGCATAATTTGCCTTTTCTTGCTGCACAATTTAGCTAACCTTGCTAATCTTGCTGCATAATTTTACCTTTTTTCGGTGCATAGTCCTTGTGGCCAAGCATGCTAAATATCTCAAAATTGGTTTGGGGCTTCAATTAAGATGATGAAGCCCAGGGCCGCTGATCTGATTCATGGGTTTTTATAATACTTTATTTGTGTTTTAAAAGCACCAAAATCAAGAACTTGTTTTATAAAGTATCTATGATGGCACGTGGGGTTCTTAGTGAAAGACAACTCAGGCTTTGTTTTTGTTACCTATTTGATGTCACTCAGAACCCCTGAGTGAAGAACATTCCAGTTATTCATAGTTCTCCATTTATAATTCTCTCTCTCTCTCTCTCTCTCTCTCTCTCTCTCTCTCTCTCTCTCTCTCTCTCTCTATATATATATATATATATATATATATATATATATATATATATATGTATATATATATATATATATATATATATATATATACAGGCATATATGGATGTATAAATTCCCACTCAATTTGCTACAGTAACGTGCATGGATATAATGCACTCAGTATAGTCATGTATTTGTGTATTGTTAGGCTTGACTCAGTATTCGCTGCAGTAATTACATGATAACTATTTTTTTTGATTTTTCCTATGCTGTGCAATGGGGGTCACAGTGAACCGTCGTCTCTTTTTGCTAGTTAGGTGTTCAACGTTTCTGGCAATTTAATCGGGAAAAAAATCATTCACATGACTAATAAAACATAATCAAACATTTGTACATACTGCATCTTGGAACATAATTAGATATTCAGTTTACCATTGATTCATTGCTAGTTATTCAATCGAATAGCTTACAAATTGGTTAGCAACTATTGTTACTTTGTATGGTGTAGCAATCAATATGTTTTTAAGAGTGTAAAATTACCACAAGGTTGATTACTTCAGACTTGAAGTTGACACACGGAGAATACATGCCTCCTCATGGAGGTCAAAGCACAGAGACATTTGAATACTGAAAACAATAAAGTCAGATTATTACATATAAAATTAGTAATAAAAGCGTAGGCAATAGCTACATTTTATAATAAAAATGTTAATAATCTTTACTTATATAAACAAAAAGTATTTGTGTTTTTCATAAATGAATTACAAATGTACATTGTATATATGTTTCTTGATTAAGAGGCGCTTTCACCCACTTCTTTCTGTAATAAATATATTTTCCTTGATTATGTGTATTTTGATACACAAAGCAATCCCCGTGCGGACATATGTTGGAGTATCATTTGCATTCCAGTGACTTTGCTCTATTAAGTAAGCAAATGTTGGAACCAGTGCAAGTGAAACCTTAAAAAGCTGTGTAAAATCCTCAGTGAAGACATGGTCATATGGCGGTGTCCCAAAATACAGTTTGTTGCTTAGGATATGGAGGAGGGCTATATTTCTTGGCCCCATTGTTCTTCTTCCAGCTTGGCAGAATTGGCATGCTGTCCTGCTTGCAGAGTCCTTTTTCGTTTTTTTGACGTGCCTTGATTTCATTGCACAAGGATCTTTTTTTCTCAATCATTTCCAACATTGTGTGGTCCCCGTACAGCCACTGCATAGATGTCATCTGGAAAAAAAATGATGTATGGTTCAGCAGATGAAGAAACTTAGCTAGAGATATGAATATTTAGATAACAACATGAGCCATTTATGTTAATAATCTGATGCCACTTTTACATGATACATGTGCAGGGTCCTCTGAATTGCATCAGCTATGTTTGTTGTGCTTACTCTATTAGTAAATTCTTTGCACGGTATTAGAGGGTTTGATAAAAGGAAGATTAATGGTGCCCAAAGAGAAGTGTGAGTTTACATTGCAGGAGGCTGAATATCTGGGTCAATCAGCAGCACAAGGAAGGCCCCTGCATCCCCTGCTCCATAAAGGGGCCCCATTGCCTTAGGGACCCTATTACCTTCCAGGGGGTCCCATTGAGCCCCAGGCAATGGAATATCTTTGAAACGAGACTCATGGAGCCCACATCACATTCTGCAGGGGTGCCCCACCATTTTGCATTCACTATTCAAGGAACAAACGAAGCTTACTGTGAGAATGCTGTAACCTACTGAAATAACCTAATTCTAAGAACAAGGACCAATTGAGATTATCCTTGGAGAACCAGAATATTATGAAACGTTTGTGAATATGATTTCAGGTTAAAGTTCGATGTTAAGGGAGCTGATGATGAAGGCAGTAGTGTACGTCTTTAAGAATTAGCATGTCTTCTGCTACAGTTTCAAGGTACTTGACCATAGGAAAATTATGGCAATAGTTACCGATGTCAGGAACTTTTGGTTGAGTGCTGTGTTGTTGCAAGTAAGACAAGGAAATGAACAAGTACTTTGCATTTGCATTGACAGCATTATGCAAGAAGGAGTGTAATTAATCAATGATTGAGAGGTGTTTATTAGTATATTGATGGGGTGCTGACCATTTCAGGACTAATTTTTAGAGCTCAAAATTTGTTCATCCAAATTAATTGGACATGTATACCATATTTGCACCACACAGGTGTGCATAGTGCCGCATCATGCATTGTTAACTATTTCTACTAGTTCGAGGAGTTTACATTTTCAGCCTAATATGTTCTAGGACTGTGGAACATAATGCAAAGCCCAATTAATGTTAAAAGATTGAATGACAAGAGTGTGGCATCAGGTATTGCAACACTTATAGGAGATGCCATTTTAGAGAGTGAATTGTGAGGTTGTGTGGAGCAGGATGCAGAGCTAGGAATGGTTGTAAAATGCATTGTGAAGGGATGAAAAAGTAGTGTAGGCAAACTGAGTGAGCCGGACATGTATCAGAGAGTATCTTCAGAGTTACGTTAGGAAGAATGCCTTGATAAAATATCAGGTAGATTGGTAGTAGATAGTAAATTGCTTGCAAGAATAAATTATATAATGTATCATGGGTGCAGTTCAATGTGAGAAACGAATAGAAGAGCATGATCAGATATCTGTGCTGGTCTGCTACAGATAAAACTGGCAGGCATGTAACAAATGGTATTTCATGTGTAGCAAGCTGCATCAAATGGGGAAAATGGCTTGGGTGCCTTTGAATCCATAGATTAGAAATGTACAGTTTAGGACACACTACTGTAATTTTTAAAATATTATTATTTGTAATGAGCAATTATTTTTGCCAAATGTCCTTAAGCAAAATTTCTTAACAAGGTGATGGGGTCATTATTAGAGGGGAGCATCCAGACGATTGATCTCAGGTAATATCTGGGGCAATCCAGGCATCAGTTTAAAATGATAGTGTTCGACAGAACCATGTAGCTTTACAAAATCCTAAAGAAATGTGTTGCTTAACAGAATTAATAGGGTGATTAAATAGAGTGTGCAGCTAGCCATCAGTGGAAGGATAGATTACTAAAGAGAGAAGTTTATGCATTAATGTAACAGAACAACACTTCATTCTGCAGCAAGTGGATAATTTGTTCACCCTAACAGGGGTCCTTGCTGAAAAGGGTGCCTACCATGAAAGAGTAGGAGTGTGTGTAAGGTTATACCCAAGAGTAGTAGTGCAAGGAGAATAGAAGAAGGTCAAGAGAGATAGATATAAGGTGCAACATGGCAATAAACCAAGTGTGAAAAGTATGAGTTTCAGAAATGTATGGCTAAAACATCCAAGTAGAAAATAAACTGACATTAAACAATAACTAATAAATAATTTGGGGAAAATCTAAAATCACTTGTCTTTACTCAACTAATATCAAGCCTAACCTGTACTTCAGGCCATTCTTGGGATATGTTTTTTTCTGCTGGCTTAGCAGTCAAATCAGTATCTCACTCAGACCACAGCTTTGACAACTTTTTGATTCATTTTGACTGTAAACAGCAGAAACGTCTCCATGGCCAGACTCTTAGAAACATTTTAGTGAGATCTGCTCATTTCAACCAGCCACCACTGACCCAGTTACCCTGCTTCAATCTCTCTGCATCAACATTGCTAAATGTTTGACATTGTATCCCCTTCAGACATTGAAAAACACAAATGAGCCACTAATGATCCAAATAATAATATAGCAATTTGAGTCAAATGAAAAATAAGATAGTTAACTGGAGATTGCTGGAGAAAAACTCAAAGTGATTCTGACGGAGAAAATTGTCATAGCTCAAATGAGAAATACCACAATGTCATCCTCAGATCAAAGAAGGTGTATTTGGTGCATCAAGCCAATAATGCCACAAATGAAACCAACGAATTTTAAGATCTTTTGGCAAGTATCTGACCTAAAGCAATGAAGATAACCATCATATGTGATTAAGTTTGCAAATACCTTCTTACTTTCTTTGAGAATAAGATGTGGAAGATTCAATCTATTATCCCAGGGAAACCAGAACATTTCCAGTTCATCCATATTAAGATGCTTGTGTGCAAATCTTGCCTCTCAACTGCTCTGTCATGGGTCTTGAACATTTATCCACGATGGCGGGCAATTCAAAAGCCTTGAACCTCCCAGTTGAGCACAATCCAGAATCCACTATGAAAGAACAAATGTCTTGCCTAAGACAGATAACCAATGGGTCATCAACACCGCACTTCAGGTAGGCTTTGTTACCAGTGAATAAGAACAAGCAAGTTCAACCCCTCTGCTATAAAAAGTATTTCTTATCCTTTGGAATTTGGGAACAACTGAGCCATCTCAACCTTCTAAAAATGTATATAGGGTGAGGTCACTCATCAGCTAGAAAAATTCATGTAATCCATTAAGATTTTGCCTAACAGCCAATCATTCTTCAGATCAGAGCATGAACAGTGTAATTGCCAAAATCAGAGACAATTGCTTTTCTTGCTCGATAGGAGTAAAATAGAAATTCTGAACTTACCTGACCTATCTATGTCCTAAAAGATAGTATATCATATTATACTTAGTGAACCCCAGGGAAATTGAGAAGGGTATACTGAACAGTGCTCCAATGATGGAATCTTTTCCTCTCAGACTACAGTCAAGATGGGGTCATCCTTCTAATTTCAGAAAACAATTTTCCTAGGGGCATGGCTTGGATGCTGATGTCAATGGCCGCTCTCCTGTGAAGCTCTGAGGTGGTGCGGGAGGATTGAGATTTCACCTACAGATGGACTTTGTCGTCCCTGCTGAGATGCAGTCCACCGCAGCATGATGCTGCATACAGCATTTCTTTATCGATGACGTGTCTTTGTGGTAAGCGGGAAACCGTAATTTTTCTTTCATTGAGCTGACGCCTCTCCCTCAGGACTCGTGCCCGCCATTTTGTTTTACCGCAAGGATATTTTTTCCTCATTTGTAAGCGGTAAGGAGCTATTTTCAGGATGGGACATTAATATATTGATGTTATACATCGAGTGTACCTGACAAGCTGTTTTGCAGATAGTACATTTTATTCCACTGGAATTTTTTCTACTTAGTGCCTCCTCAGTGGCATTCTCACAAATTGCTCTCTACTATTTTTGTCCTATGACATTTTGATACACTGTTTCATTCAATTATACTTTTGAATTGTATTACTCCTACATTGAGTGCAGTCTTCTTGAAAAGGAGAGAAATAATATCTGCTCTGTAATATTGTATGTTCCTCCAAGTTTCCTTCTTTTAATAAACTGCATTTTATTTTCTGTGTTGTCTGTGTACGGGGAGAACATAGCCTGCTCATCATACTGTCAGCATCTCTTCTCCTTCATCTTCCTCTGTGGTTGACTTTAATCCTTCCAGTGTCCATGGCGGAATCAGAGCAAGGTGTGGTATCTCCTTCAACAAGCATGTCATCCTCAAATATTCCACTTCCTACTTCTAAACTTGCATCCAATCTGTCTGGTACTTTGGCGCTTTCATATGGGAAAAGTGTTAAAAAAGAACCGCCTTTACCAGCTACATCTCCTCCATCGATCTCTATGGAATTAATTCTTGAGGAAATGTGGGCACTCAGGCCATATATAGAAAAGACTAAAATACGTCTTCAACATTTGGATGATAAATGGTCAAATATGGAGAGTAGGGTCACTTAATTAGAGAGCCGAGTAGCTCTTTTCAATCTGCTGCCAGTCATGTCCAGTCCATGCGGACTCAAATCTTGCATCTTCGGAAACAGATTGAAAACCTTGAAAATCATAACAGACACAATATTTTGCATGTTTATGGTCTAGTAGAAGACTTGAACACTCTAATCCTCTCTCCTTTTTTCAATCCATTTTTTCGAAACCTTCCTAGTCTTCTTGAAATGCCAGCACTAAACATTCAATGAGCTCATTGATAAGGCCATGGTTCACGGACTGCATCTTCATCAAACAAGCCAAGAGGAGTTATTTTGTATTTTTTAAAGTACACAGATTTGTTAGACGTTCTACAGGCAGTTAAAGTGAAAGGTAAAATCTTATGGCAAGAATCTACTCTTTTCTTTTCTCAAGACTATGCTAAGGCAACGGCGCATAGAAGAAAGACATTTTTGGATATGAGACCAGCGCTGCGAAGCATCAATGCCAGATTTGGTCTTATACATCCCTGCCTTTTTAAAGTCACTTATAAAAATAAAACCATGACCTATGAAGATCCTTGTCCATTGCAACCTTTTATGGACAGTTGGAGACTGGAGGATATGGAAATTACTAGATCTACTGTTTGATTTATGTTATCAATTTTGGTTATTATTTTCAGTATATTTAGTGTTAATTGTCCTATGTATTGCTTGCTGTTAATATTGGTATAATATGTTTTTTCTTTTGTAAGGTGATGCCTTTTTTATAAGTCCTTCATGTGACCCCTTTTCCGTCTGGATGATGTACTTCCTTCCTTTCAATTCTACCCTGAGAGCTCCAGTTGGTGTGTCGTTTCCTTATGTGGTTTCACCACACTCAACTTTTGTGTATGTTGTTTGGTATGTCATTTTCTATATTTTCTATATGGGTTTTGTCCCTTTCTTCATTTTTTGTCTTAACGTTCTTCCTTCTCTTTTTTACGATTTCTTTTCTCAAAAATGTCTTAACAATTCAATATATATTGTTTTCATTCTTCTTTTTCCTCTTACCTCTTTATCCAGGTTTTCTACCACATTCTTTTTTCCTTCTTGTTTCTTACTTTCCTTTCCTTTTCTTTGATTCAATTTTCTCTTTCATATGCTATCTATTTTGATATATTATTACAATTTGATGGTTATATTTTATGATACTCATGCTGTTTTTATAAATTAATTGTTACTACTACTTTTAAAAAAAAAAATCGAATTTACTATTGTGTTGTAGATGGCTTTAGGATTTATTTCATGAAATGTTAAAGGTTTAGGCTCCCCTATAAAACGTCAAAGGGGTTTGTCCACTATTTCCAATTTAAGGAGTGATATTGCTTTGTTGCAGGAAATACATATATCAGACAAAGAAGTGACTAAACTTATAAGACAATGGGTTGGTCATATTTTTGCTTCTCCGGGTTCAGGGAGGCACAATGGGGTTGCTCTTTCATGTCATAAAAGTATTTATATACTTGTTCAGGATGTTGATTGTGAAGGTAGATGGGTTTCAGTTTCATTACTCATTGATAAAACGTCCCTTGATTATTGTTAATCTTTATATACCTACTAATTCAAAAAATCCTTTTAGCCATGGGTATTATCTAAATTGATCCCTTACGCTGATAATTATTTGATAGTTGGTGGTGATTGTAACATGGTTTTTGTTCCCATTATAGACAGATGCCCTAAAACTAGATTTATACCTACACACGTGCATTCTCAGTTTAAATCTACAATGCTCCAACAATATCTTGTTGATGCTTGGAGATTACGCAATTCAACGCTTCAAAGTATACTTTCTTTTCCCCTGTTTTTTTTTCCCAATCTTGGATAGATTATATGTTTATTTATAATGCTCTCGCTCAACATATTCTCAACTCTAATGAAGGGTCCATCCACTTTGGATTTGGATCTCCTTCCACCTAGACCTAGGGAACTAGACGATGGAGATTTAATAATTCTCTTCTTTTAGATCCGGAGTTCACACATGCCTTCAAACAATTTGCTAAGACAGTTTTTAGGGAAGATAAATCTCCTGACCTTTCTCCTTAGACTATTTGGGATACTTTTAAAGCTGCCTCTAGAGATTTCATTATTCATTTTATATCTCGGAAATGGAAATCTGCCTCGGACAATTTAAAATCACGCAGTTAACTTATTAAAAAACCAGAACACTCCTTTTATAATTCTATACCTAAACCCATTCTTGATGATCTAGTTTCTGCTAAATTTGAATGTAATAAACTTTCTACAGAAATTGCAAACTCTTATCTTCTCAAATCCAGTGCGAAGTATTACAAGTGTCAGAATAAAGCAGAAAAACTTCTTGCCAATTACCTTAAAATCAAAAAAGAACGTACTAAAATTGATTATCTTTTAACCTCTACCAATAGTACTATACATAAAAATTAATATATCATTTTGAAATTATTCAATTTTTTCAGACTCTTTAGTCCCTGGAATCTCATTCTGATTCCCAAGATCCTCGTCAATATTTATTGTCCATTCCTCCTCCCTCATAACATAGCATTGATTTTTCTATATTGGATATGGATATTGAAATTCAAGTTATTTCTAATATTTTTCCACATTTCTTATACCTAAATTACACTGACGTTGTCTTTATTTTATATCCTCCTATGTATCTAGGGGTTCTTTTCAAGAGGCTTAATTATGTATTCTTCCCAAAGATAACAAGGACCTTTCATTGTGTAAAAATTATCGCCCAATCTCTCTAATAAATTTGGACTAAAAGATTTTTGCGACAATACTAGCTCTTCGTTTGGATATTTTATGACCTCAAGTAATTGGGAGAGATCAATGTGGGTTCATTAGGCATCTCTCAGACACTACTAGACAATTTGTTTTATGTTCTTAGTACATCTAAATCATATATTCTCCTTTAGCAGCTGTGTCTTCAGATGGAGAAAAGGCATTTGATAAAATTAGTTGGTCTTTTATTTTTTTCTACTGTTTCCTGGTTCGGTTTTGGTTCTAAATGTATTAACTATGTTTCTTTGTTGTATTCTTCCCCCAAGTCCTCTTTTTAAGTTAATGGCCTTATGTCTCCATTGTTCTCCCTTAATGGAGATGTTCAACAAAGCTGTCCGCTTTCTCCCTTACTGTTTATCCATGCCTTAGAACACTTTTTAATAAAAAAATTGCTCAAATCCACAGATTAAAGGCTTTGTTTTCGGAGATAAACAGCTAAAACTCTCTGTTTATGCTGATGACAATTAACTTTTTATTCCTCATCCACAGACGCCTTTACCAGCTTTTCTATTGGAACTAGACAACTTTGCATCAGTTTCAGGCTATAATTCAATGCAAATAGGTGTGAAATTCTTCCCCTGAATAGATTATGTTTTCATTCAGATTTCATGCCTTGCTCTTTTCATTGGAATCCTGATAAGATTTAATATCTTGGGTTGTAGTTTACTGACTCCATTAAAAATGCTATACCTTTAAATTTGAAAGCATTGCACACAGTCTAACTTTCATTGACATCTCATTGGAATCCTTTATTTTTATCTTGGTAGGGCTGCCTAGATAATATATAAATGATAATAGTTCCTATAATATTATTTTAGCTTTCAAACATGCCTGTTGATAGTCCTCATTATCCATATATAAAGATATATTCCATTTTATCTAAATTCCAATGGAATAATAAACAACCTAGAATGTCTCTTCACAAACGTAAAAGCTAAAAAGACCTAAACATCTTTGGGGGGGGGGGTTAATTTTCAGAATCTCCATACCTATCATTTAGCCGGTTACCTTAAACAAACTTCTTTTTATTACAGAACAACAATCCTTTACTTTCTCGCTTATGAACTGATATTGGGAAATCCTTTTTCCACCCTTTCTCACTTATTAAGTGTTTATCTTTTACTTCTAGTCCTTTATCTCTATCTCTTCTGATTTTTAAGAATACATGTAAGGTACTTTATCCTATTTTTATCTCTTATAGAAAGCCTAAAGATAAAGTTTTGCAGTCGTGTATTTGGTACAATACTTCTATTAAAATACATCATAAATACATTTTTTGGAAAGATTGCTATACTAAAGGTATCAAGTGGATTCATCAGTTCTTTCCAAATGGTATTTTCTGTTGTTTTTTTGGGGGGGAGTTTTATGTAGCTCAAACTAGACCCGAAGGAATCAGAGCGGTCTACATGAGCACCAGTTGTGTTACAGACGGACATATTCATTTTGTTAGGCACAGAGAGATTACGTGATTTGCCCAGAATCACAGGATGTTGAGGGTCCCTGCCGAGACTCGAACCCAGTTCCCTAGCTTCGAGGTTGACTGCCCTAGCCGTTATGCCACATCCTCTCTCTTAGGTGTCCATTTTTGGTAGTCCAGTCACATTTCTCGTTCTCTGATTCATATGCAGCCAAATATTTGTCATTAATTTCTGTAGCTAAATCCTCTTATAACATATTTTCTGTTGATCATACACTTTCTTCCCCACCGCCTCATATACATAAACTGTTAAATGTATTGCCTTCTGCATTTCAACTATATAAACATTTGACAATCATTTCTGATACTAGGGATCAAACAAGGCAGAATGTTTTTGGGAAATTGATTTGAAAGCTAGATTTTCAATTTCAATTTGGAATAGAATTTGGACAAAAATAAGGAAATCTTCTTGGGCGGCTAATGCAACTCAAACTTAGTTTTTTATTTGAAATTGACTTTAGATCACTCCTGCTACATTACACAGAATAGATTCTACTGTCCCATTTAAGTGCTGGTCTTGTTCCACAGCCTCAGCAGATGTTAGACCTACCTTATTTAAATACCCTTTTATTTATGGTTTCTGGTTGAAAGTTTGGCACAGATAAATACTATTTTAGCATACATGTTCCATTTACTTTTATTAATATTTTCTTGGCAGTGTTTCTGAGGATTGGCCATCTCAATCCAAAGATTTTAATATAATAGATTTGCTTGCTTGCTGTTGCTTTTCAACAGATTACAAAATCTTGGAAATATGCATCTCGGGTATCTTTTCAAACATGGTGGTATGGAGTTTGTTATAATCACAGACTTGATAGAGCATATTTTACACAGTTGCAATTGCTATCAAAAGAGATCTCTTATGGCTACCCATAACTAATTTTTGTAATAATTCTGCTTGTAAATCAGATTTGCACAATCCTCAAATTGAAGAAGTACCTAAACCTCCCGGAATTTTTCTTTATTATCACTATTCGGTTTACATGTTTTATACCTTTAGGTTTTTTGTGGAATTTTCTGATATTGTTATATCGCTGTTATCTTTTCATGATGGTATATGATTATTACAATTTTTCTCTTTTTCCTTTTTGTCTCCTATATTTTATGCATTTTATATTTGTGGTTATATGCTCAATGAATGTTTTTGTATTTATTCTCACTATATTTGCATATTTATTTCAATAAAATTTTACTTACAAACTAAAATAAAAGAACCCCATTGCCCTTGAGATTTACCAGGGCTGTTCTTTATCCCCAACATGTTCATTATACTTTCCACTCAGGTACTCTTATCTTACAGTACTGGCTGTAATTCTGAATGTACACAGGGAACATTCAAGTTCAGCTCTGCCACATTCACCAATGGATGAATGAGATCATTGGTTGGTGAAATGGAACAAAAACTAACATCCTAATTATTAGCTACAGCCTATCTAACAGTTTCCAATTTGATCATAAACAACCCACTTGTCAGTTCAATGAATACAGAATTTCAGAGTATGATTAGATAAAGATCTTTGCTTTGCAAACCAGACCAGAATAAGTTTCAAAAATGCAAATATCTAGCTGATGATGCTTAGAATTATCTTTCTTTTTGTTCTTTTAAAACAGTAAACAGAATTCGCCAGAACACTGTCAGCACATGGCTCAGCAACAGTAACTTAATTAAAGAAGGAGCTCACAAGAAGGAGCTCACAAGAAGGACATTTTAAAACTGCAGTACAAAAATCAAGTGGCTAGAATTTTGTTTCAAGTTTTGGAGATAAATCACATCATACCAGACCTCAACAAACTTCCCTAGGTCCAGTAGCTCAGAGAAAAATGTTTATGATTTTGAATCAATCAATCAATCAAAAGATCTTTATCTGGCCAGGTTTGGCCATTAAAGAAAATCAGGCATAATACTATTGAAATCACATGACATTTGAATCCAAATAAATAACCGGACGTGGCCTCAATAAAAGTGAGACAATAATTTAAGTAACCCTAATACCACACTGAAGGAAACAGACTACACAACATGCCATTAAAGGGCTAATAAAAGAAGTTATCCTTATTAAATATGTGAAATATATAACTTCCCAAAAGAAATGGATCACCCTTGGTATAATAACAACTATAATCGTGTCAAGGAACACATGTATTAACCTAATGGCAGATCAGATGAAACCATTAGCAACTGGAAACATTACACACCACAGAGACCTAAGTCAGTGTATGCCTCAATATGTGCAGGTAGTAACAGTCACAGCTAGTTACAAGTAGCAAAGGCACATCAACGGGTGACCGTGGTAACACGCATCAATAGCTGCTGGCAGCAAATGTACATCAATAGCAGAAGAGAGTAAATGAGTAGCTATGGCTTCAGGTGGTAATATGCCCCTATGGCAACTGGCAAAAAAGCAGCAGTGGGCCATGGCTATCCCACATACCTATGACACAAGGCTACAGCATGGATCATTTGGCACTTACTGTACATACCTCACCAGACCATGAACTAATGTGTGTTGATGCTACAGGAATCCATGTATATCAACTGCCATTGGCTATGATGGCCTTCAAGGGCACACAGTTGTAGGAGCATCAATAACTCTAGGCTGTGTATTGTATGAATTGGTCCAGGCTGTGGCCTGCATCATTACCTCAGGAAATAAGAGCTTCCAGTGGCTACAGGATGTAACAGGCATTAATGGCTATGGGCAGTACCTACCTCAATAGGTCACACAAGCAATAACAGGCCTTGGCCATACATGTTTGGCACCAGGCTTCTATGAGCATCAATAGCCCAAGGCTGCACGTACTTCTGCTGCCAGCACAAAGTACATGCATTATTGACTCCCGAAGTAATATATTCAGAAGGCCCCAGGCTATAAGGAGCTTCAATGGCACCAGGAAGCAATGACCATCAATAGTCACAGGCTGTACCAAGCATTACTGTCCCCAGACATTTTGTAAATTATTATTCTGAGGCTATAATGAGCATCAATGACTAGAAGCTGTAACAACCTTCAATAACTATAGGCTGTGGCATGTATGAAGGTTCCCAGACTGTCACATGCATTAATTGCCCCAAGTAGTACATACATTAATGGTACAATAACATGCATTGATGATCTTTCATTCAAAAAAACATTTCTGTCCCCAAGCAGTCCATATATCTATAGTCTCAGGTAATAACCAGCATCAATGTCAACTGGCTGTACATACATTAACAGTCCCACAAAATTATTGGAATCAATGTCCCGAGCCTGATATGATCTTAAATGGCTCCAGTCACTGCATAAATAAATGGCCTCAAAACATAGTGCATCTGTGGCTCCATAAAGTAATGTGCATCAGTGGCTCCTGGTTGTAATACATATTAATGCTGCAGTGAGCACAAACCTCAACCTGAATAGCATCAGTGACCTCACTGAAGTAATATGCATCAATGTCATCAAACACTAAGGAACATGAATGGCTTTAGACAGTACATACACCAGTGGCTTTAAAAATCAACTTTCTTCAGTGGGCCCATAAAGTAACATGCATCGATGGCCACAGGCTGTAATGTTCATTAATGGCCCGAGACATTAAATATATCAATGGCCCAACACAATACCCTGGCGATAGTCAAAGTACCAGAAGGCCATAGCCTGTTACAAGCACCAGTGACCCAAGGTGTACCAAGCATTAATGGCCTCAGAAAGTACATATGACAAGGGCTCCTAATAGTAAGTATGCTAGAAATTGAGTTTCTGGTTGGCAGAGGTATGCACCCTGTCTAAGCAAGAACTACAGTGCTAGTTAGGGGAAGTAAGATACACATCCTAAATTAACCTGCTCTCACCTCCTGGTAGCTTGACATTGAGCAGTCAGGCTTAGCTTAAGAGGCAATGTATAAAGTATTTGTTCAACACTTCAAACAGTAATACAGTGAAAACACCACACAGAAATATACTACACCTAGTTAAAAAATAGAGCTTCATTTATAGAACAAAGCAAGAGTAAAGCGACAAAAACCCACTAAGTAGAACTGGAGTCATGAATTTCTAAAGAATATCTTGAAATGTAGTGCTTAAAAGCTTAAAACGCCAAACGGGGCAATCTGGTCACACTTGACCGGGTCAAATCCAGAAGTTTAAACCTACCGCATTGGAGCACAGGTCAGACACAAGTACCAGCCTGGGACCGCTGAAACAGTTCCTTGGCTCGTAGTTGTGTCAATGTTGAGAACAAGATGTGAGGAGCAGAGGAGGTGACCCGTCATCATCAATCCCTTCAGTTGTAGGTGATGCGATGGTTCTGATCTGCGCAAGTCAGAGATTTGTCGTTGTCAAACCACACAATTCAAGGAAGCATCAAGAACTGGAGACGCCATGACGCACAGTCTGCAATGTGATGTCTTCAGTCTTTGTGGCAATGCACCGGCATCGATGAGATGCCCCAGTTCGAGCAGCACAACGGTGTTGATGCGTGGATTTCTGCTAGAGCAGCAATTTATACCCACTTCTTAGGACAAAAGACTTGATTGGCAGCACTTGGCAGGGCAAGATGCTGTACCAGGGTTGTTGGAAGTCTTTGATGTCCCTAAGACTTCAGAACAGTATGCAAGCAAAAAATCCATTGGAGTCACTCTTGGTTCAAGTGGGGTAGGTCCAGTCCTTCTCAACCAGGCAAGGAAGGTAGCAGGCAGGAGGCAGGTCAGCACAGCAGAAAAACTGTTTTTCCAGAGAAGCACAGTAGTACTACTTCCTGGCCGAGTATCCACAGGTCCAGAAGTGTACTGGGTTGGTTGGGTCAGAAGTCTAATTCTTATACTCAGTGGTGCCTTTGAAGTGGGGGAGACTTCACAGAGGGGATTTGAAGTGCACAGAGATCCTCCCTTCCTACCCTGGCTCCAGACTCACAACTGGGGGTTAAGCAGTCCATTAAGAGGGGACAGAGCACAGCCAATTCAGGAGTCAATAGGAAGCTGTGCCCTACTCCTCCCTCCCATCCTGCCCAGGATGGCCCATCAGTCACACCTAAGCTCTCTTTGTGTATGACTGTCTAGTGGAAAAGCACAAAGCCCAGCTGTCACCCACCCCAGACGTATATTGGAGACAAGCAGAAGCACATAGATCAGAAAATTGTCATATTTCTAAAAGTGGCATTGCTAAAATTATAATGTAAAATTCGACTTTACCAGTAAAGAGGATTTATCATTACAATTCCATAGGTAGTAAACATGATAACTCTACCTCCTTCCAATTGGGAATTACACTTATTATATGTAACAAAGAATCCCCAATGTTGACCTATGGGAGGGGCAGGCCTCACAGTAGTGAAAAACAGATTTGGGAGTCTTTTACTACCAGAACATGTAAAACTTAAACGTCCTGTCCTACCTTTTAATTACATATCATCCTGCCCTATGGCCTACCTAGGGCTTATCTATGTAATCAAAGGGAAGTTTAAGGCATAGCAAGGGGTTTTTAATGCAAAGTCGACATGGCAGCGTAAGTTGCACACACAGGCTCTGCAGTGGCAGGCCTGAGACATGTTTAAAGGGCCCCCAAGTAGCATTTAATTCACAGGCCCTGGGCACATGTAATGCACTTTACAAGGGACTTACAAGTAAATTAAATATGTCAAACAGGTGTAAGCCAATCTTACCATGTTTAGGAAGAGAGCATAAGCACTTTAGGACTGGTTAGCAGTGGTAAAGTGTGCAGAGTCCATCAGGGTGTTTTGGCCATGATTATACATTGGTTTAGCTAGCTGTAAACAGCGGGTGCATCGTTGCCATACCTAAACCAGCCAATTGGAAGCTGGCTTGGTTTATTTAAAGTTTGCAGCTGCCTGGGTGGGGATTAATGTCAAACTTCTAATGCCTCCTGGGCCAACATGGCATACATAGTGTCAAGGATACCAGATTTTACACTACCTAGAGGTCACAATACATATCAGGAGAACACAACCACAGTGTCTCACATCTATGATATAGGCTCGCTATGAGGCTTCTTTAGAGATTGTAGCCGATGGGCCACTGATGGCTAAGTAGGCAAAGGAGGGTTACTCCACAGGGGTATATGGACATCATTTCTGGGATAGTGGGGGCTGGGGATGATTTGAGAACCACTAAGAGCCTTACACGCTGCCTGCTAAAAACTGCTTGTGGGTTCTGCACTCAACTACAAATAGTTCATACCCTTGGCATTCCTAGCAACATTTTTATTTACAGCCTCTTTGGTTAGTTGGGTAGGTTTGGCAGCTCAGGTTTTCCTTTCTTATACAATAAGCCATGCTTTAAAGCCATTATGCTCTCCTGTTCTACTGTGGAACCTCCATATTACCCTGACATCCAGCTGACCACCGGTTGGTATTGACGGTCCTCTTCGGTTCCTATCTGGTATCTAGGGCATCCAAGAGCTAGTTGCAGTCCCCCAGCTCCGATATGCTGCTTAGCCATCTCTATGTGGAATTTTTTCATATTGCATTAATATATATATATATATATATATATCTATATTCACTGAAAAAAACATAGATTTCAGGGGCGTTATAGTTAGCTGGACTTTTCACTCGTAAACAAAACCATTGAAATTCACCCGTTATAGTTAGTTCAGCTAACTATAACTCGCACGCCCGCAATGCACTGCTGATGACGTCACATATTACATCACTCATGACATGGTCAGTGACATCACTCATGACATCACTGATGACACCTCAAATGACATCACTGATGACATCACTGATGACATCATCCAGTGAATGTGTGTTTTTCTGAAAATTACATATGTATGTTTTATATATGTATATCTCAAGGTCGATGGAAGAATAAATGGGTATATAAGTGTCTAAATGAATGATTTGTTTTTGAAAAATTGATTGTATAACTGACTGATTAAGTGTATCTTAGTGAATACATGGCTTAGTGAATAATGTTTAAATATGTAAATATCTGTATCAGTCTCTCACTTTGTGTATAAGTGGCTGCATGGGTTGGTGAGTAGCTACATGAGTGTCTATATAGGTTATAAGTTGATTTTTTGAGTATCAGTATGAGTGTCTGAGTGTCTGTATGGTTCGGTGGGGGTATTACTTAGTGTATAGGTGCATGAATGAGTGACTCACTGTTTGTATGTGTTGAAGACAGCATGTGTGCAGGACTGTATGGGTGGATGAGTATGTGCATGGGTGTGTTAGTGAGTGAATGACTGTCTCAATAGTGTCTTTATGAGTAACTACATATGTTTTAAACTAGTATATGTGACTATTGGTGTATATAAGTGAGTATATGTGAGAGTGAGAGATTGAAAGAGTTCCTGTATGAATAAGTATGGGTTTCTATAAGTGATTGTTTAAAAGACTAAGTATGTGTAAGTTTCTGTAGAAGTAAGTGTGGTGGTGTGTAAATAACTGTATATGCAAGTAAATGGATGTTTGATTCTTTATTAGCATGAGTGACTATGTGTGTGAATAACTCTATGGATGAGTGGCATTGTGTAACAGGATGTATAGGTGTATGAGTACATATGATGAGTGAGTACATGTAAGAGTGACTGTATAGGACTGTTGGTGAATGAGTGGATGTGTATGTGGATCTTAGAATTACTGAATAGGTTGTTGTAACTGATATTGGTATGTCCATTGTTTTGAAAAATGTTAGTTTCTATTTTTGAATGTGTGTATCAAAGGTTATATTAGGGGGAGCGGAGGTCTGCCACTCTATCACAAGGATGATGTCATCAGTGATGTCATTTGAGATGTCATCAGTGATGTCATGAGTGATGCCACTGACCATGTCATGAGTGATGTAATATGTGATGTCATCAGCAGTGCATTGTGGGCGTGCAAGTTATAGTTAGCTGAACTAACTATAACGGGGGAATTTCAATGGTTTTATACGAGTGAAAAGTCCAGCTAACTATAACGCCCCTGAAACCTATGTTTTTTTCATTGAATTTCCAAGGTTTTTTAAATGCTAATTCCTAACTATAACGTGCCTGAAACCTATGGTTTTTTCAGTGAATTTCAAAGGTTTTTTAAATGCTAATTTCTAACTATGCCTACAGAGATAGGACATGTGAAGAAAGAAGAAAAAACGCACAGAAAGAAAAAAAAGAAATGCAGAAAGAAGCAACAGAAGTCCTCAAAGACGAAGAAAAGTGCAGGCAGAATGATAACGTGCAGAAAGAACAAACAGAAGAGCACAAAGAAGCCTTGTTGCAAAATCATCCTGTACCCTCAACTTTTTTCAGACGGATACTGGTGGTAACTGAGTCTGACTAACCAGTCCTAGAGCCAGTGCTATGTTAAAAGACACTCAGAATACAGTGAAAACACCTACATACACTAGGGAACACGTTGGGGTCCCCCTTTGATCAGCATGACCTCCTCTGTAAGCCCCTAGTATATAATAGGGCAGGGGATTAAAACTACCTCTTAAAACGCGCCACAGGGCGTGTTTGCACACGTCACCTCAGGCCCCATCCCCTCACTTCCCCACTGTGTAAACACGCCCTGTGGCCGTTTTAAGTTGGGAGATTAAGTCCCCTTGAATCCTGAGGGTCCCTAGGGTCCAACTAGACCACTAGGTTCCTCCAGTAAGCGCCACAGAGCTGCGTTGCAGAGAGATGTAAAAAGGGGCACGGCCTAGACCACCTATCGGCAACGCAGCGCAGTGGTGCTTACTGGAAGCACCTGGTGGGCTAGTTGGCCCACAGGGTCCCTCAGGATTGAAGGGGAATTATTTCCCCAACTTAAAACGCGCCACAGGGCTTGTTTGCACACATTAACTCAGGCCCCGTCCCCTCCCTTCACCACTGTGTAAACACGCCCTGTGGCCGTTTTTAGTTGGGAGATTAAGTTCATTTGAATCCTGAGGTCCCTAGGGTCCAACTAGCCCACTAGGTACCTCCAGTAAGCGCCACAGAGCTGCGTTGCAGAGAGGTGTAAAAAGTGGCAGGGCCTGGACCACCTCTCTGCAACGCAGCTCAGCGGCGTTTACTGGAAGCACCTGGTGGGCTAGTTAGCCCCCAGGGGCCCTCAGGATTGAAGGGGAATTATTTCCCCAACTTAAAACGCGCCATAGGGCGTGTTTGCACACGTCACCTCAGGCCCCGTCCCCTCCCTTCCCCACTGTGTAAACACGCCCTGTGGCCGTTTTTTAAGTTGGGAGATTAAGTCCCCTTGAATCCTGAGGATCCCTAGGGGCAAAATAGCCCACTAGGTACGTCCAGTAAGCGCCATTGCAGAGAGGTGTAAAAAGGGGCACGGCCTGCACCACCTCTCTGCAATGCAGAGCAGTGGCGCTTACTGGAAGCACCTGGTGGGCTAGTTGGCCCCCAGGGTCCCTCAGAGTTGAAAGGGAAATATTTTCCCAACTTAAAACGCGCTACAGGGAGTGTTTGCACATGTCACCTCAGGCCCCGTCCCCTCCCTTCACCACTTTGTAAACACGCCCTGTGTCCGTTTTGAGTTGAGAGATTAAGTCCCCTTGAATCCTAAGGGTCCCTAGGGTCAAACTAGCCCACTAGGTACCTCCAGTAAGCGCCACAGAGCTGTGTTGCATAGAGGTGTAAAAAGGGGCGTGGCCTCAGAACACCTGTCTGCAACGCAGCTCCCTGGCGCATACTGGAGATACCTGTTGGGCTAGTTGGCCCTCAGGGACCCTCAGTATTGAAGGGGAATTAATTCCCCAACTTACAACTGGCCAGGGGGCACGTTTGCAGAGTGCTGCAAGGAGGGGGTGTGGCCTCCGGCACAATGCAGGTCTTTTATTTATTTTATTTTTTTAAGAAGGAGGGCTGTGTGGCCCCCTTCTTTTTCTAATTTACTGGCCCTGGGAATCCCATCCCCCAGGGCCTAAACCCTAATTTTTTTTGTTGAAAAAAATTAATTTGGCCCTCCAAAGGCCTTAATCGGCCCCGGGGACCCCAAGCCCCAGGTCATGGCCTTTTTTTTCTTTTATTCTTTAGGAGGGGGCTGCGTTGCCCCCCTCCTCAGGCCCCTTATGGCCCCGGGGACCCCATCCCCCGGGGCTGGCCTTTGTTTTTTATTATTTTTAAAAAATATATATTTATAGAAAAACCTAGGACATGCTGGACAAACCGTATGTACCTATCACCATGACGATTTGCGTGATATTCATTAAAAGGCGACTATGCATAGAATGAATCCACATGAAATGTATTTACACCGCTAGTGAAGCTTTGACGTGTCTGACGCCCTACCGTGCCTAATCCCCGCCGGTGGGTACTCTCCAAGTAGACACCCTTGTCGTTTATTTATACAAACATGGGTAGCTATTGACGGGCACATTTAATATACACGCACACCAAGCCATTCAAAGGGGATTCGACAAAAATTCGACCAAACTATGCAAGAAACCCACCTCACGGTTAATAAAACACACATCCACCGCCGGATGTGTAATACTTTTTATTTTACTCTCTGGAAAGGAGACAAACCTCACTTGAGAGTCACAGCGTGCTCCTGGCTGAGCCCAATGCTGTGTTACACCCACCAGTGCCCGCCGAGTGCCTCACACCTCTGTGTTGTATTCCACCTGCTAGTGCGTATGCTATGACTCTCTCTAGCCCATGTGCACTGTAACACCACCCCGTGAATATGTCATGCCACACTTGCCTTCGCACAGGTTATATTGCCCCATCTAACGTGCCTTCCTTGATGCCTATGTTATAACGCACAGCGCTATGCCATACATATTACAATCTGGGATCCATATCTATGTCACAGTGCATATGCAACGTTACACTCCCCAGCACATATTTTATATTACAACTTTAGAGTCTAGTTAGGTTACACCAGACGTCGTCTTCCTCACGGAAACCTGGATGAACGCCTCTTCAGCGCCCGACATCGCCATCGCCATCCCAGACGGCTACAAGATCTTCCGAAGGGACCGCATCAACCAGACCGGAGGAGGCATCGCCATCATCCACAGGAACACCATCCGCATCACGAGCAACACCGACGACACCCTCGCACCCGCCGAGCACCTGCACTTCCAGGTCCACATCAACCCCAAGACCACCCTCAGAGGCACCCTCATCTACAGACCCCCGGAACCACGCACACAATTCAGCGAAGACATCGCCGACTTCATCAGCCCGCACGCCCTCCTCTCCGCTGACTACATCCTCCTCGGGGACCTCAACTTCCACCTGGAGAACAACAATGACCGCAACACCACCACCCTGCTGGACAACCTCGCAAACCTGGGACTCAAGCAGCTGGTCACCACCCCCACCCACTACGCCAGACACACACTCGACCCCGTCTTCTCATCCAGCAAGGACATCGCCTTCAGCCACGCCACCGTACTCCACTGGACGGACAACAGCTGCGTCCACTTCAGCTTCAGAAGGACCACGATCCACCACCACCAGCAACAGGCTGCACGCAGAAGCTGGAACAAGATCACAGCCGACCAGCTCGCGACCTCCCTGAGCATGAACCCTCCCACCAGCGCAACGAACCCAAGCCAGGCGGCCACCAACCTCGCGAAGTGGATCAGCAACTGCGCAGACGACCTCGCCCCTCTGAAGACCCCACCTAGCAGACCCAGTAGCAAGAAAGCCCCATGGTTCACCGACGAACTCAAGAGCTCCAAGAAGAACTGCCGAGCCCTCGAGAGAACATGGCGCAGAGACCCAACACCGGACAACATGACTGCCCTCAAGCTCGCCACCCGAAAACACCACCAACTCATCCACACCACCAAGAAAACCGCATTCAAGGAACGACTGGACAACAACGCACACAACAGCAAGGAACTCTTCAACATCGTTAAAGAGCTCTCCAACCCCAACGCCGGAAACAACATCACCCCTTCGCAAGACCTCTGCAACTCCCTCGCCTCCTACTTCCACAACAAGATCGCGGACATACACAACAGCTTCAGCACTCAACCGACTCACGCCATGACCGAACCACCGCCCCCCACCACCACCCTCCGCGCCTGGACCCCGATCAGCACCGAAGACACCGTCCGCACGATGAACTCCATCCACTCCGGATCTTCTACTGACCCCTGTCCTCACCACGTCTTCAACAAGGCCGACGCTGTCATCGCACCCCACCTGCGGGACATCATCAACACCTCCTTCGACACCGCTACCTTCCCTGAGAGCTGGAAGCACGCCGAACTCAGCGCTCTACTAAAGAAGCCATCAGCCGACCCCACCGACCTCAAGAACTACCGCCCCATCTCGCTGCTCCCGTTTCCTGCAAAAGTCATCGAGAAGACCGTCAACAAGCAGCTGGCCGCCTTCCTCGAGACGAACGGTTCCCTCGACCTCTCGCAGTCTGGCTTCCGGGCCAACCACAGCACCGAGACCGCCCTGATCGCAGCCACCGATGACATCCGAGCACTGCTTGACAATGGAGAAACAGCAGCCCTCATCCTCCTAGACCTCTCCGCGGCCTTCGACACTGTCTGCCACCGTACACTAGTGCAGCGACTCAGCAACGTCGGAATCCAGGAGAAGGCACTGGAGTGGATCATCTCCTTCCTCGCCGGAAGGACACAGAGAGTCCGCCTCCCCCCGTTCAGATCTGAAGCCACCGAAGTCATCTGCGGCGTTCCTCAAGGCTCCTCGCTCAGTCCAACCCTCTTCAACGTCTACATGAGCCCCCTCGCAGACATCGCACGCCAGCACAACCTCAACATCATCTCCTACGCCGACGACACCCAGCTGATTCTCTCCCTCACCAACGACCCCGCCACTGCCAGAGCCAACCTTCACAAAGGGATGAAAGAGGTAGCTGAATGGATGAAGAACAGCCGCCTGAAACTGAAATCGGACAAGACGGAAGTCCTCATCCTGGGATCCTCACCCTCTGCCTGGGACGACTCCTGGTGGCCCCCCGCCCTAGGCAGCGCACCCAAACCAACAGACCACGCACGCAACCTGGGCTTCATCCTGGACTCCTCCCTCTCCATGACCAGACAAGTCAACGCCGTCTCCTCGTCATGCTTCAACATCCTGCGCATGCTACGTAAGATCTTCCGGTGGATCCCCACCGAGACCAGGAAGACGGTCACCCAGGCCCTCGTCACCAGCCGTCTGGACTACGGCAACTCCCTCTACGCCGGAACCACCGCCAAACTCCAGAAGAGACTCCAGCGGATCCAGAACGCCTCAGCACGACTCATCCTGGACATCCCCCGTCGCAGCCACATCTCCGGACACCTGAGAGACCTGCACTGGCTCCCGGTCAACAAGAGAATCACCTTCCGACTCCTCACCCACAAAGCCCTACACAACCAAGGCCGAGGATACCTCAACAGCCGCCTCAACTTCTACGCTCCCAAACGCCAGCTTCGATCGACCGGCCACGCCCTCGCCGCCGTCCCCCGCATCCGAAGAGCCACCACAGGGGGACGGTCCTTCTCCTACCTCGCCACCAAGACATGGAACTCCCTCCCGACCCACCTCCGCCTGACCCAGGACCACCTCGCCTTCAGGAAGCAACTCAAGACCTGGCTGTTCGAGCAGTAGCGGACCCCCCTCCCCCAGCGCCTTGAGACCCTCTGGGTGAGTAGTGCGCTATATAAATGCTTTGATTGATTGATTGACACAACACTGCCCTGTGCATATTACACTGCAAGGCGCATATCGCATAGCACGCGCTAGTGCCTGTGCTATCTCGCGCTCTCCAATGAATCTGTCATTGCGCACAATGTATTGCATATTATATTTCATTCCCCTGTTCATCTTATATTACACTTTTTGGTGCATAGTTTATACCATATACTATATCTAGTTTTCATTTCCAATCGTGCTCTCAGGACTATGTTCTATAAAACACTGCGTCCAACTACCCTTTTCACGGGCATTACATTTTGCGATGGGGGTGGAGGGTCAGGGGTTGTTTCTTGGGTGAGCCCAGAGTCACAGTCACAAACGTCCTCTTCTTCCTGAATAAAAGTGAGATTATGCTGCATACTTGTTCAAATTTTAAGTAGTTCGCACAGACACACATATAAAGTTCCTAATACCCACCTTCTCTGAACAGTTAGCTTGCTGCCCCATCCACCTCGTCCCTATCCTCTGTTGTCTGAATCCATGGACTAGCCTCCTTCCTCCTGCCATGCATGGTCTGATGTGCTGCCACTGCCCTCCATTTAGCATGATGTACCAGTCCACTCCTCCTGCCCTCCATTGCCCAATTCTATGGCCCATCATTGACCTCCTGCTTAGCCTCTGTGCTTAGCTTGCTGCCCCTATTCTCCTTCCCCCTGCCCTCCGATGTCTTTGTGCATGCCCCTGCTCCATCCTTTTTGCCCACCATGTTCCATGGACCTGCCACTCCTATCTACTCTGAGTGTTTTGTTGAGCTGCCACTCCCCTCCCACCTGCCTAGCATTGTCAGATGACTGTAACCTGTCCCTGCCACCTCCACCCTGCCTGTCCACATGCCATCCTCCTGTCCTCCATGGGCCATTTTACTGCCACACCCTTCTGCCCTCCCTGGTCTGTTGTGCTGCAATTACTCCTCCTGCCTGCCCCGCGCGGTCTGTTGTGAGGCCCCTTCCCCTGAACTCTCTTGTCTGTGCCCAGGTCCTGACCCTCCCTTCTATCCTCCATGGTCCTTTGTGCATGCCCCTGCACCCTCCTTCTTGCCCATCATAGCCATTGTGCTGCCACTAACCTTCCCGCTTGCCATGCATGGTCTTCTGTGCTGCCATGGCCCCTCCCACCTTCCCTGTGTGGTCAGCTAGCTGCCCCAGACCTCCTCCCACCTTCCCTGCATGGTCTGTGTGTATGCCATCATAGTCTCATTGTTGCTCTCCATGGTGTGTCTTGTTTCTAGTGCCCATTCTGCCTGACCTCCATGGTCATCTTGCTGCTCCTGCCCTGCCCCCTTGCCCCCAGCCCTCTGTTTCCATGTGCAGACCCCTATTCCCTCCCTCCTGGCTTGTCTGTTCCATTGTAATGCCCCTGATCCGTCCCTCCTGTCCTTTATGGTCTGCTATGCTGCAGCTTTCTCTCCTGTCTGTCCATTATGGTCAGCTAGCTACCATTGCCTCTTTCCCCTCTGTTCTCTGTTGTCCATGTGCATGGTCCTGTCCCCTCCCTATTGCTTTCTATGGATTGTTGTGCTGCACTCCCGTCCCGCATGCGCTGTGTGGTGTATTGTGCTGCTGCAAACCCTGATGCCTGCCCTGTAGGGTCAGTTTGGTGCACCTCTCCATGTCCCTCCTGTCCTCTGTTATCCAAGTGCATGTCTCTACCCCAATTCCTCCTGCCTACCATGATCCAATGTACCATACTTGCGAACATTTTGAACTTGGTAAGAGGGAGATTTAAAAAATAAACTGGGGTATTGATTTTCCTCTTTGAGTTACATTGAAAAAGAGGAGATTGTAGATAGGAGACAGATCAAATAAAGCCCATTTGAGCTTAAAAACATTGGACGTTTCCTGGCTGAAACGGGTCTGTTGGCATGTATGGTTGTATGACCACTGCCTCTTCCTTCTGCCCACAATGGTCTATTATATTGCCACAGCCTCTCTTGCCAGTCCTGTATTGTTGGTTTGTTGCCCCTGCCCCCTTTCCACTGCCCTCCATAGTCTGTTGTTCTGCCACTGCCCTTCCTGCCTGCCCAATGTGGTCAAATTGTTGCATCTGCACTCTCCTACCTGCCTTCAATTTTCAGAGTCCGTACCCCTGGCCTCTGCCTCTCAACAGTAAACCAATGAACAACTAGATTGCTAACATTCTATATTTATTACAAAAGTGTGGAACGCCTGACGTCATCTTGATGTAATCAAAACTGTAACATCTAGAGTATTTCCTTTAGAAATTACATATATGAGAGGGTCTTATTTGCATCAAAATTATGGTTAGTGCACTAAAAAACTAAAATGAGGACCTATTTTCTGAGTTTTCAAATAGCGACAAAGAACTTTTAAATTATTTGTAATCTTTATGTTTTTTTATGCAGTTGACCACTTGATTAAATGTTGCACCTAGGGGAGAGGATGTGGTGTTACTTCCAGAGCTGCAGACTTTGCAACTGGGTAACCAGGTTGGAGTTTCTGCTTCAGCTCAACATTCTGTGATTCTGGTCAAATCACTTAATCTCCCCATGTCTACAACCAAAATGAATTTGATCTTGTGTGATGTAACCAATGCTCATGTAAAGCACTACAATACCTGACAAGTCTGCACTATATAAAACTGCAAATACACAAAAAATAAGTGTTTTACACACTTCTGTCATTGGGCTACATGTGGGCTACATATGGGTGATATTTGTGCTGCATTTGAGCTCTTTTGTCTCTGGTGGCCATCTTGGGAGATTTATTTGTTATGAAGTTTCCTAATTTCCTCATTTACTGCAGTCTACTCAGTAGGAAATGCTTTCAGTTTTTTACTTTGATTCCATCAAGAAGGTATTCAGATATGTCACACATTTGCCATAAATACTGAATGTTAGCACTCTAGTTGCTCATTAGATCACTGTAGTAAAGCTACTGCTCACCACGGAAGTCTGCTGCTGGTATTAAAAGTCCATGTTTCAGTCTGCATATCAGAATTCTTTAATGAAATAGAAGAGGATTTGAGAAGTCACTTAAAATGTGCCCTAATTTTTCTTTCTTCAGCACTAATCATAATTTCTATGGCAAAATGAACCCCCTTATTGTGTTCCTTTTTAAATTAAATGTTTTAAATGTTACCAGTTTATTCCAATAAAGATGGCTTCAGGTGTGCCATACTTTTGTCATAGGTAAGACAGTAAGTGCTCTAGTTGTTCTTAAGAACACTCTGGGATATTCTGTCATTGGGCTATACTTGGGCTACATATGGGTGATATTTGGGCTACATTTGGGCTCTTTTGTCTCTGGTGGCCATCTTGGGAGATTTATTTGTTATGAAGTTTCCTAATTTCATCATTTACTGCAGTCTCCTCAGTGGGAATATTTTCAGTTTTTTATTTTGGTTCCACCAAGAAGGCATTCAGATGTGTCACACATTTGCCATAAATTCTGAATGTTAGCACTCTAGTTGCTCAATAGATCACTGTAGTAAAACTACTGCTCACCAGGGAAGTCTGTTGCTGGTATTCAAAGTGCATGTTTCAGTCTGCATGTCAGAACTTTTTATGAAATTGAAGAGGATTTGAGAAGTCAAAATGTGCCCTAATTTTTCTTTCTGCAGAACTAATCATAATTTCTATGGTAAAATGAACCCCCTCATTTTGTTCCTTTGTAAATTAAATGTTTTAAGTGTTATCACTTTATTCCAATCAAGATGGCTTCAGGTGTGCCATACTTTTGTCATAAGTAAGACTGTTAGCGCTCTAGTTGTTCGTTAGAACACTCTGGGACATTCTTTCATTGGCCTATACTTGGGCTACATCTGGGTGATATTTGGGCTACATTTGGTCTCTTTTGTCTCTGGTGGCCATCTTGGGAGATTTATTTGTTATGAAGTTTCCTAATTTCCTCATTTACTGCAATCTCTTCAGTAGGAAATACTTTCAGCTTTTTACTTTGGTTCCATCAAGAAGGCATTCAGATGTGTCACACATTTGCCATAAATTCTGAATGTTAGCACTCTAGTTGCTTATTAGATCACTGTAGTAAAGCTACTGCTCACCAGGGAAGTCTGCTGCTGGTACTGAAAGTGCATGTTTCAGTCTGCATGTCAGAATTTTTTAATGAAATAGAAGAGGATTTGAGAAGTCACTCAAAATGTGCCCTAATTTTTCTTTCTTCAGCACTAATCATACTTTCTATGGCAAAATGAACCCCCTCATGTTGTTCATTCTTAAATTAAATGTTTTAAGAGTTACCACTTTATTCCAACCAAGATGGCTTCAGGTGTGCCATACGTTTGTCATAAGTAGGACTGTTAGCGCTCTAGTTGTTCTTTCGAACACTCTGGGAAGCTGCAGTAGAACACAAAGGAATCAACTGACAGTCTCTGCCCTTGTTGGATGTACATGTTTTACTCAGAATGTCAGACTTCATTCCCACATGACTGAGAAAGATAATGTGAATTTACAGAAAATATGCTCTCAGTTTAGCTTATAGATCACCTTCCAAACCTCTGTGGGAAAAGCATGAGTAAATAGTTTTCTCTCTAACATGATTCATGATATCACAGCAGAAGGATTTTTCACATGGTAAAATCACCTTAGAACACACCACAATTCCTAAAATGAGTATGGTACCATCAACAAATGATTTATAATGTAACTAACGTCTTAAACCTTCTATTAACTACAATGCTTTTTAATGAGGTGCTATCATGTATATTGGTCCCAAGAAGGCTGCCAACACTTCTTCTGTCATTTGAGATGTCATCAGTGATGTCATGAGTGATGTCACTGACCATGTCATGAGTGATGTAATATGGGACGTCATCAGCAGTGCATTGCGGGCGCGCGAGTTATAGTTAGCTGAACTAACTATAACGGGGGAATTTCAATGGTTTTGTACGAGTGAAAAGTCCAGCTAACTATAACGCCCCTGAAACCTATGGTTTTTTCAGTGAATTTCTAAGGTTTTTTAAATGCTAATTCCTAACTATAACGTGCCTGAAACCTATGGTTTTTTCAGTGAATTTCAAAGGTTTTTTAAATGCTAATTTCTATCTATGCCTACAGAGATAGGACATGTGAAGAAAGAAGAAAAAACGCACAGAAAGAAAATAACAGAAATGCAGAAAGAAGCAACAGAAGTCCTCAAAGACGAAGAAAAGTGCAGGAAGAAGGATAATGTGCAGAAAGAACAAACAGAAGAGCAGAAGAAGCCTTGTTGCAAAATCATCCTGTACCCTCAACTTTTTCAGACGGATACTGGTGGTAACTGAGTCTGACTAACCAGTCCTAGAGCCAGTGCTATGTTAAAAGACACTTAGAATACAGTGAAAACACCTACATACACTAGGGAACACTATGCGTTGGGGTACCCTTGTGATTAGCATGACCTCCTCTTTAAGCCCCGAGTATATATTAGGGAAGGGGATTACAACTACCTCTTAAAACACGCCACAGGGCGTGTTTGCACACGTCACCTCAGGCCCCGTCCCCTCCCTTCCCCACGGCGTAAACACGCCCTGTGGCCATTTTAATTTACGAGATTAAGTCCCCTTGAATCCTGAGGGTCCCTAGGGCCCAACTAGACCACTAGGTACCTCCAGTAAGCGCCACAGAGCTGCGTTGCAGAGAGATGTAAAAAGGGGCACGTCCTAGACCACCTCTCTGCAACGCAGCGCAGTGGCGCTTACTGGAAGCACCTGGTGGGCTAGTTGGCCCACAGGGTCCCTCAGGATTGAAGGGGAATTATTTCCCCAACTTAAAACGCGCCACAGGGCGTGTTTGCACACGTTAACTCAGGCCCCGTCCCCTCTCTTCCCCACTGTGTAAACACGCCCTGTGGCCGTTTTTAGTTGGGAGATTAAGTTCATTTGAATCCTGAGGGTCCCTAGGGTCCAACTAGCCCACTAGGTACCTCCAGTAAGCGCCACAGAGCTGCGTTGCAGAGAGGTGTTAAAAGTGGCACGGCCTGGACCACCTCTCTGCAACGCAGCTCAGTGGCGCTCACTGGAAGCACCTGGTGGGCTAGTTAGACCCCAGGGGCCCTCAGGATTGAAGGAGAATTATTTCCCCAACTTAAAACGCGCCATAGGGCGTGTTTGCACACGTCACCTCAGGCCCCGTCCCCTCTGTTCCCCACTGTGTAAACACGCCCTGTGGCCGTTTTTTAAGTTGGGATATTAAGTCCACTTGAATCCTGAGGGTACCTAGGGGCAAAATAGCCCACTAGGTATGTCCAGTAAGAGCCATTGCAGAGAGGTGTAAAAAGGGGCACGGCCTGCACCACCTCTCTGCAAAGCTGAGCAGTGGTGCTTACTGGAAGCACCTGGTGGGCTAGTTGGCCTCCAGGGTCCCTCAGGATTGAAAGGGAATTATTTCCCCAACTTAAAACGTGCCACAGGGCCTGTTTGCACAAATCACCTCAGGCCCCGTCCCCTCCCTTCACCACTGTGTAAACGCGCCCTGTGGCAGTTCTATGTTGAGAGATTAAGTCCCCTTGAATCCAAAGGCTCCCTAAGGTCAAACTAGCCCACTAGGTACCTCCAGTAAGCGCCACAGAGCTGCATTGCATAGAGGTGTAAAAAGGGGCGTGGCCTTAGAACACCTGTCTGCAACGCAGCTCCCTGGCGCATACTGGAGATACTTGTTGGGCTAGGTGGCCCTCAGGGACGAAGGGGAATTAATTCCCTAACTTACAACTGGCCAGGGCGCGCGTTTGCAGAGTGCTGCAAGGAGGGGGCGTGGCCTCCGGCGTGATGCCGGTCTTTCATTTATTTTATTTTTTTAAGAAGGAGGGCTGTGTGGCCCCCCTTCTTTTTCTAATTTATTGGCCCTGGGGACCCCATCCCCCAGGTCATGGTCTTTTTTTTTTTTTTATTCTTTAGGAGGGGGGCTGCGTTGCCCCCCTCCTCAGGCCACTTATGGCCCCGGGGACACCATCCCCCGGGCCGGCCTTAGTTTTTTATTATTTTTAAAAATATATATATTTATAGAAACACCTAGGACATGCTGGACAAACCGTGTGTACCTATCACCATGACGATTTGTGTGATATTCATTAAAAGGCGACTATGCATACAATGAATCCATGTGGAATGTATTTACACCGCTAGTGAAGCTCTGACGTGTCAGACGCCCTACCGTGCCTAATCCCGGCGCCCCCGCCAGTGGGTACTCTCCAAGTAGACACCCTTGTCGTTTATTTATACAAACATGGGTAGCTATTGACGGGCACATTTAATACACACGCACACCAAGCCATTCAAAGGGGATTCGACAAAAATTCGACCAAACTGTGCAAGAAAACCCCCTCACGGTTAATAAAACACACATCCACCGCTGGATGTGTAATACTTTTTATTTTACTCTCTGGAAAGGAGACAAACCTCACTTGAGAGTCGCAGCGTGCTCCTGGCTGAGCCCAATGCTGTGTTACACCCACCAGTGCCCGCCGAGTGCCACACACCTCTGTGTTGTATTCCACCAGCTAGTGCGTATGCTATGACACTCTCTAGCCCATGTGCACTGTAACACCACCCCGTGAATATGTCATGCCACACTTGCCTTCACACGGGTTATATTGCCCCATCTAACGTGCCTTCCTCGATGCCTATGTGGTAACGCACAGCGCTATGCCATACATATTACAATCTGGGATCCATATCTTTGTCACAGTGCATATGCAACGTTACACTCCCCAGCACATATTTTATATTAGAACTTTAGAGACTAGTTAGGTTACACAACACTGCCCTGTGCATATTACACTCCAAGGCGCAGATCGCATAGCACGCGCTAGTGCCTGTTCTATCTCGTGCTCTCCAATAAATCTGTCATTGCGCACAATGTATTGCATATTATATTTCATCTTATATCACACTTTTTGGTGCATAGTTTATACCATATACTAAATCTAGTTCTCATTTTTCAATCGTGCTCTCAGGACTATGTTCTATATAACCATGCGTCCACCTACCCTTTTCACTGGCAATACATTTTGCGATGGGGGTGGAGGTTCAGGGGGTGTTTTTGCCAAGTGAGCCTGGAGTCACAGTCACAAACGTCCTCTTCTGAATAAAAGTGAGATTATGCTGCATACTTGTTCATATTTTAAGTAGTTCGCACAGACACACATTTTAAAAACAATAACGTTCCTAATACCCACCTTCTCTGAACAGTTAGCTTGCTGTCCCATCCACCTCCTCCCTATCCTCTGTTGTCTGAATCCATGGACTAGCCTCCTCCCTCCTGCCATGCATAGTCTGATGTGCTGCCACTGCCCTCCATTTAGCATGATGTACCAGTCCACTCCTCCTGCCCTCCATTGCCCAATTCTACGCCCCATCATTGACCTCCTGCTTAAACTCTGTGCTTAGCTTGCTGCCCCTGTTCTCCTTCCCCCTGCCCTCCGATGTCTTTGTGCATGCCCCTGCTCCATCCTTTTTGCCCACCATGTTCCACGGACCTGCCACTCCTATCTACTCTGAGTGTTCTGTTGAGCTGCCACTCCCCTCCCACCTGCCTAGCATTGTAGATGACTGTAACCTGTCCCTGTCACCTCCACCCTGACTGTCCACATGCCATGCCCCTATCCCCTTCCTCCTGTCCTCCATTGTCCATTTTACTGCCACACCCATCTGCCCTCCCTGGTCTGTTGTGCTGCAATTGCTCCTCCTGCCTGCCCCGCGCGGTCTGTTGTGAGGCCCCTTCCCCTGAACTCTCTTGTCTGTGCCCAGGTCCTGACCCTCCCTTCTATCCTCCATGGTCCTTTGTGCATGCCCCTGCACCCTCCTTCTTGCCCATCATAGCCATTGTGCTGCCACTAACCCTCCCGCTTGCCATGCATGGTCTTCTGTGCTGCCATGGCCCCACCCACCTTCCCTGTGTGGTCAGCTAGCTGCTCCTGACCCCCTCCCACCTTCCCTCCATGGTCAGTGTGTATGCCATCATAGTCTCACTGTTGCTCTCCACGGTGAGTCTTGTTTCTAGTGCCCATCCTGCCTGACCTCCATGATCATCTTGCTGCTCCTGCCCTGCCCCCTTGCCCCCAGCCCTCTGTTTCCATGTGCAGACCCCTGTTCCCTCCCTCCTGGCTTGTCTGATCCATTGTAATGCCCCTGATCCGTCCCTCCTGCCCTTTATGGTCTGTTATGCTGCAGCTTTCTCTCCTGTCTGTCCATTATGGTCAGCTAGCTACCATTGCCTCTTTCCCCTCTGTTCTCTGTTGTCCATGTGCATGGTCCTGTCCCCTCCCTATTGCTTTTTATGGATTGTTGTGCTGCACTCCCATCCCGCATGCCCTGTGTGGTGTATTGTGCTGCTGCAAACCCTGATGCCTGCCCTGAAGGGTCAGTTTGGTGCACCTCTCCATGTCCCTCCTGTCCTCTGTTATCCGAGTCCATGTCCCTACCCCAATTCCTCCTGCCTACCATGATCCAATGTACCATACTTGCGAACATTTTGAACTTGGTAAGAGGGAGATTTTGAAAAAAAACTGGGGTATTGATTTTCCCCTTTGAGTTACATTGAAAAAGAGGAAATTGTAGACAGGAGACAGATCAAATAAAGCCCATTTGAGCTTTAAAACATTGGATGTTTCCTGTCTGAAACGGGTCTGTTGACATGTATGGTTGTACTACCACTGCCTCTTCCTACTGCCCACAATGGTCTATTATATTGCCACAGCCTCTCTTGCCAGTCCTGTATTGTTGGTGTGTTGCCCCTGCCCCCCTTTCCACTGCCCTCCATAGTCTGTTGTGCTGCCACTGCCCTTCCTGCCTGCCCAGTGTGGTCAAATTGTTGCCTCTGCACTCTCCTACCTGCCTTCAATTTTCAGAGTCCGTGTCCCTGGCCTCTGCCTCTCAACAGTATCCCAATGAACAACTAGATTGCTAACATTCTATATTTATTACAAAAGTATGGAACGCCTGACGTCATCTTGATGTAATCAAAGCTGTAATACCTAGAGCATTTCCTTTAGAAATTACATATATGAGAGGGTCTTATTTGCATTAAAATTATGGTTAGTGCTCTAAAAAACTAAAATGAGGACCTATTTTCTGAGTTTTCAAATGGCGACAAAGAACTTTTAAATTATTTGTAATCTTTATGTTTTTTTATCCAGTTGACCACTTGATTAAATATTGCACCTAGGGGAGAGGATGTGGTGTTACTTCCATAGCTGCAGACTTTGCACCTGGGGAACCAGGTTGGAGTTTCTGCTTTAGCTCAACATTCTGTGATTCTGGTCAAATCACTTAATCTCTCCATTTCTACAACCAAAATGAATTTGATCTTGTGTGATGTAACCAATGCTCATGTAAAGCACTCCAATACCTGACAAGTCTGCACTATATAAAACTGCAAATACACAAAAAACAAGTGTTTTGCACACTTCTGTCATAGGGCTACATGTGGGCTACATCTGGGTGATATTTGTGCTGCATTTGGGCTCTTTTGTCTCTGGTGGCCATCTTGGGAGATTTATTTGTTATGAAGTTTCCTAATTTCCTCAATTACTGCAGTCTCCTCAGTAGGAAATGCTTTCACTTTTTTACTTAAGGTATTCAGATATGTCACACATTTCCCATAAGTTCTGAATGTTAGCACTCTAGTTGCACATTAGATCACTGTAGTAAAGCTACTGCTCACCACGGAAGTCTGCTGCTGGTATTAAAAGTGCATGTTTCAGTCTGCATATCAGAAGTTTTTTTTTTGTGTTGAAATTTTTTATTGAATTTTATCATGAAATACAGAGTAACACAGAAATAATAAAACAATGATATATTGATAATATTAAATACATATGTTGATGATAAATATGAACGAATAAATAAGAAACATATCAGAATTTTTTAATGAAATAGGAGAGGATTTGAGAAGTCACTCAAAATGTGCCCTAATTTTTCTTTCTTCAGCACTAATCATAATTTCTATGGCAAAATGAACCACCTCATTGTTTTCCTTTTTAAATTTAATGTTTTAAGTGTTACCAATTTATTCCAATCAAGATGGCTTCAGGTGTGCCATACTTTTGTCATAAGTAGGACTGTTAGCGCTCTAGTTGTTCTTTAGAACATTCTGGGAAGCTGAAGTAGAACACAAAAGAATCAACTGACAGTCTCTGCCATTGTTGGATGTACATGTTTTACTGAGAATGTCAGACTTCATTCTCACATGACTGAGAAAGATAATGTGAATTTACAGAAAATATGCTCTCAGTTTAGCTTATAGATCACCTTCCAAACCTCTGTGGGAAAAGCATGAGAAGATAGTTTTCTCTAAAACATGATTCATGATATTACAGCAGAAGGCTTTTTCACATGGTAAAATCACCTTGAACACACCACAATTCCTAAAATCAGTATGGTACCACCAACAAATGATTTATAATGTAACTAAAGTCTTACAACCTTCTATTAACTGCAATGCTTTTTAATGAGGTGCTATCATGTATATTGGTCCCAAGATGGCTGCCAATACTTCTTGGATGTAGTACTGACAGACAATCAGATCTCACGATGAGATGTGTGGTTATGCTCTGCCCAGATATATCTATCTTTTTAACTCTAATTTTCTCAAGAACTACTGAACGGATTTACACCATTTAAGCAAAAGGCACGAGTCTGAACTGAGGACTACCTCTTTGCCAAATTTGGTGTAATTCCGTTCAGCAGTTCGGGCTGTAGCTGCGTCAACAGGTCATATGGGAAAATGCATGGGGGAAACGCTTTTTGGGACCCCCCTTTTTTCTCGGCCCCCACTTGACGAATCACCGTGAAATTTTCAGGATAGGAGCGGACCGGAGCTGGCCAAAAGTTTGGAAGATTTCGCAAAGATTCGTCAATCGACGCCAACGTTATTCCAAATAGAATGGTGCGAATTTCCTATGGAAAATAGGTCCTAACTATAACTACCTACTGGCGACTGCCAGTAGGTAATATAAACATACATATATATAAATGCATATGCATATATATGCACATATATATGTGTGCATGTAGAGAGAGGTAGAGGTGTAGAGGTAGAGAGGTAGAGGGAGAGAGGTAGAGGTAGAGAGGTAGGGAGGTAGAGAGTAGTAGAGAGAGAGGTAGAGAGAGGTAGAGAGGTAGAGAGTAGAGGATGAGTAATAGAGAGTAGAGAGTAGAGAGTGAGTAGTAGAGAGTGAGTAGTAGAGAGTAGTAGAGTGAGTAGTAGAGAGTAGTAGAGAGTGGTAGAGTGAGTAGTAGAGAGTGAGTAGTAGAGAGTAGTAGAGTGAGTATTAGAGAGTGGGTAGTAGAGAGTGAGTAGTAGAGAGGAGTAGAGAGTAGTAGAGAGTGAGTAGTAGAGTGAGTAGTAGAGAGTAGTAGAGAGTGAGTAGTAGAGAGTGAGTAGTAGGGAGTAGTAGAGAATGAGTAGTAGAGAGTGAGTAGCAGAGAGAGAGTAGTAGAGAATAGTAGAGAGTGAGTAGTAGAGTGAGTAGCAGAGAGTAGTAGAGAGTGAGTAGTACAGTGAGTAGTAGAGAGTGGTAGAGAGTGAGTAGTAGAGAGAGAGTAGTAGAGAGTGAATAGTAGAGAGAGAGTAGTAGGGAGTAGTGGAGAGTGAGTAGTAGAGAGTGAGCAGTAGATGGTAGTGGAGTAGTGGAGAGTGAGTAGTAGAGAGTAGTAGCGAGTGAGTAGTAGAGTGAGTAGTAGGGAGTAGTAGAGAGTGAGTAGTAGAGAGAGAGTAGTAGAGAGTGAGTAGTAGAGAGTAGGTAGTAGAGAGTGAGTAGTAGAGAGAGAGTAGTAGGGAGTAGTAGAATAGTACCGAGTGAGTAGTAGAGAGTGAGTAGTAGAGGGTAGTGGAGTAGTGGAGACTGAGTAGTAGAGAGTAGTAGAGAGTGAGTAATAAGAGTGAGTAGTAGAGAGTAGTAGAGATTGAGTAGTAGTAGGGAGTAGTAGAGAGTGAGTAGTAGAGAGAGAGTAGTAGAGGGTAGTGGAGTAGTAGAGAGTAGTAGAGAGTGAGTAGTAGAGTGAGTAGAAGAGAGTAGTAGATAGTGAGCAGTAGAGAGAGAAGTAGAGAGTGAGTAGTAGAGAGAGTAGAGAGTAGTAGAGACTGAGTAGTGGAGAGTGAGTAGTAGAGAGTAGCAGAGAGCGAGTAGTAGAGAGTGAGTAGTAGAGAGTAGTAGAGGTTCAGTAGTAGAGAGAGAGTAATAGAGAGTGAGTAGTAGAGAGTAGTAGAGTGAGTAGTAGAGAGTGAGTAGTAGAGAGAGAGTAGTAGAGAGTGAGTAGTAGAGTAGTAGAGAGTGAGTGGTAGAGAGTAGTAGAGTGAGTAGTAGAGAGTGAGTTGTAGAGAGAGTAGTAGAGAGTAGTAGAATAGCAGAGAGTGAGTGGTAGAGAGTGAGTAGTAGAGAGAGTAGTAGAGAGTGAGTAGTAGAGAGTGAGTAGTAGAGAGTAGTAGAGAGTGAGTAGTAGAGAATGAGTAGAGGAGAGTGAGTAGTAGAGAATATTAGAGAGTGAGTAGTAGAGAGTGACTAGTAGAGAGTCAATAGTAGAGAGTGAGTAGTAGAGAGAGTAGTAGAGAGTGAGTAGTAGAGAGCAGTAGAGTGAGTAGCAGAGAGGGAGTAGTAGAGAGAGAGTAGTAGAGAGCAGTAGAGAGTGAGTAGTAGAGAGTGAGTGGTAGAGAGTAGTAGAGTGTGTAGTAGAGTTGTAGAGAGTGAGTAGTAGAGAGTAGTAGTAGAGAGTAGTACAGAGTAGTGGAGAGTGAGTAGTAGAGAGTCAGTAGTTTAATTTAAAAGGAACACAATGAGGGGTTTCATTTTGCCATACAAATTATGATTAGTGCTGAAAAAAGGTAAATTAGGGCACATTTTGATTGACTTCTCAAATCCTCTTCTATTTCATTAAAAAATTCTGACATGCAGACTGACACATGCACTTTCAATACCAGCAGCAGACTTCCCTGGAGTGCAGAAGCTTGACTACAGTGATCTAATAAGCAACTAGAGTGCTAACATTCCGAATTTATGGCAAATGTGTGACGCATCTGAATGCCTTCTTGATGGAATCAAAGTAAAAAACTGAAAGTATTTCCTACTGAGGAGACTGTAGTAAATGAGGAAATTAGGAAACTTCCTAACAAATAAGTCTCCCAAGATGGCCACCAGAGACAAAAGAGCCCAAATGTAGCACAATTATCACCCAGATGTAGCCCAAGTAAAGCCCAATGACAAAATGTCCCAGAGGGTTCTAAATAACAACTAGAGCGCTAACAGTCTTACTTATTACAAAAGTATGGCACCCCTGAAGCCATCTGGATTGGAATAAAGTGGTAACACTGAAAACATTTAATTTGCAAAGGAACAAAATGAGGGGGTTGATTTTGCCATAGAAATTATGATTAATGCTGCAGAAAGAAAAATTAGGGCACATTTTGACTTCTCAAATCCTCTTCTATTTCATCAAAAGATTCTGACATGCAGACTGAAACATGCACTTTGAATACCAGCAGCAGACTTCCCTGGTGAGCAGTAGCTTTACTACAGTGATCTAATGAGCAACTAGAGTGCTACCATTCAGAATTTATGGCAAATGTGTGATACATCTGAATGCCTTCTTGATGGAACCAAGTAACCATTCATTGAAAATGCAATAGGTCTCGCCCTCGTTTAAGTTAAAGCAATTCTGTTTGTAATTAGGTGGCTTTTTAGCTTTGCTTTTATTAGTGTTTTTCAAAGTTTCATGTACATAACACGCATATGTATGCATATATGTATATGTATGCATGCATTTATATTTGTATTTATATAGATATGCAGATTATATATATGTTTATATATGCATGTAAGTATATATATATATATTCACACACCAAAGTTACCTTTGTGACGATGCCAAACACACTTGGGAGTTCAAACCTTCTTTAATGCAGGCTGCAGTACAATTATGCTCGCACCATCAGCAAGGCACCATACGCGTTTGGGGCGTTCTTCCCTTCATCACTGGCTCTGCAAATAAAGTCCCAGCAGCCTTTACAGAACTTTAAAACATCCTATTGGCCTGCCCAAATGGGCTGTGTGCCCCAATGCCTGGTGGTCCTGGAAGTTCTGATAATCTATCCACAGTGGGTGCTGTCGGGATTAATTTACATAATAAAATCTATAGATATGCAGATTATATATATGTTTATATATTTATATATGTATATATATATACACATACATAAATAAATGCATATGCATATATATGCATATATATGTGCGCGTGTAGAGAGAGGCAGAGCGAGGTAGAGAGGTAAAGGTGTAGAGGTAGAGAGGTAGAGAGTAGTAGAGAGCGAGGTAGAGTGAGGTAGAGAGGTAGAGTGGAGAGTGAGTAATAGAGAGTAGAGAGTGAGTAGTAGAGAGAGTAGCAGAGAGTGAGTAGTAGAGAGTAGTAGAGTGAGTAGTAGAGAGTGAGTAGTAGAGAGTGAGTAGTAGAGAGTGAGTAGTAGAGTGAGTAGTAGAGAGTAGTAGAGAGTGAGTAGTAGAGAGTGAGTAGTAGAGAGTAGTAGAGAGCGAGTAGTAGAGAGCGAGTAGCAGAGAGAGAGAAGTAGAGAGTGAGTAGTAGAGAGTAGTAGAGAGAGAGTAGTAGAGAGTGAGTAGTAGAGAGTAGTAGAGAGTGAGTAGTAGAGTGAGTAGTAGAGATTAGTAGAGAGTAGTAGTAGAGAGAGTAGTAGAGAGTGAGTAGTAGAGAGTAGTAGAGAGTGAGGTAGAGAGTGAGAAGTAGAGAGAGTAGTAGAGAGTAGTAGAGTAGTAGAGAGTGAGTAATAGAGCGAGTAGTAGAGAGTAGTTGAGAGTGAGTAGTAGAGAGTGATTAGTGGAGAGTGAGAAGTAGAGAGTAGTAGAGAGCCAGTAGGAGAGAGTGAGTAGTAGAGAGTGAGTAGTAGAGAGTAGTAGAGAGTGAGTAGTAGAGAGAGAGTAGTAGAGAGTGGGTAGTAGTAGAGTGAGTAGTAGAGTGTGAGTAGTAGAGAGAGAGTAGTAGAGAGTGAGTAGTAGAGTAGTAGAGAGTGAGTGGTAAAGAGTAATAGAGAGTAGTAGAGTGAGTAGTATAGAGTAGTAGAGAGTGAGTAGTAGAGAGAGTAGAGAGAGTAGTAGAGAGTAGTAGAGTAGTAAAGAGTGAGTAGTAGAGAGTGAGTAGTAGAGAGTGAGTAGTAGAGAGCGAGCAGTAGAGAGTGAGTAGTAGAGAGTAGTAGAGAGCGAGTAGTAGAGAGTGAATAGTAGAGAGTGAGTAGTAGAGAGTGAGTAGTAGAGAGTAGTAGAGTGAGTAGTAGAGAGTGAGTAGTAGAGAGAGTAGTAGAGAGTAGTAGAGCGCGAGTAGTAGAGAGTGAGTAGTAGAGAGTGAATAGTAGAGAGTGAGTAGTAGAGAATAGTAGAGTGAGTAGTAGAAAGTGAGTAGAAGAGAGAGTTGTAGAGAGTGAGTAGAAGAGTAGTAAAGAGTGAGTGGTAGAGAGTAGTAGAGAGTAGTAGAGTGAACAGTAGAGAGTATTAGAGGGTGAGTAGTAGAGAGTTATAGTAGAGAGTAGTAGAGAGTAGTAGAGAGTGAGTAGTAGAGAGTGAGTAGTAGAGAGTAGTAGCGAGTGAGCAGTAGAGAGTGAGTAGTAGAGAGAGAGTAGTAGAGAGTAGTAGAGAGTGAGTAGTAGAGAGTGAATAGTAGTGAGTAGTAGAGAGTGAGTAGTAGAGAGTAGTAGAGAGTGAAGAATAATTACTTTATTGATTTGATTTAAATCATAAAAGAGCGGCATATCCGCTAAAACACTTAAAATTCATATACAAGAAGCCGATTATTCAACAAGTTCTCATAAAATATATGATAAAAACTTTTTTTTTTATAAACAAGGTGCATTAGTGCCTTCAATCTTGTGATTTTAAGTCCAGCTGTTAAGTGCAATATTTTATAGGTAGAATGCAAAATAATTGGCTACTCATTGTCACTATACTTGCTTTGCCGGTGCAGATTCTCTATCGCTCTTTTTAAGTTCAGTTGAGGCTATACTCAAAACCTTTATTGCTTTGCATGCCAGTTGTGTTGTTGAACCTCCTAAGCATTTTATTACGGCAGATCTACAAGTCCTTATTTGTTCTCTTTTCAATATTGGCCGCAACAGTTCTTTTCGTTTGAGTAATAATACTGGACAGATGCAAAGTAAGTGGAGTAACGTTTCATCTCCTTGCCCACAGAGACGACAGACCATTGAGGGCCAAGTCTGTTTCCATTTTGGGATTAGGTCTTTAGTTGGATAAACTCCCATTCTCAATAAAATCAGCTGCTGCTTCATGCGATTTGCGAAATGGTCGAACAGGTATGGTTGAGGCTTTAACGTTTTGTATGTTGGCAACACGATCCATGCGTTGTTTTTTGTAGTCAATGACGCTTTATCCATTTCCTGAGATGTCAGATTGATCTTTTTGTTGACTGTGCGTTTAAACTCCTGGTAGGATAGGATTGTGTGCCAAGCTTCCTCTAACTTTAAAGCTTCGATTGATTGCCTTAGAGATGGATATACAGAGTTGTTCAATCTAGATTGCCTTTCAACCTCCAGCCAGCAGTAGTGTGCCAAAGACTCTTCCTCTGCTGCCCGCATTCTCCAATAGTATTTTACCAGCCCTCCTTGTCTTGACGGGATTTGTTTTTTTAACCCACATTCTAGTCTAGTCCGTGCTTGAGAAATGTGGCACGGAATTTTAAATGGTTTTTTTAAGAGACTAGTTTGGGCGATGTTCAGTTTTGTTGCATCCTTTGTGTTTAGGAGTTCTGAGCCGTATGCGATCGAGGGTAAAAATGTTGCCGCCACGACCTTTAATAGGTGGGACGTTGAGCAGTCACTGACTTTGTTTTGCAGGGTTTTAAATGCAAATAATAGCTGTTTAGCTTTTGTTTTCCGCTGTTCTAAATGTTGTTTATAATTAAGGTGGTGATCCAAAGTTATTCCCAAGTATTTATATTTTCCCTCCTGGTCCAGGCAATTGTTTTTAATCGTCCATTTGAATTTTGGTATCTTTTTTTGTGAATTTGCAAAACACATGACCTTTGTTTTTTTAAGATTTATGTCCAATTGATTTGAGACTATGAATGCTGCTAGTTGGTTTATCAAACGTTGGAGGCCGCATGGCGTTTGGGATAACAGCACAATGTCATCGGCATATTGCATACTTACTATTCTCACGTCCCCCAATTTTGGGGGGTCCCCTAGTGTCGAGCGTAAATTGTTATCTAAATCAGCAGTATATATGTTAAATAAACAGGGGGCTAGAACGCAACCCTGTTTTAGGCCATTGGTAGTGGTAATTTTGTTTGTTGGGGATCGTCCGTCTCCCATTTGTATTTGAACCCATGTTTTAGAGTAAAGGTTAATGATTGCATTCAATAGGTTTTTCGGAACTCCCCAAGATTTCATTTTTGCCCACAGCGCTTGTCTGGGGACCTTGTCAAAAGCTGCCTTGAGGTCCACAAAACATGCTTACAGAACTTTGGAGTTGGCGATGGCTTGATTGGCCAATAACGTGACGGCAGATAAATTTGTTAAAGTACCCATTCCAGCTCGAAAGCCTGTTTGTGTATTGGGGATTTGTTTTATGCTGTCAACCCAGTCCTCCAGGTCTTTCAGCAAATTTGCGGCGTAAATTTTTGCCTCAAGGTCGATGAGGGCTATTAGCCTGTAATTGGAAGGATTCGAGCGGGCCCCTGATTTAAATATTGGGTGTAATATACTTCCTTGCCTAGAGTCTGGGATTGAGTAGGATTCCAAGATATTTGCGAACAGTAATGATAGGTGATGTGACCAAAATGCTGGATCTTTTTTAAATAAGGCGTTGGGCAAGCCATTTGGTCCCGGCGCGCCGTCAGACCTTTGTTTTTTTATGACGTACAGTACTTGTTTTTGTGTGATCTGTAAGTCAGACCTTGTTTGATCTAGCCCTAGTATTTCGGGTAGTTCTCGCTGAGGTTTACCTTCTAGTTGTTTCACTTGGGGGTTATTATGATCGTTCGAGTTTAATTTGCAAGTGGTGGAATCTAGGGCCTGGAAGATTGGTTTTGGTGTGTCGGCCGTCCGATGTTCTCTAATAAAAATATCACTAGTGCTACTGTCGCTGACCCTTCTCGCCTCCAGTGTGTCATTTTTTACAGTGGTCCCAAGGGCTTTCAGAGTGTTAAACGTAGCCTCAATATGGGCTCTCCATGCATGCTCCGTTATATCGGAGTTATGATGTCGATTTTTTCCATTTAATAAAACGTTGATTTGGGCCCCAAACTCTTTTGAGTTTTGTTGTCGGCTGACGTGAAGCATTTTTGGCCAAAGTTGTTCATTGTGTGTGTTTCGCTGCACGAATCTCTTTTTTTAAGTCGCTTCTCATTTGTTTGATTGTAATCAGAGCCTGCCGGAAGGTTGTTGACCATGAGTTCGCGTTTGTCTAAGAACTTTATTTAGTTGTCTTTTTTTTATCCTTAGGGCGTGAGTATACCATGCTGACCCACTGGTCCCGGACAAATTTTTGTTTCTAGCAGTTTGTGAGAACTTTCTGTTCAGGCTGATAATAAGTAACTCCCAGGCCTCAATCCTTAGTGGATTTAAATTGGTGGCGGCCAATGAAGCCGAGCAGTGCTCCATAATTGCTACTACGGTGTTGTTATTCCATGTTAATCGATTTAAATTGTGCAATTTGCTAAATTGTGTAAGACCAGTAATTGACCGGGGCTTTTCACGAATATTGATTAATATAAAGGATTGAGGATAGTGATCGCTGTCTGCTCTTTCTATTATTTGAAAGTTCGTGATGAGTGGAAATAGGTCCAGGTCGGCTAGAGTGAAGTCGATGGTTTCTCCTGATTTTGCCGTCACTCTAGTAAAAGCTGCCGGACTGTCTTGGGGGCCTCGACCGTTTAGTGTACACAGTGATTGGTTGTTTAGTAATGGGGCGCATTTCTTACCCAAAGTGAGTTGCCTAGTTGTGTTTGCATTCTTATCCTTTATATTAGGGGGTAGGTATTTCTCTTGGACTTGCATCAGATTCATGTTGAAATCCCCAGATAATATTATGTTGGCGTGTGGGTAAGTTGGTTTTAAGGTTTTAATGGCTGCAACCAATAGCTGGATATCTCTCCCCTTTTGCTTGTAATCTGGGTGCATGTAAATATTCAGAATTAGCAGGGTGCAGGTAGTTGAAACTGTAAGTTTGAGACATTGCATCCAGCTAGAGTCTAAATCGATGTTTTCTTCTTCCCATAAAATTTATGTTGAGATATAAATTGATAGGCCACCTTTGGCTCTTCCATATATTGACTCCTTTTTAGCTGGGATGAGATGTTCTTTATAACCTACAATTGGTGTGTGTATTATCTGCCAAGTTTCTTGCAGTAACTGTATATCAAACTGTAGGATGAAGTTAGCAAAGTCGATATTATTTATTTTGGAGGCTAGGCCGTTCACATTCCAGGAGCAGATTTTGCAGTTCTGCAAAGTGTTTGAATTTTTATAGATTGTTTTTCTTCATGCTGCTCCTTGATGTGTGTTTGGAGATCTCCAAAGCTGAATGTCCTTTTTAGTAGCTGTTTCTAAGTGTAAAATTGTAATCGTGAGTTGTCTTATAGATTGAGCATCATCCTGCATTTGGTCTGAATTCTCAGGGCCTTTTGCTCCTTTTAGTACGCCCTCTGTGCTGTGGGGATGTTGTAGGGGGCTAGGATAGCGGGGAGGTTCCACCTTTTTTAATTCTATTCCCCACGATGCAAATATCTCCTTGTGTCTCAAGATCTGATCGATGACGGAGTAATTTATCCAAGTGGCTATTGTTATTTCGGGTCCTGTTTGGTTAGGGTTGGGTTTAAATTCAATTCTTTCCAAGTCCCTAGATGTGATATGTCTCAGGGCAGGAAGTGATTTGAGTAACCTTATTATAGCGGTTCGGTTCAGTATGTCGTGGGCTCCCCTTGATTTATAGTGTGGGACTAGTTCTAGCTGGCCTTGAGCGGTAAACGGTTGTGTAGTTATGTAGTTATTCAGGGTCCCTTTTGATGCTTCTGTTGGATCTAAATGATGTATTTCGTCGTGGTGGGTGTGTTTGGCTTGATCTTGTTGTGTACTTTCAATGAGCTCTTTCGTCCTCTGGGACTGTGGGTTAATTTTGAATTTGTTATTAAATGTTCCCACCTGTATAGATCCTTTCCCACTTGATGCCACATCCAATCTACTTGTCTTTATCTTTGAATCATGTGATTTTTGGGTTGTGTCTATTTTTACAGTTCCTTTACTTATAACAATATTTTGTTCCTTCTTGATCAAGGATTTAAATATGTCATATAGTTTGCTTATTGATGAGTTTTCCTTTTTTTGGACATCGTGATTTGTTGAAGTGGCAGCCTCGTTTATTGCCGGGTTGTAATGGTCAGGTGTGCTGGCTATGTCGCTGATGCTTTCGTCATCTTTGTCTTTTCTTATCTGAATGGATGTCAGCGATGCGTGTGGAATGGCTTTGTTTACTTTACTTTTCCTTGCTTTCCTTAGGCGTTTCCGTTCCTGCTTGGTAAGGGATGTTTTCAAGTTTATTTGCTCCTTAGTTTCTACAGCTTCCTTTAATAAGCTGCTTAAGTTAAGATTTGATGGTGAACTTGCTAAGTGTGGCTGTTCTTCTAGTTGTTCAGGCCGTAAAGCGACGAGTGAATTACTGCATTCGCCTTCTTGATTATTCGTTTCTTCTTTTTTTGATAATTTATTATTTATATTGGGTATGTCCCCGCTAATTTTGTCTATTTCCTGGGGATCTCTTTCTACTGGTGTTGTGGAGTTGGGTTGTGTTCCCCTTACTGCCCCCAGTAGCTCTGTCATTATATTTGGGACAGTTGCAAGCTTATCAATTATTTGATGACAGTGGCACGTGTGGTACGTAATGTTCTCTGCATGTTGTACCTTTGTTATCATGGTATTTAGATCGTGCAGTTTTTGTTCTATCCCCTGAACATACAATGCTAAGACGTTTAAAAGCGCGACTTGAGTGTCCAGCTTATCAGCATGATAAGTCATTGCTGATTCGATCGTTTTCATAATGCCTAATAACTGATTCCAAAATGGTCCTATTGGTGTCCCTTCTTGTTGTTCCGTTGGGTGTTGTCTGCCTTGGTTGTTAGTACTTTGGTGTTGCGCAGGTGAATTTTGTGTTTCTGGGTGGTTAACTAGGTTGAATTTTTGGCCTCATAGGAGTCATAGGGCACTGGCTTCTTTTCCTTATGTTGAAATAGTGCCTGCTCCGACTGAAGCACGATTTGAATTTGAATAATTGGTGTTTCCAAGTTGATGGAGGGTTGATCTTGCCCATGCACTGTTTGTCCCACGGACTGGTCAGCAGGTTCAGGGTCTGCCGATAAGTATGGTGATCTGCGGGGGCTTTCAATGCTGTTCTGCCAGAGTGCCAAGTAATCCTCTGGGCTCATCACTTCAGGGCACTGCTGGGCGTTTTGTGGTTGCTGATGGCATTGAACCTGGCAAGTCCTTTGTTTCGAGATCGGCTCCTGGATTAATCCTGTATCGTTGTGGACTTCTACCTGAGCAGTCTGTTGATGAGGTTCTTGATGGACGGTGAGTATGCTCCGACAGTCCTGTGTGGGACTGGCACAGCTTAGGTCTTCTAATAAGGTAAAATTGAGGTCCGTATGCTCTTTGCCTTCCTTGTTTGCCGTTTTACTGATGCTTTCTTTGTGTGTCTCGTTGCCTGAAATGTCTGGACTGCGCCCCTTGGTCTTCTTAGCATCTGTTCCTTCCATGAGTGCTTTATTTGCCTGTTGCTTCCCCGGGGATAAACTCCGACATACTATTAAGAAGTCTGTTATAAGAGCCCGCTTCTTAGTTTTATTACTTGGTTTGGAGGGGGAGCAGGTGGGAGTAACAGGGGTGCGGTTGTTTCCTTGGTTGTTATCTGTTTTGTTCTCCCTGTCTTTTCCTTGGTCTTGGTCAGCTTCCAGATCCGCCTCTGAGCCCAGTACCTGATCCTTTTCCTGTGACTTACTGATGTTTTCCATTACTATTTGGTCCTCTCCCTCCTTTTTGGATTTCTCTTGCTGGGCGCCTGTCACCCCCCTAGCTTTTCCTGATCTCATGGTGGGTTATTAACACAGGTTTTAATTAATCTGTTTTTTTTTTCAGTATTTATTTCCACTTTAGGCTCACCAATGTAACTTATTTGAGCATGGGTGCCCTGGGCGTATTGATTTACTTATGGATTTCCTTGGTGCCACCTTGCGCCTCTATGTCCTGGGGCGAGGCGATAAAATTTTTACTTTTTGCTTTGGTTGCATTGGTTACTTTAGGCGCTCCTAGGTTTAATTTGGCCTTAATTTTGATCTTGATTTTGAGCTCCCCCAGTGGCCCTAAATGTCTTGCTTGAGCTTTTACTCTATCTTGTTTTGACTTGTAGTAGCCAGGTGGTTGAGTAGTTGGATGGTTAAGTGCTCTACTTTTGTTCTGGCTTTCTTCGAATTCTAATGGTTGAATGGTCTGGTCTGGTTTTTACTGTCACAACCAGAGCACCAGAAGGAGCTGCAGAGGAATAGAGGAGTAGGACAGGTGGAACAAGAGCTAGGGCAAGCGAGGCACACAGCAGGGGCTCACAGAGCGCACACAGCAAACTTGCTGGCAGTACCACGAACTGGTAGTGCTGAATGCGCCACCTCTGCCTCACTCTCGTTGCGGCCGCCTTGCCACTTACCGCAGATGGCCACACGGTTCTCTTCTGTCCTCACCAACTGTGCTGCCGGTGCCGCTGTTTCGACCACTGCTGCCGTTATTCTCCACCTGTCCACCGCGAAACCGCCGGAACCGCAGAGTCCCAGAGCCCCAGAGCCCCAGAGCCGCGTCTAGAAACGCTAGGAACGCTGCGGCATGGTGCTCGCGACCCGCGGCTCTCCTCAACAACACGGCCACGGACTGCGGAGCAGGTGGGACGGCTCTTCCGAGCGCGATGGGGGTGATGGCGCTGTTTTCTTTCAGCCGGCTTTTTTTCACAATCGCGCAAGCTAAGGGCTGGGAGCTGGGGCTCTCTGCCGTGCAGTGTCCGAGTCTTGCGCATGCGTCTTCCAGTGCTCAGAACTCCGTGTCGGGCAGGTTACAGTAAGCAAGTAGTAGAGAGTGAGTAGTAGAGTAGTAGAGAGTAGTCAGTCAGTGTCAGTCAGTGTCAGTCAGTCAGTGTCAGTCAGTCAGTGTCAGTCAGCCAGTCAGTGTCAGTCAATCAGTGTCAGTCAGCCAGTCAGTCAGTGTCAGTCAGTCAGTGTCAGTCAGTCAGTGTCTGCTAGAGCAGCCTGCTGACCTGGTTCTCTGGCTCTAAAGCAGCTCTGCTGACCTGGTTCTATGGCTCTAAAGCAGCTCTGCTGACCTGGTTCTCTCCCTCTAAGGCAGCTCTGCTGACCTGGTTCTCTCGCTCTAAAGCAGGTCTACTGACCTGGTTTCTCTGGCTCTACAGCAGCTCTGCTGACCTGGTTCTCTGGCTCTAGAGCAGCTCTGCTGACCCGGTTCTTAGGCTCTAGAGCAGCTCTGCTGACCTGGTTTCTCTGACTCGACAGCAGCTCTGCTGACCTGGGTCTCTGGGTCTAGAGCAGGTCTGCTGATCTGTGTCTCTGGTTCTAGAGCAGCTCTGCTGACCTGCTTCTTAGGCTCTAGAGCAGCTCTGCTGACCTGGTTTTCTGGCTCTACAACGGCTCTGCTGACCTGGTTTCTCTGGCTCTACAGCAGCTCTGCTGACCTGGTTCTCTGCACTCATGATGCACGCACCCGACTTCGCGAAAATATATTAAAAAATAATATAAGTTTATTATAAGTACAAATATATTATTTTTATGAATATCTTAGATATTCGCTGCAAGCAATTTAGCAGTGCCGCGGTGCGTCATTTAAAAAACGCAGTGATACGCCTTATTCACAAGAATACGGTGCACCCCTGTGTTTCCCCCCGCTCAGGCACTAAAAAAGCTGCCTAGCACCAACTCGGACACCCTTGCGCCATTGCAAGGATGATTGTTTATGTGCAGGAAGGGACACCTTCCTGCATATAAACAATCATTAAAGGTGATTTGCTTCTTCTATGTGTGCTGCAAATACAGTAATCATCGAAAGAGCAAAATATGATAAGAAATAAAAGTATTTCTCCTTGTTGCGCCACTCGACCGGCTGCTTTTTAATGGTGTTAGATTTTAGCGCTGCCTCAGTTTTACAGATATTTGTAAATCTGGGGCAGTGTCAAAAATCAATAAATGTTGAGGTGGAACGCTCACAGTAACACCCATGGCACGGTCCTGTGATGCACAAAACTGTGTGAAAAGGTGTGATATTTACAATTCTATGTTCAGCCAAGCAAAGTGGCTCATCACCGCATTGTAAATATGGAGCAGTGCATTGTGCCACCAGAGAATCCTAAAAAGTGACGCTCTTGAGGAAAAATACCCTTGTAAATATGCCCCTCAGTGTTGTGATTTTAGGGTCATCATACTGGCCAGTTGGTAGTGCTCTCAAAGCATGTCTTACCTTATTTTTGGATCTAGCTCAGCAGCAAAATTTTCAGCGCAGGCCATTTGAAGTAATGCATTAGAAAGTGACCTTGTAGTTACGAAATGGACCAGAAATCTGGAACTCTATGTACTAATTAGCATGTTTGGCAGGCCATTTCCTCCATATTTAATGTTGTGCAGGAGTATTTGGAAGCAGCTAACCAGAGCATAATTTTCGTTAATTCTACTTCACATCTACCCCTCCAGAATAATACTTCAGTAGACAACAGAGTTATTTTTGGGAATTACCAGTATTATTGACACACCTGCCATTTGTGTTCAGAATTGTTTCCAGCAATGTTGCATTGACAAAAATATCTGATACCCTGTTACTAAACAAATACAATTGTTCCCTTTTACTACATGCTCTACATGACAATGGTTACTTTTCGCTCTAATAATGTTTTTTGTATGCAATTATGTTTGTCATGTTCAGACACCACGATCAGCAAAGTCCTTTATATAATAATCATGCTGCACTTTAGATACTATGCAATTATTACTCATTCATCACTTTAAACACTGTAAGGATTATTGAAAGGCCACATAAATGTATTCCTCCACTGCAGAATTTTCCCACAAGCCCATTTGTTAACATGTAGAATGTAACAGTAACTCTGTGTGAAAATCATTTACTGATTGATGCATTTAAAAATATTTAAATGGGTTTCTGCAAAAGAATTTAAGAAATGACAAATCATTTTAATTAAATGCTTCTTTTTATTTTGTTTTAATAAGGCAATATAAGTAGGCAATTAACTTGCATTTGAAACAACCACAAAAAGTAGTATTTTTTAGCAGAGCTTCAAATTCACAGTAATTTGTGGCAAAATTGCATTGTTGCTACAAAATTGTCAAATATGATGGATGACTATTATGTACATTATGCCACTTAAAACATGTTCTTTAGACCTAACTTTCCACTTTGGTGAACCCCGAAAACATTAAATAAGTACCCTGTACCTCTTGATGTTGTTGAAAAGGTTAGTTTAGTTTTAAAATCAAAGTAATTAAGGGAAAAGAAAATAACATGTTACAGCACATTACATGTTTTCAGTATTGTAAAATGTACAGACATTGGCTGTATTGCCATTGTTCGGGCAAGGTAAACATAAAAAAACCGAATGGACATACTACGATCAGGCATCATGCTGCTACTACAAGGTTCTCTGGCAATGCAACTCAATGCTGCTATGTAATTGCTTCTGTTCTGTGCCTGTTTAGACAAACTCTGCGAGCCATGTCACTCCTGAACAGTAGAACTACACTAGCTGTTATTGCCATTGATACATTTAAGAAAAAAGTCGTCTTACTAATTAGTTGCATCCCCAGCAGCAAAACACATAATTACCCTGACACAGCTGGCACCCAGTCTCAGCCAGAGAATAACAGGCGTGCCAGCTAATGCTCATAAATAGGATCACCAAAAACGACAAACATAGAGGACTAGGGCGGGAAGTGAGCTTCATCTTTCATAATTAAAAGAGGAATTCAAGCATTTTGGCGCTGGAACGCATGATGCTCATTTATTAAGGTCAGTGCAATTGGAGGTTGCACACTTCCAATTGCATGATTTTGCTCATATCTCTTGGTTTTATATAGAAGTAAAGGAGAGATGCTGTCTCAGGACATACAAATTGAATACCCATCTTAGTAAGTGGATGTGAACATCCTAAGAGCAAACGGAATACATTCAGTCAGTTGGTGATATGCTTTTCAGAGTCACATAGTTATCTTGATTAACATGGTTTGAAAAGGGATTAGGAAAGGAGGCAATTTATTGAGTAAGAGTGTTGCTGCAGACAAATAATACATACGTATGTCAGGGACTAATGGCACGCCAAATTTTCCTTGGTCACAGTCTTTTGAGCTGTTGTTAATTTATAGATAACAAAAAACAAGCAGGGAGAAAGAGTGCAGATTGTTCATTCTCCTCATTGCACAATTAGAGTTATGATTTTTGAGTTTGATGGTGACAATTGTATTTCAACTTGCAACGGTAACATGGTGGGTGACCTCGACATAAAGGGACTTATTTCTCATCATGAGTACTTCAGATTTTTACATTGAATATCGTATTGTGGTTACTAATGGCAATGACAAGTACAATATGAACAGTATGTACCAACTATAAAGTCACAGAGCTGAAACATACATTATATGATAGTGTTTCCTATATGTAACAGGTAAAATTACCAGGCTTGTAATATTTTAAAATACATTTGATTTGAAGGTCTAGAGATTTTTACCAACACCATCTCAAATCTACCATCTAAAAAAGCCAGGGTTTATAGAAGTAAACAGAACTACAACGATTGTCTGTGCTAAACCCTCCTTTTCATAAAAATGAACTTGAAGTAGGTTGGCTAAAATGTGACATTTTTAAGGCAGACAAGATTTCATACTATGCACCTGATCAGACAGACCTACAAGATTTAAAGTTTTCCATTAAGATATGGCTTTTTTTCTTAACATGACAGATTCGGTTCACATTTTGTAGAAAGTCATCACATAAACAAAAACAATATAACACAACACATACAGGTACAGAAACAAACATGAACAACAGCATTGGCGTACAAAACAACAAAGTTGAAAGTGATTTGTGTTGTATCTTTATTTTGAAGAACCTTAATAAAAGTGATATAGTAAATATGACTTGACATGCACAACAACTTACAGTTCTTTCTCATAAAGATAATGTCTGGTATTTAAGTGAATAACTATTTGGTTTACAGAAGCAAGCTATTTTACAACGTACTTAGCTGTAACTGGACTATTTAGTAGTGCAGTTATTTTTTTTATTCCCTAATTCTAAAAGGAGCTGAGCTGCCATGATGAAAGAACAATAACTGAGCATAGAACATATGGGAATGCAAAGTTCAATGCAAACATGCACCAAGCTCAAAAAGAATGCAATTACAATACAGTAGGACAGAAGTAAAATGTATGTACAGTTCATCTGTAAACAGCGGTGCACATGGTTTTGACAAGACAAAGATTCTACTGTATACAGAAACTCACTTTAGAAATTTATCAAACGTTGATAAATTTTTTGAACAGTAAAAAAGTACACAAAACAGAAAGAACGCAATACAGGGAATAAAGTTCTACAATAATTATGTTACAGAATGGTTCAAATCTAAAGTGAGACACACTCACGAAGCATGTGGCAAGGAAAGTTCTACAGTACAATTAATGGAGACAGTTTTGTTGCTTGGTATGACAGACGGAAACACATAAATTAAAGACAAACACATAACGTGATCTACCCGAACAAATGGCAGACAGAGGTGAGGCGTGTTTGGCATGTAGCACCACATGAAGTCATTCAGGATTGGCTAACGTTGGTACCTGGCTCTGGTGCAGTTCGCTCGTTTGCCTGAGAGGAGTTATTGAAGGAGGAGGCACGCCTGATGTTGAAGCAGACCGACCTAACTTGCAGCTCACTTTTATTTCTATAAGTGGAAAAAAGATGGAAGCAAAAAGTCAGTTAAACTGAGATTGAAATGAGGCATTTTAATTGTCAAGTAGACTTTGGTAAAGTGGCACAGAATTTACAAACTCACAAAGACAAGTGTGACATGCTCATGGTGACCGGATAGGGCAAGTCATCAGCCAAGAAGTCATAGTAGCCAATATTTGTGCCATCATTTTATGGCACTAATTTGATTATTTATTCAAGATTCATATAATTTAATTTATGTCTCACACAGTTGAAAGATTTGTAGAACAAAGTTTTGCGCTGCCTTTACATTACATTTGAGTTCCTTAGCCACCAAACAGCCCTTCCTCTTTAATGCAACCAAGTGACTAACTAAACATGTTGAATACGTGATTGTACGGTGTGTAGAAAATATTGTGCCAGTGCTATTCGAAACTATTAACAGTGACGTGAGCAAACCTTCTTAACCCTTCAAACTCAGGATTATGGTTGTGATTTTTTAAGACAAACGTCAAATGCATCTAAATATTTGTTTTCCTTTTTTGAAATCATTCTTTATTAGTTATCTGCAACATGGGTACAAATGTTGCATTCACATTTATTACCATGTAGATTACAATAAAAATAAGAAATAATGATCATTTTGATTACTTGCACTTGACCCAAGAACAAGAAATTCTATTTCTTAGCAAGTCCAATTTTATTTTATGGTGTGGGGGAAACATATTATCTACATCTTTATCCTTGAACCAGGTATTTACAACGATTCCTACGTATTTAAGGTTGGGTGTTATGCATCTAAAGTTGTATGGTCTTACTGCCTCTTTTGTGGTGTATCTAGACATAGTTAGCACTTCGTCTAATTAAGTTTATAGCTAGAAAAGGGATAGAATGTGTCTATTAAAGACATAATAGGGGGCAGCAAATTTTTAGGGTTAGTTAATGTCAGCATCATCTTGTATGTGTAAAGCAAATCCTTAACCTCATCTATCATTTAACCTTTAATATGAAATCATCTCCTATATTAAACATTTTGAGGGTTCTGAATAAATATCTCCACTCTACTCAATCAATGGCTTTCTCCACATCACAGGAAACAGCTATTTTGTGGTCTAGAGTCAATTATCCTTCGAAACAAATATGACAGTGTTCTGAGATTATATCTTGAATGTCTGCCTGGGACAAAGCCTTCTTGTGAGTTGTCAATCAGAGTGGGGATTACTTTGCGTAGTCTATTTGGCAGTGATTTGGCAGAATTAGTACTCCTGAGGCGGAAGCCGGGAGCGTTACACGTTTTTAAAGATCTGTGTGTTATGTAGATTTTCTTTGTTTTAAAATAACTCTCCTACCTTGCAACTTTGCTGCGGAAAAGCATCTTTTACTCCTGGCACAGCGGACGCTAGCGTTGTCAAGCACACAAACAAGCTACCACTCGTGGACGCCATTGCCGGCGTGCACCGAGGCCACGCCCCCTTTTGAGGCCACGCCCCCTCCGCCCAGTTAAAAGCACCGAGAACGAGCCCTTCCACAGAATTAGTACTCCTGAGGCGGAAGCCGGGAGCGTTACACGTTTTTAAAGATATGTGTGTTTTGTAGATTTTCTTTGTTTTAAAATAACTCTCCTACCTTGCAACTTTGCTGCGGAAAAGCATCTTTTACTCCTGGCACAGCGGACGCTAGCGTTGTCAAGCACACAAACAAGCTACCACTCGTGGACACCATTGCCGGCGTGCACCGAGGCCACGCCCCCTTTTGAGGCCACGCCCCCTCCGCCCAGTTAAAAGCACCGAGAACGAGCCCTTCCACAGAATTAGTACTCCTGAGGCGGAAGCCGGGAGCGTTACACGTTTTTAAAGATCTGTGTGTTATGTAGATTTTCTTTGTTTTAAAATAACTCTCCTACCTTGCAACTTTGCTGCGGAAAAGCATCTTTTACTCCTGGCACAGCGGACGCTAGCGTTGTCAAGCACACAAACAAGCTACCACTCGTGGACGCCATTGCCGGCGTGCACCGAGGCCACGCCCCCTTTTGAGGCCACGCCCCTCCCCTAACCCCCCTCCTCGTATTAAATGTGTATTTGGAGGAAGCGCAGCGGACGAGTGCAGCGGGCGCGCCGTCAGCGCGCCGAAGGCGCGCCTAAGGCAAGCCCGTCTGCGCCCGTCCGCGCCAGGACGGGCCTGGGGCCTGCCACCCTGGTCTCTTCCACTCAACCTACTATATCATACTCCAGAGACTCTCTGATGCAACTATATCGCCCCCCCCAGCCTCTCTGTACGACTATTCTTCAAGGTGAAAGTTCTTCTATCACTGTGCGCACTGTTTTTACAAATTCACCCCGGTGACGAAAATTCAAACACCCCGGACCATCATCAAGATGGCCCTGCTAAATTGTAGATCCCTGCCCAAACATAGTCATGAAATCTTCATGCTTCTAGAAGAAGAGCAATTTGAGATACTATTTCTCACGGAGACGTGGCTCACCCCAGACTCCGATTTTGACCTGGTACTGGCGTTACCGCAGGGATATCTTATACAACACTTGGATCGAGTGAAGGGAAATGGGGGAGGGATAGCCATTATTCATAAGGAACATCTTTCATGCAGGTTTCGGGACAGCCCTTTACTGAACTGTGAAAATGTTCAGTTTAGCATTCAATTGTCCTCCTGTAATTCACTCTCAGGAGCTCTTATTTACCGTCCCCCAGGAGCCTTGGGCCAATTTTGTAGCTCCCTTGTGGAATTCTCCACAGCTATGACAAGCACTCTGTCTAACTTACTTGTCTTAGGGGATTTTAATATCCACTTCGATAACGGGGAGGACAACACCGCATCAGAGCTGCTTTTAGACCTTGCCACTCATCATCTTCATCTACAGAATGACCAACCCACGCACAGTCATGGTCATTTACTTGACCCTATTTTCTGTAACATTAACACCTTGAAAATCAATGCCCCGATTCCTCTGCCCTGGTCAGACCACAGGCTTATTCCCTTCAGTTGGGAGATTCCGACCAACGTTCCTCCCACTCCATCTCCCGGTAGACCGGTACGTCCCTGGGCTAAACTAGACCTCAAAAAATGGGAATACATCCTGGACCTCTCCAAGCCCATCTTTGCCATCGACCCCGTAACAGCGGATGTGGAGTTTTCATCTTGGATAGAAAATTCCCTTAATACCATCCTCCCTTACAAACCATATCGGACAACCCGCAAAAAAACTTCCACCCCATGGTTCACCCAGGAAACCCGCCTCCTGAAGAAGCAATGCAAAAGGGCTGAAAGAACTTGGCGGAAAGACTTCGACCCCAATAGCAAGATGGAATACAGGTTGGCCATCCTCAATTATAAAAAAGCCTTGAAAAATGCCCAAACTTCGTTTTTTCAGGAGAAAATTAATGATGCATCTTGCTCATCGAGGGAGACATTTTGCATTGTAGAACTTCTCCTGAAAACCCCGGAGTCCACTTGTCCATCTGTCCTTGCAGACAACCATTGTGATAAGTTGGCCACGTATTTCGATCAAAAAATTCAAAACATTCTGCAGCAACTTCCGTCCATCCCCCTGGATCTTTCACCTATTTCCCTAATACAAGCCCAGAACCTCAACTCTAGACTTGAGACGTTCACTCCCATAAGCAAGGAAACCTTGGCCCCCATCTTTCAATCTCTTAAAAGTGGCTCACCTTCTGACCCTGCACCAGTTAAAATCCTAAAGCAAGTAACACCTACCATCTTCGGACCTATGGTACACCTGATTAATGCCTCATTGGCACTCGGAGTGGTCCCCCCCAGCTGGAAAAAGGCGAAGGTTAGAGCACTACTAAAAAAACCTAATCTAGACCCCCTTAACCTAGGCAACTTCAGGCCCATTTCGCTCCTCCCCTGCATCAGTAAAATGACAGAAAAATTCATAAATGTCCAGCTTTCCCACTACCTGGAATCGAATGAATTACTTAAACCATCTCAGACGGGTTTTTGCCCCGGACAGGGCACGGAGACAGCAATGGTGACGGTGGTCGAGGAGGCCAGGAAGATCATTGATTCAGGAGGTTCAGTGGCAGTGATCCTCCTGGATCTGAGCGCGGCCTTCGACACTGTCAACCACCAAATCCTGGTCCAGCGACTCAGTGATCTTGGGATTACAGGTGTCGCCCTGACCTGGATTAAATCCTTTCTTCATGACCGTTCATTCCAGGTGATCGAGGGTGACTATACTTCCAGGGAGACCCCTATGCGTTGCGGAGTACCACAGGGCTCCTCGTTGAGCCCCACGCTCTTCAACGTATATATGTCCCCTATGGAAAAAATAGTCACCCCCCACGGGATTAAACTCCTAACGTACGCTGATGACACCCAGCTGGTAGTCTCCCTTTCTCAGCAGGAAAACCCTACCACCAACCTTTATTCCTGTCTGAAAGACATAGTCAGCTGGATGGATAGCTCGCACTTGAAGCTCAACAGCGACAAGACGGAGATACTGGTAATGGGGAACCAGGCTCACTTCCGGCCAGAATCTTTATGGCCCCCATGCATGGGCAAGCCTCCTACCCCTAAAACCGAGATCAAAAGCCTCGGACTATGGCTTGATCAAAATCTCACCATGCACACTCATGCTAGGAAAACTGCTGGGGTCTGTTATGGGCTTTTGCGATCTGCCCGAAAAATTCTGCCATTACTCCCTTTTCCATCAAGGAAACTCCTTATCCAAGGCCTCATCCTGTCACGCTTGGATTATGGCAATGCACTGTTTTTGGGTGCCCCGCGGAAAGTCACAACCAAATTGCAGGTGGTTCAGAACGCGGCAGCACGGATCCTCACCAACACCAAGAGCCGGTGTTCGTCAAAGCCGGCTATCAAAGCACTCCACTGGCTACCCGTGGTTGAAAGAGTGCAATTTAAGGCGCTCTGTCTCACGCACAAAATCCTCAATGGCAAGGCCCCTCCCATCTTTAAAGACCTGGTGACTCCTTACACCACTTCTAGACCTCTCCGATCCTCTAATGCTCATTTAACTCTGCCACCTAAGATCAAGAGAGCACGATCAGGAGGTCGGCGCTTCTCCTATAATGCTTCCAAATTATGGAACTCACTCCCTCCTGACATTCGTGCACAGCCTAATCTGTTGGCCTTCCGAAAATCTCTGAAAACATGGCTGTTCCCGTGAAACCCCCTTACTACTCCACCTGTACTCATTCAGCGCTGGGACGCTCACGGGCAGCCATGCGCTTTAGAAATCCAGTAACATTTAACATTTAACATTTAACATCCACGCTGGTTAATGAAATGGGGTGATAGTTAGCAAGTTACAAGTGGTTCTTATTTGGGTTGGGTGTCATTGTTATTATTGCTCTGTTAGAGAAAGAGTAGAACCGTCCTGTGCCATGGGCTTCCTTAAACACGGCATGGAGCATGTTCATGATGTTATTGACCCCAATTTTGTAAAATTTGTCAGAATAACGATCTTGCCCAGGTGATTTGCTATTGGGGGGAGTTGTGTCGGGAATAGGCATCTCTAATCTTATATATTCATACATCTATCTCTATCTCTCTATATTTAGATGTTGGATATCTAGCCACTGGGTATTTAGAGTTAGGATTGTGTTACCGTAGGAAAAGCATCTTTTGTTTTCCTTCTAAATTTGGCGCTCTTTAATGAATATTCACGAAACGTTCTGAAATTTCTTTTCTTCAACCTCAGCTCCAAACCGGAAAGTTTCAGAGTGATTGGTCAAGCGAGGGCTGATAAAAAAGGGAAGTTCCAAAACCAAATTTGCTCACGGGTTTTACTTTAAATATTTTGAAAATGGCTACAGCCAAAATGACTGAACCGAATGATACCACATTTGGCAGGAAGCTAGATCTTTAGATCTTGGTGCAGAAAGAATGCATTTTGGTGTAAATCCATTCAGTAGTTTAGGAGAAATTGCAGTACACAAATATTTGTATATCTTGACGGTTGGGTTCAAGAGAATATTGCAGGAGTCCCGCAAGGTCAACTAAAAAAAAAAGAATGCTCTGATTGGCTTTTTTTCTCTTGAGCCATCTCACTCCAGCAGTAGTGATGCTCCCTCCGGAGCGAGCGTTCAGATTGATTGGCTACAACATGAACAAAAATTCTAAGACCATTCTAAAGTTAAGATTCATTTTAAAGTTAAGATTCTTGACTTGGAGAAGGCATCACAAGAACCAATGGCATCTGCAGCGCCTAGTGCAACATCTAACTGGGTTCGAGAGGCCGTTGTTGGATACAGCCTGCAACCTTGCCCTGCTGGAGAATTTTGACTTCCATTTCAGAAACTAAGGGCCTGATTTAGAGTTCGCTGCAGGTTACTCCATCACAAGTGTGATCGATATCCCATCTTCCTTATTACAAGTGCTATTTAAGTACCTTGTAATATGGCAGAAGGAATATCCATCACATTTGTGGCAGAATTACCCATCCGCCGAACTCTAAAATCAGAACCATGGTTCCTGATTTAGAGTTTGTCGGACAGGTTGCTCTATCACAAACATGGTAAATATCCCGTCCGCCCTTTTACAATGTCTTTAGATTCTATGCCACTTGTGATAAAGTGAATGGTATAGCTGTCACATTTGTGATGGAGGAACCCATCCACAAAACTCTAAATCAGGTCCTTAATCAGAATATATAATCTCTGTTGGAATGACCCGCATAGGGTATATGACCCCCAACGCCATCATGGTCAGCCTGAAATCATGCCTAGGTCCTGGTCAACCACGAACAGTGGCTTCTGATTGACACTACAATTCTTTGAGCTTTTTAACTTAAAAACCTTTTGAAATTCATATATCTGGTTCCCCTTATTGGATCTTAGTTGTTTTGATATAATTTTTCTTATAAACTTTTCTCTATTTTTAGACATTGGTTGTGACATTTTGCTCTGTGCCATAGCTATCAGGGGTTGATTCCAGGTTAATTTATTGAACTTGTGTTAGACCTGACAAGATTCTGGATTTGTTACTTGGGAAGGAATCAAATCATCCCCAACACGTATCAACCCATTTTCTTACACATTTCCTAATGGACAACAGAAATATTTATCTCCTGCCTTATTTTCTTTCTGCATTAATTGCTAATAGATATTTACATTTAGTCACTCTAATGATTTTTTTATATGTTATGCATATTTGTGCTGACCTTTTAAGGGTCCCAACCCCAGATATGAGAAAATGTGACTTCAATAAGTTTACCTGTTCCATTTTACCCACAGACAAATACAAATGTCAAGGGATATAAATTCTACATTTTCATCATAGAAAGGACAGCAATGCCAGCAAACATCTCTTATGTACGCAGTTGCTAGCAATTGAAATCTCTAACTTTTGTCTCACGGGTGCTTTGGCAGGGTCAATTAAATGCAGCTGTGGAAGGAGAGTCATAAATGTCGCTAATGGCAATGGGACTCATTTGAAAGCCCTAAAATTTGAAACATCTCTGCAAAATGAGAGTTGGCTTGTTTAGCCCTTTATCTTAGCCTTAAAAAGGTTTATATTAGGGAAAATATATATAAAAAAGAAATATGTCTTGCAAAAAATGTGCATTTAGTTAGCATTCTCTATTGCCTTTCTGCGGAATTGTACGATATGTAGATTTAAGCAGAGCAGACATTGGAGCCATGGATTGTGTAGTATGACAATCCACAAAGCAGTGCTTAATTTGAGCCGGTGGTTTCCAGTGCTCAGCACTTCCAATTAATTGGTTTCCAGTGCTCGGCACTTGCACTTAATTGTCAACTCCACACTTAGCACAGTCTGCCACATGTGTTTTCTTACTTACATAGGTTGCCCTATCCTTATCCCTTAACTCTAAGACTCCTCAGGCCTGCTCACTATCACTCCCTGACAGGTGCGGACCCTTCTTTCTATCCAGCTCTCTCCAAATTACCAGCTATCACTATTAAACTATCTGTGCCGAAGGCTTGGCTTCTTAATACATGTACCAATGCGTCCAATGGAGTTGATACCACCATCAACCAAAGGCTAGGTGTTGTACACCTCATTGCGGCATGGTTAACACACCTCCATTCTCTACTCCAATGAGCTCATCTCTGATGGGCACGCATTTATGTCACAGACAACACCTGTCAATGGTCTTGTAGTCATCAGTAGAAACTCAAACTCAAATCATCACCACAGCCTCACCCAAGTACTATTAAATGCTCTCTGCTCAAGGCTTTTTCTCTCCTTCGACTTCATCACCACTACGAGTACACTCCGCAATATTATTATCCCTTCCTCAAAACCATCTTGTCATTAAGTCTGACCCCTCACATCATAATATCCAGTTACATCAAATGAAACATCAAAGACTGGTTCCTTACTAATGCCCAGAACTTACCCTGAGACATGGACTTACCATTCTTGACCGATCACATCACAACAGCAACCCAAAATCTACCAACTGTGGACAAACAAAAGTCAAGCCAACCCAAAGAAGGTCCTTCATAAACACAGAAATGTGTGGCACAGATGTTCCACCACTCCATACCACAGTCCATGACTGGGCTGGCAAGCCTGTCCCCTCACAAAAAACTCAGTAAAGCTAAAGCACTCCGCTCCTTGCTATGCACCACAAGTAAAAATATGAACAAATGAAATGGGAAACTAAAATCATACAGGTGTAATTCCAGTGATAAATTCAAGCAGCACTACTTCAAAATATTATTCTTGTGGTGAATGAATGAATGAATGAATGATCCCCACCGAGTCCAGGAAAATAGTCACCCATGCGTTTGTCAGCAGCAGAGTTGCCCATGGCAACGCACTCTATGCCGGCACCACCCAGAAACTTCCACAAAGACTGCAGACCGTCCAGAACGCCTCCCCAACTCATCCTGAACATCCCACACAGCAACCACATCACTGCCCACCTGAGAGACATTCACTGGCTACCTGTCAACAAGAGAATCATCTTCAAATCTTTTCACTCATACCTACAAAGCCCACCACAACACCGGACCTGCATTCCTCAACCACAGCCTCCACTTCTACACTCCCACCAGACATCTCCACTCTGTCCACCTGGCCCTGGCCACCGTCCCATGGATCGGTAAGAACAAAGCTGGAGGAAGATTCTTCTCCTACCTCACTGTGAAGACCTGGAACTCCCTACCTCTGCACCTCAGGCATTCACTATCGCTGCTGCAATTCAGGAAGGACCTCATGACATGGCTCTTTGACTGAACCGCAGACCCAGTCAGTCTCCCCCCCAGCGCCTTGAGACCCCCACAGGTGAGTAGTCGCGCTTTATAAGATCCTGATTGATTGATTAATTGATTGATTGACTGAATGAATGAATGAATAAATTAAGGGCATTTCTCGTAAAGCCCAACAGCTACTTAGGAAGAGTGTCCCAGCGCTACAAGATGCAAACATGTAGAAATGGATGGAGGTTACTGGCTACAGAGATGCATTTTCAAGGATCTGTGAAAGGCAAATTCACGTTGTAAGTTCCTGGCTGGTACTTCTTAATTCTTTTGTTCAGGTAATGGGACCCGGTGAAAACGTAACATCTAACATACATAGGGTCTCATCCACAAGAAAATGACGCAGTGTGGCTCAGCAGGCCATTTAGCTGTGCCGTGCTGCGTCATTTTCAAAGCACAAGGATGTGTTGTATCAACAACAATATGACTCATCCCTGTGTGTGGGAAGTGGCTTTGATGCATGGTGGTGTAGCAGTTCTTCATCGGAGCTCCCGCCGGATTGGCATGTACTCGGCATAATCCTAGACACATACCCGCATGCCGAGCTCCTCGTGGGGTAGGGGAGATCGGAGGCTATCCGCTGCACTAAATGTGGGCAGATCGGCCGGCAGGCAGCAGCAAAAGCGGGTGAAAGAACCCAGTGACGGAAATCCCAGTAGGAAGTTGAGTGTCATCTTGCCTTTGCGCCGGACGGGGGAAATAAGGCCCAGGGCTCGGCTCTCACTGCTTCACTTGGAGCTTAAGTCCAAATAAACACAGTGGAGTTGTGCAGCAGAATTGTGGAGCGGGGCCTCCCCTCCGATCAACGACCCTGGCAGGAATAGTCAAGCGGGTTGGTCCCGGGGGCAGGCGTTGACCGGTAAGTGAATCGCTGCGGCCCCGTCTGGCATGTAGTGGGGCTGCAGGGCCTGGGGCAGTGACCCGCTCATAGGAGGTGAGTGGCTTTGGGACTGTTGGTGCCCCCTCCGGCCCCCCCTCTATTAATACAGTCGTCGTCGGCAGGCAGTAGAGCTGCAAAAAGACATTTCTGCCACCTGTAGGGTGAAAAGGCCCGGACCTGGAAGCCGAACTGGGGCGCATGAGGGTTTGACTTGAGCGGGGGACGCCGGGGGAGATTGAGATTGATGCTTATGTGGAAGGGGCTACCTTTGAAAACCGGCTGATGAATGAATGGTTCATGACCTGAATGAGATGGCTGGACAGGAGTGGAGAGAGCGGCCAATGCAGCCCAGTACAGTGAGCCAGTTGGTGTCAGTCCTGGCGGAGAAGTGTTGGTGTGCTGAACGATGAGGGGAGTACCCGATGTTTGCGCCACATGAAAGAAGGCTGGCGGCACAAGGGTCTTGGACGCCCTAATACCGGGATCCGGGACTGTATGCACTACAGAAGTCCATCACAATGTGGGAGAAGGAGATTGGCGCCGGCCTGCCGGGTTAACCTGGGGGGGGGGGACTTCAAGATGGTGAAAGATAAGGCTGCAAATGTTCAGTCTAATGAAATCTCCAACATCACACAGCCGTGCCCAACAGAGGCGGCTGGGGCAGCGGTGCATCAGCCTGACCAGTGAGGTGATGCCCCGGGAATGGCAGACACGAATCCTGTGCTGGCATACATAATGGAGGCAATCCATTCCTCGAGGGAGGATATGTTGCAAAGGATCGATGCATTGGCAATAGACATCAACCTTCTGAGAGCCGATTTACATAAGGTTTCAGATAGAGTTACCGCCACAGAGCAAAATGTGGACACTATGAAGCAGGAGGTCCGTTCTCTTAGAGATACTGTGGTCAAGCTGCAGCAAAGAGTGATACAGCTAGATGATCGAGCGGAGAATGCGGAGGGGAGGTCAAGAAGAAACAATCTGAGATTTGTAGGTTTACCTGAAAGGGCAGAGGGCCCTTCGGCTGATCTCTTTTTGGAAAACTGGATAGTGCAAGAGCTGGCCTCCACAATACTATCCAAGTTCTTCAATATTGAAAGGGCGCACAGGGCATTGGGTCCACAGCCGTGACCAGGGGCCCCCCTAAGAGCCATCGTAGCCCGATATTTTTAACTATAGAGTTCAGAATATTATTCTACAAAGCACCAGGGCAAAGGGCCAGATAACCTATCAGGGCCACTCTATTGCAATCTTCCCAGATCATATGCAGAGTGTTCAGGAGCAAAGACGATCTTTTTTGGCAATGAAGAGGCAACTTCGGGAGTCGGGACTGAAATATAGCTTGCTGTATCCTGCAAAACTAAGGGTGGAACATAAAGGAAAGGCCCAGTTCTTTCAATCGGCGGATGAAGCAACAGCATGGTTGGACGAGATGGGCCTGTCGGACTCCTGTTTGGCACTGCAGACGGGTTCTGGTGGGTCCTGGCACAGAGGAGGGAGAGTGGCCATGAGGTCTCAGCCGGCCCGGAAGACATAGGCAGATCGAGATGACAGGCCTGGCAGGATCCGGGTACGCCCAGATGAAACATTGCAAGCAGAATTGGTGCGGTACTCAGTATATGGCTCCCAAAATGTAGTGCCGGATTCCTTGTTGTCAAACGAATCCGCGAGCTGAAAGGTGGTCTGTATTATCTACGAGTACGAAGTGTTAGCTGGGTGCTTATGATGCGGAATATAAGTAGTTTGTATAAGGTAGGGAAATGTGTTATTGAACTGTCTGATTTTTGCCTGCGAGGGGTCCTCCACGTGCATCGCAGGGACCGAGCCACGTTCTGGGAGCTGGAGGCTAGTCCTCGCGTTCGATTGGTTGCTTGGAGTGGATGAGAAAGTAGAGTATCGGCTCCTAGGCTACATAGAAGTGAACATCGCTGGTTTGAACTAGAACGTTACAGGAGCCATAGTTATTGATTATTTGTAAGTTTTCACAAGGGAGGTATGGGGCGGCTAAGACACGCCCTGCCTCGGCAGGACAGGCGTGAGGGGAAGGCTGCTGGGTTGCCCAAGGGGTGAATGGAGTTGGGTGTTCATTTAGGTTCTTATTTTGGGACACATCGGATGAATTATAAGAAAGTTGGCAATCTGTTGAGAATGTATATGACAGGGGACCAACCCATATGGCAGTTGGCAGAAGACCAGTATCGAGAGAGAGGCGGAGAACGGGTATCGTAATTCCTGGAATATGGCAAACATAGCTTTGAAGATACTTACTTGGAATGTCCGGGGGTTGGCGGCCTTCGAGAAACAAAAGAGAGTATATGCATATTTGAAAATGTACAAGGTGGCTATTGCGTGCTTGCAGGAGACTCACGTGTGGGGAGACTCGATCCTATGCAGATGGCGTGAACAAATGTATGCTACATCATATTCAGGATTTGCTAGAGGTGTTCTTATTTGTGTGGCACCGGGAGTACCTTTTAAATATCTACATCACGTGGCGGACCCAAATGGGAGGTATGTGATCCTTCATTGGTCAATAGAAGGGAGGGAAATGTGTATAATTAATGTTTACACCCCTAATATTGATTGCCCGAATTTCTTCCCTTCTGTTATGACAGATGCTGCACCATATCTAGTAGATTTGATGGTGGAGGATTTAAATTGTGTGCTAAATGGAAATCTAGATCAGGAGTCTCCCCGTATAAATACCAAACCACGCATGACAGAAACCCTGGATGCCATAATGAGGGAATTGCAACTCATGGATATATGGAGGGAACGCAACCCGGGACAGAAGGTTTTCTCATGCCATACCCCAGCAACTAATACATTTAGTTGTTTAGACTACTGCCTCCTGACATCGGACCTGGCTCGGGAGGTTCAGAGGATAACATATCAAGCCTGGTATATATTTCGGACCATTCACCGGTTTTGGTCAGCTTTGAGGGCCATAGACCCAGATCAGCTATCCCTACGTAGTGGCTCCGTGCGGAGACATTGCTGGACTCCCCTTTTGCAAATGAGTTGTCAATTGAACTCACTAAATACTTTGAGGAAAATTGGGGGTCAGCCTTACATAGAGCCCATGAATGGGATGCCATGAAGGCAGTGCTCCGGGGTGGTTGCATTCATACAACATACGGGGTCAGACAACAATTAGAAAGGACATTACAGTACAGGAACGTAGGCTGACCAAACTAGAGGCATTGCTGCCTGGGTCCCCACAGAGGAGGGAGGAGTGGTGTGAGGCCCCAATTGAATTATTGGAGGCATGTAAACGACTAGAAAAATATGACTATACGGTATATGGGCCAAGACTCCATAGAGAGGGAAATAAATCTGGTGCCATGCTGGCCAGGCTGCTGAAGCGGGAAACACCCATTGGGCCGATACTGCAATTACAGGACATGGATGGGAGATTAGTCTAGTCGCAGGCAGGGATCCGGGAGGTATTCGCTATGCATTTAGTCAAGGTGTACAGTTGCGGGGAGGGGCTGGGAGGGTCGATCATAGCGGAGTTTCTAGATGCAGTGGAAGTGCCCCAATTGGATCAGGAGATGGAGGAAAGTATAGGAGCCCCAATCTCGAAAGAGGGGGTGCTAGGAGCTATTAAGCGATTAAAGTCAGGGAAGTCGCCTTGGAACAATGGCTTACCGGCGGAATTCTACCAACAATTTGCTCCACACCTGGCAGATTGGTTATTGGAGATATATAATGAAGCCCTACAGCGGCTAGTGTTGCCAGATTCTATGCAGGAGGCTCTGGTGATAATGATCCCCAAACAAGATAGGGATCCACAGGTACTGAATTCATATAGGCCGATTTGGCTGCTCAATATTGATGTTAAGATTTTGAGTGGCATTCTGGCAGATAGACTAATTCCTTATATGTCTTATTTGATCTACCCAGACCAGGAAGATTTTATCCTTATTGGATATCGAACAGGCCTTTGATTCGGTGGCCTGGCCTTATGTATGGGCCACCTTACCAAAAATGGAGGTGGGGGCAAGCTTTCTCCAATGGGTTACATTGTTATATACGTCCCCCAAGCCCGGATTAAGACAGGGGGTAGAATCTCAAGAGCATTCCGATTGAAAAGGGGGACCAGGCAGGGTTGACCCCTGTCTCAACTCCCATTTGCAATGGCAATGGAGCCATTGGCTGCAGCACTTTAGGAGCTGACTAAAAGATGGGGGATTACAGTGTGGGGCACTGAACATGTAGTCTCCATGTATGCCGATGACACACTGGTATATTGTAAACAACCTAGAAGGTCGGTTCCTCTGCTATTGAAGATCCTAATGGAATTCGGAGAAGCATCTGGTCTCCGCATTAATCAAACTAAATCTAAGCTGATACCTATTGGTAAATTAGCAGACCGGCCGGCATATGACCTTCCTGACCTGGGGGTGCAGTGGACTACAATGACTTCCAGATACCTGGGAATTAGACTAGCAAAAACAACTGAAAGTTTCCTGAAACCTAACATAGGAAGGGTCGTGGAGGGGATCAAGGGCTCCGTACGCTTCTGGAGGGACTTGCCTCTGTCCCTTATGGGCAGGTTTGCAATAACTAAAATGGTCATTGTAGGAAGGTGGAATCTGACTATATGGTTGCCCCTCTTTTTTCCTGGTGTTTGAATGGTTTTTGACTAGTCTGGCTGGGATCCTGCTATCCAGGACCCCAGCCTATCTGCTTACTCCCTTAAATGATTGGTGTGCATATTAGATGCACTAGTGATCGGATACTGTGGTACCTTATGAGCCCCTAGTAGATGGTACCTTAGGTACCTAGGGCATTGGTACTTCACAGGCCTACCAGGGGCTGCAGCATGTATTATGCCACCCCTGGGAAGCATTCACAATCTGACACCACAGGCCTGCTACTGCAGCCTGTATGAGGTAGTGTTAGCACTCCTCACTGAGGTATAGGTTCCTATATCTCACCATACACACACATATAAACCTATCAGTCACCCCTCTAGCAGGCCCTAACAATCCTGAGGGCAGGGTGCTTGGTTTACTATGTGAGGGGGTGCTTCTGCCTGAGCAGGACCCCTCTGCAGCTGGCAGAGTCTATTCTCTGCTGCTGTTTGTGGATGCGGTTAAACCATATACTCTTAAGTGCATTATAACCTTGCGGTAAATGCTAACTTTGGAATGACTGCATCAAAACATGTCGTGTTTGGTGTCAAACAACTTGGAATCCTACCCCCACACCAGTAACTAGTGTGGGAGTAGGATCCCACCCTTCTAGAGGGGACGACATGTACACACTGTACTACACGGTAGAAATCATCTAGAGCCCTGGCATCACAAAATGGATGCCACCAGCACAGACACCGGGCTGCCCTCCTGCTGCTGACCGAAACTCGCAGTGGAGGGAGCTCAACAAAGGGTTTCCTGTCACAGGGAGGTGTCACCACCTCCCAGACAGGATTTAGTGTATTGGAGCTGGGTGGGTGCACTCTTAGAGTGCTTTGAAGTCCTGCACTGGGGGAGCAGTAGGCTCCTCTGTGCATATGCCAGCTCAAACCGGTTCAGGGGCTGCCTGCACCTGTCCTGGCGCGAAACTGGACAAAGGGAAGTGGGTGTAACCACCCACTACCCTGGCCCTCCTAGAGGAGTTGCCATAGAGCTAGTCCCTCCCATCTTATCAGTATAAGATACCACACATTGCCAATGCAATTCAGATTACACCTGGACGACACTCTACGAAGAAGAATCCTGGCCCTTCAACTTTCTACTACCTTTAGAAGACCGAAGGATCTCCCTTGGAGTCAAGGAGTGACTCCCCTGCTTGGCAGGCACCACAAGGACTGAACAAAGGTTGCAAACTTTACCGCTCCCGCCAGAGCCCGAAGTCCCTGCATCCCCTGAAGCTGATTTCCTGACCTCTCGTCGGCCATTTTGAGTCCCCAGCGAAGCTGTGGCGTCTGGACCCCACGAGTGACGAGGAACAGCAATACCAGGGAACCGTGCACTGATTTCGAGTGCAAGCCCTGAACAACAAACTACAAACTTGTGCTTTGGACCAATTACTGTCCAAGTCCCTAGCAGGTATAAAACCAAAGAACAGCGGCCTACTTCGTCCCGAGTGACCGTGGCCTGTTGCTGAAGTTTTCCTGCAAAGGCGTCTTTGCGGTTGCTTGCCCGTTGGCTAGCTGCCCTCCAGAAGACTTCCACATCAACTTCAAGGGCTCGCCTAGTTGCTCTGGGCATGCCCTCACTTACCCTTGCTGGGTAAGTCCCTCGGACCTTCCTGGTCTGACCCAGCGACATTCTTCTATCCACACGAGACTTGCAGTTGCCAAGGTTTGTTGACTCCGATTCGAGTGCCAACACCGCCAACAGCTGCAGACGTTATGGGACCCCTGGAATCCAGCTGCTGGTCTTCATTGACCCCTCCTGGACCTCGGGAGCGAAGAGACAAAACGACATCAGCAACGTGAAGAGACGCGACAGCTGTGGTCATCTATCCTGAAGGCCACCGGTCACTGGCAAGTGACTCTGAACTCTGTCCCCTCAATTTCTAGGTCACCTACAACTTCAATCCATCGATGGATTTCCACGGACACTTCACCCGACGACACAAGCAGCAAGAACACCTCGATTCCCATTGAAAGCAGCATCGCAACCCGAAACCAAAGAACACCTCTGCACCCGGCTTCCCTGGGTGAGGTAACTCTGGCATTACGGTGCCCAAGTGCGCATTGGCTATCGAAGTACTTACCCTGTGAGTTGTTTGCTTGTTGTCCATTCCAAAGTGCCCTAGAACTGTAAAATACAAACCGCGACATTTGCCATTGAAACGCATTGAAACCCGCGTGTGTGTTTAGACACTGCACGCGTCCTCTGTGGGCTGATTACTTACCTGTAAATACTGCAGCAGTGAAGCCCCAGCGATTCCCAAGGCCCTAGGCCTCTTACTTTTGCAAGTTGAGTTTGTTATACCACTATTTTAGTATATGGTCTGGTACGCCCCTAGGGCTACAGCCATATTTGTGCTTAATTTATTGAGAACTGTTGATCTTATTAATGTTTACCTGGCTCTAATCTCATAAAGAGATTAGTAGAGTATATTTAGAAATAAATACATATATATTTGATATATATACCTGTGTGGTGTCTTTTCATTTGGTAATTCAAGAGATTATAAGGTAAAACAAGCTGCTTTACATTCCTCAGAGACTTAGCCTGAAGGCTGCTCTCCACAGCTACCACTAGGATAGCTTTATTTAAAAGGTTGTATTTAAACCTATCTACCAAGAGTCGAATTGGACTGGTGCAAAGTGGCCACTATAACTAGTGACCAGCATATGCCAGGCCAACTTCTCACATTGGTGGGCAGCGTGTGGGATTCCAGCTTGCCATTGTTTTACCAGAAAATCTCTATTTGAATTACTAACTGAAAACCACTTAAGGTACTCAAGGTACATATAAAGTCAAACTAGTATCAATAAGTTCTACTGAACTTAGAGCTGTTTGTGAAGGGACAACCACACCCTTGCTACAGCTCAAGCTAGGTTTAGTAGGCCACAACTAGTGTAGGTAGTACAACACTGCACAACACTAGCATGCCTCACCAGGATGGAGCCAGTGGGTCCATCCCATCTCAGTACAAAGATATAGCCAACACTGAGCTGAAGGCCTTATGCTTTGCAAGAAATCTGAGGGTGGGCAGGAGTCCCTCATCACAACACCTGATAGATCTGCTAGTAGCAGATGACCTGAAACAAGCTCTAGGAGCAAGTGGGTCTGGATCAGGGGGTGGGTCACACATAGTCTCTGGGTCTGATGATGAAAATCAAGATGACCTGGACTCTGTGGGTGAAGGGCCAGACCCAGATGGGTCTGAAGAGAATAGAGGAAATCTCCCTAAGAGAGCTGACAAAGTGGGAGACAGGTCTAGGTCCCTCTCAAGGGACTCTGACAGGTCATACCACTCTGGAAGAGAATCTATTCCACAGAGGAACTCCAACTTTCCAAGGGAGACCTCCTCTGACAGAAGGTTCAAGATGCTCCAGTATGAGGAAGCTAGGCTTGCCCTCAGAACCAAGCAATTGGCCTTAGATAGGGAAGCCTTCGAGCTCCAAAGAGCTTCAAAGAAGGAGGGGTTATATACCCCTGGTGGCAGCAACAGTGTCCCTAGAGGCAGAGATTACATGCCAGATCATAGGAACCTGTCCAAGGTTGTTCCTCCCTACCAGAGTTGGGATGATATCCACAAATGGATAACTGCTATGGAGAGGGCCTGTAAAGTTCAACAGGTCCCCCAGAAACAGTGGGCAGCAATCTTGTGGCTCTCCTTTTCAGACAAAGGGGGAGACAAGCTCCTCACTGTTAGAGAAGAGGATGCTAATGATTATGAATCCCTGAAGAGTGCATTAATAGATGGGTTTGGCTTAACCACTGAACAGAACAGGTTCAAGTTCAGAGACACCCAGAAAGCACAGACTCAGGATTGGGTGGACTTTGTAGATTGTGCTACCAAGGCTCTGGAGGGTTGGATAGTTGGCAGTAGAGTCACTGACTTTAAAGGATTGTATAATTTGATTATGAAAGAGCAGATCCTTAATAACTGTCAAAACCAACTCTTACACCAGTACCTGGTGGACTCTGATCTGACCGCTCCCAAAGAATTGGGAAAGAAGGCAGACAAATGGGTCAGAACCAGGGTTAGGCCCAAGAACCAAGGTGGTGACCAGAAGAAAGATTCCACTAAGCCCAAAGAGAAAGGTGGGGATGATAAAACAGAAACGTCCTCTGAAGGGCCCCAAAAACCCAGTTCTGGGGGTGGGTCCCAAAATCCTTTCTCTTCCAATAAGAAACCATATTGCCATGTGTGCAAGCAACCTGGACACTGGAAAACTGACTCCAGCTGCCCAAAGAATGGCAATAAAGAAAATGTTCCTCCCTCTGCAGCTCCAACACCTCCTGTTACTACCAGTAGTAATCCCCCAGGTGGCGGGAGTGCACCCAAAAAGTTAGTTGGGCTTTCTTGGGGAACTCAGGTGGACTCTGGCCTAACCAGGTCCCCTACACAAGCAGCTCTAGCCTGTGATGGTGGCATGGGATTTGCCAACTTTACCATGAGTCCCAATACCTTGGGCAGGTACAGACAAGAGCCTAGGATCAATGGTCAGAAGGCTGTGGCCTACAGGGACACAGGGGCTAGTGTCACCATGGTGACAAAGAGACTAGTGCCCCTAGAACAGCTTTTACCTGAGTTTAGCTACCAGGTGACCAATATTGATGGAGTTAGGACAGACCATCCCATGGCAGTAGTAAATCTCAGCTGGGGAGGGGTCACTGGCCCCAAGAGAGTGGCAGTGTCCCCAACCTTGCCTGTAGATTGTTTACTGGGGAATGATCTAGAGATCTCAGCCTGGGCTGAGGTAGACCACAATGCCCATTTAAGAATGTTAGGCCTCCCTGAGAGAGTGGATGAGACCCTGAGGGCCTCACCTCCACCCCAGGAGAAATTAAGGGGAGTGAAGCCTGAAACTATGGATCACTCCACACAAACAGAGAGCATAGGGGGTGAGGGACAGTCCTCCCCCCACCAGACTAAAGGTAAGGGTCAGCTTTCTAAGGGAACTGACCCTGCCCCTTGTGAAGTAACTGCCCCAGAAGTGGTCAGGCCTGGACTGGCCACAACTCTGATGGCAGGGGATCCTTCCAAGGAGGCACCCAGTCTGGAGCAGGTATCCTGCCCCTCTCTACCCTGCCTCAGTCAGCCCAGGGCTGCAGAGGTCAGGGAGGTCAGTGGACCCTTAATGGGCCCCTGTCCAGAGGAATCCCCTCATCAGCAGATTAGGGACACCCAGCAGAGTAGTTCTAGCCAGGTAAATATTCCTCTACAAACTGAGGGATCCCCCTTACCCCTAGGTACAGGTACCCCCCAGATGGACTTTGTGGGGCACAGGGAAACCTGGGGCATAGTTGCCCCAAACATTCCAATGCCCTCCACTACTCCAACCAGAGGGACCCAACCCCCAGCTGTAGGCAGCCAGAGGTTGACCCTTAGGGCCAGATATGACACAGTCATAGACAGAAAGGCTTCCATGGTGACCAGTGTGCTGAGGAAGTTGAGACCACCCCAAATAGGGCCTCACTTCCACACTCAGACACCCCACCAGCCTACTTCTGTACCAGAAAACAATACAGGTAATTTCCCTAGACATTGGAGAAACTCCAAAACCCCTTGGGGTAGGATTTCCCAAGTGGACCATGAGACAGGGAGCAACCATGCTAGTGCAGGTTCTTCCTTATATGGCCACTCAGGAAATAAAGGCTTACCTGGGCAAGGTTAGCCTTATCTCCTTTCGTTTGGGGGGGGGGGGGGTTATGTAGGAAGGTGGAATCTGACTATATGGTTGCCCCCACTTTTTTCCTGGTGTTTGAATGGTTTTTGACTAGTCTGGCTGGGATCCTGCTATCCAGGACCCCAGCCTATCTGCTTACTCCCTTAAATGATTGGTGTGCATATTAGATGCACTAGTGATCGGATACTGTGGTACCTTATGAGCCCCTAGTAGATGGTACCTTAGGTACCTAGGGCATTGGTACTTCACAGGCCTACCAGGGGCTGCAGCATGTATTATGCCACCCCTGGGAAGCATCCACAATCTGACACCACAGGCCTGCTACTGCAGCCTGTGTGAGGTAGTGTTAGCACTCCTCACTGAGGTATAGGTTCCTATATCTCACCATACACACACATATAAACCTATCAGTCACCCCTCTAGCAGGCCCTAACAATCCTGAGGGCAGGGTGCTTGGTTTACTATGTGAGGGGGTGCTTCTGCCTGAGCGGGACCCCTCTGCAGCTGGCAGAGTTTTTTCTCTGCTGCTGTTTGTGGATGTGGTTAAACCATATACTCTTAAGTGCATTATAACCTCGCGGTAAATGCTAACTTTGAAATGACTGCATCAAAACATGTCGTGTTTGGTGTCAAACAACTTGGAATCCTACCCCCACACCAGTAACTGGTGTGGGAGTAGGATCCCACCCTTCTAGAGGGGACGACATGTACACACTGTACTACACGGTAGAAATCATCTAGAGCCCTGGCATCACAAAATGGATGCCACCAGCACAGACACCGGGCTGCCCTCCTGCTGCTGACCGAAACTCGCAGTGGAGGGAGCTCAACAAAGGGTTTCCTGTCACAGGGAGGTGTCACCACCTCCCAGACAGGATTTAGTGTATTGGAGCTGGGTGGGTGCACTCTTAGAGTGCTTTGAAGTCCTGCACTGGGGGAGCAGTAGGCTCCTCTATGCATATGCCAGCTCAAACCGGTTCAGGGGCTGCCTGCCCCTGTCCTGGCACGAAACTGGACAAAGGGAAGTGGGTGTAACCACCCACTACCCTGGCCCTCCTAGAGGAGTTGCCATAGAGCTAGTCCCTCCCATCTTATCAGTATAAGATACCACACATTGCCAATGCAATTCAGATTACACCTGGACGACGCTCTACGAAGAAGAATCCTGGCCCTTCAACTTTCTACTACCTTTAGAAGACCGAAGGATCTCCCTTGGAGTCAAGGAGTGACTCCCCTGCTTGGCAGGCACCACAAGGACTGAACAACGGTTGCAAACTTTACCGCTCCCGCCGGAGCCCGAAGTCCCTGCATCCCCTGAAGCTGATTTCCTGACCTCTCATTGGCCATTTTGAATCCCCAGCGAAGCTGTGGCGTCTGGACCCCACGAGTGACGAGGAACAGCAATACCAGGGAACCGTGCACTGATTTCGAGTGCAAGCCCTGAACGACGAACTACAAACTTGTGCTTTGGACCACTTACTGTCCAAGTCCCTAGCAAGTCTGAAACCAAAGAACAGCGGCCTACTTTGTCCCGAGTGACCGTGGGCTGTTGCTGAAGTTTTCCTGCAAAGGCGTCTTTGCGGTTGCTTGCCCGTTGGCTAGCTGCCCTCCAGAAGACTTCCACATCAACTTCAAGGGCTCGCTTGGTTGCTCTGGGCCTGCCCTCACTTACATTCGCTGGGTAAGTCCCTCGGACCTTCCTGGTCTGACCCAGCGACATTCTTCCATCCACACAAGACTTGCAGTTGCCAAGGTTTGTTGACTCCGATTCGAGTGCCAACACTGCCAACAGCTGCAGACATTGTGGGACCTCCGGAATCCAGCTGCTGGTCTTCATTGACCCCTCCTGGACCTCGGGAGCGAAGAGACAAAACGACATCAGCGACGTGAAGAGACGCAACAGCTGTGGTCATCTATCCTGAAGGCCACCGGTCACTGGCAAGTGACTCTGAACTCTGTCCCCTCAATTTCTAGGTCGCCTACAACTTCAATCCATCGGTGGATTTCCACGGACACTTCACCCGACGACACAAGCAGCAAGAACACCTCGATTCCCATTGAAAGCAGCATCGCGACCCGACACCAAAGGACACCTCTGCACCCGGCTTCCCTGGGTGAGGTAACTATGGCATTACGGTGCCCAAGTGCGCATTGGCTATCGAAGTACTTACCCTGTAAGTTGTTTGCTTGTTGTCCATTCCGAAGTGCCCTAGAACTGTAAAATACAAACCGCGACATTTGCCATTGAAACGCATTGAAACCCGCGTGTGTGTTTAGACACTGCACGCGTTCTCTGTGGGCTGATTACTTACCTGTAAATACTGCAGCAGTGAAGCCCCAGCGATTCCCAAGGCCCTAGGCCTCTTACTTTTGCAAGTCGAGTTTCTTATACCACTATTTTAGTATATGGTCTGGTACGCCCCTAGGGCTACAGCCATATTTGTGCTTAATTTATTGAGAACTGTTGATCTTATTAATGTTTACCTGGCTCTAATCTCATAAAGAGATTAGTAGAGTATATTTAGAAATAAATACATATATATTTGATATATATACCTGTGTGGTGTCTTTTCATTTGGTAATTCAAGAGATTATAAGGTAAAACAAGCTGCTTTACATTCCTCAGAGACTTAGCCTGAAGGCTGCTCTCCACAGCTACCACTAGGATAGCTTTCTTTAAAAGGTTGTCTTTAAACCTATCTACCAAGAGTCGAATTGGACTGGTGCAAGGTGGCCACTATAACTAGTGACCAGCATATGCCAGGCCAACTTCTCACAGTCATTCTCCCACGATGCCTGTACATACTACAGAACTCATTCTATAAGCTCCTGTCAAGCTATTTTAGAACACTGGACACCCTGGTGATAGATCTTTTGTGGGGCTCCCATCATAAATGGGTCAGCTACGCTACACTGCAGAGACTCTGGCCGCTGGGGGGAGTTGAGGTCTCAAATATTGAATATTATTATATGGCAGCACAACTACAGCATGCAATACACTGGCTAGCCAAACAAGACAACTGGGAAAAAAGGCGTTTGGGGGGGTCCTATGTGGGAGGCTCTCTCTCTGAATTATTGATGAGGGAAAGGGGGGTACCCGGTGATACTCCATACATTATTAGACATATAGCTGAGATTTGGGAGACTACAGTTAGAAAGGTGGTGAGACATGCACCTTACGCACCGGATGCACCCCTGTGCGTGGGTGCGCCATTCGCTAAGATTGCAGAATCAATGTTGATACAGAAATGGAAAACATGGGGATGCCTGACTTTGGGTGATTTATATCAGAATGGCCAGTTTATGAAGAGGGAGGATGCGGCGACAGTCTTTGGCCTAGGTAGAGGGCAGTATCTTCAGTATGCAAAAATTTCCAGTGTAGCTAGAGAATTATGGCCGGCATTCCCGGAAGAATCACCGGTCACCAAAACATTGCAAGTGATGCCGTATATGGCCCAAGGTAGACATTTGATAACACACTGATATGAGGCGGTTCGCGAGGATCTCCCTCAGAGCCCACTCCCCATACAACGAAAATGGGAGGAGACGTTGGAGACCCCACTGTCAGAGAAAGAGTGGAGTAGAGTGCATGAAACAGTGAAGCAGGGGTGTTCAAATGCACATTTTAAATTGATACAATACAACTTTATACACCAAGCCTATCTCACCCCGAAAGTTTTTAGTAAAATATACACAGACCGATCCAGTAGGTGTACTAGATGCCAGCAAGCAGAGGCGGATTTTATCCACGTGGTGTGGACGTGCCCGAGGGTGGCAGATTTTTGGGACCAGGTTTTGTAGTGCCTTAGAAATGCTTCGGGTGGGCTATACCCAGAGAGGTGAAGGTGATGGATCTTCTCCCATCACCAAAAAATAAGAAGCTCAGGAGGAAGTTCGTGCTGCTGCAATTGATAATAGAAAAAGACACATTGCAATTGAGTGGCGGAAGCCGACCTCCCCGGAGTGTGATAGATGGGCTAAAGACATGTGCGAGTGGGCAACAGCTGAGAGAGTAAGAATGAAACAAGTCGATAAGGACGATAAATTGGAGGAGGATCTGCTGGCATGGTCGTGATGATAAAGGAACTGCAGCCCCCAACCGTAGAACAGTGAGAGAAGAGCCATGGGTATCCCCTGGCATATGCTGAATAATCATGACCCAATTGTAGGAGCAGACCGCGTATCATTTAGTTTCCTAAGGTACACTAAGCGTCCGATCAGGGGTTTGGGGTAGTTAGGCGGAGATGTTGACATTTGGCAGAAATGGTGTGCAAAGAAAAGAAAGCTAATAGAAAAGGGGCCAGAGGGACTGGCCATAGCTGAAAATGCAAGGAAAACAAGTAATTGTTTCATAAAAATGGTAGGAAGGTATATAGGATAATTGCGGACATTCCCTCTGGTATTGACGTCATTTTTAAATTTCTGATAACATTGCTGTATGTATGATGTGTTTATAAAATGTAAATAAAGTTGTTTTTAAAAAAAAGACTCATCCCTGTGCTTTCCCCTGTGCTGCACAAAATTGCCTGCCATGTGCCAGCACAGGCACCCTGCCGTAATGATTGTGTTTGTGCAGGAAAGCACATCTTCCTGCACAAAAACAATTGTTGATGACATTTTCCTCTTTCTATGCATGCTGCAGAATGCAGCAAGTGTAGAAAGAAGAAAAACAAGCATTGGCTTAGCCAATAGGTCTCGCCTTTGGGACCTTATAAGTTTTTAGCCATGCAACAGTTTATTTTATTGCACCAAGGATATTGTGCTGCATAGCTAAATACTTATGAGGTCCCAAAAGTGAGACCTATTGGTTAGGCCAATGCTTGTTCTCTAAATGACCTTGTTATTCTGACCATTTAACACCTGTTGATTTTCGCAGAGGCCGCCGCTCCCCCCCCCCCCCCAAATGGAGGGGGAAGGCTCAGGGGCCGGCGCCATAACCCATGCCAAGCCCTAGGGGAAGAACCGGTTCTGGGCACCCGAAAGCACCCAGAAGCAGCGATAAGGGCACACCACCCCTCCCAGAAGCGCCAAAAAAAAAGGGTGGGCGGTGAAGAACTAGGGCGCCTTCACTGCTGCAACGACCACCTGATTGTGCAATTCTTTCTCCAGCAGGAGAACACCCACGGCTGGTGTGGGTAGTGGGCCATTCCTTCGTTTCCAGGATGTGGACATGGTAGCAGCAGGCAGGCCACAGGATGGCGAACAAGCCCAAAGGCACGTGCATCCGATGGTTGGGTCAGCCAGGGATGAAATGGAGCCAGCTGCCGGTAACACTCGGAAACCTGCTGGCAGACTCAGCGTGGCACCTGGACATACTGATCATTCATCTTGGGGGAAACAACCTGGCCCAAGAGGGAAGAAAGGCGTTGGGGCAAGCCATCCAGGCAGACCTCACAAGGGCGTCCACATGTTTCGGCAGCACGACCATCATATGGTCTGAGATGATCAGTAGAAGACAGAGGAAGGGCGCCGAATCGAGCAAAGCAGTGGAGAACGCCAGAAGAATATTGAACATCGCAATGCACAAATTCTGCAAAACCAACGATATGGAATCCATCAGACACGGACTGATCCACCCCGGGCGCCCAGAAATGTATGGCCAGGACAGGGTGCATCTGTCAGAAGAAGGGTTGAAAGTCTTTTGGAATAACCTGTGGGGCGCAATGGCTCTTGCAGGTTGTAGATAAGAGCAAAAAAGAAGAAACACACTAGCTGGGGGGGAGCTGCAGGAAGTTGTTAGCCTCCCTGCGGCATGGCGAAAAATGGCTCAATGGTTGGCTAAGGAGACACACCGACAAGGCGGTGTGTAGGAGGAGGGCCACTCACTTTGGGATGCCGCACAGCAGGGTGAGGTGGCCGGGCCAAGGAGGGGAGTAGCAAACACAGACGGCGCTCGTGGCCCAGACCCAGCCGGACAGCAGGGCACAAAAAGGTAGCGAGTTGGGGGCCTAACTCCGGGGAGAAGCTACCCCTCCCTACACGCAGGGGGCGTGGGTGACCAACCAAATGGTGGTCCCAGAAGTAACATGACAAAAAAGGTCTACCAAGAACTAACAAAAGAACTGGTTTTGGGGGACCATTTACGAACTGGATGTACCACAATATGATCTGCACAATATGATGATGACAAGTATGATTTATGACCAAGATATGGCAGTTCGCAAATGACCAATGTGACCAGGGATCATGCTAATGATGACCAGATAACCAGTATGTGTATAATCCTAATAAAATCTGCGGCCAACAACGACCACAACAACTACAATCCTTGTTGGCTAAGTTTATTGGGATACCAGGGCGGCAGGGTTGGGGAATAAGTTTCCCCCGGTTGGGCGCAGTGCGGGGGTTATGGAAATGATCTATGAGCCTTCTGTGGAATTATCTGCTAATGGAAACACCACAGCCCTCTCCTCCTCAAATCCATTAATTGCTTCGCTTTATCACTGATATCCAGGAGATAGCACAAACACCGTGAACATTTGTTTTGACCAAACTGTCTGTGATAACCGAGGGAGAGTCATTTGCACTTGTGTGAGAAGGAACTCTGTGGGGCTAATCTGACCCCTGTGCGATAACATTCTGACACCAACCCCCTCCGCGGGACAGGCCCCGGGTCCTAAAATGCTAATGCAGGTAAGCACCTTTCAAAGGACTCTGTGAGAAAGGTCCCCGCGGTGCAAAATAAAGATTCAGGTTCGAAAACATTGGGATGAGCCGCCATTTGTACAAGGCCACCGCTGCTTCTGCCGTGATGCCGGGGTGAAGCCGCTTTCCAGAGTTCTTCAAAGGAGGTTCCTGGGGGTCACCATGAGAAATGTTTCTGTCCTCCTACGGGCGTGCCCAAGGACACCCTGGAAATAAATTAGCAACACAGGATACCGGGTTATAAATATACACACGCACGCACACGCAATTCAAAAATAGGAAATTGTTCAAGCTTCTCCCCGAAATGCTGAAGCGGTTAACAGACAGGGCTATCCTTTTAGATAATTTAGCTCAAAAAGCAAAAGTCTTTGAAATTATCCCAAGAGAGATTTCAGTGCATTTAAAAGCAATTCAAAGGAAGGCAGGAGGAATGCGCATATTTTTGGCATTGTGTATTTCACCCTGAATTTACAAACCGTGCAGCTTGGCATAGGAGGCCATTCCTACGCCTCCTATGGGGAAGCGTGGAATTCTGACGTATTCCCAGTTTTACAAAATGTTGTAAATCTGGGACTGCGTCAAGTTCCATGGTTGTTGCATGGGTATACCTGCAGCAACACCCATGGACCGCACCTTTCATGCAGAGTAATGCGTGAAAAGGGCCCATATTTCCAAGGCCATGAAAAGTCACACAGGGTGACTACCTGGCCTTGTAAATATGGTTAAGACCATTGCGCCGCGGGTGCGTAAACAAAAGTGACACACGGGCGGCGCAATGAACTTGTAAAAAAGCCCCATAATCTCCATTTTAGGTTGGTGCCATCTCCCAGGTACTGTGACCCTCACCCTCACAACCGTTCACCTCTAGCCCCCCAGTGAAAAATCTGTAGCTTCATTAAGGAGCCACTTAAAAATATAAGCACTGTTATAGAGAGTTTTATTGGAGGAAATCGGATTGTTAAATTACGGCAGCCTTGAGGCGCTCACGGGCGAGTAGCCTGCTTCACAATTCCATGATTGCTTGATTGCCGAGAGGCTGAAATATGGATGATTTCTGAGTTCCAACATAGTCAAAAAATTTAATTCCCAATAAGTAAACTGGTTTCTCTGTAGAATAGTTGTCTCTCCTTGTTATCTTGGCAGAAGAATCAGCACGAAATGTATATGTGGTGGGTGAACAGCAACGCTCGAACAACATTACAGCCACGAAACAAGTCAGAAATTCCAAAACTAGTTTAGTTTACAAGACTAAAATGTAATGATCAAAATTATAAAAAATTAAGTTAATCAAGTGTAATGATCGGGAGCTATTAAAAAAGATTGGGGCGATTTCTGTACGAAAAAAAGAATTAAAATGAAATAGAGCGAGCTGTGATTGCCCAAATAGCCACTAGAGGACAGCAGTGTATTTGTTTTAGTACGGATCTAAAGCAATACACCACTTGTCTCCGGAGACTGGATTTAAAAGAAAATATTTTTATAGTAATGTGTGTGCCTGTGCCCTTCAAGCATAATGTAATCAATTAAAGCAGCAAAGTTCTTGTTAAAAAAGTAGCTAATAAAAAAGGCCCTATCTTCTTAGTTAGTTCTTCAGACACCAGCCCACGGTTTTCAGTTCCATGGAAACTCTGCAACTGTAGGAAAATATAGACAACTTCTTCCATGGTGCCCCAGATGCCCCCACGGGTTCAAAGAGCAAAAAAAAGGCCTCTTCCTGTATCCAGTGAGATCCATAGCCTAATGTAGTGGGAGCTTCTTTTTCAACGAGAATTCATCTCTCTCCTCTGGATTTTTCAATGTCTTCCAGCTACAGGAAACATTTTCCACAACAGTCACGCGACTCACGCTTCCCAAGTCCGGTGGCAAGCAAAAGCTTAGCTTTGCCTTTAGCAGCCTTCCGATCCTGATATTCCAGGTAAAGTTAGAGTCTCATTACCACCATCTTTTACAAGACACATCTGTATTTTTCCTCTTTTTCTCTTCTTTTCAGATCTGTTCCTTGACAGTGGTGTGAGCAGCACGGTAAGGTTGAACTCAGCAATGCATTCTGAAAGTCCTTAAATGAATCCAACTAAAGTTACTGCTAATTCTGTGCCGTCTAACTTTAACTGCAGTGTCAGCTGGTCACCGTTCTACAGTAGTGCCTTACTATCAAAACAATCCCAGAGTGCTTTGTCCGACAGCTCGATGAATACCTTGATGATAATATTAAAAAGCAAAACTATTATAGTTTCGCCACTGCTTTCAGTTAAAGCAAACCATTCGTTCGGCAACAGCCTTGTCCATTTTTTTTGCAAACGTAAATGAGAAATGTTGTTAAAATAAAATGAAAATAAATGAAAAAATGTAAAAAGTCATTACACTCACGTGTGCTCACATGCGATGTAAATTCACAAAAGCAATTTAAACGTATAATTCAAATCATTAACTTTATTCACACCCAGAGTAAATTACAAAAACAACTGAAATGTGTCCCACAAAATGCAAAGTCCTAAATCTACATCATCACTGAAGCTGCAAATGTTGTACTGTGATATAACCTGAAGTGATCAGCATTCTAAAATTGAAACATTGTCAACAATTTATGGAATGTGTTCACTTGAAACCAAACATGTAGGGTTTTACGGTTCCTCAGTAGAACAACAGGCAACATTTGTAGAATAAATTGCACCCTGAAATTAATATGTTACTTACTTTAATAATAAAGCGAACACAAGGAGATGATGGACGGAGCGCTGAAACGTTTCAGACACTGAACCCCAGTCACAGATCTGGGTTGAATCCATCATCGTTCTTTAGCTCACTTCGCCACCTCAGTTCAGACACAGCTGTACGCAAATCAGTCTTGACCCTGTGCCTCAAGGGAACAGTCCAGCCCAAAACTGCCAAGCCATGTCTTTCCTGGAACGGAAACAAGCATCCTGGGACCGGTTTTGGGCTAACAGCCCTCATCAGCCAGGCTAGTTTGAATCCAGTGGCAAAGTGAGCAAGGGACCCACGTCTGGGCATACCATGCCAACTTAGGGCAAACAAAGCGAACACAAGGAGATGATGGACGGAGTACAGGAGTAGGTGACAGGTCCCCTAAGCCCTTCCTCTGTGTCCTGCAGAATGCAGTGGGCAGTGAGGGAGATGATTACCTGAATCAGCCCTCACATACTGTTACTGATTGGGAACAGAGTAAATACAGACATGAACCATTAATCCACTGTCTGCAGAATACAGTGGCCATGAAGGAGTGGGTTAGTTGGCACCCGCTTCTGTGCTTTGTTCTTAATTTGGAGCGCTGGGCAGAAGCAGGAGTACAGCTGACAGTTATCCCTCCCATTTTTTAAGGTGCCTTTACCCTAGGATATGATAGGGTCAAAAGGGTCAGTTACCCCCTCACATATGGGCCAATTGAGAGGGTATAAAGCAGGGCCCTCCCCACCCCCAATTTGGTAGTATCTAGAGAGGGGGCTAGATGTCCACCTCACTAGTGGGCAAGCTAGGGGATTCTAGATGGTCCCTTCACACAATGATAAAGTTGACGATGAGGGATAATTTTCCCTCCCACCCTGGCAAAAGTTGCGAGGGAGTTTAACGTGTACGCCCCACACATTTTGGCAGTGTATGCAAGTCAGGAGGCATGCACCAACATGGCAGGAAGCTGTCACGCATGCTCGGTATATATTCATAAGTACGCAGGCTTACCCAGGTTCTTATGAAGAATGTTTCATTGGGTCTCCAAGGCTGTTTTTTTTCATTTCCTTTCCTTTTGTGTAGTTTTTTTTCCTGATCTTTGTGAGCACAAAGAGGAAACACTTGGAATTGTCCTGTGCTCATGAACACAGTGGTGTGCATGCACACTGGGGTATACTGTCTACGCATGACACTGTTGTTGTTTCAACAGTTTTAGAAAAATAAATACATAAACATTGTTTGTTATGCAAACTGGGCACTCACATTGTGCCATATATCTCCAAAATAGTTGAAAGGATTTTTGCCAAATAAAGAAAAGGCACCGAATAACTAAAAGGCTGCTGATTCACGAGACAAGTCTGCTGTTCTTTCGTATGGGTACTATATCCAAATAATAGTTTTTAAGACCAGATCAAGGTCATCAGACACATTCTCAATAGTATGTATAGACCCTCATTCACCGAAGTAGCATGCTTCATCATCTGCTCCTCATATTAGGTGCTGCAATGCCCAGGGAATCTCTCGAGGGGGTGCTCTACCGGAGGTTCTTTCACTGCCCAGTGGTCAAATGATTACCTTGCCATTGGCAATTTCCAATTGCAATGTGGGGCAAATAGTAGCAGTAGACTGGATCAAAGAGTTGGATTTAAAATTAACTAAAAGCCTCCAAAACTTTTTATTCTCATTGGATGCTCTTGTTAAGAGTTAAAAACTAGGTACTAATGATCCTCAGAGTTTAGTAATAGGTCAACATGTTTCTTGCAGAGTGTGCCCACTAAGGGGTCAATGGTAATTCATTGTACACATCCTTGGGGTGCCCACCTGAGTAGATTAGGCTATAGATTATAGCTCTGATTAATTGCCATTTACCCTGTAGTGGGCACACTCTGCAAGAAACATATCGACCTATTACTGAACTCTGAGGATCAGTATTGCTTTATGAGTTCTGCTTAGTTTTAACTCTTAATCTCTTCCATGCATCGGACGGCACCCAGCCGTCCGACGTCACGGTGGGCTTGTGCGGAGGACGGCCGGGTGCAGTCCGTTGCGCACACGCGTGGAATTCTTCCGCACCGCGGGGGAATTCCAGTCGCGCCAAAGTGGTTAACAAATGCATCCATTGTGAATAAAGAGTTTATGGATGCTTTCAGTTAATTTTAAGGCCAACCCTTTGATCCAGTCTACTTATACCGGTTTCCCCGCAACATGAAGGGCCACTGCCGGTGGCAAGGTAATCCCTTGACCACTGGACAGAGAACGGATCTCCGGTAAAGAGCCCACACGAGGGGCTGGTTGGGCATTTCACTGTGTGCCCAATGAGGAGCAGACTAGATGATGAAGCATGCCACTTCTATGGGTGAGGGTCTACACATCTTATTGAGGATGTCTCGGATGACCTGAATCTGGTCCAAAAAACAAGCATTTGGAACCAATGACCAATATGATGAAACAGAATACCCATCTTTGGGAACATTTTTGACTGGGAGGGTTTGTGCAGGACCATTATAATTCCTCTGATTCCTCCTTTCTTGTTTCTGTGAAACAGTTACTGCTCCATAAACATTTGGTCATCATTCTTTGAGTGGTGACTGGGTTGTGCGCAGAGAAAAATCTCCAATAGGAAATCCTATTTTGAAGTGGATGATAGACACATTTGGGCCATCTCTTATAACTTCGAGAAACTAGGATAACCTGCACCAAATGTGGCACCCTCAATAACGTTCCCAATATATTTTTCTCAATAATTGGATTCCATTTTGGTCTGGATGGGGAAGAAAATAGTTAAAGATATAAAAATGTTATTTCCCATAGAGTGGGATGCCATCTTTAAATTCAGGGGTGTGAATAGGCCTCTGTAAGTTAGGAGAAATTCATTTTCTTTTTTAAATTTTGCATTCAGCCTATGTATACATTGGCTCAAAAAGCATTACAAAAAGTTATAATATCTCCACTCTGCTAAAGAAATCCAACGTTGGTTAGGTACACCATCCAAAGGGAAGGAGGTTTAGGATGAATGATAGACTACAACCCTTCAATATATTTAGCAGTCAACAGTCTGTGGTAATATGTAGTAATCCTTACCTATAACACCCTAAACTGCAACTATCAGGTTGATATGGCTAAGGAGTTTAATTGGATATTTTCAATTGAATAATTGTGAATATTTTCTCACATTTTATACTGTGTTGTCACATTGTACCACCACATTATCAGAGCATGCCACATGATTATTAACCCCACCATTGGTTTACTAGCTGAATACAACAATGCCACCCAAAGCCAACACACTGCCATCTCACTCAACTACACTACCAGCCCTTTATCACAATACTACCACCTCAATACTACTGCATTACTCTCCAGTCCTCCTTCACCCCAACAGTGCCATGCAACTTCTCCACCACTGCACTGTCATCTTCCATTAGCACAAATGTACCACACAGCAGCACAGTACTACCTAGCAAACAGATACGGTCCCACAACCCTAATATACTCTAAGACCTGAAGAATCAACCACCATCACACTACCATACCACAGCAAGCACCACCCTCACAAATATATAACATCCCAACAATATCACACTCCCAGGCATCTCTCTTGTCTCCTACAACAATGCACAACCAACCAATAGCATCACACCACCCACCTGCCAGGTAATTACCAGCCCTCACCACAAACCACTTCACAGCACCATGATTCCACCCAACACCACCACCGTACCACATCACTGCATTGTGACCCCACCAATGTACTGTCATCTACCAGAACCACAGTACCATCCACCATCACCACACTGTCAAACCTCATTACTACACTAGCAACACCCACCACTACACTACTACCCACTAATGCTACATTAACACTCCGGATCATAATCAAGCTGTAGCACAAAATTACCTCTAGCACTGCTCTACCACCCTTAAAAACACACTTTATCCCCTACACTGTACAAACCCCGTCACTGCAGAATGAATGTGGAGGAGATAAACCAAGAACAAAATACAACACCACCATACTAGAGTACCGTAACACGACAACAACGCAGCCCAACACAGCTATATAACGCAAGTTCTACCCATACAAAATCGACACAAAACAGTACAACATAACAGCTATAAATACAAATCAGGCAACAAAACAAACAAAAATCCCAGCACACCATAACGCAATGACAAAAACACAATAATAGGCAATGCCACAACACAAGAACTACAGAAAACAACAAACACGAAAATACATGACCCAACAATAACTGAAAAGCAACACAGAAAGAAGCAACACAGAAATATTAACATAGCACATACTACCACTTGAACAAAAACAACACAGCAGTAACACATCACATGAATACAGCATAATAAACTACACTCTAGCTCAAAATACAACCTAGTAACAGCAATACAACATACCAATAAAACATCAATACAGTACTGAAAAAATAAATCAGAACCAAACAACACAAGAGCAACACAATAAGAATATAACACAAGATATTAGACAATACAGCATAAGACAGCAACAAAACAGTTCAACTGTATTGTGTGGTTTTGTTATGCTAGGCTGCGTTTTGTGATGCATTGTTTTGTATTGTTATTGTGTTATATTGTACATTTGTTGTGTTATTGAGGTGTGTTAAAACTCTGATATGGTGGTGTGTTGCTGTGATTTGGTATTGTGTTAATGTATTATTGAATTTTGTTGGGGAATTGCTGAGCATTTTTAAAAGGCTTAATAAATCAACACCTTTGTTTTGGCAGAAGTGCCATGAGGTTATATCCTTTTTTGAGTGCTTAAGAAAGAGCATCATTGGCAATAAGTGTGCATGTTTTTTCTACAGAAAGTTGAATTTATGCAGTTTTGCGCTTTCTATACTGCCAACAACTGGTGGTGGGCGAAGCATGCAAGTTAAAGTGATAGAAGGAGGTGAGGTGGCACTTAGCAGCTGGCATTATGGTTTGTCCTCATGTTTGTGTTTAGTGTGCCCTGCCTTAGTTTTTGTCGCTGCCCACAGCTTTAAAAATCTAGGGCAGTGTCGAAAAGCAATGGGTGTTGCGGTAGAACACCCACTGCAACCCTCATTGCACACCCCTTTGTCACAGAGGACTACGGCTGAAAAGGGCATAGTTACAAGATGGCGTTATGCCACGTTAAGTGGCTTAGAGTCACCTTGTAAATGTGGGGTATGCTGATTTGCTACCAGAGCATCAAAAAAGTGACACTCGGGTGGTGGTAGGGGCTTATAAATATGCCACTAGAAGTTCCACGTTTACCAAATAGGAGTAGTGACAAGTATGCAGGATTTCTGTTGACATGCTCCCTAGATTTCAACTTGGCCCTTGCTAATAGCAGTGTTGAAGAAAAGTCTTTAGGCAATTTTTCATGGAACTACAAAAGGTTCTCACTTTTTAAATCAATTATATATTGATTTCCTACTTGTAGTTTGTGACTGCTCTGACTTTAAAACTATCTGATCCTAGTGCTCCTTCTCAATTAGTGTTATCTATGCAAAAGGCTTTCACCCATCCCTTTGCTCCTGTAGCTTCTCTAACAGATTATAGTTGTAGTACAAATTGTTCATAGATCTGGAAAGTAGTACTGGATCATGGCGTATAATTTACCACTACTAATCTGTTTAACTATACTATTGTAAATGTAGATTCTTTTTTCGACTTGCAGGCATCAATTGGCAGGTTTTTTTCTACTGCTATCGCTTCAACAGCCCCAGTGGCACATGGCAACCACAGAGTCAAATGGTCTAAAAGAAGAACTACTTCAAAAAAGCGAAGACCTGAAAAAGGGAGAAATGGGCAGCAGGATCATTATATTCTGTTCATGTAGCCCTAACCAACCCAGTTTATGTGACTTCTGGTCTACTATTGTTAGCACTGAGGATAAAAACAGTGTAAAAAACAAACAAAAAAAAACATAGATGAATCCACTTGACGTTTTCACTCTGATAGTTTGTATTGAAAGACTAACGCTTTATTTGAATCAGGTAATTGTAAACCATCACTGTATGCTCACAATCAAATCAAAAAGGAAACAAGCAGTACGATCGTAGGAGGTGTTAATAATACTGTGGCCCAGGGCCCAGATGGTATACTAGTCATTGTTTTGTAATCCGCCCCTTTTTCGTAGGCAAACATTCCCAGCCACTCTTTACTTTCTGCACACTTTTTAACCTGATTCCTGATTCACTGATGTAAAGTTACATTATACTGCTTAACAAAAAAGGTAGTAGGTCCAGTCCATTGAACTATTGCCAATTGTTTTATTAGACGCAGCAGGAAAGTGTGAAAGCAATGCTACACCTACTAGAGACTTTGGTTATTGAAACTTAGTTGTTACCAACTGAGCAAGAGGCTTGTGCCTCTTGCTCAACACTTGACAACATTCTAGGTTTTTGACCTGTATGTGAAAAGTATGTGAAGAAACGAATTATGAAATTATATGTTGCTTATGTTGATTTTAGTTCCACGTTTGATTGAGCAGATCAACCAAACATTCAGCAAAAGTAAAAAATGTGAGTACTCCTGATCATTTGCTACAAGCTTTAATCAGTTTGGATACTTTGTTGTAGTTGATGATGACAACAAATTAATTTTCATTGTAGATTTCTGCAGTTAACAGATTAAAACAAGGATGTATTTTGATTTTCTAAATTATGCAAAATTATTTAATAACTTTCCTTAAAAATTGTAAAAATCTTGAATTCTCTATTCTGATGAATAGCTTTATTGATGAACAACATGACTCCTGTGTGGAATTAATAAAACGTGATGCCTTAACAGCTTACTAAAGTTTAAGCACTGTGACAGTCAATGAAAATAAAACTAAAATCCTAAAAATGGGCTGCTGTTTAAGTGCTAGCAAAAACATGTAAATGGTTGTTTTATTTGTTTGTTTGTTTAACAGCTTTATTTCGATTGTTACATCATAAAAGCAACACAAGAGAAAAAAAAAAAAAAAGAAACAAGTTATCAAGCAATTAGACGATTAAAAGTCACCAGTTAAACAGTAATTAACAGCCGTTTTGTCCTGATCGTCCAAGCCCATGACAGAAATTTCGCAAGGCTAAAAACATACAAGGGCCGGGTATCTGATATTAAAATTCGAAGTGCCACAGATGAATGCCTGGTGCCCAAGGCCCTACACACGGGCTTAAGCCACGTTTGCCTTGGGCAAGCATAGGCCGGGCAAACAAACAAAAAATGTTCAATTGACTCTTTGGGAGTACTACAGAAGGGACAAAATACAACTGTCTGGTAAGGCGGTTTCCAGCAAGATATTAGGGCACGCACAGGGAGGGACCCCACTCTAAATCTAAAATAAAGGGCCCGGTCATATGGCTTCCAGACCAAATCCAGGTAGAGCTCCAGGCAGGGTGAATCCTTATGCACTAAAAACTCCTCTGTGAGCCCACCATGACTAGAATCCGTGGAAATTCTGCTTCTAACCCAGTTCCAATATAAGGTTTTCAAGGCTGCTTTCGGAGGGGAAGACCTATTTTCCCAAGCTTCACTAAGGCCTAGTTTACCAAGCATAGACTTGACATCAGTAAGCCATCTGATCCTACCCCAGCCTACCATAGACATCACCTCTGCTAGGCCTTTAGCATACTTAGCGAGTTCGGAGACGCGCCATAGCCTGGCCCATAAGAGCAGTGGACGCAATCTTGCTACATCGCTAATTTGCTGGCAGCCAAGGTCCAAAAGGAGGGGTAACGTAGGTGTACTCTCCGGGAGAGACATAATGCATTTTAGGAACTTATTCTCAGACCTAGTTAGGACACTGATGTTAGAGGTACCCCAAAGTTCAGCGCCATACAAAGCGGAACTAACTCCCTTTGCCCTGTAGATATCCAAAACAGGGGCAATAGGCTTGGTCGAAGAAGATCTCTGCTCTCTGACAAGTGCCCCTATAACCCTTTTATGGTTAAGAGATATTTTTAATATATGAGGGGTCCACTGCATGGAATCTGTGATACGGATCCCTAGGTAGTCAAAAACAGTGACCCTTTCCAGAGAGGTTTCACTAAGGACAGGGGGACGGCCTAATTGTTTTGGGGGATTTAATACCAAGTACTTCGTTTTATTTGTATTTATTACTAGGCCCCGTTGGTCACAGAAGGTCTGAAAGTTGTTTAAAAGTCTCTGTAGGCCCGCCGAGCTTTTTGAGATTAAAAGGGTATCATCAGCAAAGAGAAGGGTGGGAATTCTCTCCCCTGCCAATGATGGTGCGTCCGAAGGTTGTTTGAGTAGATGGTCCACAACCCCATTCACGTAAAGTGAAAAGAGGGTGGGAGCCAGGACGCAGCCCTGGCGCACCCCTTTTGCCACTGGGATCCTGCTGGTTTTCTGGCCATCAGTGCCCCAGCGCACCTGCGCGTAATTGCCATCAAGCAGGCGCACTAAGATAGAGAGGATGTTCGGTGGAATCCCCATTTCAGCTAACACGCCCCATAGCTGTCCTCTGGGCACAAGGTCAAAGGCAGTCTTCAGGTCAATAAATGCCAAATAAAGACTGCCTCCGCCTATCACTACCACCTTCCAGTATAGTAGTAAAAGCCTGAAGGCCTGCTCTATCGTGCCCGTTCCAGCCCTAAAACCAGCCTGATAGTCCGACAGAATCTCTTCGTCGTTAATCCATTGGAGGATTCTTTCTAGGACCACCTTTCCCACAACCTTCTGGGTTGAATCCAATAAACTTATTGGTCGGTAATTGGCAGGGTCGTCCCTCCGACCTTTCTTAAAGATAGGGACAACCTCTGCCCCCTTCCAAGAGTCGGGAATGGCTGCTCCTTTGTCGATTGCACTGATCAGAAAATGAATAAGCTTCCCCCACCTCTGCAGGTTTGAGCGCAGCAGATCCCCCGGAACTCCGTCGGGTCCCGCTGCTTTCTGGGGCACAATACACCTAATAGCGTGTTCTACTTCTTTGATTGTGAATGGGGAGAGTATTTCATTTCCCATGGGTACTAAGGGTCCATAGGATGCAGGGGGGGGCAAAAGCCTCTTGATGGTTCGAATACAAGTTAGTAAAATGTTCGAACCAGGCCTGACCAGTTATATTACACGTTATAAAGTTACTAACAGGTCTGTTCCTTTCCCTAATAGTATTCCAAAAACGGGCTGCGTCCCGCCCAGTGCTTGCTTCTCTTAGGGTTTGCCAGTATGCGTCTTCCCATTCCTTTTTTGCAATCCCAATCACTCGTTTGTATTCTGCTCTAGCCTGCAGCACAAGGGGCTGCGACTTTGTCCTAACAGCTTGAATGAGGCACGCCTTCAATTCTCTACATTTTGACGTATACCACCCCTGCTTTTCTTTTGACCTGGGGTGGCCATCCGGACTACCTACACGAGCTTTCGCCTTGAAGAGATTACCAATCAAGTTGATAGTCTCCTCAAACATCAGCGTAGTCCTGGGTAAGGCAGATTGATCTAAAGAGATTGTTGCCATCTCGCTTAATGTGGTTTCCAAAAATTGATCTATAGCCTGTAGTTTTGGTGCGTCAGAGGCTACTTTCCGCCATTTGAGGCGCCTACCACAATTAGACAGAGTGACGTCCGATGTTATCCTTTTGACTGGTGATAGGGTTGGGGTATTATGATTTAACCATAGGTGCCTTAAAGAAAGCGAAAGGAAATTGTGATCGCTATCTGTGGTAGGTATTACAGCCATATCCACAACAGACTGCCAAAGGTCAAAATCAAGCAAGATGTAATCGATCCGGGAAGAGTGGTTAACCCTGTTGTATGTATGACTGCCCAATGGGTCAGAGGTGGTTCTTCCATTAACAGCTCGCAAGCCGTACTCCCAGGTCATAGAATTTAGCTGAGTCGCCCTCTCTGACCATCTCTTTATCGGCTCAGCAGATAGTGCTGGAATACCCCTCCTCGCATCATCCTCTAACACACCCAAAATATCTTCTGCGGCAAGGGGTTCGAACGTGCAGTTCAAGTCTCCTGCAATCATGACTTGGGCATCCTCACCACACTCATCTAAGACTTTCTCCAGTGACACTATAGTGGGGGAAAGAGAGCTACCTCTAGTACCTCTGGCATACACATTCAGAATCTCTAGGTGCCCCCTAGATCCTGGGCCTTTCAGTGAAATTCTAAGAATGTCCATTGAGCCACTATGCTTCTGTGTAATACTACACCCCAGGGAGATATCCACCCAGATGAGGAGTCCCCCCGAAGGCCGGCCCCTCCCGGATGATGACTGAGGGGCAGGCAGATAATATGTGGAATACCCAACTTTATAAACAGGTTCAAGGCTCCAAGTTTCCTGGAAGATGCAGATGCAGTGCTGTTCTACCTGTAAGTGCCATTCGGGGAGATCCAGGTTCCTACAGATGCCCGCTATATTCCAACTCATAACCCCCATCATTAATCCATTGCCATCCGACCCTCCCTGTACATGTGCATAATTCTTTATACAGGAAGCACTTGTGTCGTCTGAATTCACAACCTCCACTACCACTACTGAATTGCTTAGTGTGGGTCGATTAGGAGATTGGATGGCCGCTGGAGAGTACAATCCCTGGTCGGGTATCGGTGTCTTAGAGGTATTACCACGGTCAGCCAATCCCTCCACTTCCGTGGAGGCAGGTATGGAATACCCTAAGGACCCTGACTGTCAATCGCAATCGCTCATACCCGAGAGGGCATTAAATCTATTTGACACATCCAAGGGGGTCGAAGGGGTCAGTGGGCCTGTTATACCTCTCCATCTAGGACCACAATGACTCGGTGGGATATTCTGCCACCCCAATGATCTATTAGTGGCCAAGGGGTACAGTGCATGGGGCACAGGCCAATTGCTTCGGGGTGCGGGATGATGACTAGGTCTATCACAAACTAAGATCCCAGAATTTACTGGGGGACACACCAGGGGTCTTGGATAGAAATACGTTAGGTCGTAGGGAGTGATGAGATTACTTCCACTCCCCGGGAACCAGTTTAAGATATGCCTAACAACTCCCTGCTCTCTAAAGTTGACAATAATGATATCCCCCTGTAGGTCCTTAACCCTGCGACCTAACCATGGGAGGCGCCGAACATGCAAGATCTCGCCATCGATATTGCGAGGGAGAGGTCTATTCTGTGCCAACCAATGCATAACTTTATGCTTTAGCTGGAAGAAACCCTCTCTTTTGCCTTCTGCTAACGCGGGAACTCCAGTAAGGACTACCACATATGGTACTGATTCAGGGGGTAACTCGACTGGACGCCCATTATGCTCCGTATTCATTGTTTTGACATTACAAACCCCTCTATTGCTATCAGGTCTTGGGTGGAGAATACTATGCCCCCCCACAACTACACTACCATCATTCTGTGCAAGCTGCTCGATATTAATGGGCGGGGCCTTCTGCTTGACACTAACGATGGATTTAGTGGTTTTATTTATCTCTTTGCTGCGAGTAATACTAATAGCAGCAGGTTCTGCGGGAGCTGGAGAGGGCAGTACCGATTTCTCGAAAGTTTTTAACAACCCAGTAATATCAGCAATAGTTTGCTCTAGGGTTCCTAACCTTTGCTTCAACCAATCTAGTGTTTGCTTGATCGGGAACATGAGGGATTTAATTAACTGCTCTATACCACCTAGGAGAGCAGAAGAAACTACCTCATTTCCCGTAGATTGTGTCTGTAGGGATGTACTTGCTGGCTTATCTAAGGGCAATACAAGAGATTTGGGCGCTTTGCCAAAGTCTAAGTGACTAGTTTTGGCTTTAGGTTGCTCACCCCCCTCATTCTCCTTTTTCTAGGAGGGGGCCCCAGCACCTTAGCAGACGCTTTTTTCCTAGCTCTATCCATGTGTGCGGTCCCTGCACCTATAGGACGTTGCTCAGAATGGATCTCCACCACTGTGATTGGGCCGCTAACAGGGAGTACAGGAATGGAAGACGAAGGAACAGTTAAGTCAGGTACGGGAGATTTTTCACGGAAGAGCACGGGGGTGCTGTCTAATCAAGAAACATCAGGGCCTTCAGGTGAGCTAGGGATACTCAGAGGATGTGAAACAATCAATTGCAGGGGGTCTAAGGATGGGCGTCTACCCTTCATGGATTCAATCGAGCGACGACGCTCGATTCGTCGCTCAACCAATGCTTGCTCCCTATCAGCTTCTAAAGAAGTCCTAGTAAAGTAACCATCTAAGGTCCCTTGGTTCGATCCCCCTGCTAGCAGTGATATACCAGCAGTGGGACTTAAAGCCATGATACTTCCTGACAGCTATAAAGTCTACGGACAAGCAGCCCTGTTCGGGCGAAAGAGACACGGCCCAGCCCGGCCTCCTTCGGCCTCAGACGGCCCGCCCTTTGCCCGGACTGAAGCCAGTAATGAGGTAAGTGGTGAAGGAGGGGCGGGGCAGGCAGGGAGAGCGACCCAGGTGTTGCGGGTCTCGACCTCACGCAGGGACTCCTGGTACTTTGAGTCCCTGCGGGTCAGCTCGCAGCCCTGATGTTCCCCACACACACGCCAACAACAACAATGATGCCCCAAAGGTCCTCACAGCACGCAGGGTCACCGCAGGCAGGAAGGACGAAGCGGGACCCGCACAGCGGGTCCGGCGAGGAGCGACGTTGAAACAGGTAGAGTCCCAGCTCTAGCGGTCCAAGACAACAACGAGAACAGTTCACTAGTCCCAGGCAAAGCAGACAATCCCAGTGGTGCTACACGGCTGCAGACACTTATTTGCTGAGGGAGGGGTGGGGCAGGCAGGGAGAGCGACCCAGGTGTTGCGGGTCTCGACCTCACGCAGGGACTCCTGGTACTTTGAGTCCCTGCGGGTCAGCTCGCAGCCCTGATGTTCCCCACACACGCGCCAACAACAACAATGATGCCCCAAAGGTCCTCACAGCACGCAGGGTCACCGCAGGCAGGAAGGTCGAAGCGGGACCCGCGCAGCGGGTCCGGCGAGGAGCGACGTTGAAACAGGTAGAGTCCCAGCTCTAGCGGTCCAAGACAGCAACGAGAACAGTTCACAAGTCCCAGGCAAAGCAGACAATCCCCAACACATATTGGCTAAGCTACTCCAAACCACCCAAAGCCACCTCTGTGGTATGGGTCTATTAGATATCTATAAAACAATATCAAAGAGAGATATCCTTTTATTGCTTAGGGTTTTATATTTAAACAATTGTTGCTATTGCTCTATAAGTAAATAAGTACAGCCCTTCACTACAATTCCCAACTGATTAGAGTGCAGTCTTGTCTATGGAACGCTCTTGAGATTATAATTGGGTGTGGCTGCAATGAGATACCTCTCCTTTTCCCAGGCGGTGCACTATTTTTAATGCTTCTTTAAATCTCCTTATTTTATTTATGAAAAGTATCATGTGGTGTGAGGTTTCCATTGATTTAAAGTAAAAATACTTCCTCCAAGTACCATTTTTGTTAGGAGGCCCTTGGTAGTTATTTCTGAAGGTGACATTTTAAATCAAACCAGTGTAGCAGGTATATTATTGCTAAACACTAATGCTTTGATAATGATCTTGCACATTGTTACAATATTACAAGATTGTTTTTCAATTATATGTTTGTGAGAATGGGTGAAGCCCTGTTTTATCCAAAAACACATTTAAACATGTAAGAAGACTTTGTGTGACTTTTAAATATGAAAATTTAGTCATAGGTGAAAATGTATGTTGAGTCATTTCTTATATAGTATTTCATTATTATGTATTTCATTTATTTTTAAGATGTCAATGAAATTAAATATTTATGTGGGAAAATTTTAATAAATACGTTTAATTGAATGACATGTTACACATCACTCTTTCCACCATGCATGTGCCGTCGAATGTGAAAAGTAACAAGGGTTACTCATTACAGGCAAAGAAGTATATTAGTAGTAGCAACATTAGTAGTAGTTGTAGAAGTAGTAGTACTAGTAGAAGAACTTCTTTATATTCCAGGCCAATGTCAAGGGCCCTGCTACAACGTGCAGGTAGGCATTCATAGTGTGATGTGTGCCAGCCATAGAAAAGTGTCAGGGCGGAAGGAACTGCGCCCTGTCTGGACCTTCAGCTGGAACCACTGCCAGTTCCTCCATCCAGGTATGACATGAGACTTTCTTGGCTTTGAGCTCTGCCCCTCTTAGTTTGAAGCTACCTTCAGATATGGATGCAATATATTTGTCTTTGCCCTATTTTAAACCTAATTGCGTTACTGCAAAAATGCATCATAGCTCAGTGATTCCATCCCCTTCCCTCAAGTTCCAAGGCGTTAAAAAGCACACTCCTAAATTCCTACCCCTTGTGTAAACATTGCTTAGTGGCTTATGACTTAATCATCAATCATGACGATGATTTACTTTTTATTACTGAAACCTGGTTCAAAGCAAGCTCTGCTCCTGAAATTGCAGTCACCTCACCTCCTGAATTTTCATTTAAGCACATCAATCTCATTTATCAAATTGGCAGAGGTGTTGCGTGTATTTATTCATTACAATTTTACTCATTTTACAATCACACTGCCAGAAACTGAGTTGTCATCCCTGTCAATCAGCAGGGTTACTCTTAAGGAGCGTTAGGGTGGTGCCCCTCCCCCAATGTGAGCCATCATACACTGTAGGTATACTATTATGTGATTCACGGGGCCCGGAGCTAAGGGTAGGATGAAAGCAAGTCGTCAGCCTCCCACTCCTTAGAGCAACGATGTGCTCTGCCTCCCCCGTCAGCCCTAGGCTTCGGCACTAGGGGTCTACTATTCACCCCAGTACAAGCCTACTAGGGTACACCCTGCCGTTTCTGGATACTAACCATAATAATTGCAGAACCAGACGGTAGTGCACCACTCCCATTTTAGTTTTTCCGGTCCTTGCAAAGTGCCACTAGACCTGTTAGGAGCTAAATAGGCACGAAACATGTTGAACCACTCCACCTAGGCAGCCCTTGAGGAACATTAAATCCACGTAAGTGCCCACACACTGTCTTTTTAATCAGGCTCAAGCTACCTAAACGAATAAACCAGACCAGAGTAGGACTGCTCCTGACCTATTTTACCTCACCTACCCATGCACTACCCAGCCCTCATACCCGCACACACCCAACGGCTTCTTCAAAAGATCTCCGACAAAGAGCCCCGTTTATGGGAGCCCGTCAGGCATTGCAGCGCCGGCCCGACGAGGAGCAAGGCCCAATGATGAAGCATGACATCTTCCGGGGTGTGTGAGGGCATCATGAAGAAAGACCTCCCTTTCCCCTCACATCCAGTTAGGAACTGCACACCCCTCTGATTCTCATACTATTATGTGACCCATGAAGCGATTAGTGCGGAACGGGACAGTCCGCAGTAATATGTATGCAGTATTGTAGGGGAAGGAAGTGTGACCCTGTCACAGTGCACTATGTGATATCATCCACTGACTATTAGGTTCAATGCGACCAGCCTGACATGAGTATGTTTGCCCTCTGAATCTTCTCTGTATGAGAGTGGTATGGGGACAGTGACCCAGCCCTTCTGTGCTTTTTAACATCTACAATGCTGAATTGGGTACTCTTATCAAAAGCTTTGACTATTCACTTCTTATGCCGATGAAACTCAATTAGAAGTGTCAGCCATCAGCAACAACCCCAGAATCGCCACCCGGTTCCAGTACTGTATGAGATCTGTTAGCTCACGGATGAGCGGGCACTGTCTGATGCTGATCTCAGGCAAAACAGAGGTGATAACATTTGGTAAGCTTTCTCCAGCCTGGTTTCCCTCTTGGTGGCCGGCTGAGCTAGGTCCCCCCTCACTCCACTACCCAGGAACAAGAACTTGGGTATACTAATTGATAACAGACTTAACTATGGCACACAGGTATTGGCTGTATTCTTTTCATCCTATTACACCCTCAGAATGAGCAAAGAAATACTCCCTGTTAGACCTGGCATCCTTGGCGTGGTTTCCCCTGACGTTTTGCCTCTACCTCCTGTATTTTTGACACTGTGCTGGTTTAGATGCTTTGGGCACTTTGCCACTGCTGATCAGTGCCAAAATGCAAGTGCTCCCTGGTTAAATTATTATTGTGATTTGTTATCCATGATTGGCATATTTGTTTTACCAGTAGGTCCCTAGTAAAGTGCACTGAGTGTGCCAGGACTGGTGATTCAAATGCTACTAGTGGGCCTGCAGCACTGATTGTGCCACCCACACGAGTAGCCCTAAAATGGTGTCTCAGGCCTGCCACTGCAGTGCCTGTGCACAGTTTGTTAACTGCCATGTTGTCCTGGACAGTGTACGCACTTGCCAGGCCGGACCCTTCCCTTTTCTTACACATTGGACACCCCTATGGTCGGACAAAGGTACCCCCTTGGGCATGGTCCAGTGTATGTGAAAGGTAGGACATGTACTAGTGTGGGTAACATGTCCTGATAGTGAAATACTGCCAATTTCGTTTTTCACTATTGAAAGGCCATCTTGCCCATAGGACAGAATGGGGAATGCTGTGTAACATGTTTACCTGCATATCTTCCCATAGCAGCAAGACAGAAATGTGGAATCTGATGTCCCTGAACTCAGAATTTAATAACACATCTTTTAGGGAGGATGGTTTTTAAATTCAGAGTTTGGAAATAGCACTTTTAGAAAGTGGCTATTTTCTTATTCAACCTTTCTGTGTGCCTCTGCCTGTTTGTGAATTGGCTGTCTGGTTTGTGAGTGACAGGAGCTGGGGTGGCTCCAGGAGGCTGGGTGAGTCAGCACTAGGCTGAATAGACCTATCTGCATTTGGAGTGGTGGGAGGAGTAGTACCTGGGTCTGAATAGGGCTGTGCCTGCCTTCCACAATGCTGGCTCCACCTCCTGCAGTGCGTCTGATGCCCCCGGCCCACACTCACAAAGGAAGAAGATGTGCACTGGCAGAGTGCACCCAGAACTTGTTTGGACTGGGTCCAGGACCACTCACACATGAAGAACAAAGATTTTTGGGGTATAAATATCAGAGCTGAAACCCCTAAACATTAGACTAGGAAACTTTGTGATCAAGAATGACAGAAGGACAAAGAAGAACAGCTGAAGAAGACTGAGGAAAAGTGCTGCCATTTCTGTGTGTCTGGGGGCTGACCTGCAGTTGCTGTTGTTGCTGAGGAAGAGGACTAAGGGACTTTTTGCTGTGTGCTTTGTCCCCCTACTTGAAGAGGAACTGTGTTGTGTGCTTTGTCCCCTCTGAGGTGTAACTGCCTCCAAGGACCTGAGAAGAGCTGGCCTCCTGCTAGAAACTCAGGGATACAAAAGTTTCTTCAATGCTCCTAAAGCTCGCACCCCCTGCACCGTGCTCCGCTGTTTCTATCGCCTCTGGGGATAATTGTGTGCCCCCAGGACGTCGCTGGTGCCGCCGTCAAGCAGCCTTTCCTACACGCCTATCGGCTCTCAAGAAGCCTCGAGAGCACTGCGTGTCTCACCGCCGCCGGCCCGTGACCGGGTAAAAGCACTGAGGGCTGGTATTTCATCACCACTGGCCCCCGATTCCCAGAAGTGCTGCGTGCTTGCCTTTATTTCACCACCACTACTCGAGCCGACTGCCCGAGGCAGGGTTTGCTGAGGAGAGGTGCCGCGTTGCAGCTGGAGCGGAGCCGGAGGGTCGCCTAGCAACCAGGACGCCTGCGCCCACGTCACCACGACGCAGAGCAGAGGGCCACCCAGAAGGAAGTCTCATCCCTGCCGACGCATCACCGCCGGAGGAGAAGGGCTCCCATCGGGGAATTGCCTGGAGGTGGACGCCAACGCGAGAGCAGCCCCAGGTAATACGCTCCCAGCCACGCTGTTGTCTGTGCGATGCCGGGAGCAGGTTGGGAGCCGGCGGGGCTGCAAGTGCCTAAGCGGAGCATATTGCGTCTGTGAAAGGCAGCATTCTTTGCTACAAGTGTAGTGGGGCATATTGTCGTCCGTGAAAGGGCAGCTTTCTTTGACAAAGTACAGAGGGAGCATTGTTGCTAGAAATGCAACTTGCGAGGCAGCATTTGGCTACAAAGTACAGCGGCGGCATTATTGTTAGAAACGCAAACCTTGAGGCAGCATTTCGGCTGTGAATGCCGTAATTAGCCCAAACCCGATTGAAGGATGAGAGAGGCCCTGCGCACAAGGTACAAGTGCCCAATGTTAATAGGAGCACATTTTTAAAGTGACTTTCCACACGTTGGAAACAGAGTTTACAGCCATACTGACTCTACAAGTTTCTTTATTTTTACAAGTTCATTTATTTTTACAAGAGTATTCCAAAGAACACTTCTTGAAGGAAGGATTAATTATGTATGTGGGTTTTATGTCATTTTGATCTTGCCTTATCAGATAAAGATATTTATATTTTTATAAATAACTTGTGTGGTGTCCATTTGTGGTGTTTCACTGAATTACTGTGAGTGTTGGTACAAATACTTAACACATTGCCTCTGGGATAAACCTGTCTGCTCGTGCCAAGCTACCAAGGGGGTGAGCAGGGGTTATCTAAAGTGTGTATCTCTCTTACCCTGACTAGAAGCAAGGGTCCCTATTTGGTCAAAGGTACCTAACTCTGCCAACTAGAGACCCCCAGATCTAAGACTTCCCAACATTAATATGAATACCAAAAACAGTTAAGGCCTCTCTAGTACTATCCAAACTAGACTATTGTAATGGCCTCTATATGAACCTGCAGGAATAACATACCAACAGAATTCAGATGGTATAAAACGCCACAGCGAGAATGATATTAAGATTGGCTAAATTCCATTCAATTTCCCCTGAAATCTGGAAGCTTCATCAGCTCCCGGTAAGAAGCTGGATTAAATTCAAAGCTCTTTGCATCACCCATAAGAAACTTCACAATGCAGGCCCAGAGTTTCTGAGAAATATCTTTCAGTGGTACATTCCTAGTAGACCACTGCATTCCTTGGGTGCCAAAACTCTCACAGCCCCCAGATTCAGGAAAGTTAATTAGGGTCGAAGAAGCTTAGTCACCGGTACAACCAAACTTTGGAACAGTCTGCCTCTCCATATTAGAGCCATCTCCACCCTACTTGCCTTCAGGAAGGAGCTTAAAACATGGCTTTTCAGAAATAAAAGGCATTTCAGGTCGTGTTCAAGTGCAGTTAGCGGCAAGATACCTCAGTGTAAATGTACGCTCTACAAATTGTAATAACATAACAGGGAGCCCTCGGTTGTCCCACCCAGCCAATTCCGATGCTGCTTTCAAGCTTGATGTTGATGTTGGATAGTGGCTTATTAGTAGTGATAAGTAGGGACCTACCACTAGTAATAAGGCCACAAAAACGAAAAGGTTCAGTAAAGGTCTCACAAAAGTATTCCCTTGCTCAACCCTTGGTAGCTGCCTGAAAGCAGGCAGGCTATCCTAGGAGACAGGTGTGTAAAGCATTGAAAAACCCTAATACATTAAATAAGTAAGACAAAATGCATAATAAATATCCAACCCCAATTTATAAAAATAGGTTATATTTTTATGTACAAAGAAACACCAAAAGGACAGAAATCCTATGTAGAGAACCAACAATAAGAACTTGTATAGAATAAACACTTTCTAATGCTTAAAAACATATAACATCAACTTGGGACATCTGGTTGCGCTTGACCGGGATAAGTCAAAGTTTGATGCTGACCACGATGGAGCCCTGGTCAAAATTTTCTCTTTATGTCGAGCGAGGATCTTCTTCAGGCTGGATTCGTGTTGATGTCGGCAGCTTGGTATTCTGCCAGGCCTCGGTCAAATCCTGGCAGTCTGGAGCTCCGGAGCACTATGCAGGATGCACCTGAAATCCTGGCCAGGTCGCAGTTGAAGGCAGCCGGCTCGACTCTCAACGTCGAGTCAGTCACCTTATCGAGCTTTTTACCTTAAAATTACCAAACTTCAACAAACTTCTGGATCTTCTTCAAGAATGTCTTTTTGAGGGTTCAAAGTGTCCACAACACCAATCCAGAATCTCTGAGATGATCCTTGGGATGTTGGAATTACAATTCCCACAAGGCACCTAGCCAAATCCTTCCACTAGGTGCACTCCAGGATGGTGACTACTCAGTGGAGATGATACAGGTGGGCTGTGTTAAACTGTAGCTTGCAGGAAGTCCACTCCTTAATCCTTCTTGAAGCAAGGCAAAGTCCTTAGGGCTGTAGTTCCAAATGTGTAGCAGGTGCAGTCCTTCAGAGTGTAATTTTTTGCGGTGCAGTCCAGGGTTCCAGCAGGGAAGTCCTTCTTCTCCTTTTAGTTTCAGGCAGCAGTTCTAAGTTGCTTGGCAACTCTTCCATAGTTATTCTGTATTTCTGGGCATCAAGCAGGGATGCACCCCTGACATAGGGATGCAGGGTGCCACCCAGGTGTATCACAACTTCCTCCAAATTGTAGCATTTTCTTGTCCCAGATAGCACTATTCTCTCTAAATCCAACATGGAGAATGTATCGCCTTGAAGTTTAGATCAGGCTAAGCTAACCCACTGGTGTGGCTAGAATTCTCAAACACTCCCCTTCCACCCCTCTCATTAATGTAATTACAGAGCTCCTGAGTGGCTGGGGTGGCAGGATGTGGGGGTGAGTCTGTGCTGTCCTAAAGTATCATTTGCCTGTTGAAGTCCAGTTTGTCCACCCCTCCTGCCTTCTGCTTCCTCAGTTTCAGTTTTCCTCCCACAGGAAACCCATTGTCTCTGTAGCAGGCTACTTCACGCCTCATTAAGACAGCTTGGCTTAGCCTGGCAGAGGCTAGTCAATCAGGAGACTGGAGCTGGAAGGCAAGATTGTGGCTTATAAAAAACGAAAGTTTGATAGCTTATTTTCTGTGTTAGTTACTATAAATCCAACAGTGGCAAGTTGTTAGATTTATCATAGCCAACATTACAATACCTTGAATGATATTTTTGTATCTCACTCCTGTCAATATTTATTCTTAAATGAAATATTTACCTTTTAAAATGTCCCTGCTTATAGTTGCATGGCACCATATCACTGGGGCACCCAGGGTAGACCTTTGGGTGACATATATAGAAATAAGGTAGAATACTAATTTGGAAGTAACTTTAATTCCACAGTCGAATTTGCATATACTTTGCTTTTAAAGACAGTCTGCAAAGAAGGGCTGCATTTAAAATGGCACCAGGCAACGCAGCAGTGCACAGACTAATGCCAGATATATATTGGGCCTCTAAACCTCCCTGGCCTATTATATTCTAGGGACTTATAGGTAGGTTGAATTCCCCTTGCATTATTATATACTAGGGACTTACAGGGGTCTGCCACTGCCAATTGTAATTATACCTAACCACTATATACCTTCACAGCAAAGCACTGGCCCTGGGTCTGGTAAGCAGAGTCAAGAGCACAGTCAAAGTCAGTTACCACCAGTACAAAGCAAGAAATGGGAGTGACCGGGGCAAAAAGGATGACTTTCTGACATTTGATATACAGAGCATGAAAGCAGCATTGAGATTGGCTGATGCGGGCTCTGTGACAGAAGCAAGCCCCCAATGTCCATGAGTCTGTGACTTATAACACTTGGGAGGGGCGGAGTAACTAAAAACATGACCAATGACTGTGAACCTTTATTTTATTTTTTAAAGCTGCATGGTGATTGCCTATGTGTCTAATGTAACCTGCCGCAGCTTTTTGCCATCTACACACAGGAGACACCAACTGTGCTTCCCATGAGGGCAGAGTGTGCAGAGAAAAGGCAGATTGGTGTTTCCAAACTCCCTCTCGAATTACTGAGTTAGAGACCCCTGTGGCTCTGCTACCAATTGTATTGCTTCATTTTTCTGAAATACTGTCTGCCTGTTTGCTTAATACAAACCACTTAATTGTGCTAAGCGATTTTAACCTTCACACTGTTGTTTTTAACAATGTTTAGCCACAAAAACTGTTAAACTTTTGCCAAGAGCTAAATATGGATAGATTACAAACTGTACCAACAAATCATGATTTAGTATTTCATTGTACCCCATCCATTACATTTTTTCAATTTTTATTCTCAGAACAGCTAGCCTGGTATGACCATAAGATCATATTTTTTTTTATTCGCCTCTTGCATAAAATTTAGCCGGGACTCACCCAGGCACATTGTGATATGATTGGTCAAACCTAAATTACAAGAACTGCTCCATTATTCTGAAAAATATAGTCCCACATTATCTCTGGACTATCCGTCAAACAACACCAAACCTTTTAATGACTGGCTCTCTAGCTGGCTGGATAATTTGATTCCCGCTAAACTGTTCGAGCATCGTCATCTAATCACTTCAGACCCTTGGTTTACTGATGACTTAATCTCTGCAAAACAGTGTTACAAAAATGCAGAGAGAAGAAGGCATGTGAATTGTAACAATGAGGAATTGTTGGTTTATAAGTCAGCATTACATCTGCATAAATACTGTTCAACAAGACTAAAGCCAGTTATTTTCATGGCTGTATTCTCCACTCTAATACTCCCATCAAAAATATCTTCTTGCTCCGTGTCTGCAGCTGCATCCTGCATTTAGTTGAGGCGGGAATTGTGCTCAGAACAGTTTTACTTTTTTCAAGATAAGATCTCTACACTTATATATTCATCGTCTGTCTCTTCCATTGTACCCCCCTCCTCCATTCCCACCTGTTCTTTCTTGGATTGCTCTACTCCTTCCTGGAGTAGTTTCAAATTAGTAGGTGGTGCATAAACTTTAGCCTACTTCTTCAGGCTCTCCAATAGATCCTTGTACAGTTTGAGAGGAATATATACTGGTACTATGCATGCAATTACATTGCATGCCATTACAACGTGGTCATTACAAAGACTGCATTGTTACCACGCATACAATTACATCGCAAGTCATTACTACGACTTGCTGTAGGGGCGCGCTGGACTAAGGAATAGTATTATTTACTATTCGTACTCCAGTTCGTGTGACAGCTGGGAAGGTGTTGGATTCTAAAGCCAACACCAGTGCCCACCCTACAGCAAGTCGTAGTAATGACTTGCGATGTAATTGTATGCGTGGTAACAACGCAGTCGTTGGATTGACCGCATTGTAATGGTACCGCGTTGTGGAGACAGCGTTGTAAACGCTGATTCCCATTTGAGATTCACAAAAGGTGGATACAATGATTTTTTTAGCATTTAAACTTCTTTGCAACTGTTTGCTATCTTCAGTGATTGTTCCAGTCTGGAATTCAGCCTGGTCATCTGGCTCCTAAAAAACCTAATATGTTGAATTAATGACTGATTTTCTTACTCCATTTGGATGCTAAAGGTACTGAGCACGCTTTCAATTTACAATTGTCCACTGCTTACAAGACCACTCATTCGTGCATCCCCTGAAATCTGGCTTCCAGAAAAACATTAGCATTGAAACAGTCATTGTGAAAATCTCAAACGAAGTTCAAATGAGTTTAGATGCCTGTGGTGCTGCTAAGTTGTTTTGCTTGATTTATCTGCTGCTTTTGACACACTGTCTCATGCCATCCTGCTAAAGCAGCTTGAAGGTATCAGTTCCAGAGGCACTGTCTTTAACTGGTTTCCTTCATTTTGATCCAATCACACACAGGCAGTGTCTTACGTCAATTTCTAATCTTTCTTTTAAACACATTACTACAGGAGTTCTACAAGGTTCTGCCATAAGTCCCACCTTATTAAATCTTTATGTTCGCTCTCTGTTGAACCTTATTGATTTTCTTTCACGAAAGGTTTTTCTTCCATTGACAGCACTCAAATTATTCTTAGACTTGACGAAGATATGATGTTGCTTCAAAAATAATTCAAAACTTGTGTTGGGGAGTACCCAACTGGATGAAAGCCAATCCTTGATCCTGAATATGGACAAGATGGAAGGCTTCATTTTTGGTAATCCATCTGTGTGGATCTCAGAGTGGTGGCCAGATTCTCTCAGGTCATCTTCCCACATTGGCTTTTATCCTAGGGATTATCAATGAGAATCAGCTCTCTTTCAACATTCACATTAGCAATCTGACTTCCACCTGCTTTCGTCTGCTGAGCATCATCAGAAATATCTTGCCTTTTATGCCCAGTTCTTCCAGGAAAATGACGGTGATGGCCTTAATAACATCTAGGCTTGACTGCTGTAAATCTTTATGTGTGGGTCTTCCATCTCACCTGACCCATAGATAACAGTTAGGGCAGAACGCCTCTCCCAGCCTGTTGCTAAGTCTCAGCAAGCATTTCCACATTTCTGACCATCTGACCCAACTCTGCAGGCTGTAAATTTCCAAGCAGAGCATTTGCAAAGGTCTTTGCCGCTGTCACAAAGCCTTGAATGATCTGTCTGCAATTATATGTCATTTTATTCTCATTTTAAGCATCTCCTCGCCTTTTTCACTCCAGTTCCCTTAACATAATTTCCATCTCAAGGAAAAGAAAAGAAGGAGGGTGGCCGGTCCTTTGCAGTGGCGATAGCTATGGCCTGGAATGCTCTACCCCTGTAATTTCGATCTGAAAAATGTGCAAGCAGTTTGGCAAATTATTAAAAACACACATATTATCACCTTCTGTCAAAGACTTTCTGTGCTTTAAACTTTTGTGAAAGCCAGGGCACCCCTTTTTGGTATAATTACACAGTTTATAAAATTTGAAATCAGTCAAATCAGATGTTACCTACTTCTGAAGTAGTAATAGTCCTGGCATTATGATTACAATACTTGGCATAATGGTAGCAATTAATGATAGAAAGTAGCCATTCTTGTCTTGTTCATGGCCAACACAATCACAGTACTATCCTTGCGATACTTGCCATAATTTTGATAAATCTTGACTTACAACTATCTATCAATCTGTGTACTAACTTATTAAACTATTGATTTAATCACTCACCCATTTGACCATTCACTTGCTCCCTCCCTAATAAATTATACATGCAATCACTCATCCATCCATCCATCCATGTACTTACTCATTCATCATAGTGTTTGCACATAATGTAATTTACCAATCTGTGCTCTGAAACACACACAAAAAGTTTTGAATCAATGAAAAAGCAATTTCATTTAGCAAACAGCCTGACTGATCAGGTTTGTCAATGCCCAATGTCTATGTGTTTATCTGCTGTATGTCCTCTTTTCTATTACCTCCTATTAGAATATTATTTGCAAAGGGATTATTGATGATATACATCTAGACTTTTGGTCAAAATTCCTACATTTTTGACCAAGAGTGCTTGCAAAGCACAACTCCCAGTCAATTGCCTTGTGTCTGGGTCCTCCGCTTCATAGATTGATTTAAAGCAAATTGCCCTTCCACACTATGGCATGCTATTCTAATAGTTTTATATTTTGGTAAGGTTTGAAGTAGGTTGGGCATCTTACCCACATCCTTATGATATAATAGGGTTTAAAGTGAAGGCTTGTTCATGTATCATCTAAATAGTTTACTTATCTACTGTGAAGAGGCAGAGTAGCATTGATTTCTCCAACAGGCAATAACATATAGTTCTGATGTTCCCCCTCATGTTCCAGGATTATAAAGAGTTACAGAAACATCTCTTGCATTGCAGGTGACAGCAAACCTGGCCAAAGGTCCCTTATAAGACCTGCATGTACAACTTCAGAAAGAAGAGCTGATGTTTGGCTTCTTGCTCTTCAGTGCCATCCACTTTCCTGCCTCTGTCTCATCATGTCATTAGTCTCTTTTTTTAAACTATCCTTTTCCTTCCCCATACCAGAAGGAACATGGGGTGATTATCCCTAATGTTTTGTGGATTTCTGTGAATTCTCTAACTTAACTATTATTGAAGACAGAGGCAATAGGTGTTGGTTCTAGTAGCTACATTTGGAAAACTATTATCGCTCTCCTGCTGAGGGTGAGGGCTTTTTGTCCTTATTGCACGTTGGACCTTGTCTAATGTTAACAAATAGCGAGTGCTTGTGCGGTCAACATATTCTTTAAAACAGTGGCATTGCATCATAGTGTTCCCAGAAACCAGGGAAAGCAATGATCTTCAAGTCCTCCATAACTTAATCAGTGTAGAAAATCCGATTGTTTAAGTCATGTGAGTAAAGCCACATTCCTAATATGAACAGTGACACCCTTGATAGCTGGGCTCAAACAATATGGCTTGCCCTAGAAAAAAGCAGCGAACACACTATAACAAAGCAAATTACCAATACATTGAAGATGAAGATGAACTTAAGAATTATTTCCTTCCACTCCCGTCGGATATAGATAAAGCCGTGCAGGGGTATTCAGATTGGATAGACAAAGCCTGTAAAAAACCAGTCCCTGTAAAAAGGTGGACTCCCAGGCGAGCTAAACCTTCTGCTCCCTGGTATTCCGATAAACTTAAAACTCAGAAGTTGGCATGTAGAAAACTTGAACGGGCTTGGAGGAAGGAATATAAAAACTCGGATAACGAAATTTACAAACATAGTCTTAAACATTATAAAGATTTAGTGCTGGAATCGAAAAAGAATTTCTACGCCCGTGAAATCCTCCAAGCAAAGTCCAATGCAAAAGAATTATTCAAAACGGTCAAAAAATTAGCGGCACCCAACACTCAGAAGATTACTAGTAGCCCAGATTTGTGTATTTAATTGGCAACCTGGTTTCAACAGAAGGTGGAGGGCATCTATTCCTCTTTCTCCTCAGGTCAGAAAGGAATGGGGAACCCCTCTCATAGTAAGAATCAGTCAAGACTCAATACTGGGCTGACCTTCGATCAGTTTCTCCCCTTAGAAAGCGCAGAAACTCTCAAACTTTTGTACTCCATCAGCTCAGGTTCTCCTACAGACCCTTGCCCGGCCCCGATTGCGAAAACCGTCCCAGAAGTGATAGTATCTGCCTTACATCCTTTGATCAATAACATCTTGATCTCAGGGCATTTTCAGAAGGATTGGAAAATTGCTTCTATTCTCCCCTTATTGAAAAAGCCCACTTTGGACCCCACAGACCCTAGCAGTTATAGGCCTATTTCACGGCTTCCAATGCCAGCGAAAATCATTGAGAAGGCTATGAACAGCCAGCTTAGTACCTATCTTCGAACTAATCAAATACTGGATCCAACTCAATATGGTTTTAGAGCCGAACATAATACTGAACTGGCTCTAATTAAGTCCTTAGATGAAGTCAGGGAGGCATTGGATTGTGGTGGGAAGGCGGTAATGATCCTACTGGATCTGTCGGCAGCCTTCGACATGGTCCACCACATGGTTTTGATGGACCGTTTGTCGGAGGTGGGAGTACAAGGGGTGGCTTGGAAGCTGCTACATTCCTTTCTCTCTGACAGATCCCAGACCGTTAATCTGGACAACTATAAATCTAACTCCTTTTGCCTTCCTTGTGGGGTCCCTCAGGGGTCCTCACTGAGCCCCACCCTTTTCAATATTTATATGATATCGCTGGCAGGCCTTATAAAATCTCATGGCTTTCAGCTAACTTCATATGCGGATTACACTCAAATAGTGTTATCATTTAAGGATGGTAAGGAAAAAGAAACGGAAGTGCGCTTTCATGACTGCATGACAAAGAGATAGCTGGATGGATGGCCTCAAACTGCTTAAAACTAAATTAGTCCAAAACAGAGATTATTGTTTTTGGAAATAATCCCAATGTCTGGACCCCTGACTGTTGGCCAGTAGAACTGGGTAGCTGCCCCTCCCCCTCGCTGAAAGCTAAGAACTTGGGCGTAACCGTTGACTGCAGATTGACTTTCTGTGATCATATAAGCACCGTGGTCTCCGCCTGTTTCATGTGGTTACGAATTTTAAGGAAAATCAAACCTTACCTTTCAGAGGGAAATTTCAGGATGGTGGTCACGGTGCTTGTTATGTCAAGATTGGATTACTGTAATGGCATTCTTTTGAATGTCCGTAAACATCTGGTCAACAGGTTGAGATGGCTCAAAATGCGGCTGCTAGGCTGCTATCTGGTATTCCTAAATTTGTCTAGGTAAAAAAAGAATTAACTAGGTTACATTGGCTTACTGTGAAGCATAGGATATGCTTCAAGGCCCTATGTACGGTTTTCAAGGCCCTCAATGGGATAGGTCCACAACACCTGAAGGACAAGCTCAGGTGGTACGTTCCCAGCAGGACCCTTCGGTCCTCTGGAGCGAAAAAGGTCCTGACGCCCTTTGTTAAAAAGGTCAGCTGGGGTGGCAGGAGCTTTACGGTATTTGCATACAGGGCCTGGAATGATCTGCCTTTCCACTTGAGGAATGCCTCCAGTCTTCTTCTTTTTAGGAAGGGTTTGAAGACTTGACTATTTACCCAATGATCTCCTCCTTCTTCCGGCTAGGCAATACATAGCCCCAGGGCCCTCCAGGGTAACCGTTGCACTCTACAAATCTTATTAACATAACATAACATTTGAAAAACAAAGAATTGAAATTAAAAATCAACTTAAATTATGCCAAAAATAAAAGCTATTCCTTTTTAAACAACCTAATATCTGACTATGTACAAGGACCTGGGTGCCCTTTTCAACTGACTTATGGTGGTCTGTGGTCTGATAGTAGTTGATAGATCATTTAGGTCAAATGTTTGCCTTCGGGTCAAGAGAGAGGTCTACAAGGACTGATAACTCAATGCGGCTGCAGCATTGTCATACCAAAAAGCTACAAGCAGGAAAAAAACATTTTTTTAAAATGTGTGAGAATGTGGTGCCTATTTATGAGGTCATTCGCGTCACTCTTGCACCATGCAACATGGTGCAAGAGCGATGCAAACCAGCGACAGTGTTTTGAAGCCATGCAAAGCCATTTTGCGTGGCTCCAAAAATCTAGAGTAACGTAACGCTTTCGCAATTTGCTGGGTTGCTTTACTATGCCCTGGGAAGGAATTCCATGGGTACTGTGTGGGTGTTCCCACTAGACTCCCATGGTTTTTGATGCATTCCCAGATTTACAAGGACCTGTAATGCTGGGAATGTGCCAAAATCTTACACCTTCGTAGAGGATGCCAACTAGGAGAAATATCTCTATTTCTCCTTGTTTCTTCCTCTTTCTATCTGTGCTGCATCTTGCAGCACATATAGAAAGAGGAATTCATCCCAGGATTGGTTTTATGCAGGCATGTGCCTCTTCCTGCACCAAAGCAAATCCAGCATGCAACTCAGGCGCCCTTGCTCCATGGTGCACTGAGGCCTGCTAATCAGACCTCAGTGCACTCTTAGAGTCAAAAACCAGCAGCACCATTCCAAAAATGTGGGGGTGAAAATGCAAAACGAGGCATTTCCTTACATGGGCAAATAAATTCAAAGCAAACACAAGGAGATGATGGACGGAGTGCTGAAACTTTTCAGAAACTCACCCCGGTCACAAATCTGTGTTGAATCCATCATCATTCTTTAGCTCACTTCACCACCTCAGTTCGGACCCAGATAAATGCAAATCAGTCTTGACCCTGTGCCTCATGGGAACAGTCCAGCCCGAACTGCCAAGCCAGGTCTTCCCTGAACCGGAAACAAGCATCCTGGGACTGGTTTCTGGGTAACACCCTTCATCAGCCAGGCTAGCTTTAATCAGTGGCAAAGTGAGCAAGGGACCCATATCTGGGCATACCCTGCCAACTTAGGGTGTACTGGATTTATATACACATTTAAAATAATCAGTTTCACATCCTCAATAGTAGACCAATTTTCAATTTGCACTGTGTGAAGCCAGGGCTCCTGTGAGCAGATTCTTTTTTCAAATTAAGCCTGAAGAAATGTAGATGGTCAATCCTCCTTTAGGCTTGCCTATATGCTTGCTCTTCTGCAATAGATTAGTTATTTCAACATCACCTATCATTGAATTTGAGGTCAAGCTTTGAATATCATGTAAGTTAGACTGTAATTTGTCCATAAGGAGATAACTTTTAGATTGCTCCTTTTTTGCTGTAGACCTCGATATATTCCGTGAACATATTTTAACCTGCTAAAGTGGTTGGGATGTGAAGTCTGTTTGCAAGTGTCAATCGCTTTTCACTGGGAAGAAGTAGTGCTGCCGGGAGCCAGCTCCAGTTTTGCTCATGGCTTGGTGCACCTATCAAAGTTGGCCGTTAGACCTCTTATCCTGGTCAATTGAGAGATACTTCTGGTGAAAGATGCTGATCATCAGTGAGTGCGTACTTGAATTGAGCTGGGTTGATTTCGGGTTGCAGAGCGAATTTTTCAGAATTGATTGAACAGCACTGCTTCTAACCACTCATAGATTAGCGGTTTTATCACAGCCAGTTGTCCTGTTTCTTAACTGCACTGGAAATGCATTCAATAAGTATTAGGATATTTGAATTCCCCATTCACTTATTATTTCTTTCAATGTTAGGATTTTATAGGTGCAATTAGCTGAGCACCATGTTACTAAAGTGTGCTCAGTCCTCTGAGCTCCACCAGGCTTGAGCAACTCTATACTGACAATGTCCCCTGAAACAATGTGTGCAAGCTGTGGGAGGGAAAGGAGGGATTTATTTTTATTTTTATTATATTCTCACAGTTTAATACATTGTGGGGGCCTCTGGAGTCATATTCCAAGTAGAACAATAGTTTGGTATAGGCTCCGGGTACCCTGATAGTCCAGACTCCAAGATAGGGCCAGGGCCCATTTTTGCGCACAGGGGAGATAGACTATTTGACGGTGACTGAGAAGAGAAATAAGCTTGTCTCTTGGTATCGCTTTTATAATGCAGACATTTCTGAAGGATGACGCTTTTAAAAAAAATGTAATCCTCATTTTATTTTTGCGATGGACGGACTCCTAAGTATATACATTCAATGGGTGTGGGGGAGAGTCCTATCCTCAATTTCGTGATTCATCTCAAGGCTTTCGATCTCATTGGCAAGCATAATCGCCTTTAGATTGTTAGATTCTGTTTCACTGATGGATTTAGGTTTTTTGTGTGGCTGAACGTCTTCAGGTTTTCAGAGTCCATTATTACAACTTTTGAAGGCTCGAGGGATGTTGAAGTAGTGATCAGCTTTACTCTCCTTTGTGTGAAACATAGGAAATATTTTTTCTTCTGTTTTTATTTTTGTGCAGTCGCTGACCTGAGGGATCCTATTTCTTGCTTTTCTTTTTCTTTTTCTTTTCTTTCCCTTTTTGTTAGTGGGTTGGGTTGCCCCAGTGGCGAAACTACGGGGTCGTGGGGACTGACACTTGGTGATTTCAAGGAGTTGAGAACCAATGTGTCATCCACAATCAAGTCCTCACTTGGAGGTGGGTGAATTTCAACCTGCTACATTGACTCATGATGAATATGTTTCCAGGACTTATTTTGTTGACCAGTTTTGGGTTCTTTGCCTGGCCTGAGGTCTCTTTCCTGATTTCCATCAGACCTGGTTCTCTGTATGATCTCATTGGGTATCACTTTATTGGTCATTATTGGTACATTTGTGCTTATACAGGATCAATTAGTATAGACTCCTTGTGTTTTCAGATCCTATACAATTGATGATAATATCTCTAGGAGTTTTCTTAATTTGTCAATGATCGTAGCACAGGTGCAAGTACATTTGTTTGATCTGACTGCTTCCTCCACATGAACTCTTGTATGAAGATTATTCAAATGCTCTAACTTTGTGTCTATACGTGAAATGTACGCAGCCAATATGTTGAGAAGATCCACTTGAATGTCTAATTTTTTTGAATGATAATTAAGTGCAGAGACCAATGCTTTTAGCGCGTCTAACAGAATTGGCCAGCATTCGTTGGTAAGTGTATTTAGGCCAGGCTTCTTTTTTTAGTTCTTATACTATCTTCAATCTATAGTAACAGGCACGTAACGGATTGTAGCATCCAATGTGCCTATCGGATTGGACATTCTTCTTCAGATTAACTGGGCTTCTGTGGGTGTCGTTTGGTTCCTGAGCCCACTGCTATGAGAAGATGTAATCATTGAACAAATCGGTTCAAAGAAAGGGATGGTTTATATTGTATATATATATATATATATATATATATCTATATATCTATATTGTATCATAACAGCCATCTCCCCCTCGTTTCTTATCCTCCCACCTGTCCATCCTCTCAAAGAAAGCCACTGAATTCTTCCAAACATGCCAGGCTTGAGTCCATAACTTACAGATGTCCCTTCTTGCAATCAAAATTAGGTAGAACATAAGGTTTCTTTGTTTTGTATGCAAGCACGAACCCCTCAAATCTTGATGCCTTATCCCAAACATAATCAGGACAGTGCTTACCACCACCTCAGAGCCCAGGGCGTCAGATATGGTCTTACGCACAGCTAACCAGAATTCTTCTAGCATTAGGCAAGTAGCGAACATGTGCATATCATCTGCCTCATTACTTGCGCACCGCTTCCATTTCGAATCGCCACTTCCCCTTATTTTCACCAATCTTTTCGGGGTCCAGTAGAATCTATAAAGGATATAAAAGTAGTTCTTCCTCAATGCAGCAGATTTAACTACTGTGTATAATGTAGATAGAGATACTTGCCATAACTCTTCCATCTCTGCATCTGGCAAGTATCGATCTCATGCGGAAGAAGGTGCTCTCAACTTTGCATTGGCCGCTGTGAGTAGATATTGGTACCATAATTCTACCTCATTCTTCGTGGGCCGTGGATCTTAGAGATCAATTTCCATTTGGTTAGATTGCACTCTTGTCCAGTCTTGGGTCCTGGCCACGTGTGATTATTTTAAATCTAGAGATTTTCCCTCCCGTCTTCAGATTCCAATACTCCCATATCAGGTTCTGTCCTTCATCTAGCATCTGTCCGCATCTACTTATTCCACTCTGTCTTAGGGGATCCGTAAGAGTGTCAAACAGGAATTCCAGAATACCCGGAGAGTCCCATATGTGAGACAGCCAGCTATGATACGCAATACCTAAAAGGGATCTAACCTCAAACCAAGTTCTGGCCGCTGCTTGTAAGCATTTTAATCTGACCTTCTTGAAGTATTTGGGAGGCCCTAATTTATAAAGAAAGCCTTCCTTAGATAAACTTTCGAGCCTTACTCTATACATTCCACCCACAATGGTTTTGTCAGGATTTGAAAGTAACATTCTGCTATTTTTAAGCTGGAAGGCCCAACAATATATTTGAAAATCTGGAAGCCCCAACCCCCCCTACTCCCACCTTTCTCCTCAATTTCTTCCATGAGAGACGCAGGCTCTTATTGGCCCAAATAAAGGTTGTAATATTCACCTGTAATGCTAACATACTTTTTTTGTCGAATTTTAGGGGGATATTGTGAAACAGAAAAGTAACTTTAGGTAGGATAAACATTCTCACCAAATTAATGCACCCATAAATGGACAATGGAAGATTCTGCCATTTTTTAACTATTTCCCCACTTCTACGCTCATTTTCTCAAAATTTAATGCGGCAAGTTTCTCTAAATCCCTAATTATCTTAATCCGCAGGTATCTTATTTCTGTGGCGCTCTTTATTTCCCCTTCCTTTTGATTCCAGATCATTATTTCCATTTTTTCCTCATTCATTTTATACCCGGATAAGACGCCGAACAATCTATCCTCCGCTACAAGTTGGGGGAGGGCAGAGTGGACATCTGAGGTAAAGAGCATTAAATTGTCTGCCTACAGCGCGATCTTCCTAGAGAATGTGTCTACCTTGAAGTTCTTTATTCTCTCATTCAGTTGTAAGCTCTGGGAAAATGACTCAATATAAAGATCATAGAGAATAGGTGAAAGAGTAAAACCTTGCCTTGTCCCCCTATTGATCCTCACTGGTGCTGATAAACTCTCATTCACCAGAATACAGGCTGTTGGATCACTATAGATCTTCTCTAGCGTATCCATCAGAGCTTTACCCATACCAAAATTCCCCTAATGCTGCCATAAGGTAGCTCCAGTTAACCCGGTCAAAGGCATTGGAAGCATCTACAGTTATTACCGCAAGGGAGATTGTGGTGATGTGATACTGGGAATGACATGATGTCATGTGGAATGTTTCTGTGGGGTTCTGCTCTGGGGTTCTGTAAAGAGCAGTTGGGACTCTGTGCTGTGGCTGTGTCGGTTGGACCGGTTGGGACGGCTCTCTGTATTTACCAGTAAAAGCCATTTCTTCACTAAAAGTAACCTGGTGTCATCGAGTCATCTTTACAGTGGCGACAGAGGATGACGCTATTCCACGTTGCTGTTGCTGCCACCTGTCTACATTGTAGGAGCATTCTACTGTGAGTAACTTGTTTTTTTTTTCTCGTTTAAAAAAAAACGTAAGCTCACGTCGTTCGTGCAGAGAGCCGTGCCCATATCCGATATTTACCAAGTCCAACTAATTGTGATTACGGAGGACTTGTTGTGCGAGTAAAAGTAACGGCGCAGTAACTTTGAAAAGTAATATTTTAAAAAAGAAGACGACGAAGTAGGACCATACCTCGCTTTAAATGTCTTCTCTTTCGCTGGCAAGTGCCGTTGTTTAAAGGATCTCCTTGCGCCACTTCGTTACTTCGAGCGTCATCGTAGGGAGCAAGAGGTGTTCACCCGTCTGTGTTCTCCTCCGTTCTGATGACGTTGTAGAATCTTCAAGGGGGTTTAGCGAAGGAGGACTAAGCGAGCTCTAATGTTGGCTGAGAAGCTCTGAATCTGTCGTCAACGCGCAGCGTTACGTTTTCTGCAGCCATTTTGGATTGGTTATTCACTGACACAACGTATTATTAAGCAGCAGTATTATTATCGACTGGAAACAATTGCCTGTGCAGTCATCTTTCATGCTTTGCGTGCACAGTTTAACGCAGGAACAATACAGTTTATGGATTTAGGCATTTAAATGGATTTACATATTTATTTTTCCTGTTTTCACGAAAGTTTTCACGAAAGTTCATCACTTAAACAGCCCAACGATACCATCTAGTGGTTTAAAGTGGAATTTTTTTTTTTTCTTCTTCTCATCATTTTTTTTTTGCAGTTATCTGGTTCACTGTTTATTGTGAGAGGTTTCAGCTTTGTGTTTCTTCTTAGTTCAACAAGGTCTGACTTTCTCACTTTCTGTTTCTTGCAGAAGCAGTGAATTTTCAGGTATTATTTTTTTTTTTTCTCTCTTTCTTTCTCTTCTTCTCCTTCATCTATATTTCTTCTTATTAATTAATCAATTTCATTCCACAGTTTTAGAAGACATGCAGAATGTCATTGCTCCAGCACCTTTTCTACAAGATCCTGGGGATCCTCCTTTGGAATGGAAGCTATGGTTTAGATCGTTTAATGCGTATTTAGGAGCAATAGATGGTCAAAGATACAGACCTGAAAGGAAGAAGAATCTGATGTATTACCATCTAGGAGTTGAGGGGCAAAATGTGTTTGATCATTTACCTCCCTATGTTCCACCTGAAGGTGAAGATCCGGATGAGTTTCAGACAGCGGTAGCACAATTGGACAAGTATTTTACGAAAACAAAGAATATTGTTGTGCATAGATATAAGTTCTTTACGAGAACTCAGAAAGCCGATGAGAGCATAGATACTTTCATTACAGCTCTAAAAGTTTTAGCTTCTAAATGTGAATTTGAGAATTTTACTTCTCAACTTGTGAGAGACCAATTGGTCGCACGTTGTTGTTGTAAAAAGATACAACAAAGATTACTAACATGCAAGGATCCCACACTAGATAAAGCTGTAGATATTGCTAAAAGTATTGAATGCTCAATAGATGATGCCAAGCAGCTTGAAACTGCTCTATCTAATTCTTCCATTTCAGGTGCGGTTTCCACCAAGCAACCGGGTGCGAGTTCTGTAAAACCACCAATTCCTATGCTTGACAATGCTTTTAGGGGAAATACTTTTCGTGGCAATATTAGGAGACCAGGCACTCTTAGAGGTGGAAGACCATTTATACAAGATAGGCAGTACAGTTCACGAATATATTGTTACAGATGTGGTTCTTCTTTACATGTTTCTTCTTTTAAGAATTGTCCAGCCATCAATCAACAGTGCGGGCAATGTGGAAAAATGGGTCATTTTGCTAAAGTATGTATGAGTAGTAGAAGAAGAAATGTAAGATGTGTAATTAATGAGGAAGAAAATGCAATTAATGAGGATGAAATTGTTTATGATGAAGAGGTTGTCAATCAAGAATATATTGTAGTGGTAAAGAATTGTGATGAAGGAAGGCAACTAGACATTCGTGATCCAGAAGTTTTGGTTACAATCAAAACGTATCAAATTCGGCTCCTGGTTGATACAGGGGCTCGCATCACTATTGTAGCACAAGATAAATATCAAAAGTTCTGGCGTCACAAAAGTTTATTGCCACCGGATGTTTTTACAGTAGCTTTTGAGGGTAGTAGAATTGAGTTATTGGGATACTTCTGGGCCACTATCAAGGTTTTAGGTGAAACTATCAAGGGAAAGGTATATGTTGCAAAAAGGGGGATCAATGTCCTTGGTCTTGTCCACCAGGCAGAATTCAGATTAACCATCAAGCCTGGTTTGGAGAACCCTGTTTTCATTGACAAGCGGTTGGATCAGAATCAGTCTGATAAACATACATACTCGCTTTCAAGCACGCAGTCTCTTAGTGATTGGGAACACAAGTTTAACAATGTTTTTAAAAATAGTCTTGGGAAAATTACTAATTTTCAACACTTTATAAAATTGAAAGAGAATGCCACTCCAGTCAAACATAGATTACGCAATGTTCCATTGAGTATTAGAGAGGATCTTTCTAAACATCTACAGAATTTGTGTGAACAAGGTATAATTGAGAAGGTAGAATCAACTCTTTGGCTTTCTCCAATTGTTTTGGCCAAGAAAAGGTCTGGAGACTTGAGGATGTGTGTCGACTTGAGAAGTCTTAATGAGGCCATCTGGGTAGACGGATTTCCTCTTCCACGCATTGAAGATCTGATTGCGAAAGTGGGGTCATCTTCATGGTTTACCAAGTTGGACCTCAAGGCTGCGTATCATCAGGTCGAACTTCATCCTCAGTCTCGACACCTTACTGCCTTTGTTACTCCTGATGGTGTTTTCCAATTCTGCCGACTTCCTTTTGGGTTAGCCTCTGCGGCTGCGGTCTTTCAGAGACTAATGACTGAGATGTTTAACCATAATCCCAATGTTGTGGTGTTCCAAGATGATATTCTTGTCTTCACTAAGAGTGAAGCTGAACATGATGTTGTTCTTGATCAAGTTTTTAGTATATTGGAAAGCAGAGGAGTGACCTTACAGAAAAGTAAGTGTTTCTTTAAAGTGAAGGAAATTGAATACCTGGGTCATGTAATATCAGAAGGAGGTATAAAACCTAGACCTGGTTTAATTAAAAGTATTTTAGAGGCTCCAGCTCCTCAAAACAAGGAACAACTTATGTCTTTTCTTGGACTCTGTGAGTTTTATGCAAAATTCATGAGAGACTTTGCTAAAACTACAGAGTGTTTTAGACATTTACTTAAAAAAGGGGCTGAATTTGTATGGTCAGAAGAATGTGAAAAAGGTTTTCAAGTCATTAAGCGTCATATTGTTAGTGCACCTGCTTTACAAGCTTTTGTAGAAGGTAGGCAAACTATCATTACAGTTGATGCTTGCGAATATGGTCTGGGTGCTGTACTGTCGCAATTTGCAGAGGGGAAAGAGTACACAGTAGGGTTTGCATCCAGGACTCTCCGTCCTGTTGAAAGAAAGTATTCTGTCATCGAAAAAGAACTGTTAGCCTGTGCATGGAGTATTGAGAAATTTAAGTCGTATTTGTGGGGCAGGTCTTTTATTCTTAGGACTGACCATCGACCACTAGTTGACATCTTGTCAGGAAAAAACACTAAACGCACCACTGCTAGATTGGCCAGGTTATCGACCAAACTGCTAGAATTTACATTTATGGTAGAGTATATTCCTGGAGGGAGAAATAGCAGAGCGGATTGTTTGTCTAGGTTGCCCATTGGTGATACAGAGGAGCAAGATTGGGAAACTGATGTAGAGGAATGTTTTGTAGCATGTGTCAATCGAGACATTCCCTCATTTGCAGAGGAGGACTGGGTTATTGAAGTCAATAAAGATGCTGTACTCAGTGAAGTAGTCTCATTGATCAAAAGAGGTTGGCCAAAGGAGAAGCTTCTTGCTCCGGAACTTCAAATGTTTTGGAAGGTCAACAGTGAACTGTCCCTAGAAGGTGGAAAAGTTGTGAGAAGTGACAAACTTGTACCTCCCTCGTGTTACCGAGAAAAAATCATTTTGGCTGCTCATTCGGGTCATTTAGGAGCAACCATTACTAAAAGGAAGGTGAGGTCTGATTTTTGGTGGCCAAGGATGGACTCTCAAATTGATGAGTTGATTAAACGGTGTGTAAGGTGCAATGCTAGTGACAAGGTTTTGGTATTAGAGGGCACTGTTGATTCTCCTGTATCTCCTCCTGGGAGGGCGTGGCAGAAAATAGGCATGGATTTTCTTGGTCCTTTTCATGTTCTACCTGCCAATTCGAAATATTTTTTGGTGCTTATTGATCATTTATCAAGATGGGTTGAGGTTGAGCCTATCAATGTTCCCAATTCTGGAAGTGTTATCACTTGTCTCAATAAGATTTTTCTTAGAGAGGGTTTTCCGGAGGAAATTCTTACAGACAATGGTGTGCAATTTGTTTCAAAAGAAATGGTTGGTTTTTTACACTCTTGTGGCATTAAGCATTCTAGGACTCCCCTTTATCACCCACAAAGCAATGGAAAAACTGAGAGATTCAATAGAGTTATTGTAGAATGTGTTCAAGCAGCTTTTAGATCGAAGACTTGCATTTTCAAAGCAGTGAACGATCTTGTCTGGTCGTATCGTACGTCGCCTCATGTGGCAACCAATTTTAGTCCATTTGAACTTATGAGAGGGAGGAAAGCTCCTTCGCAGGTTTATCCTTTTTGGATGGTGGAATCTTTTCATCGTGTCAGTGACATGGGGTACATGTGGGATTCTGCTAAGAAAAAATCATCAGAAGTTTGTAAGCGAATTGAACCTGTTTTGGAGAGAGATGTCCACAGTATTTGCATTGGAGATTGGGTTAGAGTAAAAAACCCGGTGTCAGTTAGGAAAGGTCTTTCTAAGTTTCTGGATTCTCAGCACGTTGTGGACATCAGGAAGAATGCTGTTAAGTTGGCCAACGGTAATTGGTGGAATACATCTCGAGTGGCTAAGGATCCGTGTTACTTTAACAAGAATGGAGTAAATGATCTGAGAAATGATAATTGTATTAGAAGGAGCACCAGGGTTCCTACAAAGTCAAGTAGGTTACGAGATTATGTATAGAATTTTATGTATAGAATTTTGTGGTACTGTGTTTATGCTCATTCCTTTTTAATCCTTGTGCATTTTATTGTATTATTTCATTGTTACAAATTTGTTTTCATTAAAAAGGGGGGAGGTGTGGTGATGTGATACTGGGAATGACATGATGTCATGTGGAATGTTTCTGTGGGGTTCTGCTCTGGGGTTCTGTAAAGAGCAGTTGGGACTCTGTGCTGTGGCTGTGTCGGTTGGACCGGTTGGGACGGCTCTCTGTATTTACCAGTAAAAGCCATTTCTTCACTAAAAGTAACCTGGTGTCATCGAGTCATCTTTACAGAGATCCACTTTGTTGTGGCTAAATGTATAGTGCCAATCAAGGAGTGATTAAACTCTTTCATATTCCCTCTGGTAATTAACCCCTTTTGATCTTCATGTATTAAATACCCCACTGCCTTATTGATATGTGCAGCCAACATGCTAGTAAAGATTTTATAATCACTGTTGAGTAAAGAAATAGGACAAAAAGATTGACATTGAAGAGGGTCCTTACCGGGCTTCGGAATTAATGTTATCACTGCCTCATTCCACGACTCTGGTATCGGCTAACCCTACATTAAAATTGAGTTAAAGAGTTTAATCCAGATTGGAATAATCTCTTTTACAATGATGGAGTAGAGTTCACTAGGGATAGTGTTGGGGCCGGCTGCCTTGCCTTTCTTTTATTTTCTTTACTTCTGTCAGTATCTCCCCACCAGTTATTTCCTAACCAAGGTACCCTTGTTGCTCCTGAGACAGTTTTGGAAGATGTTTATCTTTAAGCCAGGCGTTTATACACACTATTTGTTACAATTTCATCGGTATATAAATCCTGACAAAATCCCTTATCTTACTACTCTCTTCTGTGATATGTCCAGCGTTATCCACTTTGATCTTCCTGGTGTAATTTTGGTTCCTCTCTAGCCTTGCCTTCCATGCCAGCAGTTTTCCACTGCACTCTTCCTGCACTATATCTCTAGCATTGCTAGCACCCCACAATTGACGTACTTTCTCTTCTATCTTAGCTTTAATTTCTGTTTGTAGTTCCTCAAGTGTTGCGAGTGCCTTTTTCCTTTCTTCTATATCCAGAGTCTTACTTTTCAACATCATTTCCAGTCTCCCTATCCCTTCCCCAAATCTGGAAAATCCTATTTTCTCTCTCCTTGCCCTATTTATCTATATACTTTTAAGTGTTCCCCATAGCCAAGCTTTATAAGTGTATCACAGTACATGAAAGGGCGTAGATATCTGAGTCATGTGCCAGATTTGCAAATATCTCCTCTGAGAGTAGACTCCTTCTATGGACTCTCCACCTCCTAGGCCCCTGTGAGTCCCTCAATTCAAGTTTTAAAAGCAAGGCTGCATGATCTGAGAGGTGAATAGGAAGATGTTCCTATCACTTTCTCCACCTCCTTCCTATCCATGAAGAAATAATCCAATCTGGAATAGTCGCTATTTTTCTTGCTGTGGAAGGTATAGTCCCTGCAATCCGATGTTACACCTTTAGTAAATTGTGGTTGATCTGTAACAATTATACCCTCCACTCATTTTTGTTTTGAAAAGAGGTTGTTACATTCCTGTTTCCTCAGATGGGTTTCCTGCAACATAATTATTTGAGATCTATGCTGCTTTAAATATTGCAAAATAGTATGCCGTCTCTTTTTAACCCTCAGCCCATTCACATTCCAACATATTATCTCTAAAGACAGTGACCCCTCAACCCCTGTGCTCATTTTTCTTAATTTTTCCCCCCTTTTACCTTCCTTCCCCCATTTTCCGAGACGACTACTCTTAAATGGTGGTCTTACTGTGCCAACTTGAGGACTCAACGTTTTATAGTTTTTTACCACTACACCCACCCTTTGTGCTCTCCCTCCCGGGAACCCTCCCAACCCTACAACTAGGCCTTTCCATAGCCTATTTGTGCTACCCCCCTGAGGGAGTCCTAGTACCTAATTTCCTAACTCTATTTTGTGCTTCTTGAAATCCCCCCTCTTTATTTGCCCTATAAAATAATCTACATATTCCGGGCCGTGGAAGTTCTACATTTTGTTTTGCCACATCACCCTCAAGGTAGCCAGGAATCACAGCCGAACTATTGCACCAAGCCCTTTCAAATCTCCCATTCTATTTCCCAACTCCCACTGTGCATCTGCGGTTGCCCGAGAGACATCGAATGTGATCCTGAATGTAACTCCTGATGCCTGCAATGATTTCTCTTTTAGGGCCAGACTTAAAATCTTCTCTTTTATGGTATAGGATAGGAAATTTACCAGAATCTTGCGGGAGTTATTTCTCCCTGGGCGTAATTTAAAGGGATCTTTGTGCACTCGCTGTATTTCTTCTTCAAGGTTAGCGAAACCCTCTTCCAGTGGGAGTGCACTTCTCAAAAGTTGTATCACAAAAGGTTTGATGTCAGTGCCCTCCGTGCCTTCCCCAACCCCCTAAATGTTGACATTATTTCGCCTGGCGTTGTTTTCCACATTTTCTAGCTTGTCCGACAGTATTTCCTCTCTTTGTTTCAGGCGTACTACTTCTTGGGTATTTCCTTGAACAAACGTCCGAAGTTCTTTTAGTCTGGATTCTAAAATCTGTGTTTGTTGTGCTAGGTTCTCTAACTTAACTTCCAGGCTTGTACAGGTAGCCTGAATCTCTTTTTGCTTGGACTCTGAGATCAAAAACGATCTTTAATCTCTTGGGCAAATTGGCCTAACATCCCCTGGACCGAATCTATTCCTTTTGGCCCATGTTTCCCTGACTCAACATCTAATTTGGGGCTGCGTGGGGTGATTCCTGCTTCCACCATAGCACCCTCTTTCTCAGAGTTTAACTCTTTCATATCTAAACATGCAAATGTGTTTTCCGTGGAAACTGCCGGAAGTACCATTAACTTGCCTTGGCTGCCTGATTCCATGACTCTTGTGTCTCTTGTGCCTTCCCTTGCATAACTCTTCACGGCCTCACTGCTCCTCTCCCCCCTCCCCTGCTCAAGTCTATCCTGGCCTTGAAATAGGATTTCAGCAAGGGGGTAATTTTTGGGGGCTTAGACACAGTCTGGTCCAGCATTTCCTTTAATTTTGTGGCTATATCGGAACAAGTGTTTTTTTTAATTGTGTACTTGTTAGCCCTGGGCTTTATATGCTTAATTACCACTCCATCTGCCCCCCCACCTGAGGTCTGTCAGCTTCTATCTGACCCCTACACCTCTGCTCCATGTACCCTCCTGTTTATCTGCTGTAGTTTCAGACTGAGGCAATTAGCTGGGGAGGGCTTACCGTCTAACCTGAGGAGCTCACCATCCATCAGGGCATACCTACAGGCATAGTCTCCTTGGCCACTTTGACCTCTTTTCCTGCCTGCATCTGGTCTCTGTTGCCGAGGCTCCTCAACTTTGTGCTCGCAACCAGTTCTGTCTCTGCCCGCGCTAACCCTGACGATGCAGCGGCTTCTCGGGAAAGCACACCACATAGTGCGGAGTCGCTGAAGCTGTACTGTCATGGTGCAGCAGTGCAGGCTTACCTGTCTCACCATTCACCCCTTCACCCAGAAGAAGCCCAAAAAAAACCCTTAGACGAGAGAGAGATTCATTCCTAAATCGAGAGACTATGTGCTAAGCATGCCTCTGTCAGACGCGAGTCCTCCCTCGGGGTTGCTTCCCACCGGTTCGTCAGCATGCCACCATGTTCCCACTCATGGCTTCTAACTGGGTACCTCCGTTTCAGGTGAGTATACTATTATGTCAATGCTCTTAACTGCCCTAAACCCACTTGCATAGGGTTTTCCGCAAACATGGACTCCATTATTGATGGTGCAGTGCTATTCCAATTGTGCCCTGGTGAGTCACTGGGAGCTGCTAGTGGATCTATTACGTTCATTACCTGGCTTGCCAAGGTTGTCCATTTCTGCCAGAATGAGTTCCATCAGCCAGTGAGCAATTTACTGCAGCTGTACTACCAGATAGTAAAATTTATTGCATGAGACTCCCAATCTGCCCCTTGACATCAGCCGCTGGAGTGTAAACAGTCCCACCCTAGTGCGCTGTCCATCCCATGTCAGTTTGTGGGTCAACGCATTCAAAGAGTGCTCTAGGAATACATATTGGAAGGTTCACAAAATAATTTAGAACTCTGGGAAGATCACCATTTTTGTCAACACTATTTGGGCAATGACGGGCAGCTGTAACATTGCGAAAAGGCCACACTGCCTTTGTAGCCCCACAATACGTTTCTGAGATTGCCCTCTCAGACATCTGCATCCGTATGGTATACCCTGATCTCTAGGTACATAATGGTCCTGGATACAAATTGGACGCTTAAGGATAGCACTGGAGCTAGGGGTCTTGTGCAGTCTGCCGAGACTGAAAAAACACAGAATTTTTTCCAGTTTGTTATAAGGCCAGATACCTGCCCTAATTCATCTAGAAGCTCCTTGGGACACTCGTTTGGGCAAAAAGACCAACATGTCATCCACGTACAGCGAGCATATATGCTCTCCATCCTGAAGTGGAACCCTTTGCCCTGGCCTGCCAGTCGCAGCAGGCAAGCAAACAGCTGAAATGCCAGCTCAAACAGCATTGGGGGAAGAGGACAATCCTGTCATGTGCCCTGGCTGATCTCAATAGGGTCAGATATGCATCTGCCTGTGCGTACCAGTGCTTGTGCATTGGTGTTTAACAGCGTGATACATTTGTTCCAGTGTTCCCAGAGTGACATCCGGGTCATGGCCTTGTGCAGGCAATCCGATCTGAGGGTGGCAAATGCCTTCCGTATGTCCACGGAGAAGGAAGACCAATGCTTCAAGAAACAGACATTTATCTGTTTCATCCAAAACATGGTAATGGTATTGGATGTTATATGATGTACTGCATTTAGGGATAAAACCGTTTTGGTCCCCATACACCAATGTGGGGAAATGGGCTTGCAGCCGGTTTGCAAATATCTTACTTAGAATTATATAGCCTTAATTTAACATAGAAAGCATGTGAAATACCGTTATGTGGCTTAAGGATGGATACAATCAGGGACTCTTTGGCCATTTCTGACAGGTGCTTGAATTCTAAGGTGATGGTGTACACCTCAACTAGTCTTGGAGCCAGGCACACACACAGGTCTGATAAAATATGACTGGGAAGCTGTCTGTCCCAGTTCTTTGATTGACGGTCTGGTCTCAGGTTCTGAAACACGGCAGCCAAATATTTCTCCTTCCTCCACTGCCAGCTGTGGCAAGTTCACCCTATGTAGGAAGGCATCCATATTCCCCTCCTCCGTAGGGACAGTGGCTTGGTATAAATCACTATAATACCCTGTGAATGCTTCATGAATGTCGGTTGGGAGTAAATAATTTCCCCTGTCGGTTAGGCTATTTAGGTAATGGTTTTCCTCTGTAGGGGTCAACCATGCCAGCAACTTACCTGCACGTCCCCCTCTGTCTTATGGACGTGTGTTTTCCCAACACCTCGGCATGGTCCTCCTCGCACAGGGACGCCATGATCTCAATTTGACTTGAGGCTCAGTTTCCAAGCACTGTGCGACGCCCTCCAACTCCAACAGATTTGTCTGGAGGGAGCACTACAAACCCACAGACTGACTGAGGCAGTGTCCTTGCACCACAACATTAAAGGCATCCCATTCTACTCATATTCAGAGTGATCTGTGAGTCTGTAGTGCAATAGTGTGCAATTTTGTATCCTAGAGGGTCTCTAAAGGTTGAGCATGTAGATTGCTACGAGGTAGCTGCCAAATGGGGATGGGAATGGTGCATCCCTCCAGAAGTTCATCAAGAAGGGGTTATGGTCTGAGAGTGTACAACCTAAGTATTCAAAGCTATCAACCTAACAAGCTCAATATACCCCCCAAACTCCTCTCACTCCCTCCTCCCTCCCTCCCTCCTTCTCAAGAAGCACACATGCAGTTCTCATCAATGATTAGGTAAATGTAAACAACACAGTTTCCAGCTCCCTCAACCCAGGTCAGAAAAGTAACAGCCCTCTGGCCAAAACATATAACTTAGCTGTAGAAACCAAGCCCTCAAAGCCTTTGAGTTGTATGAAGGTTTTTTTCGTGAGTGATGGCTGCCGCAACAACCACAGTTGAGATTTCTCCACCTTTTTCTCCCTTATGGCAGTATTTCAGATAAATTTACTCTGTGATGGAGCCAGTCCACCCCATCAAAATAGGCGCAGCTTCAAAACCTCTATAACATGCCCTCGCAACATTACAGGAAACCGACTGGCAGCAGGATCCAGCACCACCTGTCCCGCTGGCAGTCCATAACTTCGGACAAGTGGATGCTCCAAATTGTGCTGTGGGATTACACCATTTCATTCATGGAATCTCTACCACCCATGCAACCGTCCTTAGATTGATTGAAGGAGTACCATCTTTCCCTGTTGCATTAGGAAGTACAGGCTCTTTTGGCCAAAGGTTCCATTAAGGGGATGTTAGCATGAGAAGTAGGTTGTAATTGTTATTCCCATGACCTTCTGGTGCCAGAAAAGGACAGAGGCCTCCACCTTATTCTAAATCTGTGCTGTCTCAACTAACTCCTGAAGAACGAGAAATTCAAAATCCTCATGTTGGCTCAAGTCCTGTCAGCCTTGTACTTCGGAGATTGGATGGTAGTGAAGGATTTGTAGCACGCATATTTTCCATATACCCGTCCTGCTGGTCCACAGATGTTACCTGCAGTCCATGTTCAGCCAAGAGCACTTTCCCTTTGCTGTGCTCCCCTTTGGCCTTACCAGCACCTCTCAGGTGTTTACAAAAGTGATGGCGGTGGGTGCTCCCCATCTGCGGAGATCACAGCATCCGATTTTGGTCTACCTTTACGAGTGGGTGTTGGGCGCAGGTTCATCCCAGGCAGTTGTCAACCACTTCCAGACTATGATGGACCTCCTGCATTCGCTGAGGTCCACTATAACCTCTTCAGTGCCCATGATGAGATAGACTCGTCATGGAGCACGGTCGCACTGTGCCCATGACGAGACTATCTCGTCATGAACCCCACCCACTAATAAAACGCCTGGCACAGGAGGGGGAAAGGGCGTGGCACAGAAGGGGATAAATATGACAAAGTCACACTTGACTCCCTCTCAGACAATCCCTTTCATCTGAGCTATTCTGGACACAGTTCAGTTCTGCACCTATGCTCTGGAGTGGCAAGTCCAGCATATTCAGGCAATGATACCGATGTTTCAGCCCCTATCCTGGAATTAAGTGAGACTGGCTCTGAGGCTGCTGGTTCTTCTGGCCTCCTGCATCTTGTTGGTAAAGAATGCCGACTGGAATATGTGGGCTCTGCAGTGGGACCTGAAGGCGCAATGGGCACAGTATTAGGGGAATCTCTCATACCTGCTTCACATGTCAGCAGTGTGAAAAATTGGGTAGTTGGTTGACTGGGGGTGAGCCCAGGTCAAGCAGCAACCACAATCCCTATCAGGGTAAGGCACAAGCCAACCCTAAATTAACCTGTGCTTAATTCTCTGGTACTTGGTGCAGAGCAGTCAGGCTTAACTTAGATTCAGTGTGTAATGTATTTGTGCAACACTTCAAATAGTATTTCTTTAATAAATAAAACACGCCAAAATGACACAAATCCAATAAGTAGAACCAGAGATATAAAATTTTAAAGATTTTAGCGAAAATAGCTCCAAAAAGCACAAAGCACCAACTGTGGATGTCTGATCATGCTAGACTGGGACAAAGTCACAAGGTCAGGCAGACCTCAGAGTGTGGGTCGGCTACAGGGGGCCTGTTAGACCCGCTGATCAGAGTACCGTAAATACTGGTGTGCAGAATGTTGCAAGGATCCGTGTCTAAAATGCGTTGCCAGATGAAGCAATGTGTCGGTTCCGAGATGTGGCGAGGCTGCAATGCACAGGCATGTATCGTCATCAAGGATCCCATTGAATGGGTCTTGCATTGGTCAGCATTAAGGATATGGCACACAGTCGGGGAGATTCCTAGGAGCTGTGATGTGGAGTCCGGCTTCATCATCAAGGCTGCTATCGATGAGGGATGCAAGGGCCTGTGCTAAGGATGTGTCGCACAGCAGCATTTCCAAAGGCATTGGGGGCTGTGGCGATTTTGCAGGTTTTTGCAATGGTTCCAATCCATGCAAGAGGGAGCTGTGTCAGTTCTGCTATAGGTTGCGCTGCGATACGCAGGCGATGGTAGATTCTGCCAGATCCACAGAGGCTGGCAGTGCACCTTAAGCCCATTTCCAAGGGTCCAGACTGGGGGGGCACCACTTGGCAGTGTAGACTCATAGAGGGCAGAGTTCAGGTGCAAGGTTGTTGGGAGCCTGTTGTGTCCCTGAGGCTGCAGATCAGGATACCTGCCAACTAGCCCTTGGAGCCATTCTGGGTTCTGGGTCAAGGTATGTTGGTCCAGTCCCTCTCACCCAGGCAAGAGGACAGCTGGCAGCAGGTCAGCACAGCGGGGCAGCAGTTCTTCAGAGTAGTAGTCCAGCTGAGTGGCAGCCTTTTCAGTAGCACAGCTGTCCTTCTTATTGGCAGAGTATCCACAGGTCCAGAAGTATACAAAAGGGTTATTGTATGAGGTTCAGTATTTATACCCAGTTGTGCCTTTGAAGTATGGAGAAGCTTTTAGAGGCATGCCTTTGAAACACACAGGTGCCTTGCCTTCCTTGCCCTGGCTCCATACACACTACATGGGGTATGCAGCCCTTTATGATGGTGGCAGGACACATCCTTTTCAAGTGCTCCTCTCTCCTGTCCTGCCAGTGATGGCTCATCCAGTCACACCTAAACTCCCCATTGTGTGTGGCTATCTAGGAGGAATACACAAAGCCCAATTGTCATCCACACCCAGTCATGTGACCCAGAGACAGACTGCAAGCACCAAATGGCTAAGGCAAGAAAAAATGCCAACTTAACTTTCTAAAAGCGGCATTTTCAAAATTGTAGTTTAAAATTCAACATTACCATAAGTTAGGATTTTAAATTCTCAGTTCGGAGACACTAAACATGACCTGGTTACCCGTTCCTATTTGGAGATTACACTCATAACATGTAATACATTACCTCCAATGCTGTCTAATAGGAGAGGTAGGCCTTGCAGTAGTGAAAAACTAATTGAAGAGTTTGTTACTACCAGGACATGTACAACTTAACAGTACATGTCCAACGTGTTCAAAACACTGCACCCTACCCTCTGTGCCGTCCAGGGCCTACCCTAGGGGTGATTTGCATTAAAAAGGAAGGTTTGAGCCAGACAAAAGGCAGTTTGAAATGACATACACAGGCTGCAATGGCAGGTCTGAGAGAAGTGCTGCTTAAGTGGGTGGCACAATCAGTGCTGCAGGTCCATTAACAGCAGTTAATTTACAGGCCCTGGGTACATGCAGTGCCACTTTGCTAGGGATTTATAAGTAAATTAATTTTTCCAAATGGGTATAAGACAATGTTACCATGTTAAGGAGAAAGCACAAGCACTTTAACACTGGTTAGAAGTGGTAAAAAGCACAGTGACCTATGGCCAACAAAAAAAAATCATCAAGAAAATAGGAGGAGGAAGGCAAAACATCTGGAGATGTCCCTGCAGAAAAGGTCAAGTATAACAGGAGGTAACTGCAAAAGACCTGCAGTAGTGGATAACGAACCACGGTTCGGTCAGTAGTAGACTCCTTTTCCTTTCCCACCCAGACCTCACAGGGTTGACAGATGCGTCACTCCTGGTTCGGCCAGCCATCTGGGAGAGGTGAAGATCAGAGGACTCTAGTGTCCGATGAAGTCTCAGCTCCACATCAACTTGCTGGAGTTGAGATCTATTTGCTTGGCATAGAAAGTCTTCCTCACATCAATCAAGGGAAGGCTGGCTCAGGTGTTCATGGACAACACCATTGCCATGAGGTACTGCAATTAACATAGTAGTGTGGGGTTGTGGACCCTGTGTCAAGAGGTCCTGTGCATCTGGACATGGCTTGAACTTTAGGACATTTTCCTGGTTGTGCATACTTGGTGAGGTCTGTGAAAGCTATGGTGGCCAAACTCAGTTATTGATGGGTCACAGATTTATTTATTTGAAGGTTTTATATAGCGCGAACAAGACCCTTGCGGGTTTCAGAGCGCTTTACATGGCAGATGAGGGAAAACAGGTACAGGCATAAAAAGAAAATCTAAATATAGGTGATTCCAATACAAGGTGCTCAATAATACAGACTAGTAATTATATTACAGTAATAAGTAAATAAATCAAGTGAATTTGGCCATGAGAATCGCGTTCGCTTCTTTTTTAAATGAGGCCGTTGAAGGGTTCAGTCTTGTTTCAGAGGGCAGAGCATTCCAGATCATGGGAGCCATTCCAGAGAAGGACCGGTTCTAAGTTTTCTTTTTGGCAAATCGTTGTGGTCTGAGTAGAAGATTCCTGGAGCTTCTGGAGGCTCTATTACCAGAGGAGAGAACCAGTTTCTGAGCTAGGTAGTATGGGGTTTTATGATGTAAGGCCTTGTGCGTCATACAAGTGATTTTTAGATGAATTCTAGCCTCGAACGGTAGCCAGTTGAGGGTTCTAAGGTCTGGAGAGATGTGAGAGTTTCTTTTTGAACCAGTGATGAGTCTCGCAGCTGAGTTGACAGAGGCTCTAAGTGGGGCTGTCGTCGATCTGGGGAGGCCGCATAGGGCTATCGCCCCATATTCCACTCTTGGGGGTACTAGGGCTTGAACAGCTTGTTTGAAGTCGTTTGCTGGTAAGAAGGGTTTCAGTCTTCTCAGGGTGTTTATGTGGAAGTCTGCTCCTTTTGTGGCGGCGCTGATATGTTTCTGCATCTTTAGGTCTCTGTCCAGTGTCACACCCAGCGATTTTGCTGATTCGACAACGAGAGGTTGCCCATTGAGTGCTGTTAGGTGCTTCATCCAATCGAGGATGATGTGAGATTTATTGGGGGGCGAATAGGAGGAGTTCAGTTTCAAATGGTTTTCGGCCAACCATATTTGAGCTTTTTGTAGCGTTGAGTTGAGAGTTTTGATGTCCTCAAGTGAGTGGATCTTGATGTATAGTTGGGTGTCGTCAGCATACATGTGAAAGTGGACATTGGAGAGACTGAGAAGTTCGGTGAGTGGCTCCATGAATAGGTTCAAAAGTGTGGGTGAGAGGGAAGAGCCTTGCGGTACTCCTAACGAGACTGGCACGGGGTTGGACAAGGATTGATTGACCTTGAATCTTTGAGATCTATTTTGGAGGAAAGATGTGAACTAGGTAAGTACAGATCCAGATAATCCCATTCTGTATCTCAGTAGCTCTAGCAAGTTGTCGTGTTTGACAGTGTCAAATGCGGATGAAAGGTTGAGTAAGATTAATAAGCAAGCTTCGTTTTGATCAAGAATTTTTAGTACGTCGTCTATTATGTGGGTCATGGCTGATTCCGTACTGTGACCTGCCCGGAAGCCTGATTGATATTGGTTGAGCAGTTTGAATTGTTCAATATGATTGCTAAGTTTCATGTGAACACATTTTTCCAAGAGCTTGGCTAGAGTGGGGATGTTGGATATCGGGCGATAGTTATTTAAGTCCGCTGGGTCGGCTGTTGGCTTCTTTCGGATAGGGGATATCTGACCTGTTTTCAGGATTTCTGGAATGGTTCCTTGACAGAGGGAGGTATCATGAATTATGCCTACATCCCAGTGGTGCAAGGTCTCTTCCATGACTTGGGAGAATCCTAGTTAGAGCTATACACCTACACCACCACCAGAATGCACAATGTGGGCACTTCTGCAAGTTGGAGTTTCCAAGGCGGTCCTTGCTCAGAAATGAATTTCGCTTCAAGTGAGGCTCAGGACTCCTATACGCTTTGCACCGATAGCATTCCTGCCCCGAGTTCTGAAGAAAACCAGGACAGACTGGGCCCAAGTCATCCTTGTGGCTTCAAATTGGGCACGAAGAGTAAGGGTATTGTGAAATCCTGAGCACCAGCATCGGTCCTCTGATCAGGTTGCCCCTTCGGGGTGATCTCCTATTGCAGCAACAGGGCAGCCAGGTGTCCCTCCACAATACCATATGAGCCTGCTGTTGGTACAAGTTTGTGGCTGGGTGCACTGAAAAACATGTTGATCCTCTTTCATAAACCTTATGTGAAGTGCCACTGTTTGTTTTCTTGTTAGCCTGTGTTAGACCTGGCCTTCTCTGCAGGGTCACCCCAAATCGTTTGCCTTTTGCCCTGCACTTTTTGTTGGCCTTAGGACTGTGTGCACTTTACCACGGCTAACCTGTGCTAAAGTTTGATTGCACATACATAATTGGCATATTTCATTTACTTATATGTACCTTGGAGAGTGGTATAACATATACTCAGGGCCTGTAAATTAAATGCAACTAGTAGGCCTACTGCACCTATTGTGCCACCCACTTAAATAGCACTTCAAAACATATGAAATCCCATGCCTGCTATTGTAGCCTGAGTGCAGTTTTAAACTGCCACGTCGACTTGACATTGAAACCCTGTTGCAAAATCATTAACCACCCCTTTTATTGCATATGTCACCACTAAAGTAGGCCATATATAGCCCAATGGGCAGGTTGCTGTGTATTTTTACATGTACTTGTAGTGTAAAAACTCCTAAATTTGATTTTCACTAATATGAGGCTTGCCCCTCCCATACAATAACAGTGGGGATTCCTTTTTACATCTAATAGGCTGTAATTTTCAATTGGGAACACCTAGCCATATCATGTTTTGTATATATGAAATTGTAGTGATAAACCCTCTTTAATGGTAACATTGGAGTTTTCATTACAATTTGGAAAGTGCCACTTTTGATAAGTTGCCATTATCCTGCTCTTAGTCATTTGTGCCTGCAACCTTTCTTGGGTCAGATGACTGGGTGTAGCTGACAGTTAGATTTTGTGAATTCCTCCCAGACATTCACACAAAAACTGCTCTGAGAACCAGGAGGAGACTGGGACCAACCTGCTCACCTATTCGCCCGAGATGCATCAGCAGTCAGACTGACTTTGTGGATTCTCCGCTAAGTTCTTTTCTGCAGCAGCAAATCCTTTTCAGCGGTTCTTCGCCAACGAGTTATTCAACCTTGTTGAACTGTAGGCGACTACATCCCTCTGCCTCGTCCAGCTGAAATTTTTTTACTTCCATTTCAACAACTAACTACAATTGCAGAAATCTTCACTTTGGCTCCACCTCAAGGTCATCCAGTGACAACGTTCCCTTTTCGACACCTCCTGCAGCCTTGCCCTGCTAAACTTTACCTTTTCAGACACTTTTTCTCAGAATTTCTTCAATCCACTTTGTGTGTCCAAACAACACTCCATTGCGGTCAGCCATATTTTTTTTACTTTGACCTGGTCTCAAGCATCTAGATGCCCGTGGTTGTGCTTTGATCTTTTAGGAGCTAGTTTTCTCTAAAAACTTAAACAATTAAAAACTTTGGCTCGACTGATTTAGATTTTTGTTGTTTTGGTGTCAAATAATTTATTAACATGTACTCTATTTTTCCAAATTGGTTTGGAATTTTTCTTGTATTTGCCTCTAAGGTAAACCTGACTGCTTTTTGTGCTGAGCTAGTCAGGCAGGGTCTTAGCTTGGTCAGTAAGATTGGTGGGGGAGGTGTGAGCTTCAGGTTTCCAGACAATCACGCTGACATATAATGTTAAAATACATAATACAGCATAAGAGGTCTGAAGGGTCAGTGGAAAGGTAGAGGAATGTGGATAGATATGAGTGCTAACTGAGAGAAACATATTTGTAAAAAATCAAAATTTATTAAAACTTTCAAAACAGAGATGAGAGAGAGTATATGTGTGTTTTTGTCAGTGTGCGCATGCAAAAGTACCAGGTGAAATCCAACAGACACCTCACCATACCTGACAGAAAGCACCTGTACCCAACCATTCATCATCGAATATATTTATAAGGGGGGCTTAACACCCCTAGAACCCCCCCGAAACGACACCTCTGTACCTAGTGTTAAGCACAGGTTAATATAGTGACCTTTGTGTAGTTCTCCCTACAAGGGATAATGGCTTTTGCTTGGCCAAGGCGCACACCCCAGTCAACCAACAACCCAATTTCTCACAGCCTGGAAAGGTGTTGCTTTGGGCATGGTTAAGGCGTATCTTTCAGCCATCTTGGTTTTTGCTGTGGCCGTATCAGCCCTCCCTGTTCAAGTCATCTGTTGTGACACGTTTCTTGAAGGGCGTTTAACATATGTTTCCGCATAGACCTTTTGTTATGCCCCAATGGGACATTAATTTGGTTTAAACCTTCTTAATGTGTGCCCCCATTGAACCCATGTACAGTTGCCCTCTACAACTTCTAATGCTCAAGACAGACTTCGTGGTGCCCATCTCATCGGCCAGCAGGAGGGTCAGTGAGCTGCAGGTGTTTTCTAGTCATGCTCTGTACACCAGCTTCTTCCTAGACAAACTAGTTCTCCGAACCCATGCTCATTTTCTGCCAAAGGTGGTGACATCTTTCCATGTCAACTAAAGCATCACACTGTCTAACTTCTTTGCTCTGCCTCATCTCTCTAAGGAGGAGTGACTCCACTGCTTGAACCCGAAAAGAGCATTGTTGTTCTATATCAATTGCACCAGAGAACACCAGTTGGACAATCATCACTTTGTTGGGTTCACTGGAGAGAAAAAGGGGAGAGCAGTGCAGAAACGGACCGTCTCCAGATGGATTGTACTCTGCATTAAGATCCACAATGCACTGGCCAAGAAGCAACTCTCTGAGAGCTTGCGGGCTCATTCAACCAGAGGCAAAGCTGTGACCACTGCATTAGCTCATGGAGTTCCTGTCCTTGGCATCTGTCAGACTGTGACGGGGGCATCCTTGCACACGTTCAACAAACACTACTGCCTTGACACTCTGATTTGTCATGACAGGCACTTTGCCTGTATGGTCCTGCAGGATTTTTGGGTCTTAACCAGTTTGCAGATCCATGGTTGTCCTTCCTCAGAGGGGCTGACAACATCTCACTCCACGACTCTCCCTGGCGTAAAACAAACAGGTAATCACGGAAATCCCTTGATGCCTTTTCATTTACATAAGATCCACCGTGAATATTAACTCAACCTTCTATAATGCATTACTTTTAGAATGCTATTTCCTCTTGGTAAACCTGTATTGCATTGTATTTTTCTTATGACACATGCGAAAATTGTGTTCGATAGACCACATGTAGCTCTTTCCAGCTTCACTGTGACCTCCACGGTAATGAACTTGAGTAACTTGCTGTTTTCTACTTCTTTTGTATTTCTCATGGCATATTTTTATTATTTGTCAGTATTCTTGTGTTCATTATCATCATTTTAACTTTGTGTCTTTTTCCATTTGTTCATTCGTTCTTTTCTTGAAAATTCAATAAAAACGATTTGGAAAAAAAAAAAAGCTAGACAGACAGGACTTATCAGCCTCAATCTTGAGTCAACGTATTTCGATAAGTGAAAACAATGTTAGAATGAAGTGCTGCCAAGGAAAACTGATCGGTGAGGATGATGGAGGTATAGCAAGAAGGATGACAAGTGGGCACACCATGTTTCACTCTATCTCATAGATGCTATTTGTCTCCATGCCACGCTGGTCATATTCTGTCTATCAATTTTAAAGTAACAGAGCAATGCAGGGGTGAATTGCAGGGTCAAGCAGTTCCTGTGGCACAGTGGAGGAGGGAACCGCCCTTCAGAAGTCCCCTATTCAGCCAAAGGTCTATGAATTTCGGTGAGATGTGTGAGGCCGAGGTGCCCTCACCATGTTCTGAAGGGAGAGGGGGCGCTATAATTTTCTGTTTCACCACTGCAGCATTGTGTTCTGGGACATGCAGTTTAGTCTAGTTTCATTTTGGCTCTAAATAAAGTTGTCACAAATGACATGCAGGAGCTTTGCAATGACAATCTTTAATACCTTCAACAATCTGTTGCCAGTACTCTCATCAGTGGTAACAATTTGAAAGTATCAGTTGGCCCTGCCAGAGCCCAAACTGTGACCTAAGGTTTGCAAAGCAGCTTCTGCAACAACCACTTAAATCATTCAGGGTTTTTCCATGTTTGTTTAATAATGTAATTCCTCCGACCTGGGAAACCAGTTTTATTCATAGGTGAAAGTAACACTTTCTAGTGTATCTGTCTGTATGTGGTAGGTTTTGTGCAGTTTGCTTCAGACCTGGGAGGATGCCGAGACTCGCTCTTGGCCACTCTCAGAGATTCCATTAACTTGAAAAGTAGTCTTGGGAAGCTTCCAACTGCAGGCAGCCAATTGTAAGGGGGAGATGACAGAAGCTAGCAGATCTCACAGCCCCTTCAGAGACGACAAACAGCCAGAGTTTCAGAAGCACTGCTGCACTTGGGGATAAGAAGAAGTTATTCTTATGCAGTGGAGTGATATTCCAGTCAACACCTGGGAAGTGAGAAAAAATAAATCTGGAGATCACGTAGTGTCTTTGAGTAAACTGTGTCAGCATGGAGTTTGTGCTCATGTAAGTGACAGGGACGTTCAGTGAACTGCAGTGTGCGCAGGGACAGGAAAGAGATGAGGAACTTAAATGAACTGCAGTTGAGCAATAGCCTCAGTGGCGAAGGCAAAGAGAAACTTCAGGAACCTTAGCGCTAGGAGTGCTACAGAATTTGAGGTTAAGCAGGGTGGGTAGGAGCCTTTGGGAACTAAGATTGAGCCAGAGCCTTTGAGGATTGAGTGTAAGCTGGAGCCTTGTGTACCTACATTGTGCACAGCATATGCTGGGAACCTAAGAGTGAGCTTGTGGGCCTTAGGAGTAAGAAGAAGCTTTGGAAATCTACTGATGAATGGAAACCTCATAGTCTTAGTTTGTGTAGAGCACTGGGGAGCTGGAGTAAACATAAGCATCAGAAAATCTCATGGTGGGCATGGTCTTCAGTGACCTAAGGGTAAGTAGGAGCTTACAGGTAAGAGTGAGCTGGCGATACAAGGCCTAACGATGAACAGGGATCTAATTGAAACTAACGTTGAGCAGGATTCCAAGATGCCAGGGAGTGAACAGATTTGCATGGACACCTAACAGTGAGCCGAAGTCTCATGGATCCTCTATGTGAGCAGGATCATCAGGGATGTCTCTGAGCAGGAGTGTCAGAAGACCAGAGTGGACATGAGTTTAAGGGTCCTGAGGATCAATGGCTAGTTTTAGGAACAACTGATGATGAGCAAGAACCTCACTGTGCTAGGTCTGTCAGAGTGACTTGAAGTAAGGCCTAAGGGTTAAAATGACCCTCTGAAGACCTGTAGGTCAGTGGGCAGTGGGGATCCCCATGAATGAGCAGGAGTTTCGGGACCTAAGAAGAAGGAGAAGGTGCAGGCATATGAGGGTGAGCAAGGGCAAAGTGAGATTCATGGACCTGAAGATGAGTGTCAGTAGGCCAGCAGGTGAGATGTAGTGGAATACATTGAGTTTTCAGTCCTATCCAATGTTACAGGCCTACAGGTTATTAAAGGGTTTATTTACCACAAAGCTCTCCCAAAATTAATCACCTGATACTTTCCAACCAGGGCTTCAAGAAAGGTTGTAATACTGAAATGTGGTCCACATTTTTCTGGTGTGCTCATAAATGGATTGCAGGTGGTTGGAGAAATAATGGAGAGAATGGGGGTGAGGAAGGGGAAGCATCACACACAGGAGTGAGCAACAACACTAGGAGCCGGGAGATAAACAAACAAAGAGTGAAGAACACAGCACAGAGGGACAGGGGAGAGAAGAACCTGTAGCAAAGGGGGAAAACACACCCAAAAATGACAGCATCAAAAGCAGAGGTGGACATGAAGGCAAGAACAACAGAGTGAGGAAGGGGGGTGAGAAGTATACAAGAGAAAAACAGCACCAGGGTTGGCATTTGAGGCGAACACACAGATGCGAGAAGGAGAGCTAAAAATCACATGTACTCTCATGGAGTACCTAACCCAAAAGGAAAAAAAGTTTGCTAAAAGTGATCGGTGGAAAGATAGAAGCCAGACAATAAGCAAGATGGTAAGCATGCTATACCCCAAAGGAGGGGCAGATACAAGATGGACAAGCTGGAACAATGAAAACCATTGAAATAGAAGCAAGCAAGTGAGACTGACAATAAAGACAACTGCCTGGCCAGCTTGAACTACAAGTGTACTTCCACAGGATAAAACAGGTTCCCCAGCAGCTTTTAGACTTGCTGATTAACTAATTGCATACATTTACATTTTTTCATTTAACAGGCACCCTGGAGAGAAGGCTTTTTCCCTTCTTTAGCTGTCTGTCCCTCCTCTTGCTTCACAAGATAGGAGACCCTGAAAAAGTATGGGATCTGTTTTGGTAAAATTAAGAAAGCTTGTGAATGTTCTTCCCAGTACACACTGCCCACTTTAACCTTTGTGCAGGACCCTCAAAGATAGTTCTACAAGTATAATATTGGGATTGAAAGCTCTGATATTCAAGTTACAAAGTGAACTCTCACTCAATCTCTGCTCACTCTGTGTTCAACCTCTTTCTCTCTCTTTTCCCTTTTCACTATCTGTTTCCTCCTCTCCCCTACCTTGCCATTCGTCTCTGCCTCTCTCATTACCTCAAAGTCCTTCTCTCTGTTCCCTCTACCTCACCTTTTATATGCCCCTCTACCTTTTTTGCCTTTCACCCTTCACCCTCAGCATATTTTTGTATCTGTTTTATGCTCCTTTCTCTACCTCATCTTCTTCCATTATCCTCTTTTCTTTCATCCTCTGTTCTTTCCCGCTTTCAGCTGAGCTACCTCACTTACTTTCTTCTCTCACTGGTCACTCTCACTGTTCCAACCTTCTGTCTTTCCGTCTCTGCATATATCCTTCTCTCCTTCTTTCTCACCATAATTGTTCTCTCAGTTTCACATTCTCTGGTAGTGCTACTGCATGCGAACTCAAAGTCTACGTCCAGAAGCACAGCCCTGCTTCTTGCATTATCACTCATGGTCGGCTGTCAAGTTCTGCTTGGACTGTATATGTTTGCTGGGTTTTCACCTTTAAATATATTCACCTTTATGTGAATGTTTGCTCAATATTCCAATGTGTGATCCAACTGAAGAATATAAACCTATTTTGGCTTGTGCTTCTGTCAACCGCCTATTTTATAATTGTGCAATCCCCTCACATGTGTCAGTAAAAACGACTCTTTGTCCCGAATTTTGACGTTGTGCCCTGAATTTTTAATGTCACTGGGCGGAATTCACCCTCTTGCCAGGTGGTCAGCCTATGCAGCATGAAGGCGCCAAACTACATCAATGCACACTGATAGAAACTGGGGTGGTGGGAGATGGGAGTCACTCCCATAGGCTACCCACCAGTACACGTGAAACTCACATAACACTCAGTATAACACTGTGTTTTGATTAGAGATCACAACAGTAGACGTACTTATATGTTTCCACAATTACACCAACTTGTTTGGTGCATCACAGCAAGGATAAACTGTGCCCTAAGCCTCAGACCCGATTTCTTCCTGAGAGGCCATGATTTACAATCATTCAATTTGACAATCCCTGGCAGTAATCCTCATAATCTGAGTAAAAAACCAAAGTCCAAGGCCATCCACAAAAGAACACTGTTTGAGAAAATGGATCAATCTTAAAAAGAACCAACACATTTCTAGCAATAATGACAACAGAAGGGTAAAATGAAAGCTTTACATTTCACAGGAACATGTAAATATTCTGTGTGTATGTTTCTCTTCCTGGTGAATGTGCAGGTAATCTCCTGTTGTATATTTGTATCAATGCCTAAAGTCTAGAGGCTGTGAACTACTTTTTTGTTTATAATTTTAAAATGCCATTTAACCAAGTGACCTGCTAGTCACTCCCGCACTTCTCTAAATCCACCTCATTCTCGTAATATGTCAATACCAGTGTATGGCATGATTTCGACGAACAAGTTGCTCAGCAAAAAATGTGCAAGTTAACAGGTAGAGTGTACCCTAAGCATCCAGTAACTGGGCAGACTACTGCATGAAGCTAAATGCATTCCATTATTCAATTATTGTTGGTCTTTTTTTTATAGCGCTGACAATTTGTCTTCATACCACTTCAAACCACTAGTTTATAGCAAGGCTTCCGTTGTTCATTTATGCTAACGTGACCTAGTCGAGTTGGATGTCCAGCAGAGAGCAAAGGAGCCATGTACAAGGAAAAAAACATTCGATTTCTGAAAACTAAGAATAAATTAGGAAACCACATTCACAGATTACCAAGTCTGACAATGTTAGAAAGCATGACAATATTAAAACAAAAATAACAAAATAAACGTTTGACTGAATGTAAGTGTTCATGTGAAATTATCTGACTTAATACATTTGCAGATTTCTTCAATTACATCCACAACAAATACAAATGTAATAAAACAGATGTAATCTTCTACAAATCACGAAAGTAGATTATGCCTAAAAGTGCGACAATCCAGAAATGTGAGAAATAATGTCCCTGAGTATGCTCTAAATGATACAGTTGCTACTTTTTGACACAAAAATAAAATGTGGCTTAATAAATGTATATATTTTTTGTGTTCCTTCTGAAAACTATAGATAAAAAAGTAAACAACTCAGTCAGTCAGTCAAACCACTTTATTCGGTTAATAAAAACCATAAAAGTACCATACTTAAATTACAAAACGATACATAAATCACATATAACACACAATAAAATTTCATAACCGAATCATCAAAAATAAGGGCGACATAAGCCAATACTGGAAGGCTATAAATTAGAGTTCATGAGGTTGCATAAAAATCTTGGCTGTAGATAAAACAATTAAAACAGTGCATCATTACAATAAAATAATTGAATATTAAAAAGGCAAGTATTAAAGGATTAATAACATGATCTTTACGAATACTCATAAGATAACATAGGATGCCGTATTTTCCTAAGTCTCACAGCAGCGACAAAAAAGCTTGCGATATTAAAAATCTCCCATGGGTCATTAAGCAGCTGTAAATACAGTAAAGCGGGTTTGACCTGTATAAAACCTTTCCCCTTTAAAATCGGAACTAGGAATCTCCTGCGGAATCACGATAATGGTACAGAACATAGTGAAATGCATTGTGTCCTTGTGGTATCCTTGATATTGTCATATGTTTACATAGCTTACATGACAGGTCATGGAATGTTATGTAAGAATAGAATGTAATGACATCTGCTTGTGGATGTCTCTGTTGGTGACAGTTGAAGACTGCTGTTCTGTGGATGGGACCTTGGATGATGTATGTCCTGAATAAAGAAGATTTATGACAGATTGGTGTCAGCAACTTCTTCACACTGGCGACGATTGATGGGATCTTTTCTCCTGCTCATACATCAACAAACTTATTTTTTTTTTTACCAAGGTCTCAACACGACGTTCCTCACTGCTCTGACCCAAGAAGGTATTTATTTCTTGACCTCTGAGACTTTCATGCGAAGCGGTGCGCAGTTTCAAGCCTAGTTCTCCTATCGGCGATTTTCTTCTGTGCTAAATTTAGACTGTGAGCTGTATGTTACATAGTACAACGTTCGTGATTCCAGAGCCACGGACATATAATTCTCTCGAGTTTTAGTGCGAGTGCTTCGTGTTGTCTAATATGCAAGGCTAATTGAGGAAGACATGAAATTCGTCTAAAATCTCCTGTACTGTTGAACTTAAAGGCTTACTTTTTATGCGTGCCAGCTCGCGCTTCTATTTCTCAGGCGTTGGTCTTTGGGCTCGAGGATCGTTCATCCGATCAAAGGATGCCATTGCGTTGCTTGCGCTGACGTTCTGAACTCCTGTTCACGTCAGCCTTTGTTGCGTGCTTGCAGCGGAGGTGAAGGGAACATTGAAGACGGACTCTACTTCCGTGTTTCTGGGCTTCTGTTACGTCATTCTTCGTTGCTTAGTTGCGTCTTCTGGCAGCGTTTCCTCGCAACTTTTGTGTTTGTGTCTGCACAAACAACAAGCTCTGCTTACACGTTGCCTAGCAACTCTCGCACCATTTTAGGGATACGTTTGTGAGGCTTCGTGTGAGATAATATAACTCCTTGATTAAAGAGGTGCTGGAAACGTCATTCTGCAGCTGAAACCTAAGGAAAAGCTCTTATTCAAACCACGTTGTGCACGCAATTTTAAAATTTTCACTCTGATGTGCACAGATTAACATTCAACTACGCTGATGTGCACAGCTTATAAAATAACTTGTTGAAATACTTGGATAAGTGGATAGCTTTGTAACAGTCTTTTCTTCCAGCTTATATTACATCTGTTCAGTGTGTTTATTGGCATATAACGGAACAAACCATAGTATTTGTATGTCACATTACATCTCCAGGTTTACAGTGTTATATTCTGTTCTTAACCAAAGTGTTTTTTTTTCTTAGGTGTCATTCACAAGTTTATTTATTTTTTATTTTTTTTTAAAAATAGAAATGCAAAATGTAACTTCCGCCCCATTCTTTCTTTCTGATCCTGGCGATCCACCTATTCGCTGGTCTAAATGGAAGAAAGTATTTTTAAATTATGCAAGGGTGTGTGGCGTGTCACTCAGCGCTGAGAGGAAGTCTGCACTCTTATTACATTGTCTTGGCTCAGAGGGCCAAGACGTTTTTGAACACCTACCTGACTTAAACGAAGAAGAGTCTACAAATTTAAATGAATTTGAGATAAATATAAAAAAACTTGACAAACATTATCTTCCAAAGATAAGTACAATTTTAGAACGCTATCAATTTGGAAAACGAGTACAAAAAGAAGAAGAATCGGTGGAAACTTATGTAACTGCACTTCGGAAGTTGGGAGCCACATGCAAGTTTGAAGATTCTCTTGAGGAGCGAATACGTGATCAGTTCATGCTCGGCTGCAACATCGAGAAAATAAAAGATGAACTTTGGCAAAAGGATGATCCTGACCTGGATGAGGTCATAGCCATAGCAAAAAGAATAGAACATTCTCTTGTATGTGTTGAGACGATAAAAAAAAAAGAAAAGAGTGTTCCGGAAGAAAAAGTGCTTCATGTCAGTAAAAAACAGTCTCAATTCAAGCTGTTACCCAAGCCTTCTGGCTCACAACGAGTTTCCTCGTCTTCGCAAAGTTTTCCTAAACTCAAAACTGATAGTAAGCTCAGGTGTTACAGGTGTAATGCCCTTGATCATCTAGCTAATGACAAATCATGTCCTGCGATTAAGTCTAAATGTCTTAGTTGTGGGAAGGTGGGTCATTTTACCAGAGCTTGCAAATCACAAAAGGTGAATAAGGGTAAGCGTGTTAAAGAGATAATGGTAGAAGAAGAAAGTAACTCAGACTATGATGATGTGGACTGTGGGGAGGTCTATCTACCTAATAGTGATAAAAAATGTAAGGGTCCTCTAGGCGATGTATGTGTAAACAGTTCTTGCATCAAAATGCTTTTTGATTCAGGGGCTAAAATCTCACTAATACCGAAAGTGTTTTTTGATAAGGAATTGCGTGGTAAGGTCAAGGTATTCAAGCCTGACATCAAACCTCTGGCATATGGTGGACAGCCTATAAAACTATTTGGGTACTTTTTAGGCGATATTGAATATAAAGGAAGGTTAACTGCAGGCAAAATCTATATCTCCTGCAGAGGCGACAGCATAATAAGTTGGTTTCATCAAGCTGATTTAGGAGTGTCGTTAGCTCCTGGTTGTGACCCGTGTATAGTTCTAAGAGACTTGGGTACTTCTGCTAGAGATAATTCTCATGGTTCTGGTGCTTTGAACTCTGTGTCTTATAAAGATAAACCAAGTACTGCATGGCAGTCCCAATTTAGAAAAGTGTTCAGTGATAAACTAGGTTGTCTCACTGGATTCACTCACAGTATAACTCTAAAAGCAGAGGCAAACCCTGTTACTTGTAAGGTACGTAATGTACCTTTGGCCATGCTAGAGCCAATGCGCCTTGAATTAGAGAAGCTAAGAAAAGAAGGTATTATTGTGGAGACTGAGGCATGTGAATGGTTGGCTCCGGTAGTTTTGGCACGCAAGGCTTCCGGAGAGGTTCGCTTATGCGTGGACTTGCGCGCTCTCAATCGTGAGGTTGTACCTGATAAATATCCGTTACCTAACATCACAACCATGTTAACACAGCTTGGGGATGCGTGTGTTTTCTCGTCTTTGGATTTAAGGGCTGCATATCACCAGGTCAAAATTGATGAAAAGTCCATGAGTCTTACTTCTTTCATAACCCCATTTGGAACTTACAAATTTACACGGCTGCCATTTGGATTGATTTCCGCAGCGTCGGTGTTTCAGAGGGTCATGGAAGATGTACTGAACGGGATTCATGGGGTTAAAATATACCAGGACGATGTACTAGTGTACGGATCGTCACAAGAAGAACATGATCAAAGATTGAAAGCTGTCTTGCAACGATTTGCAGAGAGGGGTTTGACCTTGAGAGAAAATAAATGCAAATGTAATCTTACAGAAATTGATTATCTAGGTCACTGTCTAACGTCTACTGGGGTCAAACCCAAGGTGAGTCTTGTTAAAACTATAAGTGAACTGCCGGTTCCAGAGTCCAGAGATGAGCTGGTTACTTTTCTAGGAATGGCGGAGTATTATAATAAATTTGTACCGCAGTTTGCTTGCCGTACTCCCAATTTGAGATCTCTTTTAAAAAAGGGAGTCAAATTTATCTGGTCCTCCAAGTGTCAGTTGGAATTTGACGATATAAAGATGGCCCTTAATTCTGCTCCCTCTCTCCAGAGTTTTGACATCACATCAAACTCCATACTAGTAACAGATGCAAGCTCACGTGGTTTGGGTGCGGTTCTCAAGCAAGTCAAGAATGGGAAAGAGGTTACCATACTTTTCCTTTCAAGAGCTCTGGTAGGTCCTGAGCTTCTTTATTCTGTAATTGAGAAGGAGGCACTGTGCATTTTCTGGGCCATCAAGAAATTAAAAAAAATTCTTTGGGGTAATGCTTTTACTGTTCATTCGGATCACAAGCCTTTAAAAGATGTATTTTGCAAGAAAAGTCTTGATGCAATCTCATCACGGATTTGCAAGTGGGTAATTGCGCTGCAAGACTTTGATTTTGTGGTCAAATATATACCAGGGGTTGACAATAAAGTAGCAGACTGTCTGTCCCGGTTGATTCCAGCACAAAATGAAGATAGTGTTGAGGGTGTTGAAGACTCATGGGAGGTTGACAAATTTAAGGTGTGTGAAGTTGTTGAGGGTGTTGTCACTGAAAAAGATTGGAGGGATGCCATGTCTGAGGATGTGGATTTGCTGGAAATTTGTAGTTTGATGGCGAATGGTTGGCCTTTGTTGAGAAATTTGAGCGAAAGTGCTCGTAGGTATTGGAATGTGAGGAATGAACTGTCTGTGAGTAAAGGTCTTTTGTGGAGAGGGACAAGATTAATTCCTCCGTCCTTGATTAGGGAAAAAATTGTTCACCTTGCTCATCAAGGTCATCAGGGCATTTCAAAGACAAAAGAAAGAGTGCATCTACATTTCTGGTGGCCTGGTGTGGATTTAAGTGTGGAACGACTGATAAGGGATTGCACTGATTGTAACATATCTGACAAGGTATGCAAAACCAGGGTACAACCCATGGTTATTCGTGAAGCACCCATACAATGCTGGCAGGATGTGGCATTGGACATTCTAGGGCCTGTGTACAATAAGAGTGGCCAGTTTTTTGTTCTGGTTCTGATGGACATGTTCTCTAGATGGCCAGAAATAAAAGTTACGCAGAGTATACAGACCAGTAATGTAACTAAGTTCTTGGAGGAGGTATTTGGTAGAGAAGGGTTTCCTGAATCTCTGTTAACTGACAACGGGGTTCAGTTTGTCTCGAATTATATGGAAGAGTTTTTAGCAAGAAAAGGCATTAAACATAAACGTTGTTCTCTCTATCATCCTGAATGTAATGGGATGGTGGAGAGATTCAACCGAGTGTTGAAGGAGTTCATCCAGTTAGCCAAGGCGCAAGGGAAAGACTGGGTAGCTGGGATTCATGAGAGAGTCAAGGTTTACAGAATCACACCTCACTCCACTACCGGTGCTATTCCTTTTGAACTCTTTCGAGGTCGTACTCCTAATAGTGTATTGTTCCAGTCCTGGATGAGGGAGAAAGGGGCTGAGACCAAAAATGTAAGTAATGCTCAAATGCTAGCAAGACAAAGTGCCAAGTCCTTGCAAAGGAAAAGTAAGTTTGATGTTAGGCATGCTGTGGCTCACACCTGTGTAAATGTTGGTGATCGTGTTAGAGTACGACTCCCTCATAAATTGGATGGCTCAAAGTTCTCCTCTCCTTTTAAAGTTGTTAAACTTTTTAATAATGCGGTTAAACTTAATGATGGACGCATTTGGAACTTAAATAGGATATCACTTATTTCTAATAACTTACCTGAGCGTGATGGCAAGGTTTCTAGACCGGTGCGTAAGTCCACACAAAGGGATGGTAGAGCCTTATTGCGTAGGAGCTCACGTGCTGTTAGAGTTCCTGCTGCTCTCCATGACTTTGTGTTAAATTGATCAGAACGTTAAGACACGCTGTCAGTGTGTCTATTTCTTTGCATGATTATGAGTTAGTGTATTTAATGTTTTCACATCTTTACAATTGTATTTTTATTGTTGGTTCGGGGGGAGGTGTGTGGTATCCTTGATATTGTCATATGTTTACATAGCTTACAGGTATTCAATGACAGGTCATGGAATGTTATGTAAGAATAGAATGTAATGACATCTGCTTGTGGATGTCTCTGTTGGTGACAGTTGAAGACTGCTGTTCTGTGGATGGGACCTTCTTCACAGTCCTGAATCGAAAAATTGTCACAGGTACAGGGGACCTAAATCACACGTCCTGCTCCAGCCTTGTGAATTACCCAGAAAAAAATTAATTCAATTAAGACAAAATCTGGTTAAAAGCAGGCGGTGGAACGGCTTCATGACAATCCTCAAGTAAAGTTCAATCTCGGGGGAGGTTTTTAACAAGAAATGGGTTTTATCAGACTGTTTCATTAACTCGATGTCCTCTCGCTGTAGCGACTTATAATTCAGAAAGTGTATTTTTACCCACGCCAAGTCATCTTTCCCTATTTTATCAGAGAAATAAAATAGGTCTGAACGTCCAAGGTTAGTTAAAATGTTCTTAACATAATTTAGCCATGGAAAATTGTTAACTCGGTCCAGGGTGACACAATCCCTAATAATCTTATGATTCAGAGTTAGTTGGGGATTGAGCCAAGTTTAAGCCAACAGAGCCAGAGCCAGCCTCAGCCTGTCTGCCACATAACCAACACCTAACTCTTGATGAATTACAAAGTAGGAGTTGATTGGGGGACAGACAAGAGGGTGCGTAGGAATTTATTTTTAGCTGTCTGTATCCCCCTCATTGACTTGTAAACTCAAATGACCGAGCCATATAGCGCAATGGCTAAACATTTGGCCATGTAAATATTGAGCATGACCTCTATTGGTTTAGCTCCCAGTCGCTGTGCAAATCCATTCACAGCGGCGGTCGACCTTGCCCTCGTATTTATTTTTACTTTCTGTTGTGGAACCCAGGAGCCCCTCTCATCAAAAAGTACTCCTAGATAGGTAAAGGAGGTCACCCTAGTAATTTCAGCACCTTCACAAAAGAATGTTTTAGTTTTTTTATGTTTCCGGCCCATGGTCATTATGTGTGATTTGACTATGTTAACCACTAGATCCAAATATTTCATATAGGCCCCAAAGGAATCTAAAAGCCCCTGGAGTCCTACAGCTGTGCGGGCTAATAAGACGGCATCATCCGCGTATAGGACCACAGGAATGAACCTGTCCCCTACCCGCGGTACGTCTAGACTAGCCATTTCTACAAACTTGCTTAAGTTATTAATATATAAAGTAAAAAGTAGTGGTGCTAGAATGCAACCTTGGCGAACACCTCTACCAGATGTAAAGTGCCTAGTGTATTTTCCGTCTTGGGTGACCCTCACCCTTGCAGTGAGATCCCTGTGTAGATCAGCCAGGAAGTAAACTAAATTTGAATCGATGCCCATGCCTAGCAGGATATGCCAGAGCTTGGATCTATTTACCACGTCGATAGCCAACGAAAGACCCATAAATGCTAGCTGTGGCATACCCTCTTTAGCTATAGTATATTTGCCTGCTAATACTTATACATTTAGGCACTGATCCAAAGTACCCCTACCACTTCTAAAACCATATTGGAAATTAATTAAAACCTACATTTCTTCCAACCAATCCATTAACTTAGTTAATATCACTCTCCCTAAAACTTTAACTGGGGAATCTGTTAGTGAAATCGGCCTATAACAGCGTGGGTCCCCTCTCTGACCTTTTTTTAAAACCGGAATGATGATAGAAGATGCCCACGATGACGGGAAACCCTGACAACTTGACACATTAAAAACATTTGTCAGGATTTTGGCCCAGAAGGATGGGTTTTGTTTATATGAATCCGCCGGGACACCATCAGGGCCGGGGGCCTTATTACTAGTCATTTGTATAATTGCTGATTCTACTTCACCTTAATTAAAAACTATTGTGGGGGAGGCACTCCTGAGTTAGCAAATAGTTGGTGCTTCCGGGCTATCGGTGGCCTTATATATGGTTTCAAAATGAGAAAGCCCCGGTAAAAAAAGGTTTATTAACAATGGCCCAGAGGCTAGAGCTATCTTCTATAACCTCTACTGATATTAGAGCACTCCAAGCTTCTTCTTTGATTTCCTTTTACCGTAGAGATTGGGCTAGCTTGTACTCCTTTTGTAACCTAGCTATGTAATCTCAGTCTCGTGAGGCCCTTTTCAGTTCTGCTATCAATTTTCGATGTGCTTCAGAGCAGTGACTGTCAAACCATTTCTCTCCTATGGTGTGCCTAAATCTTGTTGGTAGGGTGAGGTCTGACGCTACCTGTGCACAGATGCCTTTGAAGGCTAAAAGGACCCCCGGCCCCTGTATGGAGTTATCGAGATAGGTTACAATCATATCCCCAGCCTTCTCACAAAGGTCCTGGAAAAAGAGGTCCGGGAGTACTTTGGCCCATTTTAGCCTCTGTCCTTGATCAGTTGTTTTCAGGCAGGTTTCACCCCCTACCTTTTTTTCCGATTTCCCCTTTAGGTCGCAGCCTCTGTCCAACACAAGAATTACCAGATTATGGTCCCTAAAATTAGAGCACTTGGCATTATAGGAGGTTACTTGAGATAGAAGAGTAGAGGAAATAAAAATGAAATATATAATAGTATCCCTCCCTGGGCTTTAAAAGTGGGAATCCTCTCCTCAGTGTCAATGGAGCTCGGTTCAAAAAGATCTACAGCAGCTAAGAACTCTTCCAAACATTCCCCATGTTGTGTATGCTCAAAATGTGGCGTTGGGCGATTTGCCGGCCCTAAAAATTATTTTCCCTGACAGTTCAAATCACATACGTGAATATTAAAATCGCCCATAATTATTATTGAATAATACGTGGTTTGTTTCAATTAATACATTTCTAAAAAACATTTCAATTTAAGTAAATGTTTGTTTAAAAAGCTACTTTCACCTGAATTATAATAATTGACAAACAACACTTTGAACGAGTTGTGAGCAGTGAATTCAATTGCCTGACAATTGTAAGAACCCACATCCACCATCTTGTGGGACCCTGACAGTTTGAGTGAAAAAAGCATTAAAAGGCCCCCTCTTGCTCTGCCTGACTGGGATGGTTGCGGGGGGACACAATACGATTTGTACTCATCAACCCAAAAATTGTTGTCCATGTCCCAGGTCTCCTGTAGCCCAACTATATTGTGCTCTTTTAACAAGTTTTGATACCTGGGATCCTCTTTTTTGCTTCTCAGACCCGCAATATTCCAGCTGACAATATTGCAGTTAGGAATGTGTCCTCTGAGTCCTGCCCTTTAATGTATTCACAGATGTTACTCTGATGACAGACAGACAATACCAGTCAATCATTTTCATCTAAAGAGGACAAGGGGCGGAATCTGTTTTGACAAAATAAACTATTTTCTTCTGTGGTCCTCTCTAGAAGCCCAATTGGCAACCCCGGGTCACTTGCTAGACTCCGGTGGGACTTGGCAGAACAAGTCTCCTCCCTGGTGTTTGAACGGCGAGTGGGGTGATTTTGACTGTCCAAATGGGGCCAAAGCCCCAGGGAAGTACCACTCAGTGAATGAACCCCCTTGGGGGTGGGTGGAAAAAACCCAGTGGTAACACCCTCATGCCCCCCTGACCCCCCTTGGGACCATCCCTGCAATATATGCACTGTCAAAATTAAAGTCAATGCAGTCACCATGAATCTGTTTAGGTTTGAGGCCAACCCACCCCACTCATCTGGCCATTATAATGTGTAAGGAAACATTGAGCCCACTGTTGGAGTGTTTGTCGCACCAATGTTTAGTTTTACGTAACAACTCCATAGTGGATTTCAGACTATGCTCTCTCAGTGGGGGGACACCTGTAAGTATGGCAACTAGGGGAGTAGCTTCTGGGGGCAGATGGAGTCTACTGAGGTTAATCCCGCTTTTGGCCCCATCAGTCCTTCGGTGCCTGCTCTGAGCCAGAACCATAGCATTTGGCGGTAGCTCAGTATTACAACAAATATTTTCCCCTGCCTGACTCCCTATGGGTGCTCCTATAATCATTACAGGGTTACCTTCAGTGTTATTCTTATGTAGGTTTTGATTTTGGTTTTGGTTTCCCACCACCCTGCTATCACCTGTGGGCTGTGTTTGTACCCGAGGGATGGGGTTGTAATTAGAGATTTCACATGCCATTTTTGAGCCCTCTAATTGGGTAACAAGGTGTTGCAGTTTAGCCTTAATCCCCTCTTTGGTAGTAAGCAGCATGGCAATGTCTCTAACCGTAAGTTGAAAATGTCCGCCAACACTTTCTGCACTGCTGCCTCAGTGCGTGAGTCCAAATCTCCAGCCTGGTTGTGGGTCGCATCCGCCGATAATCGTCCAGGTTTGCTTGGCCTTTTTTTCCCCTTCTTCTTCCCTAGATTGGATGGTGGGGCCTTCTGCCTAGATCCATCTCCTCTCCGGGCCTCTTCATTCGCCACCCCGGTCCCCCTTGCCGGTCTATCACGGGGTAGTGTCATGATTCCGATACATTGAGGGGAGTGTGTGGTGCATCAAGTTGACACAGTCTGGCTCTCAAACCAGGAAGCACTACCTCAGGTCACCACCAGAGCACTTCCGGGTGAGACTGCATAAATCCCCGTGGTACTCAACCCTTGGTGCTTCTTATACAGTTATTGCGGAGCCAGAGCCTGTGGAAACATACTTTCCGGATATCTCACGGTGTGAGTCCTTCCTGCCTTGTTGGTCGGTGCTGGGATTCTGTTTATTCCTGTTTCGTGCTACACTCATAGGAGCGCGTTACTGCACGTATTCTAGCCTTCCTCCCCTGACAGCGCAGCAGCGCTTGCCACCATAACCGGAGAGGTGAGCGCAGGAGCGCATCACCATACATTGCTTTGCCTATCGCGGTGAGCGCAGGAGCGCATCACCTTACCTGGTGCCTGTATTCTTTTGCCAATCGCGGTGCGTGCAGGAGCGCGTCACCTTACCTGGTGCCTTTATTCTTTTGCCTATAGCGGTGAACGCAGGAGCACATCACCATACCTTGCTTTCCCTATCACGGTGAGTGCAGGAGCGCATCCCCATACATTGCTTTCCCTATCGCGGTGAGTGCAGGAGCGTGTCACCTTACCTTGACTTCCCTATTGCGGAGAGCGCAGGAGCGCGTCACCGCTATTGCCCCCTACTTGTAGCGCAGGAGCGCTTGATACCTTGATTACTGTTCCTTTGAAACCTTGTTGTAAGCGCAGGAATGCTTCATACCTTATTTACTTCCTTTTGATACCTTGGTGTCCAGCACAGGAGCGCTTCCTTTCTGTTCCGTGTCCCTGGGTGTGAAGGAGCAATCACAGGAGAGACATTGGAGTGCTGACTTTCCAGGTGACTTTCATTGTCGTTCCCTACACTTCCCCCTTCAGAGTGTGTGTGTGTGTGTAGGTATAAAAGGCAGGGCAATAGTAATTACTTGTCGGTTGTGCTTTTCCAGGCTGTCATCTAGGAAGGGTCCACAACTCCACTGGGTACAAATCACCGCATCATCACACCAAAAGACACATCACCTTCTTAAGGATTCCTTCCCCCGGCCTCCACCACGCCCCAGTCAGGTATTGTTTACTATAGGACAGGGGAGTAGGCGGGAGACGGCGGAGGTTGTTCATGTCATCCCTGCGAGACTACTCTACGGGCAGAAGGTAAGGCTTGTGGGGTCCCTGACAGGTAGAGTGCGCTCCCCTCCCTGTTCCCTGCCCGATTATCAGTACTCTCGGCTCAATGGGAACAGGATTTTTCGGTGTGCTGTCTGATGCGTTTGCATTTGCAATCCCAGGCATGTCAGGACTTAAACCCAGCTCAACCTCAGCGAATTTCCTTGTTCAGGGCACCCACTGTGGAGGTCGGTTAAGATATTATGGATGCAGAGTTCCTAGGCATCTTCACTCTTGCGCTCCCGTGATCCTGACTACAAGGATGTTTGTGCTTACCCATTAGTTCTGTTGGAGGTAACGATGTTAAGGGAGTGGCTCAGCCCAGCCTCGTCCAGCCACCGACGGGCGCTGCGGGAGCCCCTGTGAGGTTTTAAAGGCACCTCCTTGGGCTAAATAAACATTGGTGGTTGTGCTGGAAGCCGCAGGGGATGCTGGGGAGTGTAGTCCTGCACTCCCCCAGCTCCCGGTCTGCTCTCAGTCCCCCTTTCACCTCCTCCTGTCTCTCGCCCCCAACGGAGGGCAAGCAAGCAACAAAAGGGCTTCCAGACAAGAAGACAACTCTTTTGAGCGAGAAATTCATATATTGATAATTTTTCTAATAAAGTTAAATCGCTCACTCTCGAAACCAGATTTGTTTGGAACCACTGACTCCTGCAGTGAGTGTTTATTCTTGCATCTTCTATGATCGCTTGGCATACATCTCCAGTATTTGAATTAATGCCTCGTCTATGTTGCTCTGTTTACACACATTTGTATTGGCAGAACTATGGCCCTACCAGCCCGTGATGTAATGAATACATAACATAGAGGGGTGCACCTCAAACTGAGACTGACTATTTCTCGTACCATTTTGATAATGTTACACACTGTTTGATACATGGCAGTCATGTTTATGGTCTGGCTGGATAGTGCAGCTGTCGTCATGCAATTGTGTGACAATCACTATAGAGGGGCTTTGGCTTCGCCTGCATGTTGGGAGCCAGGAGAACTGCATGTTAGAAACCAGAAGTACCACATTTGATTGGGCAATATTAGTGTATTTCCACCAAAAGATTTCCAATTTTGGAATGGTGCACCATTAAACTTCTTTTCCACAACCAATAAGAGTATGCGTGAGGACAGGTATTCTTTTTTGTTCTTTCTTTATTCAATTTAGGTTCTTTACATCTATGCACAACATCCAGCCAATGCGTTTCGTTCAGTTAAAACTTGAACTTCATCAGGACTCTTCAATATCGATTCGCCGGATTGTCTAGTTAGTCTTAAGATACTTCCTGTGGAAAATGTGGCATTTGTTTATTTCCAATGCATAGTTCCTTCACGACCAGTGCAGGCAAACTTCAAAGGAACATGGCCCAATAATAGGGCCACGGGTTTGATAGCCCGTCAAGTGTGCCGTAAGATTGTGGCAATCCATCACCTCGCCAACCAGGTAGAGATTGCTTGCGGAACTCGTATTGGTGTATGAGGGTGTGTGTGCTCGTCTACATGGCCTCCACATTCAAATGTGATAACTAAGGCCTTGTATGGCCGCCTTATTGGATGCAGAGGGGATTTCCCCTCACCTAACATGGCCAGCACATTCAAGCATGATGCTACATCACATTAGATGCATTTGTATGATATTCAGACAAAATATCAAGTTAAAAATATTGAGATACAGGAATATTGTTGACAAGAATATCGATTTTCTAAGCTAAGTTTTAGTATATGTTTTTAGTTGCATTTAAATGTAATTTAAGAGTTAATTGAGATTTTTATTGTCATAGCGGGTTGTTGGGTTTATAGGGGTACAGGGTGGGAAATAAATGAATGATAATTGATTAATGATTAATTTTAAATATAAGCAATTATTTAATTGATAATGATGTAAACTGTAGTTAATTTATTTTTTAAATTTTGTTTTAGGAGTGGTTTTTGGGATTTGTAGGGTTAAAGGATGGAAAGTAAACTAATTATAATTAATTGATAATTAATTTGAATTATAATTACGGGCCTGATTACTCCCCACTCACACACCACCAATCTCGCCCGCACACCGCACGCCAGATTAAGAGTACATATGTGGTCTGGCGGGTGGTGCTTTGGCGGTCCCAGGCGGTGAGCCTTATAAAGGCACAGCAATAGGAAAGCCAAAGCCTGGTCCTCCACAACATGGAATGCACCAGCCTATGCTGTGCAGGAACAGGAGTGCATGCCCACAGGGGGGCATATAATGTGACCTCCTGCATGAACCCTATGGTCCTGAGGCATCAGGTTACCCTGCAGGGCCCCGTTAGTTTCCTCACCACCCCAGTTTTTATGGTGGGCTCACTGCCACGAAAACTGTGTTGGGTAGGAAACTCGCAAAATGCTTGTCAGTGCCGCAGCGGCACCACCAACATATTGCGAGCCACAGGCCACTGCAAGACTGCCAGGGATCGTGGATCCCTGGCGGTAGCAGCGGCCCCATGGCGATCCAACTGCCCAACTCGTAATAGGGCAGTCGGACTGCCGTCCCACCGCCACTGTGGGTATGGCGGTCCATTGGACCACCAAACTCATAATCAGGCCCTAAATATTAAATTAATAATTAATTATGTAAATTGTGCAATTAATTTACTTTTTTTGATTTATTTTACATGTAGGTTGTGAGATTTGTAGAGGTAAAGGGTGGGAAGTAAATTTATGATAGTTAAAAATTCATTTTATTACAATTAATTATTTAATTGATAATGAATTATGTAAATTTTGTCACCAATTAATTTTTAGAGCATTCTTTTATGTGCGGGTTGTGATATTTGTATGGGCAAATAGTGGGAACTAAATGAATTATTATTAATTAATAATTAATTTTTATTACAATTAATTGTTTCATTAATCATTCTTAATGCCAATTGTATAATTATTATAATTTTTCAGATATATTTTAGGTGCAGGTTTTTGGGCTTTTAAGGATATAGGGTGTCAACTTAAGAAATATTTTCTTTACTATTAATTATTAATTTTGAACTGATAATTATGTAAATTGTGAAATGTTCAAATTTGTTAAGTTATATTTTAGGTGTGTGTTTATTAGTTTGTAGAGGAACGGTGGGAAATTAATTAAGTAAAAAATATTTACTAATTAATTATATTAATTTTAATGTAAATATTTAATATATTGATACATTTGTAAAAATATAATACATTATTTATATATGTTAGATCCTAGGTGTGTTTTATTTTGTTAATAGGAGAATAGGTTGGGAAGTTAAGTAATAATGAAATACAAAAATATTTATTCATTTATTACAAATCGTTTTATTTATTACTGAACATGTTAATCGTGTTCTAATGTTTTCACTTCCATAACATTTTAATTGTTGGATATGATGTTTGTGAGAATAAAATGTGGTATTTTAATTAAATTAATAATCATTTAATAATTGATTACATTGATAATAATAATTAAAAATTGCAATAGTTATGTAATTTGTTTATTTTTGCTAAGATATAGACATATGTTTGTTATTATTAGAATTCATATTTTTTGTTATTTTACAAAGTTGTTAAAATATGTTATTTGTTTGAGGTGAACTACTCTCTCTCTGCTTGCACAGGCTGGAGTGGGAATAGTAAATTATACCCCTCCGTAGTCCAACATTTTCCCTCCTGTTGCACTGACTGGAGTGGGAATATGAAATTTGATCCCTCGGGAGTCCAACGCTTTCTATTTTGTTGCACAGGCTGGAGTGGAAATCGTAAATTCTACCCCTTCTGTATCTAATGCTTTCGCTACTGTTGGACCTACTGGAGTGGGAATAGAACACCCCTTCATTGTCCAACGCTTTCCCGAATGTTGCACAGACTGGAGTGGGAATAGTAAATGTTACCCCTCCTGGGTCCAATGCTTTCCCTACTGTTGCACCTACTGGAGTGGGAATGGTAAATTTTACCCTTCTGGTATCCAAGGCTTTTCCTACTGCTGCACAGACTGGAAGGGGAAAAGCAAATGTTACCCCTATGGAGTCTAAAGCTTTCTCTGCTACTGCACCTACTGGAGTGGCAAAAGTACATTTTACCCCTCCGGTGTCAATGCTTTCCCTACTGCTGCACAGACTACAGTGGAAATAGTTTTACCCCTCCTGAGTCCAACGTTTTCCCTACTTTTGCATCTACTGGAGTGAGAATAGTAAATTTTACCAATCCGGTGTCCAACGCTTTCCCTACTGTTGCACTTACTGAAGTGGGAATAGTAGATTTTACCCCTCCGGCGTCCAAGACTTTGCCTATTGTTGCACCTACTGGAATGAGAATAGTAAATTTGATTCCTTCTGAGTCCACGCTTTTTCTACTGTTGCACTAACTGGAGTGGGAATAGTAAAATATACCCCTCCAGAGTCTAATGCTTTCCGGACTGTTGTATGAATTAAAGTAGTATTAGTTTATTTATTATTCCAAGAGTTTAATAGTTTTGTTAAAATTGTTTGTTAAATATATATTATTACTATGTGCTTGTATATTTAATTTTATATGTTGTATATATATATATATGTGTATATATATATATATATATATATATATATATATATACACACGGATTCTTCTGATAGAAGGACTCGCACTCGGAAGGTTTACACATAAAGTTTTAATCAACACTCGTAACGCGTTTCGTCAGTGAAACTGACTTGATCACACGAAGTGCAACAGGAAACAGGAAGTATTTATCTGGCTGTTAGAAACAAACGACAGATACAAATAAATGGCAAGTATTGACAGTAACCATGGCGGCCATTGTTAAATGTCCAAATACAAAGTAAAGATATAGGACCTGCCATGGTTCAATAGATGTACTTAGTCCAAATATGTTCGGTAGACAAATCAAACCAACAGAAATTAAACACAAATAGTGCGCTTTCTTCAGCAACCAGGTGGATGTTCCTGGTGCTTGTACTTTGTCATTGATTATTATTGTTGAAGTCTAGTGCTCCTATCAACTGACACGTGGAGTGTCTGCGTTACGCAACCTGATAATAGTAAATACAATCTAACAAATGCTGATGTCAAACTTACTTAGCTATTAATTGCAAATAATGTATAAAACCTGTAAAATATCATGGTCACTAATTACCATTTACATGATTGCCGCAGGACACGATAAATGTACATCATTAGATTCCATAATGTGTGTATGTGTATTCTTGTACTACCAATAGACATCGGCATAGTGCCTGTAAAAGCCAAAATTCTTGAAAACCAAAATATCAACATAGATCAACACAGTAAATTATTGGAGTCTAGAGTCACAAGCCATTTGTGGGTCATTAAGAATCAACAGCCGTGTGTATATAGATGCCGGGAGACCTGCTCGGTATTGACTCGCCACCTGCCTACGGGACAAGGATTTCGGAACTCTGGGTCATTCGTGTGCAAAAATATATATATATATATATATATATATATATATATATATATATATGTGTGTACTTTTTAATATAGGTTTAGTAAAAGGTATTTTTGTTTACTTTTTCACTTTTTATGTTTAATTGATAATATTTTAAATGTTTTTGTAGTTTATTTGTTACATGTTTCATTTTGTTTGTATGTGTTTGCAAAGATATATATATGTATTTGTTATATTAGTAATTTATTTTATTTTATAATATAAATTACAATGTATATTTTTATAATAGTAGTACATTATATATATGTATATAAAAATAGAGACATACATATATATGTTTGTATTTGGTTAAATTAGTATGTTTTTTTATATATTTCTAATGATTATTTAAACATATTTAATTTGGATTATATTAATGTGATATGTTAAAATACGTAGCTGATGCCTTTTGGGGGTGAATAACTCGAGGAACAAGCGCCAAGTGGACTACAGGCACCAGGAGGCAGAGGGGCAGCGTCAGCATCAGCGGCCCCTCCCTCCCGCACCGGACATTTAAAATCACCTCGCGCCTCCCGCTTCGCGGGACGCGCAGCGTAGCTGAAGCCTTTTGGGGGTGAATAACTCGAGGAACAAGCGCCCAGTGGACTACAGGCACCAGGAGGCACAGGGGCAGCATCAGCATCAGCGGCCCCTCCCTCCCGCACCGGACATTTAAAATCACCTTGCGCCTCCCGCTTCGCGGGACGCGCAGCGTAGCTGAAGCCTTTTGGGGGTGAATAACTCAAGGAACAAGCGCCCAGTGGACTACAGGCACCAGGAGGCAGAGGGGCAGCGTCAGCATCAGCGGCCCCTCCCTCCCGCACCGGACATTTAAAATCACCTCGCGCCTCCCGCTTCGCGGGACGCGCAGCGTAGCTGAAGCCTTTTGGGGGTGAATAACTCGAGGAACAAGCGCCCAGTGGACTACAGGCACCAGGAGGCACAGGGGCAGCATCAGCATCAGCGGCCCCTCCCTCCCGCACCGGACATTTAAAATCACCTTGCGCCTCCCGCTTCGCGGGACGCGCAGCGTAGCTGAAGCCTTTTGGGGGTGAATAACTCAAGGAACAAGCGCCCAGTGGACTACAGGCACCAGGAGGCAGAGGGGCAGCGTCAGCATCAGCGGCCCCTCCCTCCCGCACCGGACATTTAAAATCACATAGCGCCTCCAGCATCGCGGGACGCGCGCGGGTAGCGCCGGGCTAAGCCCGGGACAAGGGCGGGGCCATCTGTGGCCGTCCGAGGCCGGAGGAGGCCGGGTCGGGCCAGTTCCTTTCCATTTCGTTATTCGGTTCTGGAATACACGTAACGAACTCAGCGATAAGTTAAGTTATTAAGTGACTTTCTTTCTCTATTTGAAGAGCGACTTCAGTGTGGGGGCCTCTTTGATTGTGTATTAGCAATTTTCTCTGAGAAGGTTGACAGTAACATAGCTAAATCTATTGTCAATTCTAAAGGGGGGGCTGGGACTTTGGATGCGTATCTTAAACGGGCTGAAACTGCTGTGGCCAAGGAGATAGAACTGGTAGAGAGGAGGCTATCTCTTGACCCATCTAGTAACAATACTAACAACTTGAATCATACACTAACTACTATCTTAACGGGGAGTTCTCAAGCCCCTATAAAAATGTTACAAAGCCCAGACCCACTAACCAATGATGCCCTTACTAGGGTAAATACTTCCTGCCCTCTTGCTCTTAGCCCGCCGCCTTCCCCCCCTAATACACGCACTAGGCAGGCACGGGTTGAACATGTTACTAGAGCTAAAGAGCAGCAGAGGAAGCGGAAGGCAGATAGTGCTATTAAGGGTAGTAAATTACATGCTAAACAAGCCACTCTTGGCCTGGGTTGTCAAGTAGAAAACCAATTGACCCAGGTCAACCAATCCAAGACTCATGTAGAGGGTGACCCAATGACCTCCATATCAGGTAACCCAATTGAGGGTGACCAAATGTTGAGATTCTTGGGGAACCTAGAGGAGCGCCTCAAGGCTCTTATTACTCCTGGTATGGAAAAGCTCGAGTTAATTGATTATAGATTAATAGCCCTGGAAAGACAGGTACTAAACCAACAGGGTTCTCTGATAGAGACTAAATCAATAGCCACATGTCCTGATAGTGCTCCTACCCATTTACCAATAGTCACTAGTTTGAATGTTGGAGCGCACGTACCTAGAGAACATGTAGTAGCTCAGACAACAATTGCACCAAATATCCTAACCTCCGAAGGAGGTTCCATTTCTGGTTGTGGAGGCTCTAGGGGTAGTCCAAATCAAATTCACCATATTCCCCAGAAACATATAAAATTTCATATCCCCCCTGAGGCGTGCCCATATACCATTATTTTGGCTAATGTCCCTTAAACAACGGACGGCAAAGAGGAACATTAGTCATCACTTAAAAACAAAGCACTACACTACTTGAATACTAGAACAGTGTTGGGTGATAACCTTTACAATAATTTTAAGATGGTTCGAAGGGTGGACGGGGTGGGAGATACTAGGAAGGGCATGGAGGGAGACTGTGTCGTTGTTAATTTTGCATCCCCTAAACTGGTAGACCATATCCTAAGACAGGCAGGCTCACTGAGGATACACCAAGATCGTATTAATATCCTGCCATTAGGGTATTTTTACCCTCCATGCCTAAAACCCGCCACTGAAGGGAGAGATCTTGCTCCTCGTCTCGATCCTCATGTCAGATTTACACCAGTAAGCAATAGAATTGAGGTGTTGAGTTCACTAGATTGCAATGATTGACTTGTTCATGGTCAAGACCTAGGCCCACGAGGAATCTATTCGGTCAACCTACTTGGAGCAAATGCATCGTCTGGTGGTGGACCACATGGTGAAATTCACCCAGTGCCCATTGACATAGTCCAGACAAGTGGAACTGTAAACACCAATAATCTTGTACAAGAGGCTCCTCAATATGGGGACCAAGTTATTGGAGACATGCAGGAAGTCTCATTATGTGGCACCCAAGGTAGGGACGATGATATCGTCCCTTCGTTTCTAGTTTCTTAGAACGTGGCAGGGCTTAGGAATAAAGTAATGTCATCTGATTGGTCCAAGTTCCTTGAAAACAGGGATATTATATTATTACAGGAAACTTGGTCGACTGTCTTAGACTACAGACCTGGTTACCTCAGTTTTTATGTTCCTGCTGTCCCTAGCCTCCATGGAAGAGCTAAGGGGGGACTCTTAACATGGATTAAACAGGATAGCAGGTATAACTTGACTCAATTGGACTCAAAAAGTAATGACATTTTACTTATTCTTGTCCAGTGCCCTGGACTAAAGGATCTTTTTGTTTTTAACATTTATGCTAGAGGGTTGACGGGGGGTAAATCTTCAAATACTGTGGAGGAGTTGGACCTGCTTCTTGACTTGTATTGTAAAAAGGGTAATGTCATAGTAGCGGGTGGTTTTAATTGCTGCTTTGAACCTTTGGACACCAATGATATCGATCTTACTTTAGAAGAGAATTGTTCTTGGAATATTCCCCATCTGACACTTTCGGCAATTAAAAAATGGACCGAGGCTGCACTTCAGCTAAAGGTACTTTGTATTGGACAAGAGCTACGTGCAATAAACGGTAGATCAGCTTCTGACAAACATGGGGCCTTTACGTTTAATAATGGACTTCGTAAAAGCCGCATCTATTCTATACGTACCAATAAAGAACATTGGTCTAGCATCAAGGATATGATAGTGGTGGACAGGGTGGAAAGTGATCATGACCCCTTACTACTATCAATTAAATTATTTAAGATGAATTGTCAGGAGGTTCCTTCTAGGAAGGTGGAAATTGTCCAATCTAACGACTCAAGGCGTGTCAAATGGGTTAATTATCTAAGGAATGAGAGGCAGATTTTATCCATCAGGAATTTAACTATTCATGCCACTAACGCCTTACAAAACTGTATTGCTCAGAAGGAAGATATGGGAAATGCAAATATTATCCATACAAATTTTTTTAATCAACTTAGGCTCTTCTTTATAAAACAGACTCATGCCAAACCCAATAGGCCACCCAGAAAATAAGCCCAATGGTATGGGAAATCATGCAGGATTGCATACCAGACCTTGTCAGATGCAGTAAAAACTAAGGACATCGTTTGTGTTAGGGATGCTCGTGTATCTTATAAAAAAGCCCACTATGATGCCAAACGAGCATGGGACCAGGATTACTGAAGGGATCTCCACTCGGCCAGTAAGGAACGTTCAATGTGTTCCTTTTGGGACATGGTCAGGTGGGGTAGGGGCACAAAAAGAGAAGAACCAATTAATTATGTGCCACCTAATCTGTAGGTCTCGCATTATGCATCCCAGTTTGCATCTACTGATGCATATGAGGGGAGTTGCACACCAATTATTTCCCCTATCATGGATATATCTTCTTTGGCAGTTGATTTAAACGAGGTACGAAAGGTACTGAATTCCATCCCTAGAGGTAGAGCACCAGGTTTAGATTCGGTTACGGCAGACCTGTTTATGCAGGACAAAGAACTGTGGGCACCCTATATTTTGTGCCTAGCTAATTGCATTTCTAACTGTTCACCCATACCTAATACCTGGAAGGGCGTCCAGATCATTCCGGTCTTTAAAAAGGGAGAGCGCTCTGATCCAGGCAATTATAGGCCTATAAGCCTGATCAACTGTATACAGAAGGTTTTAGCTAGGCTTGTCTTATTAAGAATCCAGGGGTGGATTGAGGAGGAGGAAGTCTTATCACCACTTCAGGCAGGCTTTTGCAGCCACACAAGTACCATAGACCAGGTATTTAGGTTTTTGTTAATATATTGGCGGGTGGTTCAGTTGGGAGAGGGTATGTTATTTGCAGCCTTTGTTGATCTTAAATCAGCTTTTGATTTGGTCCCTCGAGCAAAAATGTGGTCAGTTTTTAAAGATCAAGGCATGCCTATAGATATTTTAATTTTCTTAATGAAATTACATGAGGACAATTTTGCCCAGGTCAGATAGAATCAATTAGGCAGCGTCACAGATAAATTTCCAGTTGCCAGGGGAGTTCGCCAAGGGTATGTTAGCCCCGACTCTTTTTTCATTATACATCAACAGAGTGATCAACTATTTTAACCAAATTCCTACCGATGCCCCAAAGTTGGATGGTAAGTTGATTCCTCTGTTGATGTTTGCAGATGATACTCTATTAATTTCTAAGACCCAACAGGGCCTAAAAAAGATATAGATGTGTTTGAGGTCTTCTGCAAAGATCATGGGCTTATCGTAAATGTAACCAAATCTAAATGTATGGTCTTACATAAGTCCAAACACGTTAGAGGGAACGTGTTAATGAATGGAATTAAATTAAAGCAGACTAAGGTCTTCTCATACTTGGGTATAACCCTTGCGTCGAAGTTAGAATGGAAACCGCATATAGATCAAGTGATAATAAAGCATGCTCAGCTAACTGGTGCACTAACAAAAGAACTACACTTGTCTCACACTAGACCCATGATACCAGCACTTAAAATATATGATGCTAAGATAGGCTCGGCAATTCTTTATGGAGCAGAACTGTGGGGCTACAGTAACCTTACAGAGTTGACTAGGGCCCAAAACAAGTTTTTGCGTATAATCACTGGCCTTCCAGCATTCACTCCTCTTATTCCCCTTTACTACAATTTGGGGGTTTTGCGTTTAGAGGATATTGCACGATATAGACCAGTGGCTTACTGGAGGCGGCTTTGGGTTACCCCTGAACTCTTAGAGTATGCTCGGGCTTTCCTGGACGTCAGGGGGGCCGACAAGGCACAAAAGATCTTATGGATGCGGGAGGTCAAGTTACTTTACTTTGCTATGGGCCTAGCAAGTTTATGGGAAGAGCCCATAGCACATACTTTTCCCCCCAGAAAAACTTTAAAAGACTTATATTGGCGGGTGGTCTTTGAATGAAGATTTGGCTCAAGCATCGGCCCGTCTCTAACTTCGGACTATTTGGCACTGAAGGACAGGCCCCTGTTTGAAAATTATTGGGACTGTATTACAGTTGTGGAGGATAGAAAGCGATATCATCAATTCAGGGTGGGCACTCTTCCTATTAATTCTTTTGTTGCTAAATGGCGAGGAGGCATTAACCCTGATTGTCCCTTTTGTCCAGCACAACGGGAAAACATTGCACATATTTTATTTATTTGCCCGGAGTACAAAATTCCACGGCGGGTCTGGCTTAAACCAATTTGTCTTTTACTGGGTTTTCGGACAGGTGTTGAGGCTTTGCGGTGCCTTAAAACAAATACTTCTCAATCTGTGACTATTGCTGTTGCAAAATTTCTCCATTGGATTTAGGTTATTCGTGCATATAAATTACGCCTCATCTGATTATTTGGTTACCTTTTAACATTTTTTATGACTTTTAATAATGAGATATTTATTTATAATTGTCGATGCTATGTACATTGCACTTGTAATTTATGATGAGATTAAGGTCCCTTCTCCTTTTTTTGTATCCTTCTTTTAAAATTGTTTAATATATTAAGGTTGTCTTTTATGATGAAAATCGAAATAAAGACTTGAAATTGAAAATTGAATTTATATGTTAAAATAATTAAGATTTTGACATTTAACTATATATGTTAAAAAACAATATTTTTGTCTCTATTTTTCGATATTAATGTAAAATTATATATTTTTCAATATTTTTGTGCTCAATATTTTTTATTTCGATTTTGTGTCAGTGAGCCATTTGTAAGAAGGGAATCAGGAGAGGGTTTCAGCTTTTTTTTTTAACTGCGCAACAAAACGTAGTGCTTCTTCTTTGCCCTACCACTATGTCTTTGAACAGCTAAGTGCTCTCTGCCAGGAGTAGTTATTATTTAGTACTATTTTACTGCCCCCTCCAATATGACTGCAGTGCTCCACCTAATTGAAATGTGTGTGCTTGGTTACCTGCGGCTCAAGATCACGCAGCTCATCTCTTGGTTTCTTGTGACTGTACTGGTGCAGAGCGCATTACGTCTTCAAACGAGATGTTGTCCTTTGGTCATATTCACTCTTGCTGCAAGCCATCCTTCTAAGACCACCGGCGTCACTACATCATTTTTAGGTTGAAGCCTACCAGACAGCGCAGACATCTTGGGTACAGAAAGGTGACCTAGGAATATATTCCACCCTTTGCTTACCACTGCCTTTCTAACTCACATTTTCTGCCTTTCTATTTTCTGGCTTTATTTGCTGTAGGCTGTCCAGCTGCAGTTTGTCCCATTGCCCAAACCTTATTTACTGTATTTTTCCATGTATTTGCTTTCTGTAAACAGGCCTTTAAATCTTGTTCTTATCTTGTCACATTTGCTGTACATTCAAAGGCAGAGTTAAAATGTTAAGCTCTTTCTTCAAGGGAACTTGGTGTTTACTTATTTTTCCCTGACATCAAAGTGGAGGAACTTATGTGACAATCCTGTTGAGTATCCATGTAAGAGGACGGGAGTAGGGTTTTTTTTAGCAAACAAAAAAAAATGAACTGTGTTGATGTTTCAGAATGTATCAGAATCAGTACAAATGAAGCACATTTTTTTGTAACTCTAAGGTGCGGTGGAAACAAATATTTGACTACGATCAAAACACATCAATACACTAGGTGATGACATTTGCACACATCGTTTGTGTGCAGTTAAACCGTATTTTGGTGCAAATGTAATGGTCATTTCAATTGAAAATGAATTGTCTGTAATGGCAGTGCGCTACTATACCATGCATACTCCACACTACGCTATCCACTCCGCTCTATGCCCTTCCACTCCAAGCCACGCCAATCCACTCTATGTCATGCCACTCCACTCTAAGCCCCCCACTCTAAGACACCCTACGACACGCCACGCCACTCGACTTCACGCCACTCCAATCTACGCAACTCATTCACCAACGCAACATGCCCCTCCATGCCACACCATTTGCCCCATTCCAATATAGCACACTCCACTCCTATCTATCCCTGCAATCTACCACAATCTACTACACTCCAGTCTACCCTACTCTACTCCTATTTACCCCACCCCAATTTACCCACCCTACTCCCTAACCCCACCCCACCCCACTCCAATCTATCCCACGATAACCCAATCTACCCCACCCCACTCCAATCTACCCCACCCAACTCCATCTACCCCATCTACCCCACTCTAATCTATCTCACTCCACTCAATCTGACTCAATCCACCAACCCCACTCCAATCTACCCCACTCCACCCCAATCTACTGCACTCTACTCAAATCTAACCCACTCTGCTCCAATCTACCCCAGTCTACCCCACTCCACTCCAACCCACTCCAATTTACCCAAATTCTCCTCACTCCAATGTATCTCAATACAACCCTCTTCACTCCTGTCTACCCAACTACACTCCAGTCTCCCCCACTCCACTCTACTGCACTTCACTCCAGTCTACCCCAGTCTAATTACCCCACTCCATTCCAATTTACCCCACTCCACTCCAAACTCTATTGCAATCCATAAAGATCCTCACCTCTCCAATCTACCCCACTCCACCACAATCTACCCCACTCCAATCACACTCCAATCTACCACAATCTACCCCACTCCACTCTATGACACTCCACTCAAATCTACCCCACTCCACTTCCTTCCATCTACCCCACTCTAATCTACCACACTCAATTCAAAACAACCCCACTCCACTCCAATCTAACCCATTGGACCCCACTCCAATCTACCCCACCCCACTTCACCCCAATCTATCGCGCCCCACTTCACCCCAATCTACTCCACCCATCCCAATTTACTCGTTAATTCTCGCCTCGGTACCTACTCTAACCAGGAACACACTCGGCAACTCTGGGCATTAAGCTTGCCTCATCTCTACAACGGCCCCCCACAGACGCCGGGGATGCCTGGTTTCACCTTGGAGATACCCAGAAAGGGACCATCTCACAGGGATAGACAGGATGGGTTCCCCAGCGGTCTATAGCGCCGGGACACTTCCGAGTAGCTGTGTGCTGAATAAATTAAAATAACATAACATAACAAGATTGAGCAGGTAAGACACAATGTAAAGCACATGGCCAGGTTGTCTGTGAATAAGGATCCTGTCACTTTTGTGATGCTCTGTAGATAAACATTTAAAGCTGGAGGATACAGCATCTGCCTGCATTGGGATTGAGCCCTCTGCTGTGGCGACCTCAAGGACTTGCATGGATGAGGGTAAAGTGTAGGGTTTCAGGAGGTTGCTCTGCAGTGTGGATGGTCCATTGGAATCCATGGGCTGCTTCCCCAAGCCAATTACATGTCTGCAAAGTGGTCTTAGAGTCCTATGTGGGCATGGGCAAGCGTGCAAGAGATGTCCCTGTAGTACAGTGGGGTCCTCAAAAATTAAGGGACCTTCTCTTGGGACAATTATTCCCCCCTCCTCCAGGGATTTTGCATATCTGGAAGGTGGTCTTAGGCTCCTTAGCAGATAATGTGCAGGGGCGCATGAGGGTACCATGCGGTGGGGTACCATGTGGTCCTCTCCACATCCTGAGATCCGTTGTCTCCACCCACCCCCAAGGCCGCTGTATCCAGAATGTGGTCTCAGACTCATGAGGCAGGGGGGGCCTCAGCATCATGGGGCTCTGCTTCCTGAAAGTCCTTTGTGTGTTTGTGAGGTGGGTTTAGAGTATGTGGGTAAAGTGTAGAGGCCATGAACACCCATAGTTCCTCTCCCTCAGGACTATGTTTGTCTGCGAGGTTCTCCTTGTTTTGCTCTGTCTTTGATTGGTGCAGTACAGTCATACACGTGTCCCAGGGGGTCACTCAAGACATCTTGACGGGCCACTTAAGTTTAACTTCTAGTAGAGTTAAAATGCTTTTTGACTTGCGTTTGGAACAATGCTCTCGGACTGCTGTGTTTCCTTTGTGGCCTTTTAAAGTGGGTGCATACAAGTGCTCCTGGCAGTCTTACCTTTGAAGTGTTTCTGTCGCTATGTTATGTAACGCACCAGTTCACGCCTTAAATGTAACATGTTTTGCAGTAGAGAAAGGAGATCTAGTCTAGAGCAGCCTAAGATAATATTGACTTTTCCTAAGGTTTTCAATGTTCATTTTGTACTGATTAACAGAAAAACAGCTTCTCGTTCCCATATGTTCAAAATGTATGACTTGACATTTTGCAGAAAACATAACTTCCCCCATTGCTGATAATATAGCATGTCTGCGAGAAGGGTATCTTGTTCTGAAATAACAGATTTGTTAGCCTGGTCAACGGTATTCTTTTTATTGACCTCAAAAGGATGAAACGCTGAGTGACCTACCAGGATTCAAACCTATAACCATGAGGTCAAACATTGATCCCTGCTGTGGAAGCATGAGTCCACTGAGCCACGAGACCCAGTGTACAGGGGTTGTAAGTTGGCAATGTGCAATGTTTACAGAAACCCACCGCAGCATTCAATTGCCGCTGCAGCCTTTGGGGAAGCTGCATGATGAGGTGACTCCATTGACCTTCCGGATGCACTTCCCTTCTCCACACACTGTGCTGAGACCTGTTCTTCATTTGCCATACTCTTTTGCCCGGGAGGGTCATATAGGCTGCAAGAGGAGGGTGGTGGCCGAGTTACTGAATCAGTGTAGCGCCTTGATTGTGTTTGCCTTCTCTCTTCTGCCTGGTTCTCACTCACAGATCTCCCCTTGCCCTCTGGCTCACAACGCCCTCTTGAATGATTGTTTCACTACATGATTAACGATGGTGTGACTAGGGTTAGGGACATACAAGCCATATCTGATATCACTGATGACCCTTAGTTACATTTGCAGTTGAACCTCCCCTATCCACCTCTCCAATACCTTGGTGTTTTCCAAGCTTTTGCTTTCTTTTTAAGCCTCATCTCAACTCCACCCATCATACCCAAGGCTGGCTATAAAGAAATCCCCCAGTGAAGCCCTTCAGCCTAGTCCATTCACTCTTTCTGATGCATTCCTTTAAAGTTGTGGCCTGTCTGTGTCTAGGTGATGCAATCCACCCCTGCACCTCTCTAGGCCTGGGGGTGTTGGGGGGCTAGCCTGCTATACCACTGATGTGTTCAATGCTGAGGCTGGTGTACCTGGTGTAAGGGTGGCCTATCGCAGAAGAAGCACAAGAAACAATAGTAGGATTCAAGCTGCAGAACACCACGAACATCCTAGCGGGGGCCCCCTTTCACTCTTTCAGTCATACAGGAGCTGTTAAGAAGTACCGAGGCACAGGCCTACAACAGGAAGCTTCACAAACAAATGTGCCTTGAGAGGTCCTAATGCGGAATGTTGTAACCTTCACAACAGTAGTGAAGTACCAATGCTGGTGGCCCAGCAAGGGTGTTTCAACGTGCTGACCTATTGTAGTAATCAGAGACAAATGCACGGGAAAGAGTATTATCGGCCCAAGATTAACCCAATTGGTAAAGTAGTAGAGCAGAAGTGTCAACGTTGTACTGTTTGCTAAAAAGGCTGCATATGTTCCAGCCAGTAGGCTCTATACAAGTGTGGAGTGCCTGGTGTGAGTGCGGAGCGAGGGCAGGAAGCAGGATTGCAGGAAAGGGTCTGATTATAGAGGGAGTGATGTGCCTGCATGAACGGAGGGTGGCAGGAGTGTCTGCTGTGAGCGCCTTTGTGCCTTTGTCTGTGAGAGTAGAGGGTTAGATGCTAGACTGTATAAGTATAGAGTGACTTGTACTTGCATGAATGGAGGGTAACAGCAGTCGCGGCTCCTAGTGGGAGTGCTGTGTGATGTTGGGCCCTAGGCCCTCATGCTGTGTGGAAATGACAGACGCTGACACTTAGTTGGGGTAGTGGGTAATGGCCACGAGCACGTGCGCTCGGCCACTTTATTAACCTCGTCACCTGACCCAGGGACGTAGGTGGTGGGTGGATGTACAGTGTAATACATACATGTTGGAACACTAGAACGTGTCCATGCTCGGACACTACATGCTGCGGGGCAGTGGGGCGGGGGCTAGTAAACTCCGGCATATGGCCGACCGGAATTAAGTACCTAAATAAATAAATAAAATGAATTACATTGTGCCCCCTGCAACGGAAATGGCGTTGCAGTGCGTGCAATGTAATTCATTTAATTTATTTATTTATGTACTTAACTCCGGCCGGCCGTATGGCGGAGTTTACTACCCCCCGGCCCGCATCACTCCCACTAGGAGCCGCCACTGGGTGACAGGAGGGTCTGCTGTGAGGGCAGGTTCAGTGAAATATCTGTGTGAGCTCACAGTGAGTATTGTGCCTAAGCGAGTAGAGGGTTTGACGCTAGACTGTATAAGTATAGAGTGAGTGATGCGTCTGTGGGAGTCAACACTGAAGATGATATAACCAGACCATTTGGCATTGCCTGTGCTTGTGTACTGGTGTTACAGGGCCATGCTAGCCGTGTCAGAACACAAACGAAGACCTGTTTAAAATGTTAAAAAAAGACCAGGCATCATCTCACCCCTATCATCATGAAACACATGAGGCAGGCGGCCCCACACTGCCCATACGAGGGCATCCTTAGTTTGTGGAACCAGCCCAGGGAGCACAATGGCACCTGTGTACCTGAATGTGAAGTCCTCACCGCCCAGGAAAATGTGCTTTGGACAATGGATAAAACACAACATTGTTATATACTGAAGCAAAAGTAAGACCACTCATAACGACTGGGTAAAGATTGAGACAACTCACAAACTACAGCCAGATCCAGCAAGCGTGTTCAAGCAGCGATCACAGACTGCTCTAAACTGGGATTACACCTGTAAAGGCCGATATCGCACAGGAGAAATGTTTCACACAACTCAAATCCACGCCTGAAGCACGGTCACTTTAATCAGAAGAACATCGCAATATTGAGAATCTAGCTGAGGCCCGCGATAACCTTGACAAATAAAATATTGGCACATCTGGTTAAACATCAGGGACAAGTACAGCTCAGAATAATCAGTACAACTTACAGAAGTTGATAAAGTCAGTAAGCATGGCCATCCAGTAAACTGCTGTTGCTCAATTATGAAACTATGCTTTTAAAAGACCACTTTCCACAGTGGAAATTTGCACAAAATACACCAACAATTAAAGCTGCCACCTTAATCAGGGTTGTATTGCAATCCTCATGGCATATGGCCGAGGTCCAGGGGAACAAGACCCTCTTCAGCATAACTGACTGATTCCCCCTCCTTCAGAACTATGCACACCAGAGGAAATCCGCCCTTTTAAACATTCATTTTTTAAATATTTTGACACTAAAATGACATTACTGGTCGAAATTAAGAAATACTGAAACCAGAAATTCTCACCTTTGATTTAGAAGCCCAAAGTTTTAGTCTTGCCAATGTGCACCAAAACAAGGCTTTTATTTATTTTTAAAACTTTGTACAGATTGTGTCAATGTATGTTCTATGTATATGCAACGGTTTTTTATTAATCGTGCATAATATTAAACTTATTTACTACTTAACTTCCTTACATACATTGGCATTTTTGTGTCGCGCGCTGTAAATGATACGCGGACAAGAGCTATAGGTTTTCACTGTCTTTATTCTAATTCCTGCTCACATCCACTGACGGAGTCAGGCATGGCGACACGACAGGCATCACTATTTTGTGGAACCAGCCCAGGGAGCACATTGTCACCTGCGTAACTTAATGCGAAGTTTTCACCATCCAGGAAAATGTGCTTCATCTACCCACTGACTTCCGTATAGCTGACAAGTATACGCATGCGCTCTAAATCAATGGTATGCTCTCGCACTCGCTCCACCTACCTGAGCTGTGATTTCCTGCTAGCATTGTTGGACTGACAGAAGATCTTCCCAGCCTGCTGGACACCAGAGACGGCCCTGGAGTCCCATCCCATTCCTGAGATTTCATGGTGTCTCTGGAGAAGGAGACCCCATGGTGACCTCTGTCCCTGCTTTCCAGCTTTGGTAGTGGTTCAGTGCTGTGACTTCTGACCTTCAGTTCATCTACTGGTTCTGTGAAAGAAAAATGTCTGAAATCAGAAAGCTGGAACTGTTTGGAAAGACTTAAACCATACAGTTATCTAGGTATGATATCAAAAACAACCAAAGGTGATGGACTTAAATAGTAGCACCTCACTTTTAATAATGCTGCTGCCTTATCTGGCTGTTAGTGCACAATAACTCCAGCACCATTCACCTAGTGGTGCCTCAGAAGAGAATCTCTGACAATTTATTCACAACAAATGGAGGTGCACTGAACATAAAATAGAGAGTCCAAAGTGTTTTTCTGTTTCTTTGTTTGACTTTTATTTCATAGCTGATAAAAACACAACAACAGCCAACGCGTTTCGTTCCTTTAAAGACAAATTTTAACGGAACTTCTTCAGGGCTCAAAATGACAGCAAGTCAAGTATAGGCTTTTTATTTGATGATTGGTAAATAAGAAATAGACAGCAAATCCCACATCAGGACATCCAAAATATCAGAATTAATCTTCGTCGGTCGCAGAAGGTATAAATGTGTCTAGAGAGCCAGTGATTCAATATTAAAGATGAGGAGGTCCAATATAATGATGGCTATCAGATTTCTTAATAAAAATCTGTACGATAGCTTCAAATGGTTGTGTAAGGCGGAAAGTCTTAATTTACAAAAGTAGACGCTCAATTTTTGAATAGCAAAATATCGATCAAACACCTTGATACGTGATTCCTGCTCTCTCTCCGATTCACCAACAAGTATATTATATTGGACCTCCTCATCTTTAATGAATCACTGGCTCTCTAGACAGGATTTGCTGTCTATTTCTTATTTACCAATCATCAAATAAAAAGCCTATACTTGACTTGCTGTCATTTTGAGCCCTGAAGAAGTTCCGTTAAAATTTGTCTTTAAAGGAACGAAACGCGTTGGCTGTTGTTGTGTTTTTATCAGCTATGAAATAAAAGTCAAACAAAGAAACAGAAAAACACTTTGGACTCTCTATTTTATGTTCAGTGCACCTCCATTTGTTGTGAGTTATCTAGGTATGTTAAAGAATTATTTCATTGTTCCTGCAATCAAAGTATATTTACCTCCTCAATTGTTTAATACATAACATAAACCACTAATATTTTTGTTGCATGCCTCAAAAATAAATTGATATTTATTTTGGTTCAAGCCCAAGAATGTTTAATCTATCAGTTTTATTTATACAATATACCAAGATCACCGTTGTCATAGGGGATTTCATGTTTATGTAGTTTCCAAAATTATACATTAAGACATCGGCTGACGTACACTCGTCACAAACGTGACAAATATCCACTCCATTTTATTAGAAGTGCCATAGGATATGATGAACTTGTAATAATGCGGACATAATAAATACATCATGTTTGTGACGAAATGACCTGTCAAACTCTAACTTGGGCCCTTTGTCTCCTGGGATTGATAAAAACAAATACATTGACTGAATAATTAATAAAAAATTGGTTGACATGTTAATAAAATAAAATTCACCAGCATTATGGGCCTCCATATAGCAATCTAACCTGCATACATCATTTAACAAACACTATTAACTAAGAAAACATACAAAACAGTTTTGGCTATAGTGTTGGTGTGGATTTCGCCCCTACAGTCCATGTTTGAAATCCATATTCCGAATCACTTCACGTAGAAAGTGGGTGTGAACAAGGTCTTCAAAATGGAAGGGCAGCTACTTCCCTTTGCACTGGGCCTCGAGGCCCCATTCTTCCATTACGCCATGTTTTAAGTGCTAACGGGCATATTTATGAGCCCAGTTGCATCACTCTTGCACCACGCAACGTGGTGCATGTGCGATGCAATGCAAAAAAGAGATTTATGAATCTATGCAGCTTGAGTGACTTCATAAATCACGAGTAAAACAGCAAAGGGCAAATCGCTGCGTTGCCTTACTCTGCAACAGGGAGGCATTCCATGAGCATTGCGTGGGTATTCCCATGCAACTCCCATGGTTTTGATGCATTCCCAGACTTACCAAAACTGGTAAACCTGGGAATGCGCCAAAAGATACGCCTTCCGAGGTGAAGCATAATGAGAAAAAAATCTTTATTTCTCTTCATTTCTTCCTCCGTGTGTGCTGCATTCTGCAGCACACATGAAAAGAGGAATTTGCCTCACAGGATTGTTTTTGTGCAGGAAGGTATCCCTTTTTGGCCAAAAACAATCCTGCATGCAATGCAGGCATTCTTGCACCATGGTGCATGGTTGCCTGCGTTGGCGCTAGGAAGCCAAAACAGTGCCAGTGTCAGGAGAAGGACAGGAATGCATCGTATTCTTTTAAATTCAGCGTATTCCTGCACTTTCCCTGTTACGCAGTGCAGCTCGGCAAGATGATTTGTTGCACTGCCCTTTTTCACCTTTTTATAAATATGCTCCTAAATAAGAACACTGGCTTCACAAGTTACTTATTGGTGCAGCTAATGCAGCAAAACCAGTAGATGGTGCCAAATGCTATATTTTATAGTTCCTAAGAGATCACATCTAAATTACAAGCTGCTCCTTGTAACAGACACCTTGCACAGATTTTCTTACCCAGCCCCAGAAAAGATTCTTGCTTACATGGGTGCAAAATGTGTCACAGTGGAGGGAGTGCTCTAAAGCTAGCTAGCCCCGCCCACTTCCCACCACAATCATGTCAAAAGGAGATGCCCTACAAAGCAGACACCTCGCGCTGTTATTTTAACCCGTTTACTGCGGAGATAATTCCGCCGCGGTGCGTTCCATTAAGTGGGCGGGGCCGCGTCAGCCAACGGACGTGCGCAGCACTACTGAGGTAGTGCTCGTGACGGCCGTTGGCCGACAGGCGCAACGAACGGGTTAATGATCGTTTAAAAATGATCTGCATGTAGTTTAACATTTCAAAACCACATAACAGCGATGCTGGACAATTTATATGCAATTAAAAAACATCTGGGCCGGCTTTAGCGCAGTGCATTTCGGAGGGGAGGGGGGGCTCAGTTCAGGGGGTGGTGTGCGAGGGAATTATTTATCAGTTTAAAAACACTTGCAGAATTTCTTGTGTGTGAAACAAGGTTTTAAGCAACAATAAAAATGTCAAGATAACTCTGGAGAATAATGTTCCTGATAGAGAGATAGAGTTCTGTCTAGTGGCAGTTTTGACTTCTCATAAGATAGCGCAGAGGTCCCTGCTGCAAAGAGCGTGCACCATGCAGATCACAGAACTGTATTTTATGTGGATATCGCAGTTGCTGTTTTTGTCACAGAGATACTTTTGTTACTTGCAGTTCGTAAACTACAATCGTAATATAGCACAGTGACCTATGAACTGTCCTTGCATGCAAACTGCATCGTTTGTCACGTTTTTCCCCGGTTTTTCGTTATTCTATCGTTGCTAAAAATTTGTTGATTTGAATGAAATTCATTCTTATTAGTAAAGTCACCCCCAACCGCTATGGTATGTTTTAAATCCCGAGTTTATGCTTCTCCAGACCAAACACCCTTAAAATGTACTGTGTACTAGCATGGATGACATATGATTCCAACACCCTGTAATCCTCATTGTTTTACGTAGCATTTCATATTGACTGATGTACACACAGTATCATTCTGTGTCTCTGTAGAGCTTGTGTGATGTAAAGTGCTCCAACACCCTACATTGGTATGAATAGTGCTTTAAAACAAATTAAATGCATTTGCGAGAGGAGCTATGGAGAGACAAGGGCAATAGCAGTTGCTGTCTGGGAAAAGTGGTGGGCAGCTGGGGCAGTAACAAAAAAAACAACTTCTGCTGCCCGCTGTTCTCCTGTTTGCTGCTCTTCTGCTCCTCTGGGCACAGGCTGAGGCTCCAAGACTCCACTACGGCCAATCCAGACACTGCTCTCACGGTGATAATAACCATGAGAGTAGAGCCAGGATTGGGCAGAACGGGCTGGGTTTGCACTCCATCGGGGGCTGGGAGCCTATGCCTGCTGTTGTTCTCCACCCAGCAATGCAGTTGGGTTGTAGAGATGTCAGTGTGCATGTCGGTTTGGCTGTCCTAAGATGGCCAGCCAAACCGATATATGCACTACAAGCAGTACCCACCATTCCTTCACCTTCTCCTTCCTGCTGCCTTCGTCATGATGACCCCACCCCTAAGACTCAGCGATGTGATGAAAAATAAAATGATAATAAAACTGTTTTATTTTTGTTTCAATTTTCATTTACTTCTGAAGTCAGGGGAGCGATGCTCCTTCGTCGTAGTGGAGGAGCCGCCACTAGACGAGGGGCACAGTTGGAGGGTGCTTGTGAGGGAATCTATATTGTAGAAGGTCATTGTGGGGGTGCGCCATAAAACATTGTCGCACCGAGTGCCATCAGTGCTAAAACCGGCTCTACCTGCACATATAGGCAGGAGCGGCCCGTGCAGATAAGGGTGGGCGGAGGGGCAGGGTGGGGTGGGACTCGGCAGACGGCGACGAGGGAAAAGGAATTATTTATTTAATTTCTCCTCATCGTTGTCTGTCGAGCCCCACCCCCCCCCCAACCCGCCCCACTGCTCTTAAGAGCACGGGCCGCTTCTGCATATAGGGCTTGATTACTAGTGGCCCATTGAATTGTGATCCCTGCGCAAATAACTGTTTGCGAGCTATAAGTGCTGCGATATTTATTGCCCATAATAATTTCTAGGTGCAATAAATATTGCACCATTTATTACATTTCATCTGGTCCAACCTTCTGTAATCTAATAGGTGGAAAAGGCTTGGTATTTATGAAGACGTGATATTATTGGTGCTTACATTGCCCTAAAACTCGGAATATGCAATAGTTCTTGCATCTAATAAATGCACCTCGGTGTCATCTTTTTTAAATTCAATAACTGTGGTTCCCGACAAGGTCAACTCATAATTAGGCCCTTAGTCTGCTAATCTCAATCACAGGGTATTATTTAAATAAGCTTTGACCATGAAAACGTCTCCTACTTCAATTTACATATTCCCGGTGATAACCAAAACAATTAGTTAATGCATTGAATGTACAGGATTTAGTTTCTACTCTATTTTTAAGCTAAACAGGCATTGGGGCAGTGGCATTAATAACCTCTACCATCAGCGCTGTCCTGGAAACAAAAAACCGTCCTGACCAAAATGTTGAAATCAGCTCTGCTTAGGTTTTTTTCCCCTATTTGTCCTTCTCTCTTTCTCTCCGCCCTCCCCTCTTCGGTCTCCCCGTCCTATGCTGTGTCTGCTGCCATAAACACCGGACAGCTGGAGAGAATGGAAGAGTCAATGACTGGGGGCCTTTAAACCGGCTTCCTCTGGCAGCCGCCCTCCAGGGAAATGCTCCATAGAATAAATGGCCAGTCCTGCCTGTCACCCACAGCATATTCAATTGTTTTATATGGTTTATTCTAAGGACCCTGAATGGCAACTATAAACCCTAGACCTTTTTCTTTCTCTCCTTTCCGGTTTTCCCTTTGTTCTGACACTTGCATTCTCACTTCTAGTACTTCTGCATAAATAAAAAAAACACTTACAGACAGTGCAAAGTGACAAACGAATCTGCCTGCCAATGTTTGCCCACAGTGTGCATCATGGTAATGGTGCAAGCACACATGTGTCTGTGCTAACACTAAACAGCATACTTTATGCACCAAAACCAGGGTCACTTGAATTATGCAAATCTGTATCCGCAACATTTTCCGCATAATGAGAGCGTTGCTGCATTTACCACATCATCTGCTGCATAATCTGCAGTGTTTCTAGATCAGATGGGCCAAAAGTTACATAAAACATGGCGACACGTGTTCTTGTGCAGGGGAAGGCCCTTCGCAAAGGTTGAGTGGTCATCTTTCAGTTGCTTATTACTGTATATTGGGGGAAGCATCGCTGAGCCACTCTCAACTTGGAGGAGAAACGCTGCCATCCATCACCTGCCTGCCTACCTGCTATCAGCAAGCGTAGCCCTGCAGTCGTGGTCGCACCCGCCGCCGTGCCTTTACACCGCGCGGTCGCGGAGCGGTGCGGACCACATTTCCCAGCTTGCCCTGCGACTCCGCCCATTGCCTGATTCCCGCGCCGGAGGAGCTGAAAAGAGGGCAGCTCCCACTGGGGAGCGGGGAAGCATCACTGAGCCACTCTCAACTTGGAGGAGAAACGCTGCCATCCATCACCTGCCTGCCTACCTGCTATCAGCAAGCGGAGCCCTGCAGTCGTGGTCGCACCCGCCGCCGTGCCTTTACACCGCGCGGTCGCGGAGCGGTGCGGACCACATTTCCCAGCTTGCCCTGCGACTCCGCCCATTGCCTGATTCCCGCGCCGGAGGAGCTGAAAAGAGGGCAGCTCCCACTGGGGAGCGGGGAAGCATCACTGAGCCACTCTCAACTTGGAGGAGAAACGCTGCCATCCATCACCTGCCTGCCTACCTGCTATCAGCAAGCGGAGCCCTGCAGTCGTGGTCGCACCCGCCGCCGTGCCTTTACACCGCGCGGTCGCGGAGCGGTGCGGACCACATTTCCCAGCTTGCCCTGCGACTCCGCCCATTGCCTGATTCCCGCGCCGGAGGAGCTGAAAAGAGGGCAGCTCCCACTGGGGGAGCGGGGAAGCATCACTGAGCCACTCTCAACTTGGAGGAGAAACGCTGCCATCCATCACCTGCCTGCCTACCTGCTATCAGCAAGCGGAGCCCTGCAGTCGTGGTCGCACCCGCCGCCGTGCCTTTACACCGCGCGGTCGCGGAGCGGTGCGGACCACATTTCCCAGCTTGCCCTGCGACTCCGCCCATTGCCTGATTCCCGCGCCGGAGGAGCTGAAAAGAGGGCAGCTCCCACTGGGGAGCGGGGAAGCATCACTGAGCCACTCTCAACTTGGAGGAGAAACGCTGCCATCCATCACCTGCCTGCCTACCTGCTATCAGCAAGCGGAGCCCTGCAGTCGTGGTCGCACCCGCCGCCGTGCCTTTACACCGCGCGGTCGCGGAGCGGTGCGGACCACATTTCCCAGCTTGCCCTGCGACTCCGCCCATTGCCTGATTCCCGCGCCGGAGGAGCTGAAAAGAGGGCAGCTTCCTCCGCCTCGCGGACGCGCGCGGGCGGCGCAGGGCTGAGCCCGGGCAGAGGGCGGGCCGTCTGTGGCCGTCCGGGGCTGGCCGAGGCTGGGCTGGGGCCCCCCTCTAAGCTGTGAGTGCGGGTAAGTGGTTACTTACTGTAGAATGATTGAACACGCGACCCCCCCGCCTAGCTCCGATACCATCGTTCCTATACGTGGAAATCTCGTCACACTTACCACCTCATTTGAGCATATGTTGGAGGATGCTGTAAACAGAGTTAATAAGGAAATCGAGATCACTGAGAGGAGGCTCTCTATGGGCTATATACCCCCATATCAACAACAGCAAGAGGGCTCCAGCGAAAACGAAACCGAGACTGCGACTGTGATGTCTGTACCATTAATCCCTACTGTAATTATTAATAAGCCAGCACACTCTGGAACTACCAGCGAGGGCCACATAATGACTGATGCTGTAATCACCATTTCTGATTCCCAGCAAAGTCCTAGAACCATAAGTGATAATAATTCCATCGCAACATCAGTAAAAACCGTGGGAGAGAAAAGGAAGAGGGGCCCTGGTAAAACCACCAAAAGCAAGAGGAAACAGCCCCCTTGCAACAAACTTCAACCGACGCCTATGAGTATGTGGTCACGAAGCTTGGATGACCCTGGTAGGGCCCCTACTGATTCCATCGTGCACCCAGTAATAAGCACCCCTGATCTTACAACTTTGACAGCGGGCCGTACCTCTACTCTTACACAAACCGAGCCCGTGCCAAGGAATTCCCCACTTGTAAACCCGAATGGGAATCTAATTGACACTATAGTGGACTCCACCTTTAACCGATTGAAGGACCTAATGGTAAACCAGTTCAATGTTATTTTTAAAAGACTAGACAGACTGGAAAGCATTATAAAAAATGAGGAAACCAAGAGAAAAGGGTCCATGGCCATTGATCTAACCAGAGGCGAAAAGCATCTAAAGGATCTCGACGCTCTCCATAACAGACTTTTAGAGGGCTTGAGCAACAGTGCTCCGCCTGGTCCAACTAGCGTGTGCAACGAATGTACTGGGAGGGTTAATCTAAATCTACCATTAATTAATCCTACACACAAGGCACACACTCTGAACAACCCACTCGGTATCTTGCCCCCCCCCCCTATTGTACCAACCGTTATAGCCACATCCGGACCTGTAAATCTAGTCCCTAACACAACCAACAGACCTTTAGCCACCCAACAGGTACATAAAAGTACGGAAGTTACCCTTCAGCTGCCTCCAGAAGCCTGTCCCTATGTAACAATATTAGCTGGCGTACCCCCGCTTAGACCAAACCAGACCGAGTCGTGGGATGAGCTTAAAAACAAATGCCTGGACTGGATACGTAAATACAAGGGTGTCGGGTGGGAGATCGCCAATGACATCCTAATGGTTCGTAGGGTGGCCTGGGTGGGACCTTCCACCAAACACATCATGGGAGACTGTATAGTTATATCCTTAAGGTCTCCTTCATTGGCCAAATGGCTGTTGAACGCCCCATGTGATTCATTTACCAGACCCACTAATATTATTCTTGTACCATTGGGTTTCTTTTACAGACCCCGAGCAACACCATATAATAACACTAATTTGGCACCTCAGTTATTTAATAGGTTTAGCACTTTATCTGACTTGGATAACCAGGATTGACCAATACATAACCCTATTATTACAGAAACATCAATATTGAGCCCCAGGTGTGACAACCCTGACATAGTCGAACATAGTCCCACTGATAATCCGTTGGGATCACGGACGGTCGAACCTGCATTAGTCACTTTCTCTACGACCACTGTTCCCAAACCTTATGATCAAAATCTGAATATACTTAGCTGGAACATTGCAGGCCTGAAAGCGAAGTTGAATACAAATGATTGGGTCAATATGGCCAATCGATTCGATATCCTGATGTTCCAAGAAACCTGGTGCACTAGTAACCTATTACTTGAGGGCTTTTCATGCTATAACAAACTTGCATCTATCCCTAACTCTGGTAGGCCAAGCGGGGGTTTATCGATATGGATAAAAATTACTGAAGGTAATAGTATCAAACTTATAGATACTAACAATGATAATGTCCAGGCCTTGATTTACACGCATGGAATTACGGTCTGTCTAATTAATTTTTATAACAACGACTTTACATCTGTGCCTAACAAAAACTTTATCGGGTTATTTGAATTCATCGATACCCTGACGCAGGATGGAAAATATGGTAAATTAGATGGCATTTGTCTGGGGGGTGACTTCAATGCCCATCTGTATAACAGTACACACACATTTGCTACAATTAGCACTGGGAAAACTCCTTGCAGCAGAGGCAATGAATTGTATAACTATTTATCTACCTATGATTTAGTCGATGTAATGGCAAAAGTCGGCCTCGACCCAGTTAACCCCCCACTGCCGACTTACAGAGGACGTGGCTGCTCATCTACCATCGACTATATCTTTATTTCAGCTTCACTCGAAATTTTTTTAGTTAAGGCCGAAGTTTTAGGTACTAGCTATAGTGATCATAATCCAATTTTTACCACTATCAGATTTTTTAACAAATTCAGAAAACGTAAAGAAATAGGGGCCAAAGACCTGACACTATCCACTGACAAGTTGAAAGTCATGTGGAGAGGGATAGACAATAATGCATTACTGGCCCGTATTATAAAATCCCACCGCCCATCTATAGAGACATGTTTGTCTAGTACTTGCCCCGGTGCAGACATCATTAAGGCTTTTACTACGTTGTGTGCTGGTATAAAATCAGAAATCTCGAAGCCAGTGACGACCCAGAGCATGAGCCCCAGATGGTTCGACGACACTTGCTCTAGTGCAAATAGGTCCTTACGTGACGCTCTAAAAACCGAACCCAGGGACGTGGCATTATTTAAGCTCCTGAGAGCGCGTTATAAGTCCGCAATTAAAATCCGCGCAGAGATGGTGTTAAAGGAACGGTGGGATTCCCTTGCCCGCGCTGCAGCTCTCAAAGACGTAACGGGGTTCTGGAGAGAGGTGAAAGCATTCAGATCCTCAGGTTCAAACATCACCCCCATAGGCTGCAATATACCTAGCAACGTATGGGAAGAGCACTTCTCAAAAATTTATTTGGCTAATCAAATAAGCTCTGATTATCTCCCCTTACCCCCACACGTATCTATATTATTGTCTGAAGTTGAAGATGCCATACACGATAGCGCAGGGAATAAAGCACCCGGCCCAGACGGGCTGTCTATCGACCTCATTAAATCTCAACCAGATCTCTGGTCCCCTCTTTTATGTAATGTTTTTAATAATCTGATAAACTCTCCCATCCCAGAAACATGGACCACAAGCATAATAGTACCCATTTTTAAGAAAGGGGACAGATCCAACCCTTGCTGCTATCGCCCTATATCCCTGATCGACAACACCCTGAAGATCTTGGGGCGAGTCGTTTTTAATAAAATCCGGAATTGGGCTGAAGAAGAACAAATCCTAAACTGTTGCCAGCTGGGCTTTAGGAGCCACGTTGGCACGGTTGAACAGTGTCTAAATCTAAATCTCATACTGGGGAAATATACAGTAGCAAAAAAAGTACCCTTATATTTGGGTTTCATGGACCTAACTTCAGCGTTCGATTTTGTCAATCGTTCACGCCTATGGGAGATCCTTTTAAACTATGGATTGGACAATGCACTTGTACACTTTCTGGCATATCTTCATAGAGACTTGAAAGCACGGGTGAGGATTAATAAAGATGGCGAGGTTTCTAGGGATATTTTAATCGGCAGAGGGGTCAGACAAGGGTGTGTCCTGGCCCCTCTGCTTTTTATTCTTTATATTAACGAATTGAACAACTCTCTGATCAAATTATCTAGCGATGTACCTAAAATTAACGGCGAATTGTACCCTGCACTTTTATATGCAGACACCTAAAGTTTTACGTATTTTAATCTCTGGCTTTGTATCTTTCATGGGAGATTTGGGACTATGTACCAATTTTAACAAATCATTTATAATGTCTTGCGGACCTAAAAAATACCGTACAAAGAATATAAGGATCGGAACAGATCTTTTAAAAAGCACGAGCACTTTTCCCTACCTTGGTTTAGTCTTTTCTGACACAGGCTCATGGAAATCGCATGTAGCCAGAGGTAGAAATAAATTAGGTTTGGCAATCAACTCTATAATGAGTCTGGGACAACCAAAAAAGGCCGATGTTGTGACCCCTCTACTGCAGATCTATAGAACCCAATGCCTGCCTACTGCGACTTATGGCTCTGAAGTATGGGGGTTCACGGACTGCAGCGGGATACAATTAGAGGAAAATAGATTCTGCAGAAGGTTACTTGGGGCACAAATCTCATCACCTACCTATTTGTGTCATAAAGAATTGAATCTACATTATGTAGAAGATTTTATCAAATCCCGCCCCGCCTTATTTTGGCTGAAGATATGGCGTAATCCTGCAGCCATTTTAACACAACGAATTATAATGGACTGCTTGAGTTGCGATAGGGGCACATATATACCCTGGCTTAATGCCGTTCACAAAAGCTTGTCTAGTATACATCTAGAACATAGCTTTTCCCTCCCCCTTGCTGCCGAAAATATAATCTTAAAATCAGCAAGGGATGCACTATATGCCCTATATCGTACTGACAGAGCAAAGGCAGAGTCTAGTAAACCTTCTATCATTAGATATATGTCCATCCCGAGTATAGTCGACACTAACTATTCAAAACCACAGGAATATTTAAGGAAAAATATTGGGAGATGGAATAGGCGTCTGCTTTTTCGCCTTAGGGACAACAGTGTAAAATATCTCTTATGTTTCCCTATCGGCTTCAACAAAAATCTGGAGGATACAGCCTGCCCATGTAGCAATGGCTGCAAACAAACCTTACTACATTTTTTGTTTTTCTGCGGATTTTATGTAAGGTATACTAAGCATTACCTCATCCCCCACTTTAAAACTCATGGGACGACTAATTATATCTCTGCATATGAAGAAATACTACAATTGGGCAGTGATGATATGATTTTTCGTGTTAGCTCCTTTTTATCAGCAGCCATAAAATCTAGAGCCTCTATGCTTTCCTGATGATAAATGTTATTAACTATTAAAAGGTGCTGACTATGGCCAACCAAGATACGTTTATTCTGTTTAAACAGGTTATTGTAATTATTCATCTGTACTATAACTATGTCCACATGCTTGCTATTTTGCACAGTAATGATGAGGTTTTCTTTACAACTCATTTTAGATACATTATCGCCTATTTTTTATTCAATAAGACTATAGTATACAGGGTCTACAATGACAAAATTCTGATTCTATCGTTGGATGTTTACAATTTGCTTATTTGCACAGAGTCTAAAAGTTTACATTTTGCGTCTTTGCACAGCCTGATTGATGGACATTGTACATATTACTGGTTAAACCCATTTCTCCCTTTTAAAAAATCGCCTTTTTTCTTTTTCGTTATGTATTTGCTTCATGACATCTATTTTTATTCTTTATGTTTTATTTTTCTCGAGTGAAGAATGTATGTCATATGTTTATAATGATGTTGTACTTTTATGGATCTTTACTGAATCCGAATAAAGTTAAATTGACTTGACTTGACTTACTGTATATTGGGGTTAAACTGGTACTAATATGGTAAAATCTTTCCCAGGCTTTGTTAGTATGTGAAAACTTGACAAAATCATGTTATACTAACACAAAATATGCTGCCTTTACTTACTGCATAATTTAGTCAACATTGCCGCATAAACTGGTCCTCCCCTGCCGTATAATTCCAGTGGTCCTGACAAAAACCTTTGCAGTTATTTGCTTAATCTGAATTCTGACTGTTGGATGTGCAATTCGTCAAACACTTCACTCTGCCACACCAATCAGAGTTTTCATATAGAAAGTAGACTCTAGAGAAGATTAAAATTAAAAATGTGTAATTCCATATACACTACACAATTTTCTTTGTTGTATCTCATTTCAAGCTATAATTTACTGCTCACAACATGCCTCTGCTTCTCACTGCAGCTGTGTTTTGCTTACCTTTGTAAAGTGGGGCAATAAATGGTCAGAGACCCATTTATCGCTTTACACAAGCATTTGAGCACGTATGTAATCCTGTTGCTTGCAATATCACGCAACCATTTTCAAGGCCATACTAAAAGGTGTCCTGGAGCATGTGGACAGATACACGTTTGTGCATTTTGATTAGAGTAGCGCCGGCAGTGACCATCAGCTTCCCTTGACCAACCGCTGTGCTTTGCTTGGCAATAAAATGACACTTGGGACACACAAGGCCAGATTATTTGCATAGGTGATATTTAATGCACATGATAAATAACGATACAATGGGGTGCATTAATCAATTGCGATAAATTATGAGTTTTGGGGGGAATAACGCGTTTTTTATTAACGCACCAAAATCTGCATGATACTGTATGGTTTTCCCCCATTTAATTTCGGCAGGTTTGACCTGCTGAAATTTAACAAAAGTTGAGTTTTATAATGCATTGGATAATTATCAGATGTGATAAATACCTAACAACTCGTTGTTCCAACCCGTGCGTAAACAGGGGTTTATGGATGGGATTCAATTTAACAAGCAATTCGTAAACAGGGCCATAGAAACTACAGGCCAGGTTCTTATTTTCCTCATACAAATGTAATACAACTACATTCTCATATTTACCATGAAGGAATAGCCTCAAGCCTTCTACCTTAAAAGTAACAAAAAGTAGGATGTGATGTTGGCACCCCCAAATTAATCCTCTTTGGTTCCAGGATAGTTTTTAAGGACAAAAAGGTACAAATCTACCCCCAATGTTGTTCTGTGACTGTAATCTTCTTTAAATACACGCATCAGAGATGCCTTTCTCTGTGTAGATTAGGGTTTGCTAGGTCGTGCAGAATCGGCACTTGATCCCTTTGACAAATATAGGCACGAAACATGTTGACCATTGACCTTTCACTAGGCTATCTAGGATCATTATATCCTCAGATAGAAAAAACACCAATTTTAATTAGACAGAAGAACTCATTCATTAAAGTTTCTTGTCTTTGAGTCTTTTCTGTTCTATGTAAAGACATTTTTTCACATCCATTACCTTCAGTCAACACTACTAGCCCACACACCCTCACTTCATCAAATTGCAGCCCTTTGAAAGATCTCCGGCAATGAGCCCCTTCGTGGGTGCCTGAGACTACTGCCAGAAAACAGAAAAGTGCACTTGAGGATCCTTGCGGAAGTGAGAGGCATGAAAAGCCTGGCTCGTAATGAGAAAAGTTAGACCCATTAGGCACTTTCTGAAATATGGACTGGTTGATTTAATCTACCGGTCTGCCTTTTACAGTGCAGATGACACTCAGCCTTCACTTTGAAGGAGGACAGATATCCCTCTGCAGATGAGTGCAGTGAGTGACTGCACCCTCCTGGATGAAGGTTTCAAGAGGAGGGTCTATTTGACCACTTTTACCCTATCTAGAGGGGCGCTTGGTGTGTGTCCTGATGCCCTCTTTGCCTCCGAACCAGTGTCCATAATACAGCACAGGTGTAAAGACAAAGGGGGTCATTACGATGGCGGACGTTCTTGAGTCCGTCCACCATTGATGTGGATACTGGTACCGTCTGCCTGGATTGCGGCGGTCCTGCACACAAGATTATGATGCGACTGCCACTGTGGTGGCAGCATCGTCTATCTCTGACATTGCGGCTGCTGCTGCTGGCTGCAGGCTGCAGCAGCCGCCGTAATGTCTGAAATACAGCGTTTGCATTTCCCTGCACTATGTGGCAGGCACTACGCGGTGCCTGCCACCTGGTGCAGGGAAATGCCCAGTGCATACCCACCTCCCCCAACACAAGGGGGGCTCGCTACGGGCCCACAAATGCAATCCCCGCCAGCCTGTGAATGGCAGTTTTACCGCCATCCACCGGCTGGTGGAGAGGCAGCATTGTGATATGGCGGACAGTGCCTGCTAGGTACCGCCACCATATTTTTGTTGCGGGGTGGGATCGCCAGGCAATCGTAACGATTGCCTGTGGAGGACCCGTGGCGGATGGACTTTGCATCTGCCAGAACACCGACCGCCATTGTAATTTGGCGGGCAGAGAAGTGCTTTACGATGGTGGTGAAACCACCACCAGCAGGCTGCCGGTGGCGGTTTCACCGCCATCGTAATGACCCCCAAAGTGTTTCCCTCATTAACATGTGGATACACTCCCATGCTACTGAAGGCACACCTATTAAGTTAATGTTAACACCACATGTGCACAGGTGCCATCTGTTTTACATAAGTGGCTGCACAGATGGTTGTGACCCCTTCTGTAATACTACAGTGTCCAGGAAGTGCAGAAAGTGGACACACATATCCATTGTACCCCCTGGGCACCGTAGGTAATACAGCTCCTGTTTGACCTTGGGATTTGTGGAGAAAAGGGGGTGCACCTTCTGTGCTGGGAGAGGGACACAAAGACTGCATGGTGCCCTGGAGGCCACCATGCTAAATGTGGGAGTCATTTAACATCTGCACAACCACGTCTGGTAAACCACAACATGGACCAAATAGCAGCGACCATGCTGGAAGTGGACATGGCACTTTAAGTCCACATAAAACACTTCAAATGATTATTTCTCTTTCCATCTTACATGCAAGTAATAGAAATTAGGCCGAGGAAAAGGCTTGGCATTGAATTATTCATGGGACGAGACTCCGCTGGACCTTTGACAGGTTATCTCTTTCCCTACTTCATGAGAGACAGAGGAGCCTGATCGGGACTGGCAGGATCTCCATGGCAATGGGTGATTTGTACTCAGCGAAGGGGCCAACTATATGTCGGAAGGCAAATGCTAAAGTTTTTAGACTACATCTGGCCATGGAACTTTAACCTGGGCTGGAACATGAAATGCAACCCATATCCAAAAGCCAGACACAATAATCATATAACAAAACTGTTAGAATCCGGGTTCTCTGGTTGGCACAGGTAGGTACTTGTGACAAGCAGGGAACCTTTCCTCTAGTCAGGATGAGGGGTTACACTACTAAAACAACCCCTTGCTCACCCTCTAGGTAGCTTGGCGCGAGCAGACAAGGCTTATCTCAGAGCGTTATAGGTTAAGCATTTGTGAACACATACAGTAACCAAGTGACAACACTACAAATGGACACCACACAGGTATTTATATTAAAAATAAGGAATCTTTATATAGGATTATCACAAGACCATTAAACGATTAAAAATACACAATACGGTTGCTTAGTTGGTAGAAGATTGCTTAGTTTCTCTTAAGTTCTTAAATGCAACACTTTAAGTCAATGTACCTTAGATGCGACACGCAGGGCAACTAAAGTGTTGCAGCGATGCAGATGCGTTGAAGTTCTTGGTGCAAAATAAATAAAGACGGGATCTTCCAGATGCGTTACGCTTCTCCGATGTTGCGAGAAGGCTCGACTCGATGCGTCAGCTATAGCGACCTCACCCTTGACGAGATGCGACGACAGCGGCCTTGGCAGCGGCACTCCTCTCCGACGTTGCGAGACGCTTCCGCTCGATGCGATGCTGCAGCGGCGACACCCCTTCTGCGAGATGCGACGACAGCAGCTCTGACGGTGGCACGCTTCTCCGTGGATGCGAGGCGCTTTTCTGGATGCGGTGCAATGCGACAACTACGATGGCTGCGATGGCGAAACGCTTCCTCCTCGATGCGAGACTCTTCTCTCGATGCGGTGCATGGCGACACGCTTCTTCGGCGTTGCTAGACACTTCCGGAATGATGCGAGACGCTTCCGCTCGATGCGATGCTGCAGCGGCGACACTCTCTGCAAGATGAAACGACAGCGGCTCCGACGGCGGCACGCTTCTCTCCCTTGCGTCGCGCTTCCAGCTCCTTGCGACACGCAGTCCCTCAGAAGGCCCAACAACAGCAGCAGGCACTTCCAAAAGACTTTGGGGAGCTGGGGATGAAGTCCACTGGTCCTGGGACTTCGTTCAGGGGGCAAGCTCAGTTCAAGCCCTTGGAGATCTTTAAGCACAAGTTGAAATAGAAGTCTTTGTAGTCTTTTCTCCTCTCCTTCAGCAGCAAGGCAACCACTGCAGGCCAATCCCCCAGGTCAGGGACAGTTACTCCTCCTACAGCTTTCCCAGTTCCTTCTCTTCTGGCAGAGGTTCTTCTTGTTTCAGCAGGATCTGATCTAATTTCTTGGGAGCAGGGTCCCAATACTTATACCCCTAATTCCTTTGTTCCTCTGGGGTTGAGGGTCCTCTGCCCAGTCCAAACCAGTTCTTGAGCACGCTGTTGACATGACTCTGCCTTTCTATTCAGGGTGCAGGGCAGAGACATCAGCCGCTCCGCAGGAGGTGGAGCCAGCATTGTGGTAGCAGAGCACAACCCTATTCAGAGCCCAGGTGTACTCCTCCCACCCATCTGACTGCCAATCTTCCTATTCACCACCAGGCTGCCTAGCCCTGCCCCTCTGGATTTCCCCAGCCCTGTCACTCACACAACCAGTCAGGCAGATACACATCATAGCAAGGCGGGCTGAAATGGTCAAGCAAGCAAATACCAACTTTCTAAAAGTGGTATTTGCAAACACAGAATATTATAATAAACTTTACTAAAAGATGTATTTTATTATTCTGAGTTCAGGCATACTAAACTCGAATTTCTACCATGTTCCCTGGGTCTGATAGGATCATAGAATGTAACAATTCTAACAGCCCATTCTGGCCTATGGAGAACAGGTAGCCTTACAATAGTGAAAAATGAAAATGGCTGTAATTCACTATTAGGACATGCCACACACATCAGGGCTTGTCCTACCTTATGCTTACAATGCACCCTGCCCTAGGGCCTACCATAGGGGTGACTGATATGAAGTTAAGGGAAAGTTTAGGAACTGGCAAGTGGTGCACTTGCCCAGTCAGCATGACAGTACCAGACTGCACGCAGGTTCTGCAATGGCAGACCCTAGATACATTTTACCAGGCCACTTCTGTGGGTGGCACAACCAGTGCTGCAAGCCCACTAGCAGCATTTGTATTTACAAGCCCTGGGCACTCCTGGTGCACTTTACTGGGGTCTGACAGTAAACCAAATAACCCAATCATGGAATCCAACCGACATATACATTTTAAATAGGGAGCACTTGCACTGTGGCACTGGTTGGCAGTGGCACAGTGCTCTGAGCGGCCAACACCATAAAAACACATGAGGCACAGTGACAAAAAGTGGAAGGGAGACTCACGCCAAGGTGCCAGGTCTAACACGTGTCCCCGCCAGCTGAAAAGTGGGGAGAACTACCCTAGCCCAGGGAGTTCCTCATCACTAACGCGGAAAAATCTGGACAGACCGTCAGCATTGGTGTGATCTGTACCAGGGCGATGTTCCACCGTGAAATCCATACCCTGTAGGGAAATGGACAACCTCAACAGCTTTGGATTCTCACCCCTCATATGCATCAACCATCTGAGGGGCCTGTGGTCTGTCTGAACCCAGAAGTGAGACCCAAACAGGTAGGGTCTTAGCTTCTTCAGCGCCCAGACCACAGCAAATGCCTCACGCTCAATAGCACTCCATCTCTGTTCCTGTGGAAGTAACCTCCTGCTAATAAAGGCTACAGGTTGATCTAGGCCCTCTTCATTAATCTGTGAAAGAACAGCCCCCACACCATGCTCTGAAGCGTCTGTCTGAACGATATAACTCTTTGGAGAAGTTGGGAGCCAAAAGCACGGGCGCCGTGCACATAGCAGCTTTCAGGGCCTCAAAAGATTTCTGACAGGTGTCAGTCCAGATCACCTTCCTGGACTGCTTCCTTGAAGTCAGCGCTGTCAAGGGGGCAACAATGTTGCCATACCCCTTGACAAACCTCCTGTAGTACCCGGTGAGACCTAGGAAGGCTCTCACCTCTGTCTGGGTTTTGGGCGACTCCCAATTCAGGATGGTTTCTATCTTGGGTTGAAGGGGTGCCACCTGACCACTCCCAACTTGGTGCCCCAAGTACACCAGCGAACCCTACCCGATCTGGCACTTACTCACCTTGATCGTGAGGCCTGCCCTCCGCAGCGCCATCAACACTTCCCAGAGGTGGCGCAGGTGTTCCTTCCACGTGGAGCTAAACACTGCGATGTCATCCAGGTAGGCTGCACTGAACGAATCCAGCCCAACCAACACCTGGTTGACCAACCTCTGGAAGGTAGCAGGGGCATTCTTCATCCCAAAGGGCATAACCCGGAACTGGTAATGCCCATCAGGGGTGGAAAATGCTGACCTCTCTTTGGCCCCATCGGTCAAGGCGATCTGCCAATACCCAGAAGTTAGATCAAATGTGCTGAGGTAGTTGGCAGCCCCTAGCCGATCTATGAGCTCATCAGCTCTGGGGATGGGGTGTGCGTTAGTCCTAGTGACCGAATTGAGTCCTCTGTAGTCCACACAGAACCGGAGTTTGGGTGTGGCTCCCGGCACTGCAGCCTTTGGGACCAAGACCACTGGGCTGGCCCAAGGACTGCTTGAAGAATCAATTAACCCAAGGGCAAACATTTTGGAGACCTCCTCCTTGATGCAGGCCCTTACCCTGTCAGTCACCCTGTAGGCCTTGTGCCTCACAGGTGTACTATCCCCAGTGTCCACATCATGGACGCACCAATCAGTGACACCGGGAACCAGGGAAAACAGATCAGAAAATTGTCCCAGCAGCTGGCGACAATCATTCTGTTGCTCAGGGGTCAGGGTGGAAGAGAGCATGACACCATCCACTGACCCATCTTGCTCCTTGACTGACAGGAGGTCAGGAAGAGGCTCGGTCTCCTCCTCCATCCCAGCATCTGTCGCTAAGAGCATGCCCACTTGGGACCTCTCCAAGTGGGGCTTGAGGCGGTTGACATGTAGGACCCTTAAGGGGTTCCTAGGAGACCTCAGGTCCACCAAGTAGGTAACCGGACTCTTGCGCTCCACAACCTCAAAGGGACCGGTCCACTTATCCTGGAGCGCACACGGCTCCACGGGGGCCAAGACCCATACCTTCTGTCCAGGCTGAAGCTCTACCAGAGTGGCATTCTGGTCGTACCACCGCTTCATCTCCTCCTGGCTGGCTTCCAGGTTTGCCTCAGCAAGTTCCCTGAAACGCCTAGTTTGGTTTCTGAAGGCCAGCATGTAACTATATACATTCTGGGGAGGTTTCCTGGGAGATTGCTCCCAGCCTTCCTTTACCAGACTTAGAGGTCCTCTCACTGGGTGTCCGTACAGCAGCTCAAAGGGACTGAACCTTAGAGACTTCTGTGGCACCTCTCTGTAAGCAAAAAGCAGGCATGGTAAGAGGATGTCCCACTTACGCCTCATGGGTTCCTCAAGACCCATTATCATGCCTTTTAGGGTTCGGTTGAATCTAACCCATTTACTTGGGGTGGTAAGGTGTGGTGAACTTGTAGGTTACCCCACACTCTTGCCAAAGGGACTTCATATATTTAGATATGAAGTTGGTACCTCGGTCAGACACAACCTCTAGAGGGAATCCCACTCGGGAGAAAATTCCCATCATTGCACGTCCCACCACGGGGGCCGTCACTGTCCTCAGAGGGATGGCTTCCGGGTACCGGGTGGCATGGTCCACCAGGACCAGGATGAACCTATTGCCCATCACTGTCCTGGGGTCCAGTGGCCCTACAATGTCAATCCCCACTCGCTGGAATGGGGTACCGACCACAGGGAATGGTTGGAGTGGAGCCTTCTGCTTCCTCCCACTCTTCCCACTTGCCTGGCAAGTTTGGCATGTTCTGCAGTGAGTATCTGACCTCTTGCGTATTTGGGGCCAAAGGAAGTGGGTGACAAGCCTTTCAAAGGTCTTGTCCTGCCCCAAATGTCCTGCTAATGGCACATCGTGAGCCAGCCCCAGTAGGAAGGCTCTGAAGCGCTGGGGTACCACCAGCACATGGGCTGACCCAGGCTCAGCAACCTTAGGCTCAGAATACAGGAGGTCGTTCTCCCAGTAAATGAAGTGTGTTCCAGACTGATCACCGTTGGCCTGGTCTGCAGCCTGATGCCGCATACCCACAAGAGAAGGGCATTATTTCTGCTCCCTGCAGAACTCTTCCCTGGAGGGTCCTCCTTCTTGCTGCCTGTTGGAAGGCGGACCCCGAGGAGTCGGTGAGACCACCAAGGGGGGCCCTCACACTGCACGAAGTAGCCGAGCGCTGCCGAGAAGTCTCCTGAGAGATCCTTCTCCTATCACGTACTAGCACAGTAACACCACCACACAGGACTCAAGGAGGTTGTTTCAAGACAAGCAATTCTTTATCAGCATTAAAAAGGTTACGAGGTCAATATTTACACGAAGGGATCGAGGGATCCACCAAAAGTCTCAGTGTCTCTTTGGAAGGGTAGGGGTAGCGGGACAGTCTTTGGCAGGAGTGCGGTACGAGGGTACCTGGGGCCCAGTTCTTATCCTCAAGCTGGAGGACCTCCGGATCTCGGAGGGGTCGAGCCGCGACGGCGTCAGCAGGGCTCTGGCGTATAGTTCGTGGAGAGCCGCGATCAAATCAGCAGGGCTCTCAAGATGGTTTCTGCTCAGCTCGAGCCGCGACGTCGTCAGCAGGGCTCCGAGGGAGGTTTCAGCGAGGTTGGGCCGCGACAGCGTCAGCAGGGCTCCGATGTTCCGGGTGGCTTCAAAGTGTTCACAAGAAGGAGCCGCGACGCAGTCAGCAGGGCTCGTGATGGTTCCGACAAAAGTTCTTCTCCGTAGGGTCAGCCGCGATTCAATCAGCAGGGCTCTCGACTCCGGGATACAACTGCCGGTCTGTGGCGGGGTCGCCCCAGATATAGGTCTGGAGCCCTTTGATGTCCGGACCCAGGCGCCCGGGGGGGGCGGAGAGGCCGGGTGGAGGTGGCCAGACGCCCAGCAGGAGAGGCGCCAGGCCCAAGAGAGTTGCAGGGCGATCACACCTAGAGAGGGGAGGACAGTTGGGGGTCCCATCGATACTGTCCTCCGCCGGGGGTGATGAATGGTTCCTGCGGCACCCCCTGGCCAGTTCGTGGTGCCTCGATGTCGGGGCTTCGCTGGGGTCGAGGCAGGGTTGAGCGAGGTCGCGCTGGCTGGTGCACAGAGTCACGTGGATGCCAACAAGATGGCGGAGCCACGAGGGGTATGCGACCTCGTGCAGCTCAGGATGAAGGGTCTCGGTGCAGTTCAGAAGGGTGGCCCGTGAAGGCCGGGGCGGGGAACGAGCACAATCCACGGGGGTAAGGACCACGCCACGAGGCCGGGTCCAACAGGCCTCCCCCCAGCCGAAGGCATGGAGAGTCACCCATCTCCTTGGGGATTCTCCTCGTCAAGGCGGAAGAAGCGGGACAGGCCGTCGGCGTTGGCGTGGTCATTGCCGGGCCGGTGTTCAACGTCAAAGTCCATCCCTTGTAGCGAGATGGACCACCGCAGCAGCTTGGGGTTCTCGCCCCGCATTTGCATTAACCACCGCAGGGGCCGGTGGTCGGTCTGGACCCGGAAGTGGGTACCGAAGAGGTAGGGCCGGAGCTTCTTGAGGGCCCATACTACAGCGAAGGCTTCACGCTCGATGGTGCTCCATCGTTGCTCCCGGGGCAGTAGCCGTCGGCTGATGAAGGCCACTGGTCGGTCGAGCCCCTTTTCATCGGCCTGGGACAGGACGGCCCCGATCCCATACTCGGAGGCGTCCGTCTGCACCACGAACTCCTTATTGTAGTCAGGGGCCTGCAGCACAGGGGCAGTACACATTGCTGTCTTTAGGGTGTCGAAGGCTGCTTGGCAGCGGAGTGTCCAGTGCACCTTCTTGGGCTGCTTTTTGGACGTTAGCTCTGTGAGGGGGCCAACAATGCTCCCATAGTCCCGGATAAACCGCCGGTAGTATCCGGTGAGACCCAGGAAGGCCCGGACAGCGGTCTGGGTAGTGGGGGGTTCCCAGGCCTGGATGGCATCTATTTTTGGTTGGAGAGGGGCCACCTGCCCGCTCCCCACTTGATGGCCCAGGTAGGTCACGGATCTGTGGCCGATCTGGCATTTGCTGGCCTTGATCGTGAGCCCGGCCCGCTGGAGGGCGGCCAGGACGGCTTTGATGTGAAGGAGGTGCTCTGCCCAGTGGTTGCTGTACACGGCAATGTCATCTAGGTAGGCCGCGCTGAAGGCCTCAAGCCCGGCCAAAACCTTGTTCACCATTCTTTGGAAAGTGGCCGGGGAGTTCTTCATTCCGAAGGGCATCACCCGAAAGTGGTAATGCCCATCCGGGGTCGAAAAGGCGGATCTTTCTTGGGCGCCGGGGGTGAGCTGGATCTGCCAGTACCCGGCGGTGAGGTCCAGCGTGCTCAGGTAGCGAGCGGCCCCTAAGCGGTCGATGAGTTCATCGGCCCGGGGTATAGGGTGGGCGTCCGTCTTGGTCACTGCATTCAGGGCTCGGTAGTCCACGCAGAATCGTAACTCCGGGGGGTGGCCGGGAGCTGCGGCCTTTGGCACCAGGACGACAGGGCTGGCCCACGGGCTGTCGGAGGGTTCGAGGACCCCCAGGGCCAGCATCTTTGCTACTTCGGCCTGGATGCATGCCCGCACTCGGTCGGGTACCCGGTAGGCTCTGTGTCGCACGGGAGGGCTCTCCCCGGTGTCGACGTCGTGGACGCACCAGTGGGTCACCCCCGGGGTGAGGGAGAAGAGGGCTGCGTAGTCCTGCAGCAGTTGCTGGCAGTCGTTGCGCTGTTCCGGAGTCAGGGAAGAGGCGAGTTGGACACCTTTGATTGATCCATCATGGACGTTGGACTGCAAGAGGTCGGGCAGGGGCTCGGAGTCGTCCTCGCCCCCCTCGTCGGTCGCCAGCAGCAGGCTCAGTTCGGTCCGGGCAAAGTGGGGTTTTAGCCTGTTAGCATGTAGGACCCGGAGGGGGTTCCGGGGGGACTCCAGGTCGACCAGGTAGGTGACGGGACTTTTCTTCTCCACTACCTTGAAGGGCCCCGTCCACTTGTCCTGGAGGGCGCCGGGTTCAACCGGGGCCATGACCCATACTTTCTGACCTGGCTCGAATTCTATGGTAGAGGAGTTCCGATCGTTCCACCACTTCATGTCCTCCTGGCTGGCCTCGAGGTTGGCTTCGGCCATGGCTCGGAACTTGCGGGTCTGGTTTCGGAGGGTCAGGAGGTATCGGTAGACGTCAGGAGGGGCGCCTTGGGGCTTCGTCTCCCAGCCCTCCTTGACCAGGCTGAGCGGTCCGCGGACCGGGTGTCCGTACAATAGTTCAAACGGGCTGAACCCCAAGGACTTCTGCGGGACCTCCCGATAGGCAAACAGGAGGCACGGCAGCAGGACATCCCATCTCCGCCTGAGGGGCTCTTCCAGGCCCTGGATCATTCCCTTTAATGTTCTGTTGAACCGCTCAACCAGTCCGTTCCCCTGAGGGTGATAGGGGGTCGTGAACTTGTACGTGACCCCGCACTGCTGCCACAGGGACCGCATGTATCTGGAAATAAAGTTCGTGCCTCTGCCGCTCACCACTTCGCGGGGAAATCCCACTCGGGAGAAGATCCCCATTAAGGCCCGGCCTACCACGGGGGCCGTTATAGTTCTTAGCGGGACCGCCTCCGGGTACCTGGTGGCGTGGTCCACGAGGACCAGGATGAAGCGGTGGCCCAGGGCGGTCTGGGGGTCCAGGGGCCCCACGATATCGATTCCAACCCGTTCGAACGGGGTGCTGACGGCTGGAAAGGGCTGGAGGGGGGCCTTGACCCGACCCCCCGTCTTCCCGCTGGCTTGGCAGGTCTGGCAGGACCGGCAGTGGTTGTCCACGTCTCTCCGCATCCAGGGCCAGTAGAAGTGGGTCACCAGACGGCTGTACGTTTTGTCTTGCCCCAAGTGTCCGGCGAGGGGCACATCATGTGCCAGGTTGAGCAGGAACTCCCGGAAGCGGAGGGGGACCACCAACACTCGGCTGGCCCCGAGTTCTGCCACTTTTTGTTCACTGTATAGCAGGCCCTCGGCCCAGTAGACCCAGTGGGTGCCGGTCTGGTCCCCGTTGGTTTGGGCGGACGCTTGTTGGCGGACCCCTTCGAGAGTGGGGCAGGACTGCTGCTCTTGCTGGAACTGCTCCCGGGTGGGGCCCCCTTCGTGTCGCCATTGTGTCAGCTCTGGAAGGGCGCACGGGGAAGCAATCTCTACGGGGGAGGATTCACTAGGTCCAGGGTCGGTGTCCGCCTCCCCCTCGCTGCTGGCGGGAGGGGGCGCGAGCCCCTCGGGCTGGGCGGCCCCGGAGGCCGAGGATGAGCGGGGGGCCCGGGCGGTCATGGACCGGGTGATGGCGCAGGCCCAGTCAGATAGTCCCAGCATTCGGAGGTGCTCTCGTCGCTCTACTTGAGCCCAGGGGGAACTCTCCAAGTCGTTCCCCAGGAGGCAGTCTACGGGGGCGTCGTCGCGCACCGTCACCTTCAGCAGGCCCGTCACCCCTCCCCACTCGAAGGGGACCAGGGCCATCTGGCACAGGCTTTCGCTGTTGTCGGCCGTCCGGACGGGGCACAGCACATTCGGTAGGATCTGTTCGGGGGTCACCAGGTGGCAGCGGACAGCGGTGACACTGGCGCCGGTGTCACGAAGGGCTTCGGCCCGTTGTCCATTGACCGTGACCTGCTGCCGGTACTTCTGGGTGTTGCTTGGGATGGGGGTGCAGGGTACCATTTCTCGGCTACCCAGGCAGACCAGGGACATGGCTGCTGGCTCCCATTCAGTGGTCCCTCGGTCGAGGGTCTCTTCCTCCTCTTCTCCTTCTCCCAGGGCGGCGGCTGCCAGCTGTCGGGGCGGGGGCCCGCCGGCCCCGTTTCTTCGGTTCAGGGGGCAAACCGGATCGCTGGCATAGTGTCCGGTTTGTTGGCAGCCGTAGCACGTTACTGGTGGCCGTGGTCCGGGTCTAGCCGGGGGCGCCCCCCTTCGGGCTAGGCTCGGGGAGAGTTGTTGCTGCGGTGGCCCTCGAGGGGGGCTCCTGGGGGCCCCGGCGGGATGGTCTCGGTTCCTGTTCGGCCCTCCCCCTCCACCGCGTTGGCGGGGGGGTCCGGTGGGGTTCCTCTGGTACTCCCCCATTGAGTTCCGGGGACCCGGGAGTTGACCCATCGATCGGCCTCGACGGCGAGTTTTCGCGGGTCGGTCATTTTGCTGTCGAGGAGGTGTTGTCTCAGGTCCACGAAGCAATTGTTGGAGAGATGTTCCCACACGATGAGGTCGACCAGCTGCCCGTAGGTGGTTACTTTGCTACCTTTGATCCACCCTTCTAGGGCCCGACTGAAAAAGTCCACATATTCCACCCAGGTGGTACCCGGGATTTTCTTGCAGTCTCTGAACCGCTGGCGGTACATTTCCGCGGTTAGCCCGTAGCGGGTGAGCAGGGCCTCCTTCATGTGATCGTAGGAGGTCATCACCTCCTCCGGCAGCTGGAGCAGTGTGTCTCGACCCTCACTCAGGAACCGCCCCCACAGGCCCGCGCCCCAGTCTTTTCGGGGCACCCGATGAGAGGTCATGGCCACCTCGTAGGCCTTGAACCATTGCTGGATGTCGTCATTCTTGTAGTACTCCTTGACGACCTCTTTCGGGATATGTACCTTGGCCTCGGCAGGCGGTAGGGTGTCTCTAGTACTGGGGGTGTCGGTCCCCCCGTTCTTGGCCTTGATTTCGAGCTCTTTGAGACTTCGCTCGTGCTCAAGGGTCAGTTTTTTTTCCTCCAACTCTCGGTGCCGTCTCTTCTCTTCTATCTCCTCTTGTAGCCGTAGCTGCTCTAGGGCCAGTTTCTTTTCCGCCAGCTGGAGCTCGCCGTCCAGCCGCAGTCGTGCGAGCTCTAGTTCGTGGTTCCGGACCTTCTCCCGCTCTCTTATTTCTTCTTCGGAGAGGCCGGTTTCTAGGCTCTTTCTTCCTCCGGTTACCGGAGTCAGTGCGGTTGATGTGGCCTCAGTCAGGGGCAAGGGACCTTCTTCCTGGGAGTGGCCTGCCTCGGCCTCCAGCCAGGTCCTCAGAGCTTTCTGCATCTCCTCTTTGGTACCTAGGCCGGTGGTTGCAATGCCTTTGTCCTTGCAGAACTGTTTTAATTCTTTGTGCGTATATTCTTCCAGCCGTTCGGGCTGGAACTCCATTGTCGCGTTGGTTTCCTGGATGCTCATGATTACTGTTCGCTTGGATGGGTAGCTAGTGGGTACTGGCTGGTACGTACTGCGTTCGGCTCGGATCCCGTCGCAGGCCACCAAATGTTGGAAGGCGGACCCCGAGGAGTCGGGGCCCTCACACTGCATGAAGTAGCCGAGCGCTGCCGAGAAGTCTCCTGAGAGATCCTTCTCCTATCACGTACTAGCACAGTAACACCACCACACAGGACTCAAGGAGGTTGTCTCAAGACAAGCAATTCTTTATCAGCATTAAAAAGGTTACGAGGTCAATATTTACACGAAGGGATCGAGGGATCCACCAAAAGTCTCAGTGTCTCTTTGGAAGGGCAGGGGTAGCGGGACAGTCTTTGGCAGGAGTGCGGTACGAGGGTACCTGGGGCCCAGTTCTTATCCTCAAGCTGGAGGACCCCCGGATCTCGGAGGGGTTGAGCCGCGACGGCGTCAGCAGGGCTCTGGCGTATAGTTCGTGGAGAGCCGCGATCAAATCAGCAGGGCTCTCAAGATGGTTTCTGCTCAGCTCGAGCCGCGACGTCGTCAGCAGGGCTCCGAGGGAGGTTTCAGCGAGGTTGGGCCGCGACAGCGTCAGCAGGGCTCCGATGTTCCGGGTGGCTTCAAAGTGTTCACAAGAAGGAGCCGCGACGCAGTCAGCAGGGCTCGTGATGGTTCCGACAAAAGTTCTTCTCCGTAGGGTCAGCCGCGATTCAATCAGCAGGGCTCTCGACTCCGGGATACAACTGCCGGTCTGTGGCGGGGTCGCCCCAGATATAGGTCTGGAGCCCTTTGATGTCCGGACCCAGGCGCCCGGGGGGGGCGGAGAGGCCGGGTGGAGGTGGCCAGACGCCCAGCAGGAGAGGCGCCAGGCCCAAGAGAGTTGCAGGGCGATCACACCTAGAGAGGGGAGGACAGTTGGGGGTCCCATCGATACTGTCCTCCGCCGGGGGCGATGAATGGTTCCTGCGGCACCCCCTGGCCAGTTCGTGGTGCCTCGATGTCGGGGCTTCGCTGGGGTCGAGGCAGGGTTGAGCGGGGTCGCGCTGGCTGGTGCACAGAGTCACGTGGATGCCAACAAGATGGCGGAGCCACGAGGGGTATGCGACCTCGTGCAGCTCAGGATGAAGGGTCTCGGTGCAGTTCAGAAGGGTGGCCCGTGAAGGCCGGGGCGGGGAACGGGCACAATCCACGGGGGTAAGGACCACGCCACGAGGCCGGGTCCAACACTGCCAATGGGTCAGCTCAGGCAGGTCCCCCAGTTCAGCTATCTGTTCCCCTGTAGGTTCCAGGGCATCCCCCTCAAGGTCTGCTCCCTCCTGGACCGTGGGAACTTCAGGGGCCAGTTTCCGCGCCCCCTGCTCCTTCTCTTTAAGCCCTTCGCCGCGGCGCGAATTCCGCCGCGGCGCTGGGGGGTGCGGGGGGGCAGCGCGGTGGCGCTGTGCTCATGACGGAGCCGCTCCGTCATGATCCACAGTTGAGCTGTGCTCATGACGGAACGGTTCCGTCATGACTCTGCCCAGTTGCGTTGTCCCCCCGCACAGGCGGGGAAACAGCGCCACGTGGGCGGAGCGGCCGCCAACGGTCGTGTCATGACGGAACCGTTCCGTCATGAGCACACGGCAACCGTGGCTCATGACGGAGCGGTTCCGTCATGAGCGGGGAAGGGGTTAAGGCCGGTCCCTGGGCCACCCTCTCAGGCTCCAGGACCTATTGAGTACCTCTACTGGCTGCCATGGACCGTGTGGTGACACACACCCAATCCGGCATGCCCAACATCTCCAGGTGAGCACTCCGCTCCACCTTAGCCCAAGGTGAGCTCTCCAAGTCGTTCCCTAACAGACAGTCTACAGGCATGGCGGGCCTCACAGCTACCTGAAGAGTACCAGAGACCCCCCCACTGAAAGGGAACCTGAGCCACTGGGCAGTGACTCTCGGTGTTGTCGGTGTCAATAACCGGATCGAATGCTCCGGGGACAACCTGCTCCTGAGACACCAGGTGGCGCTTGACAGCTGTCACACTGGCTCCTGTGTCTCTGAGAGCTTCAACCCTATGGATATTTATGGTCACCCACTGCCTGTACTTCTTAGTATTCTCAGGCAGCTGGGTTTGGGGGGCCACTTCACAGTCTCCTAATGAGACAAGGGACATCTCTGAGGGACCCCACCCACCTTGGACATTCATCTCCTCCCCAGGGCTACACTAGTCACCTGCCGGGATGGGGCACCAGTGGGTGCTGGTTTACCAAATAATGGACACTTCACATCAGAGGCAAAATTCCCCATGTTACCACACTTGTAACATCTGATGGGCCCCTCCTGAACAGGTGTACCTGTCGGGCCCCGGTCGGCTTCTGTGGTGGGGGAGGCTGAGAACCTTTCCCTTGGTTCCCTTGGGGATTACTTTGGGGCCTCTTCTGGAACTCCCTCTCTTTACCCTTGTCCCCCCCACTCTTCTGCCCACCTTTGGCGGAATCTCCCACTTGACCCTTATGGACCCTGGTACTGACCCAGCGGTCCGCCTCCTCAGCAAGCTTCCTAGGGTTAGTCAGCCTACTATCAAACAGGTGTTGGCGTAGCTCAGGAAAACAATTACTGGACAAGTGCTCCCATGCCATTAAATCAAGAAGCCCTTGAAAATCATTCACTTTGCTACCCTTCACCCAACCATCCAGTGCTCTGCAAAAAAGGCACATACTCAACATACGTACTGTTTGGAATCTTAGTGCAACCCCTGAACCTTTGCCTATACAACTCAGGGGTCAACCCATACCTAGACATCAAAGCAGCCTTCATATGGGGATAGGAATTATAGTCATCTGAAGGGAAATCCAGCAGTGTATCCCGCCCCTCACTAAGGAACCGTCCCCACAACCCCGCTCCCCAATCTTTCTCAGGGACCCGGTGGGAAGACATGGCTACCTCATAGGCCTTAAACCACTGCTCTATGTCATCATTTTAAAAAAATTCCTTCACTACATCTTTGGGTATGTACACTCTGGACTCTACCTGCACTGGGGGTGTGCTGCCACCAGAGGGAGTGCTTCCCAAGCCCTGGGCTTTCAACCCCAGCTCCCCCTTATTATTCTGTCATGCTCCATTTGGATGTTTTTCTCTTCCATTTGCATTTTTCTCTCTTCCATTTCCATTCTTTTTTGTTCTATTGCCAACTGTCCATTTAGTTTGGCCATCTCTATTTCATGAGCTCTGATGTCCTTCCTGTCTGCCAACTCCTCTGGAGATAAACTTTTGTTAGAGACACTGCTACCTGCAGGGGAAGGGCTTCTCCCTCCTCTTGAGCCCACTGGCTCATCCAGTTGCTCATCTGCATTCTCATCATCACTGGCATTCCTTGCTTCTACCCAGGCCCTCAGCGCCATGTAGAACTGTGCCTTGTTTTTACATCCAGTTGTAGAAACATTAAACTTCTTGCAAAAGAATTTCAGTTGTGGTAATGTGTAGCTGTCTAGTTTCTCTTCTTCCCATTTAAATTCAGTATCAACAGAGATTATGGATGCTGCTTTCTCCACCATGGTTAAGCTTGGCAGTGCTCAAAAATAGACAGTCCAAAAGAAATCTACCAACAAGTATTGGTTGCGTTTAAGGTCTGCACTCACTAAGTAGTGTTCACCAATCACTGTACATGAGTCACAAATGCAAATACAGAATCCTCACCGCTGACCACCAATGTTAGAATCCGGGTTCTCTGGTTGGCACAGGTAGGTACTTGTGACAAGCAGGGAACCTTTCCTCTAGTCAGGATGAGGGGTTACACTACTAAAACAACCCCTTGCTCACTCTCTAGGTAGCTTGGCGCGAGCAGACAAGGCTTATCTCAGAGCGTTATAGGTTAAGCATTTGTGAACACATACAGTAACCAAGTGACAACACTACAAATGGACACCACACAGGTATTTATATTAAAAATAAGGAATCTTTATATAGGATTATCACAAGACCATTAAACGATTAAAAATACACAATACGGTTGCTTAGTTGGTAAAAGATTGCTTAGTTTCTCTTAAGTTCTTAAATGCGACGCTTTAAGTCAATGTACCTTAGATGCGACACGCAGGGCAACTAAAGTGTTGCAGCGATGCAGATGCGTTGAAGTTCTTGGTGCAAAAGAAAAAAGACGGGATCTTCCAGATGCGTTACGCTTCTCCGATGTTGCGAGAAGGCTCGACTCAATGCGTCAGCTACAGCGGCGTCATCCTTGACGAGATGCGATGACAGCGGCCTTGGCAGCGGCACTCTTCTCTGACGTTGCGAGACGCTTCCGCTCGATGCGATGCTGCAGCGACGACACCCCTTCTGTGAGATGCGGCGACAGCGGCTCTGACGGCGGCAATCTTCTCCGTGGATGCGAGGCGCTTTTCTGGATGCGGTGCAATGCGACAACTACGATGGCTGCGATGGCGACACGCTTCCTCCTCGATGCAAGACTCTTCTCTCGATGAGATGCAATGCGACAGCTGCGATGGCTGCGATGGCGACACGCTTCTTCGGCGTTGCGAGACACTTCTGGAATGATGCGAGACGCTTCCGCTCGATGCGATGCTGCAGCGGCGACACTCTCTGCGAGATGCGACGACAGCGGCTCCGACGGCGGCACGCTTCTCTCCCTTGCATCGCGCTTCCAGCTCCTTGCGACTCGCAGTCCCTCAGAAGGCCCAACAACAGCAGCAGGCACTTCCAAAAGACTTTGGGGAGCTGGGGATGAAGTCCACTGGTCCTGGGACTTCGTTCAGGGGCAAGCTCAGTTCAAGCCCTTGGAGATCTTTAAGCACAAGTTGAAATAAAAGTCTTTATAGTCTTTTCACCTCTCCTTCAGCAGCAAGGCAACCACTGCAGGCCAATCCCCCAGGTCAGGGACAGTTACTCCTCCTACAGCTTTCCCAGTTCCTTCTCTTCCGGCAGAGGTTCTTCTTGTTTCAGCAGGATCTGATCTAATTTCTTGGGAGCAGGGTCCCAATACTTATACCCCTAATTCCTTTGTTCCTCTGGGGTTGAGGGGCCTTTGCCCAGTCCAAACCAGTTCTTGAGCACTCTGTTGACATGACTCTGCCTTTCTAATCAGGGTGCAGGGCAGAGACATCAGCCGCTCCGCAGGAGGTGGAGCCAGCATTGTGGTAGCAGAGCACAACCCTATTCAGAGCCCAGGTGTACTCCTCCCACCCATCTGACTGCCAATCTTCCTATTCACCACCAGGCTGCCTAGCCCTGCCCCTCTGGGGTTTCCCCAGCCCTGTCACTCACACAACCAGTCAGGCAGATACACATCATAGCAGAGGTGGGCTGAAATGGTCAAGCAAGCAAATACCAACTTTCCAAAAGTGGTATTTGCAAACACAGAATATTAAAATAAACTTTACTAAAAGATGTATTTTATTATTCTGAGTTCAGGCATACTAAACTCGAATTTCTACCATGTTCCCTGGGTCTGTTAGGATCATAGAATGTAACAATTCTAACAGCCCATTCTGGCCTATGGAGAACAGGTAGCCTTACAATAGTGAAAAACGAAAATCGCTGTAATTCACTATTAGGACATGCCACACACATCAGGGCTTGTCCTACCTTATGCTTACAATGCACCCTGCCCCAGGGCCTACCATAGGGGTGACTGATATGAAGTTAAGTGTAGGTTTAGGGACTGGCAAGTGGTGCACTTGCCCAGTCAGCATGACAGTACCAGACTGCACGCAGGTTCTGCAATGGCAGACCCTAGATACATTTTACCAGGCCGCTTCTGTGGGTGGCACAACCAGTGCTGCAAGCCCACTAGCAGCATTTGTATTTACAAGTCCTGGGCACTCCTGGTGCACTTTACTGGGGTCTGACAGTAAACCAAATAACCCAATCATGGAATCCAACCGACATATACATTTTAAATAGGGAGCACTTGCACTGTGGCACTGGTTGGCAGTGGCACAGTGCTCTGAGCGGCCAACACCATAAAAACACATGAGGCACAGTGACAAAAAGTGGAAGGGAGACTCACGCCAAGGTGCCAGGTCTAACAAAAACCCATTTGTGAATATATTGCAATTATTTATTTTGCAAAGCACACTGACACCCTCTCTGGTCTTGTATGTGCAATATAAACATGTAAATAAATATATAAGAATGTTCAAACTTTTGATGACTGGGAAATATAGCAGTTTTCACCTACATTTGATAAGTACATTAGGTGTAGTCTTTCCACCCCTCCAAAACGTAAACAAATAAAATGTAACCTACAAGAGTACCCAGAAACAATCGCAAACATAATGAACGAGGGTAAGTCTCTTAATCATAGCTGCCTCCTTATATAAAACAGTTGAGTCTAGTCCCTAATTCTGGGAAGTGATGTTCTGAAAAGACATGCATCAGTTCTATATTAAATATCATACGAGGAATCGTCCTCCGGATCCTCTGACTTCTGCCTGAGAAGGACTCTTTAATAGTTTTTCTTTTTTTTTTTAAATTGAATTTCCAGGGAAATGGAGTTCTTACTCCACAGATGTTGGTCCCCACCACAGATAGCTTCTCTGCTGAATATGCAGCAAGCAGGGTCTTGTGAGTAATTCAGACAAGTTTAAATGTACTAAGTGCCTCTGTTGGGCGAAGGGAGCAAGTTCAGTAAGATTAGAATTCAAGAAATATGATCACAAATCCTGAGTCAATGGGCTGCCTTGCAGATTTATGGGGTTCAGCTTTGTGGAATTGTGGGTGTTTCCATAATCTAACTTCGACCACATCAAGACGTGGATCACTTATTTAAAGTCAGTTTCAATTTGAGGTGCACAAATACAGCAGTTAGTAAATGTAAACTTCACTTCCTAATTCACCAAATCATGACTGGGGTATTCCCCTCTTAGAAAAAGACACAAATGTGGACAATTAGCAAAATGGTCGAATTTACACCTTCTTAAATCTTGTGTTGGAGTGTGATTATGGGCGTTTCATATGGTGAGATTACACATTTGATGGAAACACTCCAAAATACCTTATTTACTACAAACCAATTGCAGGTAATTTTTTAAATCAGGATAAACAGGGTGTTGCAACATCTTGACTTCTCACCATAGAGGAAAGATACATTCAAATGCCTTTCTATTACATTCATCAGTGAGCTATATGAAAAGAGGGGCAGGTCGGACCACTCTACCTCATACCGATCCTTTCCATGATACTACTGATCATCCATCTGAATCTAATCAGTAGTTTTGATAGGATGTTGATTCTTACAGTTTTATCCATGGCTCTTATAGTTGGGCCTGGTGGCTCAGTGAACTGTTGCGTCCACAACAGGGATCCGTGTTGACCATATAGTAATTTCACAAATTGCCACATGCAATGTTTGCAAATGTCGCAGGTGTGGGCTCCTCAATGCTGACTTCATCCATATGGCATGACACTGTCCTGGCCATGCCACCTTTTTGTGAGTGGGAAAGCGTAATTTTGATTTCAATGTGAGATAACATAGGAGTGCATCATACTCACCTATAGTTGGCACTCTAATATTATGTGTGATTAACTTTACAAAAGAAGGGGTATCATTTATTTAGAATATTTAATGTAGAGGTAAACATGTATAAACTCTGTGGATAAAACGTGGCTAATGGGAAGGATTTTAAGGGACGTGATAGAGTTTACGAGAAAATAAAGGGTTAACATGTGATATTGTGATACTAGTAATTAACACATGTGGGTAGGTTGAAATCTAATCATTTGAATGTGAAGGTAGAATTTATAATTAATAACTTAGTGGAAATCATATAATGGTGAATTATTTACATTTATTAACTACAGAGAAATGTGCATGTATATGTAACTTAGCACATTTGCAAAGTTGGCTATTATTTTTTAGGCCTAACGTGTGTTAATTTACCTCCATGTGTGATTTATTCCAGCCTAACGCTGTATTTCAGTGCTAGTATATGATGCAGTTAACATTTGATTTGTGCTTAACCTTCAATATGGAATGTTTCCATTGTATTTTGTCTCCACTGCACGTGTGGATAAATCCTTATTAGTTAGAATACAAGAGTTATTGTTTGGTTTGATAGTGAGTTGTGAAAGGACAAATTAGCACAAGATGAATGTGGTAATGAGCTTGGGGATGAGTTCCCATGGAAGAGAAGAAGATTGGCCAAGGACGAAGAGGATCGCTTATCTTTGTGAGAATGGAGTTGGAAGAATCAAGTCTGGTCAATGAAAAAGTACCAGAGGGAAGGTCATGTGCGACATGCTCCTTTGGAATGTAGTTGATATAGTCTGTTGTTACTTAGTGGAGAGAGACACCTTTTGAGACTTTGTAGGGAGCAGACCTGAGTTTGTGTTGCCACAAAACAATACCTCCCAGACCATAGATTGTACTTATTTCATCGATAGAGAGCTGAAGGAATCTCCCTACTCAAGTTCAACCAATGAACGGTCATTGGTTGAACTCAAATAGGGAGACTCCTGCAGCTCTCTACTGATGAAATAAGTACAATCTATGGTGTGAGAGTTATTGTTTTGTGGCAACTTAATTTTGACTCCAGCCTCCACAATCCGTAACTGAATCACTCCTCATTAGGAGACCGGCCTGTGCTTGTGTGGCTTCATGCTTCTTGATCTAAAGGTCATGTGGGAGGTACCCTTCTTTGGAAAAGGGATGGGTATATGGACTCAAAAAAACAAAAGTTCCCTTCTCCTGTTGATGTGATTAGGTAGACATGATCTCCTCCTGGGCCTCTCTTTTCTCAACGTGAGAAAAAGGGACTAAGTGTTCGATAGAGTCTTATGCAGGGTACCAAATTTACAATAAAGTAATTCAATGTTTTGTGATTACACAGTTAAACGAAACAACTATACAGATGCAAAGGAATAAGGTGAATACCTATTTTATTAACCAGTTAAAAACACTTTTCCATGTTATTTATTAAAAAAACATACACAATACATAATAATAAAACAAAGATATTTTGAAAAAAGACTGTCGACGCGGCGTTTCGGTGTTCTAAAATATCGTTACCTTCTTCAGGACAACAATTTATAATTATAAAAACATCTAGACAAAAATATGAATATTGAATGATTGTAAAGATATACTGGTATTCTTATGTTTATATTCCTTTGCTCGTTTTCAGAAAATACATGCAACAATCTAACAAACTTTTCTTTTGACATTGTATATTCATACAACCATCTATTTGTCCCCACTTAATCTTAAGAGCGGCTCATTAATTTGTTTGGGGTCTCACCCCTTTCATTAGACCAAAGTTGTTCTACCACAATTGTATAATTTACTTTACATTGAAACATCTCTATACCATGGTGAAGAACATCATCAACACTGTTCGATATATATTTACAAATAATCATTCTAATATTTGGTAACCTGTAGACAGTATCATGTTGATCACTCTCCTTGGGAGAGGATTTTTCTTTTAACTAGTATTTCTATCCCTGAAAGACTGTATGTTTTGTTGCATTCCTGAATTTGGTACTGTTTTGAAGTCTCAATCAATCGGCAAAATATATTATTGCAATCCTTCAGTACTTTCGGATAAAAGATAGAATGGTACTACAAAGAGAAAGAGGGGCTGGTAACTTAGTCATCTCTAAATGTTTTTATGACTTATATTAATAAAACGTAATCATCAGGCTTATTAATTATCGTATAGAGGAAAAAATACCTTTTAGTTGCCTTTTATTCATAAGTTTCTCTGCATCCTCACTCAGTATTTTCACCATGTATGGCTATCTTCTAATCTTAATGGATTCTGTTTAACTGACAGAGAGAATTTACATATAATAGGAAAATTAAGATCTATTCTCACTGTCCAATTTTATTGCATCTCTAAGTTATTCATTTAACATTTAATATCAAGGGTATATAGATCTAGGTACCTTGTTGCATAGAGTGCGTTTTATATATCGCTATCTCAATTTACTTCAAACTTCTTGTTTCTAACATCATTCCAGGAAGTCTGATTTCTGCCGACAAAATAGTTTATTTCTATTAGTCAGCGCCACCTAATACATCTTTCAATTTTATATCCTATTCTAGTTATTCCAGGCTTCATTATTCACCCCTTACCTTATTCATTTCTGAGGGATATATGCGGGATGGCCTCTATTTGGTTAGGTTCCTCTCCTTTGTTCTAAAACAAAAAAATTAATAAATACATTTTATATATTTCTGAACTAACACATATTGTTTTACCAGATAGTATTTTTTTCTTTTTGATCAAAAAAAGGATTTTTTGCCATGGTCCCTTTGTTTGGCTATGTCTTACCTTTGTGGAGAAGGTTCTTGCCTTTTCCTCTTTACCACCCTTTTTTTTCCCTTTTCTAAATGGGGTGTCTCATCTAAGTCTTGTCAGATCATGACTAAGGAAACAAAACATAACTTAATTACCAAAAGGTTCCCATTTTTTAATATACCTTCAAAAAATATAGTGGGGAGCCTAGTCTAACTCTAGAACTTACTTGAGAAAGAGAAGAGCATTTCATCTAGACGTCCGTCCTGCTGGCCTCTCAGTCTCCAACTGATTTTTGGAAACTTTATGTCTTCTTTTTATACTCCTCTCTATTGGCTGTCAATTGCCCAATTATATTCAATTACCTACACTGCTCTGCTTTCCTACTGCAGACTACTCTGTTTCGGGGCGGCCATCTTACAGTGTGTTATTTTACTCATCAGCCTTACCTGGACATTCTCTCTTCTTTCATGATTTTTTATTTACTAACTTTCTTGTGTCTATGAGTTAAGTTTCGTAATTCTTAAGTTGGTTTAACTATTGTTCATCTTCACGATCCGAAATTATTAAGATATTTATAGCGTTCAATGATTTACTCAATTTTGAATGTAGAGTCTGTTTATTTTTCTCACATTGCTCCTGTGTGTATTTAAGGGGTTTTAATTTTAGTCACAAGCATCTAGCCGTATACTATATTTTAAAGGCGGCGATTCTCGCGGTATTGTTTGTCAGGTTTCCGCCGCCATCCTAAAACGAGTTGTTATTGCGATTTTCACCTTACCTGGCCCCATATGTCAATGGTGGCCATCTTATAGTGTTACTGCTCTCTTTTCTTGCGTTTTGTTGTTAAATCTCCTCCTCTATTGCTTAATGTTGCTACTTTTATAATGCACCATTTCAGGTCTTCTACCTGATGTTTTTCTTCTTGCCAGTGTTCAACTAAGGGTGAATTTTGTCATTTGGTGCGAATCGCGGATTTATGTTCGTTTAGCCTCAATCTGATTTCTCTTGAGGTTTCACCAATATAGCATCTATTGGTGAAACCTCAAGAGAAATCAGATAATAGCAATCAGCAACAGAGGTGGAGATTTAACAACAAAACACAAGAAAAGAGAGCAGTATTATATGTCGAAATTTGACACATATAAAAGTGGCCTGAACAGCAGGGAGGAATGGGAGAGAATTATATAAAAAGAATGAGGATCCAGTATACAGAATACAGACTTGAAATAGGAATACGAGTATCTAATCAGCCTTAAAACAGTAGATGATAGAGGTAGACAATGAATATCATGCCCACTGAATAATTTCTCCATGAATCAGGATGCCCCAACCGGGCGGTCTGGATAGGACATATTACCTTACCTATGGACTTGGGCTAACTGCAGAATATAACATAACACAAAACACTGAGTGTGGAAACTGACTTATAAACACGTGGGTAAACCATAAGTAAGTGAACACAGAATACAGAATTAAAATTAATCAAATAAAGAAGTAAGGTTAGATATCAGTAAATACAAAACATATATTGGTAAATTTGGAGGAAAACATAGTATAAGATGGCCACCTTTAACACAGGGGGTCTAGAAAGGTAAAACCGCGGAATGACCCGTTCCAAGAGGGCAGTCTAAAATTTGATAATATAACCAGTACGAACCGCAACTTGTAACACAGAGAAAGCGGTAAATATCATTATGATGAGGGAACCATACTCCTTTAAATGAAGACGGGGGACTTGTGAAATGAACAACTGAGAAAGTAATTAGAAAGGAGCAAATTTGAATATTAGTAAAAAGGAATCACACATCGGCGGATTCCGAGGGAAAACACACTATAAGATGGCCACCATTGACATATGGGGCCAAGTAAGGTGAAAATCGCAGTAACAACCCGTTTTAAGATGGTGGCGAAATCCTGACAAACAATACAGCGAGAATCGCTACCTTTAAAATATAGTATACGGCTAGATGCTTGTGACTAAAATAATTAAAACCCCTTAAATACATACAGGAGCAATGTGAGAAAAATAAACAGACTCTACCTTCAAAATTGAGTAAATCATTGAACGCGATAAATATCTTAATAATTTCGGATCGCGAAGATGAACAATAGTTAAACCAACTTAAGAATTATGAAACTTAACTCATAGACACAAGAAAGTTAAGTAAATAAAAAATCATGAAAGAAGAGAGAATGTCCAGGTAAGGCTGATGAGGGAAATAAAACACTGCAAGATGGTCGTACCGAAACAGAATAGTCTGCAGTAGGACAGCAGAACAGTGTAGGTAATTGAATATAATTGGGCAATTGACAGCCAATAGAGAGGAGTATAAAAAGAAGACATAAAGTTTCCAAAAATCAGTTGGAGACTGAGAGGCCAGCAGGACGGACGTCTACAGGAAATGCTCTTCCCTTTCTCAAGTAAGTTCTAGAGTTAGACTAGGCTCCCCACTATATTTTTTGAAGGTATATTTAAAAAATGGGAACCTTTTGGTAATTAAGGTATGTTTTGTTTCCTTAGTGTATGATCTGACAAGACTTAGATGAGACACCCCATTTTAAAAAGGAAAAAAAGGGTGGTAAAGAGGAAAAAGCAAGAACCTTCTCCACGAAGGTAAGGCAAAGCCAAACAAAGGGACCATGCCAAAAAATCCTTTTTTTGATAAAAAGAAAAAAATACTATCTGGTAAAACAAGATGTGTTAGTTCATATATATATAAAAAAATGTTTTTTTTGTTGTTTTTTTAGAACAAAAGAGAGGAACCTAACCAAGTAGAATCCGTCCCTCATATATCCCTAAGAAATTAATAAGGTAAGGGGTAAATAATGAAGCCTGGAATAACTAGAATAGGATATTAAATTGAAAGATGTATCAGGTGGCGCTGACTAATAGAAATAAACTATTATGTCGGCAGATAACAGACTTCCTTGAATGATGTTAGAAACAAGAAGTTTGAAGTAAATTGAGATAGCGATATATAAAACGCACTCTATGCAACAAGGTACCTAGATCTATATACCCTTGATATTAAATGTTAAATGAATAACTTAGAGATGCAATAAGATTGGATGGTGAGAATAGATCTTAATTTTCCTATTATATGTAAATTCTCTCTGTAAGTTAAACAGAATCCATTAACATTAGAAGATAGCTATACATGGTGAAAATACTGAGTGAGGATACAGAGAAACTTATGAATAACAGGCAACTAAAATGTATTTTTTCCTCTACACGACATTTAATAAGCCTGATGATTAAGTTTTATTAATATAAGTCCTAAAAACATTTAGAGATGACTAAGTTACCAGCCCCTCTTTCTCTTTTTAGCACCATTCTATCTTTTATCCGAAAGTACTGAAGGATTGCAATAATATCTTTTGCCGATTGATTGAGGCTTCAAAACAGTACCAAATTCAGGTATGGAACAAAACATACAGTCTTTCAGGGATAGAAATAATAGTTAAAAGAAAAATCCTCTCCCAAGGAGAGTGATCGACATGATACCGTCTACAGGTTACCAAATATTAGAATGATTATTTGTAAATATATATCGAACAGTGCTGATGATGTTCTTCACCATGGTATAGAGATGTTTTAATGTAAAGTAAATTATACAATTGTGGTAGAACAACTTTGGTCTAATGAAAGGGGTGAGACCCCAAATGAATTAAGGAGCCGTTCTTAAGATTAAGTGGGGATACATAGATGGTTGTATGAATATACAATGTCAAAGAAAAGTTTGTTAGATTGTTGCATGTATTTTCTGAAAATGAGCAAAGGAATGTAAACATAAGAATACCAGTTCTTTCTTTACAATAATTCAATGTTCATATTTTTGTCTAGAGGTTTTTATAATTGGAAATTGTAGTCCTGAAGAAGGTGACGATATTTTAGAACACCGAAACGCCGCGTCGACAGTCTTTTTTCAAAATATCTTTGTTTTATTATTATGTATTGTATATTATTTTTAATAAATACCATGGAAAAGTGTTTTTAACTGATATGGATGAATAATGAAGAATGTACTGGTTAATAAAATAGGTAAACATCTTCTTACTTTGCATCTGTGTAGTTGTTTCGTTTGACTGTGTAATCACAAAGCATTGAATTACTTTATTGTAAATTTGGTAACCTGCATGAGACTCTATCGCACACTTAGTCCCTTTTTCTCACGTTGACAAAAGAGAGGCCCTGGAGGAGATAATCTCTTCCTAATCACAACAACAGGAGAAGGGAACTTTTGTTTTTTTGAGTTCATGCTTCTTGACTCATGCTTGGAGTACTTCTACTGAAGGCTTCAGCTGCTGACACCTTTTCTTTCTTTTTCCGATATTGGTCCAGAACCTGACAACCATAATAGAAGAGGGGATCCTTACTAGGATAGTGTAGGAAAGGGTAGGATTAAAAATCCTTGCCGAGACACAATTAATGCAACTTGATTCAACCTCTTTTTCTCTGATTGTTTGTTTAATAATAATTGAACTAATCATACTTTCTCTTTTGTATTGAGAACATCTCTACAGGAGATTTGGATATGTTTTACTAATTTTGTATTTTTATATGTTTATGCAAAGAGTGGTTTATGTGAGCTTATTTTTGAATTGGTTATAAACCTTTGTTAGACCTGGCTTTTCCAGTGGGTTTACCCCCAGATGTTTTGCTTTTTGGCTTTTTGTTTCTGACCTGTTTTTGTTGGTTTTATGACTCTAGGCACTTGACCACTGCTGATCAGTGCTAACGTGCATATGCTCTCCTTGTAAATTGTTATAATGGATTGGTGTTTCCATGATTGGTTAGTTGATTTTCTACTAAGTTCCTAGTAAAGTGCACTGTATGTGCCCAGGGCATGTAAATCAAATGATGCTAGTGGGCCGGCAGCAGTGATTGTGCCACCTACACAAGCAGCCTTTCAAAGGTAACTCAGAACTGCCACTGCAGTGTCTGTGCGCAGTTTGGTACTGCCATGTCACTCTGGTAAGAGCAGCCACTTGCCAGGCCCTCACCTTCCCTTTTTTAGCATGTGAGTCATCCCTAAGTTAGGCCCAGGGTACTTCTGTGGGCAGGGTGCAATGTTTGTGAAAGGTAGGGCATGCCCTGATGAGTGTGGCATGTCCTGATAGTGAAATACTGCCAATTTCGTATTTCACTATTGAAAGACTATCTGTCCCATAGGATAGAATAGGAGTTTATTTATACCATCTTATAAATATAACTGTGCAATGGGACAAGATGGAAAGATGGAGCTTAGTATGCCTGAACTCAGAACATAAAAATGCATCTTTTAGTAAAGATGATTTTTGTATTGTGTTTGAAAATACCACTTCTAGAAAGTCAGTATTTTCTTGCTTCGCCATCCTGTGTGCCTCTACTGGTTTGTGTTTTGACTGTCTAGCTTTGGAGTGATAGGGGCTGGGGAGCTGCATTCTCTCAGACAGACACCGAGGGGGGGGGGGGGTGTTGATGTGTGTTCTGCCTTTCCTGAATGAGCCTGGGCTGAGTTGAAGAGACCTGAGCTGCATTCAGAGTAGGGGCAGAGTTCTCACTAGCACCTGAATAGGCCCGGTTTGCATTTAGAGTGGTGGAAGGAGATTTCCCTTGCACCTGAATAGGCCCTGTCTGCCTTATACAATGCTGTCTCCACCTCCTGCCAGGAAGCTGCACCAGAGAGGACAGAACTGGTTTTGGCTGGGAAAAGAGCTTTTCTGCCATCAGAGAATAAAGGAATTTGTGCTATAAAAAGTGGGGCCCAGACCCCTGAACTTTAGATTACTGCTTAACTAAGGGACCTGGCAGAAAGAAGAACCGGGAAAGCTGAAGGTGGAGTACTGCCCCTGTTCTCTGCGCTGTTGGGGCTGGCCTGCAGTGGTTGCTTACATCCTGGGCAGGGAATGGAAAGTGTGTGCTTTCATCATCCTGCTGTTAGTGTTTTCTCCAAGGGCTTGAAATAGAGCATGCCTCCTGTTGGAAATCTCAGGCATAGAAAAGACTTCAAGGATTACTTCTAGGAATCAATAGGAACCTTTGCCAAGGAGAAGAGCTGGAGAAACTGAGGAGGAATACTGCCCCTGTGCTGTTTAGAGGCAACTTTCTGCCAAGGAAAGGAGAAGGACTTTTTTGGGTGCTGTGTCCCCCGCTTGAGGAAGATCTCCAAGGGCTTGAAATAAAGCTTGCCTCCTGTTCTGAAGTCTCGGCACACAAAGACTTCACCCCCAGTCTCCCCTGAACTCCTTTGCTGGGAGTTGTGACCTGCTCATACATGCCTGCCAGTGTTCTGGACCTCTGGAGGTTGTTTTGGGACTGGAAACTGCAATAATTGTGAAAACTGATGCATCGCCTGTTTCCGGCTCATCGCAGTGGTGCAAGAAGAATTTTCTGATGCATCGCCGCCGTTGAAGAATCGACGTAGTGCCTGCTGGCGGCTGAAGTGCACCGATTCTGACACAGGCCCTTTGTGGAAGAACCGACGCATTGAGGGGATGCAGCGGAAATCATCGCAGCTCATCCTGGGTTTTCATGCATCGCATTGTAGCGTATCGTCACGCATCGCATCAAACCGTCAAGTCTGTTGCATTGTTGGGGAACGCAGTAAGAAACCGACACATCAACTCCTCTCTGATAAGGAACGAACGCATCACCTCCCGCACAGCAGTAAGAAACTGACGCATCACCTCCCCCGGAGCAAGGAACGGACACAACACTTTGCCTGAGTGTAAGGAACTGATGCATCACCTTCCCAGCTACCCTTTTTGCTTGCATTTGTAACGTACCCAAGGTACTTTGTGTAAAAGTGTCGCATCCCACATTTTCTTGGAATAGAACTGTTTCTACTTTTTAAGAATCATATTTTTAGTACTGTATTGTCGATTTTTGTCGCTTTGGTCTTGATTTGGTTTAGATAAAGATTACTTATTTTTATAAACAAGTGTGGTGTCCATTTGTAGTGATTTCACTGTATTACTGTATGTGTGCACAAATGCTTTACACACTGCCTCTGAGATAAGCCTGTCTGCTCATGCTAAGCTACCAAGGGGGTGAGCAGAGGTTACTAGGAAGAAGGGTCCCTACTTGGACAAAGGTGCAAACCTTTGCCAACTAGAGACCCCCATTTCTAACAACCCTACTTTAGCTTTTTCCAGTTGTGGGCTGGATTATTGTGTGACTTAATGGGTTACACTGTGAAACTTTGAAATTGAAAATTGTTCTCCCTTTTGCCTCTCATGCAGTCAAAGACCCATGGGTATCAGAAAGTAAATGGGCTCAGATTTTCTCAGTTGAGAATAAGCTGGAGCACGTTACATATTCCAGTCACTCTCCAAGATCCTTAAAGTCCATGTTAATCAGTCGACTCAGCTCGCTGTCTTGGGTTACAATTTGACACTACCTGCATCACTATAGTATGGATTCAGAAAAGGGCCTCCTTGGTCATGCACTGGTTACAAGGTGCTGCATATTACCAAGACATGATTGATTAGTACACTGAATTAGCTCACCCCTCTTCTGGTCACAGACCACTCTCCTTCCCCTTGCAGCCCACAAGCGCTCCTTTCACCCCTCCCAGACATGTATCATTGTACCACACTTAAAGTCTGATTTCCAAATTGTGAGAAGATGGTTCTGCCCATCTAATCTGCCTGGATTTTTTGCTATTTGGTCACCTACTTTATGACCTTTTTACTGTGGGGGAGCCTCATAACCGGTGACTCACCCACAGATAACATATGGCAAATAGACTGCACATGTTTACCACCCATGTCCACCTTTTAAGCTGTGACACAGCATGGTTAAGAGGCACTTGGCTGGTTCCATGTGAACACATGTGCACACATGTGAGGGCTGCGTGTGGGAGACTCCTGTCATGCACAGCCTGGTAAGATCTCAGGCCTATTTTCACCATGCTGTGTCAAGTTAATTCAATTTCTCTTTAGCAGCAGGAACAAACGGTGGGCAGGCAGAGGAACCTTGCTGACTCCGGTGGCAGCATGGAGGAGTGCTGCAAAGGTGGGTCGTCAGCGAGGGCAGCCAGGGGTGGGCTTCCTGGGCTGTTCCTTAACGTGGATAGAGTGCAGGGTGCCCAGGTGGGATCAGGCTTTCTTAAAAAAAGAAAAAAGGCTACATGGTACAATGCTGCGTGGCATAAAGTTAAACAAACAATGAGGAATGGTTCTTCCCGACATAATGGGAGAACTGCTAATACAAAATGCACTGCTCCCAAAAGATTGCCCCATAGTGCCCTGCAGGGCTTGACTGCTTTAACATTGGTTCCACCTTCCCCAGGATGATGATGTCACCACCAACAAGTGCCCAAAGTGTGGGGGTAGATGCACGACCATACAGCATTCCAGCATAAGGACTGAAAAAGACCCCAACCTACGTTTGCTGGGACTAAAATATATGAACCTTCTATGGATTTACTCAAGGATTTCGAGCACTCCCAAGGTTGGAGCTTTTGCTTGAGAGCTGGGAGTGCTGCGTCCTCTAGGGGTTAAGTCTATGGCTATAGTAATTGTGGCCTAAGGGTGATATAAAAGAGTACATGTTGTGCAATGCCCTCTAGGGGGTCAAGGCTAGGCCTGGGCGGTGAACTCCTCTCCGATTGCAGAGTTTTATGCACTCTGTGGAGCCCGTGGAGTTTTTTCTTCACTCGAACTTGCCGAGCGTGAGCATGGCAAATCCACTGCGAGACCATCTCCCAGCGAGATTTCTCAACACGGGTGATCGCGGACAATCACAACTGCTCGCTACCGCTCATGCTGAGAAACCATCCATTCATGTTGAGGAAGCTGCCACTTGAGTAGAAAATCTACTCGAGCACAGGAAAAAACAGTGCCCTCTTGCAATACGCATAGTGCAGTTTGTGCTGATTTTCCAGCACGGGACAAACCTCCTGTGTTAAAAATCAGCACGAACGGTGTTGAGTAACGCACTCTGCCACTTGCGAAACTCCGCATAGTGCAGCTGAGTTTTTGGGTAACTTCGTGGAGTTCTGCTATCTACCCAGGCCTGGTTAAGGCTATGGTCGGAAGTGTTGTAATCATAATGTGGTGCCCTCTAAGGCCATGCTTATAATTGTGTTTTCCATGTTGCATGGTTATCATGAATACACAAACCAGTAGGACATGCATATATCTTTTACTAGTAAATGATTTATTTAAATAATGATGATGACAGCCACTTGTGATCAAAGTATACATGCTTTATTGCCAGTATTAAGTGCAATAATTCATAATTACATTCAATGCAAGCACTGCAGTGCAAGGTAATGTTTTGACCTGTGGTTTGTTGAACTAGACCCCCCTTTTTTGGAGGGTCAAAAGTGATTACGCATTGCCACCAAAAGGTACTCCCATAAGCCTTATGTATATTTGTTAATTTCCTATAGTATTGAGTGATGCGTGTGTAATAAATTTACTTTTCCTTTTTCAAAAGAAAAAGCACGGACTGGACCATCATTTATTGAGTGTGATTAGTGCGTGCCAGTGAATGGTAATTACTAGCCCACATTGCCTTCCTTGAGTAGGCCTTTGACTACTCTGCTTTGCTACCCTGAGACAGTCAAGCACTGCAATGGGGTGTTTGATTTCCAGTGGAGGACAGATGTGGACCTATTACTTGTGCAGGCCACGCAATTAATGGCCCATTTTCTTACACTCATCATACATGGCCATTGCTGAAGGTACTCTCCTCTTGGGGGTTGGTATGTCTCTAACGTGTATGTCTTGCTTTCATTGCACTGACTGCAATTCTTCTTCTTCTACTATTTAAAATCCAATAAACAAAAGAACAAAATTCCAACAGGTTTGATCTATTGATTTTTTTAACAAAGGGTGTTACCTTTATCACATCTGGTAATTACCACATGCAATAAACATTTCAACACGTGTAATTGTGGTGTGTGCTGTGATCACAGTTTACAGGGTCACTCGCCTGCAATCAAGCCCCTGCTTTTAGTCATATGGGGTCTACTTTGTGACATTCCCTTTAACTCCCAGAAACCGTTGTTCTATTCATTTTCAGAATAAATTTGTATCAACAAATTTAACAGATAGTAAACGTAAGTCAAAACTGTTGTATATTTGCATTGTGACTACTGGTGTTTAGGAGAGTGTTAAATTTGAATAGTTTGCTTATGACGCAAATATCAGAAATTAAGTCAAAATTTAGTGAAATTACGTCGTATTTCATGAAACACACATCTATCGCTTTGTGATATATATTAGGGTAAAATACATCTTCATATCAAATATTGATACGAGGATGCATTTAAACAAGAGCACTGTGAAAAACGGCCATTCTTGTTCCACTATTCATATGTATTCATGGTAAATTTGTACCTTGGATTAGAGCAAATTATACCATTTGCAGTAGCTTTTTCCCATAATTATGCAACGTGGCATAATAGCATAATTTCAAGAACATGATGTACAAGCATAACAGGAAATTCCTAAAATTACGTGAATTACACAGCATAATTTACATTTTGCACAGGCCTATCTATGATGTTTAGGCACCTGGTCTGATATATGAGTTATTGTTACAGTACGCAGTGTCATCTATTTATCTATCTTTCTATCTTTCTGTCGGTCTGTCTGTCTAACTGGCTTTGTACATACATATTACTATATAGTTAATTTGTTTTCTTATATGGGAGTAGCATGCATTTAAAAATGTCATGAGTACTTTGGTAACATGAACATGTCTTCATATCATTTGCTGGTATGTTTGATCTTAAGAGGTCACTGCAAACAGATTATAGATGATGTACTAAAAATGTACATGTAGTTTTTCTACATAGGATACTAATAAACTAAGCTGTGCTCTGTTTTTCTAGTTTAAGAGTTTCCTTTGGATGTTTTAAGACTTCAATACTTGCACACAATTCCTGAAAAGTGTGCAGCACTTTTTATTTATCCGAATACTTTTTTGTACTGACTGGTTTCAATACAGCTTACGTAATCATTCCTTGTGCTGAAGTGAAAGGTCTCAAGCCACTCAGTACCCTGTGAATCAGGATTTTCAGATTTTTCCAACCACAAATTCCGATTATGGTTCAGGAAAATCTGAAGGTATGTGCGTTTTTCCACATTGGTACTTATCAAGGAAATAATGGGAAAAAGAGGATGCAACAGGATGTGATCATGAAAAATGTGTGGAACATCCACCCAATCAGAACTTTGCAACAGGATGTGATCATGAAAAATGTGTGGAACATCCACCCAATCAGAACTTTGCAACAGGATGTGATCATGAAAAATGTGTGGAACATCCACCCAATCAGAACTTTTATTGGTATTCACAAACATGTTGAGCAGCCATTTCAACACTGGAAAAGTTAGAAAGGGTGTTTTCCTGGATGGGAAATGGTATCCTGCTGCACCAAATTTAAAGGGGAAGATGTTTATCAACCACTAAAAAAAAAACTTGACAGGGAGAAAATAAAAAACATGATCAATTCTCCCAGCAATTCCTCATTTCTCAGTGGAGCCTCAAGGTTCCGGTTCTAATGCCCATCACCTCCACTCCCGGAGCAGGTAATCACCACAGTAAAAGGGATGAGGCCCATGTGAGGTCTCGTAATTTATTTTCCCTGCACCCAATCTGGTGTAAGATCCAGTCAAAGAAGAAATCATTTTGTTTGCTAATTCTACTCAAACTCTCCTCGATCTTAGCTAATACTGCCAGACTCCTTGCACATCACGCTCGTCTTAGCGCTTTTATTTGGATATCCAGTTGTCTTTTATTGAATTTTAGTATTGTATCAATTTGAACATGAACTTTCATTGTTCTTAGATGCTCTTAATTGTTTTAAACTGTAGCCTGCGTTTAAACTGGTCGCCACAACCGCACTTTTAAACCATTTTAATAATATCGCGTAAAATTAGAAATGGGTGTCTGTTGATAACTTTAACCGAGCTGCTTCTAAACTTTAAATAGATTACAAAATCCTACCTCAGTCACCCGCTTTTACATTTCCTAAGCCTTGCATTTGGGGAAGGTTCTCTCTGTTGCACTTCCGTATGTCACAAAGTGCTCAGGGGCACAGGGGCAGGGCTCTGAGCCGGATGCAGGGTCGTGGGGGAAATAAAAGCACGGCCGCAGCGGAGTTGCAGTGCGGCCGCGCAGCGGGCGTGCCATCGGCGCGCCACCGGTGCGCCAAAAGCAAGCCCGTCTGCGCCCGTCCGTGCCTGGATCGCGCCCAGCGCTCGAACCCCTGCTTGTTTCACCCCAAAAATGTATGCGCTGGAGGAACTGATCGGCCTAAATAAGGGTGAGTGCCCAAATCCCGAAGTACTGGTTGAGAGAAACTCTAATTGTAAACTGAGATGTGATTCATGCGGTCTAGCTGCCCTGTGTCAGAAGGACAAATATGTAAGTGCCAGGGAAAGTGGGGATAATATCCTTCTACCCCTACTGGAAACTGACCAGTGTAGTGCCAGTGAGAGGGGGGATTCCAAGGACCTCCTGGTGACCACATCCCTCGGCAGACACAGGCGGGAATTACGAGACCGCTGGCCGACACTAGCGGTAGTATCAAGTTCATTCTACTGAATACGAGATCAATGGGGAAACATAAATATGAAATTGAAGATATGATACAACTCGTAAAACCTGATTTGGTTTTCTTAACAGAAACCTGGGCCAATAATGCCTCTGAACCAGATTGGAATGTTGCTATACCCCCTGGCTATCAGGTAGCCTGTGCTGATAGGGTCGGGAAAAAAGGTGGAGGCATTGCTTTAATACACAGGGCCCAGTTCATGGTGAGGACAGAGCTGGTGACTGTAGTGGAAGCAGAGGCAATGACCTTTAGCATCAAAATAACACATTGCTTCTTCCGGGGCTCCTTATTTATAGACCCCCTGGGTCGCGGCCCCCGTTCAGCATGGCACTTCAGACTTTTCTTGAGTCATGTTCTGATACCCTGCGTTCACGATTCTAGGGGACTTTAACTTCCACTTAGAAGTCAATAAAGATGTGGAAACTGATACACTGAGGGACAATCTTGCAGGATATGGGCTGAAACAGATAGTACCTGGAGCCACACACTCAGCTGGCCACACTTTAGATGGCATCTTTACGAATAACCAGGATTTAGCTCTGTCAAGTGTATTTCCCATACATTGGTCTGACCATCATGTAATACTTTTTAACATTGCAAACACTAGCATCAGTATAGATCAGAGGAATAGACCGCCTTTGGTCAAGTTCCGCTGTTGGACAGATATCCAAAAAAAACAACTGGCAGCTAATCCTCCTAACACTAGGCTTGACCCTGATGCTGCGGCAAACAATCACAATCACTGGATTAGGTCATCAATAGACCAATTTGTCCCTGAAATAACCAAACAGACCCCAAAAAATTGAGTAACAGCACCGTGGTACTGGGCTGAGCCAAATGTAGGCGCCTTGAACGGCTTTGGAGGACGGACTATAGTGGGAAACATAAAACAAGTCTATAACTTGGCCCTAGAGGAATATAAGGAAGCTATTAAACACGCCAAAGCGATTTATTATACAACCAAAATATTTGGCACTAAAAACTCCTTGAAGAAGCTTTTTAAAACAGTCGCAGCCCTACCCAAACGTCCACGGGATAGCCTTTTTAAACCGGACCAAAACTTTGTGGATAAAATTGCCTCCTTTTTTCAAAATAAAGTACAGGCTGTATATGATGAATTACAGAAGTCTGTGCCTATAACAAGGGATAAAAATTACGATCCCCAGGAGGATAATTATTCCCAGAGTAGTCTGTTAGAATTCTCTGTTTTAGCGGCAGAGAAAGTCAATGACTAACTGCTCTCCACTAAATCTGGATCTCCTTTGGACCTGTGTCCTCCTTCAATTCTGCACTTGGTTTCCGACCTGATTAGCACACACATTACCCCTCTCTTAAATGAGGTAATTAGCACTGGTGTTTACCCTCAGTGATGGAAAAAGGCCTGCTTTAGGCCGATTATTAAGAAAGCCACCCTAGATCCTGCTGAGGTAAAGAACTACCCTCCAATAGCTTGTCTCCCATTACCATCTAAAATTCTAGAAAAGGCCATCAACATAGAACTTATGAATTATCTGGATGATAGATTGTTTCTTGATTCCTCCCAACATGGCTTTAGAGCACGACATTCCACCGAACCAGCCTTGATAATGGCGACAGATGAAATTCGCAAAGTGGTGGATGAGGGGGGCAGAGTCGTCCTCATCCTTTATCTATTGGCAGCATTCAACACCGTGAATCACACGGTGTTGGTGCAGCGGCTGAAGACAGCAGGTATTAGAGGAACGGCTCTAGCTCTCCTGTCATCCTTTTTGGCTTCTAGGGAACAACTGATCCATTGGGAAGGTTTGAAGTATGCAAACCTGTGCCTTCCATACAGCATGCGGCGACCCGTGTGTTGCTCGCTCTTCCCAAATACCATCCCACGTCTACCAGCATCAGACAGCTCCACTGGCTTACCATCCCTGAAAGAGTAAAATTCAAAGCCCTCTGCCTAGTGCACAAGGCACTATACGGAGGTGGTGCTATTGACATCCAAAAACTATTCTCTTGGTACAATCCTCTGCATAGCCTGAGATCCGCCAACACAGGGCTGGTACTCATGCCCAGAATAAAAAAGGCTAGATGGGGTGGTAAGAGCTTTTCTCATCTAGCCACAAAGCTGTGGAATTCCCTCCCCCCACAGCTGAGACTGCAATCCAACAGGAACATCTTCAGGAAACAGGTTAAGACCTGGCTGTTTCCTAAGCGCTCTTGAATAAGTAAACACCCGGAGTAGTATGAACCTATCTTAGCGCCAAGACGCCTCGGCAATCGAGCGCTTCATAAATACATTAGTCAGTCAGTCAATCTACGTAAAAACAGGCAGAATAAAGGAAGTGTGTATTTATTAGGCCAGGAAGTGTCTTTTACCTGTTTAGATTTATTTTGCCTCTTTACAGATACTATATCTGAACATTTTACAACCAAAACATGAAAGTGTGGGAAGCTGTTTATTAATGAAAGATTAGTGCACAGTAATTTACATATTCAGTAATGATGTTTCTGCCAATCTTGTGCAAAATAGACACATATGGGGTCATTCTGATGGCGGTCGGACCGCATCCGATGGCTCATCAGATGCGGTCCGATCGCCATCTGCTGCTGCGGCCTGACCAACGCATCACAATGCGTACGGTCTGAGACCACAGGCGGAGGGACGGTCCAATGCTTTCCAATGGGCACAATAGGGGCGTGCCTGTTTAGGCACCGCTGTAGGGATTACAATGTCCCTTTGCACCTGCCCTTTCATGGCGGTTCACCCACCGTGAAAAGGCAGGTGGAAAGTGACTTTCCCCCTGACCCTCTGCTATGGGGCCTGGTGGGGCCCTATGGTGCCCCCCTAAACACCCCTTCACCTTGTGGCAGGCACTACATGATGCCTGCCACACGCTGCAGGGATGTTTTTACAGTGTACATTTTCTATTGTGGCTTGTGCTGCGGCACGCAGCACAAGCCACAACGGAAAATGTACACTTTATGTTCACGGTGAATGTGGGCGCATTGTAATAAAGGCTTCGGGACCTCCGACTCCTTGTCGGGTGGTCCCACTTGCGCTACGGTGCTGGTCAGACAATACTCCGACCGGCATTGTAATTATGCCGATAGTATCTACATAGATGTTTGGGACCTAGGGCCTGATTTAGAGTGCAGTTACTCAGGGTGATTGACTATTTTACTCTGGCACCCTGACTGAGCAATTGCATAGTAATTGGCAAGGACCTTCGTCATGGCAGTTCCTGTCAATGCATTGAAAGTATGTCATATAGCTCTGTCAACAATTTCAATTGCCAAAGCAGGATTTATTTTTGAAAATAAAAAAAACAACAACGACCCCCTTCGCCATAGGAATTTTTCCCATGGCATACGGTCATTGAAATGTTTTATTTTCAGTTACCACCACTTTTTGGATGGCGGGAAGCGAAAGTAAAAACCTGCCATTTGTTTGCCATTTTTAAACAGGGGGGGGGCGGACAAGTGGCAAAACCTGTGACAGCCTTTACTCCGTCATCGTCGGAGGTGCATGTCAGTGGCAGAGACGGTAGTCTCTGCCACTGACATACTGAAGGTCCACTTGACTTTAAGTCTGGCGGGTGGACCTTTAGTAAAGAGGAAAGGGTACTCAGTCACTGTTGCGACGGAGTACCCTTTTGACAGCACTTTAAATCAGGCCTTTAGTTCAGTAGACCTGGTACAGGAACTTTATAATTAAACGCTCAATGTATGCTTGGTATTAAAAATTAAAGTGATGTCATTACATAACGAAGATTGTACTACTGAATATTGACTTCAAGACAATTGTGGTACAGGACTATTGAGGGACAAAAATATCAAAAGATACATGTATACAGTAGTATAGGTGAACTCTTCCTAACTCCACATCTACCTTGAAGATATATGTTCCACATAGGTACATATATGTTCATTTAGGTATAGAAAATCTAGACTTACTGACCTGTCGATATTTGTTTTTTGATATTGTGTTCTCAATATAGTGTTGAATTTATACACTTGGGGCAATATTCAGGGTGCTCACCTATAATGAAGATAAGCATGTTATGGTCTTATAAAGATTCAGGTATGTTTAGCCTCAGGAACATTTCTGAGAGACTGAGACCCCTAGTCTACATTTTTAGTAAATAAAATGGGAAGATTTCTGATGATCACAAGTATATTTACAAGCAGCACTAGCATAGTAACTGTATGACATGACTGATGGCATTTGTCCGGCATATAAATATCCATCTGTTAACTTTTATGTATTAATAAGCAAGCGGGCGGGGAGTGTTTTTTCAAAGGACAGAACCTGGGCTACCACCAAACTCGTGCTTCCATCAGACATGAAATTAAAAGGAGACAGATTTTTATTTTTAGTCTTCAAGGTACATGATATTAGTAGCAGGCCTAGTGAAGATCCTTCACAAAATATGGGTCAGCATTTCAACAGCAAGAAAATTAGATCATTGATTTTCAGGTGGATGTAAGAAGCACAAATTTTAGGTCAACTCTCCTTTATTCGAGAGCAAACCGGGTGCGTCCGTCTCCCTTCGCAAATCCAAGCAACTGTCATCGTCACATATTCTCGAACTGTGGGATCCTGTTACTTGGTTACATGTAACCAGGATACTACAGTGGACACATTTAAAACTGATTATGAGTGGGTTGATGCTTCCCAAACCCTGCTCAAACCCATTTGCACAAGGGCCAGAATTCCCAATTGTGGATATTTACCGTGTGAGTTAAATACCTCGCTTTCGTTAAATTTCATCAAATCAAACCTGCCAGAATTAACCAGTATTTACCATACCATGCAGATTGTGGTCCAGTAAGCACCAACATCTGTATTTAATTCTCCAAAACCTCAGAATACATGCTGTTTATTACACCTGATACACTCAGAAACACTAGAAGTCGGATTTTGTAAGATGTGGTGAACACCGTTACTCATCCAACCCACTCATAATCAAGGTCATAGTACACTGCTTGACCCATCATAAACTAACTGTGCATTGTCTAAAAAGAAATGGTCCATGTATTAGTACCGCAATTATAATAAACACAGGGGCATATTTACAAGCCCCTATCACCACTGGCTTATCACTTTTTATGACATTCCTGTGGCGATAAACCCTTCGCCTTATTTTCAATGTAGCGTTAAGCCACTTTACATGGTTTAACACCGCCTTGTAAATAAGGGCCCCTTTCACGCTACATTTAGCATGAAAGGGGTTGGCAATTGGTGTTGCAGTGGGCTTTCTGCTGCAACACCCATTGATTTTGACGCTACTCCTTATTTACAAGGGTGGGGTAAATAGGGGGTAGTGCCAAAATTAGGATCAGGGAAAACCAGGTCTTAACATGGTGAAACGAGGAGAAATGCTTAATTTATCCTTGTCTTTTTTCTGTTTCCATGTGTGCTGCTGTTAATTTTTTTATTTAATTATTTTATATCTCAAGAAAGCAGGCCAAGCCTGTTTTTGTTATAATAATATAGTACTCGCAGTGAGAGCCCTCAAAACAGTGGGGCCTGGGTCAAACATCCCCAACTGCTCCCCTCTTGTATCAGCTGTGTATCCAGAAACGTTTTTGTACAAATTTTTGATGTTGAAGAAGACACGTAATAAAAAAGTGCTATGACATTTTGATCAAACTGCTATTCAGAAAACAGTTCAATGAAGATGGCAAGCACTTCGATGACCTTCACTTTGGAGCTGCAGTAACAGGAACTCATTGATGCATGGACATTCATGATGATTCACCCATTCACATACAGTAGTGAAGGCCACACACCCCAACCCATAAATAATGACATGCATTTTTACAATACACATCTGTTCTGAGACTGTTCAACTTCTCATGAAGGTTGACCTACAGTCGTAGAGTGCTTATTGGAAACAAATTCAAGTTGTATGAAATAACACTCATATTACTGGAATGAATTACATGATGCATCTGAAAAGATCACGCCTCTGGTGAGGCCTTAGTAGGCTTTATAATTACATTATAAATTGAAATAGGGAGGGGAGTCATTACCTAAACAGATATCATGTGCGCATGTTCAACCAGCCACAAGAATTTCAGTTTTCCAAAGAACAGTGGAATATTTTCCTATAAAATATTTTAGGAGAAACCCGATGCTCTAGTATGGATATGTGACCTTCCTGCCATATTAGCATGCGATGATCATGTAGCCAGGTGCCATGCTTTTTTCTTTGTACATATCCAAATGATATCAATGCAGACTTGAGTTGGTAATTGTAAATAGAGGATGTGCTATCAATTATTGCCTTCATTATGAGACCCATATTTCCATATGAGACCTGTCATGGTTCCCATGAAGATTTTGGCTGCTAAAAGCATTCAAAATATTTGTAGCCCTGGGGAAAATTGCAGGGGAGAATGAGGAATTACTAGGGGACGAAGTCCTGGAATTTTCAATCCCCCAGTAATTTATAATTTTTCAAGTGATTCTCAGAGTTCAACACTGCACAGGTGTGCTTGTGCTGAGACCCTAAGTATTGACTAATCAAGAGTACCATATAGAAAGGGACGTCCTCTACATTGGGCATTTCCCTGGCTCCCGTTCCCTGAATTTTGGGTTTCACGCGACTACAGCAACATTAAAATTCCAATTTGGTCACTCGATTCCAAGCCTGGGCCCCAGGGGACTACGGGAAGGACATTGCTTTCTGACCCGCATACTTATTTCCATGTTCGCCGACTAATTCTCGGGCAGCTATCTCTCAGGCATATAGATCTCTTTGTCCTGATGATGATCCCCGACTATAGTTGGGATCGAAATGTCGTCAACACCTACACCTTGACTCCAATTAATTTATTACGATCTATGTGGAGAACAAGATGTTTCTCACACTGTGACTGTAGTAAATATGTATCGTTGAAAGTCACTTTGGAAGGAAATGCCTGAGGTCTGGAAATCTGTTGATTTCCATATCTTGTCCCTTTTAGCCACTGTATTATATTTGTATCATGTTCTTTCTGTATTTATTGGATGTTTAAATAAATACAATTCTTTCCATTTGGATGTACACCAACACAGCTCTAATTGTAGGCTGTGCCGATGACTTTAGGTTCCTTTGGTAGGGTCTCTTGTAATGTATCTTTATCATTACCAGCATCATTCACTCTATATGTGTTTTGCATTATCCAGTATCCATTCAATAGGTCTTGATAATCACATTGCTGTCAATTAATTTCAAATGTCTCAAAGTGTCTCTCTACTTACTGTTTGTAAAATCACTTTATATTATTATCCTCACTTCAATGTGTTTTCTTCTTTCTTTAGTTATTTTATCCAGATCATCAGTCTAGTGTACTGTGACTGATGATTCACCCCTTTTGTAAAGTTTCACTGAAATAAGTACTGGTCCAGTCTCAACTGAGGTAATTCCCCCATTAGTATACTCCTTGTAGCAGGACCCTGGAAAACACTTTGGCTTCTAAAATGTAATGCCCACGATCTTTATGTGATATTACGTCTAAGTTATTAAATAACCTGAAATATCCAATTTGCACCAAAATATACAATAAATACCTTCCCATTGGTGCAATTATTAGGTTTCGGTAGACTATGATCAGACAATCAATAATTTTACTTTATAAAGCTCCAGTGTATCAGACTGATTTGTGCCATCACATTCCTTTTTTATTAGTAAATGAGACTGACTAAATTTAAGGACTTTTACATATACATTCAATGGCTATTAAATCTGAGTAACTTTACATATGGTTTTTAGTGTATTTGAACGATCAAACATATCATTTACAATATAGTTAGATTAAAAGACCTAGATATATGTAAATTGCAAAACACGCAGACAAGCATACCATTTAGATTCCACAATTATATAGGACAAATACTGTAATCCTAGAGAGGTACAAAATGTGTAGCTGCAATGTTTATTCGTAAAGGTTTTGACACACATTGGTTACGTAAACCTATTTAAAAAAAAAAAAGAAATCTGAATATATACTGAAGCACATTGATAATAAAACATGGCCCGATTATAGGATGTGGCACAATACAAACCATTATCTGCACAATTTTTTGTATTACTTTTATTATTATTATTATCATATATATTATTATTATTGTAATTATTGTGCTATTGTTGTTGTCATTAAGCTTGTTTACTTTTTAAATGTTCACTAATTGTATTATCTATTATGATTACGATGTCCATAATTTAATTGTATTGAACTTGCATTTGTTTACCACATTACTCTCACTAGTGTTGGACCATAATGATAAATTGATGTTTTATTCTTCTTCTAGTAGTAGTAGGACCATCACCATCATAATCATTAATTAATTATTGAGAGTAAATGCATGCCTTTATCTACGCATCAATATTACTTTCAATTATATGGACAACATATCTGAAACGTTGCCCTAGATGTAAATGTACAGTTTTTATAATGATTTCCAGATATTCACCTTCATTATTTCAAAGGATATTATTGAGTGGTAACTTTCATTCGTTCGTCCCCTGACAACGCGCTACCAGTGGTACGATCGGCGGGGCTCATTGTCAATACTGAAAGATAACGAATGGAGCGGCATGTCTGAAAGTGGGGGGGTGGGAGTTGGAGGGATTGGGGGTGGGCAGAGGGTGTTTTGTTCACTTGTTATCTATTGCGGAGGCGTACAGCGAGGCCTTGTAGGACACTTTTGAACTGGATCCTTTGGAAGGGGCCATAGGCAGTGCCTAACCAGACGCTGCTGACGATGTGCGGGTTTGAAGGACCAAGGGGGGGAATAGGGGTAAGGGGAGAGATACTCCTTCCAGGTGCCTTAGATACTGTATGTGCAGGATGAGATCTCAGCATGGGGGGCTTAAGGAACGACCCTGTCTTATGTTGTGGGGGGTGGAGGGTCATCGATGCAACAATAGTTGTTTGGGAGGCCTTGACAGGAACTCTAGCGAATGTGGTGTATTCAGGCACGGCCTATCTCACATTAGTTATTGTTGTGCTCAATGTCATGTCGAAATAAAACTGCAATACAGTTTGTTTAAAAAAATATATATATATATTTCAAAGGATATTTTTGGAATCTTAGCCAGTAGATTTTAGCCTCAGAATCATGCAACCTTTTCTTATGATCAATTGTTTGCCTTTGTACTTTATTTCTGATAGAAATTCGTGACACTTGAGTCTTTCTCTTCACTGGGTTTATTTACTCACAAACAAAATGTATTACATGGTCAATTATATTTCTGATTTGGTCAATCACAGGAAATAGCAACTGAATTGCGATTATAAGCAGTGCAGTAAACAATGTGCCTGATATTTTCACTAAGAAATTTCACTCGCTGCATGCAGGCAAAATGCACAGTAGTAAAACAGACTAAAAATCGCATTTAAAAAACATGGACGTCATTATGGGAAAACCTATTCCCACATATTTTCCAATTTTACTGGAGCTATCTAGTGATTGCCTGGTATTCCCTCAACTCAGACGTGTCTGTGTTGATGGCATTGCCATTTTGGTGTAGAAATACCAAAGAGGTATTGCTGGCAATGAGATTTTTAGCCACTTGGACTATAAAACTCCATGAGTCACTGCAAGGACTAAAATGTTAAAAAGTAAAGAGTTCTGTGTGTTTTAAACTTTATTTTACCTCTCTTTAGTTGATAGAGTTAAGTCATTCAACACCTATAACATAATTCTGAGTGACCATTTTCCACAGAGTTTATCTATTTCATACACAGACCGACCAACACATTGCGGGATAAAAGGTATGCATGTTCCCCAAAACATATCAATAGATAGAGTGAGCGATTATTCCCTCCGTTGGGCAATGGTGGATCCCTCTGAAATTACAAGAAATGTTTTAAGCAAGACTATGTCCACTGTTGCGGCTTGCTTGGCAGGTAATGCTATACATGAAGTAGTCCTGACCTCTTTCCAGCACATCACATCAGCTATACAGGAGGCCCTATTTGTATGAAAAAGAAAACAAAATAGGTACACAAAAGGGTGGTTTGACACAAAGTGCATGCAGGCTTACGCCAAGTTAAAACACGAGGCACATAAAACCCCTAGAAATCAGCGTGATATAAGGCAGGCAAGATGGGACTATAAAAATGCACTGAAGTTACGAAAAGCGACTCTGAGAGACAAGGCATGGACAGCGCTACATGAGGCCGCGATGTCTAAGAATGGGGCGGTCTTTTGGAGGGCTGTTAAGACCCCTTTTCTAGATCCTGGGGATACTCCATCCATTGAAATCGCAATAACGGAGGAGCAATGGGTGGAGCATTTTGCGAACATATTTAATAGCAGCCTGTCCAACAATACTGCAGAAAGTCAACCAGTAGGTGACAACGACATGGCACATCTAATAACAGCGACAGGCCTTCAGGTAACCCTGGATGAAGTAAATCGTGCAATCTTTGCAAGCATGGGAGGGAAGGCCTCTGGTCCCGTCGGGATCCCTGTAGATGTATATAAAAATAATACTGCGCTATGGGGCCCGTTGTTAACCCAGGTAATTACAGCTAGCTGTTCCTCCCATTTAATAGAGACGTGGACTGAATCAATTCCAGTACCAATATTTAAAAAAGGATATCGGCAAGACCCCCCCTGCTATCGGCCAATATCGCTGCTAGATTCCTTGTCAAAAGTAGTTGGGCATATCGTGCTGCAGGACTAGGCTGAGGATAACAAGATCATCTCCGACTTATAGTTTGGTTTTCGCAAGGGGCTAGGAACTGTTGAACAAAGCTTAAACCTGAATATTATCCTAGGGAAGTATACCGTCGGAAAAAAGGTCAGGTTGTTCCTAGCCTTTGTTGACCTCACTGCAGCTTTTGACTGTGTGAGGCATGACAAGCTATGGAGGATCCGCCAGGATTTAGAAGTAGAGCCCACCATCATTCTTTTTTTAAGACAACTGTATAGGAATGCCAAGGCCAGGGTGCAATATGGTACCAATGGACAATGTACAGCCCCGTTTCAAATCAACAAGGGGGTAAGGCAAGACTGCATGCTGGCCCCTTTTCTTTTTAATCTCTATATAAATGGATTAGGCCAAGCACTGTCAAACATATGTCAAGACCCCCCCAAATAGAAGGACGGCCTATACCAGCTTTATTGTACGCGGATGATGCTGTTTTGATGTCCCGTACAAAAGTGGGCCTCTAAAGAATGTTAAATAGCTTTTCAGCATTTATGCATGATCTAGGCCTGAGGGTAAACACGACAAAAACCTTTGTTATGAGATGTGGTATTGGCAGCCAAAAGTGTAGCGATATGTACATTGACAAACAAAAAATAGATTTTATAAACAGATTTAGCTATTTGGGCATCTTATTTGATTATAACGCCACGTGGAATTGTGCAGCCCATGCAAGAAAAATGGCTTTTATGACAACTATTGCCGCCTTAGTACATTTTTCAAAAAAGTTGGGCAGGAGGCTTCCACATGAGCTACTACAAATATATAGGGCCAAGTGCATCTCCACAGCCCTGTATGGTGCAGGGGTATGGGGATAGTCTGATATTCAAGCTTTGTAAGCTATTGAAAATCTGTTTTTAAAATATATTTTGGAACTCCCGGGTAGCACCTCCTCTTATGTTTGCCATTATGAATTGGGGGTCTCATACCTAACAGATCTCATAAAAGTGTAACCAATTCTACTATGGCATAGGATATGGACATCTGAAGGAACTAATCTTAACAGGTACAGTTTTTAAAGATATTTTTAAATTGGAAGGTGCTTTAAGAATCGTATGGCTAAAGCATGTTTGGGATTTTATGCTTGATTTAGGCCACCCAGAGTTTTTTACCGAGCCGAATACAATGACTAGTAGGACAAAAAAAATGTTAAAGGCAAAGGGCTTGAACCTACTCGAAACTCTTAGACTATCCGAAGAAATAATGAAGCTCACAGTATTGTATAATCAAACGATTCTAATTACTTATAGTATGCAACCTTATATTTTACCTGTCTTTGGTTTACACAATAGATTTTTATTGACAAGATTTAGATTTGGGATATAACATAAAATAACCAGTTTCCCAAACATGAACGACTGGTCAAAAGTTATGCAATTGTGCTCTTATGATGATCGCTCGCAGCAAACAACACTCCACGTGGTTTTATTTTGTAAATTCTATAATGTTCAAATGAAAAAATGGATTTTACCTCTTTTAAAAAAGTTTGTATTAGACAATGTCGCCCTGCATTTCTAGCACTACAGTTTTTAGAAAATGAATATGTAACCTGGATTTGATCAATGTTTTTAAAAAGTGTAGTAAAATGCAGGAATTTTAATGTGACAGTTTTAATCTTTCAACAAAGTAAACATGTAAGACTGGTGTAAAGAAAATTGACCTCAACTGTTAAAATGAAATGTGATTTAATGCACTGTTTGTGCTTTTATGATTTTTTCCTTATACAAAATCGAATAAAGCTTTGATTGGTTTGATTTGATCTCGTTAATGGGCACTTTAAAACACATTGCTTCCACTGAAATGCTCTTAAAGCATTCGTGTTCCACCTCCAACTTTTTGTCTCTAATTGATCATGGAAATGCGGAGCTTAACATCTCAAACTCAAGACTTATACAAAAGAATGGGGTAAATATTTGTTTATAAGCTAAAAAGATTAAACAGAATTATATTCATATCTTTAATAAAACATAGATATGCCATGTGCTGTACTTCTGTCTTTGTCAATCTATTTTCTTAACAATTGGTTAGAATTAGGGCTATTTTTAATGTCAGGCCAAAATAAGCTTAGCTCGTTGACAATTTTATTCCAAAAAGTAACACAACAACTTCAGGAATGGACCCTAGGCCAAACACAAGAATTATGTGTTTTCTACTGCCAATATCCATAAAACCATCAGGATATCAGCCATAAACACCAGCTCTCTAGGAGGTTTGGTCAGTCAGGGTAGTCATTTGTATACATCAATGTTGAGTTAAGGGTTTTATCGGATTCTAGTATCGCTTTACATACATAAAGACAGATCTGTGAAACTCAGATTTAAAAAAAGATGTACAGCAGTCATGCTTCTTTTAAGCCCATCTTAAGTGCCTATATTGAAGATTCTGGCACCATCATTTAAATTTCCAATCTGTATCCTAGTGTTAGTAATGAATTAAATTAAAGTGTAATTAAGTTCAAGTTCCTACTTGTTCTTGAGTTTTTTCACATGGTCTAATTTCTCACCATCTCAAACACTGCTCAATAACCTTGTACTTTCAGCTGGTTTGTGTCCATGACAGCAACATGTGATTGTGTTGAATACCTGCCAACTGTGAAGGAAACATCCTGCACATTTCTGCATGCCTCTAACATGTTTTCACTTCAGGTAGCATATTTTTCACTTTATGCCGCTAGGCTGTATAGGTGGTAAAAGATGGGTCATTGCATTTCACATTTTGGATAATGACCACTGTTAACATTTCTTGAAAGGAGGACAGAACAATGTCCATCAGCAAAACTGCAATAAAGAACGATGTAAAAACCACAAACCTCTCAAGCCCCGATAACGATTAACCTTCAAATATTAAGTGTAAATTGTACACCTATTACATTAGGATTGTGAATGATTTTTAAAAGATAACATATATTTTTCCCTATTCTAACGTACAACAACAGCGCATTCACACAAGTTGTTTAGAAAGTTTGTACCGGGTTGCATCTAGTTTAATTCTCAGGAGAAAACACTTCTACAACTGTAATCCAATTTTGTGCACTTTTGGCTTATAACAGTAAGAGATACCGATTTTAAATGGATAGTTTAAATTTCTGTGAGTACAGCTTGTTGTCTGCTTCTAGACACATTTTATGCCAAAGTATGTTGCTTCATAAAGATTTTCCATATTGTCATTCCACTTTTGAGGTGTATATATGCCCTCTGCATTTTACTTCATTGGCACATTACCGATCTACTGGATGCCAAAATAATAGGTAACCTAGTATTTTAATGAAATGTATTATGATGCAGGTGTGTAGCTTGTTCGGTAGAACTGGGTGGATGTGAGTCTCAGATTTCACAACAACCATGCTGGCATATCGGGGCCGATTCCGATCCGGGTCGGAAAGCACTCTGGCCGAGCCAGATCCGGAGTGTTTTCCGACCGAGCCGGAGTCCTGCAGTCCGACCGAGCGAGTACGATGCGGCCGTATGCTGCCGAACTCGGTTCGGTCGGACTCCCATAGAAGTCAATGGGAGCCGGTCGTACGACGCGTACATGGGCTCCCATTGACCAAATGGGTATGTCGCGGACAAGTGCGCCCCCTACAGTGGGTGTGCGTCAGTGCCATACACACCATACATGCCTGTGTTGGGGAGACCCATGGGTCTCCTCCTGTGTCCGAGTCGTAGGGCTACGGGTGACAGGGGGTCCGACACTGACCCCCAAAGGCAACCACCTGGACGATTTGCAAGCCGGACACTCCGGCTCGCACAGGCTGTCCGACGCGTGCATCGTACTGGCTCGGTTGTGAAACGCATCCATTGCACGCCACGGTTAGCTTACGACCGAGACGTACGGAGCAGTTCGGACCCGGAAACGACTCGGTCGGTGAATTTCATGTAGCTCGCATCGTACTTGCTCGCTCTTACAGCTGTACGAGTCGGCCGGAAAACACGCGTATGGCTCGTAGCTTTTCCGGCCGGATCACGTTCGGTGCCATTGTGTTAAAATACATTATATGAACAGCAAGGCATAAGGGGGCATTAAAGGGCAGTGGAATAGCAGAAGAGTGTGGGTTGTTAGGGGTCCTTAGAACACAATTGTTTTCAAATTAACATTTTTAAGACCTTCAAAAGAAAGACGCGAGAGTGTGTGTGCGTTTTTGTCTGTGGGTACAATAAAAATCCCAGGTGAAATCCTACAAACACCTCACAATCCCCGACTGAAAACACTTGTATGCAACTTTTGCCACATAATTTGGCTATTTTCTTGGTTCTTTCCAGAGAAATCCACAAACCTTGAGTACCTTTAGAATCCCCGAAATATGGCAAAAATGGTTGAAAATTGGTTCCCCTGCCTAAAAATTATGCACTTTCCTTTTGTTTCCTTCCCTTGAAAAAGGAGTTAGTTGAAATGAGTGATTTTCTGTTCTCCCTTTGCATCAGGAACCAGACTCCTAAATCTGTGCCACCTGTACAAGCAGTCCTTTGATGAGCCATTTCAACATAGAACATCTGATTTGTGTTTTGGAAACAACATTTGCCTCCCTTGCTGGTGCTGGTGAATAAAATAAAGTAGTAGGAGATGCCTTTTGACAGGTCATTACCTGGCTGGCTACATTAAAGAACTGATTTGCCTCTGAACACAAACATCTCTCCCCACACACCTGATTCACTCACAGCCATGTTGCTGTAGTGCTTCTTACACACGAAGGAAAGAGGTGTACATACAGAGAAAGAGTTTCAGTATGTGTGCATGGCATCCTGTACTCTGATCTTTGATCTGGAAATGCGTCAAGTTCCATTGATGTTGCATGGGAACACACACAGCAACACCCATGTAACAACCCTTTCACACAGAGGAATGCGTGAAAGGGGCCCACAAGGCCATGAAAAGTCATGCAGGGTGATTTTACATGGCCTTGTAAATATGGGCAAGCCCATTGCACTGCCGGTGCATCAAAAAAAAGTGATGCACCAGCATCACAATGGGCTTGTAAATAAGCCCCTACGTGCACAGAGAAGAGGAAGCATCCAGAGTAGCTTGTGGAGTTTGAAGGGTGCCAAGCTCTAGAGAAGAATTAGAGACTCTCATTAAGGACACAGTAAACACTGCTATGCGAGAGCCCCGGGACAAAAGGCAATGGCTGAATTTAGACTCAGATGAGATCCTGAAGTAAGGACCACAAAAGGTTGCCTATTGCAAGAATTATTAAGCACATAGTAGATCTCCTAAAATTTGAGTACAAGCCACAACAGCAAAGTAAAGAGTTTTTTGCTCAACAAACGGCATAACAAATAGACATACTGTCTTTTCATGAGATGGTAGAAGACATTGTACTTAAAGAGTGGAAAGACACAGATAAACGTCTTTTCCCATGTTCTTATAAAAGATACCCAATACCGGGGTTGGCAGAATTCCCTAAAATGCCAAAAGTTACTTCATGTTTAACCAGTATGGATTCATCTTCATTGTTGGCATCAGAGAAGGTGTCTTCACCACAAGCGGTAGAAAGACAGTTTGAAGCTTCAGCATATTTCTGTTTAAATACCAGCACTTATTCTGCATATGCATCGCAAGCCTTTCTGATGTACTTATGGATGGTGTTTGTTTGCATGCAGGAGAGGAATGCTCCAATTAGGTTGCTAATAAAAATGAAATAATTGGCAAGGTTTTAATCGGACACCGCTTTTTATTTGCTATGGCCATAAACCACTGTAGTAGGAGCCTCTGTAGCAGGAACAAGCCTGTTAAGGCTAAAACTGTGGAAAATCGATCACGTTCAGAGCTTGCTTATCCACAAACTTCTGTTTCTGAGGTCCAAATTATTTGGCACCCAAATAAATGCCATGGTGCATAAATCAACAGAGGAGAGAAAAAAAGCTATATCCCTTCAGAGAACTGTTATGGATTAAAAAGTCTTTCATACAGAAAAAGCCAACTTAAAGCCTGCAAGAATCTTAAAAAACATTTCTTTAGAGGGAATTCTCAAGGCTGGGGAGCTGTGCTGTTTGACAAAACCTGGTCACAGTAAACATCACCTTTAAAACCCCAAAATTCTGACTATATGGTGGAGCAGATTAGTGGCAGGATATCAAACTTTTATGTGAAGTGAAGGAAATTGTTCAAGACTTGGGGCACCTAAGAATAGTGAACAAATGATATTACATAAAGTTCAAAGATCTCTCTCTGCCATATCATCTCATCAAAACTCCATTTCCCAAGATCTACGTGGCAAGTAATGCTGTCAGGAATCCAAGCCTAACTATAAAAAGGGGCAAAAACCCAATGGAAAATTCATACTGGTGCTTGAATGGAAAATCTTCAACAAATATGTCTGCTAGATCTCATTCAGAATGCTAATTTTGTCGTCCATGAACCTGTTATTCTCAAAATGAGATTTTATATCAACACTAGATTTGTAGGACCCCTATTCCGCATATTGATGCATCAGTCACACCAGAAGCACCCCAGGAGTTTGGTAGGGGAAGATGTCTTCCAGTACAAAGCCCAATGATTCAGTTAATCATCCTTTCCAAGAATATTTAAGAAGGTACTAGCGCCAGTGGTAGCATATCCGTAACTACATGGTGTTGATTTCTTTCCATACCAAGAGGATTTGTTTATTTCTGGTTGTTCTTTTCGAAGGTGAATTCCAGTAGGGTGCAGTAATGGTCAACACTTCGGAAGTTGGGTCTAATCATCAATTGCCAGACGTCCAGCTTGCCGCCCATGGTAAGGAAGAACTTAATTCGGTAAGATCTGGATACAGAGCAAAGGCAGGTATGTCTGCCAGAGATAAGACTTCATACCCTAAAAATTCAGTTGTTCACTTAAATAATGCTTCCTCAAGTGTTGGCAAGATCCTGGATCAAGATTCAGTGGCTGCTGTGTTTAACAACAGTGATAGTCCCAAGGACTTGATGCCATCTAAAACCTCTTGTTTACCATCTTTTCAGTCATTGCTCCCCAGCAACACAGAACTACGGGAGGTTTATACCAGTCACAAAAGAGATAAATCACAAACTTCAATGGTCCAAGCAATCTGAGGAAGAGAACATTCTTTTAGTATCTTAGTCCTATGGCATTAACAACAAATATGAGCACATGGGGCTGGGGAGCAACCATGCAACAGTTGGAGATGAGTGGGAGGTGGATGGTGTCAGTAACGTCCTGTTCCGTGAACTGTAGAAAATTCCAAGCAGTATCTCAGCATGCAGGGGGGTACCAAGGACCAAGCTCTGACAAAGTTAGTGGACAAATTTGTACTTAGGCCGAGATCAATGTATTGTCTGTCAGAGAGAAATTCATACCCAGCAGGGACAACATATAGGAGGACAGTCTGAACTGCAATACCCCAACCTCTGTATCATTCCATCTGAGTGCAGAGATATTTGTGTGGTGATTAAATGGTTCAGGACTCCATGGTTGGATTTATTTGCATCCCAGACCAATGCCCTATTACTGCTTTATTGCTCAGACAGCTGGGATCTGATTGTAATGGCTGTGGATGCCAACTCGATACCTTGACCCAGGGGGAGTCTTGATGCATTTCCCCAAATTTGGATATTGTTATGAGTTCTGCAAAAGATCTAATCAGAGGATGTGGAAGTAATTCTAATTGTGGCCGTGCAGGCTGTGATTTTGCCAACTGAAATACCTAGCAGGAGATCAATATCGCCAACTCCCATGGGATACTCTCCCTCTTCAATTTCCAGTCCTCTCCTGTCTCACAGGAGCTTACATCGCTCAGCATGGAAATTGAAAGGGCGGCTTTAGAAAGCCTAGGATGCTTTACTGGGGTTCCGCAGAACATTCAAGCAGTAAGGAAAATATAAACTCTAATGTCAATCAATCAATCAGGGTTTGTAAAGCGCACTACTCACCCATGAGGGTCCAAAGGCACTGAGTGGGGAGGGGGGTGTGAGCAGCTCTGCTGGGTTCATTCGAAGAGCCAGGTCCTACCCTAAACATTAGTCACACTTTTTCCTAAAGTTATAGACCCAAAAACATGCACTCCATTCCAAAGTTTGGAAGCTTTTAGAAGAGTCTTCAGGGAAATTATGTTGGGCATTTCTGAAATGATTCCTCCAGCTGCAAAGCTATTAATAAATTCAGATTAAGGAATCCAGCCATTCAGCTCTTGTAGGAGAATGGGATTTGTCAATAGTTCGGAAAATGTTGAAGGAATCCTCCTTTGAACTTTTAGAAATAGACAATATTGTATGGGCTTCGTCAAAAGTGGCTTTTGCAATTCATTCAGCTAGGAGACTGGAGGAGCTAGGTTCATTGGTAATTCAATCCTTGCCCTAAATTTCTTCCAGACCGGATGATTCTTAGACCAGATCCAAAGTTTAGGGCAAATGTTCAGAAAACAATCTCTTGTCCCAGGATATAGTCTTGCCAGTAACTGAGTGGCAAAACTCCATTCTATATTCAAAAGATGAAAGGGTTCTGGTTAACTAATTACCTGTTTGTCTCACATAGGGTTATTAACAGAGATAAAAAGATATTTACAGCGACATTAAGGAGGTGTAAGTAAGAAATGTCCCACGTTTATATCAGATGGTTCTGAAATGGATCAAATAGTTCAGTGTTCATCCACAAGTGGAGTGGCTACCTCAAGAGTTGAAGTAGCAAGAGTATCCTTACAAGAGATATGTAGGGCAGTCGATATATGTGAACACAATTGAGAGGCCACAAAACAGAATACACATAAGTGAAATAGTAAATGAAACAGCAGGAGACAATAAGAGGAGTCAGGGGTGCAACTAGAGGCAAATTTCAGGGGGGGGGGGCTAATACTTTCTGCAATGTAGAGCCACATTTCGGGGGGGGGGGGGTTAATACTTCCAGCAATGTGTCCTTGTATAATGTAACTAGTGCTCATGCAAAAGTGCCTCAATACCTCAGGTGGAGTTTGAGCTGTATAAAACTGCAAAAAAACACAAAGCCTAAGGTTACTTTTCAGGAAATGTATTCTCAAACTGTGGCAGCAAAAGTAACTTGCAACTTTAAGGAATAGGCAGAGTGGAGATGCAGGGGCTCTAGGAACGAGTGAAAAAACAACAACGCCTCGTTATCAAGTAAATGATATTTTAAAGACCTGTGAAATACTCAGGTGTGGCTGCGATAAGTTGCCAGACCAGCCAGCCCATAGCAGCTCAAGAACTGTCTGTGTGTGTGTCCAGGAAGTTGTCTCAGCACAGGCTGACACACAGGGACGCTGAAGCCCTTTGAGCCCCATGGGCGTTGTGCTTCTGAGAGGAGTATGTCCTTTGCTTGTGCTAGTCTGTTTTTTAATTTGTGTTCTTCTTCAGAAGCGATAAACAAACACAGTCAACATATTTCACCTTGTTACAGGCTTCCTCTGGGCAGAAATGTGTATTATAGAATTGTAGGCAGTTCTCAACAGAACAATGTTGCATGGGACAGATAATCTTCTCGAATGTACTCCTTTTAAGACTGAATTTGACTTCATTGTGAGGGTAGTGGCATAGTTTCGCTGGAAAGTTCAGAATCTAGGGAACGGCCATCACACTTGTAGAAGTAATGCGATTCAATTTACCATCGATAGAATCAGAAATAGGGCAGGGCCCTGGTCTACACCAATCACATTTGTGTAATATTATCGGTTAGATCTGGGAAATTATGAGCATGTTAACTTTGCTTCTGGAGTGTTATAAGCTGCAATAACGTAATTGCATGCAATATTCTTAAAGTTTCAATACATTTGTGGGATATCCATATTTTCGAGGCTGACTCTTGGCTTTTGTAAATCTGCATCTTGCAATAAGTGGGATTTATTTATTTTATTTATATGAGGTGCACATGTGAGTGGATAATGATTTCATTAATTATCGGTAAACTTCAAGACCCTGAGTTCAGGAGCTTATCGTCCCCGTCATTTCCCACCATTACCTCCCAAATATGGCACCAACGATATAAGTAGCTTTAAAGGAGGCAAGCCCCCATGAAGAGAGGAGGAGTCCTTTCATAGTAATAATAGAAACCATAGGAGGACAGAAAACCTGAAAATGAAAACCCTTGTTCTGGGGCTGTCTGGAGACAGGGCCACCTCATTGTGTGTAACGAATGAGACGAGGAGCTCCTTAATTCGGAGTAATGCTGCTTATAGTTAGCCTTTGCTATATTCGAGGAGAGATCATGGTTTATTATTTTTAGGGTGCCCAGTTTTATAGTATTTACTTTTTATAACATTCCCATCTGCATTTATCCATATTTATTTTTTGACCATTACATTGGTATTTATCCATGTTTATTTTGTGTTTTGAGAATAAATGGAGGTGTAAAATGGTATATTTCCACATTTATTGAATTGATAAACATGCACTGATAGATCAACACCCATCTCGTTTTAGCAAATAAAGTAGCCAAATATAACAAAACCCTACAACCACAGGTACATTTTAACAGTATATGCAAATATATGTTAATATTTAAGTAAATCTCATGTTTTCTTTTTACTTCTCATGCTGTCTATCAGCTTAGCTGTTAAAATGGAATTCATGATAGACAACTTGGAGAGTCATTCAAAAGAAGCACCATTTTCTGTATTTTTCAACTTGAAAAATAAATACGGACAGGAAACAGATTGTTTTGTGTCTGTATTTATCTGTAAAAACCAGTAAAAATGGAAACATGGGGTCCTTAATTATTTTTAATGAGGCAAAACGGGATTGCTAAATATGTCAGTGACAAAACATTCAATCTACGACAATTCCACATGGAGGCAGTATATCATCACAATACTCTGTTCATGCCTCAACATTGCTTCTTTTCTGAAATAGCATAACTGATTCTGAGCATGGGATTAATAGTACTCTGATACATGTTCCTGCTCAATTTAAGAAATCAGGCTACATCAGTGATCAGTGTGGCGGTCAGCTAGTCCAGCCCTGATTTCCAAGCAGATGAATAACAGACTCTGCTGTGCCGTTAGTTATGGGTAAACCCTTTTAATAAATGGATTGTACACTGAAAGCAACGCTATACGACTTTCAGGAATCTTGTTATCTTATTATAAAGATGCGCATTTTTAATTATTTCAATCTACAGATCACCCCACTAAATACATGATAAAGAGTTTTGGCATCTCTGCAAATCCTACCCTTCCTAAATTGTGCAATGCAGCGGCTTATGAAACTTTGCATTTTGAGCTGGAAGGCGTTCCATTGGTGGTGCATGGGCCTTCGCGTGCAGGTACCCAAGGATTTGACACATTTGCAGATTCACAAAGGTTTGTAAACCTCTCCTTGTCACTTTCTCTTTTTCAGTGTGTTGCATTGTGCATCACATATAAAAAGAGGAAAATGCTTCTTTGGATTGATTTTGTGCATGAAGGTATTCCTTCCCACACAAAAACAAACACACATAAAGCAGTCACTCTTGCTGCATGACTGAAGGGTGCCTACATTCGCATTAGGCAGTACACAGTTTGCCAGCCGTAGGACAGGGGGGTAACACAGGCCCCGCAGCCCCTGCGGTACAGGGGGGCCCAAACTCCAGGGGGCCCCCTCGGCACTGCATTCTGGCCGGAGAGCTCCTGATTGAGCCCGGAGGGGGCACCTCTACGTACCATGCAGGGAGGCCCCCTCAAGTTTCGTTACGCTAGTGCCGTAGGAGAGAGCAGAAGAGCTCCAAACCTTAGCAGATATGGTGCATTTCTGCCATTTCTCATTTCACACAATACAGAGTAGCACCTTTGCCTGCTGCTTTGCGTTGCGTGAAATATTAGTAAATATACCCCTTGATTTTAAAGATCATGTCAGTCCAAGTATAAGCAAATCAGAACAGGCTTGACACACCAAGCGATTAAATATGTCAGAATAGTGCTACCTGAGTTTGATGATATTTCAAATTAGAGAAACATGCTCAGATGAACCCAGGTTGGTAAATTTCCAATTTGGAGAAAGGCTAAACTGAGGCAAAAGTAAAGTGATGGAAATCAGAGGATTTTTAATGTTTGAATTGCAGTGGACCTGTGTTAGAAAATGGTCCTCTCTGAAGGTTCACCCCAAACCTTTTGCGCTCCCCCTCCTCTTTTTCTGACCTCAGTTTTGTTGGCTTTAGGATTCTGAGTGCCTTGAGACCCTCACGGGTGAGTAGCGTGCTTTTTAAACCCCCTGATTGATTGATTGATTGATTGATTGATTGATTGAGCATTTTACCACTGCTAACCAGTGCTAAAGTGCATGTGCTCTCTCCCTAAAACATGGTAACATTGGTTCATACCCAATTGGCATATTTAATTTACTTATAAGTCCCTAGTACTATATGTGCCTAGGGCCTGTAAATTGAATTCTACTAGCGGGCCTGCAGCACTGCTTGTGCTACCCACCTAAGTAGCCCCCTATCCATGTCTCAGGACTGCCATTGCAGGGCCTGTGTGTGCAGTCTACTGCTACTTCGACTTGGCATTTAAAACAACTTGCCAAGCCTTAAACTCCCTTTTTATTACATATAAGTCACGCCTAAAGAAGGCCCTTGTAATCTAAAGCGCAGAGTGCTATGTAAGTAAAGGGTACAACATGCACTTTTATGTTTTACATGTCCTGGTAGTGACAAACAACCTATTTCATTTCTCAGCACTGTGAGGCCTACTCCTCTCATAGGCTAGCATTGGGAATTCTTTAATACACTTCTAAGCTGTAATTCCTGATCGGAGAGGAGTAGCTTTTTCATGGTTCATATGTTTGGAATGGTCTTGATAAATCATCTTTACTAGTAAAATTGGATTTAACATTACTGTTTTTAGAAATGCCCCTTTTAGAAAGTAGACATTTCTTTGCTATTAGCTCTTTTCTGTCTTACAGCCTGTCTCTAATGCACTTTGTGCATTTCCTCCAAACAGCCACAAACACATCTGCATTCTGATGGGTCTTCCTGGGCAATGAGGAATGGGAGGGGATGGCACTTACACTTCAATAGTTAGTGTACTGTCCATGCACAAAGCACTGATTTACCCCCGGAGTTAGCCTGGCAGACAGGACTGGGCTAAAAGGGGTTGTGTGCACTTCAGAGGCCAGCCTTTGATATCACCTCCACTTCAAAGGCACTTTTGGGTGTAATTACTCGGTCCTTGACCTACTCGGTCCTTGACCTACACAAATCAGACATTTATGGATCTTGAACTGAACCTCTGTCAGAAGGACTGTTGTGCTGTTCAAAGCACTCAACTGGGCTGCCTTTCTGGAAAAGACTACTTTGTTGCTTATTGCACTGCTGCCTGCTGCTCCCTGACTCTGCAGAATGAAAGTTGGACACTGCCTTCCCTCCAAGTGATCTCCAAGAGCTTGCTGGCTTGCCTCCTGTTTCCTGTTTTCTGTAGTCTCGCGGACACAACAGATTTGTTGCAATCCTGCTGGTGCTGCTGGACTCTGCCTTCTGTGAATCCTACCCTTGCCTGGGGTGCCCCCTCCAAGTTTTGTGGTTCAGAGTGGGGTTCTGCTGCTGCTTTGCAACAAAACTAATGCTTCATCACCACTGCATGGATCAGAACCTACGCAGTGCTCTTTGATACCGACACAGTGCTGATCTGGAAACAACCCTGGACGGCTCGACGACACCATCAGATCTGACCGTGAGGCTCAACTTTGGCGTATCGATCCTACTGTGAGGTTTAACGGCGATGCAGTGCTGATCCAAAGTCCTGACCGCGAGGCTCGACTGCGATGCATCGAACCCCCCACGTGAATAGGAGTCGAGGCATTGCCTTCACTGCGTGGAGAAGATCAACACATTCCGTTGCTTGCGACCAGGAAAGGTACTTTGTTCACTGGGGGTCTTGTAGCCGGCCTGTGCTTCCAGAAGGTCAGCCCAAACTTTGATTCTGCCCTGATCCAGCATGACAAAAAACAAACTTTTTTGCGCTACTTGCTTCTAAGTGCTTTACTGCATTTATTTCTTCAAATTCAATATCTCAACTTCTACACATTGGATTTTTGTCAGTTTGGTCTTATTTTAGTCAGATATTCTCTATTTTTCCAAACTGTTGTGGGGTCTTATTTTGGTTTTTTCACTGTGTTACTGTATAAGTTATTGCACAGATACTTTACACATTACCTTCTAAGTTAAACCTGCCTGTTTTGTGCCAAGCTACCAGAGGATGAGCGCAGGAAAATTTGAGTTGCGCTGTGACTTACCTGACTAGGATTGTGTTCCCTACTTGGACAGGGTACACACCTCTGCCAGCTAGAGACCCAATTTCTAAAAATCTGGCACTGAATTTTGTTAATCAACAGAAAGAAACAATAGCAATATTTTTTTTATAATCCGGGATTAGTTCATTAAGACGGTTCCAGGGATAAAGCCATACTTACTCTATGAGATGCCTATTCACCAGCGCCGTCTTTTAACTTTTGTTAGGCTGGGTCTATTTCATTAGTTGTTGTATCTGGAGGGAACAAGGTATAAGTAAACTGATCCACCATATTGTTTGGTAATTTGTCTTTTAAATGTGACACTTTGCCCCTTTGTGATGATATCTGATATGTTTGCACAGCTCAGTCACAAATTTTTAAAACCTCATTTTTTAATTGACTCCTTTAATCCGGTAAGGCCAGCGTTTTTGTTTTTACAACTTTTAAATACACTGTTAATATGTTATCACATAACAATGTTTCTTATGGGGGCTCATAAAGCGCTACGATAGGTGACACTACCAGTGATATTGTATTCTGTATAATCTATTAACATACTTTTTTTTATCTTGATGGATTCTCTCTGTATGATTTTATTGCAAAATTGAATATGTCTTTTATGATTATATTGGGACAAAAACAGCTGGGAGAAATGTATCAGTATAATGACATCCATTAATGTTTTATTGCTTGAAAATTCTATTCTTTCAATCATTGCAGGGCGCATTTTTACCCCACCTTTTTCAGTGAGTAATCTTGAGCTGCCAATACAAGAAAAAAATATAGATAACATGGGTGACATAGCGGACCCGTAATCAGCCTACTTTCAGGGACTTTTTTCAGAGGTTTTTGTCCCTTCGGTTTTTGTCTTAGTATTGTGGAAGTGTTAGAAATGGGGATCTCTAACTGGCAATGGTTTGCACCTTTGTCCAAGTAGGGACCCTTCGTCTCAGTCATGGTAAGAGGAATACAATTCTAAAATAACCCCTGCTCACCCCCTTGGTAGCTTGGCACAAGGCAGTGTGTAAAGCATTTGCGCACACATACAGTAATACAGTGAAAACACTACAAATGAACAACACACCAGTTTGGTAAAATAATTAATCTTTATCTAAACCAAACAAGACCAAAACAACAAAAAATCCACAATACAGTAATCAAAATATAATCCACAGAAGGTAAACACAGTTCTGTCAATAGTAAGGAATAGATGCAATGCTTTCAACCCAAAATACCTTGGATGCGTTAAAATCATAAACAAAAGCAGCGGCAGGGAAGGTGATGCGTTGGTTCCTTACACCCAGGGGAGATGATGCGTTGGTTCCTTACTGCTATGCAGAGGAGGTGGTGCGTCGGTTCCTTGCTGAAGGGGAGGTGATGCATTGGTTTCTTACTGTGCGGGAAGGTGATGCGTCAGTTTCTAACTGTGGTCCCGGCATTCTTGTAGACTTGGTGCCCCGTTGTAATGCGTGGGGATCGGGGATGCGTAGGTTCTCGATTCGGCGATGGCGGCATCAGCGCTGCATTGGTCTCTTCAGCTGCGGTCCCATTATGCATTGGTTCCTGCAGCCGCACTAGAGGGCCTGTGTTGGAATCGGTGTGGTGATCTCTGACTTGAGAGATCAGTGCACGGGATTCGGCATGCAGCAATTTCTCCAGCCGTGGCCTGGTGTTGTGTCAGTTTCTTCGGTGATGTGCCAGAAACAGGTGTGGACACATCATGCTTCTTGAAATTGCATTTCTTTTCCACCTCCCAACTGCAAGAATAACCTCCAGAGGCCCAACACAGTAACAGGCACCCCCTGGCATGTCAGAACTCCCAGCAAAGGAGTTCAGGGAGCTGGTGATGAATTCTTTGTGTCCCTTAGACTTCAGAACAGGAGACAAGCTCTACTTCAAGCCCCTGGAGATCTTCTCAAAGCAGGAGACACAGCACACAGCAATGTCTCTATCCTCTCCTTGGCAGAAACAGCCACTGCAGGCCAACCTCAGACAGCTCACAGCAAAGGGGCAGTACTTTTCCTTCAGCATTCCCAGATTTTCTCCTTGGCGGAGGTTCCTCTTGAGTCCAGACGTAAACTAAAATTCAGGAGTCTGGGCACCAACATTTATAGTCCATTTCTCTTTGTTCTCTGGGGTGTCAGAGAGGCTCTGTGCTCAGTCCAAACCAGTTCTGTCCTCTCTGGTGCAGCTTCCCGGCAGGAGGAGGAGACAGCATTGTGTAAGGCAGACCAGGCCCATTTAGGTGAAAGGAAATCTCCTCCCCCTACTCTAAATGGAGCCCAGGTCTTTTCACGCCCAGCCCTGACTCATCCAGGAAAGGCAGGCCACACCTCATTCCCCCCAGTGGCTGTCTACAGTGAATGCACATCCCCAGCCCCTGTCACTCCAAAGCCAGACAGTCAATCCACAAGCCAGCAGAGGTACACAGGATGGCTAAGCAAGAAAATACCCACTTTCTAAAAGGGGTATTTTCAAAAACCATCCTTACTAAAAGATGCATCTTTACATTCTGAGTTCAGGCTTACTAACCTTTATCTTCCTATCTTGTCCCAATGGGACGTTATATATATATAAGATGTTTTAAATAAACTCCCATTTTATCCTATGGGACAGATAGCCTTTCAATAGTGAATAACGAAATTCACAGTAGTTTACTATCAGGACATGTTACTCACATCAGGACAAATCCTACCTTTCACATACACTGCACCCTGCCCACAGGTGTACCTTGGGCCTACCTTAAAGGGAAGGTTAGGGCCCAGCATGTGGGTGCACTTGCTAGGTCGACATGGTAGTGGAGACTGCATGCAGACACTGCAGTGGCAGGTCTGAGAACCTTTTGCAAGGCTGCTTGTGTGGGTGGCACAATCATTGCTGCAGGCCCACTAGCAGCATTTGACTTACAGGCCCTGGGCACACACAGTGCACTGTTCTAGGGACTTAGTAGTAAGTCAAACAAGCCAATTACGGAAACCCCATTCCATATTCACAATTTACACAGAGAGCATATGCACTTTAGCACGGATCATAAGTGGTAAAGTGCCCAGAGTCATAAAACCAACAAAAACAGGAGGCCAAAAAGCAAAAAATCTGGGGGATAAACCAGCTGAATGCCAGATCTAACTGGTAGCATTTTGACAATTGTTGTATTATGACTGTAATTGTTTTATATTCTTACACTGTTATGATATGTGATTCGTATCTATTATGTTTCTATTATGTTTCTATGTATTTATAATGCTTTTGCACTGTGCACTTTTATAGTTCGTTGAACCGAAATAAAGTTGGTTGATTGATTACTTCAGAATTACTCAAAAATATTTTGAAACAGGCTGGCAGAGGGTTTAGGATTAAAAAAGTGCAATTGAAGTATTTCTTCTATAATTACTACAACACATGTATGAAAGATAAACATAAAAGAAGGATGTATTACAGAGCAGAAAGAATTACGAGAGGGTGTAGCAAGATGAAATCGCAGAAGGTTCAGGAAAATGGAGATGTTCTGGGTAGATGGCATGGGGAGACGTTGAAAAATATCCAACTTCTCCTCCCAAAGGAAGCAGGCAGAAAAGAGTGGAGGGTTGGGGGAATAGGGCAAATAAAGAGATATGATACACAGGCTTTTCTAATCAAGTGTGGGAAGTAGAGGAAGGATTTTGTATTGTTTTCTTTTTGCTAGATTGCCACAGATCATGCGTACACATGCACAGTGGCCATCTTGTAATGGATGTTTTATGTTTTTAAAAAAAACAGTATGAGGTGGCCATCCACTCTAGTGTAACAGACTCAAGGTACAGAACACCAAAATAATCAACATTCCAACATGAACAAAGTTCCATTCTGTTGAGGAAATCAGGCACTTGAAAGACAGCACAACTCATAGCAGGTGGGCTGAAGCACAATAACTATTTGTAGATGGAGTTTGCCAGAAGAAAGTCCTGTCCTGGAGCTAAGTGCTTGGTAAACGTGATATCTCTGCCCGGTGTCCACATGCATTGCCTCTACTTGCAGGTCCTCCCTTGCTTTGAGTGTGAGGTGGTAGTAAGAAGATAACAAGTGAACCCATACTCTTAGAGTAAGCAGCTATCAGAATAACAGAAAGCTTGTTGTTCTTCTGGATCCTGCCAAATTAACAATGGACAGGATTCTAATCAGTTGCTGCCTGAAAAAGAACCGCAACCACATATTTTAGGTATGTATGTGAGCTAAACTATTTTTTGGGTTGGAAAGAAGTTTAAGACTAGAAGCCAGCCTGCAATTAATCACAAACTTGTCGACGATGGGCTAGAATTATTAGGGGTGTATGTGGTTGCAAATCCTCCAAATCACTATAATTTAGAGTTTGTGACCACAAAAACCCTTGTACATATGAACTAAACATATTTTGCTTTTGTGGAAAGTTCTTCTGAATTGCAAAATGGGTTTAGAAATTGTTACCAATTCTGAAATGTAAGGAGTATGCTTTGCTTGTCCTTTCCAAATACCAAATCTGTACCCTATGCATGAATGGCTTGCGACTAGAATTTAGCTAACTGACTTCCAACTCGGGGGTGGTTGCAAACTAGCATAGAGGAGGGGTTCCCTCAGGACCCCTTCCCATGTACTAATTGGGTTGCAGCAAAAGGAGAGTAGGCAGTGGTTAGACCACTGACAACTGTCCCTGAATTGTTTCAAAACTGAGTTTTGTAAAAAAAAAAAAAGCATCCCTAGGAATTTAGGCCACTTTAAAACAAAGTTTTCAGTTTTGAAATGAAAAGGCGGGCAGGGTGGTCTGCTGTCCCTTGCAGGCCACCATCACTGTTTTATTAGGTGAATTGACAGAAGTAGCAATTTGCGGCATGCATAATGAATATTCATTAGACAGGTCATTACGTGATCACTCTCCAAATTATTTTAAGAACTGACCTACTAGTATGTAGGTCGGTTCACAAAATAATTTATAGGGTGCAAAACGTCTGTATGCAAATTGAACTCGCTTTTTGCTGCCATATTTTCAATACATAAGGCCCTAGGTTCCTGTAGAGAAGAACACTTCTAAAAAATGGTAAAACATAATTGTCGAATAAAGTGGGTAAAAACTCTAATTATAGGAAAGCACAATGTATCTACAGTACTCACCTTAAATTTGGAAAGGACAAGCCTTGTACAGGGACGAAGTGGAGCAAGTTATACAGACATAGCGAAAGACCCTGATTTATTTATTATAAAACATATGTGCGGGGTTACAACATGCCGGGGTTGCATAATATCCATCCCTATATCTTAGTTTATTGGGATTCACCGTATGTCAGAGTTTTAGGTCGGGCACCACTGTAGGGCAAACTTTTTTCACACTCTAAAGAGTCGATGATTTGCACTTGTGACTTTGAGTGAAGACCAAGCTGAGCAGGTTCTATCCAACCATGATACCTATGTGATAATTATTTTTATTTGTGAACATGTATAAAAGATAGCAATGAGAAAGACTGCAACCAAGCACCGTGTTGATGTTAGTGAGCACCAACAACAGAATACTACGAATTCTGAAGTTTCCTTGGCTGCAATCAAACACACATTATCTTCAAACATTTTCTGTGGGATTGTAAAGGATTTGATTGATTGATGCCATGGTGTTGCATCTTTGCATCTCACTGAATGTATTTGATAGTTGTTGTTTGAAGCATCCACGGCAGACAAACTCCTGAAAAATGTAACTCTTCAGAAGAGCATCAAAAGACATGTAACCCTGCTAGAAATAAAGGTTTCTTGTTGGCTAGGGTATGCACCTAAGCCAGGCAGAATCCACCACCCTAGTCAGGGTAAGGGAGTTACACGTTGAAGATAACCCCTGCTCACCCCCTTGATAAATTGGCAGAGCAGTTAGGATTATCCCAGAGGCAATGTGTAAAGCGTTAGTGCAACCCACACACACCAGTGACACCCTAGGCACATCACAAAAAGAGACTCCACACAAGGTTATACAAAAATATCCTTTCTATTGTACATATTGTACATATTCTCTTATAATGCCGCCAAGCTTTGGAACTCCCTTCCCCTTCAGCTACGAAGGGAGACCAACCACCTGGCTTTCGCAAGTTGCTGAAATCGTGGCTGTTCCCCAAGTGAGTCTCGGAAGCTTCAGTCATTCTTCAGCGCTGGGATGCCCATGGGTAGCCATGCGCTTTGAAAATGTCACCTCATTCATTCATTCATTCATAAAACACATAGACCACATAAACCACTGTGCCACTAGGCACTTGTCATACAAATGCATATAAGACACATAGACCATAGTTACATGAATCACTTTTGCAGTATGTAAAGCACGTTAGACCACAAATCACATAGATCTATTTGCCACTAGGCAATGGTCATTACATCACATATAGTGTACTGAAGTGATTATTCATAAGTAGCACAGGTCATAACCCACTGTGCCATAAGGTAATTGTCATAGACACAACATAGATCATCAATCCCTTTGCCACTAGGCAGCTGCATTACCATAACATCATAGTTATTGCCATCAAGTAAATACATATAGATTTCCCCACCAATCAATCATCATGGAAACATTAGCATAATATCTCAGTCGGAGCTATGAAGCAGCCACTTATAGGCCCTATAGGGTGTACCTGTCATAACCATCATGGACACATTACTGCACATATTGTGCGACTCTTGCTGTAAGGCCTTGCTTTAAATGGCCTTCCTCTCCCATTCGGGGATCTTTTAAAATTTAGATCAGGAGCTTCCATCGAGGTCTTCACTGTAATGCCTGCCAAACAGTGCCCACATAAGGGAGTGGCAGCTGCCCAGGATCCGTGGTGCAGTCACCTAGACTAACCGCGGTGGGGGCCCCTCCTGGCTTGACTCGCAATGGCCAGTGGAGCAAAGCACAGCCCCCAAAGGTATTTACGGGTATGGTGGGGCGTGCCCACCTCCATGTATCAGCGAGGTACCTCCCTTGGTCCCTCGCATGCAGAGTGTTTCCAAGTGCGGAATGGCGTGGCTGCATGGGTCAAATTGAGACGAGCGGGCCCTCCGTCGAGGGTTCGTTCCCGCTTGGCTGAGTGACCTGGACTGGAAGCGGGGTCCGTGTCGGCCCGGTGCGGATGCAGCAGGATGCTCCCTTAGTCCTTTCTCCATCCTGTTGGAACTACCCTCACCTTCGATGCATCGTCCAGCATTAGGCGGGCCTTAAGGTGAAGGCTGCTACTCCCTCTGTCTGCTCCGGGTGGCTCCATTGCCAGGCAATGCCTAGCGCTCCGGTGAATGCGGACTTCGGCTGGTGAGCAGCTGGGCAGCAGAAGGCCTCACTGCCCCAAAGGGGCTTCCTGATGCAGCACGGCGGCACCCCGTACCCTGCCTCCAGCTGTGAAAGAGGGGAATCTACACAACTTTCAGGCTGCATAGTTGCTGACAGCGCTCACTTTACTCCCTCAAATGAAGCACTCCCCATGCACTTCCCTCTGGGAAACACAGGTGTAGAACACAGCTCACACCATGCACTGGTTGGCTAATGGGGAAAAGAACAGTCTAGTCCTTTCACCCACTCTAGAAAGGAGCAACAACTGCTAACCGTCCCACCCCTACACAAATCAGGGGGAGCACTCCTCCTGCAGTTTCTCCAGCTCTCCTCCCAGGCAGGTTATTTGCTTTTAAGATATAGCATGAATCTTTCCTAAAGTCTTTTATCTCCCTGAGACTTCCCACAGGAGGCAAGCACACACATGCCCTTGGAGATTCCCTTCACAAATCGGATACCACATCAGGGCAAAAAGAGTCAGTCCTTTTCCTCCACCACAGACAGAAATAGCAACTGCAGGCCAACCCACCCCTCACACAGAAAAGGCAGTGCTACTCAGACAGTCCTTCTGCTCTTCTTCTTCGCAGGGTCCTCTTGTTCCTTGAAGTAATCTAAAATCCTGTGGTTTTAGGTGTAGTACTTACACCCCATTTTGAAATTGTTCAATTGCTGTAAGGATCTCTGAACCAAGTCCAAACAAGCCCTGACCACAGGGAGCGGGCAGTGTGAAAAAGGAGACAGCCTATTCAGCTGCAAGCGAAACTCCTCCCACCACTCTAAATGCAGACCCGGTCCAATTAGTCCTGCGAAGAGTCACCCAGGCAAGGCAAAACACATCTCAAACTACCCCAGGAACTGTCTAGAGTGAATGCACATCCCGGCTCCTGTCACTCAAACACCAGACGCTGAATAGACAAACAACCAGAGGCACACAGAATGGTAAAGTAAGAAATTGCCCACTTTCTAAAAGTGGCATTTTCAAACATAGAATTTTATAACCACCTTTACCAAAAATTCGAACAGCCTAAACTCAATTTTTCTATCTTGTCCCTATGGAAAGCTACACATGTAAAATGTTACAGCGCAGCGCCAATGATAAGCCTATGGGACAGACAGCCTTTCAGTAGTAAAAAATGAAATACATAGTATTTCACTATCAGGACATGTCACACACACCAGTACATGTCCTACATTTCACATATACTGCACTTTTTTTATTTTTTGCATATTTATATAGCACGAACTCGACCCGAAGGTATTGGAGCGCTTTACATGAGCACCGTATTTACATTACACATTCAGGCACTGGGAGATTAAGTGATTTGCCCAGAATCACAGGATGTGGATGCGACCTCGAGGCTCGAACTCTGGTTTCCAGCACCGAAGTCGGCAGTTTAAGCCGACGGACCACATCCTCTATAGGAGTACCTTGGGCCTACCTTATGGGTGCCCTACAGGTAAGGAATGGGAAGGTTTGGGCCTGGCAAGTGGGTGCACTTGCAAGGCAACATGGCAGTTCACAACTGAGGTGGCAGGTCTGAGTTGCATATATCGCGCTACTCATGTGGGTGGCTCAACCAGTGCTGCAAGCCCACTAGTAGGATGTGATATACAGGCCCTGGGGTAGACCGTGTACTTTACTAGGGGCTTACCAGTAAATCAAATATGCCAATATTGGATAACCAATCATTGTCACAATTTATACAGAGAGCATATGCACTTTAGCACTGATAAGCAGTGGTAAGGTGCCCAGAATCCTATAGCCAATGAAAACAGGCTCAGGAAAATAGGAGGCAAAAGGCAAGAAGTTTGGGAATAAACCTGTCAAAAGGGCCAGGTCTAAGAAATCCTCATAAGTAGGTTAGATAAATTGAAAGAAGATTTCTTACATGCAGTGTCATACTGACATCATATTGACAAAAGTAGCAAAGAGTGTGATATGAAGCGCTGTTTTTACCTGAATATATGGGGGGCACTGTAGCCCTTTGAATGCCGAAGCTGCCTTGTTAAAGCACAACCACATCTTTTCAAATGTCTAATTGTAATATCTGACTTATTGACAGTGTTTGCACCAATTTATCAGGCATCTCTTTTAGGCCTGTTGTTAGAATCATTTATGAAATGGAATATTTGTATAATTAGTTATTGATTCACTTGTTGAAAGAACCTGAAATTAGTTTGCTGACTTTTTTGAAAATTGCTAAGCTTCCCATAAAGCTAGATATAACGTCTTACATTTAACTGAGGCTCGTATTAAACAATTCTTCAGGTTATGGAGTGCTCCTCTGTTTTATGCTTTTATGTCTCTGAAGGATTGTAAATATATGGGTCTGGCCATTCACAAGTCTTGTTTGGAAACGTGGAATGCCAAGGTTTTTTTTTTAATTGGTGATTTCATTATTAACCAAAGGAGAAGATGCTGGGCGGAAAGAGTATTACTGTTCGGGGAAGAAATCTGGCTGCTTCTTTTTAGTTTTCTTCAGATATCGGGTTTTTTGGCAGCTAATTATACAGAGATGACCAATGGTACTTTATACAGTGACTAAATTAATAATTAAGAACTAAAGGGTTGGGGCCTCGTAATTGCTATATGGTATTGCGCCAAAATTCATCATCATCATTGATACCCAATTTCTTTTATTCAAATCTACAGGCATACCAACTGTAGGATTACACCAGGAGAATGTCAGATTATCTCAGATATGGAATATAAATCCCCCAGGGTGGCTAATTTAAAATGGCATTCCTTTCAAGATGGCTAGCATGTTATACTCCTAGAGCGCTCCACAGGATGTACACATCAATTCCAGAGCAGTGTTTTAGATGTCAAAGGAATGTTCTGGGTGGGCTGGCTTCATGTATTTTTCACATGCACAAACCTGTATGATTTCTGTGTTGAGATATTTCAAGAGCTAAATAAATTATTGGAACCTCAATTAGACCAAAGGCAACTTTAGTTTTATTTGGTTATTCACGTAATTTAAATAGATTGGCAAAATATGTCCAATATTTTATTTGTATTGCCATGGCTGTTGCTCGGGTCTTTGATATTACAGCATTAAACTTCAAAAGATGTACCTCTCATGGAACACTGGCATATCAAGTTGATCCAAATGAAATCATTTGAATATTTACAAACATGTCAAAACCAGAGTTTATATTTTTTTGCAATTTGGAGATCTTTTGACTGTTCTGAGCAAAAGGCACACGATTAACTAGTTAGTCTAGGAACATTAAACCTGTGTTTTTATAGATATTTCAAAAAGATATCTTCTTTGAGACTTAAGGCTATATTTTTATTTTTACTATGCCATAGCAGTTTAAATAGGGGTTGATTAATTACTTGTAGTTTCTTGTAGGTCTTCGGGGCATATAAAAGTTATTAGATGCAACATTTACAATCTATATCGGCTGCTCAAGTTTGGAGTGTTATACTATGTGCATGTGTCACTTTCTAGCACACTGCACTTTTCAAATGAAAAAGCATTTTTATCCATTTGTTCCAATGAAAAATATTTTTTGTTATGATCCAGCACTTTAGTGTTTACTATAGATATTGTTCTCATGCTTAATATGTGATCTGAATTGAGATGCTATTTATTGATGAATATTTACTGGAATAATATCGATTTATGGACTAGAAGATTTAATTTTGGGTGGAATTTGTTTAATGAAGTGTTTTACTTGCATACATCCAACTGTTCAATAAAAAGACTTACAAAATGTATTCTCCACTGCATCAAAGTTCAATACAGTCCCCCGGAGTATGATTGCTCTCTTATAATGGGAAATATCAAATAGCAACCCTTTGCAGGACTGATTTTACAAATAGCCATCCGATTTCACCCATACACTGGCTACATATAATTGTACCTAATGGTATAATGAGCACACCAAATCCAGCATTAAAAATATCTGAAAGAAAAGGGGGCATCTGCAAGCAGAAGACAGTCTAGGAAGTGGTCTTCTGGATGCCTCCACCACATAAAAATGCAGCTTAATGTTCTCATACAGTTTATGTGCAGCATGTAGAGGAACAGAACTTCTACTCACACATTCTATATATCACAGAACTGCCTTTGATTTTTCTCATGATATCCACTGAAAACAGGAAGCACAACCTTCACCGGGACTTAACAGGTGAAGTATATAGTCATCTAACTTGAAATTTTTCTTTCAAACACTATGGGACTCACTTTTTTTGTTTATTAGTAAGGTGGTACAAAACACAGAGAAAAAATATATTTATAATATATAGAGATTACCAACGCACAGTGATAAAATCTTAACACAATTTGCATTACCATTAGACCACAATAAAAAATGTATTTACTCGAGATCCAACTATGATGTAACGGGGGTCCACATTCTAACAAGCTTTCGCTTATCATTGAAAGCTGTTAGTATCACCCTTTAAATCCCACAATAATCGGTGAAATGGTTCCACCAGTAGCGGAACTGTCGTGGTTCTGAATTAAGTCAATACTTACACAGAATCATATTATTGCTATTGCAGTAAATACAAAAATGTCATTTGCCAGTTGAACTTCAGCTGAGTAACCTAATACAATTATTTTGTTAAATGAGATTGTTCTAATTCCAGATATCAAACAAATTACATTAAAAATACCTTCAGAGTAATTATTAATGTTACGACGAGTCACACATATATAAAGTAGATAAAGCTTCTTCTTCATTGCATTGCAAAAACACCTAGAAATGGATCTGCAGCCTCAAAGGCAATTTTTTTTAGGTGTCTATTATAGCTCAAAAATATTTCTGCAGTCTTTAAATTGGCTGTCTTAATTAAAGAGAGCCCCCAAGAGATCCTGTCCCTAACCTCGGCAACTGAATGCCAGCTTCTCAGTCCACCAACTGTTGCTCCAGGACACACTGTCCTCAGGTTTGGAAGAAAACACCTAATAAGGTTACCAACTTACTCCCTTTTTACTAGGGCCAGAAAATAGATTGAATAAAGAGATAGGCTCCATATTTTTCCCTCTAGCTCCTAAATCAGACCAGAAATACTGTTGTGAATCAGGCAAGGCCCAACCCCCTCGTTCAAGCTGATGTTTCAAGAAATACATGGCACTACTTAGTTTTCTGTAGTTTCATTAGAAGTTGCACCAAGGAAATAGTAATATGCAGAAAGTAGAAGAGGAGTTATAGCCCTGAATAAAGATATTTAGGTAAAAAGACCATTTTTGATGATGTTACATCTACCAACTATCCTGATCAGTAGTCTATTCCAATCGGCATCCTAGAGATTGAATTCCATAGAATGCGTTTGTAGTTAAGTGATATTGACCTTTCTACCTTGGGGTGATAGTAATACCAAGATAAGCAGCAGTATCAACCTATCTATCACCAGTGATAATAACATTCAGACTAGCAATAATCTGTGTTTCACCAGGTTTGAGTAGCGTTGGCAGAAATGGAGTCATAAGGCTGAGCCATATCCTCAAAAGACTGAGTAGCAAGAACTGGATTGGATGAAAAAAATGCAATATTATCGGCATTGGCTGGGATCTTCCGTTCAGCCCCATTGAGCGTAACTAGTGTAATGCCTCGAGATTTATTAAGATGATCTATAAATTTCTAAAATCAGGGCAAAATGAAGAGGGGATAAAGGACTCCTCTTTCTAGTGCCCAGAGCGATGTTTATGAATGGATCAGAATGCATAGCGATGGAAACCAGTCTTCGAACTAGGTCATCATATAGTAACTGTATGTAGGTACTTTACAGAACCTGTATTCCAGTTTAGCCAGTGTAAACCAAAGGTAGGGTCAGGAGGCCCTGTTAAATGCTTTTGAATATCTAACAGAATCTTCCCGACCTATAGTTCTGTGGTCTTAGCAATGTCAAAAATGGTGGTAGCCATGTTTATATGGGTCTTTGTATCCCAAGTAAGAATACACGTATGTTGCATAAGAGAAATCAGTTGGGTTCTAACTGTAATAAAGGGTCTAGCCAACAACTCAATATATATTTTGGCATAAAGGTGCACCCGGCCTAAAAATGAAAATGCGCCCTATTGAGAGGAATGTGCTGCCCCCAGGGCAGCCGCAAACTCGTGCTGCCCTGGTGGCAGCGCATTCAGGTGAAAAACGGAGCAGCTGCTTTGAAGCTGCTCCGTGTTTTCACTGTTTGAAAGAGGATAAGAGATCCACTTGCAGGCAGGAGCAGTCAATGACCGTACCAATCCGCAAGGGGATGTCAGGGGGGGACCATAGGACCTCCTTCACCCCCTACAGAGTGCTGCCCTCAGGGGGCACACTGACAGTGTGCCACCGTTTAGGTAACGCACTGTCAGTGTGCCCAATGACAGCTTCTTTGCCTCTGCGTCCGCGTCTATAATTTGGCGGAGAGGCAAAGGGATTCCCTCATTTGCATGGGGCCACACCCTGAAGATAGAGCCAGGGTATTATGTGCGCCAGCGCTATTTCTACTACAGAAGGGGCCGCACAAGTGTCTGCGGCCCCTACTGTAATACCAAAGTTCCCCGGGGGCGCGCAAAGCTTGTCCAAATGCCCATTGAGCACTTTCTGTAATAAGGCCCTAGGAGCGCCTTCATGACATTAAATATCTCAGGCACCAGAAAGGAAGTATGCAGTTTGGATACTTCTACAGAATCTAATGGACTTCACCATGGGTGTTGAGTAGTCCTCCATACATTGCTAGGAGTAGTTGAGATCTTCCCAATGTAAATTTGAATATTATTGCCACAATACTGCCATTTTAGCTGTGAATTCATTGATTTTGGTCCCATTATCATCCGCAATCCCTTGGATAATGTGCCTTGTTTCATAGTGCATGTAAACTACCCATGGATTTGTTGTGTTCAAAGACTTTAGGATGATGATTACAAACTGCTCTAGTGTTCGTGTCTCTCACCTGCCCATTAAACGAGTTACGGGCAGCAACCAGTTGTCTATATAGTCCTGCTTCCTTACCCTGATTCAGCTGAGCATTTTGTTGGGATTTATGTAACTGTTCCGAGTGGAGCAGTTGGTTGAATAGTCTAATAATCATAATTTTAAATCATGCCCCGGCACACATTTATAATCATTAGAACAAGTAATAATTTGTAATAACTAAGAGCCGGAGTCCGACTCCTGGTACCTCCGTATGGAGGTACCGGGTGTCGGACTCAGGCTCTTTTGCTGTAACTTACAGCTCATCGGGGGTCGTTCAAATATGGAAGCCCTCAGCTTGCCACGAGTTTACTTCTTCTTGTGCGAATTTGACACTTGCGATAATTTGGACCTTGCATGAGATTTCTTGCTTTTCCCAGCCATAATTAGGCTGGGACGGAATTATAACCAGTCAGAAGGCACATAGACATTTGCACCTCTTGGAAGCCCGGAGGAAGTCGCGGGTTTCTTGTCCCGAGCGACGAAACACGTGTTGGCTGGAGTCTCAACAAGAAATGCATTAAATCATTCATGTTTTTCATGTATTCATGCTAATACTCAAGTTATTTACTTGTTCTAATGATTATAAATGTGTGCCGGGGCATGATTTAAAATTGTGGATAGATCTTTTGATCGTATTTGTGAGGTGTTGGATGATTGCATCTTCCCTGGGCACCTACACTACTATTTATACCACTAAATACTTACTGTATATAGTGAGCGCCATTCCTACCAGGATATAATCATCCCAACGTTCTTGCAATAGTCTAATAATCACCTCAGCTAGGCCACTGTCTCTAAGTGTGGAATATCTGAGTGCTTCTCCGTTAATAACTGCTTTCAGTGTATCACATACAATATTCAAGGTAATTCAACCAACATTAGTTGAGATGTACATGTGAATATTGATAATCATGTAACCCTTCCATTTCAGCTCCTATGTTAAGGCAGCAAACTTCATTCATTGGCTGAAAACTCAAAAAGTGTTCTTTCTCTTCCTGTGCCTTAATCTCTGACACAAGTGCTTGCTCCAATGAGGCTGAATATATTCAGTGTGTGAGTGTGAACAGGTTAGCTGACCTAGATGAGCATCTACCCCTCATCTGTGGACTGTACAGGTGAATGGGTGCTTGGGGCTAGGCTAGAAGCGGCTGTCTGAGCACTCATCTATCAGACAGCTACCACCGCCTTTACCAGCAACCTTACAAACCAGCAGGAGGTCCTCTCACACAGGGATCTGTCATCTAGAATAAGCAGACACACGACTTTGCAGGACAGTGCCAGTGACTCTCCTGAAGTATTGGAGGGTGCAATAGGGAGACGTTTTATGAATCCCACTTGTCTCTTGTACCAGTAGAGAACACATATACAAATGGCTGAACTGGGATTGGTAACCCATTATTTAGTTGATGGTGATGTTAGAGAGAATGAATAAACAACGAATATGAAAGAAAGTGTAGGAGAATGCCAATCAAAGGGAAAGGAAGTGCTTACAAAATACAATGCATTTAATATACTCTAATTACTGCTCCATCACAGATATGAGTGTCAGTGATATAAACAATACAGTTATCTAAGATGCATATTATATTTCAGATACGGAATTCCCTTCCATTAACAATCATTGGTTGAATCACCCTGATTAAAATGTTTACTCTTCCTTTATTCTTATTTTTATTTACAGCTATTTCTGGAAACTAGCCAGATTTGTGTTTATATTTTTCAGAATCTTTAGCTTTACAAGTTCATCGCTTATCAACGTGGACTTCCCATTTTGATAACAGTCTGATTGCAATTATGTGAAAGGGATATGATATTAATTATGCACCCTGTGACATTAGAGATCCAAAACAGCCCAAAAGGGTTAGATATATTAGCATCGAATACTGGTTTATGAGGAAGAAATTTGATAATTAATTAATTTTATATTCAATTTTGATGGATATATATGTACATGCACCCATATTACGCTCTAAGCATTTATCTCCTAGCACTATGGATGAAATTGATGATATATGTTCAACATTGGGCATAGTTATAATTGGCAATTTTCCTATTGATAATACAGTACATACCACAAGGAGATGTAATGATCTATACCCAACTCATATTCAAAATAAACATGGCTATTTTTTTTATCTGCAGCTAACCTCTGCGTTTAGTAATCATCTGGAAGAGAAAATAAAAGCATTTGCATGCCTAGTGATGATGCCTTTTTTTATCGCCAGAAAAACAAAACTGCATCTTGAGGCATAATGCATTAAAACCGGATCATGTGTTTCTTACCTCAATAATAATGCTTCATAACAGAAAGAAACAAAGGTACATTTGTTGGAAACTATATTTTCAACTTGGATAGTCTCTTTTAAGAGGCTCAAATTTCTACTGAATGATTTCCCTGTCCATGATTTGCACTCCCCTCAGTGTTGACTGTAGTGTCACACTACAGTCAACACTGAGGGGAGCGTAAATCATGGACTGCATGTACCATGATACAAAGGAGTGAACTTTTCTGGAAAATTATGTAGTGTCCTGCCACACCCTTTTCCCTGCCCAAACGGATTTTCTTGACTTCCTGTACCATTTATCACACGTTCCTAATGTTCCTTTTTGTAAAAAAAAGTATTCCTGTCAATTTATTACACTTTATCTGGCCAAGCCCTAGAGTACAGCTGGAGCCGGGGAATACGGCCCGGGTGTGGCGAGTACAGCCAGGGTGCGGAGATTCTGGCCCGACTGCGGACGTAAAAATATGACTCGTCAATGACCTCTGTGATTACCAAAAGTCGTAAAGTTAGACTTTTGTCTCAGATTGCCTTTGTGAGTCAGTCCCAGCGTGTCGAAGGTAGGATGAAAGAGCATGAGGTGGAATCAAAAGAGCATTGATATGCTGAAACTCCAACACTCAGCAGTAATGGTGATGGGCATTTGGGAAACACTTTGGGCCCTGGCACGTACGCATACATAAGCACTGAAAGCATACATAAAACAACAATATGTTTCTTTTACTTAACAAAAGAAGGAAACATTTGAGAGAAGCAAAGCAAAACCTCAGGACCGTTCTAGCTGTCAATCCATTTGAATTAAAGGTGACTTAATGAAATCTGCAATGTGGAAAACTAATATCAACAAAACGAGCTGCAGATTTGATCAGACTGTAATATCCTTTTGTCCATTGTGCTGTCCTAACCACTGTCAGACGACGATATAATGGCAAAGGACACATCATATCCAGCAATAATTATATTTCTTGAAACTACTTGGTAACTTTACTTCAAAGGCCCTGATTCCTGATGTGTCATCGGTGAATGTGCTATTACTACACCCGACACAATATGACAAAGTGGGGTTCAAAATGTATTGAGTGTGATAAATATTACCTATTTTGAATTTGGGGGGAATAGCATGCAAATGTAGGTACTTCGCATAAACTCTGCATGTTTTAATGAATACTGTATTGTATTTCACTTTTAATTTTGAGCAGGTTTGACCTGTCGAAAATTAATTAAGAGTGTGATAAATACCACCCAACTCATAATTCCAACCTCTAAGCAAATAGGGGTTTCCCAGAGTTAGAAAAACACTGACCAACTGTGGACTCAAGGGGGCATATGTACAAGGAGAATGCGCCATCAGATCGTCACATTTTTTCGATGTTCGTGTGGCACGTTGCCCTACACCATATTTCGTATTTTGTAAATATGGAACTCTTTCATGCAGGTATCTGCACAAAAGGGGTGTGCAATGGGTGTTGCTGTGGGCGTTCCACCACAGCACCCAATGCTTTTTGACAATGCCCCAGATTTACAAGGATCTGGAACAGCAGGCGTTAGATTGGCCCAACAAGGAGAGAAACATTTATTTCTCCTCATTTTTGCTTTTTTTTGTTATATGTGCTGCATTCTGCAGCACACATAGGGAGAGCAAAACAACATTAACCCCTTCCATGCTGCGCAAATTCCGCCGCTGTGCTGACGGAATCTTGCGCGGGCGTGGTCATGACGGAACGGTTCCGTCATGAGCACAGCTCAACCGTGGCTCATGACGGAACCGTTCCGTCATGAGCACCGAAGGGGTTAATGATTGTTTTGTGCAGGAAGGTGTCCCTTCCTGAACAAAAACAATAATTAAATAATGGTGATTTGCTACTTCTATGTGTGCTGCACATAGAAGTAGCAAATCGTTATTATTTATGTTTATGTGCAGAAAGGGACACCTTTCTGCACATAAACAATCATCCCTGCAATGCAGACACCCTTACACAATGGCGCAATGGTGTCTGTGTTGGCGCTAGGCAGCTCTTTTTAGTGCCAGCCGAAGGGAAAACTCAAGGGTGCGCCATATTCATGTAAATATGGTGCATCCCTGCATTTTTTTAACCTCTTGCGTGCCCCGCCCTTTCCCCGCCCTGTGCCGGGCTTTCTATTAGCGGGCGGAGTTCATGACGAGATGGTCTCGTCATGGGCACAGCGCAACCGCGGCCCATGACGAGACCATCTCGTCATGGGCACTGAAGGGGTTAATGATGCGGCGCTACTAAAAATCCCGCTGTGCTGCACTATTTCCTTGTACATATGCCCCTATGTCTAGCATTGTAAAAAACCAAAGGGGGTAATATTTTGACTATTTTGGGGCAATCATGCTGGTAATGAAATATTTACATACTTGGTGCCTGCAGCAGTATATTTGTGGCACTTAAAAATAAATCACCTCAGCTCACCCTTTCATGCATAGTGTCTTCAAAGATATTCAATTAAAATGGCTTACTGACAGGTTTGCAAATCTATCAAATTACCTCGGTGAGTAAACCTCTCATGTTGTGGAAAGCGCTCCTTCATTTTTACCCTCCTCAGCAAAACGTACAGCTCGAGCCGTCGCCTAATGTGGAACAGCACTTACACATGATTGCTTCCCCAGCGTTAGTGCAGTCCGAGGCAATACGTTAGAGACCCACTCGGATGCCATCACTACGCAGTCAAGGCTTTGGTAACAAAATGGTAATATCCCAGTGCTTATCTAAGCAATCTGGGTGATGATCAAAGAATAGATGCCCTAATTTATCAATGTATTAATTTCTCTTTTATTTTGAGTTTCTGTCCCTCGTGCACTTCTGCCCGTTTTCTCCGTTTGTTCATCACATTCTCGCATTTTTAGACTTTTTCCTCTCAGCACTTGTGCAAGTGCGTGTGGTTTCTTGCTCTGCTGCCTGCGCATCTTTTTCATTCTATTCTCCCCCACCCTCATCGCTATCTGTGTTGCTTATCCCCCACCATCTATTAAGCTTGTTTGCAAAACGCATTGCCAAAGTCAATAGGTCGGCATTTGGGAGCAGAGACCGAGTGACTTTGACAATGCTTGTTACAATAAGGTGTTATAGGATGCTAATCGATTGCAGCAAATGTTGTTTTGGCAGCTGAGGTTATCCACCTTTTTTTTTAACCCAGTAGCATAAAGCTAAATAAAAAATAGTGGTAAAATATTTCTTCACCCTGTGTGACAAATGTAAGACACACTAAAAAGTGGCTAGTTTCAAAAGAAACAAAGGGCCATATTTATCATTATTTCACACAATACAATGCAGCAAGACGTCTCCTTGCGCTGCTTGAAAGGGAGAGGGCAGGAATGCGCCCTAGTTATCAAAATGTGGTACATTTCTGCTCTCTGCCTGCCCTGTCACACAAGCTGCTGCCTAGAGCCAATGCAGGCACCCTTGCACGGGTGCCTGCGTTACAGGCAGGATTGCTTTTGTGCAGGAAGGGGCACCTTCCTACAGAAAAAGAATCCTTTAGGCTTGTATCCCTTGCTGTGTGAATGCAGAATGCAGCACACGTAGAAAGATGAAAAAAATAGAAGAAGTAAAGATATTTCTCGTTACGCCTCTCCTAGGAAGCCGTAGCATTCAGACGCATTCCCAGGTCTACAACCATTGGTAAATCTGAGAATGCTTGTGCCTTCCTTGCATTATTCCAGATTAATCAAGCAACACAGGACCATGCAAGTTAGTGTTGCGTGGCTTGGTAAATCTCATCTAGAGTTTGCGTCAACCTTGCGTTACCTTGCGCCGCGCACGGGCGACGCAAAACTTCGATGAATATGGCCCAAAGTTTCTAGCTCCAGGAAAATGCTCTTGAGGAGATCATTAACATGCCAAAGCACGAGGTTCAATATTTAAATTGCGGCAACGTTCAAAGACTTAAAATGCTGAGTATTGCCTATAACTTTGCCATATTGCTCTGAAGGCCATCTCAGAGCCAAAGAATCTAACATTTTAATCACAAAAAAAATTCAAGAAAATTAGTTGCTAAATATTTTGATTCTAGATTTAAAGTAGACCCGTATGTTTCCAGTGGTAAATTCAGTCTTACCATGGACATTATCCATAGCTTTATCCATTCTAATTACGGATGCCTGTTTTACAACAAAATTGGCCCGTTTCAATCTCAACTCAAACGGTGGTCCATTTAGTTAACAAAATCTCCTGATATTTAAATTAACTGTATGATCTGCATTTGAGATAAGTTGAATCATAATAGAGGGCATGACAAACGCTTGCCTGGCATTAATGAAGAAGCTGCAAACTTGGATGGGGATTCTCTATCATTGACTACAGTCTTTATGAAGCCCTTGAATTTTGTATTACATTTAAGCAAAATGAGAGGAATTTCCCCCACGATATAACAAACGTATATGTGGCCCTCAGGTCTTAAGACACTATATGGGGGAAAGGTAAAGGGGATTTGGGTAGGACTGCAAGTCCCAGGCACCCTTGAGGGTCCAGGAGGTGGCCCTTCGTATCAGCTGCACCAGGGCGCCCCATACGCTATATAGCGCTTCAATGTTACACTCTGTGCGGGAAAGGAGACAGCGATTCTGGTGGGACTGCAAGTCCCAGGCACCACAGAGGGTTCAGGAGGCGGCCCTTCCAACCAGCTGCACCTGGGGGCCCCATGCGCTATAAAGTGATTCAACATCACCCACTGTGTGGGACTTGCCTGGGCGAAGCCCAGGCCAAGGCCATGCCCATCCTGTGCCAATCAGTGGCAGGAAGAGGCAGGGATGGGCCACCACCCTTGGCTCTTCAAAGTGTTCACTTTTGATGCTGGGAACGTGTTCTGATCCATAATCAAGTATTTGACAGTGTGCCGTGGTTCTGTTCCAGCCTTCATTTTCTTACTTGCACTAAAGGTTTTTATGAGAGGGGAGGCTGAAAGACTTGCAACTAACTCTGCACAGGCCTGCTATGCCAGCCACTTTTTCGCTAAGTTTGTTATCATCTTTGCTCACGTTCTTTTAAGCCAAGCTCTAAAATGTGGAGAACCTACGGGGGCCTAAGGAGAGGTGTGGTCATGGGACCAGTTCCCACAGCTCCTGCCAGAGCATGGAGGAAAGATCTGGGACACTTTTTGCTATGGTTATAGTCATGTATCTGGGAAGGCAACACCTTTATCCTTCCATGAGCTGTGTCTCAAAATAGGCATTCTCCTGGAGTGGGTGACTAAGGTTGGCAAGTCAATTGTACCCTTTAGTTGGCTCAGGGTTTTGGTTGGCTGTACTACAATCCTATGTCATTGTGGATCTGGGTGTTCTACCAGCTTTTTTTGCTACCTGTTTTTTTCTACTTGTTATACTTAGATTATACACAGATTAGTCAAAAATGGGCAAAAGGAAGGCAGTGGATAGGGGCATCAAGGGCTTCTAAAGCCGAGAAATCTTCAACTGCGGCAGGAGACAATTGTGGCATAGCTAGGATTGATAATCTTGTATCAGAATGTGCATATATTATCAATTCCAACCCCCACTCAGGCAGTAAAAACACTAATCCACTCCAGTTGAGCCGGCAAAGCGTATTCCTAGAATATTTGAGAAACCCCAGTCTTGTGTCTACACTCCCTCTCTGAGGGAAACATCCAAGCGCCCCCTCAAAGCTAGCATTGAGAAGCCCCCCTGCTATTCTGCTCTTTCTCTAGAAGATACTATTACCGAGACACCTCAAGTAGAAAGGTCGAGTCTATCTAACACAGGGATTTTACTAATGCTGCAGAGTTTGATGGGGGTAATTGGGGACAGGGTCGGCTCTAGGACGGTGCGATCGGTGCGACTGCACCGGGCGTTGACTTGGGGTGGGGGCGTCATTTTTGAAAATGTATGCTATCATTTTAAAAGCACCTGTTGCCCCGTTCCTGGCCTCCAGCAATTGTCAGACATCAATTGAAATGTCAAGATAAATCCGGTGATTAATGGTCATCCTGGAAAGAGACCGGAGGTTTGCCTAGTGGAAGTTTTGACTCATCCTATGGTAGTGCGGAGGGTTAAGATGCCTGCTGCTAAGACCGCGTACCATGCAGATAATGAAGTGTATATGATGTAAATAGGTCAGTGGGTTCCTGCTTCTGTAAGAGAGCTCCTTTTGTTACTTCTCCTTTCTAAGTCAAAATCCTAATATAGAACATTGAGCTATTAACTGCACCCTAGAGCTGCTGCAAACTGCAAGGAATATGTTAGAGCTCTATGTTTTTTAGCCCAGTCTTTCAATATCCTAATCTTGTGACAAGGGTTCATTTGGGTAGAAAACAATTCTTATTATTAAAGAGAACCCCTAACAATGATGTTCCTTTATAAATTCTGAATTTGTGCTTTTCAGAATAAGGACTCAAACTATATTGCCTAGCAGTATTGATGACATGTCACTCCTATACTACACCTTGTAGTTCTATCTGATGTAACATTTCCCATACACTGATTTACACACATATGATTGTCTCTGTGCAATGTGTGTGTGGTGCAAAGTGCTCTGACACCTTACACTGGTATGAGTGGTGCTGTAAAACTAAATGGCACTGTTAAAGGGGGCTAGTGAGGGAATCCGTGGCAGAGGTGGTCATTGGAGGGGGCGCCAACAGATATTCTCGCACAGGGAGCCACCAGCGCTAAAGCAGGACCTGATTGGTTAACTGCGGGATCAAGTCAAGGCACTCCTTAAGGTAGTGGAGAACCTCGATGAGATTAACAGCAGAGCGCAGGCGTTGAGCCGACCTTTGGGGGAGGGAGGTGACAGTGTCTATTACACATGGGGACACAAATTCCCTGTACTCCACAGCCCCCGAAAGCAACCACTACTGGTTGATTCTATCCCACCCCCCAATGCTTTGTCTGTTCCTTGTCACTGCTCATTCATCACTGCAGGGTGGGCGAGCTTTCACAGAAGTTTCCCAAGGGTAAGTTTGCTGGAGAAGGCTGCAAGTGTAGGCCCAGGGTGGTAGAGGGGCTCTCGGGGTTCTTGGGAGCCTCTACAGAGAGACCCTGTATGGAATTTACCAGAGGGATGATTCATAATGGTTTCTATATCCCCAAAAAGGCAGGGGAAATGTCAGCTATGGTTTACTTTATGCATGTACCCAAGCTGACCCTGGGAACCAGAGAAGATAAGGAACCACTTACCAATAAAGTCATAAATTGGTTTCGAGAGGTCAGGCACTGCTCCTCGATCATCAGGAGGGACATTGCAAGTGTAGAAAGCAGAACGTCCCCCGATCAACTGCATGATAGGGTGCGGGTCTCTTTCTTACATAGGGATCTGGTAGAGGGCCTTATGGCTACTGACTCCCGAACTATTTCTAGCACAAACACTGGCATACTGTTAAATATCGAGCCCAGACGGACAGCATCACCTAGCCTGAGCAGTGGGGTTGGTAAAAAGGTGGGGGAAGATGGGAACGGAACTAGCAGGGCTGAGTCTTGAGGATCTACCATTCTGTGTCAAGGATACACATCTTCTTGGGAAGGGCCTGCAAACTTATGTACCACCATCTCAAGTATTGTATAGTTCATTCCGCAAGGCTAGGGAACATTTTCTAGGGTCTACCTGTGAACATTTGTCATTTACAGGAGTTCCAAAAAGTGAATAGCTCCCATGATTTTGAATGGGGAGTAAATATAATAGTGGCATCAACCACCAACCCTCTACAGTAGATAGTTTGCTTTATCAGCCATCAATAAAAATGGTATCTTGAAATGGAGATGGGGTATCCAAGTTTTTATTGTCATTTTATTGATACATTAGATAGTTTCTTGTTTCAGGAGAAATGGTGTTTAACCCTTTTTTACAGAAGTGGGGTTACATCTATTTGTATGAATGCGACCAAGTCTGGCTGGGGCAGGCCATGGGAGGGCTTGGAATTTTGGTCAAAACAGAACTTCAGTGTAAAATTAATATTGTCCCCATTGACTCGCCTGATGTCCTAGCAGTCAGACTGGTGCTCCCCTCTGGTCTATCACTAATAATCTTAAACTTCTACAATAGAGCGGGAGTTTGCTATGCTGAGTATAGGGTACTTAATGTACTAGAGCATGCCTTTTTTGATTATTCGAGGAATAGTTTACTATTGGCAGCAGGAGACTTTAACTCCACTTTTGAACCACTAGCTGCCACCCCCATTGATTTATCAGAGAATGGGGCAGTCAGTGGTGTATTCCACAAATTAATATACCGACTGTGAGATGGACACTTAAAGCTGCCCAGATACTGGCATTAACATTAAGGAGCCGATTCTGATCTCGCTCGGAAGGGCTCCGAACACGATCCGGCTGGAAAAAGTACAAGCCGTACGCATGTTTTCCGACCGACTCGTACAGCTATACCAGCGAACAGGAAATCGCCGACCGAATCGTTTCCGGGTCCGAGCCGCACCGTACGTCTGGTCCGTAAGCAAACCGTGCCGTGCAATGGAGGCAGTTTCCAACCGAGCCAGTACGATGCAAGATTTGGACAGCTGGATTGAGTCAGAGCCTCCGACACGTAAACGCTCTGGGAAGCGGACTTCTGGGGTCCGCACTGGACCCCCCTTCACCCGTAGTCTTACGAGTCGATCACCTGTAGTCTTACGATTCAATCACAGGGGGGAACCCAAGGGTCCCCCCTACACATGCATGTATGGTGCGGGTGACACAGATGCGTCCCCACTACAGGGGGGGCCCTTGTGCGCAACGTACCTTTTTCGTCAATGGGAGCCTATGTACGCATTGTACAACAGGCTCCCATTGACTTTAATGGGGCTCTGAGTGACCCGTGTTTGTCAGCGCTTGTTCGCATCGTACTCGGGCGCTCGGAGCCCTGGAGCATGAGTCGGTCGGAAAGCCCTCCGGATCCGAGTCAGACGGAGCCTTCTCCCAGCGAGATCAGAATCGGCTCCTAAATGTTGACCTCAGAGCTATAAATGGCAGAACCCCCTCAGATCACCAGGGCAAGATGGCCTATAACAGGCCTAGTTGTAGTAGTAGAAGTGGCTATTTTTTGGCTGATATAAAGCTCTGGCCTGCTATACTAGACATGGAAGTGGTAGATCGAGGAGGCAGTGATCACAATGCCCTCGGCTCATCACCTTTGGTCAACCCAGTCCTGATATCTCTTTGGCGGAGAAATAGTGATTTAGGAGACCTTTCGCATATGAACAACTGGAAATTTATCAAGTGGGATTGGTTGAACCCTAGAGATAGTAAAACTAAGAGTTAATCTGGAGGTCAAACTCTTATCTCAGCTACCCCTTGAACATAGGACCGAAAGGATTTAAAAATAGTCATGAATACTTTTTTACCCATATAAGAGACCTGCTTGGTCAAGCTAGATATAAGGGAAAGCAAGAGTCCAAACCCAGCGCCTGGTACAATGGCGCTTGCAGGTTAGCCAAAAGCTAGCTCTAGTAGCAATTAAACCAAACTCTTAATTAGAGATAGTTAGGTGCAGGTCATGATTTCAGCAGGTAATGGCCCAAGCGAAAAGGGATTGGGAGAGTTCGATGTGGATGTACCTACATGAAGCTCTGACTATCAAAAATAATAGGGCCTTCTAGAGGGCTGCCACTGTTTGTTTAAATGCCCATAAAACTGGACAAAATGTTTGAGTACAATTTCAGGAATGGCTTGCCCATTTCAGTAAACTGTAAAGTAATGTGTGTGACACAGATAAGGAAGACAGTGCATCTTTAGGAAACAGAGCATCATATAACTCCACCACACTTTCCTTTTCGTTAAATGAAACAATAGATGTAATTAATTCTTGTATCCCTGCTCGTGCCCAGGATCTGGACAGAGGGTTCCAAATGTTTTATATATGGCAAATCTTCCAGAAATCTGGGGGCCATATATCTATTTGCTCCCTAACACGATCCTTTCTGCTACGGATATCCCTTCCTCATGGAAATTAGCAGAAATTATACCGATATACTAGAGGGGGGATCGTTACAACCTGGGGAACTACAGGTCTATAAGCCTGATTGATTCCCTCCCAAAAATGTTTTGTAGGCAGGTTTTGGCCCATTTAGGTGCACTATGAGCTAGCAGGACTTTAACCAACATACCTAGAAGGTGTGCAGGGAATAAGTCTTGCACAGTTCTGATGGTTATGTTGTCCAACAAACGCACAGTTTTACTTGAGAAAGTTTAAGCTGTATGAGATGGTGCTGCAAATGTTCTAGTTGGGTTCTTATTTAATGGATCGCCTGAGTAGATTTTTGTATATCCAAAAATTACAGTTTATCCCTCAAGGCAATCCATCACAAATTCTGGTGACCAATCCTTTTTGGCCAAGAGAATGTGATAGCCAAATGACAAGTTCCCCCAAAAGAGAACAGTTACGTATCCTTGTATGTCCCACTCCAGTTGGAGTTACATTTCATATAATCTATGTGGGACACTCACTCTTGTGTCTGATGTTTCCACCTGGACATAGTCACTCATGCTGTTGCTGCCAAACAATCCATCAAGCTACTGTGAACTGTTGTGACTTGTGCTGCCCTATCCAGCATGGTCAAAGCCCAATCCCCGCTCAGAAACAGTGTCCTCAAAATCCGTGGCTGGCATGATTTACTTTAATGCCAGCCACCTTCTTTTTGAATTGAAACTTGGACTGTTTAGGTTTATCTTCCTTTTTTATTATGTAGTCAGAAAAGTGTTGGGAGACATCTTCGGTTTCACGTAGTCCTCTGATCTGCGTGCGGATATTCACCTCTCTCTTGGAGTTTTTCAGATGACTCCTGAAAGGAACGAGATGAGCGTTTTAATATTATCACGGTTACATAACTTATAGCGCTTTTCAGTGGCATTTTGTTGGCAGTCAAAGCCAAAAGGCTATCCAACAAAATACTCCCACCAATTGAGTGTGCATAACATTCCATTTGTTCAGATTCCCGTAGTGATATCTAATTCAGATCGCAGGTTAGATTGAATCCTAGCAGCACATGAGGGCCCAGCATCTGCTCACGCAGGGTGACAGCTACAATTTATTTATTGCAGCAATGCTAATGGTGGCCAGGTCTATGCAAACAGACTAAGGATTTTGTCCGTAAATGTGACATCTGCCAGCAGATGAATGGGTCTACCATGGCGCGTCCACAGACACCTCTACTGATTTCAGAAAAGCTTCTCGCATGTTTTTACTTGAATCACTGCTGCCCTTTGCAATTGATAGGGCTTTCATGTCCATCTCGGTAGCAGTGGATTCCCGCTCTTGAGTCCTATGGGTTTGGCCACAGCAATCGGCTGACCACCCGAATGTTGTAAAAGAACTGCAAGTCTTTATTGGGACATAAGCAGTAGCCATATTTCCCTCAGACTAGAGTCCGGCGTTTGTCTCCAGGGCTTACAGATACACCCTGAGAAAATTGGGTGTGACGGTTTGGTACTCGTCCCCGTATCATCCCAAGGGAAATGCCATAGTGCAGAGGTAGAAATGGGACTTAAAGCAGTCTTTCAATAGCGAGGGTATAAGGTTCAGGTCACAGTTGGGCCATCACATATATGGGTTCCAGAGAGCCCTAAACAAGCTGAAAATCCCAGGGTGGTCGGACTCCCTATGAAGTCCTGTTTGGGGTTAGGATGTGGGTTCCCGATCTCAACAGTCCCAGTACAATGGTGTTAGAGCACCATTTGACATCAATGAACATATGTATCTTTTACAGGATCTGAACAACTCTCGAGAAGCTCAGATCAATGTCCAGCAGAAACATTATGACACTGGAGAAGTGAAAGAATGACTAGCAGCTCCTGGTTAGATCCCCAAGATTGGTGAAATAATCCAGGCGAAGATTGTGGACAAGAAGGAATTTGGGGCATCTTACAAATGCCTGTACCTGTCCTAGACATTGAAGGTACGAGAACTGTACTTCTACCACCAGTTGCTGGTTGCAAAAACAAGAGATTTGTGTCAATAGATCTCGTCAAACCATAATGTGGCCGGTTCTCCACACTAGGCCAAGAGGGCTCCCAGGTAGTTACCTGCCTCCTTTCACTACCTTAAAGGAAGTCCCTATGGAAACTTTGATCAATTATGAAGCCTCCTCTGCCCTCCAGGGCACAGCTAATACTGAATTATTACTTCTTGCTGTTACATCAATAAACTCGTTACAAACATCATGCACAAAAACACAGATTTCTATTTGGCAAACTGACAAAGATGGTATGTACAGAAATGTACCACCACTTAAGTCTACTCCCAGTTCCAAACAGCCTACAGAGCTGCCAAAAATAGATCAAACAGCCTCTGGCTACTTTATTGACTTCTCTTTGGATTAATCTGACCTACCACTACCACCCCAAGGTAAATTGTGTGAATGCTGCATTTGGCTGAAAAAGTCATGGGTCCTTATTTAGATCTTGGCGGATGGGATACTCTGTTACAAACGTGATGGATATCCTTTCCACTATATTATGATCTCCATAGAATATGATGAGACTGAAATCCGGCGGATGGGATATCCATCACACTTTTGCCAGATTATTCCCCTCCGTCAAGATCTAAATCCGGCCAATACTTCATCCCTCCGTGAATATACATTTGGATTATAATTTTGTCACTATTCCTCTTCATTTGGATTTGTTCTGTGACAGTCTTTTTCTTGATCCTGAATGGACACTATCTCCCAGGAATGCTCTGCTTTTGAACTGGTGAACTTGGGTTTAACACCCCGTTCTCCACCACACCCCATTCGCCCGCTTACAAAGGTGCTGACCAACTCAATTTTGATATGTAATGCCTCTATTGGTGCCATGGTGTTCAAGTCACAAATTGATCGCAAAACTGTCCCTTCAACTTTATTCATAAAGTGCCAGTGCTTGGTATGTATAGATTCCACTCCATATAGAAGTGTAGGGGGAATTTTCATCTTGTAAACAGTTAACAGTTGAATAAAGTGCCTTCGGCCAGTGGCTCCATGGACTGTTGAGAAAATGTTTGCATGAGAAGCAGCCTTATTTGTCACCTATTCCTTTGCATTTGCCCATGGGCCTATCCTGTTATAATCCCAGGAAAACTATTTATGCACATAGGTAAAAGTAGGCATAGGCAGCAAACTCAGTAGCAAACTCAGTCTGTCCCTGTCCTCAAGTATTAGATAGCTGCCAAGTAACCTCATATCATGCCAGTCCTCTTCATCCAGTTATGTATTTGTACATCTTTCAACAGAGAGCATTATTTCATATAAAAAAAGATACTTAGAGTGGGCTTTGGGTGACACATTTCTCATGATTGGATAGCGTTATCTCATGATTGGATGGCTCTCACTCAGGTGCTTCCTCTTTATTTGATGGATTTTCTCCAATTTCTTGTGTTTGCCTCTTCCTGGAGTGCTTCATCCTTTCAGTGTTCTGACTGGATGAGTTGTATTCATTTATTGCTGATGTCAGGGGACTATTTTATTTGTGTGTGTTTCGTTTTCATATGACTTTTACAATCAATCAATCAATCAATCAATATAGTCTTTATTTCGATTGTTCATTCATAAAAGACAAGATATTACAGTATTAAAATGTATAAAAAAGATAATTCATCGCTTGACAATTTTTCCTATTTAGCATTAAACAATAAAATCGACAGTGATCATAGTTCTCCATAAAATGTTCAATAAATATGTATCCATTATTAAAACATGGGATTGTGCATAATCAATACTAAAATTGTTTATTAAAATATAACATGGCGTTCAACAATTGTCATTTCACATAAGCAGAAACCACAATTTATACATGGCCCTTTTTTTAGCAGGAAGTCAATAGGATTTTTAGACTAATATGTGGTCCCTCATTGCATTAAAGGTTGCTCTACCCCTATTTTCTTAGCGCGAAGGGGCCAAGCCCAACTCAGAAATGTTGCAATGCCGATTACAATAAGGTCCGTGGTATCTGACCTAAGAATCCTTAGAGCTTCCTTTGCGGTCCTTATACCCAAGACCTTACAAACAGGTTTGGGCCATCTCGTCCTTGGAAGATGGTAAGCTGGGCAGACAAATAAAATATGGGCTATGGTCTCAACATAGTCATGGCAGAAAATACATTTATCACTTGATGATGTGAACCATCTATTTGTGAACGCTCTTACTGGTAGGGAACCTACTCTAAACTGATGGTAAAGTTCCCGATCGAGTGGCCTGGAAATAAGGTCCCAATATCCTTCCAATTTAGCCTCATCTTTTACTTCCTGGAATTCCCTAGACAATGTCGGCCTTGTAATGGATGAAAACTTCTTTAATTTTAACTATGTCCCAGTATGCTGCCCTGTAGATCTTCTTAATGGGGAATACTGCAGTGTCTGGCTCCTCCCACAGGATACTCATCCCCATGTCGGACAACATGATTTTAATATTCTTCAACCATGGGATCTCGTGTAGGTAACCCAGCTTCCTTACTTCTAGTAAGGTCTTGACATATAGAGAAAACTCCGGGGTGGTCCACAGTCACCTCCAAAACACCAGTGGTTAGAAACGTGCTACATCCTCGATGTTGGACCAGCCCAGATTTAAGAAAAGGGGCAATAGGGGGGAGGATTGCGGGAGGCCAACCAGTAATCTAACAAAATTATTTTGTGCTAGTACAAGGGGGTAGATTGTCATAGCCCCACAGTTCAGCACCATAGAGTATTGTAGGGCAAATTTGTGAGTTATATATTTGCAAAACAGGGGCAATGGGTTTTGTTTGGGAAAGCCTATGCTCTTTAACCAGAGCACCTGCTAATTGCGCATGTTTTAGGGCCATCATGTCAACTTGGGGTTTCCAACTTAGCTTTCTACTTAGTGTGATACCCAGATAGGTGAATACGTCAGTCTGGTCCAGGAGCACATTATTCATGTATACTCTCCCTATGGTAGCTTTTGATTTATGAAGCACCATGAACTTAGTTTTTTCCACATTAACCTTTAGCTCATGATCGCTGCAAAACACCTCAAACCGCGACAGGGTGGCCTGCAACCCCTGTCTTGTCTTGGATATTATCAGGGTGTCGTCAGCACTAAAGTTACATCCCATCAATCCTATGGTCTTAGCTGGTTGCTTCCTTTTATCTCACTTCAACCCATTTGTTTGCTCTATCTCTTGCTATCCAGGTCATTTCTCCAGCTCTGTCACCTCTCTCTCTACCCCTCTACCTATCTCTCTCTCTACACCACCACGACCCCTTACTTGCCCAGGCATGGTTGACATTGCCTCAGTGTTTTTATAGCCACCCCCTGCCTTGTCAGCCATGGTTGACATGCCTTGGTGTGTTTATGGCCTTTCTTTTCCACACCAGTCATCCGCTTCATGGACTGCTTGGAGCTTCGGTGTCTCTATATCCAATCTCTCTATCCCCCTACTGCAACCATTAGTCCCTTCCCTTTCTTCAATGCACTCATCTTTCTTCTATCTCCACAACAGTCTCAAGCTGTGGTGTGGACTTCCAAACACACCACAGCCAGCAAGAGCAAAATCAGCTCTTTAACTGAGTGTATGAACCAGCTAAAGAGCAATTAATTGGAACTGCCTATGCACCTTAGTTTGTAAATATAAACGACTGATATACCCTAACAAAAATAGGGCGACGTCTTCACAACTATACAGGGGATGCCAGGGCTTAATCTGTAAAAAGGTAAGTGCCAGGGCCCTTCTCAGGAGGCCATTGCAGTTTGCACCACTTGTTGCCCCAGCCAGTGCTGCCAATGACATTACAAACAGACCTACTAGCTATCACACTCCTACACGTGTAACAATTCAGACTATTTTAAGCCAGCTGAATCAATAAAAAGGGCATGTGCAAAAGGTATTATTCACATTTTATGTATATTGAATTATTAAACAACTGTTGTTGTGCTCATCTCAAAATAGGCAGACAGCGCCACCAAGTTGCGGACTGTCATAAATGCTAGTGTTGAGAATTAAGGGAAACCACTGGCTCAAATTAGGCACTAGGGGATGCACCCAGAGTCTTCTTACAAATATACATGTACATTTGTATATGTTGAAGCCACACCATAGGTAAGATGTGAGTGATCTGCATATAAATAACAGCACAATGGAGTTTTTCCATTGTTCCCTTCTGCTTTCATAAAGTGATGCATTCTCGGTCTGTTCATATTCTTCTCGTATGGATTGATGGAAAAGTGATGGAGGACTGTAGGATATTTGCTAATTGCTCCAAGTAATGCAGCCTGTTAAAAAGGGGCCTCTCATATTTGTCTAAGGAATTGTAGTTTGCCTTGTAAATGATCTGATTGAGTGCCAGTTAGCTTTGAGGATGCGCTTGTTTAATTGTAATGAAACTGATGCTTCTAGGTCTCCAGACCAAGGCGTTTCTGGCTGTACATAAACTGCAGACCAGTTTCAAAACTGCACTTTAATTTTGCTTGGCTGAGTGACACCCAACGAAGAACTGCTTGCATGCAAGTCCTCTGCCAGCACTGTTCAGGCAGGCCAGATTCTGGTCACAGTTAAGCTGCATGCACCTTTCCAAAGTGCAGAAAAACAGCAGTCAGAAGGGAAATTTTGTTTGATTTCCACTTTGGACAGCGCAATCTTTTAATATCCGCGAATGAAGGGAATCCACAAAATGGCTGAAGGCTAGGCTAAATTCTGTCACTTCGAATTATTTTCATTGTTGTTTCTGTTTTTATCTTGAATGTATTCTAAAATTGTTGGTTGTTTCTTGTTGTTGAGTTGTATAAAGCTTTGGGCCACTTTATCGTATACATAAGACCTTCTCAGCAGTATTACACCTAGTGCATTTCTAAACGCAGCAGCTTCAGCTGGTCGGTGTCATTACATTCCAACTGATAGCTTTTGTTAGAAATTGTGTTATTGGCTGACTGGGGCGTGAGCCCTGGTCAGGCAGCAACCACAATCCTAGTCAGGGTAAACACAAAGAAATCTCAAATAACCAGTTCTCCACCACCTGGTAGCTTTGCACAGAGCAGTCAGGCTTAATTTAGAGGCAATGTGTATGTATTTTTGCAACATTTCAAACAGTAAAACAGTAAAAACATCACCTAAAAAGATGCTACACCAGGTTAGAAAATTGGAGTTAATTTAATGTATTAAAACAAGACCAATCAACAAAATTCCAATCAGTAGAACCAAAGTAGTACATTTTTGAAGAAGAATAAACTTTAATGTAGTACCTAAAAGCATAAAGCGCCAACTGCAGCTATCTGGTAGCGCTGAACCAGATCAAAGTTGCAAATTCAGGCCAACCGAAATTGAGCACAGGTCAGATACAGTTTGAGATTAGTCCAACTGAAGGTTTACACTCTCAGGTTTTGTGCCATGAGTCCTGTTCATGTTCAAAAGGGCCACAGGGAACAAGAACAGCATTGCTGGCAGTGGTTGGCATAGTGAGAGGAGCAGGCATGGCATCGTGGACGGGCGGGCTGGAGCCTCACATTGGCAAATCACCACAGTGATCAATGCTTACGATGCAATGAGGTGGGCAAGTGGCGGCTGGTGCTAATTTCCAGTGTGAGGTGCGCGTTTCCAGTGTCAATGAGCTTGTTTGCGGTCACAAAGATCCCAAAGGCTTGATTTAAGTGCCTGCAGAACCACAGAAATGGTCCAGGACCTGAGAGGCACCACTTGGGGGTGAAGAAGTCATGGAAGATGTGTTCAGGAGCTGTTGTGGAGCCTTTTATGTCCCTGAGGCTCAGATCAGGAGGCCAGCAGACCAGCCCATTGAGTCACTCTGGAATCCTGGGTTCAAGATGGGTTGCAGGTCCAAATTTTCCTCCCCAAGGAAGAGGGCTGCAGGCAGCAGGTCAGCACAACAGGGCAGGAGCTTCTTCAGAGTGGCAGTCCAGCAGAGTGATAGTCCTTTCAGCAGCACAGCAATCCTCCTTCATTGCAGAGTATCCACAGGTCTAGAAGTGTACTGAAGTAGTAGTGTCTGAGGTTATTCTTTTATACACTGCTGTGTCTTTGAAGTGGGGAAAAGCTTCTAGGGGCACACATTTAAAGTGCACAGATACCCTGCCTTCCATGCCCTAGCTCCAGATTAACAACCGGGGTATGCAGTGCATTTTGTAGAGACAGGACACAGCCTATTCAGGTGCAAGTGTGGCTGGACCCAGCTCCTCTCGCCCGTCGTACCAGGGATGGCCCTAACAGTCACACCTAAGCTCCCACTGTGTGTGGCTGTCTAGGAGGAATACACAAAGCCCAACTGCAAACTACACCCAGTCATGTGACCAGAGACAGGCTGCAGGCACCAAATGGCTAAGGCAAGAGAACTGTAATTTAAAATCCGACTTTACAATCTATGAGGATTTTTAATGAGGATTCCACAGATACCAAACATGAACCGGCTATCTCTTCTGTTATCCTATGGGAGAGTTAGGCTTGGCATAATGAAAAACAGTTTATTGTGTTTCACTTAAAGGGCATGCCCAACTTTTTAAATACACTGCTCCCTGTCCTTGGGGCTGTCTAGGGCCTTCGTTAGGGGTTACTTATATGTATTAACAAGCATTTGCACTGCAATAGGTCTCACATTTACGAGAGTTTAAGCTATTGGCATTTTAAATGACAATGCCGTTTATGTATGTGTTTTGAAAATCAACACATAAATAAAAGGCATTGTCATTTATAATTGCAATAGCTCAAACTATCGCAAATGCGAGACCACTTTAATGGTGGCCGCTACCCTTTATTTTGACGCTGTTCACCCCATTCAGCATACAGCGAGCTGCATCTAAGGAAAGGGGCGCGGTCGCCACTAATGTAAAAGCACGGCATGGGGTGCTTTTACCACAAAAATCTTTTTTTTTTGACGTTCACAAACAATTTTTTTTTGCAATAGTGCGGATGTCTTGCTTTAACTTTAATAGCAGCCGCGCCCCTTTATTTAGATGTTGCTCGCTGTAAGCTGAATACGACGAGCAGCACCTAAAAAAAGGGGCATGGCCACCATTAAAGTGAAAGCACGGTATGGGGCGCCTTTACCAACCACAAAAAAAACCCGAAGGTTCCGGAGTGTGGCCGCTATAGTTAAAGCGGACCGTGCTGGCAAATAAAATAAATAAAGATGCGCGCCCGCTATAGTTAAAGCGGACCGGCCACCATTACTAATAAAAATATAAAAGCGGGCTGTGTGATTTATTGTAGGAAAGCATGTCATGGCTGGAATAGGGGAAACATTGTTAAAGAAAATAGTGCTCACAGACTGTAGGTAAACCAGACCGTGTAACAACACAAATAAAAAGTCCAGTCCACATGGGAGGTTACAAATGCAGACAAGGCGGTACCAAGGAGGGACTATAAAGCCTATTCATAAATCAAAAGCAGCGAATTAGTTAGGAAAGTAACAGGAGCCAATTGAAAAGATGGGCAGAAAATGGGCGGAGCTTCAAGTCCATACCTGCATACAGCATGCCTCGCAGAGCAGCACATGCGCTGTCCAGGCTCGACCTAAAAAGGAAGGTTTGGGCTTGGATAAATGTTTATTTTGCCAGGTCGAAATGGCAGTTCACAGTGTACACACACGCTCTGCAATCATAGCCTTGAGACATGTTTAAGGGCTACTTAAGTGGGTGGCACAATCAGTGCTGTGGGCCCACTAGTAGCATTTAATTTACAGGCCCTGGGCACATGTGGTTGCACTTTACTAGGGACTTATAAGTAAATGAAATATGTCAATTGGGTATAACTCAATTTACCTTGTTTTAAGTCGAGAGCACAAGCCCTTTATCACTGATTAGTAGTGGTAGTAAAGTGTGCATAGTCCTAAGGCCAGAAAAAAACAGGAGGTCTGAAGACATAATGTTAGGGGGAACCATGCCAAGGCTGCCAGGTCTAACATGTGCCCCCCAGCTGAAGTGGGAAGAAATTCTCAACCTCTTGGGAGTTCTCTTCACTAAGGCAGAAGAACCTGGAGAGACCATCAGCATTGGCGTGGTGTGTTCCAGGACGGTGTTCCACGGAAACGTCCATTCCCTGTAGGGAGATTGACCACCTCAACAGTGTGGGATTCTCACCTCTCATCTACATTAACCATCTGAGGGGTCTGTTGTCTGTCTGAACCCAGGAGTGAGCACTAAACAGGGGAGAGTCTCTGCTTTTTTAGCGCCCAGACCACAGCAAAGACTTCCCTCTCTATTGCACTTCACCTCTGTTCCAGTGGAAGTATCCTCTTAATGACGAAGGCTACAGGTTGATCCAGACCCTCATTGTTTAGCTGTAGCAGTTCAGCCGCTATGCTGTGCTCTGAAGTGTCTGTCTTCACAATGAAACTTTGGGAGAAGTCAGGGGCCTTAAGCAAGGATCCTGTGCACAGGGCTTCCTTCAGGGTGTCAAAAGCTTTGTGACAAGCCTCTGTCCAGATCACCTGAAGTGGCTTCTTCTTGTAAGTTAGCTCTGTCAAGGGTGCAACTATGGTGCCATACCCTTAACAGATCTCCTGTACTAGGTGATGTGCCCTAAGAAGGATCTCACCCTTGTCTGGATCTTGGGGGTTCCTAAGCCAAAATGGTTTCAATCTTGGCCCGGAGGGCTGCACCTTGACTCCTTCCACCTGATGACCCAAGTAAACTACTGATCCCTGCCCTATCTGGCACTTACTGGACTTTGTAGGTAGGCCTGCCCCCTACAGAGCCTGAAGCATTTCTTTGAGGTGGCACAGGTGATCCTCTCAGCTAGAACTATAGACAGCAATGTCATCCAAATAGGCAGCACTGAAGTTCTCCAACCCAGCCAGGACCTAGTTGGCCAACCTCTGGAAGGTGGCTGTGGTGTTCTTTAACCTGAAGACCTTACCCGGAACTAGAAGTGCCCTTCTGGGGTAAAAAACATAGAATTCTCTTTGGCCCCCCCTTGGTCAAGGCTATCTGTCACTACCCAGATGTTAAATCAAATGTGCTGATGAACTTAGCAGCTCCTAGCTGATCAAGGAGCTCATCAGCTCTGGGGATGGGGTGTGCATTGGTTTTAGTGACTGCAATGAGTTCACTGTAGTCCACACAGATCCTACGTTCTAGAGTGACACCTAGAAGGGCAGCCTTGGGGTCAGTTGGAGGGCTCCATAACCTCTAACTCCAGCATCTTGGAGACCTCCTCCAGAAGGCTGGCTCTCACCTTATCAGGTAATCTGTAGATGTTGCTCTTCAAAGACATGCAGTCCCCAGTGTCAATAACATGGGTATACCATGTAGTGAGCCACGGAGTAAGGGAGAAAAGTGAGATGAACTGCTCCAACAACTGCCGGCAGTCACTGTATTGTTCTAGGGTCAGTGTAGGGGAGAGGCCCATCTGGCTCCTGGGAAGAAAAGAGGCCGGGAAGAGGTTCACTCTCATCTTCCACCTCATCATCCATGACTAGGAGCATGTTTAACTTAGACCTCTCAAAGTGGGGCTTGAGGCAATCGACATGTAGAACCCTGAAAGGGTTCCTGGGAGTCTTGAGGTGACATCACTCTTGCACTCCTTCAACTCATAAGTCCCAGACAAGCGGTCTAGGGTCCTGGACTCTCCAGGCCCCATCACCCACACTTTTTGGCCAGGCTCAAACTCAACCAGAGTGGCATTGTGGTCACAACCCTGTTTCATGTCCTCATGGCTGACTTTTAGATTGTCCTGCACTTATTTCTGGAAGTGCTTCATCTGGTTACGGATGCCTGCATGTAGCTGCCCACATCCTGGGGGCCTTCCTGGAAGCTTGCTCCCAGCCCTCCTTCACCAGACTAAGAGGTCCTCTCACACAGTACCCATAGAGAAGTTCACAGGGGCTGAAGCCAACCCCCTTCTGTGGTACCTCCCTGTAGGCAAATAAAAGGCATGGCAAGAGGACTTCCCACTTCTGCTTCATGGGATCCAACAAGTCCATTATCATGCCTTTTAGGGTCCTGTTGAACCTATTAACAAGCCCATTGGTTTAAGGGTGGTAAGGAATGGAGAACTTGTAGGATACCCCATACTCTTTCCACATGGCATTCATGTACCCTGACATGAAGTTGGTACCATGGGCTGATACCACCTAATTGGGGAAGCCCACATGGGCAAAGATCCCCATCAGTGCCCTGGCCACTGCGGGTGCAGTCACTGTTCTCAGAGGGATAGCCTCCGGGCAACAGACAGCATGGTCCACCAGGACAAACATGATACCCATGGCTATCTTGCTGTGCAGAGGCCCAACAATGTTGATGCCCACCTTTTCAAAAGGGGTGCCAATGACAGGTATAGGTCATAGGGGAACTTTGTGCTTTCCTCCTGACTTGCCACTGGCCTGGCAGGTAGGACAGGACCTGCAAAACGCATCTGAGGCCCTCCTCCTTTCAGGCCAATAAAAGTTGGTGACAAGCCTGTCAAAGATCTTGTCCTGACCCAAATGACCTGCCAGGGGTACATCATGAGTCAGCTCCAGTAGGAAAGCCCTGTTGCACTGGGGGACCACCAACATGCAGGTTGCACCAGGCTCAGGAATCTTAGTCTCACTATACAGGGGACCATTCTCCCAGTAAATCAGTTAATGATCAGAAGTGTTGCCAGCTGCCTGGACCTTGGCCTCCTGACGTAGGCCCACAAGAGTAGGGCATTCCCTCTGCACCTTGCAGAATTTCTCCCTGGTGGAACCACCTTCCGGCTGCCACTTGGCCCGCTCAGGCAGATTCCTCAGGACGGCAGCATCCTCCCCTGTAGGCTCTGGGGAGTCCATCTCAGGGTCACTTCCTCCTTGACCATGAGAGTTTCTAGAGTGGGTTTTCTACACCCCTTGCCTTTCCTCTTCTTGGCAGGCACATTGGCCATTCTTGCAGGCACCACGTCCTCCTAATACTCAGGCTGCCGTAGAATGTGTGGTCAAGCACACTTACTCAGGCAACCCTAACATCTCCAACTAGAAACTGAGTTCCACCTCATTCCAGATGGAGTGATCCAAGTCATTACCAAGCAGACAATCCACAGGCATGGGTGGAGTCACAGTTACCCTCAAGGAACCTGAGACCCCCCCCCCCCCCCAACTCAGAGGGAACCAGAGCCACTGGATAGTGACTTTCATGGTTTACAGCTACAACAGCTTGGTGGAATGCATAGGAGACTACCTGCCTTGAGGTCACCAGAGTACATCTGACAGTTGTCATGCTGGCTCCAGTGCATCTCAGAGCCTCCACCCTTTGCCCATTAATGGTTATCCATTACCTATATTTCCTAGTATTTCTAGGCATGTGAGTTCTCTGCACTATCTCTCCATTACTCAGGGACATCAGGGTAACCTCTACTCTGTCCCCCATACTATCTGGGACACTCTACTCCTCAAGTGCTATACTAGCCAAATCCAGTGATTGCCCACGGTGGAAGGCTGTACCTACTTGGGACATTTGACACCCCCTTTGAAGTACCCTTCTGTTGCACTTATGGCACTCAGGGGTGCCTTTCCTGGTGACTTACTATCAGGAAACCATCTCTTCTTATTTTCAGTCGGGGATAGGAGTCCTGAACCATAGAACTAGTTTGGGCGCCTTAGAGAACTCCTTGCTTTTGTTTTTATATCCCCCTCCTTCTTCTGATGGGGACCCTGCCCACCCTTGTGGTGATCCCCCCTGATTCCTTCTTATGGACCCTGATGCTAACCCAGCTGTATGCGTTCTTAACAAGCTCCCTGGGGTAGGTCAAGTGTTGGCACAGATCTGCAAAACAAAGACTGAGCATTTTTCTCCTTTGGAATCAATTTGTACAGCCTCTGATAATCTTTTTCTTCACTGCCCTTCACCCAACCATCCAGTGCCTTGAAATATGAACCATCACAATCCATCTAGTTCTGTTGGGCCAGCTTCTGACTGTTCCTGAACTTCTGCCTACACTTTTCTGAGGTCAAACCATGCTTTCAGATAACAGACTCTTTCATGGGGGATACCTCATCCTGCCATCCTTCTCCAGGGCTAGTAGAGTGTCCCTCTCCTCGCTAGGGAAATGCCTTCGCAGACTAGCTCCTCAATCCTCCTCAGGGATTCTGTGCAGCAATAAGGCAATCTCATAAACCTCAAACCATGTATCAATAATGTCTCCTACAACAGAGTCAGGTACTAGACCTTTAGGAATGTTGACCCTCTTATCTACATAAGGCACTCAAGAATTGCTGCCACCATTACCGATGGACTCCACTTGCTTAGCTCTTAGTCTAGTTCTTTAAGATTTAGCTCATTGGCCATCCTTCTTTCCTCCATGGCAAATTTCTTCTCCTCTAAGGCTCTCTCAGCCTTTTCCTTCCACAGTTTTAATTCGGCCAGCTCCAACTTGAGCTTTCTCTCTTTTTCTCTTCCCTCGTGTCCTCCAGCTCCTTTGGGGACATGCCTCTGGAAGACACACTGCTTTCCAATGCTGGGAGTAGGTTACCCCCCTCAACAAACTGCCTTCCAAGATCCTTATGTTGGTCCTGCTCCAATTCCTCCTCATCATCCAACACTGCCCTCAAGGTCTTTAGGAGCATTGCGCTTTTTCTGCTCCTCTTAAAATCCAATACGTAGAACTTGAGATATTGAATTTTAAAGTTTTTAGGCAAAATAGCACCTACAAGCAGAAAGCGTTATTTAAGATATTTGGTTGCGCTGGACCGGTTCAAAGTCAAAAGTTCTGGTTAACCGGGATGGAGCATGGGCAGGCTTCAGGGACCCAGTTAGGCCCACTGAACCAAAGTCCCTTAAATCCAGTTTGCTGAGAGTTGTGTGGATCAGAAACAAGAAGCATTGCGCAGCTGAAGCAATGCGCTAATTCCCACGAGTGTCAACATTGAGGTGAGAGGTCCTGTGTGTCACCATCGAGGATCCTGTCAATGGAAGCGTGCATTGTGAATTTGGGGCGTCAAGGATACAGCACGCAGCTGGGGGAGATGCACTGGATCAGATGAGCTGTGAGGCTGCAATGTGGAGGCCAGCTCCAATAGTCAAGCTGCCCTCAACGAGGGATGCGAGACAGCCCTTGCAGTAGTGAAAACGAATTTAAGAGTTTTTCACTACCAGGACATGTAAAACGTAAAAATACACGTTCTGCTTTTTAAAATACATTTGCGCGCTGCCCTCTGGGCTGTTAAGGGGATGACTTATATGTATTTAAAGGGAAGGTTTCAGCTTGGCAAGAGGTTTAACTTGCCAGGTCAATATGGCAGTTTAAAACTGCACACATGCTCTGCAATGGCAGGCCTGTAACACGTTTAAAGGGCTACTCTAGTGGGTGGCACAATCAGTGCTGCAGGTCCACTATTAGCATTTATTTACAGACCCTGGGCACAGGTAGTACACTTTACTAGGGACTTAAAAGTAAATTAAATATGCCAATGGTGGATAAGCCAATGTTACCACGTTTTAGGGAAAGAGCAAACGCACTTTAGCACTGGGTAGCAGTGGTAAAGGCACAGAATCCTCATACCAGTAAAAATGAAGTCAGCAAAAACAGAAGGCCTGAAGGCAAAACGTTAGGAGAAACCAAGCCAAGGATGCCAGGTCTAACTCCAACGTTTTGCTAGATGAAACTGTAGTAGCAAAGGCTTACCTCCATACACATTGTGACTTCTTTTTCAAGTTTCAGGAAATTTGCAACACAAGTATCCTGAAAAAACAAAGCTAGATGATATTCACCCTTGCCCTTAAATATGATAGGGGGAAAAGTCTGTGATGTGGATCTCTGTGATACTCTACACCAGTTTATAGCTAATACAATAAAAAGAGTTAAAAAAAATAAAGTTAGTTGGAAACATGCCCAGTGAAAGCATAGTGAAAATTCACTTGCTTTAAAGTTTATAGGGTAAATTTTTCAGCAATAATTTTTTCAATGTAATTTTTGTATGTTGCACAATCTTCCAAATTTACAATTCTCATGAAATTCGAAGTTGACCATCTAAGGTCAATTTAAATTTATCACAACCCCAATTTCATGATCAATTTTGATATAAGTATTTATTATCAAGAAGCAAGAGTAATTTTAAGAAAACAAATAATGTCTCTAACATTAAGGTCCTCATTACGATGAGACTTGGAAAGCCTCTGACTGCGGGTCGGAGGCTTTCCAAGTCTCATTGCGGGTTTTACTTTAGACCGCCACATTACCATGCAGGCGGTCGAAAGTGAAACTGGCCAGTCATTCCGGCTGTATTCCGATGGGCGCAAGGAGCCTGTCTTATGGCGGAGGTCGGACCGTAATCCCTATGGACTGCGTTTCTGCCATAGGGATTACGATGTCGGTTTCCGACAGGCTTTCCATGCCAGGCTTTCTAACATGGAAAGCCTGTCGGAAAGTGACTCTGGGGGCCCCTAGCAGGGCCCCCTTAACCCTACAGCCTCCGGTTGGGGGCCGAGGGGGCAGGAGGTGCCTGCCACGTGGTGCATGGATGAACAGATTCTCCCATTTTTATATAGGAGCCTGTGCTATGGCCGGTTTACAGCTGCAGCACAAGGTCCCATAGAGAAATGGGAGTATGCGACCGCACCATGTGCGATCGCATTGTGATGCTGAAGTCGCGATTCCGCATTCACGTCCGCCCGACATCGTAATAAGGCCCTAAATATTCGTTGTATCATTCCATGCTCTTCTTTTCATAATACCAGCAATTGAAACCAGAGTTGAAGCAATCTTCTTTTCGTATTAGGATGCTTTAACAGATCATGTGTGAGACTGAAACTATACTTGCCATACTTGTTCTTGATGTGACTTCCTACAAAGCAACACTATTTTCAGTAACATAACAGTACACAGCAGGACATTAATGAACTGGTGACGTGAGTAATTGGCCTTAACGCAATAATGAGGTCTGCAGTAAGTCAGTGGTACTGGAGAAGTCTACACATTGGGATAAATGAAAGATAATCAGGGGATTTGGGATCAGAATTACAGATTCTCTTAGTAATCCCACATTATTCAGGAGACCCTTTTGGTCCCACACGTAAATAACCTCTACCTCCGCCTCCCTGGGGTTACTGAGGACCCCCCAGCTTTAGTGAGTTTGGAAACATGGAGGCATAATTTGTCTATCTTCTACAACACCCAACAGTTTTCCCCGTGTTGTGTTTTTTTTGAAGATCTTCCTTTCTGCTAATGTCAACTGAGCACGCCTTCAGTTTGATATTTTATTTTACATTTGTATAAAAATAAAAAAATTCTACTGCACAGTCAGAAGACATTCTGCACAGCCAAACGGTATATTATGAGATACCTTTTTTCTAATAACATTGTGCATTTTGTGTCGAGGGATAAAGGTGGATGAGGGGACAGATTAAACGAGTCTCGAGGCGCAGGCTTCAGGTCTGTTGTGCAACCCTTCTTCCCTTCCATAAAATGCACTGTGGTGTTTCACAAAGCATATCTCACAATAGAGCAGTGAATTTCCTTCACCATGGAACAGCAAGCAGAATGGTGTGTAATATCCATTCCTAGTGCATTCTGTAATGTGTTCTGGCATGGAGCCATATTACATCATTACACATTCCTCATAGAATATACACATTTCACATTCATCACATACATCAAGCATTTAGCAGGAAACTTTCCCTTTATGTCATGCCTAATATTTCTTCTATACTTCCTGACTTTTTCAAATATTACTGAGCATATTTACATTGTCCCATCATTCATTAGACAAGGTGATTTCCAACAAAAGAGTATAGCAGAGAGATGTGTGAATATGCATTTTAATGGAACCCCAGCTTTAGAATTTTCCAGAAGCTGCCAGAGGCTTCCTTTCATAGGTTTGATATTGATTTTATGTGGAAGTAGGTCAGGGCGGCTTTTAATTGAACATGCAATTTTCACTGACTGTAAGCAATGCATATTAAATATTAATATGGCAGCGTATGACTGCCTCGTCTTCAGGCGTGCAGCAACGCTACTTTCAGAAAGCCCTCGAATTCAGAAGCAGGGAGGTTCTGTTCACAAACACGTATTCTGCACTTTAATGTTTGCATGCACGTCATGTTTGCCGCGTGGGAGACTTCTGATGTGGCGTGGGGGGATTTTTAATGATGCCTGCAAGAGGATAACAGTGAACTTGCCCTCAACATGGGGTCATTTCATTTCAGGCGGGTGAGTCCATCGGTGAGGTAAGGCAGCCTGTGTAGCGACGCCACCAGCAGAGGGCAGGGAAGAGCATTCTGTTGCCGCTATGAGCTGGACAAACGACGCTGCTGCTGTGGGAGATTGCATGTAGAGTGTGAAAAGGAAAACATAATTTTAGCGTTAGACAACGACAATCTTTGTACAATGCCTGTCTGACAGGAAACAAAGAAAAGCAAAACTGGTCTGAAACCGGATTCCTAATACAGAATGTCGTCAATGTGGCAGAGAAGGTGTACTTTTACCATATATCTATTATATTGTGGAGAAGTGTAGCTCACTGGTTAGAGGAGGCATACCCTGAAGCAGAGATCAGACCCGGGACCTGGGTTCGATTCCCGACGCGGCAGGGTCCAGAGCCCAATTGTCCACGGACTCGATAATTCTCGCTTCGGTGCCCACTCTAAGCACGAGTTCACACTATGCAGCTCTGGGCAACAAGCCTGCTTAATCTCCACAACGGCCCCCCCGCGGCGGGATGCCTGGCTTTCACCTTGGGGATGCCCAGTACGGGTTATCTTACAGGGAAAAACCAGGACGGGTTCCCAATGCAAGCGCCAAGATGCCCGTAGGGTGATAGCTGTGCTCTATAAGTACATCAATCAATCAATCAATTACCTGGTGGTGCTACCAGAAGGAAATATTGTCGTCTTTGTAGAAACAGCATGCGGAGTAACAGTGCTTGATTTGTAAAAGAACAAAAAAAGTGACAGGGCTCTTGTCAGGATGCCACTGCAGCTTGCACCACACATTGGCGCTGCCAATGATAGTAAGTACACAACTACTAACCATCACACTACTACAATGGTGACAATTCGGACTATTCCAGGCCCCCACAGCCGTATGAATGGCTTGGGTGGAAGGTAATAGTCATGTTTAATGTATATTGAGTTTTATAATTAACTTTTGTGGTCATCTCTAAATTGGCCAGACTGCACCACCTTGTGGCACACTGTCAGAAGCTCAGTGTTGACAATTAAGTGCCGGTGTGGAACACTTGAAACCACCGACTCAAATTAAGCACCCAAACCACACTGTGCGAGGCAATGAGGTGCTGGTATCACCATGCGTCAGAACTGCTTTGGAATAACAATTGCACATAATTAAATCCGCATTGCCATATTTATGAGCAGAGAAGTGTTCCAGTTCTGTGACTATATTATTGGCCATGTGATAATTTAGCCTGAACTGACAGCCAGTTGCATAATACAAAATGATGAGCCCCAACCCCCCACTGTAGAATGTGGCGAGCCTCCTTATTTCACAGAAATTCATAGACTTTAGGCTGAATAGGGGGTCCCTGAAGAGTCGGGTCATCATGCCCCACGGGTTGCAAGAACCTGAGTAATACCCTCTGCTGACAACGTCCACTTTGCTACCAATATTAGGGTGTCTAGGGTCTATTATGCTATGCTGGCATGCTTTGTGAAGAGTCTCAGATCTCTATCCACTGTTGTGGACTACCTTTGAATAATACTCAATTGGCCAGTTGCAAGTGGTTTCAACTACATTGATTTGCAATCATATATATTAGGCCCAGGTGAAATTTAATTAACGGTGGTGTAATCTCATGCAATTTGCAGCATTTTGCGTTTTGATCGTTACAAGAAATACCTGAGATTACACCGCTATGTCACGTCAGAATTGAGATTTCATTTGGGTTAAAATCCTATTGCGGGAGCACAAGAAGAACGAACCGAACATGGACAGCTGCTGTTCACATCACATGCAAATTTGCACAGTTTTTTAGTGCAACATGCGTCTTCGCTCCAAAAATGAATGCCCGGACGTATTTGGCCTAAAATAGTAGTGCAAAATGCTGAAAGTGGCAGTTCACATATTAGCACATCATTTTGCATAATCTTTAGGGCATTTCAAGTATTTTCCGAAAAGAAAAGTATGTGAATTTTGCCCAGGCCCAAAAATATTTTTGCATCTACAGACATGCTTCTGAGCAATTTAGTAAGAAAACTCCTGTTTTTTTAAAAGTTGGATCTTGGAACTGTTGATTTGACTGTGAATGGATTTGGTCACACATCATATGAAACCAATATGGAGGCAGATTTACAAGCCCCTTCCACCACTTTTGCGTCATTTTTAACATGGGAAAAATTACGCAAAAGTGGCACAAGAGGCTTGTAAATCTGCCCCATGGTGTATTATTACCTATTAACAAATCTACTCACCAGGAGGGTTATGGGTGTTCTTTAATATGCTTGGCTGATTAAGTAGGATAGCACCAACAAACCTACAAGATTGTAGGAAATGAAAACTGTTACAGGTACATTTCTGAATGTGGAAACACATTTACTCCTGCCCATGGCTGAAATACATATGCAGGGGAAAATTGGGAGGAGCAGAGGACCCCTCCCCACCAAAAATCTATTGAAGTGTAGGGTGAAGGGTTGTTCCATAGTCAAAATTATTCTCTTTATGGAGAAGCTCACACAAAATTGTTATCAAATGCAGTTCCACTCAGGGTCACATTTAATAAATGCACAAATGAACCCTTGTTACATTTACAAAAGCAAAAATGTTTCTCATGTGAGTGACTTTAATTCATAAATATTTAGTGCTGACAATCTATGATTGTTGCAGCTTCTCTGGAGTAACCCTGCAATTCCCAGCAAAAAGTGTGAAATGTACATTTCTGGATTGCAACAGATATTTCCTAAGAGACGGAAATAGTTGGGTATGGCGAGGGTTTTTTTTGTAGCACAACGCTGCCAGGATTTCCAGCATTACCGGCAAAATACAGTTTGAACCCTGGAGCAATCCCATAAACAAAAGGGAACTCAACTAGATCTTCTGTTGTTAGGCAGCATAATAGGGTTACTAACTTAACTCACCTTATTGAGCATTCGCTCAATAAGGTGAGTTAAGTTAGTAGGTAGAAGTACAAGGTTAGGCACAGGGGCTGGCCATACAGCGGTGAGTTGGGTTCTGGTCCTGACCTGCAGCCAGACCCTGTGCCGAACCCCCTCTGGCATGCATGGCTGACTATGTGTAACACATAGAGTGTCATTTTAAACAACGCAGACATATGGTTTTGTCAAAAAATTACCAATAACTGTAATCAAATGTATATTTGAAAAATGAACATTTTGCAAAGTTTCATAAAATAATTTGAATGGAGCCTTTTTTTAAAGAAAACATTAACATGTCTTGAGTCTTTCTTCACCCATTTTTCAAGGTACAAAGACCTACCATGAAACCAACCACTAGAGGTCCCTGCACTCCAGCTGAAAAGTATACAGCTCCAGCTTCGAGTGCTTTAAAAAAACAATTGTAAGCTCACATTGGGTCATAAATTTAATGACTCAGAAGAAACACAGTTTTTTAGCACTTCGTGTACACTCCCCCCATATTCAAACATTTATACTACATCGCTTATACCATGTTAAATCATAGCATTTATAGAAATACTAATGACATCTCAAAGACATAATTTATGAGAACACTGTGCATGGTTGATGGGCAGTTATAGTTAATGCAGTGTGGCTAGCAAGTTCACGACACTGTGCAAGTTATAGTAATTTCATTTTCAACAGGAGTAAATTATAACTTTAAAGTATAACTATAAAGTTATAATCATAACTTCAGAATTTCTTTAGAATTTCTAAAGTTTTTGTAGTTTAACTTGGTTTTGTATAGACTTTCGAAATTCTAACTAAGCTTTATCCTTTGTTTTTTTTATCCATCATTGTTTTTGTTTGTATGTGTTCTAGAGTGGAGTGTTACTTGCATGTTGGAGATTGAGGTGGCATGTCATTAATTGGAGTGGCGGGTCAGAGAGTGGCATGGAGTATTGTACAGTGGAGTGGAGTGCCATGTTGTACAGGGTCATAGGTCGGACATGGTGCTGACGAATATAGGGGCGTAGAATGGAGTATAGTGTTTAAGAGTTGAGTGTCATGGAGTGGAGTGGTATGTTGTACTGTGGAGTGGCCTGCTGCAGAGTGTTGGGGCGTGGTATAGAATGAAGTGTCATGGAGAGGAGTGGAATGTCGTAGAGTGGAATAGCATCTCATAGAGTGAAGTGGCATGTCATAGAGGGTAGTGGCATGACGTACAGTGGAGTGGGGTGCTGTGTTGTAGAGTGTCATACAGTGGTGTAGAGTGGACGAGCATAGAGTGGAGTAGAGTGTTGTAGAGTGGAGTAGCGTAAAGTGGATTTTTGTGTCATAGAGTAGAGTGGAGTGGGGTGTCATAGAGTTGCATGACACACAGGGCATATGTACAAGCCCCTTTCGCCACTACAACATCACTTTTACCGACATTGTGGTGGCGATAGGGGCTGCTCCTTATGTACACTATCCTTAGCGTGAAAGGGGTGGGCAGTGGATGTGGCCATTCCACTGCAACACCCATTCATTTTGACGGTGCCCCCTATGTACAAGGGCAGTGTACACGTCAAGGCAGCGCCAAAATGAAGACCAGATGAGTCCTGGTCTTAAGTTGGCGAAATGAGGAGAAATGCATTATTTCTCCTCTTTGTTGCTTTTTCCATGTGTGCTGCCTTGTGCAGCACACATGGAAAAAGCAAAATGCCATGGTTTGTTTATGTACAGGAAGGTGTCCCTTCCTGTACATACACAATATATTTTTTTAAATGCCATTTTGTCACTTGCATGTGTGCTGCATGTAGTAGCACACATGAAAGTGACAGAATGACATTTTAGGATTGTTTATGTGCAGGAAGGGTGTAGTGAAAGAGGCGCCCTTGTGGTTTGGCACCCTATGATGACCTCCAACTACCACCATTTTAATTGAATTTAGTGTGTTATTTTACCCTAGCCTTAATGTAGGACGGTCCTGCATATGCCTGCTTCTCTTCTGTCTTGTAATCTTTCTGTCTTTTAGTGGGAGCTGTCACGGAGTAGGACAGTACTATTGGCTTTGACACGGCCTCATGTAATCTTGTTTTCTGACTTTGACTATTGGCTTTGACATGGCCTCATGTCATCTTGTTTTCTGACTTCAACTATTGGCTTTGACATGGCCTCACGTCATCTTGTTTTCTGCTTTTGACTATTGGCTTTCACATGGCATCATGCCATCTTGTTTTCTGACTTTGACTATTGGCTTTGACATGGCCTCATGTCTGGATTTGCCTTGCTGCTCGCACGTAGCTGCAAAGTGGAGAGGGCAGGTTTCTGCTCTTCACTTGTTTTTCGCTCCTCACTGACCAGAGTGAACTGGAATATGTTGTGGGAAGTGTCTGGGGAATGTACAACTCTGCCTCGGAGTCAAAATACGGGAGCTTGGTCAGCCTCTGTCTTGGCCTTGACACAGACAGGTACAGCCAGCTCAGTTTTTTCTAATGAGAAGGGGGCGAGGTTTTCTAGAAGCTTCGCCTCATGTTGAGTAATAGTATTAAAGCTGGGAACCTGCGGGTGCCAGGTGGAAGATCACCACAGAATAGACGTATTGCTGTGAAAGTGATGGAACTTGAGTCCTGATTGAAATTCCTTCCTGGGCTTTTGACGGGCTTCCCAAGCTTGAGTTGGCAAGGATGATGCAAATTCAATTGGTGAGGTGTTCCTAACCATTTTGTATATATTTTCTACTCTTTGCTACCTGTACATACTGCATTTTATTCTAATTGTTAATTGTAGTTAATTGATACTTGGGAATCTGCATTTATTGATATATTTGGCCTACCTTTTTAAACAGTGCATTAATAAACTTGTGTATGTTATTTTAAAAAGCACCTGAATTTGTCTTTTTGCCTCCAGAGTGGGAGTGTTGTGCAAACGTGTATTATTTAAAGGTGCAGTGGTAAATTAGCCTCCCAGGTGCAAATGCAGGGTTTGGGTGTGTCCTTTTAGTGAAAAGCACATTCATTACAAAGGGACACCTTCCTACACATGAACAATACTCCCATGCACGCAGACACCCATATATAGTGCAAGGGTGCCTGGTTGTCGCTAAGTTGCTAAACTTAGCGTCATCGCAGGGTGAAGCGCAAGGCTGCATCACATTCTTGTAAATATGCTGCAGCCTTGCGTTTCAGAAGTGTCGGAGCACAGAGTTAAGCCAAGGAGGCTAACGCCGCGCTCCGCCACTTTCTTGTACATATCGCCCACAGTGTCTTAGAGCAGAGTTGATTAAAGTGTTGAGAATGGAGTGGCATAGAGAGGAGTAGAGTGTTGTCGAGTGGAATGTCATAGAGTAGAGTGGGAAAGAGTGTTGTAAATAGGCATGATGTATCATACGGCGGAGTGCCGTGTCGTAGGAAGGAGTGAAGTGGCGTGTCATAGAGTGTGTGATACTGTGTAGTAGAGTGACAGAGAGGGGAGGGGCATAGAGTGGAGTAGTGTTGTAGAGAGGCATAGAGTGTTGCAGACTGGAGTTGTATACAGTGAAGAAGAGTATCATAGAGTGCAGAGGCATAGAAAGGAGTGTCATGCAGTGGCATAACATGGGATAACATTTTTTACAGTGGAGTAGAATGAAGGGGAGTAGAGTGGAGTAGCATAGAGAGGAATGATGTGTTGTACAGTGGAGTGAAGTGGTGTGTCATAGAGTGTTCGAAAGTGTTGTAGATTGGAGTAGTATAGAGTGGTGTTGTGTAGAGTAGAGTGTTGTAGAATCTAGTAGAGTGGAGTGGAACAGAGTAGTGTAGAGTGGAGTGGCATAGAGTGGAGTAGAGGAATAGAGTGGATTAGTGTGTCAGAGTAGGGTAGAGTAAAGTGGGGTATAGCAGCATAGAAGGAGTTGCGTAGAGTGGAGTAGAGTGACATAGAGTGGAGTAGAGTGTTGTACAATGGCATAAAGTGGAGTAGAGTTTTGTAGAGTGAATTTTATGGGCAAAAATTGGAATAGAGTGTACTAGAGTGTTGTAGAGTGGAGCAGAGTATCGTTGAGTGGGAGGGCTGAGGGATAAAACTTTGAGACATACATTAAGAGGATGTTTCATAAAATGTTGGGGGCAAATGAAACCAGATTGAAGTGGACAGGATACATAGAATGGTGGGTCTTGAGTCAGTAGGAATTACAGCTTTGAACAAACTAACGATGGCTCAATATTTTCGTCGAAGGGAGTAAATCATAGGCAGTGCCAAGAGGGTAGGGATCTTTAAGTTCAGGTGAAATGATCACACAGTATTAGACCTGTCTGCTTTAACATACCAGAAACACAAATTGTTCGGCCCAGCCACAAAAGTCCTGAGAGTAGACTCATTGTATAAGATAAGGACACCACTTCCAAATAATTTACAAAGGAAACAAACAACTCCATCATCTTAAATCAGACGTTCTGAGCATCATGAAAGGTTCTCAAGACGACACAGTAAATCAGTACAGTCTGAACTTAGAATCAGATCGATGACTCCTTTACAGATTTATGGACAATATTGGAAAAGAACAGGAATGTATTTAAGCTCTATTCTGAAGTCATGTGGAGGGAACAAAGAGAGATGATACATCAGGCAAAGATGACAGACTACCTTCTGCGTCCAGAGGTGAATGAAGATCACAGCCCACCTGAAATGGACATTAAGAAACAATGCTCATTTTTGCCTTTATTGATCCAATCATCTTGGGGTGGATGCCTCAAATGCAGGGATGGTGATTGTAAAGTGTCTTGTTCATGACTAAAAGGCACTAGTTTAGTCCTGTTAGGATTATATTTCCTGTAAATTTGGGGGGAGAGTTGGGCAAAGTGTAACTAGTGTTATACTCGAATGTTCACTTGAAGGGTGTGGAGGGGTTGGGAGAGGGTTGTCTGTGTTACAACTGAAGGTGGTGTGGTGAATCAAGTGATTATGGCTCATAAGAGTTCTCAGGGTGAGTGCTAATCTAGGCCGGGGAGACTATAGCACAATGGATGATTGTGTCAGGGTTGCATCACTTGGGTAGCGTAGCCCTGATGCAAAATCCTTTCTGACATTTACTAAGCCACGGCAAGCCACTTTGTGTGGCTTTGTGCGGTTTAATAAATGCACAGTAAGTGCAGCGCATAGCATTGACTTGTGTACTTTGCACTGGGTAGGCGTTCTATGGGTGGAGCATGGGCGTTCCCATGCATCCAACCATGGAGTTTGATGCAAACCCAGATTTTCAAATACTTGTAAACCTAGGTTTGCACCAAAACACTGAGGACTAACTTAGAGAAATATCTTTATTCCTCCTCAATCCTTGCACACATAGAAAAATGAGTAAGCCTCTAAGGATTGTGTTTCTTTAGGAAGCTATACCCACCTGCACAAAAACAATCCTCCTGGTAACGCAAGCACCCTTGCATCGTAGCGAAATGGGTGCCTGCATTGGAGCTAGGAAGCACACAGTGCACCAGTGATGTAAGAGAGCAGAAGTGAGCCATATTTCAGTAGATATGGCACATTTCTGCTCCCTCCCTTTAACACAACGCAAGTTCCTTTGCTGCACCGTGTTGCATGAATTGATTGTTAATTTGCCTCTTAGTGTACACTCCTAACATGGGTCTCAAACCCTTAATCAGTCCCAAACTTCAAATATTACTTTCATTATCCTCTCGACTTACGGTGGGGAGGGGCCTGGAACTTGCTATTGGCCAGTATTAAGGAGAAGACAAGACAAACATTCAGGGAGACCACAACACTGTTTGTCGATGGGGTGCAGTAGCTTTCAGAAGTGGGCCTAACTGAACTATAGAGAACATAAACTCCTGATCTGGTGGATTATACTCACTTTTTAGTGGGACATAAAATATATGTGCTGTGAACACGATTTTTATGGCTAGCCCTCTCGCCCATATGGTCACTGAGGTGGACCAGAGGGGTCATCAGAATATACTCCAGAGATGTGATTTGGAGACAGACCTGGGGACTAGGCAATGTACTCCTGTGTGAACTGGAATGCAAGACTAAGTAAATTTCTGAAAAAATGAAAGATGACACAATTTAAACCACTGATAGCAACAAGGTGGGATGCGTTAAAAGCTGTGGTAAAAGCATGCTTTTTAGCAGCGGGGGTAGGTCTTACGTGGATGAGGGAGGAAGTATAAACAAAACTAAAAGAGGAACTAAAAATGACTAAAACCTCACACAAAAACCCACCCTCAAATGACATGGTGCAATGTTTTTGAGCTTCAGTCAGCTTCAATTGCTGGACCTCAACAAACTTTAATACTCTCTCGGCAAGGTAGAGCAAAACCTTTATAAGGCAAGTAACAGGCCCAACGGGCAACTCGCCTCTAGACTTAAGGCCAAACATATACAATTATACATTGAATGCCTTAGAACTGTGAGAATTGGATAAAGTTGAAAGATGCCACAGGTTCTATCAGCAGCTGTATTACTCTAAACCTGCTGATATTGATCTGGTGGTAAGTGTAGGTAGAGCAAAAATTTGGAAAACCAACACCAGGGAGAAGCTGAGGAATTAGACCTACTTAAAATAAAGGAGGAAGCCATAAAGGCAATTAAAAGCCTTAGGACATTTAAGTCCCCCAGCCCAGGCATTTCACTTTAGTGAGTTTCAAAAGTTTATGGCCTTCCATGCTTGACATACTAACTAGACAATTTAACTCAATCTCCACCTAGGTGAGAGTTAGCCCCACATCAGTGGAAACTAGGATAAAAAGGTTACTTCAACTAGGAAAATATAAACGGGACCGTGGATCGTGTAGATCTATATATATTCTCAAATGCAGATGTCACTTTACAATGAGAATCAATGGAATCCTTCCACAGTTAATACACCCTGACCGGTCTACCTTTTGTGCAGGATGTAAAGTTAGTGACAACATTAAAAATTTAGCTTATCTTATAGCCATGACCCACAGGCTTCGAGGGACAGCTACGTTTCTCTCCTTAGACTTCTTCAATGTAGTGAATTTAGGCCTCCTGGAGGATGCAATGATAGTGCAATAGTTTGATCAAACCCTTATACACATGGTCTGGGCTAGCTACACCACACTAACTGGAGAGAGGCTGGATTAATAAAATAGCCTCTGAAAACGAAACGGTAGCAAGGAGGACAATACAGGGATACCTTCTCTCCCCAAATCCAAATTTTGTAACCCTTGGCACAAATGTTTAGGGATAAAAGGCATCCAATTGGGTCACATTTTATTTATAGTAACCATACTTACAGGTGAAAATTTGGATCTCTGTCCAACCTGGCAATATCATTCCCTGCCCTGCTGTATGTAATCATCAGTTCAGGGCCGTTTATGGATTCAAGATAAATATATCCAAGTCTGAGGCCTTAAGCCTTACATTCACCTCAGGAACAATCCATTATCTGCAGGTGTCCCTGCCTATCATGTGGAGCACCACTTCAGTGAAATATCATTGAATTATTCCCACAACCAATTGCCAAGATTTAGAAGTAGTTAAGTATTCTCTTCTCTGCTTCTTGATTCCAAAAGCCCTACAGTGCTGGTATAACCTACTACTTTCATGGCTCAGATGTTTGGTGTGTGGTAAAAATGATTCCCCAGCTAAGGATTTTGTTACTTTTTCAGGACCTGAAATGTTTCACTATATGTTTCACTGTATAGGAAAAGGGAAAACTCTATAAAGAGTGGAGGACTGGATATACCAGACTTCCAATCCTAATAAACCCATGCTCAGCTGTGGTTCATGTGGGACAAGGTGAGGAGGAAGACCAATCATTAGAGGTGTTGCTGAACATAACACACACACCACCAATGATATGGAACCTATAGTTGGTAAAAAAGTGTGACAGGGAAATCATGGGAAAGAATTTGGTTGGGCATATTGGACGCTTCAGGAGTGAAGAAAGGTTTATTGAGTTAACTATTTTCTTTTTACCCCACTTACTGGAAATTAAAATTTTTAACCATGGATGGAGAGGGAGACTATTCATCAATGGGAACTAAACAGATTTGCGAAGTTGGTTGATGTATTTATTAACGGAACCAATAAACCAATCAAGCAAGTAAAACTAGACCATGGCCTCAGGTACAGCAAGAGATTTCAGCACACACAACTATCTCATGGGGACCTCAGACACTCAGTGCAAGGGTGACTAAAAAGTTAACACCCTTTGAGGACTTCCTACAATCAAACACATCATAGCCAAAATGTACCAGATAATGAGACTGGATTAGATTCGACCATGGTGGAATTTCCAGAGTTCAGGGTTAAGGGATTTAAACATCATCCTATTGGAGGAAAGTGGGTGAATGTAATACAACGCTCTCTCAAAGGGGTCTCTAGTATGGGAGGTACTGGGGCAAGCTTGAATCTATTGCACCATTGGCATTACCCCCAGTTGAACTACACACCATAGATGACAGGTGTCCAGACATGCTGGATAGGCTATGGGGAACAGGGCCCTTTGATTCAAATTCTATGGCACTGCAGAAAGATAAGACATTTTTGGGGATGGGGCTCTGGAGGATATAGCACAAATCACATGCTACATGGTTCCCCCATCAACCCTGGCATTTTGTTGAGTTTGATGTCAAAAATTATTTTTTACTTGAAAAAAGGCACTAGAAAAACTGCACTGTTGCTGCTTCTAGTAACCAAACGGATGGTATGGGGGAAATGGAGTAAAGCACACTAACTGACAGTGTTAAATTAGTGCAGTAGGTTATAGTGAATAGTGAGGACGGAAACGTGTCAAACAATCAGACAGGGCCTGAGTAGGATTTTTTTGTATAGTGGGGGATGCTGTTGGACGTTTTCACACAGGATTTCAGCAACTCAACTGTCAAAGAACACCAAATGATCTTCGGGTCATTCGTGTGAAGTTGACAGGAGGAGGGGACTGTGGTTGAGATATCTGGAATCCTTTAAAACGCACTTGGAAAATCCCCATAAATTGAATAAGGGAACGATGTGCTTTACCCTGTTGCTTTTCCACCCTCATCTGTGTGGCCTATGATGAAACAATCTGGATCTCTGTAGAGGGAGGGGTTAAGGATGGAGGGGAGGCTGTGGGCTAATTGTTTATTCATGAAAATTCATTGTTGGCTGCAAGCTTATTGAAAATCTAATTACATGTATAGAGAACTAAAAGAAATTACATTATAGTCATTCCATCTCTTCTTGTGCAAAAGTGAGCACCCATACAACACTTTCCATGAAAAAAAAACTTTTCAAGCCATTTGATATTATTTGCACCCTAATACTGCTGTGTTCCATCGCCTTATGACTTCTTCATGGTTTTGGACAGCAGCAGCTTTCCAGAGCATAGAAAAAGTGCATTTCTCACCTTGCCATATAGTTTTTACAAGAATATTAAGATAAAGAAAAACCCATGAATAGCAAATCAGTATCGAAATAATGGGATGTAAAGGACAAAAAAAAAATTACGTTGACTCCTGAAAGCAATGTACCCAATTAAAAGAGACTATATCACAGTCACTCCACCTTATCTTTTGCAATGCAGTTTCCCACCTCAAAGCGTTCTTTGATTAAATCTCTTATGATTAAAGCTCACTACAGTCCACTGTCAAGTAAAAGTTTGTGGTACATTGTGTCTGGATTTTTGTCTTATTCACAGTTTGATAGAAACATAAAATCCAGGTCTCACCCTTTTAGGTCTATCGCTTTCACTAATCACGGTTGAGATACTGTATCTTCTGTTCATATTTTCACTCTACAATACAGTGCTACACTCCACGAAAATATAATAAACATGTTGAAAACTTTGTTCAGATAAAGTTTAAAACTGTAAAGCAAGAAAGATCTTAGACTTACAAACATTCCCTATCTGTTTATTGTCCCAAAGAAGCTATTCCTCTTGCGGTAACTATATATTTTATCATTCAAGAAGAAATAAAGTCATGAATAATGTCTGAGCTTTGCTGCTTCTGATGGGAAAGTGTTTGCATCTTTATTCATCATTGATGTTCTCTGGCATGTTTACCTAATCTGCAAGAAAATTATCTTGCAGCTGTAGTCAGCCTGTCATTCATTACCTTAGATAACCTAATTTGAACAAGCACAACTATTGTTCATTAAGAATAGCAGAATCTGTCTCTACCCTTTGAAGAAATGGCTTAAAACAACTTATTTCCACCACTTTTCCCAGCATTTTCCAATTTTCTTCACTAAAGCTATACATTTGGTCTTTTTTGTATTATTTTCGTTTGTATATATTAGAAAAATAACTTCTCAGAAAATGAGTTTGATGATTACATCAAGGTGTCTTTAGGCTTTCCTGCGGACGGATTAGGAGGACATGGCTGACAGGGTATTGTATTGTAGTGAACATTTATATAGCGCTTTATATCATGGCAAACCTATTGTTGTCTTTGGAGCAGCTTCTAACCTACTCCAAAGACAACGGTAATTCATCCATAATTTAAAGCAATATATAAATGTCCGCTACTCTATGCGTGGTTTGTGTGTGGGGTGGGTGATCTTTAGGGTGATCCGTGTGGGGAGCGAGTTCCATGCTTGCGATGCAGAGTGCCTTTAAGGAGGTATGTATTTTAAAAGGGAACCAGTGAAGGGTTTGGAGGGTGGCAGTGGTGTGCTTGCCACTTCCGAGCTGTGGAAGCTGCGTGGCCACTGGGTTCTAGGTGTGCTAGAGCCTACAGAGGAAAGGTAAATTCTGGTGGTGAATTTGAGGTAAATGAGGACCAAGGCAATGATGGATTGAACCCTTGGGAGTCACCCAATGGAAGACACCCACTTGGCTTTGTTGGTAAATAAGTATGGTTTAGTTAGCTCATTTACTTCTGACAGGAAAGTTAGGTGAGAATCCTGGATTACCACTAAGTTCTAGACTTTGGTGGTGGTGATCCTAGTTTGCAGGCTAGGCAGTGGTGGGGTGTTGTGACAGTAGATTCTTGTGGTATGCCTGTGTCCGTAGTAAACAGAGAGGGCACGAAAGGAGGATGGGTAACTATGGGAGCACTTTCATGAAGATGAGGTCCCCTTCAGAACAGTACCAAGGATGAGATAATAAGGTGTGGTGGTGGGCTGCACCAGAGACCAAGGCGAAGTCCTGTCACTGCAGGGCAGCAAATTAACTTGAAATCATTCCTTGTGGTAGTTAAAGAATATTCTGTGCCCCAACCTGGTTAGAATCATGCTTGGGGGTCTACGATTGTTGTTTTTCGAGGAAACTGTATTGCTTGGTGAAGACTGACCTACTGATTAGTTTGCCAAGGAATGGTGCACTAACGGACAGTCAGATGTTGGAAGGTGGCATGTTAGAAGTTGTTATGACACCCGGGTCACCTCACAGAAGCGAGACTTCCCTAGGATGAGGACCTGTTTAAGAGTTTAATTAAAATGCCCTGCAGAGAGAGAGAACACGTGACAAATCCAGCTCAGGAGCTATGGAAACTTGTAGAAGTGGAAACAGACAGTGGACCACCAAGGGCGCAACTACAGCAACATTTTGGGGGGTGGGGGCTACTAAAAATTTCGGGGGGGGCTAATTCTTCCAGCAATAGGCAGAGTGGAGATGCAGGGGGCTCTAAGAAGGGGTGAAAAACAACAGAGCCTCGTTAACAAGTAAATAGTCTTTTAAATACCTGTGAAGCACTCAGGTGCAGCTGCAATAAGATGGACGCCAGACCAGCCAGCCCACAACATCTCAAAAACTGTTTGTGTGTGTGCCCGGGAAGCTGTCTCAGCCTAGGCTGACACACACAATGGGGGGGGGGGCTGAAGCCCTTTCAGCCCTATGGGCGTTGCACGCCTGTGGACTACTGACTTGCAATTCTAGCTCTTACTTGGCGAGATATTAGATATCCTTTGTTACGAACTTTCTAATTTCCTATAACCTCCATTATGGTACCTAATTGTATTGTTCCACTCACTTTAGAAAAGTCCACGGCTATGACCTAGCTACATGTGACTTTTCTCCTTACCTTGGAAGGTTTTGTTCAAAGATCTCCCCCATCTTTTGTTTCGTTTGAACAAGGGAGAGAAGACACCAACGGTATTGGTGGCCAGTTGTCTGAAGAGGAGTCTCTTCTAGAAAATATAAAATATTAGATACTCCCAACTATTGCATATTGCACCTATCAATCCTCATCCAGAAGGACTACCCCAGGAGATTAGATTTTGCACTGAAATGCGAAATTTCAGATAATAATATATACAGATTTACCTAAACACAATTGATTCGAACAAAAGATGTTTTATCGACCTCTTAAAAATTCATTTTTTCAAATTGATTTCACACCACGTTTTGAATATGCCGAAAAATGTTAGGTAATTTGAAGTCACCACCTTCGAGACAAGAAATGTGACTTGGTGTAATCTCCAGTATGGCCAGTCTAGGGGCTCAAGTGCTGAATGTGAACGGTTTATTTTACAACATAAAGGCACATGAAGACAATAAGAAATGCGTGCTTCAGTCTCCACTTAAAATACATTGTGGCAATCTATTTTAATGACTTCATTTTACGCATGAAGCATCTTTTCTATTTTGCATTTTCTAAACAATATTATATGCACAGCCAGTGGAAGTCTGCCCCAAAGCCTGTGTCCTTGTGTTAACTTTGAGGCTTGTTGCAATTCATGTTTGGTAAACTGCAAAGTAAATACAAGCGGATTGAGTAAAAAGCAGACGGAATATCTGTACAAAGTGAAAATGTGTACAGAGCCAGCAGAATTCAGCGGTCAAACATTAAAGGAGAAAGGTTCCCATAACATAAAACTTCAATGTATTCTCATCTAAATGTCCTTATATATTCTATATTTTATCGAGTGTCCTTAAATTGCGAACTACAAGTAATAATGCATTTAATTTCTCTTTGTTAAAATACATTTCATAAATGATAAAATAAAATTCCCGCATTCCCATTTGACGTCATCAAATGCCTCCCTCTATACCTTCTGATCTTTAAGCAGTATTCGCTCAAACCGTCTTACCTAAGCTAAGGGTCCACCTGTTTTTGATGTGTCCACTTCAGTATGTACATGCTCAGTTTGAAAATATGCTCATGGTGCTACATCAAACGCGTCATCTCAGGGTTTTACATTTTCAAGGTTAAATATATTTTGAAAAGTGTATACAAATGTAGAATGTGGCATCTCACACTTTTCTCGATATGTTCTGGTGTTTCCTGCAAAGAGATATGCAGAATGATGGAATTGGTGCCCACATTCTCCAGATACGGGTCAAATTCTCATGGGTCTGCATGGGCACGGGTTTGTATTCGTAGCACAGAGACCTGTGTTAGGGTGGTAGCATTTTGGGGTGGCATACCGACCTTCTACAACATGCATTTGTTACGGTCATAATATCCAATTACTAAAGCGTGCCTGTTATTGTTTGCATTTCTCTTAAAAAGGAGGACAGGATATTCAAGAATCTCACCTTTTTTTAAACAAAAAAACCGTTCAGGACAACAGATTTAGACCCTTAACAGGTTCTGCTCAATGTGTCCTTATTCAGGTGGGCTTTCTAGAGCAACATTTCTAAACATTTTACAGAGTGGGCTGCTTTCAGTTACAGTCACCAACAGAAGACATCCAGAATGTTCCTTTGTTTGATGACATCTGCTAAGGCTTTGAGACCTATTGTGACATCATTCGCACAATGGCCCCCCTAAGGGCCTCATTTCAGTACCCTGTAATTCCAAAGTGGCTCGTACGGGGAGTCACTGGCCCCATCGAAAATACAAGATCTGTGGGAACCTACAGACTAATGCAATTCACACACACATTTGACTGCTGACAGCAACCACAATCTCCAGGTGAATCTCTGTGGTGAAATATGAAATTACTGGGGTAATCAACTGTGGTATTCATCATTCCCCAGTAGTTCCTTTTTTCTGAGGGCATATAGTCAAGCTACACCTCCTTATCCCCCTGTCTCTTCCCCCAGGTATTATATTTACCTCTGCTCTTGGTCACTCCATTGCCAAAGTGCACAAGAGGAATGCCGGGACAAAAACAGGGCACTCATAATGAGACCACTTTGATATGGACACATTCTCAACACTGTGAAGAGAAGGGAGTTGATCAACAAATATAGTATATGTATATATGATATATGTACTAATAAAATATTTTGAACATTAAAAAATACCAAGCATTTGCAATGCAATCGGTCTCGCCTTTGGGACCTTATATGCAGCGCATTAGCCTGGGTGCTGAAACATCTACTGTTCTTTAACATGGAGTGAAAGTAAGCACCAAACTGCGTGACACGCCAGGTATGGGATCACAGGGATATAAATATTGCCTTTCAGCAGGAAATGGTATAGTCCAAAACTCTGTTTTTAATAAAAAATTAGTGCCTTTGGTGGTCATATCACTGAAAATACAAGATTTGAAAAAAATATTATTGTCTACGGGTGCTCGCGGAAGACAATTTCTATGGACTGGAATCTAGAGAATGCTAAAGTGATTCTGGTATTTTACTGACCTCTGCTGGTCGTTTTCTATCAAGAAAGTTAAATAAAGGCAGTTGCCAGAAAAAGAAAAGTCCCTCAGCAGAAAGCAATTCTGGTATTTTACTGACCTCTGCTGGTTGTTTTCTATCAAAACAGTTAAATAGAGGCAGTTGAACAGAAAAAAGTCCCTAAGCGGAAGCAGACAAGTCCTAGTGCTGATCTACAGAGCCCACAAAGTACATACACATATAAGAATATAATAAGTATATAATAAAGTATATACAAGAGGTCTGGAATGCTCGACTTAAATATGTAGAGGGTCCACCTCAAGCCGAAGCATAGCTTGAGCTGGATCAATAATTATTCTCCATTAGTAAACCCACGTTTAGCCTTATAGGTGCTATGCAGAATAGTTCATTGTTGAATATTTTTAATTTTCTAATCTTTAAGCAACGAGCACCCTTTGTCAGGGCTCAAGGTTTCCTTTCATCTGTCCTCTACTCGTCCAGAAAAGGTACCCATACGTCATCATTCCTTCTAGCGCCAATCTTGCTTTGGATTCTGGTTAAGAGGCAGCTAAAAAACACTGTGTGAGCAATATTTTGAGTACATCTGCTCCTCCCTGACAATCACAGCTTCTAAGTGTTACCCTCTTTGTAACCATACTCCCTAAAATGCAAAGATCGTTGTCTTCATATCGGGCAATTCCTATAAAGAGGATGAGTAGGATTGCTGGATGATAGGCAGTCTGGCTAGGAGCTGATTCCTTGTCTGGTGGTGTCTAGAGTAGGTGGTGCACATCTCTGTGAATTAAGATTTTAGGAGGGTTTTTTAGGCCAACTGCTGTTAGTCGCTAATGAGTGATGGGAACACTTGCATTGCATTGATACAGAAGGCATTGTTTGTTACCGGGATATCTGTCCGAGGCATCGATATAGAGGATATTGTTTGTGACCTGGATAGATGTTGTTTTTGTGCTGCACTGTGGCCTGAATCTGGACTAGTAGATTGTTATTGTTGTTGTGAGCTTGCAGTTGTACTACTGGCAGCAGCATTTAAAAAGAACCATTCCTTGTCTAAGGAACAAGCTTTTCATGTTGTATTTACACACTTGTCAAATTGTTGTCCTAAACACCAACTGCAAGATGTTAAAGTGTTGTTTAATTACAGGAAAGGCTACACATCATATACCAGCTGACTTTGAAACGGGGCTATAATAGCAACACATTGCATGTCTCAAAGTACCTGGAAAGAAGGTTTTAAAGCCTTTGTCTGCCAATCTGTGTACATATGCATTGAGCTATAAGATTCAACCATCAATCATGAGGATAAGATTAGCATACACTCTTTGAAGATGGCAACCTTATCTAGTGGCTAGGCGGGTGATAGTTTTTAAGCAAGTTGTACCAATTACTATGTACAAAATAAATGGAAGGAGGCTTAGCATCAACAATCATCATTATAATTGGTTCACCAAACTTTTCATGTTAGGGTCAGGTGGATCACGAGGGGAAAAAGGATGAGGGGTTATGCTGCTTAGTTTCAGTGCAGCGGAATGTTTCTTTAGTGGACACAACGCTAAGAACTAAAAGGTGTGGGTCAGTCCACTTACCCATAATACCATATAACTTCTCCCGCACATCACCTGCTTTGTGGGCTTTTCTTTTGACACTCTGCATGCATAGAGTATCTTGATGAGGCAAAATGTCAGATTTATGTCGCCCCTGCCTTCTGGTCCTCTGTCTGCTGCTGCTACTGCTACTGCCACTGTCATCAGCTGGGAGGAAGGATATACAGTAAGATGTTATACAAGGATAGTAGACAATTTGTTTCCTGACTCACTGGTTTCTAGTTATTGCCCATACATCACCCATTATAATCAATGATACTTTATTTCAGGATCATACATCCTTTAAAATCCACTTTATTAAACATAAAGTTGTAAGCATATCCCATTCAATTACCAGATATAATCAGCTGAAAAATGTTTTTGAAAATGTAATAATGCAAAAGCGATATGTTTCAAAGTTTTATAGCAACGCCCATTTCAAGACCCACAAACTGTAGGAGACCTCTTGACATCTCATTCGCCCCATTGATACCTGGGAGAATGTTGACTGACATGGGCGAGATAGAAATGCACATCTGGTTCTGAAAATGCCAAAAGACCCCTTCAAGGCACCGGCTTACAACACCCAATTATGGGGAATGTGAATGGCAATCATGGAGTGGATTATACGCACGATTATGTGGGAGCATAGAGGAAATGAAGCATAGGAAGGGATTAACTGATCCCCTTGAGTTTCACAGGTGACCAGAAGTGCAAAGCAAGGGACACTCCAGGAAAGCATGAAGGAAAAAGTATTACCAAAATGTTGAAGAGGGTCTTTTGAATGACAAGATGCAGGGAAGTACAGTTTTCTGTAATGTTTATCAGCACACATACTCCCAACTAACTTCAGTGAAGTTCCAAAACTTGGATTTTTTAGCTATTTATCAATTTAATTATGGTACTATCATGTGTTTTCTGACACCAATGCATTTGCAAAGTTAACATAACTTTTTAGAATGTCCACATTAGCTGGTCAGCCCTTATACACAATATTTTAATAAATGATCACCAAAAAGACAGAAATTGGTTACATAGGATTTGAGCAAATCGTTGTCATGTACAATTGACAATTGTCAGTGTACAGTCTTAAACTGCTGCATCTGATTTTCCTTTGGCAACTCTTTTTCGACAAATGCAGAAAAGGCGGAGAACATGACACCATTAACATGGACCATCAGATTGTATGATTGGTAGATTTCTAAAGCTCCTTAGATGTCCATTTTCAAGGGCTAGACAAGTGGAATAAAAATACATTCTTTCTTCATGGAAAGGAGACATCGTTATTTTAGAGTTCATCTTGTTTTCATTCAAGTTTCTTAAGTTTATTAGAAATCAACATTTGATAGTAGCTTTTTAAAAAGACAACAAAACTCACAAACACATCTCATCAGATAGGTAATAGGGACAGTTCATATTTCAAACCAATTTCACAAAAGCATTTCTTATTTAAACCTTTAAAATCTTTTGTAGAAGTTGCATTATAAATAAAGTCAAAAGCCTTTTTCAGAGTCCCTATAATATTTTTGATAAACAGTCTACATATAAATCTTCATCTATTGTACTTTAGATCGGAATCTATAAAAACGTACACATTTTCTTGGACATGGACCAATTTCCTATGTAAAATACAGACACTTTATTGTATGGGGTTTTGTATTTGTCAGCCCTCTATACAGAAGGATGACCACCTATTAGTAAATTTGCACACAAAAAAAACACATTTAGGTTCCTAAATCATTTTCAAATTAGAATACATCCAGATTCTAAAGTTTAACTCCAAAAATCTTACAATCGCGCTATAATTTGACAGTGCAAACAATCTGCCCCGTTGCTGTGTAAAACACTTATTTCCATTAAATTGCCTTTACAGTCAAATACCTCTAAAGCTGCAGGAACATGTTTAGTGCACATGCCCATCACACAAACATCTAAATTCACACCTAATTTAGATTAGGGCCACCCAAAACAGACATGTGCACTCCCCTGTTCTCCATGCAGGCTGCATTCCAGCCTGCATTTAGAACACGCCCACCCCTCCAGGCCCTGGCTGAGCGCTGTGTCACAGGGCTCAGACCAATCACAATGCTCCATTGGAGCACTGTGATTGGCTCAGGGGTGGGAGCAGGACCCAGCGGCGGCAAGGTAAGCTTTATTTATTCTTATGTATTTTTATGCAGCCCACGGCCGCAAATCCCCCCCCCCCGCGAGCCATGCCAGCCGCCTCTGTAATTACATGGGATCCATTGTTTTCAGACAGAGGTAAACACAGACCTAAAAACAACTGCTTATTGTTCCTGAAGCATAATTTTGTGAATATGGCAGAGACAGCAGAGAATAAATGTTTTTAGTAACTGCTTTTTATCACACGCAACATTAAGATCTAGATCCATTAAGCCTTTTTTCAATTTGTTCATGGGCATAGATGCCAAATTATCCTTGCTATGTGTAAGATGTAACATCTTTACCTAGTCCTGGGTTGTTAAACAAAAGTAATTTTTGTGTTGGTACTTGCAGTTTTGCCTCTTATCATTGGCAGAAACATTATCTATAATGTAATTCCACAATGAATCCAGAAATGCTAATAAGGAAAACAGCCTTAGGTGCCACATTTAAGTTAGTTAGATGCATTTCTTTCCACAGAGCCAATATTTTGATTTCCTCATGATATTTGACCAATGTAGCAGTCCACAGATTAGCCTCTCGCTAAATTCTTTCACCCCACAAGATAAGGTTCTAAACTTTGTCCCTTGGATCATCTAAAATCTTTCTAGACACAATCGTACATCATAGCATCATCAGCAACCTGACTTGCTAGTAGCAAACAAATGGAGCCATTTACAAACTATCAATGTTGGATTTAAAGCCATAAATAGCTCAGCCCCAAACAACTTATCTGTAGTGTAAGTCATAACTCTTCAACAAGCAGCCTATGTTCAGACAGTCAAGATCCTTTTGTCAGACCAAAAACCCCCATGTGCAACATCCAGATTCTGGTGCTTCTACCTCCTGGGACCCTTTGTGTCCTACTCCCTATGATCACCTTGTTCAAGATTGCTCTCAAGAAGCACTTCATCTTACAAGATCAGTTGCTATTAACTGCACTGAACCACTACAATGCTACTGTAAAGTTCTAGCTAATAGATAGATTTAGCTGATAGATGTTTGCAATGCTTTTTACTGCCCGTCGTCACTTACCATGATTCACCACCCATCAAGTAAAATAAATTTCTACTCATATCCATCAAAACTGCCACTGACCTGCTGCATCTTGATGCTTTTCCCATCTGCAACATTTCTCTTTTTTTGACTGGCCCTACTTCTAACAGAAGAGCAAATAACATAAATAAATGTAGGTTTAAAATCCAAGCACACAAAATACATTGACTAAAATGTAGGCCGGGGAAAAATTGCGGGAGTAATCTCGCGTAATTTCGGGAATTTCATTTTACACGAAACTCCTGAAATTACTCTGCTATGCTGTGTCGCATAATTACGCACTGTTCATGAACAAAACTTAGCACAAGCACCTGGGAGCCACTCTTACCACCAGAACGCAAGCGATTACCGTTTGAGGCGCTTATGGTTTTGTGCTTTTTTGTACACAAAATGTATCCTCTTTTAAACTGAATGCGACATGCATTTCACAGAAAATGTAGCATCAAATGCTGGTTTTGCATTTAGCATAATTACGTGTAATTTTGCGTCATTTTAATCAAAATTTGCATAACTCAGCAAAAACAAATTACATGAATTTCCCAAACTTCAATGTAGCTGAAGATGTTGCGCATGCCATGATGCCAGTTGCCAGCTATGCAACTGCAGGAGTGTGAGTACATAAATTGTATGTGCCCCTGATTTTTATATATGTACCTATCTGCACATCTGTTCTGTAGGTGTATAGTTGCTTGCAAATGTGCTGTATTTGTGTATAAGCAGCTTTATGCGTTTTAGTTTGTGTTTGTAAACTTGTAACTGTAATGCTCTATCTGTAATCCAAGGTTTTCTTGTGGGCATTCGCTCTACAAAAGCTGTTACTGCAACGTTCCCTAGATTGTGAATGAAATTCTCCATTATGTATATTAGTGAGTAGAGATTGCAAAGTGAATTTATATTAACTACATATCATTTTGTCATCTTAATGCAACTTGAAATTAGGTTATACACATTTCATAGTTAGGACAAACTTGTCTAGTTAAGGACAACCTTGGAAACTAAATAAATTTCTCTTATTTTTCCCTCATGTATTTCAAGTATTAATGCATTTTAGCCAGAAACATTAATTGCACTTAATTAAAGTCTGAAAAAACTAATTTATAAATACCATTTTCCTCTACTCATGTCTATATTTATCCTTTTCTACCAGGTAATATAAGAAGATTCCTTTTACTCCTTCAATTTATTTATGCTTTTTAAGTTTGTTACCTTTGGGCCACGAAAGGGCGTTTGAAGAAAAAATCAAAAGGTAGAGAAGGACAAAGTAAACTGATGTTATGTTATATTTTAGTTATTGAACACAAGGTACACCTAAGCTTCTTAGCACTATAGAATGAAGGCATAATGCTAAAAAAAAGGGATTATTTGATAGCAAAACACAAAAATGAAAAGAAAACTTTTCCTTTTAGTATTTGAAATACATCCCGTTTTCCTTTAAGGAAAAAAAGTATTGCTTTATTTAAAAGCAAACTCAGACATGGTGGTCTGCTGTCCCCAGCAGGCCACCATCTCTGTGTTTTTAGCGATTCCCGATGGGTTTCAAATTGCGACCTACCTCATTAATATTAATGGGGTAGCTCAATTGCAACCCACTGAGAATTATAAAAAGTGTAAAACATGCTGTTGTACATAGCTGTTTACTATTTATTAATAGTGAATCACAAAGATTCGCAATTAGAAAATCGCAAATGGAAGCATATGTACATCTGGTTCATTGAGATTAAAGAAACTGCCATATTGAGGATAAGATAAACATGTTGGCCCACGTAGCAGAATATTATTTTAATAATAATTATTCCAGCACGAGGCAGTTGTGCACAACAAAAAACGCACTTGCTATTCAATTTTTAGTACACACAGTTGGCTTTATTTATGAGGCCCTTACACAGCCATTTTGCCACTTTTTGTGACACTGCGGCAGCGTTAAAAATGCACCGCCCTATGCCATATTTACAAAGTGACACATCTAGGCAGATGCGTCACTTTGTAAACCCCTGCACTACAACATACCTGCATCAGGTGTGATGTATATAGGGTGGGCTTTCCAGCGCAGGAACTCCAAGTCGAAGTGACAAAATGACATTTATGAGATTTCACTGCTCCACTCCTAGGGCATCACTACATCAAATCCTTATGCCTGCTTGAAGCAGGCTAAGGAGTGATGCTGGGCTTTTCACATAGGGCTTGCCCCAGGTGAAAAGATACATTGCTGGAGTCACGTTTGTTTTCAGACACACTCCAGCAATGGGCCAATTTTGTGCCTGCAGATCCGTCAGGAACACTGACGTATCTGTAAATCCTTGCGACATGGAATGCTGTACAGTAAATATGGCACATCCATAGTGTTGCAAGGATGGCGCACTGAAAAGTGTTGCATCGCTGTTTTCCAGGAACAATGCAACACTTTTCATAAATGAGGCCCAGTATTTTTATACCAGTGGGTTATAATTGCCAAAAGATTGTCATTCAATCTATGCACAAGTTTGTGTACGTAGATATTGTAACAGGAGGGCATATCCCCTGAAATATATTTGAAAAATGTTTGTAACCTACATGAACAAACAACCGAAGGAAATATATTTACACAATCAGGCACAGTGCTCAATAAATCAGATATTCTGAACTACAAATTAGCTAATTTGTCCAAAACTTCTCTCTTATTTAATCCGTGAGGCAAATGTGATGTAGAGCAAACCACTTGGTTGTTTCCAAAAGCAAAGCCACCAAAGCCTCCAAAGACAAAGATAAAGGGGGTCACAAAGACTTTGGTAAATGCGTGCGAACCACCAAAATCGGCGGATGCCCTGTTTTCCCTTAGAGCATCACAAGGTATGCTGTCTGAACTGGCATTTCATCCACACCTGGCAAACTAACTGAGTGACACACTTCTGTTTTGCTGGACAGGGGGAGCTTTTATTATCGCTTTCCTCAGACCATAATTATAACATTCTGCATGGTCTGGCAAGCACATTGAGGAGGCCCTGCTAAAAGCACGTCCACCACAGAAAACAACCAACATGTAACAAAACAGAATATTGAAAATCAGGTAAGATTGAAAGAGTGTGTATCTGAGGACAACTTCATCAACCTTTGGAAAAATTGCCTCACAAATAATGCATTTGACCAAGGACTACAAAGTAATGGTGCATTGGCCATATGCCACAGGGGTGATAATCAGGTGGGTGGGAGCGGAACATCCTCCAAAAAGTGGTGACCACTGTACCATGAGTGCAATGACGTCAGTGGTCACTTTTTGGCAGCTGCCCCTCTCTGCCAAACTCTAAATAAAGCCAAGCATCGATACAAATTGAGTAGCAGATCATTTTTAGTACAATAAAGCCAATGATGTATGATAGTAGATTCAGGACTTGAACTGTATCACATCTTTGAAAACTTTCACAGTGTGCACCAAGGCACTATTGTCCTTATTGAAAGTGCCTCAGAATTTCCAGTGCAGTCCATAATTCCTCTTACTGACTGTGTCAGGAATTCTGTGTGATGGGGTTATTCCATATGAGATAATGTCTCAGTCAGATCTTGTAACTTTATCCCAAGAAAAAAGTCAAAATCTTAAGGTTTTACCACCAACATCAGTCCAACAACAATGATCTTCCTAGTAATTCTCCATTCCAGAAGCCACATCTTGGAACCTGGAGGTAATTCTGAATCCCAAATCACATGTATCCAAATAATCTATATTTTCGAGTACAAAATTGCAGCATCTATATTACCCCTCAAGTTAAATGAAGGAATATTAAATAAAGCTAGACGGCGCACCTGTGTTGCTGTTAGTCATCAGTGGGGACTGCAATTACCACATTGCCTCTGTCACTTGGAGACTGGGAAGGAGCATCTCTACCCTTAAAGGACGTCAACATCTCCCACAGCACGGGACACTGTATCTGTGTTGCTGCTAGTTATCAGTGGGGACTGCAACTCCACTTTGCCCCAATCAATTTGAGACTGGGGAGGAGTATCTGAACGCTTAAATGGGATCAACATCTCCTGAAGCACGGGTAACTGTGTCTGTGTTGCTGCTAGTCATTAGTGGGTACTGCAACTATCACAATAACCCTGTCTCTTGGAGATTGGGAAGAAGCCCTTAAAAGGCACGTCAACATCTACCACAGCGCAGGACACAGTATCTGTGTTTCAGTCATCAGTGGGGATTGCAACTTCCACATTGCCTTGGAGACTAGAGAAGAATATTGGACCATTTAAAGTGTATCAACATCCCCCACATCACGGGACACACCCAGATAGTTCCCGGGCAAGACCAGGAAAGATTGGGCCCATCTTAGCCTGTCTCAGCTAGGAAGAGGCAGGGCGAGGCAACCCCCTAACATTTAACATCTTATTGCTGGGAGATCTTGCTCGATTGGCCAGGAGGATTGCAATAACCCCCACCAATAAGCTGTGACCGTGGGGATTTAGATGGTAAGGGCTTTATTTCTTCTTTACCCTGCGCTTGTGCCCATTTGGTTAGGAAGACAATGTTTGATGACCAGGATCTCTAAGTTGGGGCTCCGAGAGATGGCTGTCATTTTTTTTAAAGAGATAGTGCTTGGAGAAATCGCTTATTAGTGTGCTTCAGACGCTTGAGTAGTAATGGGGAAATAAGAAGCTGTGCCTGCATGCCGCAGAAAATTGCACAATTGATGAACTCGACAACCTCATTGAAGAGGTGGAATCCATTTTGAATAAGGGGAAATAACTAAATGCCCAGACTCAGACCTGAAGGTCATAGATAACTTCAAAAGAGGGATTAAATATGAGTCATTGAGCAATCTTCCTCATCTTTCTAACAAAAGCCAGACTCTGAGAGTTTGCTAAGGTGCTGATAACAAGGAGGAGAAAGTTCAGTCTGATAATGTAACACATAAGGTGGGGCTAGAGTTTACATGTTTGTGCAAGAAAGATGATTGCTGGACCAGTATTTACTACAATTTCTCGATTTAAAGTGTGATTTGAAATTTAAAAATGATCTTGGATCGTACAGAACCACCACAAGCGAGATCAATTAAAAAACATTTGATTTGGGATTTTACCTATGAACACATTTACTAGTACATTGCGAGAGTGCACCACTTCATACACATGACCTGTATGTAATTCATACCCAGAGTCTGAAGAGCATTTTTTATTCTTTTGCCCCACTTATCAAAACTTGAGGAAGACCTAGATAATTCCTATTTGTCATTTATTGTGCATAAGATGCCTCACATGAGCCACTCGTATTTTCTGTTACAAGATATTGATTGTATGCCCGGCGGATAAGATGTAGATTTCTTGAAGTATGCTTGTATTTTAGTATGGCATATGAAATAAGTATATGTATTTGCATTCTTATGATCTTATTTCTTATTGGATATTATTAAGGATAGTTGGAATGATGTACTCTATTTTTAAGTATGTTTTATTGTATTTATAATTTTATCTATGTTTTATGGGAGTTTTCCCCCTGAAATAAATAAAATAAAAATCTAGGTATAGCTAGATATAGACTGTCCAGCATTTGAATATGCTGATATTCAAAGTATATCTGGAAAGGCATTCAAATTTATAAAGTATGAATTTGTTGGTCGGTTTTAGAAAAATATTCTTCCAAGTTCCCATGGGGGGGAGGGGATTAGGGTTTGTACGCAGGCCTCGATTTCAATTCTGGTCAGTAAGACAACTTGGGAAGTGATGTTTAGATGCAGAGGAAGCTTGTCAGGGCTTCTGCTGTGTCTCTCATCGATGCCCAGCATTTCTAGTACAAATTCAGATGAAATTTATAATGATAAATTCAAAGAAGTATTTAAAATGCTTGTCTATGTAGAAAGCTAACCAGAAGAAACTCAGCAGTACAACCAACAATATAGCACCATTTTCGGATATGCCTAGCTATTAGATTCCACTGATAGTATATTGCTTCATACAGATGTGAATGATATTGTGGTGTGGCTACAATTGCTGGACGACTTAAAATGTTTCCTCTCTGATCTTCCCCTGCTTGCAGAGTGCTCATGTGTGGCTTCAGACTCGCTTGAAATGCAGCAGCTATGCCAAATCTGATCACATTGTCAATCAACACATTTTAGAGTAGAGGAGGCATTTTTAACTTGTTGTAGCCTATTCTTAGACATGACTGTGGTATACTGTATCATACTGTATTATTTTTTCTTTACTGTTCCTTTAAGTTAGTAGAATCCCTATTTAGAATAGTGGTATGTCATGCAGGGTTCTATCCTTTATGTCAGTTGCTTTTCTGTTTCTGCTTTCATGACTGCTGTGTCCGTGGGCTCCGTATTTCCTTCTGTTTTACTACTTTTGCCATGTGCCAATAAAAGACCTAAATTAACAACGAGGAGTTCCTGTTTCTACTGGCATTCCATTGACTATGAATTATAATATGGCTTTCCATAGAACCTGGAGTTAGCTGAAACAGTGAGAAGATGCTTTAAACAAAAGGTTCCGGTGTTAACTAATGTGACCCAGAAACATTTTTTAATGTGCTTCTTCAGCCTCATGAAGTGTGGCTTACAGTGGCAGTGAAACCAGGTGGACAAAAAAGTTCCATAAATATTGATTTGTCATGGAGGTGCTGACAACTGACGATGTTCTGGACCACTAGTGTGGGTGCATAGTTGGAGGCAATACTTCCTTCTGTAGTGAGCAAAGTTTTGTAGATAGGATGTTTTAAGGGGAGTGCTGGGATTATGTTTTATATATGGGACATAACATTTATCAAAGGTGGATTTTCTTAGAGTGTCTCTTGAGGGTGGTTAGACTGTAACACTGTTGATTATATTATTGGGGAGGTTTCGGATTCAGAAGTGTTGAGGTGAAAAGATGAATGAGAAGAGTCTCTAAAGGTGGTTGAAGGGAAAGTTTTAGGAGAGAGGCAATAGGTGCCTTTCTGAAACTGTGTTGTTGCATGTTTGTGGAGAAGTGACGTGAGATGGTAACTATTGAGGCATTAGATAAGTAGGGGTTGAAGGATCTTGGAATGGGGAGAGGAGTATTTATAGTAAGGATTCGGAGATCCAAATGTGGGGAATGTGTCCGCTGATGCGATTGAAGAGACCTAGTGGGAGCCAAGATGGCAAGAAGTGGTGGTCCCTTTGTTGGAGTTAGAAGAATTTGTGTTGAGGGAGAGTTCAGTGGGTGAGCACAGTATGGTAAAAATGAGATGGTGTCAATTGAATGTATTATGGATTGGAAAATAGTAAATAATGAGATGGGCTAAGATAGTCAAGAAAGTTGTGTTGGGAGTGAGGTGAAAAGGAATAAAGGGCGTGCCAGAGAAGACAGCCTTAATCAAGGCCTCTTTAGGGTTTGGAATTGTCGATCCAATTTTGTAAGGTCTTTATCAATAACTTGGAGCATAATTTTGTCATTGGAGAAGATGGAGATTTTGAAATTAGCATAAAATGCCACAGAGGGCCTGATGGTGAGTTTTTGTCCATATGGGAGTTTTAGTTACTCTACTGACTGGCAGGTCCTGCCCTGACCACTTTAATGTCTTAAAACAATCTTTTGATATCACAATTAAAAGATCCCCCATAGAGCAGAATAGCCCAAAAACATGCATGCATTGTCTAGTATAAACGAACCAGGATATGGTAGTGCTTTTTACCGGTTACTAGCCTGGTACCAAACCAATCAGCTCCTCTCACTCAACACACGGGTTATTGTGTTAATCTCTTTTAAACATGAGCTGAAGAAGATGCACATCTATATTGATCTGCACTCCAGCTAATGTAAGTAATGTGCATAATGTAGTAGCTCTATACTGCACTGTGAGTCACAGTCACAGTGCAGTACACTCCCATGAAACAGAGGGAAACGTGTTTTAACAAAGTCTCTAGGCACTGCAGCTAAGAGACATTAGAGTTAAGTTATATGATGATGGTACTCCAGTGAAATATTCTTGGATAGTGAAAATAAGGAGCTCACTAGAAGTCAAACTACAATTGTTCAATTTTTCAGGCTTTAGCTGAATTTGATACAGTACGTTTCTGAGTGTTGATGAGAATACAGTACATTTTAAAGCCTGGGGTCCTAGTCACACAGTTACCACTCCAACTGTTTGCCTTTTGAAGGTTCATCGGGTGATTAGGTGTATCATTGCGGAATACCAAATTGAGGTACCAATTTATGCAAGTGTTCAGGCAGGTTGAACCTGTATCTACTCTGTATGGTGCAGAGAACTTTGAGCTTGACTCTTGAATCTACAGTGGGTCAATCTAGAGTTTTGACAACTGATTTGTATGTGCATGTAGGTTCAGGCACACTTAGGTCATCTGGTTTTAAAAGCTTTGGAGCCTGTCAATGTGTTTCCCTAGTGGTTTGATGCAAATGAAGGTACTTATGACATTATTCTACTCTGGCTAAAAAGGTTTTAAAAAAATATATATGTTGAATGCTAAGGAGATTATCAAAATTTGGCTTCAAATGTGTGTGTTTCAGGAAAAAAAAGTTAATAATTCAGAGCTACAGGAAAACGTATCAGATCTATTTGCAGTTATGTGCCCGCCAGAAGTGACAATTTTACCTGTGAGGACAATTCTCCTACTCCTCTCCTCATGCTATACCCCTATAGATTTAGTTTGTGGTGTGGTAGAGAAAAGATACAACCAACTATTAATGTGTGCGTTACTTATATTTTATTGCTTCTTCAGTGGTGTTCTGACATTAAGTCAGAATCAGTGCTTGCAGGGGCTGAACTGAGAGTCGAGGGTTTATCATTTTAAACAGATAACATAGACAAGTAGGTTGTTTAGACGGCCTCAGCCATGGCAGTGGTCCAAACACAGAGGAAGTTGATTGAGGAAAAATAAACTGTATGTTTCATTTAGGAAATATGTTTTGCAAATGTTAGACATCTCACCAAGAGATTAAGGCCCATTGGAGAACTATACCTCACCAAAAACACAGGCATATCTAAACTAATAGACAGTTTGACATAGTTTACTGCATTCACCAATGTCTGTTTGGGCGCTTTACATGTATGGACAAGAAATAATCAAAATATTGAAGATATTTGGGCTGGAGGCATGTGACATAAGCTGACATTTTAAGCCAATGATGCCTTTGTTTGTTTCACATCCTGCTAAATATCTGTATGAGACAGGGATTGAGTTAGAATGTTACAACAACCAATAGAACATTAAGGTGAATATTCATAATCCATCTATCTTTCTTTCCTTTAAAGCTAGAATTAAGATTATAGGATGCACATAGTGGGGCTACCACTTCTGCTCTTCCCAGTACACTATAATATGTCTGATAATTCAAACCCTTTCCAATTGGAGTACCTTTATGGTCTCAACAATACCATACTTTTCTAATGGGTTATGAATATTTTAGAACTGTACCCCTTTCATACTTGTTTGCTTAAATGTATGACATAGTTAAAAATGAGCATCTTCCCTGGATTAATTATTCTGTTCTTAATGCCTTCAGTCAAGAATAATCTTTCCACTGCACTGTCTTTTAGTCAGTTAGCCAGGGTGGTAAAAAAGCCTAGAATCAGTGACATATGTAATTTGAAACAGAGTCAGAGGCAATTAACAACAAAATGATGGCTTTCACTTGAAAATGATTTTGTTCTGCCATCAAAGTATTTTAACTTTGTTAGTTCCTCAGGATCTATACATCAAAGGTATTATGTGTGCATCCTACCCTGCCTTCCATGTGGTTGATTTGTAGTTACTGAGATTTTAATAAGCACCTGCCCAATACATTCTACTTAATTTCTCTGTATCCACTCTTCCCTCTCCATGCCACAGATGAGGGACACAAGAAGAGAAGCAGATTTATTGAGAGCAGGACAGGTGTTGTTGGCGTTTAATGTATTTGTCATAAATATCTGAATTCAATTAATATCAAGTTAAGAATGTCCTATCGAAAAGCGGTTGGAAAGGAATTCATTCAAAACTCTGAAAATTTACTGCAATCAAGCATTCCTCTAATATTGATCTCTCTCAGTTGGGTGAGAGATCAATATGAGATAATATCGTCAAAAGCCTCTGGAGAAAGCTTTAGTCCGATCACCTGCTGTTTTTATCTTTGCTTTTATACTAAAGTCACCTTCAAAAACCGAAAGAAATGTATCAACATAATAATATTACCAATACTATGACTGCAAAGCAACTTGCTTTGGTCTCATCCCTCTAGTTTTACAAAAAAACAGAGATTTAAGCTGATTTGCGAATTTGAGAGATGCAGGGTGGTGTCCAAAGGTTTATCGAGGTATCCATTTGCAATCAACATTCCCTTGAGTTGTTTGGCCATTAACTTCCAGAGCTTTTCAGAATCAAGCACAACATTTTAAGAAAGAGTTGATACTGTAGAATTAAATATGGCCAGACAGCCATACAAAGGTTTTCCGGCACTGGACCACAATGTGAAATACCTCAAAAACATTTTCAATAAGTATCATCAAAGATCCAACCACCCTCAGAATAAATCAATGTAATTACTGACAAAAGCTTTCCTAAAACTGCTTATATTGAACTTAATTTTAAAATTAGATACCTATTGAAATATATGTGATCTAAGGAAGGAATTAGCGTTAATTTGTCTTCAGAAAGTTGGCATATTTCTATTTCAACTCATGCCACTCATTTATGGTCCGCTGTATGTTGTACAAAATATTTCTGTGCAAATCTTCTTCATTTAATGCAGGCTAGGGTGCTACTACTAAAGCTAATAAAATATGCACAATTTGTAATCATAGCCAATGTAGAAATAACAGTACACAAACCTACTTGAATCTGCATACTTTTTGGAGAAGTAGAATTTAAGAAATGATAAAGCTATTGGAGGTTGAAATCAATTCTGATTGTGAAATGTCTACGCTCAAGAGTGTGAATGAAGGCTTCCTGAAGATGAATCTGAGTGAAGTGTAATGTTTTTGACATTTTTATTGGTTAGGGCTTAATTGCCAGATTCTGAAATTTAAAAATTAGTCTTTCAGTAGTGGAATGGTGCAGGCTATAAATAAGGTCATAAAAAAGTAAAGTATGTTTTCTTTCACAATACGATGGGGCATATCTTTGTTCACATTTGGGGAGTGTTCTTGATACTTTTTTCACCATTTTGTTTTTATTGACATTTGATATAAAGGAGAATTGCACATATATATCCATTATGTGCTTACAATGTATCTGTCAGGCATGGGCAGTGATCACCTGGTACATATAGGTACACTTTGATGGTCGTACATCTGTGGTACATCGTTAACATGCATGGTCATCTCCATACGTATATGTAAAATGCGGATGTATGTCGTTACAATGCACACTTTTACAACGCATGCACTTACAACGCATTTTTTACAACGCAACATCCACTACAACGCATTCCATTACATCGCATGACACTACAACGCATTTTTAAAAACTACCTTTACAACGCATTTCATTACATCGCATACTACCTTTAGAACGCATACCATTACAACGCATAATATTACATTGCATTTAAGGTAAGTATTGGATAGTATAGGGGTAAAAATTACTATTCTTACTCCAGGGGGTGCAATAGTAGGGTAAGTGTTGGATAGTATAGGGGTAAAAATTACTATTCTTACTCCAGGGGGTGCAACAGTAGAGTAAGTGTTGGATAGTATAGGAGTAAAAATTATTATTCTTACTCCAGGGGGTGCAACAGTAGGGTAAGTGTTGGATAGTATGGGGGTAAAAATTACTATTCTAACTCCAGGGGGTGCAACAGTAGGGTAAGTGTTGGATAGTATAGGGGTAAAAATTACTATTCTAACTCCAGGGGGTGCAACAGTAGGGTAAGTGTTGGATAGTATAGGGGTAAAAATTACTATTCTAACTCCAGGGGGTGCAACAGTAGGGTAAGTGTTGGATAGTATTGGGGTAAAAATTACTATTCTAACTCCAGGGGGTGCAACAGTAGGGTAAGTGTTGGATAGTGTATGGGTTTTAATGTAATATTATGCGTTGTAATGGTATGCGTTGTAAAGGTAGTATGCGATGTAATGGAATGCGTTGTAAAGGTAGTTTTTAAAAATGCGTTGTAGTGTCATGCGATGTAATGGAATGCGTTGTAGTGGATGTTGCGTTGTAAAAATTGCGTTGTAAGTGTAGTGCGTTGTAATAGTTGCGTTGTAAAGGTTGTTCCCCGTAAAATGCACCAGGCATGTAAACAGGAATGGTTGTGTCCTCAAATCGTCAGCCGTTTGTCTGTAGCTGTGTAGCATGTGAACCCGCCCATATCTCTGCTATAATGGATCAATGCATGGTTCTATGGACTATGGTATTACTTTGTCTTTTTTTGTCTTTTTTCCCCTTTGTTTGTTTTTTATTTTTTATAATGTAAACAAAACAATATAGAACTGTTGACAGCTTCTGGCAGTTGCGGCGCATTTCAACAATTGGAACATGAAGCCATTAAGACATGGAGAGAGGCATATGCGTATATTAATAGCCATCCCTCCTGGTTCCCCCCAGAGGTGTAGCAGTGTTCCTGATACGTATTGATGTTTTTCTGCAGCAGTCTGGAAAGAAACACTCATAATAAAGGAAGTTAGCCCAAACTACATTTCTTATGTAGTAAGACAATGCTTTAACATTCCATCAAGTAGATATTCCTTTAATCTTGAAGGGCAATAGCCCTATTAACCAGGTGTCTCATACCTGAGCAGAAAACCATTATTTATCTGATTGATAGTTTTCTCACAATACTGAATTCTATTCATTTGACCACTTATTTTATTTGGAACATCAGGTAACATGTTTCAAGAGAACAGAAACTATTTCCATCATTTTCATTTCATTTTACTATTTTTAAAGATACCCCCTGCTTTTTAGAACTCAAGCAAAAGACGGTGGATGGTTTATTGTGGGGAAGAGGTAAATTCAAGAAGCAGGTCTTGTGGTGGGCCAAGAATAGTGTGAGAATGAAAGTATCTGTGGTCACTCCGGCAAAAATTTCATACACCGTGAATCACAATTGAAAATGCACGGAGTCCTTGTGAAAGGTGCAGTATCCTTGGACTGCCAAACTAGGCACACTGTGAGGATCAACGACCAACATCCTAGCAAACCACAGAAAGCTGTGCAGGCACATTTGTCTTATGGCTTGTAGTGCTATGAGAACCCTTGAGACTAGAAAGAATAAGACACACAATGTTGAGTTAAAAAAGGAGATTGTTTAAGTTTGAAATGAGACTCCAAACACAATTTGATTGTTGTCTTCTGAGCTAATTGGAATCTGCTGGTAAACCCAATGGAAGCATACTGAATAAAGGACAATCTATAGTTGTAGATTCTAATAGAAAACCAGACCTATATCTAATCTAGCATCCAGGGTTCAAATATGTCCCTGCACAACTAAAAGCAAATTAAAATATCATACTGACCAGGAAGGACTCCATTCAATGCTGAGGTGTGAAATCTTACTGCTCTGTCCTGTATTCCAGGTACTGGGCCAAGAGATCTAGCACAGGGATCAGTGGCAATTCCTCTATGAAAGATTAATATACCCTACAAAAATGTATATTATGTGTGGTGTAATTCATCATTAGGACAAAGTGTGCTTGATGTATAATCTGAATGCAAGGTTGTCCACGTTTAGACATGTTCTAAAGACACGTCTTTGCCTTGCAGATTTGCAAACTCAAAGCTTTATTCTATTATCAATGTTCACCTTATTGCAACTTTCTCCATTGACAGAAATGCACCATTCTTTAGTTTACAAGTATGCCCTGTGTCATTCACGTCCTGCCTTGAAAATAGTTCTGTGTATGTTTCAGACATTAAAATGTCTGCCAGAAAACATAGGTAGAAGCATGACCCACACAGTCAAATGTAAAGTTGTATAGTTATGAGTGACATACATGTGAATTCATGGAGTACTGTACACATTCAAATGTATGAAATGCCATGGGATTTGAAAATTCTGTGATTGATGTGGCTACAAGTGACATTTAAGAGGCATGATGAACAGTCCCCTTTCCATTAACTACATTAAGTTGTACATATAGAAACATTTTGGCTGATTTTTGGTAATGTTTGAAACAGACAATTGCTTGCAGGGACAGTAAAACTGCTGCAGACAGTCGAGGCAATCTTGTGCTTGTCACTCGCGACTTTCAAAAATCTAGGGATTAATGTGCATTCAGCTTCAATGCAAAGTGCACACCAGCTACTTTCACATACATTTCGCGAAATGTAGTTTAAAAAAAACCCACTATTTCGCCCAACCTACCTTTCAAAATCCATCCCCATAGGACTTTTACTTAAATAATTGAGTTATCTTCATTTGGGAAGCATCTTACAAACCGACTTTCATATCTTAGTTGAATTACATCTTTTTATTGCCACAGCAACCAGTAATTTGCTCTACAATGAACTAGATCTATTTGTACACTTCACTTTGAAGTAGAGGATGCTACATTTTCATGCACACAGGGAACACATCCACCAACCTCTGATTAATTGGACAGATTATGTTGTGAGCTGCTATAATTTACTGCACTCCAGCAGTGCGGTCACAGCTCATATTTGTAATACAGAGAAAAAAATCAACATGGTGTCTGACTCCCGCCTTGCCTCGCTGTGGCTCATCAGGGCAGCATTCATCTCACTGTTTATGAAAATGGCGTCGGTTCTGCATTGGCCCACATCACTTGGCTCAATGCACCTTGTTTGGAGAGCTGTTAGCATACCATTCATTTCGCCCCCATTGTTAGGTGAAATGTTCTCTGGATTTTGGCAATATTTGCAGTAGATTGATAATCAGGATAATGTTGGCAGATCATTTAATTACCCTTCTCAGCAAATCGTAGTTTTTTCTCCACCGTTTTCTCTGTATACCACAACGTGTATTCTTTCTCAGTTTTATTCTCCTGGTCTGTCACATTTGGCCACAGAGTTGAGCTTATTTTAGCACATTAAACAACAAGTAAAATATCTTTCAATTAACTACAAAAGCCTTTGCTGCTCAAAAATTGTAAAATGGGATGTGGTTTAGCTTCTGAGTTGTCATTTTCAGAATCCAAAAAAGTAGGCCCAGATTTGCTTAATGGTGTGCGCTAGTGCTGATAGGATGGAAAGCATCGTAAAGTGGTGTAAACAGTGCAAACACCCAACTTTTGAGCACAAAAGATATTTTGCACCAAAGGTTTACCCTCACTTGATGCCAAGCCCTCTTTGAGTTACCCAGTGAGGGCAGTATAGCTCAGGGCAGAAGTACTAAAGGAATTTAGAGCAAAATAACATCCCATACCTCTGTGTTTGGAATTTATCAGGTTGACAAAATCTGCCCATCATGTCCTGAAAATGAGGGATAACATGAATTTTAGAGTCTACAACATCAAGATCTGCATGTCCTGGCATTTCCTCACTCATTAAATCCCAGCACGTTTGACCACCTTAAATTTAACGGGGGGAATTGTAACACACCCAATAATTACTGGGTGTGACAAACATCTCACCACTTACTATTGAGATTCATGCACAAACAGGTGTTTCAGCTGGAACCTCAGTTTTTTGGGGCACTTCTAATCAGGTCATTTATCGCACAGAAAAGTCATTTTCAGCACACACGTATCCACTGACATCATCAGCAGGCAATTCTTGCTCAATATGACCCTGAATTGTTGTTTATGATTTGCACAATACAACAGAGTTCTTTTTAATGCTGCCTCCTGTTGCATTAAAGTTAGTACACCTGGGGCCATAGTACAAAAGGTGCCCTGGGGGCGCAACTGGCGTTTGCACCCGCTTTGAGCTTCCCGGGGGCACTTTGGTATTACAGAAGAGGCCACTAACACTTCTGCAGTCCCTTCTGTAATACTTAACGTGCTGGTGCACATACAGCTGCAGCGCTTTCTCAAGATACGTTCCCTCATTTGCATGGGGGCGTGCCCCATGCAAATGAGGGAATCCCTTTGCCTCTGCATCTGCACGGTATTAAAGACATGGGCACAGAGGGAAATAATCTCTCAGGAGGCGCACTAACAGTGTGCCATCTAAATGGTGGTGCACTGTCAGTCTGCCTCCTGAGAGCAACCCTCTGGATGGGCAAAGGGGTCACATGGAAACCCCACACATCCAAGGGGATCTCTCACTCCCCCTAAAAGTCCAGGTGGGTTGCCGTCTGCACTGTGAAACATGGAGCGGCGGCTTTAAAGACACTCTGTATTTCACTTGAATGCGCTACCCCAGGGCAGCATGAGTTCATGGCTGCCCTGGTGGCAGCACAATCTATGTAATGGGGCACACTTTCCCTTTAAATAATACGGCCCCTGGACCATAAAGTCAAAACGAAGCTTCAGCCACTGAAGTGCCTGATCTTTCACAATTGGCATTATGATTACTGGCTTGCCACATCAAGTTCTATACTTAGAAGGTACCTTTAGGAAGCATTTGTTTTAGAGAAAATACAAGTGGTTGCCATAACGTTTCCCTGAGCCATACTTGCAATATATATAAAAAAAAATGGGAGCACTTAGAAACAATTGAACATCAATGAGTAAGAGCTAACTAGTGAGTGAGAGCTTCATTGCATAAAACTGCTCCCATGAGACTTTGCCTCAAGGGCAGCCATAACAAATCTAACTGCCCTTTGTGCAGAGTCATGCTCCTCACCATACAATACAATGGAATAACTTGTCAGGAGCTCTGACCCCAGCAATGCAGTGCACATCTGCATCACCACCTTACACGCCTTCCTTATCCATGTACTTTTATACTTAAGGTGACTCCTCACCCTGAGACAGGTAACTCTATATTCCAAACCTAGGAACGAGGCTGTCTCCCTTTCTCCAGTGGTGATTGTGACTTTCCTTTGTCCATACTACAGCCCCTCATCAAAAGTTTTACATGATTTTCCTGTGTCCATTCCAAGACTATGACACATGCTCTGAAGTGATATTTTATATTCCTACCTTTTTAATATTTCAAAATATGTCACTGTATTTTCTATGTTTCCTCTTTCATCCTGCTGAGCTTTATTCCTAATCAAGCTTCTGGGATGTCTGGGAGCTTTTATCTTGCTCATTTGTTGTGCTGTGGCCCACCTGTTGTGAGTCGCCCACTTCAGTGAGCCCCGTCTCCATATACTGCTTCTCCATTTTCCAGGGGAAGGCCATTAGGGTGCCTTTCTCGCATGTCAGTGATCTAACCTTTGAGTAGTTGCATCTTGTGTGATATAGGATGCCCTGTCTGATTGCTAGGTAACATTTTTAGTGTCTCTTCTCTGTTGTGCCATTGCTTCTGAGAGTTCAGTGTAACTTTCGGTGACTGCCCGCAGGTGGTTAGAGATCATCTGGCTTTGTAGGACTTATCTGGAAGTGGCGATTTGCTGGATACTGTGTTGTCTGCATGCTCTCACTCTTGTGTGCTGTAGCCTATGGTGCTTGGAGATTCGTCTTGTATCTCCTGGGTCTGTATTTTATATTCACTGGCCTAACAGAATTGTTCTTTGATCGGTTCTGGTACTAGTCCTTAGTTCTCACTACCTGTCATGTTGTCTCTAGCCTCCTCTCTCATCTGTCTGGGTTCAGGGCTTCTTTTTCACTAGTATAGGGTATTTCATGTGTTTAGCTTTGCATTGATCGTCACTGACTTCCTTGCATTAATAGTTTCGTTAGCACTAATACTGGGCCTTGTTCTCTTGGATGGGCACCTTGCTGATGTCGGGGAACAATCAATTTAGGAAACTCCAAGGCTGGGGAACTTTTTGTTCCCTTTCATGGGGTTGTCAAGCAGACTTTGCCCTCTCATGTTGATGTTTAGCTTTACATTGTAATTTTAGGGGTAGTGAGCATATTCTCTTGGGTTCCTTGTCAGCTGTTCACTGTTGTGTTTGTCCTGCACTGCTGCCTTTGGATTTTGCATAGATGTGAGGTTTATTTGGTGGGTGTCGTTAATGCTGAATTTAGGTTTCATTTAACCAGACTTCATATTATTATTATACATTTTTTAGTGGATTTTCCCCAACAGTGTGACTGGAACTCCCCACTTCCAAACTGCCCTTGTGATAACTCCTCATTACAAAACACAGCTTTTTTGGAATCTATATTCTTGTGCACGGAAACAATTTTTGACACCAATTCTGCGTGCTTCTGGAATTGGGCAACATAAGAAAGCTTTAGTTTTCTTACAGTAGTTGAGCAGTTTGAGCATTTGTGTCGTGGTAGTCAACTATGTTCGCTAAGCACTAGCGGGTAGGAAAAGATATGGGTCTTTGTAAGGATGTAAACATTTTCTGTGATTTCAATTTTACATATTCATATTGCAGCGAGGGATTGAGAATTGTTTTGGTGTGATTTTATTCTTCCCATGTTTTGTCTTATGTACATATAACATGAATTGTTTTTCTTGTTCTACACTTTTATGGCTTTTAGACGAATAAAGTATTTGATGATGATGCTGATGATGACTTTGCACAGCATTCATGTGTCCTGCTGTTTTTGGGTGCTTGAAGTTCAGGTATGCTTCCTCCTGAGTTATGTAAGAGCTGGGATATGGAAGACTTTTGAGGTGGAACTGTCCTCATCTTCTTTATCCCAGTCTTCTTCTCCCTCCCTGTAGCACTTTGCATAACACGTTTGGTGTTCTTCTGTGATTCTGGCTTGGTTTGTGCTTGGTATGTGACAGGTGGGTCCTCGAATGAGGTGCTGTGTTACAGGTGGAGTTGGCAGGTCTACATTACAGAAAGGGGAAAATGGCTACCGCCTGTGGGGGAAAGGGAAAACAGTCTTCTTACCAGTTATGGTTATATAACTCAGGGCAGGGACTCATCTCAAATATGTATGGATAGGGACAAGGATTACTTGGGCCCAGAGTGTGAAAATTGCTGGTGAGTAATCAGGACATACTCATTACAGCCACACCTTAAGATGTGATATATGTGTGACTTAGGGCCTGATTACAAGTTTGGCGGATGAGATACTCCATCACAAACGTGATGGATATCCCGTCCACCATATTACAAATTCCATAGGATATAATGGAATTTTAATTTGGCGGATGGGACATCTGTCACGTTTGTGATGGAATAACCCAGTTTGCCAAACTCGTAATCAGGCCCTTAGTCAGACCTACTACAATCTGTTTGCGTTAAGGCTGTCTGCCTTTAGAAGCCTTCAGGGAGAAGAGAGGATAATATTCTGTGGTAGAGCCACGCAATAATCCCTGATACTTCTGGCTGATCTTCACAAGGGCGTACTTGATCTGTCTTTGACAGGAGACAAAGTCTCACTGAGCATGTGCACCCATAATGATAATTTCCTAGTGTCAGACGAGGTGAGTGTATTTAGGGCTCTTATTGTCCCATTCTAAACTCCACACATACTGGGTGGTCTACCTTATGCTACTACCTTGTAAGATGCATTTATGCAGGGCATGTTTTCTTGCATCTTGGTAACAGGGTTTCCCATTGTTACACAGCAAAGGCTTATGAATGGGGAAATGCCCTCTTTTGGTGTACCAGCTGAGTATCTCCACTTTATGTATTACTGAGCAGGCCAAGACTGTTTCGCTAGATTCTCTTCCCGTCTGCCCACTGCAATGGGTACTCCTTGCCATTTGAATTTTGAAGGTCTGCTTCATTACCTCAAGCTGTGAACATTGCAAAAGTTTTAGGGGCAGATTTACAAGCCCCTTGCGACACTTTTACGCGGCGTAAACCATGCGCCACGTTGCAACTTATGTACAACGTGACGCATCTAGGCAGATACGTCACGTTGTAAAGCCCTGCGCCACATGAAACCTGCATCAGGTTTCATGTGGGCGTTCTGTCGCAGGGTGGGCGTTCCCTCACAGGAAAGCCCTGTAAAACTGATGCAGTGAAATCTACAAGATTCACTGAGTCAGTTTTACAACGCTGCTGTGTCAAATCATTACGCCTGCTTGAAGCAGGCATAAGGAGTGACGCACCACATTAAGTTCGGGCGGCCCCTGTGCATTGCAGAAGTTGCATCGCGCTTGCGACACAACTCCAGCAATGCGCCACTCGTACGCCACAAGATGCGTCACGCATCTTCCCCTCCTTGCACAATGGTGCGCCGCATTGTAAATGTGACGCATCCGTGGTGGCGCAAGGGGGGGATTACGTGACGCATCTGTTCTGGCGCATCCCTGCTGATTTGCAGAGATGCGCCAGAAGTTGTAAATCTGCCCCTTAGTTTTTGAGGGTGTGGATTCCTTCCTTTGCTATCTTCTTTTTTTGTTCGTTGTTGGTAATCTTATATGTTCTGTATGCTACTCCTTATTATCTTTCGTCCTTAACTCTATCATTAGTATTTGTGTGTGAACGTACTGTACAGTACCACACAGCCCCTCAGGACCAAGACAAAATAAATAAATGATTTGACAAAAAGAAAAAAAATACACAGTAGTATGAGAGGATCTCTAGTATCTTTGTATGTCATAACACATCATAAATGATAGTTCACTTGTTTGGAAAATCCTTACAGGAAAAATGGAAGAAACCATCATTATGAAACTTCTTTCAGTACTGATCTTAAAATTGAGTGGGGCAGTTGTCCTACATTACGTTTGCATTCCAGGTCATCATCTGTGGAGGTGTACGGAGTCCTGCAACACTCAGTGAATTCCAGAAGGACTGCAGTCATTGAAAGGATATAAGCCACCAAAATGTCAATTGCATCAAAAAGATACCAATTCGGAAAATTTCAGAATTCTGTTAGATTTTGAGAACTGCACATATTTTTTATTTTGCAATACTATAGACATTGTAATATGTGCTACTTTTGATAATTGGTCTGAAGTTGCAGAATGACCATTTAGATTTGGCCATCGCAGTAGGAAACACAAGTTATTTATATGAAGTACAAACAGTGGAGAAATTGAAAACAAAAATATTGACTCTTATTGTGTGACAAATGTTGCACTGCACTACATTAATCAATTATTTCAAAGTCACCTCTGTTCACACTCTCTCTCAGATTGTGATGTTTCTTTTTGCTCATAGGCAAACATAATTTAAGTGAGGGTTGTAATCACTGAGTTGTGTTGAGTTTTATGTTTTCAGTTTTTCGGAAGAATTACCGCTTGTCCAATTACACAATTTACCAAGTTTGGAATTGTTACTCATATTTTCAACTTGCTGAAACGAGATGAAAAATGTAAATGAAATTGGGGCAAAACCTGGGAAACATGTGGGAAACTATTCGGTTCACATTGACCCTGTGTGATATTGCTTATTATGGGCATCAAACTTGTGGCTGATAACTGGGATGGTTACACTTTCTGGAATTGGTAACAGTGGCATTACCATCCTATGTAACCAGTCAACTTGGAACAAGTGCCTATTATTTTGTGTCATTTTATTTACATCAGAGAGTCTAGCCACAATTTACAAAGTTTGTTTTTAGAATAGCCTAAGAATAAATCCAAACTGTGCCTGTGTTCTGGCTGGAGCACACAATTGTATGCCTTACTCTGAGTAAGGAGCTGGTAACTGTTTGTATATTTTGTTAGGGTAAAAAAATCCAAGCAGCATCTGGTAGCAAGTCCTATATTTATTTAAGAAAAACAGAGGGGACCAGGTGATGTTTGTCCTGCCAAGTGTGTTTTCTTGAGTATAACAAGATTTAGTTCTATGAAAGTAAAACCTCCATAGTACAGTACCATTATATGGACATACCAGCTATTTTTTAAATTATCTATGCATATACTGTTTAATGTGAATGGTGTGAAGTATGAGTGTTGCTATGGGAAGTGCCCTATAGTTTATTATCCTGCCCATCCAGTTGGGCAAAATATGTTAGTAATATGAATTTGTTTGATTCCCCACTGTTTAAAAATATATATATATAGGACTTGATAGGGTGTATATATTTTTTTATGTAATCTAGGGTTCTAATTTTATTAATGTTTTTTCTAGATACTATATCTGCATAGCACTGACATGTATTTATATTTGTTTTAATGCACAGGATTTTAATTAGGATTAACTACATTCCTAGATATGAGAGATGTATTCATGTCTTGAAAAAGATGGTAATAATCTGAACAACAAAAGATGCAATCCCTCTGCTGAGACACAGTGGTACAGTACTAGTATTGCATAGCACTACAATCAATCCAATTATACTCAAATCATTATGATATGTTACTCACATTTATTATGCAGAGAAATTTTTTAAAACAATTTATGTACACGTATTTTATAAAAACAGATCATACATTTGCATGAATATTAAAAACACAAAATTACACACCATATACTGCTTGACAGATATTAAAAAACATATAACAACCTGTTTTGAGCCCGCAAAACAGAAAACAACATGAGACAGTATGCTTTGTCATTTGTTACACATCCTATTGGGCAATAAGTTGATGTCCGTAGTTTGTGATATGTTACACAATTATATCTACTCCTAAAACCACGGTTCTCCCCAGATTGTGTAGTTGAGAAGCGATAATCTGAACAACACCATTGAAACGCATTGACGCCTCTGACTTCCAATTCGTGTTGTGGACTGGAACCATAGATATCCAACAACTGCCAATATATCGGGTTTCAGCCTGTATATTGTCTGACACGAATGTGCCTTTTATGACAAAGCTTACTGGCTTTCTTTTCTCTCATTGTTTGTGTAACTGTTGGCAATAACCATTATTGCTGCTTTTTTAATATGGTGATGTTATATGGTATATGAAATGTATTTCCTTGTAACTTCTTGTGTTTTTAAACCTTTTATTGTAATCAACAACAAAAAAACCTCTTTTTTATTAACAAGAAACTCTTTCTAATAAATTACTGTACATTTTCTACTATTGACGTATTTTTGGTGTACTGTTTGGGCATATAGCATAACTCCCTGAAGTGCAATTGATTGTGACATCAGTGAATTGGGTGATTGAATATGAGAGGTGTTGTTTTTTGTAAATTTAGTAGTCACCAAAGGAAGCTCTGCTCTTCACTTAATAATAGAAAAACTCCAACTTCCCTGGGTTCCCACTATTCTACCAATAAAAACAGTACCTCATGTGTGGATTGGGCTATCTTAACTGACGAGAAAAGACCAAATCTGTTACAATGTAACGTCAATATAATTTGAATGTGGTCTTCAAGAGTTCACAGCTTTGGCCTATTTTTGTTCTGTGTGGCAGGCTTATCCACATTCTTGGGGCACTGTTTTTATTGAGAGAAGTGTTGTTACATTGTATTGTGGGACTTTAGGCATTTGCCTGAGGTTCTGGGGCTTTATGACAAAGAAAACTGAATATATGGTATTTGATCTATTCATATTTTTATATTTACAGGTGTTTTTGGGTAATAAAACTTGCAAGACTGGTGGGTATTATGATGTTTCGAAAAAAATGTGAAACATCTGACAAAGATCATATTCATTGTGATCTGGCCAACCAATATTTGTGAGGGAGCTCTGGCACCCAGTGAAACCATATTATATGTAAATGTGAAAAATATTTAGTTGTGGTATGTTTTGGCACAGCCTGGAATGACACCTGCAAACAAATGACAGGTAGATTAAACTGGTAGCTCACATGAAGTTGCTTTCCAAATACATTTCACATAGTTTATTGCCTGTAGGCACCATGAAACAATAAAAAGCCCATAAATGTCTGGCACCCCCACTTTTAGGAGAACCACAGGAATCCAATTGGGGTTCAATCCATATCAGTGATATGTTCCTGCATGAGGCAAACTGGAGGGAATTACCATGTATTGGGGGTCATTATAAGAGCTGCCTTTTCTGCACAGGGACCTGTTGCCTTACCTGCCTTGCCGCTGCCTGCCTTGCCGCTGTTCCTGGGGCCCTGACGCTGCGTGTCTCCCCTGCTGCCGCTATCCCCCATCGCGCGGCTACAGCAGGGGGAGACTACAGCTCCCAGCTTGCTTAGCGGGCACCTGACGCATTCCACGCGCCCGGAGGCGCTGAAAAGTCAGAGGCTCCCTCGGTTTAGCGGGGGTCATTATCAGAGCTGCCTTATCTGCACAGGGACCTGTTGCTTTACCTGCCTTGCCGCTGCCTGCCTTGCCGCTGTTCTTGGGGCCCTGACGCTGCGTGTCTCCCCTGCTGCCGCTATCCACCATTGCGCGGCTACAGCAGGGGGAGACTACAGCTCCCAGCTTGCTTAGCGGGCACCTGACGCATTCCACGCGCCCGGAGGCGCTGAAAAGTCAGAGGCTCCCTCGGTGGAGCGGGGGTCATTATCAGAGCTGCCTTATCTGCACAGGGACCTGTTGCCTTCCTGCCTTGCCGCTGCCTGCCTTGCCGCTGTTCCTGGGGCCCTGATGCTGCGTGTCTCCCCTGCTGCCGCTATCCACCATCGCGCGGCTACAGCAGGGGGAGACTACAGCTCCCAGCTTGCTTAGCGGGCACCTGACGCATTCCACGCGCCCGGAGGCGCTGAAAAGTCAGAGGCTTCCTCCGCGTCGCGGGACGCGCGCGGGCGGAGCCGGACGAAGCCCGGACAAAGGGCGGTCCGTCTGTGTCCATCAGGGGCCGGAAGAGGCCGGGCTGGGGCCCCCCCCCTTGGTTGTTCCCAATAAGTTGCAGAGGAGTGGGACTCATTGGTAAGGTGTCACGATATCTTGTGTGGTGCCCGTACGTTGTTTTGCCCTTTTGTCTCTCCCACCGTTGTTGTCCCTGCTCTTGAATGGGTAAGAGAAAGCTAGCCGAAAGTTCTGGGGGATTAGGGGGTAATAGCTCTTTGCCCAAAGTACGGAAACTCAGGAAGACTCGACGTGCAGCTAAACAGCCCGATCCGGAGGGGGCTTTGGCACGTATTGGTGACCTGGTGGGGGAGTGCGAGGCTATTCTGGGTTCCGACCAGCTATCGGCGGCTGATAGTCAGGTTGTAGCCACATCCTCTGCTGACTTTGGACATGTTAACCCTATACCAGCTCCTACTGTGCCGGAAATGTTTAGTTGCAAGCCCACTTCAAGAGTTTCTAAGGGGGCCAGTAAAGTGGTTGTGCCTGAGGGTTTGGCTGTTGGGGATAGCTCTCCATTGTCTCCTGCAGTCGCCACTGTGAGCATTGTTCCTACTGTTCCTTGTTTCAATAGGTTCTCCCCTCTGACGAACCAGCAGGATGTTATTAATGTGGTTTTACCTGAACCTTTGACGTGCTCCCCTAAAGTTCTTTTAGGCTAATGAGTTTTCTGATAATTCCTTTTATGATCTTATAAAAATGGTTAATTTGCTGAGGGAAGAAATTGGTTTATTGAAGACAGTGATAGAGACCCTGTCTATTAAAGTAGGGTTGTGTTCTGTTGTCCCATGCCCTGCCCCTGGTATCATTACGATTACCCCCTCTCCTGCTGCAGCAAATCTATCAGGTATACAGGCTAATAGCCCGGGGCTTTCAAAACCCCGTCCTAAAGGTAATGTTACCTATAGTGATGCTGTTAAGGCTGGTATGAACCAAACCTTGGTTCGTTCAATAGTTAATTCTAAAAGTACTCTGCAGGATAGAACAAATTGTACAAAGAGGCTGGGTGTGGGAAGTGACTTTGTCAAACCTGACCAGGGTTCCCTGGTGGGCCGGGGTGTTTGTAATGTTCATCCTAAGGGTAATGCCATTGATTGTTCCAATAACATTTTTATGACCAACGTCCCTAAACTGTCAATAAATAGTGACAAAGAGTCTCCTGAGTCACTGACAAATAAGGCGATCCATTGGCTGAGACATGTTAGGGGTTGTCATTCAGTCATTAGAGAAGATATCTCCAGAGCCATTAGACTTTCTTCATCTAGGGTCTCTGTTGATTGCATTGAATTAACGCTTAAAAGCAACTACCTTGCAGAAAATCTTCTTTCCTTGGAGTTTAGATCTAGTCCCCCGGAAGGTTCTTCTATCCAATTACGGAGATACTCCTCACATGATCTAGGGGGGACGAAGTGTGGGCAATGGAGTGACAGGGAGGTGGATCGTTCATCCCTGGACAAGATCGACTGACTACATAACGAGGGGGGTGCTGGTCCCTGGGACAGTGGTGTGAGGGCGTTGGACATTGAGTACCAGGAGTCTATTATGGCTGGCCCTTGTATTGACTCCTATTCTATCCCCGTTCACCAAGTGGCTAAAGCTTTTAGCAGCTGCCATTCTACCTTTGCCCCTGAATTACGTCAGGGGCCTGACCCATCCGCCAGTGGTTTTCTATCAGACCCGCAACTGACCATCTCTGAAACTGTCGGTCACTCCCTGGCTGGTGGCTCTTTATGTTCTTGGAATATTGCTGGCTTAAATTCTAAGCTAGCTATTGCTGATTGGGTTATATTTATTAATTCAATTGACATTTGTATATTCCAGGAGACCTGGCTCCTAGAACCACGCTTTTGTGTGGGTTACCTAAATTTTTATATCCCGGCAACTAAGGGGCCCCATGGGCGTCCATCTGGGGGCTTAACCATTTGGCTAAGAAGTCAATTGTGTTTGAACACCAAGCCCCTTCATACTGGAAATAGAGATATCCAACTGCTGAGGCTAGATCTTGGATTACTGGGCAAAATTGATATATACAATGTGTATGTAAGGGGTTCTAGAGGTGTTAAATCTTTTGTTATTGACAATCTTTTTCGCCTGTTTGACCTTTACTCAGCCGATACCTTCATTATCGTTGCAGGTGACTTTAACGTAACGTTTGAACCTCTCGTTGAAAATAAGTGGGACTCACAAGATAATTAAGAGTTATGTTGGGGTATCCCTCCCCTGGAGTTGTCTCCTATATTAAGGTGGGCAGAAGTTGCCATTCAGATTAATTCCCTTTGCATGGAAAGGGGCTTGAGGGCTCTGAATGGTAGGATGCCAAGTGACCGAGAGGGCGCCTGCACATTTAATAATGGGCTGAGGAAGAGTGGAATCGTTTATATTTTGGCTGATATGAAATTATGGCACTCCCTCGTTGACATGAAGATAGTGTCCCTTCCAGAGAGTGATCATAACCCTCTCTGTTTATCCCATAGATGGTGGAAGGTTGATAGTGGTCCCGTAGAGGGCAGGGAGTCGTGTCCTCCCGAGGTGGTGACATTTAATGACATGCGCCGTCTGAGATGGTCTGGTCTTATGGGGAACCCTACCACCCTATCAAAAATTATAGATGAGGTGGATGGTTCCATCATTGCTATTGAGTCAGTTTTTGCCTCTGATGGGAATTTGAGGGATGTAACATCAGCTCACAATAGCTTATTTGCCAGTTTGAAATCTTATTTCCTTACAAAAGTGAAACCTGGACCAAGAGGTGTTAACCATCAAGCCTCTTGGTACAATAAAGAATGTAGGCAGGCAAGGCTATTACTTGGGAATGCCTTGAAGGGTGGTGATGTAAGCCTGGTGCGACATAGAAGAATCATTTATAAGAGTTGTGTTGCTAGGGCTAAACGCCAATGGGACGGAAAAAAGTGGGAGGGCCTTCTCGAAGCAAGCTTTCAGAATAATAGTAAATTATTCTGGAGCATTGTAAAGTGGGGTTCTGGTGGGCAGCCTGAGTGTCCCCAAAATAATGTTTCACAAGAGAAGTGGGTTGAGTATTTTAAACCCCAGTATGCTTCTCCGACTGATCACCCCGAAAGCCATGGATTCCCTCAGATGTTCAAATTAGAAGATAATTTTACTAGTTCAGAGGTGGAACTAGCACTTGTAGGAGTGGCGTCTGGTAAGGCTCCCGGCCCGGATGGAGTACCCGCGGACGTCTTCCTGTATGATAAGCTCAAATGGGGGAGATATATACAGTTGATTGCTAATGCGATGGCACATGGTGCCCCAATTCCTAGTTCATGGAAACCGGCGGAAATAATTCCGGTGTATAAAAAGGGGGACCGCTCGCTTCCTGAGAATTATCGGCATATTAGCTTGATTGACGCTATCCAGAAGATCACTGGTAGATTGTTCATCTCTGGATAGCGTCAAACAATATTTTGTCTCCATTCCAGGCAGGATTTCTCCAGCACATTAGTACTATTGACCAAGTATTCCGTTTCATCCTCATTTATTGGAAGACAGTGGTCCTGGGTAAGGGGAATTTGTACGCGGTGTTTGTGGACCTAAGGGCCGCCTTTGATTTAGTCCCTCGTCCTAAACTTTGGTTGACGTTGACAGATCTGGGGCTTCATGGCGGCTTGTTGTCCTTAATCCAGAGGCTTTACGTGGATAATTCTGCCAGAATCAGATGGGGAGGCCAGGGTTCGACGACCGAGGACTTTCCGGTCCAAAGGGGTGTCAGGCAAGGTTGTGCAATGGCCCCAACTCTATTTTCCCTATATATTAATGATATAGCGGATCGTCTTTTGAAAGCTCATGTTGATGCCCCTATTCTTGGCGACACTAAGGTCCCTATTCTAATGTTCGCCGACGACACGCTTTTAATTGCTAAAACACCTTGCGGACTTCAGCGTTCATTAGATATTTTTGAGACCTTTTGTGTGGAACGTGGCCTTGAAGTAAATATTCAAAAAACTAAGCTTATGGTATTCAGGCCACATAAATCTTTTAAAAACCAATTTGTTTTGTTTAAAAATCCATTAGAACAAGTACAGGCTTTTAATTATCTAGGAGTTAATATTCAAAATAACTTCGCGTAGAAATTACAGAGACATTTGTCTACTTTAAAACATAGGCAGCTTGCTGGAGTACTATCTGGCGAATTTAAAAAGTCTTTTTCGAAGCCTATTAGACCTGTGCTTCAGGTCTATAGTGCTAAAGCTGTGAGTTCGGCTCTTTATGGTGCTGAACTGTGGGGATACGAGAACCTGTGTTCCTTAACCATCTTGGAAAACAAGTTTCTGCATAGCATTACTTCTCTCCCGCAGAGCACACCTATAGTTCCCTTAAGATATGACCTCGGGAAGAGCTCCATAGCCGATGTAGCCAGCCCATTCTTTATTGACGTCGCCTATGGACCACTCCGGCTCTAGCTCAGTATGCGGAGGGGTTTCTCGATATAATGTCTTTGGTGGGCTCTCGGAAGATTGTTTGGCTCAATGAAATCAGAAAATCTCTTGAGGCTCTGGGGATGAGCGATCTTTGGGAGAACCCTTCGGGTGCTACCTTTCCATCTAAAGCACTCTTGAAAGAGAAATACTGGGAGTTGGTAAATGCCAAGGTATTTTTTGACACTAAACCCCTTTCGCTATCCGATGAATTTTTGAGCATCAAAACTGCCCCAAGGTTAGAACATTTCTGGGATCTTGTTACTAAAGTGTTAGATAGGAAACTATTTTTCCAGATGCGGGTGGGAGCGCTGCCCTTAAACTAATTTGTTGCCCGGTGGGATACTAAGAGTAGTAACTCATGTTTTTTGTGTAAATCCCAGGTGGAAACATTAGCACATATGTTTTTTGTATGCCCTGCCTAGTCGGCTCCGAGGCGTGTATGGTTGAGACCTGTCTGCCAACTATTGGGTACTAGACGGAGTGTTGAAGCAGGAAGACTCCTTCGTACCTGCACTGACCCGGTAATTGTTGTGGCTGTTGCTAAATTCCTGGGGTGGGCATGGATTATAAGAACTAAGAGTAATGGTTAGGATAGCGTCAGCTGCCTTAGATGTTTCCCCTAATGATCTCTTTTGTATTATATGCATTTTTAAAACCTGTAAATATTTTAAATAGTATTCGATTTTACATTGTCTCTTTGCCAAATTATCTGTGTATTGTCTACCTGTACCTGTCTTGTATTGCTTTTATGACTTTCGTCGAATAAAGCTGTTTTGGATTGGAATATAAATCCTAAATATCTGACAAATGTCATGTTCAACACGATCTCCCAGCCAGACAGTTAATAAGGTGTGGAAGATCTGGCACCCAGCGACAGAAAGTTGTAAATGTGTAGCTGAAAGAAATAGATGGCTGTGGTATATTTCAGGGGTGATATTTGTGATAAAATGACAGGTACCTTAAACTTGCATATCACAGTGGATACCCTGATCCCATTCATGCCTGGTCCCCCACACTCAAGAGACCCAGAGAAACTAAGTTGGAGGTAAAGCCTTCGCAGGAATATGTTGCTATATGAGGGAGACTGGAGGTAATTACCATATTTTGCAAAACAAATTGATAGAAAGCAGAGAAACATCATCATCAAGGTGTTCTACTGGGCAGTGAGTGAGGGCAACGAAGGTGTGGCATGCACCAATTGATTCCTTAGGTGATACAGAAGTAGAAAATATATGGTTTATATACTTTTCATATAGTCCTGAATATGATATCTGTCGTCAAATGAGCAGCCCCACATAAACAGTGATTCAGCCATACATTTGTGGTCTGAGTTAATATTACATATTTGATTTTGTAGGTTACATTTCCTAGGAAAACCCACACATATTCGGAAATGCCTGACTTCAGACATTCAGGCAGCCTGTCTTTTGTTGGTTGTTTTGGATTTATATGTGTTCACTTGAGAAATGCAACAAAATATTGAGCAAATTGTCTAAAAAAATACTAATATATCCACATTGTTTTTATTGTATCTTCAAGCTACAATGAGATATCGATAAAAGGTGTGCACTAACGCATAACCCTGAAGGTGTCAGAAGGAAACATACAGTTTGTATGGATATACAAAGAAACCAAAGAGGTAGACGTGTTTAAACAACCTAATGCTAATACTTTCTTTTAAAAGCTAAGGCACATATGTGCACCTGCACCCCAGCAGGGAATGGGTTAAACAACTGATTACTTGCTCGGTTCCTGTGGGATAATTAATTATCCTTTGCTCATTTCAACCTAGTTTACATTCTAATGTGATGAAAAATAAGCAACAACTTTCAGAAAAGGATGAAAAAATATGCACAACATGCAGAAACAGCAACCTCAAGACATCCTGGCATTGGGGAGATAGGAACCATGATGCTTTGTGGTGAAAATCAGAGATCCCTGGAAGATGGACACAATCTGGACAGAAAAGACTGGCTTGAGGAGGAATGTTGCAATATTCTGGACATGAGGAGGAGAATGCCTCACATACTCAGGGATCAGCACTGATGCTAACGTCAGCAGCCAACAGAGCTTTGATTGGATGGAAAGCCTACATTCCCAGAATCATCACAGCGACCTCCCGCACAAAGACAAAGAATGTTATCCAGTGCTATGCACCTACAGCTTACAGCAAAGAGGAAAAACAACAATTTTAGAACAGACTCCAGTCCATTCTTGAGAAATGCCTAAGAGAGACATCACCATACTGATGGGGGACCTCAATTCCAAGATCAGAAGGGACAACACTAGGTGCAAAGAAATCATGGGCAACCATGGCCTTGGCGCATGAACGAAACTGGTGAAAGGTTTGCAGATGTCTGCGCCCTGAACACTCTGGTGATAGGCGGTGTTGTGTTCTCACACAAAAGGATATGCATGACAATGTGGATGTCACCAGACCATTCAACAGAGAATCAGATCAACCATGTCTGCATTGCCAAGAAGTTCCGAAGGTCCCTACAGGATGTGAGAGTGATGAGAGGAGTGGATGTGACATCAGACCATCACCTTGTTGTGGCCAGGCTAAAGCTAAAGAAAGCATGGATTGAACTGACAAACCAGCCCCAGTGATATAACTCCACCTTCCTCAAAGATCCACAGAAACAGAGTGAATATTCAGTTTTAAGTCCTGCAAGAAGTAGTGGATGGCAGAGTGAAAGCCAGTGAGAGAAGATCAAAGAGACAGTGACATCAACCTGCCAGGAGGTACTGGGTCCCAAGAAGCACCAACATAAATAATGGCTTTCCACCAAGACTCTCAGTAAATCATCAATATCCTCGATTCTCGTGAGCAGAAGAGGGCAGGTCCTGGGTCCTACATGCACTGGTGATATTCAGCAGCAGTGCGCTGACCTCGGCATCAGCCAACTGGGATACTGATGATTGTTACACTGGGTTGACGATCATAACCTATCTTCTTCTACATCAGGTTCTTTACCATTGTGGAATACCTACATCACATCATAGGTGTGGGGTAGGTTCACAACCCACCTTTTACTGGTCCTGATGAAGCACTGTTGATCTGTTAGGGACCATCAGGCGCACAACATGTTGACCTGATTATACTATTTCTTACTCACAGCTACTTGGACACATTACGCCCGCCAGTAGCTTCAACCAGCTTCATGGTTCTTATATTCTTCTCAGGAGAACCTCCACATTAAATAATTTCTTGGCATATCCTAGGCTGTTTTATTCTCTATTCTCTTACTTTTGACCACCCCCCCCCCACCCTCAAACATAACATTTTTCATTATACGGCAAAACCACAAAAAAAAAAGATCTCCGCCAAAGTGACTCCTAGTGGGGCCCGTAGAGCATAGCGGTGCTGGCCCGACAAGGAGCAATGGCCAATGATGAAGCATGACGTCATTAGGGATGTGTGAAGGCAATAAGAAATAATCCGAAGGATTTCCCATCATGCTCCTATATTTATATTTTTGAGAATCATCCTTCTTTTTCTTTGACCTACTCTCACATACCCATCTTCAGACGCAAGAGAAGGCTTACAAAGTGGCAGCTGCATCAGCACAACTTGGCCTCAAAATCCACAGGGGTAAAACCAAGATACTAAAGGCTAACATGGACAGCACAACTGCAGTCAGCCTTGCAGATGATGCACTCGAAATGGTTGAGGCCTTCACCTACTTGTGCAGAGTCATAGACAACCAGGGCAGTACAGACGCCAACATCAAGGCAAGAATCGGCAAAGCAAGAACTGCTTTCAATCAGCTAAAGAACATCTGAAGCTCCAGATGCGGAGGCAAGATGGCCGCTGACTGATTGCAGCGCGAAGTCGCGGCTCTCCCTCCCTCCTCCGAGATCCCCGAGTACGTGGTTCTAGGGAAACGGGATGATTGAAACCCCCTCTTGGCTAGCGGCTTATACTGCGGATTCGCGACCCCATACTGGATACTGCAGGTTATTACGGCATTGAATATTTTCAAGGCAGACCTCTTCTATCAGTGGCAGTGGCTGTGGTGGACTAGAGGCAAGCTTTGTCGCAATCTAAATATGGCACCAAGGGGGCCTAAACAACTGAAAGATGGCATGAATCAGAAAGATCAACCGGGCCCCGACGCTGGTAAGGACTGCTCGGCAGTATGCGGCCCTCAACGAGGAACACAGCTGTGGAAAGGCCCGAAGAGATCAGACGACCTGCGAGGATATACTGGCAGCGCCGCTGGCTTAATGATATCGGGCGATGTGAAAGACATTGGCGCCCGTAAATCAATGGCGGCAGTGAAGTCTGCGACCGATGGGGGTAAAAGCAGATTAGCTAAGGAGCTGGGACAGCCAACCGTTCAGGAATCCTTCAAGGTAAAGACGCCAGAAATCGTCGGGAATCAAGCTGGGGCCGGAGTCCGAGACGAGGAGAAAAACGGAGCTCCGCCAGACGCCGACGGTACTGTTGCTAAGCAATTGGATACATTGTTGCAGGCAGACTCTGAGAGCCAGGAAAAACCGATCAGGAGTTCTCTGGGTGCCGTGAGTAAGGCTGAAGGTGAGCATTCTGGCGGGGACGGGACATTGCTTGATAGCGCGGTTGGCATTACCGGTGATTTTATGTTTACTCAAAATGTTGATCAGAACGATTCAGGTGGATTTATAGAGACCTTGGTAATTCCTGGAAAATCAAGCGCTAAATCTGCAACTGCTCAGGCGCAGGCTAAATTATTATTACCCAGCCGAGGAATCCCTGGCACCCCAGATGGAGAATGTTTTTTTTCATTAAATGATGATTCAGACTCTTTATTGTCAAGCGAGGAAAGCTGGGACAGTAGTTCCGATTTAGACTCTGCGGTTAGCTCCTCGGTGCAGAAGGCTCCTCTTACCCAGAGGGCTTTATACAAGAAAAAGCCAAAGGCCAAACTAAAGCATCCAACCAGCCCGGCTGAAGGAACGGAGAACAGGAAACTTTGTTGGGACTACTCAGCGACGTCTCATCTTTATCAGGAGGGAGCGGCATCTAAATTACAGCCAAATCAGGATGAGCTTGGTAACCAGCCGCAGGCCACTTCACTGGAACTTCTTTATACCACTTTGAAGCAGATGCAGGGCGAGGCTAGACTCGAGAGTCGTAGAGCCAAGAAGTCGGCGAAAAAAATTCAGAACTCGTTGCGGAAAATGAACAAACTATATGAGGAAATGGCTGACAGGGTCGCTCACGTTGAGGAAAGAACGAGCCGACTCGAAGATGATGTAAGCAGATGGCAATCATTTAAAGAGGCACAGGAGAAATTGACTGAGGACGTTCAATGGAAACTCGAGGATTTTGAAAATCGCCAGAGGCGCAACAACATAAGACTCTTGGGTGTGGTTGAAGGGGTTGAGGGACAGGACGTAAGAGCTTTTGTAATCAAATTATTTAAGGGTGCGTTTCCTGAGATGGAGTCTTGGGAGTGGGAGGTGGAGGTCCAAAGAGCGCATCGATTCCCGTTCAACCCAAAAAAAACGTTTAGTACATCTCAGGTAGCAAGACCTCGGGCAATCTTGGTTTATATCGGTAATTTCCTCCTTAGGCAGGAGATTTTGGAGAAGGCTAAACCAGAGGCTAGACGTACATTTGATAGGGTCACCTTCTTTGCCCGCCCTGACTTCTGTCATGCCACGGTCGAAAGAAGATGGAGATTGAGGCAATTGATTGCGCCCTTTCAGAGTCTTGAGTATGAGGCCTACCTGATGTTCCCAGCGAGGCTTAAGGTTATTGTCAAGGGACAGGTCTGGATTTTTTTCTCGGAGATTAAGGCCCAGCAATATCTGGCAGAATTAAAAGAGCAGAAGGGGGGTTGAGGGTTAGCCCCTTTTTTTTGACCCTGAGGAGGCACAATAGGTTCTAGGAGGGGCCTGGGCATGGACTTAGGAACATAAGGGGGGGTAAGAGGGAGAGGGAGGGGGCGGCTGCTGCATCTTAAGCTGCCTCACATGGGTCATGATTGACCCATTTGCCTGTAAGTGGGGCGGGTACTGGAAGGGGCTTTCCAGGGTGGGGATGGGGTTGGGGAAGGGATGGGGATACGGATCACAGCACTAGGCTTGAGATGGTCTAATAATCATAGGAGAAGTAATACTTGGAATGGGGAGGCAAGGGTACAATGCGGGCAGGAAATGAGAGACATAAGGAGACTATGTATTAATGTATCGTTTTCTTGGAGGGTTCAGACATATGATGTATTTTAATGAGTATTAGGATTGCTTCGATTAATGTCTGTGGGCTGAATGACCAGCTGAAAAGACAACGGATAGCAGCTGCCCTGAGACTGATGTGGCTGGATTTTGTATGCCTTCAGGAGACGCATGTAGAAGGTACAAGGAGCTACTTATTGGAACAGCTTGGTTTTTCCCTGCTTGCATATTCGAGACAGGGGACCAGGACCAGAGGGGTTGCTATCTTTTCTAAAAGAAGGGATGTCAAGGTCATTAGGAGGAAGGAGGCCCAATGGGGGAGATGAGTCTTGTTGGAATGTCTAATTAATGAGCAAATAGTTACCATTGGATCATTGTATGGATCCAACGAGGACGATCCGGCTCTCTTTGAGTATTTTGACTCGGAACTGGCTTTATGGCCAGAACCAGTTATTCTGGGGGGGGATTTTAATATAAACGGGATTGGTGGGTTGGGTACTGAGGACGGACAGCAATATCGAGGTCGGAAGAAAAAGGTATCTAGAGCATTAGTTAATCTGGCGTATCATAATTCTTTAATTGATGTATGGGGACACTTGAATCCACTAGATGGTGGCATAACTTATTACTCCGCCCCACATATGGTTTTTGCTAGGTTGGATTATTTTTTTATATCAAACTCTCCAATTTCTGACAGTTGGATAGAGAAGTTTCCTCGACTGGTTTCTGACCTTAACCCACTGGTTTTAACAGTAAAAATGATAAGAAGTGAAAGGTGTACGCAGTCATGGACCTTTGAGAGAAGACTGCTCAAGGATGATAATTACCTTAAGCATATGAACAATTGGATTGAAAATTTTTGGGAAATTAATCGTGGTAGCACCTCCTCAGGGGTGATCTGGGACGCTTTTAAAGCCGGGGTTCGGGGATAGACTTTAAGTTATATTTTGCATAATCAAAAACAAGAAGCGGCTAGAGTTAATAAATTGGTAAAAGCAGTTATACAGGCAGAGCAGGAATTTGCCCTTGCAGTACAGGCCGGTGTTTCCCCTACTCCGGTACTTCTTAAAATTGCATCTATTAAAGCAGATATCAATGAGGGGTTCGCTACAAAGGCCGCTACGATTTATTTAACTAAAAGAGAGCAATGTTACGAGCTGAGCGAACGGGTGGGACATACTCTTGCAATTCGCACTAGGCAGAGAGCTGCGACAGGGAAAATCAATGAGATATCTGATGGTAAGGGAGGTAAAGTTACTGATGCCGAGGGGGTTAGAGAAGTTTTCAGACAGTTTTATGCTAAATTATATGCTGATGATGAGCCTGGTGACCCCTCAGATATACAGCGGTATTTAGGGGACCTTATTTCTTCTCAGGTCTCTGACGTAGACAGGGAGGCACTTGATGCACCTCTAAAAACCGAGGAAATTTTAGTGGCTCTTAATAATCTCCCCTCTGGCAAGGCTGCTGGGCCTGATTTAATTCCGATTGAATTTTATAAAATATCTCAAAAAATAATAGGCCCTGACCTTGTTGATACAATTTTACAGGCACAATCTGGACAATCGGTCCCAGCATCATGGGCAGGTGCCGATATTGTGGTGATTCTTAAAAAGGGTAAGTCATCTCTGGAACCGGGCTCATATAGACCTATCACCCTCATGAACTCGGATGCTAAAATTTTCTCTAAAGTAATGGCTCTTGGACTGTCTAAGATAATAGGGCAATTGGTTAGCCCTACACAGCATGGGTTTATACCGGGCAAAGGAACTGCACAACACGTCCGTAAGGTAATTACCTTATTTGATGCCGCGGAGGTCTCAGGAGAATCTATGGCGGTTATGTTTTTAGATGCAGAAGAGGCATTTGACCGAGTCTCCTGGGACTTCCTTTGGGCTGCTTTATTATGATCCGGTATCGGAGTTGGTTTCATAGGGGCGATACAGGCACTTTATCTGTCACCTACAGCCCAGCTTAGAATTAACGGAGGGCACACATTGCCAGTGCAGATCAAACGAGGTACTCGTCAGGGGTGTCCATGCTCACCGTTGTTATTCGCGGTCTACATCGACCCGCTGATTCGTAGGTTGGAATTAAATGATCAAATTGTTCCGATTAGCATTCAGGGTCAGTTGTGTAAAACCTTAGTTTATGCAGACGACGTGGCAATAGTGACTCCCTCCCCTACCAGGGCAATCATGGAAGTAGAAATGGAGGCTGAGCTATTTGGTCGGATATCGGGATATGCTTTAAATGGCCCTAAAACACAGATAATAAAGAACAACCATGCGGTTTGTAATGATATGCGGGTAGGGAAATCGGCGGTGTATCTCGGTATCAGTATTTCGGCAGACTTAGATAAGATCGTAGAGCAAAATATAGAGCCTATAATGGCGAAATGTAAGATAGATCTCGATAGGATCCATAATCTTCATCTCTCCCTGGTGGGACGTTCTAACGTGATTAAAATGCTAATTTTGCCTAAATTTCTTTATTTGTTTAGGACAATTCCACTGATATTCGAAGGCAAATGGTTTTGTGGCAATTGAACGCCTCATCAATAGATTTATATGGGCACAGGGAAAAACTAGGAGAGCCCTCCGATTTTTATCTCTTCCTAGGGATAGGGGAGGATGGGCAGTACCGGATTTTAAGTTCTATGTCAGGACCGGAGGCTCCGATTATGCTTCTCAATCTTTACTAGAAGCTCACAGCAGCCAATGAGAAAACAGAAACAAACCATGTGACAACCATAGAGTCTCTTCCATATAAGGTCCCTGTCAGCACATAGAGTCCTCTTTCTTTGCTGCTCCGCAGCCAGTTAAGTACACTTCTATTTTCTCTCTGAATGCTGAATGCCTTTATTGCTACCGCTTACTGTTTTAAATACCGCTTACTGTTTTAAATCGCGCTATGTTATGCGTGCGGATGCGACCTATGTTTATCGCTTTGTGTGAGGGGTTGCTGCGCTTGCGGTAACATTTGTTTAGACGCACTGGGAGCGCTTGTTGTCTCAGACGTACCGGTGCCCTTGTTTCCTTGTTGTGGGTGAGAGGAGTTTCCCTCGTATGCGCATTGGGACGGGTTTCCCTCGCGTTCGCCGGTAACAGTGGAGCGGGAGGTTGAGGAGCGGGGATGCGCATCGGCTTGACGCGCAGTCCCCTTTCACTTTTCACGAGCCTTGGCCAGTGCGCATGCGCGGCGGCCATGTTTGTCCAAAAACGCATTTGGACTTAAATCGAACGCCGGAGCAGCGTTTTCATGCTCCTGACCCTGAATATTTGCCGTTTGGGCAAGGGAAAGGCTCGTTTTCTCTCCTCAGACGCCCCTGATATATATATATTTAGTGGGGCTGTACAATTGAGCATAGGCTTTGCCTAGAGTGGGTTTTGCAAGCCCGCCCTCCCTCCACATTCTAACAGTTACGATTGAGATTCACCTGTGGGTGATTTACTAGGGCTTGCCTGGGGTTACCACTCCCCCTGATCTCCATTTGGGAAATATCACATATAATTGTTGACTGGGCAGAGTCACATACGCTCCTCCAGGGTCAGTAAGTGCACATTGTGCTGGCATCATGTCTGAGTATTATGAGGAGGATTACTATTATTACGAAGAAGAACCCTCTGGGTCTATAGAATATGATCTCGTCGAGGCACTGGACGCTGGTGTCCAACAGTCAGTAAACTCGGCTTTGGTGAGGGCAATTGCGCCCCTAAAACGCCACATGTGCTCTTATGCACAACAACAAGGTTGGCTGCCGGCGTCGGGCTCCCGAGCTAAAACTGGGGGTAAAGGAAGAGCGAATCCCCACGCTGCGGATTTCGCAAAATTGGCCAAGTCCATGGCGGATCAAGAACGCTCGGCTACTTCTAGAGAGGCTACGATTACGGAAATATCCCAAGAGGATGATGGTCACGACACCTCCCCAGATCCTACTTCTGATGAGGAAGACTCCCCTAGACCTGCCAAGAAGGCGCGGAAGGATAAGCACGCCGGTCCGTCCATGTCACCTAAGGTTCTCACTTTCGAACCGGCGGACATAATCCACCCTAATTCCACATCCTGGCTTCCATCGCAAGAGGTGGCGGATTATGTCCACTCCCACTTGCGTCAAGCATTTGACACGGACGTGCGGACACGACTGAGGTCGGAATGCCCTCGGCCTGACCTGGCGGATAAGGTGGCGGTTACCCCCGAGGTGGACCCGTCAATGTTAACATATTTGAAAAAGTATTCTAAAGACCCCAAGAAAGGCTTGGATAGATCCTGGCGATCTTGCCAGGATAAATTGCTTGACGTCATAGGCCCCCTGACAAAGATTCTCGAAATTGGCTTTCGGGCCAAAGAATCAGCCCTCTTAATTAACCCGGACGAGCTGATTGGCTGGGCCCAAAGGGCAGTGTGCCAACTGGGTAATGCTAATTGTGCGCTGTCGACTGAGCTGCACCGGTCCATCCTCCTGAAATTAGATCCCAGGCTAGCTGAGTTGGCCACATCGGAATCAGGTCCGCTGGCCCAAGGACTTTTGTTTGGCCAACCGTTTTTAAAAGAATTAACCAAGTTCGTGGCCACTTTCAGTGGGCTGGACAAGGCCCAAGGTTCTTTGAAACGGGCTTTCCGCCCGGTTTTCGGCAGGGCCGGACGCTTTCGTGGGCGCTCGTTCGTCCGAGGCTACAATCAAGGCGCCCAGCGTGGCCAGCAAAGAGGAGGTTACCAGGAGAATTCTGCCAATACCTCCAATTTCTACCCCTCCCGCCGTTCCAGGAACAGATTCCGCAAAGGTGGCAGATTTGGAGGAAACTCCAACAACCAGCATGATGCAAACTCAGGTGAGCCTGGTTCCTTTTTCGGAGGTGACATTGGGGGCAGAGTGGCATGTTTTCTAGACAAATGGCGCGAAATCTCGCAAGATGCATGGGTGTTGCAGACTGTACTGGGTTACAGGTTGGAGATGTACAGCTCCCCTTCGCAAGAGTCCCGCCCACTCCCGCTGTCTTTTTTCCAACAAGATCGCACTTTCATCACGGAGGAAATCAACTCCTTGTTACAGAAAGGCGCGATTGCACCTTCCGTGGTACATCCGCATGGCTTCCTGAGCAATGTCTTTCTGGTAGAAAAGAAAGGGGGCGGCTCCAGGTTAGTGCTGAACCTCAAAGAGTTCAACTCGTGGATTGTGTACAGGCATTTCAAGATGGAAGGCATCCATCTACTACGCGACCTCCTCCAGGAGGGAGATTGGATGGTCCGGTTAGACCTCAAGGACGCGTATCTGTCCATTCCCATTTTCCCCCCCCACAGGAGGTTTCTTCAGTTTATCTGGGAGACAGTATGTTACGAATACAAAGTCCTTCCTTTAGGTCTCTCGTCCGCACCGTGGTGCTTCACGAAGCTCCTGAGGCCGGTAGTGGAGTCTCTCAGGGCTCGAGGAGTCCGCCTCATAATATATCTGGACGACATAATAATTTTGGCGTCCTCCCCTCAGACAGTCCAGACACATCTCAACTGGGCGATACATCTGCTGCAGAGTTTGGGGTTCATCGTCAACCCTCAAAAGTCGATGTTAGTTCCCTCCCAATCCATCGAATTTCTAGGGTTCTTGATAAATTCTCTAACGTGCCAGCTCTTGCTGCCAATGACAAAGATCAGGTCGATCAAGAAGGAATTGCGAGTAATCCTTCGCAAGCAAACAACTTCTCTGAGATCGTTGGCCCGCGTCGTGGGACTGCTATCTTCTTCCATCCAGGCGATCTTCCCGGGCCCCCTTCACTATCGGGCCCTCCAGCGGCTCAAGATCCGACATCTCCGGAAAGGTCTCAGTTACTCAGAACAGATCCCTCTCTCAGAGGAGGCGAGGCTGGAGATGGAATGGTGGTTAAACCACATGGAGGCCTGGAACGGCCGAGCGCTATTTGGAGCGGCACCGGATGTGATAATAGAATCGGATGCCAGCCGATGGGGTTGGGGAGCCCGTTGCGACACATTGATCACGGGTGATCGCTGGTCCTCGGAGGAATTACACTTACATATCAATTGCCTAGAACTATTGGCTGGATCCTTTGCGATCAGATGCCTTTCGCCGCAGAAGGCAGATTGTTGTATCCTCCTCCGGATGGACAATATATCGGCGGTACGCTATGTCAACAAGTTGGGTGGTACCAGGTCAAAGATGCTGGCGGAGATCGCCAAAGACTTTTGGCACTTCTGTCTACAGAACAGAATCTCGGTGGTTGCAGAGTACCTACCCGGCTCCAACAACCAAGTAGCGGATTGGAATTCCCGCCATCTGCAAGACTCCAGCGATTGGAGGTTGTTACCCACGGTGTTCCAGCGCCTGACACAGCTTTGGGGTCCTTGCCTGATAGATTTATTTGCATCTCGACTGAACAGGCAAGTTCCCCAATTCTTCAGTTGGAGGCCGGATCCGGAGGCGATTGCCACGGATGCGTTCCTGCAGGAATGGCCGACATCCCTCTGCTACGCGTTTCCACCGTTTCTCATGATCCCCAGGGTTCTGGCGCGAGTCAGGACTTTTCACGCGGAACTCATATTGATCACCCCTTTGTGGAGGGCTCAAGCATGGTTTCCAGTATTGTTATCCATGAGTTGTGCGATCCCGATTCTTCTTCCACGGGTACAGAACCTGTTGCTGGACCCTCTTCAGCTTCCGCATCCCTTGGTGGCATCGGGCCAGCTCCCACTCGTTGCTTGGCGGGTTTCAGGGACAGATGGAGTGTCCCGGGCCTTTCACGAGAAGCTAGCAACTTCATCAAAGAGGCCTGGTCGGCCAACACCCATAAAAGATATTCCTCATCTTGAAGGAGATGGTGTGATTGGTGCGCTCAATGGGACGTGGATCCCGCTAAGGCACATGTCTCTTTAGTGGTCAACTTTTTAGCCTCCATGGCTTCCTCCGGTTTGGCGTATAGGACAGTCAACAACTTCCGGTCCGCGATCTCAGCGGGACACTTACCTTTGGAAGGTAAGCCCATAGGAGAGCACCCTCTGGTATGTAAGTTGCTCAGAGGAGTCAGGATGGTGAAACCTCCTTGCCCAAAGTACTCTCATCTCTGGGATGTCTCGGTTGTCCTTAGATTTCTTGAGGCCTGGCCTTCCAACAGATTTTTATCTCGAAAGCAACTTTCGGCCAAATTAACTATGCTCCTATGTCTGGTTTCTTGTAAACGGGTGTCTGATGTACGGGCGCTGGATTTGGCGGGGCGTAGGTTTACCCCGGAAGGTGTAAATTTTATTTTATCCAGGAGAACCAAGTGCAACACCACTTCAGTCACATATCCGAGTTTTCCTAATAATCCAAAATTGTGTGTGGTACAATGTAGTAAGGATTACGAGGTAAGTACTGAAGAATTTCGTACTAATATGCAAGGACAGTTGCTTATTGCTTTGCAGAAGCCATTCCGCCCAGTGACTCCAGCTACTTTGTCTAGATGGATGCGTTGGCTCATGGGCGAAGCGGGAATTGACATCTCCAAATTTGGAGCACATTCCGCATGCGGAGCCATGGCTTCAAAAGCATATTCGACAGGGGTCAGCCTGGCAGATATCATGACTACAACTGACTGGTCTAATGAGAGTACTTTCAAGACATTCTATTATAAACCTATTGTGAATGTTGCGTCAATGGTGGTGGATCAGCTTTGAACAAGCATAATTGGAGCCTCCCGTCCTGACATAGAATTAAAAATTTGCGAACATTCGTGACAAGAATTTTAAATTCTATTAAGGACTACGGAGGCGAGGATTATCCCACCCAGAGATACATATTGTTGATGTACTGCTTTTAATTCATCTTGCTTTGCACATAATATGTTATGATGCTTATATTTCATCATGTTATATATTGTTACTTATGCTATGAATTGGCATTTCTCGGTGTACTGTTTCCCCCCCCCTGTTTTCTCGTGCTGTCATGTTGCTTTACCGGGCAATCTGGAACAGCTTTTACGGGGAGTTTCATTTCTTTTCTTTCAGGTACTGACAGCAAGTAATCTGGACCATGGTGGATGAATACAGTTCATTATTTCGCTCTCACCCGAGTTTACTTGGACCGGGATCCAGTGGGAAGTTCGGCCCCGTTGGGCATGCAGTTCGTTGGTTGGAGAAGGCCCTGGCTATCGGTGATCCTCGAGTGCAGGTCGTGCATGGACTTAACTACTGTTACAAAGAAAGAGGACTCTATGTGCTGACAGGGACCTTATATGGAAGAGACTCTATGGTTGTCACATGGTTTGTTTCTGTTTTCTCATTGGCTGCTGTGAGCTTCTAGTAAAGATTGAGAAGCATAATCCTCGCCTCCGTAGTCCTTAATAGAATTGAAAATTCTTGTCACGAATGTTCGCAAATTTTTAATTATACTATTGGGCAGCAGCCATTCATTACATGAGAGGGCTAATGGGTGGAGACACCTTAGATACTCAGGTCAAGGAAGCATCAATTGATATATATGCTACGCTGATTGGTGAAGATGCTGGGAACTGCTTCCTGAAATATACAGATCCTGGGTATTACAAAAGAACTAGGTTTAAGACACTTATAGCAGGATTTAAAATCTGGGCATCACTTTGTAAAACATTGGGGCTGGGTAGATTCAATGCCTACACGCGGATCGAAGGGAATGACTCTCTCCCCGCAGAAATATTCGCGGATGGAGTTATTGGTGATTGGGGACGGATGGGGATCGGGAAGCTGGGGGATCTTATGGGAGCTCAAGGTATTCTACAGTTCACTGAAATTCAAGAGAAGTATGGTATTCCTAGGAAAAACTTCTTCAAGTTTTTGCAAATTTGAAGTTTTTGATGAATAAGAAGGGTGGATCTGCCGGGTTTAGTAAAAACAGGGTAATGGATGGGATTGAGCGGGGGGCAGAATGTTCTATAAAGAACATTTATGCTGAGCTATCTTTGTTAAAAGGTGATGACTTAAGAAAATATGGAAGGAAATGGGCAGATAAACTTCAGGTTGATCAGGATTGCTTCCAGGACTCTCTTGAACTGGGGGGGACTATACTTTGCTCAGCAGCATTACAGGCCCAACATTACAAGACAATTTATTCATTATACCATACACCCGACAGGATCGCTCAATGGGGGGGGAACAACAGGAATTACGTGCCCCCGGTGTGACAGTAGCGAGGCTGACATTGTTCATATTTTTGCGTTATGCCCACAGCTTAATTTGTTGATTAAGGCTATTGAATCTTTTCTAGATGTAAGTCTAGGAATAAAAGTAGTTCTTACGCCAGTATGGATTCTTCTTGGTGTAGGAGGTGGAAACGAGCCGGTTGGCTCGCCTTATTTTTTGTTCGTCGCTATGTCAGTTCTAAGAATCTGTGTCGCATCAGCCTGGTTGGATAAGTCAGCTCCAACATTTCATCAATGGTTAGCTAGATTATTGTCAGCATATAATTTGGAAAAAGGGATATATGATAGGAAGGGGAAAAAGGGTAGAATTTTAGGTAAACGTTTTTGGGAACCTATTAGGAGCTGGAAGGAGGATGCTTCAAATTAAGGAGAATGGTTTAAAATGAATTCGGGAAGATAATTCTATATGTTGGTAGTTTTTTGGGGATAATGTAATGTATTGTATCCTTTTTATTTGGCTTTCTGATCAATGTTCCCCCCGGAGAAGGGGGTAGTGCTTTGTGCATATTTATTGTGATTTTGTGAATAATAGAAACATTTAATAAAAATATATAAAAAAAAAATAAAAGAACATCTGGAGCTCCAAGAACCTAATGCTACAAACCAACATAACATGGGTCTTTCTGTATGGAGCAGAAACTTGGAGGACAAGACTGACCACCACCAACAAAGCCCATACATTCATCAACACTTGTCTGAGGAAAATCCTCCAAATTCACTGGTCTAAAACCATCAGCAACAACGACCTATGGCAGCAGACTTTACAACTCCCTGCTCATGAAGATATCATTAAAAAAGACCCTGGGGCTGGATAGTCACACCCTTCCAAGCCCTCACCTAGAACCCTCAAGGGAAAAAAAAGAGGAAGGCCAAGGAACACCTGGCATTGAGGCCTTAAAGCTGACTGCAAGAGACGGGTTACACCTGGAGTCAAATTGAAAGAAAAGGCCAGGACAGAGATAGCTATATAGTCCTGGTCGGTGGTCTATACCCCAGGAGGGGTAATAAGCATAAGTAAGGGGTGGTACAGACTTGCAGAAGGGCTGGTTGGTGGCAATATGAGGAGAACACAACAAGGCATTGTGATTTACGTTGAGTGTGTGTGTGGAGGGAGGGTGTGTGTGTGTGTGTAGTTTCCAACATACAAACCTCCTACTCTTTCCATTGTTCATATTTTGCTATTAAATTGAAACATTTGCCACTTATATTAATGTATTATGTGAACTTCAAATACATTGAATCCTGTGCCAGCTTGACTTTATTTCTGTACCAAATATTTTCTGAAAGAGTAATAAACCTGCATTGAGCTGATTGTAGGTGGACTTTCTTTATACTGCAAGTGTGAAGAGGCAAAATAGGTCTGTTTTATAGGTAATGAGGACATGCCCACCTTCGTCAACCCCCTGCATTAATTAAACCCATGGCTTACATATAATACATAAAGCATTCTCATCTCTTGTACTCTTACAGCTGCTCTCAGGTCCTTCTTTAACAGATTATGTGCCTGATTCAGAGTTTGGTGGACATGCTACTCCATTACAAACATGATAGATAGATAGATAGATAGATAGATAGATAGATAGATAGATAGATAGATAGATAGATAGATAGATAGATAGATAGATAGATAGATAGATAGATAGATAGATAGATAGATAGATAGATAGATAGATAGATATCCTGGACATCTTAGTACAAGAGAATTATAAGGTATGGCACTTACAGTAAACTAGACGGGCTATTTGTCCCATTTGTCCACCAAATCTAAACCAGGACCTGAGTTCTTGATTTGGGAACCAGTATGGTTTTCAGTCAATTGATCTACTTATTCACCTGCCTTCATATTTCTGTGGTTGACTCATTTTTTTAATTGCAGTTCTGTTTTTATGTTGTGTAGCTCTTGAAGTCACAATGCTCTCTTTTACTATCCTGTAGGTGTTTCTTGCAGCATTACTGACAATGTGATTAACCTTTAATTTAGCATCATCAGATTACTGATCAACTTTTATACTTTAGCACCAAACCACAAAGGCCTTCGTGAGTATCTGAAGTAGTGCTTCTCTAGTACTACTTAATGTACTCTTAAATGTATTTTTTGAATTGGATTCAAAGCATCTATTCATGTTTAATTAGTACATGTCGAAAAGAATGTGCCTTCTTCCACTTTAACTAAAAGACAGTGGCCTTTCTGGGCTAATCCACAAAGAATTTCATGAGTAGGTTGAGTATTACTCCCGCAGTACTATTCTACATGTTCATAATTGCCTTTGTGAATTGGCCTCTGTAAGTTCAAATAACTCAGCTGTAGTACAACTTTCCTTTTATATTTTGACTCTTAAAGTGGCCTGTCTTTTACTTGTGGTGCTTATTTGTATTTTGAAGTTGTATTTACTTCATTTCAGTTTTTGATTGCATTGCCAGTGCGCTTGTTCCACTTTCTGATTCAATGATCCATTTGCAACCATCATTCCTCCCCTGTGTTTTTGCAATTCTGTTTCTCGCTATCCTCTTTTAGAGTGTCTCTTCATTAAACCAAATGCTACTTCAACCTGTTTTTGCCTCCCACGGGCAATAACAGTTCTCCGCATGAGCTTCATCAATGGAGATCTGGCTGGCTGCACTTGGTGCCTTCCAGAGAGCTGGATAAACTCCAATGAAAACTCCCTTAATTCTAAGTTAATACAAATATTTGTTTACAAACCTTGCCTTTTTATCGTTTTTGGTTGTTTATTGGTGGTCAGTTTGCTGCTCTTCCTGACCCCCATGACATATGTGCTTGGGTTTCAGTTTTGGTGACATGCATAGATTAAACGTATTACACCTAAAAAAACAGTAACAAATAGTGCTTAAAGACTCTTACTTAAAAAAACAAACACATGACCTACAATGCAGCTATGTGCAGGGCAGGCACCGCCATATGAAGAGGTAATGAAGGAGCCTTAGGACGCCACTTGGTGGTGGTGTGAAATTACTGCATGAGCCTGAAAAACTGTAATGTCTTGGTGCATGTGAAGCGCTTTATAAGCTACAATTACATTTTCCTTGGGACTCTGAAAACAATCACACTGTTCCTGTTGGAGGAGCTTTGATTCGAATCCTCTTAAACTTATGTTTGAAAATAGCAAAGCTATGGTCTAAAGGCTACATTGATCACTTTGGTGGCAGAAAACTGCCAGCTTCTACCACATCAAAACATGATATAATTGTGTCTTCTTTCTCAATTGCATATACAGCTGTACAATGTGATGTCTCTAAGCTCCAATTACATGTAATATATTTTAGTATCCATCATATGATGGTTGTTGTAATCTGGTCTCAACTAGATCGGACTGTTCTATGCCCAGCATTTGCTGTTCTAGATAATTATATTTTCTCTAAAGTGCTTCACTACTCCCTGGAATTTGATCTGTAAACTATGAAATCCTGAGAAGCATCAGAAAACTGGGAAGCCAGTCAACCCTATTTGAGAAAATGTTTGTGGAATGATCTTTAGTCAAGGTATTGTTATTTTATCCATACAAATGTACATATGTCACAATTCAAAATGCATCCATAATATCGATAATGGCATTACTCCTAGTCCTACTCCCTCGCCTTCCTTCTCAACCAATGAGGCTCCCTTGCCTCCAATAGCCCCTTCCCACTTCTCCATAAAAAACACCCCTCGCCCCCTCTTCATCCTGTTCGTAAAAAAGCCAACCCAGACACACAGTTGCTCCATACCGAGAGGGCGGGAGGGCGGGAGAGACCGAGAAGGAAGGCGAGGGAGTAGGACTGGGAGTAATGCCATTATCAATAAGAAATGGACGCATTACCTCCTGTCCCTCCCTCACCTTCTTTCTTAATCATACATAGCAAGCAAAATAGAAAGGGACAACTGAGTCAGAAACACCCAACAATACAAGAGTGCCAATAGACAACACAGAAGGACCTCTACACCCACAGAGAAGACAAAATCCTGCGACCCAACACAGTAACAAGAGGAACCAACTCAGTAACCCAATAGAGATGCCCAAACGATGAAGGGGAGGACCAAGATGCATGCCAAACTCTACCACCGAGGGTCCCAGGAAGACAGCCACAGCAGTCAACACCCAGAACACAGAAGGCCCCTAACACCAAGGGGAGAAACCACCCCCATCAACCAACAAGACCGAGAACGCAACCAATCACAGAAAGAAGCGAAAGAAAGAAGTCCCGACCCAAAGGGTCCCCATGCGACACACAAAGCGAACTTAAGGGGTACAAAAAGGAGGACAAAGCAAAGCCTCCAACACCCACAGCAACGACCAATCGCAGAAAAAGTACACAGCGCCAGAAAACACCACCCAAGGAAACCCGAAGCAGTGACCGACAGGCCTATGGAAGCACCATTTTGCAAACACTGCCCAACCAGAAACAGGCCATAGCGGGTACCACACACCCAGACAAAAATGGCCGGCTAAAGGCAGGCCCAAGAAATCAGGAAAGATGAACCACAAGGAATGCCAAGACCCCACCATGGTCCACCGTGCAACTGCCAAGCCCGCAAACACAAAATTCCCATTGATCCAAAAGGAGGAGCATGAAAAAAAGTGGAGACAGAACTTCAGGAGCATCCCAGACCAAGCCCCAGCCATTACATGTGAAGAAACCCTCACCAGAAAGCAAGCCACAGAAAACTGGGAAAAAATACAAAAGCAAGGAACCAGAGGCCCAAGACCAGACCAATAGGCCACAGGGCAAGCCAGAGGATACCGTCCAGTAGATCACATGGACCGCACCAAGGCTGAATCATGAGAAGCCACCACAGACAAGCCCAGTAAAAAGGCACCGGACCAGGGAGAAACGAAAGATGGCAGGAGCTCCTGGCTCAAACAAGCCCCCCGTACAATGGCCACCCTCAAATGCACAAAGCACACCGGGAAAGAACCCAACCCAGATCCTCGAAAGAGAAATCAAGTGGAAAAAAGTACAGAGTCACGTACCGGGCACCGCCCTGGGATAGGACAGAGGAGTTACTCACCAGAAAGTCCAACAGCCTCTGCACGAACCACCCCGGCAGGAAATCCAGAAATGCACCAGTGCCTGCACCACCAGCCACAATGCCCACCAGTCCGAAGACCAACGAGAGACAGGAGACCAGAAGCCCAGGACCTGCCCAGATTCTAGCCAAGCCCCCCCACCAAATCCCAACCAGGAGAGGCAAGGTGCCCATCGCCACCACCACCGGAACCAGAGAAGACCAAGAGAAAACCACACGAGAAGACCCAGCGCCATCCAGCACCACAGAACCCAGGGGGCCGAAGCTGACTCCAACAGGCAGACCGGAAGACTGAGGGCTCCCGGTGACCATAACGAGAGAGGGTAACAAGACAACCAACTGGAGCAGGAGACACCAGCACAAGAACCCGAAACTCTACTCGAAGCCAGCGACCACAACCAAACCACTGCAGCAGTGCTGGCAGAGCCATCAAGGACCATATCAGAACCCGGCAAGAAACCATGCCCCAGCAGGAAATGCAACCCCACAGCCCTAAGACCCACTAACTGGGATCACATGAGGCTGCACCAATAGGTTGCCAAATAAGGGAGGAATGAAAACACTCCCAACATGAAGAAAAACTTGCATAGGCCCAGAACCACAGAAACGCTCTGGCGAAGATTTGAGGCCGAAGGGGAGACCCAAAGAGCTAGAAAAGAAACAATCTCATCGCAAAACGCAGGATTGCTGCAAGGAGACCTGCAACTGGGACAAGCCAAAACGCACCCAGAGACCCAAAGTGGACAGGCCGTGCAAGACTAAGGGGTGCCAAAACCCACTGGACCCATGAGAGGAACCAGAAACATAAAAACATCTGTCGCTGGGGAACACGCATGCACTCTAGTGCGCAGACAGTGGCCACAACCACCAGGATCCATAGAACAAACAGAGCCCGTCCGCTAAAGCAAATGAAAACTACCAAAAACCGGCCACCCAGAGGCAGAGCCCCCCATGACAGACAGGGACAGAAGGCTGACAGTGAGGCTTCCTACTGAAACACGCTCAGGAAATGGTGAAGCAACAGCACCAAAGGCAGAGCAAAGGGCCAAGAGAGTGGTGGACGGCATGAGGGCTGACATCCGCCCCAATCTAGCCAAAGACCACCCACACTGGTCAAGGCAACACAAAACAATACGAAAGACCCCGTAACCTCACCCCAAGGAGAACAAAGAGACCCCAAAAGGAAACCATAGCAGGGAGCCACACACATCAGAAAGGGACAGAGCCCCAGCTATGGAGAACTCACAGTCACAACTCAAGTCCCACGAGACAAGGGCAAAGAGTGCATAAAGTGTGCCAATAAGGCTGCAAGAGACCCAGCCAGTCGAACCAAGGCAGACATCCAGGGCAAAGGGAGGCACATCAAATTGGGAAGCTGGTACAGAGCACAAGCGCAGAGAGAGAGAAACAAGGACTCAACCCCAACAGGGTCAACAGTCTAGGAGTAAAATACTGATAAGAAAAGGGCAACTCCGACCAAAGTCGCTGGCAAGGATGTACATTACAAGGCCACATGCAGATGGCCTAGAACAACCCATATTACATCTGCACCCCCGAAGAAGCTGATGCAGCCATCCGGAACAAAGCTGAAAGGAAACCTGACTCAACAAGCAGTCAAGGGTGTGGACACCAGAAACGACCAATAAGACGCAGTCTGAAATCCACAGGTATCTGCAGCGCAAAGCAAGGCCAACATCGCGTCTCAGAAATAAGGGCCAACAACCCCGCACCAGGCTACCGAGATAAACGATGCTAACAGGAATCCTCCATACAAAATAGCATTTTTATTCACATAGTTGCAGCCCGTTGATATGTAATATTCTTAATTCAAACTACATCTTCATTCATCTTTACGTATATAATGTTCCCTTTTTGAAAAGGTTTTTTTATAACATTGCAATACAATGTGGCACTGCACCCGAGGAATGGGACTCTGGGAAGCAACTGAAAAACACAAGCAGTCTTCCATCCATGTACCAACCAGGCTGGACCCTACTAAACTGCAGAGATCAAACGAGAGCGGGTGCAATCAGGGTCTCCACTCCAAGGAGCACGCTCCAGCCGTGAAACGCTGAACTAGGAATGCAAGGGTCCAGGCATCCAAATGCCAGGCCACAACAATGGAAAACAAATGGAGCCCCATGCAGGAGAAAGACGAATATATGGTATGATGCCAAGCCGGCACGAGTGGCAAGCACATCAAGTATGTATGCAATGACGCTTGGTGCTACCAGCAAAGCAGGGAATGCAACTCATAAAGACCCGGCCATTTACAGTCCATCGACCGAAAAAGGATGAGTGGCTGAGTGGGCCCACATGAGATGCAAAACAGGGTCAGCGCAGACTGAGGTAACGGGAGGTGAGAACACTGAGCCTGTGCTCCAGTCGCCCGTAAACACACAAAAGTGGGGATGCCAGCAGTGTAGGTACCAGGGATTAACACAATCTCCCCACGTAACACCTAAAAAAGGACACAGAAAAATGGGCACAAAAATCCGCTCCTACTGTCCTCCAGTAGAGAAGAAGCATCAAGCAGATCCAGAGATACCGACCCGAAAGCACAGCCCCAGCCACTGCATGACCGCCGGACACCGTCCGATGACTGCCAATAGTGATCCTTCCCTGCCATGCCTAAGAGAAACCCTGACGACACCACCAAGATGGGAGAACGCTGGCAGAAGCTCCGTAACCACCAGAGAACTATCCATTGGAGACCCCAGGCATCATGAAAACACTGTCAATGAAGGGAAAACACTGGAAGGTAAGTCTAACACGGAGAGAAAAAAGAACAGGATGAAGAGGAGGCGAGGGGTGTTTTTCATGGAGAAGTGGGAGGGGTTTATTGAAGGCAAGGGAGCCTCATTGGTTAAGAAGGAACTCGAAGTAGGGACGGTTGGTAATGGACTTACAGCAGCATTTATTGACCAGTTGTGTCATGTATGCTGTTGCAGGTGACCAGGGAAATATTGTAAGTTGCCTTTGAGCCATAACACATACAATGAGGTTACCTGGCATTGATCTTGAGGCACCCCACATGACTTGTGAGACATATAGTGAGCAATATATTTCTATTTATATTAGTTAAGAACAAATGAGTTAAGTGACATTACATTTTGTTCAAAAGTAATGTATCTCAATTAAAAGTAATGCATTTCACTGCTAGTTGACATAAAAAACCTATAAAATGCACTGCAAAACCACAGTTAAAGAGAAGTTATGGTCATACAACTATACAGAAAAATCACTGAAGTTCACCAACTATGGCAAGATAAACCATAACTCATGCCTGCTTCTAACCTTGTATATGAGATCGCTCATGACGTTTTAAATAATGGGGACAGTTGCACCTTGCTGAAAACCTTTGTGGATGTCCAGCCGTCGCAGCAGGGTGCAGCCTCTTGCCAGATTCTGTGCCCAACCAACTGTAGGCAGCCCACCCATTCAGCGCACTGCCTTCAGCCATGCGCAGCAGAAATTGGCTGCGGGGCCAGGCCAGAGGTCAGCGAGGGATGGCCATCCGCACAGGTTTTCTGCAGGGTCTGGCCAGAGGCAACGCACAGTGTACACTGTACTGTAAGCTTCCACCATACTCAGTACATCCCTTAGCCAATTGTATACAAACAAATAAAAAACTATCGACGAAGATCAAACTATGCATGGCGTGAGTTATGGTGTGTATTGTGCATAGCATACCGTAACTTGCGCATTTCAGTTTTTTGGGGGTTTTGTGTTCACTTAACCATAACTAACATGTAATCAAGTTTTTCCAGTGAATTATTATGTGTGTGTTTGCGTGTGCGTGAGTGTGTGTCAGTGTGTGTCTTTGCATGTGTGTGTGAATGTGCGTGTGTGTGTGTATCCCAAGCTTGTTTGCTGAGTACCCAAATTATGAAGTTCTTCAAGTTGATGGAAATTAATTCATTATCCATGAATTCGTCTTTATTTAATTATTTTTCCATGTGAATTATTTAAGGTTTGCTTGAACTCTAGAGAACTGTGTTATATTCATGTTGTTGATTAAGTTATAGCATGAAAGCTGAAAAGTGCATAATTTAATGTTCAATATAAGCTCCAAGAGATCACTTTGAAATCGTCATCCTCTCTCATTAATTTGAAAATAAATGCCCAGAGAAACAACACCAAGTAGACGTTACCTGCAAGGTACATAGCAAACCAAATAGTAATACAGATTCGTCAATGATGAGAAGAAAAGAAAATGTTTGTGCCTGTCATCTAAAACTAAAGACATATATTTGGTTTTCACTTGCTCTGATTTTATTATCATGTCTCTACAACACATATAACTTTTAAAATGTGTCAAATGCATTATCCACCACAAATCATCCTCCTCCACTGCTAGAATTAATTTAAATGCCCGAACCAAATTCACATGGTTCTTATTTTTTTATTATCATGCTTGATCCCTTCCATTGTCAAAGCCAAGGCGTTTTTTACGCAGGAAAGAAACTATAATCTACGAGTAATAACTTCAGCCTTTTACATTGAACTACTGTGGCTAGAGAAAGAAGAATTGGAAGAACTTGTTACTCGGATATGTTCCAACAAGAAAAAAAATGAAAGAAGAGGCAAAAAGCTGAAAAATACTTTTCTCTTACCAACCACTGGGAACAAAGCCAAATTCATGACACATAAATAAGGCTTCATAAAGAAAAAGTAGCCAATTGTTTTCCAACATAAAAAATCTTTATTTAAAATTACAATATAATAGAGATTTTTGTTAGAAAAGATAGCTACTTAAAGAGCCACTCAATTGATACCAAAGTAAAACCAAAGGGGATGAAGGACAGAGTGTTGAACATTGCAAGCACCCACCCCCAGTCAACTGATCTGGGTTTAATATATAATCATTCTTTAGCTCACTCCGCCACCCCAGTTCAGACATGGCAATATGCAAATCTTTGGTATCACTTAATTGATACCAGCTGGAACCCATTGGTAATTTTTCCAACCAAATAGTATGGAACTCCCTGGCAAATTAAATGAGATATGATCATTTAAGAAGTAATCCTTGTGCAATACCTATGAAATACATATTCATTTATTTTCACTAATGTATGTTCATCAAACGAAACTAGTATTGATCTCAAGTCCCAATGCCCATGTCTAATAAGAGATACAATGAATACCATTTTTTATATTAAAACCCCATCCTTTACAGAAAAATAAGAGGTGATCATTTTGACCATACCAGTTTATCTCCCAAAAACATATGTTGATACTAATGTGCAAATAACCAAATCAACTTTATATGATTATTGTTAGTTTTTTTTGTTTTTTTTTAATGGCTGCTGACAGTCAGTCAGTCAAATTCACTTTTTTCAGTTAATTAAATCCATAAAAGCATACTACATAAAACACATTACATACTACAATTGCACAAACACCAACAGGGTACAAAAAATACATCTAGATCATCTACAAAAAAGCAATACATGTTATAATAATTAAAATTTACCATAGTTAAAAAATGATCTAATTCATAGCGATCCCGCTCTTTTTCTTTATCCTGACCGCTGCTGTCAGAAAACTAGCTATATTAAAAATTTTCCAATCATTAGTCAGCATCTGCAAATATATAAAAGCAGGTCTAGCCTGTAAAAATCCTTTGCCCCTTAAAATAGGTCAAATGAACCGATTCCGGATGTGCATAAAGTGCTCAGAATAAAACAAAGTGCAATGAGTCCTGAGTTGAAAAATGATCACACGCACAAACACCCAGGTCCTCAATCTTTTTCCATCCCTTTGGTTCTGCAAGAAGTAGATGTAATTGATTAAATCTAAACCTCACTAGAAGGAAACGATGGTGTTGTTTAGTTACTATATTTAGATAGGGTTCCATAGTATATGAAGTGGATAACAATTGATGAGTCCGCATTAATGGCTTTTTCAATTCTCTGGCCTCTCTATCTGTCTGTGACACCTGCAGATACATGTTATTAGCCAAATCAAATCCGCCTTTAGCAGCTTCTCTGGAGAGATAAACAGCTCTGGCCTTCCTAAATAGGTGGTGAGCCTTTTCACATAGCTCAGCCAGGGGATACTACTTGCATGATCAAGTGCTAGGCAATCACAAATAATTTCACGATCCATCCCTAGATCCGGGTTTATCCAAATACCTATTCCCTTTAACAAAAGTGCCATGCCGATTAGGTCTGATATAAAACCTAACCCGGTTTCTTGGTGGATTATATAAGAAGATGTTGACTGTGGGACAGATAACACATTTCTTAGGAATTTATTTTCAACTATTTGGATATCCCTAACTTCTCTGCATCCCCAGAGGTCAGAGCCATAGCTTACTATGGTGATACATTTGGCCCTGTATATATTTAACATTGCTTGCATTAGCTTTGCCCCTAATCTGCGAGCAAAGTCAAGGAATGCCAGCGTAGATCTAGCCATTACATTTCTTTTTGCTATCATTTGTGGTATCCACGTACCCCTTTCATCAAATAAAACCCCTAAATATGTAAACGAGGTCACCCGTGATATTATGTTGCCTTCACAAAAAAGAGTCTTGGGTTTCCTGGGCTTCAGACCCAAAATCATTGTGTGGGATTTCGAAAAATTAACATCAAGGTCCAGTGACTTCATAAAATCGGCAAAGGTAGTTGAAAGATGCTGTAGGCCAATAGCTGTTCGAGCTATCAAGGCGGCATCATCCGCGTATAGGAGAGCTGGAATTAACTGCTCCCCTACATGTGGGATGTCCCTACCCGCTCCCAATAAAACTGAATCATGGTTGTTAATTTATAAAGTGAATAAAAGTGGAGCTAGAATGCAACCCTGTCTTACACCTTTAATAATACGGATGCCTCGTGTAAGGTTGCCTTTTTAGTCAAATCTCACTACGGCTGTAAGGTCCTTATGCAAGTCGGCCAGAAAGTTTACGATATACTTGTCCAAACCTAATTTTAATAACAAGTGCCATAGTGTGGATCTATTTACTTGGTCAAAGGCCGAGGAAAGCTCCATGAAAGCCAAATAAAGTGAACCTTTCTTTGCAATCGTGTACTTCCCGGCCAATAAAAATGTATTTAGACACTGGTCCATCGTACCTCTGCCTATTCGCAACCCATGCTGTAAATTTGAGAGAATATTGGTGTCATTTAACCAGTCAGTGAGTTTGCCAAGGACAACTCTTCCTAAAACCTTCAGTGCAGAATCTATCAGTGAAATTGGCCTATAACATCGAGGGTCTCCTCTATTTCCTTTTTTGAAGATCGGGACTATAACTGACTGGGACCAAGATTTTGGCAGGCCAAATTTACAGGCTGTGGTAAAAACATTTGCTAATAAATTAGACCATAATAATACATTAGTTTTAAAAAGATCCGCCGGGACACCATCCGGTCCAGCTGCTTCATTGCTTGACATCTGGTCTATGGCCACCGCTACTTTCTTATCAGTAAACTCTAAAGTGTAGTTCTCAACTACATATGGTGTACTTGGGGATCCATGATTCCCTGATCCCAAGATATATGTTTAAAATGATTTAGCCACTCCTCTTCTGGAACATTACAATCAAGTGGACTGTTGTTATTATTTGAAAAAAATGGTTTATTACAACGTTTCAGAACTTGGCGCTATTCCTAATTACATCAATGGAAAGTAACTTGTTCCAAGCCTCCTTTTAAATTTTTGACATACGGGTATATACCGCTAGTTTATAATTTTTCCTGAGGATGGCTATAAGAGGTTTGTCTTGTAGTTTATTTTTTAGGGCAACCATGGTTAGTTATCAAAGGCAGAAAGTCTACTTGTAATACAGTGACATTGAATGAATGAATGATGGAATTTGTAAAGCGCCAGAAACTCCCCCAAAGGGGTATCTCCACGCTAAAGGTGCGGGTGTGCAAGACTTGAGAGATCAGTTACTGAAAAGTTCTGTTTTCAGGAGTTTCCTGAAACGGTGGAGATATGGACACTTACGTAGATGTACAGGTAGTGAGTTCTAGACCCATGGGGCGAGGAATGAGAAAGTTTTGCCCCCAGCGCTGGGTTTTCTGTAACAGGGGATCACAAGAAGTGCTTTTTCCACTGAGTGAAGAGATCTGCCAGGCTGATGAAACGTACGTTTTTCCGCGAGGTAACCTGGACCTCTGTCATTGAGTGTTTTATGGACTAGACAACAAATCTTGAACTTGATTCTTTGGCGGACATTACCCATCATAATAAAATATATTTTTAAATGGTAATAGTAATGTTTTACGTAGTGTGTGTATGTAATATCTACCATTTGTACTTACGCAAAGAAAAAATATAAGATTATTATATTACACTAGAGTGAGCGGGAGCGGTATGTTTGCAAAAAGGTACAAAAATCTGGGGGGACGATAGTTGCAGCTGGGTCCAGATTGGAACCCTGTCCTCCAGCCACGCCACAGTGCAGCCATAATTGGCCCACCAGAGTTCATCCAGATTGTGGCTTAGCAAGATGCCCAAGTAGCGAACTGGGCCAGAGGCCCATTGCAGCTGGCATTCGGAGAAGGGCTGCATGCAATTAGTGAGGAGAAAATTTATGGACTAGGCCCACTAACTTGGATACCGGAATATCCCCCTAAGTGTATTACTCCTTTAATCACTGGGGCAAGGTTCTTCTGCGGTTTCTGATATATAGTGTTACGCCATTGGCATACATCGATAGAAACCATTAGACCCCTGGCATGGAAGCCAAGACCACGGTGGGCATGATGCTGCCATAGTCAGGCTGCAAGGGACTCTTTTGCCACAGCAAACAGGATCAGGGATAGAGGACACCACTGGCATGTCCCGCGAGTGAAAATGGTTTTGACAACATACCATTGAGGCGCATATGTGTGGTAGGGGAGGCATATAAGAGATGGATCTGTCGACGGAATCAAGTGCTGAGACCGAGGCGCGCAAGTAACCGAAACATATGTGGACATTCAAGAGAATCTAAGGCCTTCATGGCATCCAAGAGGGCAACAGCAGCTGCGAGCTGGGGATCCAAAGTCTGCATGAGGACGAAGATTGTGCGGAGGTTGTATGAGGTGACTTGGCTCAGTACAAAGCCCGACTGATCCACTTGAACAGTGGTGGGCGTAAGTGGGAGGAGGCGGTTCGCTGACAATTTAGCAAAGATTTGCTGTCCATATTGATCATGTAGAGCGGCTGATAAGAGTTGCATCGGTGCACTGGCTTGTCCGGTTTTAGCAGTGACACTGTGACCATCTCACAAAGATGGCGGCAGCGCCCCAAGTTGCAGTGAGTCATCATGCATAGCTAGTATCTGAGGGCTAGTGTAGAGGCAAATTCTTTGTAAAAAGCAGTGGTCAGCTCATCCAGCTCCGTTGCTTTGTCACTCGGAGTCTCTGAATGAGCTGCACAATTTCCTCCACTGTAAAATGAGAATATAGATATGCCAAGTGTGCTCTGTCCAGCCATAGTAAACTGGATGGAGTCCAGATATGCATTTTGCTCAGCTACATTATGTACTGGTACAGCCTGGAACAGTTTAGAGTAAAAAGAGGTCATTGTTTGTATAAGCCCAATGGGGAAGGTCTGGAGCACCTGTCGTTCATCCAGCAGCTCCAGCATAAAGGCAGATGCCCGGTGCCTAAGAAGCATGTCAGCCAATGTGTTGCCAGGTCTCACTCCCCATAGTGGCACACCTTTACCCTGCGGTTCAGATATTTTGTCTCGCATGTGACCTCCTTGTCATACTCGGTTATTTTTGCCCTCTTGTGGCCACAGCAGCAGTGCTCCAGCTCTAGGGAGTGAAGCCCCCTTTCCAGCTTGGTGAGCTGACCTATATCGACTTAAGAATGCCCAATTGTTACACAATACATTTGCCATGGATAACTACTTCAAATGCCTCCCATAATATTGCTGGGGAGGTAGCGGATCTCTTGTTAATCTTAAAGTAGTCAACTATTGCAGAGCGGAGTTCGTCTTGGAATACCGTGTCTCTGAGCACTCCGGGGGAACAGACACCAGACAAGGGCCCGGGGGCCACCAGCAGCAGAGGAAGCTCAAGCAGGAAGGGGTGTGGTCCGTAAGAGTGCGGGGCAAATGTGGCACTGAGGTGACCCAGGTGTGTGCATCATGCGATAATAGCCTGTAGTCAAATCGTGACCACGCGTTGCGGAAAGCTGTAATTCAGGGGCCCTCTGTGTTAGATTTGTGTGTAAGCCACCAGATGTCACTGAGATAGTTGCGCTGCATGAACATGGTAAGTTGGGATGCAGCATTAGGATTAGGACATCTAGAGGAACCCAAGCGATCTAGTGTCACACTGATATCCCCCCGAAAAAATTGCTTCCAGGCCCAGACTGTCAATTAGCTGCCAAATGTCAGAAAAAAAGTCATGGCTGTCGTTGTTGGGGCTCTAGATTACAGCTATTTTAACAGGATGTCTGTGTTGGGCACCATCGAGGAGGTCGTATTGTACTTTATCATCGCAGAGAGCTCGCCTCGATTGCCATGGTATTCCTTTGAGTATTAGTATTGCCACCCTGTGCATAGTTAGAGTATATAGATGTGTAGACCTCCCCGCACCAGCCGGCATGGAGCCTAGGTGTCGTATGCTGAGTTAGGTGTAAATCCTGTAGGCAGCACATGTCTATGTGGTGTCTGTTAAGGTTTGCATGTATCAGTCGAGCCTTTCTACAGTCGTTGAGCCTTAGGATATTCCAGGTCAGACATCTAGTGGTGTTTATGGAAGTGTGTGCATGGGGAAACGGTGTATTGTTAGGGAGGACCAATTTGGATCTGCCATCCGGATGTTGTGGAGTGTGCTCTGTAGCAGTGCAGGGAACATGCTCAGGGGAGAGGAAAACACAAAACATTGGAACACAAACAAATCCTACCAACCACCCACTCCAACCCCCAATCATGGATGAATGTACTGATACCATCCACCACCCATATACCCTTCCCAAAAACATTTTGGCAGCATACGTATCATCCCCTCTTGTGGAATGCATAGTTTGGTGGGATACAGGAGTGCACACTGAATCTCGACCTTTTGGAGGAATTTCTTGGCTGGTAGGATCTCCCACCAGGCTGCTTGTACTGTGAGTGTAAAATCAGGATAGAATGAGACTGCACTGCCCTGACATTGTACCGAGTGACACCCCCCTGGTCGGGTACAGCACAGCATCCCGATCACTGTAGTTAAGGAGGCTAGCGGCTATTTGTTGGGCTGGACCCCTGGTGGGGATGCAGTCCCAGGGAATGCTAGGTACGCTCCACAATAAAGACCAGAGATAGGGCCTCACAGAATAGAATGCGAAGCAGGGACTCAACATAGTCTTCCATTTTATCTATGACTGTGTCTTTGGTATCCCTATGATGCAAAGGTTATTGTGTTATGAGTGGGCTTCAAGCTCTTTGTTCCTTGCTTTAATGAGGTCAATAACTTTGTCCATTCATAGGAGATGTTCACTAGAGTTAGCATGAGCATTATCCGCTTCCGACACACAAGCCTGAAGGTGGTCAAGTTGGTCCTCGTGTTTTTCGGCCTGCTCCTTCATGCGGTCCAAGCGGCTTGTCAGGAGGGTGAGTTTCACATTGATGTTTTGCAGGCTTGATTTGACCTTCACTAGGAGCTCTTTAATGTGTTTATAATACTGGGGGTCCACACAAGGCTTGTCAGGGGGTTCCTTAGGTGGTGCATCCGGCTCCGAGTGTTTGGTTTGGTGCTTGCCCTCAAATGTGAGCTATGACTGCCGCAAGTCCCTTTACTCCATTTTGGCACTGACTTGTGGGTGAGCAGGGGGCCACTGTGTTGAAAGAGGCTGGAGTGGGCAATCGAATTCCTTATTTATTATGTCCTTGTTGTTATGTCAGTACTGAGCAACTCTTGTGTATCTGTCTAGGTGTGGAGGGTCACAGATGCCCCCCCCAGGGGCTCCACCTCATGCTGGCATAGGTATGCACAGTGGTGGGCATGAGCAGGCCCTAGACTGGTTGGGGGCTCTGCAACTTCATGCAGATTCGTCGAGTACCAATTAGAAGCGATGGAACAATCGCCTACTCTAATATCACATTCCTTCGCCCAAGGAGTGGGATTGTGAGGCCTCAGGGGTGAAAATAATCAATGAGTGGGGGCAGTCTTTGGCAAAGCACAGTCAAGAGACCAGCGCAGCCACAGTGGTCAAATTTAAAGGAGGGCCCTGGTTGCAGCAGCATGTTCTTGACCCAAGGAGTAGTGGCGTCAGGCCTTAAAGGTGAGCATCATCCACTGGGGAGGCAGTTATGTAACAGAGCACAGCCAGGGGCCCTGTGCAGCCACAGTTGTCAAATTTAAGGGAGGGTCCCTGGACTCATCAGCATGCCCACGCCACATCATCCACAGGGGGAGCCAGATTATTAACAAAGCACTGTCAAGGGCCCAATGCAGCTGCGGTGGTAACATTTGAGGGAGGGCCCCATGTCGTCGCTGCATGTTCATCAACCACGAAGTGGGGGTGTCAGTTTTCAGAGGTGAGCATTACCCACCGGGGAGCCAGTTTATAAACAGGGCACAGTCAAGGTTCTAGTGCAGCCACACTGATCAAATTTAAGGGAAGGTCCCTGTTCACATCCCCATGATCACGGGGGAGCTGCATGCGCACTACTTCCTCACCGCACGTCCGGTGTGCACTGACCACTGGGACCAGGCCCAGCTCTCTCGCATCAGCCCCAGCTGGCTTAGCAGGATGCAGTGGAAGGCAGGGAGGCGGAGATCCCCGCAGCTCCCTCTGCCTTCTCCCTCAGGTCAGGTGGGATCGGCGTAACTTGAGTCTGGCCAAGGGCCCAGGCAGTCACAAGGTAGGCCCCAGATCTCAGCCGCGATGTCAGTACACCAGGCCCCACAGCAGCAGGGGGTGAACTCCGGCTGTCCCAGACCCTGACAGGGTATCAGGGACAGCAGCTCTGGATCTTACCCCTGGCACCCGCCCTTGTGGTAAGCGGCAGGGAGCCAACACGGGCATGCAACCACCAGGTTCTAGGCTGAAGCAGGCCGCAGCTCGGGCCAGCATGGGCCACAGGCAGGCATGTCATCTAGCGGGATCACTGAACACCGTAGGGGCCCACCAAGTGCACCAACAGCCTCACTGCAAAATTGGGTAGGCTGCCATCCAAGTGTGGGCTATGCGGAAGCCCACTGAAGCAGGATATCTGGTGGATTAGAAATAGCAACCAGCAGAGCCCTCTATTGAGCTGCCATCTTGCTACCTGACTAGACTCGACCCCACTCATATTTAGATATTTTTAGCATTTCCATAGTTTCAGGCCATATTCCACTCAGCAGTAGCATTGTGAGCGTGGGGCCCTCATCTAGCATACCTGTCTCAATTAGAGCTTCTTCTCCAGCTAACAACAAATTGTTTTAACTAATCTCATCCATTGGCAATTTCTCAGGTTGTATTTCAGTCCATTTTTTGTATGGATATTATTAGACATGGGTCCGGTGCTCACTGTGCCATAGGACTCCAGCTGTACCTCATTGATGAGGTCCAAGTAGGCCACAACTGGTCTGGGTTTCCTTGTATTCCTCTCTACAATGGACCTGTCATGGCAGTTTGAACTGGACTGTTCCTATAGGAGAAGGACCAAGGCTGATTTGAACTTTGCTGATCTCTGTTTAAAGTGACACAAAGAGTAAAAGAACAATCACCAGTGATTGAGAAAGATCTCATTGGATATATTTTTATGAAGAATTATAAGAAACACCATTTAAAGCCAAATGTAACACTATTCACAATCCTACCATTAGCTATCAATGGAATGGCAACCCATGGCAAAACAATGATTATTCTGCATAAATATTTCTCTTTAAGAGCTTACCTTCTTATCCTTCCAGCACAATGTTGTATGTTAGATTGTATTTGAATGCTGTCTATAAAGTGCTCTAATATTGTTGGGTATTGTGGCAACACAGAAGAAATATAAATAAATAAGTGCTAAAAGTGTTATCTGATATCATTTATCACCCAAGAGAATTCAATTGCCTACGAACTGATTCTAGACGCTCTCCCCTAGAATGAGGGAAGAGCCGGTGAGCAGGATGTACCACCAGGATGTCCTGCTCATTGAAGCACAAAATGCCACCTGTTGCTGAATTTCAACCCAAAGTACGGGAAATGGGGTTGCTTTGGAGTTGTGGCTCCACAGCTGGATTAAGCCTGGTCTGGTGGGAAAGAATAGGAAATATCAGGAAAACAACCAAGTAGGTAAGAAGAGAAAAATCAGATAATCACAAAATCAGAGAAGGCCCAGGAATAGTCAATGGTACATTGATGCCCCACTGAATAGGCCTATTGATCAGCAGAGTTCAACAACCATTCATTACATTGTTGAAAATGCTAAGAAATATTCAGAAATGCAGTAGTGAAATTGTACCCAGAAACTGCCATTTCAGAAACACCATCACTCCATGCCCCGTTCTTATAATTTTGAGAAATTCTCTATTTAAGTAGTAACAACAGTGATATAAAAGAAAAGAGTCTGAGGTTGCCACACACTTGCCATTTTGTCAGAAATACACAATAAACATTTATAAGAATGACCACATAAGATACAACCATGCAAGGATGTAAGGACAGAAACATTATTTTTGAAAATACTAGAGGGGTTATTTATAGTTTAGTGGATGAAGGGCATCTTCCAGAAATTGACTGGGGTCCTCGCCATCCTATTTCGAGTGTTTATACGTACATACACTGTAAATAGGGAGAGAAGGACATCCACCAATTGGCCCTCATCCACTAAACTCTATATGCCACTCTAGTACAGGAAAATGTGACCCAACCGAAAATACACAGGATAAAATGTGGAAAACCTCAGTAAGAAATAAAGGCATTCTTAGGGAAACAAAATTCAAGCATCAGTTCATAACTTAATCTTGCCCGCTTACAGGACCAAGGGATACCTAACAAAGCATCACTACTAAAAATTGGATAACTTAACAAATTGCTTTTGCTAAACTATAAAGAAAGAAAACAATACAGCCATCACAAGTGATTGAACAAGATGCAAAAAAAATTTACAAGGTTTTAGAAGCTCGATGAACCCACTAGTTAACTCTCCAGACATAGTACAGTTGTGAAAACAGCATCCTTAGCTTTCATGTCATGGACAGGGAATTGGTTTGGATGATAAAGGGACCATTACCAATAGGATCTCCCGTATTTGCTAACTCAGCTCTAGGGTTACAGGGAGTAGCAGCTGCTACTGGACTGGTGTGGTGAGGCAAGGGGGGCTGGAGGAGGGAGGTATACAATACCAAAATAAAAGGACTTACCATGAACAGCCAGCCACCGCCTCTACTCTGTCCTCGTCCTGGTAACCTCCTGTTCCAGCCAGTGGCACCTGGAAGCACCCAGGCAGACAGGCTCCCCTGAGCCAATCACAACCCTGCAATGCAGTGTTGTTATTGGTCTCAGCGCTGTGGATCAGTGCTCAAGCTGGAACAGGGGGCCTGTGCTGGTAACAAAACCACAAAAGGAAACTGTTCCCATTGCAGGGTGCAAACAGTCACCCTTGCGTAAAGGTGCAAAAAGTCACCCATTTATTAGAAAGGAAAGACAAAGGAAGAAAGAAGAGGTCCTAGGTGATAGGGACCCACTAGTGAAGTAAAGGAACATATTTAGTCCTCTGTTGCCCTCACACACCCCAAGGAGTGTCATGCTTCATCATCGGGCGTTTGCTCCTCATAGGGCCGGGGCTGCAATTCCCTACGGGTCCCCCGAAGGGTCTCTTTGTCGGAGATCTTTTCTTGGACTGCCGGATGGTGCATGTGGGTGTGTGGGGTGGGGGTCCACAGGGGGCCTGTGCTGGTTCCTGACCAGGCTGTGTAATGCAGCTTGGTAGTAACATGCAAAGTGATCATGAACTGTTTGGTCGGCCCAAGAGGGCCGGCTAAACAGTTCATGCACACTTTGGGAGTGCACACCCCTTCTCCCCTACCCTGGCTGCTTCGCCCCACCACTGACTGCAAGAGAGAAAATAAAATAATAATAATATGTTATTATCATTTCATTTTCCCTTTTGAGCAGTGGGGCGACGCTCCTCCGCTTTAGCAGAGGAGCCACCACTGGTTACAGGACACATTTCAAACCCTCATCTACATAGTTAAAGTTGTAAATACAAGAGGTAGTAAAAGTTGAAGTCTAAGAGAAATATCAAAATGTATAAATACATGAAAATAGCATTAACGAAGAACGTGGTATATGAATTCAAACCACTGTTTTAAGAAGGTGGTATGCGGAATCCTTATTTTCATGAAAATCACTGAAACACTTGCTAAGTAAAATAACATATATAGATTCCGAGATGAAACAAAAGTGCAAAGGAAAAATGATAACATTATTGAATATAAATATATCTTGTTCCTACTTAAAATGTGCTTTATAAATGTGCACAATATTCAGATAGGTAAATGTCCTCTTCAGCGGTAAATGTTAGCTTTCTTGGGACCTCCTAAATTTAAAGATCAGACATATGCAGACTAAAAGAAAACTTTTTTTCATAAAGAATTGATGTACGGCAAATGGCACCTGCAAGAGGCGTGGCATTATTTCAATTTGTGTTACTTGTGCAATTATTGAACTAAAGTATGAAAATAGTGTTTTCTCAAACTGAGCCTTTTTTCTGAGCTCTAACAATTCTTATCATATGAAGTAACTGTAGTACAGACAGATACATTATTTTGGCCAAGATCACAATATGTTTTCATGCTGAGAATGTTGGAACTCTGTATCAATGATCTGATGACAAAGAAAAATCAGAAAGCAAATGTATGCAAGAATGAAACATTAGGTGATATGTACAAAGAAGTGGCGGAGTGAGGCATTAGCCGTCATGGCTTAACACCTCACTCCACCACTTCAGAAATGAAGGCTGCACCATATTCACAAGACTATGGTGCAGCCTTGTGTTTCCAGCTTAGCGCCAACACATGCACCCTTGAACCATAGTGCAAGGGTGTCTGTGTGCAGGGGAAGATTGTCTATGTGTAGGAAGTTGTCCCTTCCTTCACATAAACAATCTTTAAATGCTGTTTTGTCACTTCTATGTGTGCTGCACACAGCACACATGAAAGTAACAACATTTCTTTTTTTTAAGATTGTTTATGTGCAGGAAGGGACACCTTCCTACACATAAAAAATCCAAGGCATTTTGCTTTTTCCATGTGTATTGCTCAAGGCAGCACACATAAAAAAGCAAAAACGAGGAGAGCATTTCTGCTTGTTTCGCCAAATTAAGACCAGGTTTTCCCTGGTCTTAATTTTGGCACTGCCTCCTATTTATGCCACCCTTGTAAATAGGGGGTAGCGTCAAATTCAATGGGTGTTGCGGTGGAACGCCCACCGCAACACCCACTGCCCGCCCCTTTCATTCTAAGCATAGCTTGAAATGGGGCCTTATTTGCCTTGTGAATAAGGCAAAACCCTTATCGCCGCAGGAACATCTTTAAAAGTGACGTTCCCATGGTGATAGTGGCTTGTACATATGCCCAATTGTTTCTTATGCAATATATAAAAATTTGCACCCTCAGCTCCATTCTAGAAAGAAATACGTTTTTTTGTGTAGTGATACGATTGTTCATAAATTCATTTTACAACGGCCACTTGACAAAGTTTCTAGTCTGTAGAAAAAACATTTTTCGTGGGCAGTGTTTACAAAAATATAAAGACAGCATTTCACATTTCACTGTGGGAGTTTACCACGAGGAACTGTAAATGCTCACATTCAATTATGTGCAGAAGACAGGAATATTTTATATCACAAAACATTTGCCAGCATTACGTGTACTGGACCCTATTTGAACACACACTACTTTGCTATCTCTGGGGATAACAGCAGGAAAATGCATGTAATTAGTAGCAATGCAGCTGGTGGGTAATATGTTGATTGTCAGAGAGGACTCTTGCATAGGCCACTGTGCTCTACAAATAACACATTGTGTTATAAGCCCCTTAACACTAACATGACCTTCACTTAAAAATAAAACATGGAGAGAAAAGACTCATCACAGAGATATTACATAATGCCCTTACGCCCTAAAAACATCTATTTCAGAGTTAGAATGTTGTGACATTTAAATGACAAAATAGAACCTAATTACAAAAATCAACATGAAAATACACCTTGTACACCAAGGAACCCACCTAAAATACAATCTTTAAAAGATGAGATGGATGTAGCCTACCAAAAGGAGGGTAAAGAGATGTTAAATAAATAAAGAAGAGTGCAGAGACAAGTTTAAAGACAATACAAAGCAAAAATGTTCAGGAGAGATGAGATTAAAAAGTTTACCTAGATACCTCCTGCTCCATTATCCTAAAGACTAATATCCTCATTATGAGATACCTCATAATTGTGATAGTGCGGGTAACAGTATTTCCTTCCCCATTTGAAATCTAAGCTCTCTCGGACACCGCAGATATTTTTATTATAACACAGATTTCAGCTGCCCTTAACAGCCGAACTCTCAGTGTGAAAGTCCAGGAAAAATTGACAATTACATGGGGCGCTCAGAGTGACTCCTAATCAGCCAGATTATCCCACCCCCTCGGTTTCCGGTCCTCTTGGTATCAGTCATTTCTGTGGTAGCGAAATACCAGACAGTTTTCTGGGCTGCTCGTTATTGAGGATTTATTTGAATATTACGTGGTTTGCCCAAGTATGGATTAAATCAGTGATACTCAAAGTACAGCCCACGGGGCCATATACGTTCCTGCTGACCTTTACATGCGGCTCCCTGATCAACAGCATCACTGGGCTGCTGTTCTCTTGACTCAGCACTAACATTGAAAAGATGTTAAATAAACAGGCAAGCTTATATTTAAAAGTCAATTTAAGTTAAAGAAAGGAAGTAACTAGGTTGTCCTACACCACTAAACCCTAGGAATACCTTAATTTTCAGAGCCAACTTGCAGCAAAAGTGTACAAATATGATACGGTCTCTCAAAATTCAAACAATGTGTATTTCATGAACATGCAGAACCATTTCACCTTAGTACATCACATATCAGTACATTGAGAACAATTTTTTTAAGTGATAGTTTTCAAATGTATCCCACCCCCACACACACCGATCGTCGCCAGTTTGTTATGAAGATCGTAAGCAGGATTGGTATTGATAAAAGGATTTATTGATAATACATTTAATTTACAGGAACAGGCGAGTGCCAGGGACACGACTCCACTCTCCAGCCCAGATCCTCTCTTCTCCTCCACTCTAGAACTCTCGCACCACAAACCTCCAACAATGACATATAAGCATTCTACTTCATATCACACCCACGAACTATAAGACATCACAATACTATATATACACTACACACTCTAACAACAATGCCAATAGTGAATTAAGAGGCAGGTCAGTTGTTTTGGGCACTCCTAGGGTGGCATGAGTTCCTATTACACATGAACAACATTATAGTTTATTAAAATCAAACACAGGAGAAGGTTTTGTACAATGCACATCCTGAAATCATGTATTTCAAGGTCCTTCTATATGTGATGATGAAGAAAAGAAGAGAAAGTGAAAAAAACAATTGCTTAGGATCACACAAGGTGGTAAAGTGGGGATTTTACATTGAGCAATTGAGCCCCTAGATGCATATGCTTCACTTCCCCTATACCCGCCTTAGTACCTCCACCCCCCCAGGACCGCCACCCTACACGCATTCATGCGGCCCTCGGTCACATCACAGACCAAACTTTGTGCCCCTTGGGAAAATGTTTGCGACTACCCATGAATAAAATCAGTGCTTCAAGACTGTACCCAGCAAATAAGACTGAGTCCATTTACTTTGTGAACTCAAAGAATACCATGTGTGGTCCCCAACAATCATCACGATCTCCTTGCACCCTGTAGCTGATGTCATTGACTGTTTCAAGATGCCATTTCAAACCTAAGCTGACGATACACCGATTTTGGTGACAGCGTAGGCATTACTTTATGTCTTACTCGTACAGCAATGGATGAATCAATAGCTCAAAATGGAAATCTTTCTCTTTTAGTACAGTTAAACCACTCTATTCACCTTTCCAGTGACCTGAAAGCTGGTGGATCCTGGTAATCATGCTTTCAAATTATGGTTACATTTGACCCTGGACTCTGGCTCTCTCCACAAGTGAATTATGTTGCACAGCTACACACCGTCACCTCCATATGCTTAGCCGAGTCACACCAGGGCTAATAATACCACACTTACTATACATAGATATATACGAAGCCAGAAGTGTTTACATCCACTTCAGCCTGTTCTAAACAGCAAGACTGGTGTTCACGTGGAACAGTTAAAATACACCTCTCCTGCCTTCCACGCCTTCCACTGGCTTCCTATTAAACAGATGGCAACCTTCTAGATGGTTTGTATTACCCAGAAAACATATTGGCCTCGAGATCAGAAACACTTGTGTAAAATATTGCACAATTATAGTTCATCCCACAACTTGTGATCACCGTCCAATACCAGGATCAGGCCTGCTTCTTCCAAGAAGTGTACTGATGGCGAAACCATGTAAACACACTGCACAAAGTCCTGGTGCAGCCACAGCCCGCCATTAGCCCTTGGACAACAGCAAATTTAGATGGGAAATGAAGGCTTTCCTGTTCCATCAGGCTGTCCCTGAGCTTAATCCAGGATCAACTGGCTATCCGATTAAGACTGTGAACTCGATCCCTAGGCGACTTATTAGTTTCTACTAAGCCAGTGGAAATATCTTCTGATTGCAGCACTGGAAATTACGTTTACATCTCAGTTTGACTGCTGCTCTCTTCTTAAGGGTGGAGTTATGTCTGGGCTCTGTGGATGCTGTAGTGTCCTGCTGGACACGTTCTAGTGTTTTGCTCTGTGTTACACTCACACTAACACCCACCCATCACAGGAGTCACCAGTCAGGTGACCCTGCTAATAAAAGGGGCCGGGCGTACGTGACATGGGCCAGTTGAGTAACCATTCACGCAGTGTCTGTGTGCGTCATTCAGTAACACCACAGATGCTACCTTTCATTGCTGACTATCTTCAATGTCATTCTTTTCTCTTTCAGTGACCCTCTTACTTTTCTTGGGCAGACTGTCCTGTCCTGCAAATGGCACATGGTGCCTAAGAAATCCCCAAGGAATCAATAATGAAATCAATGGCAAATGTGAAATATGTAAATGTGATTTAGTGAAAAATGGTGTTGCTTTTCGTAAAGTTGTGCTCCACGTTGCCCAGTTTGTGCAAACAAAACATACAAAACTACAAGCACCAAAATGGAAAGAAAAAAGTGGACCAGGAGAACTAGAATCGACAAATGTAATCGCTTAATACCCATAATGTGTTACAATATCAAATAACATATGGGCCTGATTTAGATCTGGGCGGATGGAATACAAATGTGATGTATATCCCGTCCGACGTATTACGATCTCCATAGGATAGAATGGTATCGTAATATGGCGGGAGGGATATCCGTCATGTTTCTGCCAGAGTAATCCTCTCAACCAAGATACACATCAAGCCCACAGACATTTAACAGAAATGTACAGCTGTGCGTTAAAAGTAAGATACACAACGCACACTGGTACAGTCAACTTGGAACCACAACCTAACTGGGATTGTCACAAAGTCATTACACTGAGAGGATATTTCACTTACCCGCAAAGGCACTGAATAAAAAGCATATTTATGAGACACATTTCCTGCGATGCCGTGTCAAAATAATTTATGTCCAGTAAATATGCAACCACCTTGTGTTAGCCATTATTAATAGACAGACACTTATCAATGGAGTGGAGGAAACATAGGAGTTGCACTGAGCGACGTCAGTCAGTTGACTTGTTCAAAAGGGAGCTGGCGGCTGCCGTCACATTGATCACTTGTGAAAGGTTCCATGCATTTAAAAGTATTGGAACCACTGGACGGTAATCCTTGGACGTACATACAGTGTGAACTCACTATTAAGGAGCTGTATACATATCCGTCATAGAGCTCTGAGTGCCGTAAGTGGCGATTTGCTGATTTAACCCGATGTATCATGTGCACATAATATAACCAAATTGAGTAGTGCTCTTGAAGGTAACGTTCCTGTCTCAACCAAGCAGTGTGGCTAGCCGCTCCCACGTCACCCTTGCATAGGTACGTCTGCTGCTAGTGTGGACAGAACGAGGCAGTGCTGTAGAGGGTTCTCAGTCCAATTACAGTTGAACCCGAGTAGCGTTTTGGCAAGCTATTGAAACTCTATTTGCTAACAATTTGAAGTTAATAGTACACGTTGTTGTTTGTGTTCCATGTACTAAAAAACCTCTAGGGCCTCATTTATGAAAAGTGACGCATCACTGCGTGAAAACAGTGATGCGCCACTTCTCACTGCGCCCTCCCTGCGACTCCAGTGATGCGTCATATTTACAGTATGACGCATCATGTCGCAAGGAGTCACAGATACGTCAGTATTTCTGACGTATCTGTAGGCGCAAAAGTGACGCATCGCTGGAGTGTGTCACAAAAGTGACGCAACTCCAGCAATGTGTCCTTTCACATGGGGCAAGCCCCATGTGAAAGGGCCTGCGTCAGTCTTACGCCTGCTGTGAGGCAGGCGCAAGAAATTGACGCATTTGCACACTAGAAGTGGCGCAGTGAAATCTCGTAGATTTCACTGCGTCACTTCTACGACCCTTTGTTGCGTCAAAACGCCCCCCTTGCATACATTATACCTGGCGCAGGTACAATGTGGCGCAGGGGTTTACAAAGTGACGCATCTACCTAGATGCGTCACTTTGTAAATATGGCGCAACATGGCGCATGTTTTATGCCACTGGTGCGTCACAAAAAGTGACGCACCGGCGGCGCAAAAGTGACGCAGGGGCTCATAAATGAGCCCCTTAGTTTCTATCCCGAAACCAACTTCCAAGAGTAACCCACAGGGTCGGTCTGGCCATTTAGCCACTCTGGCATTTCGCCAGCAGGCAGCGGCTCGGGCGTCTTCAGACCACGATGGACGGTCATGACACAACCATGGCTCCATCTTAGTCAAGGCCTTATGTAGTATGGGGCTGGTTTAAACAGTTTTGACACATCCGCCTTTTTTTACAGTCCCGTCCTAGTGAGCCTTGACTACTGGACCTCATCGGTCCCTGAAAGCCAATGCCTAAAAAGTAGCTACTTGGCAACTCCGTAGCTTGAAGAGGCACCCTGCTCTCAAATCTTACGCATAACAGGTAAAACATGTCACAAGGATTGCTTATTTGCACTTTATCAGTGGCCTGATACAAACACATATCATAGTTTGTTTTTAATATAACACATTGACTCCAGAAATGGAAAGTTACATGTTGTGAATGACAATAATGATTGCAATTTTGGTGACTTAGGGTCCAGTTCACAAACATTTAACCTTGGGATAAGTGTAATGCATATGCTGAAGAAATATCAACTGTGATTGTAACATATGAATGATAGTTCTCATCATCAGTATCTATAATCACTTGTATGTGCATAACGATCACTGACGACGGTGAAAGTTCTGCATATTTTTTTTTCTGCAGTCATAAATATAAGTGGATGGAAACCTTACAGATTTGGTTAATTGGGTTTTTTCGACGAGTTCATCAACTTTTCATAGACACTCTCCCTTTTGCATGCACTTTAACAGGTGAATTAAGTAACTTTTTTTGTCAGTGATGATATGACCTTTGGCGTTGTTTACATTTATTTTGTTTATATTTCGAAAACTGCTGAAGAAGTCTGCCTGAATTTGCATTCAAACTGTTTTCACACATTTGCGTTTAAGTGAACATTCTCATGTACAGTGAAAGCTAAGATTTCGATCATGGTAGTTCAAGAAATCAATGAAGCTTTATGATTCTTTTTCCCAAGTGCATACCCTGAACAGCCTATAAATCTTCGTCTGCTTCCCCTGATCCGGGCATTGCTACGTGGCTAGCCTAGCCCACCCTATACCCCTTCAACCCAGTGGAAAATGTATCTTTCTCATAGATTTGAACAAAACTAGCAAATCCTAGACACTGAACCTCCTTTTTCATTATGCAGCCCTCCACCCATTAGCATTCTTCCAGTGACCAACACTACCCCATCCAACTCCCCCAAGCCATGGCAAGAGGCCCACCATTCCACCCACCAAGGCTCTCCTTCCCCTGCCAATTGGGGATCAAGACCATGACAGGGTGGTCTTGCTTCTTCCAGTCGAATCCCACCTACCTACGTACCACCCCACATCATTACCCTACTCGACAAGTCAAAATCAGAATCATGAAGACAGCATTAAAAAGACCTGTTATCAGCATTATATTCCACAAGATCAATTTACCCCATCTCGCTTAATTTCTGCCGGAAACGACTGTGCCTACCTTGTCTGAGCAAGGACATGAAAGCGACCCTTAAACAAGACCTTGAGCTTAGCCATTTGAATCAAAGATGCTTGTGCTCCTGCAGATTGCAATAACAAAATCAACATTTTAAATTCTCTGCAATTGCATGCTGTATCAATTGTCATGTCTGAAAAAATCCTTATAGAAAACTCATTCTGTGCCGAGAAAGATCTGCCTCTCATAGCCTTGTCCAAAAGTCTCTCTTTCAGCCTGAAATCTGAAAAGTTAAACAAAATAGTGCAGGGGTAGCTAGCAATCTGGGGTATCTGGGAAGGAACTCTGTGAGCGCCCCTTAATAGTCAAATCCTGTAGGACATCAGGCAGAACCTAAGAATGTATTAATGAGCCGACCAGGGCTACCATACCTGAACTTCCATCTTTCCCTTTGGGCACCCCCAACTAGCCTCAGGTTGAATAACCTAAAATGGTTTTTCTAATGTTCCTGCCTTTCAAGCAGGGACCTAATCTCCTGATCCAATCTTGTACTCAGCGAAGAAGTTATTTCAAGTTCGTCCTCACTATTAGATATCCACTGCTCTAGTTTCTAACAGAAATTTTCAAATTGCGTGAACTGATCCTCTATCTTTGCCAAGCGCTGCGTCATCTCGTTAGCAAAATAAAGTTGTTGGAGCTGCAGGCCTTTAATTTCGCCCAGAATCTCTTTAAGCAACTAGAGCACGGGGTTCGAAGCATCCAACGCCATCAACTCCTAACTCATCTTTGGTTGGTTAGCGAGCTTTATAATTCCACTCCTGGCGGTATTAGATGCCTCCGAGATCATAGTTGTGTGGCTGCAAGAGACACTTTCCTCAGCAGGGTTAGCTCCCCAGCCCCCTCACAGTACCTTCCGGAGGCCCAGCATCAGTCTTATCCCACATGAAGATCTCAACAAGTGAGCTCCTCCTTTCTAGGATCCCAGCTTGATCCAGAGAGATATCCATCCCGTCTCTGATTGGGGAAACCCCCCACTATCGATTCTAAAGCATAGATGTTCTGTGATAATCCAAGAGTCCCCATCATGTCAGGAGGATATGCACATTGTTTTTTGTTCTCAATGACCCCTGTTGCCAACTAGCCTAGGTCAAGCCAAGGATGCCCAAACAGGTCCTCAATAGGAGCCTGCAGACTGTCTGACCTTCTCATCTCAGAAGCAGGGAAATTGACATCAGACTCTCTGACCTCTTCATTGCTGGATCTAGGGGCACTCTTAGCACCTTCTCCCATATTCCCATCAATACGGGGTCCAGCCTTTTCAATAATATTAGTTGGCTGTACGATCAAATCAGAGTCCAAGCCCCCAAAGGACAAATCTGATGGCAGAGCAGCTATCCCTATGCTCCCTCGTAGAAGCCGCTACAAAAAGAAACTTGGGGCAAAGTTGGAAGTAACAAACTGCATTTGCTTCCCATTCTTCATGCTCCTCATTTTTGTTTTTAATCCTTGAGGCGGAATAGACAGTCCAAAGTCTCTTCAAGGCAAAATCAAGCAGGGTGGGCTCCTCATAAAAATTTGTACCACATCCTAGCACTTTCTCCTTTGATTATATTCAGTTTGCTGTACTCATTTACCCCTGCTAAGCATTTAGTCTCTCAGGGTGTCTAATGCAGAAACTGTGAAATTGAGAAACACGAAGCCGGTTTTCCAGCAGTCTCTTCACCACAGCAAAAAAAGAGAGCAGCTGCAATTAATCAATGTACCAAGTTTCAGTGGGTATTGCACTTGCATAGACCCTCAAGCCCTGTGACTTCATAGGATCATCTTTTACATCGTGTTTCTCAATGTTAAAGCAGAAAGCAATGAACCTTTCGCAGGTGCTCTTCCAGCACCGCCAAACTACGCAGAGATTCCAGAATGACCAATGCCTAGTGGTTACAGCAAATTACAGCCTATACATTCATCATCATTCTGGTGCAGCATTTTTATCAACATTTTTCTCTTTGTTCACTCATGGGGGACGAGGGGTGCAGGGAATAGTGAGAGAGCACTGATCTTGGCTTAGTTAAGCCCCCTCAGGAACCTTAGACGTTCAAAGACCCTCTTCTGAGGCAAACGAGCCATCCCTGGCGGCTGAGGCTAAACGCGTTGTCTCCATCCTGCTGCTCGCGTTGAACAAAAAGAGCAAGGCTGGTGGGTTACCGGAAGGGTGGTGTGCTACTCGGGTGGCATGGCACTCCTCACACTTCAAAGGGCCTTGATTTTTCTGCAAGATACTCATACTCCTTGCAACAGTATATCTACGTTTGAAATGTTCAAATCATGGGCTGCTTTAGGGGTTTTTCTCCAGTGGAAGTGGCCTACAAAGGTGTCTCTATCTATATAGGCAAAAATGTTCGGCTGCTCGTCCATATGTGGCAATCGGATTTAGATTGGAGGTGGTATTGGGTGGACTGCATGATTAACCAATCATGTGTCACATTGGTTAATATTGAGGCCCTGGTTGAAGATGATCCTGCTCCGTTTAGTAAATTATTGTTGTCACTAGTTGTTCGATGGAGAATTGATTGTCTGGGGAGATTTTAATTATTTACAACAGCCAGACCTCGACTCCTCCACTTCCATAATAATGACGCAGCTGAAACCCAGAATGGCCAAAATCCTGGGAGAAATTGGAAGGCCCTGGGGGCTGATTGCTCCTTGGAGAGTGGCTAATCCTTCAAAGAGAGAGTATACCTGTTTTTCAGCAAGATTTAAAACAGCTGCCCGTTTGCAGTACTTTTTAATTTCACCTACGGCGGTGTTTAAAGTTTGGATATGCTGTGCAATGGTTTCTCTGATCATGCTGCTCTGAAGTCAGAAATCAGCACTAGGAAGGCTGATCCCAGAAACCTGAAATGGGTATTTAATGAATGCTATTTAGAGGATGAGAATAGGGTTAGCTCATGCAGAACTGAGATAGAGAGATCTTTGGAGCAAAATTAGGGTTCAGCCACCATTGGTATAATTTGGGATGCCTTGAGTGCCTTTGCTATTTCCAGGGATATAGCTTGGTATAAGGCTTTGCAGGATGAAGAGAAAGTTTTGGAGAGCCATGTAAATAGTGAATACAGAGGGTTTTTGCAGAATAGCTTATATAGTCCTTGGGAGATGTTGGGAAAAGGGAAGGAGGCTCCGCAAGATTACTATTACGCTGAAAATTATGTGCAAAACGCAACCTATGGCCAAAAGATCTATGAAGAAAGCAATTTCGCAGGGAAGTTTTCGGCTTGGCCAGTGCAGGAGCAGGCTGCATACAATACAATTAAAGAATTTAAATGTCCCACAATGGGTAGGCAGTGCACGTCGGATGAAGATATCAACATTGCTTTATTAGATCATTTTAGTAATATCTATAATGTTCAACCAGCTGTTAATTTGTCAGATTTTGATTTTTTTAAGACTCTCTTCCCATCCCAGCTCTTTTAGAAGCAGGTAGTAGGCTGATAGACAACCCTTTTGCCATGACTAAACTAGAGGATGTAATATGTAGCTTGCATGGGGGTAAGGCTTGTGGCTCTGGCATATTCCCTGAAGAAGTTTGTGAGATTTTCTCACCATTTTGAATTCTTATTTATTGGAGGTTGTCAATTTCACACCTCCATCATTTAAGCAAGGAATACTAATTACCTAATGGAGCCCTTGGACATGTTTTCTGTTGATTAGATCCCAGCAGCAATTTTCTTATTGGATGCAGAAAAGGCGATCAACCGAGTGGTCTTTTTGCCTTTCCTGAAAAATTTCAATTCTCTCCGCAGATCATAGTCTTCACCAGAGGAATGTACTCAAACGAAGAAGCCACGTTAATTCTAAATTCTGCTGAGATAGGTTCTGTAAAAGTCTTGTAGGGAACTAGACAGGGATTCAAATCTCACAAGTGCTTTTTGCTTTCTTTATTGAGCTGCTGGTGATAGCAATTCAAAATTATTTTATGATTCAAGCACCAGTACCTGTAATGGTCAAGATTAAATTGTATGGCGATGACATCATACTGCTGCTCGCTCCTAGGGAAGAAGGTCAGAGAAGGATGCTTGATATATATATCTCACAGCTTCCCAAATGCTGGGAGGATAAGACTGATGTGATTTTGTGCAATTACACTACTGAGGCATTAGTCCCATACTTTAGAGATTTTGTTCACGCCGTCCTAAGCGGTACTTGAGGGTCTATTTTCTGAAAGATGCAAATGATCTGTATGATTTGAATTATAGACCTCTTCTGACAAAGAATAAAAATGGGTTTACTAGGTGGACATCGACTCCCCTTAAGCTGTTGGGTCGCATTGCCCTAATTAAAACTTCAACCCTCCCTTTATTCAATTTTTTATTCGCCACAGTGCCATGTACCATCCATTCTAATTTTTTTAACTAAGATTAATTCAATGATGTCTTCTTTTTTATGGAACAAAGTTAGATAAAAGATTGCACTAGGCACTTTATACAACAGTACGAAGGAAGAGGAGTTGGCCGCCCCTTGCTTCAAGATTAACTTTTCTGCACATTTTGCACAGCATACCTTTAGATTTAATAAGGTAAACCCTATATGTATCCGTCTTCAGAATGAATTTGTTGATAAAATGCTGGAAGAATGTCAAATAAGAGATTTGCCAAGACTTGTCAAATATTTAAAATGAGTGCAATATAAGTCTCTGCATAGGCCCTTCAAGAAAAATACACAGTTTTTTAAAGGTTTTCGATAATTCAGAAACACCTTGGAGTTACTCAGAATGAGAGGAAGGGGCCTTTATAGCCCCATCTACTGCAGCTAAAAGAATGGGAACAGATTTAGGAATTTGAGTGACTCCCTACAGAATGATTTATTTATTTATTTAAGCAACTTGTAAAGCGCGCAAATACCCTTGGGTGTCTCGGCGCTGAATGATAGATAGAAAACTTAGAATGAGGTATAGCCGATGGTGGCATAAGAAAAAAGTTGGTTACTGTGGTGTTACTGCTCCCTGTTTAGTGTGTTGCAAAAGATCGATTCCAAAGAACTGGTGGTCAAGAAGGAGTTGAGAGGGGAGTCTTGCATGGCCCAAGGACTAAGGACACTAGAGACCAAAGCGACAGAAGCCACCATGCCCGCAATCAGGAGAGCGCCAAGCCGGTGCTTAAAAACAGCGTTGTTGTCCCCCAGCACATGATGCGTGCCCGGATAAAGACTGGACCATGAACCAGCCAGTCTGTGCCCATCCATGCCCGAATTATGCCAGACTGGACCCTGCCTCTTGGTTCAAGGTTTTCTATTATTTCTTCTGCCCCCCCCTCCCCGGGACCACTAGCAAAATAGTAAGACCTTCTTTTAAATTTGTAATCTATAAAGTGTCTAGTCTTTTGTTTTTTAGACATAGACGTATTTCATCATGGTGAAGCGTAAATTGAACCAAGGCTATGCTGGGAAATGTCCGGGGAGTTTAACTACTACAAATAATAAATAATGAAATTGTTAATGCAGAAGTAAGACAAGCTGCGAATAAACATGGAGCCAACAAATCTTTGTGCTATGCAATAGTAGAAGCTACATGAGAGTCTTTAACTAAAAACTAATATTGAGTCTGTAAACATCTCGGTTGTAACTGAAACAAAGACAAACCCAAGTAATACCAAACAAGCATCCTGTGTCTCAAATATACCACTGTAAATAATTGAACTATCACCAAACCAAGATTTGAAATTACTGCCAGCCCAAAAAACATAGACAGCCAGAATGATCATCGAGTTCTACCTTAAAGAAGACTGCCAGGGCCTTGCGCACCAGCACTTCGTAAAAAAGTTGTGATTTAGAGGGTCTGAATAGGAAGCATGAAAAATTGTTATAAAAAAATCTGGAGAAAATGTTAAAAAGGGTTCATATTAAGTTAGATAATATAGAAAAGAAGCTCCTGACAGAAATAAGAGAAGTAAAGGAAACAGTTATAACACTCGAGAATGCTGTCAAAAGCCTATCTGGTACTATTCAGAATGAAGTCAAATCGCAAATGGATTCCAGGCCCACTATAGTGAATGTTGGTTCTAAATCAGATTTATCAGCACAAAAGGACCCAGCCCATGTGCCCCTACTAATTAGGACAAATAGTATATCCCAAACTAATGATTTCTCTGAAGGGCATCATAATATTTCTCCAAGTTCCCGGGAGGTGGCAACCATATGACAACAGGACACATGCATCCCTGGGGAGGGGCCCAATAGTCCATCGACATGCCGGAGGATGATAAATGCACAATACCAGGGTAAATATAATGCAGGAGCCATAGAGTCCGCCCCAGCCACTCTTCCTTAATTGCCCAATGCTACCCCCTACGTAATTATCTTGAAAGAATGTCCCTAAATTAGACCCATAAGCATTGAGAATTGGAAAGACCTAAAAAACAAAGTTGTCCATTAGATGTCAGATCATATCTGTAATGCTGACTTTTTGTATCATGAGATAATAATGGTAAGGCGGGTGAATTGAGTGTGACACTCGCCAAAAATAGGGAGTGGTGATTGCATTTTAGTCAACCTCCAGCACCCTGCTGTGGTAAGGTCTCTTCTGTCTGACCTTCATCAAACGCAACAGCCATGAATAGCCCTGTAGGGAAGATAACAGCTCTACCACTGGGTTTCTTTTATAAACCCCGGGGAACCGATCGACAACACTTGGGTTATTCATTGGGAGATTACTGACGCAGGCATTGCCATGATACTCCTCTCATTATTTCTAATAGATTTGCCACTCTTTCCAACCTCAGTGAACAGGATTCGCAGCAGGAGCCCACAGGGATGGAAGAGGTACACTGGGATCTGATGGTCAAGAAGAACCAACAACATGAAAGGGGCAAGAAATTAAATGTCAGCAATGCTGGAAACAGTTTGGTTATTAAACCCTGGAATGTAGCTGGAATTAAAAATAAACTAGAGAATAAAGATTGACTGAGTCTTATAAACACTACACATTTGATATGCCTACTGAAAACTTGGCAAGTGGAATGGTTTAACATTGAAGGCTTTGTCTCCATAATTACCCCTGTACTCCCCTCGATCAGTGGGTGGGTGAAGGGAGGTTTGGGAGTGTTTATTTCAACCTTAGCACTAGTAATCGTAAAACAACATATACTAAATTCCCTTACTTCCAGCTGGTACTCCTTCAAACTGATCTGAAACTAAATATCATATTCATCAGTTTTTACAACAATGTTTTTAATAACACAAGAAACATGGTAGTTGAGGACCTTGATAAGGAGCTGGAGAAATTAATAAGCAGTAAAGAAGCAAATTGTGCTTATATATGGGTGGAGGATTTTAACATCAATAAATGTCAGCATACATCTAGTGCGGAATGTGGTTACATGGACAATTTGGAGAGTGGACAGTTACATTTCCCGCACAACACAAATGGCGACACCATAAACAAAGTGATATTTAAATATAACTTAGAACTGTTGGAGCAGTGTATGAAGAAGAACAAAGCTCCATTGCCTGCCTTTCAAGTAAATGGGCACTGTTCGATCATTGAGTATATATTACTTTCAGTCAACAGAATGGAGGTGTGTTGCTTGTGGCAGAACCCTTCATTATTAGTGACCCCTCTCCCCTAATACTCACCCTTAATATTCATACCAACCAAAGGGAGGTGCCCCAAGTAGCAGCACACATTGAAACAGTAGGTACTGACAGAGTAAGCTTAAATGGGCTGGGATATATGACTCCACCCACAGCACACACTGATGTCAACATGTATTACATAAATAACAGATATCAACAATTCATGTCCTTCTTTGTATTTGTTAGGTTTATTCTCATATGTTCTTGATTAGTTCTTTTTTTTGCCTCTTTTTAGCCAACATGAAATTCGTCGCCCATAACAAGTGGCCGCGACTTCTTCAGGGCTGTTTCGTCGGTATGTTTAGTGTTATCTTTTAACCGGTTGTAACTCCCTCCCGGTTTCCCCAAATAGTTCCTTGTCTTAAATAGTTTTTCTCTCCCAATCGTATCTGTATTATCCATTATTATTTGTTGTTGTCCGTTTTACCGCCTTCCGAGTGTTTGCTCGTACTGCCTTCTGTCGTCACAGCAAGTAGTCGTGAAGACAAGGAAAATTTAACATTGTCTCCAGATTTTTTTATAACAATGTTTCATGCTCCTTATTCAGACCGTTTAAACCACGACTTTTTTAGTTAACATATTAACATGTATTTTATACAGATAATATGCATGGATTTATATATGTTCACTTAAAAACAGTTACATTTCAGTTACACCACGATAGTGTAGTATGGCAGGCACTGTATACAAGCGCTTCATAAAACAAATTATTATTTATCATTATTAATATTAATAACATCATCTTTCTCAAGCGTTTCACAAATAAGAAGTGACCATATTATTTGTTTCTAGTTTAATCCAGACACCCAAGTTTATAGAATGATTCTATTTAAGAGTATTTGTATAGCCTTTTTATCCAGTCATCTAAAGCACAGCACTGGGCGAATATAATGCTTGCACCAACAAATACCTACGTTCAATTAAGAATGGCAGTAAATAAAGTATTCTGACTGTCCCATCCTGGTCAGTTTTCTGAACATGCCACTGCTGTCGGCTGAGCCTGTGTTACAGTCTGGCCTCTGGGATGAAGCTGTTTAGTGAAGTGATACATTCTGATGTCACTACTGCTGTACAGATTTCCAGTGGCTGTTTCGTTGTGAGAGCCTGTGACGTGAATGCTTTTTTAAATTGCAGATAAAGATTGATTTACATTCTAACAAAATACCAAGAATTGTCCAACCACAGCCCTCCAGGGAGCCTTTAACTAAATTGACCAGTCATTAAAGTAGACAAAACTCTGGCTTCAGCTATTGATTTTAGTCTGATTACACTCTTCCGATAGAAGCATTTACATCTGTGAGTTTAGACCATGACAAATGTGTATTAGAACAAGTGATATAATAGCATGAGAGGCATTTGGCCTAATAATGATTTTAATCATGGCTTATTACAGGAGCCTCGTGCTCTCTATTCCACGAAGGGCACCCAGGTCTTTTCAAACTGACCTGCACCATCGATGTACGCTTTTATAATATAATCGAATATATTTGTTAAGATTTTGTGGGAACTCTTGTGTTGCACAAGGTGACACAAAGCATTGCGTTGATTTTCCTACCAATGCAAAAATCTGTTGGTGCAGCACAAAATTGCTTGAGTCTGCGAAAACAGAATACGCTATTGGAACACGGTAGAGTATTGCAGGCCAACGTATAATATCAAAAATGACACCCGAAAAGGATTAAATGCCATAGGAAAGATACAGGTCACTTTTTGTGACGCTCCGGTGCTCCACATTTACCAGGCTGCACTAAGGCCGTTTTTATGGCTTAATGCTGCCTTGTAAATATTGTTCCCTTTAACGTAGTTTTCGCTGTTAACCCCTTCGCTGCTGCGGACATTCCGCTGCAGTGCTGGGGGGGGCAGCGCGGCGGGCCTGTGCTCATGACGGAGCCGCTCCGTCATGAGCCACAGTTGAGCTGTGCTCATGACGGAACGGTTCCGTCATGACTCCGCCCATTTGCGTTGTCGCCCCGCACAGGCGGGGAAACAGCGCCGCGCAGGCGGAGCGGCCGCCGACAGGATTGTCATGACGGAACCGTTCCGTCATGAGCACACGGCAACCGTGGCTCATGACGGAACGGTTCCGTCATGAGCAGGGAAGGGGTTAAAGGGGCATGCAATGGGTGCTGCTGGGGTCGTTCCCAGCAACATCAATGGCTTTTTGACTCAGTCCCAGATTTAAGGAAAATTGTAACTCTGAGGCAGCACCAAAAATGTACGCTTCCCCAGGCGAGGCGTAAGGGAGACACAATGAGTAGAAATATCTTTATTTCTCCTCGTTTTTACTTTGTCTATGTGTGCTGCATTCTGCAGCACACATAGAAAGAGGAAAACACCTCTTGTGATTGTGTGCAGGAGGATTTCCCTTCGAGCACAAAAATAATCATCCCCGCAATGAAGGCACCGTTGCACCATGGTGCAAAGGTGCCTGTGTTGGCGCACAGCAACCCACAGTGCACCAGAGCTAGGGAAAATCACAGGAATGTGCTGTATCTGATAGATATGGCACATTCCTGCCCTTTTCTTTTGCCATAGGGCAGCACAGCAGGAAGGCCCTCCAGCAAAAACTCATAAATGAGGCCCACAATGTTGGAGCTCTCAGTGCAGACAATGAAGTGGCTAAGGCCAATAATGACTGCCATAGACCTTCTGCTCCAATGTTCCAATGTTTGTCTTCCAATTTCTCTCTCTCTCTCTCTCTCTCTCTCTCTCTCTCTCTCTCTCTATATATATATATATATATATATATATATATATTAGAATATTTTACCCTCAGTGCGTGGATTGTGCTACTACTTTTATAGCATTTTAGCCATGGGCCTTAAGAGTTGATAATGGGTCTCTCGTGTGCTATTGGAGAGAGCTTTTAACAACCATTATAGCCCTTAATAGCTGGTTATTATGCTATACAAGCTGCAACTAGGTGGACAGCAGCATTAAATCATTGATACTGGGGATGCACCTGCAACGTGTAAACGCGTGCCATTACAAGGGTGTTGTTACAATGACCGCTTTGTTACATCGCATACCATTACAATGCAAGTCGTTACAACGACTTGGTGTAGGGGGCGCTGGATGTTGGAATAGTAAAATTTACTATTCCAACTCCAGTCTGTGCAACAGTAGGAAAGATGTTGGATTTTAAATCCAACACCTTCTGCTCCCTACAGCAAGTAGTTGTAACGACTTGCGTTGCAATGGTTTGCGATGTAACATGGCGGTTGTTGTGACAACCACGTTGTAATGGCATGCGATGTATCGCATGCGATTTAAACAATGTTTTCCCATGTAAACACATAAACTGAAAAACACTAGTGCAGACATCTTGTAATCAAACTGTTCCTCCAAGCACACTACATATCAAAGTGATCCCAGTGTTAAAGGCAAGTTCGTAAAATAAAGTAAACGTGGAAGAAAAATCCTGCCTAAAAGAAGTGAGGTTTGGAGCAGCACTGCTAAATCTGAAAAATTATCCAGGAGCTATTTTCAAGGGTTTTCTGAGCCAAACAAAACAGGTCTTGGGGTACATTTACAAGGGGAGAGTGCAGCCAGAACGTCACTTTTAAAAGTGACGTTCTGCTGGTGCTATACCCCTCTCCATAATTATAAAGCAGAGTTAAGCACCTTTTGTGGCTTAACACCACCTTGTAAATGCGGCCCCTTTACACGTGTCTCTTTTTGTGAAAGGGGAGTTCAATGGGTGTTGCTGTGGACAGTCCACTGCAATACCCATTGCTTTTGATGCTAACCCAGATTTACAATGAGGTGCAAATCTGAGGCAGCACCAACAACTAATGCCATGCATGAGCAGGTGTTAGAATGATGAAACAAGGAGAAATTATTGTATTACTACTTGTTTTTGCTTTTTCATTGTGTGCTAATGACAATAATGACAATTTCCTACTTCCTTGTGTGCAGCACACATAGAAGTAACAAATCACTATTATGGATTGTTTATGTGCAGGAAGGGACACCTTCCTGCACATAAACAATCATTCCCTGCAACACAGACACCCTTACACTATACGCCTCTACATGGAAGAGCCTTAGAGTGGGGATAAGACAAACAGGAGCAAGGGGGTAGGCGGGATGGAATGAGTCCATGACTCAGAGAAAAGAGAGTGAGGAAAAATCCACTGAAATACCTGTAAAAATAGAAAGTCAGGTGTTCATCAAGAGTCAGCCAATCTAGCTCTCAGTACTGATAGAGTCAGTAATATTAGATTTAACACAATAATTTAAATAAGGCAACCATAGAAAAGTCTCGGCAAGACAAATATGGCTGTCACGTAGTGCAGAAAATTATCCCTGACTTGCAACTATGAAAACTGAGACAATTGCTGCTACTGAGGAAATATGCGAATATATATCTGAAGTAATAGATACAAAACAGGAGGTATTCTCGAAATATATGGATGACACAGAATACTGTGTACATTACTCTATGACATAAAAATTAACAAGAGGTCTGAAGTATCTAAGAAGTATTTGCAATTAATTAATACATAATTGAAGGTGCCAGAACCTCTGTTTATCTGGGAGTTAAGGATGACAAGAAGGAAAAGGAAAAGGGAGCTAACAGTAAAAGAATTATTGAGATTTGGAAACCAACATTTTATTTCCTTGCTCTCTCAGAAATCTATTTCGGTATCCCAAAGGTGGAAAGAAACATCAATCTACAATACAAAGCTTTCATATTCTCTATAGAAGAGAAATGTGCAGCTTGCGACCATGAAAGTTCATACCATGGGCATAATTCATTATTTTCTTATGCAACGCGCGGTGCACATTTGTAGTCATTTTAGGAACTTAACAGCACACAATGGACACTCCTCTGTAATTTCACTAAAGTTGCAAATCAATACATCAAGACCTAAAAACGAGAAACATCCTAAAAAAATAGTAATTTCATAACAATCAAATCTAAGGGAATGCTTTTCCAGTACTTACAATGTAAGAGTGCAAAGTAAAAATGCAACAATGTAAGCATGTGCCAGGATTAGTTAGGGGAAATGGAAAATGAGTGTAGGTTTTAGAATCCAAGAATGGTCAGCTCTGTTACTTAACCATTGCGAAATGTTACGAAGTGGTTTAAATAAATTCGTATTTAAATTCAACGCCACCCCGACATGTTTAAATCAATAATTCTGTGTGTATGCCATAAAATAATGACAATGTTGCAACAGCATGTTTGAAACATTTGATTAACAGCAAATTGAATGTTTCATTCTATCACATTATCAGCACATTTCAAGTATATTACTAATAAACATTTGTATGTATTTTCATATCATATAATTTGGAATTATGTGGTTAATAATACTGTTTGGAGAGTACATGGCTCACACTTACTCTCAGAAGGTTCTTTAGATCTCCTACCACTGGAGGATTTCCTCAGCAAACTCCGTCCTGAGGTAAAGAGGCTAGTCAATTCATCAAGAGGACTTGTGGGTGTTCTTGAACGTGAGCCAGTCTGAGAGGCGCCCTGGGTGTTTGTTGAGGCATTAACCATCTTACCTCCTTCTGGTAATGTGTTTTTGACAGAAGAATGAGGCACTGAGGGAGAACTTCTCGAGAGACTTCCTGTATGCACGGAGTCATAGGGTGGAGGTCTTTTGAGGCTCAATGGGGTCAATGACCTACCCATGCTTACAGGAGACGGAGAGGCAGAATGGCTTTTGGGGTAACCATGGGGAGACTGTGTTCTGTACAATGTCGAAGGATGTGGTGGTGAGGAGGTATGGGCCGAGGAAGTAGAGCTATGAGAAACTGCTGGCTCTTTTTCTGTTTTTTGGTGTCCCGGAGTTTGAGGTGGTACTGGTGATGGAGATGGAGATGCTCCAGCCTGTTGTTTGATGTAAGACACATTTTCCAGCACAGGAAGCTTTGCAACCTCCAACGGAGTCAATGGTGATTCATCAGAATTTGGAGAGCACTGTGCCGGAGCTGGAGGGAACACCAGCAATGGAGGTCTATGAGAAAGCAAATTTGGAAATGGTGGAGGAATGTCGCAAAGCAAGCCCTTGGGTGTAGATGGCACTGAGGACTTGGTGAATTCTAAATCAGGCACTGTTGGAGTAGCACACTGAGAAGAACAACTATGAAGGTCATACTCATATAAACTCTTTGAATCTTGAGCCAAATCATCAAATGCAGGATAGTTCATTTCCTCATAGACTGATTCGCATTGGTCATCCTCATCCTTCTTAAAGTCTCTCAGTATGTTTCCAACCATTTCTATATAAACCGGCTCCTCGTCATCCTCCGTGTCTGGAGCTGGGCTGTTGATTTGTGAAGAAGAAGCTTCTCTGGATAAAGTGCGCCTCATTGATCCGTGTTTCTGGATGTAAGTTTCATCAAATGATGTGCTGAGTTGAGTATTTGGATTTCGTTTCGGTTTGGGTGGAGGAATCTTCTTTGAGTATTCTTCACTAAAGGGCCTTTGCTTGGATGACACTGGAATATAAAAATAAAAAGAATAAATGCATTTTCAAGGAAATTTCTTATTGTTATCATTAATGTGTGACTCCATTTTCAATTAGACATCCAAAATGTTTCAAATCATGAAATCTGGATTTGCATTCATGTGGCAAGTCTTAAAATGCAAATTCTTTCCTGAAATATCATTAAATAGAATGGCCAATAAAATATTATGATGGTAATAATTCAACCAAAGAAATTGAATCTCATAGTTTTGCATGTGGAGATCTCATTTCTCTTTAAATATAGGCCCAATTATGGTGTCATGATCCAAGAGTTCAGCTCATGAGGAAATAAGTATATACCTTTTTAAAGTGCCATTTCAGCTGTAGTCTATGATAAATGTGCATTGCTTTAATGTGTAACAGACATGGGGGAAGCTACCATGCCTGCCACACTTCCTATTAAAATTCTATAGTACAGTAACTGTTCTTTATGAAGTTTGTGCTGGGTGCCAGTGCACTCACTCCCCACGATGGGCGAGAACAGTGGTTGGCTTAAAAGATGACCAGGCACTTTGCCACTCATAGCATTTCCAAGTGAGGATTGTGGTCCTCAATCTGCACCCCAATCCAGAACTTTATTGGTGTTGTTATATACTATGGATCTCCCTATTTCCATGACGCAGGTAAAGGAGGAAAGGACCTTCATGGGACACATATATTAGTACATTATGCATTCAGAATTACAGAAAGAACTGGGTTTTGAGACAAACATAACCATTTAGTGCTATAGGTCTTTTAAATGCAATGTACATAGGCACTCATTGCACTTGGTCTGGTAATCCTGAATCAGAATTACAATTTGCATGACAATTCTGTAATTTTTGCCAGGACACATTTTTCTAGGTAAAATATGGCAGAATTTGTACAGAGAAAGAACATTTGCAGGCAAAATACTGAACCGTATGATGCATGTTAAGCTTGCATTTATGTGTTTTAGTTCAATAAAGCCACTGTGCTCTGTGTAGTTGTGTACACCTGCACGCGAGCAGTAGACAAGCTATGCTGGCAGCATCCACAGACCTCAAGAGCAAAACTGTCTATGAGAGCCCATTCCTGCACCACAATGATTCCAGAGAGAGACGAGCCCTCAGCCCCACAGGGGAATGAATGCCACTTGATATAACAACTTCAAGGAATAAGGGTCATGCTCAACTTTAAAGTTTTTTTTTTAAAAAAAGCATGTTTTTTGGTTTTACCTTCTTACCATTACATTTTATTATTATCTTATTTATGTATTTGAAACCACTAATTAACCACTGTCTTCTCACCACTTGTCCCTAAAGTATGCAAAAGAACCATTAGAGACTAATACTATCTATATTTGCATTTTATCACATCACATTTTGGATATAGTGGATTTCTCATTGCGTTTAGTAATGTTTTCCTTTGTTCTAAAAAGAACAGAGAACCCTTGAAATGACTTACTACCTCCAATGTTTTCCAATTTTTTTTATGCACTGGAACCTTGATTTGCATGCTTTACAAGCTCTCACCCACGTCATGATACTCCAACAGAAAATATACACAGTTTCTTTTTCTGTCGCATGTTCTCCAGATCAGTGCCTTCTAGGACAGTGCAGGGTGAAACAGAAGCTCTAGAATCGAATGGCTGTGGTCAACATTCACCAGGATATTATTTGTGGGGTTCCAAATGACAATCAGTCAATGCACATAATGATAGGGATGCACCAGATTCAGCATGAGCCACATGCTGAGATGCTAGGTCTTAGGTATGGATGAAGGGGCCATGGTGTCCTCCTTCTGTTTCCTTTTCTACCAAAGGATGTGACCTAGTAAAGTGGCTCAATTTTTAGCCTAAGGATCTGAGTTTCAGTCCTGCCATAGGCACTGGACAGAAACATGTCATTCTTGACAAATCACTTTGGGCTTATTTAGTTTCAATCACATCAGAACCTGTTCCAGTTCTTGTCCGCACAAATTAAGCAATCTACTTAGGGGTTATTTTAGGTTATTTACAAACAACTGTAATGATTAGTCATAAACCTATGAGCATTATATGGAAGATATAGGGATTTTATTTCCCTGTACTTTTAATGATATTTATATTAGTAGTTGAGGATACATAGTTGTAATTTGAAGGTAACTCTGGTCCTTCCATTGTTTGTGGACAACAGCAGCTACCAACAGGTGCCCTAAGAGATTTTCAATTTGCTAGCCCTAGAGAACCTCAAACTATGGGCTAGCGATCAACTTCTATGACCCAAAACAGCAGGATTTAACTCAAAATAATTGCACTGCCAGTGTGCCATCTGCATACAATCATGCCGGAGAGAGCTTTATGTATGCATGTATACATCCAGGCCCCCGCAGCTTCACCCCCGCAGCCTGGAACCCGACCACTCCTCTCCGCATCTTCAGCCTCCCGCGAGGGTGGCCTTTAATCCCACGATGCTGGCTGCTGCCCGTAGTATGTCCTCCGTCCCTGGAGTGAGGCCCCGTCGTCCTGGCCTGCTTGCCCATCTCCGCTCTCCCGTGGCCCTGACTCAAGCCTGTTTTCAGTTTTTTCTCCCAGGGGGCGGCCTCTCCCCTCCGCAGCCTGGAGCGTGGAGTGCTTCAGGCGGCCCTGAACAAGGCCTGTTTTCTATTCCTATAGTCCTATATGCCACTGGGGGCAGCCCACGTGAGCCGTCCTCCCCAGCCACAGCCTAATCATATGCCTGAGCTATCTCCGTTCGACCCTTGAACTGGGTCTTCTACAACAGTGTCGGCTGCGTAGAGGACCTGCAATGAAACCAGTTTGGATCTCCCCTGCGACACTCGGAACCCTGTAAAGGGCCGCCACTGACCCCGCCTCTTCTCAGGATCCACAGGCACCAACAGGTATTGACCTACCACATGGGCCCAAAATCTAATGTATGGTCTCCCTATTCCCGATGCCCTTCAATCTGCTGCCTTCCCTGTTTGTACCCGGGAGCAGTGATCTCTATCGCTGGTGCCACTCCCGCAGCCTACCAGAGCTCGCCCTCCAGGCCCTAACGATCCCCTTCTCTCTCCAGTCTAGCAGGCTCTTGCCTGAACGCAACAGGAGGCAGTTCTTACACCATCATTTACCCCCTTAACTTCTCTAGGACTGCTGCTAAAACCTTCAAACACTCCATCTTGAAAAGACACCCTGAGACCCTGATCTCCGACCTGCGCTTTAGCGCTGACAAGGGTCCAATTATCGATAAACTCATCTTCTACTCCAGAAAAACAGCTTTATGGCACACAGCCATGTCAAACCTCCTTAACGTACATGAATCTAGGAACATTCCGTACGGCACCAAGTTCACGATCGTGCCCTCCCTAAATCTACGAGCTGCCCTTACCATCACCTTATACAGAAAACGGCATAGTTCTGATCCAAGCGCCAAACAGAGACCTCAACAAATTCACTGACCTTTTGACCACCCTCAAAAGGCATGTGCACGATCCTTATCCCTCCATGCTCCCCCAGCTCCAGCAGTCGTCACCTGACTCCTCTCTTTGTTCCGGACTACGCAGCCCAAAGGACAAGGGTAAAAGCTTCCCATTAAGCTCCACCAAAGCTACAGCCATTCCCCCTCACCCCCCACCCTTTCCTTTGGTGATGACTAGCCCAACTCCACCTATGGTGTTCCCCACCCTAAACGGCTCTCTAGGCAGCGTCACACCTATATCTGGAGGTAACTTCCCTCCACTCCCACCCAACCTCCGTCATATCTCAAGGAGACCATGCTGCCACCCCCCTCATCCAACCCGTGCTCCTCTCCCACACCCATAGTGACTAACACACTGGACACCTGCAGGGCAGCAGACACGCGCCCTAACGACCCTATGACCACCCTGCCAAGCACGCCTAGGCCCTCGCAAAGCCCTCCCCTCAGGAACCCAGGCACAGGATGGTCTAGCTCCACTACCAGGCTACCCGTCCATGCCAACAGAACTGGTCCCAACCCACTGATCTCCATCCTGCAAGCACATCCCTCACTTATGGATCTTGAAACTCTGCACCTCGGAGCTGCCAACATAACTCAGAGCATCCATAAGTCCATTCTCAAATTGAAAAGCATCCTTCACCTCTCTGAGCTCTCTCTCTCGAACTTCAAGCTCCCCCAGAACTCAATTCCTCCCCCTCTCACCAAGTCCTTCCTTCACCCATTGCAACTTGCCTTGAGACACCTTCACCCTCGCAAAATTCGCAGCTACCTCTCAGAGGATGGAATTCTAGCCCTCTTCTTAACCTACAAGACCTCTTCTGAAGCCCCCTGTCCACCAGACAAGAAAGACAAACACTTAATTCATATGGTTGCAATCAACTCTAACAGATCCTCAACTCTCCACAACAGAGGAGTAATCAGCAACAATTTAGCGCAAGTACCCATTTCCACCCTAACTCACAACATACGCCCCAACCCCCCCTCCCTCCCGCCTCCTAATTAACAGCCTCTGATCTCGCCGCTCTCATCCTGAGCCAAAAATCCGACGTAGTAATCCTTACTGAATCATGGCTCAATGAATCATCATCTCCTTGCCTATACCTATTGGTCCCTCCAAATTATAATATCGCAAGGCTTGACAGGCAATCAAAAAAAGGGGCAGGCATTGCTTGCATCTATCGCTTCTGACCTCCTTGTAATTGAACCTTAGCAGACCTCACAGACTCCTGCGAATACCTCACACTCTTCATATGCAACAACGCCACACAATTGTGCAGACTGTACATCTTCTACCACCCCGAGGTAAGATTAACACCTTCATCGACCACCTCATGGAATTTATTACAGCCATGGTTTCCCCCAACTCTAATGACATTTTCCTCGGTGACTTCAATCTGCACTGGAATGACCTCAAGGACCCTCAGGTTAACGGCATCAAAGACTTCCTGGCTGACCAATCACTTACCCAAGCCTGCACACTCCCAACACACACAAGAGGCGCTATGCTCAATTGGATCATCGCTAAGGAAACAGCGGTCAGGCTCATGTCAATATTTTCATGCGACTGGTATGATCACCACCCTACTACCTTCCTATTACCTGGTACCCACAAGACAAGGCCAGCGCAAACTGTAAAACCAAAACACTGGCTCAGAGACACAAAGATCCTAGATCTCGTGAAACTGGCTGCGCGTTGCGAGAATCACCCCCCCATAATATCTCAATGGTCAACGACCTTACAGAGCACTACACCTCGACTATGTCTGTATACTTGATGATCTTGCCCCGATAAAGCTAAAAAGAGCCCAAATCAAAGAGAAAAAACTCAGGTTCAACGGATCCCTCAACAATGAAATGAGAAACCTCAGGCTGACAGGAAGAAACTGGAGACCGCACCCCTCAGCCTCCCATCTAAAACTTTTCCGACAGACCAGAAATGCGTACAATAGGAACTAACTCAAATCAAAAAAAGAGTTCTTTAGATCAGGACTGGAGAACACCAAGAACAGACCTCGCAAGCTCTTTGAAATGGTCAAACACCAATCTAATAAACTGGCTAAAACCTCCAAAGAAACCCCAAAATCCCTAATAACCTATGAGGAGTTCTCCTCCTTTACTGCCAACATTACCTCCCTAGGAAACAAACTTAGTTCCGCTACCTACTTCCGACCCCCTCCTGGCGGGCCCCATCTCTCCTCACTGCCCCCCCCAGACATCCCCCAAAAACCAAGTACACTGGTCCAACTTCAAGCTGGACCAGTGTACTTTTTGGCCGCTACCTCCTAATTTATGACTCCTATTTATAATATTCAACGCCTACCTTCTACAAGGGTCGATACCTGACTCACTAGAAGCCGGTCAAGTCATCCCCATCTTGAAAAAACCTACGTTGAATCCTGCCTCTCCAGACAACTTTAGACCAATATCCAATATCCCAATCCTAGTGAAAGTTCTGGAGAAATGTGTACAACTTCAATTGAGCCAACACATCACCAACTTCAATCTACTAGACGTTTCCCAATCTGGGTTCAGGCCAGGGCACAGAACAGAAACTAACATTCTCCATATTGTGGATGATGCTCTCCAAGCCCTTGACCAAGGCCAAACTTGTCTCCTATTTCTATTAGATCTATCCTCGGCTTTCGACACAGTCAACCACGAGAAACTTCTTGAACACCTCAAACTCAGGATGTGGCTGGGGGGATCTGTGCTTGAATGGTTTAGATCCTTCCTCCAGAACCACTCCCAGAGATTCTTAGTCAACAGTAGTTTATCCGCCCCTTCTCCGATTGTAGTCGGAGTCCCCCAAGGATCAACTCTTTCCCCTAACCTCTTCAATCTCTACCTCGAACCGCTAGCAGAATTCCTACGTACCGCCAATATCTCCTAACACATGAATGCAGATGATACCCAGATCTACATCAAAATCTCATCTCCGGAGGAGATCTATTCCCTGAATGAGGACCTGAAGTCGACTGTTCAATGGCTCACCTCCAACCAGCTCAAACTAAATGCACAAAAAACAGAGTTCCTTCTAATCTCTATTCCCAAAAGCAACTCCGACATTCGGGGATGGACTAAATCAATCACAACTCTAAACTGCTCACTGGCCATAGTGGACTCTGCTAAATCTCTCGGAATAACTCAAGACAGGAACCTTAAAATATGCGTGACCACATCAATTTGATGGTTAAAACCGCTAGGTTTCACCTGAGCTATCTGAGAAAACTAAAACCATTCCTTGACACTTCTGACCTAAAAATGGCAGTCCAGGCACTAGTTATCTCAAGAATTGAATATGGATGATTTACCCTTTCTGGCGTACCCAAGATTTCCATGCCCCCCCAAAAGCTTGCATCAATTCCGCCACCAGACTCCCCAAAAATGTTACCACATCTTACCGCATCTGAGAGCTCTGAACTGCCTTCCTCTTGAAGCCAGAATCCAACTCAAACTGGTAGGTATCACTCACAAGGTGCTACACACTAAATCTCCTCGATTTCTCACTCAGAAACTCATGGTGTCTGGAAGAGCCAGAAACTCCCGGTCCGCCAGAAATCTTGTGCTCCAGCCACCCCGCTTTAAAAAAAAAAGAAAAAAACCTACAATCGTGCATTTTCTGGGGCCACACCAAGAATCTGGAACTCGCTGCCGCCCGTCATCAGAAGAATTCCCTCTCTGGCAATTTTTAAAAAGGAAGCCAAAACCTTCCTAATGGGCAAGTTCCTCTAATAACTCTTGCACTGCACACACCGTTCAGCGGCCTTGTTTTATTTTGCTGCTACTACACCTTGAACTGACCTTGGCTGCTATCCACCTTGCACTTCCCCGTACTCCTACACATGTAATTCCAGGATTTACTCTACATTTCGACTTGAAAATTGTATGCACCTGTTTTATTCCCAAATGTCTTACCCCCTGCCTATGTCTCACTTGCATACAACTTGTTATCCCTGTAAAGCGCTCTGATACCCTAACGGCTCATGTTCACGCTCTATAAAACACTTAATAAATAAATAAATAAATAAATAAATGGATGTGGTATTTGCATAACACAACTCTAGGTGAAAGGCAGCAGAGCACTGTGCAGGGTCAAAGAAAAGCATTCAGTCAAACTGAGAGGAAAAGGAGCTGGTGTGTGGATGGTGAAAGGATTGCGACATACTGTTCTTTAAAGTGGGGCATCTTTCAACTCTTTCCTAAATGGAAGCAACGTTGGTGGGGTCCTGGTGGATGTGGACCCAGATCCTGGGTGCACGGATGGAAAAGGGCTGTTGTGCCTTTATTACACTTCTTAGTCTGAAGTCTGATGGTGTCCTGGCTGCAAGTGCGCAGAGAACCATCAGAGATTGGGAGCTTATCTGCAAGATATGTGTGGTCACAAGATGTCTGCAAGATATGTGGGGGCGCTAGATGTGAAGGCCTTCTAAATTATGCAAATGGTTTTAAAGAAGATTCAGGGTGGTCAGGAAAGCCAATGGAGCTCCATCTGGATGAGGGTGATTTGATTATATTTCTTTAGGCCATGGGGTAGATATGCTGTGGGATGTAGGATGCCCTAAAGGGTGCCAGTGTAGAGCTGGGCATATCCCCCACACAGATAAAACAATTTGAGGGCTTGAACAGCACTGGAAGAAACAGTTTCACTTTCTTTAGAAGTGAGAGCTGGTAACATATTTTCTTTATTTTTTGGCTTTGTGTTCTTTTGAGGGTGTAGTTGAAGTTCAGAGTCAAACCAATTGACTTGACATTCTGTGAAATTTGGGGTTGGAGGCCGTCAATGTTTATATCTTTGAGCCAGGGTTTTTCTGTTTCTTGTTGTTTGTTCTTGGCAAATAACAGTGTCATGTGCAGGCAGTGTTTGAGGCATTGGTTGTATGAAGCAGAGGAGACATTCAATTATAATTGTGTATCATTTGTATATTGGGGAATCCTGATACTGTTATCTGTGAGCAAATCACCAAGCGGTTCCATGTAGAGAATGAAGAGGACAGGAAACTGTAGTGAACGCTAGGGAACTCCACTAGTTTTAGAGATCTTTTGGAACTTGCAGGTGCTCCTGTGAGCAAAATGGTGTTGGTTAGAAATGTAGAAGGAGAACCAGTGAAGGACATTACCCATGAACTCTATTCAAGACACCAGGGTGCATATGAGAGTGGAACTGTCAACTAGGTCAAAGCATCTGAGATGTCGAGCTATATTCGGCGGCAAGGATCATCTTCATGTGTGGTTAGGAAGATGTCATCTATGATGTGTAAGATAGCAGCCTCTGTGCTGCAACATGTTTATCATAAACATTGAGGGTAATGCAAAGCTCACTGTGTAACTACAGATTATAAAGCAAGGGTGCAAGAACAATGCCTTTCTTGCATCTATTCTGGAGGAAAATATAAGGTGGCCTACTTTGGTTCATTTTACTCTTGATTTGTGTTCAAATACTAGAGTCTGGAAGCCCATTCCGAATACTTTAGCATTTAATTGACCACTGGCACTCAACCTGTTCACAGGAGCAACTGCATCCAATAGACATGAAAAACATTCATCACGTGAATGTTAGTATCGTTTTAGTGTATTGGTGTCCCTAATATATCAATGCATTCAACAGGCCAGGTATTGAGCTAGCCTGCTAGAATCTTGTTTAGCTATCCAATTTTGGCTATGCTAATAGGGATAGAAAAACTGGCCAGCACTGTCCACCCCATTTATGAATCTATAAGTGGCTAAATTACACCTGAGACTTCTTTGGCAGACGATTGGTAGCACTCTCTTTTAAAGAATTATGAGATGGGGCAATAAGTCAGGGTAGAATTAGATAAAACAGATAGAAAGCTGCAACTCTCAATGACCATTACAAGTAGTCCCACGCCGAAGTTGCTGAAGGTATTTTCATGCTTCCACGGACTTGAGTAAGGGGTACCCTTTCAAAGGCACGATATACTGAGATTTAAAACAATAACAACTTGTTTCACATATTCCACAGCATGCCTTCCTCACCATGACGTTTCAGATACATTTGTTGCAGAAACCAGCAGGAAGAGGTGTGGCGCAGCGGCCAGGGCGACTGACTCCGCAATCTGGGGATCATGGTTCGATCCCCGGCGCCGGTGGCAAATTAGCCCAGCACCATGTGACTCTGGGCTATAGCTTGCTTAATCTTCCCGACAGCGCCTAGAGACTCTTACGGGTGATTGTTCATGCTTTACAAATGTGGATTATTATTTATGCTAAGCCTAAATCATTTCAGATATAAATTTTCAAATGATTATTGCCATGTTTCTAATTTTTAAAGACAGCAAATGTATTGTTGCTTATGTGAGCAAAGACAGCGTAGTCCATCATTTTAGTTTAACTTCAAAAACACGAAGAAACAGAAAGCCTTTGCCAGCCCCAAATATCTCCAAGACACTACTTCAAATGACAGTATTAGGTATCCAAGCCCTAGTGATTCTGCAGCATTGTCTACAGCTTCTTGCACGAGCATCATTCTGTGTGGGGAATGATATGAGGCACAGAAGGCCTTTTGCACACCAAGGGGCAGATGAAAGGCCTGTTCAGTTGAACACCATATTTATGCATTAGGGCGTAATGAACAGAAGATAATTTGCACTGCAGTCAAACTGTGGGAAGACAGATTTCCTATTGTGTCCTGTTGTGAGGGATAATGAGGCGCGGTTGTGGAAACATTAGCGTGGATACACAGATAGCGTGGGGACACACCGTCATGCTATTATGCTCAATTGAGTCCTTGGGATACGCTGGTTTACTAATCTCATTAGAGCTAAATGCACTGTACTGTACCCAACGATAAATTAAGTGAACTTCACTTCTTTTTTGAGGTCATGAAAAGGCAACAAGAAAACACACTAAATAAAAAGCTACTGTACTTAGTCATTTGTGCTGATAATTTCACAAATTTACTGACTTGGCCGCAAAAAGCAAGCATTAGCTAGATGTGACGCTTTTTCTTTTCAAACAAGCATGTGCAATGCAATAGGTCTCGCATTTGCGAGAGTTTAAGCTATAGGCATTGTAAATGACAATGCCTTTTATTTAAATGTTTTGATAATTAACCCATAAATATAAGCCATTGTCATGTACAATGCCAATAGCTCAAACTCTTGTAAATACGAGACCTATTCAAAGAAGCGGCTGCCATTGTCCCGGGCTGCTTAGGAAGTGAAAGCGCGCAGGGCACGCTAAATGTTACAGGAAAACTTGTTATGCCGGCAGTAGAAGAATATATTTAAAGAAAATAGTGCTTACAGACTAAAAAAGACTCACTGTGTAACAACCCAAGTAAAAGGGCCAGTCCTCATGGGAGGTTGCAAATGAAGACAAGGCGGTACTAAGGAGGGACTAACAAGCCTATTAATGAATCAGAAGCCAGCATTTACGAAGGACAATGAAACAGGCCAATGGCAAATGTAGGCGGAGAGTGGGCTTTGACTTCTATTCATACTACAATACAGCATGGCTCACAGAGCAGCGCATGCGCTGCCCAGGCTCAACCTAAAAAGGGCAAGAAGAGAAAATTGAGCAAAAGATTCATTGAGGCCTATTAATGAGTGCTTCAAGTGGATTAAGATTACTTTTTACCCTTTTCTATCCTTGCTTTCCTTAGAGGTTAAGTGCAAATTGTACCTGCTCCAGGACTTGCACAGTATATTAGTATATCAGTATATTAGTGCCACTGCTCATGCAAAGGGGTAATATAATAGCAATATAATAGAAAATAAAGCGAAACCGCTTTGCACCTAATACTTCCACCTTCTAACCTACATACGTTGTACTGGTGTGGTATTGCACTTGGTACCACACCATTGATCTAAGGGACTCCGTAAACGCCACCCCCTCTAATCTATAAAGTCATACTTTACAGCTTAGAAAATGTGTCAGTACAAGCCAAGAACCCCAGATCAACGTGCGACTGTGTACTTGTCCTGGAACTATATCAGCCAGAGACAGATGTATGCATTTTGCATCTCTACACACTTTGACTATTGAGATCTGGACCTCTTTGATTGTGGTTTTCTTGGCGTGGGGCAAAATGAATTCTCAGGTCATCATTTTGACCCCTTTTAGATTTCTGTGAATGCAGGTATGGTGGCTTGCAAGGGACAGAAGATCTATGTCCCCGCATTTTCATTCCCAAAGGCAATTATGTTTTATTGTTTAATAAGAATCCCATGTCCATTTAAAAGACAAGGTACCACAGGGACAGTTTCCCCTTTCTGAATCAGATAATACCCCAACTTAGTGTTTGCATCTGAACAATGGTTGGCAAATGCTATTGCAGGTGCAAAGAATGGATACATGTCTCTGTGCATTGGTCTTAGAAGGGGTGAGCCCCTTTCACTCCTTGTTCCTTGATTCTGAATGTGTCCCATAAGACATTCTATGTGTCAGAAAGATTTTTCAGATTGCAACTTGCCTTTCATACATTGCATCCCTGCATTATGCAGTTGCAAAACCTGTGGTTTTGTGGACCAGAGGCCTCAACACAACACAATGCAGTGTAGCCTCTGGCACTTTGCTTCTACTTAAAAAAATAATCAGAAGCCATGGCCCAGTCTCATGCACAGAGAATCATGAAGCTTGGCTGGTATTATGTTACTCTGTTATAAAATTTCTGGTAAGCAGTGCGCCTTCCCATTGCATGTCTGAAGTATTGATATGCACCAACTATGCGGGTATAGGATATGATCCTACACCCCTTTCAAGAAAAACCAAAATGCATGCTGTTAAATTTTTATAACCCTAGGTTGTTTTGCCTAGATTCCCCTTCTTTTTATTTGTTGCTCTCTGTGTGGAGTCATTCCCATAGAGGGCAATTAACATTTGCTCAGGCTTGCAAATGGTATTATCACATGATTTACACCTTTGTGTAAAGAATTAAAGATTGGCACAGAAAACATTACAATTGCACCTATTTTGTATTTTCTATTACCATTTGTGCACAGCTTAGCCTGGGGCAATTATCTCCATGGTAAGCTTGGTCATTAGAACAGGAGGCATTTAATTTGCACTTCACTGCTAATGGAGGATATTGCTAACATAGGTTCAATGGGTCTAAATAAGCAGTGATGCTGATCATATGCAGCATTGTTTCCCTTGCATTTAGAGTTGATTTACTCCAGAACATTTTGCTGAGCTAATGCCAGACATTTACAATGTGTTTAATATATTGGAATAGGAGACTGATTAAATTTGCACCCAGCATTTGGTTCTCGGGCCCTGGACCCAGCATGCAGCACTTTTGACCAGGTCCCTGACGGCCAGTGAGGAGGGGCCTAGGAACGCTATAAAGCCTACGAGGAAGTCCCGCAGCGTAGGACACGCGCGGGGCTTGCCTGGGCTCGACCCGGGCGAAGACCGGACCAAGATGGGCCCATCTTAGCCTGTCATAGACTGGACAAGGCCCGGTTGGGCCACATCTCTGATATCAGCTTCAGGGAGTATAGAACTTGAGGGTGAGTTCCCTACGTTTGTTGTATGTTATGGGACGCTATCCAGTCTACAGTCCAAACAGAACCCAAGTGAACTTAAATCTGGGACTTGTACAGCACACAAAGAGTGTCGGTAGCATCGATAAATAAGGGGACTGAGCTCGGGTGGAGATAACAATCACGTGTTATAATCAGTGGTCTAGTATAATAGTCTGAGTGGGAGAGATGGGCAAAAGAAAAGCTGAGAGCACGCTAATGGCGGCAGGGGGTCTCAGAATTCTCTAATGAAGTATCTATCAGGAGCAAAGGGAGCTATAGAAAAGCAAATACACTCAGTGGAGGAGACGTTAAATCAAGGTAGCAAGGTGGGAAAGGTACTTTCAGGATCCTTAAATCCAGAACCCTCAGTCTCACGTTCTTCCTACCCAGACATAATAAATAATGTAAAAAACAAAACTAATATGAACCGGTGTGTGCAGAATGTGTCAGATCACATCTACGCCTATGACCAGGAACATGAGACACAACCACCGTCAAAGCGCCCTAGGAATCCAAAGGTACCACCAGAGCCCCCTTTTAAAGAAACACCCATTCCTAGGCCTAGTGCTTTAATTAAAAAGCGAAGGAAAACTAATAATCAGTCTAAATCTGATAATGGGAGAAAAGGATCATCATCATCAACTATTCACAAAAATAGCCACTTTGCAGACCATGAAAAGATATGTCTTAAAATAGATGGTCTGAAATGTTTTTTTACCGATGCCTTAACGAATTTAATGCCCAGGGTGATTGCTATTGAAGACATATTGAGGAAATGCTCAGGAGAACTTCCCGACACCACCACGATCAATATGCCTAACCTGGCAGTAGGTTCGGGTAACAAACCACTTCCCCTCCAGGATGACCACTCATCGAAGGGGGTTTACCATTATGAGCCATATATAAAGAAAGGGTCATTCGAGATGCAAAATAAAAACCAAATAGCCAATGGTCAAAATTCTTCGAATACATATGAAAGTAACAAGAAAGGGCACAGGCATACTAATACAGGGGTACCAGCCTGTCCAGACATTAGGACTATCCCGCTAACTCGTTCATCTCACTTAAATAACCCAGATATAGAAGGTATCAGATTGGACTTGCCACCTGCAGCCACCCCCTACACTATAGTCTTGGCCAATGTCCCCTGTTTATGAACACAGGCGACTGAAACATGGGACTCAATGAGAAATAAGGCCCCCTCTAGGCTCGGTACTAAAACCGGGCAAATAGAGGCTTTATTTGGAGAACTCAAGATGCTAAGAAGGGTAAGGGTGGGTTGGGAGAGGTGATTAAAAACTCCCGGGTGATTGCATTATCCTGAGATTTAGAACATCGCAGATGACACACAAGATCCTCACTAGACTCGCAATGAATATACCACGACCATGGACATTAATGTAATGCCTCTTGGTTATTTTTATCCAGCATCCAGGGGCGTAACACAGGCCCCCGCAGACCCCGCGGTGCAGGGGGGCCCCCAAGCTCCAGGAGGCCCCCTCAGCACAGTGCTCCGGCCCAGGAGCTCCTGATTGAGCCCAGAGGGGGCCCCTCCATGTAGCTTTCAGGGGGGCCCCCCTCAAGTTTTGTTACGCCACAGCCACCATCCAACCGCAGGCAGCTGAACACCCGCCTGAGAGGTTCTCAGGGTATTCCACCATTACCTACTGGCAGTCGCCAGTAAGTAGTTATAGTTAGGACCTATTTTCCATAGGAAATCCGCAACATTCTATTTGGAATAACGTTGGCGCCAATTGATGAATCTTTGTGAAATTTTCCAAACTTTTGGCCAGCTCCGGTCCGCTCCTATCCTGAAAATTTCAATTTGTCAAGCGGGGGCCGAGAAAAAAGGGGGGTCCCAAAACACATTTTCCCCATGCATTTTCCCATAGGACCTGTTGACGCAGCTACAGCCCGAACTGCTGAACGGAATTACACCAAATTTGTCAAAGAGGTAGTCCTCAGTTCAGACTCACATATATATCTGGGCGGAGTCTAACCACACATCTCATCGTGAGATCTGATTGGCTGTCAGTACTTCATCCAAGAAGTGTTGGCAGCCATCTTGGGACCAATATACATGATAGCACCTCATTAAAAAGCATTGCAGTTAATAGAAGGTTTTAAGACTTTAGTTACATTATAAATCATTTGTTGATGGTACCATACTCTTTTTAGGAATTGTGGTGTGTTCTAAGGTGATTTTACCATGTGAAAAAGCCTTCTGCTGTGATATCATGAATCATGTTTGAGAGAAAACTATTTTCTCATGCTTTTCCCACAGAGGTTTGGAAGGTGATCTATAAGCTAAACTGAGAGCATATTTTCTTTAAATTCACATTATCTTTCTCAGTCATGTGAGAATGAAGTCTGACATTCTCAGTAAAACATGTACATCCAACAAGGGCAGAGACTGTCAGTTGATTCCTTTGTGTTCTACTGCAGCTTCCCAGAGTGTTCCAAAGAACAACTAGAGTGCTAACAGTCCTACTTATGACAAACATATGGCACACCTGAAGCCATCTTGAATTGGAATAAAGTGGTAACTCTTAAAACATTTAATTTAAAAAGGAACAAAATGAGGGGGTTCATTTTGCCATAGAAAGTATGGTTAGTGCTGCAGAAAGAAAAATTAGGGCACATTTTGAGTGGCTTCTCAAATCCTCTTCTATTTCATAAAAAAATTCTGACATGCAGACTGAAACATGCACTTTCAATACCAGCAGCAGACTTCCCTGGTGAGCAGTAGCTTTACTACAGTGATCTAATAAGCAACTAGAGTGCTAACATTCAGAATTTATGGCAAATGTGTGACACATCTGAATGCCTTCTTGATGGAATCAAAGTAAAAAACTGAAAGTATTTCCTACTGAGGAGACTGTACTAAATGAGGAAATTAGGAAACTTAATAACAAATAAGTCTCCCAAAATGGCCACCAGAGACAAAAAAGCCCAAATGTAGGCCAAATATCACCCAGATGTAGCCCAAGTATAGTCCAATGACAGAATGTCCTAGAGTGTTCTAACGAACAACTAGAGCGCTAACATTCTTACTTATGACAAAAGTATGGCACACCTGAAGCCATCTTGATTGGAATAAAGTGGTAACACTTAAAACATTTAATTTAAAAAGGAACAATAGAAATTATGATTAGTGCTGCAGAAAGAAAAATTAGGGCACATTTTGACTTCTTAAATCCTCTTCTATTTCATAAATAAATTCAGACATGCAGACTGAAACATGCACTTTGAATACCAGCAGCAGACTTCCCTGGTGAGCAGTAGCTTTACTACAGTGATCTAATGAGCAACTAGAGTGTTAACATTCGGAATTCATGGCAAATGTGTGACACATCTGAATGCCTTCTTGATGGAACCAAAGTAAAAAACTGAAAGTATTTCCTACTGAGGAGACTGCGGTAAAAGAGGAAATTAGGAAACTTCAAAACAAATAAATCTCCCAAGATGGCCACCAGAGACAAAACAGCCCAAATGTAGCCCAAATATCACCCAGATGTAGCCCAAGTATAACCCAATGACAGAATGTCCCAGAGTGTTCTAACGAACAACTAGACCGCTAACAGTCTTACTTATGTTAAAAGTATGGCACACCTGAAGCCATCTTGATTGGAATAAAGTGGTAACACTTAAAACATTTAATTTACAAAGGAATAAAATGAGGGGGTTCATTTTGCTGTAGAAATTATGATTAGTGCGGCAGAAAGAAAAATTAGGGCACATTTTGACTTCTCAAATCCTCTACTATTTCATAAAAAAATTGTGACATGCAGACTGAAACATGCACTTTGAATACCAGCGGCAGACTGCCCTGGTGAGCAGTAGCTTTACTACAGTGATCTAATGAGCAACTAGAGTGCTAACATTCAGAATTTATGGCAAATGTGTGACACATCTGAATGCCTTCTTGATGGAACCAAAGTAAAAAACTGAAAGTATTTCCTACTGAGGAGACTGCAGTAAAAGAGGAAATTAGGAAACTTCATAACAAATAAATCTCCCAAGATGGCCACCAGAGACAAAAGAGCCCAAATATCACCCAGATGTAGCCCAAGTATTGCCCAATGACAGAATGTCCCAGATCGTTCTTAAGAACAACTAGAGCACTTACTGTCTTACTTATGACAAAAGTATGGCACACCTGAAGCCATCTTGATTGGAATAAACTGGTAACACTTAAAACATTTAATTTAAAAAGGAATAAAATGAGGGGGTTCATTTTGCCGTAGAATTTATGATTAGTGCTGCAGAAAGAAAAATTAGCGAAAAAACAAAACCGGGTTTTGGCTCAAAAACTCAGCTGAACTGAGCCCAATTAACTAGAAAAACAGAACAAATAGTTCAAGCTAAGACTGACTCAACCAAATGCTTTTGTGACTCCTAAAATGAAATGAAACATGAAAGGAGGGTTTTTTGAATTTCCTTTATAATCAATAGAAATGTTTTAAATTAATTTCACATTTCAAAATTATTTTGCGCTAAAACATTGCTTAATTGCGCATTTATCTCATGGACAAATCCCTATCTGACATAACATATAATACTTCAACAAAATAATCATGATCCCCTAAGTGAATCAAACAAACATACATACACTCATCAAACATTCATGGCCAATATACTCATACAAACTCCGCACTGTACACACACTCTAAAAGACTAGGTCCTTGTAGCAACCTTTCTTCTCTTGAAGATTGATTACAACACCATTTAAATAACAAGAAACGTTTTGTGTTTTTGGTAGAAACAATAAAGTTCCAGTATTATTTTTGAAACTAGCAGAGAAAGAATTTTTATGGGTGGTGCAACACAAGGACCGATCTGGTCGACGCGTTTCGAACCGTTATACTTTGGGTTCTCCTCAGGACCAACCAATTTCTGCAATGAACAATGAAAAATGCATTTTAGGAATAATAATAAAAAATGCATTTTAGGAATAATACTACAGCTCAGAATTTCTACAATGCACCACCAAGACCAAACCTCACCCACCTTAGAAATGGAGATCTATCTGCCTGAAATACCTTCAACTCGTTCCAAATGACGAGGAACCTAAACAGAAAACCATTTGCGTTATCGTCGCTTACTTAACTGAATCCAGTTATACATACAACACAGGACAGACAACCAACTTTTGGACAACAATGGGGTGCTATCTCGACTTACCGGATCAGGGGAACGTGCCCTCTATTCCGGCTAACAATGTTTGTTTGACTGCCTATAGCGAAGAACACATTCAGAATTTAATACGAGCACCGCCGGTCTTTGCATCGGCCACCTTGAGTGTTACAGCAAAAACACAGAATGAGTCGGATAAACTGACAAGATTACGAAAAAAACAAATACGCACGGACCTTCACGGACATTTTTTATTACAACACCTAAAGGAAGGCACAATTCCATCGGGGCTTCAGATTCGGAACATTCCGGTGGTTTTTATTGACGATCCAATCTATAAGAAAGGATATAGCTGCATAGAGACGAAATGCAGCAGGGACCTTATGGTCCTAACGGTTGAGACAGCACATAGACTATCATTGATACAACTACAAGAGATCGCCGACCTGGAAACTGAAATCAAAAATAACCCTAATTTAACGGATGCCAAAGCCCTATTGGAAAAGGTTGAGAAAGAAATTTTGGAGTTTAAAGACTATACGGTGATCCGAAAAAGTAATAAATTTGAGTTGGACAAAAAGAATTTCTCTTTGGAGTCCACCTATCCCTACTTAAACAAAGACTTTTATACCACCAATGATTCAAGAAACTACCTTCAAAACTATCAAGGACGATCACGGAAGAGATTTATTAATTTCTCGGAATCATCATCATCATCGAGTGAGACCACAGATGCTAATACTAGGGCGAATCAGAATCAAAGAGTAACCCAACAGAATCAGGACCCGCAAACATCTAATCAGGAGGCACGTTTTTTAGGCCGAGGCCAACGACAAGGCAGAGGACGGTTGCGATATTCCCAACCATGGGAAATGAGGACACGCCGCCAATATTACAGGAGTTAGTTTCATCGTCAATTTTCAACCTGTCTGATAAAATCCTCACAGGGGCGGAAACCTCTATTTTACAAAAAGGACTTAGTTTTGTTCCTTCTAGAACAACAGACTTTGTTAAAATGAAGCTCGAAACTATGGAGTTTTGTCGCAAAATCCGGCTAAAAATGTTCTTTTCGGATACTACTGAAGCAGTCACGGCAGAAATAACTGGACTCAAAAGAAAATCAACCTTTTGTCCAATAGGACCCAAGGTCCCAAAAGAAATTACCACCTTTGAAAGAACCATCTTATCTGGAATTCAGGCAATGGAAAGTAAAAAAAGCTTCGTCAAGTTTAACTTAGCCAAACAGGAGAAAGATGCCCTGATTGACCTGCAAAATGATAGATCTATAGTGGTGAAGCAGGCGGACAAAGGTGGGGCAATTGTCCTATGGGACGTGAATAAATATAAGAAGGAAGTATTACGCCAGCTAGAAGATGTGACTTGCTATCGTAAAATTAAGAAAGATCCAACAAAAGAACTACAGGATCAGCTTTTCCATATCATCGAAGAGCGTTTTTCACAAGGTTTTGTAGGCCCCAAAGAACGCCTCTTTCTTAAAAACATGAATCCGAGAATACCGGTCTTTTATGCTTTGCCCAAACTGCATAAAAATGAACTTGACCCCCCAGGACGGCCCATAGTTTCGGGGTGTGAATCACTTATTGAGCCAGTCGCTCAATATATTGATTTTTTCCTCAAACCATTTATCAATGAAGTCCCAGCCCATTTGAAAGATACTACTGCCTTCCTTAACAGAATAGCATCTGTCCAGTTTGACAAAAGGAAACAACTGATGGTTTCATTGGATGTGGTGTCACTTTACACCCAGATTCCTCAGGATCAAGCTTTGGAGGCTTTGGAGTGGTTTTTAGGTCAAAGAGAGCGACCAGTTCAAGTTCCAACGGAATTTCTTCTGTCTTTGGCAAAGTTCGCACTATCCAAAAATTATTTCTCATTTGATTCGCAGTTTTTTTATCAAACAAGGGGCGTGGCTATGGGATGTCCTTTTGCCCCGGAGTTGGCTGTGTTATTTATGGGGTTATATGAAAAGAATTTCATATATAACAACAATCCATTTGCTGCAAACATTTCTAACTATATGCGCTACATCGATGATATTTTCCTAATTTGGACTGGCACACAGGAATCATTGGATGAGTTCGTTTGTTGGCTCAACGAAAGATCTATTGAAATTAAATTTAGCAGTGTATCATCAAACGAATCGATTACATTTTTGGATGTTAAGGTAGTGGCTTCTGATGGAGAGCTTGAAACCACACTTTTCAGGAAACAGACAGACAGGAACAAGGCATTACATTATTCCAGCAACCATCCTCGGAGTCTGAGACAAAATTTACCGTATGGGCAGTTCTTGCGAATTCGTAGGAACTGCTCCAGAAAAGAGGAATACTTCATGCATGCCAACAAATTGAGAGATCGCCTTCTGGAGAGGGGATACCCCAGAAAACTACTCAAACACTCTTTAAAGAGAGCTTGGTGGACACCAAGAGAGACATTGTTGGAGCAAAAACCTAGGAATAAGGACAGTAGATCTGTTTGTGTAACAACATTCTGCCCGAATAGCCACCAACTCCGGAAACTCATCTTAGGCAATTGGCATTTGATTAAGGACCTCCATGATGAATTTTCTACCCCTCACATGTTTGCATACAAGAAGGAGAAAAGTGTAGCCAACTATATAGTCCGGGCGGCTCTACCAAAACAGGAACATCGGACTTTAAGGAGCATGCTGGAATTACCGCCAGTTGTTGGTCACCACAAATGTGGAACATGTATATGTTGCGAGCAAACCATTGAGGGTGATGTTTTTTCATTTAATACTACCCACTGGAAACATAACACGTTTAGCAATTGCAAAACGAAGAATGTTGTATATGCAATAACTTGTCCTTGCCCAAAGCTGTACATTGGGAAGACAACCCAGGAGGTCCGACAACGTATCATCCAGCATAAATCAAGGATTAGACGACGAGTGGAAAATGCCCCATTAGTCAGCCACTGGGCCACAATGTCACACAGTGAGGTGGATTTGAAATGGACAGTGTTGTCCAAGATTGATCGAGACCCGCGTGGAGGCGATTTGGAAGGCAGATTAAACCAACGTGAGGCATTACTCATTATGAAATTCAACACGGCGATCAACGGCCTGAATGAAGTAGCGGAGATATTCAGACCATTGGTTTAATCGGAGAATGATATTGTCCAGATGCACCCACTGGCGTCCCTGTGGTTTTTGTTTTTCCGATTTAACAAACAATGCACGGATTTGCTTTTATGAAAGATCGCTGACAGTGCCAGCTGATATGCAGCCACACAACCGCTGGTCCTTTTGGAATCCCTTCCGCTATTTGGTAAACGCCAAAATTGTTTTAGCTTACATTACAATACAAAAAACCGCCATTAGAATTCCTCACTTTTATTAAAGGGATTCAAACCACATTTCCCAGCAGCCACTTGGTTGTTGTGGACAATTACGTGATTTCAACTTATTCAGGTTAACGCGCCTTTACTCTTTATTTTTTCTAAACATTTTTAAGGATTTGTCCACAAGTCCTCGCCGCCCTTCCTACTATTTTTCTACACATTACTCGCTGGTCGCCAGATAAAACTACATCTACCAGCAATCTTCAGACTTCCGACAGTCGGCTCGGTTTAAATCGTCATAATTTTCCCACAATGCAAAATGAACTTCACGGATGGATTGATACAGACATCGAGTTATGAGATGTGACCTCCCGGTAAGTGTTCTGGCGATGACAGAAAGAACACTAGGAGTTAGTAAGCTTAGAGGACTATAGTATGGACTGTTACCTAGTTTTGGTGACGACTGCTTTTTTTTTTTGGTTTTAGAATCCGGCGCGGGAACGCATTGTGAGACGAAAGCACTAACTCACCTGGGTAAGTCTTTCTACTCTCGAAGCAGGTTGAATATCGGCAAATGTACGTCATTGACGTGTGTAGTAATCGGAGTTCATTCATTTGTTTGTTTTTAGTAAAGCGACAGTCAAACAAACATTGTTAGCCGGAATAGAGGGCACGTTCCCCTGATCCGGTAAGTCGAGATAGCACCCCATTGTTGTCCAAAAGTTGGTTGTCTGTCCTGTGTTGTATGTATAACTGGATTCAGTTAAGTAAGCGACGATAACGCAAATGGTTTTCTGTTTAGGTTCCTCGTCATTTGGAACGAGTTGAAGGTATTTCAGGCAGATAGATCTCCATTTCTAAGGTGGGTGAGGTTTGGTCTTGGTGGTGCATTGTAGAAATTCTGAGCTGTAGTATTATTCCTAAAATGCATTTTTTATTATTATTCCTAAAATGCATTTTTCATTGTTCATTGCAGAAATTGGTTGGTCCTAAGGAGAACCCAAAGTATAACGGTTCGAAACGCGTCGACCAGATCGGTCCTTGTGTTGCACCACCCATAAAAATTCTTTCTCTGCTAGTTTCAAAAATAATACTGGAACTTTATTGTTTCTACCAAAAACACAAAACGTTTCTTGTTATTTAAATGGTGTTGTAATCAATCTTCAAGAGAAGAAAGGTTGCTACAAGGACCTAGTCTTTTAGAGTGTGTGTACAGTGCGGAGTTTGTATGAGTATATTGGCCATGAATGTTTGATGAGTGTATGTATGTTTGTTTGATTCACTTAGGGGATCATGATTATTTTGTTGATGTATTATATGTTATGTCAGATAGGGATTTGTCCATGAGATAAATGCGCAATTAAGCAATGTTTTAGCGCAAAATAATTTTGAAATGTGAAATTAATTTAAAACATTTCTATTGATTATAAAGGAAATTCAAAAAACCCTCCTTTCATGTTTCATTTCATTTTAGGAGTCACAAAAGCATTTGGTTGAGTCAGTCTTAGCTTGAACTATTTGTTCTGTTTTTCTACGAAAGAAAAATTAGGGCACATTTTGAGTGACTTCTCAAATCCTCTTCTATTTCATTAAAAAATTCTGATGTGCAGACTGAAACATGCACTTTTAATACCAGCAGCAGACTTCCGTGGCAAATGTGTGACATATCTGAATACCTTCTTGATGGAATCAAAGTAAAAAACTGAAAGCATTTCCTACTGAGGAAACTGCAGTAAATGAGGAAATTAGGAAACTTCATAACAAATAAATCTCCCAAGATGGCCACCAGAGACAAAAGAGCCCAAATGCAGCACAAATATCACCCAGATGTAGCCCAATGACAGAAGTTCCAAAACACTTATTTTTGGTGTATTTGCAGATGTATATAGTGCAGACTTGTCAGGTATTAGAGTGCTTTACATGAGCATTGGTTACATCACACAAGATCAAATTCGTTTTGGTTGTAGACATGGGGAGATTAAGTGATTTGACCCGAATCACAGAATGTTGAGCTGAAGCAGAAACTCCAACCTGGTTTCCCAGTTGCAAAGTCTGCAGCTCTGGAAGTAACACCACATCCTCTCCCCTAAGTGCAACATTTAATCAAGTGGTCAACTGGATAAAAAAACATAAAGGTTACAAATAATTTAAAAGTTCTTTGCGTTATTTGAAAACTCTGAAAATATGTCCTCATTTTAGTTTTTTAGAGCACTAATAAGACCCTATATGTAATTTCTAATGTAAATGCTCTAGGTATTACAGTTTTGATTACATCAAGATGACGTCAGGCGTTCCACACTTGTGTAATAAATATAGAATGTTAGTAATCTAGTTGTTCATTGGGATACTGTTGAGAGGCAGAGGCCAGGGGCACGGACTCTGAAAATTGAAGGCAGATAGGAGAGTGCAGAGGCAACAATTTGACCACACTGGGCAGGCAAGAAGGGCAATGGCAGCACAACAGAATATGGAGGGCAGTGGAAAGGGGGGCAGGGGCAACAAACCAACAATACAGGACTGGCAAGAGAGGCTGTGGCAATATAATAGACAATTGTGGGCAGAAGGAAGAGGCAGTGGTAGTACAACCATACATGCCAACAGACCCGTTTCAGCGAGGAAACGTCCAATGTTTTTAAGCTCAAATGGGCTTTATTTGATCTGTCTCCTGTCTACAATCTCCTCTTTTTCAATGTAAGTCAAAGGGGAAAATCAATACCCCAGTTTTTTTCAAAATCTCCCTCTTACCAAGTTCAAAATGTTCGCAAATATGGTACAATGGATCATGGTAGGCAGGAGGAATTGGGGTAGGGACATGGACTCGGATAACAGAGGAGAGGAGGGACATGGAGAGGTGCACCAAACTGACCCTACAGGGCAGGCATCAGGGTTTGCAGCAGCACAATACACCACACAGGGCATGCAGGACGGGAGTGCAGCACAACAATCCATAGAAAGCAATAGGGAGGGGACAGGACCATGCACATGGACAACAGAGAACAGAGGGGAAAGAGGCAATGGTAGCTAGCTGACCATAATGGACAGACAGGAGAGAAAGCTGCAGCATAACAGACCATAAAGGGCAGGAGGGACGGATCAGGGGCATTACAATGGAACAGACAAGCCAGGAGGGAGGGAATAGGGGTCTGCACATGGAAACAGAGGGCTGGGGGCAAGGGGGCAGGGCAGGAGCAGCAAGATGACCACGGAGGTCAGGCAGGATGGGCACTAGAAGCAAGACACACCATGGAGAGCAACAGTGAGACTATGATGGCATACACACAGACCATTGAGGGAAGGTGGGAGGGTGTCAGGGGCAGCTAGCTGACCACACAGGGAAGGTGGGAGGGACCATGGCAGCACAGAAGACCATGCATGGCAAGCGGGAGGGTTAGTGGCAGCACAATGGCTATGATGGGCAAGAAGAAGGGTGCAGGTGCATGCACAAAGAACCATGGAGGATAGAAGGGTGGGTCAGGAACTGGGCACAGGCAAGAGAATTCAGGGGAAGGGGCCTCACAACAGACCGTGTGGGGCAGGCACAGGAGGAGCAGTTGCAGCACAACAGACCAGGGGGGGCAGAAGGGTGTGGCAGTAAAATGGACCATGGAGTACAGGAGGAAGGGGATAGGCATGTGGACAGGCAGGGTGGAGGTGGCAGGGACAGGTTACAGTCGTCTGACAATGCTAGGCAGGTGGGAGGGGAGTGGCAGCTCAACAGAACACTCAGAGTAGATAGGAGTGTCAGGTCCATGGAACATGGTGGGCAAAAAGGATGGAGCAGGGGCATGCACAAAGACTTCGGAGGGCAGGGGGAAGGAGAATAGGGGCATCAAGCTAAGCACAAAGGCTAAGCAGAAGGTTAATGATGGGCCATAGTATTGGGAAATGGAGGGCAGGAGGAGTGGACTGGTATATCATGCTAAATGGAGGGCAGTGGCAGCACATCAGACCATGCATGGCAGGAGGGAGGAGGCTAGTCCATGGATTCAGACAACAGAGGATAGGGAGGAGGTGGATGGGGCAGCAAGCTAACTGTTCAGAGAAGGTGGGTATTAGGAACTTTATTGTTTTTAAAATGTGTGTCTGTGCGAACTACTTAAAATATGAACAAGTATGCAGCATAATCTCACTTTTATTCAGGAAGAAGAGGACGTTTGTGACTGTGACTCCGGGCTCACTTGGCAGAAACACCCCCTGACCCTCCACCCCCAACGCAAAATGTAATGCCTGTGAAAAGGGTAGGTGGACGCAGTGATATATAGAACATAGTCCCGAGAGCACGATTGAAAATGGAAACAAGATATAGTATATGGTATAAACTATGCACCAAAAAGTGTGATATAAGATGAACCGGGGCATGAAATATAATATGCAATACATTGTGCGCAATGACAGATTCATTGTAGAGCGCGAGATAGCACAGGCACTAGCGCGTGCTATGCGATATGCGCCTTTTGAGTGTAATATGCACAGGGCAGTGTTGTGTAACCTAACTAGTCTCTACAGTTGTAATATAAAATATGTGCTGGGGAGGGTAACGTTGCATATGCACTGTGACAAAGATATGGATCCCAGATTGTAATATGCATGGCATAGCGCTGTGCGTTATAACATAGGCATCGAGGAAGGCACGTTAGATGGGGCAATATAACCCGTGCGAAGGCAAGTGTGGCATGACATATTCACGGGGTGGTGTTACAGTGCACATGAGCTAGAGAGTGTCATAGCATACGCACTAGCTGGTGGAATGCAACACAGAGGTGTGTGGCACTCGGCAGGCACTGGTGGGTGTAACACAGCATTGGGCTCAGCCAGGAGCATGCTGTGACTCTCAAGTGAGGTTCGTCTCCTTTCCAGAGAGTAAAATAAAAAGTATTACACATCCGGCGGTGGATGTGTCTTTTAGTAACCCTGAGGGGGGTTTCTTGCATAGTTTGGTCGAATTTTTGTCGAATCCACTTAGAACGGCCACAGGGCGCGTTTACACAGTGATGAATGGAGGGGACGGGGCCTGAGGTAACGTGTGCAAACACACCCTGTGGAACATTTTAAGTTGGGGAAATAATTCCCTTACAATCCTGAGGGACCCTGGGGCCAACTAGCCCACCAGGTGCTTCCAGTAAGCGCCACTGCTCTGCGTTGCAGAGAGGTGGTGCAGGCCGTGCCCCTTTTTACACCTCTCTGCAATGGCGCTTACTGCACATACCTAGTGGGCTATTTTGCCCCTAGGGGCCCTCAGGATTCAAGGGGACTTAATCTCCCAACTTAAAACGGCCACAGGGCGTGTTTACACAGTGGTGAAGGGAGGGGACGGGGCCTGAGGTGACGTGTGCAAACACGCCCTATGGCGCGTTTTAAGTTGGGGAAATAATTCCCCTTCAATCCTGAGGGCCCCTGGGGGCTAACTAGCCCACCAGGTGCTTCCAGTAAGCGCCACTGAGCTGCATTGCAGAGAGGTGGTCCAGGCCGTGCCACTTTTTACACCTCTCTGCAACGCAGCTCTGTGGCGCTTACTGGAGGTACCTAGTGGGCAGGTTGGACCCTAGGGACCCTCAGGATTCAAATGAACTTAATCTCCCAACTTAAAACGGCCACAGGGCGTGTTTACACAGTGGTGAAGGGAGGGGACGGGGCCTGAGTTAACGTGTGCAAACACGCCCTGTGGCGCGTTTTAAGTTGGAGAAATAATTCCCCTTCAATCCTGAGGGACCATGGGGTCCAACTAGCCCACCAGGTGCTTCCAGTAAGCGCCACTGCGCTGCGTTGCAGAGAGGTGGTCTAGGCCGTGCCCCTTTTTACATCTCTCTGCAACGCAGCTCTGTGACGCTTACTGGAGGTACCTAGTGGTCTAGTTGGACCCTAGGAACCCTCAGGATTCAAGGGGACTTAATCTCCCAACTTAAAACGGCCACAGTGCGTGTTTACACAGTGGGGAAGAGAGAGGACGGGGCCTGAGGTGACGTGTGCAAACACGCCCTGTGGCGCATTTTAAGAGGTAGTTTTAATCCCCTGCCCTGTTATATACTAGAGGCTTACAGAGGAAATCATGCTAATCACAGGGGGACCCCAACGCATAGTGTTCCCTAGTGTATGTAGGTGTTTTCACTGTATTCTGAGTCTCTTTTAACATAGCACTGGCTCTAGGACTGGTTAGTCAGACTCAGTTACCACCAGTATCCGTCTGAAAAAGTTGAGGGTACAGGATGATTTTGGAACAAGGCTTCTTTCTGCTCTTCTGTTTGTTCTTTCTGCACGTTATCCTTCTTCCTGCACTTTTCTTCGTATTTGAGGACTTCTGTTGCTTCTTTCTGCATTTCTTTTTTTTCTTTCTGTGCGTTTTTTCTTCTTTTTTCACATGTCCTATCTCTGTAGGCATAGTTAGAAATTAGCATTTAAAAAACCTTTGAAATTCACTGAAAAAAACATAGGTTTCAGGCACGTTATAGTTAGGAATTAGCATTTAAAAAACCTTAGAATTCACTGAAAAAAACATAGGTTTCAGGGGTGTTATAGTTAGCTGGACTTTTCAGTCGTACAAAACCATTGATCTTCCCCCGTTATAGTTAGTTCAGCTAACTCTAACTCGCGCGCCCGCAATGCACTGCTGATGACGTCACATATTACATCACTGGTGACATGGTCAGTGACATCACTCATGACATCACTGATGACATCTCAAATGACATCACTGATGACATCACTGATGACATCATCCTTGTGATAGAGTGGCAGACCTCCTCTCCCCCTAATATAACCTTTGATACACACATTCAAAAATAGAATCTAAAATTTTCAAAACAATGAACATACCAATACCAGTTACAACGACCTATTCAGTAATTCTAAGATCCACATACACATCCACTCATTCACCAACAGTCCTATACAGTCACTCATACATGTACTCACTCATCATATGTACTCATACACCTATACATCCTGTTACACGACACCACTCATATATAGAGTTACTCACACACATAGTCACTCATGCTAATAAAGAATCAAACATCCATTTACTTGCATATACAGTTATACACACACCACCACACTTACTTTTACAGAAACTTACACATACTTAGTCTTTTAAACAATCACTTATAGAAACACATACTTATTCATACAGGAACTCTTCCAATTTCTCACTCTCACATATACTCACTTATATACACCAATAGTCACATATACTAGTTTAAAACATATGTAGTTACTCATAAATACACTATTAAGACAGTCATTCACTCACTAACACACCCATGCACACACTCATCCACCCATAGAGTCCTGCACACATGCTGTCTTCAACACATACAAACAGTGAGTCACTCATTCATGCACCTATGCACTACGTAATACCTCCCACCGAACCATACAGACACTCAGACACTCATACTGATACTCAAAAAAACAACTAATAACCTATATAGACACTCGTAGCTACTCACCAACCCATGCAGCCACTTATACACAAAGTGAGAGACTGATACAGATATTTACATATTTCAACATTACTCACTAAGCCATGTATTCACTAAGATTCACTTAATCAGTCAGTTATATAATCAATTTTTCAAAAACAAATCATCCATTTAAACACTCATATGCCCATTTATTCTTCCATCGACCTTGAGATATACATATATAAAACATATGTAATTTTCAGAAAAACACACATTCACTGGATGATGTCATCAGTGATGTCATTTGAGATGTCATGAGTGATGTCACTGACCATGTCATGAGTGATGTAATGTGTGACGTCATCAGCAGTGCATTGCGGGCGCACGAGTTATAGTTAGCTGAACTAACTATAACGGGGGAATATCAATGGTTTTGTACGAGTGAAAAGTCCAGCTAACTATAACGCCCCTGAAACGTATGGTTTTTTCAGTGAATATATATATATATATATATGGTATTACCACGCAGAACCGATTCGATATTTTGCCTACTTTAGAGGACATTGATTGACTGGATATATCGGGCAATCGTGTAGATCCAAACAAGGTTGAGGCGCCGCATGACAGAACCATTAAGCCATTTCTCCATGAACCCTTGGAATCCCCCCTCGTTGACACAAATGCAACCGATAATACGAACATTCCTGTTTCCTGCCAATATTCAAGGTCATTTGTAGACCATCACCCTAGTACAGTAACAGACAATTTTAGTATTGAGACTAGTAATCATCAACAGGGGAGGACATCATCAAGTAAAGTATTATTTTGGAATGTGACAGGCCTGCAAGCAAAACTTTATAACCCCTCATGGCTAGCCTTTGTAGAAGTTTTTGATCTATTATGTCTACAGGAAACCTGGGTAGATGGTACGGTGCATATTAATGGCTATAGAACATTTCACACCCCGGTGGTATCATTCACCCATGGGAGGAAGAAGGGAGGCTTATGTATATATGTTTCTCATAGGTGAACGTCAAAAAGTTAGAATTTACGGTTTCAGATACTTACTACCAGGTACTGAAATTGTATATTGACAACACGCATTGTACTATCATTTTGAATTTTTATAACAACATACCAAAAGACCAGGTTGAGGTGGTCTTGAGACATCTACAGAAGGAAATGCATATTATGCAGATGGAGACAAATGAGGATATGTGTTTGATCTGGGGGGGGATTTTAACTCTGCATTGTGTTCTCATGCTGATAGTGGTATATGTGGTCTAATGCCTGATGATGGGGTAGATGCTACCCACTTTTCTCATTCATCACTTGGGGACCAGCTAAATACAATCAAGTTCTCTTCTGATCTGGGTTTTGGCAATGAACTATATTCCCCCACAATACCATTTAATACCATCACACTAGTAGAGTACACAACTTCACAACCCATTCTGTTGCTTACAGCGATCACTTTCCTATAAGCATCACTATAGATTTCCCATCTAACGTGTTAAACATAACAGGCCATTCTGAACATCTTGTAGAGGGTATCGCCCTAAATAAACTAAATGGATACACAATTAGGTGGTCCAGAATGGACCCTAGGTATTTACAAAGACACTTCTTAACCACTGTAAATCCAATTTTGCAGTTTGTCTCGACCAGACTGCTACAGATTCTGACATTTTTAATTCCTTCATGAAAATATCATCTGAGATAAAGAGGAATCTACTAATGGAACATAAAAAACCCTATATTGAAAAGATAGGTTGGTTTGATACTAATTGCTCTAAAGCCCATGCAACACTGAAAAATACACTACATAAACCAGTTAGAGACCAGCTCAAAATTAAGGTGGCGGAAAAGGCGTATAGAAGTACCCTTAAAGATCATAATGAGGCCATAAGATCAGAAACATGGGGGGCCCTTCAGGAAGCCTCCAAACTCAGAGATAACACAGCTTTCTGGAAGACTGTGAATGCTCCATTTATGGCCCCAAAAAATCAACCTACGATTGAGATAACCATTGGCGAGGACCAATGGGTGACCCATTTCTCTAAACTGGATAATGATAGTGCTTGTATGCCATCACCGGTAATCTCCTGTAACGCTCTGGGGACTCAGTCAGCAAATTTTCTCCCAATCAAGATTGGTTTTACTGTGGAGGAAGTTATTCACGCAATTGAAGCAAGCGCAGGATGCAAAGCCCCATGCCCTGATGGTGTGCCAGTGGATTTATTTAAATCCAATCCCTTACTCTGGTGTCCATTATTAACTTCTGTTTTAAATGCCTTTTGTAAACAGGGCTTCATCCCTTCCTGGTCAGAATCGATTCTGGTACATATTTTTAAAAAGGGAGATCGCAATTTTCCCATATGTTACAGACCGATTTCACTTTTAGATTCATTTGTAAAAGTGGCCGGCCGAATCATACTAAACAGACTACAGACATGGGCTGAGGACATGGGTGTAATCACGGAAATGCAATACAAATTCCGTAAAGGACTGGGTACCATTGAACAAGGCCTAAATTTAAATATATTATGCGACAAATACACGCAAACTAAATGTGGGAACCTTTTCCTGGCATTTTTCGATCTTAGCTCGGCATTTGACTGAGTAGGCCACCTTAAACTTTGGAACATCTTAGAAGCCATGGGTGTGGAATCCCAACTTGTAAATCTTTTGAAGCAGTTATACCTAGATGCACAGGCCAGTGTTCGATATGGAGGCTCAGGAGAGTGTAGTTATACATTTCCAGTCAGGAAGGGGGTGCTAGCCCCCTTTCTTTTTACTCTGTATATAAATGGACTAGGTTCTGTATTGACTAGCGAATGTCAGGGTTTTCCACTCATTGGTAATCGTCCAATCCCAGCATTGCTATACGCGGATGATGCTGTGTTACTGTTCCGCACACAAATAGGATTGCAGAGAGTTGTTTCTAGCTTCATAACTTTTATGTTGAATTTAGGTCTCTATGTAAATATCACTAAAACATATGTTATGAAGAGTGGTAACAACAGTGTAAAATGTCGAAACATTTTTATTAATAACAAGAAGGTCGAATTCAATAACTGCTTTTCATATTTGGGAATCCTTTTTGAAAAAAGGGGCTCTCGGTCAAATGCCATACTGTCTAGAAAATTGTTATTCGTAAAAGCGACAGCAGCACTGGTGAATTTTGCAAGAAAACTGGGCAAACAACCTATTGTCGAATTGATAAAGATCTATAAAGCAAAATGTGTCTCAACAGCCATGTATGGAGCTGGGATTTGGGGATATGCCGACCCACAATCTCTACTGCTAGTCGAGAATGTGTTCTTGATATACTTACTAGGGGTGCCCAATAGTACAGCTACATGCATTTGCCATGCGGAGCTCGGTTTGCTATATATATTGGACCTAATTAAGATACAGCCGGTCTTATTTTGGCAGAAGATATGGTCTAGCACTACCACTCGTTTTAAACGGGATGTGTTAAATGACCGACTTAAGCTGCAACAGGTGTTTCACATCCCGTGGCTCAAATACGTCAAAAATGTTATGGTTGACCTGGGTCATCCAGAATACTTTTTTAGTCCGACTAGTATTACTTCAACCTGAAGGATATCTTTAAAGACTGTTTGTTTGGATCCTCTTGGAGACCAATAGATTCTCTACCGACATATTAAAACCTACAGTTAGAGAGAATCCATTGTTATTAATACAGCTAGGTGTGCAACCCTATCTTGTAACTGTAAAGGGAGGTTACGACAGAATGTTGCTGACTGTTTTCGCATAGGCAAATTTTTCAGACTGATATCGTTCCCTAATACGAACGACTGGTCCCGATTTTTATGCCCATGTCCATGCGATGACATATCTACTCAGTCAACCATACACATAATGTTGTTTTGCAAATGTTATACCTTATTAAGAAAAAGATGGATTTTGCCAATACTGAGGGTGCTAGGATTGAGACAATGTAGTCCTGCCTTTTTTTTAAACTGCAACTTTTAGAATGTGCTGTACATACCAGCCACCTGCGGTACAAAAAGGGGTGGTGATGGACGGAGCATCAGAACCAATCAAACACTCACACCCAGTCAACAGATCTGGGTTTGATCCATCACCGTTTTTTAGCCCACTCTGCCACCCCAGTTCAGACATGGCCATATGCAAATCAGTCTGACCCTGTGCCTCATGGGAACAGTCCAGCCCGAACTGCCAAGCCATGCCTTCCCTGGACCGGAAACAAGCTTCCTAGGACCGGTTTCTGGCATTTCAGCCGTCTTCAGCCAGGCTTGCTTGAATCCAGTGGCAAAGTGAGCAAGGGACTCACGTCTGAGCATAACCTGCCAACTTATGGCGAACAAAGCGGTACAAAAGGGGGTGGTGATGGACGGAGCATCAGAACCAATCAAACACTCACATCCAGTCAACAGATCTGGGTTTGATCCATCACCGTTCTTTAGCCCACTCTGCCACCCCAGTTCAGACATGGCCATATGCAAATCAGTCTGACCCTGTGCCTCATGGGAACAGTCCAGCCCGAACTGCCAAGCCATGCCTTCCCTGGACCGGAAACAAGCTTCCTAGGACCGGTTTCTGGCATTTCAGCCGTCTTCAGCCAGGCTTGCTTGAATCCAGTGGCAAAGTGAGCAAGGGACTCACGTCTGAGCATACCCTGCCAACTTATGGCGAACAAAGCGGTACAAAAAGGGGCGGTGATGGACGGAGCATCAGAACCAATCAAACACTCACACCCAGTCAACAGATCTGGGTTTGATCCATCACCGTTTTTTTCACCATAAGTTGGCAGGGTATGCTCAGACGTGAGTCCCTTGCTCACTTTGCCACTGGATTCAAGCAAGCCTGGCTGAAGACGGCTGAAATGCCAGAAACCGGTCCTAGGAAGCTTGTTTCCGGTCCAGGGAAGGCATGGCTTGGCAGTTCGGGCCGGACTGTTCCCATGAGGCACAGGGTCAGACTGATTTGCATATGGCCATGTCTGAACTGGGGTGGCAGAGTGGGCTAAAGAACGGTGATGGATCAAACCCAGATCTGTTGACTGGATGTGAGTGTTTGATTGGTTCTGATGCTCCGTCCATCACCACCCCCTTTTGTACCACTTTGTTCGCCATAAGTTGGCAGGTTATGCTCAGACGTGAGTCCCTTGCTCACTTTGCCACTGGATTCAAGCAAGCCTGGCTGAAGACGGCTGAAATGCCAGAAACCGGTCCTAGGAAGCTTGTTTCCGGTCCAGGGAAGGCATGGCTTGGCAGTTCGGGCTGGACTGTTCCCATGAGGCACAGGGTCAGACTGATTTGCATATGGCCATGTCTGAACTGGGGTGGCAGAGTGGGCTAAAGAACGGTGATGGATCAAACCCAGATCTGTTGACTGGGTGTGAGTGTTTGATTGGTTCTGATGCTCCGTCCATCACCACCCCCTTTTGTACCGCTTTGTTCGCCATAAGTTGGCAGGGTATGCTCAGACGTGAGTCCCTTGCTCACTTTGCCACTGGATTCAAGCAAGCCTGGCTGAAGACGGCTGAAATGCCAGAAACCGGTCCTAGGAAGCTTGTTTCCGGTCCAGGGAAGGCATGGCTTGGCAGTTCGGGCTGGACTGTTCCCATGAGGCACAGGGTCAGACTGATTTGCATATGGCCATGTCTGAACTGGGGTGGCAGAGTGGGCTAAAGAACGGTGATGGATCAAACCCAGATCTGTTGACTGGGTGTGAGTGTTTGATTGGTTCTGATGCTCCGTCCATCACCACCCCCTTTTGTACCGCTTTGTTCGCCATAAGTTGGCAGGGTATGCTCAGACGTGAGTCCCTTGCTCACTTTGCCACTGGATTCAAGCAAGCCTGGCTGAAGACGGCTGAAATGCCAGAAACCGGTCCTAGGAAGCTTGTTTCCGGTCCAGGGAAGGCATGGCTTGGCAGTTCGGGCTGGACTGTTCCCATGAGGCACAGGGTCAGACTGATTTGCATATGGCCATGTCTGAACTGGGGTGGCAGAGTGGGCTAAAGAACGGTGATGGATCAAACCCAGATCTGTTGACTGGGTGTGAGTGTTTGATTGGTTCTGATGCTCCGTCCATCACCACCCCTTTTTGTACCGCTTTGCTCGCCATAAGTTGGCAGGGTATGCTAAGACGTGAGTCCCTTGCTCACTTTGCCACTGGATTCAAGCAAGCCTGGCTGAAGACGGCTGAAATGCCAGAAACCGGTCCTAGGAAGCTTGTTTCCGGTCCAGGGAAGGCATGGCTTGGCAGTTCGGGCTGGACTGTTCCCATGAGGCACAGGGTCAGACTGATTTGCATATGGCCATGTCTGAACTGGGGTGGCAGAGTGGGCTAAAGAACGGTGATGGATCAAACCCAGATCTGTTGACTGGGTGTGAGTGTTTGATTGGTTCTGATGCTCCGTCCATCACCACCCCCTTTTGTACCGCTTTGTTCGCCATAAGTTGGCAGGGTATGCTAAGACGTGAGTCCCTTGCTCACTTTGCCACTGGATTCAAGCAAGCCTGGCTGAAGACGGCTGAAATGCCAGAAACCGGTCCTAGGAAGCTTGTTTCCGGTCCAGGGAAGGCATGGCTTGGCAGTTCGGGCTGGACTGTTCCCATGAGGCACAGGGTCAGACTGATTTGCATATGGCCATGTCTGAACTGGGGTGGCAGAGTGGGCTAAAGAACGGTGATGGATCAAACCCAGATCTGTTGACTGGGTGTGAGTGTTTGATTGGTTCTGATGCTCCGTCCATCACCACCCCCTTTTGTACCGCATACCAGCCACCTGACCAAATATTTGAAGGGTGTGATTAGAAGTAGGAATACAATGTAATTTCTTCCTTTTATCTATTTAATATGACTGTTTTGGACTTTATGTGAAAATATAAGTGTAAGATATTGTGATTGTTTTTATACACTGTGCTTTTATGATTTAATCTTTTAAATCGAATAAAGCTTATTTTGATTTGATTTGAATAGGAGTTTCCACCCATTCTAGTGCTTTGTGACTTGAACAATTCAGACAATGTCCCATTGGTTTAGTTCTTCTAAATATCTAGGGGCTCAGGGGGTTTACCCCATTCACTACACTGCAGGGCATTCACATAGCAATAAACGTAACCTCATCTGTTCCTGTGATGTATTGGCTGCAATGTTCTTTTATTGTATTTTCAGTGCTCAGGCATTAAAATTAGAAGGATTTCCATGAGATAATGAATGAATTAAATTTTAGTATATATATGTTTTCATTAACCAATGTCTTGCACGGTGTCCCTCAGGGATCTGCGATCAGTCCAATATTGTTCAACATGTAAATGAGCCCTTCGATTGCTGTCATAAAGGCTCACAATGTCAATCTTGTGAACTACGCAGATGATACACAGCTTATCCTGTCTCTAGAGGAAGACCATATCTCTGGAAAACGTTCATGCTTGTATGCAGGACACTGCACATTGGCTGGGAGAGAACTCTTTACAATTTAATGCCGATAAGACAGAAGTCCTACACTGTGCAGCCGGGAAGGTTCCCCCTCTACTTCCAATTAGTTTTTGGCCGATTCCTATGGCCACCCCACTGGCTCCCTCCGAGACGATGCGTATCCTGGGAGTTATGTTTGACGGTAAACTGACCCTTGAAACTCAAGTTAACAAAACAGTTGGAAACTGTTTCTCCCTTATTAGAGTACTCCGGATGATTCTCCCGATGCTATCAACACAGGCCAGAGTGCTGATATTAAGAAGTACTATCCTGAGCAGGCTGGATTACTGAAATACCTTGCTGCTGGAATCCCCAAGATATCTGACTGAGAGACTCCAGAGAATACAGACAATGGCAGCTAAGCTAGCCTTAATGAGTCCACAACGCTCATCTGCCTCTCGGACTCTTTCGGAGCTGCACTGGCTTCCAGTATTGCAAAGGATACAATTTAAGTAGCTTTGCATAGTGTTTAAAGCTCTACACGGTGCTAGACCTAAACCAATGCAGAACACATTTGCATGGTATCCCCCCACACGGAGCCTACGTTCTTCCTATGCTAAACTGGTGAAAGTGCCCAGATTCAGAAGAACAAAATCAGGAGGTAGGGCCTTCGGCACCGCAGCAGCGCGGCTCTGGAACAAACTTCCACCTGAGATCAGACAGTTGGAAGATCATCTTCAGTTCAGAAAAAGGATAAAGACATGGCTATATCCCAGAGCTTGACTCCTACTGCTTTCCTAATTCCTCTTTTGCCAACTTTGCTCCACGTCATCTGTGATCAGTTGAGCACACGTATCATAGCGCCTGGGTTTCCGGAGGGTAATAGTGCGCTTTATAAGTGTCGATAATAATAATAATAATTAAAACCATATACAATAAACATGAGAGAAAGTGCATAAACCATAGTTCACTAAAAAGAGATTACTTAAGCAGTGTAACCCCAATATAATAAATATATTAAAATTAATTATTGCATTTGCACTTATAAAACTTAAAACACAAAGCTAAAGATTTGGTTATATGGCCAACATTTATGGGTGATGTTCCCCTAAAACAGAATGGAATAGCATCTGAATTGTTATGATTCCCTCATCAAGAGAGATTCCATGAGATAATCATGAGATAACCAACAGCATTAAGCATTATTCTTAACTTAACATACATTCATAACCATGTTTTTGTCAGACATTGGCATTTTTGCACTCCAATGGAAATTATTTCACCATTGTTAATTCTGTGGTTCCAGCTGATCAAAAAAAAATATGTGGGCTTATGTTGTACACTCCACCAAGTGCATCAAACAGATTTGTATCATTCTTAACATAGGAACTAATAACTGCATGCCCTGGAGGAGAATAGTTGGCCCCACTTTGAAATGACAGTAAGAGTGCATTATAATCACGTGTAGTCTGCACTCGCATGTATTTGTGCGACTAATGTATGGAAAAAGAAAAACGGGAACAAGATGTTAAATTATCCCCATGATTAACACAAATCACATGTGTACTTTAGAAATGTAACTGACAAGATTGTGGTGTTTTGCATTAATACTTAGTGAAGGGATAACAAACTAAACATGTTTATGAATTTGGTTTAACATTATACTCATGGCAATAATATTGTAGGATTTGCCATTCATAACTGCTAGAGTATATGTCAAAAGTATGTTAGCATGTAGAAGGACGCACATAAATGTAACCTGTGCGTGTTAATTTAGCCTAACTGTGGACCTGAAATCATTTCTAATGTACTTTTATAGCTAACATTTGAATTTGCATTTTGCTTGCACCATGAAATGTTGCATGTACCTTGGGTACCCACTGCAGGCGGACATGGCTTCATTAGGTGAGAGAAAGAGTTATTGTTCATAGTAGATAAGAGGCCTGAGAAGAAGAAACGCAAAAACGGATGGGAGATGCGTTCTTCTGGGAGAAGGAGATGGCACTAAGGATGTACGGAATAACTCAACGTGTGAACAGGGAGGAGGAGAAAGGAAGATTGAGGATGCTGGAACAATGGAAAAATACCAGTAGAACTGAGGGAGGCATCTTGATTCAGCGGTTGCTTATGGTGTAACGTAGTTAGGGATAGCCTAAGCGTGTATTTGGGTCACACTTTTGCAAATAATACTAAAGCATGGTCTGGTAGCACACCCTCATTTACAGACAGCACATTTTTCATTGAACTGACCACAAATGTCATAGTTAACATGTAGTTTTACTGATAAAACTATATAGCACACAAATGTTTATGTGTGGAAATTGGTATTCAGCAAATATTTACCATATGTACATCATTAAGTAGTGTTTTGATCATTTTAAAGTCATCTTTCCTTCAAACTTCAGAATTGCAAATCTTCATATTAAAAGAATAAACAGCAAACGGGTGAATAATCAAAGTGTACGAAAAAAACTCTTTAACTAAAATGAATAAGATATCATCATCTTTTTCCCATACGTACTCTCCTTGGCACCATTGGGTTTACAAACCACTATGTTCCTGTACAATAAAAGAATATTAATGTCTATTTTTTTTATTATCTTAACAACAATGTTTGGATGAATATGTGTGGTTGGTCAAGGACTCTTGAGAATCCCTATTGATCTTGTGGCCACCTCTCTGATGTCAATACATTTTGAGGCTGAATATCAATATATTTCTACTCCCTTTGAAAAGGTATAATGGTGAATAACAACAATATCAAGGGCAACAGCATATTCTATTTCATTATAGTTTAGAAAGGGACAGAAGAGAATGCAACACAGACAACCTTGCACCATGGTGCAAGGGTGCCTGTGTTGGTGCTAGGCGGCAACTTGTGTGCCAGCACAGGTGGAAGGACAGGAATGTACCGTATTTCCTATTGGCGTAGGGCCTCACAGCAAGAAGACCTGCGGAGCTGCCCTAGGCCAATTCTCCTTAAATGAGGCCCTAACTGTTTTCATTGAATTAGACATGCAGGCTGGAGATGGTGGTTTCCAGATTAAATAAACTGCAAGAATGTCCATTGCATTTTCAGAGCTTTCATCTTTGAGCTGCGAGGGAAAATGTCATGTTCTGAAATGTCTCTGCATTAGAGAAGAACCTTCAGAATTTGTAGATCATGCTGACCAAAGAGATGCATTCTGAAACATCATATATAGGATTTGGGGAATTATATTACCCATAAATGCAAACCTTTCCCTCTTCTATCCCGCCACTATCCTTCTCAATCCAATTAACAGACAATCATATCCACCGCTCAAATTAATTTCACATTTCACTCTACTAATTCACACCACATCCTTTAGGGTTCCGGAGTATCATGCTACTCACCAAAAAAGGACTTTGACGCCTCATTGGGGGAAGCAAGTACTACGTAAATGCAAACCTTTCCCTCTTCTATCCCTCCACTATCCTTCTCAATCCAAATAACAGACTAACATATCCACCACTCAAATTTATTTCATATTTCACTGTACTAATTCCCTACTAATCCTGTTGGTTTCCGGAGTCGCGTGCTACTCATCAAAAAAGTGCTTCGTCGCCTTGTCGGGGTAGTAACCGCTATATAAATGCAATTACAATTTCATAATGAAATACACGTGATGAAGCATTTTGTACACAGAGGGACCATTCTAACACTAGTATAACTGAGCTAAAACCAACACAAATGCTATATTATTATATTAGGCCGTTGAAGACGTACACAATTGTTTGCATTATGGAGTTTTTGTAAGGTGAGATGCCTTACTAATGCTGATTTTAGAAGATCATTTCTGCATTCCCAATACGTGTACAATCATTTCTAAAACATTTGTCTTCAGGTGTATATAAAATGACTAGGTGCATTTATTTTTTCAAATATTATGCGTACCAGCATACCTGAGGTGGTACCCAAACATGATGCAGATTGGACGTTCAAGAAATACATTTCATTAGTATGTCACACTGTTGTATACTCAAGATGGTACCTTTAATGCCATCACTCAAAAAAGATATGAGGGTAAGACCACTTTTAGTGAATATCTCTACACCTAATGAGATACACACAATAATACACCACATACGTACATCTGTCATTTTAAAATGAATATGATGTGCTAAAACTAATTAAGACAATGAGCACAAAAGTGGCAGAATTCATGTCAATGAAAGTTTCACTTGGAGAAATCAGAGTGATGAGTGAACATCGAGTGGAAGGGCGATTAAAATGTTTGTAAGGATACACGATACGTATCTTAAATAGTAATAAATATATATGCTTTTATATTTTTCATTTTCTAGGTGCCCTCATCCTACAGGCACCACTCAGGGCCACACTCACTTGGAACTTTGTAATGAAGAATTGCGCACTGCTTACCTAATGGCAGGAAGGGACAACAGTATATAAATAATCCTTCCTTAAATGCAATTGTGCAAAATAAGAGGACATTTGAAGAAGTGAATTATAAATGAAATACAAAAACATTAGGTAGGGTTTCGAAAGAAATGTATATCAGTTTTTTTAATGTACATGTATACATCAGGGCTAGACAATTGTATGCATTCCCATTTTTGTTGTGTGTTTTCATATTTGTTATAAATTTGTGTTGTCTAGTTAGTGTATATTTGTGGGTATTGTTAGAACCGGTAATTTCTCGCATGATCTAATCCATTTGGCTGAGTACTCAAAATGTAGTTGTTTACATTTGTTGTTTTAACTTCTGAAGAAGGTACTTCCCCTTGAGTGATACAGGAGCACTGAAATTAGCTATTAGATTTAAAAAAGAGTGAGTAGACAGATGTTAATGTCTAATATGTGATGTGAATTGTTCTTTGATAATATCATTCGATGCACAATAATAAACTAGGGAGCTGTATTGACATTAGCAAGACCTTTTGTTTCTGACATTTTTAAAATACATATATCTATCTATATCTTTATTAACTGAGAAAACCAAAGTTACAGAGACATTATAGTTAGGAATTAGCAATTAAAAAACCTTAGAAATTCACTGAAAAAACTCAAGGTTACAGAGATGTTATAGTTAGGGGCAGATTTTACTCGTATACAACCAGAGAAATTCAGCAGTTTTAGTTAGCTGAGCTAACTATACCTTGAGACCCCACAAAGCACTGCTTGTGACCTCACATATTACATCACTTGTGACATGGTCAGTGACATCACTGATGACATGACTTATGACATCATCCAGTGACTGAGTGTTTTTAAAATGTTTATGAGTGTTAAATATATATACCAAGGTGTATTGGTGGATCAGTGAATGTATGAGTGCCTATATGGATGATTCAGTGGGTGTGTGACTGACTATATAAGTGAGTGGTGAGGTGTCTCAGTGAATGTATGGGTGAGTGACTAGGTTGTGTGAATGTCTGTATCACTCTGTCAGTTGGTATCTAAGTGACAGTATGGGTGTGTGAGTTTTTGTATGGGTGAGTGATTTGTTGTCTGAGTACCTGCACTACCCCTCCTGTTATCTCCAATAAGTCCCACACAGCAATATTGCCAAGAGATCTTCGGAGGCCATGCCGCCTTTCTCCACCACTCTGCAAACAGGCATCCTGGTGCACTACTAGTTGGGGAATAAGTCCCCTTGGCTCTCGAGAGTCCTTGGGGGCCAACTAGACCTTCTGTTACCTCCAGTAAGACCCACACAGCTCGATTGCTCTGCAGCGGCGGCACGCTCTTCCAGTGATGTGACATGCTTCATCTGCGATGTGATGCGACGGCGAACAGCTGCAGCGGCGGCACGCTTCTTCGCCGATGCGACGGTAACTGCTGCGGAGGCGACACACTTTTTGTTGCGTAGCGCTTCCAGCTCCCAGCGATAAACAGTCTCTAGAGGTCCTAAACAGCTGCAGGCATCTCTCTATAGGTTAGAATTCCCAGCAAGGAAATTCAGGGGGAGCTGGTGGTGAAGTCTTTGTGTCCCTGAGATTTCAGACAGGAGGCAAGCTCAGTTCAAGCCCTTGGAGATCTTCCTCAAGATGACAAAGCAAACAGCAAATACCTTTTCTCCTTTCCTAGGCAGCAAGTAACCACTACAGGCCAACCCCAGACAGCAAACAGCACAGGGGCAGTAATCCTCCTTCAGCTTCTCCAGTCTCTTCGGAGGCGTGGGTTCGAATCCCACCGCTGTCAACAATTTTAGAAATGGGGGTCTCCAGTTGGCAATGGTATACACATTTGTCCAAATAGGGACCCTTACTTCTAGTCAGGGAAAGGGGGATACACTCCTGAATAACCCCTGCTCACCCCCTTGGTAGCTTGGCACAAGCAGACAGGCTTATCTTAGAGGCAGTGTGTCAAGCATTTGTGAACACATACAGTAATACAGTGAAAACACTACAAATGGACACCACACCATAAGTAATCTTTACTAGACTTAACACAAGACCAAACGCCAAAAATCCACAATACTGTAATACAAATATGACTTTAAAATTGTAGAAATAGCTTAGTTCAATGTAGATGGTAAAAGCGACACTTTACTCTCAAAGTACCTTAGATGTGTCACGCACAACAAACAAAAGAGTCGCAGGGAAGGTGATGCATCGGTTCCTTGCTTCAGGGGAGGTGATGCGTCGGTTCCTTACTGCAGCGCAGGGGAGGTGATGCGTCGGTTCCTTACTGGAGAGGAGGTGATGCGTATGTTTCTTACTGTGATCCGGTGCGATGCAACAAGATGGTGCCTCGATACGATGCAATGATCCGTTGCGATGCAACAAAATGGTGTCTTTGATGCTATGCGACAAAGTGGATGCGATGCGTGCACGCCCAACGGCCGTGCGGTGAATTCGGTGATCTTTGGAACCACGACAGGCCTTATCTGGTGATGCGACAGCGACCTCTGCGGCGGCGGCAAGCTTCTCCAGTGATGCCACACGCTTCGTCTGCGATGCGACGGCGAAAATCTGTGGCCGCGGCATGCTTCTTCAGCAATGCGATGGCAACTGCTGCGGCGGTGACTCACTTCTCCTTGTTGCATCACTCTTCCAATTCCCAGCGCCAAACAGTCTCTAGATCTGTAGGCACCTCTCTGTAGGTTAGAATTCCCAGCAAGGAATTTCAGGGGAGCTGGTGGTGAAGTCTTTGTGTCCCTGAGACTTCAGACAGGAAGCAAGCTCAGTTCAAGCCCTCGGAGATCTTCCTCAAGATGACATAGCAAACAGCAAAGTCCTTTTCTCCTTTCCTCTTTGCAGGCCATCCCCAGACAGCAAACAGCACAGGGGCAGAAATCCTCCTTCAGCTTCTCTGGTTTCTTCTCCTTGACTAAGGTTCCTCTTGATTTCCCAGAAGTGATCTAAAGTTCTGGGTCCCCCTTTTTATACACACAAATCCTTTGTCTCTGAAGGCAGAGCATGTCTGTACCTATTCCAAACCTGTTCTGGGTTTATTCTGCCAGTGTGCAACTTCTTCCTTTGTCAGTGTGGGCCAGGGTCATCAGATGCACCACAGGAGGTGGAGCCAGCATTGTGGAAGGCAGGCACAGCCCTATTTAGGCCCAGGTGCTACTCCTCCCACTACTCCCAATGCACATAGATCTATTCAGCCTAGTGTTGACTCACCCTGTCTCCTGTAGCCACCCCAGACCCTGTCACTTACAAACCAGACATGCAATACACAACCTAGCAGAGGCAGACTGGATGGTTAGGCAAGAAAATACCTACTTTCTAAAGTGGTATTTTCAAACACAGAATGTTAAAACCAACTTTACTAAAGATGTATTTTATCATTCTGGGTTCACGCATACTAAATTAGTTTTTCTACCATGTTCCCTGGGTCATTTAGGATTATAAGATGTTATAATCAAACTGCCCATACTGGCCTATGGGAACAGGTAGCCTTGCAATAGTGAAAAACAAAATTGGCTGTAATTCACTATCAGGACATGAAACACACATCAGGGCATGTCCTACCTTTCACATACAATGCACCCTGCCCTAGGGCCTACCTTAGGGGTGGCTGACATGTAGAAAAGGGAATGTTAAGGGACTGGTAAGTGGTTGCACTTACCAAGTCAACATGGCAGTCCCAGACTGCACACAGGCTCTGCAAATGACAGGCCTGAGCCATATTTTACAAGCTGCTTCTGCGGGTGGCACAACCAGTGCTGCAAGCCCACCAGCAGCATTTGATTTACAGGCCCTGGGCACACATGGTGCACTGTACTAGGGCCTGATAAGAAAATTAAATAACCACTCATGGAATTACTAATCCATTACATAATTTTACAATAGGAAGCACTTGCACTTTGGCACTGATCAGCAGTGGCATAGTGCCCAAAGCATCTAGACCAACAAAAACAGATGAGGCAACAGCAAAAAGTGGAAGCCCCCCTTCCCTCAACCATTTTGGGCCCTGGGAACCTCATCCCTCGGGGCGTGACCCTTTTATTATTTGGATTTATTAATTTTTTTATTCAATGGGAGGGGGGCCATGAGGACCCCTCCTTGGCCATTTTCAGCCCTGGGGACCCTATCCCCCAGGCCCTGCCCATTTAAAGTGGATGTCCGCTCATCAATGGGATTGTGGGGGGAACCTTAAGGCCCGCGCGGTCCTGGCTGTCTCCTGCCTCATTTGCTTTTTACACACAGGGAGCTGCATGTCAGCAGCTTCCTGTGTGTAAAAAGCAAAGTGCTCTGCTTTCAGTAAGCGAGATTAAAATGCTCTCGCTTTCTGAAACCAGAGCACTTGTTTGCTATGGTGGGAGCGGTGCTCCTGCAATGCCTTAGCAAACTGCAATGTCCCGGGGGTGGGCATCCCAGGACATTGCTGGAGCCGGCCCCCAGGGTCCAGGGTGGTGGTCCCCAGGGCCATTTACAGCCCCAGGAAGGGGGGTGCACAGCCCATCCTCCCTCCTTGAGTAGGGGTTTGCCCTTTGCGAGGTGGCGGTCCCAGGGGCCCAGAACAGCCTGGTAGGGCTGCCAAGCAGCCCCCCTCCCATTTCTTAAATATAGAGTTTGGCCCCGGGGAGGTAGTGGTCCCTGGGGTCGAGGGGGTCTGTGATGCTCCCCCACATTAACATTTTAAAGCCCCGGGGAGGTGGTGGTGCCCAGGGTCAGGTGGTCTGTGAGGCCTCCCCACATTAAAACATTAAAGTCCTGGGGAGGTGGTGGTCCCAGGGCCCGGGGGGTCCTTGAGGCCCCCCAATACATTAGCCCCAGGGAGATGGCGGTCTCCGAGGCGGCAGGGGAGGGCATAGGGCCTCCCGTGCAACTTTTTTTTAACATAACCCCAGGGAGGTGGTGGTCCACGGGGCTGCCAGGACCGTGCGGGCGCCCGTACCTCTTTAATTATGTTTGCCCCGGGGAGGTGGCGGTCCCCAGGCCACGGGGTGCCACATAGGCACCCAGCATTAACTCATAAACTGCCCCTGGCCCACCAGGGGCCTTTATTTAATGAAGCGCAGGATACAATGCTTAATTTTTTTTAAATTTTGACGGGAGTCGCAGATCCAGCGCAACAAACACCAATTTATTTTTTTTTATTCTTTTTTGGCCGTGGTGGTTCCCAGGCCTAGAGGGCCAGGGTGTTTCTACTCTGCCCCCTGTTCAATCGAGTCACAAGATGACTGCCACCACTTCCTGGTTTGAAGTGTTGGCAGGCAATCAGATCTCTGGCATGAGATCGGAAGGGGTCGGGGATCCACTGTGGCCACAGTTGTATATCTGAGAAATCTTAACATTTCTCTGCAACTACTGAACGGATTTACACAATTTAACAAAAACGTTGCTTTCTGGACCAAGCGCTACCTTTCTGCCAAATTTGCTGTAATTACGTTCAGCAGTTTGGGCTGTAGCCGTGTCTAAATGTTCCTATGGAAATTAACATGGAGAAAATGCGTTTTGGGACCCCCCCCCCCCTTTTTCTTGGCTACGGTTTGACGGATCACCATGAAACTTTTAAGACAGCAGCTGAAGTGCATGTTGTATTAGTTTTAAAAAAACTTTGCAAGGATTTGTTAAACGATGCCAGAGTTTTTGGCAAATGAATAATCGCTCTTCCTATGCATCCTAACCATAACTACTTACTGGTGACCGCCAGTAGGTAATCTATCTATCTATCTATCTATCTATCTATCTATCTATCTATCTATCTATCTATCTATCTATCTATCTATCTATCTATCTATCTATCTATCTATCTATCTATCTATCTATCTATCTATCTATCTATCTATCTATCTATCTATCTATCTACCTCTCTCTCTCTCTCTCTCTCTATATATATATATATATATTTATTATCTACTAGCGGTCGCCAGTAGATAGTTATAGTTAGGACCGTGTTTCAATAGGAAATCCGCAACATTCTATTTGGAATAACTTTGGCGCCGGTTGACGAATCCTCGCGAAATTGTCAAAATAGGTGGGGCGCTCCGCTCCGCTCCTACCCTGAAAGTCTCGGGGGGATTCGTCAAGCGGGGGCTGAGTAAAAAGGGGGGGTCCCAAAACGCGTTTTCCCCATGCAATTTTCCATAGGGACCTTTAGTCCAAGGTACAGCCCGAACGGCTGAACAGAATTACTTGAAATTTGGCAGAGAGGTAGTCCTCAGCTCAGGGAAGTGCCTTTTGCAGGTCTGGTGTCAATCTGTTCAGTAGTTCCAAAAGTAAAATCATATATATATATGGGCGGAGCCTAACCACACATCTCATCCTGAGATCTGATTGGCTGTCAGCAGTTCATCCAAGAAGTGTTGGCAGCCATCTTGGGACCAATATACATGATAGCACCTCATTAAAAAGCATTGCAGTTAATAGAAGGTTTTAAGACTTTAGTTACATTATAAATCATTTGTTGATGGTACCATACTCATTTTAGGAATTGTGGTATGTTGTAAGGTGATTTCACCATGTGAAAAAGACTTCTGCTGGGATATCATGATTGAGAGAAAAATATTTTCTCATGCTTTTCCCACAGAGGTTTGGAAGGTGATCTATAAGCTAAACTGAGAGCTTATTTTCTGTAAATTCACATTATCTTTCTCAGTCATGTGAGAATGAAGTCTGACATTCTCAGTAAAACATGTACATCCAACAAGGGCAGAGACTGTCAGTTGATTCCTTTGTGTTCTACTGCAGCTTCCCAGAGTGTTCCAAAGAACAACTAGCGCGCTAACAGTCCTACTTATGATAAACGTATGGCACACCTGAAGCCATCTTGCTTGGATTAAAGTGGTAACTCTTAAAACATTTAATTTAAAAAGGAACAAAATGAGGAGGTTCATTTTTCCATAACAAGTATGATTAGTGCTGCAGAAAGAAAAACTAGGACACATTTTGACTTCTGAAATCCTCTTTTATTTCATTAAAAAATTCTGACATGCAGACTGAAACATGCACTTTCAATACCAGCAGCAGTTTTCCCTGGTGAGCAGTAGCTTTACTACAGTGATCTAATGAACAAAAAGAGTGCTAACATTCTGAATTTATGGCAAATGTGTGACACATCTGAATGCCTTCTTGATGGAATCAAAGTAAAAAACTGAAAGTATTTCCTACCGAGGAGACTGCAGTAAATGAGGAAATTAGGAAACTTCATAACAAATAAGTCTCCCAAGATGGCCACCAGAGACAAAAGAGCCCAAATGTGGCCCAAATATCACCCAGATGTAGCCCAAGTATAGCCCAATGACAGAATGTCCCAGAGTGTTCTTAAAAACAACTAGAGCGCTTACTGTCTTCATTATGAAAAACGTATGGCACACCTGAAGCCATCTTGATTGGAATAAACTGGTAACACTTAAAACATTTAATTTAAAAAGGAACACAATGAGGGGGTTCATTTTGCCATAGAAATTATGATTAATGCTGAAGAAAGAAAATGAGGGCACATTTTGGTGACTTCTCAAATCCTCTTCTATTTCATTAAAAAATTCTGACATGCAGACTGAAACATGCACTTTTAATACCAGGAGCAGACTTCCATGGTGAACAGTAGTTTTACTACAGTGATCTAATGAGCAACTAGAGTGCTAACTTTCAGAATTTATGGCAAATGTGTGACATATCTGAATACCTTCATGATGGAATCAAAGTAAAAAACTGAAAGCATTTCCTACTGAGGAGACTGCAGTACATGAGGAAATTAGGAAACTTCATAACAAATAAATCTCCCAAGATGGCCACCGGAGACAAAAGAGCCCAAATGTAGCCCAAAATCACCCAGATGTAGCCCAAATATAGCCCAATGACAGAAGTGTGCAAAACACTTATTATTTTGTGTTTTTGCAGTGTTATATAGTGCAGACTTGTCAGGTATTGGAGTGCTTTACATGAGCATTGGTTACATCACACAAGAACAAATTCATTTTGGTTGTAGACATGGGGAGACTAAGTGATTTGACCAGAATCACAGAATGTCGAGCTGAAGCAGAAACTCCAACCTGGCTCCCCAGTTGCAAAGTCTGCAGGTCTGGAAGTAACACCACATCCTCTCCCTAAGTGCAACATTTAATCAAGTGGTCAACTGGATAAAAAAACATAAAGATAACAAATAATTTAAAAGTGCTTTGTCGCTATTTGAAAACTCAGAAAATATGTCTTTATTTTAGTCTTTTAGAGCACTAACCATAATTTTGATGCCAATAAGACTCTCTGATATATGTAATTTCTAAAGGAAATGCTCTAGGTATTACAGTTTTGATTACATCAAGATGACGTCAGGCGTTCCACACTTTTGTAATAAATATAGAATGTTAGCAATTTAGTTGTTCATTAGGATACTGTTGGGAGGCAGAGGCCAGGGCCATGGACTCTGAAAATTGAAGGCAGGTAGGAGGGTGCAAAGGCAACAATGTAACCACACTGAGCAGGCAGGAAGGGCCGTGGCAGCACAACAGACTATGGAGGGCAGTGGAAAGGGGGGCAGGGGCAACAAACCAACAATACAGGACTTGCAAGAGAGGCTGTGGCAATGTAATAGACCACTGTGGGCAGAAGGAAGAGACAATGGTAGTACAACCATACATGCCAACAGACCCAATTCAGCCAGGAAAAGTCCAATGTTTTCAGCTCAAATGGGCTTTATTTGATCTGTCTCCTGTCTACAATCTCCTCTTTTTCAATGTAACTCAAAGGGGAAAATCAATACCCCAGTTTTTTTTCAAAATCTCCCTCTTACCAAGTTCAAAATGTTCGCAAGTATGGTACATTGGATCATGGAAGGAAATGGGGTAGGGACATGGACTTGGATAACAGAGGACAGGAGGGACATGGAGAGGTGCACCAAACTGACCCTGCAGGGCAGGCATCAGGGTTTGCAGCAGCACAATACACCACACAGGGCATGCGGGACAGGAGTGCAGCACAACAATCCATAGAAAGCAAGAGGGAGGGGACAGGACCATGCACATGGACAACAGAGAACAGAGGGGCAAGAGGCAATGGTAGCTATCTGACCATAATGGACAGACAGGAGAGAAAGCTGCAGCATAACAGACCATAAAGGGCAGGAGGGACGGATCAGGGGCATTACAATGGAACAGACAAGCCAGGAGGGAGGGAGTAGGGGTCTGCACATGTAAACAGAGGGCTGGGGGCAAGGGGGCAGGGCAGGAGCAGCAAGATAGCCATGGAGGTCAGGCAGGATGGGCACTAGAAGCAAGACACACCATGAAGAGCAACAGTGAGACTGTGATGGCATACACACAGACCATGGAGGGAAGGTGGGAGGGGGTCAGGGGCAGCTAACTGACCACACAGGTAAGGTGGGAGGGGCCATGGCAGCACAGAAGACCATGCATGGCAAGTGGGAGGGTTAGTGGCAGCACAATGGCTATGATGGGCAAGAAGGAGGGTGCAGGGGCATGCACAAAGGACGATGGAGGATAGAAGGGAGGGTCAGGACCTGTGCACAGACAAGAAAGTTCAGGGGAAGGGGCCTCACAACAGACCGCACAGGGCAGGGCAGGCAGGAGGAGCAGTTGCAGCACAACAGACCAGGGAGGGCAGAAGGGTGTGGCAGTACAATGGACCATGTAGGACAGGAGGAAGAGGATAGGGGCATGGCATGTGGACAGGCAGGGTGGAGGTGGCAGGGACAGGTTACAGTCATATGACAATGCTTGGCAGGTGGGAGGGGAGTGGCAGCTCAACAGAACACTCAGAGTAGATAGGATTGGCAGGTCCATGGAACATGGTGGGCAAAAAGGATGGAGCAGGGGCATGCACAAAGACATCGGAGGGCAGGGGGAAGGAGTATAGGGGCAGCAAGCTAAGCACAGAGTTTAAGCAGGAGGTCAATGATGGGGCATAGAATTGGGCAATGGAGGTCAGGAGGAGGGGACTGGTACATCATACTAAATTGAGGGCAGTGGCAGCACATCAGACCATGCATGGCAGGAGGGAGGAGGCTAGTCCATGGATTCACACAACAAAGGATAGGGAGGAGGGGGATGGGGCAGCAAGCTAACTGTTCAGAGAAGGCGGGTATTAGGAACTTTATTGTTTTTAAAACGTGTGTTTTAAAATATGAACAAGTATGCAGCATAATCTCACTTTTATTCAGAAAGAAGAGGACGTTTGTGACTGTGACTCCGGGCTCACTTGGCAGAAACACCCCCTGACCCTCCACCCCTATCGCAAAATGTAATGCCCGTGAAAAGGGTAGGTGAACACAGTGTTATATAGAACATAGTCCTGAGAGCACGATTGAAAATGAAAACTAGATATAGTGTATGGTATAAACTATGCACCAAAAAGTGTGATATAAGATGAACTGGGCATGAAATATAATATGCAATACATTGTGCGCAATGACAGATTCATTGGAGAGCACGAGATAGCACAGGCACTAGCGCGTGCTATGCGATGTGCGCCTTGGAGTGTAATATGCACAGGGCAGTGTTGTGTAACCTAACTAGTCTCTAAAGTTGTAATATAAAATATGTGCTGGGGAGTGTAACGTTGCATATGCACTGTGACAAAGATATGGATCCCAGATTGTAATATGTATGGCATAGCACTGTGCGTTATAACATTGGCATCGAGGAAGGCACGTTAGATGGGGCAATATAACCCGTGCGAAAACAAGTGTGGCATGACATATTCACGGTGTGGTGTTACAGTGCACATGGGCTAGAGAGTGTCATAGCATATGCACTAGCTGGTGGAATACAACACAGAGGTGTGTGGCACTCGGCAGGCAATGGTGGGTGTAACACAGCAGTGGGCTCTGCCAGGAGCGCGCTGTGACTCTCAAGTGATGTTCGTCCCCTTTCCAGAGAGTAAAATAAAAAGTATTACACATCCAGCAGTGGATGTGTGTTTTATTAACCGTGAGGGGGGTTTCTTACATAGTTTTGGTCGAATTTTTGTCGAATTCCCTTTGAATGGCTTGGTGTGCATGTGTATTAAATGTGCCCGTCAATAGCTACCCATGTTTGTATAAATAAACGACAAGGGTGTCTACTGGGATTAGGCACGGTAGGGCATCAGACATGTCAGAGCTTCACTAGTGGTGTAAATACATTCCACCTGGATTCATTGTATGCATAGTCGCCTTTTAATGAATATCACTCAAATCGTCATGGTGATAGGTACGTACGGTTTGTCCAGCATGTCCTAGGTGTGTCTATAAATATATATTTTTTTAAAATAATAAAAAACAGTGGCCGGCCCTGGGGATTGGGGTCAAAAAAATATAATTAGGAGACAGACCCTGGGGGATGGGGTCATCAGGGCCAATAAATTAGAATAAGAAGGGGAACCACACAGCCCCCCTTCTTAAAAAATTAAAATAAATAAAAGACTGGCATCGTGCCGGAGGCCACGCCCCCTCCTTGCAGCACTCTGCAAACGCACCCCCTGGCGAGTTGTAAGTTGGGGAATTAATTCCTCTTCAATAATGAGGGTCCCTGAGGGCCAACTAGCCCAACAGGCATCTCCAGTATGCACCAGGGAGCTGCGCTGCAGACAGCTGTTCTGAGGCCAAGCACCTTTTTACACCTCTCTGCAATGCAGCTCTGTGGCGCTTACTGGAGGTACCTAGTGGTCTAGTTTGACCCTAGTGACCCTTAGGATTCAAGGGGACTTAATCTCTCAACTTAGAACAGCCACAGGGCGCGTTTACACAGTGGTGAAGGGAGGGGACGGGGCCTGAGGTGACGTGTGCAAACACGCACTATGGCACGTTTTAAATTGGGGATATAATTTCCCTTCAATACTGAGGGCCCCTGGGGGCTAACTAGCCCACCAAGTGCTTCCAGTAAGCGCCACTGAGCTGCATTGCAGAGAGGTGGTCCAGGCTGTGCCACTTTTTACACCTCTCTGCAACGCAGCTCTGTGGCACTTACCGGAGGTACCTAGTGGGCTAGTTGGACCCTAGGGACCCTCAGGATTCAAATGAACTTAATCTCCCAACTAAAAACGGACACAGGGCGTGTTTACACAGTGGTGAAGGGAGGGGACGGTGCCTGAGTTAACGTGTGCAAAAACGCCCTGTGGCCTGTTTTAAGAGGTAGTTTTAATCCCCCTGCCCTATTATATACTAGGGGCTTACAGAGGAAGTCATGCTAATCACAGGGGGACCCCAACGCATATAGGTGTTTTCACTGTATTCTAAGTGTCTTTTAACATAGCACTGGCTCTAGGACTGGTTAGTCAGACTCAGTTACCACCAGTATCCGTCTGAAAAAGTTGAGGGTACAGGATGATTTTGCAACAAGGATTCTTTCTGCTCTTCTTTTTGTTCTTTCTGCACGTTATCCTTCTTCCTGCAGTTTTCTTCGTCTTTGAGGACTTCTGTTGCTTCTTTCTGCACTTCTTTTTTTTCTTTCTGTGCATTTTTTCTTCTTTCTTCACATGTCCTATCTCTGTAGGCATAGTTAGAAATTAGCATTTAAAAAACCTTTGAAATTCTCAGAAAAAACCATAGGTTTCAGGCACGTTATAGTTAGGAATTAGCATTTAAAAAACCTCAGAAATTCACTGAAAAAAACATAGGTTTCAGGGGTGTTATAGTTAGCTGGACTTTTCACTTGTACAAAACCATTGAAATTCCCCCGTTATAGTTAGTTCAGCTAACTATAACTCGCGCGCCCGCAATGCACTGCTGATGACGTCACATATTATATCACTCATGACATGGTCAGTGACATCACTCATGACATCACTGATGACATCTCAAATGACATCACTGATGACATCGCTGATGACATCATCCAGTGAATGTCTGTTTTTCTGAAAATTAAATATGTTTTATATATGTATATCTCAAGGTCGATGGAAGAATAAATGGGTATATAAGTGTCTAAATGGATGATTTGTTTTTGCAAAATTGATTGTGTAACTGACTGATTAAGTGTATCATAGTGAATACATGGCTTAGTGAGTAATGTTTAAACATGTAAATATCTGTATCAGTCTCTCACTTTGTGTATAAGTGGCTGCATGGTTTGGTGAGTAGCTACATGGGTGTCTATATAGGTTATTAGTTGGTTTTTTGAGTATCAGTCTGAGTGTCTGCATGGTTCGGTGGGGGGTATTACGTAGTGCATAGGTGCATGAATGAGTGACTCACTGTTTGTATGTGATGAAGACAGCATGTGTGCAGGACTGTATGGGTAGATGAGTGTGTGTATGGGTGTGTTAGTGAGTGAATGACTGTCTCAATAGTGTCTTTATGAGTAACTACATATGTTTTAAACTAGTATATGTGACTATTGGTGTATATAAGTGAGTATATGTGAGAGTGAGAGATTGAAAGAGTTCCTGTATGAATAAGTATGTGTTTCTATAAGTGATTGTTTAAAAGACTAAGTATGTGTACGTTTCCGTAGAAGTAAGTGTGGTGGTGTGTGTATAACTGTATATGCAAGTAAATATATGTTTGATTCTTTATTAGCATGAGTGACTATGTGTGTGAGTAACTCTATGGATGAGTGGCATTGTGTAACAGGATGTATAGGTGTATGAGTACATATGATGAGTGAGTACATGTATGAGTGACTGTATAGGACTGTTGGTGAATGAGTGGATGTGTATGTGGATCTTAGAATTACTGAAGAGGTTGTTGTAACTGGTATTGGTATGTCCATTGTTTTGAAAATTTTAGTCTCTATTTTTGAATGTGTGTATCAAAGGTTATATTAGGGTGAGAGGAGGTCTGCCACTCTATCACAAGGATTTGTCATTTGAGATGTCATCAGTGATGTCATGAGTGATGTCACTGACCATGTCATGAGTGATGTAATATGTGACGTCATCAGCAGTGCATTGCGGGCGCGCGAGTTATAGTTAGCTGAACTAACTATAACGGGGGAATTTCAATGGTTTTGTACAAGTGAAAAGTCCAGCTAACTATAACTGAAACCTATGGTTTTTTCAGTGAATTTCTGAGGTTTTTTAAATGCTAATTCCTAACTATAACATGCCTGAAACCTATGGTTTTTTCTGTGAATATATATATATATATATTACCTACTGGCAGTCACCAGTAGGTAGTTATAATTAGGACCTATTTTCCATAGGAAATCCGCAACATTAATTCCCAATAAGTCTGGCGCCGGTTGACGAATCCTCATGAAATTTTCCAAACTTTTGGCCAGCTCCGCTCCGCTCCTAACCTGAAAGTTTTGCGGTGATCCGTCAAGCGGGGGCCGAGAAAAAAGGGGGTCCCAAAACACATTTTTCACATGCAATTTCCTATAGGATCTGTTGTCGCAGCTACAGCCCGAACCGCTGAACGGAATGACACCAAATTAGGCAAAGAGATAGTCCTCAGTTCGGACTCGTGCCTTTTGCATATATGGTGTAAATCTGTTCAGTAGTTCCTGAGAAAATTAGGGTAAAAAAGTTAGTGATATCTATGGCCGCAGAAGATCCGCGGACCGTACCCGCACCGTAAGCGCACCCTCCCTGAACCGAGCGCGCACCTTCCCGATCGCGTGCTGAATGCTAATTGGCTGCCGAGTGTCTCTCTACATTCGAAACCAGGAACTGTTGGCGGCCATTTTCTGCCTCGGTAGAAGCGAGGCTGAAGATGCAAGGGTAATAAGTGTGTAAAACATAGAAAGGGGGCAGAGTGGAAATACTCTGACCCTCTAGAGGTGCTTAGGGGGTCCCAGAAGGACCTCCTGGGGCCCCCCTTTTTTTTTTTTAAACACGGGGAAGTGCGCGCACGGTGCGCACATCCTATCACGTTGGATGCACGGATTCTCTTGCGGTGGGTGCGTGGATCCACAGCAACGTTTTTTGAAAAACAACAAGAAATCATTGGTTGTATGACAACTTTCTACACTGAAAGGTAGGGTGTATATTTCTTTTTTTTAAAGGTATGATTGTTATTGGTTAACAAAAACAGATTGTAAGGAACATTATATATGATAAGCTGATATGTTGAAAAGTCAGGCACACTTCCTGTCTTGTGTAGGAACATTGTGTGCTGAACTTGTGACCTGTGAGCTCAGTGCAGTGTTCCATGACCTGTTTCTATGGTAACAGGCAGAAGGCAGATTGGGGGAAGGGTTGAAATGTATTTCAGTTGGAAAGGGATGAAATGTTTAACCAATAGAAATGTGTGTTTGCTTTTGAGTTTATGTGCGAAGGATTGTGATTTGATGTTTACATGTATATGTGTGGAAAATGAAAGTGAAACTTTTTCATTCTTTGCTTTTGCTGAGAGGTGCACAGTGCAGAGATTCTGTAAAAGAAAATATGGTGAGTGATTGATATACTTCTTAATCTACAAAAGAACTTGAAAGATGAGTTATGTAATTGTGAGGGGATGTATGTAGACTATTTTGATTTTAATCAGACTAATGTATTTTTCCTGCTAAAGTGTAGGGAGTACTTTTTTTCTATACAATGTGTGTGCATGTAGAAACCATTCTGTGATAAGCATTTGTGTTTTTCATGTGTTTGTAAACAGATAACTGTGCATTTTTTATATTTTGGTAGAATTAGAAACCAGTCATTGTTTATCAATTTGTGAAATTAGTTATATTATGTTTCTATACTAAAATGTAGTACTACTTCTAGATGAAGAAATGTGTTTTGGTATAGTGCAAGGGAAAGTGTTGTTTGTCTAGAATCACACAGTGAGTCTGTATGCATTTGGGAACCACTGTGAGAGAAGCATTTGGTAACATCGTGTATTTGCTGACAGATAACTGTTTTAACTTGTCATGTTGTGAAGTTTTAGTAGCATTAGAAGACATTTATGGCTCATGATTTGATTAAATGAGTCAGGCTTTGACAGAAAAGTGCAGTCCTGAAATATGTAGATTGTGTGCAGTTCCCTTACCAGTTGCACTGTAGTGAATGAGTTTTGGTAAACTCCTAGGGATAGTGGTGCATGTCTAGAATCACAGTGTGAGTTAGTGTGTATTTGGGATCATTGTGAGAGAAGCATTTGGTGATATCATGTATTTGCTTACAGATAATGTTTTTTAAACTGGTCATGTTGTGAAGTTTTAGTAGCTTTAGAATCCAGTCTTTGCTTATGCATTGATTAAATGAGTCATTCTTTGACACTGATGTGCTGTACTTAAATATGTAGATTGTGTTCAGTACCATTAACTCTTCCAGACTAGTGAATGAGTTTTGGTAAACTCCTAGGATAGTGTTGATTGTCTAAAATCACACTGTGAGTCTGTGTGCATTTGGGTAAGGATTGTGAGAGAAGCATTTGGTAACATCGTGTATTTGCTGACAGATAACTGTTTTAAAACCAGTCAGGTTGTCAAGTTTTAGTAGCATTAGAAGCCAGTTATGGCTTATGCGTTGATTAAATTAGTCAGGCATTGACATTAAAGTGTAGTCGTGAAATATGTAGATTGTGTGCAGTTCCCTTACCACTTGCACTGTAGTGAATGAGTTTTGGTAAACTCATAGCGATAGCGGTGTTTGTCTAGAATCTATACAATGTGTGTGCATGTAGAAACCATTCTGTGATAAGCATTTGTGTTTTTCATGTGTTTGTAAACAGATAACTGTGCAGTTTTTATATTTTGGTAGAATTAGAAACCAGTCATTGTTTATCAATTTGTGAAATGAGTTATATTATGTTTCTATACTAAAATGTAGTACTACTTCTAGATGAAGAATTGTGTTTTGGTATAGTGCAAGGGAAAGTGTTGTTTATCTAGAATCACACTGTGAGTCTGTGTGCATTTGGGAACCACTGTGAGAGAAGTGTTTGGTAACATTGTGTATTTGCTGACAGATAAGTGTTGTAAAACATGTCATGTTGTCAAGTTTTAGTAGCATTAGAAGACAGTTATGGCTTATGCTTTCATTATATGAGTCAGGCATTGACAGTAAATTGCAGTTGTGAAATATGTAGATTGTGTGCAGTTCCCTTACCACTTGCACTGTAGTGAATGAGTTTTGGTAAACTCATAGGGATAGTGGTGCTTGTCTAGAATCACACTGTGAGTTAGTGTGTATTTGGGATCACTGTGAGAGAAGCATTTGGTAACATCATGTATTTGCTGACAGATAACTGTTTTAAATCCATGTCATGTTGTGAAGTTTTAGTAGGATTAGAATCCAGTCTTTGCTTATGCGTTGATTGAATGAGTCAAGCTTTGACACTGATGTGGTGTACTTAAATATGTAGATTGTGTGCAGTACCAGTAACTCTTCCAGAGTAGTGAATGAGTTTTGGTAAACTCCTAGGATAGCGTTGCTTGTCTAAAATCACACTGTGAGTCTGTGTGCATTTGGGTAAGGATTGTGAGAGAAGCATTTGGTAACATCGTGTATTTGCTGACATATACCTGTATTAAAACCGGTCATGTTGTGAAGTTTCAGTAGCATTAGAAGCCAGTCTTTGCTTATGCTTTGATTATATGATGTGGTGTACTTAAATATGTAGATTGTGTGCAGTACCAGTAACTCTTCCAGAGTAGTGAATGATTTTTAGTAAACTCCTATGTATAGTGGTTGTTGTCTAGAATTACACTGTGAGTCTGTGTGCATTTGAGAACCACTGTGAGAGAAGCATTTGGTAAGATCGTGTATTTGCTGACAGATAACTAATTTAAAACCTCTCATGTTGTCAAGTTTTAGTAGCATTAGAAGCTAGTCTTTGCTTTTGCATTGATAAAATGAGTCAGGGTTTGACACTAAGGTGCAGTACCATGCACTATTCTGTTCACTGTGGCAGAACTGAAAATGTAAAAGTTTTACCTAAGCACTGTCCTAGAAGTAGTCTGAATTGTTAGTCAGTTTCTAAGTACCAAATAGACTGCTTCAAATGTCTATGCAGCATGCATGTAGTGTTCTAACATACTATACACTTGTCTTTTACACCTTCAATTCCCTAGTCAGTATCCATACACTTCCAGGAAACATCCTGTCACTTCCTTTGCAGTCCTCTAGAGACCCATTCAACAGCATGTACTAATCCATTCACTGTGCCAAAACCCAAACACTTATAAATTCACCAAGACACTCTCTTTCCAGTACTCTAATGATTAAGTCACTGCCTAAGTATTCATGCACTGAGCCAGGTCTTAGCACATGGACTTCTTCAAACCCCTATCCACTATGCATGCAGTCCTCTAAGCACCTACACACTTGTCTTTCACACCTTCAATTCCCCAGTCAGTATCCGTTCACTTCCAGCAAACACCCTGTCACTCCATTTGCACTCCTCTAGTGACCCATTCAGCATCATGTACTAATCCATTCACTGCGCCAAACCCTAATAAATTCACCCAGGCACTCTCCTTGCAGTACTCTAATCATTCAGTCAGTACCCAAGTACTCATCCAGTGACCCAGGCCTTAGTATATGGACTGCTTCATACCCTTATCCACTATGCATGCAGTCCTCTAACCACCTACACAATTGTCTTTCTCACCTTCAATTCCCTAGTCAGTATCCATACACTTCCAGGAAATACCCTGTCACTCCCTTTGCAGTCCTCTAGTGACCCATTCAGCACCATGTACTAATCCATTCACTGTGTTAAAACCCAAACACTTATAAATTCACCAAGATACTATCTTTGCAGTACTCTAATCATTCAGTCAGTGCCTAAGTATTCATACAATGAGCCAGGCCTTAGCACATGGACTGCTTCAAACCCCTATGCACTATGCATGCAGTCTTCTAACCACCTGGACACTTGACTTTCACACTTTCAATTTCCTAGTCAGTATCCATACAGTCCAGCACTTGTGACTGCCTTTGCACTCCTCTAGGGACCCATTCAGTACCAAGTACTAATCCATTCCCTGTGCGAAAAGCCTAGCACTTATAAATTCACCTAGGCACTCTCCTTGCTGTACCCTAATCATTCAGTCAGTACCCAAGTAGTCATGCAGTGAGCCCGGTCTTAGCACATGGACTGCTTTAAATGCCTATGCAGTATGGACGCAGTCCCCTAATCACCTACACAGTTGTGTTTCACACCTTCAATTCCCTAGTTAGTATTCATACTCTTCTAGCAAACACCCTGTCACTCACCCAGTGTGTCTCCTTATAGTACTGTAATCATTTAGTCAGTTAGCATGTAGTCTTTTAGTGAGGTAGGCTTTAGGGCATGAAGTGCTTCAAAGTAGTATGCACTATGCATGTAGTGTTTTAACGATCGTCACACTTGTGGTTCAGGGCTATAGTTTCTTAGTCAGTTTTTATATAAAATGTGTTTGTACAGTAATGGAATAGTATACATTTGAAAGTTATTAATATACATTTATTTGTGATTCTTTTTTACAGATACAGAATAGGAGTGTTTCTCATCTGTTTGCACTCTTCTCGTGCAAGATTGTTTGAATGAAGGGTCCTTAGGTGTTACATCATACTTGCTGTGCCGCACAAGTATTTTTTGTTAGGATCCCCTCGTAACAGAACTCTTTGGCAAATCTTGCGAATGAAGAAGGTGGCATTGGTCTTTGGTTGCCCCTTGGAAAAAGTTAAACATTTCTTCAACACTGAAGAAAAACGTTGTGGGCGTGGTGCCTTCTGCAAAAAAAATTCCTCAGATTCGGTAAATATTTTAAAGCGGCAACATTTACAGTTTTTGTAAGTTAAACGTATAAAAATGTTGTTAGCTGTATACATTTTATATATCTGTGATTTGTTTTTTGTGGTATTTTGTTGAGAATACCATGTTGTTTTTTTTTAACAATCTTTCTGATTTTCCAGGTCTGTCGTCGACATCCGTGGTTCCCACAGGAGTGTTCCGCCTTGTTGTTTTGTATTATTGTTGTTACATTTTGTTTATTAGTTTATTGTTTATATTTATGTTAATAAAAAAATAAAGTTTGAAAATAGTTTATCGTTTATATATTTATTATTATAAAAAATAAAGTTTGAAAAAAAAACATTAATAATGTTTTTGGTTGTTCTCTTAACTGCTGTGTGACTCTTTCTTGTTCTTATTACTGTTATTTGATGGAGTCCACCATGGTGTTAAATTTTGGGGCACATATCGCTGGAATACTGGTGATATCTGCAGTTTGCACCAACTTCTGAATAGTGTGTTAGATTATTCTCAACTTTACTTCTGTTAAAGTGCTGATAATAAAATGGAGAGTAGCCGTTCCCGTGCAAAAATACACGAGGTGCACCTTTGCGATTTATTCTAAATAGTAAATTCCTGTATTGTATTGCACTGAGGTATTGGCTGCACTTACAGTGTACACACAAAATCTATTAAGAAATCTAATTTTATTTATATTGATTGGGAATAGTGCGTCAGGTGCTGGATCTTGACGAGATACACTGCTCAGTTCGTATATTGTTGTGCACACGAAAAAAATCACATCACAACTTTCACACCAATTGCAATGCGAAACAAATTCCGGCAATAAGACACGTTAGCACCAGGGATTTTACACCTGCTTTCTGCTGGTGTTAAGCAGGACAACTACCTGCACCATGAAAGGGAACACAGGCAAGAGCCACACCAGAACACCCACAGGTGCCATAGAGTCAATGAGCATGATACAGGGATACTCATGAGAGCCAGAAGACTCATCTCAACAACTCCAGGACCGCCAATGCCCCCCAAACCCACATCTTAGTAAGTGTGTCCCTGTGGTCATTGTCTTAGCATGATAGGCACGAGCCCTGCAACATCACAGTGTGCTGTCACCTCAGTGTTGGCAGTGAGCCTGGATGTGTAGCTACGTACGCATCCTCCTGCATGCACAACAGGCGTGTGCTGGTCTGTCGTTCACAGGTCAGTGCAGGGGTGTGCCTATCCGGCAAGGGGAACGGGGTGTCTCGGACATGTCCGTGTACAGGAAGTGCGGTAAGTGTGTCTCTGTGTTCTGGTGTGGCCTGTTACAAGAGCCGCAGCAGTCGATGTTGTAAAGTGGCATGCACCACCTCCAAATGGCAATGTGATGTTGTAGTTGGAATGTAGCAGGACATGCGCAAATAGGCATTACAATGGCGTGCCGTACGAGTGCACGAGATACAACAGCTCACCGTACAAAAGTGTGGGGACTCGTGGGAGGGAGGAGCAGCCGTTTGGCAACATAACACACAGTGAACTCGACCATGTGCCACATGCTGGGCATCTCATCCATGATGACCACGGTCGCAGACATCCCACAACACCAACGACTGGCCTTTGTACACATCCTGTATGAATGCAGCGTGGTTTTCACTTCTATGCTCGTTCAGTGGTGTGATGTTGGCAGGTTGTGTGACTTGTGCTCCTTGTTGGTGTGTTTCATTTTGGCCATTGTTAGTCTATATGTGTGTTGTACTTAATTGTGCATGTTTGCCATTCTGCCCATCTCCCCCCCTCCCCCCACTCCCTGCTTCTTCCTCTTCCTAGTGCTGTTGTGTCTAATATTTTGTTGCTGCACACATAAATACATGTAAAGAATACATTAGAATAGTTCCTTGATTCTTTTAGGTTTCAAAACTTCTCTATTGGTTTCTTTTTAATTTTCCATATTAACCGTTTTTTTAAATATTCAACAACACATAGAAGTCAGAAGTGCAACGTATTCTATCAACACACTTTCTAGAACATTCTACAATACGTGCAGGTTAAAAGTTCATAAATTTTTTAAAACTTTACGATATTTTTTTGTAACATTTTCTTGAACATTTAATGACACGTGCAGGTTAAAAGTTGACGATTGTTTTAAGTTTGAACAGTGCCTTCCAAATGCAAGTAGCAGGTGTGGTTGAGCTGAGCAAATTTTGTTCTATGATATGTACTCGTCGTTGAAACTAATTTTTCTTAACCAATCACTAAGATGCTTTTCCACAAAACTAATGTGCACCCTACTTTAAAAAAAAATGCTTTTCATGATATCTTCAAAGATAAGTTATAGATAGGAATTGCATTTAAAAAACCTTTCAAATTCACTGAAAAAAACCATAGGTCTCATGCACGTTATAGTTAGGAATTGGCATTTAAAAAACCTTTGAAATTCACTGAAAAAACCAAAGGTTTCAGGGGCGTTATAGTTAGGAATTGGCATTTAAAAAACCTTAGAAATTTACTGAAAAAACCATAGGTTTCAGGGGTGTTATAGTTAGCTGGACATTTTTTGCCTCGTACAAAACCCTAGAAATTCCCCTGTTATAGTTAGTTCAGCTAACTATAACTCGCGCCCCGCAATGCACTGCTGATGACGTTACATATTACATCACTCATGACATGGTCAGTGACATCACTGATGACATCACTGATGACATCTCAAATGACATCACTGATGACATCACTGATGACATCATCCATTGAGTATGTGTTTCTGAACAGTTTTATTATGTTTAATATATATAGGGAAAGGCCTGTTGAAAAATAAGTGGGTGTACAAGTGTGTGAATGGATGATTTTCTAGGTGCGTAACTGAGTCTATAAGTGAGTGTGCTAGTGTGTAATGTTGATGTAGGTGTATAAGTATATTTAATTATGTTCTGTTGATCTTTGTTAGCATGTATGAGTAAATCTATAGGTAAGTGTTTAGATGTGTGTGTAGATGTAGGATTCACTGAGTGGGTTTTTAGAAACTTGTATTGGTGTGTCAATGGTTTCAAATATGCTACTACATATTTTATAATGAGTGTTGAAAGGTTATACTAGTGTATGATGAGGTGTATCAGATTGTCACGTGGATGATGTCATCAGTGATGTCATCAGTGATGTCACTGACCATGTCATCAATGATGTAATATGTGACATCATCAGCAGTGGATTGAGGGCACGCGAGTTATAGTTAGTAGAACTAACTATAACGGAGGAATTTCAATGGTTTTGTACAAGTGAAATGTCCTGCTAACTATAACACCCCTGAAACCTATGGTTTTTCAGTGAATTTCTAAGGTTTTTTAAATGCTAATTCCTAACTATAACATGTCTGAAACCTATGGTTTTTTCAGTGAATTTCAAAGGTTTTTTAAATGCTAATTCCTAATTATAACATGTCTGAAACCTATGTTTTTTTCAGAGAATTTCAAAGGTTTTGTAAATGTCAATTTTTAAATGTATTAATTGTTATATTTATTTTTTGTATACTGTTTTACTACATTTTTTTTAACTATTTATTTTTAGTTTTTTAAATTTAAATTACATTCCAATTACATTTTACATTACATTACAAAATATACTTTCTCAGAATGAATTACTTTAGTTTAAATACTTTGCAAATAGGCAATAGACTTTTAAGTACAGTAGTTACAGTTGTTGCAATGCGCAACACAATTTCAGACACAATGCAACATTAAGCTCAATGTGAATTTCTAGTTAAATGGAATTAGTTACTTTATGGATTACTTTTCTAACCACAGGACTGGATCCTAGATTCAGTCCTAGGACATCTCCTGTAAACAGTTGAATAAAAGCGTTTTGGTTACACTAGTGATTTTTAAGGAATATTATTGTATTTTAAAAGTTGACAGAAACTTTTTCACATAGAATCACCAATGTTATCCTATGGGAGGAAATTCACTTAGCAGGTAAGTAGGGTTATCGTTACTTTTTCTTACTCAGTGGTGGATCCTGGGTCCAGCATTGGAGCATCTCCTGTAAACAGTTGAAAGAATGCGTTTAAGTCATACAGGCGATTTTTTAGGAATATTTTTAGTTTTCAGGTGAAAACCAGACAATGGATTCCTATGGAAGGAAATACAAGTTACTGGTAAGTATGGTTAGAATTACTTTTCAGGATCAGTACTGGGACCCATTCCAAATAATGTTTTTTTTTTTAAAAAGGCCCATGGCCCAGGGATGGGGTCCCCGGGGCAGATTATGGCCTCAGGAGGGGGGCCACGCTGCCCCCATCCCAATGATTTATTATAAAAAAAATAAATTGGGGGCAGGTCTTCAGTAAGCGCCACAGAGCTGCGTTGCAGAGAGGTGTAGAAAGGGGCATGGCCTCAGAACACCTCTCAGCAACGCAGCTCCCTGGTGCATACTGGAGGTACCTGGTGGGCTAGTTGGCCCCCAGGGACCCCCAGTATTCAAGGGAAATGTGTTCCCCCTCTGCAAACGCGCCAGGGGGCACGTTTGCAGAGTGGTGCAATGAGGGGGCGTGGCCTCTGTCCGGGACACATTTTTTGAAATTATTTTTTTATTAAGAAGGGGGGCTGTGTAGCCCTCCTTCTTTTTCAAATTTTTCAGCCCTGGGGACCCCATCCCCCAGGGCCTGCCCCCAATTTTTTTTTTAATAATAAATCATTGGGATGGGGGCCGCGTGGCCCCCCTCATGAGGCCATAATCTGCCATGGGGACCCCATCCCCCGGGGCATGGGCCTTTTTAATTAAAAAAAAATTATTTGGAGGGGGGCTGCCTTGCCCCCCTCCTATGGCCACTTATGGCCCCGGGGACCCCATCCCCCGGGGCCGGCCCTTTTTTATTTAAAAAAAATATTTTGGGGAGGGGGGCCATGTGGCCCCCTCCAGGGCCACTAATAGCCCCGGGGACCCCATCCCCCGGGGCTGGCCCACGCCGTTGGGGACCGTGGGGGGTCCCAAATCCCCCCACAGTCCCAGCCGGCTCCCCACATCCTGCGGGAGCCGGCATTGCTTTTCCACATGGGGAGCAGCTAACATGCTGCTCCCCATGTGGAAAAGCAATCTGCTTTGCTAAATGGAAGAGAGAGCAGGTTTCCTGCTCTCTCTTCCAAATAGCAAAGCAGTTTGTAATGACAGGGTGAGAGCCACGAGGCTCCCGCCCTGTCATTGCAAATAGCAGTGTCCCGGGGGTGGGCACCCCGGGACACTGCAGGAGCCGGCCCTGGGGGGTGGCGGTCCCCAGGGCCATCAAGGGCTCCAGGAGGGCCCCCTCCCACCTTTTCATAGCCCCGGGGTGGTGGTCCATCACGAACCCCCCAATTTACATATTTATAGCCCCGGGAGGTGGCGGTCCCCGGGGCATGTGCACAGGGTATATTTTAAAAAATAAAGCCCCGGGGGTGGCGGTTCCCGGGGCCGCGGGGGGTTCTTGAGCCCCACCCGTCATTCATTTTTTTAAGCCCCGGGGGTGGGGGGGCCTGAGAGCCCCCCAACAAAGAACTTGAAGACCCGGGGGGTGACGGTCCCCGGGGCTGGGGATACCTGAGAGCCCCCCCAATGAATATTAAGAAGCTCCGGGGGTGGCGGTCCCCGGGTCTGGGGGGCCTGAGAGCCCCCCAACGAATATTAAGAAGCCCCGGGGGTGGCGGTCCCCGGGGCTGGGGGCCTGAGAGCCCCCCACACAATTGAAATAAGCCCCAGGGGTGGCGGTCCCCGGGGCTGTGGGGGCCTGAGAGCCCCCCACACATAATTAAAAAAAGCCCCGGGGGTGGCAGTCCCCAGGGCTGGGGGCCCCTCTGGGCCCCCCTTTGCATAACTATTGAACCCGGGATTTGGCCCACTGGGGGCCAATTACCAAAGAAACGCGGAATCCAGCGCTTCATTTTTTTTATTTTCGGCCGAAATTCGCGCTGGGTGCACGAATCTCGCTGATTCTTTTTTTAAAAAAATGTTTTTTTTGGCCCTGGGGGTCCTTATGGGACCCCCTGAGTAGGCCTAGGGGGTCAGGGTGTTTCTACCCTGCCCCCTTTTTGTGTTTTTAGCGTTTCTTTTGCTGATTTCTTGTGCCTCGGTTCTACCGAGGCACAAGATGGCTGCCAACACTTCCTGATTTGGAGTGTTGACAGCCAATTAGAATAGAGCTCGTGCACGGTAGGGTGCGCTTAGGCTGCGGTTAGGGTACGCGGACCCTCTGAGGCCATAGATATATATGTACTTTTAAATGTCATTTTCTCAGGAACTACTGAACGGATTTACACCATTTAAGCAAAAAAGCAGATCGGGCTGTAGCTGCAGCTAAAGGTCCTATGGGAAATTGCATGGGGAAAACACGTTTTGGGACCCCCCTTTTTTCTGGGCCCCCGGTACACGAATCATCCCGAGACTTTCAGGATAGGAGCGGACCGGATTTTTTATATTACCTACTGGCGGTCGCCAGTAGGTAGTTATAGTTAGGACCCTGTTTCCATAGGAAATCCGCAACATTCTATTTTGAATAACTTTGGCGCCGGTCGACGAATCCTCGTTAATTTCTCAAAATAGGTGGGGCGCTACGCTACGCTCCTACCCTGAAAGTCTCGGGGGGATTCGTCAAGCGGGGGCTGAGATAAAAGGGGGGTCCCAAAACGCGTTTTTCCCATGCATTTTTCCATAGGACCTTTAGACAGGGCTACAGCCCGAACGGCTGAACAGAATTACTAGAAATTTGGCAGAGAGGTAGTCCTCAGGTCAAGGAAGTGCCTTTTGTAGGTTTGGTGTAAATCTGTTCAGTAGATTCTGAGAAAATAGCCTTTAAATCAATATATATATCTGAGCCAGCTTACGGTACGCTTACCGTAAGCTTACCGTACGCGTACGGTGGCGTGCGCGAGCGCGATTCTGATTGGCTGTTACATCTAAGTAAACATTCGAATCGGTCGAAACCAGGAAGCGGCGGCCGCCATTTTCTCTCTCGCACTCTGAGGGGGGGGCTGTAAACAAAGGCAAAAAACATATAAAGGGGCTGTTTAGACAGCGCCCATGCACATAGCCATGTTAGTTGAGTCCTCAAAGATCCCCCAAGGACAAAAACGGTAAATTTTTATTTTTTGAAAATTTCGCCGATTACGCTTACCGTACGCGTACGGTGCGCTTACGCTAAAAATTTTAATAAAAAAAAAAAAACACTCTCTGTGCATGGCATATTATTGTCATCACTTACAAATTAAATTTAACAGATTACCTATCACAAGGAAGCGCATAATATGTCCTCCATGTGCGCACGGTGCGTAACGTGGGCACGCGGTGCGCGTAGCGCACTGCGTGCCCACCTTGCGTGTACGGCACTAACTGCGTAAAGTGGGCGCGCACGCCACGAATGGCGTAAAGTAACTTAGCATTTAAAAAACCGTACAAATTCACTGAAAAAACCATAGGTTTCACACACGTTATAGTTAGGAATTAGCATTTAAAAAACCTTGCAAATTCACTGAAAAAACCATAGGTTTCAGACATGTTATAGTTAGCGGAAATTTTACTGATAAAAAACGAATGAAATTCCCCCGTTATAGTTAGTGCAGGCAACTATAACTCACGCGACCGCAATCTTCTGCTGATGACATATGTGTCTTTATGAAAAAAAAATATTTGTAATATATGTATAGCTAAAAATTTATGGAAGAAGACATGGGCAAATAAGTGTCTAAATACAGTATTAGCATCAGCAGAGGATTGCGGTCGCGTGAGTTATAGTTGCCTGCACTAACTATAACGGGGGAATTTCATTGGTTTTTTATCAGTAAAATTTCCGCTAACTATAACATGTCTGAAACCTATGGTTTTTTCAGTGAATATATATATATATATATATATATATATATATATATATATATATATATTGGTCAAACTAAATGATTCCACAGTGTGGCCATCCGGTGCTGACATCTAGGGGTGGAGTCCTGTACCATAATATATAATTAAACAAATGGATGTCACACTCCAGTCTTGATGCAATCAGAAGTGTTTATTTACCATTGCCACCAACGCGTTTCACCATCAAGGCTTGTTCATGGTTAGGGAAGTCTGTTAACACTTTCCATTATGTACTACTGCTCCCATGTTTCCTCAATGAGGCATTGTGGGATATGTAGTTTGTTATAATTGTTCATACAAATTGTTTTACAATATATACAAATATTTACAATGTTCATATTCCAATTGTATACATAAATTATTCTGCAACATCACTTCTTAGTGTTGGGTTGGCCATGTTATGTTTCTTTACACTTTTATACACTTAATTAGTTATTTTTGTAAAAGTAGGGGCTCAGTTTGTCTTTACATGTCTCGTCTCAGTGACTAATGACATGCTGGCTAGCCAAAGTAGTGTATTTGCATGCATCCTCTGTCCTCGGTCTTGAATTGGTCAGTTTTATGTGTCTGTTTCCTTTCACAGTTTTTTCCTGGGATCCTTCTCTTGACCCTTGTTATTTACTTCCTCTAGTTATGTCTAAGTGACTGAATTTATTCCAACCTCATGATGAAAATTTCTCGAAAATATGTGATTGCTAGATTATTTCAGATTATTCCTTTGCTCATGATTTGATTATTACCTTCTGGCAGTCGCCAGCAGGTGGTTATAGTTAGGACCTATTTTCCATAGGAAATTCACAACATTCTATTTGGAATAACGTTGGCGCCGATTGACGAATATTCGCGAAATTTTCCACTCCTATCCTGAAAATTTCACGGTGATTGGTCAAGCGGGGGCCGAGAAAAAAGGGGGGTCCCACAACGCGTTTTGCCCATGCATTTTCCCGTAGGACCTGTTGATGCAGCTACAGCCCGAACTGCTGAACGGAATTACACCAAATTCGGCAAAGAGGTAGTCCTCAGTTCAGACTCGTGCCTTTTGCTTAAATGGTGTAAATCCGTTCAGTAGTTCCTGAGAAAATTAGAGTTAAAAAGATAGATATATCTGGGCGGAGCCTAACCACACATCTCATCGTGAGATCTGATTGGCTGTCAGTACTTCATCCAAGAAGTGTTGGCAGCCATCTTGGGAACAATATACATGATAGCACCTCATTAAAAAGCATTGCAGTTAATAGAAAGTTTTAAGACTTTAGTTACATTATAAATCATTTGTTGATGGTACCATACTCATTTTAGGAATTGTGGTGTGTTCTAAGGTGATTTTACCATGTGAAAAAGCCTTCTGCTGTGATATCATGAATCATGTTTGATAGAAAACTATTTTCTCATGCTTTTCCCACAGAGGTTTGGAAGGTGATCTATAAGCTAAACTGAGAGCATATTGTCTGTAAATTCACATTATCTTTCTCAGTCATGTGAGAATGAAGTCTGACATTCTCAGTAAAACATGTACATCCAACAAGGGCAGAGACTGTCAGTTGATTCCTTTGTGTTCTACTGCAGCTTCCCAGAGTGTTCTAAAGAACAACTAGAGAGCTAACAGTCCTACTTATGACAAACGTACTGCGCACCTGAAGCCATCTTGATTGGAATAAAGTGGTAACTCTTAAAACATTTAATTTAAAAAGGAACACAATGAGGGGGTTCATTTTGTCATAGAAAGTATGATTAGTGCTGCAGAAAGAAAATTTAGGGCACATTTCGAGTGACTTCTCAAATCCTCTTCTATTTCATTAAAAAATTCTGACATGCAGACTGAAACATGCACTTTCAATACCAGCAGCAGACTTCTCTGGTGAGCAGTAGCTTTACTACAGTGATCTAATAAGCAACTAGAGTGCTAACATTCTGAATTTATGGCAAATGTGTGACACATCTGAATGCTTTCTTGATGGAATCAAAGTAAAAAACTGAAAGTATTTCCAACTGAGGAGACTGTAGTAAATGAGGAAATTAAGAAACTTCATAACAAATAAGTCTCCCAAAATGGCCACCAGAGACAAAAGAGCCCAAATGTAGCACAAATATCACCCAGAGGTAGCCCTAGTATAGCCCAATGACAGAATGTCCCAGAGTGTTCTAACGAACAACTTGAGTGCTAACAGTCTTACTCATGACAAAAGTATGGCACACCTGAAGCCATCTTGATTGGAATAAACTGGTAACACTTAAAACATTTAATTTACAAAGGAACAAAATGAGGGGTTCATTTTGCCATAGAAATTATGATTAGTGCTGCAGAAAGAAAAATTAGGGCACATTTTGACTTCTCAAATTCTCTTCTATTTCATTAAAAAATTCTGACATGCAGACTGAAACATGCACTTTGAATACCAGCAGCAGACTTCCCTGGTGAGCAGTAGCTTTACTACAGTGATCTAATAAGCAACTAGAGTGCTAACATTCCGAATTTATGGCAAATGTGTGACACATCTGAATGCCTTCTTGATGGAATCAAAGTAAAAAACTGAAAGTATTTCCAACTGAGGAGACTGTAGTAAATGAGGAAATTAAGAAACTTCATAACAAATAAGTCTCCCAAAATGGCCACCAGAGACAAAAGAGCCCAAATGTAGCACAAATATCACCCAGAGGTAGCCCTAGTATAGCCCAATGACAGAATGTCCCAGAGTGTTCTAACGAACAACTTGAGTGCTAACAGTCTTACTTATGACAAAAGTATGGCACACCTGAAGCCATCTTGATTGGAATAAACTGGTAACACTTAAAACATTTAATTTACAAAGGAACAAAATGAGGGGGTTCATTTTGCCATAGAAATTATGATTAGTGCTGCAGAAAGAAAAATTAGGGCACATTTTGACTTCTCAAATTCTCTCCTATTTCATTAAAAAATTCTGACATGCAGACTGAAACATGCACTTTGAATACCAGCAGCAGACTTCCCTGGTGAGCAGTAGCTTTACTACAGTGATCTAATAAGCAACTAGAGTGCTAACATTCCGAATTTATGGCAAATGTGTGACACATCTGAATGCCTTCTTGATGGAATCAAAGTAAAAAACTGAAAGTATTTCCAACTGAGGAGACTGTAGTAAATGAGGAAATTAAGAAACTTCATAACAAATAAGTCTCCCAAAATGGCCACCAGAGACAAAAGAGCCCAAATGTAGCACAAATATCACCCAGAGGTAGCCCTAGTATAGCCCAATGACAGAATGTCCCAGAGTGTTCTAACGAACAACTTGAGTGCTAACAGTCTTACTTATGACAAAAGTATGGCACACCTGAAGCCATCTTGATTGGAATAAACTGGTAACACTTAAAACATTTAATTTACAAAGGAACAAAATGAGGGGGTTCATTTTGCCATAGAAATTATGATTAGTGCTGCAGAAAGAAAAATTAGGGCACATTTTGACTTCTCAAATTCTCTTCTATTTCATTAAAAAATTCTGACATGCAGACTGAAACATGCACTTTGAATACCAGCAGCAGACTTCTCTGGTGAGCAGTAGCTTTACTACAGTGATCTAATAAGCAACTAGAGTGCTAACATTCCGAATTTATGGCAAATGTGTGACACATCTGAATGCCTTCTTGATGGAATCAAAGTAAAAAACTGAAAGCATTTCCTACTGAGAAGACTGGAGTAAATGAGGAAACTTCATAACAAATACATCTCCCAAGATAGCCACCAGAGGCAAAAGAGCCCAAATGCAGCACAAATATCACCCAGATGTAGCCCACATGTAGCCCAATCGCAGAAGTGTGCAAAACACTTATTTTTTGTGTATTTGCAGTTTTATATAGTGCAGACTTGTCAGGTGTTGGAGTGCTTTAAATGAACATTGGTTACATCACACAAGATCAAATTCATTTTGGTTGTAGACATGGGGAGATTAAGTGATTTGACCAGAATCACAGAATGTTGAGCTGAAGCAGAAACTCCAACCTGGTTTCCCAGTTGCAAAGTCTGCAGCTCTGGAAGTAACACCACATCCCCTCCCCTAGGTGCAACATTTAATCAAGTGGTCAACTGGATAAAAAAAACATAAAGATTACAAATAATTTAAAAGTTCTTTGTCGCTATTTGAAAACTCAGAAAATATGTCCTCATTTCAGTTTTTTAGAGCACTAACCATAATTTTGATGCAAATAAGACCCTCTCATATATGTAATTTCTAAAGGAAATGCTCTAGGTATTACAGTTTTGATTACTTCAAGATTACATCAGGTGTTCCACACTTTTGCAATAAATATAGAATGTTAGCAATCTAGTTGTTTATTGAGATACTGTTGAGAGGCAGAGGCCAGGGACACGGACTCTGAAAATTGAAGGCATGTAGGAGAGTGCAGAGGCAACAATTTGACCACACTGGACAGGCAGGAAGGGCAGTGGCAGCACAAAAGACTATGGATGGCAGTGGAAAGGGGGACAGGGGCAACAAACCAACAATACAGGACTGGCAAGAGAGGCTGTGGCAATGTAATAGACCATTGTGGGCAGAAGGAAGAGGCAGTGGCAGTGCAACCATACATGCCAACAGACCCGTTTCAGCCAGGAAACGTCCAATGTTTTTAAGCTCAAATGGGCTTTATTTGATCTGCCTCCTGTCTACAATCTCCTCTTTTTCAATGTAACTCAAAGGGGAAAATCAATACCCCATTTTTTTTTCAAAATCTCCCTCTTACCAAGTTCAAAATGTTTGGATCATGGTAGGCAGGAGGAATTGGGGTAGGGACATGGACTCGGATAACAGAGGACAGGAGAGACATGGAGAGGTGCACCAAACTGACCCTACAGGGCAGGCATCAGGGTTTGCAGCAGCACAATACAACACACAGGGCATGCAGGACGGAAGTGCAGCACAACAATCCATAGAAAACAATAGGGAGGGGGCAGGACCATGCACATGGACAACAGATAACAGAGGGGAAAGAGGCAATGGTAGCTAGCTGACCATAATGGACAGACAGGAGAGAAAGCTGCAGCATAACAGACTATAAGGGCAGGAGGGACGGATCAGGGGTATTACAATGGAACAAACAAGCCAGGAGGGAGGGAATAGTGGTCTGCACATGGAAACAGAGGGCTGGGGGCAAGGGGGCCGGGCAGGAGCAGCAAGATAACCATGGAGGTCAGGCAGGATGGGCATTTAGAAACAAGACACACCACGGAGAGCAACAGTGAGACTATGATGGCATACACACAGACCATGGAGGGAAGGTGGGAGGGGGTCAGGGGCAGCTAGCTGACCACACAGGGAAAGTGGGAGGGGCCATGGCATCACAGAAGACCATGCATGGCAAGCGGGAGGGTTAGTGGCAACACAATGGCTATGATGGGCAAGAAGGAGGGTGCAGGGGCATACACAAAGGACCATGAAGGATAGAAGGGAGGGTCAGGACCTGGGCACAGACAAGAGAGTTCAGGGGAAGGGGCCTCACAACAGACCGTGCGGGGCAGGCAGGAGGAGCAATTGCAGCACAACAGACCAGGGAGGGCAGAAGGGTATGGCAGTAAAATGGACCATGGAGGACAGGAGGAAGGGGATAGGGGCATGGCATGTGGACAGGCAGGGTGGAGGTGGCAGGGACAGGTTACAGTCATCTGACAATGCTAGGCAGGTGGGAGGGGAGTGGCAGCTCAACAGAACACTCAGAGTAGATAGGAGTGGCAGGTCCATGGAACATGGTGGGCAAAAAGGATGGAGCAGGGGCATGCACAAAGACATCGGAGGGCAGGGGGAAGGAGAATAGGGGCAGCAAGCTAATCACAGAGGCTAAGCAGGAGGTCAATGATGGGCCATAGAATTGGGCAATGGAGGGCAGGAGGAGTGGACTGGTATATCATGCTAAATGGAGGGCAGTGGCAGCACATCAGACCATGCATGGCAGGAGGGAGGAGGCTAGTCCATGGATTCAGACAACAGAGGATAGGGAGGAGGTGGATGGGGTAGCAAGCTAACTGTTCAGAGAAGGTGGGTATTAGGAACTTTATTGTTTTTAAAATGTGTGTCTGTGCGAACTACTTAAAATATGAACAAGTATGCAGCATAATCTCACTTTTATTCAGTAAGAAGAGGACGTTTGTGACTGTGACTCCGGGCTCACTTGGCAGAAACACCCCCTGACCCTCCACCCCCAACGCAAAATGTAATGCCTGTGAAAAGGGTAGGTGGACGCAGTGTTATATAGAACATAGTCCTGAGAGCACGATTGAAAATGAAAACTAGATATAGTATATGGTATAAACTATGCACCAAAAAGTGTGATATAAGATGAACCGGGGCGTGAAATATAATATGCAATACATTGTGCGCAATGACAGATTCATTGGAGAGTGCGAGATAGCACAGGCACTAGCACGTGCTATGCGATATGCGCCTTGGAGTGTAATATGCACAGGGCAGTGTTGTGTAACCTAACTAGTCTCTAAAGTTGTAATATAAAATAAGTGCTAGGGAGTGTAACGTTGCATATGCACTGTGACAAAGATATGGATCCCAGATTGTAATAGGTATGGCATAGCGCTGTGCGTTATAACATAGGCATCGAGGAAGGCACGTTAGATGGGGCAATATAACCCGTGCGAAGGCAAGTGTGGCATGACATATTCACCGGGTGGTGTTACAGTGCACATGGGCTAGAGAGTGTCATAGCATACACACTAGCTGGTGGAATACAACACAGAGGTGTGTGGCACTCAGCAGGCACTGGTGGGTGTAACACAGCATTGGGCTCAGCAAGGAGCACGCTGTGACTCTCAAGTGAGGTTCTTCTCCTTTCCAGAGAGTAAAATAAAAAGTATTACACATCCGGCGGTGGATGTGTGTTTTATTAACCGTGAGGGGGGTTTCTTGCATAGTTTGGTCGAATTTTTGTCGAATCCCCTTTGAATGGCTTGGTGTGTGTGTGTATTAAATGTGCCCGTCAATAGCTACCCATGTTTGTATAAATAAACGACAAGGGTGTCTACTTGGAGAGTACCCACCGGCGGGGGTGCCGGGATTAGGCACGGTAGGGCGTCAGACACGTCAGAGCTTCACTAGCGGTGTAAATACATTCCACGTGGATTAATTGTATGCATAGTCGCCTTTTAATGAATATCACGCAAATCGTCATGGTGATAGGTAAATACGGATTATCCAGCATGTCCTAGGTGTTTCAATATATATATTTAAAAAAAAAACAAAAAACAAAGGCCGGCCCTGGGGGATGGGGTCTCCGGGGCCAAGAGTGGCCTGAGGAGGGGGGCAACGCAGCCCCCCTCCTAAAGAATTAAAAAAAAAGAAAGGCCATGACCCGGGGGTTGGGGTCCCTGGGGCCGATTAACTAAAAAAAATAGGGTGCAGGCCCTGGGGAATGGGGTCCCCGGGGCCAATAACTTAGAAAAAGAAGGGCTGCCACACAGCCCTCCTTCTTAAAAAAATAAAAGACCGGCATTGCGCCGGAGGCCACGCCCCCTCCTTGCAGCACTCTGAAAGTTGTAAGTTGGGGAATTAATTCCCCTTCAATACTGAGGCTCCCTGAGGGCCAACTAGCCCAACAGGTATCTCCAGTATGCGCCAGGGAGCTGCGTTGCAGACAGGTGTTCTGAGGCCATGCCCCTTTTTACACCTCTATGCAACGCAGCTCTGTGGTGCTTACTGGAGGTACCTAGTGGGCTAGTTTGACCCTAGGGACCCTTAGGATTCAAGGGGACCTAATCTCTCAACTTAGAACGTCCACTGGGCGCGTTTACACAGTGGTGAAGGGAGGGGACGGGTCATGAGGTGACGTGTGCAAACATGCCCTGTGGCGCATTTTAAGTTTGGGAAATAATTCCCTTTCAATCCTGAGGGACCCTGGGGGCCAACTAGCCCACCAGGTGCTTCCAGTAAGCGCCACTGCTCTGCGTTGCAAAGAGGTGGTGCAGGCTGTGCCCCTTTTTACACCTCTCTGCAATGGCACTTACTGGACGTACCTAGTGGGCTATTTTGCCCCTAGGGACCCTCAGGATTCAAGGGGACTTAATCTCCCAACTTAAAAAACGGCCACAGGGCGTGTTTACACAGTGGGGAAGGGAGGGGACGGGGCCTGAGGTGACGTGTGCAAACATGCCCTGTGGCACGTTTTAAGAGGTAGTTTTAATCCCCTGCCCTATTATATACTAGGGGCTTACAGAGGAGGTCATGCTAATCACAGGGGGACCCCAACGCATAGTGTCCTCTAGTGTATGTAGGTGTTTTCACTGTATTCTGAGTGTCTTTTAACATAGCACTGGCTCTAAGACTGGTTAGTCAGACTAAGTTGCAACCATTATCCGTCTGAAAAAGTTGTGATAGAGTGGCAGACCTCCTCTCCCCCTAATACAACCTTTGATACACACATTCAAAAATAGAAACTAACATTTTCAAAACAATGGACATACCAATACCAGTTACAACAACCTATTCAGTAATTCTAATATCCACATACACATCCACTCATTCACCAACAGTCCTATACAGTCACTCATACATGTACTCACTCATCATATGTACTCATACACCTATACATCCTGTTACACAACGCCACTCATCCATAGAGTTACTCACACAGATAGTCACTCATGCTAATAAAGAATCAAACATCCATTTACTTGCATATACAGTTATAAACACACCACCACACTTACTTCTACAGAAACTTACACATACTAAGGTGCCGATTCCGATCCGTTAAAAATATTCCCCGTACGAATCGTATCCAGATTTTTGTACGTACGAATCGTACAAGTCCCATACAAACTGGCAAGTACGATTCGTATGTAAGAAAATCCATACGAATCACATTGGGAAAATTCCCCGACACGTCCTCGGGTCGGAAATAGTGTCCGAAACGTCCCCGGACAGTTTTACGTACGAATCGGTAAACTGAAGTCCGAGCGCGCAAGTACGATCCGTCCCGTCCGTCCGAATGCACAACGGTATGGAAAAAACACCGTACGGAGTGAACTCCCATAGCAACCATGGAGACGTCCAAACATGTGCCCGCATACGCGCCGAACACCCCCCCAGCCCACGCCCACATGTACGCGCCGTACCCCAGCCCCCCATGTACGCGCCGTATCCCAGCACCCCATGTATGTGCCATACCCCAGCCCCCCCATGTACGCGCCATACCCCAGCACCCCCATGTATGCGCCATACCCCAGCCCCCCATGTACGTGCCGTACCCCAGCCCCCCATGTACGCGCCATACCCCAGCCCCCATGAACGCGCCGTACCCCACCTCCGTACCACAGCCCTGTACCTGTATGCACCGTACCCCCACCCCCCGCATGTACAGAGCGTACCCCCACCCCCCGTATGTACCGAGCGTACCCCCACCCCCCGCATGTACGGTGCGTACCCCCATAGGTATGGAGCGTACCCCCACCCCTTGTAGGTACGGAGTGTACCCCCACCCTGTGTAGGTACGGAGCGTACCCCCACCCCATGTAGGTACGGAGCGTACCCCCACCCTGTATAGGTATGGAGCATACCCCCACCCCGTGTAGCTACGGAGCGTACCCCCACCCTGTGTAGGTACGGAGCGTACCCCCACCCCGTGTAGGTACGGAGCGTACCCCCACCCTGTATAGGTACGGAGCGTACCCCCACCCCGTGTAGGTACGGAGCGTATCCCCACCCCCCGTATGTACGGAGCGCACCCCCACCCTGTGTAGGTACGGAGCATACCCCCACCCCCCGCATGTACGGTGTGTACCCCCAGCGCGTAAACTCTTCGTTTATTATTATGCAGAGTTAAGGGTTGCGGAGGAGGAAGCACCCCACTGACATAAGTTATAAATCCCCAATGGTCTGGTTTTAGTTTCAGAGTGAGAGCGTTGTGGTCACTATCATCACGAACGACCACCCAGAAATCTAGGACCTTATCCCAGGATTTTATATCGATCAGGATATAATCCAAAATCGACAAGTGCCCAACTCTGTTGAAGGTAGTTTGTCCAGGCTGGTCAGATTTGAATCTGCCATTACAAGCCCTCAACGATAGGGAGAGGGTAAGAGAAAGAATTTGTAACACTAGTGGGGTCCAGGCTCTAACCGCAGGAATCATAGGCTCAGGAATGTTCAAATGTGTATCTTCCGCAACAGGGTCATTTTGAACTGAGAGGCTAAGTGGCTCATATTGACAATTAAAATCGCCACCTACTATATCAGGATATTCTGGATCTAAAGTCAGAATAAAATCATTCAAAGCTGTAATGACCTTAGATTCACCTCCTGCTGGGGAGGGTCTTGAATAGACATTTAAAAGAACTAAATGTTTATTCCCAGGCAAGTCTAATAGAACACATAAGATGTCATCAGATCCCGTTTGGAGTTGCCTGGCTGTGGCGCCCAGGTGGATTGCAACCCAGGTGCTAAGACCTCCAGAAGGTCTCCCCCTGCCACTAGATGAAGCAAGAATGCCAAAAGAGGCAAACCCTTCTCGTTGGTAATTTTCCGTGGCCCATGTCACTTGTAGAAGACAGATATCAAAGGTGTCCATGAAGTTACCCCACTCTTTGCAGATCTGTTTGCTCTTTAGGCCCGCTACGTTCCAAGAGATAAGATTGACATCAACCTTGGGCTCTCGTTTAGTAGGGGAGTCACTGGAAAGAATACATTCCTTGCCCAGGTTAATCCGACCATATTCATGTGCCAGCACCCCCGGCAAAGGCAATACGGGAGGATCTTCCAAGTGTACAATAGAACATTCCATAGGACAGGCTACCTTGGGGTTAGGTGTGAGCACAAGGGGAGAGGGCTCGGGCCAGAGACAGTTAACCCCCCTAGCTACCTTGATGTTATTTAACTCTTTCTGGGCCCCAGTCAAGATGGTAGAGACACCGGGGTCCAAACGTCAGTCCACCTGATCTAGCACACTATAGTTGTTAAAATGATAGAAGGATTCAAGAGCAGGTGGGCAAAATTGCATGTCAGCTTGTGTTTCATTAAAACAATGAGGAAAGAAGCCCACCTGGTCCCAACCTGGTCCAATCGCCCCGCTCCTCCCAGGAGCTTCACAACCCAATGAGGATGGACCCGGGTAGAAGCAGGTGAGCGGAAGGGCTTTAATGGAGGTTTCAGAGCTGCCTGAGGTGCGTGACTGCGTATTACAAATGTAACTAACTGTTCTGGGGTTTCTGAAGTTAATTACAACGCAGTCACCCTGTAGAACTTTAGTTCTATGCCCCACCCAATCCAGCCGTCTTGCAAAAAGAATTTCGCTCCTACACCCTTTGGGAAGGGGTTTGTGGCAGTTCAGACAATGAATACACTTATTCTTGAGCTTACTGAAATCCTCCGTTATGCCCTTATCCAAGGTAGGAACCCCTGAAAGTACCACCACATAGGGAACTGATTCAGGGGGAAGGTCCAAACAGGTTAGCTTAGGTTTCACTTGAGTGGCATTGTTTGGGCAACTAAGTGGATTTTGTAGTGCATTGTTAGTGCTCAAATCAGCAGATGTATTTGTGATAGCAAAGTTACCCCTGCTCGGAGCATTTTCAGTTACAGTTGATGGGGCAAGGCTATCAGAGGCTATTTGAGTAGTGGTACCAGACCTATCACGCTGCGAGGTGGAATGAACTACAGCTCCTAGCCTCGGATTAGGGGGTTTAGGTGCAGGAACAATTGGTTCAACAGAATTTTTTACAGAAAGAGAAGAATTGGTATTAATGCCCTCCCGCAAATTAGGCTCAATAGCCCCCAAAGCACCAGCAAACCGCAATTCAAAAGCCGATAGCTTTTTTTCAATTACGTCAAGTCTATTGTACATTGGGAGGCATGTAGCAGTAAGTAGCTGCTCCAGTTTAGTCCAGAATTCTCCTCCAACTTCCATGGCTAGGTTGCACTCAGTACTTTGTGATGCCAAATTGACAGGTTCGGTGTTGACTGCACAGTCTATAGCTCCAAGTTTAGGCCGCTTAGAATATTTCGGTCTTTTATTAGTCAGGACTGTGCCACTCCGCTTACGTCTGACAGTCTGTTTTATCGAAGTAGCATTAGTTACTTCCGAACGGATCAGTTGGCCAGATCTAGTAAACCCCACAATAGTTGGAGAGAGGCTTGGAACCTGATCAATAAACTCTTCACGCTCAGTAGAGCTATTGGTATTATGGATCAAAGCTGGGGATATAAATGAGCTGCCATGGGAATTAGCGGTATGACTGGCAGTGCAATAGTTAGTTGGTGACAGCGCTGTAGCAATATTTCCCAGAGAAGACCTTTTAGTAAAGGCTTGGTCTAAAGAGAGCCTTTTTTCGGTTAACTCAATTTCTCTCTGTAGGACGGAGGAGGCCCTGGTGATGAAATTATCCAGTGTGCCAACAACTCCGGGCCCAGTAAGGGACTTCCTCCCCTTTCCCACACCTCCAGTTGCCATTCCCGAGACACCAACGACAATAACAGGCAAAGGGAACAGTAATCGTGAGGGGCCAGCAGTCCGATGTATTGAATGCAACACAGGCAATCAAAGGCAGAAGGAAACAAATGTAAGTCCACATACCCTAAAAGCCAAGAGCTAGGCCCCGTCCCGTCCTCTACCGACCTCGGACGAGCTCAGACGAGCCCGCCCTTCGCCCCGGACTACGCCCCGCACGCGTCCCACTAACGCGATTATGGGCTGGGTTCATATAGTGAAAGTAGGAGGGGCCGGGAAGAGTGACCAGGTGCGCTGTGTTGATTTTGTGGCTAAGCACCCTGGACCTCGCAGTCCCAGCAAGTAAAACAGACTCCAAGTGAAGTAAAATGATTAGCGCTGGATAAAAGGTCCCGGTGACTCCTCTATGCACAACAAACGAAGCGATTTAAAATCCAATGTCCGCGCCTGTCAATCAATTTTTCAAAAACAAATCATCCATTTAGACACTTAAATACCCATTTATTCTTCCATCGACCTTGAGATATACATATATAAAACATATGTAATTTTCAGAAAAACACACATTCACTGGATGATGTCATCAGTGATGTCATTTGAGATGTCATCAGTGATGTCATGAGTGATGTCACTGACCATGTCATGAGTGATGTAATATGTGACATCATCAGCAGTGCATTGCGGGCGCGCGAGTTATAGTTAGCTGAACTAACTATAACGGGGTAATTTCAATGGTTTTGTACGAGTGAAAAGTCCAGTTAACTATAACGCCCCTGAAACCTATGGTTTTTTCTGTGAATATAGATATATATATATTAATGTTCTCTTGATAATGAATTTCTAAGGGTATTAGATGTAGTTTGATGTGCATTAACAAGAACAATGAGTAGGGACAACACTTGACTTTTGTACGAGTGAAAAGTCCAGCTAACTATAACGCCCCTGAAACCTATGGATTTTTCTGTGAGTATAGATATATATCAATGTTCTCTTGATAATGAATTTCTAAGGGTATTAGATGTAGTTTGAGGTGCATTAACAAGAACAATGAGTAGGGACAACACTTGACTTCTGTACAGTCACAAAAAAGCTGATGGGCTAATAACATTTTCTAAGCATGAAACTCAGCTAGGCCTAATAAGTAGGAAGCTAGCTTGCCACCAGTATTAAAGGTCTGCTTTTAGTCAGCTGTGTGTTAAATGGACTCTGGAGTTCATTCATCAAGCAACGGTAAAGGTTATTAGGTAGTTGCTACATCGTAAAACACAAACCTGCTCTTTAATGAATGGCGGGAATTCATCAAAGGCGATGCAATGTCTGAAAGCCAGTTCATGTGTATTGAATTAATTACTGAGATATGTTTATGATAATGACCTTTCAACAGATGGCTAATCAGTAGTTTTGCACTCCCACCAAATTCATGAAACTGTTTAATCGTTTGTCAAATTCATCAACAGATGATCGCTATTCACAGCTAAAAGGCAGTTCTTAAAGAATTTTATAAGATACACATTGAAAATTAGGGTAAAGAGAGGAGGTTTCATATATGCTAGATAGATACACACTTGGTATGTTCTCCATAATGTGGCAACAACATGAGATCCGATATAAGGAGTTCAATCTAAGATGGAAATATTCAGGTGTATGTGTACTTTAAAAAAAGTAACAAAAGCCAATCAGAAAGTAAACTCTCCCCACAGACATATTTTTCACGTCTCTATTAGCTAAAGGATGTTTAGACCATAACACACTCACAAGAAGGGTGCAACGATGAATAGGTTCATACCTTAACAACAGCCTTAGGTATTGTTTCCATTAATAATGTATATAGCTTGTCATAAATTACAGAATTGAAGGTGTACAATAGAATGCCATTATACAAAAAGCATTGGGTTGTGAGAGCACCTTAGCAAGGGCACTAAAACACAGGGAATAAATGGAGACAGGGGCATTAAAATTGTATGAAAGGAAATTAGCTTGGCATTGGTAAGACTTTTTGAATGCAGAAAACTAAATAAAGGTTAGGATAGATGAGATGAGTTAAGCCATTGTGGATGATGGACACCAAAATAAAATAAAAATGTGTATTTTTGATCATTTCAATCTTGAATTGATATATGCCCACCAATCTTCGAGCAGGGGACGGTGGACACACATATGAACGTAACAAGCAATTATTTGGCACCAAGAAGAGGTGTCCTTGACCAACCAGAGTACAGTAGGTTGTTAAGAATATTTTCTTGTGCTACTCTACCTTGATATCTTTGTACCTGTCGTTAGAGAATTATTAATTTCAGGATGCAATCACAGGTTGAAGAAGCTGATAACAATGTGAGGCTTTCTTTAATTTCCATTTAGAGAAAAAGGCTTGGGAATGCCTAGAAAAGCATGAGCATGGGCGTTTACAATTAACAACCTCGGCACCTAGGCAGGTAGGTCCAGAGAGCACTGATGGCCGGCTAAGTGTCTTACATAGATCTTAGGAACACTCTGTAACTAATAGATATCCCAAAAGACCCCCGTTCATATCTGTAATCTAATGATTTATGAATGCCAACCTTCACAGTATCTAACCTCTACTGAGATCATTAAATTGAAACGTACCACTTGCTTGACTCCCCATTTCTGCCATTTACTTACTTACTTTCACTTCTTATGGTTCTTGACTGCTCGTTCCACTTTCTCAGAGGGCTTCTGCTTTTCTGACAAAACTCAAAAGTATACTCTTCATTACCCTAACCGCTTTGCCTTTTGGTTCTGTAATGTTACTTTAAGGGGATTACTCCTGCTTCAACTCACTTTCCCCCCCCCAAATATAATGGTCCCTTCTTTCTTTTCCTACCCTGAGCCACCTTTTCATCTACATTTTTTGAAGTAGTATCAATGCTAGTAGTAATTCACAACACATTGCCACATCCAAATCAATAGTTATTTTATTGTAATTAGCCTGTTCAAACCTTGATTTTTTTCTGGCTATATGTTGTATTTTTTATGTTAACCTTCCTAAGGGTCTGCAGGGTTACAGTTGAATTGATCATAACTGGCATTGCAGAGGGAGACCAGAAGGTGGCCCACTACGATGGGGAGAAAAGAGAAAATTAATGGGATACATCTTCCCATCTGTAATAACTATACACCAAAGGTGTTCTATACGTTGATCAGACAAACAACGCACCAAAACCCCAAAAGAAGTAGACAGCTTGACCTTAACGAAATGGAAACAATTCTTGTGCCCTATTGGTAGCATGTTTCAGGTCTCATCGTGGTCCATAGAAACTGGGGTGGGCTTAACCATATACCAGCGAGCACTTTGGATAGTTTCCAGCTAGGGTCTTTGAAAAAAAAATCCTTGGAACACCTAGGTATGCCTTTATTTGTGGTGTTTCTGGTATGATTAAAAACTGTTCTAATAGGAGGGTGTTTTGAAGATAATGGTCCTACATCCTACATAAAGCTGACATGTTTCAGCCCTAGCATATGCAGCTTTGGCGATCCTGGGCTTTCAGCAGGATTAAATCCGTATAAAGCCTTGATGAATGTGTGACTACAGGGGCATGCCCTGCATTCCTTATGTATGACATACCTTCCCTACAGTTCTGGGATGCAAGACGAGAACGCTTTTGGTGAAAGGGCGATTTTGCCACTTGTATATTTATATGTTGCACGCATTTGTATTTGTCCTGACCGAGTCTGGTTAGACATACCGACAAATTTATATGAGACATTTTACGGGACATTATACTAATTTAGTCTTATCAATCCAAACTGGTGAACACCCAAAATATCGATTCAGAAATATTGACTGCCCAGAATATCAAATTTCAAATATAGAGTGGACAGAATATCGAATCACCAAAATATAGTAGGTCAGAATATCGAAATTAAGGTAAGAAATATCGATTGCTATAATATCGAATTTAAAATATCGTTTTCCATAATATTGATTTTTTTTTTAGTGTTATATATGTTAGTATATGTGTTAAAAATATATAATATTTTTGTAATGTATGTTTAATATTTTTAAAGTAATGAATGTTATGTTATTTATTTTTTCCGTAATTTAATTCCGTAGCGGGTTGTGGGTTTAGAGGGGAATAGGGTGGGAAGTAATTTAATTATAGTAAATTAAATATTAGTTTTTAATAATTAATAATTATGTATAATTTCATTTTGCGTTTTAGTTCTGTAGCGGGTTGTGGGTTTATAGGGGAATAGGGTGGGAAGTAATTTAATTGTAATTAAGTAAATATGTATTTTCATTTGTATATATTGATAATTAATTAATTGGTAATTAAATATTAATTGGTAATTAATTTTTAATAATTGGTAATTAAGTTTAATTAAGTGATTAATTGATAATTATGTTCATTGTTTTAATTTATTTTTTGGACTGGGTTGTGTGTTATAGGGGAATAGGGTGGGAAGTAATTTAATTGTAATTAAGTAAATATGTATTTTTCTTTATATGTATTAATAATTAATTAATTGTTAATTAATTATTAATTGATAATTAATTTATTTATTTTTATTTAAATATTACATCATTACTTTCCCTACTGTTGCACTCTCTGGAGTGGGAATAGTAGTTTTTACCCTCCCACTATCCAACATTTTCTCTACTGTTGCACTCTCTGGAGTGGGAATAGTCATTTTTACCCCTACGCTATCCAACGCTTTCCCTACTGTTGCACTCTCTGGAGTGGTAATAGTACTTTTTACCCTCCCGCTATCCAGCATTTTCTCTACTCTTGCACTCTCTGGAGTGGGAATAGTCATTTTTACCTCTACGCTATCCAATGCTTTCCCTACTGTTGCACTCACTAGAGTGGGAATAGTAAATTTTACCCCTACGCTATCCAATGCTTTCCCTACTGTTGCACTCTCTGGAGTGGGAATAGTAATTTTTACCCCTACGCTATCCAACGCTTTCCCTACTGTTGCACTTTCTGGAGTGGGAATAGTAATTTTTACCCCTACGCTATCCAACGCTTTCGCTACTGTTACACTCATTATTAATTAATATAAAAATATTACTTTAATTGTTTTAATTATTATATATTATTTATTTTTATATTTAGATAATAGGTTTATTTATATATATGTCAATATATTTTTAATACTGTTTTAAATATTTTATAATTAAGATTAATAATTATTTTATAATATTATTAAGTAGATATGTAATTTAAAAAAATTACATGACATTTATTATTTTTACATTTTAAGCTTTTTGACCTCATTTTAACAAGGTTTATTTTAATTGTGTTTAATATTTAATTAATTTTATAGTATTTTTATTACATTTAAAAAATTCGATATTTTAGTTAACTATATTTTAACATTCTATATTTTGTGCTCAATATTTTAGTACTTACCTGTTTGTGGATAGGCATTCTATATTCTGTCCCTCGATATTTTGGAGTCGATATTTTGGGCAGCCTATATTCTGTCCCTCAATATTTAGTCACTGAACCATCCAAACTATCACAGCAGAAAGGCAGGCTGGAGCAAGAGAAAGGACATGTTCAAACATATTCTCCAGCCTCATATACCAGATAAAGGGGTCTATTTTGAGCTGGACAATCACTCATACCAGACAAGAGAGAGACAAGCTAGACAAGGCACACCCCTTAATTGACTTGCATATGCATGTATAACAGTTTATGCAGTAGTTTGTACATTTTCTATAACCTAACCATACTCTCATTTAAAATGGGCATACATGCAAATGTCCTGAACTTGATTTAATCCTTTCTAACTTCAAAACCCATATTTGTAAAAATGTACCTGCACATATAAGCCTAGATACTGCTGGCAGACTGATTGCAGCCCTCTAGAAAGGACTTCTGAGAGTTGTATCTCAAAACCTTCTATGATAATGGCTTGGAGATTCTTGTAGTCATAAAGGAGAATGCAATGTGTTGGTAATCTGGAAATAAGGAGGGAGGATGGAGGGAGAATAGAAGATATTTTGTGTTAGGGCAGAGTGCTGATAAACCACTGTCTTATGATGAAAGCAGGCAGAAAGCATTGTCAATGCACAGCAGCAATGCAGCTATAGGGTAACTGATTCCAGGATCATTGTTCCAGGATCATTTTATCAGTCAAGATTCTCCCAATTTGGTGCTGCCGTAGCAAGCTCTGTGTGACTGTGGAGCATTGAGCCACTTCTTTTTGTTCATTTTACTACATTGTTCTTATTGTAAAACTGCATCACAGAAAGGGATAGGTACACAAGAACACACACTTCCATTTTTTAGACCTGTGCGTGATCCTAGCTCCAAAATCTTTCTCTAAGGTGCCGATCACGATCCGTTAAAAACCGCGTACGAACCGTCGGTCGGAGCGAATTCCCCGTCCGACTCGTACCCGGTTGGAAAACTTTACAAACATGGAATCACGATTCGCACGGAAACACCATTTCCGTACGGATCGTAAAAAACACCGACCGACGAAAATATACATACGAATGTGATCCGGGAATGCTGCGACGTGACCTCGGGACGCTTTCAGGCAGCGTTTCACGAACCAGGAATTACGATTCGAACCGACAGCAGTCCGGACGGCAATATTTTCACGGCACCCAAAAAGTGCCGCAAAAGCGAAGTACGGCGCGAATCGACCAGAGTAGGTGGCCCGGTACGCGCCGCCCCCCCCCCCCAGCCCCCGTAGGTACGTGCCGACCCCCCCCCCAGCCCCCGTAGGTACGCGCCGACCCCCCCCAGCCCCCGTAGGTACGCGCCGACCCCCCCCAGCCCCCGTAGGTACGCGCCGACCCCCCCCAGCCCCCGTAGGTACGCGCCGACCCCCCCCAGCCCCCGTAGGTACGCGCCGACCCCCCCCCAGCCCCCGTAGGTACGCGCCGACCCCCCCTGTGTGTACACCCGTGTACGGTGCGTACCCCCCCGTGTACGCTCGAGTCGAACCCCCCCCGTGTACGCTCGAGTCGTACCCCCACCCGTGTATGTACGGTGCGTACCCCCACCCGTGTATGTACGGTGCGTACCCCCCGTGTACGCTCGAGTCGAACCCCCCCCCGTGTATGTACGGTGCGTACCCCCCCGTGTACGCTCGAGTCGAACCCCCCGTGTACGCTCGAGTCGAACCCCCCCCGTGTACGCTCGAGTCGTACCCCCACCCGTGTATGTACGGTGCGTACCCCCACCCGTGTATGTACGGTGCGTACCCCCCGTGTACGCTCGAGTCGAACCCCCCCCGTGTATGTACGGTGCGTACCCCCCCGTGTACGCTCGAGTCGAACCCCCCCGTGTACGCTCGAGTCAAACCCCCCCGTGTATGTACGGTGCGTACCCCCCCGTGTACGCTCGAGTCGAACCCCCCCCGTGTACGCTCGAGTCGTACCCCCACCCGTGTATGTACGGTGCGTACCCCCCGTGTACGCTCGAGTCGAACCCCCCCGTGTATGTACGGTGCGTACCCCCCCGTGTACGCTCGAGTCGAACCCCCCGTGTACGCTCGAGTCGAACCCCCCCCGTGTATGTACGGTGCGTACCCCCCCGTGTACGCTCGAGTCGAACCCCCCCGTGTACGCTCGAGTCGTACCCCCACCCGTGTATGTACGGTGCGTACCCCCAGCGCTACGCGGGGGGGTACGCACCGTACATACACGGGGGGGTTCGACTCGAGCGTACACGGGGGGGTTCGACTCGAGCGTACACGGGGGGGTTCGACTCGAGCGTACACGGGGGGGTACGCACCGTACATACACGGGTGGGGGTACGACTCGAGCGTACACGGGGGGGTTCGACTCGAGCGTACACGGGGGGGTACGCACCGTACATACACGGGTGGGGGTACGACTCGAGCGTACACGGGGGGGGTTCGACTCGAGCGTACACGGGGGGGTACGCACCGTACATACACGGGGGGGGTTCGACTCGAGCGTACACGGGGGGGTTCGACTCGAGCGTACACGGGGGGGTTCGACTCGAGCGTACACGGGGGGGTTCGACTCGAGCGTATACGGGGGGGTACGCACCGTACATACACGGGTGGGGGTACGACTCGAGCGTACACGGGGGGGTTCGACTCGAGCGTACACGGGGGGGTACGCACCGTACATACACGGGGGGGTTCGACTCGAGCGTACACGGGGGGGTTCGACTCGAGCGTACACGGGGGGGTTCGACTCGAGCGTACACGGGGGGTACGCACCGTACATACACAGGTGGGGGTACGACTCGAGCGTACACGGGGGGTTCGACTCGAGCGTACACGGGGGGGTACGCACCGTACATACACGGGTGGGGGTACGACTCGAGCGTACACGGGGGGGGTTCGACTCGAGCGTACACGGGGGGGTACGCACCGTACATACACGGGGGGGGTTCGACTCGAGCGTACACGGGGGGGTTCGACTCGAGCGTACACGGGGGGGTTCGACTCGAGCGTACACGGGGGGGTTCGACTCGAGCGTACACGGGGGGGTACGCACCGTACATACACGGGTGGGGGTACGACTCGAGCGTACACGGGGGGGGTTCGACTCGAGCGTACACGGGGGGGTACGCACCGTACATACACGGGGGGGTTCGACTCGAGCGTACACGGGGGGGTTCGACTCGAGCGTACACGGGGGGGTTAGACTCGAGCGTACACGGGGGGGGTTCGACTCGAGCGTACACGGGGGGGTACGCACCGTACACGGGTGTACACACAGGGGGGGTCGGCGCGTACCTACGGGGGCTGGGGGGGGTCGGCGCGTACCTACGGGGGCTGGGGGGGTCGGCGCGTACCTACGGGGGCTGGGGGGGTCGGCGCGTACCTACGGGGGCTGGGGGGGTCGGCGCGTACCTACGGGGGCTGGGGGGGGTCGGCGCGTACCTACGGGGGCTGGGGGGGTCGGCGCGTACCTACGGGGGCTGGGGGGGGTCGGCGCGTACCTACGGGGGCTGGGGGGGGTCGGCGCGTACCTACGGGGGCTGGGGGGGTACGGCACGTACCGGGCACCTGTTTGGACGTCTCCATGGTTGTTATGGGAGTTCGGTGCGGACGGTCTTTTCACCATATGGTTGTACATTCGGACGCCCGGGATGGATCGTGATTCCCCGGTCGGAGTTCACCTTTCACGTTTGTACGGTGAATCGTCCGAGGACGTGTCGGACACATTTTCCGACCCGGGGACGTATGGGGAAATATTCCCAGTGCGGTTCGTATGGACTTTTTACCATGCGAATCGTGATTGCCAGTTCGTACGGCACTTGTACGATTCGTACGGTAAAAAAACCCGATACGAGTCGTACGGGGACATTTTTTACCGGATCGTGATCGGCACCTAAGTGTTCAGATGCAAGAAAGTGTGTGTTTCGTCTCTGCCCAATCTTGGACACTTATTGCGTGACAGAGTTTAGGTCAGCAAAAGAGAAAGGAATACAAATCCAATGGGGAAATTAAGTCAAGCAAGAGGTAAAGTTGAGGCCACTGAGGTTGTTTTGGTTAATAATACTCCCTTGCTTCAGGTGTGCTCTGATTTATACCCCCATGTGGCCTATTAAGCCCTGGCTGGCTGAGAACTGGTCTGTGAACATAGCCAATGCTAAGTCATGACTAATCCCTAACCAAAGACAAGGAAAGATGACCATGACCACCACTGCTGGATATAAGATAACACCAGCTCTCAGGAACAAATATCAGCAGATAGGGTGAGTGAAGTAAATAAAATAAAATTGATTTGAGAGCTTTTGTAAAACATTTGTAAGCAGTATCAAGATGAGAAAACACCACTTTTGTGTCTACTGCAGTGTGCAAGAGAAGACCATTGTAGAAAGCAAGCAGACACTTATAATTCCGATGTAGGTTCGATGAACGATGATTGACTTAAGCAGTGGATTATACTTTTTTTGCCAGATAACTATGATGGCTCTTGAAGAACCAGTCAATAAATTTGTTCTCTAGTCATAATACTCTTTTGTTCAAATTTGTGTCAAATTACCCCAATAGTTATCTTTTTGATTTTGGATGGCATTACACTATTGAGGTACGCTCACCCTGGTCACGTGACTCTCCCCTTTGTGCCAAATTTAGAGTACATTGACTCTTAAATGTCCAACACCCAAGAGAGCCCTGTCCAAATTCCAAGCATTTTCTGCTTCACACAGCACATAAGAGAGGATTAAACTGAAGCTCTAAATTCCTCACAGATGATACGGGCAAGAAGCGTGTGACCTTCGAAAACTGAAGTCCATCATTAGATTTAGATCTAAACTGTTTTTCTGAATTCCCCGAGCACATTTCTTATCATGTACCTGGCCAGCATGTTGATAAATCTTCTGTTGTGCAGATATCACCATCCGCCCTGTGTTTTCTTGTCCCAGTTCCTTTCTTCATAGATTTTGTAGTATTTGTTTTAAAAGACTTTGAAGAAAGCAATGGAAAATAAACTGAAACTCATTGACACTTTTGAGGATGAAAGGCACATAGCGTTTGCATCCCTGAGGACAAGTGACCCTTCTCTATGAATAAAGGCCAGCTCTGGACAGGACTTTTATGTCACCAGGCATTTTCCTTGTGGTCTGGAGCCCTTAGAGGTGGGTTTGTAATGCCCATGGCCGCTTCTGGTACCTCTTACACTTTCTCCACTCCCAGATTAATTGCAGCAAGCATGGGGTGGTTTAGAGAGAGTAGGTATAGCGAGAAAGCGAGCAGAGAGGGAGAAGAGAGAGGAGAGGGAGACAGGGCTTCATTACAAAAGAGATGGTGCCAGTGCCCGACCTTTGCTGGAAAGTCAAGGGCTGGTGTAATTTAACATCAGTGTGACGAACAGCGAGGCTGTTAGTCTTTAATTCACTACCTGACACTCCTTGACACTTTTTTTTCGCTCTTGCAGGGTCCTTCCTTGTCCTTTTGTGACTGTTTTGCCATCTTTCTTTTTCTCACCTTCGGAGTGATTTTCCCTCTCTTGCACTCGGTAAACATCTGAGAGAGAGAGAGAGAGAGAGAGAGAGAGAGAGACCTTACTGACTAAATCGGTCGACCTCAAAGCTGGGGAACTGGGTTTCAGTCTCGGCAACGACGCTCAACATCCTGTGATTCTGGGCAAATCACTTATTCTCCCCGTACCTAATAAAAATAAATGTGTCCATCTGTAATGCAACTGGTGCTCATGTAAAGCACTCTGATACCTTTGGGTCTAGTTCACGCTATATGCAACAACAACAACAAAATAGATATATAGATGAAGAGAGTGGGACTGGTTTGAGCATTTTTGCCAGGGCTATATTTAATTCCCAAGTCAAGCCCTGATAAAGACTCTTTGCTCAACACCTGCCTCAAACTGTCGATAACAAAACATTCTGTGATTATGCAGACCCACCAAGAACCCTTAAGTTTGATTTTTTTTCTAACTGTTGTTAAGGTGTTTGTCCAGTGCATGGCAGTTATTGAATGATATCCAGCCTAAAAAGGTAAACAACATTCTGGATCATGCGGCAGGACTGATTACCCTTCAAAGGAGACTTTTCTGGCCCACAAAGCATTTAAAATGTGAAGTAACTGTGACATTCGTGGAATCTATGTTTCTTTTTTGATCTTAACTGCTGAATGTATGGAGCTGTTGGTCCGTTAATCCACCAACATTCATTTTGATGTAGACATCCCGCAAGGAAAATATCTCTGTGATAAAAATAAGGTTCGCAGGGCTTAATTGGTCCAAGAATAAGTGCAATGTTTTGCTCAGAAGCTCACAGCTGGAATATTCGGAGGTTGGGGGCTCAATACCAAATCTGGGTAGCTTGATTCGACTTCATTCCTCTTTAATCCGCAACCAGAAAATCTCTGTCTATTTATTTCACTCTTGCAGGTCCTTTTTCACCGCTTTTTTCTCTATTTATGACTTTTTTCCCGCTTTTCCATTCCACCTTCGTTGCTTCTTTTCTTTTCCTTTTGCTCTGATAAAATGCCTCTGCGACTTGAGACGATGGGGGCTATTGTCTACTGTCCCAGAAGCGGCTGTTTTAAATCCTGGATATTCAAGGTTGTTTTTAGACATCTTTTAAAGCAGCAAAAGATTATTTAGGCAAATTATGAAGATGGTCTGCATTACCTGTCTGCTGCCCCAAAAAATCACATTTTAATTCAGGTGATGACAAGGTGATCACCCTACTAATCCCCTGAATGATCATTGAATGGCAAAGGTGCTTCAGTGTACAGGACAGACCAAAGGCCAGGAATTAAAGAAAGATAAACTACCTGTGGCCAGGATCATTCTACATGAAGAGGATATACTCCTGAGTTTTTGTCTGGCATACGTCACACACAGTATGACATTAACAGCTGAGAAAAAGAAGTGCAATGTTGTTTGAATTCAATAAAGCAGACAGCAGCACTGAAGCATAATGTTATATGGTGCTCCATATCAGAGAACAACCTGTGCAGCTGCATTGGTCTTGGGTCAGAAATCACAAGCATCAATGGAAGATGGAGAAAGGGGAAGAAAGTTGAGGGACAAAGGAGATGGCAACCTTGGTTGTGTGGGCGCCTCTGGGAGCGGACAATGAGGGAGCAAATAATAGAGAAGCAGTTGTGAAGAAAGTGACTACGGTAGGCCTTTTCTTGCAGACAGATTTAAAGAAGTGCTGTGAAATTTTTTTGACTAACAGAAATAAACACATTTAAAGTGAAGTGAATTTTATGATATGCATCTTGCATTCTTTAGTGAGTCACGGCTGGTCTTTCTCGTACGTCAGCTGTATCGGCCTTGCCCATACTTAACAAACCTCAAACCTTGGGCATACGGGCAGGTTCCTGTAGTATGCATGATGCACTGCCCAGGCTGGATTTGAGGACCTGACCACACATATATAGATAGCTAAGGGTTAAAGCCATATTGCTATGGAAGGGCTCTATTAGCATTTTTTTAAATGTATTTATGTATTTATTTATTTTTCTTTTCATTGTTTGTACAGGTCTTCCTACTTTAGTTTATGTTGGCATATACTGTTATTTTTAACTTAGGTATGTGGAGGGTGAGGGGCTAATTTGCAGAGGGCTACAGAAGTGAAATCAGTTTGTTCCTGCTCCTCTAATTTCAGTTCTCCGAAGTATATCTGCGCAAAAAAAATGCTACAATGAGTAAACAAGCATTGTCAAAGCCAATAGGCTTCTTCTAGTGAAGCTTGGTGCTGATTTGATTGTCTTGCCACTGTTTGTTTACGTTGGTACCATTTGTACATAGCTATCTCCATGTTGGAATGGTAAAAGCCAAAATGGTATCCGACACCTCAGTGCATGCCTTATAATGCAAACTTGCTTTTTCTTGCATGTACATGCATATAGGCACATGACAAACATCTTGGAATGATAAAAATTGCTACTATATGCACACATGTGCGTGATTGCTAAGCGACACAAGCACATCGTGAGGTAGTGTGTTGCAGCCATTTTGCCTTTTAAGAGAAAGGTGCAGAGGAACATATCAAAATTAAGGGAGAAGCCTGGCAGCATTCAGCAGCAGCTGGGCATGCAAAAATAAAAATGAAAAAAAATGTGAAACATTATAGGGATTGGAAGGGTGCTGGGAAACACTGGTGTGCAACAGGTAAGCAAGGTGAGAGGGGGATTAACAACTCCCTCAGAGCTCAGGGGGCACATCATTGAAAGATTTTAACATTTAAGCATTATACAATGAATAAACAACTGTGTGTGTGTATTAACTACCTCTTTAAGTAGTTGACATCTGTGAAATATCATGGAGTGCATCAGTGCTGACAGACAACCCCTAAAACCAATGCCCAAGGCCAGCTCAACCACACTAAAAACTGGATGAAAAGGGTTGTTCAAAAGAGTGTATCTCTACGTATGAATATCTGCATGTGTACATTGAGATGCATGGTGGGTGTGCTGTCTTGATGGTGTATGATGACATGAGCTCTCGCCAGACAGTTAAAGTTGTCTATTGGTGAGTCCTGAAAGCTAGTGTGTCAATAAGAACTTTTGACAAAAGCGAAAGTGCTAAACCAATATTAGATAGGTGCTAGCAGCTGCTACACACACATATTTCTCCAAATATTATCTAATTAGCTATAAATGTCAAGACCATGAAAAGGTATGAATCCTTGTGAAACTATGTCCTCACTGAAACAACTTTGCCTTGTGGAATCTAATATGGATAATATGATATTCCTGAAAGCTGTTCAACAGAACAATATTATCACGCCATGACCTATTCATTAAGGTTTCGTTAGTCTGTAAACCTTAAGTGGAAAAGACTCCAGCTATTACTTTGTCTACAGTGTGCAATTAGAGAATATATTTTTCAGTAGAAAAGTAATTACTCTTGAAATGTATTTTCAAAAATCGCACCCACACACACTCTCACAAAAAATTAAATGTGGCAGTGAAGACACAGATGCACATACAAATGTCTGTATTCATCTGTCCATGTACTCATCAAATCACCCACTCTTTTTAGTTGGTGAAAGGGGAACACATGCATGGACAACTTAACATCCTGACTACTCAATATATAATGAGATTCATGTTCACGTCAATATCTACTTCTTTCCAATTTTGTTTTTAATACAGTTATATCTATATATATTCACTGAAAATGCCAAAGCTTAAAGTAACGTTATAGTTAGGTGTCATAAAAAGATCTGGTTTAGTTTTTAAAAAAACCTTGAAGAATCACTGAAAAAAGTACATGTTAAAGTAATGTTATAGTTACAAAAGATTAGCAAAAGCAGTGTAGGCCCTACCGTTGCACAAGTGTATCGTACCAAATATCATCATTGATCCCACGCTCAACTTTTTCATGGCCCCACTGACTATGAGCCACAACTATTCAATTTACACCACAACAATTAGAACAGGAGGGTCCACTGTATTGTTTTGTTTCTGGCCCAAATTCAGGCAATCCAATGTTAACAAATATAACAATGATGAACAAAAAATGAGATTCAGTTGTCAGGAGTCTTAAGAATGCATCCAGTATCCAACTTTTATTGATTTTTCAATACATGACATTTTCCAGTAAAGCCCAGCCAACACGTTTCGTCCTCTGTGAACTTCATCAGGGTTGCGGTCCCCAAACCTGTGTGACTTTTAAATAGCAAGAAGTATAGCCTCCTGTTTCAGTGTCGTCATGGGTAATAAATCCCTTTTTGGGTGGTGTAGTACCCCCTAAACCTTCTTCCTCCTTCGTGTGCCAGGGCTAGAGTGTGGTGGAAAAATGCCTCCGCAACACTCGAGTAGGGTACGAAATGTGCTGGCTGGGCTGACTGGAAAATTTCATGTATTGAAAAATCAATAAAAGTTGGATTGTTTGGTCATCATTGTTATATTTGTTAAAATTGGATTGCTTGAATTTGGGCCGGAAACAAAACAATATAGTGGACTCTCCTTTTCTAATTGTTGTTGTGTAATGTTATAATTAGGTGAATATCACAGTGATAACATTCATGTTTTGAACTAAAAAAACACAGAAAGTTACTAGTTACAGTTAGCAGAGCTAACTATAACCTGTGCCCTGCCGTGAACTGCTTCTGACCTCACATATTACATAACTCATGACATGTTATATGACATAATTTATGACACCACTGATGACATCTCAAATGACATATTTGATGACATCACTGATTACATCATCCAAGCATTTTTTGGTACCTATTGCTCTATAAATGGGTATAGCATTAGAGCTATCAAAGAGCAAAATAGCTCAGAATAGTATGAAGCATCATTACTGCTGTCATGCATACAACCCCCAGAGGTAAAGCAGGCTTGTGGTATGTGCAATATTAACCCAATACCATAGACTATATGGGTAGCAGGGTTCATGTTGATTATAAACCACAGATGAAAAAGTAACCTTTCCTGCACACAGGGCTATTTTTCTTAAATTAATGGGGAGGGAGGCCGTGTAGGCCCCCTTCAGAGCCTTGTTAGGCCTGAAGAATCCCTTCTACCAGGGCCATTTCTATACTTAAAGGGGAGGTGGCTGTGCAGGCCCCTCCCCGAGCCTTCTTAGGCCTTGGGAACCCCATCCACCAAGGGCCTCTTATTTAGATAAAGGTGAAGAGGGCCCCCCTCCTCCAGCTGTTATTGGCCTCAAGGACCCCATCCTTCAGGGCCCGCAACACTTAAAGGTGCCTGCCCCTGGTGTCCAACCTGGGCACCCACCATATAGTCTTTGGGGGCCATGGGGGCAGTCCTAAGGCTGCCTCAGCCCCAGATGGCTACCCACATGCAGAGGTAGCCAGCACTGCTCTCGCCAGTGAGAGCAGCTACTAAAGTTGCTCCCTCCAAGTGGAAGCAATATTTTGATCTGCTTCCCTGCCCGCATCACTGCGGGCAGAAAAACAGATCAAAGGTCTGCTCCCAGTGGAGGGAGCATTTTTATAGCTACCCCCTGCTGAGAGCAGACTTGCTCCCGCTTGGGGAGAGATTCAAAAATGGTTCCGCCAAATGATGAAACCCATGTTTCCCTGCCCACAGCAGTGCAGGCAGGGAAACTGCTATGTCCCTTGGGGTGAGCTCCAATGGACAAAGCATGTGAACCGGTCCCGGGGGAGAGGGTCCACGGGACATTATGTGGCAGTATGGCCCCCTCCCCTAAAGCAATCATTCAGGGGGTGGCCTTCACAGGACCTTTAATGGTTTTGAGAGTGGAGCTGCGCAGCCTCCTTCTCCATTTTAAGTAATCTAGGCCCTGGGGGGCTTATTGGGGCTGTTTGCGGCTCGGGGAGGGGGCACCCTCCTCATACACCCTAATTTCACTCCTGGGTGGGCCTCTTCGTCCTCCTCATCTTGTTTTATGATTAAAGCCCGGGTATTGGTTCCCCAGGGCCTTTATTGGCTCAGAAGGGTGTCCACACAGCTCTCCCCTGCTTTATGAATATAGCCCTGGGGGCAGGATCCTGGGGGCATAAACAAAATAAATGTGTCCCAGCTGCCATTTTTTTTCTATCCCCTGACAGTCCTGCAGGATTGAGGCATTTTTCGCAGATTTTTTTGCTTTGACCCCGCCCCTTGGGGCCTAGGAGCTCAGGGTATAAATACCCCCCACCCCCACCCCCACCCCCTTTTTCTATTTTTCTATTTTTCATCAGAACAGGGGTCCAAGTCCTGAGTCCTGCAATGGCTGCCAGGATCCTTTTTCCATGTAGCCAGCACCCACGCAGAGCGAGATGGTCCAAGGGAAATAAAGCTCCCTGGGCCATTCAGAATACTCCATTTTTAATTTGCTGCTTCCATAAGAGTCTCTCGAGACTCTCGCGGACCCAACCCTCCAGCTATTCAATTATTTTTGACCCTTCATAATTCAAAAACTACTGAACAGATTTACATAAAATCAAAAAAGCACAATCTGCAGACCAGGATCTAGCTTCCTATCAAATGTTGGTGCAATTCTGTTCAGCACTTTTCGCGGTAGCCCATCTTAAAGAAGTCTATGAAAAATGCATGGGGATTGGGGTTTTGGGGCAACCCTTTTTCCTCAGCCCCCGCTTGACGGATCACCCAGACTCTTTCCATGCACAAACTAGTCAAAAAGTAACACCTTTTTGGAAAAGTTTTGTGGAAATCTTCCAAAGAAGGGCAAAGTTAATAGAAACACAAAAAAGCTTGTCATATGGAACAGCTGACCTAGGTATAACTACCTAGTGGCAACCTCCATTCATATATATGTCCCGACACGAGGAGGCACCCCTATGATGAAGCACGACACCTCTGGGTGTGTGAGGGGAGTTGTGAGGGGAGTCGTCCTTTAAAAGGGATACTCCCACTTTACTGTCTCTAGTTGGTTATTGTGGTTCACATTTTTTCTTGACTGCTTCTCTCGGACCTGTGGGTTTTTTGTGTTTTCAATCCTCTTTCTTGACCAGCCTAAATCTAAGCCAACAATTTCTCTCTGGCTGGCTGCCAGCACAGAAGCAGAAAGATTAGCAGCCTGAACAAGCCTGCTCCATTGGGTACCATGGACTGGTATCTCACCTTTTAGGCCTGTGCAAATGAAGGGTACTTTTTTAGATCCTTTATACTAAACAGCACATATGCTGTCTGTTGCAACACCTATTGTTGGCTTACAGTTATAGTCCGGTCTTTGCTTACTATTGGTTGGTTTCATTATCACTCTCATTTGCTTGCATCTTATTTGCTAGCTTGTGTGGGCATTTATTCCTCTTCTTGTCTTTGTCCTTCTCACGAAGCATGGATACATTACTTGTGACCTTCCAATGCTCATTTCAGGCTCTCATTTTTTGTTTTTGTTAAAGCACTCCACAAGACTGCATGTTTTCCAGCTTTCTCCCTAATGTGTTTCTATTCCACCATCTGCCCTTTATGTTGCGCTGTTTTGCCTGTGTGCTTCTCCCCCACCCTCATTGCTCTTGCCCGTTTACCCTTTCTCCTCTACTCCCCATTGCTGTCTCTCCCCCTCTTTGTTTGTTTCTCTCCCCTCACCCTCAGTGTTGCTTCCCCCAACCCATGGCCTCAGTATTGCTTTTCCCTGCCCTTCAATTGTTTTACTAACCCCAGTCCTTTGAATTCCACTCTCTGCCCTCAATATTGCCTCTGCCCCCAATATTGCCTCTGCCCCATTACAATCCAAGTTCCTGTCCCTTGCCTGTGCTTCCTCTTTGCGCCTAACTCCCATAGAAGCTTTCGATATTTGGCTCTACTTCGCTGAGGAGCAAATGCACTGCAGGGCTTTTGGATCAACGTTGCCATGGGACAAATACTAAAGCTCCACTTCTCAAAGGACGCAGTGGCACCAAGAGTCTCTGGACCTACAATCACAGACAGGGATGTCACAGTGGAGGAGGTCAGTCTCAGCTTTCTTTCACTAAAATGCACCATTCCCCCTTTGACACATAACATCCGCTGTGCTCCTGCAATCCCAGATGCTGCAGATTGAGTGGCAAACAGAAACAAAGCAGTTACTTCTTGTTTCTGCTCCACAAGTTCTAGATTTGACTCCAAGAACTCTAAAATTTTACAATATCACAATTTATAGTTCTCGACTATGAGACAGTTCGTAGCTCTTTGTAAGCAACAAACTATTGTAAATCACAGAGCTTTAAGTGGGATAAAAAAGGTGGGAGGGGATCTACAAGACGTTTGGGCAAAATAATTAAGGGCATGGCTTAAAACATGTGAACTACAATCCTGTGCTTTGCAGTGCATGCTGCAGATCTGCCTTTAGGTGCCTCTTTGTGAGTTTTCTGGTATTGCATCCAGACAAATCACACAATAACAAACATATGCCTAAAACAATCCAGACCTATTTGCTTTCTGGGTGCTTGTAAGCTGTTTGATATAAATAAGTAAAAAAAAACATTTGGTTTTAAATATGTAGATAAAGTAATTACAAATAGCACATATGTGACCATCACTATTTATGCACTGGAGAGAGGCAAAGGATTAGATGAACATGTAATCTGAACATTGTTATGGCCCACGGTCTCAGACTGTGTACATCCTCAGCTTCAGAGGTCTCAATAGTGCCTCATTTTGAATAGCCTCCTACAAAGAGAACTCATTTGGATGCCTAATGTGACCCAGCTCATATGTCCCATACAAGCATTGTAAAACCCTATAATTCAGCCTTTTAGAGACAAGACCTATTGGCTTTGCCAATACTTAGCCAAATCCCTTCCAATTGCAACACATAATTGCACTAAAGCAAAGCGAGTTTACAAATGTTAATGAATCTAAAGTTTTGGGGCACAGGGTCGACTGATTTGCATATGGCTGGGCCCAAACTGGAATCGGGTGGTGAGAAAAAAAATGATGGATTTAGGCCCAGATCTCTGTACTGGGGTGAATGTTAGAAATTGTTCAGCATTCTGTCCATCATTTGTTCTTTTTGGCATTTGTCGCCCTAAGTGGGTCCTTTGCTCACCATGAGTCAAGCTATCTTGGCTGATGAGGGGTGATAGCCCCAAACTGGTCCTCGGATGCTCCAAGGAGGACCTAGCCTGGCAGTTTGGGCCAGACTGTTCCCATGGGTCAAGACTGATTTGCATATGGCTGGGCTCAAACTGGAATGGAGTGGTGAGCACAAAAAAATGAAAGATTTAGGCCTAGGTCTCTGTACTGGGGGTGAGTGTTTGACATTGTTCAGCATTCTGTCCATCATTTATTCTTTTCGCATTAGTCTGCTAGCATCATTCCTGCATATAGTACTGATGGTTTATGTTGTTTACCGCACTGCATGTGCTGCATGGGACTGGTATTGGGAGTCAGGAGGCAGAAAGCTGTGATCGCACAGGTCTGGCACTAGCTTGATGCAATCACAGAGGGATAATGCAATAGCAATCTTTACTGTGCATTAAGTGGCACACGCTGCATAAAGACAAAAGTTTTGGCAGTTGGGTTGGGACTATGAACTTTAAAAGGTTGAAGCACTTGCTGAATCTAACTAGAATCTATTATCTTGATCCATCACTATCTCTCAAGTAGGGGCTGGGCTGCCTGAAATAAAAGAAAGTAAGTAAACAAACTTGTTGTTAATGTTGAAATCTAGATAATCTTGGACTGTCCTGAAAGCTTACCAAGGGCACCCCTTGAAAACAGGGGACCCTGGACCAGAACCTTCTTTGCCCATGCCTTCAAATGTCTCTGTCAGAGTGTGAACTTAGGCCATGCTGTTGGATCACTGACAGAATATCGAGGAGCAAAATATCGACCTGCCAAAATATCGATGACAAAATATAGAATGACAGAATATCGACTTCCGTTCTACAAACAGGTAAGTACAAACATATTGAATCTAAAATATTGTTGTAAATAATATAGTTTGTTACGCTATCGAATTTTTTAAATGTCTTAGAAGCAATGTAAAATAATGAAATAATAAATATAATTAAGTAAAACATACTTAAAAATACTTAAATAACCTTAAAAGTAATAAATAATTAAAGTAAATTAAAAAAAATACATGTATTTTTATTTTTTAATACATATATATGTTAGCTTAGAATTATTAAAAAATATTCAATATTTTTAGTGTTGGATAGCGGGAGGGTAAAAATAACTATTCCCACTCCAGTGAGTGCAACAGTAGGGAAAGCGTTGGATAGCGGGAGGGTAAAAATTACTATTCCAACTCCAGTGAGTGCAACAGTAGGGAAAGCGTTGGATAGCATACGAGTAAAAATTACTATTCCCACTCCACAGAGTGCAACAGTAGGGAAAGCGTTGGATAGCACAGGGGTAAAAATGACTATTCCCACTCCAGAGAGTGCGACAGTAGGGAAAGCGTTGGATAGCGTAGGGGTAAAAATTACTATTCGCACTCCAGAGTGCAACAGTAGGGAAAGTGTTGGATAGCGGGAGGGTAAAAATTACTATTCCCCCTCCAGTGAGTGCAACAGTAGGGAAAGTAATTATTTAATAATTAAATATATATAAATTAATTATCAATACCAGTAAAAATATATTATAAATTAATTCCCAATGACACATTATTTAATAATAATTAATTATAAATACCAATAAATATCAAGTATTACAACTTAATTACCTATTAATAATTAATTAACCACACATTATTGTTCAATAACAAAAATTAATAAGTAATACAAAATGTTTACCAATTGATAATTAATTAACAGTAAATTAATTACCAATACACACACATATTTTCAATAATTATTTGATTACAATTAAATTACTTCCCACCCTATTCCCCTATAAACCCACAACCCGCTCCGAATAATAAATTAATACAATTAAAATAATTATCAATTAATCAATCAATAAAATTTTAATTTTTAATTATTATTATTACATTTTATTATTTAAAGGTCAAACCTTACAGACTAGAGGGCTGTTTTTCTGTACTGTGGTACCAGCTTTGGTATCAACGCACCACAGGGGTGGCCTCGGTGGAACCACGGTACCCAATGTATTGCTGTACCTGCAACAAAAATACAATTTCATATATTTTTTTAACTATTGGAGGGTCCCTTTGGGACTCTCTCACATGGCCCTGGTGGTAAAGGTGAGCCGAGTTCCCAAGCCCTATAATAGCTACCACAACATATTCACCATGTTGTGTCAGGCCAATCAGGATCTGCCAATCCACTTGAAATTGGCCAGTTAAAGCATACTGTGATACCAATGGGCCTGATATCTCCAGCTTGTTAACATTGTTAACCCCTTCTTGAGTATCCAACTGCTAAATTCGTGAAAATGGCATAGTGGATTAACATCAAATTCCAAAAAAGCAAGCTTTCTTCATGAAATGCAAACTTTTTGCCAATTTGTGTGTAACTCCGTTCAGCCGTTTGTTTCTGTATTGGAGAGCAAAGTTTCCTATGGGATTTAAAATAGGAATTCACACTTTAGGGACCGCCACCTCCATGGCACCCTCCTAATGGATCAGCACTTAACTCTCCACAAAGGAGCTAAACTGAATGAACTTTTGTCATTTGTGCGCATTTGTCTAAAATTGCCTTTTCTATGGAATGTCTGACCTAACTAAAACTACACTCGCTCAGCACTACCAGTGTAACAGACACACAGCCATATGTATATTTAAATAAAATATATACATTTTAAATTCAAACAGCACTGAAATACACCAGTTATAGTTACCTGAAATAACTATAACTTGCGCCCTTGTCATGCACTGCTTATGACCTCACATATTTCATCACTCAACACATGTTCTATGATATCATTGATAACATAACTGAAGACATATAAAATGACATCATTAATGTCATCACTGTGGAGAGCAAGTGTGCAAGTTATTGGTACTCCAGTTAAATATAACTGGTAAATTTCAGCTTCTATTTGCGTTTAAATTGTTATTTGTAACTGAAATTTTCACGGAAGTGTAACGTCATTTTACCCTTTGTTTTATTCAGTAAATTTCTACTTTAAAAAAATATATAAAGTAAGGTTATTACCAGGCCTAACTATAACGCCACTTTAACCTTTGCTTTTTCAGTAAAAATATATATATATATATATATTAATTAGATTATTTTTATTGGGTGGGGCAACCCTATTTATCTATTTATCCTTAAAAGTCTATTCACTGTTCCAAAATACAGATTACTGTGACCCCCTCCACCCGACCAGCCTTCCAATCATATCCAAGGCAGCTCAGTCATTAGGAATGAGGCAGACATTGAGGTGTCATTGAACCACATCTCATTGAGTACAAGTAGGTCTTGGTTGACAATAGTATTAGCAAATTCACAGGCTTTATTTTACTTGTGATCTACAGTTATATAAAAGACAACAATGTGCGAAGTTCACCATTTTGGTGAAGGGTATGAGAAATGTGTCTGGATGGATCTGGATGAAGTCACTGTGTACAATTGCCCTTAAGAAACATGTATTCATCAGAGACCTATGTTCTGAAACAACTGGGATGGGCGTGGCAGAAACAAGATCAGTGAGTGAAGAAGCTGCAAAGGAACCAGGATCAGTGATGGTTGTTATAAAGGAAGGAGAGTGAGTCTAATAGCTATCCACGAGAATCTGTACATACTTGTTCGAGAGGTAGATGCATATTACCTAGGGGTGTTCTCAAGGTTGCATCTTGGGTTAGTTCTTAGGGCAGTGTTTTTCAGCAAATGAGGGTAGGGGTGTTAAAAAAACAGTCCAATAAAGATTAGAAAACGTGTCAAAATTGAATCATATTGGTTATGCAGTACATTTTTTGATGGATGTGAAACACAGAAAAGGGATTGACCTTGGTCTGAGTCACATTGCAGGTCTTAGTAGACTGGTCTGGATTGTAGTTATATGGAAAAGTGATACAGAGAGGTGAGGATTTGGGGTGTATGCAATGTATGTAATTCTCTTGCACGTAATTGCATGAAATTGTAGGAAACTTTTGTGAAATGATACTTAATTCTGCAATATACAAATTGGTCATTTAGATCTATATTTTAGCGTGAAATGCATCCGTATATCAATTTTTGATGCAAAACGCTTTTCGCTAAAAGAAAACCACAATTGCACCAAACAATGATGGCTGCTCTTATCTTGGTTGTTCACTCTTTTGCTATACGTTTGCTGTGAATCACAGTGTAATTACCTGACATGGTGTGATGGCATAATTTTGCTTAACAAGCGTAACACAAAATTCCCCAAAATATACAAATTATACCAGAAAAATTTAAATTTAGCCCCGATCTATTGATATCAGAAGAGAGACTAGAGAAAATAGTGGGAAGAAACTATTTTGGATGCAGGAAAGAATGGGAAGTTTGGCAGCGAAATTTGGAACAGAAGAGGATCACTTCTGGTTAGCATAAGTGAGATGAAACTTAGGTTGTTTGGTTAGATAGGGGTGGTAAAGGAGTAAGAATGTGCGGCCTCCAAGGAGGAGGGATGAAGGAGAGCAGATGAAGCATCTGTATACTGAGAGACTGGGGGTCTTGCGGAATAGGATCTTGAGCCAGGGAAGTAGAAAAGATGACTGATGGTTGTGCTCGACTGGGAGGAAGAGATAGCAGGTGAAGTTGAGTAGGCATAGAAAACATTTTCTAGGATAAGCTAGGCATCAGAGATATAGAAGGGAAAAAGTGGAGAAATCCGTTGGAATAGTCAATAAGGTAATGGTGGTTGTGCAGGGAAAGAGAGGACAACTTCTTACCAGTGCAGGGAAGTGTCAAAGACTGGACGATGTGAAGGCCTGTCAAGTTTTCTTTTTGATGATCCCAAGAAAGGGTGACTCTTCCCTGTGGCCATGGGGATGTTCTATATTTAAGAGTACATGTGAACGGCGTCAGGTATCTCCATAAGAGGGACGCACATAGGAAGAAAAAGCAACAAAGGGCAAAAATCCTACATGCCAAACTTGTGGCTCATTATTGAATATGATGATTTAAGCAGAAGTAGATAATCAAAGAACACATCTCTGCCTAACAACAGCTTAGAGAAAAGAGATGAACAAATACATCCAGTAGAAGATCCAAACTGAATTCAGGTTGCAAGAAGCAAAAATCAGGGACACAAATAGAAGCAGGTGGGCGATTAACACAATGAAAAATAAAAGAAAGAATGTTTTGTGTCACATCCATCACTCATTAAATTCTCCTATATAAATTATTCAAAGAAGAACTGACACGACAGGAGAAGAGTCAACTTAATTTTGGAGTGGGGGACCTCAGTTGGAAACATCTGGACTGACCACCATCCTCGGAACAGCAATTCCTAAAGGATGGCCACGCCCCTTTCTTCTAACATGGTGTTGACTTAACATTTGAGGAAGAAGCCCAAATTTTGCATTTTTGTTTGATGCAGAGCTCCATAGCCCTGCCACTGCAATTCCCATCTGATGTTCCTTGTTAGTCATCGGACATCCCTCCCCGTGATTGGGACAGCAGAAACACCAGTGCAGTTTAGGGTGCTCAGCCACATGCTAAGCACAGCATCCTACAACACACTGCCTGACTGTACCATAAGTGCCCACCTTCCTCTGAGCACCTGCAGCCTCTGTTAAGTGCTTGATGTGGATACAACAAGGACTGTTGAGTAATGAAGATCGAATTAGGTTATCACCCATGGTTTGAATCATAACCTTCCCATTATTGGAGCAACGGAGTAATTCCTGAAAGAATAGTGAAGGTGAGCTAGGCAGTAAACAGACATAAGAGATTCTCAAGACACAAGACACAGTAAGTTCTGTTGAGAAAATGTCTGCCCAAAAGGAAGCTTTGTGTGAGAAGACGTTAACTTAAGTTTTCATCAGTCCCTTACAACTGCAGTGATATTGGTCATTAATGAGTGTTTCAGGACATTGTGTTTTAAAAGATTGAGTTAGAACAGCCTATTTTGGGCAATTTGATAGGGGGGTAAGATGAGAGAGAGCTAGGGTGAAAAAACATACACTCATAGAGCTCTGGATAGAAACCAAGAAAGACGCAAGCAAGATAAGTCCCATAAATGAGAACACTTTAAAGGCCCGATTACGATGACGGGCGGACCGCAACCGACTGACAAATGGTTGTGGTTCACCCGACATCTGTCATTGTGGTCCACCCGCTGCATTATGATGCGGCTGGCGGAGGCATCGGTCAAAGGGACCGTTCGCTGTGCTTCTGATGGGCTCAGGGATTCCGAAACCAGTCCCAGGATGCTTGTTTCCAGTCCAGAGAGGGCAGTTCGGGCTGGACTCTTCCCATTAGGAGCAGAGTCAAGACTGATATGCATATGGCTGGGTCTAAACTGGTGTGGAATAGTGAGCAAAAGAGCAATGGATTTAACCCAGATCTCTTGACTAGGGGTGAATTTTTGATTAATTCATCATTCCGTCCATCATTTGTTGCTGCAGCACTTTTCGCCCTAGGGGGGATGGGTATGCCCAGATGTGGGCCCCTTGCTCACTGTGCCACTGGATTCAAGCTAGCCTGGCTGTTGAGGAGTGTAACCCCAAAACCGGTCCCAAATTGCTTGTTTCAGGTCCATGGTCCTTGGCAGTTCAGGCTGGACTGGTCCCACAAGGAGCAGGGTCAAGACTGATTTTCATATGGCTGGGTCTAAACTGGGGTGACGTAGTGAGCAAAAGAAAAATGGATTTAACCCAGATCTCTTGACTGGGGGTGAATGTTTGATTCATTCAGCATTCTGTCCATTATTTGTTGCCGCTGTATTTATACTAAGCAGTTGATTAGTACCTTGGAAACTGAAACTGAAAGAAGCCATGTTTCACCAGAGCTGTGCAAAATATGCGAGGATTTGGGTGTATTATATGGTTTAGCTGTGTGCCTACAATGGAATACACTCACAAAAACTGTCTTGGGTCCACTCAGGCTCATTTGCACCACCTTAAGCTCAACCCTGGGTAGCTATGGCTTCGAACATCATGGCTTGAACAAAGGAACTAGTGTAAAGCATTTAACAGTACCAAACAAGGAAATAAGAAAACCACATATCAAGAAAGAAACACAACACCAATTTATAAAAATATATTATATTTTTATGAATTTTTAGAGTCAAAGATAAGAAAAATCCATAGGAGGATTCTTGAGATACAGATATCTTAATTTTTTTATCCAACCACAAACAAACAATGGCAACCGTATGTTTGAAAACTTTTGAAAAGTTTATAAAAGGTAATTTGGCTACTCCTGGCTGGTGTAGGTGACCAAATCCGACAGGGAGAAGATCTGGGGGGGGGGGGGGGGGGGCAATGGGGTAGATTTGGACCTTTACCTGGCCACAAATGCGTTTTCCGGTCCAGTTCCAAACTTTACAACATGACCGCCTTAGATTTCAATGGAGTGGTGCTGATGATGTGGATGCAGGAGATGAAGATACTCGAGGATGCTCTGGATGCTTTGGATGCTGTGTGGATGACGGGGTGCTTTGCAGTTATTCCTCGGTCCACAGGTCAGGTCGGCAACTTTAGCCACTGAGGCAGGAATACCTCGAAGCCCTCTTTGATACACTCGCAAGCCAGCTACAGCTGGGCTACTGGACTCCCTATACAGCAGTGCCAGCGAGATCCTTTGGTGGGGGCTGGTGTCCCTCTTGGGCAATCACTATGGACTCAGGCGGCACTCCAGAGATTATGGCTGACTCAGGTGCAACGTTTGCCCATCGAGGATCGGTCTCTTGCGGTGCCCAGTAGCAGTAAGTAGTGAATCTTCTGTAGTGGCTACAAACTTGCTGATGTGGGCTACTTCAGCTGTGCTGACCCTGTTGCAGGTTCCATGGGGTCGGTCTACTGTTACTTTGAGTCACTCCTTTGGTCTGGGGATGGAGCATGACTTTTCCCTGAGCCAGGAGCTACATGAACAGTCCTCTCTTCCCAAGGTGAAGCAGGTACAGTCCAGCAGACAGTGCAGCCTTTCTTTGTGCAGTCCAGGGGGCAGCAGAGTAGTCCCTCTTCTGTTATTGGTCCAGTTCCGACGTGATCTGAGGTTCAGGGTACCATATTTATTCCTGGGAAGCGCCTTGGGGGGATGATGCGGTCACTAGCCAGTGGGCTACCAGGTCACCTCCCTCTTGGGGATGACTTTCCGGCTATGTGTGGCATCTACCAGTCCCAGAGTGCACTATTCTGTTCCCTCTCAAGATGTCGGGACCCTTCCTTGGATGTCAGAAGCTTGGTAGCCCGCCCTAGAGGTGTGACTACTTGTGGACTAGACGCCCAAGGGAAAACTGGTTTGTACATTGGTCTTCCCTCTCTGTCCCTTTCTGTCCCTGTTTCCAGCCTGTTTACCTGAACAAAGGGCAGCCTCTCAAGAGTGTTGATCGCAATTTGTCTACCAAAGGCCACTTCACGTTTGAAGCTCGCCATTTGGACTAACATCCTGAGGGGACTCCTGCATAGGGGAGGTAGCATCTCGCCCTGCAGCAGGCTATTATTGTTCCTACACCTAGGAGTCATTCACACGACTCTCCAGGTGGGTAGACTACTGTCTGTTGGCCAGTGTCTATGTGAGGCCACTGGACAAATTGGGACACAGAGTGGCAACTTTCTAAAAGTTGCATGTATTTAGAAGTGACAATAAATTCAACACTGGCATCAAGTCGGCTCAAATGCCACAATTAAATTGATACCTCAGAGTACCCAGCTAGGTAGTTCCATTCATAAGTTATCCGGCTGAGGGGTGGCCGGTAATCCTGTGTTAGCTGATGGGGCTATTAGCCCTTCCACAGCAAAATGACAATTTAGAAGTGTTGCTGGTAAGACATATATAAAAATGCAAGCCCTACTTAATAATATAAAGTTCCCTGTCTTAGGGCTCAATAAGCCTACCTTAGGGGAAACTTACATATATTGATAAGGAAAGTGGTGGCTTTGCCAATAGTGTTTAAGGCAAAGTCGAACTAGCAGTGTTACCACTGCCCTTCCAGTCTGTAGTGGCAGGCAGGGAATCATTTTGTACATTGTCACACTCAGGATAGTACAAGCAGTGCTGCAACCCCTGGGTGAACACTCTGCCTTACATGCCCTAGGTACCCTGGGTACCATATACTAGGGACTTACAAGTCACTCTTTGCCTATTGGGGATAGCAATTCGACATATACTTTGCAAAGGTTTAGATCGCTGGCAGTGAGGTCTGATTAGCAGGCATCAGTGCAGTCTCAGAGTCGGAAAACCAACAGCTAGTCCAAATGGGGGCAAAAAGTGGGGGGAAACCTACAAAAAGCTTGTTTCCTTACAATATACATATAATGAAAACTGCTCCGGTCCAGTTGACTCAAAGAGGACCAGAGAGGTGCAGTGGTGCAGTATTAATGGTGCCCATCATATATCTGCTACTTAGGTTTGCTGATTTCTGGAAAGTGGTTTTCCAAAGAGTACAAGTAATCTGTGATCTGATGCTTAGTGTCCCCCACTATTACTGATTTGTTTGGTACATGGCAGGGTGGGCTAATGAGGATGTGCAGGCTTTTTCTCTACAACATCCTCCTAATCACGAGGTTAAGAGTAGTCTGGATAAATGTCCACCTTCTGGAGAGCAATATTTTTAAGGCCTCCTGAAGTGCTATAATATGGGTCCTACACCAGGAAGTGATGCCCTCAGGGGAAAAAGCCTGCTGTAGAAAATGGTGATCTCTGGTGATGTCTAGGTAATTAGTGTCAGAAACTGGTTTACCGGTTGAGTGGGTGAAACTCAAGCAGCAACCATAATTCTTGTCAGGGTGTAGTCACAAGCAACCTCAAAGAAGCCTGTCTTCAACCCTCTGGCAGCTTTGACTGAGCGGTCAGGGCAGCTTTTTATTGTAAAAAACATTAAAAAGCGGGCCAGAAAGGGAAACACACATTTGAGGACTGTGGTGAGCCTCTGCATCTGCACCTTTTGCAATCCTTTGCAGCTAACCTCTCAAGCCTGAGATGAACAGGCAACTCCCTAGGTAGGGAGTTAAGAGCTTTTCAGGACTAAGCTCCATTCAAGAATGCCTTAAAGACCATTTGGTTTAAACAGCCCTGATTGTTATGTCCCTGCACTCAGGGCCAGACTGGGAACACAAACCTGCCCTGGCAATTGAGTCGACCCGTTTCAGGGGGGGTGGGGTGCATGAGGACAATACTGCAGATGCTTTTGTTATAGGGGGCTGATAAAACTGGTAACAAAAAAGGCCCCCACCCTAGCGGCCCACAGGGGAAATGCCCGGTGCCCGCTACGGCCATTCCGGCCCTGCCTGCACTCCACCGCTCCTATTACGTTATGTGCATTTGTTAAGTGTGCTGTCACCCGCGACAGTGTCCTCTTCTGACCTTTCCTTGCCCTCTTGTCCCTGAGGTTCATGTTGTTTTCCTAGACTAGGCGTGCTGCTGCATCACAACACTCTATGGGTTGTTAATTATATAATACATGTTGAGGATAACCACTTACAAGCATTGATTGTCAAAGCTAGGAGGTCTGGGTTTAATAGGCTAAACATATGCAAATACAGGCATACACAAATGTGGTTAGCATGATTTGCGAACACGGATGTTACTTAGCACATTAAAGCCAACATTGAGAAAGAAATAGCAAAAAAGGACTATTTTCTGAATATCACGCAATGATATTGACAGTGTGACGAACAAGTGTACTTTTAGATTTAAAATAGTCCCTCGTGCACTTTTTTGGAAGCACTTACTAAATAAGATCGAACAATACACTAAAGAGCTGATAGCCTGAGGTGAAGAGTTATAGTGCTCTGGGAAAAGCCAACTCTATGTACATTTTGAAGAATTGGTAAAAAATAGGTCTTGCAGACAGATACACTATAAAGCAAGACCTAAAAATGTGTTTGTACACAGTATGAGCTACAAATACCCTGTATACGGAGTTTCATGAGCCGTTAATCTTTGCTAAGCAGCACTGGTATAAAACATTTTTGTTATGTGTAGAAAAATGTCACAACAAGCTACAAAGTCATGAAATAGCACCAGACACGCAAAGCTGGTTAATTCTGATTTATGGCTCTGCTTTGCACTCTTAAGTACAATTGACCCAGGCTATAGTGATTCAATCTGTCATTGCAGCAAAAACATGTACGCGCCATCCCATAAATTACTAGGAATAAAATCGTAGCGACTTAAGTGATTTTAGTAAAACCAGTGGGTCTCCAGGGAGTCTTTCCAAACTACAAATCCCACGTGCCCTTTATGGCCGTAGCATAAAAGTCTCCCTTTGGAAGGATAGGCCTATAAAAAGGTTCATTAAAACCTGCATTCCAAAGCAGGAAGTTACACAAGTCATATTTTTTCTCACAGAATGAATGCTCATTTTTATGATTCTTGGTAACAGGATCATATGTTCTTTTTTAATGTCTTAAATGTGCTAAGACAATATTTAGACAGGCGGCTGCGATTATCCACTGATGAGTCATACGGGAAAAAAAATCCAGGATCGGAATCGACCCCTAAGTGCTGTCATCTGTAGTTGCACTAAAAATATCATCCTTCAGGTGGTGCATACCTAGGGGTATTAGCTAATAAAAACTATTACAACTGACACAAGAATAACACTGACTCCTCTCTGTCAATTTTCAACAAGCAAATTTGATGGAACTGAATGCAGAAGGCATTAGCAGCAGTAGCTCATTTGAGGCGGTGGATTCTGGTGCTCGACAGCGGCACTGATTTGTCAACACTGGTGTCTGTGACAGTCTGCCACAAAGAGGCGCTGTCTGTCTAATTTAGAGATGAGCACAATAACAGTTAATTATTAATTCAATATCAATAAAAAGTGCAATTACCTGCTGCCCAAACAATTCTTATAGCTTTGGGAGCCTGGAATAGTTGGTTAGTAGTTGTATTCAGTGCTTAATTTGAGCCTGTGGTTTCCAGTGCTGGCCCTAGCACTTAATTGTCAACACTGGCGCTTTATGCCACATGGTGGTGCTGTTTAGCTAATTTGAGTATGAGCACAACAATAGTTCTTTATTGATTAAACATATAGTAAAAACGACTGATAGATGAGCTCAAGCCATTCTTATAGCTTTGGAAGACCTGGAATAGTCTAAATTGTCACACATATAGTAGGAGTGTGATGGTTAGGAGTTGTGTTGGTAGTGTCATTGGCAACATTAGTATGGGCAATGGGTGGTGTAGGCTGCAGTGCTCTCCCGAAGGGGCTGGGGCACTTTTTTTTCTCCAAATTAAGTTCTGGTATTGCTACTATCCTTGGCAGCAGTGGAAGGGGCAATGTGCGATGCAAGCTGCAGTGGCCTCCTGACAAGAGCCATGGAGCTTATGTTTAAATTAAGCACTGATTAACAGTCTCCCTACTTACTTCCTTGGATGTCCTCACAGAGGAAACGACTTAATAATGGTCAGTGCTTTAAATGGGCCGGTACTGGGTACCAGAACTTTTTTATTTTGCGAAGAAGATTACCAGCACTTCTCAAGAGTGACGTAATACTTTTAATTGGAGATTACCTGCACTTCTCAGACACAAGCAGGTAGTCTGGTAATGGGTACCTGCACTTAATTTTTCCATTACAAGCATTTTTAATGGAGACTAAATGGATCAACATTGCAACAGTAAAATATTGATTTACCTTCTGTCCGGTCTGGAAATCGCCCGCTCTTGCCCAGAGTTCCATAATTAACCGTCTCAGACGAAATACTGAGTTTGGTGTTGGGGTCTCGCTTGGGCTTCGGCGGGGGCTGTTTGCGGGAGCAGCCACTGCTGTCGTCATCAGCGCCGCCAACAGAGTGGAGAGACTGCGATCTCACGGAAAAGCCACCAGAGCACGGGTGCGGCAGTCGATCTTGAGGTGCGGGCATTGTCATGAATCCCATGCGGAAATGCTTGCCCACGTAGCTTCCGTCATGTCCTGTTGGCCCGTCACCGCCTAGGCTGTAGAGAGAAGATAACACAACGGGTTAATTTATTTCCAAAATAAAATTGCAACATATTTAGTCAGTCTGTCACTGTGTCGATTTTTTTTTAACTTAAATACACATTTTCATGAATAAAACCTTAAACGATCTTCCTGTTTGTAAATACTATTGGAGGATTTGACGAATATTTTGTTAAAAAGCATTGCACGGCGCAAAACTAGTTTGTCTTGTACTATTATAAGTAAACGTATGTACTTGTCAAAGTTTTGTTTCAGATTTAATTTAATCTTAATGTGGTGTAGCGGTCTAGTCTGCTGGCGCACACTGCGTGTAACGTCAGCGGACTTCCGGCGGCGGCCATTTTGCGGGAGTAAGCGCGCCGATTCTGAACAGATCGGAGCTCCGCTCCGGCGCTCCCGTATACCTTGTGAGAAATAAAGTAACGTGCCAAGAACGAAGGTGTGCTGGTGTACTTCTCCTCTAGTGTGTCCCTAGTTACCACCAACTTTACAATGGCAACGAGGTGGTGAGGGGGTGAACTGCACTCCAGAGCAAACCCACGTGGGAAGTTGTGAGCCAGCAAGTACACACCAGGAGCACGAAGACGTGAGCGTGGCAGGGCAGCGGTAAGAGCGCCTCCACGAAGTAAGCCCAGAGACACAGCGCACCTATAATAAACGATGCCGACCGCACTGCAAGTAAGGCCCTCTTGGCCTACGTCTCCAAGCCGCCCGAGGGAGGAGTGAGTGAGTGAGTTCATCAGCCCTTAGTCCCCAGCGGGGGTGCCCTGCAACCTGGAGGTGGTCAGCGGAAGCCACTCGGAGAGCGGGGAATCCAGCCAGGAAGACGAGGCGAGCAGCAGGGACGCCCAGGAGGCAGTTTCCCAACTATTCCGCCCCTGGGAAAACAAGTGCCACCGACGGGAGGAAAATGTGCGCTCAGACGTTCTCGCTGACAAACCCAGTGCCATTCCTGGCAAAAGCAGGAGAACCCGAGATGCCGTGGGAGGACTGGAAAAGGTACTTCCTGAACTACCTCTCAGCACTAGAAGAAGAGGGAGAGGGAGAGTTCGCGAGTTCGCGGCGGAAGAAAATTCTCCTTCATCATTTGGGCCCGGCAGGACAAAGAATATACCAAGACCTGGTGAAAGAGGAAAGACCACCGACGGACGATGATGTATTCCGACACGCAATAGAAGACCTGGACGCCCACTACCGCCCTGTGGTATGCACGGCGATTGATCGGTATAATTTCTACCACAGGAAGCAAAACAAAGGGGAATCGGTCGATGAATACGTGGCGGCACTACAGAAATTGGCCCTAACATGTAAATTTGGAACCCTGCAGGAAGAACTGATAAGGGATCAAATTATCATGCACACAGTGAATTCCTCCATTCAAGAGAAGTTGTGGAGCAATGGCGATGCACCTTTGAAGACAGTCGTGGCCTTAGTAAAAAAGGCGGAGTTGACCAGGAGGTGCGCAGAAGCGGCCAAACGTGAAGGCATCCAAGAGCAAGCGGTGTACAAAGTGGAAGACCGGAAGACAACGGACAGTAAGCAATCATCAGGACAGCAAGGAGCGCGGAACTACAAGAGGTACAATACAAGACCCGCTAGACCGCAAGGACAACGGAACTGGAGGAAGAATGCCTGCTATAGATGCGGCAGCGGCACGCATACAGCCAACGACAAGGGCTGTCCAGCATTCAGCGCCAAGTGCACATATTGTGGACTAGTAGGACACTATGAGAAAGTGTGCAGGAGGAAGTCCCCTAGAAACGAGGTCAAGTATGTGGTGCAAGGGCCATGCAAGGAGGAAGAAGAAGAGATTGAGGAGGAGGAAGACGAGATCTTGATAGTGGAAGAGCAAGTTCTAGGCATAGAGTGCACCGCTGATAAGAAGCCAAAGTGTGAGATGATGGTTGGTGGGGTAAGTGTGACCATGGTAGTGGATTCCGGGTCACCTTACACGATTATCCAAAGGAAAATATGGGAGAAAGAGTTTGTAACGAGAACAAATTATTACCTAAGGCCCACGGACATCCACCTATCCCCACCTATCCCCACAAAATCCCACCCATGGTGGGATTTTGCCCTTTAACCTTTGAATTCAGAGTCAGAACATGTGAAGGGAAACTGTACGTGGCAGAAAAAGGACCGTCGGTACTGGGCTGGAAAGACCAGGGAGCCTTGGGAATGAAGTTGAACCCGGGTGGGCACACGCAAGTTCTCATGACTGAAGAAGGACCAGAATACGAAGCACAACGATGGAAGGAAGAATTTCCGGAAGTTTTCAAAGATTCCATCGGCCGCATGGCGAAGTTCACACATAGAATTCATCTGAAGGAGGGGGCCAACCCGGTGTCCCACAAAGTACGCAACATCCCATTCCGGACCAGGACAGCGGTACAGGAAGAGTTGCAGAGACTGGAAGACAATGGAGTGATAGAGGCGATCGACAATGCGGAATGGTTGGCACCCTTAGTCGTAGCGCAGAAACCCAACGGGAAGGTGAGGTTGTGTGTCGACCTGAGAGAACTCAACAAAAATATTGTAGTGGACTAGTTCCCGCTTCCCAGGATCAACGAAATGTTAGCCAGAACTCAAGGGGCAAAATGGTTCTCCACCATAGACTTGACATCCGCTTACCATCAGATTGCCTTACATCGATCCTGCAATCATTTAACATCGTTTATCACTCCGTTCGGATGCTACAAGTTTTTGAGGATGCCATTTGGGCTTGCCTCAGCAGCCGCAGTTTTTCAAAAACTGATGCACAGGTTGTTCCACCGGAAAGAAGGCATCCAATATTTCCAGGACGACATATTAGTAATGGGAACATCCAAAGGGGACCATGACAGGAAACTGAAGGAAGTCCTAACCGTGTTAATGCAAAACGGACTCACCGCCCAATGGGACAAATGCAAATTCGGAATGAACAAGGTTACGTATTTAGGGCACGAGATAAGTCAACACGGCATCGAACCGAAAGCGTCCAAAGTCGCAGCAATAAAAGAGGCCCCCACACCCAAGAACACGGAGGATGTCCGAACTTTCCTGGGTATGGTGGAGTTTTATAGTAAGTTCGTGCCACACTTTGCCTCAAAGACCCATAATTTGAGGTCACTTCTGAAGGACAAATCCACGTTCCACTGGACTGAAGAGCAACAACAGGAGTTCGAAGACATGAAAAGACATATTAGTGAGGCAGTGCCCATACACGGATTCGACCCTGAGGTGCAAACCATGTTAACCACTGACGCTAGCGACCAAGGACTAGGGGCGGTGCTCACGCAAAGATCCACTGACGGAGTCATCACCACGATAAGCTTTGCGTCCAGAGCGTTGGCTCCTAATGAGAGTAAATTCAGTGTCATAGAGAAGGAGATGCTCGCGGCAGTGTGGGCAATGGAGAGATTCCAGCAGTTCCTGTGGGGCGGAAGGTTTCTTTTGCGCACCGACCACAAACCTTTAGTGAAGGTCCTCACGTCCTGTGGGCACGAGCATGCCACTCCGCGGATTGCCAAGATGACGCTGAGGCTGTTAGATTATGTATATGATGTAGAGTATCTACCAGGACACAAGAACAAGGTGGCGGACTTTTTGAGTAGAGCAGCATCCAAAGAGACCGCGGGGGTCCAGGAAGAAGGAGGATGGGAGGACTATGCGGTTGCGTTCACAGGAGATCCTGAAAGGGCCATAAGCGCCCAGGAATGGGAGACCGAATACGCCAAGGACGAGAAGATAAGTGCTGTCAAGGCGTATGTAACCAACGGATGGCCGGACAAGAGATTATTGGAGGAAGAATTGAAGCAGTATTGGGAGGTCCGAGATGAATTGTGAGTAGGGGACAAACCATGGTTCCTGCTAAGAGGCAATGAAGTCGTCCCTTCGAACACCTTGAGACACCGCCTCGTATCCATCACACATGAAGGCCACTTAGGGATCGTCAAAACGAAATGGAGAGCAAAAGAAGACAACTGGTGGCCGGGGATGGACATAATGGTAGAACGTCATGTAAGGGCGTGTGAGCAATGCAGCAATGCAGACAAGACCCAGAAATTGTTACGTCTGCCCCTGGGGCGCTACGAGTGTCCGGAAAACCCGTGGGAAGAGATTTCTATTGACATACTGGGACCGATACAGGACACGAACGGCACCCAGAAATACGTCACAGTGGTGATAGATCGTTACTCCAAGTGGCCAGAGATCCAAGTGGCTGGTAACGCTGAAACTGAAACGATACTGGAATTCCTAACGGAAATCTTTATCAGGGAAGGGATCCCCAAAGGGATTCTGAGTGACAATGGCCCACAATTCACATCAAGCAAGTGGGAAAGCTTCATGGACAGGAACGGCATTGCTGTACGACATACACCGATATACCACCCGGCAGGGAATGGATCCGCGGAACGATTTAACCGGGTGATCATGGGTTCGGTGCAGGCAGCGATCAGCCATGGCATCAATTGGGAGAAGGAGTTGAAACGGCTGTTGTGGGCCTATCGGATAACGCCCACCACCACGGGGTACAGTCCGTTCCGAGTTTTGAGAGGAAGGGAGCCTTTCACTAAAGACAATGTGGCCTGGAAACGCCTCACGGTGCAAAGCCACTGGTCCCCAGAGGTGGTACGTAAGAACTTGGAGAGAGCACAGGCGGTGTACACGGAACATTACAATGTGAAGCACAACACCAAAGAGGTCACACTCGAGAAGGGTGAATGGGTGAGAGTCAAACTGCCTACGCAAAGGAAGAAGGGAGATAGTAAGTTCACTTCCCCGTTCCAAGTGATGGAACCGTATTCCAGATCAGCTCTCCTCAGCGATGGGAAGATTTGGTCACAAGACCGCATGGCAAGGTGCACGTCAACATGCGGGAAGAATACGGGTGTGGAGTCGGAGAACACCGGAGCAGCCAGCGCCCAGTGGAGCAAGGAAGTGGACCCGGAGGGTCCCAAGGAAGTAGGGGGCAGTCCCCGACTGGGAACAGGTCGCGAACTGAGAAAGGAGATGGAAGGACAAGCGTCCAACACCCAGGAGGGGACAGAGCTGGAGATGTGGAGAGAAGAAGAACACAAGGGCGGGGAAGATGCACCCAGCCCGGGGGATGAGGCCACCACTCCGAAGACTGGCGATCGTAGTAGGTGGACATGGTGTGGCAGGAGAGTCTATATGCCCAGGAGATTTGGGGAGTTCAATATGGACAGCAAGTAAGACTGTACAAGTTATAAGGGGTTGTGTTATGTTGTGGGTTTGTTTATAAAGGGGGAAGATGTGGTGTAGCGGTCTAGTCTGCTGGCGCACACTGCGTGTGACGTCAGCGGACTTACGGCGGCGGCCATTTTGCGGGAGTAAGCGCGCCGATTCTGAACAGATCGGAGCTCCGCTCCGGCGCTCCCGTATACCTTGTGAGAAATAAAGTAACGTGCCAAGAACGAAGGTGTGCTGGTGTACTTCTCCTCTAGTGTGTCCCTAGTTACCACCAACTTTACACTTAACATCTCTGGTGTAGCTCTTTTGTTGTTCTCAAATGTCAAATGAGAACTGAATCTATGAAGTAAAAACTAAAACAAGAATAAAACAAATCTTTTACAGAAATATAAGGACTAGATTGTGATTTTGAAGCAAACCATAATGAATTCTTTGAGCCCTTACAAACATGTTACTCAAAGTGTTTATAAGTTGCATTTTCATCCACTCAGGGAAATCAGAGGCAGGGACAGTTTGTGATAGAAAGGGCAATGCATCTGCTGGCTAAGGGTATTTCCTCTCATTTAAACACAATTTCCTATTTCTGATTACCTGAACATTTGATTCCTTACATTTTTGCTCATTTTGGATGCCGAATACTTGTGCCTGTTATCAGTGATTGCAGTAGGAATATGTTTTGAATAGATTTCATTACAAAAAACACACAAATATTTATTAATAAGCTGAACGGGACCAGTGTCACTTCCTGTGATCTCTGTGAGGTCAAAGGAAGTCAACAGGTTCATGATCTCACTTTTGCCGCTCTTTTGCTTTTAATGACGTGATGCCAATGTTCAATGTTCGATGGGTTGTGGGGGTGAAACTAATATATTATTTGTGTACTTCCTCAATTTAAATTTCCCAGTGTCACATAACTGCCATGTGTTGTGATGCTGCTAGAATAAGAGAAGCTCTTCAAAGTGATGTACAAATATTATATGTTAAGACTCAGCCGCGCCTGTGCAGGTTAGAGCAGTGGGGCAGGAGGGGGTGGGGATTTCGACAGACGAGGAGGAGGGAAAATTAAATAAATAATTAATTTTCTCTCGTCGTGGTCTGATGAAATCTCCACCCACCCGGCCCCACTGCTCTCATCTGCACGGGCCGCGGCTGTTAAGACTCTCCAGTAGAGTAGCAAGTTGCCATGGGACGTGGTACAAGCAAGGAAAACGCCCCCTATTGGGCAGTAAAATACAGCAATTGTCAAGGTTCAATGAGCACCTCAGGGCTTTGGGACTCCGTGCCACTGTGCCTGCTGCACCAGTGATAGTTATGCCCCTGAGATTCTCGAAATCAGCCAGCATGAACTGTTGTATTTGTATGGGAATAAATAAAACCTAACAGGAGGCATCACTTCCCCCTACAGACAGGATTAGACGCATCGCTTCTCCTGCGTGCAGCAGAACTGTTGCATCGCCTCCCCATGGTCTCAGGAGCTGACACATCTTTGTTTTGCAATGCTTCCCATCTCTGCAGCTGTTTGGCCTTGTGAAGTTTGACGCATCTACAGGTACTTTGTGAGATATCACGCATTCATACTTTTCTCTGGACCCAGTTGCTTGAAACCTTTGAAATCATTAAAAAGTCATATTCTTCTTACATGTATGTTGGATTTTTGTCGTTTTGGTCTTGTTGAGTTTAGATAAAGATACTTTATTTTTCTAAACTGGCGTGGTGTCCATTTGTGGTGTTATCACTGTATCACTGTGTTTTTGAGTACAAATACTTTCCACATTGCCTTTGGGATGTCTGTCTGCTCATGCCAAGCTACCCAGGGGGTGAGCAGGGGTTATCTAAAGTGTGTATCCCACTTACCCTTACTAGAAGCAAGGGTCCTTAATTGGACAAAGGTACCTACCGCTGCCAACTAGTCACCCCCATTTCTAACAGTGATGAAACATATCTGCAGTGAAATGGTGAGGTATGTGTGAACCTTATTTTCATGTATGTGTCAGATACATGCCAGATACTTGAACTGTCATTAAATACCATGCTAGATAATCTGTACACCTTCTAAGTCTTCCTCTTAACCATTATTTCTGTTCTGTGCCCCACTGTGATTCAGAGCCTATGACTAGACTACAGGTTGTTCAGTGTAAAGGCATGCTCACCAGAGTGCCCTTATTAAATGTAGTATGAGTAGTGTCTACTGCTATGTAACATGAGACCCACTGGTCATAAATAAAGACTTTTTATGCTAATAACCTCAGTGGCATGTTACCAGAGTATCATAAACAAAGTATCAGACAGAAATACGGTGTCTTGAAGACTGTTTGCAAAAATATCCTCCCGTAGACAGCAATCTCCTGTGGCCTCCAAGCATTTTACTCTTTGAATTGGCCAATTGGCTGGACAGGGCACAGTCATCTTGCTACCAAAGAGCTTTTTCACTCCCAAACTGCACATCACACGGTCAAATTCAGCAAGAATTTGGAATAGCTTCGCAGCATTGGATTCTCAACGCAAAGTTTACATCCTCAAAGTGAAGCAGACCAATAATCATACATTGAAGAGTAGCATTTGGAAAGTGATACGTCATCCGACAACAAACTGGCACAAGTATCTAAATCACACCCTAGAGGCATTGAAAGCAAAGGACATGAGATCAAGTGGTCTGCCAAAGCCCTTAGCAGCCAAATTGCTGATTAAACAAGCAAAGCTAATAACATAAGAACATGACGCACGAACAGTGAAGAAATTGCACATGGAGGGAAGGTCCTTTCCATCCTATCTCTCATTGCTTCTTGGTCTGAGTATGAAATGTCAATTATTTGGTCTGCGATTTGGACCATCATACTGGTATGGTCGCAAAGACTTGGATGACTCTGATAGGCAATGTCACCTCTTTTCCAAGAAAGAGGAGTCATGTTCTTTGAATCTGTAGCAACTTGCTCCCAATAAGGAAGTTTTGGCTCCTGCCGGAATGGCACATTTTAAATGTCAGGACCTACAGAGGCCCCACAGAAGCCTGCTTGAGAGGAGAGTCAGCCCAGCTAGCCACTCGTTTTGTGAAATTTATGAACTCGGTAGACATGCTTCTTGGGTCCCCCCAGACCCGGGTATCTCCTTTTGTGCTAAATCACTCATGTATGAAATGATCATCTTGACAGGGCTGGGTCAACTGATTATGCAGTCTGGTCCTTATTTTTTACTATGAAGACCTGTTGAAGGGGGATAATGGGGAGCTTTCTAGATGGCGGGGGAAAGTGTTGCCTATCACCCACAATTTTACTGCACAAAGTTGCAGTAAAAAAAAAAAAACACACTAATGCATCGTTTTACTAGTGATGTTTTTTAAAAACCAATCTTTTTGGTTGGGCCATGCATTTCTCCTGTTATTTGTGAAGGAGACAGGAATGACCACCTAATCAAGGGTCCAGATCTCAGGCAGTTACAATGTTACAATGTCACTCTAAGACTTTACAACTAGACACCAGAATTGCAAGCAAAACAAGTTGCTGCTACTCAAAGTTAATATAAAAATGAGATAACACTTGTTTAGGGATGTTTGGCACAAAAAATGCATGGTTAAAGCCTTTTACCTGCTATTCTAAACATTTTCACTCCACTTCTAGGATTGGTTTGTTTTTGGTATCCTGCTCTTTGGCCACTATAGAAGTATCCCATCATTTTAGTGGCCTCTCAGAACAGTCAGCCATAGTATTGAGCTGTAACAGTTCCATCGCAGGGTGCTAGGCCAAGATGGGTTATGGATAAGACCATGCTCTTAGAAACGGAGTGCATGAACCAGGTGAATCTGAAGATCCAACATTTCTTCCCATCAAGTGATGCTTCAGCAGACCCATCAGTAGTCTGGGAGGCATTTAAATGTACTATTAGGAGTGGACTTCATCTCTCTGGCAGTGTGCAGAGCTTACAAGGATAAGGAAATATTTTCTTCTTTGCAATTATATGCCGACAAAATTTATCAGAAACAGAAAAGTTGGTTCTGTTGGGAGTGAACTTGATTCAAAGGACACTGAATGTATTCGAAGGACTATTACAAAAAGGTGTACCTAATCACAGGAAAACACACACATATAAAACATTACTCTAACAAACGCAAAGTGATTTTCATTCTCAATGTATTTAAATGTGCATGATTGTTATTGCAATATAGAGCTGACCAAAAGACAATACATAGAATCACAACACATTTAGTGATCAATGGTGCACAATAACATAAACAATCAACGCAAAATTGACATCATGAACATATATTTGGATGAAGATACTTTAAAAGAATGATGATCCGAGATTAGTAGCATATAACACCACAATATGTATTACTCAATATTTGAACGGTGGAATTGCATGGATCAATCAAATAGATAACGTCGACGTTTCGACCCTGAGACTACGTGTAGATTTATACGCATCAATGACGGGTCTTCATCAGGACAACAACAACCGGTCAGTCTGAGGACTAAGAAACGATTTTTTATATATATATCCTTGTGTCGCACACGGCGAAGTCAATCAAATTCTCACTGCGTCAGGACAATATATTCTTACGATGTCCCTGCACTGGGCAAAAAAGTACCGTCAAGGCGATCAACAATTTTTGGAGCAAAATGAATCCGCTTCCAATATCTCACAGTCCGGACAAACAAAAGCCCTGGACAAAATTTATCAAGCTGCACTATCCTATAGATTCAATAGCTTTCTGCAAGACAGATGGCAGGAGACAAAGAAAAGGGTCAGAGATTTTTATCTCCAAAAAGAGTTGATTAATAATCAGACCTTTCAATGTCAGGTGTATGAAGAAGGAGAGTACATAGGCCGGTTTTTAGCATGGCAGACTAAAGAGAAAAAAAAACTCAACCTGATCCACCAGGTTAAAGATCCAAGCACGGGTCAGCTTACGGATAGGGCTGAGGATATCTGGTGAATTTTCCATCAATATTACTATACTCTTTACCGGGGGGATAGGATAGGAGGAGCAGAGATGGCCACAGAACAAGAATTAGAGGATTTTCTAGCAGATTTGGACCTGCTGTGTCTGACACTGGAGGCAATCTCAATATTAAATAATCCAATTACAAATACATAGGTTAGGGAGGTAATACAATAGATGGCAAATGGTAAGGCACCGGGAAGATGGTTCAGGCTCAGAGTTCTATAAAGCTTTTCAATTAGCCTTCTAGGGCCTCTTACTGTTCTTGTTTAACTATCTTCTGGGAGGTGGAGGGATACCTAGATAATTTCTTAAAGGATGTCTGATCAATATGCACAAAAAAGGAAAGCCGGCAACTGACCAAAGACCGTACCCAAGGTTGTAACAATCAATTACTTTAATAAATACCAGTTAAAAGATATATGCAAAGATTCTAGCTAACCTATTTGGATTTGTGTATCCAGCCCTCGTCTCTCCAGACCAAACAGGATTCTTTAGAGGTCGTGCCCTAGTCACCAATACTCAGTATATCACTGATTTTATCAACCTGGTTCTAATTAACTCTGTTCCAGCAGTCATTGTCCTACTAGACGCAGAGAAGGCATTCAATCTTGTGAGTTGGAAGTGCCTCTTTTACTTCTTGGGTAAATTTAGATTTCCATTCCAACTCACAAGCTCGGTCCTGGCCTTATACCTAGGGAGCGAGAGCTCACTTGATTATTAACAACAAGCAGGCAGAGGAAATGGCGCTGAAGCAGGGGACTAGACAGGGTTGCTCTCGCTCTCTCTCTCCATTGTTATTTGCCCTGTTCATTAAGCCCCTGGCCCAAGATCTGCGTCATAATAGTCTGATTTCAACACATATTTGAGAGACCCCTGTAATAAAGCTGTATGCGGATGATGTGGTGCTGTATTTAATACCCACAGCAGACAATATAAATAGGGCTCTACATATCATCAAGAGCTTTACAGGTATAGGAGGTTATAAGATTAAGGAATCCAAGACAGAATGTCTACTCTTTAATGCCTCCCAGAAAGGCTCTATTATTTGGCATCCTTGGCGATACAGGTATGCCGTCTGTCAGTGGAGTCTTTCTATCTTTGACAATTCTGTTATTTTCAAAATGTTGAAAGTTTTGAATTTACCTATCCTTTCCTGGTGTGTGAAATCCTCAAACATCTAAAAAAAAGTTACAAGTAAAGTGACATCCCAATTGATGTTATGTAGAAAGAAGATTCTTTCAATGCAAGGTATATATGCCCAATATTGTTACTGAGACGCCGTTAGGCTTCTGCAGCTTGTTGTTGCCAGTATTAACCAATGAAATCATATCTAAATTAAGGTGGGGGACCTCTTTGAACCTAGGTTAAAAGACCCATAGTCACTGTTTCTAGGTAGAACACTTTACAGCTAGCAGTCATTTTTTATGTATGGCCAAATAAGAGCAATACTTGCCAATATCATTGGGATAGACATAGCATTTTTTAAGGGAATTTAAAAAGATCTGTTTACGGGGATTGTAGTTAATCTTTCTGTTAGATTTTGTTACCAGACTCTAACCCCAGACCCTGCGTGGTTAATAGAAGTAGCAAGAAGAAAATGGATGCAGCTTGCTGAAATCAATATTAGGGATCAACAATAGGAGATGTACTTCAGTAGAGTTTCAGCGTATGGCTTTTCACAACAGGTGGATGCTTTATTTAATGCCATGTGCTCTGAACAAGATGTTTGCCTCAATTGCTGAGAGGTGCCCAAGATGCAATTCTGAGGGAGATTGGATCCCCATGTTTTGGTCCTGTAGCGCCCTTAAGTTTTTCGGTGGGGGTATTTAATGCAGTAAGCTTGACCATTCAAGAAAATATTTATCCCTCACCAGAGCGGCCTTTTTGAGTCTGGCAGAGCACTATGCTCTTTAACCCCAAAATCCAAGAATATAATTTTTTTAAGCAACATTGATTGTGCATTCATTAATTACTACTCACTGGAAGTCCTCTGCAGGGCCCAGTTTGAGCAATGGGAGACAAAAATGAGGAACGTCAGTCAATGGGAAGCCTGGTACTATGCTAGAATGAATAGGTATAGTATTTATAAGGGCAACTGGGGAGGCTGGGCCAGCAAAGTATAGGAGAATTAAAGGCAGATAGTGGTACAGGCGGGAAAAGGTCAGGCTCCCCCATTATGATCAAGGAAGGACCAGCTAGACTGAGGGTGTCTACCAGAAGTAAGCACCGTCATTTTAGTGGGGTGGGATAGGGGCAGGGTGATGATGGAAGTGGGAGAGGGCCTGGATTTTAGGAGAAATAATTTTTCTCTCCCTCTGTATGAAGACATGGTGGGGATGGGCTATGATTTTAGTGGGCTGAGGAGGACCAGTGTGTTGGGTAGGGCAGAAGATTCTATAGAAAATTTTACCAAGAAGGGGAGTTATTTATTTGATGAATTTGATATGTGTTCCCTCTGATCTTTTTTGATTTATTTTGTATTGTGGATTGTTATTGTTGCTGAGTATCACCATTTACAATAAAAAAATAATAAAAAATAAAGAAGAACCATCTTTGACACTGAAAAAATATAAACTATTTAGGTGGAATTGAACAATATACACATGCTTTGTGCAGTCACTCAAAGTGAAAGTGGGCTTCTCTGTTTCCCCACACTGTCTACTGTGGTGTGTGGAAGCAAAATGCGAATTACAATTTACCAGACCAATGGATGATGTGTACTGACCAAAAGTCACTCAACATGTATTATATATATGATTATTTTTTTTAAATTACTCTGACGAGACAGTTAAAACTGCCAAAAGCCGAGACTGAATATGCAGTCCTGTTAGACTCCTGCTTTTTGTCTCTTCCTGCAACAACTTTTATGGCCCGTATGAAAAGATGTATTAATAGCAGTGCCAGGGATATCAAATGGTAAGCCAGGTGCAGCCTCTCCTACATCTGGCTACCACTAGTTCATGTCTATGGAAAGTACACAGGCCTTAATTGTCAATCATTTATTAACACCATAGTTTACTTAGGCAAGCAAAAATAATTTACATTCATAAGTGTCCATCTTGATTCACATAATCAGTGGAATTTAACAATGCAAGTTGCTGACATGTAGATTTATTAGGGAAACATGCAAGCTCCAGATGATGGTGAGGACATAACCACTGGATATATGGCTAAACTGCAGTTGTAACTCTGCTGGTATTCACTAGTCCTATGAATTGTTCCTCCCCAATTAGGTCCTCTTCTAAACTTTGGAGGAAGAAGGCAGTAGACAGCCTTGCCATGGCATCACCACTTGCTATTAGGATGACAATTACAAGGTGGTGGGAGAGGTGGGTATAGCATCAACTAGATATTGCTTTTTCCAGCATCGCCCCTGCCAGCTGCTCAACAAACTCCCACAGTGTCAGGATTGGTTGATGACATTAGTCACCCACATTTCACATGGCCCATTGGTGAAGTAGGAAGGAAGTGGAATTGAAATTGAGCCTGCTTTGAGATGGTGATTTCCTCTTTCTGGGTCTCAGAAAACCCCTCTGGAATACGCAGGTCTGCTGAATATGCATGCTACGCTAAGTGAACAAACTGTGGAAAGGTGAGTAGATGGCAATTAAGGTATTTTTTTTTTTCAGGTACAAGTTTTCATTATAAATTTTGGAATTCCTTTGAGGTACATATAATATAGCATAAACAATTAATACAATGTATTACAAATGTATAAGACTCTTTTAAAAATCTTAAAACAATCATTTTCATTTAGTGATAAAAAAACAATTGTTTTGCATCATCTACTGAACTTGCATTGGAAGGTACACGGTGACTTCTTCAGCTTGCTCACTTATATGACTACCTAATGAGAAATTCCTTCTCCCCATCTAATTACCCAATGTGAGAAAGGAATTGGGGAGCAAGAAGACTGCAATTAGACATTGCAGTATTATAATATTACGGCACCAGATAAAAATATGTTTTTTTCTGCTCTGAGATATCTTTTAAATACAATTTGATTGGTAGGCTATAGCGGATATTTGGTGACTGGTAATTTAGACCTCGGTAACAAACAGTTGAATCTTGGGCAAAGTACGGAAGGGATATATACGTTTTTGCTGAGCTGTGGCTGTGATCAGGATGGCCTGGTGTAGCAGTGGAAGTTTGGCCCTCTGAACAACTTAATTGAGCTTAATTGAGTTTATAATAATGGCCAGAGATCCGTTCAGGTAGAATACTCTCAACCAGATCTGGTAGAGAGACAAGGTCAAATCTGCTATGAAACAAATCTCCTCATGTAAATGTTCCTCAAAGAATTGTGCCTATTGCATCATACCTTTTGAAATGGAGATACCTTCTAGGAACGTTCTAATGTCAAAACAATCTCTGTAGGGCCTACCTGAGCATTCACTTCTGCAAGCCCCACAAGATTTGCAGATTTTGGCCTTCTCAAACACTAAAGATGCATCACTTGCTGCTGGTCGTTGGACTGCGACCATCATTGTGGAAGACTTTACACTCCCGGACATTGATGTTGTCATATGGTTGTATTAGGTCCAAGTCAAGAACAGTTAGATGGAATTCATCCAACCCAACAAAAAAAATCTATGAAATTATTTTGGAGCACTCCCAGCATGCAATCTGTTGGCAGATATCAGCTTTCTGGTACCCCTGTAATTGAGTTTAATTTCCTGAATAATCCTTCCCGCAACTTTCCTCAATATGCAGAATATTTCTACTATCTGGAAAGAGTTCTTAATCAACAAATAATGTGTACCATATATTTTATGTGCTATCCGCAATTTTGCTAAAGTTGGCTGTGGAAGGTAGCCCCTGAGCAGGATGTATGCATCAAACTTCCAATACAAATTTAGAGATTTTGGATCACAAGCGGTTCAACCCTATTGCTTAAAGAATGAAAAAGAGTACAAGCTCAAGCCAAAGGGATCCGAGATATTTTCTTTAAAAAATTGATTTGCGGAACCTATGTTAGAACCTGTAAAAGATGACCTTAAGAATTAATCTGGGCCTGAAATTGCTGTTTTCCCAAATTTTCAGTGAAAGGGAAAAAAGCAAAATAAAAAGCACCAACATTGGAAAGCAACATTAAAAATCTGACAAGAATGCATTCACAAAATCGGCAAAGGTTATCTAATAAACATGCAAAGAGATTGTGCTTCCCCCAGCTTTGGACTCAGAAGTTGTCCAGGCAGTTGTGGATGAATGAGATTCGGATTTGCCCCTCCAATTATTAAATTCAGTTGTTCCATCAGTGGAGAAGAGCCAAGAGGAAGTATCTCCCCCATCGAACACAAGCCAATTGAGCTCTGCAAGTTCAGCTAATTTTTCGCTTTCCTTTAGTACCCTTCATCCCCAAACAAAAGTGTCCACTAATGTTCTAAGGAATGAAACCTCTGTTTGCCTGTGTAGAAAATTACTGGTACTTCAGTTGTTCCATCCATACTAGATTTTAATATTTTGTTTGATAATCAAGCATTTCCAGTGAATAGATCATTTCTTTTGAATTGTCTGTCTGATATTGAAGTTTTAAAGATGGTAGGCAGTAGTGATATACAGCTACTTCAAATATTAGATTCGGCCCAGGTACAACAATAATAGTTACATTTACTTCAAAAATAGTTGTTGTTTTAATTATACAAAATTACAATAATTTTTGTAGTCAGGCATTGATGTTGTACAGCATTCCTATGAGAAATGGCTTTCAAATGGCTTGCAGTTTAATCAAAAGAGATTTCCCAAATATAGCTCCACGAGGCCAGGAAGGAAAAATGGTAGTGGGGCAAGGAGCAAGGCGAGTTTCTATACTTGATCAGATTACAGACAGAAAGATACCGAGTGATGATGACGCCAGCCACTTAGACTGGCTTGCAGTGACCTTAATAAAAATCGTGCCCTAGGGTCCCAGGAGAATAACAATATTCTCCTGGGGTCCCACCTAAATTATAGTAGTTGAGTGGTTTCCTGAAACATGGCAGGCTTTTCTCATCAAAGGAATGGATTTGATCTGCTGGTTCATCTCAATGATGATATAATTAGTATCCAGGAAACATGGTCTATTAATAACTATTAAGTGTTAAGCTGTCAATCATTCACCTCTAAGAGCGATCATGAGAGTGGGATGGATTGCAATGTTATTGTATAATGGCATTACCTGGTCCTAAAGCTTTTACTGTCCTACCTAAAATGTAATACAATGTGTAAAGATATGGAGAAAAGTTGATACAGAGTTGGATGATCTCTCCTTCCTTTTAGTAAGTACATATATTCCCTGTGGTTTAGCTTCACCAAATCTGGTTAAATCATTATCTGCTTTTATGTTACAGATTGTTGAAAAAGAAAACTGCAATAAATGTAGTTTTGGTAGGTGATCTGAAAGCAAAAGTGGCTGACCGTGCATTAAGAGTTTTTCAGATTCTAAAAGGGAGGACGCTCCTAATATTCTCCCAGCAATATTTCCAGATAAAATAAAAACTGACTCACTAGGTAGTATACTCTTGGAGCAATTCAAAAAAGCTAAATTTCTAATTGTGAATGGGAGATTAGAGAATGATATCCCAACAATGTATACACATAAAGGGATTTCAATTTCAGCAAGTGAATCCCCAGGATTTGGCATTCATCTGGGGCTCTACTAGCCCTAAAAGGAATACAACTGTAGGGATTACCTGCATGGTTTGGGACCCCAGATAAAATCCCTGATTACCCAGGCCCAAATGCCTCCTAAAAGTGCCATACAGGCTGCCAGGGGAAACAGGAATATTACTATGGCAGTGCTTTCACTATTTTACAAGTATTTGTTAATTCACCACAATCCTTTATTTGAGACCTGTTCCTCCATGTAATCAATGGTATTTATTTCTGTCAGGCATGTCCGTGGGATGGTGAGGTGATGGTGTTTAAGGCCATGCACACTTAAAACAACTACAAAGCATGGTTGGGTAAAAGGATAAATGGGGTGTGAAAAGTCCCCATATTTGTAGAGGCTGCCAGGTAAGGGGCATCCGATGAAGAAAACATGTTTTTCTGTGGGGATACAATAGAAAAGAGTACAATATGAGATGAAAGAAAAAACCCATGTGCATTGTAGGTGGTATTTGAAACAACCACTTTAGACAAAAAACTGTATTGATAAAACAATTGGCTCACGGGATGCAATGATGCTCGATAGAGATTTCATTGCTCAAAGCCATAATGCGAATGGTGTATTGTTCTTTGAAGATTACATTGCCTACAGAGTAATCAATAGTAAACATTTATAGCACAAATCTTTGAGCCTTTGCTAGATCTTCCAGACCGGGCATTTCATTTACAGCCATCGGTATTGCTTTTTATTTATTTCAGAGGTAATGCATTCAAGCGTTCCTTTCGCCCCCATGAAGCTTTTCATAGATATTTCATTTTCTGCTTCTATTCATTCACATGAATAAGCTCCTTATGGTTATTTAATAATGAAGAACAATAAAATGATATATATACTGGTATAAAAACCACACCGAGCTTCAATCTGCACTTCTTGAGTTTATTAACACCAGCAGGATGTTTAGCATGATTACAGCTTGAAAAGCAAGGGGTAAAATGATCAACCAAACACCTCGATGAGGCCATGACACCTGATGATTAAGCCCTGGTTCTATTGTTTTACATATCATGGGGCAGATTTACAAGCCCCTTGCTCTGCCAGTACGTCACTTGTTGTGTGGGCTTAGCTTATTTAGAAGAAGGAGTTGAAGTTGTAATGCTTTTGCCAGTTTAACAATGAGTGCTGATGTGGAAATATTTAGATTGATTTTGAAACCCAGGGATTGTGCTATGTTGAACAAAGTTGGGGGGAATCCTCTGTCTTTTAGGGTTCAATACTAGCCTAGTATAGGAGATGGATTTGTGAGTATGTGAAGAAGTAGTAACTCAATTTATCAACCCTGGCCAATAAAAAGATCCCGGCACTCCTGTTTGCGGACAATACCTTGCTGATCTCTGAGTCTCCCATGGGCATATAAAACCTGCTTGATCAGTTCTGTGTCTTCTGCAGGCAGAGAAGGCTGGAGATCAATATTAGTAAAACCAAGTATATGGTTTTAAATTCTTGCCCCACCACCAGGGTGCACCCAATTTACAGTGGTGTCCCCCTGGAGAGAGTTTGCACTTTTGACTACTTGGGTTTAACTATCAATGACTCCTTTGGTTGGTCTTCTCAGATTCAGAAGAGTTAACTTAGATTTGAGCATTATTCTGGAGGCATTTTGAGGGCTGTCCAGTGCTCTAGCTTTCATCCTGTTACTCCTGCTCTATAGATCTATAACTTGCAGGCATTGTGAGGGTCGCTCTATGGTGGTGAACTCTGGGGACATGAGAATGTAAACAACTTGGTAATGGTGGAGAACTGGTTTTTATGTGTCCTCACCAATTTGCCCGCAAGTACCCCCATGCACGCTTGTGGTTAGATCTGGGCATTAGATCTCTTGTATATAGGGTCAGACTAAGACCACTGATGTACTGGAGGAGGATTTGGTCCACCGCTGAATTGGCACATTATAAACTAGGTCTGGAAGACATTTTAAAATGCTGTGGGCTAGGCAAGATTACTTGGTTAGAATGTATCAAATGCAGCCTAGTTGAGATTGGTTGTAAGAACCTTTGGGCACATCCTGAAACTGTTGGTAGGATGACAAAGTCCATTTTAAAAGCAATCAATTGGAGACATATAGATGAAGGATTTCACAGGCCAGGGAATGTGGTCCCCCGTACTGCAGCATTTTTGGAATTCGAAGATTCCCATTTTTTGGAAGAGTATATGGATGACATTGAGACTCCGGCTGCTAGAACATTGTACATTAAGTTCTGGTTTGGGGCTCTGCCTCTTTGCCCTTTTAAGGCGAGGTGGCAGAGCTCCCTTATTTAGAAGGAGATAAGTTGCCCCTTTTGTGTTGGTTCCAAGGAAACTGTGGAGAATGCTTTTTTTTTTGCCCCCAGCACTATTTTTCTAGGAGGGCCTGGATTGTTCTGCTTTTCTGTAATCTGGGGGTTCGGGACCACAATTCTGCTTTAAGAATTTTAAGATCCAATACAGCTCACCCAATAGTCTTTGCAGTCTACCGGTTTCTCTTACATATGTGGAGGTGTGAACTGTAGTGGGCTACAGTTCCATCTATAGCCCCGGCTGTGTGATTTGCTTTTAATATCTGCCATTGCTGCTAATGTAATATTATTATGTCTTCTCAATGGGATAGTTTGATTATTTTGAATGTTTTAACTGTGCTTTACGATATGGGCTTTTATGGCTATAGGACGAAATAAAGTTAAATAAAGTAAAGCAACTCAATTTTACTGAGGTTCAATTTCAGAGAGAATCTGTGCATCCAACGCTTGAGTTTCCCAAAAAATGTTTTCAATAAATCAATGTCACTTGGATTGGAGACTGTGATGTAAAATTGAGTATGGCCTGCTTGATGGTATACATTTATCCCATTCATAATTTTCCAAATAACTCATTACTTTACAAGCCTGGATTGGCTGAAGCATAGCCACTGGCATGTGCTAGTTTGAAACAGAACTGAGCATGTCTTATTCCTTTCATTCTTTTTATGAAGTTTAGTCAGCTTGTGAATTTTCTTTTATGTTTGCTTAACATATGTCACAAGAACCTTACATAGCTTCAACATGCGCACACCACACCTTTCACGCTCACATGGATTGCCTGGTGGGACAGCTCAATGAGCTAATCTCTTGCTGGAGAGATATGTTTGTAACCTGCAAGTCACATGTTTGCATCACAACAGTGTAACAGCAGGGTTTCATCTTTACAAGTTTGATAGAATGAGTATTTTTGAGTTTGATAATAATGAAGCTTGTTACTGACAGTAGGCAGTTCTATATAAAAACAATATGAGATTATTATTAAGCTGTTAATGAAGAAGCCCCTGTTCTATTGTGAAGCAGCTGTTGATCTATTCCATTTCCTTTTTTATTATACATGTATAGAGTTTGCATTATAGAAGATCATAATTATAAGACAGTGGCTGTTCTAGTTTTCAGATGGCTAATATCACTGAATGGATTTTCTGTTAGAAAGGATAAGAAAATGAAAACAGTAGAAGGTAATCAGGCTGCCTCTATCCTGCTACTTGTGTATGTTACAAATAGCTGCAAAGCTGTCATCCAGAGGTCATATATCGTCCACCATTCAATACTCATCATGCTGCTGTCCCCTGAGGCTGAAATATGTGCTGTTCTGCCACTGGCATTGTGTCTGCTGCCCCCACCAAACACAAGGGCAAGCATATGTAGGGGAGGGGGTTGGAGCATGCACCAACCCTGATTTTACATTTCGGTCTCTGAAGAAAATCAGTGGCGTGTCTTCAGTTCACCCTTGTGCTTGTTTGTTTAGTTACCCACTTGTTCCCTGTATCCACAATATTCTCCTGCCTCCACCAGTCACAGCAGTACTTGCGGCAAAGTGGAAGCAGAGTACAGTTCATAATTGGTATTTGTAGGCTCCAATTCATTGCAGCAGATGCCACGTCATTCCTCTGCTGCCTGGGTATCGCAGCACAGAGTGCCACACCAGGCCACACAGCCCTGGTGGCATTCAGAAGACCAAAGGCAGCTCCAGCACCCTGGCCAGAAACGAATTACTACAGATGGAGGACCAGTCATCTAGCTCTGTAGTGCGAGGAACCAGAGATGATATGTATACCACAGGAAGATGCGGATCAGTTGTAAGCATTTTTATTTAATCGGTCACTAGGGAGAGTTTGGAAAACTGTGATGACTGTCTAAACACTTTACATCTCCTTTTAAGAGTACACACATAATTGAGAGCAAATGAAAAGACACTAGTAACATAAGCTGTTTTTCCTGGTTAATCTCATTTGCAGGACCTTTTAAAGCTTAATAGAATCATCATTGAAGGTTCTGGAAGACAGGGCTATGGAGCTGTAGGAGTGTCTGGCCACTTTGCCAAATGCAGAAAATAACTTCTCACACTCGGGGGTTTTATGAATTCTATTAAACAGTCCAGCAAGAGTGAAACCTGCCATGCATGGCCATGGCGCTCGGACTGTACTGGCCTTCAGAGGTACTTGCTGAGTAAATCCAAGCAGTTGACGCTCCGGCAGAACAGAACTGATCAAGCAAAAGCTCCATCTCACACAAACATTCTTCATTTGGTCTTTGATCATCAGAAGACCTTTCATGATATTCAGAGCTAGAGCCTGGAGCTCACAGAGGACTCCTGAACAACAAATCTGAGGTCCTCGATCAATCCAAAGATACAGTCTCTTGGGTAAACCCATTGTGATAATTACTGCTCTTTCTACGTACTAAGGGAAATACTTCAATTGTGGCAGAAGCCTGGTTTGGTCTGAATATGTCAATTTTTAAGTCTGACCTATCTTGCTGCTAGGGCCCGATAGACCTCAGTAATCCAGCTAAGGGCTCATTTAGCGTATGACTGTTTGATGTTCTGAGCTTTTTTTAAGTTCTGGAACTTCTACCATCTCTAACACTGCAGAAAAATTGAGTTGAGTTAATCAGACTGGAAAGCTTTGACTTTCACTATGTGCGGTGGCAGAGTGGGTGGCAGGGCTGTTGGAGTCTTCGAACAGCCGCATGTCCGCCACCTGTGGAACACTAAATTAGGTAGTTATAAACCTGGTGGTGCTGGCAGGAATTTCATCATTTTAGTAATTAGTTCACTCCATTATATCAAGCCTATATTAATTTGTTTATTATGTTCTAATTTTCCTGCCTTTAATAGACTTTGTTCCCATTGACTGCAATTAGGTGATTTCCCCAGTCTTGTAGCCTTTACATCTATAATTCAATTTCTTCAATGTTGTGATATTTGTCTAGTTTATATTTTCATCTTTATATGGGAATGCTATATAATAATATATTGAACAACTCAAGAGCATTGCATTCTGTTGGACTTCCTGAGACCTAATTACTGTAAATAGTATTTGTATTAATGATTAATGTTGATAAATGAGCATTAATCAGCATTAAGTCACACCTATAAAATTGTACTGGATTATGTAAATCTTAAACTAGAGAAGAAAGTAATTTTTGGGTACCATATCCTGTTGGCTGGAAATTGAGGATGAAGATGTTGGGACCAGAGATATTGATTCTGCTTCAATATCAAACATTATGAGTTTCCATGCCAGATCCAGACAAAACATGCATGCATGACACAGATTTACTATTTAAATTCTGCATGTTTTGCTCTATCGAAAGCCTGTTTCTGAACACTCTGTCAGCCTGCTTTTAGCAGGAGGAAAATGTAAACAAAACACATTCTGTTTTGCTGTGCTTTACCCGCTGCTCCTAGAAAAATTTCTATTTGAACATATCGGTATCCACTAAGTGATACGGCTACACCGGACTCATAATGGGGCGCTACGTAGTATAGATGCATGAACTGAAGTGTACGGAGCATCATCACAATGCAGGATATGGCAGGCATAGATTTACTGTAAGAAGTGCTGATCAAAGTGTCAATTAGATGTACACAAATATTTGGTTCAGCAAACAGAAATTTACTGACTAAATGATAAAACACACAACATTTTGAGAATTACTTTGATAATAGCAATTTACCACTCAGAACAATTAGCACTTATTTGCAAGACAAAGCTAAGTTAAGAGCTGGTATGAATCTTGACAGCATGCAGCCACATTTCCTTTCAACTCTGCTTTGATACTGAAAACGAGGCGATTCTTAGGAATAATCACCACAACTAAGTAGGAAAAGGAGATTACATTTCTCTTAAAAATATTGAACATTCTAATTTTAGAATGACAAGTAAAGCTGGGCATCTGTAAATGTGGAAACTGAATACATAGATTAGCATAAATTATACATGTAGTTGAGTGACATGAAACTAATTCTATTTTTAACCTCTGAAGAAATGGTAAAACAGAAGCACAAACATATATGGCAGGATTTGTAGATCAAAGAGCACATTACTGACTTCTACAATGATGGCATATCCATTTAGGAATGAATCTTGCAGTATGGCATCACTTGGAGCAGGCGGATTCATCCTTCTTGCACTCAAATTCTACATCTCCACATTTAAATTTGATTGAAACCCACTTCTAGATGTTTGTTGCGTGCTGTTTCGTGAGACTTTAAGACTTATTTAGAGTTTGGTGGGTGCAAGACTCCATCAAAATGTGACAGATATCCTGTTCAATGTACAAGTGCCATAGGCTGTAATGCACTTGTAATAGACTGGATGGGACATCCCCCATGGTTGTCACAGAGTATCCCGTCCATCAAACTTTAAATATTGACCCTTGCCTTGTGTTTCTGAATATTTGTATAAGGCAGTAGAAACTGGCATTCCAACCATGGTAAGTTGCTGTGTGTCTTAGTAAAAGCTTGAGGAATCAGCAGACTGATAAAATGGGCGCTGGATCTTTCAATAGGTGATTCAATGGAGGACTGTCTGGATATATGTCACATCAGGGTAAGCACATCAAACATTTCTTCGGAAGATAGAAGGCAAAGGTTACAATGAAAAGTACAATGAGGACCCTGTCCTGAAGCATGCATATACATACAATCTAACATTTTAGAAGGGAAAAGTGGGAGATTTGTAAAAAGAATAAAGGGAGAATGTTTTTCCCCCATTGGCTTGTATTGTGGCCTGAATTGGGTTACTGTCATAGATGTGCTTTTCAAGTCTGCTGTTGAACGATCAGATATTAGAAACCCAAATGTAAGTTTTTTTTCTCTACCTGTCAGAAGCAGGGTGAAAGTGCTATGGCAGACAGAGAGAATGTGATGCAAGTGATGTGCACTGGCCTGCAGGAGCAGGTTACTGGCAGTGCAATCACTGAGTTACACAATACCAGGTCCTGTCAGCTGAAGCCCGCAGAGTAATCGGGTTTTTGCATGCCAGAATCTGGGGGCAGGAGACTAGCCTTGAAATCGGTAGTCTCCCGCCTGAATCGGGAGGGTTGACATGTATGCATACTGATAACATTAACAATGAGTGAGGATCAGTTTGTCTGGTGTTTTGTGAATAAACCTAACTGTGAACGGAAGTCAATTGCTGAATGTTGTACAAACTACTACGTTTATGAGTTTGAGTGAGAAAGGCTGACCATGATGTTGTATAACTGGACTACTGTAATGGGCTTTACCTCATGCTGCAAAAAGGACTCATGCATAAACTGCAGATCCTCCAGAATGCAGCAGCACGGTTGATTAATAATACACCAAAATATGCATCAATCTCAGCAGAGGTGAAAAAGCTTCACTGGCTGCCTATAAGGAAAAGGACTCAATTTAAAGCTCTATGCCTTGTCCACAAAGCATTATATGGAGAAGGCCCCGAGTTTCTTAAGCAACAATTCGCCTGGTACCGGCCAAAAAGAGCACTACGCTCGGCTGAGGCAAAGCTGATTTTGGTACCCAGGGTCTACAAAGCTAGCTGGGGAGGCAGAAGTTTTGTTGCTTTCGCAGCTAAGACCTGGAATGGTCTTCCGCTGCACCTTAGATCCACAACAAATGTACTCGCTTTTAGGAAAGCATTAAAAACCTGGCTTTTCTCTGCGTGATCTTTGTATTTGTCTCCTTCGCATGGCCTCCTTATGACTTCACATAGCGCCAGGACACCCTTGGGTAACAGTGCGCTCTACAAATAGCAATAACATAACATAACATATGAGACTGTATCCCAGACTTAGCTATGAAAGTATTGTATTGGAGACACAACTTTGGACACACCAGATGCAGCTGTGCCTCTTTCATCTCTGCAGAGAACCAATGGAGAACTGATGTCCGTATTAGTAAGGTTGACAAAACATTTACATCAGTACACCTATCATGTAAAGTAAAGTAAATAAGTCTGAAGGTACTTCGACTATAGTCTAAAAGAATACTAGTTGCCTATATTGACTCCTGAGAACATTCTTCGCTTGCCTAAAGAAGTGAATATCTTACAGTTGCTCTGGTATCCCTATTCTTATGATAGATTACAGTGCCATGCTCCAATACGGCAAATGGTGTGTGATAATTCAGACTTGTAAATTATCAAATCAATATTCTAACATACAGTGCTAGCTTCTGAGCCTTGGGTAAGTTAGTATTATTCCCCACTTTTCCAATATAATTTTTTCCCCAAAATCAATTACATAGTATGTTGTAATATACAATGGTAAGACGCAGCAAATCAAATGTCAAATACCACACTTGAATGTGGATGTATCAACTATATTCATACTATTGATACAGGAAGTATGCATTTTCGTAAGACTATTTCACATTTTATTATTTATATTATAATTATAATAATTATAATAATATTAATTATTATTATTATTATTATCATCATCATCATCTTGACTATTAATATCAATATTAATATTGTCATCAACATCATCACCATTATTATTATTGTTACAATAATAATAATAATTATTAATATTATACATTCCCCATATTATAATTATTATAATAATTTATGCTGTTATAATTGATGTTGTTATCTGTAGGACACTGGATTATTATTTGGGGTGGGTGGTCACCTACCTCAAGGAATATTAACAATAACTTGTCAGGTTCAACCCAAAAAGACACTAATTTAACCTGAAGTGAACCCCTTGGTAGCTTTGGCATAACTAAGGGCAATATGTAAGGTGTTTATGGAGCTCAAAACAGTAATACAGCTAACCCTGGGCATTGTTCGCGTAGTAGCGCTACGCGTAGCTTAGCGAAGTGCACTTCGTATGCTACGCGTAGCTACGTGAACTGCGTAGTGCGGTAGGGAAATGGTGTTCGCAATGATTGTACAGAGCCGGATGCTTGTCCGCACTGTGCAATCATTGCAAACGGCATCATGCACAGTGCAAGCGGTCGTTTTCTGCCACTCGAGTAGATTTGTACTCACGCGGCAGCTTTCTCAATGCGGACTGGTAGTTTCTCATCGCGATCGGTCGCAAGCATATGCGACCACTCGCAATGAGAAACCTGACCTCCCCGGGTTGAAAATCTCGCCGGGAGCTTTATTTTCCACGCTCGCGATCGGCAGCTTGATGTTGCCGATCGCGAACGAGGAAAAAGTCTCGCCGGAATGTTGATTTTACCTGTTCGCGGTCGGCAGCTTGACGTTGAGAACCACGAGCGAGCAAAAAATGCCTGCTACGCATTTTTGCACTGTGCTACGTGCAATTCGCATAGCGCGTAGTTGCGCAAACTACTCACACTCCGCGAGCGTAGCATAGTTTTCTGCCCAGGCCTAAATACAGCCAAAACATCAAAGAATAAAATCTGAAACTGAATTAGTAAAATAGAGTATAGTTTAATAAACAAAACAAAAAACGACAAAAATCCAATAAGGGAAACTGGAGATATGACATTTTAATATTTTAGGTAAAAAATAGCTCCAAAAAGCAGTAGGTGCCAATGATAGTCTATGGAGGTGGTAGACTAGGGACTAGGAACAAGTTCAGGTCTACCTCGATAGAGCGTGGATCAGATATACCTAGCAAGTTCATCCAGGACAAAGATTTTACCTTCCAACTTAGAGGGTAATTTCAATGATAGGCTGTCAGTGGTGGTCCGTCTGACATCTTGGGAATCGGGCCGAAGGCCAGATTACAATATTGACAGTGGGAGCACAGTGGTCGGGGGTAGGACCGCAACCTCCGACAGGATCAAAGGTTCTATTGGGACGGCAGTCGGATTCCTAACCCTACAATGGGGGAGGTGCCTTTCGGAGGCACCGCCGTTGGGATAAGGATATCCCTTTCTGACTACCTTTTCATGGCGGTGATACATTTAGTGCAAAGGAAATAGCACTCAATGCAACAGAACATGAAGATCAGGAACCAGTTACCCCTTGTGTTTGCTAAATTCATTGTTCCTGTGCTCCTAAAGTAGGATTTTTCACCCAAATTGCTCCTAATTATGCAAGCAGGCGTAATCACATAATCTTTGCTCATTTTGCATCACAAGGGTAAAGAAGAATAACTGAAATTACTCTGATTACTCTGGTGTCATTGAAATTTTGCCCAGGCCTACTTTTCACTTGTAGTTGGAGATCTCTACTATCACGTGGAAATCTCACAATGGGAATGTGCATGGATCTTTAATAATCTATATTATTGAACTAGATAAGGGGCTAAGTCACAAGCTCATGTCGAGCGTGGGTTAGCTGCACAGACCCAGTTAGACTCGCTGAACAGAATACCCCAAATCCTGGTTTGCCAAGCATTGCATGGATTAGTCTAGAAGGTGTGTTGTGCAGCCGAAGCGATACGTCGTTTCCGAGATATAATTCCAGAGACAGCATACGTGAACCGGTTATCACTTCCCATTTGGAAATTACACTAATAAGATGTAATAAGGCAACTCCAATGTAATACTATGGAAGAGCTAGGCCTTGCAGTAGTGAAAAACGAATTTGAGAGTTTTTCACTACCAGGACATGAAAAACTTAAAAATACATGTCCTACTGCCCTCTGGGTTGTCCAGGGCCTACTCTAGGGGTGACTAATATATATTAAAAAGAAAGATGTGGGCCTGGCAAAAGGATTATTTTGTCATGTTGAAATGGCAGTTTACAACTGCACTGACACAGGCTGCAATAGCAGGCCTCAAACCTGTTTAAAGGGCTACATAGTTGGGAGGCACAATCAGTACTGCAGGCGCACAAGTAGCATTTAATTTACAGCACCTGAGTATATGTAGTGCCTCGTTAATAGGGATTTATAAGTAAATACATTATGCCAATTGAAGATAAGCCAATATTATCATGTTTTAAGGGCGAGCACATGCAATTTAGCACTGGGTAGCAGAGGTAAAGTGCACAGATTCCTAAGGCCAGCAGAAACGAGATCAGAAAAATGAAGAAGGAAGGAAAAAAGTCTGTGTGAAGGCATCTCACATGTAAATTGCACCAATGAATGTTGTGTTTTGCTAGAACAGAAGTACTTCATATTTACAGTGCAGCCAGCGAAAGCTTTGTGAAACACAGACCTTTCTGTAAAATGTACCTGATCCTTCTTTTCCTCTGCTGTAGGGTTAATTACATTTTGGTTACCTGGTTGCTTGCAAAGATGAAAGATTTTAGTCCCAGACTGCTGACCCTACCATGGCAATGAGAATGTAGGCTTCCAAGCTTGGAGTTTTAAGGATGCACCAATAAACAGGCTGCTCCAGATAAATAAAACAAGGCAATAACTTGCACTCTTTTCCTGCAAAATAATTAGCAGCCCATAGCACTGTGTGCAGTGCTGACAAGACGTGTCTTAGGGTGTAACCTCAATACATATGTGAGAATGATCTGTTTTGAACGTTCAAAAAACTCATTCCTTTTGATGCTTGCATACGCCTTAACAGTTGGACTCCACATCAAATAAAAACAAAAAAAAACGCCTTTTTCCCCCGTACTGACTTGCATGCAAATACCGAAGCACCAACATTCAGCTTTATATACTCAACAGACACCTCTGACGCACTTATCATGTCTAATTGGCTGATAGTGACACCATTATCAGGAAACAAGCCCTTGTACTGAATAATAACATTTGAATCACGAAGTAAATGCAAACCGTGCGCTTACAAAAATAATAGCATCATTTGATGGGTGATTTAGATTTGTTTGCTTAAAGGTCTGAGTGCAAAATCAATTTGCGCCATATTTAGCTTTAGTGTCTATTGGGAATCCAGAGTAATTTAGTCACGGCTTTGAGTAAGAGGTTCTATTAAGTGATGAGCGTATGTGTGAAACTATGAGGAACAAGTATCTTAAGCAAAACTGTCAAAAATACCCTTAACCCCCTCACGGGGTCCTCCCTGTCCCTTTCCTATCATCTGAGGGTACGTGCCTCTCTCGACAGGCATAGAACCTATTTCTTTTTTCTTAGTTAAATAACTCCTCCCCCCTCATCTCCTTACGTTTTGTCACGATGCTGCGGACTAAAAATTGCAACCAGGGAGGTAAGAGGACGAGGACTCGGAGGATCCTTGATCGGGGTAATGAAGATTACCAGTAAGTAACGGGTTATTTAATATGCATGAATCAGTGGTAAAACCTGTTTACTCATGAAGATTAGCGGTAAGTAACAGGTTCATTAATATGCAAGCATCAGTGGTATCCTGTTTACCCATGTTAGTCCCCATTTTTTTCACTCGGCTAAGACCCTCATTACGAGTGGCTTGGTAAATGGAGTGATATTTATTGCACCTGATAAAATCTGACTCTGCATTGTTGGAAGTGCTCGGAAGTTGCTGCATATATCACCATTAAATGGGCCACTAGTAATTGGGGCCTATATTGGGTTCTAGTAACACACAATGACCTACACGTAAATTATTTACTTGGGGTGTAATATCAAACAATCAATCAAAATAGGTTTTCTAGAGCATGGCTTATCACCCAAGAAGGTATCCAGGCACTGTGCTGTGGGTCTTAGTCAAACAGCCCGGTCTTGAGTCCCTTGCTGAAGTCCGTCAGTGATGGCTAGTATGGAGGTGGACGGGAAGGGTGTTCCAGGACTTGGTGGTGAGGTAGGAGAAGGAGCGTCCTCCGATACGGCAGCGTGAATGCGTGGTATCTGTGAAAGGGGGAGGTGAGCGAAGCAGAGGTTTCTGGATGGGAGATGGAAATTCAGGCAGTGTTTCATGTAGGCAGGTCCTTGGTGGTGGAGGGCTTTGTAGGAGTGAGTCAGTAGTTTGAATTGGAATCTTTTCTGGATGGGGAGCCAGTGGAGGTCTCTCGGGTGCTGGGTGATGTGATGTGGGTTTTATTGGGCAGGTTGAGGAATAGTCTGGCTGCTGCATTCTAGATCATCTGGAGTCTTTGTCATAGTCCAGCCATCTGGTGATGAGGGCCTGAGTCACCGTGCTCTTGTTGTTTGTGGGTAGCCACTTGAAATTTCTGCGGAGTATGCAGAGAGTATGGAACAGGCTCAGGATACAGTGTTAACTGGACATTTCACTGAGAGTTCACTGTCCAGGATGATGCAGAGGTTGCGGGTGTGGTCTTTCAGAGTGGGGTAGGTCCGAATTCCGATGGCCACCGGGAGTCATTCCAGAGGGAGGTGTGTCTGCGGAAGATCAGGACTTCTATTTTGTCTGTGTTGAGTTTCAGGCAGTTTTTCTTCATCCAGGCCGAGACGTTTTTCATACAGTTGTCGTAATTGGTCTTTTTTCATGGTGGAGTCCGCTGAGAGAAAGAGGACGAGTTGGGTGTCATCAGCGTAGGAGATGATGTTGAGGTTGTGGGCTCTGACGATGTCTGCGAGTGGAGTCATGTAGATGTTGAAGATGGTTGGGATGAGGGATGAGCCTTGAGAGATGCCACAGGGGGTGAGCTTGGGTTGTGGGGTGAAAGGGGAGATAGATTCTCTGGGTGCGCCACTCGAGAAAAAATGTCATCCATCTAAGTGGCCATCTTCTGATTCCAATTGCAATTGATATTTACACTCAAGGGAGATCTAAGATAGAGAAGTAGTTTTGAAAAACATTGCATATGAAAATCAGTGAAAGGAGTGTTGGTTGATTGCAATGGCAATCGTAACTCTTTACAATCTTGTTTAATTGCTAGATAAATAAAGCAACTTACATCTGGCTCTGTAAAACAAAGTCATATCTTTTGGCGAAAAATGCAATTTGAAAGGCTTTTTGCAGTGGTAAATAGATCACCTTTAAAATCAATGAAACTCTATTTGCAAGAACAAAGGTAACCAAAGACACAAAAACTATGAAGAGTTCGATTGGGCATTAGTGCAGCACTATTTACATACTTTTACCTTCACTATTACTAGCTATAATTTACCATGTTATAGTTCATTATCTAATGAGAAGAAACAGAAGGCCAGATTTGGGTATTCCGCGTCCTTGATGGAAGTGTCTTTTAATTTTTACTACATATCAGAGGCCATTTTTTTTTTTTACATCGATCAGGTAGCTGGAAATGAACTGTCCCTTTAAATACAGCCTTCGTGACTGGAGAAAGGAAACATAGACCCTTTGCCACTCGCTCATGTCTGTTTACCATCCGCACGTGTAATTCCCGTGGCGGGCCAGCAAGAATGGGTGAGTGGCTATGTAGAGCTGACGCCTTGGTCATGGGCCTTCAAACCCCTATCTTTAGGGGTTATTTGGAGGTGGCCTGACTGTAAAACTCAAGCATACAACCCATTTTATTACTGACACAAACATTGGTGTAAATGTGGGTGATATGAGATCTTCCACTAGCGTCGTAATTTAAAAATGAATCTCATGCAGGGTATCATGGGACTGCCTTGTCACAGGCCAAGGTTGCACTCATTCAATAGTTTTTTTCTCCGCGGACTGGCCTTCTGTCATTTCACAGATAGGCCAACTTCTCACAAAACAGTTCAGTCATAAAATATAAATGGCAAGGGAGCCTTGATTATCTATCATTTCTATGGCATAAAAATAAGGGCTGTTAATGGAAGGTGCCTTGCCACCCAAGTTTCTTCTCACATACAATAAAAAAACATAACTGTAAAGAAGGCATGGAAGCCTTCCACACAACATTGAACATCTTTAGTTTCTATGAAAATGGAAGATGTTAGATCAAAGTAACCTCCATTAATGAAGGCTTCCTAGCCATACATTAAAAAAGACAAAATACCCAGTGCTGAAAGCACTAATAAAAATCTGCTTAGAGGAAAGAGTGGGAAGTAGGAACAAGGCGTTGAACACAGGAGAAAGTGGGAGTGTGGTTGGTAGGAAGTAATGTGAGGATGTGGCAGATGGAGTAATAAAGAGAGAGACATGCAGCAAAGAAAGGATGATCGCCTATCTACAGGTCATTATGAACACTCACTGCAGTCAAGAACTTTTCACTTACAAGCCATAGTTTTCGGGTCTGTCTTTCTGATTATTTCAATGGAAATAGTGTCTGAGATGTATGAGAGGTAGGTGATTATCTCACAAGAGAAAATAAGAGTCAGGTGGAAGAAACAGGAGGAAAGTATGGATGGGGAATGAGTAGCAAGGGATGGGTGGGATAGAGAAATGAGAAGGGGCGATTAATGGGGAAAGAAGGAAAGTGAGACACACAGAAAGAGGGAGGGCTGGGAGTGAATAACAAGAAAAAGGTGTGGCTAGGAGAAAACAGGAGTTAGATACAAGGGCAGGTGGGACGGTAGGAAGCAGAAGTCAATACAGGAGAGACATTTTTGGAGGGACGGGAATGAACAGTGAGGAGCCAACAGAGAGGTAGTTGTAAAATACCCCCAAGTCCCCATGAGCTTTAATGTAATCAGTCCATTGGAGGTGGAAAGATACACCCTATATGGAAAAACATCAGGTAAAGTTGAAATACTCCTCTGCGCTAAGCTAAAATGTGATTGACAAACTCTCAAGCCCGTTACTGAAAGGGGCTAGTAAAAAAGCCAAAGGTTGAAATTGGTGGACTTAAAGTCCACTGTAAGCAAATTAAAGTCGATTATGTCTATCTATTAGCAGCAATGTCAAAACAAGAACCTAAAACCCATACACCAGTAATTCAAATGATGTGTGTCACAAGATGAAATACAGAAACTTACTGTAGTTTAATAAAATATGTAATTCATGCCACTGCCCCCAAAATCTAAATGAATAATATAGCCATTCCACAAAGTGTCCTGATCTTGATGGACAGCCCATCCAAGAAAGGGCAAACCATGAAAAGCTCATGAAATCCAATAGCTGAAGGAGCTTGACCCAAAGCCCAATCCTTGTTGGCACTTAATATTATACTTTGGTGAAGAATGTATGACTCTAGGTCTTGCAGAGAGCTCGAATGTTTGCAGACAGCCCTTCAAGGTCAAGCCTTGGCCATCCTTGGTTGTGGTTTTATGGCCTGGGGTTTATCTACCTGTATCTGCAGAAGGCACCCACATTTCCATTCATCCACTAAGCTAATATTTCATACCAGTATTTGTGGGCCACATTAGGTATTAGAAAAATCATTTTGATTCATTTGAGCTTTAGTATTTAATAGAATCGTTTTTACATTGAAGAATTGGTAAAATGCTGACTTCTTTCACAATTATGTCTTTAGAAAATATATATATTACAGACATATCAGCATCAGTATTTCTCGAAAACTTTCAGTCCGTAGTCAGCTTGCAACTAATGTTGCCTTAGTCCATTTTTGTAACAGTAACATTTTGCATCAGTGACTCATGAAAGAATGGTTAAAGGGGACACTGCCTGTAGCCTGGACTGTGCCTGCCTGCAATGTTCTCTCTATTGGATCGTCCTGGGAAAGATTACCCTCAGATGAACAGTTTTTAGAGTGTGTGGTGCCTTAGGATCCAATCATGCCGTGGCTACTCTTCCAGGCATATGTGACCCCAAAGGGACGTCTGATCTCTTTCAGAGGCCTCTTTTGTGGATTGCATGTACAACCCATCTGCAGCATGAGTAATGGTGGTGCTATCTTCATGAGTAAGGGTGCTGCGAGGAAGAGGTGTGGCGCCATGGCCAGGGTGACTGACTCTGGTATCTGGGGATCACGGTTCAATCCCTGGCACCAGCGGCAGATTAGCCCAGCACCATGTGACTCTGGGCAATAGCTTGCTTAATTTTCCAGACGGCCCCCAGCGCCTAGAGACCCTTACGGGTGATTGTTCGCGCCTTACAAATGTGGATTATTATTATTATCTTCTAACCTTGAAGATATTCATGGATGGCTGACAAATAATTACCTTAAAATGAATGAATCACAAAGATAATTGCCATAGGTGGGAGCTCAGCAGATCTTATTCATGTCAGGGAGGAAGTCAAAATGCAGTTTATTTTGAACTCCTTCAGTCCCAACTAGGTAAAATAACACAAAACAGAGGTTCACTGTAGTCTGATTTATCACAGGCATCTGATAAAGTGAACCACTGTCCTGTGTAATTTTACCTTGTCTCAAGTTCCTGGTTGGCACATTGGGCTTACCCTTGTTGTTTTTATACTCTCATGATTCAGTCAGAACTAGCACAAGTGTTGATTTTCCCTATCAGTCAGTTTTGTAAGTGGGCAAAAAAAGGTTAAAACATTTGCTATAAAAATATTTAGGTTGAAATCCTCAGTATGAAAAAAGTGTTAAACTGAGACTTCGATGATTACCGCTGCTTAACTTTATTTAGTCGGGACTGAAGTTCGAATAGAAGATCTGCCCATTGAGGCCTCCTTCTGAGTTGGCTGGTGATTGGAGGGGGAGATGCCAGGAACAGAGTTACTCATTTTGTCCAGTATCTCCACCCAAGTTCAGTCAGGGTTGTTAAGAATTGCCTGGTCCTGAATGGGAAATAACACAATTGTTTGCCTTTATCTGTGCCCAATCATCACTGATAGATTAATAGGAACGCCAAAGGTTCAATTTATATGTTGGCAGTGTGTTCACTCTGTCAGAATGGGGATGAAGTATACACACCGCAAACAAGATGTCCGCCCACCTGATTTTATTACGCGCAGTACTTTGGCTTAGACTAATCCGTCACCGCCATGGCTAAATCTTTCTGAGGACCCAATGGAGTAAGGGCCATCAGAGAAATGGCTACACCCATCCCATTTACGTGGGCGGACATGTAGCCATTTTATTATTGTCCGTAACTACCAAGCAAACCCTGGCGGTGAGGGACAGTAAATGTGAATAATGCTCCCCCTGCCATGGGAGATGAATCCCATGTTGGGGGAAAACATTTTTTTTTATTTTCCAAAAAGGATATCCGTTTTGGGATTTTCTTTTTGAAAATTAAAAAAAAAAAATGTTTGCTTCAGGGTTACGTCATGTTGATATAACTCGGCACCAAAAAGCAATATGCATTGACAGGAACTGGCTTTATAAATGCCAATGCTTTATAAATGACTGCCAGCTTGGGGGTCATTTACAAATTTGGCGGGCAGTCACTCCACCAGGGGGACGGAGTAATCTACTTTGTCCCCCCTACAGAACAACGGGCCATCTGCCAATTGCATAAATCGGCCCCTGAGTTTTAATTTATATGGTTTATCTGGGGTCCAATATAGCAGAGACAACACACATCATTTTTTGGGAGCTAAAGAAGGAATTCGTTTATTCTGAAGAGAGCAAGTGCAGATCTTCCTCCAATGTATCTGGCGAGGCTGGTGGTCTGTAAGTATTTCAAACATTTAGACTGAATAAAACAAGTTAAAGTGTGGGTTTGGGCAACCAGGGCAGCATGAAGTTTAGACATGTTGTGCCCCTGTATAGAGTGTGACCAAGAAAAGTAATTAAGGCAGGTGGCAAGTGAGGGCTCAACTTAGAGATCTTCCCTTTAATTGTCAAGAAATGATTTAAAAAATCTGATTTGGACAGGGAATATTTGTTTTGTGGATAAGCAGAGGACAGTGGGTCTAGATACTAGTAGAGATTAGCACCAAATGAATTCCCTTTTCTGCAGCTGTGGATTAAAGCGGCATGAAGCGGAATCAAGCTACCCATGCGTGGTATTCGGCACCCTGACCTTCAATAGCGGCAGCAGCATGCTTCTGAGTAACATTTTGAACCCGGTACTTATTCTTTTACATATTAAGCACTGCACACATGCAGTAATTACCTCACCCCTCAAGAAATCAGTATTTACTGTGTGCAACAAACACACCCGAAATTCGCAAACTTCGTGCCTAATAAGGACACTGGACTATTAGGAATGAGAACAGTAAGAGAAGTCAATACACGTGTCTCAGATCTACCAATTGTAGTTGTTTTTATTTATTTGATTTATTGTAGTGCTTTTACGCAAAGTGCTGTACACCAAAAGCAGTACAACTGATGAAAAGAACAGAACAATCTGATGATGTAAAATAATAAATGCTCTTTTGTCACAGGTGTGAACAATGAAAGGGTAGAAGCAGATCTGGTAGTTGGGGAAAGCTGGCTCCACAGAAAATGAGTCAGTAAGTTACATAAGTGGAATGGTGAAAGTGGCCATGGAGGTCATGGGGGTCAATTGGTCAATTGCAAGCAACCAGAATGCAATGGGTGGCTGTGGACATTGTCTTGTTACAGTTTTGTCTAGCCCGAACTCAACCCAAAGGTATTGGAGCGCTTTACATGAGCACCAGTTACAGTATACAAGGATATATTCATTTCTTTGATAGGCACCGGGAGAATAAGTAATTTGCCCAGAGGCCAGAACCACAGGATGCTGAATCGACGCCAAGACTCAAACCTGGTTACCCAGGTCCAAAGCTAGCAGCTCTGACCATTAGGCCACACCCTTTCCCCAATGTGGCAAGATATGAGAAGTTAAATAAGATGGGGTAAAAAAACAGAATGCTTTTAAAGACAATACCTAAGAGACAACATAAGAGAGAAAATCTGAGGCTTGCTGGAATTAGAAAATGAATTGCCACCCAAGCCTCAGTGGCAGAGCAAAACTAGGAGACACGTTCCTGAAGTGAAAGAGGGTACGGAAAAAAGGAGAAGATGAGTCGGAAAGAAAGAGGTAAACCAACACCAGATCACTGAGGAATCCAAAAGTGGGCCAGGTAGAGAACAGACACATTACCATTCCAGGAGACAGAGAAGCAGAAATCAGCTATCTGAGGAAACCCAGGACAGAACAGAACACAAAATACCCAAAGAACACAAGAAAGACAGAAGAAAATAGTGAGTCAAAGTGTCAAAAGCAGCAGAAAGATCGCATGGAATTAAAATAGAGGATTGTTTTTTGTGGCAAGGGTGAGGTTAAAGACGATTGTCAGTGTGGAGGAATGCAATAAGATGAGATACGCTCCACTATTTTAGAAAGGTCACGGAGTAGAGAGCCATGTCTGAGGTAAGAAAGGTTGTCAGGGGCAAGTGATTTTTTTTTTTAGAAGAGGTAGTTTGGAATCAATCTTGAATAGAGAGTGGGAGATTTCAGAAGACGTGGAGAGGTTTAACAGAGTAACTAAACGAGGAGCAAATAAGAAAAAGACCGGTTTGACCGGTGAGGAGTAAAGAGGGTCTGAAAGTGAGACCGTGAGCCCAGCTGAGCGAAGAAGAGAACGAACCTCTGATTCAGGGATGGTTGAGAGAGACGTGGAGAGGAAGAGTTAGTGGCTGAAGGAGAAACAAAGCCAGTCGGAGGCGTAACTTCCATTGGTGCAGCAGGTGCAGCGGCACCGGGGCCCAGAGGCCTGAAGTGCCCACTGAACGCAGATTATTGCTATATTTCACAGTTCACACAGCGGCCAGGGAACGCATTCCATACCTGGCACAAGGGCCCTTGACACACTGAGGCCAGTCTGAGACCAAGGGGCAATGTGTTGAGCAGAATCACTGTCTGTGATAGATGCATCTTCACATACAATATTAAGCACATAAGAAAGCTGTTTTGGGCCACGTGTTATTTTAGCACAAGTGCTCTTGGAAACAAATATATAATTCAGCACATACAAAGATTTATAATGTGACGTGCGTGTCATTGCCTGAGAAAACGCGCAGCTACTGAAAACGTCATCAAAACCGTAGCCAATAGTCGTTTCTTTTGAGGACCGGAAAAGGGTCTTCATTCATCAGATGCACAATGAATATGATGCGACGTGAAATTCATGCTGCAAGCAGGACTGCACCTCAGGGCACAGCAACAACCTTCAGCATATAGGTCGCGATGAACGAAGCCACGATCTGGCTGTAATGTCAAATCTAGGATGAAAGAGAGGGTTTGAATGAAATCTAAGCGGACATCACAGACGTGGTTAAAATAGCAACAAGAGAAAAAATTCGAAGTCCTTATTGAAGCAGTAATGGCCCTCTCTAATGACAGCATCTGGCAGTTCAATAACATCTGTAGCAGTGGTACATGCTCAATGCTTTCCACGTGCTCCGGAAAGCGCCATCATGATAAAGAAACTAAGGGGTAGATTTACAAGAAAGTGACGCATCTGTGAAGATGCGTCACTTTCCCTGCGCCACCATTAGAAACCCTTGCGCCACTATGGATGCGCCATATTTACAATACGGCGCACCATAGCGCAAGGGTTGACAGATGCGTCAGAAATTCTGATGCATCTGTTGACGCAAAAGTCACGCATTGCTGGAGTGGTGTCGCAAGCATGACACAACTCCAGCAATGCAGGGGGAGGCCTATCCTCATTGTGCTGCGTCACTCCTGCTTGAAGCAGGCGTAAGAATTTGACACAGTGGCGTCCTAGAAGTGGCGCAGTGGAATCTTGTAGATTTCACTGCGTCACTTCTACGAGGCTTATTTTGCGTTGGAACGCCCACCCTGCATACATTATACCTGACGCAGGTATAATGTGACGCAGGGCTTTACAACGTGACGCATCTCCCTAGATGCGTCACATTGTAAATGAGCTGCATTTTTACGCTGCTGCTGCGTCATGAAAAGTGACGCAACAGCGGCGCAAAAATGACACAAGGAGCTTGTAAATCTGCCACTAAGGTTTGAAATGAAACTAAATAAGATGCATGTATCAGCTAATAGACATCATATTGGGGCAGCTGCCACCATTCTGATTCTGAATTGGCCAGACATAGCTGGACTAGCTTCTGCCATGTTGCCCTCTACTTGGAAAGTTGACCATGCCCTCGCCTCAGGATGTTAACTGAGGTAAATGCCCTTTCGTTAGGGGGTTAACAGTAGTTAACAGTCTCTCCTGAGGATGTTAACAGTGGTGAACGCCCGCTGCTCCCCTATTTAAAAATAATAGCCCCACCCATGAAAAACCATTTTGTTATAGGATCAATCCCTATTCCTCCTACACCTGTAAAACCATTTTTGAAGGCAGTATTCCTGATTACCCCCTGCCTTCAAAGCACCAGTTCCATGTCACTATCCATGTTTGACTCCCGAATGTGAAGCACCATTGCAATTGTCTACCCACAAACACCCCCTCCCCCACAAGTCGTGACGCGCCTGTAGTTTCCTCTCTGTGTGTTGCTTCAGTTACGCTTTTCAGAGCAAGGTTTTGAGGCAGAGGCAGTTGTGTGGCTCATAGGGGCCATTTACCTCAGTCATGCTTCTTTGCTATGCATTACTGCTCTCACCTGGTGCATGGCAGAGAACCATCCAGATCACTAGTACCTACCTGGGAGCTGAACTACTCTTTATTGAGCACATTCAGGTAGGTGTATGATCTGGAAGGCAGCAGATTGTGGGGCATATTTACAACCAAATGGTGCAGCGCTGCAAGCAATTTAGCAGCGCTGCGCTACGTCATTCAAAAAAATGCAGGGTTGCACAGTATTAACAAGAATATGTTGCACCCATGTGTTTTCCCTTGAGCTGGCGCTAAAAAAGCTGTCTAGTGCCTGCGTTGCAGGGATGAATGTGTTTGTGCAGGAAGGGACACCTTCCTGCACAAAAAACAATCATTAATGGCATGTTTCTCTTTCTATGTGTGCTTCGGAATGTAGCACATATAGAAAGAAGAGGAAAAAACAAGATGAAATAAAAATAATTCTCCATGTTGCACCACGCTAGTGCCTCCTTTTCAAAGGCATTAGCTTTTGGCACTGCCTCAGATTTACAGATCCTAGTAAATCTGAGGCAGTGTCAAAAGGCAATGGGTGTTGTGTGGGTTCGCTCACAGCAAAACCCATTCCACGCCCCTTTGACGCAGAAAACTGCAGTGAGGAGGCCCAAATTTACAAGGCGGCATTAAGCCATGCAAAGTGGCTTAGCTCCGCCTTGTAAATGTGGAGCATGGCATTGCGCCACCGGAGTGTCAGAGAAAGTGATGCTTCTGTAGGGGGGAATGCCCTTGTAAATACGCCCCTGTGTTTCAGGTCGTTTGTTCTTCATCCATGCTGCCAGTTGCACCTCTCCCCTGCCTGTAGTTCAGAATGGTGGTCTTAGGGGCTGAGCAGACTTGCAATTTTCTTGGCCAGCCAGTGGCCGGGACTGCAAAGACTTCAGCTGATCCAGTACCTAAAGCTTGCAGCATTCCAGATGTCAGCTTTGCAGCCTACTGGACCAGTCCAGTGGTCACATATCTTCGGGAATGTAATACAATGCCACTGCTACAATGATCCCTGAGCGCATGTATATTTATATTCCTCGACTTGTGAAGAATCACTGAGGAGGCTGTGGGTGGCTTTGGAGAAAGGGTTAAACAAGAGAATGGGCTAATGTGTCTAACGAGAGGTATGCGACCTCTCAGAGGTAGCATATTATTATTTTGAACATCTTAGCAGGGCTTTGGGCTTCATTACGTGTTGGGTGGAGTTCTGCCGGATATCTCGCCTTGGAGCTGCTAATAGGGTGAATTACTCTATCACATAATTAAAGGGAATAGTAAGTGCTGGAACCAACCCATCCAGATTAACAGACCAGACCACTGGTAATGAGGCCTTCAAAGGCATACCCCTAGATGACGTTACACTGAATAGGGGTGCAATCCACACACACCGGTTGGGTGGACATTGCCTTATGCCCCATACAAATGGCATCCTACACCTGCCTCTGCCAGCCCAATACTGCGACTGCCCCTACAGTGCTGCTGGGAGCTCAGGGAAACTCTCCCATAAACAGGCAGAGGTAATCTGCCATCATTCAGGGCTATTTATTCTTTGTGGCACCACTGGGTCTTTCCAGGTTCTTGAACGCAAAGGAGAGACCCCACGGAGAGTCCTTAATATCATGTAGCACTTGCCTGAAGCAGATGATCTGTGATAATTAGAAAATCTGGTTTTGCTGAGGTTTTCAGACATTTTTTGACCATGTTGACAAAATATCTATTAATGGATCATCAAAGAAGCAAGAGGGAAGCATTCATGGCAAGAAACTAACTAAACACATTCAACAAATACTTGGCAAATTGGTCACAAGAAGTAAGCATTCTATCTAGCCAGTCTGAGCTTTTCTAGCAGACCTGTGTGATTGCATGGAGCACTTTGCTATTTTCTGCTGGTCTTTAATTTCCATGTGCTACCACTGACTGGCTCACTTCAGTTGCATCACCTGTACTTTTAGTTGTATATCACTGGCTATCAGATGGCAATTTCAGATGACTTTAAAACGAATAACATTCATGACTGTTTTTACAGCATTCAGGCATGGTTTTATCACAGTAGACTGACACTTAGGCCCTAATTTCAAGAAGGCTGTTAAATTATGTTACCTTGGCAGACCCATTTGTGCAAGGATCATAATTTTGAGATTTGCTTCTTTACTGCATACCTGCAAGATTCCTCTAGCAAACTATGATTAGTCAAACCTGGCAAAAATTACAGGATGAAACATGCAGTAAATTTTGATACATGCAGAATTTATTACAGAAAGTACAAAATTCCACAAACGATGCCTCATTTTAATGAGGATAACTCGGAATGGGAGACATTTTTCAAGTGCATTCCCTCAAACCCATTTTTCCCAGTTATCGCAAAGACTGCCATGGTGCTAAAACCAACTTTCTGAACATTGATGGCAGAATCTTCGCAGATATTTTTATTTTCGTTGGATAATCATGGCCAAAAATCAGCTATTACGTACTGACCAGGCGCTAAGAACAAAGTGGCACAAGTTAAGAACCTGTGCAATGCCGGTGTAATGTCTGACACATTTAGGCCAGAAATGTTACCCTATATGTTAGTACTGATCAGAAAACATACAAAGCCACCCAAGTCCTCCTATTAGTGTCACGTTGTTTGCTGGGATGAGAACGCCCCCTGCATGACTTATTAAGCATGCGTCCCTACCTAGAGACCACAAAGTAAGCCTATTAAAATTTGAACAGTTTCTCTTTGGGTCTCAGTAGAAACAGTAATTACCCAAATATGAAGAGAACCATTATGTTACGGTTGAAACTTAGATTGAGGCTTCGAAATCAGGAGGGGCACCATGCATGCCCTCTATGGTTGAGTGAGGCCGCTGTCAGTTCAAACAGAATGCCAAGAAAGACATTAGCGGCAAACTGTTACTTTAACTGGTAGGATAGATCTTTTCCCTGATTGATGCATGGGATGGTTGGCCTTCTGGCTTGACCTGTTAAAAGGGTCTCTACAATTCTCCTCAACCTGGTCCTTTACTGCATTCAGTGCACATGGTTAGGTGCATATTAGTGAAGCAGGATGAGCAAGGATTGTGTCTGTGTCATGGATGATTGTAGGTACGGAAGGTTCCATTTTGGATACCGATTTAAGCAAGGTGAACAATATGGAGGTTGGATTTAGTCTTCCAGAATAGTAATGTTTATGGCCACCATTCCTGAACGCTTGATGGAGTCCCCAGAAAAGAGGGGGTGGGATCACATGGGACAGTGGTCTCTTTAGAAGTGCAAGGATGGCCTTTTGTAGGATCTTGCCCCTTTGTGTACTTTAGTTGTGTCCCTCATTAAGATGCTCAGTGGAATGTGAGTTCAAGAGACAGATGACTCTTTAGAAGTGCAGAAACAATATTTTACTCTCTTCTGTCCTTTTGTTGTCCTGGAGGTGCTGCTCTTTAAAGGTTGGTGAGTATGAGGTGTAAAGGCTTCTCTCCCTTTTGTGCATGTATTTTGGATCTCCTTGGAAAATGGATCCCCAGATCCATCCCTCCTTTCAGGTGTCAGTTGAAGAAAAAGCCTGTGTCTGGCTTGTATGTAAATGGATGAACAAAGAGTCTGACATGCTTCAAACTAGTCCCAGGGAAATAAACAAATTCTCACTGCATTATTGGTATAACAAATGGATTGAAACCCCATGTCACTATGTTCTATGAATCCTCACTGAATGGTGTAAGCGACACCTCACAACATGCAGGAGAATCTTCTTAGAACACGGGTTGAAGTCCTTGACATTGAGCTTTGCAGTCAAGTAAGGGACATCACCTGCGTAGTCTGCGACTTTCTTCTGCAGGATTTGCTTTAAGTGGGAAGCTTTCCTTGCTGCTGCTTTATGTAATGCTAAGAATTCCTATGAGTTCAGTGATACAACACTGATGGCAGTGCCCCCTCTCTGAAAATTGTAACAGCACCACTGAAACTTCTTTGTCTATCTTTACTCCTGGATCTATTTATTTCTACTCAGCATCATCTTAAGGGTTTTTAGAGCCCCATGCAAGACCTCTTTCAAAGATGTTCAACAGATAATTTAGTATTTTTTAAGCTTGAATTAGCAGAAATAAGGTGGTAAAATGCAGCATTTCCAGACAGGGGCCTCCAAAGTATGTCTTGACCTTGAATTATTTCAGAAAAAGTAACTTTTTAGAAAGTTACCTTCCCTGCATAAAGTTCCTGGAAGCTAGCTTGAATTAGCCCACCAGCAGCTATTCAGCCCATTCATGACTTTAATGAGGTATAAAAACTGCTCCCAGAGCAGAACAATGGCTTTGGCCTGGTGACAGGATAACCAGAGGTGAAGAGTGTGATGCATATCAGCACAGGAATGGCAAATGGAGACAGAGGAGAAGTCTGTCCATTCGTGAGGGAGGAGGAATTGATCCATAACCAGTTTGTGGTAGATGAGAAGTAAGGGATTGCTCAATTCCCTAAACACACCCCTCACTGGCTCCCCCCAATGCCTGTACCATCTTGAAATTCCCTTACAATGGTGCAATGTGGAATAGTGTGCAGCACGTCAAACAGCATATACTGCAAAAGTGTGGAAGGTTGCCCCATTCAACCTTTTCTCCATTATTCGCAAGGGTACTAGAGTCACCCCCATCCACTGGCTAGTGCCAACTGTACATGTGGCACCCCAAGGAACCCTCCTCAGAACACTTTCTGGACCTGAAGATAAGAATAGGACAGGGCCTATTTTTTGTGAACTGAGAGGATCTCTGAAGGACTGAACCTGCTCCCTCTTGTATCGAGGACAATGAAGTTAGCTTCAAGGGTCAGATGGCTGACCTCTTGTATGGCTACTGAGACAAAACAAACTGTTAGAAGCCTTTTTTGTGAAGTGACCAGTTGACCAGTACCAAGTGCAGTGGGCTGGACCTTGCTAGTGGCCTTTGATGGAGTGAGTGCTAGCCCCTAAGGGCTATCAATGAGGTCATAGGAGCCTTTGAAGAAACCTAGAGAAGCTGCTCCAGAACACTGAAAAGTTGGGGGTTCAAAGACTTTCAGAGTTGTCATAGAGACCTTGCAGAAAAGGTGTCCAATTCTGAAGCAACTACATCGGCTACAGCTTTAGTCTTGCCCAACTGGATGATTTTGAGAGACATAAAAAAGACTTAGGGCCTCATTACGACTTTGGCACAATGCCGCCTGCGCTGCGCCAAGGCCGTTCAAGCAACGCCGACCGTATTACAAGTTGCAAATGTGCAATTCGTTATACGGTCTGCAGCTATTTGGCCTTTCCCATGAAGGTGCCTTGAAAACAGGCACCGCATTGGGAACGGCGAAAAAGTTCCAGCACGGCATGGACGGTGACGTCCATGCCTTGTTGAGACTGGGGATAATGCAGGCAAGGGGGCATATGTTGTGCCCCCTAGAATGGACACCCATGGCGTGGAGGACACGGGGGCCGTATAGGGTCCCCTTTGTTCTTGCACCACCAGCTTTTTCATGGTGGGGCTCCGTCATGAAAAGGCTTGCGATGAAAAGGCTTGCGGTCCTAGAACTCTAAATATGCTGAGCAGCACTGTGCCAGTCCCTGCTCAGCATATTGCGTTGTGGCGCTCCTGCACCACTGCCAGGGAATGACTGTTCCTTGGCGAAGCAGGTGGTCCGCCACCGATAGGACTTTGTATGGCATAATCTGCAATGCGGTGGACCGCCACTCCTGTGTCACCGTGAGTCTGGTAGTCGGAAGACCGCCAGGCTCGTAATCAGGCCCTATTCATAAGGAAAAATTCTTCACCAGGATGAACCCGCTTGGAGTATCCAGCACAGACTCCAATTTTGGTCAGCCTTAAATTGCCCCTGGGTTCCAGTTTACCTCTTCCATAGATTATAATTGGCGCTTGGTGCTTTTTGGCACTATTTTCACCAAAAAAAATTTAAAAGTGATATTGCCTGCTCCCCTTATTGACGTTTTGTCATTTTGGTGCAATTTTGTTTATTAAATGTTACTCTGTTATGATACTTTGGTTTGGACTGTTTACTGTTTGGTGTTTTGACTATATTACTATTTTGCCACTGCATAGGTACTTTATACACACCACCCTGAGTTAAGCCTGTCTGGTCTGTGCTATAGCTACCCGAGGGATGAGTTCAAGTTAATTTGGTGACTTTGTACATCACTCTGAGAAGTTAGTGTTATTATTCCTTGAAGTGGGCGACACCCTACCCCCCAAATTATAATCCACTTTCTTACATACAGCATAACATAAACTGAAATCCATTAGACAGTAGCTGGCTGGTCTCTTGTACTGACATATACACATGAATGTCATAGATTTCCAAAAGTATCTTCACGTTGTTTGCAATGCCCCCTAAAGTCAGAAATCTGCCTCTGATTTAGGAGGCAGGCTCAGTAAACTGAACTTTCGACACTAACACGTGTAATGTTATGAATGTCATGAGTCTTAATCCCCAGGAGGTGATCTCAGCCTCACATTCTTTGAGATGTGTAATTTCAGCACCCTAGATTCGGTAATCATAACATCTGTTATTTATGGAGCTTGAAATGGCAGCAGTGTGGAAGTTAGCACCATCTAAAACACTATGAATATGAACATAGGAGAGACTCCATGGTTGAAGAATTTTGACTTTCCCAAACTGTGCTATGTGAATGGCCTATAGTGATACGAGAGTGGAAAAGAATGGGTGGATTTGATTTCACTGATTGTTATGAGCAGTAGATTACACAGCAAGAGATTTGGGAGCATATTATCAAGGGCCAGCGATAAATATCGCAAAGCGCGCCTAGCGCTTGCATATTTATTGCCGGTAATCTCTGGAATTTATTGCCCGGTTAGCGCGTTATCAACAACGCGCATCGCCGAGGTGATAAAAATTCCAGAGATAGTTGGGATATCGCCGTTTTCCATGGTGGAAAACGGCGATATCCTAGATGATAGGGCCTGTGGCTTTAGCCACACAATCCACCCCCCATGTTAGGTATGTCTTAGTCAGGAACTTAACAGATGTTAAATTCCTGCGTTAAGGCATACTTAACACAATTTTATATATCGCTAACCCTCCTTGATAATATCGCAAAGCTGCCTTCGCGCTATTATCCCATGTTGTTTTCACGGCCACGCCTCTTTTGCATCTCATTCTCGATGTGAGGCGAGGCGTGTGAAAAAGGGGCGATACGTCAAGGAATCACGCGCTAGCGTGCCCTTGATGATAATGCAATAATATTATCGCTGCTTTTCGCCCGAAAACGGGCTCTAAAGCGGCGATAATATTATCATCACCCCTTGATGATATGCCCCATGTTTTTAGAATAAAAGGTGTGTTTTGCAGAGGAAAGTAGTTATATACAGTAATCTTCCCTATGATTGGAGAGGTGTAAACTGACCAGTTTATGCAGTTTGTTCTGCAGAACTAATTATATAGAATTTATCTTAAGTAATGTGTATGGTATTTTATGCTGAGGTCTTACACCCCTGTAGCAATGAACAAAAACACCAGTTTTATCTTAAAAGAAATGGTGTTTTATGAACTTCCGATTGAATCACCAATATTATCAATTTAAATATGAGCAGTGTCCACTATTATCTTTGAATGGCGCTGGAATAAAGCACACAGAATAATAATTAAAAAAAACAACACAAATCTTCAACAATTTTGTATTCAATGTGCATTCTTCAAAAGAAGAAGCGGTTCAAGGTGGTCTGCCCTGCACAGACTTCGCATTGGACAACAATGTTGTAAATAAAAACTGCTTTTCCTTACCTATGAAGCAAAAGAAATACAATGGAAGACAATAAATCCGATTAATATCTCTGTCCTCTAATCTGGCAACTAGAAAACATTGTGTATATTCTACTTTAACTATATTGCCAAATGAAAATGGAAAAGAACGTGTTGAAATAGGTGCATTACTATTTCAAGTGAATCACTTTGTTGCTTCTTTAATATTCAAAATAATGAGCGGACCCACAGGTGAAGTGGTCCCACGCTAACAAAATTTAGAGCGGTTTTAAGGATGAAACAGCTACTGGGGCTCATTGTTTGCGTATGTAGATTAAGCATAGGTGAAATTTCGTTTACGCGGGTGAATTTAAAGAAATTCACACATTTTGCATTAGGCGACATTCATGATACTACTCAAAATTTTGTATTCCACAATTGAGTCTAATTTTTTGTCAACAGGAGTCAGGTTTAGGCGGATATGTCTTCTAGAGAAACATTTTTGCATGCACCAGCCTGATGTGACTTTTGACGCAAGGTATGCACGTTGCATACAGAAGCCACACGATATACCAACAAACCCCATCTTACAAAAAAGGATACTTTTGCTAAATTTTCATGAAATTTTGCAGGAAAAAAAATTACAGCATTTCGCACCACCCTAACACAGTAACATATTGCAGAAATGTTATATTTATGACTCTGAGGTTGCCCTGCCATACACAGAACCTGTGATATGCAGCACATTGTGCTAGCCACCAGAACTTTTTTTGTGGGAGATCAACTAACCGCGTTTTATGTTCCACCTTCCGGTAGGGAGTCTGCAGCTCACAGTCCACTGTGCTCAGTCAGTCTATTTGAAGGCATCAAGTGACTGCTGGAAGCTTCAGTATTTGATATCACAGTTTCAGCATGAGAGCGATAGCACTGCTAAGCTACAACCAGCAGGGAGGATCATTTCAAAAAGCGTAAAAGAACAGAACGCATCCATAAGCAGACATGAAAGAGCAGCGCGTGCCAGAGGTGCGCCATCTTGCCAGACAGCAGAAGACTCGGGCTCATTGAACCTTGCAGTAAAATAGCGGAAGAGGCGGGACAGCACTGAAGCAGGCGTTTAAACAATGTTTCCACTTGAGTTTGAGGCAACGATGTATCAAGCATCATTATATTGGCTACTGTATTTAATTCAGTGATAAAAGCGGTTAATTTTAGCACTTTTTCGAAAGCAGCATGCTTATAGGAGAAACACTGCTTCACTAAGCTCCTTTTTATGTAATTATTTCAGGATTTTCGTATTAAATTAACAAAGGAATATATATAATAAATGTAAAACAATATATATTTATATATGTAATTATTTCTTAATAGGCAAATAATTTAGTGGTGTAACAAAATTTGAGGGCCCCCCTCCTTGTACTTTGTAAGGGGGGGCCCTCAAATTTCGGACTCACGTAGGAACTCTCAGGCCAGGGTACAGTGCTGAGGGGGCCCCAGAGGGTCCCCCACACTGTGGGGGCCTTTGTTACACCACTGAAAGAATTGTTTTCTAGTCCTGCAAAATAACCTTTCACTATCGATGGATCCCTCCCACTTCCTAGCCCCACTTTCTAAACTTCTTCTTTTTGGTTGCAATTGCTTATTTGTGAGGGAAAGGTGTACAGGAATTCCAGCCTTGCTGAGATTAAACATCAGGACTCAATATTTGGGAAGTACTCCGATGAATGGTTGAATGTGGGGAAAATGTGTGGGAGTAAATGGGGTTCTTCATTTACCAGATGGTTGCAAGGCAGAATAACAGTACTTAATTTGTGACATTGGTTGCAGGTGATGCTGATGAGCACTCTTTTTTGGAATGAGTGCCGGTCACCTTCGCTCCCTAAACAACAGCTTCCACTATAGATTTATTACCAAGATTACCACAGCGAAGGATGAAAAAGTCCCATACAGCTGAAACATTCCACACTGTTGCTACTCTGTAAAATCCTATACTCTTGCACAAAGGCAAATTGACACTACTCAACATAATTGAGAGTGTAATTACCAAATGCATGTCTTGTGGGCTGATCCAAGATTGACACTCTCAACTAAGCCAGCAGGTAACAAAGTTTCTCACATTCCTGCACTGTGTGCATGCTTTCCTATGGACTTCATGGACACTCCAACAAACCACTAGCCATGGGTGCTGGAAGTAGTGGTAAGACAAGTTTATCTTGTCACATTTGCTGAGCCTTCAAAGACAGTGTTCAAATGTTGGGTTATGCCATCTAACAAATTGCTTCTCATTCTCATAACATGGAGACTGGTATTCACTTTTCTTTCTCTGGCTGCAAAGTTAGTGGATATTTTAAAGTGAAATATCTGACAATCTCGCTGGGGTACCAAGGGTTATGAAAAGAAAGGGTGTAGGATGTCAGTTTATTCAAACACACAATTTAACTATATCTGTAAATGACCTGTACAAATATTTCAAAATATTTCAGCAGTTAGGAATTTACAAATTAGACATTTTTTTGGGAATTCTGAAGTGTGATGGAAACAAAGATTTTAATAGGAACCAACCAAATCACAACACTTTATTTGGTGAATTGCAAATGATAAATATTTGCTGAAACTAGATTTCCACATATTATGTGCGCACCATATATAGTTTTATAAGTAAAACTGCAAGTCAGTATGTCAGTATGTTGTGGCCATTTCAATGGAAAATGTGCTGCCTATAAATGACAGCATACCCCCAACAGCATGCCTCCAGACCATGCTTTAGTAATATATATTGTGATAGCGTGCTCCAAAATTCAGCACTCTTACTCTGAAAACAATTTCCAGCACCCCTGCCAATAGCTACTGAAGGCTGACCCAAAGTCCCTTTATATGTGTAATATTATTACTAATATGGTGTTTTATTTGTTGGGATACATTTTCTTTTAACATCTTTTTACAAAGATCTTCATTGGAATACAAGTACGTGAATGACTCTGTTATCACATTTCATGTTCCTTTTAAGAAATTGGTAGTCAGCACACCTGCACAACAAAGAACATGTGGTTTGTCCTGGGGCTTGAAAATCCTTCCATCCTAATTGATTCCTGAAAAAATGTAGAAGACAAGTGTGAGGGAAGGATACCAGGAATATATAGGAAGGAGGTTGTCCTATTAGCCCTTGTGAAAGCTAGATCTCAGAAATCTTTAGCTTTGTTTGAAATATTCATGAACATTTTAAAGATAATTAAAAAAGAGTTTTAATTTCAAGCGTATTTCTATGGAAAGTACAATTTTCAGGGATTTCACCAAGTTGTTCATATAAATTCAATATCTATAAGGAGTATTTTATTTATTTATAGTACCTACCTGATTCTGGACAATTTTATTCCCCAATTTATGTTGAAATGACATCCCCCTCGCCCCGGCAATCTTTGATCTATGTTCCAGACAAGAGAGGAAGACTAAATCAATAGGATCTGCTGAGTTCATGGTTATCAGAAATACTTCTTTGGATCCAGGACTGGAAGAGAATTGACTCTTGACTGAAACAGCAGACCGAAAGGGCTTACCATAGCTCAATTCCCATTGTATTACTAAATACCAAATATCGGATTCAAGACTCTCACACCACACCTTGAGAAATCTCTTGAGTGTTCGGTGAGCTCAAGTGAAAGAGGGAGTCAGATGTTTTATTTTTAATAAAAAGGCAACTTACCATAGAGAGTGGTGGTGGGCCTCTAAAACCATTGTTTATCTGCCCAACCTCTCGTTGGTAGAGGTCACAGATAGTAAATCCCCACATCAGTACAAACTTAATTTTTTTTAAGTGCCAATATGTATGGGTATTTCAGGAATAGGTGTGTCCAAAGACCTCACTTCCTCTTACAGTTATCATTGTTATGAGTGGCATTTTTCACAAGCCAGTGCTTTACAAAACCAAACAAGTTAATACATAAATACAATGTACAATGTGATTATCAGATTACATAATAGGGTGGTCAACTTTCAACTGTGTGAAATTCCTAACTGATATGCTATGTCTACCAATACACTTAAATCATAAAATAAATCAGAGAGAATTGCTTGAATTGGACCTGCCACTATGAGTATTCCTTAAACGTTCACATAATGCAAACATGAACTGATCTCAATGTTTGCAAAAATTGTGGTGTGTGTTTTTGATTCATGCTTTATGAGTGAACAAGGTAGCTTCCTAATACAGAGAGGGACAACATCACCACACACCACATGGTACAGACCTCTGCCTTTATTTCCATTTGTACGCCATTGGAGTGATAGTGCTGAAAGGTTTGTAAAACAATGGTTGTTTGTGCCAACCCAATGTGGTCCCTGTCTGAAAATCTGTAAATGCCACTAAATAATGCAAAAAAATAAAAAACTCCAGTTCATAAAATCAGCTACCATCCGTAGGGAAGCTTTACGGTTCAATGACTTAATATATGTATTTTATATTACAAGTGTGAGATAATAATCTTTTAGAATTGCTATAGTTCATTTTATATTATCATATGAAGTAATACCATGCTAAGCCAAAAAGCCATGATCAAATATTTAATAAGGCAATGAATGGTGCATTCAAAAGGAATAAGACTCACAGAAGTATAATGAGAATCTCTTTTGGAAATGAAATTTCATGGTTCAAAGCTGTGCTCTTGCTTTCTTCTTACGCTCTTTCATAAATGCAATAAGTTCAGTTCACATTATACTGTCAAATCTTAAATCAAGCGGTGAACTGTTTTAAAAGCTGGTTAAGTGACAGGAAAGAAATGGTGCTGCTAAAATGCCACTAACGTAATGACCAGTGAAGGTATCAGTGTATTATTTTCGTATGAAGTTTCTGGCAATTTCAGGTAACGTCACATTTATTTTGGACTTGGAAAGGATTAAATTCTGCCTTGTGTTCACACTCTTTGTGAGAAAAAATGTAACAAGGAACAAATAGACAGGAAATCAACAAAGAGATGAGGAAAGAACAATTGAAACAATGAGAAAGCAACAGTGGAAACAAAGGGACAACATAAAGGGAACATGGTAAAGTAAAGGCCTGGATTTCAGATCATTACCTAAATGTACTTCAGATTTGGTTTTTGTAAGACATTAGGTATTAGTTGAGGAGGGTGTATTCTACCCACCCTAGGTAATAGCCACAATCCTTGTAAGGGTGAACCACTAAAGTCACTACAATAACCTGAGCTGAAACCCCTGGTAGCTATGGTACAGTGCAGCCAGACTTAACATTGAGGTAATGTGTAAAGTACTTATGCAGTACTCAAACAGTAATAAAGTCAAAATACAACACAAGAAAAATCCCAAATCAAAAAAACAAAATAGAGAATATTTTAATAAATAAAATGATATCCAAACAACAAAAATCCAATAAGTAGAACACGAGGTAAGCATTTTTAAAGCCTAAGGTTCAAAATAGTGCCAAACAGTGTTAAGGACCAATCGTGGCCATCTATTTGTGCTTGACTGGGATAAGGGTAAGGTTTAAGCCCAACTGCGATGGAGTGTGGGTCAAATATAGGTACCAGGTATGTTCCGGTGAAAAGTTTTCCCATTGGACTGAAATGAAAGTCAAAAATCCTCAGCGAGGCTAAGCAGCATGCTATGGCTGAAAAGCCCTTCTCCCCATAGTCGGACAGCTGCTAGATGAGGTCTCGGTGAAACCATGGACTTTTGGCGAGAAAGCTCTGAGTGGGAAACAATTTAATTTTCCAACGAGAAAAAGTCCCTCGCCGGCTGAATACTTTTTAAGCATTCCCCCGATGAAGATTTCTACCTTCAGACATAGTCACTTTTTTGGATCTCGGATAATTCCAGTGGGACTAGGCTGCAAGTTGTAGCTGAAGAGAGCTCCACAAGGCTGGACCCCTTCACCATGAGGCCCCACTGATAGGATATGCTTCTGCAGAAAAGAAAGTAGCAGGAGCACCCTGCATTTTGGCCCAGCGGCAAAATTCATTCTTCAAACGGGCGTGGTAGGTTAGTCCTGGTCACTCGTTGGTTCTCAAAGCAAAACGTTGCAAAAAGTGGCAAAAAGTGGCAAAATGTTTTTATGTCCCAGATTCTAGGATTTGGTAGGAGAAGTAAACTTTGACACCAGTCAGGGGTACTGGGGGTGGCACTTGGGGGGTCAAGACTCACTTCAGTAGAGACCAGCAATAGGGTCCAGGTCAGTTCCAGTTAGAACTGGTCAACTGATTATGGAGAAAAAGGCCTCTGGAAGATTGTTGTGTCCCTGTAGCCCAAACAGAAGGACAGCCTTATGACCCTTGAAGTCCACTTCTTTGTCCTGAGTACATGAGGGAGAGCAGGTCCAGTCTTCAGACTCTTCTCAGGTCACAGGCAACAGGTTCAGTCCTCCTCAGTACATCTACAGGTCGAGAAGTGTTCTGAGGAGGGCACAATTGGTGCCACATATATGCTAGTGCCAGCCTGTGGGTGGGGGAAACTCTTGGGTACTCCCTAAACAATGGGGTGAAAGTTCCTAACTCTGACTCTACCCACTGTGGCAGCATGTCTTGTGAGATTTACTTAAAACATTTCTACAGTGCCCCCCTCTACCCAAAACCAACATGGCAGAATATATTTCCCCTGCGTAGAGCTCTAGCGCCACCCTAAAGGTATTGCCAGGGGAATGAGCAACCCCTACTCTGTGGTTAGTCAAAACCAGATCGTACATCAGCCTGACTAGCTAGGGGAACAAAGGAAGATGCAGGTCCAGGTGTTAGCTATATCAGCCTGTGACCGGGAAGGCCCCTTTGAAGTTAATTAGGTTCCTGGGCAAAACCCAGATGGTCAGCCTGCCAGAGAAAAAGAAAACCCTCCCACACCCTAGGCCTTTGTCTAAACTCTGGGGGCAAGTTCGCAGCTCATTAAGGGGGCTAGTCAATCCTGTGTGACAGTTGGAAGCTCATGATGGTAGGCTTCTAGATGCTTTAGGTAGATGAAAGTCAAGTTTTGAAAATGTTCCTCTGCTAAAATAATTATTACAAATCTGACTATACCAATGGATTGGGTTGGTAATACATATTTTAAATACTCCACAAATTCACTCTGTAGGTGTTTCCTAAGTGAAGATAGCAATATTAAATGTAATATTGTATCCCAATGCTTCCCTGTGGAACAGGCTAACTGCTACAGTATAAATAGCCTTTGGTGCTTTTTCGCTGTATGGACATATTTAAGATTAAATGTTTACACTTCCTACTATTAAATACCATGCACCACGCTTTAATGGGAAGTTAGGCCTATTTAGGTTTGGCCTAATAATATTTAAAGGATGGTTTAGGTTTGCTAAAATGGAAGTATTTTCACAAGTCAAAATTGCAGTTAAAACCAGCACCACTGTACTACACATAGCAGGCCTGCAGTCATGTTTGCTCACTCACTGCATTAGGTAGCACAATGTGTGTTGCAGCCATGGGTGACATTAAACTTACAGGCCTTGGGCACTATTTAGGTACCATATACTAGAGACTTATACGTAAGTTAAATATGCCAATTAGGGCTGTGCCAATTTCATGATCTTGGAATGGAGAGCACAGGCACTTCCACACTAGCTAGGAGGGGTAAAGTGCACAGTGTTCTACAACCAGCATAAACAATCAAGGCAAAAAGCTGGGGATACACAACACAACCTGGTAAACTGGGCTTGCTTTCGGCTCTTAATACATTTAACTTTTTGTATCATAATCTCAAGTAAATATGTCTGTTCAGCACTTGATTTATTTAAAAACATAACAGTGCAAGAGGTCAAACTTTTATTAAGAACCCACCATCATCTTTGCTGAATGCTAGGGTTGCTGAATACAGAGATGCCTAGTCTTGATTCCACATCATGCTTATCTCAATCAACACCATGAACTTCCTCTCTATTGCTCCTTTACAGGTTCTTTTTATCCCTGCAATCTCCATTTGCTACCTTTGTGCCTCTTGCTCTGGGTTAAAGTCTGAAGCATTGCCGCAGCAAGGATGTCATGGGCTCTAATATTTGCAAGGAAATGGGGCCTTGTGCACTTGGCTGGGGGCAGTGGGCCCTGGTACCACTGCATCTGCTGTGCTATTGACAGGTAGCTCACTGGTTTGAAGATAAAAAATAACTCATGGACTCAAATTCCAGAACCCACCACCTGCACCCAACTGCACACTGTAAGCACAGGTCTTCACAGTAATCGTGTCTTGAAGATACCAAAAATTACAATGCGTAAAAATTAATCAGTTTGGCTTACTCCCTTTCAGACACAAACATCAAGACAATTCAGGGCCCTTTTTGTTAATTTAAGGCTCTCTGTCTCTTTTTCCTCACTGCATCTCTCCCTGCTGGTGTGTTTATATGTCTTCCTTTTTTGGCTCTGCATCTCTCTCACTGTGTGTGATTTGATCTGCCTCCTGGACTCTTCCTAATTATTTGTTGCTGCGGTGAGTTGTATTTGACTATGTTTCTAAGTCATAAACAAACAAAGGCATACATTGATTTACCAAATTCCATTCTGACTCGATGGAAAACCCTTTTGTTTCTTGGTTACCCTACATCAAATGCTGAAGGACAATGCAGTGCTTGCACAATGACAATCCCTTGGGTCAGCAGTACATACTGCACAGCGTGACTTAATCCGGTTGGTCACTAATCCTGAATCCGGAGCATTAAATATTATTCAAATTAATTCCCCTTCTGACCTAGAAGAGACCAACTGCTTAAGTTATTTTGATTTGTATTTTAAATGTTACTGTTCAGAGAATACAGTGAACATATACCTTGCTTCTTTATCTGGTGGACTTCTAGGATGTGAAAGCATAGCAGTTCAGCAAAATGCCACTTGTTGAGGGTAATCAAACTGTGTGTGCTCAGAACATCATGTCTTTATAAAGCAGTATAGAGATAAATATAGTGTGCCACTCATAAGGATGCATAGAGAACAAGGGAAACCCAAATAGAATAGGTCAGGGACCTTGGGAACTAACTTATTACATAAAACAGTGGTCCCTGGAATAGGGAAAAGTATATGTACAATGAATATAGCCTCAATCAGTGCTATATTTTAGCCAATGTCCAGCCGGACAATGGCAAGTTTAATATGCAATATAGTTACAATAGAACACTGATGCAAGTCGCTTGGCAGTGGGATACAAGCCTGTATCCATGAACTCACATATATGTGTGTAAAGGTGACCTCTCTATAATTGTTGTTTCCCTATTCTTGCATCTACCTTTTTTGAAACAACCACTCACCGACTGAGCCTTTTTTACCTTGTTTGTTTGTCTAATATGTGAGTTCATGGATACAGGCTTGTATCCCACTGCCAATCGACTTGCATCTGTGTTCTATTGTAACTATATTGCATATTAAACTTGCCATTGTCCGGCTGGACATTGGCTAAAATATAGCACTGATTGGGACTATATTCATTGTATGTATACTTTTCCCTATTCCAGGGACCACTGTTTTTTGTAATAACTCATAAGGATGCAGTAATAAAATATTGCACAATATTCACACAATTAACCTTGGCAACCGCTGATTTCCATGTATAATGGGACTCTTCTAGTCTTTTACTGTAATGGAATGGTGGCTAAACATAAGCTAAGGACAAAAAATGTGAATCACATAACAGACCAATGAATAAAAAATGTTGGTTGAAAGCCTATGTTTTCTGAGCTAACTATAATTTGCTCCATCACCATGCACTGGTTATAAGCTCACATATTACATCTCTAGTGACAATTTAAATGGTATCACTGATGACCTCACAAATTAGATCATTAATGACTTCTGAAATGACATCTTTGAAGACATCACATGAATGACAACAAATGAGCGGGCCAATGTGTTACTTAGAATTGCAGGTGATCTTCTTGAAGTCGGGCAGCAGTTCGATCCTATTGTAAAAATGATGGTCCAGAATCTCTTACTAAGTAGCTGTGACTGTACTAATATCAGGAACTTGCATAGAGCCAAGCAGTAATGATGCCTGCGCTGAATATTAATGGATCCCCCAGAAACGTGTATGTTGAACACTGTGGTTTAACTTAGAAGTTTTAGACTAAAGAAATTGCAGGTTTAACTAAGATCCCAATATTGGGAGACAAAAACGGTGTAGTAAATATAGAGTGAGGCATTTGACAAAAGCTTTGCCCTTTTTTACTTTAAAAAATAAATAAATGGATGGAGATCTACAAAATGTTATTATTTGTCATTGCATAAAATTTATTTACTTAGGATGCGCTGTAAAATTAAAAAGGCTGCTGCTTAAGGTTAATCAAGCCTAAGGGGTTACAACATTCTGGTTGCTTAACAGTTGCATAGCTTTATTTTCCATACTAGCAGAGTAAGAGGATACAGTCAATGAACTTGCGAGCACAAAATTAATGTTGTTAAACTAAGTCCTAAAAAGATATTCAATTAGGTATTCAATTAGAAATGGAGCAAGTCTCTTCGAATCACACTGTAAGTATGATTTGCAAAGATTTTTCTGTGGATTAAAATTCCCGCCTTTTGAGCACAGCTTCTGCATCATCCTTTTGATAGGCTGACTTGTATCCTTACACTGCTTACAATACATTCACCGAACTACTTTTTAGGTCTCGCGCCTAGCGTTGCAGTGCGTAGCCCTGCTTGCGCAGCGAGAGACCACATGTAGGGATTTTCAAAACAGACCTAGGAATCGCACACGCTCGTGCGTGTCCTTTTCCTTTTTGGCCACGCTATTGGCCTTTGCGTGTGTCTTTTTATTAAAGACAGCACGCAATTGGCCAAAGGCGGGCACATTGCTCCGCCCATGGCCTATTGGTGTCTGTTACGCGCACCGCTGCCATGTGGTTTCAATTATCGTGCCCAGACATGGGCGTGATAATTGAAACCACAAGTCACGCTGTGGCGCGCGCGCACCACTCGTTATAAGGGGAAATAAGCTGTAATGACGTGCACATTTGTCTTTGTGTCCCTACTTTCACTGAATGTGCATATTTACGTGTGTTATGGTTTTAAATGTACTTACAATGCATGTTATAAACATGAGCTTTGACATGTGGCCCTGTGGCTGGCTGCTGACTCGCCGTGTGTTCTTGTGATTGAGACGAGGACGCAGCACTGTGGGCTCCTGTATTTTACTGTAGTAAACTACAAATATGATTATCACTTGCCTCGGATGAACTTATTCACTCCTCTTACACAGATTACTTGGAAATTCCCCCTAAAACAAAACAAAAGCTCTTTCCAGGATAAAGGAAAACCACTTCCAAATGTGGTCCTAATTCCGTAATCCTGACGTGTCATACTTTCCAACCCCCTCCCCCCCCAGCCATCATGCCCTAACTAGACAAGGACAATACAGAATTAAGAAAAACATTACTAACCATTCTATTTATAACTGGTGTGGTACACTGCTAGTCACCACCAGGAAAAGCCTAGCACGTCACGTACTTTCACAATCCATGCGTCACGGTGCGCCACGCCACGCTGATGAAAGGAAGAAAAGGAAAGAGAAACTGCCCCGGGAATTGACGTTTCGTGAAAAAGCTAAATCTTTTTATTTCGCATGTCAGTCAGTAAGAGGCGCCTCTCTACCCCATCAAAGGCAGCGAGGCAGCTGCCGCCCTCCAGCTGAGGTTTGACAACACGTTCTCTTGTAGAATCATGTTCTTGTTCGGATGCATGTTATTGTTACAGACTAGAGTGCGCATGTATTGCCAGCTAGATGAATTGGTTAACACGTAAAAATTCAAAGTACTTCATACAACATGTAACAACATTACCCACAATGGAACATGGCATTTAATCCAACGGAGTATCTCACACTGGAGAGCAGCTCTCGCTCTACCCCTCACCCCCAATCAGCATACTTTTGATCATAAACTCATTCATCATCGTACTAAAAGTCAGACTACTGAGTTTTCCTGGTATCAATTTGTCCACACGGACAGTGCTTAATTTGTGATGGTGGATGGAAGAAGTGGGAACCGGCACTTATTTTCATCATCCAACTTGACTCAGCGGGGAGAGAGAGAGAAGAGAAATACAGAGAAAGAGAAACGGTAAAAATATGAGAAACTACGGGAGAAAAAGTTACCCCAAGAGATGGAGATAGTACAGGACTAAATGGGCCATGGGCCATGGGCAGGATAACAGGACTAGGCACCTCTAGCTGTTATGTATCCCTGTATCACGAGGCTCCAAAGCCTCTACGTTTTTTTCCAACACAAACTAAGCAATGGGTGATGTGTTCAATGTAGCATTTCCATTTTTATGAAGAGACAACATTGTCTACAATCTGAAAATGTCAGATTCAGGGAAATTCACTTAGCGAACTTTTTAAACAGGTCTGACCATCATAACTCACAGGGGCTATTTACATAACCTGCATAATACAAACAGCCCAAGAGGTGAAGTTTATAGTTGGGTGGTATTATCAGGTCTGCTGTTCTTGGTGAAGTGGGATTTATAGGTCACAAAGAACTGCAGACTAGATAAATCCATATCGAGACGAGGTGGTGTTATTTGACGAAATATGCGGTATTCCCAATCTCCAATGGAAATATGGGTCAATGAGCCTATAGGAAACGCAGATTAGTGGAACTGCACATACATCCTGATGTACATGTATTGGAACTAGTCCACACCCACTGAAAGTAAGCAATGATCAAGAAGTCACCAGCATATTCCTCTGCACACTGGTCACTATCCTGGCTGCAACCGCCTTCAGTGGTGTACCAGGATAGATCTGGTTTTATTTAAAATTATCAGAACGGACCATTGACAGTCTGTTTTAGTCCCTGGAATTGGATATTTAGCCTCCTGTCTTAAGGCGCCCGCTTTTATAAAACACTGCGGCCGCCTCCTGGTCCCACAAGCATTGGCGGCTGCGGACTCACCATTATGAGCCTGCCGCCATGTAGCAGAGGATTACAACCAGCTGCTTCCCCTGGACCAGCTGAAGTGCCTCGGCACCTCCAAGGCCTCCAAGGACCTAGTGAGTTCCGCAGCGCAACTTCCCTTCTTGACTGCTTGCTTCTTATGCTGTGAACATGCTGCCCAGGGCTGCCCATACTCACCTTTCCCATGTCTGTGTCCCTAACTCACTGGCCATCTTTCTCCTCGTGTCTATAATCCTGCCCGCTCTTATCCTCGTGTCTGTGTCCCTGGCCGCTAGTATCCTTGTGTTTGAGCTCCTGTCCTCATGTCTGTGCCCCTGCCCGCTCCTGTATGTGCCCCTATCCGCTCCTGTCCCTCTGCCTGTCCCTGTAGCCCCGCCCATAAACCCATACCCAGCTGTGCCTAATGTATGTGCCCTTAACCCCATGCCCGCTCCTGTCCTCATGTCTGTGTCCCTTAAACACTACCAAGATCTGTATCCCCTCCACCCCCTAACCACTACTGTCCTCCGTGTTTGTGTCCCTACCCACTCCTGCCCCGGGTGCCTGTAGCCATGTCAAAAACACTCTACCCACCCCTACCTGCTAAAGCTGCGCCCTGCCACAACACACAAACTACTACTACCGCGGGCCTTGTATGCCTGTCCCCACCCCGTGCACACTCATGCCCCGGGGTCTATTACCCATAATCACCACCCCTACTGCTCCCTCGTCCCACCACTAACTCTGCCCTTCTCGCATCTGTGATTCTACCCCCTGCCTCCAATAACCACACCTAGTAACTACGCCCTCGTAACTCCAGGGATACTGCCCTTTTTGCCCCGGTGGTTCTATCCTATTACCCCCAAATACTGCCCTAGTAACAGCTCCCTCCTACCTCCCGTCGCTTTGCTTTTCCTGCCTCAGTGATTCTGCCCACCCTCTATTATGTTGTATTTTTTTTTTTTTATGTGTTGTCTCTATAGCTTACATCGGGGGAACAACCTTTACAACGCAACTTTTACAACACACTACCTTTACAACGCATTTTTTACAACGCATAATCCATTACAACGCATGACATTACAACGCATGACACTACAACGCATTTTTAAAAACTACCTTTACAACGCATTCCATTACAACGCATACTACCATTACAACGCATACCATTACAACGCATAATATTACACTACACTATCCAACACTTACCCTACTGTTGCACCCCCTGGAGTTAGAATAGTAATTTTTACCCCTATACTATCCAACACTTACCCTACTGATGCACCCCCTGGAGTTAGAATAGTAATTTTTACCCCTATACTATCCAACACTTACCCTACTGATGCACCCCCTGGAGTTAGAATAGTAATTTTTACCCCTATACTATCCAACACTTACCCTACTGATGCACCCCCTGGAGTTAGAATAGTAATTTTTACCCCTATACTATCCAACACTTACCCTACTGATGCACCCCCTGGAGTTAGAACAGTAATTTTTACCCCTATACTATCCAACACTTACCCTACTGATGCACCCCCTGGAGTTAGAATAGTAATTTTTACCCCTATACTATCCAACACTTACCCTACTGATGCACCCCCTGGAGTTAGAATAGTAATTTTTACCCCTATACTATCCAACACTTACCCTACTGTTGCACCCCCTGGAGTTAGAATAGTAATTTTTACCCCTATACTATCCAACACTTACCCTACTGATGCACCCCCTGGAGTTAGAATAGTAATTTTTACCCCTATACTATCCAACACTTACCCTACTGATGCACCCCCTGGAGTTAGAATAGTAATTTTTACCCCTATACTATCCAACACTTACCCTACTGATGCCCCCCTGGAGTTAGAATAGTAATTTTTACCCCTATACTATCCAACACTTACCCTACTGATGCACCCCCTGGAGTTAGAATAGTAATTTTTACCCCTATACTATCCAACACTTACCCTACTGTTGCACCCCCTGGAGTTAGAATAGTAATTTTTACCCCTATACTATCTAATACTTACCTTAAATGTAATTTAATATAATGCGTTGTAATGGTATGCGTTGTAAAGGTAGTATGCGTTGTAATGGCAATGCGTTGTAAAGGTATTTTTTAAAAATGCGTTGTAGTGTCATGCGTTTTAATGTCATGCGTTGTAATGGATTATGCGTTGTAAAAAATGCGTTGTAAGTGCATGCGTTGTAAAAGTGTGCGTTGTAACGTCATACATCCGCTTACATCGTAATCACATATCTTTTGTTTACCAAATACGTACTCCCATTGTTCTGTCATCTGTGTGTGCATTTTGTGCCATAGTGGCATACTTAGGTCTCGCATTACTGAAAATGACAGCTATTGGTGTTGCATTATTATATGCAACGGCAAAAGCTCAAACTTTTACTAATGCGAGACCTATTGCATTGCAAATGCTTGTTTCATCTTCTTTAGGCATTCCATGGAATTGAATGCGTATTCGTGCTCCCGCCTCCTGTACTGTGTCTCCTCTCAAATCCCCTCGCACTTTCTGTGTTTCTTTGAAACTACCCCACGTCAAGTTCGTCCACTTCTTCCCTCACCCCTCAATGCATCCAGATATGTAAATGTGGTAGCTGCACGCAGGGAAACTGCAAGAATTTAAATTCATTTCTTAGCTTGGTTGCTAACTGAGAAACGACTGTAGAGTAGAAAAAACACAAGCACCTAGAGATTTATAAACATGTCGTCAGTCGTAAATGATTTCCCAATTAGTACAATTGACTGTTAAATCTATTATAATTAAAGACTTAAGGAGAGTTAAAAAGGATATTTGCTCGGAAATTCGAGAGAAGCCAAGCGTTGCCATCCTCAGAGAACCACATAATTCCTGTGCTGTGCTGTAGAGAGTAGGAAAGGGCCTGCTCATTGGCAACCGAATAGTACATTTATTCTTTCAGTGGGCAAACCTGCAATGAAAAATGTAGACGAAAATACACGGCTGCTAGCTTCACTAAAAAGACCCACACTTTTCCAGGAGCTAGTGATGTAACCAGGGACAGACAGGGAAAGTAAACCAGCCCTGGCAATTGAGGTAGTCTGGCCGCGGGGAAGGGGGCAGGGGAGGCAGCGGTCTGAGTGTGCATGGTAAACACTGCAGGTGCTTTTTAGGTCTCGCCTGAGACAGCGCTTTAGCGCTGCTCTGGCGAGACTTATAGTAAGCACTTTTGGAAGTGCAAACGAGTGCTTTCAGGCCGCCAACTACTGTGCATGTGTGCCGGGCGCGCGCACCATTTGGCAGCCTGAAAGCACTCGTTGTCTTTCACTTTCGCGGCCGCTCGGCCGCTTTGATGTTTTATCGTGATCGCGATGCTTATCTTTAGATGTTTGTCCTTGTGTTCCAGCAGCAAAGCCTGTTTCTGGGGCTGTCCTCGTTACCATTGTGACGCGCTCTCACCCACCCATTTAAACCAAGCTGTAGCTTCCTGATAGGCCCTGGGGGCGGGGCCATCCGCCAAAGAATGTAAATTCTGGTTTTTTTGTTTTGTTTGATTAGTCTCTATTTCTGTTCATCTACTTTATTTTGTAAAATAATCTGTATTACTTGGGACAGTTGTGAAATGTGTATGTGCAAAATTATTTGCCTAGTTTTTACTAGGATTGATGCACAGTTAGGAAAGGTCACCCACTGTCTGCATTCAAGCTGTGGTGTCTGAATTCCACACGTGCTTATCATGTACAATGCATGGTTTCGCCCTTCACTCCTCGTTTTGAGATGGCTCCATCATATGTAATTTTAACGTGCCTTTTGCATTGAGCTACAGGTGACCGAGACCACGTTGTCCCTCTGAGCGGCCTCCTAGTGATAGTGGATGCTTTTTCAATATTATATACAAGCCACAGTTACTGCTAATTTATCTTATGCAACTAACAACGATTGACAAAGCCAATAGTCCTAACTTGTTGTAGGTATCATGTTACTTGCTGTATCATTATGCCTGGATGCAATGACAAAAGAGACAGCAAAATACAAGTCGTATAGACCCCGCGCAACACCGCCCCCCACCCCCACCCATTTTTTTTTATCCCACTTAAAGCCCTGGGTAGGATACTCAACAACAGGGCCAAACTGGAACCCCAAAGTAGGCCTGGCAATTATGTCGGACCAGCTGGAGGGTCATGGGGGAGGTTAACTGTGAAGCACTTTTGCTACAGGAAACGCCCGGGCAAGCCAGCCCGGCCCTGCTCAACAACCCCGTTCTCTCCCGCATTTACCTGTGATCAGGCGCGCATCACCCATTGAACTCAAAGGGCTTCAGCCCCCCCCCCCCCACGTCGTGTGTGGCAGCCCGGGATGAGACCGCTTCCTGGGCAGACACAAAGCCGCGCCTGAGCACTTCAAAGGTATTTAAAAAGACCATTTGCATGTTAATGAGGCCTCGCTGTTGGTTCACCCCTTCTAAGAACCCCCACAGCTCCACTCTGCCTAGATTCAGCCCCCCACCCCCGAAATCAGCGCCACTCTGCCTACTGTTTAAAGATTCAGCCCCCCCCCTGAAATTTTTGCTTAGACCCCCCCCCGAACATTAACTATCAAGTGATTTCGCTGGTCGCTTTTTCACAAGCTCTGAACTTTGGCAGTGATGTTTCCCCTTGATAGAGAAGTTTCAGTTTCTGTATTTGGATTCCATGCCCATTCCTTCTTTGTCCTCTCTGCTGAAACTGCTGTCTGAAGTGTCAAATTTTATTAATACTAAACACAAATCGCACTACCGTGCCAGGGCCAGACTTGGCGTTGATAATGATTGTTTGAAAAGGGAACTTTGAAAGGATACGAACTTGACCAATTCTGGTTTCAAGATATAAGAGAACACTGTAGAGGCATGCGTCTACCGACTGTTATATATAATTTGGGATATATTTCTTAATCTGTCGAGTTCAGCCACTGCATGATTATATTGTTGTCTCTTTTTGAAACTCAGGAGCAGTAACACTGTCGTGGTGTCACTAGAGCTTCAAGTGGATGCTTTTTCAATATTATATACAAGCCACAGTTACTGCTAATTTATCTTATGCAACTAACAACGATTGACAAAGCCAATAGTCCTAACTTGCTGTAGGTATCATGTTACTTGCTGTATCATTATGCCTGGATGCAATGACAAAAGAGACAGCAAAATACAAGTCGTATAGACCCCGCGCAACACCGCCCCCCCACCCCCACCCATTTTTTTTATCCCACTTAAAGCCCTGGGTAGGATACTCAACAACAGGGCCGAACTGGAACCCTAAAGTAGGCCTGGCAATTATGTCGGACCAGCTGGAGGGTCATGGGGGAGGTTAACTGTGAAGCACTCTGTCTTTTATGTAAATACTCGGAAAGCATGTTCAGCTGAAAGGTAGACTCCAAATTAACAAGCATTTGCAATGCAATAGGTCTCGCAATCACGCAAGTTTGAGCTATTGGCACTGTAAATGACAATGCCTCTTATTTATGTTTTTGTTTGTAAAACATAAATAAAACGCATTGTCAATTACAATGCCAATAGCTCAAACTCCCGTAAATGCGAGACCTATTGCATTGCAAATGCTTGTTGTTACAGGGGGGCAATATTGCAGCTATGCTGCAAAACCAGCCACTGGTAACAAAAAACGGCCCCTATCCTGGCGGCCCACCGGGGAAATGCCCAGTGCCCGCTACAGCAAGTCCGGCCCTGGATGTAACACACAACGATGCCCTCTTTGCAAAAATGTGTAAAGGTTGCAAAATGATATCATTTATGTTTGGCTGCCTCACAGATATACAAATGCCCTGGACTAATGTGCACAGGTCTAACAGCCCATGTTACGCCCCTACTTCTCATACATATATATCAACTATTTGTATAGTCTCCTCGCTGGTACATAATCAGTGGTCGCATGTCAGCCACATGTCATGGGGAGGATAATTGCTGATACTTACTACCAACAACATACCTCCATGTAATCCAGATAAATGTTGGACATCTTTTGTTGTAGTCACTAGTGCCCCCATTTTCAAGAAACTGACGCATCAACATGGATCCATTAGTTTCCTTGCGCCTACTCCAAATGTTCTTGCAACACTATGGATGCGCTTTATTTACAATACAGGGCTCCATGGCGCAAGGAGTAACAAATGCGGCAGAAATTCTGACATCTGTTTGTGCAAAAATGATGCATTGCTGGAGTTGGTCGCAAAACTGACGCAACTCAGGCAGTATGTCAGAAAAAATAGGCGAGTCCCTTTGTAAAAACCCTGCGTCATTCCTTACTCCAACCAGCCGTAAGGATTTTGATACAGTGAAGGCGTAGAGTGACGCTGTGAAATGTAAACTTCACTGCGCCAGTTCTATGTGGCATTTTTGTGTAGGAATGCCAACCCTGCATACATTATGCTTATTGAATATATTAGTGACTCAGGGCTCTACAGACTGATGCACTGCACCCAATGCACCACTGTGTAGACATGGGGCAGTGTGGAGCACTAATTGCACTGATTGCACTGCCGCTGCATCAAAAAAAAGTGATGCAGTTGCGGCGCAAGAGGCTTGTAAATGAGGCCCTCAATGAGCAATTTTGAATAGATGTATGAAGGAAATAAATACGTAGCAGCCAATTTAAATGCATTCAGGGAACTATTAAGATCATCAGAAATGTCAGTATTGGTTTCAAGTTGTTCTAAATAAGTGCAAGACAAATATATCGTTTCTATTTTTATATAAAATCTGAAGCAGCCAAGTGAGGAATGTTTATGCCTGATCAGTATTGGCCAGATGTACGACCGTTTCTTGCATCGCAAACAGGAAATTGGCCTGTTTGTGATCGCAAAATTGGTCTGCCCCAAGTACAAACCCTATTTTGTGAGTCGGTAACCTATTACCGACTTGCAAAATAGGGTTTGCAACTCGCTATTAGGAAGGGGCGTGCCAAGGGTGGCGTGCCAAGGGTGTCAAGGGTTTGTGACCGCCAAAATTGGTCTGCCCCAAGTACAAACCCTATTTTGTGAGTCGGTAACCTATTACCGACTTGCAAAATAGGGTTTGCAACTCGCTATTAGGAAGGGGCGTGCCAAGGGTGGCGTGCCAAGGGTGCCAAGGGTTTGTGACCGCCAAAATTGGTCTGCCCCATGTGCAAACCCTATTTTGTGAGTCGGTAACCTATTACCGACTCGCAAAATAGGATTTGCGACTCGCTATTAGGAAGGGGTGTGCCAAGGGTGGCGTGCCAAGGGTGCCAAGGGTTTGTGACCGCCAAAATTGGTCTGCCCCAAGTACAAATCCTATTTTGTGAGTCGGTAACCTATTACCGACTTGCAAAATAGGGTTTGCAACTCGCTATTAGGAAGGGGCGTGCCAAGGGTGGCGTGCCAAGGGTGTCAAGGGTTTGTGACCGCCAAAATTGGTCTGCCCCAAGTACAAACCCTATTTTGTGAGTCGGTAACCTATTACCGACTCACAAAATAGGATTTGCGACTCGCTATTAGGAAGGGGTGTGCCAAGGGTGGCGTGCCAAGGGTGCCAAGGGTTTGTGCCCGCCTAATTGGTCTGCCCCATGCACACACCCTATTTTGTGAGTCGGTAACCTATTACCGACTTGCAAAATAGGGTTTGCAACTCGCTATTAGGAAGGGGCGTGCCAAGGGTGTCCATACATAATAGCGACTCGCACTTCAATGTACAATTGTTTTAAGACCGCAATTGTGGTGGCAAAGCACTTGCAGTTTGCCACCTACTTCAAATAGGTGGTAAGCCACTCGCAAACGGGATGGGGTCTCCAGGGGACCCCTTCCCCTTTGTGAATGGATGACAAAATATTTTTTAATAGCAGGCAGTGGTCCCACGGAAAGAAACTTTTCATTTTTCTTTTTTAAATGCATCCTGTTTTCCTTTAAGGATAAAGGGCTGCATTTTTTTTAAAAACTGCTTTATTTAAAAAGCAGTCACAGACATAGTGGTCAGCAGGCCACCATCCCTGGGAGTGCTAGCCATTGCCAATGGGGTCGTAAATTACACCTGTCTCATGAATATCATGAAATTTGCGCCCCCATTAGGATTTGCAAAGAGTGTCTGAGACACTGTTGTAATTTACATTTTGCAAGTCTCAAATTGTTAGTCGCAAAACAACGCAATTTGTGATTCGCAAATTGTAAGGGTCGTACATCTGGCCCTAGGTGCCTAACAAAAAAATTGTTTCTTGCTAGGGCAGACATTAGCAATGGTTAATACTGCAAACTTAGAATCAGACTTTTTTTTATTTTAAGTTGAAAAATATGCATTTATTGACTATTTATGTGTATTAAAAAACATTTAAAAAATCGCAGAACGCACAATTTTCCTAACTCTATATCATCGGGAATTTAAAATTTGTACAACATTTCTAATGAATGAATGATTTCCTCTCCATGACTCACCAAATGTAATATGTGGCAAATGGAAGTATGGAGGTTTGGAGCCAATCAAAGTAGAGCAACAGGACAACTGACTTGGGCTTTTAGCTCACGAGGGTGCTCAAGTATGAGTGATTGTAAAATGTTCGCCATTTAATAAGGTTAGAACAATATACATTTCATGGTCAGAGGATTCAAAGGTGGGAAGTGGCCCCTGTCTCTCTTAGTCGTGGCCTGCATGACTCGTTTTGCGCACGGGGAGGGGGTTGCGCGCGGTGGTGATTAATTGTCAATTAGAAAAAAATAACTTAACTTTGGCGGTCCAGTCCTGCGTTGCGTCGTCCTCGCAGGCAAGCAGCCTCCCTACCCTCCCCCAAGCCAATCACAACGCTGCAATGGCAGCATTGTGATTGGCTGGGATGCCCACCGCACAGGCGTCTATGGAGAGGCTGTTTTCTCCATGCAGGCTGCATGCAGCCTACATGGAGGAAAGGGAGAGTGTGCATGACTGGTTTGGTCGGCCCTGGGACTGACCAAACAGTCAGCGCCCACAACATTGAAGTAGCCACACCTCCCAACCCGCCCACCCGGCCGCCCCAACCAAACCCTTCTTGTGCTTTCTCACAGTGCGAGAAGCAGAAACATAAAATGGAGGATCTGCCCCGGTCTCTCTGGACCTCTGAAAGTCCCCAGGTGCTACATACAGACATCTTGTACCTGAAAAATATACTAGCCTACTGGTATCTCCTGGTACTGTTCTTTGTACAACAAACACTATGAGAATGTGAAAGGGAAGGTTTAGAAACTCCGCATGGTGAGCAAATTAATCAAGGTGGTCTTTCAGCAATTTGTGAGAATGCTGAAAAAAACAAATACTTTTATCTAATGAATGTCTCATTTTTTACAGCAAATTATTTTTGGGCAATTTCTTTGGGCTGCATGTTTTTTCGGTTGCTACATTAATCCCGTGAGTGGATGTAGAAAACCCCTTTACTTCAATTCTCAAATCCCTACCGCTTGTCTTTCTAATGTGCCTTCGATCATCTCCTTTCGTTTTTTCCTGTTGAATAGGCCTATCATGCTCCTTTGTACACCTTTCCCTAAATTGTGCTTTCCTGAAAGCACTCTGTCACATTTTAAAAACGGTAATGATAGATAAAAATCGAAATCGATAAACATTCCAAAGGTTCTGAGGGCCAGATGTACGACCCGTTTTTGCATGCGCAAACGGGTTTGTGACCCATTTGCGCGCGCAAAAACCTATATGGCTGTGTACAAACACTATTTTGCGAGTCGCAAAAAACTGCAACTCGCTATTAGGAAGGGGCATTCTCTTCCTAATAGCGACTCTCTAGCCATGTATGAATGTTTTGTGACCGCAATTGTGGTCGCAAAACACTCGCAATTTACTGACCTCTTCCAGAGGGTGGTCATGGAGTTGCACATGGGAAGGGGTCCCCAGGGGACCCCTTCCCCTTTGTGACTGGCTCTAAAAATATTTTTTAAGAGCAGGCAGTGGTCCCAGGGACCACTACCTGCACTTAAAAAATTAAACAAAAACGTTTCATTTTTTTTTTTGAACTGCATCCCGTTTTCCTTTAAGGAATAAGGGCTGCATTTTACAAAGAAAACTGCTTTATTGATGAGCAGTCCCAGAAATGGAGGTCTGTTGAGCCCAGCAGGCCACTATCCCTGGGAGGGCCAAGCCACTCCAATGAGGTCGCAAATTGGGAGTGGCTCATTAATATTCATGAGCCTCGCATTTTGTGACCCCATTGGGAATCGCAATCAGTGTCTCTGACACTGTTGAACATTCCAATTTGCGACTCGCAATTTGCGACTCGCAATTGACAGCAAATTGCGAGTCTCAATTTGGAATGTCGTACATCTTGCCCTGACTGATTTTGTATAGATGTTTGAATTTCAAATTGGTGTTAATTTTCTTTTACTATGACTGAATTCTTGCTTACTTTCAGTCAAAGTTAAATAGTGAGGGGTGCTGACATGACCCTGAGCCAGGGTTTTTGCAAAAATTGATTCTTCTAGCCAACCTGGCTCAATATTTCAGAAGCTGAATGAATACAAGGCTTCCATCTAAAAATGATGGCGGTTATAATGATCAATACAAATAGGAAAGACTTAGTTGGGATTATGCATAACAATATGATCATCATAGTTAAACTAATGAAAAGCCAATTATGATGTTTTTCTCGATGTTCAGGAAAAGGGCATACAAGTCAGTGTGTTTCTCACCCACGTACCAGCGTTTGGCCAAAATCAGGCTTCAAAGTTTACCAGCAAAGAGAAAATAGTGGGTTATTTCAATCACTAAAGTCTTAATATTGTCGTAGTTACCGAGAGTAAGCTTACTTTTAAAATTAGTGAGTTCAATAAAACAATACAGATGAAACAGGTAACACAATCATAGTGGATTTCCAAGGCATGGAATTCAATTCACCAAAATGGGAAGGGATAGCAAGAGTGACATGACACACCATTTGACTTTCACTTTCACTCACCTACACATGCTTACACATACACGCACATTCACTCATACACACAAACTCTCTCTTACATAAGCACACTCATCTGCAAGCACACACACAACATACATTTAAAATAATTTTTTTACTTACCTTAGCTGCTTAATAGGGTCATACACCAGCTAATCGTACTCAATGTTTATATTAAATTAATAGTGAATAATATATCATTCACTATTACTGTAATAAAAACTGACAGAAAAAAAGGAAATTAGAGCCCCAACTGATGTCTATAAGGAAAAGGTGCTCCTTTGCACATTTAATAATCACCACGAGCATTACGTGCATACGGTTTTCTTTACCAGCGCCTCCAACAGCAGGACGCCGTCCGGAATCACCCGGCATGGGGCGAATCTATTACTCCCAAATAGAAAATGCCTCTGTACTTGTTTCTATCACACAATATTCTTGCCAACTAATTGCGCTTCCCCTACGCCTTGGCCATATTGGGTTTCTACCTCAGGCATGTAGTCCATTGAGACAGGTGTTCTTTGGTTACTATTCTGTATTACATCTTAGGAATTATTGTGGATGTCCTGATGATGATCCTCTAATTACATATGGATCAAAACGTTGTCAACTTAACCCTCTGACTCCATCTATCTTGTATAATTTATTGTAGGAGCAGTAGTGTCTTGTATGTATTTTGTTACCTAATAATTTTGCAATTTTTGTCACATTTTAACTACCTGAGTCACTTTTTTTTCTTGATGTTGTGTGCACCGTGTGGGTTCTTCCCACTCTAAAAAATGTGTTTTTCAGTTGTATATATTAATAAAAGTCCCTTTTGTTTGTTATTTGAACAAACTATCTGGGATTACTTGTTTCACCAGTATACTAGTGGATATATGACTCGCTGAGGGACCAACGTTCCTTTAAACCTGTGTTCCTGGCACTGATTATGCCACCTCTGAAGCCAAGGGTCACAAACATAGTGCCAGGCAGCTATAGGGGACCTGGTAATATGGGGGAGATTAAAAACCACTCATGCATTCCCACCATTGGAAGAAATCACCAGCTATTGGGTTGAGTTCTCTGAAGAAAATCATAGGACCTATTCACAAAGGCATATATGAGTATGTTTATTAGTGATTCTATAGTGCTGCTTTACATACTGTTAATGCAATTCAAATTGATACACATGTTGCTCTATGCCTAAATCCATCCTCTGCTCTAAGTGTCACGGATTCCACTCATGTAGTTCTATGATTAAAGTGCATACGTGGGAGTGGCAAAGTGTAGTGGCAGAAAATGGGAAATGTCTAATGCTAAGTTACAGAAGGGAAGGGAATATTAAGGCGGACCAATGGTGGACATGCAAGGTTAAGTCATGTGCAATTTAGTAAAGTTACAACAGTGCCTACTGCAGTAGTGCTACAGACGAAACAGGCTCAAACCTACTGCAGGCAGGTCTTGGAGTAAGTGACATACACACACACACTGCATGACCACTCACATACAAATTGGAGGAGGCAGGGAATAACTTTACAAACACAAAGCCAACTCCTGAAACAATGAAAATCAAATAAATGAATTTATCATGTAACGTTAGGCATTGCAATCAGCTATATATTTAATATTGTACAAATATAAAATATATACAAAAATGAAAAAATGTAAAAACATATATTTGAGATATTTCAGATACCCATATATATGGCATTGTACAACTGTAATAAATAACGATTACAATAAATAAAATGAAGGTAAAAATATAGTCATATACCTGTAACCATTGCAGACACCCATAGAAATCATATTGTAACAGAAGCACCTTCTCAGAAAATTACAAATATTTAAATCATAAACAAAATTGCTCATCCCCCATCTAACACTACCGTACACACACTCAAAGGCACATCATCATTGCGTGCATGCCCCAAACAAGGACACACACAGACTCACAGAAAGACAAGCTCATGGACACACAGACAGACACATATATGCTTATGGTGTGGGTTCTGAATATAGAGTAGGTAATATCGTCATACATCAATGTTGTAGCCAAATCATTGAGGACAGAAATATTGACAGGTAAGTATGTATATATTTTCTATACCTAACTATACACATATGTACCTTGATGATATACATACCTTCAAGGTAAGTTGACATGAAGTTAGAAAAGTAAATTTATACTTCTTTATATGCATTTGCCTTTTAATATTTTTGCCCTTAATATTTTGGCTATGACAGTAAGGTATAAAATATTCCGTACTTCCAGAATACAACCCACACACAGAAAAAAAACAACACATCACAACTTCAACTGATGTCTGACATTCACAAAGTCTTCTAAGACAAGGGGAAGAGCGCAGACCTGAGTGTGTTAGTTCTGTTCAAGTGCCCCCGATAGCAATGTTTGTCAGGAGTGTATTATTTGCCTCAGGCTTTCGCTATGTCTTGTAAGTGGGTGAGGGCACAATGCTCCTACTAGTAGATGTAAATCTGCCAGTGTGTGAAAATGCATGCCTGTAGATTAACGTTTGGGAATCGTGCCCTGTGTCTAATGAATATTTTGTTTGATGATTGGTGAAAAGTTATTAAAATACAGTGCAGGCCACACTACAAGGCATATACTTTACATTTGAAGGTTTTAATACATGGCATTGAATTGCAATGGATTGCAAAGCAAATGCATAATTGAAACATTATGGGTCAAGAAATGATCCCCCCATAAACTGCTAGTGCCCCAACAGTAGCATCAGAGAACCTATGTGGATCAAGAAGAATGTGCAAGGGTATCATTTATGCCCCTATCAAATGTATATTCTGAGTATTATATGAAGCAATTGAATACATTCATTTTTGTGTTGTTTGAGATTTCCTCTGCTTGTGTTATGTAAAGTAATAGGACTATGGTTTAATGGGAAAATGCTATTAGCTATGTTGGTTATAATTAAAACTAGACTTAAGGACTGAGGGAGTCCCCTACTGAGCCATCATTCTGGGACACTTGAACAGAAAGCAAAAACCAGGCACTTGTCTAGTCCATCATTAGGGAACACAAAGTTGTCTATAAAATAAACAAATAAGGTTAATTATTTGAGGAGGAGAGAGTGGAAAATTATACTTCACCTACTGTGTCATTTAACTTTACTCATGTTCTGTCTATTGAAGCATCTCAGGACTTTCAATGAATGGAAGGTCCTACTGGGCCAGATTTTATAATCTGAGGAAGCACAGTCTTTGTGTAGAAATAATATTGTCTCAAACGGATTGATCAAAATTAAATATTCAACTTGAGTTTTTTTATTGTGCTTCAGTAAAATAGAGGATTTTACTCATTTTAGAATTGCTTCAAATTCATGTATAAGAGGAGATGTGAAACAATGTAACTGACAACCACATATGCAGAAGAAACAGAAACTGCCCTACTAAGAGAATCTCAGTGTCAACTCAGGCAGAACTTGATGGTGAAAGATGTTGAGATGAACAGTACTTACCTCATCCAGAATAAGTGAATTGACATGGAAACAACTTTACACTCAATATTCCCAATAATTTAAATGTATGTACCAAATTTCCATTCTAGTACCGCTAGCAATCCAATATCCATTGTAAAGCAGCTGTGTTGAAAATGAGTTAGTGGTCCTGTTAGGAAGTAGATCTGCCCAACTTAATTCCTCAGATGTTTGATTCTGGATGCCTAGTTTTTCGATCTCTGTCTTGAGTGTGACACCAAAATTAAGTCTCACCCACAGTAAGCTTCTGCTGAAATGGATTTGAATGATAAACGCCTTCTAAATTAAGATCCACTACTGCACAGCTGGGGTATTAGGCCAGGAACACCCATGAAAACCCTTATTCACACTTGTGCAGACTGAGTGAGGTAGGCTGCTGCCTGATTCACCATCATATCTGTGCACAAGTAGCTTGTTCAGGATCAGACTCTGGGTACATGGGCTATGGCCTGTGCTGACACTGCAATTTAATTTGCATTAAACAAGAAAGGGTTCCTTTCTTTTTGACTTAAGTGTGATTCTGTAGTGCCTCACAATGTTTACACTTTGGGTGACAACTGTATGAAAAGCTATGCTTGGATTGACTTGACATATACATGACCTCTCCTATGTTTTAATAGGTTCAGAGTAGAAACATTGTTTTAAATTGGCCATAGTTGCACTCCATCATGCTTCTCGTTTTTGTTTTCAATATTTCCTTGAGTTAGCCATTACGAGATTTTTGTTTTGAACTATCCTGCTAGGCAAGTCACTTACTGTGCTGGCCAGCTGGTAGTTCTAAGCTGCTCATGGAAAATAGGCCCATTCAGATGTGATTAGCCTTCACATAAGCTAGGAAAGAGAATGGAGACAAACTGACATGCCTAGGTATTCCATTCTCACCTGGACAAAGTGGGAACTTGCGAACTCTGGCACAAATTGCTTCAGGGGTTCTCTTTGAAATCTTAGAGGGAATGTACCAGTGTTCGTTCAGTTAGGAGTAGAGTTAAGATACAGAAAGAGCTCTTTGAGACAACATCTTGATTCTGCCATTTTGAAAATAACCATGATGCTGTGCAGGGTCTCGGCCATCATGTGGGATGCTAACTGCAAGAGTCTGTCGGGCCAGAGGGGGGATGTGGCATCTCCGGATTGGCAATGATACCTGCCTTCTAGAACTATTTAACTCCACTTTTAAATACATGAACAATGGCAGACGATTGGAAAAAAGAGGGAACCACAGAAGTTGATAAAAGGGTACATCAAAACAAAGTCCTACCTGGAGACATTCTAGAACTTTGTGGACAGTGCCAGTGGAATAGCTTTCCTCACTCTCTCTCTGGGGGACAGTAAATGGTGGACTTGCTGGGTAACCTTAAGCAGAAGGTTCTCTTGGAATATCTTTGGACCAGTCTTGTCTGGCGGTGCTCTTGTAAGGGGTACCCCTGACTCCTGCATATGACATCAGGTGGCAAGCAAGTGGCCAGGAAGTCTTGGGGTTGAGAAGTGCCAGCAGATAGAGTAGTCCGGCTTGCACAGCTTTGAGATGCTGATTTTGGAAGTCTCTGGGCCAAGGAGCTACCAGGTGATTGTGGCAGGATGCCAGGTCTTAAAGCTTTCCTTCAGTGAAGAAAATGTATTGAAAATAAGCTAAAGGAACCAACACATTTTAAAGGCAAGGACATCCTAAACACTCACTCCAGGTGGTTGGTCCATGCCACCAGGCACCCAACAAAGCAAGGAATACGGTCTAATGGGACCAAGGAAATCTACATTTGTTTGGCATGTCTGTGCAGGCCGTGTCTGGCGGGTCCCTTTGGCCACTGGGCCAAGAAAATCTGTACTTCATCCCGGAGCTGTATTGATTATTCAATTGGGGATGACCAGTGCCTGAGGGACCAACCCATGAGCTGACATTGCTGCTCTTTTCCTCAATCCTTGGATCACATCCTCAGTCTGGGCTAGTGCCCTGGATGACCCAACATGACAAAGGATTTCACACTCAACACTGGGACTAGAGAATAGCTTGGTGCAACCATCATTAAACACCTCCATGGGAAGTCCCCAGGAAGGCCTTTGGTGGCCCATGAGGCATGTGGAGGCTCTCGGGTCCAGCTGTAGCTGCTCATCTCTCCATCCCATTCTTAGTAAGAGAGTGGTACAGAGAGAGAAGAAGAGATAGCAAGTGAGACAACTGATTCTGGCTCCTCTGTCAGCAATAGTAGAAAAGTAAAGGGTGGGAAGATGCCGGCCTGACCCAGGTCATAACTGGCAGTAAGCAAGTGACCCTTGGAGGGGCAGGGAAACCTTCGGCAGGAAGCAAAAAGAAAAAATCAGCTACGACAGAAAAGGAAAACATTACCAGTCCAGTTCAAAGGCATAGATCACAGGCAGTGGGCAGCCCTTTAAGATCTAGGGACAGGCGTAAAAATAGTAAACTTGTGCATTCCTCAAGTGGAACACCACCATAGCTATTGTGGTTTCTGACTGGCTTTCAAGACAACACCAGGTCTCAAAGGAGCCTGTATAACCTTGTTGCTCCTCTTCTTCATGCTAAAAGTGTCTTCCAGTGGTCTGAGCTGGCTGGTGCCAGATGTTTTAAGTCTTTCCCCAGCTATTGTCCCACATGGACCCCAGCACAACCTGAGCTGTAGGGGTAGAAGTAACTCCAAAAAGCAGACTAACAAAATGGAACATTAAATATGTCTGCCAGGAGAGGAGTAGTGTACTGTTTCAAGTGCTTTTTTGGCCACCCCACCCTCTCCGCCAAATAAGCAATACTCTCACTACACATCTGAGCTACACTTCACAATGTCATGCTAAATTAAGAAGCTCAATAAATTACTTTTATATACTTGTTTCACTCTGGCAATCCTCCTCAATAATCAGCTCTTACAAAAGGTTGGATGACATATGAGAAAAGGGGAATGTCAATTAACTTTTATACAGTATCCCGGCATGGAACCAGTGGAAAGTAGTCTTTGCATCTTCCCAGCAGCTAACTAGGAGTTAGAACTGCAACACATTCCTATGCTAAAGGGCATGTAGGTGGCTGTTGAGCATAACACAGTGGATTTTTTTTGATTGTAGATTGAAATGGTTCTGTCGCATCTAATAGTTAATGATTTGAAAGTGTTTAATGATCTCCAACACAGTCTTACCAGTTTGTAGGGGTTATCAACAAAATGTCTTATTCTTACTGCTTGATGCACTTGAGTTGCTGATGAATATCTACTTAGCCTTCTAGGAAGGAGTCCTGGTTCCTTGTTTTCTCAGGCACTGATGCAGTTCCCTTTCACAGGGAATTCCACAGAGCTCCTTCACAAGCAATTCCCTCCACAAACAATGGTGGACTCTCCTGAAAGCACCAATTTGGGCCTGTTCTCACTCTCCAAAATGATAAAACATGTACCAACTCACCATGCAATCAGAGTTCTGTCCATCTCAGAAAACAGAATGGACTATCTGTTAAATTAAAAAAATACCCCTTGCCTTTGACAAGACTGATCAATCCTAAGTCATAATGCAGAACCTTAACGTGTATGTGAATGTATGTATGCAGATTTGTGTAGCGCAAACCTGGCTACAAGACTCAAAACACTCTAGGAGATGAAGTCTATGCCACTATGCCACTGTGGATGACCCCATTACTTACAAAGAATTCAGCTGCTCACATGAATATCTAATGAATTTCTAAGGAACAACAATTTCTTGATCACAGCTCCATAACCTTCTTTCCTGAGCATTACCGACAGCCAAACATCTTGGAATCATGTTTGACTAACATATCCCATTTGTCCCTCATGATGAAAGAGTTAGCTAACAAAATCACACAGTACCTGTTCCATTGCATAACAGAGATCATCTCTATATTTTCAACTTAACAAAAATAGACCAAAATAGAGCCAGTATAGCCACAAAATCTTCATGTTATTCAATGACAAGCAGATGAGATTATACAATGAGGTAAGATTCAGGCGGTTTAATGAGACCGGATAGCTAGCTAACAATCTGTTTTGTCTTGGAGTTTGTTCTTTAAAGTGAGGCAGACTGGTGTGCTTCTTATACTGAGGGAGAGGTTGTTTGCCAGATTAGACATGGATCATCAAATTGTTTTGTGCAAGTAAATGGTTGTGAAGTTAATCCTGTGTTTTTCCATTGCATCAAAACAACTGCCTGGGGGAAGATTTGTAAAGAATCTGGACAAGACTGTTTGGGGCTAATGAGACACATTGTAATGAAGTCTCCCTCAGAGGCACATATCACAAAAAGATACTGTGTGTCACAACCACCAAATAAATGTGCTACAAGTTTAACAGCCTATGGCAGAGCCAACAGGTCTTGCACATGATATGAAGCGCAGGTCTGCTGGCTTTGCTAATGTAAACAAAAGCTATTCCAAGATAGCTGTGAAGCCTGTGCACAGTGGCCATCTTGGAATCGGTTTTATGAACATTAATAAAAAAAGCTTTCTGAGATGTGGTGGTCGGTGACAGCATAAGCGCAGAATCAGGTGGCCACCCTAGACTAGTTTCAAAATCAAAGATGGTTTTCCATCGATATCAGGGGACATCGACAGAAGGGAGAGAATCGAAACTAGGGAGCAACCAAGGTGGGGATAAGGTTTATGCACAGAGAGAAGGCAAGAGGGTGAGGTGGAGAAAATGTGTGATGAATAGAAACTAGGCCCTTATGAACTGTAATGCCTTCCACCAGCAATGGAAGGATACAGCAAAACATGCTGAAACCAAACGTTCATCGAACAGGTTTGCACAGAACTTAGACAAAAAAGCCATTTATTGGTGAGGAAGATGTTTAATTCAAAGCCCCATCTAAAGTTTTACTGACTATACTGATTATGGTTAACCAGTCTGTAGATAAGACCTATAAAGGGTAATGAAACTACTAATAGCCATTTTATATCATGCCCATGCAGACGTCAATTAATCAATTTAGGTATGGTGAAAGTACTTTGCAGATTGGAAGGTGACATGTTGAAACGTTATGATCAGGAAGAAGCAAGGGTCAGATCACCTTTTTGTTGGCAGGGCAGCTTGACACAGGGGGGGGGGGGCAGCAGCACGTAATCAGCAAAAGCCCACATCTGCCACCACAAATGTACTCCATGACACCTCCACACCCTAATCAGAACTACTGAAGACATTTGTCACTAATGGCCCATAGTTCCCAATGCAGCCATTAATGAGGGTTAATAACTCCATTGGAAATCACAATTTATGTGTGAACACAAACCGCCAGAAATTATTTATCCAGGCATTCTGTCTGCTGAAAGCAGCCAAAACATCAGGCTAAAAATCCAGCTAGAGATAAAAACATGAATGGATCAGTGTGGAGACACTTATTAAACTTGCAGAATTATTGATTCAAATGGTATTGACAATTTCGGATGTGCATTAACTTGCATGATTACCAGCCCACTTGTGGCTAAAGAACAGGGGCTACAAAAGCACAGCTCTGAAATGGGGGAATAGACCATCAAAAATATATAGAGGGATATTTACAAGCTGCATTTGCCACAGAAGACTTGTTTTTTTGCGATGATCCGGTGGCGTAGTGCCATTTCCCATTTTACAAGGTGGCATTAAGCCACTTAACGTGGCTTAATGCCACCTTGAAATATGCCCCTTTCTGCCGCAGTCCTCTCTGGCAAAGGGGCGTGCAATGGGTGTTTCAGTGACCGTTCCACTGCAACAGCCACTGTTAATTTATGCTGCCCCATGTTTACGTGGCTGAGGCAGCACCAAAAACTAAGGCCAGTGAATACCTGGTCTTAGCATGGGGATACGAGGAGAAATTATTCATTTTCTCCTTGGTTTTTGCTCTTTTATGTGTGCTGCAGAATGCAGCACACATAGAAAGAGCAAATCGCCAATATTCAATGTTTATGTGCAGGAAGGTGTCAGTTCCTGCATATCAACAATCGCCCCTGCAGCACAGGCACCCTTGCTCCATGGTGCAGGGTACCTGCACTGGGGCAAGGCAGCTTGATATGCGCCAGCGCTAGGGGAAACACAGGGGTGCACCATACTCTTGTGAATACGGTGCATCCCTACGTTTAACAAATGTCAGAATGCGGCATTGCCAAATTTGGCGTAGCACCTCGCTCTGACATTGTTTTATAAATATGCCCATAGTTCCTTTGATTGCAAAATCTTATCTAACTTGGAGGTCATGTAGTGTGGGAAACATGCAAATGCATGACTAGCTACGATAATGTGGAGCCCATTGGGTTACAGTCACGTTTTGACAGCTGACTACAAAAATACACTACTATCAGTCCTATATTTATATATATTTTCAGTCCACTCTTCGACGTTTTCCAAGCAAAGGTATAAATTCAGCAGCTGCAACAACATTAGTAATCTTTATGTTGAAAGTATCACAAGTGTCATTCTCGTTTTGATAATTTTCAACGTGGTGTCAGAAGTGAGACTGTAAACAGTAATATTTTACCAACTTTTTTAATTGGAAGTGGACAAGAGAAAAAAAATACATAAAGATAATCTTGCCTTATGTTCAGCGCTGTTCATGTAAAAGATTCGTGATTTTAACCAATCAATAATTCAAGTGTTGCCAAATCTTTGACCTCTCTATCTGGCCACATTTCTGGAAGTTAGCTACATATGGGGTTCACCACTGGGGGATCTGTAGCAATACATATTTGAGCAATTACAATGGCCACAAATATTGATTCAGAGTGTCCACTAATCGTTTTCACATTATCTGTGCCCAAGTTGCGTAGGAAATGAGGTCTCATGTGTGTAATAGCTCATATAATACATGAAATATTTGTCGATGGTAGTTCTGCAAGCATGGATAGGTTGCAAACAAATATATTGTATCCAAAATCCTCTTGGTGGCCTCGTGGCAGCCAAAATTGCTTTGTCGACTACATGTATCTACTTTATATGCTGTGTAACAAAGCCTATAATCTGCTTGAATATCAGTATTCTCTTTTTAACCCTCACAAAAGATTCTATAATATGCTCGAACTGGACTATTCACAAATATATGTTACATCTGTGAGTGATTTATACATGTAAGTTTACTCTCACACTTTTGAGTAACTTTACTACTTTTGGCTACTCGCAAACTCTGAGTGTAAAGTTAGTCAAAAGTGTAAATAATTAATTTAATTTAATTTGATTTAACATTATTTACCTTGGGCTTTTATTTTAAGTACCTAACCCATTGAAATCTATGGGAATGTGTTGCAGTACCAGTGATTGACTGTGCTGAACTTACTCTGTGCTGGTGTTATTTACTACCATTTTGGGTCCCCTTTAAGCTAGTAACTATAGTAATGGGTTTACTCTTTTGTGGGTGTGTACACATCCCTCCCTAAACCTCTCCAATCTGTACTCATCCCTTACTAAACTCCTCCAATATATTTAAAAAGTAGGACATCTTCTTTTAAGTTTTATATGTCCTAGTAGTGAAAAACTCTAAAACTATTTGTTCACTACTGCAAGTATCGACCTTTCCCATAGGATAACATTGGAGCTACCTTACTAAATGTAATAAGCTGTCATTTCCAAATGAGAACACATACCTAGCTTGTGTTTGCTGTCTTTGGAGTTGTAATGAGAAATCCAAATTTATGTTGGTCAGATTTTAAATAGCAATTTTGAAAATGACACTTTTTGAAAATTCACACAGGTTCTCATTGGTATCATTCAAATCATTTTAACATTTGTGAGCTAAAATGGATGTTCGCACTCAATGCATTGGCTGACAAAAGATTTGAATGATACCAATGAGAACCATTGTGGATTTGAAGAATTGCTAGCCCAGATTCCCATAGATTAAATGGCGGCTCTTGATTCACAGTACTGTTCGAAAGTTGGCATTTTTCTGCCTTAGCCATTTGGTGTCTGCAACACGACTCCGTGTCACATGAGTGGGTGTATTTGACAATTGGGCTTTGTACTCTTCCTAGATCAGTGATCTTCAAACTTTTTACAGCTGCGCCCCCACCACCCCCAGTGAAAAACAAAAAATCATCAGGCCCCCTCAGAATTTAGCACAATTATTGCATTAAATTGGAAATGTTTAAATATGTCTTCACCTATTTAAACATTGGAGTTAAATTTGGTTCCTTTAAAAAAAAATACAATCAAATACATGATTGCCAAACATACTATACAGGTCAGGCAGGCCTTACAGATGCATACAAGTATCCGCAGTGCGATTATCAGAAGTGGAGGTTTTGAAGAATATTTGGAGTCCCTTCTCTTTTGACAGATGCTCCCAGCTAGGATATAAATGACAAAACATGTTAGTGATGGCCAATTACAGAGCGGCTTACTGCCACTCATTTTTTTCAGCTTAAAGCAAAGCACTGTTATCAGCATAATGCTTCTTTTGGCCAGAGCCTGCCCCCCCAACCCTCCCGGGAGCACTTGATGCCCCCTTAGGGGGCCCGCCACCCCAGTCTGGTCCTTAGGTGGCCACATATAATAGAAAGCTTGTGTGTGCCTGGATTGGCCATCGCTGGCAGGGTGGGAGGGAGGAGATGGGCACAGCTCCACTTACACTTGAATAGGTTGTATCCTCCCTCCAGACAAAGGGCTGCATACCTCCTTTAGTTAGTCTGCAGCCGGGGCAAGTAAGGCCTAGCCACTGGGCACTTCAAAGGCATGCCTCTTGAAGCTTCTTCCCACTCCAAAGGCACAACTGGGTATAAATAGTGGACCTCAGACACCAACTTAAGTATTTTTATGGAGCTGTGGATACTCTGCCAGGAAAAGGACTGCAGTGCTGCTGGAAGGATTGCCACTTTTCTGAACTACTGCTCTCAAGGACTGCTGCCCTTGTGTGCTGACCGGATGCCTGCTGTCCTCTTGCATGGGTGAGAAGGACAGGACCTGCATCTCTTGCATCCAGGACCCCAGAGTGACTTCAAGGGCTAGTTGGCTGGCCTGCTGATCTGAAGCCTCAGGGACACAACACACTTCCAATAGCCTTGCACATGCACCTGGACTCTGCCATATACGAGTTCACCCTGCCAAGTGGTGCCACCCCAGTCTTGGACCCCTGGAAGCGGGCCTAAGGTGCTATCAGCTTCAGCTTCTCTGGACCCTCCAGAACAGTCACATCTCCTCTGCTGTGCAGTGCAACCCTGAGCAGAACTGACACATCTTCGCTGCTGCATGGATTGGAACCCCATTGCATGGCATTCCATCAGAACCGCTGCTGCACGGTGCATACTCAGCACAGACCCTCACTGATGGCAGCCTTGAAGATTTCACTGGACTCAACATCGCAGCCTTGCAGCTCCTCAGAACTGACACATCGCCCCAACTGTGCTCTGCATCCCTATTGCCAGACTTTACATCACACGCCCCTTTGATGGGATCTTCAATGCCGATGCAGTCCCCTGCATCGCAACCTCGCTGCATCCTGGGACCGACGCATCGATTCGGCTGTGTGATGCATCTTCAAAACGGATCCTAACAACGCTCCGCAAACCTGGATTACAGGTATTCTGTTCAGCGGGCCTAATTGGGTCCCTAAAGCTGGCCTGTGCTCTATCATGGTCAGCCTAAGATCTTTACTTTGTCCTGGTCCGGCTCAACGACATATCCACATTTGGCGCGTTGTGCTTTTTGGTGCTAGTTCACTAAAATCTTTAACATTGCAAATCTCCAGGTCTACTGATTGTATGTTTGTTGTTTTGGTCTTGTTTTATATGTTAAAGAAAGTTCTATTTTTCTAACTTGATGTGGGATCCTTTTTATGTGGTGTTGCCGCTTTATTACTATTTGAAGCCCTGCACAAATCCTTTATTCATTGCCTCTAACATAAGCCTGACTGCTCTGTGCCAAGCTGCCAAAGCGATGAGCACAAGTTAATTTAGGGTTGGCTTGTGCCACTCCCTGACAAAGATTGTGGTTGCTGCTTGATCAGGGCCCACACCCCAGTCAACCAACAAGCCAATATATTACAGCCCAAATTGTTTGATTTCCATCATTAGAAATAGTGTGCAAAAGTGGGTTATATACTAGACTAAGTAGATCTTTCTTCTGCATGAAGTCTCTTATTTGCAGATATTTGAAAAAGACATTTGATAAGAAAATTGATGAGAATGAATCCAAGTCAGTTGTCACCTTCACCCCTATTGGCTGGATTGTCCGCAACTTCTGTGTAGAGGGAGCCAGCACCATCGTCATTTTTCGCTGGAACTGTTGCTCATCCTTCACTGATTTATAGGCGTACCTCTGATGTGGCGAAAATGTCAGCATCCTTTCAGTGAGGTCCACAAACTATGGTCAATGCACAGGAGAGATCAGCTGATGCATCCTATTGATGTTGTCTGGCTCAAGTAGCTCCAGCCCCACTGGGTTGTCTTGCAATCTTCTGCACCATGTCAAAAGTATTTAGAAACATGAGAGCTGAACAGCCTCTCACCCAGCATCTTACCTATGGTGCACAATGAAAACTGTGAGGACAGCCACAAATATGGAGGAAAAAATTCCAGGGCATTCCTGCTTAAATTGTCAGGCCCATATTCATTGTTTTTTCCACGTAGTTGCTGGGTTGGACAGGAGGGCAGGAGTAACACTTCATGCTTGTGCTAGCTGGTCTCCACATTCGCAAGTAAGTCATTAACAAAATAACTTATTTTAATATAGCTCTTAATAATATATTATGCTGTTTTCACTGAGTAACTATGAAAGTCAATTGTGACAAGATCATGGATCTTAGTGTAAAAGATATAACTGCACCTTTTGACTCCATTAACCATCTCCTTCTGCGGTACAATTCTGAGGGCAGGATTAGTCTATTTGATATGAAGCTGCAACCTTGTCCATATTTAAAGCCTCCTTAGCTCACTGGGGATCTCTACAGGGCTCTGCTATCCTACTTGGGCCTGATTATGAGTTAGGGATAGTAGTAATTACCACATGCTGTGGTAAATAGCGTATGACTATAATGAAACGTCAGATCACAAGTTGAGCAAAGCATGTTACCACATAACGCATGCAATATTATCATGTGCGAAAAATAATGCATGTGGTACATAAAACCTAATTACAAGTATGAGAGGTCATTAAAACCCAGTGGAAAATACCACCTTAAAATACCTCAAGTCAAAAGCAGCAGGTAAAAATTAATGAAAGTGTAAAGAAATAAATTAAAGCTGTAAAACAGTAGAAACTTCCAAAGACCAACACAATAATACAAAAAAAACCACATTGTATGCACTGTTTGAGCTGAAAATAATAAAATATCACACACACATCTACACACAGGGCCAGACCTACATTAGCAACCGGGGACTGGTGAAGCTCTCACAGATTGATTGTAGCAGCTCACACTGCCATTCTACAGTCCACCAAAATGGATGCTGCAAAGTTAGGCCACTATATCATGCTATGCCAGACCCATGTTCTGCTCCAACAAACCATGCAGCATGAGGAAGGTAGCCAGGCCACCAATCAATGACCTTAAATGGCACAGCAACGCATGATAAGAGCCTGGATTGACTGAGTAAAGCTTGAGCTCATAAACATGAGTCAGCTTGAGATTCAGAGGATACACAGGCTCGATATGGGCAACATACAAAATATATTTTAATTATTATGAAAATCCTGGAGCCCAACATAGGGACCCACTGCCACCCCCTTCCTGAAAATGCTAGAAGTACTAGAATTCTTTGCAACAAGCACTACACAGAAGAGAGTAGGGTTGGTGTGTGGCATTTCTCAGTCAACCTTTGCAAAATACTCTACTTGGGGGCCGATTCCGATCCGGGTCGGAAAGCTCTCCGACCAAGACGGATCCGGAGTGTTTACCCATCGAGCCGGAGTCCTGCAGTCCGACCGAGCGAGTACGATGTGGCCATATGCTGCTGGACTCGGTTCGGTCGGACTCCCATAGAAGTCAATGGTAGCCGGTTGTACGACGCGTACATGGGCTCCCATTGACTGAATGGGTACGTCACGCACAAGGGCGCCCCCTACAGTGGGTATGCGTCAGTGCCATCCGCAACGTACCTGCTTATGTTGGGGGGACCCTTGGGTCTCCCCCTGTGTCTGAGTCGTAGGGCTGGGGGTGACAGGGGGTCCGACGTGGACCCCCAAAGGCAACTTCCCAGATGTTTTGCGAGCCGGACACTCTGGCTCGCACCGGCTGTCCGACGCGTGCATCGTACTGGCTCGGTCGAAAATCGCATCCATTGCACGCCACGGTTAGCTTACGACCGAGACGTACGGAGCGGTTCGGACCTAGAAACGACTCGGTCGGTGAATTCCACGTAGCTCACATCATACTTGCTCGCTCGTACATCTGTACGAGTCGGGCGGAAAACACGCATACGGCTCGTAATTTTTCCGGCCGGATCGCATTCGGTGCCTTTCCGACCCGGATTGGAATCGGCCCCTTAGTGATGAATGCTTTATAGAGAGTGAGTGAGCAGCATATACAGTTCCCCTTGGACAGTTACACAGCTAATGCCAGCAAAGCTAACATCTGTGCTACAGCAGGAATTCCTGATATCCTTGTGTCAATTGGCTGTACTCGTGTACAGGTGGTGACCTCAGGTAGACAAGAACAAGTGTGCTGAAACCGTAAAATGAAACACACTACTTATGTGCAAATGCTGTGTGATGTAGATCTGTGTATACTGAAATGGTGTGCAAAGTACTCTTTACGAAATGAATGTTATGATGCTTATTGGAAGCAAGATTAGATGTACTGTGAAAACACATCACTCATAAAGTACTGGGCAGACAAGTCAATTGTTCATCATCAAGATTACAGTGCAGTATGATTGTTGTAGCGCAATTTCTATAAATGTCAGAAGTACCATTACAGAGTTCTAAACCATATAACATATTCATGGATCAATGTGAATATGTGTAGCAAATTATATCTGCCCCGCTTCCCAAAAATGATGTTTCTCAGTCAAGTCTACTTTTTAACAACTACACTACTTCCATTACAAATCTCGTGGCTGCTAACTTGGATTCCCCTGAGCTCACAACCTTCTTTCATGTCTTCCACTCCAAACATGTTGAAATTGCCATAATTGGTTCTTCCCACAGCTTGAGGTAGAGCTGAGGTGTAGGTCTATCACCAGTTGCCATGCTTTAGTGCTTGTCCGTGGCCATTTGCATAAGTACCTTGAATTGTAAGGTTTAGAACCTGCTTTTAGTGTTCTCAATATCATGTGAATATGTTGATTCAGTATAGATTTTGCCATTATATCCTTTAACAAGCATGCTTGTTTTTGATGTTGATGGCATCTTAAGCATGAGATGGCACATTAGGCAGTCATAGTGTCTTATCACCTCTTTGGCCAGGACCTCCTAGTCAGGATCCATAAACGTATACTTCTTATCCCTGCCTGGGAGTGGGTACATGATGAAAATGTTAGGCAGGTTTCTTCTTGTGATCACTGAGTGATATCAGAATATGGCAGTATATTGTCTTTGTCTTGATTCAAGTTGCTTTGTCCATTCAAAACAAATATCTGCACACTCACACACAGGAAGGAGGTATTAGTGTACTTTTGGGGTGTCCTAAGTAGGGGTGGGCAGAACTTGGGAAGTTGTGTAATTCAACATAGTTGCATAAAAATTCTGCGAGAAGGCATGAAGTTCTGCCAATGGGCAGAAGATATGCATGTCACGCTGATTGTGCTGCAATTTAGCGGCAGTAGCATGAGCAGTGCTAAAAATTCAGCACAAACTGAACCATTTGAGCTGATTTTGCTGCCACTGGAGAAGAAAACCTACTCAACGATCTACACCTGTCTACTCGTGCAAATCTACTTGAGAAGAAGTCCTTTGACCATAACCGCTCGCGACTACCTGCATTAGAAAATGGTGCTAGGGTACGCCAAATCTCGCTCGCAATTCTGGAGCCTCATAGCAAAAATTTCCACCATGTGAAAATTGGCAGAGTTTGTCCCGAACTCGTTATGTGGAGTTGCCAAATTCAACCCCGGGTCCTAAGGCCCTTTTGAATATTGCTCTGGTTGTTTCTCTTCTCACAAGATTAATTTCCACACTCCAGGAACTTTGAAAGCCTGAAAATGGGCATTTCCTGATGTTGTTTGGTTGTGCTATCCATTAGGTGAGGTATTTAGCACATGTGCTAAATAACACATTCGGTATTTACCACATGCTGTAAATAGCGCACATTCGGTATTTAACACAAGCACTAGATAGCAATTACACGGTGCACGGTAAAAACTCATATTCAGTGTTAATTAACACATGTGCTATTTACTGATCCCCATGGTTTCGGTATTTGTCTATGATCAGGCTTGGTGGCTCCTGGGGCCTGATTTAGATTTTGGTGGACAGATTACTCCATCACAAGGGTGATGGATATTCCGTTCTCCGAAATATAAATCCTATTGTACACTATGGGATTTATATATTTCACAATCCAGGATATCTGTCACAGTTGTGATGGAGTAACCTATCTGCTGAGATCTATATCAGGCCCTCAGTCTTTAAATTTCAATTGCAATCACTCTATGCTTCTTCATGTATATGGAATTATACTGTTTCCCAAGAAGAAGGGAATGGGCATACTATTTCGATGAGATACTTTATCTTCTACCATGAGGTGGATGTTATCAACTATTTGAGGCCCCTGGAAAAATGAGTTTCTACTTACTAAACAGAAGTAACCTCTCTGTAATTTTACTCTCTGGGTAGGCCTCATGGGTCAGTGCCCTACCTTACCACCCCTCAATAAGTAGTGATGATTCTCAGAATCTAAATTAATGCAGATTTATCCTTAGGTACCCATACTAGTTCCATCAATAAGAGTTATTACTTTAATCCCTGCCGTATAGACATGTATTGTATCCCTCTTCACTGTTCCATGTGCATGATGTAGCACTTTCTGAGCTAGGCTGCCTAAATTCTACCTAAATTGAAAATATCTGATCTTCTATCACAAGCTTGAAATAGTTGCACAGACTACTGATCCAATAGAAGATGTTATATACATTCCTCTAAGTGGCTTCAAAAAGATTATGACCACTGTCCCATGTTTCTCCTTGTTAAATTCTACATTTATGTTTCTGCCTGAAGACTGATACCCCATATTTACTTTTCAACACAACCAAATTTTAGAGCAACCAGTTTAATTTTTATTAATCTTAGAAAACTCAGTATTTATCCAGCATTTCATTTTTCGGGGCAAGCTACCAGATTTTGTGTCGGTTTCACGTTTCAGTTATCTCTTGAAGACTCCTTTGCTGTGACCACACGCTCATAAATGGCATATTACTCATTATAGGAACACAAGGGCAAAATCAAACAAGAAAAGTTAATATATTATAAAAGAGGTCTGATACAACTAAACGTGGTCCTCACTTTTGCAGCGGAATTTATAGGAGAAACACACTGCCGTGCGATGCACAAAAAAAGAACAAAAAGTAATAGGAGACAGCAAGCAGAAGAATTGCTCTTCCTTCTAAGGGATGCTAAACAGTGAAAGATTGTTCTATTCTAGATAAGGACATGAAAGTCTCAGGTCCACATTCAAATTCGAATTAAAGGAAGTGAAATACCATGTCCATAGGTACGAGTAGAAGTTGAGCAATGACAACTCTGAAAAAGACAAATTATGTCATTCACAATGGCTTAACCATCTCAGTGATCTGGTAAGCAAAAGTATTCTTAAATCTAAGAACATAAACATAGGCAGGATAGCAGGAAGTTGGGTATTTTTCAGCTTTGCTCTGACTGGAGAATTTTCAGGTTAGCCCATAAAACAACAAATGAAGCGATTTAACAAATTAAAGCAATTTTAGAAGTAAGCATAAAAGGCTGATTCATCACAAGCAATCGAGTTGTGAGGGGGTGCCATCTAGTTATTTCAAGGGTAAGCCAAAGAGACCCCAGTGCAAATCTTCCTTATCTCTCCATGTAAAGTATAAGTAAACCGAGCAAAGCCATTTTTGGAAAGAACAGCAAATTCTAAAGATTCACAGACTTCAAAAGGTGAACAATGTGACAGTCCTTCTGGTTTTGGGCTTGGTAGAACAGCACACAGCTCAAAACTCCCCTCACTAGCCTCTAGTAGTGGATGGAATCCAATTTAAAATTAAAAGTCTAATATTTAGATTTTTCAATACCCTTGCTTTCTCCTACAATAATAAGAAAGTATCTCATTACCTTCTTACGTATGACCTAAACATTAAGGATATAAACATACTACCTATCTGTGCCCAAATGTAATTCCGGAGGAGGGAGATATGCATTTGCATACCTGTTTTGGGACTTCTTTTCCTGAGGAGTTCTATCAGTCCCAGTTACTGGCTGCTTACAGTTTGCTCTGAAGACTTATCCTTTACCGTAATAGCTTTAGACTCATACCTACAGACCTCTTTTTGTAGTGTGCCAGTTATGAGTGCACTCTTTAATCATGGAGCTCAATTCATTAATAACTATTAATTTTTTCTGAATCAAGTATATGATAATCACCACACAGGACCCATAAATAGTTAGTAATTAAGGTAGGGAAAGATCTTGAGAAATTACTATTAAGGTTGGGAAGACAGTCAATGCTATAGAGTTGGTCCATTAATGGCCATACTCCAAAGTGAGATGCTTGTGTGACCGATAGCATCACAATGTATTAACCGTCAACAAACCAGCTACCTCTGCTATCATTCATGACTTTATGCTCATCTTTGTCGCTGACTTCTGGCTAAGTTCACACTGTAGATATGCCACGCACATACATAAAACAGCAATGTGTTGTTATGATCACATCTCATTGCTGCAGGGAGGTTGGGAAGGCACTAGGATTTTCGGTGACATGTGTACACACAATGCTGCCAATTTTGCCCATTGCTCCCAAGAAAGGCCCTATATCCAGGGTCCAGATGAATACTAGTAACCTGTGCTCCTCAAAACTGAGCGCTCCTTAAGGTGGCTGTCTTACCTTGCTTTATTGTAGTGCCTGTGCTTTAAAGAACTGTTTCAACAGCACAACCTGAGTACAATGTGCTACCCTAATGCAGGGCCCACAATTATGGCTGTTAGAAATTCGGTCTCTAGTTGGCAAAGGTTTGCAGCCTGTTCAAGCAGGGACTACAATCCCAGTCGTAGTAAGTCAGATGCACACTTTAAATTAAGCTGGTAGCTTGGCACAGAGCAGTCAGGCTTAACTTAAGAGGCAATGTGTAAAGTATTTATTCAACACTTAAATTGCAGTAACACAACAAAATGCCCGCACACAAGTTTAGAAAAATAAAAAATATTTATATGAGTAAAACAAGACAATGACAACAAAATTCCAATTAGTAGAACTTGAGATACGAATTTTTAAAGAATGAACTGCAATATAGTACTTAAAAGCAAATAGTGTTTCGGGGTTATTTGAAGTATATCCGGACCGGGGTTAATTCAAAGTTCAGGCCGAACACTATGGAGAGCAGACCGGTTAAAGGACCAATGCAGGGCATACTTAGAAAGTACCTTGGATGGCGCAAGCGTCAGTGCTGAAGATTCGATGCCTCGATTCAGATCTACGCAGTTGGGTAGATGCGTTATTATAGAGCCTCGCAGTTGGGTTCTCTGTCGTCATGGAGCCATGCAGGGATGTCCTTGAAGAGGTACTGCATCAGTATCAAAACGGCACTGCGTCGGTTTCGATCGGCGCAAAGTCGTCACTGCGTTGATTTCTGCAGAAAAGTACCAGCAGAACCCACTTTCAAGGCCCAGCACTGGATTTGGCACCTCTTGTCAGGTCAGGACTCACAGTTGGCAGAGACCAGCAGCTAAAGCAGAGTTGAAGCAAGTCTCTGATGGCCCTGGGACTTCAAAACAGGAGGCAAGCCAGCAAGCCCTTGAAGTCACTTAAGTTCTTGGAGAATGAAGAGATGCAGGTCCAGTACTTCGCACTCCCAGGCAAGAGGCAGCAGGCCAACACAGCAATGCAGTTCAGCAAAGTGACAGTCACTCCTGGCAGCGCAGCACTCCTTCTTTTTGACCGAATGTTCTCAGATCCAGAAGTGTACTGAATTGGTGGTGTTAGGGGTCCAGTACTTATACCCAGTTGTGCTTTTGAAATGGGGGAGAATTGCAAGAGGCCTTTGAAGTACACAAGGCCTTTACTGCCTCTAAACTCACTACAGGGGGACATGCAGTTCTTTGTGTGAGGACAGGCACAGCCCTAGTCAAGGGCAAGTTTCAGCTCCTCCTTTCCAATCAAGCTCAGGAAGGCCCATCAGCCTGGTGATGGGCCTTCAGGATGTGAGTGTCACATCCCAGGTCCCTTTTGTGTGACTGTTTAGACAGAATGCACCAAGCCCAGGCGTCACCCACCCTTGACGTGTATTCAGATACCGGCAGAAGCACAGAATGGTTAAAGTAATAAAATGCAAACTTTCTCAAAGTGGAATTTTCAGAATTACAGTTTAAAATCCAACTTAATTGGAAACAACATTTAAATGATGTTTTAAGGCATTCCCAATGTAAACCCATGAAAGAGATATGCCTTGCAATACTGAAAATGAATTTAAGAGAATTTCACTACCAGGACATGAAAAACCTAAAAGTATATATCTTACTTTTTAAATACACTTTACCCTGCCTGTAGAGCTGCCTAAGGCCTACATCAGGGGGTGACTTTACATGTAATGCAGAGGAAGGTTTGGGCCTAGCAAGTAGGTTAACTTGCTGTGTCAAAATGACAGTTTAAAACTGCACACAAAGGCTCTGCAGTGGAAGGCCTGAGACATGTTTACATGCCTACTGAAGTTAGCAGTGTTAAAGTTCTCAGAGTCCTAAAGCCAACAAAATGAATTCAGCAAAAATGGGAGAAGGAAGGCAACATTTTTGTGTCTGAACCTGCAGAAAGGGCCAAGACCAACAAAAGCAGAGAATTATATCTTAGATAACCCTTCTTTTTCCAGGTAACTATGCATAAACTAACAATGGCATTACCTACGAAGTTCATTTTACACTTCTGTGAAGCAAATATGGGTGAGAATGTATAGTTGTGTATGCATTTGATAATTTCTATTTTGTAAAAAATAATCTCTTTAATATTCTAATCATATGTACTTTGTGGACAATGATTAAGATATTTATTTAATTTATATAGCTAGTTATAAAGCGCAATTCATTTTTCATCAAACTCGAGCTTAAGCCAGTTCAATGTTATGAAAACACACTCACGTTTACATAGCCCTTATCGTCAATATAATTTCCTGTGCAACATTCCAAAGAAAGGGCAAAGAAAAATATTTATTATTAAAACAATATCCAACATTTGGTCAACATTAATATTAGGCTGGTTAAGATTTTCTGGACCGAAATTCAAAGGACAAAGGTTTGTGAAACCCAGTGCTACAAGCCTATTAGCATTTACCTAATAAATGATTTAAGACAACAAAGACATGTTCCCTCTGTGGGTATATTCCATCTAATATTGGAAAGGTCACATTCATATGAGTCCAAAGCAAATACCATTCATCTACCTACCAAATTAATTCAATGGAGACAAGGCTTGATATTAAACATTCACCTTTCTGTAGACAACTGTAAATTATTCCCACAACCCATATACCAAGGGGGTGGGTGGAGGGTGGAGGGGTGTTATCCTGCCAAATATACAAAGTCAATTGAACCATTGAAGGCAAGGATACAATCTTTAAGCCAGAGAAAAAAAGACAACTGTATTTAAGAGTGATTTACTTTTCTACTTTAAGATCAATAAAGCCAATATCAATTTGAAAATTAATTATCGAATAGCCATGGGGTAATAACTTACTAGACTTTTTGATGTGAGTATAGCCCTGTCCTACTTACAGATGTTCCAGGGAAAAGCACGTCCTGCACAATCTGTATGTTCTTTTCAATGAAAGGTACCACATCTAAACAAATAGGAATTCAGCCTTTTAACAAGGTAAGAATCATCACAGTGGAAGGCCTTCTTGTCCTTTAAATAAAAATGTCAAAGCAAGTCAGCAAGTTAGGATTTGTACTGCAGAGATAATTAATTAAAAACTCCTTAATTACTTACTTGTCTCACTAAACAAAATTAATTCAGCAGAAGGCCAGTATTTCCAACAGAACCAATTTGTTATTTTCACTAACTGTGCTATGGCACAAACTGCAACAAAAGAATAGTCATGGGAAAATTTAAACTGCATGTTTGAATTTGCATAGGAATATATACCTATCGCAATTGATAAAAGGCATATCACTGCAATGTAAAATTAAATATCAGTAACAATTTCTAGATGACAATGTATTCACTGCTGGATTAAGAATTCATTTAAAAGTGAGTTCAAAGTGATATATAAGAGTTACCTATGATCAAGTTAATAGAGCCATTTCTTTGAACTATCCAGAAAAAAATTAAACCCCACATTTTAAAACCAGATGTGAGGAACTTGAAGCAAGTAAATTGGAAGAATAAAAAGAATAACCATAATTGCAATTTGATTAAGAAACCCACACTCAGGTTCAGGAAAATGGAATGGCCTCCTCAGTGGTGTACTGAGAACTAAAAGCAGCCATTGAACAGGAGTTTATAGCAGTCACAAAGTGTATTGAGTGACAGTAGTGAGTGAACCCTCTCCGGGAGGATTTGGGGGCTAAATTGTGTGCGTCTGCTAAAAAAAGTGTAAATGCTCTAATAGTGATGTTTGCAAAGCTGTATAATTGTTGACCTCTTCATCCACTCATCACCGAAAGCAGCCCATATTTACTTCATCAGGATACTGTTAGCCACATGACTCAGCCCATAGTCAGGTGACTGGAAATGCCCTTGGATCGAGGTACTATGCCCCCACTAAATCTCTCTATAACGCCACCTATATCGTGGACATTTACCCTAAACATGAGGTCACACTGCACAGTTACAGTTTTAGATAACGCAACCTCATAGATATCCTTTATCATACCATCTGCATACATTACCTCTACATGCAGGCCCCGTCTATGTCCCACACAATATGCCTTCACAACAGTGACTTACAAAAGTACTTGCAAGAACAATTTGGCGAGGACTGATGTAACTATATCTGACTGTTAATTGTTGTCTAGGTCATTTTTGGACCAATTCAACATTACGCATTTTCAGAAACAATGACAAAAGGGACCCATTACCTCGTCATGAGTAACACACAAATGACCCCACCAATAGCAAGGTTTCTCATAATCCCCCAATGAAACTAAGACGATTACGAAGAATAATACAAAGACTTCAAATAACAGACCATTCCATGATGGCAACCGCAATAGACGTGAACTTCCTAATAAGTAACTATACATTTTATCATAACACCAACATTCACTTGGGTAACAAGGCTAAGACCTATAGAAATGAAGGCACATAGACTCTGACCCAGTATGTACAGTACTCATATTTACTTCATCACGATACTGTTAGTCTCGTTTAGACACAATAACTCAATACGGAAGACCATGTTTCAAGATGGCGAATTATTCAACACAGCTTTTTAGCAAATAGCCACATGACTCAGCACATAGTCAGGTGACCGGAAACACCCGCCATCCTTTAAAAATGAAGCCCCGGCACACTCACTGTACTGGCGGATATGGCGTGAGGTCAACAGGTGCAGCGGCTCCTTTTTTCACAAGTAATAGTGAGTAGTTTGTTGAGCAAGAGCAGCGAGAGTTTGGAAAATGCTATTGCTGTTCTTTTTCCTCTTTACTTATACCGCTGTTGCCACATCTCTATCTCCTTAGGTCTCAAGTGACCCACAAACCGATTCTCATGGGGCAACATCCCCATTCTCAAGGGGTGAGAATATTTGCCATTCAGTGATATTAACACAGTGATTTGAGGTTTACCATCAATGGGGGGCCTTAGTAGTATTGTTTACCTAACTGTAGTATATGTGTATATTAATACCTGCACAATAGTCGCTACTGCAACCATGGCAGCACATCTATATGGATATGAGATTGCCTGTACATATGCCCTACCAATGTGACACGTATGCCATGGACAAAAAAGAACACCTTTATTCCATAATTTTATTCTGTTTGTTTGTCTAGTTATACAAATGTTTGTATGTATGTTTCTCATAGCTCACTCATAGTCACACAGATTGTTTGCTAAAAAGTATGATGCAGACTATCACGAGCACTTAGCCACCCAATGGGAGATCCAGGTCTGATTACAATATAATGTTACTAGATTTTTTAAATATACCCTTGACACTATTGTACTTTCTTCCTTTTGTCGTTGCAGAGTACTACTCCTTGACCTTTCTAGTGGCACTAGAATAATTCAGGCCACTGGATGCATTTTACTTTTTTCTTTTCTAAATAACTCTATCGATTGGTCCTGAAGAAGCACTTTTGATCTCCCCCAGAGACCGCAAAATAGGGCGAAACATGTTGGCCTAAAGTATATCAATTAGGGATGAACTACATAACTAGCTACAGAGGGACATAATACCCCTCACAGAAGCACTAATTTCTTAATATTTTTTTAATAATGACAGAGGGTTTACTGCTTTAATATAATTACTATACCCCCTCCAGTCATTTTTTAAACCACACATCTAGGACTTAACTGCCACTTACCCCACGACCCACACAGCTTTATCAAAAAGATCTCCAATAAAGTGACCCTTCGGGGGACCCGTAGGGCATTGCAGTGCCGGCCCGACGAGGAGCACCAGCCCGATGATAAAGCATGACATCCTTTGGGGTGTGAGAGGGCATCATGATGAGGACACACTGTCCCCTACTTATAGTAGTAGAACGACGTTAGGTATTCTTCCCTTTTGTCAGCCTTTTCTCACTTATTGGAACTTTGACTCTATTTTGTTTAAAGTACTCTTTAATGTACTCTTACATGCCTCCATGAATCAGACCAGAGAGAACCCATTGCCTATTAGTAAAAGCGCAATGAGGGTGCAACCCTTTCAATCTGTACTAATTGTTTATGAATATTCCCAGAACATTCCAATTGTGTTCCCTTTATAGATAATTTGGGGACAATTCACAAAGGCGTGAAAAAGTACATGAAAGAGTGTATAAGTGGTACACGTTCAGTACTACTTCCCTAACTAATAAATGCCTTTGTGAATCAGCCCAACTTTCTCTGATCTGAAGACACAGTTTTCAGCTTTTCATTCTTTACTGAGAGTTCTCGCTCAGTGTATCCAGAGCTTCAGAGATCTGGCTAGAGAGAGAAATAAGCTTCATTGGATTCTACTGATTATTTCTCCATTTTGAATAATTGATGTAGAGGTAAATTCTCTGATCAGTCCCCACACCAATCTTAATCTGACCACAGGCACTTGTGGGTTGGTCTCAACTGACGCCCTGGTCCCACTAGTAGTCTACTGAGGGGACTTAATCTTAGATCATTTTAGTAGATATATTTTTTAGCTTTTCAATTACCTTCTTTCAATATGGTTATTACCAAAGGCTGGTAAGAAGATATGTTTATATTTTGAATGATGTTTTCCATTGTAATAGAATTTTGGGGGGTTTAGTTTCTTTAGCACTGATGCTAACTAGTGGCTGCTTCAGAGCATTTAAGTGAGGTTTCCATTTGATGAAGTTTCATACTTTGAAGTCAGTCTTTCTATGAATGTCTAAGGGCCCAATTTACAAAGTGTGTTGTTTGCAAACTACAAAACGCAAATTGCATACCAGCTGGGTTGCAAACTGTCTGAATACTGCCCCCAATCTACCAACCAGTCACATTGAAATTGGGTATCTGCAGGAGGTCGTAAAACCTCCTGACCCATGAATATTAATATGGAGTATAGCATTTTTCAACGTCTATGAATACTTACAAACACAAGGAGGTAGGTCTGCAAACAGCAGCAGACATCATTCCTTGCATTTGCATTCATTCAATGTGAATAGTTGTATAAGATGCACAGGAAGTTAAAGAGAAAAAATCTGATGACAGGAAGTGTCTTGATGGATCAACCAGTGGTTCCATGGACCACTGTCTGCTTTCCCCCCTTCCACCCTGAGGCCAAATTATTCCCAAAGGGAAAGCTAACCACAGGGGGCATCATCCAATTTATGAATCAGTTTACACCACAACCCAGGGACCTGTAATTAATTAATGATATGCAACTGCAACTTTGGTAGCAAATCATAGAATCTTACTACTGAGACTTGCAAACTGGAGGGGAGTGCCTCTTTCATGCCCCCTCCTATCTACAATTTATAATCGACCCAAAGTTTTGTTCAGAGCCCATACGCCAACGCTATCGAAGGTGGGGGTGCCAAACACCAAGGTTGCGCATTTTGACTTCCACCGCATGTCTCTATATTTTACCACTAGACACATCCTGCCTTTTTATATAACTCTTAGAAGTTCTTTTCGGTCCCTGCTTTCTCCCACTATCGTGTTTTTCCACCTTTTTTTCCTCCTTCTTTCCCACTTTTGTGCTTTTCTCTCTTTTTCTGTGGATCAAACTCTGTGGAGGTAAAATAAGTGCTGAGGCCCAGTGGGCCCCACCTCCAACCACCTGCTCAAATAAAGCAAACTGCATGTCTACCAAACAGCATCTTCCAAAAAAAGAACCATAAAGACAGAGAAAACAGAGAAAGGCAGAAACAACATACACATTGCCAACATGAAGCAGAATATCAGGTCACTGTCTTCATGTATTGGTTTGCTCATCTTTGGCATAAGGAGAGCACATAGGGTCCAAAATGCAATGGGAGACAAGAAAGTGAGGATGGGCTTCCACAGCCACATTACACAACTGAAGGTAATTCGTCCAGGTTCGTCAGAGCGAGAACACATCCAAGGACTTTGGATTCGGGGCTACTATGGAATATTCGGGTGGCAGTGTTTTGTCACCACTGGTTTTAAATACGTCGCACCCAGCGACGTTTCTCTGATGTATGATGTATCAATACTTTAATGAATTCGAGATATCAGAACACAGCGAAAAAGGCAATTAAACACTTGAATTACAAAACTAGGCGCATTGATTGAAACAGGGTAACCCCTGCTTCCATGCATGTCATGCACATTAGCTCATGGGTTGAATTGACTCTGCCATGTGACACATTTGATTAGTAGTTGTTGCCTGTGTTGCCTTCCACACTCCTTTCACTGATGGTAAAAAAACAGTTCATTCACAGGAGGGGCCGATCCTCTCCTCATTCAAATACCAGCGAGGAAATGCCACCTAGGGAGCCCCACTGACGGCGCCGAGCTCATCCCACTCGATTCTGGAGTGACAGCCCTAACACGGTGAAAATTAATTGACTGTAACATTGCAGTGAGTGGAGAAGGGGCGCCCGCAAATCTCCCCCGCCTTGTATCTCCTGACATGTTTATGCATAGCGTTAGTTGATCCTTCAAGCATAAAATGAGTAATGCTGAATTTCAACGAGTTGTAACTCTTCGCTTGAGGTCGTGTTATGAAAAGATGCTTTTCAAGCAGCCGGCGAGTTGGGATTTTCCGTCTTTTGTGGAAGAGGCGGAGTGCAGGCAGAGTTACGTCCTACCACCTACATATTTTCAGATATCTGTCTACTGCAAGAAGCAGAGAGAAAGAAACCTTTCAGCCTTTTATGCATTCAAAAATACTTTTAAGGCAATGTATGTGTATGTGGTTTAAAACACTACAAGGCTCTGCGATGATTCACGCTGTTACTATAAACATATTTCACGGAGCTGTCACAACAGATCTCTGCCATAGGGATGACAGGCTTTGACTCATGCGGTGCAACTATCACAAGACATTAACACCCGTGCTTTGCAAATGAATTGGCAGAAAAATCAACATTCTCATCCACAATTCAATTATATTTCAGACAAAGGCTGTCAATCACCGAGTGCGCTTCATCTCGAATATGGGTAGCAAAAATAAGAAATATAATTTGTCATCAAAATATATATTGATCACTTGCAGATAGTTTCAAATAGCGCTGATGGAAGGAAATACTGGCATAACTTAAAGCGGAGAGCTTTAATATTAATATAATTTGAATCTATTAGTAATATACATAGGGTATAAAGTGGCTGGTATGGATAATTTGGTGGTGAACAAACTGCAGCCAATGTCCTTGGTTTAGTGTTTTGTAAACTGGGCAATGAAGTCAGGAAATAACTTTGTTGACCAGCTATTAAAAGAATTGGTCTCCATAACGATAGAACTGTTAAGTTGCTTCTTCGAACATCCAAGGCGGTGGATAATTGTTATAAATTTGGTTGATATCTCAGAAATGATAAAGGATCAGGACTATTCATTTCAAAGCTCTTTATGCAGATGGGGGCTTGTGTTGACTTTATTGATGCAGAAGTGGTTACCCGCTCTCTTTTTATATCTCACGTTGAGAGACAAGTTGGGGTTGGTGTAGTCAATTAGGATGGAATAAGGCCTGGACTCTTGATATTGGCTGTCTGTGGGAAAGTTCCCGTCGCCAAAATGAAATAGCTGCTTTTTAATTACATTTTTTGTATGTGTGGTGGGGTTAGTACATATAGGGGAAGTCATTTTATTGCATCGTATGTTGTTATGTATAGTGTGACTTTGTATGATGATTATCATAGTTTCATGTTTCTTTTTAAAAACAATCGAATACAGCCAATAGAATTAAATAAAATGAAGAGTCTGGAGAGAAACTTGTTAGTAAAGTGCCTATAAGCTGAGATGTGCTTGCACAATGGAATGGTAGACATATGGAGGGTTCTGTCACCTAGCATGTTGAAAACGTCTTGTCTACTGGTTTCAAGGTGGAATCCAAGTTGGAAACTTTGTAACAATGAGCTGATGTTCTGGGAACCAATTCTGGAGAAAATATATCGAAATGATACAATGTGAATAGAATATGATGCAAACCTCCACCCTGATAGGCTATTTGTAGCCACTGAGGTCCTACTCAATCCATCCCTGTCAATGTGTGTGAGGTCTTGAACTCCCTGGTGAGCATTATTGACCTTTCTGCTCTTATTAGGCGGTTTTGATAACATTCCTATTCTTCACTGTGTTGATGTGAACTATTTTAACCTCAACTTAACCTTCACTTGTTTTGTTTAGGGTTAAAATTGATTTCTCCATATGACGAGTGTTAAATGTTTTTTCCAGTGTTTTTCATATGTGTGTTAATTGTCTTATTAATATTTATCGTTTTGCTTGTGTACACCTTAAGATCTTTGGCTCAATTTCTGAAGACCTGTGTGCTCGCTTGTTTCACATAGAGCAAACATATTAATTGTCTGAGGGACTACCTTAGCACTCTGGCTGTGCTACTGAAAGTTCAGTAGAGAAAGCTCCTTGCTGATGAAAAGTTCCCGTTGGGCACTGAGGGAACCAGATCACAATTTATGCGCACAATGGGCCTTATTTATGAGGCCCTTACCATCAGTGCTGCATCACTTTTTGTGATGCTGCGGTGGCGTAAAAAATGCGCCACACTGCGCCACATTTACAAAGTGACGCATCTAGGCATATTCATCACTTTGAAAAACCCTGCACTACATTATAACTGTCAGAGGTATAATGTATGCAGGGTGGGCGTTCCGGCCGAGAAGATGCTTGTAGAAGTGTTGCAGTAAAATCTATGAGATTTTACTGTGACACTTCTATGACCTCACTGTGTCAGGCGGTAAGCAGGCGTAAGGGGTGACGCAGCCCTTTTCACATGGGGCTTGCTCCATGTGAAATTACATATTGCTGGAGTTGCGTGTGTTTCCAGACACACTCCAGCAATGCGCCACTTTTGTGCCAACAGAAACGTTAGGATTCCTGACGTATCTGTCAATCCTTGTGACATGGAGAGCCATGTCTCAAGGAGGGTGTAATGAAAAGTGTTGCATCGCTGTTTTACCGCAGCGATGTAACACTTTTCATAAATGAGGCCCGCTATTTTTAGAGAGAATAAACACTGAGATGATAAGAACCTATTGATGGCATGTTTCATATAGCTCTCCTTATTAGGCACATCTAATCTATCTGGACATCACCAAGGATTTTTCACGGGTGAACTGACTATGTGTTTTGTTCAAGGTTTAAGCTAAAACTTCAGACACAATGTTTAATGAAAGTGAGGTCTGACACTTTTACAGATCCTGACTTAGGGCATATTTAATGCATTGGATGTTACCACAATAACCGTTTCAATACTTTATTTGGTTATAAAACCATCAAAATGCAATAATAACAGTTACGCAATGCAGTGGATTCAAACTCAGATTTGGATATATATATATATATATATATATATATATATATATATATATATATATATATATATATATATATATATATATATATATATATATATATATATTACCTACTGGCGGTCGCCAGTAGGTAGTTATAGTTAGGACCCCTTTTCCATAGGAAAACCTCAACATTCTATTTTGAATAACTTTGGCGCCGGTCGATGAATCCTCGCGAATTTCTCAAAATAGGTGGGGCGCTACGCTCCGCTCCTACCCTGAAAGTCTCGGGGGGATCCGTCAAGCGGGGGCTGAGATAAAAGGGGGGTCCCAAAACGCGTTTTCCCCATGCATTTTTCCATAGGACCTTTAGAACGAGCTACAGCCCGAACGGCTGAACAGAATTACTCGAAATTTGGCAGAGAGGTAGTCCCTAGGTCAAGGAAGTGCCTTTTGTAGGTTTGGTGTAAATCTGTTCAGTAGATTCTGAGAAAATAGCCTTTAAATCAATATATATATCTGAGCCCGCTTACGGTACGCTTACCGTACGCTTACTGTAAGCGTACGGTGGCGTGCGCGAGCGCGATTCTGATTGGCTCTTAGATCTTAGTAAACATTCGAATCGGCCGAAACCAGGAAGCGGCGGCCGCCATTTTGTGTATTTCACTCAGAAAAAAAAGAGTGAAAACAAGAAAAGGGGGCAATGAGGAGAGTTACAGACCCCCTTACATTTGTGAGGGGGTCAAAGAAGGACTGTAAAGTACAAAGAAAACATTTATTGATTTTAAAAAAAATCACGGGGTACGCGTACGGTAAGCTTACGGTAAGCGTACGGTAGAAAAAAAAAAAAAAAAAAAATGAAAATCAGATTTAAGTGTTTAGATATTAGGGGGCTCTAAAAAGAGCCGTTGTGTTTATGAAATGATTTTTTAGTGGTACCTACAAGTAAGTACCGATGCAGAGTCTAAGGTTCAAGAGGAAGACTCTGTTCCCTTCATCATTGAAGTGCACACCATCTCCTCTATAAATGTCTTGCATGTCATAACGCAAGTTGTTGTGGTAAATGGCACCCATACCATAGTCACGGAGGAAAGCAGAAACAGATTTGTTGACGTGCTTTCTTGCTTTGTCATCGCACCGCGTGCCCACCGTGCGTGCACGGCACTAACTGCGTAAAGTGGGCGCGCGGTGCGCGAAGCGCACCGCGTGCTCACTGTGCGCGCACGGTGCGCGAAGCGCACCGTGCGCGCACGGAACGAACTGCGTTAAGTGGGCGCGCACGCCACGAATGGCGTAAAGTAACTTAGCATTTAAAAAACCGTACAAATTCACTGAAAAAACCATAGGTTTCACACACGTTATAGTTAGGAATTAGCATTTAAAAAACCTTGCAAATTCACTGAAAAAACCATAGGTTTCACACATGTTATAGTTTGCGGAAATTTTACTGATAAAATACCAATGAAATTCCCCCGTTATAGTTAGTGCAGGCAACTATAACTCACGCGACCGCAATCTTCTGCTGATGACATATGTGTCTTTATGAAAAAAAAATATTTGTAATATATGTATAGCTAAAAATGTATGGAAGAAGACATGGGCAAATAAGTGTCTAAATAGAGTATTAGCATCAGCAGAGGATTGCGGTCGCATGAGTTATAGTTGCCTGCACTAACTATAACGGGGGAATTTCATTGGTTTTTTATCAGTAAAATTTCCGCTAACTATAACATGTGTGAAACCTATGGTTTTTTCAGTGAATATATATATATATATATATATATATATATATATATATATATATATATATATATATATATATATTATCTACTGGCGGTCGCCAGTAGATAGTTATAGTTACAACCTAGTTTCCATAGGAAATCTCAAAATTCTATTTTGAATAACTTTGGCGCCGGTTGACGAATCCTCGCAAATTTTTCAAAACAAATGGGGCGCTCCATTCAGCTCCTACCCTGAAAGTCTCGGGGTGATTCGTCAAGCGGGGGCCGAGAAAAAGGGGGGGTCCCAAAACCCATTTTCCCATGCATTTTTCCATAGGACCTTTAGTCGAAGGTACATCCCGAACGGCTGAACAGAATTACGTGAAATTTGGCAAAGAGGTAGCCATAAGGTCAAGGAATTGCCTTTTGAAGGTCGTGTGTAAATCTGTTCAGTATTTCCTGAGAAAATAGCATTTAAAACCATATCCATATCTATATGCGCGCACCGTGCGCGCACTGTGCGCGCACCCTGCCGTGCGCGAGCGCAATTTTGATTGGTTGTTAGATGTCGGTAAACATTCGAATCGTTCGAAACCAGGAAGTGTCGGCCGCCATTTTGTCTCTCGCAGTCTGATGGGGTGAAAAACAAAGGTGGAGAACGTGAAAAGGGGGCAGGGTGGACAGTTCCTGACCCCCTAGCCTTGGTCAGGGGGTCACAGAAGGACCCCCAAGGGAGAAAAAAACAAATGTTTTTTTTTTTTTTAAATCGCGGGGTGCGCGCACCGTGTGCGCACGGCAAGCACTGCGCACCGTGGGTGTTCGGTGCGCAAAGCGCACCGAGCACCCACCGTGCGCGCACGGTGAAAAACCTGAAAAAAAAATAAATTCATAAATACATAACTTAGCATTTAAAAAAACTTACAAATTCACTGAAAAAACCATAGGTTTCACACACGTTATAGTTACGAATTAGCATTTAAAAAACCTTGCAAATTCACTTAAAAAACCATAGGTTTCACATATGTTATAGTTAGCTGGACATTTCACTCGTAAAATTCCCCCGTTATAGTTAGTGCAGGCAACTATAACTCACGCGACCGCAATCCTCTGCTGATGACGTCAGATATTACATCACTGATGACATATGTGTCTTTCTGAAAAATAAATATTTGTAATATATGTATAGCTAAAGATTAATGGAAGAAAACATGGGTAAATAAGTGTCTAAATACAGTGATGTAATATCTGACGTCATCAGCAGAGGATTGCGGTCGCGTGAATTATAGTTGCCTGCACTAACTATAACGGGGGAATTTCATTGGTTTTTTACGAGCGAAATGTCCAGCTAACTATAACATATGTGAAACCTATGGTTTTTTAAGTGAATATATATATATATTCACTTAAAAAACCATAGGTTTCACACATGTTATGGTTAGCTGTACATTTCACTCGTAAAAAACCAATGAAATTCCACGTTATAGTTAGATCAGGTAACTATAACTTGCGCGCCCACAATAAACTGCTGATGACGTCACATAGTACATCACTCATGACATGGTCAGTGACATCACTCATGACATCAATGATGACATCTGAAATTACACATTGTGGATTGCGGTCGCGCAAGTTATAGTTACCTGATCTAACTATTTCATTGGTTTTTTACGAGTGAAATGTACAGCTAACTATAACATGTGGGAAACCTATGGTTTTTTAAGTGAATTTGCAAGGTTTTGTAAATGATAATTCCTAACTATAACGTGTGTGAAACCTATGGTTTTTTCAGTGAATTTGCAAGGTTTTTTAAATGCTAAGTTATGTATTTATTTTTTATTTTTTTTCTGTTTTTTCACTATGCGCACACCCTGCGCACACCCTGCGCACACCCTGCGCACAAGGTGCGCTTCGCGCACCGTGCGCGCGCTGTGGGCGCTCGGTGCGCTTCGCGCACCGAGCACCCACGTTGCGCAGTCCATGCCGTGCGCGCCTCGCCTTTTTTTACGCAGTAACATTTGTTTTTTTCTCCCTTGTGGGTCCTTTAATTTATTTAATAAATGTGATTGTTACTTCTTTTTATTTTTTTTTTTATTTTTTTTGCCGTGCGCGTACGGTAAGCTTACCGTACGCGTACCCCGCGATTTTTTTTTAAAATTATTAAATTTATTTTTCGTACTTTTGGGTCCTTCTTGGACCCCCTGACAAACACTAGGGGGTCTGCAACTCTCTTCGTTGCCCCCGTTTCACGTTCCCCACCTTTGTTTCTCAGTGCGAGAGACAGAAAATGGCGGCCGACACTTCCTGATTTTGACCGATTCAAATGTTTACAGTCATGTAACCACCAATCAGAATTGAGCTCGCGCACGGCACTGTACGCGTACGGTAAGCTTACGGTAAGCGCACGGAGCGCGCTTACAGATATATATATTGATTTAAATGCTATTTTCTCAGGACCTACTGAACAGATTTACACCAGACCTACAAAAGGCACATCCTTGACCTGTGGACTACCTCTCTGCCAAATTTCAAGTAATTCTGTTCAGCCGTTCGGGCTGTAGCTGTGTCTAAAGGTCCTATGGAAAAATGGGAAAAATGCATTTTGGGACCCCCCTTTTTTCTCAGCCCCCGCTTGACGAATCCCCCCGAGACTTTCAGGCTAGGAGCGGAGCGTAGCGCCACATTAGTTTTGAAAATTTCGCGAGGATTCGTCGACCGGCGCCAAAGTTATTCCAAATAGAATGTTGCGGATTTCCTATGGAAACACGGTCCTAACTATAACTATCTACTGGCGACCGCCAGTAGATAATATATATATATATATATATATATATATATATATATATATATATATATATATATATATATATATGTATATGTATATGTATATATATATACAAGTTGTGCATGGCGACACACGATAATATAGCATACTAGTACAAGATGTGTTGTGCAGTGGACAAAGTATAAAATACAACATTATTGTAGCCATGGTCTTTAAGCTCAATCAACATGTATCTGTTTTGCCAAAGTCACTAGAGCTCAATTTACACCCACAATAGTTATAGAACAAGAAAGCCTTGAGAGAATAAAAACTGTTGATGGTATATTTTATATAGCTCTCTTTAATAGGGACATTAATCCTGACCTCAAAAAGGATTCTGGGCCTTTACACTGGAACTAAAGGAATTAACAAATTATCTTACAATCAATCAACCAGCATTTGTAAAGCCCAACACTGTCACCCCTAGGGGTATTTAAGTGATGTGTTTCCGTCAACCAGCCAGGTCATGAGTCTCTCTCTGAAGTCTGCCAGAGAGGGGGCTGTTCGGAGCTGGGGGGAAGGTCGTTCCAGGTTATTGCAACAATGTAGGGGAAGGAGCGGCCACCGTTACGGCTGCAATTGATGCAGGGGGTGTGAGGGTGAGTGAAGAGGAGGGCAGTGTATAGTGGATTGGTGGAAATTCAGTCGATGGTTGAGGTAGGCAGGTCCTAGGTCATGGAGGGCTTTGTAGGCACACATGAGGGTCTTGAACTGGCATCTTTTCTGTATGAGGAGCGAATGGAGGTCTCTCAGGAGGAGGGAGATGCAAGATAATTTGGGGAGGTCCAGGATGAGTCTGTCTGCAGCGCTCTGTATGGTCTGCAGTCTTGTGAGGAGCGGGGTGGAGATGCTGGCGTAGAGGGTGTTTCCGTAGTCGAGGCAGCTGGTGACAGGGGCCTGAGTGATGGTTTTTCTACTGTTGGTTGGGATCCATCCGAAGAATCTGCAGAGCATGCAAAGTATGTGGGAGCAGGAGAAGCAGACTGCATTAACTTGCAGTTTAGTGGTCAGTTGACTGTCGAGGATGATGTCGAGGTTGCATGAATGGTCGGTCGATGTGATCGTGGGTCTGTGTTCTGCAAGCCACCAGCTGTGGTCCCATGTAGAGGTGTTCTTCCTGAAGATCAGTACTTCAGTTTTGGCGGTGTTGAGTTGGAGGCAGTTGTCTCTCATTCATTTGGCTACATCAGTCAAAGCATTGCAGAAGTTGGTTTTGGCGTTGGAGGAGTCCTCGGTGAGCAAGAGGATCAGTTGAGTGTTTTTGAGTAGGAGATTATGTTGAGCCATGGGATCTCATGATGTCTGCTAGGGGAATCATGTAGATGTTGAACAGGGTGGTGCTGAGGGATGATCCTTGTGGCATGCCGCAAATGATATCTTTGGGTGCTGAAGTAAAGGGAAGCAGTGAGATGCTCTGTGTGCATCCTATAAGGAAGGAGGTGATCCACTTGAGGGCATCTTGCTGTGTGCCTATGTTGTAGAGTCTGTTGATGAGGGTGTTGAGGGAGACTGTCAAATGCCGAGGATGGGTCGAGTAGGATCAAGCCCACAGCTTCTCCGCGGTTAAAGAGTGGTCTAACGGAGTCTGTGGCGGCAATCAGCACGGTCTCAGTGGTGTGGTTGGCACTGAAATCCTGATTTTTAAAAAAAAATTTTTTTAAAGAGTTTTAGATAGCGCAAACTAGAGAGGTTTACATGAGCACCAGTTTTGTTACAGATGGACACATTCATTTTTGTTAGGCACGGGGAGATTAAGTGATTCGCCCAGAATCACAGGATGTTGAGCGTCGCTGCCGAGAATCAAACCTGGTTCCCCAGCTTCGAGGTTGACCCCTCTAGCCATAAGGTTACATCCTCTCCCCTAATTGATTGAGAGGCGTCCAGTAGGTGGTTTTGTTCCAGGAATTCAGTGAGCTGCTGGTTGATGGCTTTCTCTGGAACTTTGGCTAGGTAGGGGAGCAGGGAGATCGGACAATAATTTGTGAGATCGTTGGGGTCAGCGGAGGCTTTCTTTAGGAGGGATGTGATGTCTACGTGTTTCCATCTGTCAAGGGAGGTTGCTGTGGAGATAAATATGTTGAGGATGCTGGTGAGTTGCGTGCTGATTGGGTTTGTTGCGAGGTTGTAGAATTAGAACTTAATTAAAGTTCCAATAGAGTTCCTAGCTACAAATTGTTTTTCTAAAACATGGTTATAATACAGCTGTTGTATTGCTAATTTTATGTCTTGAAAGGGTGATGAACGGTGTTAGACTTGGCATCTTTTGGCGTGTTTTCCCTGAGTTTCTGCTTTCTGACCTCCCGGTTCTGACTGTTTTTGCTGGCTTAGCATTTCTGCGCACTTTCGCACTGCTGATCAGCGGTAAAGTGCAGGTGCTCCTGTAGTAAAATGTGTATGGATTGGCATTTCCATGATTGGTCTGCTTGACTCGTGTGTCAGTCCCTAGTAGAGTGCACTGCGTGTGCCAGGGCCTACGACTCAAGCGCCGTTGGTGGGCTGCAGCACTGGATTGTGCCACCCACCTGAACAGCCCGTAAAAATGTAACTTGGGCCTGCCATCGCCCTGTGGTCCGTGCACACACTGCCAGTTCCTAACCTTCCCTTTTGTTACACTTCAGGGACCCCTCAGGTAGGCCCAAGGTACCCCTGTGGGCAGGGTGCAGTGTATGTGAAAGGTGGGACATGCCCGGGTGCGTGTGGCATGTCCCAATATGAATTACAGCCAATTTTGTTTTTCACCATTGCAAGGCTACCGGTTCCCCATAGAAGAGAATGGGAGGTTTGTTTAGAACATCTTATAAACATAACTGGCCCAGGGAATTAGGTAAGAAAATGAAGTTTTGTATGCCTGAACTCAGAATCTAAAGATGCATCTTTTAGTGGAGGTGATTTTTACATTCTGTGTTTGAAAATAACACTTTTAGAAAGAGGGTATTTTCTTGCTCAGTCATCCTGTGCGCCTCTGCTGGAATGTGGATTGCCAGTCTGGGGTTTTGGACGACAGACGGCTAGGAAGCAAGTGTGGCTCCCGATAGTCTAGGTAGGTCAGGAACGGGCTGAATAGACCTGGGCTCCGATGGGGGAAGAGGGAGGAGATTTCCTTGCACCTCAAAGGGCCTGGTCTGCCTCTGACAATGACGTCTCCACGTCCTGCCAGGAATTCACACCAGAGAAGGCAGAACTGGTTCTGGCCGGGCACAGGCCCTCTCTTCCTAAGAGATCAAAGGATTTTTGGACATAAATATTGGGTCCCAGACCCCTGAACTTTAGAACTCATCTGGATCAAGAAGACTGCCAAGAAGAAGAGCTGGAGAAACTGCAAGAAGGGACGACCGCTTTGCTGAGTGCTTTGGTGGGCTGACCTGCAGTGGCTGCTTCTGTCTTGGGCAGTGAAAGGCATGGACTGGACTTTCTGCAACCTAACTTGTGAGTCTCTCCAGGGGCTCGAGGTAGAGCTTTCCCCCTGTTCACGAAGTCTCAGGAACAGCAAAGACTTCAAGCTCTTCTGCCGCAGCACTGGGGACTGTGTGTTTTGTGCTGTCACAGAGGAAAAGCAACTCGACGATGTCGCTGCCGACTCCGTGTCCTGAAGGCACCACATAGGGCACAGCCGCAACGCCGCACCGCAACCTTGGTGTCACCGGCGACACCCGTTGACACCGCCACCGAGCCGCTGCTTGCACTGCGACCTGTGGGCCCGCACTCCGCACCACCTCGCTTCACGCCACAGCTTTGGCACCGCCGCAACGAGACCTTGGTCTCACCGACGACACCTGTTGATGCCGCCACAGAGCCGCTGCTCGCACTGCGACCTGTGGGCACCGCACTCCGCACCGCCAGGCTTCACGAGGACGCCATGGCCTCCCTGATGCCTCCGCTCCATGCCGAAATCGACGCCGCTGCTTGCACCGTGGTTCGTGGGTACCGCTCGTAAGTCACACAAAGAACCACCTTCATCCCACACCGTAGCCTTGGCCTACCGACGCCAGCACCATCGTCTCCCGCTCGTCAGCCGACTGCTCTTCAGCAACGACAACGCCGCTGCTTGCACCGTGACCTGCTAGCACCGTGACGAGCACCACCTTCATCTCACACTGCGACCCTGGTCTCACCGACGGCACCTTCTAACGCCGCCACCGAGCTGCTGCTCGCACCGCGACCTCGGGACACCACGCGCCGCACCGCTGCACTTCGCACCGCAGCACCCGACGCCTGCCGACGCCAGCGCTCCTGACTCCAGAGAGGAGGTCGACCTGCACCGCAAGTGACTTCAAATGCCCCATCGCCCTGCACTTCTCACAGGTACTGTTCGCGGGTCCTCCCAACACCGTAGCTGGCCAGCAACCCCGCGACCCCGCGACCAGCCAGAACTGTTGGATTTGTTGTTCACGACGCCATGATAGCCCCGGACGGAGCTATCGACATCGAGGAACATTGTGTAAAACCTATTTTGATGAACTGCAGATTTTAAATATAGTATTGTGGATTTTTGTCGTATTTGGTCTTGTCTTAACGTATATAAAAATATTGGCTAGTTTTCTAAACTGGTGTGGTGTCCTTTCGTAGTGCTTACACTGAATTACTGTTGGCTATGTGCAAAACGCTTTACACACTGCCACTAGGATAAGCCTAGCTGCTTGTGCCAAGCTACCAAGGGGGTGAGCAGGGGCTATTTTAGGAGTGTAACTACCATATCTTGACTAGAGTGGTGGTTTCTGCCTGGCTTTAGCGCAAGCCTCAGCCAACCAGAAATCCCATTTCTAAAAAACTGTAATTTCCGTCCAGATGTTATATATGCCAGGAAGCCAAAATCTTTAGATTTAGAAATGTCTTGATCACTAATTTCCCAGGTCCTTTGCTGAGCATCATATGTCCATGCAAGTATTTTTCCAAGTTGCACACTGACCACCTTCTTATTAGAAAGTGGCCCCTTTCGCAGGGTTGCCCCAAATGTTTTTGCTGAACCCTATTTTTGATGGCTATGGAACTCTGTGCACTCCACCCCTGCTAAAGAGCATAAGGTTCTTGTGCTCATCCTTTCAATATGGAAGAATTGGTACACCCCTGTTGGAATCAATTAATTTGCATATAATTCCCCAGCATATGGTACAAGTGTACCCAGGGCCTGTGAATTAAATGCTACCAGTGGGTTGCAGTACTCATTGTGCCACTCACTGCAGTAGCATTGTAAAACCTGTCTCCAGGCCTACCATTGTAGCCTGGCTGTGAAGTTTTAAAACTGCAAATTTAAACTATCAAAATAATCTCTTTGACAGGTCTAAAATTTCCTTTTAAATATTAATAAGTCACTCCTAGGCAGGCCTTATTGCCTATAAGATAGGGTGCATTCTATTTAAAAGTGGAAAATGTAAACGTTTAACGTTAAACATGTCCTTATAGTGACTAGTACCTCAAAGCTGTTCAATAGGAAGGCATTGGGATTCCATATTAGGTTTAGTATGCATTATCTTGACCTTGAAAACAGCTACAGATTTCAGTTTTTGACTTTTTAAAATACTTAGTACAAGCCCAATTCACTGGTGAAGTTGAATTTGGGATAAATATTTTGGAAAGGGTACTTAAAAAAAGTCACTTTTGCCCTGCCTCAAGTCCCTGCAAGCTAAATCTCACTTCTGCCAGCCAGTAATCAACATGTCAATTGGTGTTAACGAAGTGTTAACTGCCTCCCAGGACAGGGACAAAAGGCTACTGGTGTGGAGAGGTGGTGAGTACACTTAACAGGATGGCCAGTGGGCTGTGCCCAAGGGCTTGGTTAACTTCAAAGAGGCCTACCATGTCACAAGCAGATGTAGCTAGCAGCAGACCTGCACCCTTTATTTGTCCTCCCATCACGGAGGGCCTCTTGTTGACATAACAGTGTCATAGCAATTCTTGATATGTCTGCTGGGTTTACACATAATATTTGAAGTGCACTTCAAAGGAGGGATACGGAATGCCAAAACAATTTGTGTGTATCACTGTCTGGTTGTGGAAAACTCATCTTTGTTTTACTAGACGTTGATATTGAGTTTCTTGGGAGTAGAGGGCCTACCTAAAACTTGATTTTAGCGTTTCCTTAGTACACTCTTCACGCACCCACTAGCCCACACAGCCAAAGATGTGCATGAAAGAAGACTTTGGACATCTTTAAAATTACTAAAGTTGATGGGGTTAGTCCCATAAACCCTAACCCCACTGGTTAGTGTGGTTCCCAGGGGTCATTTCCACCCACTAGCTTTTGCTAGGCATAAATGTGATATCTCCAGCCACACTCTTGAGAACACCTCCTGGAAGATCAGAAGAGGACTGAACCTTCTGTCTGCAGCCTGTGAAAAGCCCTGGAGGACTGGACCTGCTCTCTCTCTTGTACGCAGGACAAATAAGTGAAGTTCAAAGGTCAGACAGCTGGCCTCCTATTCAGGCTATAGAGACACATCAGGCTACAAGAGGCCTGGACTGGACTCTCCATTTGGGCTCTGCCTGCCACCGCACAGGTCTCTAAGTGTCTCCAATGAGGTCCTGGTGGGATTTAGAAGTGTACTACTGTGGTAGACTATGACCTAAAGAACTAAAGTGATAAAATAAAATCTTTGACCAGGATAAACCTGGCAAGTGTATCCAACCTTCGGTCCAACCTGGTCAGCGTCAAGTTGCACCCATGTGCTATCATTGGCACTTTGTTCTTCTTAGTGCTAGTTCTACTTTTTTACTATATTTTTTGTAACTTTTGTATTGTTTTTGACTATATCACTGTTTTACTACATAAATACTTTACACATTGCCTCTAAGTTAAGCCGGTCTGTTCTCTTCCATACCTATCAGGTGGTTGAGCTCAGGTTGATTTGGTGACTTTTAAGGTTTCACTTTGATAAGGATTGTGATTAATACCTGAGGTGGGTACTTCCCCCCCCCCCCTCTCATGTAATAACCCAATTTCTCACACTTATTCTTTTCACGGGCTGTGAGGACCGGTTCTCAAGATTGTTCTTAGTCAAAATAACTCATGATCAGGCAAAAGCGTGCTCACACTCTGTGAAGCTTCACTGTTGACTACAAAAAAGCTTATTTATGACCAGTCATGGGCCCCTGCTGCTCCAAGGGCTCTGCTCGTCTAAAGAATGTTGGCTTCTCCTACCAGGGCACATCTCAGCCTTGCTTCTTGCTTCACTTCAGATTCATGCCAAAAACGTCTTATAAATACAGGTAACCCTTCAGTACCTTCCACAGGCTGAGTTACACCACCCATGTTCTGGAAAACTAAAAACCCAGATTTACTAACACTTTGCACTGAGTTTGCCCTACTTTGGTAACATGCTTAAGTGACATACACTACTGCTATGCACTATTCTGCACTACTTCACATAAAGAGGATGTTCCATGGGTGCTGCAAGGAAGTTCCCATGCATCCACCTTGGATTTGATTTTAAATCCCTATGTACTAGTATTGGTAGACAGGGATTCACACCAATAAGTTACGATCCTCAAGCATGAGTAACCATAGAGCAAGTTTTTTTAAAACTCTACACTTTTGTAACTTCGCATCCTGTAGTGGACTGTACAGTACACAAACACTTTGCACTTCGCTAAAGTGAGCTAACCCTTTGACCTATAGTGTGTTATGTGGCGGGTGGAAGCAAATTGTGAATAACACTACAACAGACCAATGGATGATGAGGGCTAGCTGAAAGTCCTTTTTGTAGGTGTATGCATGTATTTTAATATAAAGTTCTTGGATCACACCAGTTCTAAAACAAAAAATAGAGCTCTACTTTGCACTAGTGCAAACGTTTATGATACAGCCCCAGGACTACGACTCCTGGAATACATTAATTGGCAAAATAAGAATCTAGAACTCTTGCACCACATCCTTATTGACAGAGTCAGCTAGTCATGAGCGGCTGGTATGTCCCAAGGTTGTGAGGGGGGCACAAAACCAAAATGGACTTACCTTCCTGACTTGCTGTGAGACATCCTCCTCACTCGGATCTTTTCTCCTTGAGGCAGGTTCCAACACGGGACACAGTCAGCTCCCCTAACCAATCCTGGTGCTACTCTCACCAGCATTAGAGAAGTGCCAGGATTGGAGGGAGTGACCTCTCTCAGCGCTCCCAAGAGCACCGGAAGGCTGCACTTTCTTTAACCCAGCTATCTATGACAGCTGGGTTATAGAGGTTGAAATGCACATGTCTGGCTGGCCGTAGCAAGATGGCTGGCCAAAGAGACATGTCCATTTCAAACTTTAGCGCATAGCTCCATGTTGCCACTCAGCAACAATGGCCCCCCCTGTCCTGACACTCAGTTTGGGACGGGTTGCTGAAAAATTAAATGGTAATAAATTAACTTCATTACCATTTTATTTTTCAGCTCTGGGGCTTGTAGGAAGACGCTCCTCCGCTCAAATGGAGAAGCCGACCCTGCTGAGCTAGTAACCTTAATAGATGCTTTTATCACCCAGGCCTTTTTGTTCCTTTATTTACACCGTAACACTGACCGAAGATTGACCAGACAGCTGAGTTGAGGAGTTCATTGGGTTCCGGCACTTTTTCCTGTTTCTCAGCCTCCAAACCAGTCTCTGGTGTAACACTTCAGCTGGCGCGACGTGTCTGCTTCTACACTGCCAAGAGAGGCGACGCAAGCTTCAGACGAATATATTAGCAGAAAAACCCAGAGGAGCTATGTTCTTACGCCATGTGACAAATGTTCCTCATAGAAGTGTCTTGTTTTTCAATAAAAGGTGCACATATCCAGAGTGAAATGGACCCCATAGCAATAATTTAATTTTGAGTGTGTGTTAGTGTTTCTAAACCATTTGCTTTATGACACACAGAGATGCAATTACCTGCGCAGCCTTTTGCTTAGCAATGTACTGTGGAATTCTAGATTAGTGAGCGGTAAATGCTGAACAAATCGTTCCTCTATAAAATGTCAAGTAATCTAATAAAGTCGCATCCAATAAGGAACGCTGTTTTTGTTGCTGAGCAGAGCAAAAAACGCACACATTCATAAAAATTTGAGAATCATACAAGACATCGCATATTTCTACAACTGTCAACAGACTTCCAGCCATTTTTGTCATCTGGTGCGACCATACACTCTTTGCTTATGTTTGAACGCGACAATATCCAATAGAAACAGTGAGGATTATGTTTAACAAAGTCGCCTGTGGTCATTGGTTGAAGACACCAATGCATCAGTCATTATTTGATGTACACCAGGGAAAGAAAATACAACAAAATACTTACTTTACTGGTCACTTAAAAGAAGACTTTAGAATGCCAATACAATTAAGCACCAGCACATGAAGTATACTTACATTAGATAAACATTAAACTAAACCCTCCTTCACTGACCACAACTTCCAGGAGCTGTATCATGATAGGGTGCTCTTGTTAAGTGCAGAGTTGAGCGCCTGTGATCGGGTGCGCTTGCTAAATGCAGAGTGGAGCGCCTGTTATTGGGTGCGCATGCTGAGTGCAGAGTTGATCGCCTGTGATTGCCTGTGATTGGGTGCGCTTGCTGAGTGCAGAGTTGATCACCTGTGATTGAGTGCACTTGCAAAGTGCAGAGTTGATCACCTGTGATTGCCTGTGATTGGGTGCGCTTGCTGAGTGCAGAGTTGATCACCTGTGATTGAGTGCACTTGCAAAGTGCAGAGTTGACCGCCTGTGATTGGGTGCGCTAGTTTAGTGCAGAGTTGACTGTCTGTTTTTAATGCACCTGAAGTGTGTAAAGTGAATTGATTTAACCAAATATTACAAGGAGTTTGGGCTCGAATGCTGTGCTGGCTAAAAATAAAGTACTAACTCAGGAAAAAATTGGGGCCAACAAATTCTCATAACACCCTGTAGGCTCATAAAAACAGAGGCTCTGCTCTGTGTTAAATTAACGCAACTGTTCGTGATGCAGCGACAGGTCTGTATTCCTTAACTATACATTGTTAGCACTAAAAAAAAAAGATTTTATTTTCTAACTCACATTCGGAAAGTTAAATGTTTGCTTTATATAAGTATGTTGATTTCTTAAGAATATTAAAATTAGTACTAATATTCTCAGCAGTAGTAACCCAGTTTTCCTGAATATATATGCATGTGTTGTATGATTGGGAATTTAACTTTTCATCTTTTGAATCATCTGAATGTCTGTCCTTCCTGCCCCTGCCCTGGAATTATCACACAGCTTTGGTGCAATCTATCAAACATTTAACAGCACCTCTAAGTGGATCTCTCAGGTGTAACTTAAATGTGTTAAAAATAATGAAAATGGCGTAATAAAAGATGGAAATCACGGCTATTATCAGCCTAGTGACCTGATTACAAGTCAGGTGAAGTGGTCTCCCGGGTGGGATACTACTCCGTTGACCACAAACAGCCTGATGTTCCTGAACACCAGATCTATTTTAGTGCCTGAAAATTCTGATTGGTAAAAGCGCATGAGGCTTTGAATTCAACAGCAACCACACCTCATCCTTCATTTCCACTATATCTCTTTTCACGCATAGCAGTGGCTAACTATGAGGTGAATCTCACCTCTCATGAAACAAGAAAATAGCACCGGAAGAATGCTTAAAGCCCGCCCTCATCTCATTCATGTGCTGTAAGAAGCGGCACCCTTCTGGATTAATATCTTGTCTCTTTGAGATAGGTACAAGAACACAGGATGAGTTTTTACAAAGGATTTTTTAGGTACCATTTGGACTTGGACCTAACATCATTTAAAGAACATGCTCTTAGGACTTTCCCTACTGGATTTAGGAAGTCAGGGCAGGATTTTAAGCAACACATGTTGCTGTTGGAATATGAAGGAACACAGGCACATGCACATACATGTGGTTCTACTGGGAAACAGCGGTTTCAACGTGGTGTTACCATGGAGGTAGGTAACAACGCGGTCATTACAACGGCTGCGTTGTTACCACGCGTGGCTTTACATCGCAAGTCGTTTCTACGACTTGCGCTAGGTGGTGTGCAACACCAGGGAATGTGTTCAATTTTAAATCCAACACATTACCTGCTGTTGCGCTAACTGGAGTAGGAATAGTAATTTATACTATTCCTAAGTCCAGCGCGCCATCTAGCGCAAGTCGTCAAAACCATGCACGTTGTTACCTACCGTGTGGTAACACCACGCATTGTAAAGAGACATATTCGGTCCTACTTGGTATGGCTGGATGATGGGCACATTATATATTCATATATAAAATGTGCTTACTTTTTCTATTTTGTTCTGCTTATAAATGGCAAAGAGATGCAACACAAGTTGGACACGCATAAAGTGCAGTCTTCGCCTCACGCACACACAGTGGGAAATGGCCATTTCTGTGCATACATTGTACAGTGAAAAACCTCTGCACATGTGCCTGATTTCATTTTCATCTGTATTTTATAAAGCTAAAGATATCAGCTTTATTCAAGAATGCATCAATATCAGCTAAGCGTTTTTCCAACCATAAATTTGTGATAAATGCTCAAGTCTATCTGGCTACATCCTTAACGAGGATCTGTGAGAAAATGGGCGAGCATCACTCTGATCTTTCCTCCGCTTCATGGAGCTCTTCACCTGCAAGGATAAGAAGCATGGCAATTCTTGTAAGGAGGATAGAATCAAGAGAATTATTAAGCAGACGACTTCAACAAGTAGATAAATCTTGGTATAGCATCAATAATTAATCTAAATTATGAGAGACCTCCTTTTCTAGTGACAGTGGAGAAGAAGGTGATGCATTGCCAAAGGAACCGTTTAAAGTAGCCGTGAATGGTGCAAAGTGTTCATCATTATTGAAAATAATGAAGAAGCGAGTTGTTATTGTGTCGGATATTTTATTTGATGTGGTTACAGGAACAGCGTTGTCTAGTTGGGTTAAAGTCACAGTCAGAAGTATCTTGTTATTGAAAGAATGACACACAAGATTAGTACATAAACCCACAATTTTCTAAATGCCATTATCAGGAAATAGACTTTTTGAAAAGAAGCGGGAGAAAAAGCTTTATAACATTTTTAAATAAAAGAAATGTTCTTCTTCATCAGGCAACAACAACTGTCATTCCAGCTTTCACAAAAACACATACAGCCATGAAGGAGACAGCAATCTTCATCAAGAAAAAAGAGATCAAAGGGTAAGACATACCCCCAATAAAAGATTTGAGAAGCAGAGACTTGGGGGCATATTATCAAGCACGGCGTTAAAATTATCGCCGCTTTAGCGGCAGAAAACTGCCGCTAAAGTGGTGATAATGGGCTTGATAATATGCCGCAGAGAATTTCCATAAAAGCCTATGTTGACACCAGAACATGGGCTTCTATGGGAATTCTCTGCGGCATATTATCAAGCCCATTATCGCCGCTTTAGCGGCAGTTTTCTGCCGCTAAAGCAGCGATAATTTTAACAGAGTTTCTTGATAATATACCCCTTGGTTCTCCGAGAAAAGGCAGGGTCTGACTATGTCAAAGAGAAATAATAAATACTGGCTGGAAGGAGAATCTAACATTTTCAAAAGACATGATAAGTAGTCACTTCAAATGCTTGGGCCTGCAGGTGTAGAAAGGTTACAATATTGAATTAAATACGCTCCCTCCGGAATCTGGGATATAACCCACAAAGTGTCTGAGATGTCGAAAGGACAGGACAGCTTTGTTAGATGCAGTGCGGTCCATGTGGCAGAAACATTCAATGGCCTCAGTTCTGTGGAAAAAATAGGCAAGGCATTTTACTCAACAAATTTGGGGGATGCCAAAATCATCAAGGATTTCAGGGCTATAATTTACTTGAAACTCTTAAGCCTGTGGATTGTGTCAAAAAGTTCAAGATGGAAACGGTGCAGAGAATAATTCTTTTAATACAAGCAAAAGATTACACGATCATGATCGATCTTCAGGATGCTTACTTGTCATGTTCCTATAGCCAAGAAGCATTAGGAACATCTGTGATTTTGCATCAAGGACCCGCATTTTCAATTTCACCCCCTACAAAAATGATAGCATCATTAGTTGCATGCTTATGCTTTAAGGGTCTGGCTATTTACCCGTACCTGGATGATTGGCTACTTCATGCTCCAACAATACAGAAAGGAGACCAAAAGAGAAATGAGTTAATTTGAACATCAAGCAATGTCAGCTAACATCGTCTCAGGCTAAACTAGTCCAGAATGTTCACAAAGTCTTCTTCTCAAGGGAAGAGCGGAAAAAATAAGATTGCTGGTTCTGGGTTCTTTGTGCCTCTAACAAAGACCCAGCTAGGTTTTTGCTGAAGATCCAGGGCAATATGACATGCATTTTTACATTGTGATTGATTTCATTTGTATCCTTTTGTGAACCATATACAGAATATTCTGGAGCCCAGCAACCCAGAATTTCAACAAACTGATTCCAGTAGCAAAGGAAATAAATACAAATTTGACATGGCAAATGCATCCAATCTCATCAGAATAAGAGATTTTACTCAAGACAGTAACCCTGAAAGTCGTCACAATTGATGCTAGTGTGGTCTGGTGCAGTACATTGTTTAACGACATCTCAACTCAGGAAAAATGGCCAGAGAAGGACAGTTGTCAGTCCTCAAACTAGCAAGAGCTAAAATAATTTCTAAATGCATTCGTTTTTCCGTAGAAAGGCTCATCATGAATTGATCAAATCATACAACAGAACAGCAGTATCTTATGTAAACCTTCAGGGGGAAACAACATCTGTGAAACGATGATTTCTGGCTCTACATATTGGAGACCTAACAGAAAATTGGTGTGCTTTCTCTGAGAGCATTATATCTAAAGGGCAAGACAACACTCAGGCAGATTCTCGGAGTAGAGTTCTTCCACCTTCACAATCCTTTTTTCAGGAGAAATGCTAGCGATTCAGGTTTCCTTTCTCTACATTTGTTTGCAGATCAGTCCAATCACCAGGTCCCTAGATTTTATTCAAGACTTTGGTTTCTGGGAAACTGGGGAGTGGGTGCCATTACATTATATCAGCCTCAGGAGTTAATCTATGCATTCCCCAAAACCCTATTGAAACCTAAGGTTATAGTGAGGTTGAAAGAATCCTATAGGGTAATGATTGTGATATTTCCATTCTGGCCAAGGAAACTATGGCTTCCTCTTTTCCAAAGATTATCAGTATGTAACTTCTGCTTGATTCCCACCTCTCCCTCCTCTCTAATTCCTCCGATGGAACCTCTGGAACCATTATTTCTTTCAGTTTAAAATTTGAAAGGCGAGGGTTAGAGAGGAAAGGAGGGCCAGAAGTATTAAAATTGTATTTTGCGAGTCCTAATAGCGAATTTTACCAATTCGCTATTATGGACTCGCAAAATGCTATGTATGTAGGTTTCGCAAATAATATTGCGATTTGTACGCATTCCTTATTTGTGACACTTAAATTGTGAGTTGTAAATAAGGAATGGCTTCCCATTCATTTCTATGGGCCTAGAGGCCCATAGGAATGAATGGGAATTGCATGCGCAATTTGCGAGTACCCAATAAGTACTCGCAAATTGCACATGTAATTTTAAGGGTGCAAGGGGGCCAAAAGGACAGTGTGTTGCATCCCTGAAATATGCATGTGTGCACTTGTGGCGCATATACATGCCTTAAGGGCATGTATGTATGCCACATGGCACATAGAAAAATGCAAAAAAGTGAATTTTTCCTAGGAATTTTCAAATTACCACCGACTTGAAGTTGGTGGTAATTTGAGATTCCTTAAAGCCAGGTCGCAATATTTTTTTGCTTTCAGCATTGCATTTAAGGAATCGCAAATTGCGACTCCCTAAATGCATTTGCAAAATAGGGAATATCAAAAATTGTGATTCCCAATTTTGTGAATGCCTTTTGAGATTATACATCCCAAAAGGCTTTTTACCGTTTGCAAACTGGCCAATTCTGCGAATTAGCCCTTTTGCGAACTGTAAAATGCTTGATACATCTGGCCCAGAATTCCTACCCACATAGGGTTAGCAGCCTCTTGGGCTGAGGTACACATAGTTGACATCACAGACCTCTGTAGAGCATGAACATGATCCTCTATCAATACTTTTGTGGATTTTACAGACTGAATAAGTGGGGCTCAGATAAAAAGACTTTTGATGTTCTGTCATGAGTTGACATGTCTTAAGACACTTACATGCTTACCATTAAATCACCACAGTGTTGCATCAAGTGACCTAAAATATTTCATCTTGTGTTAAAGTACAAGGGGTGAAGCTTTGTCATTCCTCATAATTAATTACAAGAATGACCACATGGGACGCTGGGGTAATGACCTGATTATTTGTTGTAATCTTCATTTCTCTTAGTCCTATTTGTACTCATACCAGATATTATAACCTGCCCACCCAGTACTTGGCTTTCAAGGGTTATGCTTGTTATTTCCAATGCTTGAAGCTAGGAAGACAGCCCCTTGTCCTATCTGGTTTAAAGCAGATAGGAGAGGTGAAGGAGGGGCTCTTAGCATTCTTCTTGTGTTATTTTCCTGTCTCATGAGCGGTGGGATTTGCCTCATAATTAATGAATGGCAAGAGGGCAAGTTAGACTAAAAGTAATGAAGATTACCAGTAAGGGCCATTCCTTACCAAGCTTTTTCTTTGGAAAGGGGGAGGACATGTATTGCTCCACCTGTCACTAATAGTCTTCCCTTCTCCTCCCTAACTCTCCCAACCCACCGCTATCCACCCACGCTCCACAGGGAAGCCACTGCTTCCTTTTACCTCCTGCTTGGATCTGGTAGTAAATGGGAGCATTAAATCCCTCAATTTATAAAATACAGTGTGGAATTCCACATTGTAATTCTGTGTGTGCACAATTTTTCCTCATTCTGTAACTGGTGTATTTCATGCAGATACCGAAACAGTAACAGTAATTCTGCCCTCTTGGACTCTCCGCATGGAAATCTGCCTAACTTGTAATCAGGGCCTAAGTGTGAATTTGCCACTTGTTCCCAGAACATACCTATCCACTCCACTTACACCCTGCCATACACACCCAAGTTTTTAATCACAAAGGTAAACTTACACTTTTGTGGAAGTTTCTTATTCTTTGCTATTCACAAAGAGATTTGCAAGTGGTATTTTTATGAGTGCTGAGTGTCTACACGCACAAAGGCTTCATGTTATGTGCGAAATCTCCGCAGTTGCAAAGATACTACTTGTAGATACCTTTGTGAATAGCAAAAAATCGGAAACATACACAAAAGTGTAAGTTTACCTTTGTCAATCAGGTCCCCAGTGGTTTAAGGTTAATTGAAAACTATAGGCCTGGTTTCGATTGGCAGATGCAGGACCTCTGCTAAAGAATATTAGATGACATGCTTACCCTGCTTAGAGGGCATATATTACTACATCCTTAATAGGTAGGAGAGGACATTCATTTCTTTTAGCAGATATTGCAAATCTATCAAACTCTATGTCAGGTCCTATGTTGGCAAAGCCTACAGATGAGTGTGTAACCTATGCAGCTTTACCACAAACAATTGTGAATTTGGCACAGCAGTAAAAATTTATGGCATAAGCTGCTGTATCTTGTGTGTGTCATGATTTACAGTTGTTTCCCCAATCCAAAAACTTCATTTTGCGGTATGTAAAGTAGTTTTACAGTAGCACTACTTAATTATTAGAATCTTCTTTTCTCTTTTGGGAGTTCTCAGCACATATATGTTTACTACTTAGCAATAAATGTGGGAGGTAGCAGGAGAGTGTTGAGAAAATGATGAATATCTACTACAAAATGGGAGGGGTTTAGGGTAAGGGAGGGAGTTTGGGAAAGGACAAGGGGCTACAAGCAACTACCTAAAAAAGAGTAAGCCCATTGGTATTCACAAACTACACTTCTAAAGTTACTGCAGACCTAAAAATGACAAAACAGTAGTAAACATACTCATGCCCAGCTTTGGAATAAGTCAAGCACCACCCATGGCCATTCTCAGGTACTACAACACACTTCACAAAAAGCATAATGGAGTCAGGGACTTAAAACCAAAGCTCCATAGAAACTAATGTTGAAAAAATAACATTTATTTTTACTTTTAAAGTATATATCTATATTTTGTCTAATGGTAATATTAGTTTTATTGTTTAACAGTAATAATAATTTCAAAATGTAATTAAATTCATATTTACAATTTAAGCTAAAATGTAAAAAAATGTGAATTGTCTCAAGAGGCATTTTTGACATTTAATACTTATTAAATACATTTTTTTACTGTGGGTGAAAACTGGTTTTTAATAAATTCTTTAGGAAACATTATATAAATAGATTAAATACATTTATTTTTATTTATTATTTAATACACTTTTTTATTTAATGTGCTTTAACATTTAATTTTATTAGTTCCCAGTTTGTAATAAATATTTTACATTTATATTTTATATTAGAATATTTTAATATTTTTCAAATAATCTTAAACTTTAGTAATTTTTCCTCTACTTTCCTCTACTTTCCAATAGGGAGATCTCTGCCACTTTGGCTGAGATCTCCATCCATGTGTAAGATGTCATGAATAGTAACTGTGCCTGCCTAAAGCCTGCTTAGGGGGCTCCACCAGTTGTCAAGGAAATGTAAGTAAACAATTTGGTGTAATGCTACACTTGTATATAGTTGAAAAGTAGAAAAGTGTAGATTTACACACAGGTGCAGAAGTAGATTTACACGTGAGTAAGCTTACACAGCATGAACAATACAAATGTACAAGGAATAGCTGACTCAGTCTGCCAGACTGATTTTTAATTTCTTAATCCTTGATATTATAGAAAGGAATCACAAAACTGCATGCAACCAATATGAAGGAATATTTCAAACCATGACCCCTCCTGTTCTCTAATGAGATACAGAAAATATTACGTGAAAGGTCATGAACTCTCCTCCTTTAACATGATCACTTGGTCCTTTTCCTCTATTTATTAATGGCACAAGCATCAACTTTGACATTTACTGCCAATGGTACTCTTAAGTGCTAGGTATCAAGCCCATATCCACATACGGTCGGTAAGGCATTATATAATAAATTGGATTAACTGACCCTTCTTCTGATAAAAATCCAGTAAAATGAGCTCTCCAATACATATGTTTTCCCTTGAACAGTTTATTCCTCGAGATCTGCACTGACAGCTTAACAATATTGCCAATTTCTCTTCCATGACAATTAGCTCATTGCAGTGTATTTTTAACCATCAGATTCAAGGTGAGGTAAGATAATGAATTATGTTTCAAGTCATTAGGTTCATTCTCATATTGTGTGTTAATATCTTATATCATGATTCCTCACTCATACCTTATTTTGTCTATTGAGACCTCATGTCCTTTTGACTTTATTTTTCCGGAGTGCAATTAGGCTGATTATTGTACTAAATGCTTTCCTTAAATTAAATCTTGTGTGCTTAGTGACTATTTTACTCCATAATTTACATTTGTAGAAGGTTTAAAATAAGGACTATTCACAGGGGAGAGGTTGCACACTGTAAATAATACAAACTCACATCTCTCTTATTCTAATCATTAACACATCTCAGAACCCACAAAGAGACGTGAAATATTTTTAAGTATCACGCTTACAATATGTTTGGGTTAATTCGAGGTTTAATATGAACACCTCATCCATCAGCTACCAGGCAGCAACTGACTAGAAAAGAACTTCAGACTCTAAACATTCCAAATTCCAATGAACTAACAAGAGCAGATACATGTATGTAAACACCACAAGACGTTTTATCATAATGTTGTTCTGCATGGGATTTGTCTTAATCAAGTGTTTTTTAGGGGCCTTAAAGACTGCTACTGACCATCATCAGCATATGCCATGGATGTGACTGTAATCCTCTTCGTCGTACCAACGCAGTACATGTCTTTGAATGACATCATCCAGCAGCCTAATCTACACATTATGCAAAATGTGTGATAGCACGAAGTGACAAGGATTAATTCAGGAGGTATGGGTTTGTTGTGGTGATGCATGCGATGTAAACGCATTAAAGCCTGATATGAAAAAGAAAGGTAGACTGTATTGAAGGCCCTTTTATCTTCCTATGCCACCCTCTTTTTGATACTTATTAAATTAAATATTGAATGGCAAGGGAGTCTTCATTAGAGTCCTTCTTCGATTTCTAGGACATATAATGAGAGAAAGGTCTAAAATGGACAAGCAAAAGAAAAAGCAAGACACAGGGTAGGAACCTTGCGGCAGTGGGTACAGAGGGTTCTATCTGTAAAGTGGTCCCACAAGCAGTTCAATCCAAGTATTCGAGTGGAGCTGGAATGATACATGTAAACAACCAGTAGCATTAGGAGAGATATGAAAACTCATACTGTTGAACCAATAAGATATTGACAAAGTCTCAAGTGAATGGCTGAATAAGGGTGGTTGAAGAAAACTAAAAGAAGGTATATTTGAAAAAACAGTGGATCACTTTAGATCCATTTTGTAAAATATTCTCAGACAGGTGGATTGGTTAAATCTATGAGTACCTGAGGAAGACACCGGTGTTCTGGGAGATCAAAAAGCCTGCCCATCAACCATTAGAGGTCACATGTATTTCTTGTAAGGGATTTTAGGCAGTTTTTCATATTGGTGGTGATTGCCTACATATCTTTGCCTTATATTTTACAGTATCCTTAATTATAGTCCCTCCACATTTATCAGCTGTCTTCATCGTTATGTTCACTTTCTCCTTGCTTTCTATGTACTGTCTAGCTGTGTATAAATGATTAGAAGGATTGTATAGATTCAAAAACATTAGATTTTATAAAACAATTTAAACTGCTTTGATACTTTTTATAATTAAATACAACATTGTAGTTTTAGGAAAGATTGCTTTTCTTATTATATAATCACATTTTGAGGTGATGTGCTTACAGGCAACATGGGCAGAGCATTACAAATGCAGGTTTAAAACACTTACCAGATTCTAGCTGTTAGTAGTCAAAGACATAGAGCATCATCAGGAGGCTTAATTATCTCACTGAATTATGCTTTGCTTTTCAAAGTCATAGTTTGCAAACGGCCAGTAATGGAAGTAACATCCACATATTAAATGTTTCTGGTATATTTGTTAAAAAAGAAAGAGTGTACAATATTTAAAATTTTCTAGGCCATAAATACAAAGAAACTATGGTGTTAACAGAATTAATTAGGCTTGGCCGAAATTGAAATCATGCCAGTGCAATTTCGGTAATATTGACCTATGCTTGTTAGACAACATTTTAGAAATTATGCCATTATGCCAGTTCACATGCCATTCACTGTAAACATTTACTGTGATATTTGCAATTTACTGCAAATGTTTAGGAACAACAGAATGCAAGCAAATTTGCAATGTTACGTTTAAATGCCAAAAACTGACGGAATTATGCATTTCGTGCTTAAATAGAGCGCAGCATGATGGAATTTAATTTCACGTAATTTGGCCAAAATGTGGCGTAATTACACAATAGCACATTACTCAAATGTTTCACACCCTAGTATTGACCAGTATAATAGAAGGAGCTGATAGGGAAAGATACCTTTAGTTATATGCTGGGTGACTTTAACTCACCATTTGAAGATGCCCGTCAGCTGCTCCAGGAAGTAATGTTTCTGACAGTAACTTGGATATTTGTGAGGCTTCTGTCTTAATCATGATAGCAGCTCAGAGTCAATTAAAATACTTGAGCTAATGTTAAAATATAGTAATAGGGTTACAAATGATTGCTTCCCATCTAATCCCTTAATGGCTTTTACCTTTATAAATGGGGATTACAACTGTGGGTTGGACTATATTTTTGTCGAAGTAAGGCAGTGGAATCAGATTATAGATATGGGAATGAATAACCATTATACAAATGTCTATGCCCCCCTCTCCCAAAGAATTGTGTTGTGTACTGAAGACAAAAGATGGTGATACAGCAGAGGAATTTCTAAAAGAGCCATGGTTCTAGAATATATGTGTCAGAGCACTATCTGATGTAAATATTGTGTTCTAAATATTGAAAATATTAAGAGAAACTCATCACCCTGCGGGCTGACACTTGCTACACGGTTTTCGAAGCAAGATGTCTATGTCAGACAATACTTGCATCTACAATATGCATCACTCCTGCCACCCCCACTCATAGGGCTTATGTTGCCCAGCACTACTGCCACCCCCACCCATAGGGGACCTGTTGCCCATCACAACTGCCAAACCCACTCATAGGGGACCTGTTGCCCATCACTCCTGCCACCCCCACTCATAGGGCTTATGTTGCCCAGCACTCCTGCCACCCCCACCCATAGGGGACCTGTTGCCCATCACTACTGCCACCCTCACCCATAGGGACTATGTTGCCCATCACTACTGCCACCACCACCCATAGGGGACCTGTTGCCCATCACTACGGCCACCCCCACTCCCACCCATAGGGACTATGTTGCCCCTCACTACTGCCACCCCCACCCATAGGGGACCTGTTACCCATCACTACTGCCACCCCCACCCATAGGGTCCTGTTGCCCAGCACTCCTGCCACCCCCACCCATAGGGGACCTGTTGCCCATCACTCCTGCAACCCCCACCCATAGGGACTATGTTGCCCCTCACTACTGCCACCCCCACCTATAGGGGACCTGTTGCCCATAACTCCTGCCACCCACACCCATAGGGGACCGGTTGCCCATCACTACTGCCACCCCCACCCATAGGGCTTATGTTGCCCAGCACTACTGCCACCCCCTCCCATAGGGGACCTGTTGCCCATCACTCCTGCCACCCCCACCCATAGGGACTATGTTGCCCATTACTACTGCCACCCCCACCTATAGGGGACCTGTTGCCCATCACTACTGCCACCTCCACTCATAGGGCTTATGTTGCCTAGCACTATTGCCACCCCCACCCATAGGGGACCTGTTGCCCATCACTACTGCCACCCCCACCCATAGGGGACCTGTTGCCCATCATTACTGCCACCCCCACTCACAGGGCTTATGTTGCCCAGCACTACTGCCACCCCCACCCATAGGGGACCTGTTGCCCATCGCTCCTGCCACCCCCACCCATAGGGACTATGTTGCCCATCACTACTGCCACCCCCACTCATAGGATGTGTCATGCGCCACACATCCATCATACACCAACATTAGGTAAGTCAGCAAAATACATCTCCCCTAACATCATGACAACAGTGTGTAGTCTGTGACAAATGCCCACAACAGTGATCATGACTTCGAACATACAATGTAACTACCATCACATGTGTGACCAAAAACTGAGTGTGGCCTACACAAGGCAAGCATCACTAGCACTGTGGCAATGTAAAAATAACCCCCCCCCCCTACTGTGTAGAACAAAAGTTAAGTGTGTGCTTCCAAACTGAAGCAGATGTTGAGCATTGTGGTGATGGGGTCCAAACCCACCCCCATCACAGTGACCAAAAGGTAAGTGTCATCATGGACAAAGCTGCAAATGCCTAACAGCAAGTATGATTTCTGGTCCCAACACATGAAACACTTTTGGACCAAAGTAGTGGTTGTGTCCCATAGCCACAGAGATGTGGTGAGGCTAGCAGTGCTGTGATAACCTAACATACTCTCGGCCATGTGCAGACAAGCACCACCCATGGGGGCTGACAATGCATACAGTGTACAATGACACAAAAGCAGAAGTGACCATCACAAAGCATACACACATCTCGAAAATAGACACACTAATCAAAACAACCTGTGTAGACTGTAGGTGTCAGGTCACAAACTCCCATTCCATGCCAGCAATGGCACCTGACAACCAGGATGAATGTGCACAATGATGTGATATGACTCACAGGGACAGCAGGGTAAATCACAAAAACAACATCCAGACAATGGCCCACAACATCAATACCAATGCACTGGTGCAGATGCACTAACACAAACAGGCAACCTCACACTGCACATCTGACACAACATGTGTGTGTGTGTGTGTGCCTCAGTATCCCCAGGCAACTACACAACACATGAGGGGGGCTGAACCACAGTGAGACAGATGTGGACACAGTGCCATACAAAAGTAACCCATCAATAGGCCCCCCTTAGTGGGTAATCAGGCATTGTGAGATGATAGGGAGCACAACAGACACATGTGACACAAGCTGGAATGAACAGCAACTAACACAGCAAGAGACTGACACACAACAACACTACCCCCAGGGACCAGACATTGGTGTGACACAAGCATGCATGACACTTCCACTGTGCTGACAAAGGTAGATGTCGTACCATCTGTGAAACCCAGACATGTGTCCTGTGCCACAAACGTACATCACACCTACACAAACATAAATCACTCAGCATGGCCCGTCATCCATGGACAAACGGGAGCTAGGGGCCCATCCATGCAAACATTTACATCAGTCCACCCTCAACACCACACACCCTGAACTGCACCAATGTGCATCTGTGAAGCCCACATGGACAGGGGACATTGCACATGCACCCATGACAAACACAGTAATGTTGGGAGGAACTAAGGTGCACAGACTCATCACACAAGGACAGTTTACAACCCTGGTGAATGACAAACATACTGCACAGTATGCTGTACATGGCCATGACGTCAAAGCTCACGTAACCTGCGGAATCCCTGCCACAGTCCCAGGACAATTCAGAAGCCAAGGAGAACCACAAGGCACACATGCTGACACCTGCAAACATTGCAGCCCTGAACCAGACAAGTGGGAGCAGTCACACACACATACACGTCTCAATCACTGAAAGGTACCACCTAGGGACAACTACATGATATTGCGAACAAACAAGTGCCTTGGGGACCCCTGACTGTGTCCCATCTGCGTCTGACAACATCATCACCACTCAGAACTGACAAATCCAATGATGAAACACCAATTAACAGTAGTGTGCCATGCACCCACACATCTGGTAGCCCATGGCAAAGTTGTGAGATGAACACAGTACCACTCAGCAAGCCTCAACAACAGGAACATATCAAGGGAAAACTGCCTGTGTATGAAAAGGGATGTGGACACACACACACACATGCCCACACAACACACAACATGGGCCCTGGCAATGTCACGGAACAACACCCTTTCTTAAGGGGACTCAACTCCTGTGGAAGCTCAGCTGTGCCAAACATAGCCCCAGTAGGTCTCAGTCATTTCAGCAGAACACTTGGTCAGTCAGCCATCAGTTACCACACAATGAAGACTCTGGTCACAACAGCCTGGGTACAGCAGTGTCCCTTAAGTCATCTGCACATACTCTATACATATGTCCAGCAAGTTGCACAGAGGACCCAGTTGCTTCTACAACAATGATGCCCACACTTACATGTCCAGTGGAGATGCGCCTACAGTCAGGGAAATAGACAAATTGTACAATGGGAAGCACATCATATGTGCATGTGTGCAAGCCACAGAAGTGATCATGCAAATGAAATGTTCACAGAGTGTCCACTAAATGCTAATCATGAGACACCCATTTAGCTGCAAAGGATGATATGGATAACAATCAGACTATGATACACATTTCATGAACCACATGGAGTACCTCACATCAACACCTCAGTATTCAACATTTTAAAATACAGCATTGCAACTGCCAGTTCATGCTAAACATCATCAACATAATGTACAGCTAAATCAAATTCACAAGGATAAAGAAAAAAGCTTTATTCAGCAGATGAAAAATTAAAAGTCCGTTCAAAACAAAGGCCAATGGCCAGTCCATTATCAAATGACAAGCAGTGAACTAGAGTGACACCTGTCACACGTTGCTAGCCTGCACTGCTAAGGAAAGGGGACATCCCCTCGGAGAGGCATACATGGGGGCAGGCCAGGCACCGCAGGGACAGGATCAGGGCGCAGCAGAAGGAGGCAGTGAAGGGGTGGTAGATGCAGGAGAGTCACTGGCAACTGCATTGGAGCTGATTGTAGTAGTGGGTGCAGTCACAACTTTGGGGCACAAGTCAGATGGGGTGGGTGCTGGCACAACTGCAGTGGGCAGGTCAGATGGAGTGGATTGGGTCCCCACTGCAGTGCCCAAGTCAGACGGGGTGGTCATGGACTCCACTGCAGTGCCCAACTCAATGGGAGTGGAATGGGGTTCAGGTGAGGTCGGCAGGACAGAGGGGGGACACGGTCCCCACATCAGTGGCACTAACCGTCTGACCGTGGGTGGAAGAGCAAGTGGTAGGGGGGGAGGGCCTCAGCATTTTGGGGATGGTGTATCTGTGGGTGGGGGAAACTGGGGCAGGGTGTGGCAGGGGAACCTCTGGAGTGGTGCCAGGGGGATGGAGGATGGAGACTTTGCCGTGGAGCTGCGGGCGGGGGTGGGGTCTTGCTCTTCTGTCTCCGGGGGGACTTGCGGGTGGGGGTCTCAGTCTGACTGCGCCTGGGGGAGGATGTCTGAGTGTGAGGGGCACTCCCCTCTGTATGTGGGGTCTACCTCTTCCCCTTGTAAGATGGATCTGCTGGGTCGGTGGGGAAGAGGCCAAGGTCACAGAGGAAGAGCTTCTGTGGAGATGGTGTTGCAGGTGAGGCAAGGGAAGGGGGCTGGGAGGGAGCGGTATCGGAGGACTGCGGAGTGGTTGTGGATGACTCTGTGTGTTTCTGCAAACCATCCCCTGTGAGTGTGGTATCAGTCCCCTGCGCTATGCTTGTGTGCACGTCTAGACCTTGGTTTGGGTGTTTTTGTGTTGCCCGTGTCTGTGGCTTTGTGAGAATGTGCAGGTGTGTGTGTGCTTGGGACAGGTAGGGTGCTAGGAATCGTGGGTGGTGCAGGGGTAGGAGGGGTGCGGGGACTGTTGGAGGAGGGACACTGCTGCCATCAGGGAGGAGGCCACGGACTGATTGGTCCTCTGTAGGGCAGACATGCCCGATGAAATGCCCTCCATGAATGACACCAGTTGTGTCAACAGACTGGTGTGTGCATGGAGGACACAGCATTGATGTGTGCCCTACATGGATCTGTCTAAGTAAGTCCACAGACTCCTCACTCAGGGCAGCAGGGGACACCGGGGCAGGGGGTGCAGTGCCTGGCACGAAGGAGACATGCTCCCAAACACGGGAGCCTCCACGGACCTCTGGGATGGGAGCTGATGGGAGGGTGGTGATGGTGGTGGTGGGGACGGTGGCAGGGACAGCCTCACTAGCTGGGGTTTGGTGGCTGCTGACACCCGCCTCCACAAGGGAGTCATCCTCCAAGCTGCTGTGGCCCTCAGCTGGGGTGGATGGTGCTGAGGACTCCTCGGTGTGGCTCCACTCGCCCTCCGTGCCACTTGGTCCCCCCGACTCCTCGCATTCTGTCCCAGTCAGGCTCTGTGGCTCCTCCTGGTCCGTGGAGCTGTCCCCTCCTGTGGCCGTGGATGTATCTGGATAGAAATAGGGAAAAAAGATGAAGATGTATTGCTCGATTTGTTGTATTTACTAATGATAATAAAGAAAAACAAATTTAAAAAAAGAAATAGGAAAAAAGAGAACAACATCAGACAGCTGCACTGACTGCACACACCACAGTGAGTGCATCACATCACAGGGCAAGCCCTGGCATCATCAGCTGAACACTGCTCAAAGTGCTCACACTGTTTAGAATAAGCCAATTGTCATTTTCACCATCAACCATGGCACTCATATCCCTCCTGGACTTGCACCCATATGTCTGTTGCATGTTGGATGCTAATACCCCAATGTGCCGACATGCACCACCCACACATTTGTTGGACATGCAAGTGAACATGTAGGAGTATGTCACTATACACACAGCACATCTCTTGCCACTGGCTCAGTACAGGTGTCCGGATGAAGGGATGGGCAGAGACTCATTTCACATGCTTGCGATGCATGCCAGCAACACACACTATGACGTTCTCATGTCCTGATAGTCAATGCCACAATGGGATGCCTGGAGCACACTTGAACACAATGCAGGATCACTCATAGCAAGTTAAATGCCATGGCACTGGCATGCCTGGAAAGTCAGTCAACACTGTCTCCTGTCACAGGGGCAGGGCATCCAGACAACAACTGTATGCACTGTGTCACAATCATAGCTCAGGGGTAAAGCAAACTCTGCAGCAGACAGGTGCACTTGCCCATCCCCTGCAAACAACATATCTCGGACCCAGAAGACCCCACATCATACAAATCAGACATATGAGTCTCTGCGAACACAACTCCCTGTACAGTAGCACATCACAGTCTGCTGTGCATGTAACCCAGCTGCCTGAAGTGCACAGTTGCATACACCATTGTGCACTGTCAAATGATCACACACCTATACGTCACACAGGTCTTGTCTCTCATAGTCACGTCTCAGATGTCCTGCTGACCCTCAAACTCATGAACACCCCAGTTGTACGTAACAGGAAGCTACACCACAATGATACAGAGGCAGACACCTGAAGGCACATGTCACTAAGCACAACCTGTAAGTTGATACACAGGAGTGGGATTACAGAGTGTTTCTAAATGCCCTTGAGTAGGCATGACTGCCCAGGTCTACGTGAAACAGTGTTTAGCCCTGGACAGTAGTCAGGTGGCTAAGCAAGTGTGACACACTTGATATACATACTCCTGAGGCACACAAATTGGAGTCCCCTGCTGCATGGGTTTGTTTGAATTACCCCATCCACATGTGGCGAGTCAGACCAGCAATTGGAACACATATCAAGGGCACACACAGATCACATGTCAGATCTCAGGCATTGGATAAACAATTGACCCACCCATGAAACACACAACAGAGTCACAGTAACAGATGCTGTCCGGAAGCTGAAGCATAGCTGACTGCAAGGACACAGTGCCCTAGTGACACAAGCAACAGACTGTAGGGGCCACACCTGTGGATCAGATGAGGAGGGTGAATCACACAATTGAGGGACATGAGTATTGGACTACAAGACCTACGTAATGTGGAAGTGTGACCAGGCCAAAAGACTGCAATTAGCATGTCAGACATTGTACACAGATTAGGCATGGACTTACCCCCTCCTTGCTGCTGTCTGACCTGCTGTTGCCTATCCAGGTCTGGGAAGACCACCGCCAGTATCCGGAGCATCTGGGGGGTCAGGGTCTGGTGTCCGCCCCTCCTGCGAGGAGGCCACAGCTTCAGCTGGACCCTTGCAATCCTCCGGGTCCAGCCCCGAAGGTCCTGCCACCTCTTCTGGCAGTTGCAGATCCGGCGCTTGTAGACCCCCACCGAACAAACTGCCCGGGCGATGGTCAGCCATATCTCCTGCTTCTGGTGGGCATCAACCTGTGAGGATGACAAAGTTAAAAGTTCATTAACACACATGCCCCATATTTGTGCTGCACGCATTTGGAGATACATGTCATCATCACAAAGGGAAATGAGTGACACAGGTAGTGCACCCATGGAAAAGGACAAATGACCTGCATGTCTGACATGTTAACAATGCCTGGGAAGTTTAAGCTTGCACAAATGCACTTTAGCTGCAGAACACTTGTTCATTACATGTACCTACACACTTTGGGGGATGAAAGTACTCAGTGAGTATGCTTGCTACTGGTGTACACACTGCTAGTACTGCTAGTCAGATAACATGCATAATTAGGAAGGCAGTGGCCTTCACACTCACCTGCTCCCCTGGTTTCCCATACAGCTTGCTGTACTGTGGAAGGAGCCCATCCAGCAGGGCCTGGTTCTCCTCCTCAGTGAAGGCTGGGGCCCTCTCCAGAGTATGTGCCATAGCAGTAGCCAGAGGATGCAGAGACAGCAGCAGTGGTAGCAGGGATGTGGTCCAGTAGCATGAAGTGCAGGCAAGTGAGCTCCCTGATGGACAGCCAGCCTTATATCTGTGCTGCAGAGGCAGACTTTGTGCCATGTGTCCCCAGTGATAGGTTCAACACGGTTGCATTCTATGAATCTGGCCAATCCATGAAAATGTACGACTCGTACACGTCTTCCGCATCATTCAAATCTTCACCTTAATGAAACCCTAGGAATTGCAACATTGTTGTAGGCATCCAACTGAATTTCCAGCGCACAAATCGTACAAGTTTTGAATCTGCATCAGTCTCCATGACAGTCCAGAGCCAATGGGTGCGCCCGGCTTGGTCAACTGATTGTACAACACGTATTTTGAAAATACACATGCACCCGTCTCCATACGATTCAATTGCCAAGGCGTACGCCTGTCTCGGACCATGCCTGCCTGACGCGCATGCATGATAGTCACCAACGTCGGACCTCATTGCAGTCAATGGCAAAGCGTACGCACGGCTCGGTCATGAATCATGCAATGCATACACATTGTCACCCGTGTCGGACCTCATTGCAGTCAATCGCAAAGCGTATGCACGGCTCGGTCATGAACCGTGCAATGCGTATGCATTGTCACCCACATCAGACCTCATTGGTGTGACTATTTGACTGCTTCAACACACAGTTACTTGCCAGGGACACATGTGCACACCTATCACACTACAGCATTGGCCACACAGTGTCCCATGGCATGTAAGGCTGCATTCCCTGTGTGTTGGGGGAGCAACATTTGGTTTGTTGGGTGGCCCTTTTGTTCAGCCACTCCCAGGCTGTGCACGTGTTCATGGGGCAGAATCCTTTGTGTGTTGTGCACATTACCACTGTGATGTGCAACTGTACAGTTATGGGCATGAGTCATGGTCACAGTTGCAGGTTGGATATGTTTCGGACATGTCACATACACCCTGAGTCCTGGGGTGATGGCATGTACATCACAGTGAGACCTGTAGCCACAATTCTGATGTACACCCACAGTCTATGTGCATGTTGTGTCTCAGATGTGGCTGATCAAATGTGCCCAATGGGAGACAGTCTCCACATCCATGTTTTTGTGCCGCAACCTTGATGTTGTGCGTGTGTGTAAGAGACGTACATGTAGGGTCTACAGAGACAACAGTGGCCACTACCTGTGGGACTCACGCTTGCCTTGTGGCATGTACGTGATACGCCATGTCATGCCAGTGTCGATGTGGCAATACAGTGACTCTGGATATCTGCATGGCAAAGATCTGTGATGCCTGGGAGACATCAGGCCTCACTTGTCACTGTGGTGTGTATTCGTAACGTCACAGAAGTACATAGGTAGGGTGACACTGAAGTACTGGGTATTTTAGACCCAGCGGTGCAGGGGCACACACCCTATGACTTCTGGGTTCACCCTGTTCCAGACCTACAGAAACACAGAGTCTTCTGGGTGAAGTCAATGAATCGTTTATTGGCTGCAGACCAATTACAGGTATCCTAGAAGTACAACAGCGTGTATGTTCTCAGGAGACTGCTGAAAATCATAGAAACGGACTTCATCTTAAATACAGTTTTCCCTGCCTCAGGCATACATTCCTAGGTTTTATGATACGGCAATATACAAGTATACATTACAAACGAAAAAGCAGAGTCATGATGACCATCCCACATTCCAGTTCGGCCAGCCCACAATGATTTACACAGCAAGGTTCAGATCCCACATCGGATATCAATAGACCCCCCAATAAACATGAGCATCTCCTGTTTTGGGAAACAAGTCATAAAGCAGGAACAGTCAGGTGTGAAAGAGATTAGCCGGAGGCTCGTGTAGAATGAAAGGGTTTTATGACGGGTCAAGCCCTGATGCTAATCACAGGTGGACGGAGGAAGGGGAGCTCGTGAGACCAGTTTGACCCGGGGCAGCAGAGCCAGCTGCCCAGGTCACAGAGAAGTCAGAGGAGAAGCCCATGTACTGTGAGGCCCGTATTTGCTCCATTATAGCCTATGTGAGGGCAATGACAAGATGGCCACTGCTTCCAAAATGGAACCCGCGTAGTGAAGCAGAATAACGTGTACACAGTGCATTCATAGCTAGAACGATATATAAAGCACTCGTACATACCGCATTAACCATTTGCGGTTTGCTAATACCAGGATAGACAGGGGTAGGGCCCTGTCCCCTACGCGGTTCCAAAGATTAAAGTACGACAGACCCTCCTTTTGCCCTTACATAGGCAATCACTATACTCATCTTAATCCGAGTCTAGGTCAATGTTCACAAAGTCATGGAGATGTTGCTGTAGCATCATCCTATTACTTAGCTCGTCCCTCGATACAGGTTTCCTTATACATAAGGTAGCACAGAGACCACATATCGCAGGAGCACACTGTATGCACAGACAGAACAGGAAAAGAATGGCTAAGATCATTCCAATGACCATCAGAACTTTCCAACCCCAGGCAGATATCAGTTCCCAGAACCACCCCACCAGTGACCAATCTCCCTTATCCACGTGTATGGATTCAGATATTCTATGGAGTTTGGAGATGGCTTGATATACTGTTGGAGCGTTATCTGGTATGAAAATGCAACAACTGGATTGGATGACCTTACATACCCCACCGCGGTCTGCAAGAATAACGTCTAGAACCATGCGGTTCTGCAAAGTCATAAGGCGATCCGCTTGGAGCTCGGCTGTCAGATTACCAAGGGCACCAGCCGTTACATTAACAGTGGATTCAACCACACGCGTCAGTTGTCTCAGGTTCCTACTATTGACCATAGGTCCCCAAAATGGCAGGAAACCCAAAAAGAAGTCTCCCGCTTCTTGACCGGCAGTATCATCCTTACTTATCACGCCTCTCACAACTCTGGTCTTGTGATAGTCGGAGGCGGCAGTGAATGTAGGCGGTAGCAGGTTTGCAATATAACATGTGCCCGAGAAATCAGGGGGTAACCATGTATATGCTCGATCATTACAGATGAAATATGTACCCTTGGCAGTCAAAAACGCAGGGGAAAACTGTGACGGGAAAGTGTACGTTTCAGTACAGTCACTTCTTCCCAGTTGAGCTCTAGGATTCTGACCATTACCCTGTAAGCAGAACCGACCCATGTGGGGTACGACCCAGATTGGAGATGAGATTTTTCGCTGTCTTTCACCCAGACTAATACTATACCCCGTCGCGTTCCATCCTACATAAGGTCTCAGCTCTTCTTTGGGAATGGATGAGTATGCATCAATATCCCTACTCATATCGGCAATTCCTCTCACTAAGGCTTTATTATTTGTACCAGGTCTGATGGAACGCGGTTGTCGCGGGGAGTAAGCATCTAGAGCATAGAGGAACATGGTCTGGAATGCCCATGACGATCCATTATAACTAAATGGCAGCACCAGATAAGGAATACCCTTGTTAATGGTATGTGGCATCAACCCACACACCCAGCAATTGGTCGTATTCATTACTAGTTGGTGCTGGTGCAAGAGCTGGATAAACGAGTTATTTACAAACTCCGATCGTCTGGTCTGTTCGTGCTCAGGCAAAGGGTGAAAAGAGTGAGAGGAGGCGGTAGAAAGAGGTATAGGCTGTTCAGTGGGTGCAATGGGCTTTTGAGCGGAGAAAAACACAAATCCTACGATGAACATTATTATACTACACAGTGTAAATAGGCACAAAAATACGAAACATTTACTTTTTACAATTCTACACATCCTTGCTTTAAAGTTCATTTCCTCAATCGGTCTCTCCATCTTAAAAAACTCCATCCTCTAATCGGGCCGCTCGTGGCGGATGAGTTTCTTCTGCTAAGGAGTACGCCTGTCAGTCCAGGGAAACGCCCTAGACCAACCAGAACCGTTGACCTAACGTCTTCGGCCTGTACCCCAAAGTCTTGGCACCGCGACCCTGCGGCAGAACCCGGATGGTGGTTCGAAAAACAAAAATCAAGAAAGTCCTTCAGATGGGAGAGCAAAAAATGTCAAAAAGGAAATAGTGAGGAAATCTTTATTAGTCCATGGGCCTTGGTCTCAAATTATAGCGGAGACGGCCAGGTGCTGTTTGGTCTTGGAACAAAAGTTCAGGCTCAGTGGTGTCCAGTCGATTTGATGGTGGCACAGCTTCCTGCAGAATATTGTCACTCTCTTGGTCTGAAACTGTTCCTCTTATGCGTGCGTCACTGAATGGTATAAAACGAGGTACAGTGTCTGCTTCAGAGTCGGCGATACCCTCCTGGACCCACCGGTCATATGGCAGAGGCAAGGGGATTACTTTGCAGTGGGTACCATGGATCCAGTGCTTCTTCCCTTTTACTCGCACCGCTGATCTTGTCGATAGAAGCACAAGATGAGGGCCGATCCAGCGGGGCTCGTCGTTGCTCTTGCGCTGGAAATTTCGGATCAGGACCCACGAGCCAGGGTTGATAGGGTGTCCAGGAGGTTCAGAAGCTTGGGGAAGAGTATCATGTACCTGTTGGTGCAAAACACGCAGTTTAACAGTCAAATCATACAGGTAATCGAGTAGTACTGGATGCTCAATCTCACTAAACTTCGTAGGCCTCGGTACACCCCATACGTTGGCCGGGCGGCCAAAAACCACTTCGTAAGGACTAAGTCCCACTCGTGAGTGTACGGTCATTCTGGTGGACAGGAGTGCTAAAGGCAGAGCGTCAGGCCATTTAAGACCGGTGCTCGCCTGAATTTTGGCCAGCTTGAGCTTTAAGGCTCCATTGTAGCGCTCTACTAGTCCAGCTGATTGGGGGTGATTTGCAGCGTGGAACTTCTGCCTTATGCCTAAACCTTCACATACGTTCTTCATCACTTTACCCACAAACTCACTTCCATTATCACACCACACCATTCTTGGCATTCCAAACCTAGGGAAAAATTCCTTCACAAGGGCTTTGGCTGTGGATAGGGCAGTGTTATCTTTCAGAGGATAAGCCTCTATCCATTTTGAGAAAGCACAAACAACCACCAGTACATATTTCAGGTTGTTGCATCTTTCCATATGAATAAAGTCCAGCTGCAAAACTTCGAATGGACATGATGGGGGTGCAAAGTGACCAGCTGGAGTTGGGGTTCCCCTACCAGGGTTGTACTTCAAGCATACCATGCAATTCTTGACCACATTCTCTGCACACTTGGGAATCCCAGCATTCTGCCATACTGGAGCCAACAACTTACAAATTCCTTTCGTACTGATATGTGCCATTCCATGTGCCATAGTAACCACTGGAAGCACATATGCGTCAGGCAACAACCATCGCCTATGTTCTGTCAGATCAATCCAACAACCATTCTCATCCAACTTACCCATACTTTCTCTCCACTTGCTTAATTCTTTCTCTGTGGCTTCAGCCTGAAGCGACTTCACACTCTCTATTGTGTTCTCACACATCCCAACATCATCAACCCATCTTGCGGGGCCTGCAACATACATTCTAGTCTTCACATTCTGTGCTGTTTCTTTCGCGGTCTCATCAGCAAACGCATTCCCACGTCCAACATCATCTGTAACTTTCCTGTGCGCACTGCATTTCATGATCGCAACTTGCAACGGTAGGGTCAGTAACTCAAGGAGATCATTCACCAGCTTGCCATTCTGAATTTTAGCTCCATGCGACATCAGGAACCCACACTCTTTCCACAGTCGCCCAAAATTATGAGCCACGCCAAAGGCGTACTGGCTATCTGTGTATATATTTACTCTCATTCCTTCAGACAACACGCATGCTCTCGTGAGGGCGATTAATTCTGCTGCTTGGGCCGAATTATGTGGCACTCGTGCAGTTTCCACGACCGTGTGTAAAGTCGTGATAGCATATGCAGCAGTCGTGTCACCATTAGGGAGCTTAAAACACGAACCATCCACCCATAAAGTACCATCACACTCAGTCAGGGGAGTATCTTTTAAATCTACTCTCCCTTTCGTCTCTTCTTCTGTTCTGAACAGACAGTCATGTTGCTCAATCTCCTCTGAGTCTGCTGTAATTGGCAATAACGTAGCTGGATTCAGCGTATTGCATCTCTTTATGTGTATGTGATTTGCTAACAGTGTAAGCTCATAGCCTGATAATCGCGCACTAGTCAAGTGTTGTGTCTTGGTCCTATTTAATAATGTGTCTACAGTATGTGGAACCATAACGATCAATGTGTTGTCCATTACCAGACCAGCAGATTGTCGGATAGACATTGCTGCAGCAGCTGTCGCTCTCAGACAGCTTGGCAATGCCCTCGCTACAGGGTCCAAGGTTGATGAAAAATATGCGCATGGGCGCGGTCTGTCGCCAAAAGGCTGTGTTAACACTGACAACGCACATCCATCTTTCTCGTGAACATACAATGTAAAAGGTTTGCTGTAGTCAGGAGTGCCCAACACAGGTGCTGAACACAATGCATTACGCAATTCCCAAAAACTTTTCTGACACTCTTCAGACCATGGGATAGGATTCGGTGTGTCTTTGCATGTTAATGCTAACAAAGGTTTTGCCAACAAGGAAAAACTTGGTATCCAATGCCTACAGTATGAAGTGATGCCCAAGAAAGCACGCACTTCTCTCTGCGTTCTTGGCACTCTCAACTGTGCAATGGCTTGAATTCTTTCTGGGGTCAGTTTCCTTCCCTCCTTCGATAAGAGATGACCTAAGTAGGTCACTTCTTGTCGACAATATTGCAGCTTAGAGAGAGACACTTTGTGATGGAAAGCGGATAAATGGCGCAACAATGACAATGTGGCTTCTTTGCAGATCTTTTCAGTATCCGCGGCAGTTAGTAAATCGTCCACGTATTGAATCAGAATAGCGCCACTAGGTAAAACAAGTGCATCAAGCTGCGCTTTCAGAGCTTGACTGTATATGGATGGACTCTCACAGTAGCCCTGGGGAGCGCGTTTGAAGCGGAAGCTTCGGCCTCCCAGACTAAAGCCAAAAATGTCTCTGCTCTCCTTTGCAATTGGGATGCTAAAGAAAGCATTCTTTAAATCGATCACCGAAAACCATGCAGCTGAAGCTGGAATCATCGTTAACAAGGCAGTTATATCAGGGACAACCGGAAACTGTGGCACAACAATCTTATTAACCTCTCTAAGATCAATCACAAATCTGTAAACAGGTGGCTGTGAAGGGTCCGTTCGTTTTAAGACAGGTAAAATCGGACTATTGCAAACGTTGCCTCTTGTCTCTTCAATCACACCCTTATTAATCAAGTCGCTGACAATGTCTAACAATGCTTTCTGGCCTTCATTAGAGATCTTGTACTGGGGAATACGTGGCAGTCTGACATTAGCCTTTAAAGTCACCACGTATGGCGGTATCTCCAAGAGGCCCACATCATTGGGACCAGTAGCCCAAAGGGCATCCGGAAGGGATGACAATTCAGGTGGCATTGTATTTTTAGACAAGTACATCGGGGAAATCACTTTCTTGCCTAATGTAAGTTGTACTCCTGAAGGAGAACAATACAGTGTAGCGTGCAATCTTTTCAACAAATCTAATCCCAACAAATTCTCACCACAACCTGTTGTCAGAATCAGGGGTGCTTTCAGCTCGCAAGGCCCAATAGAAAGTGACATGGGACTAGAAATCGGGTTCCTAACCGGGGCGCCAGAAAAACCTACTGAAACATCTATATCGCCAGACAAAGGTGCGCCAGGGAGTTTTGAATGCATGATTGAACTCTTTGCAGCACCAGTGTCTAGCAGAAAAGGCTCCGTTACATTTGCTGTAGTCACCTCAACATACGGTCCACTCTGATCCACTGGCACTGAAACAACTCCCTCTCTCTGTCTACGGCTGTCCTAGTAATCATTATTTTCTGCATCGCCGTCCTCTGCATAATAATCATTACTGTAATACTGAGCTGTATTACTAGTCGCGTTAGCTTGCTGATCAAAGCTATTAATGGCGCTTTGAGGCGGAAGAGGACGCGCGTTCTGGGGAACACTTCCACGCCCTCTGCCTCTAGGAGCTTGCTGACCACCCCTACCTCTTGCGCCATACGCATTACCGTTCCGCTGCATTAATTTAGGGCAACTATATTTATAATGACCTTCCTCTTTGCAGTATGAACATTGGTTGGGACCTACAGGGACACGTGGTTGATAATACCCATTCATTTGCTGATTGTTCTGAAACTGTTGGGGTTGGTGATAGACACCTTGGGGTTGCCTATAATTATTCTGACCTCCACGTGGCGGATAAGCCTGCTGTAAAAGGACCTTTGTCTTTAATTCCTTCGTTTTCTTCTCTGTTCTATCTTTCTCGTCTTTATCTCTATTTTCATAATACTGCGCAGTAGCCAGTATTTGCGCTGAAGAGGAAACAGCCCAAGAACTCTCTGAGTCTTTCAACTTTTTACACAGGTCAGGAAGTAAATTCTGCACAAACTTATCCACAAATAACCGTTGGCCACCCTCAGTACTCATATCCTGCCCACTGTGGTCAATAAACGTTTCTTCAAACCTAGTAAAGAAGTCTGACACTGTTTCATCTTTCTTCTGCTTGCATGCAGATAACTTGTCCCAATTTACGCGCATCGCAGGCATTATTGTCTTCATATATGTGATGATTCTACCAGGCAGTTCAGCTACTAAAGGCTCAGGTTTCGCGCCACCCGTTTGTCTAGCATCAGCAGCAATAATGTTAGCCCATGTGTCCCCTAGTTCTGCAGCATGGTCTACATTACGAATGGATCCCCACAAAGGCTGTGGAACCACATTCCCAAACAGCATATCTATGTCAGCCAGGTTCACACAGGATTCTGCAGTTTGTGACAACTCCTTATAATAACCGGTAGGGTTTTTACGGGGATCAGGCAATGTCTGCTTAAGCGCTAACACCTCAGAACGCTTCCATGGAACATGCACCCAAATATGCTGGAAATGTGCTACGACAGGTGGATTAGCATTTGCATCAGCGGGTCTCCAAACTGGGGGAACCTCTCGCATCGGATATTGGCGTGCCTTTACCCTCTTTCCCACAGTTACATCAGGTTCAAACAATGACTGTTGACAATCATCATTCCTGAAGGACAATACAATCGCAACTGCTTTATCTACTTCGCGATCCACAATTATACCAGTTCCAAAATCAAACCTCACTCTACACAACTCCTGCGGGCTCGGATTTTTACCACTATCCTCCAATTCTTCACAGAGAATTTCGCACATTTTCTCAAACACATATCTCTGTTTTGGGGCATCCCATTGATGGAAAACGTTGACAACTGATTCCACATCATACAATGAAGGGAAAACAATCCATCTGCGCGCCATGCTGTCTATTACCTTTTTCTCATCAGGGTTAGGCAATTGACTGTGCAATTGCTTACGCTGTAAACCAGGAGTCGCACTAGATGACTCAAAGAGAGGCGACATTAATGTAGTAACCACATTAGCTGAACGCTGTCGCGCTGAAGGAGAAGTTGAGGCGGAAACAGGGGGAAAAACAGAGGGGAGAAAAGAGGATGCAGAAACAGGTACTGGAGTGGTGCAAGGAAAAGAGGCAGGGGAGGCAGCTGCTGAATTGGGCAAAGTCGCAGGAAATGCGGGGGCAGTTGGAAGCACAACTGGCGGCCCTTGAGAGGGCTGCGCTACATGGATAAGAGCCGGCTGCAAAGCAGCTGGCGGTTGCGGCAAGGCTTGCAGTATATTAACTGGAGGTGGCATATTCACAAGCTGGGGAGGTGCTGTGGCATTTTGCGCATACGGGGGTGGCGAACTCAACAAATGCGACATCAGGGGATCTTTCTCCTTTTCTTCTAACTCATTCTGCTTAGAGTGTGGTAAAGCCGGGTAACATTTGTCAATCCCTAACTTACGCTGCCTGTGCAATTGCTCATTCATCTGCTCCTCCTCATTGTCTTTAAATTGTACAGCTGCTTGCATTACTGTCATACCTTTCTCTCTTTTATTCTTTTTCGCTAGCTTAATTTCCTTCTGTTTGGCTTCCTTTCGCCATAAGCGGAAAGAGTCAAACATCGCCGGCCGGGCTTTCTTCTTAAACAATTTAATTTCCAAATTATCTAAAATATCGGTATCGAAACTACCATTTTGGGGCCATTTTAAAACACCGTCTTTTCTAGTGTAGTGGATCCATACTTCATTATATGCAATGGGGCCTACGCCATGTTTTACATAGAGCTCATAAGTTGGAGTTCCAACCGGAGGAACCGGGCATGATTCCTCCAGCTGGAAACCTTTTCCACAACCCAAACAGAATAATCTACCAAATAGTCCAGAACCAGGCATCTTCGCTCACTAGTCTAGATCCAAACGTCAAAGGATTATCGATTACGATAGTCTCGTGAATACACGAGTCCTCTGGCTTTGGCGTTTGCAAACTCCAAATTACCAACTCAAACGATCCCGAGGGATACCAAACAAATGGGAGACGCTCCACTTATACTTAACTGAATGTTGCTGATCGATGACGTCACCAGAAGACTCTCTCGATTGTTTCGCCCTCTCAAACTCGTCAAGGGTCCAAAACAGGTCGATTAATCAGGGCAGCAGTCCTTCGTAGCCGTCGGGACGCGGAGAACCTCGCAGAAAAGACTTTCGGACCACGTCGACATGCAGGGGTCGATAAAGTGGCGGCCTTCCTCCGGAATTTCCACACGAAGCTCCTCACGAACCTCTGGCTTGGACTGGTACCGCTGAAATCGTCCCGAGTTGGGCGCCAAACTGAAGTACTGGGTATTTTAGACCCAGCGGTGCAGGGGCACACACCCTATGACTTCTGGGTTCACCCTGTTCCAGACCTACAGAAACACAGAGTCTTCTGGGTGAAGTCAAAGAATCGTTTATTGGCTGCAGACCAATTACAGGTATCCTAGAAGTACAACAGCGTGTATGTTCTCAGGAGACTGCTGAAAATCATAGAAACTGACTTCATCTTAAATACAGTTTTCCCTGCCTCAGGCATACATTCCTAGGTTTTATGATACGGCAATATACAAGTATACATTACAAACGAAAAAGCAGAGTCATGATGACCATCCCACATTCCAGTTCGGCCAGCCCACAATGATTTACACAGCAAGGTTCAGATCCCACATCGGATATCAATAGACCCCCCAATAAACATGAGCATCTCCTGTTTTGGGAAACAAGTCATAAAGCAGGAACAGTCAGGTGTGAAAGAGATTAGCCGGAGGCTCGTGTAGAATGAAAGGGTTTTATGACGGGTCAAGCCCTGATGCTAATCACAGGTGGACGGAGGAAGGGGAGCTCGTGAGACCAGTTTGACCCGGGGCAGCAGAGCCAGCTGCCCAGGTCACAGAGAAGTCAGAGGAGAAGCCCATGTACTGTGAGGCCCGTATTTGCTCCATTATAGCCTATGTGAGGGCAATGACAAGATGGCCACTGCTTCCAAAATGGAACCCGCGTAGTGAAGCAGAATAACGTGTACACAGTGCATTCATAGCTAGAACGATATATAAAGCACTCATACATACCGCATTAACCATTTGCGGTTTGCTAATACCAGGATAGACAGGGGTAGGGCCCTGTCCCCTACGCGGTTCCAAAGATTAAAGTACGACAACACAGCCCAATGATTGGCCATTGCACTACATGGGACTTATGTGGACAAGTGGACTTGAGATGTGAGGTGATGTCCATGTAGGTGACATATGTGTCCATGCCCAACAGCACACACCTCAGTACATTGTGTATTGTCATGATGTATCATGTGATATTTTGCATGGTCATGGCCACAGGGGTGGATGAACTGACAATCTTCCTTTGTGCATCTCTGTTCTGCAGGGCACCAGCTGTCCATAGACCGTTCCCAGACCTTGAAACCATGCAGGAACGCGACTGCATCCAACCGTACCACTTCACCAGGCCACTGATTGAGGAGTTGGCGGAGCAGTTGGCGCCACATCTGCTACCTGGCCGGACATACCCTACAGCACTGACCCCAGAGGTGAAGGTGATGGCAGCCCTGCACTTCTTTGCTCCTGGTACCTTCCAGTACACTGTGGCTACTGCTGGTGGTATGTCACAAACTATGTTTAGTCGTGTGCTACGTGATGTCTTGGAGGGGATGTTGCATTTCCTTGACCTGTACATCAAGTTCCCTAGCCCAGCTCAACTCCCTGAAATAAAGGATGCCTTTTATACACTGGGGAGGATGCCGAACGTCATTGGATCTATTCATGGTACACATGTGGCCCTGATACCACCACAGGCACATGAGCAGGCATACCGGAACAGGAAACATTTCCACTCCATCAATGCTCTGGTGATATGTCTTGCAGACATGTGTATCACACATGTGTGTGCACGTTTCCCCGGTTCTGCGCACGATGCCTACATCATGAGGAGTAGTCGCATTGCAACGCTGATGTCACAGATGCCAGACCAGCGTGCCTGGCTTGTCGGTGTGTACTGACTGTTTACCATTGTGTGTGTTTGGCAATGTTGTATTCCGCACTCCTACAAAACTCAGCTAATTGTTCAATTGTTTGTGTGTAGGTGACTCCGGATACCCCAACATGCCGTGATTGCTGACACCCCTCAGGAACCCTGTGACACCAGCCGAGATGCGCTACAATAGGCACATGGTCGGAGCAGGAGGGTGAATGAGCGGACATTTGGTCTCCTGAAAAGCCACTTCCGCTGCCTGGACAAGACAGGAGGGGCCCTCGCATATGACCCTGTAAAGGTGTGTAAAATTATCCTTGTATGCTGCATGCTACACAACATGGCAGTGCGGAAGAAGGTGCCTCTCATCCTGGTTGACGATGACCGACCTCCGCCACCTGTGGAGGATCCCAGCATGGGCCATGATGCCAGTGGTGATGAAGATGAGGGTGACGTCCACACACAGCTCATCAACAACTTCTTCACCTGAATGTAAGTTTACAGGGTTGTTATGTCAATGTATGGAGTTAGCCTGAAATGTGTTGTGGCTGCTCTGTTGCTATATGAGTGTGTCTGTGTGCCACTTGACTGGATGCATGCAGTGATGTGTCCATTCAGGTGGTCTGTACTCCACAATAGTGTAGTACTGCTAACTTGTTTCTGTGTAGGTTTCTTGTGACATGTTTTGTGCATGTGTATTGCATTTCTCTCCTGTTCTGCTGTGCTTTTGACTGTGTCTTGTGTCTGTCCTTCCCAGGGTACTTTGCCTGTTGTTTGGTCAACACTGACCCCCAACACCCAGAATCCAACACCAGTGTGGGAGTAGTCAATTGCCATCAAGTGATGTGCCACACACCCCTGGACTTCAATTCTCAGACACTCTGTGACCGTGTGTCCTCCGTAACGTACAATTGCCTTGCAACTATTGTGGAATAAACATGTTGCTGATGTGTAATGAACCTGTGCTATGCTTTGTTATGTGCGTTGTCTTTGGGATGAGTAACATGGCCATGGTGAGTATGTGTTGTGGTGCCATAGTGGTGTGTCTCCCTCACATGTGTCACATCACCATGACTCACATAACGGTGGTCACATTGTTGTAGTATTTGGCATGCACTGTGTTGTTTAGCAGATCAACATCTCCATGACACATGACAAGTTGGAATCACAACAGAGGCAAGTATGGTGTACTGGTTAGTTTATTTACGAACATGTGTGAGGAAAGTTCACAGGATGGTGGGTGCTGTACATTGGGTTTTAAATCCAAAGTTCACAGTAGAGTTGGAAGTGTTGGTAGATGAAATGTCCAGAGTAAAGTCCACAGTCATCTGCTACATTGGACCAACATGAACCCTCCATGTCATGTGGGCGAGTTGTGTCCGATCGGACAAGGTGAACGGGTTGCGCCCAAAGAACATTGTCCAGAACAGGTTTAGAGGCCCTGGGAGATGTGCAGGGACATCTGCATCTCACATGTCCTTCTTCGGACGACCCCTCTTCTTCTTGGGGGGGGATCTTCAGTTGCAGGCCTCTGCGGTGCAGGGGACTCTCCGCCAGAGTCCTCCTCCCTCCCTGTGGCACTGGCAGATGGTGTGGCAACAGATGTTGTGGCCACACAGGGAGGTGTGGACATGGTTGTGCTGATCTGGCGGAGGCATTGGAGTATGTCCCGATGCACTGCAGTAAGTGCATCCCACTTTGCGGGCATGGTGGGCAGCCTGCTTCTGTTGTATGTCCTTGAGGATCCCCACTACCTGGCCAAATCCTCCGGTGCTATCCTGGTACGCATCTATGATGCATGCCAGTTGGGGGTCATCATGCAGTCCAGACCCCTCTGCAAGGCGCGCCCTCTGCCTCCCACCCCTTCCAGCACCCCTATCCACACGGGCAGGACCAGCGGCGGCACGCACAGGTGACACTGGGACCCCTTGGGTGGTGTTTCTGGTGGTGTTGGCTGTAGCTTCCAGGGGGTCCTGTGTCCCTGTGCTGTGGGTGTTCTGTGGCCTTGGTCTGTCCGTGTTGGCGGGGGTGCCCTGTCTGTTTTCAGATGCTGGAGGCGTGGGTACAGGGGGTGCAGATGTTGGTGCTGCTGGTGCTGCACGATGACTCACACCGGAGGTGCCAGGTTGTTCATCGTCATTCGAAGAGGACAGAGACAGAGTCAAACCCGAGAGCTCAGAGTCCACCAGAGTCTGGGACTGGGAATCCTCTTCATTTGGTGCTGTGTCCCCAGCACCACCTTTGTTTGGAAGAGACACACAATGTAAGTTATGTTTCTACAGGCATCAATGGTTCACAAACATGACATTTTCTACTGTACGAAAGGATGCCTGCCTGTACACTGCTTTGTTCCAGGTTGTCACGGACAGAGATTGATATAGTTGTTGCACATTGCCCAGCCAAAATGAACATTTCATAGTGCATGTCGAAGCGTGTGCATGCCCAACTCATGGATAGATTTGTCTGTACATGACCATTACTACTCAAGGGCCATCACGTTGCTGACACAGGTGTGTCATCCCTGTACACGTGTGAGATTTAACAAGGACATACGTGCTATTCCACTGGGGATATGTTGTACTATTGGGGCATGTGTGGTAGCAGAGTTTGCTAGTCTTTGTGTGCCACATTGGTGTATTGGTACGACATGGTCACAGTCCGGTATGTGTGATCTCTTTGGAGGAAGTGTTTTTTTACAGTTCCTAGTTCCCATCTCATTTCATACAAGTGATGATGTCACCATCGTTAATGAGTCTGGTGCTGAGTTTTGTACGTGCATATGTGATTTGACTTGTCAATGTTCTCCTTGGTGACATGGATTGGCCAAGGTAGCACTCTGGCTTTTCAATGCTTATGACAGTGAGGGCCGGTGGTGTGTGTGTTGCAGTTTGGCTGCTGTGAGTAGCATGTCTCCTCCAATGCTGTCCAGGTTTGACCTTGTGTCTACAGTGTCTATGTCAGTGAGTGGTGTGTTGTCTGAAGGATGCCTATGTTTCAGCACGATGTAGGAGTGGAATGCAGTTCACAACAGCACCGAGTGTGAATGCAAACATGCTATGGTGTTGGCTATATTGGTGTGTTCATTCCATTCACTATCAGATGTCCCCTGTCAATGATGTATTTGTGAGTTCCTGTGTGTTTTGTGCAATGTACCATATATGACTCTCCACATTTGTCATCTGCAAGACACACCTCCCCTGCCCGGCCAGGGGGCACCCCTGAACACTGCATCCCCAGACAATGATTTTGAAAATATGGTTGCAATGGTTGTGTGTGCGACCGGGTTGTGTTTGGCCAGTGCATATGTGTGATTGTCTGCCACATCATTTCTCAGGCCCAGTGTCAGACATCTTGTCAGTCCCTTCCCACTCCCTATGATACGAGCATGGTTCAGTGTGAGCTTGCTGGGCCATGTGGGTGGCTGAGGATTGTCTGTGACTACAACTCCCATCATGCTCTTGGCTACACCCCCCCCCTTCTCAGCATGCCCATACTTCCTCCCTCTTGACTCTGCTTCCCTGTGAGGGGGTGTGACAGCAATGGCAAGATGGCTGACTGTGAAGTCCTGGTGTTTGTTGTTACCCAGTTCCCAGCATGGCCTTGTGCTCCCCACAACAGAGCCCAGTGTCAGACATCCTGTCAGTCCCTTCCCACTCCCTGTGAGGCGAGCATGGTTCAGTGTGAGCTTGCTGGGCCATGTGGGTGGCTGGGGATTGTCTGTGACTGCAACTCCCATCATGCTTTTGGCTACACCCCCCTTCCCAGCATGCCCATACTTCCTCCCTCTTGACTCTGCTTCCCTGTGAGGGGGTGTGACAGCAATGGCAAGATGGCTGACTGTGAAATCCTGGTGTTTGTTTGGCTACAAGTCCAAAGAGAGCCCCTGTGCTTCACACAGCAGCACCCAGTACGGTGTATCTTTTGCTGATATTTCACTGAGGTGTGGGTCAATGCATTCTACCCGGTGAGTTGTGTGGAGTTTGTGTTGAGGGGTGTGTGTGTCTCCACATGCTGGTAAGTATGGTCAGAGCTATCGGTCCTCCTTCCCACCCGGCCAGACATCCCACTATGAAACGTGCTTCCATTGGAGGGCGTGCAAGTTGTCTTTCAGGATGTCAGTCAGTGGTGTCCTGCTTTTGATTTGCACACAACCCCTCCCAGGGCCTTGTGCTCCTCACAGCAGGACACAGTGTCAGACATCTTGTCAGTCATTTTCCACTCCCTGTGATGTGGGCATGTTTCAGAGAGGTCTTGATGGGCCAATTTGGAGGGGGAGCATTATCTGTGACTACAAACCCCATCATGCTTTTGGATACACTCACTTCACCTGCATACCCACTATTCCTTCCTGTCAGGCAGCTGCACTCTGAGGTAGTGTGTTTGTGTTGGCAAACTGTGACAGTGTTTATTTGGCTTTGTGCCACTGCCTTGCTCTATTTGTTGGTAGGTTTGTACTAAGCCTGGGCAAAGCACTACGCTACACTCGCGTAGTTTGCGAAGTTCGCGCTACTTCGCACTACGTGAACTGCACGTAGCACAGTGCGAACACGCGTAGCGTAGTGTTGCGTAGTGCTGCGGTCATTTTTTGCTTGCTCGCAGTCCTCAACGTCAAGTTGGCGACCGCGAGCAAGCAAAATGACATCCCGGCGAGACTTTTTCCTTGTTTGCGATCAGCAGCTTCAAGTTGGCGATCGCGAGCATGGAAAATAAACCTCCTGGCGAGATTCCCAACGTGAGGAGGTCAGGTTTCTCATTGCGAGTGGTCGCGTATGCTCGCGACCGCTCGCGATGAGAAACTACTAGTTCGCGTTGAGAAAGCTGAAGCTCGAGTAAAAATCTACTCGAGCAGCAGAAAACTACAGCTCGCACTGTGCAAGATGCCATTTTCAATGATTGCACAGTGCCGGTTGCTTGTCCGCACTGTGCAATAATTGAAAACGACATCTAGCACAGTGCGAACAAGGTACTACGCAGTTCGCGAAGTGCTACGCGTAGCTCGCGTAGTGCGAACTTCACTTTGCATAGCTTCGCGAACTACGCCCAGGCCTAGTTTGTACATGTCATGATACAGTTCCAAGTCACTATGAGATAGCAGGTATTGTGTTTGTCGGACTAGCATACACATTTTGGGATGATTATCTATTGGTTACTGTAGCTTTGCTAACGGTGCATGGTTTCACTGTCCCCTTGCCACACAATATTGAGTATGTTGTTTGTGTACTCACCAGGCTCTGGTATGTCTGCTAGACCATGGACGCTCTCTGGTTGTAGGATGTCCCGCACCTTCTTCTCCCAGGTCCTGAAGTAGACTGGTTTGGCAGGAGGGCCACCGCCAGTGTGCTGACTCAAGGCACGATCTTTCTCGATGAGTTTCTTGACCCTCCTGCGCACGTCATACCACCTGTTCTGGATATCGTCCTTTGTGCGCAACGTTGGTGCTTGTGCGTTCACCTTGTCCACAATCCTCGCCCACATCTTGGTTTTCTGTGACATGGGGGTCCTTTGGACCAATGTACCAAACAAGTGTAGCTCTACTCTGATGATCTCGTCTACAAGCACTTCTAACTCACTATCTGTGAACTTTGGATTCTTCTTTGGGGGCATGGTGATGGGTGGTGGTGGTGAGTGATATGTGTATGAGGGTGCAAGTGAGGGTGGGTTAGCGTAGGTTTTGCTAGCTGTATGTGTGTGTGCTTTTGGTGAGGTGCTAATGGTGTGTGAGTTGTGTGATGGGTGAGTTGTGAGTGTGTCTGTGGTTGCTGTGTGATGGTGTTTGCTGCTGGCTGTTGTCTCCTATTTGCAAGGGATCATGGTAGTGATTGATGTCCTTTATATAGGTGGAGTTGTGGGTGTGTCTTTGTCCCAGGTTTTTTTTTTTATATTTATTGGCTTTGTCATTGCTTGTTTGGTCCTTTTTTTGTCTTTTTTCCTTTGGGTTTTCTAGGCATGAAGGAGACAGTCTTCTGACCGAGACGGACGCTGATGTTGGCTCGTGCGGGCTTCTCCGCCTCGTTCACACTGACTTTCTTCTGTGTTTCATACGCGTCGGTCGCGGAGATCTCTATTGCTTGAGGGCCCTCTTTACTGTGCATGTCGGTCATGCGGCTTGGGCATCGTGCAAGTCGGTCTGGTTTTACACGCATTGCATCGTATTGCGCAGATCGGAAATCGCGGGTACGTGTCGGTCGGGTTCATTCCAGGTATGTGTCGGTCGGTGCAACTCGCGTTGGTTTTCCGGCCGAATCACTATTTTCCCTACGGCTCGGTCGTACGGCTTGTATTCCGTATGTGTCGGTTGTAATTCACACGCGTTGCATCGTACTGCATGGGTCGTACGACGCCGGTCCGTGTCCGTCGGTCTCTGGTCCGGGTCCGTGTCGGTCGGTACATTTTGCGGCCGTAATCGGAATCAGCCCTTAGTAGTAAATTGGGTGCAGGACCTCTTTCAAGTCCTCTAAAGTTTAAGAAGGAAAAGACTTGCAAATGTTGTCTATGCTGCAGAATGAACAGGGCTGCTTGAAATTAGAGTGCATAACCAAGGCTCAGGTTACTTATTTAAAATAGGTGTGGCTTATGGCAAACCAACCACTGTTAGACAATAAAGATATGAACTAGGTCTAGACGTTAGGATTGCGCAGCAATACTTAAACCAATGTTATGATGGGCATGTGTGGGGGTCAACGATGCTGCCAAGTAATTTCAGTCTACCTTACCTGATTTATTAAAATGTGATTCTCCATTCTTTGCTTAATTGTGCTTCCAAAGTTGGTCGCATCCCCATGGGCACTCCGGTATTCCTGATATCAGGACTTAAAAAAGTTTCACAACAGAAAATTGATTTTTCACGTATTTCTTTATTTCTACTTCCGTTCTCACTTCATTGAAATTCTCTTCATTTCAATTTATTTATGAAGCTTCCTGAATTTTTCTCATTACATCTTTGTAGCTCCTATGCATTTCGGGCTACTCGCCCTTCTTCAGGGAGCATCACTACAAAAAATCATAGCACACATACTTTTCGTGAGATATTATGCATTCTGTTATTCCAGTTATATATACTTCAATCAGCAGCCTTGATATAGTCACATTATATCTATATACACTGTTAGATTTAATCTAAATTTATAAACAATCTATTTCACAGTTAATCACCCTGTGGTATACCCGTGAATATTGCTTCTGTCGACCTTTAGTGTAATATGGTGCCGTTCGTGGAAGGAGCTTACAGATTGTACTTTTAAAACTGCCGATTTTAACAACCACGGAGTGCTGCCATTGGGGATACTGGTAAAACCCCTAGCGACTGCTGCTGAAGGAGAGAGGCAACAAGGGACTGCGAGGACCAGCAGCCCCGTGATTAGAAACAGCTGTGTCCTCTTCCCGTAATCCCGCCCTCCTGCCCTCACGCTACAAGACTGCTCACGGGTTCGTGGAAGGAGCTTACAGATTGTACTTTTAAAACTGCCGATTTTAACAACCACGGAGTGCTGCCATTGGGGATACTGGTAAAACCCCTAGCGACTGCTGCTGAAGGAGAGAGGCAACAAGGGACTGCGAGGACCAGCAGCCCCGTGATTAGAAACAGCTGTGTCCTCTTCCCGTAATCCCGCCCTCCTGCCCTCACGCTACAAGACTGCTCACGGCCCCCGCTTCGCGGGCGCCGTTCGTGGAAGGAGCTTACAGATTGTTCTTTTAAAACTGCCGATTTTAACAACCACGGAGTGCTGCCATTGGGGATACTGGTAAAACCCCTAGCGACTGCTGCTGAAGGAGAGAGGCAACAAGGGACTGCGAGGACCAGCAGCCCCGTGATTAGAAACAGCTGTGTCCTCTTCCCGTAATCCCGCCCTCCTGCCCTCACGCTACAAGACTGCTCACGGCCCCCGCTTCGCGGGAGCCGTTCGTGGAAGGAGCTTACAGATTGTACTTTTTAAACTGCCGATTTTAACAACCACGGAGTGCTGCCATTGGGGATACTGGTAAAACCCCTAGCGACTGCTGCTGAAGGAGAGAGGCAACAAGGGACTGCGAGGACCAGCAGCCCCGTGATTAGAAACAGCTGTGTCCTCTTCCCGTAATCCCGCCCTCCTGCCCTCACGCTACAAGACTGCTCACGGCCCCCGCTTCGCGGGACGCGCGCGGGCGAAGCCCGGGCCAAGGGCGGGCCCGTCTGAGCCCGTCCGAGAACGGTTGAGAACGGAACGGGGCCTCCCTCCAATACTTGCCGCTCGTGATTCATAAGTGGATCATTGTGGGTAAGGTTTAGTCCTGAGCCTGTTACCTAGATTGTTCTCTGTGTTTTGCACTTGCCCAACTTTTTTTTTTTTTTTTTTTTAATAATGGACAAACATGCTAAAAGGGATGGATCCACTGCACAATTGTCTGGGGGAGCTCTAATGGGGACCTTAGACAATTTTTTAGTGCGGGTGCAATCAGCACTCGCCAAAGATATAGAACTAACAGAAAAAAGGCTCTCATTAGACACCTTTTGCGACAAGAGGTCCTCCCTGGGGAGCATGGTTAATGCTAGGTCACCATCGCATCGATCGTCTGTACCTTCGGATCTACTGTGTCCAACACCTTCTCTGGCAGAGAAGCACGATGAAGATATAAGGACAAGCCCTCTAGTACTGATTGAAAGCTTAAGTGAAACCGTTGATATATTGAATGTTAGTGAAATGGTAACAATCCAGAAGCCGTTGTCAAACATTAAGACCCGCTCGGCAAGTAACACAAAAGCGGGTTCTGCACAACATCAATTAGCTCCAGGTTTGACTAAAAAACGAAGGGGCAACCAACGGACAGCCGTTGGGAAAAATGTTAAGCCAGACCTTGTTTCTGCCGCAAAAAAGGACATTGTACCTTGCTCAAAACCCATATTTGCTGAAACGAGGGTAATTCCATCACCGCTTTTGGGGAATAAGTCTATGGAAGACGCAGACTCAGTGTTCTGGGACAAACTGGAAAGTACTCTAAAGACTCTATGTGAACCCATTTATGAAAGGTTGGGTTCCATAGAGAGCAGGCTTGTATGTATGGAACTTTCACTTGCCATGGCAAATCCAGGGGGAGGCAGACAGGGTCTTGGCCCCCGAAAGGGCTGTCCTAGTGTGGTAGGTACAGGCCTTAGGTCTAAATCTCCTGATACCAATCCTGTAAGTGGCATCGTAAATAATGATTTACCCACTCCCCAAGAGTCTCATCCTATTGTAGTCGCAGACAGTCTCTTATCTGCTGACAATCCCCCACCACGCGAAGTGCCATCTTGTTCTCGGGATGGAAGAGTTGATAAGCAGCCTACACCTGCACTACCTTTACTGCAGTCCTCGACAGGTTTAATTGATATGCATCTCCCTCCCGAAGCAGCCCCCTATGTGGTGGTTTTGACAGGGGTTCCACCTCTGGCGAACGGAACAAGGGAATCATACACGGATTTAAAGAATAAATGCACATTTTGGCTTAATAATAAACGCCCATTGCCGGCCCATATGTGCGCCGAAATTCTGTTCGCCAGAAGAGTAAAGTGGGTTGGTAGGAGACCAAAGTCTACAAAGGGGGACTGTATCATAATTAACTTTAGGGACAGACACTGTGTGGATTATATTTGTTCTTGGCCCCAAGATGGACCTCCATCCCAAATAAATACCATGCCATTGTCCTACTTTTATGCTCCCATATCTTTCTCCCTGGGGGGGTTAGCACGAGGGGGATTTGTATCAAATGGGTGCACTTTTAAGGATATAAGTTCTATTAATAGATTCGATATCCTATCAGGGTTGGCGGACTGCGATTGACAAAATGGCAGAAGTGGTCAAGATAACCATGAAAAGACATACCCAGGCCCAGGGTTAGAGGAGGACATAAGGCAAGGAGAGCGGACCCTAATGGATAGTAATGGTGATGGATCTAGTTTTCCAGCTAATACTGCCGAGTTGGGGGAATGGGGTTTACAAGCAGTGCCTCAAAGAGAAAAGTTGGGTAAAGAGGCCAGTCTTTCTTGTATTCATGGTGTTTTTACTCCCCTGACACCAAACATTGAGACTGCTGAAGGGACAAACAATGTTGCAGGACATATGGTGCTATTATCCTGGAATGTGGCGGGTTTGGGGTCCAAAATATCATCATCTCTCTGGTCAGACTTCATTAGTGAGCACGATGTTTGCCTCTTTCAAGAGACATGGTCAATAGAGCCTGTGTTCATGCTGGGCTACTTGAACTTTTATGTTTCAGCAGAGAAAAGGAGTAAAGGCCGGCCAGTGGGAGGTTTAACTATTTGGATCAAACAGAGTTTACAATGCAACATCCAACCTATCCCAATTACGAATAACGACATTATGGGAGTTAGGTTGAACTTCCCGCCAAATCTCAAAATTGATATATATAATGTGTACATTAGGGGTTTACCTGGCGGAAAAAAACCACATGTGGCACTAGCATTAGAAACTCTTGTTGAAGCTAGAGTAGTTGACGTAACTCCACTGATAGCGGGAGATTTTAATACGACCTTTGAGCCACTAGGCCCGCAGGATTTGCTATTAACTGAGGAGGAGGACCTCAGATGGGGTGTTCCTCAGCTTGAGACAAAGCCCGTTAGTAAGTGGACAGAGGCGGCTTTGTTTTTTAAAGGGTTTTGCCTGGGAAATCAATTAAGGGCAGCCAATGGCAGAACAGTATCCGACAGGAAATGTAGCAAAACATATGATAATGGTATCAGGGCAAGTAACATTGATTACCTTTTAGTTCATTTCAGGTTGTGGCACACCCTAGTGGATATGGTGGTCAAGCCTCGAATCGAAAGTGATCACAACCCATTGGTTGCTGTTTTTAATTTGGGTTTGGGAGATAGAATAAATTGTACTTCCGACGTGACAGGACCAGTAGCCACTTTAACAAATGATGAGCGCCACCTTAAGTGGCATAAAGTAGCAGAGCATCCAGATCTATTAGATAGTATTGAGTCTGATGTTAAAGAAGCGTTAACTTCAATGATGGTTGGTGGTACTCCAAGCCAACTTTTAGCTATAACTGAGAAAGCACACGAAAACTTATTTGTTAAACTTAAATCTTATTTTTGTAGACCTTTCTCAGTGAATCAGGTTTTTAGAAGTAAGCAGGAGGAATGGTTTAACGCCCCCTGCAAACAAGCTCGCGGAGAATTGGGCGTTGCCCTTAAAACAAAAGACCCAAGTAAGATCAAACTAGCACGTAGTATTTACAGAAGAACCCAATGGAAAGCAAAAAAAGAGTGGGAAGAGAGCGAGTGGCAAGAGCTCAAGGCAGCATGTATCAATAAAAATCAGAAAAAGTTTTGGGACATATTTACATGGAAGAGGGGTGAGATTACTGATAGCCCACACAACCATGTCCCTCAGAACTCCTGGGTAGAATTTTTTAAGTCGCAATATGCAAAGGGCACTGAGGAAGCAAGTATGACCTCTCAGGGAATGGTGCTTTTTAACAACTCTGTTTTTAGCCCTGAAGAGGTTGATAGGGCCATGGATACGATAGCACAAGGACGTGCACCAGGAATGGACTGCATCCCTGCTGACGTATTTTTGCACGATAGGCAAAGATGGCGTCTATACATTACCTTTATAGCTAATGCCATAGCTCAGGGAATGGCCATCCCACCTTCCTGGAAAGGTGCTGAAATTGTCCCAATATATAAAAAAGGGGACAAATCGTTGGCTAGCAACTATAGGCCCATTAGTCTGATTGACGCTATGCAAAAAATTATGGGACGTTTGGTCTTGGGCAAAATCCAGACCTGGATGGAGGCTAGTAACATCCTGAGCCCTCTCCAGGCTGGGTTCCGCCCTAAGACCAGTACCATAGATCAGGTCTTTAGATTTATGGTCCTATATTGGAGGACAGTGGTCCTTGAGGGGGGGGTTTTGTACGCAGTGTTCGTTGATCTGCGGGCAGCCTTCGATCTAGTGCCCCGTGATAAGCTGTGGCGAGCACTGGAGGAGTTGGGTATGGCACCGGAGTTGGTGTCACTAGTAGTCCGCTTGCATGAGGACAATTTTGCGAGGGTCCGGTGGGGTCGGCAGGGCGAGGTTACGAAGCCATCCCCCGTTGAGCGAGGAGTTCGGCAGGGTTGTGTCTTGGCACCGACCCTGTTTTCCCTCTTCGTGAATGGGGTGGCCGAGTTCCTGTCCCGGGCCCCCTCTGATGCACCGGCCATGGCTGGTTCTCGTGTTCCAGTCCTCATGTTCGCGGATGACACGCTGTTGATCTCCAAAACTCCGAGTGGCCTGCAGCTCACTCTCCAGCGCTTTGAAGAGTTTTGCTTGCTGCGAGGCCTGGAAATAAATGTTGCCAAAACTAAGTTTATGGTCCTTAATGGCCCTAAACCATGCAGGTCACACAAACCTTTTAAAGGAGTAATTCTTATGAATGGCTCTCCTCTGGAACAGGTTGAGGCTTTCACTTATTTGGGAGTTACGCTGCAAAAGAATATGAGTTGGAAAAGCCAAATGGACTTATCAATACTGAAGTTCCAACAGCAGACAGGCTTCCTTTTAAAAAGATTTAAAAGCTCGCAGACACAACCAATTGGCCCACTTCTAGAGATTTATACAATGAAGATCCGTAGCTCGTCTCTATATGGGTCTGAGCTATGGGGGCATGGTAATAACTCAAAACGTTTGAATGTTGTGGAGAGCGAGTTTATCCGGAAAACTGTTGGAGTGCCACAAAGTACTCCTTTACTGCCCCTCTTCTGGGACCTTGGTCTGAAAACCCTATCAGACACAGCCAACTTGCGTCCTTTGCTGTATTGGCGCAGGATATGGACAACAGAGGAGCTTAAGCATTATGCTTAGGCCTTAAAGGAAATCATGGAAAAAGACCCCTTCTTAAAAATTGATTGGTTGAGATCTTTAAAAATGTTACTATATAAACTGGGTTGGAGAAATCTGTGGGATGACCCCTTAAACGCGGTCTTTCCCTCAAAAGAAATTGTAAAGGTAAAATATTGGGAAATGATCGGGTTGGAATCATCTGTGAAGGGGAGTACAGCTCATCTCACGGCTAGATTCTTAGATTTTAAGGTCTTCCCCAGACAAGAATCGTACTGGGGTTTGATTGAAGTACCATGCGATCGTAAGCTCTACTTTCAGTTTAGGATAGGTACTCTTCCAATCCGCACATTTACATCCAAGTGGGGCAAAGGATTCCAGGATAAGTGCCCAAAGTGTGGGGACATGTCTGAAACTCTGAACCATTTTGTGTTTTTTTGTCCCCTGTATGTCCAGCCGCGGAAAAAATGGGTACTACCCGTCTGTCGGCAAATAGGATCCCGTAGGCACGAGGAGGCTCTAAGAATTCTGTGCTCAGACCCGAGCCCGAAAATTGCTATAGCAATGGCGAAATACTTAAAGTGGGCCTGGATAATACGATCTAGACAGATTAATAACAAAGAGCCCATCGAACAGGCCCTCTAATTTAATTTATTTGACTAGGTACCGATTAATAAATAATATACACCTAGTTAAGGACCTTTTGTGGTCTAGATTGCTTTTACAAGATGAGGATTAACTAATATTGAGAAGATTGAAATGTATTTATTTCTTTTTTCCTTTCTGGATGTATAGATGTATAGGCAATATTATCATGTTTATATAATGTAGAGTATATTATTTCCTTAGGCACATAAGCACAAATGTTATTGATTATTATGGTTTGTTCTTATTGTACTTATGCAAGATGATGATGGCGATACTTTTATGACTTCATTGTCGCAATAAAGTTTTTTGAAATTGTACTATGGTGCATGTTACGTTATTGTGGTGATATGTGGATTTGTCAAGATTATCCGCGTGTTCACTTGTGTCCAAATCCCATGAGCTTAAATGGTTTACTCACGATACTAAGTGTTCAACATGTTGCGCTGTACTAAAATGGAAGTGACAGCGATTAGAATTCTGGGAGTAACCTAAACACGTTATACCAAGCTTATATACTCGCCGAAAAATCAGCGTACTAGTTTTTCTGTAGGCTGTCAGATACCGGCATCTCCTTCGTAGCGTTCACGCATAGTATTAGACCTCCGCATTTCCATGTTTGGAGAACCCATACTTCTGATTGGTTCTTATACCGAATCAGATGTCTGCACGTCATTCGCAGTTGCCAAGGTTTCAGTGAAGCTTGGTAAATGTAAAAAACGAACTGTTCTAATTTCTACTTGCTGCTCGTGGTTCAACGAGTTCATGCAAGGTGTAATTACTGTTGAAAACGGACTACTCTAATGTGTAATGTCCTGACCTACTAGGCATAGATGATGGACTATTTATATACGATGGCGGCCATGTATACGTGTTCAAGTGTAGTAAAGCAATACTATTATCTCATGAAATCAAGAGGGACTGTATTTAGATTGTTCAATCAACACTTAAAGGTACCAGCAAACAGAACTCAGGAGGACATGAAATGTCCTTTCTACATTAAAGATAACGTGCATATTCAATACAATCATTGAGCCCATATGGCTTGTATGATTGCAGCTTCAATATCCAGAAGTTTTCTCTTCGCAAAAGATGTTTATTGTTGTCTCTTCCTTCCATCTTTTGGCCGGTTTCCAATATTAGAAATTTTAGTTGCGATATATTGTGCTGTTGTTCCATGAAATGTGTAGCAATCACTGATTTCATGTTCTTTGTTCTTATGTTAGATTTGTGTTAATTTATCCGCGTCTTAATTTTTCACTCAGTCTTTCCCACATAAACTTTGCCACATGGGCATTTTAAAAGGTATATGACGTTAGTTGTATCACATGTGGCAAAGGTGCGTAGTTTGATGTTGTATCCCTTCATCGGTGTGGTATACTGGTTCCTTTTATGATGTTATTACAATTATTACAGTTCATGCATAGTCTAGTTCCTTTAGCTATTTGTGGAGTAATCAGTTTCTGATTGAGGATTTCTCCAAAATTTTTACTCCCGGTGTATGCAAACATAGGTGGCTGTAGGAACATAGATTTGAAATCTGGTTCTAATCCCAACATTGGCCAATGGTGGTTGATTATTCTCTTAAAGCTGCTGCTTAGATTAGAAAATCTTGATACTATCACCATTCTGGTGTTTATTGGTTTAGTAGTATTTTTCAAAAGATCCGTTCTTGAAGTTGAAAGGGAGCACTGTTTAGCCCGCTCTACAATGGGTTCTGGATATCCTCTATCCAGTAATCTTTTTGCAATTTCATCTATTCTTTTTCTCAATTTTTCCGGATCTGATGTTATTCTTTTTACTCTTAACATCTGTGATGTTGGTAGATGCTAATTTAAAGAAGCTTGGTGAAAGCTGCTATAATGTAGCATGTTATTTTTATCTCTCGTCTTTCGAAATATATCAGTTTATAATCCTTTGTTGGTTAAAGTGATTTCCAGGTCTAAGAAAGTAATCCTGCTTTCTGATATTTCCGACGTGAATTGTATTCGGTCACCTATGGTGTTTAATGTCAGCAGGGCCTTCTTTAGATCATTTTGTGTTCCTTTCCATAGGATAAACATATCGTCAATATATCGCAAAAATAACCTTATGTTATCCTGCCATTCTGGTTTGGATAGTATGTGGTCTTCCTCAAACTTTTGCATAAAGATATTAGCATTTACAGGCGCAGCGCAATTGCCCATGGATGTACCCGTTAATTGAAGATAAATAACTCTGGTAGAGTGTAAAATACATCAACTCCATCAAAAATACTTGCATCGATGGTTCTAACTATGTGTTTGTTAGAGCTTGTTCTATAGCTTCAATACCTTGAAGATGAGGAATTGACGTGTATAAGGATTTTATATCAGCTGTACACAAAATCATCATCTCTTCTTTATTGATCTTGATACTTTGTAGTTTCAATATGAAGTCTGTAGTCTCCTTCACATATGTTCTCATTTTCTTTACGTTAGGTTGCAAGTATTTGTCCAAGAATTGGCCTACAGGTTCATGTAAACTACCATGTGTAGATACTATTGGTCTAAGTGGTGGATCTTTCAGATTTTTATGGATCTTCGGAACCATGTACAGTGTAGGACTTTTAGGATTTGTTTTCAAAAGCAAAGTCTTCGTTTTCTCTCTGATCACTCCTGTATCATACGCTTTTTGAACGATGTCCTTTAGTATGCTGGAAACTGTGTTGTTGGATTTTCCTCTAGCTCCATGTATGTTGTAGTGTCAGAGACATGTTCCATTACTTTCGCCTCATATATTGATGAATTCATTATTACCAATGCATTGGCTAACTTTTTTAGTGTATCCTGATCCTTCTGTGTGATTTTCTTGGTGATTATTTTGTTGTAATTAAGTTTTGATAGGTCTTGTTTAACCAAATTCTCAAACAGATCCAAGGTTTTGTGACTTATCGGTGCTTGATATGTACTTTTTGTTTTTAGCCCCCGTAGTTGGTCTGGTTCTATTGGACTATGATCAGGTAAAATATTTTCAAAGAAATGTCTTAGGCGCAATTTTCTCATTAATTTGAAGAGACTACTTCAAGCTCCAATTGGTCTGTTTGTGTGGTTGGAACAAACGATGTGCCTTTTTGTAGAAGTTTGGTTTCTTGTGATGTCAGTTCATAATCAGAAATGTTTATGACTAACTGTCCTTCAGTATTGTTTTCTTCTTGTCTTTCTTGGGCATTGTAGTGCTCCTTGTGTTTGGATGCTCTTTCTCTTTTTCCCCTCCTGGGTCGCCTTTTTCTTGATGTTCTTGTTCTAAAAAAGTACTCGTTGTTGCAATATTTGTCGCTGTCACCTGTTGTTCAGTGGGGACTGTTATTGGTCTTTTTTGTATGGTTAGTGATCTATTGGTTTGAGGTCTGTCAGTTGCATCACTTCCTGATGAGGAGGTGTCTGTTTGTTGTGTATATGGTCGATTCCTCCGACGTTGGGCGTATACCTCTGCCCATGTATATACTTCTCCCAGTTTGTAATCCAAAGTATCCCTTCGAAATTTCCTGATCTTTCTCTCATTTACTTCTTGGGAATGTCTTGCTATTTGTTCATTAATCTCCTCCGACATTTTTGTCCAATCCTCCGTTGACATCATATTTGTGAGTTAATTTATTACATCTACTATTTCTTTTGATAAATCCTCAAGGATATTTGACAATTCTTCTATAATCAATAGAATTAGGTCGAGGGAGCATTTGTTCAAAATAGCATACCAACGTTCCTGAAATTTTTTTGCGTTCTTGCACAATGATGGTTTTAGTGCTATCCTAAGGCCATGGGGTATGACCTGTACTCGATGATATTTAATTAGTGTACTTGCATGTAACTTTTGATTTATTTCCCTCTTCAATAAATATAATAATTGTTTGATGTTCTGCTCCTTGGTACGGTTAGTCGTTGATTGAGTGGTTTCCTCATGTATGAGTGCGTAGATCCTAGATGCCTCTTCATTTGCAAATGCAAAGGTTTCAGCTCTTATATCCGTTGTGTTTGTAATTTCCTCATATGCCATGTTTATATGTTCCTGAGTATGGGTGTGCTGCTCACTGTTGGACACATTTTTAATAAATACTTTAATGAAATCGTAGCTCTTTGAATTTTTTGGGTGCTCCCTGGGTGGCGTCTTCCGTCCTTGAGACGTCTCAGTAAAGAATGCTTAATTGTGCTTCCAAAGTTGGTTGCATCCCCATGGGCACTCCGGTATTCCTGATATCAGGACTTATGAAAGTTTCTCAACAGAAAATTGATTTTTCACGTACTTCTTTATTTCTACTTCCGTTCTCACTTCATTGAAATTCTCTTCATATACCTTTATATGTTGATTGAACAAACTAAATACAGTCCTGCTTGATTTCATGAGATAATAGTATTGCTTTACTACACTTGAACACGTATACATGGCCGCCATCGTATATAAATAGTCCATCATCTATGCATAGTAGGTCAGGACATTACACACTAGAGTAGTCCGTTTTCAATAGTAATTACACCTTGCATGAACTCGTTGAACCGCGAGCAGCGAGTAGAAATTAGAACAGTCCGTTTTTTACATTTACCAAGCTTCACTGAAACCTTGGCAACCGCGAATGACGTGCAGACATCTGATTCGGTATAAAAACCAATCAGAAGTATGGGTTCTCCAAACACGGAAATGCGGAGGTCTAATACTACGCGCGAACGCTACGAAGGAGACGCCGGTATTAGACAGCCTACAGAAAAACTAGTAAGCTGATTTTTCAGAGATTATATAAGCTTGGTATAACATGTTTAGATTACTCCCAGAATTCTAATCGCTGTCACTTCCAATTTAGGACAGCGCAACATGTTGAACACTTAGTATTGTGAGTAAACCATTTAAGCTCATGGGATTTGGAAACAAGTGAACACGCGGATACTCTTGACAAATCCACATATCACCACAATAATGTAACACGCACCATATTACACTATAGGTCGACAGAAGCAATATTCACGGGTATACCACAGGGTGATTAACTGTGAAATAGATTGTTTATGAATTTAGATTAAATTTAACAGTGTATATAAATATAATGTGACTATATCAAGGCTGTTGATTGAAGTATATATAACTGGAATAACAGAATGCATAATATCTCACGAAAAGTATGTGTGCTATGATTTTTTGTAGTGATGCTCCCTGAAGAAGGGCGAGTAACCCGAAATGCATAGGAGCTACAAAGATGTAATGATAACAATTCAGGAAGCTTCATAAATGAATTGAAATGAAGAGAATTTCAATGAAGTGAGAACGGAAGTAGAAATAAAGAAATACGTGAAAAATCTATTTTCTGTTGTGAAACTTTCTTAAGTGCCCATGGGGATGCGACCAACTTTGGAAGCACAATTAAGCATTCTTTACTGAGATGTCTCAAGGACGGAAGACGCCACCCAGGGAGCACCCAAAAAATTCAAAGAGTGATACACAAAAATCCAAAAACCACAGAGGTAGTGCGCAAGCTACGATTTCATTTTCCATTCTTTGCCATAGGTTAAACAAATCAAAAATACTCTGCTTCATTTTGGATTGTCTTTCTTCTAATCCAACCCTACATCACTTGTAATAAATAAAGAATCTAATTAGTTAATTAAAAGAAGATTATGCGGGAATTGATAAAGTAAATTATTTTACAATGAAGAGGGCGATCTCAAATAAGAACACCTTTATTTGTAAGCTATGTGTCATTGAAGCTGACTTTTATTTTCTACTGTTTTTTATGACAAATTACAAATGAAGTGGTTGAAGTATTCATTATTGGTGTTAGACCAGCCTTAGGGTGGTCTTCCCACAAACCTTTTGCCTTTCTGCTCCTATTTTGGATGAAAAGTTTTTTTATGGGCTCTAGGACTCTAGGCACTTTAACACTGCTAACCAGTGCTAAAGTGCTTGTGTTCTCTCCTTTAAACATGGTAAAATAGGCTTACTTCTGATTGGAATTTTAATTTACTTATATGTTCTTTGTAGAGTGGCATACTGTATACACAGGGCCTGTAAATGAAATACTACTAGTGGGCCTGCAGCACTTATTGCACCACTCACTTAAGTAGGCCCTTAAAACATGTCCAATGTCTGCAATTGCAGCCTGATTGCAGTTTTAAACTGCCAATTTGACTTGCCAATATAACCCTGCTGCCAAGCCTTGAACTCCCCTGATATTGCATATGTCACCCCTAAGGTTGGCCCTAGGTATCATATTGGGCAGAGTGTATTGTAATTAAAAGGTGGGTCATGTACTTTTAAGTTTTACATGTGTTGGTAGTGAATAACTCCAAAATATATTTTTCACTACTGTGAGACCTACATCTACCATAGAATGCCATTGGGTTTCCTTATTAAATTTATTAGGTGCTAACATGTGTTTGTGAACAGGTGAACATTCATGTTTGGTGTCTGAGAAATTGCAATTAAAATTTCTCTTTAATGGCAAAACTGGATTTTAAGTTATAATTTTGAAAATACCACTATTAGAAAGTTGGAATTTGTCTGCCTTAACTATTTGGTGCCTGCAGCCTGTTCTTAAGCCACATGACTGGGTGCACTTGGCATCCAAACTTTTTTGATTCCTCCCAGACAGGTACGCAATCGAGGGATTAGGTGTGCCTGGATGGGCCATCAACTGGCAGATTGGGAGGGGCAGAGTTGGGCACAGCCCACTTGCAACAGAATAGGCTGCGCTCAGCCTTCACACAAAGGACACATCACCCCTGCATTGTTCTTGCAGCCAGCCTGGAGCCAAGGCAGGGGAAGCAGGAAACTACAAACATTTCCAAGGGAATCTCCCAGAAACCTCTACTTCAAAGAAGGCACTAGGTATAAACATAGGACCCTCAGACCCAGTCTTCAATTCACTTTCTAGAACTGCAAAAGGACTCTCAGAAGATTGCCTGCTGCTGTGACCAGCTTTGTACTTCACAAGATTGCTTTGCTGCACCCGGAAGGACTGCTTTGCTGCCTGGAGTCTGCCTTGAACCCTCAGAGGAATTCCCTGCTGCTTGAGCCCTGTTCCACTGCTTGAACCCAGGATTACCAGAATGACTCCAAGGGCTACTTGGATGGCTTCCTGATCAGATCATAAGGGACAGAAAAGGCTCCAACCATCATAAACCCTCACCAGAACCCATCCTGAGTGACTCCTAAAACCCCAATGGATTCCCATCCAGTCCTGGATGCATGAATGTGGTGTTAAAGGTGCCCAGATAGCCAAAATGCAAAACTTGGGCCTTCAAACATTTTTAACTAAATACTGCTCTGAGAATCGAGAGGAGACCTTGACCAACCAACCTGCTCATCTATTCCCCCAAGGTGCATCATTGGTCACCCTGACTTTGAGGCATCTCCCTCTACGGTCTTCTCCGCAGTAGCAAATCCTGTTCAGCAGTTTTTCGCCAAAGGGGTATCCAGCCTCATGGAACTCTCATTTGTTCCAGCCTCCAGCCTCATCCTGCTGGACGAACAAAGAAATCCTGCAACTTGGTCCAGCGGCTGCCGACAACGACTCCTCCTCCTCTGACACCGCCTGCATCATTGTCCTGCTGAACTTCTACCTTCTCAGAGAGTTTTTGGCTAAATTTCTTTTCAGTCTGAAGGTAAGTGCTGACTGGGCACAATCCACTTTTCGTATCCGATTAATGATTCATCATGGCCAGCAAATATTTTTTCAACTTGATCTGGTGCGACTAGATGTCTGTAGTTTGTGTTTTGATCTTTTAGGCGCTATTTTTCACTTAACCTTTAAAAATTCATAAGTCTGGTTCTACTGATTGAATTTTTGTCATTTTGGTGTTGAATAATTTATTACAATTGACTTAATTTTTCTAAATTGGTGTGGGATTTTTCTTTTTTGTTTGTGTGCTAAATAAATACTTCACACATTGCCTATAAGGTGAGCCTGACTGCTTTTGTGCCAAGCTACCAGAGGGCTAACCACAGGTCAATTTAGTGACTTTTGTGGTACATCCTGACTAGGATTGTGGCTGTTGCTTGAAGAGGGGTAACACCCCACTCAACCAACAACCCAATTCCTCACACTTGGACTACAAGAATCAAAGTAAGAAAGAAGCACTTTATTATGTCAAAGGACAGATACAATAAACGTTTTGTATTGTGATTCACACCACGTACAAAAAGCATAAGGAAACAATTTGTGGTCAGAATTCGTTTTTTTCTACATAACTGGAATGAGATGTTATTTTGATCTATTTGCTTTTTAGTTTTGTTTTGAATTTTACATAGCTGAGGAAATTATAAGGCAGAAATATATTGTTGTTGAATGTTTATATTTTGCTGACATATTTTAAAAATGACTGTAAATTGTAGGTATGCATTTTAATGGATGGATTTTTTTCTGAATAAGCATACAATGATGTTAAAAACATGGTCAGCCCAGACCCGAAATCATTAGAAGCAATCGTCTAAATTTACAAAATCTTCATTTTTGAGGTTAATAAAGATTATTTTGTGAATCTCCTGAGATATAAATGTACTCTATTTTTGGAATGTAGATATATAAGTAGGTGAAATTAAGATGGGTTACTCCAATATAGCGAGAAGATTACCGTGCTATGTAGTAGCAGTGCGATGACATCACAAATTGCTCGCAGGTGCCTGAATCCATCACAGTAGAGAGCTACAGGAGCAGCTGTAGAGCTGTCTGAAGTTATTAACAAAAAAATGTAATTCCCAATTTGATCTTCTAGATGGAGAAGACTTCTGGGTTGTTCCTTATGATTGAAGAGATGTATATCAAACAGTGCTTTGACAAAATGCAATCAATTATTTGATATTGCGCAATGCAACAATTGTTGAGTCCACTTTAAGTATAAATATGTTTTCTATGTGTGGTGGTTAAAAAGCTGCATATATATTCTTACTTTATGGAGGGAGCATAATCTAAAATCAAATATGTTTTCAATGTTGGAATAACACATAGAAGTAAAATGTCTAATGTCCTAATTACTGTTTTATTTTAGTTTACCCATTATGGTGCCGATTACGATCCTGGAAAAACCGGGTACGAACCGTCGGTCGGAGCGTTTTCTCTGTCCGACTCGTACCCGGTTGTAAAACTTTACACACATGGAAGTACGATTCGCACGGAAACACCATTTCCGTACGAATCGTAAAAAACACCGTCCGACGAAATTATACATACCAATGTGATGCGGGAATGCGCCGACGTGACGTCGGGACGCTGTCAGGCCGCGTTTCACGACCCAGGAAGTACGATTCGAACCGACAGCAGTCCGGACGGCAATATTTTCACGGCACCCAAAAAGTGCCGGAAAAGCGAAGTACGCCGCGAAACGACCAGAATAGGGGGCCCGGTACGCGCCGTACCCCCCCCAGCCCCCGTGAGTACGCGCCGTACCCCCCGTGTATGTACACCCGTGTACGTGTCGAACCCCCCCGTGTAGGTACACCCGTGTACGTGTCGAACCCCCCGTGTAGGTACACCCGTGTACGTGTCGAACCCCCCCGTGTAGGTACACCCGTGTACGTTCGAGTTGTACCCCCACCCGTGTATGTGCGGTGCGTACCCCCAGCGCCTCAAACGTACACGGGTGTACCTACACGGGGGGTTCGACACATACGCGGGTGTACCTACACGGGGGGTGGACACGTACACGGGTGTACCTACACGGGGGGGTTCGACACGTACACGGGTGTACCTACACGGGGGGGTTCGACACGTACAAGGGTGTACATACACGGGGGTACGGCGCGTACTCACGGGGGCTGGGGGGGGTACGGCGCGTACTCACGGGGGCTGGGGGGGTACGGCGCGTACTCACGGGGGCTGGGGGGAGGTACGGCGCGTATGTGGGCACATGTCTCCATGGTTGCAATGGGAGTTCGGTGCGGACGGTGTTTTTTCCATACGGTTGTGACATCGGACGCACGGGATGGATCGTACTTGCGCGGTCGGACTTCACTTTTCACGTTTGTACGGTAAATCGTCCGGGGAAGTGTCGGACACGTTTTCCGACCCGAGGACGTGTGGGGAATTATTCCCAATGCAACTCGTATTGAGTTTTTCCCATGCGAATCGTAGTTGGCAGTTTGTACGGCACTTGTACGATTCGTACGGTAAGAAGACCGGATACGAGTCGTACGGGGAATTTTTTTACAGGATCGTGATCGGCACCCAAGTGTTCTCTTCTGCTGTGGAAGTGGTATGGAGCTCCATGAGGATCAAATATATTTGTTACACTACTTAAGATATGATACTGTAAGCTCTGGTAATTCCCGGAGTGGGGGATTACTCACAAATGAGAATAACCTGTGGAAATGAATGTATTTGTGCAGATGTCTGCACATGTTGCCTATTTCCCATTTATACATTTCACCTACAAAGTTTCCAGATGGAAAAACATGAAGGCCCAGTGCTCCTGCACTACTAGTAAATCCCAATCAGGTTGGTAACTCACTTTACAGTCTCATCATAATTAATAGGGACTTTAATCGAGTGATTATCACTTAATTTGCTCAACAGTATCATCATCTAGTCTTTCTCTTTGTCCTTTTTAATTTAAGTAAGTGCCTTATTAAACACCCATGTAGAAACAATACTGGTTTAGTTCATATGTTTGTTTGTAAAAGACAGTAATGTATAATTTTGGAAACCTTATTTATGAATGCAGTTCTGAATACCCTAGGCCTACTTGATTATTTTCAGTTTAGTATGTATTGGGATTGATTCCTTTTGTGCACATTGTGCTCATAAACTGAGTATACAGTTTGAACATACATAGATATTTATTTATGACATACAATAAAATGTTTTAAACTGAAAAGAAAATGAATAAGACACTCTTTCAGAAGTCGACCCTACTTAGTGGTAACCGAGCACGGAACACTTTAGTTGAGATTAACCTCCTCAGTGAAGGATAAAAGAGCAGTGATGGTGGCACAGCCATCATAATTCATGACTGAGTGCTATGAAGATCCATGCTCAGGGTAACATGAGCCCTCACTCTGAGTGGCACTGTGTTGGAAATTTGCCCTTTCTGCAGGGTCGCCACATATTTTTTCGCCTTTCTGCTGAACCCTTTTTTTGCTGGCAATAGAGCTCTGTGCACTTTATCCCTGTTAACCAGAGGTAAAATGCTTGTGCAACTTCTTTCAACATTGTAAAATTGCTCGTATACCCCTAACTGACATTTTATCTCACCAATACGTCCCTAGTATATGGTACTGATGTGTATCCAGGGTCTGAAAGCTAAATGTCACAAGTGGACTGCAGAACCCATTGACCCATCCACTGCAGAGACAATTCACACAGGAATGCAGGCCTGCCACCATAAGCCCAACTGTGCAGGGTTTAACTGGAAATTCAACAAGTTAAAATAACGCCTTTTGACAGGCCTACATCCTTTAAACTATTTATAAGCCACCCTAAGTAAACCTTATTGCCCATAAGTCAGGGGGTGGTATTGAAAAGCTGGACATGTAAAATGTTATTGTTAAACATGATTTTACATGAAAAATCCCTAAAATCATTTTTCACTGTTACAGGGTTGGCTGTTCCATTGGAAAGTACAGGGATACAAAATTAATTTTAATAGACGTTGTCTCCACCTAGGAAACAGCTACAAATTTAAGTTATGGACTTTTAAAAATAGTTATTACAAGCCTAATTCAATGGTGAAATCGGACTTGCAATAAATATTTTGGAAAGACGGCTTTTAAAACCATACTTTTGCCTTGCCTGAAGTCATTGGAAACAAAATCTGCATTTTGTCCTTCCACTTCAACAAGCCTGTTATTTGCATTTCATTAGACTTGAATGATATGTGAGCTTGCTCCTAGGATGGGTACAAAAGGCATTTGGTGTAGGTAGCTGTTGATGTGCCATTGAAAGGATTGCATGTGGCCTAGTCCCAAGGACTTGATTAACTTCAACAAGGCCTACTCTGTCACAAGCAGCCAACAACTAGGCCTGCAGTCCTCTTTTGTCCACCCAGCAGGACCACCCTCATCACAGTGAGCCTCTTGTTAACATCATAGTGCCAGATCCTGCTCACGTATCAATACCTGCATGACAGGTGTGCTCTGGTTTTTCATATGACATTTGGGGAGCACTTCAAAGAAGGGAAACAGAATGACAAAACAATTTGTGTGTATCCACTGATTAGTTACTGAAACCTCATATTTGTCCTACTGGACTTCTGTGTCTGAGGGTGTTGAGGGTACAGAGACTGCCTAAAACTGGATTTTAGTGTAGGTGTGGGAGTACCTCAGGGTTATAATATTACACTCCCCACACACGTTCCTAGACCAAAGAGTCCAAGTTTAGCATGGTAGAAGACTATGGCCATCTTGAAAATACCCGCAGAGGGTAGCGTTAGCCCTGGGAAACTTTACCTCATTGGTTTGGGATCCCAAGGGGGCTTTCCCGCCCTCTAGTTTGTGCCAGGCATAGATGAGGCATCTCCAGGCAACCAATTCAGAACTCTAGTGGACCTGATGACTGAACCTGCTGCCTGAGACCTAAGAGAAACTAGAAGACTATCATTTAGGTGTCATTTTATTTATTATGCATTTGGACTTCATTACTGTTTTAGTACTGCATGAATCCTTTACGAATTGCCTCTAAGTTAAGCCTCAAGTATTAACTAATTTTCTCACGCACTGTGTTTAGGTTCTGTAATATCACTCAGAGAAGTACAGACTAGGGCAGAGAGGGCTATATCCGTGATGTTTCATTAGCTCCTTCATACAAGTTCCAAGTTCTGCAGGTTTGGAAGGTGACTAATGCAATATTACTGTAGGTTTATCTCTGTCCTGAGTTGCAAAACTCATAATTTTCTCTTTTTCAAAACAAAAATTAAACAGGTGAAATTTAGGTTGCAGAAACCACTTGGTCCCCGAGACATTTGTATATGAAATACACTGTAAATTTGCCCTGTTGTGCCCTTATCAGCACTATTGGAGAAATGTGCATATGCTCTAATGTTCTGTGCTCTGAAGAGTGCCATATGTAGTCCTCGTTGAAATCTCATAAGATTTTCTGATAAGACGGTTTCTGTTGAAGTTCATACCTTACATCCACAAGATTACCTGAATAATCAGGAGCACTGAGGTTAAATTACACCTTATAATAGTCTGTTAAAATACAAGAATTGTGGTGTGTGAACTGAATATCGATACCAGAATATCAGTGGCTCACAATATCATGGCCAAAATTGCGAAAATTAAATATCAATGGGTAAGTACATCTATATTTTCCGTAACTAACTCTACATCTATATACCTAGGTTTACAGATGTGGAGTTTGGTATGGAAAAGCTATATGTGCCTACCTGTTGATATTTTATTTTCACATAGATGTGGAGTTAGGTATGGAAAATCTAGATGTACTTACCTGTTGATATTTAATTTTCGATATTTTGACTGTGATATTGTGTACCATTGATATTCTGGTGTTTGTGTATATATATATATATATATATATATATATATATATATATATATATATATATATATATATATATTCACTGAAAAAACCATAGGTTTCACACACGTTATAGTTAGCTGGACATTTCTCTCGTAAAAAACCAATGAAATTCCCCCGTTATAGTTAGTACAGCTAACTATAACTTGCGCGACCGCAATCCACTGCTGATGACGTCACATATTACATCACTCATGACATGGTCAGTGACATCACTCATGACATCACTGATGACATCTCAAATGACATCACTGATGATGTCACTGATGATGTCATCCAGTGAACGTTTAATTTGCAAAAAATTTTATAAATATAGAGAAAGGCCTGTTAAAGAATGAGTGGGTGTACAAGTGTGTAAAGGGATGATTTTCTGTGTTGTGTAACTGACTCGACAAGTGAGTCCTTTAACTACATCTTACTTCAGACTAGTGCATAAACTGTATAAATGTTTTGTATGTGTCTGTGTGTTGGTGTATAAGTGGTGGCATGGTTTTGTGAATAGCTATATAAGTGTCTATATGGGTTATTGATTGCTTGTCTCAGTATCTGTATGAGTTCCTACGTGTTTGTGTGGGTAAAGTGTGTGTGAGTGTGCATAGATGAGTGAGTGTGTGATTCTATTACTGGATGTTATTAAAAGTGCATCTCTGAAGGACTGTATGGTTGAGTGAGTGTATGTATGGCTGTGTTATGGTTTGAATGTATATCTCAGTGGTACATTTGTGACTAACTAAATATGTAAAAGGCATTATATATGTGTGTAAGAGTATATAAGTGGTTAGATGTGAGAGTGTGTGATTGTGACAGTGACTGTATGGATGAATGTGTGCTTGTGTCAATGATTCTAATTGAGCATAAGAATATGATACTATTTTTGTGAGTGAGTGAACTTGAGTGTGTATAACTGCATTAATGAGTAAATGGCAGTGTGATTATTTGTATGAATGACTAGGTGTGAGAGTACCTCTATGGATGATTGTTAGTGTGTGAGTGTCTATATAGATACATGTATAAATTCATATGATACTTTTTTATGGACTGAATGTAACTATGAGTGACTGTACAGGTGAGTGTGTGGAGGTGAATGAAGATCTAAAAGTTATTTTTTGGGTATGCAGTTATTAGTATTGCATTATTTATGGATTTGAGAATGGAACTGTGTAATTTTCAGTTGGTATATCAATGGTTTTATAAGGGTGTGAGAAGATGTGGTAATTTATCACATTGATGTCTTCAACAGTGACATCATCAGTGATGTCATTTGAGATGTCATCAGTGATGTCATGAGTGATGTCACTGACCATGTCATGAGTGATGTAATATGTGACGTCATCAGCAGTGGATTGCGGTCGCGCAAGTTATAGTTAGCTGTACTAACTATAACGGGGGAATTTCATTGGTTTTTTACGAGAGAAATGTCCAGCTAACTATAACGTGTGTGAAACCTATGGTTTTTTCAGTGAATTTGCAAGGTTTTTTAAATGCTAATTCCTAACTATAACGTGTGTGAAACCTATGGTTTTTTCAGTGAATTTGTATGGTTTTTTAAATGCTAATTTTTGAATTATTAAATTATATATATATTTTTTTTTATAAAAAAAAAAATCCTATGTATTCATTTATATATTATCTGTATCCTTTTATTTGTTTTTGCTCTTTTTTTTAAACTTTCAATTAGGGTAAAGTTGAACAGTTTATTTAATTTTTGCAATTAATTTTTCTCCACCTTTTTTTTTTTTATATAAATTCTTGGGGTGCGCGCTCAGAGCGAGCACCTAGTACGTTTTCGTAAGTTTTTTATGAATACCGTCGTACGTTATTTACGTACGCATACATACGTTTTAGTGTGCGCTGGGAGCGCGCACCCAGTACGCATGCGTACGTACGTATGCGTACGTACGCATGCGTGCGTTCGTCGTACGCGCTCCACGTGGTTCACTTCCGCATACGCTTAAATTACGCGCGTTTACGTTCGCGTATACGCGTGTGCAACGTATGCGCGTTACGTAAGCGCATATGACGTAGCACATGCGCTCCTACGCGTTTGCGCATGCGTAATCACAAGGTGCGCGCTCGGAGCTTGCTCAGTGCGCGCACCTCGGGTTATATGCATAATAAAACAACACTTCTAATTGGTTAACATTACTTTCAGTTTCTGATTGTTTCAACACCACACCCAATCCCCTCATGGCAAGTCATGTGATCAAGAATCATCACTTTTGATTGGTTTGAAGTACTTTCAGTTCCAGATTCTTCCCAAACCACACCTACTCCCCTCATTATTAGTTCTGATTCCCTTGGAGAAGGAGCTATTCTGTTGTTGAGAGACAATGGCTGAACAGCAACCATCTTCAGACACTGACCAGGACACTCTTGAGAGACAGAGGAACAGGAAGCAGAAAGACAGCTTTATATGGCAGTTTTTTACTTTCTCAGAGGGACAAAAAAATGTAAATGCACCGAAAGTTACTTATACATTGTGTCAAAAAGTCTTATCACGTGGGAATGCTAACAAGAAGTATTCTTTTAGCATACACACAATGACGAGGCATGTTGAGGCAATGCATCCAGTATCTTTTCGTCGAGCTTCTGGAGCAAACCCTCCACCTGCTCAGCCGACGACATCTGCAGCAGCTCAGCCGAGCACATCTTCGGCAGCTCAGGCGAGCACTTCTTCTGCAGTGGTGTCTTTGCCTTCTTCCACACCTCTTATTGGACCACCTTGTTTGGCGAGGTTGTCCACACGCTGCACTGATTGCGGTCGACTTATTTCTGTGGGTGAGACCAGTCTTGATCTCATTCAGAGAAAATTTGATGCGCATGAGTGCAGTAGGCCATAGATGTTTTTTCATTTTTTTCGTTTTTCTCTTCCTGTTTCCCTACATTAACTCAAGGGCTCTTTTAAGAGCCACTTAAAAACTAAACCCCCAAAAATTTTTGGGGGATTTTTTTTTTTTTTGGGGTGCGCGCACCCTAGTTTTTTTTTAAATTTTTTTTTTTTTTTTTTAAATTTAATGTACAAAGAGAGGTGAAGAAATGGAAGCATGAAAAGGGAGGATTGAGAAATACAAATATTTTTCACTTATTTTTTAAAAAAAATAACTTATTTTGAAAAAATAAATTTTTAGTATTTTGCAAGGGAACAGAATTTCGTTTTTTAATTTTTCTTTCTAGTTCTGCAAAAAAAGAAAAAAAGTATTAATATTCAATCATACATTTCAAAAAGCATTACATGTTTTTACATATTTTACAAAGCAATTTTTTGCCCTTTTTTTGCTGCTTTCAGAATTTTTTAATTTTCACTTAAAATAGTGAAAACAATTGTATTCATCATTTAACAGCGGGCAAAAAAAAAACAATCTGAAAGATTGTTTAAAAAAAGCCCAAAAACTATCCTCACTAAAATATACCTTGTTAGAAATATTACATATATATTACAAATACTTTTCTAGATGAATAAAAAATTTCTAGAAAAACCGTCTTTAAACCTTGCCGCAAAAGCACACATGCCAAAATAATTTCTGTCAAAGGAGTCCACAATTGTTTTTATTACTTTTCCTTTAGGCCAAATAGTAATTTCAAAATCCTTTTTAAGTGATATCTTCAATTATAATCCTTTAAAATTACAAAAAATGCTTTCTTCAGATGCAGTTTTTAGTTTTCAAAATTTAGGTTTCAGAAAAATTAAGTAAGAATTGGGTAAATCATAAGGCAAACGTTGCTTGAAAATCAATTGGGAATCATTACACAGTGTCCAGCCTTTTTCACATTTAAGATAAACTGTGTAATGTCCAGAAGTTACAGTAGGTCCTTCATGAAAATTTATTGCAACTGTAACAAAAGTTTTTCCAGAAATTGATAATTGTTGTCCTATAAACTTCTTTATTAATGTATCCGATTTTGAACCATCAGCTCTACAACGTTGCATCATAAAAATTACATACTGACCATATTTCTGTAAAAATAACGTGGAAAACATGTCAGATTTACATTCAGAACATTCCATGTTGTGATTGGCATCTTTAACTAATTTACTAAAAGTCACTGATTTACTTTGTGGTAATGGTAAAAATATGAACCTTTCTGAATCAACATTACTACTGCATGTGTTCATACAGTTTTCACAGCAATGTTCCCATTTGTAAGAGACACCAAATAAGTTTTCTACTTCTACTCCTTCATCTTCAAGTACGCTCAGTATATATATTAAGAATTCCTGTGCATCTTGCTGGACATTTTCTTTAAACTGTGTAGATCCAGAACATACATCTAAAAGATTTCTAACATCAGAAGCACTTTCTATTTTAGTTTTATCATTACTCAGCTTCTCATAAAGGAGACTCAGCAGAGAACACAATCTTTTTCCATGATTTACTATTATCTGTTCTTGCAACTTTTCAAGATAAAATACAACATTCAGCACTACATTTGCATAGCAGTTGACACCAGAGCTATTTTCAAAATGGCAACCAACAACCTCTTCAACACTGTCCTTTTTCTTTTTCCTTGCTATCACATCACTGTCCTTTTTTTTTTTGTTCTGTTCATCCACATTACAGATATTTTCAAATCTCCTTTTCCGAGAAACAACATGTTTTTCAATCACAGGATACTGACCTAAATGAGGAGCATAGGTTCTTCTTAATCTATTATACTCCTTTACACAGTTTGTATCAGCACTAACTTTTGAGTCATCAAAGTCTATCATAAATAAACCAGATAATGTTTTTACTCGTGACAGAGCAACATATGCCATACCTTCTTTGAACACAGTAGAACCAATGTTTACAAAAGCACTATCTACAGTCAATCCTTGAGACTTGTGAATAGTTACAGCATATGCTAGAGAAAATGGAAACTGCTTTCTACGCACATATAAGTCTTTCACAAGCATGAAACGAACTGAACAACGACAAATGTCTTTAACTTCTTCTATCTGATCAAATTTTATTTTTAAACATTCAATTCCATCTTTTTTCTGGTAATTAATAAAACCCTCAACTCTTCCCATAGCTCCATTCACTAAACGTTTTTCTACATCCAAATTTCTCCTTAAAATCACTCGACAATTCATGCAAACATATAGATTTTTTTCTAATCCAGCTGTTTTGGAAATGTTCTTCTCTAGTGAATCCAATTTATTTTTCAGTTTGCCTGTTAATGTAATAGTAATTCTTTCATGCTGAATTTTGTCCTCTGCTTCCATTTTCTTAATCTCTTCCTTTTCCAATTTCAAAAGTTCCTCATTGAATATTGAGCACTCACGTAGTGTTGGCATTAAGCAGATTACAGTATTTTTTCAGCAATGTTCTTGTATATTTTCTCTGCAACTATTTCTTCATTTGGAAATAAATTATGTAGCATCCTACTCTGTAATGCTTTTTTCCCAACTTCTGTGAGTAGTCCAATTCTGATATCTTTCAGAATACTTGCATAATCTTCATCGTTTGCTTGTCTCATATTGGTAGTGAGTTCTTTGTACTCAAAGAACGACCAAATATTCGCATTACCAATGCTTCCTAATGACTTCTTCGTATCTTCATGTGTGACAGTATTAAACACGGGTTGTCCTTTAACTGGAGTGAGCTGTAAAAGATCTCCAAAAACTATGACGTGTTTACCTCCAAATAACACGTCATAGTCTCTCTTAAGAATTTGTTGCATTCTTAAATGCACAAAGGCAAGCATTAAGTTTGATACCATGCTCACCTCATCAATAATGAGAACTTGCATCTTCTTCAACACTCTTGAAACTTCGAAGCATGCTTCTCCAGTTAGCTTGTGGTATTCTATTTTGTTCTCATGCTCCACTGGTAACATTAGCAAGCGATGTAAGGTAATTCCTTTTATGTTATAGGCTGCTAACCCAGTTGGAGCAGTTACCACACAAGACAAATTTGAAGCTGTTTTTTGCTGTAGGTAGCTTCTGATGACTTTTATTAAGAAACTTTTACCAGTTCCAGCTTGTCCACTCACATACATCCTGATTGGTTCAAATGATATGCATGAGCACTGTTTTTTTCATGTAGTAATCCATGATCAATTTTTTTGGTGACTTCTTCATAAATTTGTTTTTGTTCTTCATTCAGTTGTTGTTCCAGATTTAGTAAGTCTATTGAATCTTCCTGTGCTTGATTCATAGCCGTTTCTACTTCAGTCATGGCTACTGCAGCTTCAATTTCTACGATTGGTTGTCCTAGGGGATCTTGACTAAGTGTTCCTGAACTTTGGCTGTCTTGAGAACTGTCTCTAGCTACTTCAGCTGCAATTTTTGCTTCCTGTTCATTTTCTTCATTTAACATTTGGACATAAGTTGTGAAAGTACTGCATTCTATGCTGTCTTTGCTAGCATTAAAAGAATCTTCATAGCTTTGAAATTCTCCCAGTAGTTCGTCCTCTGAACGCCATGGTTTAAACAGCTGTAAAAGAGCCAAGTAGTAAAATTCCTTTTTGTCAGTAGTGTCGCAACTCAGCTTCCTGTGATTTATCAAACTTCCTTTTGTTTGCTTCACCAAACATCCTTCCTCACCAATGACTTTATATTTTCCATTGTTGATGTCTTCTGTGGCTTTCCGTGAAAGAATGTAGTTCTGCAGCACTTCATAGAGACACATGTTCTCAAGATGATGACTTCTTTTTGGGTAATATGTGTCCAACATGTTTGTTTTCAAAATATCTGTACTTTCTGGGTCATTCTCGGCCAAATATTCAATTTCTCCAACAGATTTCAGTACCCGATTTTGCATTCCTGCAAGGCCTAAACTGACCCAAATTATTCTTCTGGATTTCGAGTAAAGACTTGCAGATGATAACCTATCTGAGCATTCGTAGGATCCAATTTCTCGATGCGATAACATCTTTAAACTGAAACTGTACAGCTTCTTACTGACAGTCTTCTCGTGAGAAATCTCTTCCCACATTTCCTTAAATTCTGTTTTCTCAGATTTAGTGATGTAAGATGTGACATACCGAGCAACAGCAATAGAATTGTCTGCCACATACTGAATATCCATGTTAGCATTCCACATGGTTAAAATGACTGAATTGTAGTCATTTATAAATTTTGACTCTTCTTTTCTTCTTAGGTTGTATGTATTTTTGGGAGATTTTCTGGTTATAGTATGTCGCACAGCTGACATAAAACTGTTGACTCTTCCTTTTGAAAGAACAGGTCTAGGAAATCCAAATCGACACTTTGTGTAGAATTTATCTTTGGTCTTGTACTTCCGTCGACAGTATTTTCCACACCGATGACTTTGGAAACGTAAAACTTGCTCTTTTAACTTTTTCTCTTTTGTGCTTTTAGGTATAGCACATGTTGCATATTCTTCAATGAAAGATAACACTGCTTCATCAGCATCTGTTCCAAATTTTGGGGCATCCTTGATCCACAACAGCATATGAATATGAGGAGCACCTCTTGCTTGGTACTCTTTTCTCCAAAAGAAATCCACTACTTCTCCAAGAGGTAGATTTTTTTTTATTGCAGATGAAGGACATCATAGCCTCAAATCTATGATTGAAATATCTGCAAACATTAACCGGATCCAATGAGCACAGTTCTCCTGCTGTCTTGTATTCAATGTTTTTAATGTTTGAATTTGCCTCTCGTAGAAAATCCAATAAATCATCCCAAGCGTACTCGGCACAGCTTAGGGTTACAAACCATGTAGGAGTTCCTAAATTCCGTAACATGCATTTTAATTCTCCATGGCGTCGGTACCAATATTCATTTGTCCCACGCTGACAAGCCATCAGATTGATCAGTTGTGTTTCCAAATGATCATCTCAGTGCTGCACTTTCTCCATAAAATCCTTAGCAGACACATTATGTAGATGTACTCCACTTTTTAAAATGTGATTTACTGCATAAGATAATGCAGACAAGTCACTTTCAAATAAAAGATGAAACAAATAAGGAATACTTTGATGAAATCTTGAATCTTCAGCATATAGTCTTGTAGTCCGATACTCAGAAGGTGGAATCTGTTCTGGGCGTTCATCGTATCGTCCACCTTTTCCTGTAGGAAACAGCTGAGGAAAACATCGAGCTTCCAAGCTCTTCTCCCATACACTCACGGGAGTTCCTTTTGCTTTCTTCATCTGAAACAGATCAATAGTGTCTCCCATAACTTCTTTTGAATGAAGAGGATGTATGCTAAAATGTTCATAAATTTCTTCTTCTTTTGACTTGTCCACTTTTTCAATTTGTCCAGTTGGTGTTTCTGTGTCTTCTTGTAAATCTTCTTCTTCTTCATCTATATAAATTGATTCATACCATTTATTATTCCTTTTCAAATATAAATTTGCTCTTTGTACTTTCCGTACATCTACCAGCTCCTGCCAAATCTTCTTATTCTTTGTAGGTACACCATTAACCAGAATAACTAATGGTTCAGTTTCCAAAGTATCTGCATCAATAGTTTCCATATTTTTTTTCAAATCCAAGGGCAAATACACCACTCTTCCTTTTAAACCTCTCAGTAAATCTGAAGGAGGTAATTTGCCTGTTTTTGGCTCCATACGCACTATGGTCTGGAACGGATGAACACATTGAATGAGTATAGACTCATATGTATTTAAATCAGAAAGTTCGGCAGGAATAGCATCCAATTCTAAATTATTATGTACAGCTCTGGTCGGCATTCTATTTTCTTCTAACTTATTATAACAGTATTTACAAATACGCTGATCTTCACCCAATTCAAAACAATTTTCCAGAAATATATATGTTGCAAAATCCTTCCACTTATAATTATCTTCATTTTCACTTTTTTTATACAGATCAACATTCCTTGTTTGAATTTTATAATGGCTTCTGCGGCAACAAATACAAGTAATATTTGGTCTTTCATTAGAGATGATAGTAAATTGTGTCATTTCATCCTCAAAATTTTTAGTAATAATGAGTTCTACATTCTGTTCCTAATTTTCCTCATTAACTGTGTCCTTTTCTGCACTTTCTTGTTCTGGACCGAAGTAACAAAACTGAATCTCATCGGTAACCTTCACTACATCTGATACAGATCCACGGAACAGAGCATTATTTAACTCATTTAACTTTACTGCTGGACTTTTAGCAAAATACAATGTTCTCACAAACTTTCTCATTTCAGTATGATGAACAGCCAGCATCCTAAAATGATGAAAAACACTTTTACACACTTTTCTAGATAGACAAGCCAGAGAATGTCCTTGCAAACCAGTATTCTCTCTCACTCTGCATGGATCTAGTGTTTGAAGCACCTTCATCTTCTGTTTTACACTCTTTTTACTATATTCTCTTAGAAAGTCACGTAATTTATCAATAGATTCCTGACGCACAGTACAAATACTACTACAGTTCCAAGTGTACACTGGGGCTTTTGGACGTCTCCCCATAGCCTCAGCAGCCATTACTTCTTCCTCATTTCTTGGGACCATTTTCTCTTTTTCCATCACACAACCATCCTTAACTTCATATGCTCTACCATTGGTGTAAACTGCATGCAACAAACTATTACTTTGAAGATAACTCTCTTCATTAAAAAATGGTTCAGTACTTGAACTATGCTTCCATTCTCCCAAGAACACTTTACAAAAGTTACTTTTTTTCACTTCTCTTTTCCTTTTGCTTTGTGACTTCATTGCATTGACTAATTTATCTAATCTATGCATCCTATACAAAATTAGAATAAAAAGTTTTCTTTTTATTTCCAAAGCCTTACTTACAATATTTTCTATAAAAAAAAATTTCTTAATAAATTTTGATTTTTTCTTATATTTTTTCACATCCTTTAGCAAATTTAACATCACTCTTCTCTGAAACATTTTTCGACGAATGTTTTTAAAATCTAATTTTCGTGTTAAATCAGTTTTACTTACTTCTGATTGTACATTAGCTTTTGTTTTTTGCTGTTGACTCTGTTGTTGCTTTGTACATAAAACACTGTTTGTTTTACATTTATTTTTGCCATTTTCTGTTTTTTTGAAGATATTTTTAAAGAAAACTTTAGTTTTCTTACCAGTAGAGTTTTTCTTTTTTCCATCACAAGTTTTTCCTCCTATTTTTTTTCCCCAGTTTTGTCCAGATATTCTTGTTGTTGCTTTTCTTTCCTCTTTCTTGTCCTTAAAGGCATTTTTTTATTTTTTCACTGTTGCTCAGCAATACCTGCAAGAAACTTAAAAAAAATTATTTTTTGTAATTATAATTCATTAAAATATTTTTTAAGCTTTTCATTAATTTCAAATGTTTTACCATTTGCCTCTCATTTGTGATTTACTGATTTGTGCAGAGTGCTAACCACCACAGTTGAAAAAAAACAAGCTGCCCCTTTCCTGCAAGTGCAAGTCTTTCAGAACAACTGCAACACACTTTAAATCTCTGCCCACAATTCCTGTGCGCACACAGCCTCATGGTGTGATTCTAGGCAGAAAACAATATTTGATTGCCAATTTAAATGCACATTTACTACTGTGGTAGAGCAAGTGATAATTGCTGTTACAGCCTGACACATTTTCCTTATAGTTTACAGAGACAGAAAAGATTACATTTCCTAACAGCTACTTAATACCATGAGCATGTGCAACCTGGGTGAGTGATTAGACTAGAGCAAAGAAAATGAGGCCTTGATGAGACTTCCAGAACTGCATGAAGACTGCAGGGATGTATGTAACAGTGCATGTGTGCTAAGGGATAATTTGAGTTTAGAAAACAGGCTGCCCCTTTCCTGGGACTGCAATTCTTTCAGAACAACAACTTCACAAATTAAATCTCTGCCCACAATTCCTGTGCACACACAGACTCATGTCGTCATTTTAGGCACATAACACAGGCTGCCCCTTTCCTGGGACTGCAATTCTTTCAGAACAACAACTTCACAAATTAAATCTCTGCCCAAAATTCCTGTATACACACAGACTCATGCTGTGATTTTAGGCACAAAACAGTGTTCCTGGATAGTACCAAATTACTGTTACAGCCTGACACATTTTCCTTATCATTTAGAGAGGCAGAAAAGAGCACATTTCCTAACAGCTACTTCATACCATGAGCATGTGCAACCCGGGTGAGTGATTAGACTAGAGCAAAGAAAATGAGGCCTTGATGATGTTTATATGTGTTTGCATTACACACTGCTATCTGAAACATCACACAGAACTGAGTACTACGCATGGGAGTGTTGGAGAAGCTGCTGCGTGTGTGCCAAGAGTGTGTTTCTGGAGACTGTGTATTCTCTGGTGCAAGAGAGATGAGCAAGGAGACTTCCAGAACTGCATGAAGACTGCAGGGATGTATGTAACAGTGCATGTGTGCTAAGGGATAATTTGAGTAAAGAAAACAGGCTGCCCCTTTCCTGGGACTGCAATTCTTACTGAACAACAACTTCACAAATTAAATCTCTGCCCACAATTCCTGTGCGCACACAGACTCATGCCATCATTTTAGGCACATAACACAGGCTGCCCCTTTCCTGGGACTGCAATTCTTACTGAACAACAACTTCATAAATTAAATCTCTGCCCACAATTCCTGTGCGCACACAGACTCATGCCGTCATTTTAGGCACATAACACAGGCTGCCCCTTTCCTGGGACTGCAATTCTTTCAGAACAACAACTTCACAAATTAAATCTCTGCCCACAATTCCATTATGCACACAAACTCATGCTGTGTTTTTAGGCACAAAACAGTGTTCCTGGATAGTACCAAATTACTGTTACAGCCTGACACATTTTCCTTATCATTTACAGAGGCAGAAAACAGCACATGTCCTAACAGCTTCTTGAGACCATGACCATGTGTTACAGGGTGAGTGATTAGACTAGATCAAAGAAAATGAGGCCTTGGTGACGTTGAATGTGTTTGCGTTACACACTGCTATCTGAAACATCACACAGAGCTGAGTACTACGCATGGGAGTGTTGGAGAAGCTGCTGCGTGTGTGCCAAGAGTGTGTTTCTGGAGACTGTGTATTGTCTGGTGCAAGACAGATGAGCAAAGAGACTTCCAAAACTGCATGAAGACTGCTGGGATGTAGGTAACAGTCCATGTGTGCTAAGGGTTATTTTCAGTTTTGAACATATGGCAACTACCTGTGCCTTTGCTATTTTGAAAGGAAAATCTACCCTGTTGGTTTCAAATGTTTTAGCTTTTGCCTCTCATTTGCGATTTAGTGATTTCTGCTGACTGCTAACCACCACATTTGAAGAAAACAAGCTGTCCCTTTCCTGCAAGTGCATGTTTTACAGAACAACTGCAACACAAATTACATCTCTGGCCACAATTCCTGTGCACACACAGCCTCATGGTGTGCTTCTAAGCAGAAAACAGAATTTGATTGGCAATTTCAAAGCACATTTACTACTGTGGTAGAGCAAGTGATAATTACTGTTACAGCCTGACACATTTTCCTTGTAGATCACAGAGGCAGAAAAGAGCACATGTCCTAACAGCTACTTCATACCATGAGCATGTGCAATCTGGGTGAGTGACTACACTAGAGCAAAGGAAATGAGCCTTGGTGACGTTGAATGTGTTTGCGTTACACAGTGCTGTCTGAAACACCACACAGAGCTGAGTACTACACATGGGAGTGTTGGAGAAGCTGCTGCGTGTGTGCCAAGAGTGTGTTTCTGGAGACTGTGTATTGTCTGGTGCAAGACAGATGAGCAAAGAGACTTCCAAAACTGCATGAAGACTGCTGGGATGTATGTAACAGTGCATGTGTGCTAAGGGTTATTTTCAGTTTTGAACATATGGCAACTACCTGTGCCTTTGCTATTTTGAAAGGAAAATCTACCCTGTTGGTTTCAAATGTTTTAGCTTTTGCCTCTCATTTGCGATTTAGTGATTTCTGCTGAGTGCTAACCACCACATTTGAAGAAAACAAGCTGTCCCTTTTCTGCAAGTGCATGTTTTACAGAACAACTGCAACACAAATTACATCTCTGGCCACAATTCCTGTGCGCACACAGCCTCATGGTGTGCTTCTAAGCAGAAAACAGAATTTGATTGGCAATTTCAAAGCACATTTACTACTGTGGTAGAGCAAGTGATAATTACTGTTACAGCCTGACACATTTTCCTTGTAGATCACAGAGGCAGAAAAGAGCACATGTCCTAACAGCTACTTCATACCATGAGCACGTGCAATCTGGGTGAGTGACTACACTAGAGCAAAGGAAATGAGCCTTGGTGACGTTGAATGTGTTTGCGTTACACAGTGCTATCTGAAACAGCACACAGAGACTGTTTTTTGTCTGGTGCAAGAGAAATGCATGAAGACTGCTGGGATGTATGTAACAGTGCATAGTTTCAGCACACCTTTGAAACATCTCTGTCAACAATTCTTCTCTGCACACAGACTCATGGTTTGATGGTAGGCACAAAACAGTATTCCTCATTGTTACCAGAACATATGGCAACTACCTGTGCCTTTGCTATTTTGAAAGGGAAATCTACCCTGTTGGTTTCAAATGTTTTAGCTTTTACCTCTCATTTGCGTTTTAGTGTTTTCTGCTGAGTGCTAACCACCACATTTGAAGAAAACAAGCTGTCCCTTTCCTGCAAGTGCATGTTTTACAGAACAACTGCAACACAAATTACATCTCAGACAACAATTCCTATATGCACACAGACTCATGCTGTGTTGGTAGGCACAAAACACAGGCTGCCCCTTTCCTGGGTCTGCAATCCTTACAGAACAACAACTTCACAAATTAAATCTCAGACAACAATTCCTATATGCACACAGACTCATGCTGTGTTGGTAGGCACAAAACACAGGCTGCCCCTTTCCTGGGTCTGCAATCCTTACAGAACAACAACTTCACAAATTAAATCTCAGACAACAATTCCTATATGCACACAGACTCATGCTGTGTTGGTAGGCACAAAACACAGGCTGCCCCTTTCCTGGGACTGCAATTCTTACAGAACTAATGCTAATTTCAAATGTGTTGCCATTTTCCTCTCTTTTCTTTCAAAGTGATTTCTGCTAAATCCTAACCATCACAATTAAAAAGAAGCTGTCCTTTTCTTTCAACTGCAAGTCTTACTTTTCAACAGCAACACAAATTAAATCTCTGTCAACAATTCTTCTCTGCACACAGACTCATGGTTCGATGGTAGGCACAAAACAGTATTCCTCATTGTTACCAGTACACATTAACTTATGGTGAAAACATACTCCATAATATCTTACAAGTTCAAAACAGTTAAATATCTCCCAAACCTCAAAATGTAAAACATAACTTTTGAAGAAGATTCACAATTCTAATATTTATCTAAAAAATCACCACATACTTTCCCTCTCAAACTCATAACTCACCTTTAAAATTAGTTAGTTGTTTAAGAAATGTGGCACTCAAACAGCAGACTATCAGAGTCAGAATATCAGAGCTCTACACCTCTCTCCTCTCTCCAGAACCAGTAAATGGCAATGTTTCCCTCTCTTTTTTCACACATATACATGTTAATTTCAAATCTCAGTGCTTCCCACTTTTTTTCAAATAAAATCACACATTTCTATTGGTTGAAAACTTCAACCCCTTTCCAAATGTACCCTTCCCCCAACTTGACTTCTGCCTGCTTCCATAGCAACAGCTCATGGAACACTGCTGTGAGGAGAGAGGTCAGAAGTTCAGCAGACAATGTTTCATATCCAAAGAGCAAGAGTGCTTGACTTTTCAAACCTAACAGCAAATCCATAGTAATGTTCTGTGGTAACACATTTTTCTGAACCAATACAAAACATGCTTTTAAAAATTTAAACATACAGCCTAGTTTTAACTGTAAAATGGTTTGAATCTGCCAATGAGTTCTTTTTATAAAAAAAAGTATGTGTGCCTCCATATTTCAAATGTCTTTCATTTCATATTGCCTTTCTACTGAAAGACAGCTCCTGAGTGCATCCAGATCTCCTTGGAAGATGTTCACAGTGTGGATTGTAGGTCACAGCTATGTCTTCTGGAGTGATAAGTTTGCAGAAAAAAGAGGTATGGTGAGAGACCTTGCTTTGCCAAATGTAGACATTAAATGGATTGGTCAGAGAGGGTTAAAGTGGCACCAATTAATGACTTTGGTGAAAACCTTTCTACATCTCCCACAGCCTAACCTTTTTATTGTGCACTGTGGTGGTAATGACCTAGGCACTTTAACTGGGGTAGGTCTGGAAATGCTTATTAAGGACACCTTTGTGCAATTGATGTCGCTTTTACCACAAACTGCCTTTGTATATTCTAATATATGCCAAAGGCAAAAGTGGAACTGGTCCAACCAATTTTGTCCACAGATTGACAAAGCAAGGAAGCACGTCAACAAATCTATTTCTGCTTTCCTCAGAGACTATGGTATGGGTTCTATATACCACAACAACTTGCGTTACAACATGCAAGACATTTATAGAGGAGATGGTGTACACTTCACTGATGAAGGCAACAGAGTCTTCCTCTTGAACTTTAGACTCTGCATCGGTACTTACTTGTAGGTACCAAAAAACACACAATAAACACAAGGGCTCTTTTTAGAGCCACCTTATATCTAATCACTTAAATGCGATTTTTTATTCTTTTTCTTTTTTTTTTTTTTTAAATTCGGGTGCGCGCACTCGGCGATATTTTTTTTCAAAATATAAATCTTTTTTTTGCCCTACAAGGTCCTACTGCGACCCCCTTACAATGCCTAGTGGGTCAATATCTCCCCACTCTGCCCCCTTTTCACGTTCTCCCCCTTTGTTTATCACCCCCTCTTTATGCGAGAGACAAAATGGCGGCCGCCGCTTCCTGATTTCCACCGATTCGAATGTTTACTGACATCTAACAACCAATCAGAGGTGCGCTCGCGCACGGCAGGGTGCGCGCACAGGACTTGCTCAGTGCGTGCACGCTGCGCGCTTACAGATATATATATTGATTTAAATGCTAATTTCTCAGGAAATACTGAACAGATTTACACCAAACGTGCAAAAGGCACTTCATGGACCTTATGGCTACCTCTCTGCCAAATTTCACATAATTCTGTTCAGCCGTTCGGGCTGTAGCTGCAACTAAAGTCCCTATGGAAAAATCCATGGGGAAAACGCGTTTTGGTACCCCCCCTTTTTCTCAGCCCCCGCTTGACGAATCACCCCGAAACGTTCAGGGTAGGAGCTGAGCGGAGCGCCCCATTAGTTTTGAAAATTTTGCGAGGATTCGTCAACCGGCGCCAAAGTTATTCAAAATAGAATTTTGAGATTTCCTATGGAAACACGGTCCTAACTATAACTACCTACTGGCGACCGCCAGTAGGTAATATATATATATATATATATATATATATATATATATATATATATATATATATATGTGTATGTGTGTGTATATGTGTATATATATGTGTGTATATATTTACATATATATATATATATTATCTACTGGCGGTCGCCAGTAGATAGTTATAGTTAGGACCATGTTTCCATAGGAAATCCGCAACATTCTATTTGGAATAACTTTGGCGCCGATTGACGAATCCTCGCGAAATTCTCAAAATAGTCTCGGGGGGATTCGTCAAGCGGGGGCTGAGAAAAAGGGGGGGTCCCAAAACGCGTTTTCCCCATGCATTTTTCCATAGGACCTTTAGTCCGAGCTACAGCCCGAACGGCTGAACAGAATTACTTGAAATTTGGCAGAGAGGTAGCCCTCAGGTCAGGGATGTGCCTTTTGAAGGTCTCGTGTAAATCTGTTCAGTATTTCCAGAGAAAATAGCATTTAAATCAATATATATATCTATAGGCGCGCTCCGAGCGCGTACCGTAAGCTTACCGTACGCGCACGCCGCCGTGCACGAGCGCGATTCTGATTGGTTGTTAGATCTTAGTAAACATTCGAATCGGTCGAAACCAGGAAGTGTCGGCCGCCATTTTGTCTCTCGCAGTCTGAGGGGGTGAAAAACAAAGGTGGAGAACGTGAAAAGGGGGGGCAGGGTGGACAGTTCCTGACCCCCTAGCCTTTGTCAGGGGGTCCCAGAAGGACCCCCAAGGGCAAAAATTAATTGTAATTTTTTTTCGAAAAATCGCGGAATGCGCGTAGCGTACGCGCACGGCGTAAAGGGAAAAAATTCCGCGGACTTCTCGTAACGATTCCGCGACTACGCGTACCGTGCGCGCACGGCAAAAAAATAAAAAAAAAAAAAATACATAACTTAGCATTTAAAAAACCGTACAAATTCACTGAAAAAACCATAGGTTTCACACACGTTATAGTTAGGAATTAGCATTTAAAAAACCTTGCAAATTCACTTAAAAAACCATAGGTTTCACACATGTTATAATTAGTAGGACATTTCACTCGTGAAAAACCAATGAAATTCCCCCATTATAGTTAGTGCAGGCAACTATAACTCACGCGACCGCAATCCTCTGCTGATGACGTCAGATATTACATCACTGATTACATATGTGTCTTTCTGAAAAAAAAATATTTGTAATATATGTATAGCTAAAGATTGATGGAAGAAGACATGGGTAAATAGGTGTCTAAATACAGTGATGTAATATCTGACGTCATCAGCAGAGGATTGCGGTCGCGTGAGTTATAGTTGCCTGCACTAACTATAACGGGGGAATTTCATTGGTTTTTCACGAGTGAAATGTCCTACTAACTATAACATGTGTGAAACCTATGGTTTTTTAAGTGAATATATATATATATATACACACACACACACACATATATATCTATATACATACATACATATATATTTCAAGGTATGTAGATGTGGAGTTGGGAATAGTAAACCTGTACTTCCCTATATGCACTTACCTTACAGTATTTTGTTTGTAAAACTTCTGCCCTCTATATTCTTGTACCACAAGTTTCTGGGGCTCAGTATTCAGTAGTACAATTATGAATTGCATGTGGGATGAGAGTTTGTTCACCACCAGGATGTTGTACATTACACATTGCCAAATACAATGTATTCTTTTCAAATACACATAACACGTGTTTTCCACAAATCAGAAAACGTCCCTCCCTAGAGATGCTTTGAGCACTGGCCCCAAAACCTAACCAAATCACATGCATTTCAGGAAATGCATGAAAAAGGAGATTATCAAACTTGCTTCAATAGAACTCCTGAAGATCTTGGATTTTGATCTAAGAATGTTTGCAGGTCCATCTACTCCTGTTTGGTCCAACTCAGAATAATACCCAAAGGAACAAATTCCACACACTAGGCTGAGCAAACAATACAAGCAAAAACTAAATCTCTGTAAAAGCATAATATTATAGTCTTAACCAACAGGGCCTGACAGCTACAGAACCAAATCACACCACAGGACACACACTGGACCCCACCTTCACCACAAGTGAAATGACACAGCAGCAATCAGGTAGACCATCCACTCAGGGGCCCCAAAGGACCCAGGCTCCCACCACATCTACATCCTGGGAACATCACCAATCAGCACCACCATAATCCATATTATCTACACTTCCAGCATGTCTACCACTTTCCCAGATGAATGGAAACCTGCAGAAATCAACGCCATCTTCAAGATGCCCACAGGTGACCAGAATCAAATGAGCAACTTTCAACCGATCTCTCTGCTCCCCTATCCAGCCAGGGTGGTTGAGAAGGCCGTTAACAAGCTACTCAGAACCCACCTCGAACTTCAGCATCTTCTAAACAATACACAATTAGGATTCAGAAAGAACCACAGCACCAAACCAGCACTCACCATGGCCCCTGATGATAATCAAAACATCCTTGACCAAGTAGAAGTAGAGGCCATCATCCTCTCAGTGACCTTTGACACAGTCTCCAACAACAGCCTCCTCAGAAGACTCCTTAGGATTGGCATACAAGGATCCACTCTCATATGGATCTATTCCTTTCTCATGGGAAGAACCCAAAGGGTCACCCTTCACATCAGAGACCTAGAAACTGTATGCGGTTTCCCACAGGAATCTTCACTTATCCCCACTCTTTTCAACATATACATGACACTGCTTGCCAACATCTTCAGATTACAAGACAGCACCATCATCTCCTAGGCTGCTGATAACCAACTCATCCTCACCCTGATGGACAAGAACAACACCACCAGAACCAACTTCACCAACAGCATGACCATGGTAGCAGACTGGATGCAAACTAACTTCCTGAAGCTCAACTCCGACAAGACGGAAGTACTGGTCTTCAACAACATGGAATTCAAACCTGTTGGCCGTCGGAGCTAGGACCAACACCCATACACACAGACCACACAAGAAATCAAGGGATCATCCTAGATGACAAGCTCAATATGACAGATCATGTCAATCCAGTGTGCACCTCCTGCTTCGACATCTTACACATGCTGTAAAAGATCTTCAAATGGTTGCCTCAGAACACCAGACGGACCATTACACAAGCACCCATCACTAGCAGGCTAGACTATGGCAACAGTCTCTATGCAGGAATCTCCAAACAACTCCTACATAAACTCTAGACTATCCAGAAAGCAGTCGCAAGACTCATACTAGACCTCCCACCCTCCACCCACATCACACTGCACCTCAGGGAGCTTCAGTGGCTCCCCATTCACTAGCACAGCCAATTCAAACTTCTCATTCACACATACAAAAGCCTACACAACACAGGACCAGAATACCTGAACAGCCACATACACTTCCACCAACCCACCAGACACCTGTGCTCTGCCTCACTCTCACTTGCATATACGCCAAAATCCACAAAAGCAAAACTGGAAGTCGCTCCTCCTACATTACACCCAAGACATGGTATGACCTCCCTAAACACATCAGAGCCTCCTCATTACTTATTGAGTACTGCAAGAAGCTGAAGACCTTGCTCTTCATGTCAGCATCTTAGGACCACACATATAAGTCTTGCACAAGCACCTAGATACCCTCTCAGGTGATTAGTGAGCTAAACAAATCTACATAACATAACTGTTGGAAGGACGTCGAAATGGCGGCTCCTAGTTGGGAGGTCACTCTGACGCTATTTCCCGTAGCACCATGGCCACTGAATGGGTCTTTCCTATCGTAGAGCCTGTGGCAGCTGTATTATCTCAAACACTAACATTCCACACTCTCTAAATAAAAGCCTTTACTACTTTTGATGGATGCCTCATTATCAAACACTTCCAAATAACCCCTCAAAAAAGAGAAGAAAAAGCATGTCAAAACTCCTATGCAGATATGGGGCTACCATTGAAAAATACCACCAGTTACCTGGAGTATTTAACACATATGGAACAAAGGTTTCAGGTAGTAACCCAGCAAAAGATTTAAACAACGACAAATGTATATAATTTGCTGTGGTTCAACTCCGCTGGTTTACTACATGGAACCAAAAGAAAGAGACAAGTTAAAGAGAGCAGAATGTTTACACTTGAAATCTATGCATACTATTGAAATCTATGCATACTATTGAAATCTATGCATACAAAAGGTAAATGAATCACCTCGTAAATTTGACAGAAATGAATACCAGTACTGAGGAGAAGAAAACACACTGCCTTTCGGAATACATCAAGTCTAATATGTGCACAAGACCCAGCTTTAGTAGGAGAGAAAGAACAGAGAGAAACAGAGACTGAAAAAAATAGATAAGCAGAGAGAGAGAGATAAATGGTGGTAATAACAGAGAAGGGGGAGAAAGACAGATAGAGAGCTAAAGTTACACAGAAAGAGTGGAGAGGAGTGAGAATATTGACACGAAAGAGTAAAGAGAAAGAACGAAAAAATACCCAGCATGAGTGTGCCACTATCTATAAGCACATCTAGTAATCATGCCAGCCCATTCCAACTCCCTCATTGAAACATGTTTTATTCATACAAATTACATCAGCAGTTTGCCTCCTACGCATGACCTACATTAGGTTAAGTCAGAATATAGAACATCTAGTGTTTTAATTAGAGTCTTTTTTTTAAAATATCATGAAACAAAACAGCACAAACTTTTAAATTATAGAGAGAAAAACCTGATTGGGTGCTATTTTACAATCTATTTAAGGAGAATTATGTATGATAAAGCATAGGATAGGCGTATTAGTCATTAATACCAGTGGCGGCTGCTCCCAAATAGCATTAGTGGGGCAGGGAAGTGGGGCAAAAAAAAACATTTACATGCCGGCGGGCGGCTGGCCAGCTGCTGCCTCTCCTCAGTCCTCTGCATCATCTTCCTTTGTTCTGCTTAACAGGCAGCAGAACAGTAAGGCCCCACCAGCCTCCCCTGACCCATCACAATGCTGCCATGCAGCTTTGTGATTGGTCTGAGCGCCGTGGTTCAGCACTCATCCAGGGAATGGGACGCTAGGGCATGTTCTCCACCCACGCTGTAATGCAGCCTGGATGGAGAACATGCAAAGTGCGCATGAGTGTTTGGCCAGCCCTAGAGGGCCGGCCAAACATTCATGCTCTCTTAGAGTGGGCAATTCACTTCTCCCCTGCCCTGCTCTGTGAGCAGATCAGCCCCGCCCACACACAAAGATGCTTTAGAACTGATAAATAAGTCGTGAAGGCAGTGGGGCGAGGCACCTTGGCGGAGAAGCTGACCCTGAATAATACTAATATTAGAAGGCAGCTATTTACAATAAATTTTGCTTTTGCACCTGTCCCACACACAATCACACAAGCTGTGAGCTATCCCCGCCCCCACTTGGTGGCCAGCCAACCCAATATAGGGTTCCAGCCAATTTAGTGTGAATTATCACCAAGTGTATTATCATGGCAAACTAACAGAGGGAAATAGACAGTCATGCCGTAGCAGCATCACGCCCTTGCGGGCACTTCTTTCATTTACATTTCCAAAGGGAGGATTTATTTTTGAAAAGTGTACAAAAGTGAACCTGGCACGCACACATCCTTTTCCCAGTGCACTGTGGACAAAGATAATTTTTTGCTGCCAGAGTGTGCAGGGAAGTAAAAAACATACCAGCCAGGGCAAGCCTTTGGAGACCTTGTATCTGGTGGGTTTCCAAAAGCAGATCCTCATAAGGGCTTGCCACCAGAAACACCGTGGTTTCACCACCTCTAATTTAGAAGAGAGCTAATAATTGAGATGATAGACGTATCACTTTATGATGGATATCCCTCCTTCACTGGGTGTTAAATGAAACCCAAAATGAAGTGGATAAACCCTAGTAAAATTGGCAAGTGCGCTACCATCCTGTCAAAATGTTCTACCCAACTAATATGAAGGCCTGGTTTCCAATCCATTCTTTCTATAGTAAATAGTTTGTAAATGGATGGTTTTTTAAATGTCTGATGGCAACAACAGAGAAGTGCTTTTCATTTTTAGATCTGTAGGAAGCAGCCTCGCGTGGCTAGTGCCACTGCCTGCTGATGCATAGACCGCTTTTTGCTTTGACACAAAGGGTGGTGATCCAGACAGTGGAGTGATCCTTTCCGGATATATTTTGTGGCAGCATATATGTGAATTATTTTAAGTGTAAAACAGCACAGCAGGAGGATCACTCATGCCAGATAAATACAAGCATTTGCAATGCAGCAGGTCTCGCATCTGAGACAGTTTAATTAAGCTATTGGCATTGTAAATGACAATGCCTTTTATTTATCTGTTTTGATAATTAACATAAATAAAAGGCATTGTCATTTACAATACCCATAGCTCAAACTCTTGTAAATGCGAGAGCTATTGCTTGGAAAGTGAAAGCGAGCATGGCACGCTGAATGTTGCAGGAAAGCATGTCATGCCTGCAGTAGGAGAAACTCATTAAAGAAAATAGTGCTTACAGACTAAATAAGACTTAGGGCCCGATTACAATCTCGTTTGGAAGGGCTTCGCATTGGATTCAGGTTTGCAGAATCCGATGCGGAGCCCTTGTTTCCGACCAATTCGGACACACTTCCGAACAACCGATTATGATGCCTGGAAACCAGTAGGGATGTTCAAATTGGTTCCGAAAGGCATTCGGACAGGTCAAGCCTTTCTGGAGCAGATTCGTCCGGCTCTATGGCCTCGGTTTCCAAGCGAGTGAGTAAGATGACCGATTCGGTTTGCCCGGAACAAAACAGCAGTTGGAATCGGTTTTTGGGGGCCTGTAGCAGGCACCCCTTCACCCGGGGCCCTCCAAATCAGGCCCATGGGGGTACCCATGGGTCCCCTCTTTCCATCTTTCCTAAGGAGCATTATTCTGCGTCTCTTGAGGTGGAACCATAGACCGGCATACATTCAGGGGTAGGCCGACGAACATTGGTAGGTCATCCCTTATTAGAAGGGAGACCTGAAGCCTCAGATTGGGGCACACTTTATTGTTTTTGGTCTTGATGGAGTGCCACCCGATCCTTGGGCTCCCAAGGCACGAAACATGGTAACCAATATTCCCTCAAATTTTTTTCCTCTGTGTGCGGCAGTGTAAGGTCTCTGTGCGCTACATCCAAGGCTATGTGCGCCAGGAACTTGACCGTGCGTGTGCAGTGACAAATATGGCTTATAGAGGGTGGAGAGCACATGTGCAGTATAGAGTAGATGCCTGATGTGGACAAAATGTACATTGTAGAGATCGGACTTGGTGAGTGGAGATGGTGGATAAAAGGTTAGAAAGTGGAATTATATTGAGTGTAGGCAAGGAAGTAGCCAGAAAATTAAAATACGCCCACTTCGTACCAAAACTATTATGACACCAAGCAAGTGAAGCAAGTCATCGGACCCTCCCCAAAAGGGCTTGCTATTCTCTTGCATCCAAGCATCTATCCATTCATCTATTCATTCTTCCATCCACTCGCTGATAATCACCATTTCACCTTTACATTCTGTCTTCCATTCAGTCTTTCATCCAATATTCAGTCCTTCCCCATTCCATACATCCATCCACCCATCCACATGCAAATCTATTTATCCATCTTCAAACCTATCTATCAAACATATATATCCTTTCACTAAGTCATCAATCCTTTCACTTGCCATCCCCCCTTTCATTCATCGATCCTTTCATTAATCCATCCAATCATCCATCCATCCTTTTCACGCTTCCATCCACCCTTTTACTCATCTATCCATCCTTCCACTCCATCCATCCTCCCTCTCCCTCATTGATTGATCCACCCTTTCACTCATCTATCCACCCTTTGACCCATCTATCCTCTCATCATCCATTCATCCTATCACTCTCACAGACACCCTTCCATCCTTTCACTCATTTATCCATACATTCATCCTTTCAGTCATCCATTCATCTACCCTTTAATCCAGACATCTATCTACACTCCCTATCACTCATCCATCCATTCTTTCACTTATCCATGCATACATCCATATTTTCATTCATCCATCCATCCACTCATCCATCTATCCACTCAGTCCTTCCATTTATTCTTTCACTCATCCATCCATCATTCATCCAGCCATCTACCCTTTCACTCATCTATCCATCCATCCAACCTTTTACGCATCCATCCATTTTTCCTTTACTCATCCATCCTTACCTTTATTCTTTACCTCATTCATCCATGCATTTATCCATCCACTTCTTCACTCACATCCATCCATCATCCATTTACCGTTTCACTCATCCATCAATCCATCATCCCTTTCACTCATCCATCGATCCACCCTTTTGTTCAGCCATCCGTTCCTTGACTCATCCACTCACCCTTCGATCCACTCATCCATTTACACTTATACTCATTCATTCTTTCACTCACTCATCCATCCACCCTTTTCACTTATCCATCCATCCACCCTATCCAGTCATCCATATATTCTCCCTTTCACTTATCCATCCATTATTTCACTCATCCATCCAGCCATCCACTCTTTCACTCATCCATCCTTCCTCCCTTTCACTCATCCATCCTTCCTCCCTTTCACTCATCCATCCTTACATCCATCATTTCACTCATTCATCCATGCATACATCTATTAACTCACTCATTCACCCTACCATCCATCTATCCTCCTGTTCACTCATCCATCCATCCATTCTTTCAACCTAGCCATCTATTCTTTCACAAATCCGCCAGTCCATTCATCCATCCTTCCTCCCTTTCACTCCTCCATTCTTACATCCATCCTTTCACTCTTTCACCTATCCATGCTCCCCTTCAATCACTCACCCGCCCACCATTTCACTACCACCCGTCCACCACTTCACTCATCCCACCTTTAAACTGCCGAGTTGCAGACAAAGGAGCCCCATCAAAAACCCCATCTGAGCTGCCATCTGCTAAAGCAGGGGGTTGACAACGTCACTGAATAGAGCACACAATGTGGGTTGAGAGTGTATGTGGTGAGTAGAGAGCGCATGCAGAGAATGGAGACCAAGTATCTGGAGGATGTACAGTTTGTAGAGTGGACGCAGGGTCGAAATTGAACAGAAAAAAAGGCCCAGTCAGTAAAATTAAAGTGGCCCTGTTAATCAGCCATCTAAAAACTTGGCCCACAGTTGTAAATCGGGCAGTTTTTAGCTTGTATAGCCATTTGTATAGGTATGGGACCAGTATTCCTTTTTGCTTGCTGCATGCAATTTTTGTGGTACTAACTGGAAAAGCAACAGTAAAACGTGACCCACCAGAACCAGAAAACCGGTCCACAAACAGTCTGAAAAATGCCTCACATATTGAACTATCAGTCCAGCCTTTGGTGCAAAGGTCGGCTATGTGGAAAATAGAGCAGGAGTTCAGGAGGAAGAATGCAAGCTGCACTGGGACGAGAGTGGAATGAAGTGTTGAACCCGAGTGGAGAGCTGTAGAAAAGGGTGAAAAACATATGTATGGCTTGAGTGTGGTATGCAGAATGAAAAGAGAATTAATATTTATCCGAGAGAACGTTTAAACGCAAAAAAAAAATCTCAAGACCGAGGAGGCATCCTCGCCCATATTTAAAGTGCAAACCTAGTCAATCTCTCACCTTGGGGGAGGGGCATTGCTGAATTTCTTTTGTTAAAAGGGCGCAGCTCCAGGGCAGATTGTGTGCCTTTGTGAAAGTAATCATGCTAATTTCAGCGCATGACGGGAGCTGCGATTAACATGAATACTTTTACAAAGGCATACAATCTGCCGCGCAGCTGTGCCCTTTTAACAAAAGAAAAACAGCAAGTTCAGGAGGCCCTTGCTGCTGAATTTACCTGCTGCTGTGTGCACTTCACACACCCCACTGCGCGATCTGGGCGAGAAAGGAGCGCGGGCACGCATGCGCGCTCCTTACAGGGAACAGTGATGGTGACCACTCTTCACTAGAAATACTGGTACTTTAAGACCACACGATAGCACAACTGCTTTTATCTAGATCTATAAAAAATGTGTTTGTAGGATACCAGAGCCTATTTTATCCACCACTCACTCACACCACTAGTTAAACTGTTAGTTAGCTCCCTTACTTGCACTCTCTGACAAAGAGCCTCCAGGCCTGTCAGTCATTGCAGCTCCGGCCTGACGAGGAGCGGCCAATGATGAAGCAAGACACCCTAACAGGTGTGTGAGGGCACCAAGATCTGACCTTCAGGTCTGCCTGCGACAGGACTACCAGCCACTTGTATCAACCTTAGGTGACCATTCTGACGAAGGAGGAACTACCCCTACCTTGATATTTGTTTATCTGTTCTCTGGGAGGAGCTGGGTTGTTCGACCTCGTTAAAGTGTTTTGCTCTTCCTTCCCTCTTTGATTTTGAGGTTACAAATGAAAACAAGGCGGTACTAAGGAGGGACTGTTACAAAAATTGGTTTTATGCCGTTCCTCTCATGTGAGAAAGCTAGAAATACAGAGTCAGAGAAGACAAGGAGTCCCACTAGCCCGAGAGTTGGGGTCTCTAGTGGAGATAATTGGCAACCAAACCAAGCAAGAAGAGGGAATAGACAGGGATATAACACCTTTCCCCCTCCACCCCAATATCAGGGACCTGCTTTTTGGCAGTATCCCCCTTTTTTTCCCCAATGCCCACCACAATTTGCACCCCCTGGCACTAGCCAACCTTTTTTAGGCAGAGGTTGGGGCAGAGGGCGAGGGCGAAAAAGAGGGAACCAACAAGACAAACGGGTCCAGTGGGAGGATACACAACAGCGGGTATACGAGACCCGGAGTCACACCAACAACAAAAAAAGACCCTAGTGGTCAATTTGTCGCCGAGAATACTCAACCAGACGGAAAAAGAGGTTCTAGAAAAAGGCCTGGGCTTTGTTCCCACACCACGAGTAGACCAGTTCAAACAAACATGTGAACTACACCAATTTTTCCGAAAACTACGCCTCAGAGCATTCTTTGATGGCAAAGACTACCAAGGGGATGAGGACTCGGGTCTTCACAATCCATCCACGTTCACCCCCAACAACGGGATGACCCCTACTGAAGTACTTACATACGAACAAGCCGTACTCAGAGAGGTCAAAGCCCTCACCACTACCCCTAGACCATTCAACAATACCTCTAAAAAAGAGATGCTTGCCATCGAATCCTTAGCCAATGACCCCACTATTGTAATCAAACAAGCTGATAAGGGGGGAGCGACCGTGATAATGGCCGCCTCAGACTATGACACAGAATGCCTCAGACAATTGAGTAATAGACATTACTATACTCCTATTGCCACAAACCCTACACAACGCCTTAAGAATACCATCACGGGCATTGTTGACTCGGCAGAAACCCAGGGCTGGTTAAGCAAAAAGGAGGCTTTATTCTTAAGTAAAAAAGATCCTAAGACCCCCTACTTTTACATCCTCCCCAAAATCCACAAGGGGACCACACCGGTACCTGGTAGACCTATTGTCTCCGGTATAGGCTCGATCTTGGAACCCCTTTCACAGTTTTGTGATTGTTTCCTACAACCATTGGTGAAACTCATACCTTCCTATCTGCAAGACACCACAGATGTACTGCGCCTATTGGATCAATTTGAAAGTACAGATGAGACTGACTTCCTCATCACCCTCGATGTAGAAGCCCTCTACACCAACATCCCTCAGAGGGCTACTCTTGAGGTGATAGAGGAAGATCCTAATTCAGCTTACTGGGATTCAGCTACACCACCTAGCTTTGTCATGGAATGCGCAACATTAGCGTTGACTGAAAACTTTTTCGAATTCAAGGGATCACTCTACCATCAGACCCAAGGTACGTCAATGGGTAGTACCTTTGCCCCCAGTGTGGCATGTCTCTACATGGCAGCCTTTGAGAGAGAGCACATCCACAATGACTCCAACCCCTACCATGAGAACATCATGGTTTGGAAACGTTTCATCGACGATATTCTCATCTTTTGGAAAGGGAATTCAGTATCCCATAGTAATTTTTTGCAATGGATAAATAATCTCAATCCATTCTTAAATTTCACCATCACCGTTTCCACTACACAGATCTCCTTTCTAGACCTTACCATTAAAATCGAGACAGGTCACTTAGTCACCTCCATGTATAGAAAGAGCACTGATCGAAACAGCCTTCTACATTTCAATAGCCATCATCCGCAATCACTCAAAGAAAACTTACCTTTTGGACAATTCCTGAGGATAAGAAGGAATTGCAGTAGAGTGCAGGACTTCAAAGTTGAATCCGAGATTCTCGCTACAAATTTGGTAGCTAGAAACTATCCACCTAAGAGTATTGCAATTGCAAAAAAACGTGCATGCAACAACAACAGAGATGCACTTTTAGAACCCAAAACCACGGGGGTGACTGAGACAGAGACACTCACTTGCGTCACTACTTTTTCACCCATCTCCAATAAACTGACCAAAATTCTGAAAAAACACTGGGGTATCCTCAATACAGGGTCTCTCGATTTAGCACAACCACGTTTTGCATTTAAACGTTCAAGAAATCTTAGAGATATGCTCATTAGGACGAGGCCCAAATCCCAACCTACCACCAGACAGACAACACTCTGGCAGCTACCAAAAGTCATTGGCCATTACCCCTGTGGTTCATGTACAGCTTGCGCTTTCACTTCTGTACAGAAGACAATCACTCTAAACGGTACATTCTTCTGGAAAATGAGAAACCACACCAATTGCAATACGGCAAATTGTATTTACTTAATCACTCACCCATGTGAGCTTTACTACGTAGGCATGACTACTCGGCCTATCAAGTTACGGATCTCAGAGCACCGCAGCAACTTTCGCTGCCACAGGAACAACACCAAAATGTGTGCTCACTTTTTGGAAAAAGAACATTCTCCTGATTCCTTGAAATGGGTGATCCTGGAAACCTCACAATATTCCGGAAGAAACGGCCTATTCATCAAAGAACAAAGATGGATACATCGTCTATCCACAGACGTCAGAGGTCTAAATAATAATATTCCCTGGAGCACCATCCAAACCTAGGTGTTTTTCCTGAGGGTCTGTGAATTTTATACTTGATAATTTATTTACCTACTGCCATATAGATGGAGCTCCTTCCAATCCTTGTTGTCCTGATGATGGTCTATTAAATTGATACGTGAACACTTCCTTGCCTATTTCCACTGAGATCCTTTATATAGGGATTATGACTGTGACGCCCTTTGCTTTATCCTACTTCTCATTTGATCCACACACAATAGTTGTCCTTTCTTTGTATTTCCTACACGTTGTACTTGCAACACACTTCCCAACTCTCCACATTACTCCGTGCGCCTGATATGGTCATCACGCCATTATTATATTTATACTTACTCTTCTCCATACGCATTATTGTTTAAATTGCAAACAATACATATGCTCTCTGTAACGCATTTTTGTTTTATCTAACACAGCTCGGGAAAGTTCACCCGCGCTACATCTCCCTTAACCTCTTTTCACAAACCTCATCATGCAATGACCCTTGTAATCACTTTATCTTGGTTCCTAAACCATTTCGTTGGGGCATTGACAATAACCCACTGCTGAGTACATTCCGCAGTTCATCATACTCCACTCTAAGATGGCCGCGTTATTAACACACTCCTGATAGTCGATGTTAACCGCAACTCCGCCCTTTGCCCTTGACACGTGACCATTACAATAGTTCTTAATCCGGGGAAGTAAGTTTACTGCTACCTCCCGGACCCGGTGAACAGGGCAGGTCGACTACAGGGCATACTGCGCACAAATTGTAAGTACCTCCTTGAAGGAGACACTCTCTCTGTCAGGTCTAGCCACCCTTCTGCTTTAATACTCTTTTCTTAACGCGCCCCGAGTTATGCTAACTCTGGTTTAACTCCTACTATGCTAAACTCTGATTCATTTACTTCAAAAATACTTCAGTTTTAGATAAACGCCCCTTTGCTCAAATCCTTCCTAACGCGATCGCTGGTCAAACCACACGGTGAGCCTCTCCTGGCGCCTTGCGTTATGCTTACTTTGGTTTTACTCACTTCAGACTTGCTTTAGCTTTGGACTGGATAAAACGCACACGACTTGAACTCCCGACATTGAGTCCCAGGCACCCTTGCGCCCTGTAGTGTTGTGCTTCCATGCCTCACGAGTAAATTTCCCCAAAATAATAACAGCGGTTGTGAGTATTTACCAAACCACCTCTCTAATCTTATTGTTTATTGTAGAGCATGCAGCCATACAAACACCTTGTAGAGACAATCAGTATTGACAATTTTCAATGAAGTTTTCATGCCCCACAAGACTCTTAATTTTAGTATTATTATACATGCTGTATACATGTTGTATTCTTTCTAGCCCTAAAAACATTTTTAGGCACCAGGCGCTATGCTTACACCACCGGGTACTGTTGAAGCCTGTGGTTCTGCCGAATAGGGTGAGTACCTGACCGAGTTTCTGCTGCTGCACTGTATTCTATAGGGGCTTATAGGCACAATAGCTCACTATGGAATACCACCACTTGTGATGTTATCATTTTAAATTTTCACGTGATGATGTTCACTTCATAAGGTTTCCGAGTAGAAGTCAGAGTCACTGTTAGATTGTGCAGCTGATCATTGTACCACTCCAACTTGATCAATACCTATATGTGTTGTTTTTTGTTTCCCTCATTAGGTAGATCCAGGTACTTTAACCATCTGACACTCTTTGTCCGTGAGTAGATAAATTCACCACATATGTTTTAGGTGTAGAACATTAATTTTGTCTAGGTCCTGAAGAATCGCAAGGATACCCTTCCTATAGCGAGAAACATGTTGACCCACACTGAGAAAAACAAGGACTGACACTATACGATACATTATTCTCGGACTAGTGCCTTGTTTTCCGTCCTTCACTTTTTATCTAGGGTAGGAGACCCCCAGAATAAATTTCATTCATGTAAGGTACCCCTTTCCCTATTTTAATTCACTACACTATTCTACACTCCTTAGCCCCCACACCTGCACTTCACCATACGGCATCCGGATAAGAAGATCTCCGATAAAGAGCCCCTATTACAGGGAGCCCGTTGGATATTGCACCGCCGAGATGACGAGGAGCAGCCCATATGATGAAGCATGACACCTGCAAGGGTGTGTGAGGGCATTACTATTCGGAATATGGATTTCCCACAGAGACCCCAACTCTCGGGCTAGTGGGACTCCTTGTCTTCTCTGACTCTGTATTTCTAGCTTTCTCACATGAGAGGAACGGCATAAAACCAATTTTTGTAACAATTCCTTTGGGCCTTCTTTTTTATGCTGGACCTCCCACTTCTTCTGAGTGGAAAAAGGCCCTGTTGTCCCCCCATTTTTGGTTGCAACTAAGGAGGGACTAACATGCCAATTAACAAATCAGAAGCCAGCATTTAGGAAGGATAATGACACAAGCCAATGACAAATATGGGCGGAGAGTAGGCGGGGCTTCCAATCCATACTCTAATGCAGCATGCCTCGCAGAGCAGGGCATGCGTTTCCCCAGGCTCGACCTAAAAACTGTGCTGCGCCCGACGGTTTAACAACTCTGTAAAGTGTGCTTCCTTAATGGGCTATGGTTCTCCGTTTGTGCTTGACTACAGCAGAGCAAATACACCCATGTAATCATAATGAATATTAGATAGTACTATTACTGTTATTATTAATTACAGTATTATTATTATTAATATAATGTTATCATTAGTGTTATTATTGCTATTATTAGCAGTGTGATTATTATTATTATTAGTAATGATAATAATAAGCATATTACTACTTGTAATAATGATTATAAATAATAATAATAATAATAATAACAATAATAATAATAATAATAACAACAATAATAATAATAATAATAATAATAATAATAATAATAATAATAATAATGCTACTATTATTATATTTTGTTGTTGGTAATAATAATAATCAGCATAATTATAACACAACACAACTAATACCACTACTACTACTACAAATAATAATAATACCAATTGTATGATTATAATTATTATTATTGTTATATTTTGTTGTTGATGATAAAAATAATCAAAACAACGACAAGAACATAATAACGCCACTAATAAAAGTAGCAATAATATTTTTTTATAAGGGTTATTTTTAATAGTAGAAGTAGTCGTTGTGTTATTTATCAATAGATGTAACACCTGATGGAATTGTCTAGTATGACTAAACCATGTATGCAAATACTTAGGCATTGCATGATGGGACTTGGTGGAGATTGTCCTCACTGAGAGGTCGAACACAAGTAGTGAGTACAAGGCAACAGTTTGTCAGGACTATCGTAGGGGAAAACGCTACAGAGAATTGTAGAGCCACTCGGCAGGCTATCACGGCTCCGTTTCCATTTCCAATGAACGTGCAGGGGGCTGCGGGCGAGTTTTAATTCCCTTTAAGTGACCTTGGTTATAGAAACGTACAGTGCATTTGCAAATTACTTTTCAGCACATGCTGATTCCATTCCACTTTGGCTCATTGACAAAATGGCTTCTCAAGTCCTGCACTTTGAGCATGTGCCGCACTGATTATCATTCTCGAGCTGCCGCGCGAAATAAAGACAGAGGAGAAACATTTACGCGCGTGGGGCGGCGAGAGAATTATAGTTCCCATTTAGAGCTACTTAAATTAGAAACCGCCACTACTTCTTCTAAATGTAAGAACCTTTATCACAAATCACTGCAGACATCAATCAGCCGAGCTTAAAGGCTGGCAAAGTGCTCTGTTTTAAAATGGCCCCTCTAAAGTACCTGCAGCTACAGTAGGTCACGTTTGATGAAATTAGGAGAAATAATTCATGATTTCTGCCTTCCTTGTTTAAATCCCCTTTTTAATCTTCATATAGCTTTGTCGCATGGCCATCACGTTTTGATGATGCCGCATAAGACTCCGCATAATTCTTTTACTGTGTGGGGCTATGGGGTCAAGTTTATCTTGAATGAAAAAGGACGGCTGTGGCCAGTTAAAGAATGATGACAAAGGACGCGCTGCTCAAGACACCGAAATGAAGACAGAGCAGCTTTCTCTCGACTCCTATGTTTGTGGCAGGGTGTTAAGAGGGATGGAAAAACAGGGGGGGGGGGCTTTCAAAGGGGCGTGGCCGATGTAATTAAGGCCGTGGCTTAATAACAGGTAAGCTAAAAATCTGTGTTCAGCCAGTGACAGCTGCCGACATTTGAAATTGGTAGGGCAGCGCGGGGGGGGGGGGGGGTGGGGGGGGGGTTTGGGGGATGGGCATTGGGAACTAAATAATAAAAAAAATCACTTACCTTCCTCTCTGCTCCTGTCAACTCGTTTCTTCTGCTGATCTCCTCTTCCGGAAGTGGATGGGCCTGAAAGCACAGGCTCCCCACCCAATCCACACACTGCTCTCATAGCATCAGAGCAGCACCCAAATTGGTCTTAGTGGCCTCGTTTGCCGCTTAGACGATGCCTGGGAGCCTGTGGCTTTTCACCAAACTGGCTAAGCCGGCCAAACTGACACGCGCACTTACTACTCCTCCCTGCCATGGCCAGGCCCGCCCCTCCCACTCCCATGTAAGCAGTGCAGACAGAGATAAATAATAACAATGTTTTATTATTGTTTTATTTATCATCTGCTGTCAGTGGGGCTACGGTCCTCTGCCATTACGGAGGAGCCGCCCCTGTGCTTAGCACAGTGTGCCACCCGACTGGTATTTTGCTGCTTCTTTCATTGCATCCAGATATATAATACAACAAGTAATATTGCACCTACAACAAGCCAGGACTAATGGTTTTGTCAGTGGTTGTTGGTTGAATAATATAAATAAGCAACACCTATGGCTTCGTCGTATCAAGACTGATTTGCATATGGCTGAGTCCAAACTGGGGTGGTGTAGTGAGCAAAAGAACGATGGATTAAACCCAGGTCTTTGTGACTGGGGCTGAATGTGTACATTGCACAGCATTCCATCCATCATTTGTTCCTTTTGCATAAGTAGCAGGCAATCACTATGGAACTGTTAGTTAAGTTCAAGTGGTAGCAACAATTTCAAAGTACAAAATAAATCCCAATACAATTGAGAACTTAGTGAAAAAGGTGATGAGCAAAAAGACTCATTGATTCATTAAAATAAGATAGGGGGCAAAGAATTTTTAAAGTGCCTAAAAATGCAAAGCAGTATTGAAAGAAAACAGATTGTGGTTGACCAGAACTTATGTGTGATTTCATGCTATGATGGAGAAGGGATTAAATAAGGGGTCATCCCGGACAAAAATTATACCTTCAGACGTATGTCCTTGTTTAAAGTATGGGGAGTGGCCTGCTGTCCATCAGGGAGGTGGAGGTTTTCACCTCCGCCACCCTGGCTGGTCTACCAACCCCATATTTAGAGATCTTTCTCAGCCCCATCATGTTTCAGGTGGCTGCTCTGCACTATTTGTGTTTGTCAGAATCAAACTTTCAAATTCCCAAGGCAGGAGTTTGATCTTGAAAATAATAAAAACGAATGAATCTGACACCTTGGGAGTTTTTTCTCAGGGTTTGGGAGTCTACGGACCTGAACTGATAAAAAAAGTACATTGGATGGTCTGCAGTAAATAGGGTGGGTCGTCTGATGCACCTGCATCAACACCCCAAACTCCATCAATGTAGGGTTTGCACTGGCAGAGCCAGTGATGGAAGTGCCATTGGAAACATCTGCCTGACTCAAAATAGAGTGAGCGAATCATCAGTTTGGAAGAAAAGGTACTATACCATGTTTTTGGTTGAGTCCCCTGTCTGCAGAACTATAAATCACTCCCTTACTCTCTGAAATTGGAGGCAAAATTCTTTGGTAGGGCTAGGCTAGGGCCAATGAGAGTCACTAGAAGTTGGATATGTCGCCGAGATAGTTTTGGTGCTGGAATGGATTTGCTGCTTCACCCCAGTCTAAGGATTTAATTCAGGCTCAGTCCCTTTTTTGTCCTACAAAACCTAAAGCGGAGCAAGGCTAGATGCTGTAGCCAGACAAGGCTCTTCAATGCTAGATATTCTTTACCCTAAAGTCCAGCTAAACACATTTTCAGTACAGAAAAAAACTCGGGAGGAACCTGGTTTTCCTGCCGTTCCGCTGTGTAGGCTCCCTACACAAACCTCAGAACTTTGTTACAATCCTCTGGAGGTGAAAAAAATAACTAAGTCTTGCTTTTTTCCAACTGTCCTTAAGGAAGGCTTCTATCCACAAGATCTCTTTCCAATCAGGGCCCCTGCAAGGGAGAGCTCCCTGTGGTCAGCAGGCATCTCTTGGAGTCAAGAGTTCTTCAACTTTTTGTGTACTTGGAGAAGGCAAACAGAAGGCCCACCGCTTGAGAGCAGTTCAGGTGAGTGAGTAGCTGTGTGAGTAGCTTAATGTGTGTCTGACTCAGTGTGTGAGTAGCTGTATTGGGGTATGAGTGGGTGTGTTAGTATCTGTATGTCTGTGTGAGTGGCTGTATTGGTGAGTGACTGGGTGTATGAGTTGCTGTATGGGTGAGGTAGTGGTTATGTAAGTGGATGTATGAGTGGGTGCTCTATGAATCAGTAAGTGGGTTTGGTGAGAACTTGTATGGGTCTGTGAATGGGTTTGTGAGTAGTTCTGTGGGCGTGGGAGTGGGTATATGTGACGTTTTATAGGGGTGTGAGTGGGTGTGTGAGTAGTTCTGTGGATGATGTCATCAGTGATGTCGTTTGAGATGTCATTAGTGATGTCACTGACCATGTCATGAGTGATGTAATATGTGAGGTCATAAGTAGTGCATGTGGGGGTGTAAGTTATAGTTAGCTCAGGTAACAATAACTGCTAAATTTCACTGGGTTTGTATGATTGAAATCTGAGAAAATCACTAGAAGGCACTGTTCCGGGGTGGGTATGGCCAACAATCAGCCAAGTCCAACCCAAAAATTAAGAGGGTGAACAAAGAAGAAATAGGGTCTAGGGTCAGGTACTAAAGATGGGGGGAGACAGCAAAGTGTCTCTTGTTGCCCTCACACACCCCGAAGGATGTCATGCTTCATCATCGGGCGTGTGCTCCTCGTCGGGCCGGCGGTGCAATGCCCTACGGGTCCCGTGAGTTATAAGTTACCTTTCAAGACAAAGGACCTTCGAGCTGGCGTCTGGATCGGGCAGGTTTCCAGTGCCGTCACCTGAGTAACCCCCCTAGATGGTGTGGGCCTCCTACGCCGCTTAAACTCAAGGAGTAATCCCAACTCCCTTCTTAGGTCTATTGCAAAGGGGGCATAACATACTCCTTGATCACACACTACCTGGATAGGAGACACTAAATTCCCCCCTGTTGCCTAGTGATAGGGTGATTATTACCCCTCTCACTACACTTAGTCTGTGCACCCCTTTTACATCACCCACTCTTACTGGTCCTGATGAAACGCCAGGGATCGCTTTGACCACTTGAGGCGCGAAACATGTCGACCATTTTTTCCAGCTACCATAGACACATTACGTCTTGAAAGGTAACTTATAACTCACGTTTTTATTGTACCAAGGGTACCTCTTTAATAAAATACTCCCTTAGGCAACCCTTAGGTATTTTTATCTTTGCACACACTACCCCACCACTTATCCTGGTACTCTCCCTCCACATACCCGCATGCACCCATCGGCAGCTCTCTAAAAGATCTCCGCCAAAGAGACCCTTCGGGGGACCCGTAGGGCATTGCACCGCCGGCCCGACGAGGAGCACACGCCCGATGATGAAGCATGACATCCTTCGGGGTGTGTGAGGGCAACAAGAGACACTTTGCTGTCTCCCCCATCTTTAGTACCTGACCCTAGACCCTATTTCTTCTTTGTTCACCCTCTTAATTTTTGGGTTGGACTTGGCTGATTGTTGGCCATACCCACCCCGGAACAGTGCCTTCTAGTGATTTTCTCATTGACATTTCGGAGCATAGGCACTGGACCATGAACCAGCTCCTGGTCCCCCCCTCTTCCCTTTTTTTGATGCAGTGATTGAAATCTGAGCCTAACGATAATGTCCCTGTAACCTTTGTTTTTTTCAGTGAATTTCCATGGTTTTTAAATTCATTTCCTGACTATAACGTCTCTGTAACATTTGCTTTTGTCAGTGATTTTCTAAGGTTTTAAAATGTTATTCCCTAACTGTAACCTGTAACCTTTGAAAGTAAGTGTGTGAGTGAGTGCATGAGTGTCTCAGTGGGCCTGGGAGTAGCTGCATAAGTGTCTCACTGCATGTGTGAGTGAGTGCATACACCCTCCTGTTACCTCCAGTAAGTCCCACACAGCGGGATTGCTGAGAGCTCAACGGAGGCCTCGTCCCCTTGTTCCACCACTCTGCAAAACAGCCTACAGATGCACTAATGGTTGGGGGATTAAGTTCATTAGATGCTGAGGGTACTTGGGTACCAAGAGCCCCTCCTGTTACCACCAGTATGTCCCACACAGCAGGATTGCTGGGATTTCATCAGAGGCCCGCCACCTTTGTCCAGCACTATGCGAACACACCTCCCCCACAATACAATAATAAGCCCTGGGGAGGTGGTGTCCCAGGGGCAACACTAAGCCCTAGAAGGGGGCACTGTGCGCGCCGTCCTTTTTTTGAAAAAGCCCACATGCCCCCGGATCCTGGACCACCTGGAGGCTGTATTCAAAACAAATGCGGTTGCCCGCACTTGTTTTTTTGTTTTAATTTTTGCTGCAGATTTGTGTCTCTGTCACGTTTTTGCTGCAAAAAATGTAAAAAAAATCTTTTGGCCCTGTCGGGGACTCTCTGGGATGGCTGAATGAGTTAACGATAAGTGTATGGATGGTTGGGTTGAAGGGTGGACTGATTAGTGAAAGGATGGATGACTGAGGGAAAGGGTGAATGGATGAGTGAAAGGTAGGATTGATGGATGGATGGAGTGAAGGTAGAGGAGTCCCGAGCGGGACCTCTAGTATCGCGCTGTATTTTAACGGTTTTAAGATCTGTTTTAGTATTAAATCAATTTTATTAGCAGAACACTTAGCATAAAAGTACATAGTGTCTTCGCCTACAACCCTGTGGGCCGGCTTACAGTACATTCAGATAAGAAAGGCGGGCCAGTGAATCACAGGCTATCTCAGTTGATTAACTAACACAGCATGCCGCCTACAACCCGTTCAGGGTCAGCCGCGCTTGTTAAATGGAGACAACAGACAGTCCTAGCTCCAAGAAACGTGGATAATAGCAATGTCCAATGCGTTGCTAGCATACATGTGGTAACAAGCACAAAACCTGACGGCTGAATGCTATAAGGTCTGCCTTTTAAGAGAAGGAATGGGAAAAAAAAGTAAAAACACAGACCAAACAAGAATACAACCCAGTGTGTAAACCCCAATACCACCCGCCACCCCCACCCCTCCCCTTCCCTCAACCGGTGAGCCAGAAACAAACAAAGATGTACTCTAACGTACAGGTACAATCTAATGCAACAGTCAACAGTGTCATGAAGGGCCAGGGAACCTAACCGGGACCGATTGCGCTATTCGCCCTTGCGTCCTTCGGGAATCAGCTTCAGAATCCGGAGGTAGGTGGGACAGGACAGTTCCCGGAATTCCGTGGATAGACTTGAAATAAAGGGGGCCTAGATCTTGGCACAGTCAGTTTTGTTCCCCGGAGTGGCCATAGACAGCCTCTCCATACCCAACAAATACCACAAGTGATGCAGTTGATGGAGTGGGTAGTGCAAAATGTTGTATACCTCCTCTATTCTGCATGAAAATACTAATTATATAACCTATTAACTATAATATTATTAAACAAGTTTGCATGTATATTAACCAACATTATTAATATTCGAATTATACGTGGGATTTGCATTTTACATGGCTAAAAAATCTTTATGTCTAAAATCTGTACGCATATTAACAATAGTATATGTGGTAATAGAATACTGCATGATATATATTGCTTTTGTAATGTTGCCCCAAGAGGAGGACCGAAAAGGTGAATATAATGGCTTTAAATGTTGCTATACGCTAGATAAATACAAGCACATAGAGGGATCAGTAAGGGGTTAACATTAGATTCATTATTTCTATGTATTAATTACTCTTTTGTGTTTATTTCGCTTAGGAAAGCATTTGGGCCTAAATCCAAGATGGCCGCTGACACCACACGACGAAGTGGCCACTGTCCCATGAGGCGCGGAGTGAGCTGCGCAGGCGCGAGAAATCTCCTAAACATCGTCACGACCTTTGTTCACCATGTACCCGAACAAGGACAGTAAGTGGGAAGTCTGCCAAGACAAGAGAACAATCAACCTTACAATAAACCGGAACAAGCCGACTTTTGGACTAACTCATGACCTCACCCCTCGAACTGTACTGTGAACCTAAATCTTACATCGGACGATCTCAACCAGCCAATCACGACTGTCCAAAAATATTAAATTGTATCTTCTTTACTTCATTGTGTTATAAAAGAAGTAGTAGAATAGAGAGGGTTCACGACGCCGCTTCGCTCTTACTTTTGGGTCACGTCGCTTTACGTTGCCTTGCTTCGTTTTGCGCGTTCTCCTGAATCTTTGCGGTCCGGATGCTGCCCGATCATCTGATGACTACGAACTTTTCCTAAATCTACGGGCAATGATAGATGCTTGCACGTCTCTGGTCCTTTGCCGATCTTTGGGACTGTAGCGTGCTGAGCAAAGAACTTTGAGCTTTTGCCTGCTTTCGGATGATTTACTGCAAATAATTGATTATGCAGAGCCAATGAATTAGAAGACTCCAAATAGCCAGATTAGGTAAATATGATGTTCCGCGATTTACTCAGAATTTGATATAAAACTTTCTAAACTTTGACGAGATAAATGCAAATTCAAATCATTATGAAATTTTAGATAAACAATTATTGATTAACGAGAAATTATGAGTTGTGAGTTTCATTTAAGAGATAGATTCTGAAGTCTTAAAATGTGTTTTGGCTGGTTCTAAATCACCATCAACCAATCCAACTAATTTGGTCCATTGACCGAAGTGGGAGGAGTGCCTTGATGTTTAGGATTAAGGATCTGTAGGCGAAAGGGCGTTAATGTATATTTTGTAAATGACTTTTCCTTCCCAATAGGTTATAAGGTGTTCCCCTCACATGTCCGGTGCTTGAATCACTTATCCCTCCTGTGTGTGCAGACCGGTGTAGAAGTTACGTGTGAGTGTTGGTGTTATGGGCCCCACCAATGACTGCATGTGTGAATGAGTTAGTGTGACGTCGGGTCTGTGACGCAGGGAGGATACCGGTACGGGTTGTTTCCTCGTTGCCAGGAGTTTTGCGCTTGATCACAGTCATTGTGTATGTTCCGGGATCCTGTCAGACTTCCACTCCGCCAGAAGCTCCCGATGTGCAGCGTTCAGCGCCAGCGCCATCTGCCTGCCTTTGATAGAGCACAAGGGGAGAGTCAGTGCAATGGGCAGTCCTAGGATCGTATAGGCCGGGAGTCTATGAATGGTTTTTTCAAAGGCTTTGTGAATTTCGTCGAAAATCATTTCCCAAAATCTCGTAAGCTTTGGGCAGTTCCATAGCAGATGGAGAAGGGTACCAGGGCTACCGCAGCCACACCAGCAAAGACCAACACATCGAGAGTTCCACTTGGCCAGTTGGACCGATGTGTAGTATCAGTAAGATACAATTTTAAATGCAGTGTTGGTGTGGCCCATGGAGTGTGCAGTGTGGTAGGACCTGTGGAAGATATCCTCCCATTCCTTGTCTGACATGGTGCAACCCAATTCTTTGCCTCTGTCCTGTGGAATGAGCACTCTTGACGCCCTGAGTGAGGAATGAGTATATTTCAGAGATAAGTTTGTGGTCATCTTTTTAAAGGAAGAGACACGTTTCAAATGGCAACATCGGTCTGCCAACCAAGAGTTGTACTGCAGGATTGGACACCCATTGCGACATTTGCGTATGGAGAAAGAGGTCCGAGCCTGCAAGGCCATAATCCTCTTGGAGCTGCTTGAAGGGAATATGACCCTGGAGGTCGAACAGATGCCGCAGACATTTACATCCGCCCTCCAAACATCGCAAGCCGACCCCTTTATCCATCCCGGGCGGGAAGGCAGGATTTAAGAAGATCGGTGACATTGGGGAGAGGAAAGTGGTAAGATGGGCCCGTGTTGACACCTTATCGAAAGTGAGCATAGTGGGGCGAGTGACTGGCGAGGAGTATAGACCCCAGGAACGTGCTGACTTAGGCAACCATGTCTCCCACCAGATATGGTGACCTGCCACTGTCTGGTCCATGAAAACCCAGTACTTCTCTGTCATGGGACGGTTCCATTCCACGAGGTAGCGCAGCAGTGAGGCTTGAAAGTAGCACATGATATCGGGCAAGGCAATACCGCCCTCCTTCTTAGGGCACATCAGCAGAGTCTTCTGTAGCCTGGGAGAAATCGGGCCCCAAATAAGATGCTCTTTCTCGGTTTGTATGTGTAAGAGCGAGTTCGGTGGGGGCTGTAAAGGAAGGGTTTTGAAAGAGATATAAGGCCCAGGGTAATACATTCATTTTAACCGCGGCCAGCCTCCCAAACCACGACAGTGGCAGGCGCCGCCATTGGGCTAGGTCTTTCCGGATGTGAGACAGCAGGGTTGAATAATTAACTTCTACTGTCCTGGTCAGGCTCTTATGGAGAGCCAGCTCGAGGTATGTTATACCATCCGCCTCCCATTCGAGATCAAATTGAGCACTCAAAGTGTCTACTGTCCTTTGTGTTGCAGTAAGATTCAGTACTTGAGACTTCTGCAGATTTATTTTAAAACCAGAGACCCGGCTAAAGGCCTGCAGGTCTGCCATGATCGCCGGCATTGAAGTCAGAGGATGAGCTACCGAGAAAATGACGTAGTCGACGTAGAGGCTAATTAAGTGGTGGTCAGCCCCGAACGGGAAGCCCTGCACTTGTGGATTATCCCGGAGGTGCTGAGCAAAGGGCTCCATATATAAAGCGAAGAGCAGGGGGGAGAGAGGGCAGCCCTGCCTGGTCCCCCTCCCCCCGAGAGCATTCCGTTTGCCCAGACCGCAGCAGAGGGAGCACTATTAATGTTTGCCACCCATTTGCGAAACCGGACACCCAGGCCGAAGTGTTACAGAGTGGCAAATAGATACTGCCAGTGCACGTGGTCAAAGGCTTTCTCGGCGTCGATCGCTAGCAGTAAAGCCTCCTCCTGAGAATGGTGTACTTTGTCGATTAAGTTGCAGATGCTTTTAGTGTTGTCCCCACATTGTGGAGTTGGAATGAAACCTGACTGGTCCGGATCAACTAAGCCAGGCATGAGGGGGTTCAGTCTATGGGCCAAGATGCTCGAAAATAGTTTTGCGTCAATATTCAGCAAAGAAATCGGCCGATCTGAGCTGCATAGTGCCGGATATTTCTCCGGTTTGGGGATGACCGAGATAGTGGCACGGAGCATAGAGGCAATAAGGGTGCCCGTGTCCGCAAAAGAGTTGAACACTCGAGTAAGCAGCGGGGCCAGTTCAGCACAGTAAGTCTTATAAAAAAGGGCACTAAAACCGTCGTGGTCCGGTGCTTTCAGGGGCTTCAGATGAGCGACAGCAGAGATCACCTCCTCTATCCGTATGGGGGCCTCCAGCCCGTCTGCGTCACTGGGCAGGAGCGAGGTGACCGCTGCGCCAAGTAGGTACCCAGTGGGGTCAGCCAGAGTAGAAGGCTCAGCGGGATGCAAGTTCTCGTAAAAGGAGCAAAAGGCCGCCACTATCCCGGCGTCATCTATGACCTCAGACCCTTGCCCCCCGCGAATCTCTTTGATTGCCTGGCTGCTCGTTGGCTGTGGAGCCAATGAGCCAGCATACGACCTTCCTTATTAGAGCCCACATAATATTTGTACTTCAGCTGAACCACCGCATATTCGGCCCGGTCAAGGTCTAAAAGCTTCAGTTGGAGCCGCTCCTTCTCCAATTGGCACCATATTCTGGTGGCACCCGTGCGTTTGTGGATCGCCTCGAGTTCCTTAACTTTGGCTTCTAGTCCCTCCCGTTTAGTCTGCCTAATTTTGTTATCATAAGCCGCTTTGGCGATGAAGGCCCCTCTTGCGACCAGCTTGAGCTCCTCCCATACAGAGGCCAGGAGTGTGGAGCCGACATCATTAAGTGCTAGATAGTCAGTCAGTGTACGGTGGATGTTCTTTACTATCTGCGGAGACCATAGTAAGGAGTCTCGTAGGTGCCACGACAATGGGGGTGAGTGTGCGGGTGGCAAGCGTAGTGTCAGGGTATTGTGCGCGTGATCTGAGAGGGATCGGGCCTCAATGGTAGAAGCACAGGTACATGCCCACGCGGCCTGGGAGACGAAGAAGTGATCCAGACGGGCATAAGTCTTATGGGCCGCCGAATAGAAATAATAATCTTGTACCTCGGGGTGCAAGCAACGCCAAGCATCTTTGATCCCACAATCGCCCAACCATTCACTACCACTCCCTGATAGAGCCCCTGCTCCCCCTGAACGCGAGCTAGAACGGTCCAACCCCACATGCATAACTAGATTTAGCTCACCCCCTGCCACCACCATGGGGTCAGGCGTATGAAGGACCTCGGCCATTGCATCCAGCAGGAATTTCTCTTGGTGAACATTTGGAGAATCGATGGAGGCTATAGTAATGTAGGAAGACCCTGTGTGTAGCTGCAACACCAGGAGACGCCCCTTGATCTCTGGAACAGGACCCACTACAGAACCTCTAAAGTGTTTGGAAAGCAGGATAGCAACCCCGCCCTTCTTACCTTTCCCGGAGGACCAAATCTGCCAAGGAAATCTCTATGCTGCATGCAGTGAGTGTCGCTATGGAGGAGGTGGGTTTCCTGGAGTAGGCACACATCACCACCCGACTGCTCAAGCAAGGAGAGGACTGCCTTCCGCTTAGTGGGGTTGTTGAGACCACTAACATTAAAGGTAACTATCTTGATTTCCATATGTGGAAAAAGAACCATCGGAAGCTGCTACGAAAGCCGCAGGGCCAATGCTGGGGGAAAAGGCCCAGGAGGGACCCCATGAACACACACAAACAGACAAGTCCCGATAGAGGGGCACTGAATAAAAAGCTCACCTGGGAGAGGACCCACCCCATCCCATAACAAGAAAAACAAACCCCACAACAACCAAACATTAACTTGGCAAGCCCATGAAGTTCAACTGGAAGCTGGTCTGGAGTCTGCCAAAGGAGTGAGGGCGCTCCTTTTCAGTGAAGAGAAGAATTCCTCCACTCCCGCCGGACCAAAAGCGAATATACAGCCCCAGTCGCACAGTGCACTCAGTCATTAGAGTCCAGGGTGTCTCCCTCAGCGCCAGCTAGGGTCCGAAGGACTGTGGAGCGCTCCTTAATAATTGCGGTGGGATCAGGGCGGAGATGACCCAAACCCCGACCTCCCGGAGCCCCTTCCAGGGGGCTTCTGTGTGCCCGGCCACAGGGCATCCGGTTGATGGGGCAGATCATCGAGGTCGAGGCCTAGCACCTTACAGGCTTCAGACAAGGAGCCGACCTGGTGTAGCTTCCTGCCGGAGCCGAAAATGAGACGGCACGGGTGGCCCCAAGCATACGAAATGCTCTGCGAGCACAAGTGGCTGGTGATGGGGTAAAAGTCCCTTCTCTTCTGCAGGGTACTGGAAGCCAGGTCCTGGAACAGTTGGGGGAGTGGTCCCGGAAGCGCAAGGGTTGATTCTAACAGGCCGCCTTGAGGATCTCCTCTTTTATCGTGAAGTCATGCACACACACCAAGATATCTGCAGGAGGGCGGTTCGGCTGATGCAGTGGGCTCACACAGTGGCAGTGATCAATCTTAACAGAAGAGTCCGCTGATGCATTCCGGACAGCTCAGAAAAGGTCTTGGACATAACCCACAAGGTCTTCACCTTCTGCCCAGGTTGGGACCACGCGAATGCGGACGTTATTCCTCCTTGACCTATTTTCCAGGTCCTCTGTGTGCGACTGGAGGTCCAGATGTTGGTCTCACAGCCGTATGACTTCTTGCTGGAGATCTGTGATCTCCTCGTTCCTGGCAGTTGCGGAGTCCTCCAGGGAGCCACTCCACAGCATCCACATCTCTCCGCACCTCCTGCAGGTCCGCCTGCAAGTCCGTTTTGATGGCCAGAATGTCCTCTCTCCTGGAAGCGAATGCCTCCAGGAACTCCCTGATGACCGCTGCCTCTGGGCTGTCTCCACATGACTTTGTATTAGAGGCCGAGGCGTCCCCCGTTGACTTCAGGAGAAGGTCCCGGACGGATCTCTCTTTCTTGTTTTTGGCAGCCGCCATCGTGGGGGCTCGGAGAGTGCCACCCAGTGTGTTAGGAATGGGCCCAGCAGGGAGGATTATCGTTTTGTGGGAGGCCGTCAGGCCAAGGGGGGAGTACACCAGTTCCTAGAGGGGAGTCGCCTACCCTCAACTGCTCCGCAAGGAGTATTAGCATCCCGCTACAGCCAGATGAGATCTCCAGCCCTCCTTGCGTGCCCGGCGGCAACGAGCAGTAGGCCTTGTGCTGCTCCCGGGGATATCCAACCCCCCGTGTGGATGAGAGCAGGGACTGCCGAACCCCCATCTGCCAGTAAGGCCCAAACCACTAGCCGAATCCAGTGCCATCCAAGGAATCCCTCCCGTTGGGCCCATGTGATGCACAGAGGAGACTCAACTTCATTACCGTCTTGCAGGCCACACCAGCACTCCTCCTAAGGCCTCCGCCGCCCGACTTCCAGCAGAGGGACAGTACACTCCCCGCTTGCAGTGTAGGTCTCTCAGCAGGTGGGCCCCCCCAGGTCACCCCGTACCTGTGCAGCACCGTCACCACAGTCCTCACCCGCAGAGATGGCCATGCACGGACTACTGTTGGGGGCCCCACAGACACCGGTCCAGCAGAGAGGGGGTGGCTGGGGGGGAACAGTCCACACCAGGTAGCCCTCGAGTGACACGGCGTGCCAATCCAAGACCCCAGGCATCAGGAAGTCAAGTAGGCCCCTGGCCACGAGAGCACGGTTGTTCGTGGGCGCTTCCAGGGCCCAGTCAGGCCCGCAAGCCTTCCGGCTCAGATGTGGGGGATACCAGGTGCTGCCACTGCAGGTTGTCCATTAGAGAAGGCGGGAGAGGCGACCAAACTTCTCCTGGGCCTGTGCTCAAAAGCATGCTCCTGGTACTCGCAGGCCTCGACCAGGACACCTTCAGGGAATGTAGTCCCTACAAGGCCCTGCCCCCGCAGCAGACGAGGTCAAAGAGCACACGGTCCGCACCTCGTGGGGAGGGCGCTGCGGCACAACAGTCATGTCCCCTCTGCAGTGGGGAGCTGAGCGGGCCGCACGCCAGTAGAGCGCTGTGCTTCGTAGGCTTCAGAGCAGGCCCGGGTGAGATCGGAGGGTCCGCTGAGAGCCGCAGGTGGCCACAGGGGTGGAATGCGGCTAGATGCACACAGGAGTCCCCTCCCACAGGCCAATCAGCCCGGCAGCCGCTGCCGTAGAGCAGGCGGGACCCAGGATCGCCCCCGCTCCTCCCCGCCACACAGCCTGTGGAGCCGCTTCTCTGTCCCCAGACGTGCAGGAAGGTCGTTGCACAGCTCCTCCCCCAGAACGCTGCAGGAGCCTGTCAATATCAGTGGGGGGGCTCGACATCCGCTGTCCACTGACAAGCGCTACGGGCCCGGCGGGAGCGGAGCTCAGCAAGAACGCATCTTCTCACCCTGCCATCCTGGCCACGCCCCAGAGCTGTTTTAAAGAGCTGCAACGTTTGCCTTTTTAATTGCTTTTTAATATATTCACTGTTTCCTGAATCCCCCGCATTTGCAACGAATTTATAGATGCATTACGCACACCAATTTTTTAAATCCTTACTTGGAAATAGAGTGGTGCACTCCTCACGCCGGCAGACAGGCTAGGATCTTAGAGTGCGGTAGAGAGGTAGAGTTACCCCTCTCCACCATAGAGTGCACTCACAGCCAGCAACATAGGTCAGTAGTCTAGTTGTTTGGCCCCACATGATTAAATGAAGGCCAGGCAGCAGGCGCACAGCGGAGACTGTTCCTAAAGGTAGAGGTGTCCCGAGCGGGACCTCTAATACCGCGCTGTATTTTAACGGTTTTAAGAGCTTTTTTATAGAGCTGCCAACGTTTGTCTTTTTTATTTCTTTTTAATATATTCACTGTGTCCTGAATCCCCCGCATTTGCAACGAATTTATAGATGCATTGCACATTCTAACAGCATTCCTGCATCAATTTTTAAAATCCTTACTTGGTAATAGAATGGTGCGCTCCACGCACCGGAAGACAGACAGGGATTATAGAATGCAGTAGAGAGATAGAGTTACCCCTCTCTACCATAGAGTGAACTCACAGGCAGCAACGTAGGTCAGAAGTCTAGTTGTTTGGCCCCACACGCTTAAATGAAGGCCGGGCAGCGGGCGCTCCGCCGGCACTCCAAAGGCGCGCCAAAGGCAAGCCCGTCGGCGCCCGACAGTTCCCAGGGGCCAGGAACCCTGCCCCAACTACACGGCTCTGGAACAGCTTTGGTGTTGAGCAACTCTGGCATTTGGCAGTGCCTATGATGGGCTCCTTAAAAAAAAAACTATTGGCCCCTGCACTGTTTTTTTTGCAGTTTGTCAAGTCCCTCCTAATACTGGTAATGCACTAAATGTATTTTTTAATTTGGGGCTGCAGTAAATATGGCACATGAATCATCACTACACCTTGTCCTGCAACTGTCCATGCACAAAACCCTAATTCTTACCACAGAACAGGCATGCCTACTATAAGAAATCACGGAGAAGTCTAGGGTTGTTTCTTGCCCCATACCTCAAGACCAGTTTATGCAGTTGTACATATCTTTCGGAGGAGGCTACAAAATTAGGAGCCTCATTTACCACAAAATGACACAGCGCGGCCCCACAAGCCATTAATCTGTGCCCAACTGCGTCATTTTAAAAGCACAGGGATGTGTCGTATGAACAAAAATATGATGCATCCGTGTGCTTTCACCTGTGCTGGTGCACAACTGGCTGCCATGCGCCAGCGCAGGCATCCTTGCTTCATGTTGCAAGGGCGCCGGCGTTGCAGCGATGATTGTTTTTGTGCAGGAAGGGACACCTTCCTACCCAAAAACAATCATTGATGGTATTTTCCTCTTTCTATATGTGCTGATTCAGCAGCACGCATACAAAGAGGAAACAAGCATTTACAATGCAACGGTCTCGGCATTGTTAAAGTTAGAGCTATTGGCATTGCTCATGACAATGCCGTTTCTTTAAATGTTTTAAAAACATAAACAAAAATAATGTCATGAGCAATGCCAATAGCTCTAACTTTACCAATGCCGAGACCGTTGCATTGTAAATGCTTGTTTAAAGGAGGCCTCGAAACGGGTCTCTATCGGGCTCTGATGTGCCCTTGCACAGGCGGTCCGTTCTTTTCCAATCTGCAGTGACAGTGGGCACATCGATGTGCGCGTGCTCACACTGCGCACTTCTCACTAGTGGACAAGTTACGGCATGACGTCATGCCAGGTGAGCGTTGTAGGGGAAGGGAAATCCTTTGAAGAGAGTCACTCTCTCTCGGGATTCCCCTTCTCCTTTTGAAACTCCAGGAGCAGCAACATTGTCCTGGTGTCACCAGGGCTTTAAGTGGAAGTTTGTTCAATATTATACACAACAAGCCATAGTTGCTGCTTATTTATCTTATGCAACTAACAACCATTGACAAAGCCAACAGCCCTGACTTGTTGTTGGTATGATGTTACTTGTATCATATCTGGATGCAATGACAGAAACAGCAAAATACAAGTCGGGTGGCACACTATGCTAAGAACAGATTTTTAGCTTATGTTGTTTTAAGCCACGCCCCAACTACATTGGCCACACCCCTTTGAGAGACCCCCCAGTTTTTTCATCCCACTTAGAGCTCTGCACCCACCACTTGCGGGGGGAGGGGAGTGGGGGGGGCTGGAGCCATTTACAGCAACCCCCCCCACCCAACCTCCCCCTAGCATCCACGCAGGACAGTCCTTCCAGGAGTCCTTCTAAAGGATATCCCAAGCAGTCACTGGAGGCCTGGGCTACATAACCTCCAAGCAGACACAGGAAGCCGGGTGGGCTCGTTGGTTACCCCCCAATCCCCGAACGTCCTTAGGGGAGCTCTCAAGCAGACACTAGGGCCTGGGCTCCATAAACCCGCAGTCATTGGTGGCCTGTGCTCCAAAGAGGGCCCGTTGCCCTTTTAGCTCATTTCAAATCTATATAGGCCCTTTTATTAATTTCCCCAATTTCGATTTGGTTGTATACTTTTGGTTTTCATGTGCTTACGCTAGAAGATTTAAGTCTTGAATATACACGTCTTTCCTCTTGTTATATTCATTTTTTGTCAATGTTTGAAAAAGTCATTATGGTATTCAATCTTGTTAGGTCTCGCCTGACCCAGCGCATGCGCTGGTCTGGCAAGACCTATTGAGAGGGCTCCAAAAAGTGCTACCAGGCCAGCCTAGAGCAACAGTGCATGTGCGCGGGCGCGCGCGCGCCGCGCTTTACCGCGATTACTTTCACTTTCGTGGCTGATTTTTGATCGCGATCACTTTCGCGGCCGCACGGCCGCTTGCCATAGCCAATAGGTCTCGCTTTTGGGACCTTATAAGTATTTAGTTATGCAACTGTTGCATGTCTAAACACTTATAAGGTCCCAAAGGTGAGACCTATTGGCTATGCCAATGCTTGTTTTTTGTTGGCTCTTTGGTCCCCATTTCCCTTTCTTTTTCTTCTCCATCTTTTACTTTATTTCCTTATGTTTTTCTTATTCCTGTTGCATACTTTACTCATGAGATAGCTTTCTGTTTTTTGATTGGTCTGACAGTTATTTAATCTTTCTGTACTTTTGGAAACATTTTAATAAAGAATTGTGAAACAAAATTGGACATACACACATACATACGGAAATATACTTATTGTAAAAGACAGGTCAGAGGAGGTCAGGGAGGAACGGGGATATCAAACAGACTTAATAAGAGACTGCCTGCACCCGTCGCACAGCGTCGCCAGGACACGCGATTGAAGGGTATGCACAGGTATCGCGACACTTTCCTCTATTGTGCAACACGATACGGGTTGGCACCCCTCTGCTTTTACAACACGCACACGTTGAAATGGGACACCCGCATGGCCCAATAAGTGCTGAAGTGTCCGCGTAGTTGACCCTTCACGCCCCCCTTGCACCCTGGTGCTTGGATTCGGGTGTATGTGACATCTGCGCAAGGAGCGGAAACAGCCTCAGTGGAGGAGGGGGGCCGTCCACGTCGCCCCCACCTCCTCCTCAGTGACTAAAGGACCCGCACAGAACGCACCCCCTACAGGGACCTCCCAAGCAGGTGAGACTGGGCGCAGTGGCGTAATGAAAGTTGAGGGGGGCCCCCTGCCACGCACACAGAGGGGCCCCGCTCCGGATTTAATCCGGGCTATTGGCCCCGAGTACTGTGCTGAGGGGGCCCCCCTGCAGCTCATGGGCTCCCCCGCACCGCAGGGGACTGTGTTACACCCCTGGCTGGGCGCCAAGAAGCCCTCTTCCCCGGACCCACCGCAGCACTTGCAGATTCTCACGCCTAAACTATTGTCTGTAAATATCTAAGAATGAAGCTTGACTGCACATGTACAAACCCACACCAAGAAACTGGCCAAAGGGCCGCTTGTCCAACTCAAACTACTACAAAAATGCAACCCTTCCAAAACCAAATATCCTAAAAGTGCCACCCAATCCCATGTTTTCTAGTGCCTCGACCCTGACCATTAAATTTAAACCAGGCCATCGACGGCCTCGGTTCGGTAATAAGTCAACCTCTGACTATTGACATTAAAGTTGCTCGCTGTGCCAGAAAGAGCACGGTGTCTTGATGCCACGTCTGAACCCTCTTGCGGAGTTCAAACACTTCCTGTAAAGGTGCTCAGCGCCGGGTGACCGATGCACTGAAACAGCAGCTCTGGGCTCATGGAGTGAAATAAGGGTGAACCACGCGGATCTCAGCCTCCGAAGAAGGTCATGTTCTCACGGTCACTCGACTGCGGCGCACTGGGCGCCCCTTCTCTGCCCACATCTAGAGGCTTTCACCAAGAACTGAGCTAATGATTATCGACTCACCAAACACAGGTCAACAATCACTTGAGTGAGGCTCGAATTCATGAAAAATGCCAGATTTCCTAAAAAAATGTTTTACTAAGAGACCCTATCTTTCCTTCGGAGGATGAAACCAGCGTCAGGGCTCTGGTGCGCAGGAGCGGAGAGAGAAGGGGAGGGAGGAAAGGGTAGAGCGGGGATCACATGGGGGAAAGAAACGCAGCGGCGTTTTTCAGATTCGGGGGCGTGGCTAAAAAGTGGAAAGAACACCAAAAAACACGCCCCCGAATCTGAAAAAGACGGAGCCTATTTGGAGGGACGGCTCTCTCCTCCAATGGCTGGCCTCCGTTTAGGAAGCCAGCCAATGGAGGAGAAGCAAAAAGAGAGGCGGGCTAAATAGCCACTCTAGAAAACATTAAATCTCCGCTTCCGGTTCTGCCTTCGGCAGACCGGTAGTCCTCGACCTAAAAACAAGGAGAAATTAAAGTATTTCTACTTGTTGCGCCGCTCCTACGCCTCTCCTAGGGAAACGTAGGATTCTGACGCATTCCCAGCATTCCAAAACATTGTAAATCTGGGAATGTGTCAGGTTCCATGAACGTTACCTGAGAACGCCTACAGCAACACCCATGGAACGACCCTTCCACGCAGAGGAATTCGTGCAAGGGTCCCATATTTTCAAGCCCATGAAAAAGTTGCGCAAGGTGACTTCCCTTGGCCTTATAAATATGGGCAAGCCCATTGCGTCACAAGCACGTCAAATGAAGTGACGCACCAACGGCTCTCTGGGCTTGTAAATGAGGCTCTAGATTTCCAATCGAAGATTTTGGTAGAGGAAGCCTGAACATAAATATAAAGACTCAGAAAGGATGATCAGTTGCTATTCCAAATGAATATTTATATGTGTTGCTCAAAGTCTAACTCCTTCCAGACAGAGTTCTATTTTTAGAATTTAAGCAAGCATAATGATCCATTCTAATCTCAAATCCTAAGCCTTTCGCAGAGCCCACGTGACTGGCAGAAAACAACACCCACTGCAGTAAGTCAGTGCGGTCAAACCAGTAATTGCAAACACTACAAGAGACGACCGTCTGCTCACAGTCAGAAAATGTAATTCTGGATTTAAGGCATTTAAGGTTTGTGACAGCCCAGGCCATGTCCTTAAGAGGCATTTGATTCTAATGCGCGCATCCAGCAGGCAGGCAAATCAGGTCATCGTTAATACAGACAAGCAAAACGCACTTAAAAAGTCACCTCCCAGCCCTATGCTGGTCTCTAACCATCAGAAATCTACGTGACGTGTTTATGGGCAGCCTATTCATTTAGTACACGGAGTGTGTGTTCTGTATGTTGAATTGCTAATTGATGCAGAGAAGGCAGCATTTAGTGAGCACGCCAGGCCGCCTCCACTCTCTGCTCAGACTTCATTGAGATAGGGCAACCCCCTTTGATAAACTGCTGGAATCCCGTTGGAAGCCTTATCACAACAGCAACATCTGGAATGGCGGCAGAGGAGTTGGCGTGCGCGCGGACGGAGGAGGGGGGGGCCTTCTGGGTTGATGACGTGTGCCAGGCTTGCTGCCTGCTGAACCATGCGTTCTTCCGCCTTTTCCCTGCGGTTGGAAGATTTCAATGGTTCAGAGACTGCCCAACTCTCTACAGATGGGTATTTTTTTAATGCGACAGAGTATGACTTGTAAAAAAAAGAATTTTTCGAACTCCATTTGCATACTAGGTTTATCGTTTACTCATTTAACCTGCCTGCCAGGATTTTAATTCGATTTAATTGAATAGAGACAGCAGGCCACAGTCTGACCTAACGTCGCCTGGCTGGCAAATAAACATAAATTAAACCCTTCTCTGGCTGTTAATGCCTATTCAGAACTTCCTTGTAAGTTCTCAGGAGCAGATTTACAAGCCCCTTGCGCCTACCTGCGCCGCCATTGCGTCACTTTTTTTGACGCAACGGCGGCACAATAAATGCGCCCTATTTACAACGTGACACATCTAGGGAGATGCGTCACGTTGTAAAGCCCTGCGTCGCATTATACCTGCGTCAAGTATAATGTATGCAGGGTGGGTGTTCCCACTCAGGAAGTCCTCGTAAAAGTGACAAGATTTCACTGCGACACTTTTAGGACGCCACTGCGTCTAAACCTTACGCCTGCTTGAAGCAGGCGTAAGTAGTGACGCAGTGTAGTGGAAATAGGCCTCAACACACATTGCTGGAGTTGCATCGTGCTTGCAACACGACTCCAACAATGCGTGCTGGAGTTGCGTCGTGCTTGCAACACGACTCCAGCAATGTGTGACTTTTCCGCCAACAGATGCGTCAGAATTTCTGACGCATCTGTCAATCGTTGCGCCATAGTGCGCCGTATTGTAAATACGGCGCATCTATGGTGGCGCAAGGGTTTCCAAGGGTGGCGCAAGGAAAGTGACGCATCTATACAGAAGCGTCACTTTCTTGTAAATCTGCCCCTCAGTATTCTTGGTGAAAGCAGGTTTATATTCTCAATGCAAGATTCTGATGAGAAATCCTTTGTGTTGACATTTTTTTATTGAGTTTTTATAGAACAAATACATCAAAGCATAAACAACAGAAAATTAAGAGAAAATAAATCCATGTTGAAAGAAACAATGCAGAAAGATACTGATGAATAAATATGATATAAATATGATATAAATATGCATTTAAATAGATAAATACTAATTGAAGTAATAATTATGTCAAGGCATAGAATGATACATAATAAAGACATAACCTATAAGGAGAGGAAAAGGGAAGAAGCTTAGACAACAGAAGTGCAGGAAATATAAATAGATAGAACAAAGATAAAGTGATTAGATAAAGACAGAAGAACACTACAACGAATAAAGCCAAGGATACAGAAGGCAAAGAAAAGAAAAGAAATAAACAAAGGACAAGAGAGGGTAAAAGTTGATTAAAGTGCTTGGGTAAAGGTAGAAGCAGGGGAATTAGCAGTATTTGATTTAAGAAATGGAGACCAAATTCGGAGAAAGGTGTCAGCTTGATCCTGAAGGTTATATATTGTGCGTTCATGTGAGGCAGTCTGGATCATCGCTACCAACCAATCTTCCTGAGAGGGAGGTAAAGATGATTTCCAATGACGCAGGATACATATTTTAGCAGTAGCAAGTGAGGTATGAAAAAGACGGAGTTGTGGTTTCGAGAGCTTTGGGGAGTGGCGTAAGTCATGCAGGAGAATGTTGGTTGGTGTAAGTGGCAATTTTAGGGGCATAGTGGAATTCAAAGTAGTACCAATGTAAGCCCAATAAGATTGGATACTAGGGCATTCACAAATGATATGAGTAATATCGCAACCTGAATTGGTACATCTCCAGCAGTTAGAATGGGAAAGAAGACCAGCTTTGTGCAATTTGACTGGAGACCAGTGCCAATCGTGTAGTATTTTGAAAAGACAAAATTTGAGCCTTGATTCACGGGCTCCCTTGTTCAAATTCTCTAGAATCAAATCCCATTCAGTGTCGGAAAAGGAAATTGAGAGGCGAGCTTGCCATTTACGCTGAAGATCATGTGAAAGAGATTTAGAGAAAAGATGGGACGATAAGATTTTGTATATACCAGAGGTAACACCTTTAAATTTCCCCCAAATGTGCAAATAGGATAAAATAGGGGAGTCTTGTAGTAGCCATGGCGATGACCCCATATGGGTCTTCAGACATTGCTGGAGCTGAAGGTATTTAGAAGAATGATGTAGGGGAAGATCAAATTCTACCCTTAGCTGAGAGAATGGCTTAAAATCCCCATCATGCAGAAGCTGATCCGGATAGAGGATACCTGCAGCTCGCCAATCAGGCCAGGATAACATACGACCATTGATACGAATGCCCGAATTATTCCATAGGGGGGCCTTGATGTGAATTCTTGGATTCGAACCTAGCAACCTATGACTTCTCTGCCAGGATTTATGCATGGCAGATAGTATCGGATTTTTCGGGTCAAGACGACTAGTGCCACTACCATACAAAGGAGTAAGATTCGATTCCGAGGATAGAAGATGTCGTTCTATTTGGACCCATTGTGGCAAGTCTTTAATACCAGGTAAAAAATATGAGAGTTGGGAAATATGTAACGCCAAAGAGTAGTGTTCAATGGATGGAAGACCAATGCCGCCAGATAACTGATGAGCCTTCAACTTAGTTATGGCAAGACGTGGCTTAGCAGTACCCCAAATGAAGGTTTTAATCTGGGTGTCTACTGACCGGAGTAAGGATAAGGGAATCTGTAGGGGAAGCATGCCCAGAATGTAAATAAATCTCGGAAGAGTAACCATTTTAACAGCCTGAGCCCTACCCCAAAGAGAAAGACCCAAGGCCTTCCATTTATCAAAATCCCGTCGCATTTGGGAGATAAGAGGAGACAAATTATCTGTAACCATATCTTGTAACCCTTTATTAACTAGGACACCCAAGTATTTGAGGCGTGAGGACTGCCAATGAAAAGGAAAACCAAAGATGGCTGCTTTTGTGGTGCCGTTAGAAATAGGTAAAGCCTCACTTTTGTCCCAATTAATCTTATAACCTGAAAAGGAAGAGAAATCATTAATCATTTGAAGAAGAGAAGGGATCGACCGAGGAAGACGAGTAAGAGTGAGTAAGATATCATCAGCGTACAGGTATATTTTGGAATGTCCAATGGGGAGGGGGATACCAGAAACTTCATCAGATTGGCGAATGGTAGCAGCCAAAGGTTCCATGGCCAAAAGAAACAGAAGGGGGGATAATGGACAACCTTGGCGTGTCCCTCTCTTAATTGTAAAGGTGTCAGACAGAAATCCACCACAATTCACTTGAGCAGAAGGATGATTGTAAAGTAAACGTACTTTATCAATAAATTTAGTACCTAAGCCAAATTTTCCCATGACCGTGAAAAGATAATTCCATTCGATGCGATCAAACGCTTTTTCTGCGTCAAGTGAAAGGGCTAACGCATCATCTGCGAGATGTTGAGCCGACCACAGTGCATGGGCCAGAGAACGCAAATGATTCCGGGAAGAGCGTCCCGGTACAAAGCCTACTTGGGAATGGTGTATCAAAGAAGGCAAGACTTTACGCAAACGAGACGCAAGGATACTAGCCAGGATTTTAATATCAGAGTTCAACAGGGAAATGGGACGATAACTACTGCAAAGCTGGGGATCTTTGCCTGGCTTTGGTAGCACAACAATAATAGCTTTGTTAGAAAGGGGGCCTAATGAAGATGCAGCATCCGCCTCCTGGAATGCGGCATGTAGAGTATCAATAACATTGTGACCTGCCCAACGATAGAATTCAGGAGGAAACCCATCCTCACCGGGGGCCTTGTGATAGGGCAGGGCAGCGATCGCACTGGAAACCTCGTCCCCAGTTATTTCACCCTCAAGGATGGCCTTACCATCCGCTGAGAGGGAAGGGAGATGCACCTTCGCAAGAAATGCCGTCATCTTATCCAAATCCATTCGATTATCAGAAGTATAAAGGGATTCGTAAAAGGAGGCGAACTCATTAACAATGTCTTGAGGTTTTGTGCACAAGTGTCCTTGCGCAGATCTGATGGCCGGAATGGCCATAGATGCCTCCCTTTGACGCAACTGCGCGGCTAGTAACCTTCCCGCCTTTTCTCCTTGCTCGTAGTGTCGACCTTTCATTTTCTGTAAGGCGTATTCTGCCTTAGATGTAAAAAGACTGTTTAAGGCCATTCGGGCTTGTTCGAGCAATTTACGATTTTGTAAGGACGGAGAAGTGATATATAGGCGAGAATATGTTTGTATGTCATGTTCGAGCTCCACTTGTTTCCTCGCATTTTGCTTATTAGCGAGTGCTGCATCACGCATTAATTGTCCCCTCAAAGTAGCCTTAGCTGCAGCCCAAAGAGTCCTGCTGGAAGTCACGGACCCCTGATTAGTAGAAAGATAAGTTTGAAGGTGTGATTGCAGTTGGGATTTACCAGTAGGAGTCCTGTGGCGCTGAATGTTCATTCGCCAGGGCTTACGTCCAGGACTAGAAAGTCCCAGTTCAAGGGAAAGGAGAACCGGAGAGTGGTCAGACAATGCCGCTTCCAGAATGCAGGAATCCGTGACCAACTTAACTGCGTTCTGTGAGATGAGGAAGTAGTCAAGACGAGAAAACGTACCATGAGTCGACGAAAAGAAAGTATATTCCTTATCCGTTGGATGACTGATACGCCAATGGTCAACCAACCCGATATCTGAAATAATGTCACCTAGCAAAGCTCTATCTGACGCATTGCCCCTATCTAATGGACCAGTTTTATCTAGAATAGAATCTTGCGTCACATTCCAGTCTCCACCAATCAAATATTGCGATGCATTAATTTCGAGCAACAAGCGGGATAATTGAAGAAAGAATGTTTTCTTGGTACCCATAGGGGCATATACAGACCCTACACAGACGTGAGAATCACCAATTTTAAGTTTAGCAAATACGTAGCGGCCATTTACATCTGACCATGTTTTAGAGACAGTGACCGGAAGGGATTTGCGAAGAAGAATTGCAACTCCACACTTGCGGAGGGGACCTGCGTCCGTGGATTCATCTTGTTGAATGCTGCTATGTATAACCTTACCCACCCAGTCTCTACAAAGTTTGTCTGATTCTAGAGCATCCAAATGGGTCTCCTGAAGCAAGGCTACATCTACATGCTTAGTCTGAAGGTAGGAGAGAACCTTTTTCCGTTTTATATAATGGGTGAGACCATGTACATTCCAAGTAATTGCATTAAGAGAGTGTGTTTTTGCCATATTAGAACAATGCAAATATCAGAAACAGGAGAATGAATCACAAAACAACGTGCTGAACCAAACAAAGGAAAAAGAAAAGAAATGACAAAAAGAAGGGGAAACAAAAATAAAATAAATGGAAACGATACTTTGATTTAAATGGAATACATGAAAGAAGCGATAGGAAGAATAATGAAAAAGAAAAAGAAAAAAGGGAGATGAGATTTAGAGAAGTGATACAATAATAAGGAAAACTATAAAATATTGAGTAAAAGCAAAGAGAAATCAAGAGACTGTAAACTGTTACCCGCGGGTCTGGGCGCACTGGAGCACCGCCACGGGAAAAGACCCCACAGAAAAAGAGAAAAGATTAGGAGAGTAGTAATGATATAGAAGGAAAGCCCAGAAAAGCATTGTGAAAAAGAACATAGGTACGATAAAAAGGTAGAGAGCAAAATAGAGATTGAGAAGCAGTATTGCTTAGAAGGGGGAATCTAGTAATAATTAAATGTAAAGTAACCTAAGATCATAAAGCATACAATGCGTGTATAAATAAGCATAGACCAACATGCAATCATGCAAGTAGAATAATAAAACTGTAATTAAACCGTTAGACGCCAAGGCGCCCAAGTAAATGCAAAATCATTAAGAAATATTTAAGCAATAAATTGTAACAGGAAGAGCAATGAATATAGGAAGAAGAAAGAGTGATATTATTAGGCAGAGAAATAACAGTGAGCAGACTGAAGGAGAAAAGAAATAAGGTAGAAAGCTAGGAAGAAAGAGGTAAAAAAGGACAAGCAGATATTATAAGAACAGCAAAACATGTGAAAAATGTGGTAAATAGTTAACAATAAAAATAAGACTCTCAAGAAAAGAGAGTCTACAAATAACTGCCACTATTATTAAGGACAACAACTTCCAGAAGTGAGAGAATTATTCAGTCCGCATCTGAAGGAGTTTTAAGAGGAGAACGTGACTTGTCTCTCTGCAAATCTTGTGAGAACGTAGCAACCGAAACCGATTGTATTGCAGATTTCCTATCTTCTTGTGAGCGATGAAGACGTTCAAAATCCCTACCCCGAGGTCGGGGACTGCTAGGAGGGCGCCTATTGCGATCTGACAATGTAGTGGAAGACTTAGAGGGTGATTGGGACTGAACTTGCTGTGAAGGTGTAGTGAGAACCTCCATCTCTTGAGGATGAAGACGGTCCAGGAATTGCTGAAGATGCTCTGGGTCGAAAAAGTCCTTAGAAACTCCATCTTTGGTAACGCGAAAGCGTGCTGGGTCAAATAGGCCATATTTGATACCTAATTGACGTAGTTGAGGTCGCATGGAGAGAAAGGCTTTCCGCCGCTCATTAGTTTCCTTGGAGAAATCAGCTGCCATAAAAATGCGATGACCTTCAAAAGAAAAGGAGCCTTGAAGCCGAGCCGCAGATAGTATTTGTCTTGTTTGGTCATGACGAAGAAGACAGGCAATAATCGGTCGTGGACGCGCGGCAGGATCACCACGTGGAGGACCAATTCTATGAGCCCGTTGTATCTCCAGAGGTGGATTGAAAGAAATACCAGTTAGCTTTGGGAGTATACGACACAGAAATACACTGGAGCTCTGCCCTTCAATGCGCTCTGGAAAGCCAAAAAAACGGATGTTGTCTCTCCTACTTCTGTCTTCCAAATCAATGAGTTTACTATGGAAGAGTAAAAGGTCCCGGTCTTGATTTGGAAGAGACTCCAATCGATTCTCCACTGCCAGAACTCTAGAATCAAGGGATTCAAACTTCGTATGAAAGTTGGTAATTTCTGTCTTAATTGATTTAGTCTCCTCAGCTAGTGATGTAATTGTAAGGTGCATGTCATCTAATCGACGACTAACCTCGGAAATTTCGTGCAGGATACGTTGCAAAGCTGCCGCCGACGCCTGCCCACCATTAGAGGCCGAAGCCTGAGGTGAAGCGGAAGGAGAGGAGGCATTGCCTTTTGTTGGCATATTGGTGGACTGCTTGAGGGCTTCTGCAAAAAGAAGTGGTTTAGAAGCCTTGTTTCCTTGCTTAGAGGCAGACATTTGAGGAGAACGTTTGATAAAAACTTTGAAAGTACGTAAAGCCGTCTTGCTGTTAAGGAATGCTTATGCAGAAAAATACCAAGACATGCAAAAGAAATACACTTAATAACTGTATATGTATGACATTAATAAGCTAAAAGGAGCTTATAACGCATTTCTAGACAGTAAAATGTAAAAGTACATCATTGCTTAATGACCCCCACTACCTACACTTGTGAATATGATATCAACTGCCGCTATATTCAAAAGCACGTAAACAGAGGTAAGATAAAATGAAACATCATATGCGCGCTTATGGTAATAATAATAAGCACAGCTACATGCACAGCGAGATGAGCAAGGCTGTAGAATGCAAGGTAATCATAGTCAAAGCAGAAAAAGCACAGCCTAACTGAAGAAGTTGACATGGGCACTATAATGGCATTGGAAAAAAGCACACTCTTGTGCGAGACATATAGACTGCGCTAAAGGAGGCCATGAAGCGCCAGCTGTAACCAAAGTCAAAAAAGGCGCGAAACTGTAACTGTAGCAAAAAAGTTCAGCTTGAAAGAACAGTTTAGCGTGATGAATCGCAAATTAATTTGCTGACCTGATGATACGCACATTGACTGGATGAGATGGGTGACATAAGTGCCACAACAGGATTATAGAAGGAAGTAATCCTACCAGTAGCTGAGCGTCGACACGTCAAAAATCCTAACTCCTGTCAGGCGACATTCCTGAAAAGAAATATTACAGCAGGCAGGTTGAGAGAGGTGCGGCTTCATGAGGAGGTAAATACTCGTCAGGAACAACGAAGGCGCGGCCTCATGAGGAGGCGGGCGCCCGTCGTCAGCAACGAAGGCGCGGCCTCATGAGGAAGCAAGCGCTCTTCAGCAGCAACAGAGGCGCGGCTTCATGGGGGCAGGCGTTCTTCGTAACAGAGGCGCGGCTTGAGGAGGAAGAAGAAGCAGCTTGAGTAGATACGTCAGACCGGCCCCACCGGACACGCAGCTCCACACAACCCTGTCATCGAGGCAGTCAGTACCAGGGAAACTTCGCCGTCACATCGTCGAAAACACGCCCAAATCGTGCCCACCACCTTCCGGCTATCGCAGGGCACAAGAAAAAGACTCCAAAGCCGATGTGAGGTAAGAAATTTCCGTTAAGGGTCCATCCCGCGACGGAGCTCACTCGTCAGGCGGCCATCTTCCTGCGTGGCCAGACCACGCCCCTGATGAGAAATCCTGAGTCTTTTGCTCTCCCAAGAATCTGTATGACCTTGACAAACTTATCCTGCTGCTACAGCATCTACAGGCCTCCCTGACAGACTCCAGAACTGTGCACACATGGCTTTGCTGCTAAAGGTCATAACTCTGTTCCCTTTTAGTTTAGATTTATTGTTAAAGAATGCTAAACATATTTTTTAATATGCAGCAATATTACAATTTTCCTTCCAATGAAAGTGATTGAGTGTCTCTGCTCTACCAGTTAACTAGACAGGCCACTATGATCTCTTATTTTAGCTGTTTGTCATCCAAGACCTGTTATGGACAGTGTGAGTTCATACAGAGGACCAAGCTCTGGAACTAGCCACCAGCCAAGATCAGAAGACTTCAGCAGCATATGCACTTCTGAAGATAGTTAAATCTACATCATCTCACAAACCTGGGATAGAAACTAATGATAACATTTTAGAAATGGTCTGTCACCACTGTTTAAATGACACTTTTAATAGCCGATTAGACATTTGTATTATAATGGTGTGAGACACACGTATTTTAGCATAATTTTGATAATGTACTGCAACTTTGCAATGCTTTTAAGAAATGATGCAAATAAAAAAATATTCATTCATTCATTCATTCATCATTCATTCATTCATTCTAATGGTAATCACATCTTCAAGTACAATCTGCAGTTTGCATCCCACAGATCTAGCACAGCCCAATCCTTGCACTACTTTATATATTCAGGTAAGCTAAGAAAGGCTGACCCATGGTCAACCTGGAACTACATATTATTCTGAATTCCAACATAACCCTTCTGGCCCACGCTAATACTAATTCCATAACACTCAGTGGTCGGCATGTGATTGTCGTTCATACAGGCTGCACAATAACTTCCATATAGGTCTTAATCCTCTTAGACCTCATATAAGACATATCTTCTATAATTCTTGTTCCTCACTCAGTACTGTTCCAGCAAATAAACCAGCCATCACCAACTGAACAGACATGAAATAACTAAAGGTATGCCACATACTGATGGACAGTCGGAGGACTCTAGTCTACCCTTGCAGGTCTCAACTACCTATATATGATGTCTGTCTCTTTCCATTTCACAATTACACTCAGATATGGAATGATGGTAACTATAAGGAATCAGGTTATTAGTTGGGGAAGGTGGAAGCCCCACTCAGGAAACAACCACAATCCTTGTCAGGGTCAACCACAAAAGTCACTAAATTAACCTGTGCTTAACCCTCCCATAGCTTGGCTCAAAGAAGTCAGGCTTAACTTTGAAGCAATGTGTATTTAAGTATTTATGCATTACACCAACAGTAATAAAGTGAAAATACAACAAAACAAAAACTCCAAACAAATGTAGAACACACAAGCAAAGTTTATTAAATAAAATGATATCGGAACAACAAAAATCCAATGAGTAGAACCAAAGACATTCAGTTTTCAGTTTTAAGTAAACATAGTGCCTAAAAGCACAAAGCACCACTTGTAGTCATCTGGTCATGCTAGACCGAGGGGAGAAGTTACAAGTTCAGGCTTACTGTAATGGACTGCGGGTCGAATACAGGGGCTAGGTGAGTCCCAGTGAAAGAGTTACCTTCTCAAAGTCCGGCAAAAAGAGTTCCATTCACAGTGGAGGAGGCAGCGAGGACCATGGAGAGAATCGAGAATAGTTGTCGCTGTAGCGTGAAGAGCAGACTAGGTGGCATGGGCTTTCATCGCTGCAACGCAAAGAGCCGGTTGGGTGTCACAGACAGTTGTTGCTGGAGATTTGCACTGGCGGCCACGTCATGTTTACGTTTTTGTAGCGCAAAGTGGAGAGGTTAAGCTGCTAGTCCTTGCTGTTGTGCGCTGTAAGGCGAAGAGCAAGTCTTCACTGGAGCTTTGCATTGTCTGTCCCGTGGGTGGCAGAGTTTCTGCACAAAAGGGTCTGTTTACTGTCGCGAAGAGCCCAAACTTTATTATTTAACCTTTTCTTCTTGGAAGGAGCTCAGACTGATGCCAGCCAAGGTTCCAGGACCTGGGGAGGCACCTCTTGGGGATCAGGAACTCACTCCAGCAAAAGCCAGCAGGGCTCAGCCAGGTCCAGTTGCAGCAAGTCAGCTAAGCAGTTGCAGGCAGGCCTCTGGAGTATGTTCTGTCCCTGTAGCTCAAACAGGAGGTCAGTCAACGAACCCTTGGAGTCACTCAGATATTCAGATGTCTCAAAGCGTTGCTACATTCTGAAAATACATATGACCATAAAACAAAGATCGCTGATAGAAGATCTCAACGTTGGGAGCTGGGTCGCAAAAAATCCCCCTTCAGCTGAAAGAAGCACTTTCAATTTCCCTTTCCTGAAATTGACTTAAGCAACTTCTGTTCACAACTTCAGAGATGGCAGGGAGTATTCTGACTCTGGGATTTACTCCTAAATGGCTGCCCCATTTGCCATACATTCAGAGGCAATTCAGAAATGAAATGACTCCTTCATACATCATGACAACTATATGTATTAAATCTTTATACACCTCAAGTGTCGCACTCAGCGTCGGCTCCTCCGTTAAGGAGAAGGAGCAGCGCTCCACTGCTCTCTCAGCAATGAAAACATAAAATATAAAATGATAATAACAGAGGTTAGTATCATTTAATTTTTCCTTGCTCGGTCGAGTCAAGGGCAGGGTGGGGCCATCCTGATGGACAACAGCAAGGGGAGGGGTGGTGGGCACTGGTGCAAGTGCGCGTGTCAGTTTGGCCGGCCCACTTAGGATGGCCAAACTGACATGTGCACTTAGATCTCTCCACCCAAGCTGTGCTGCACTGGAGATCAAGCACAGCCTCGCAGGCCCAAACTGAGCATCAAACCAGCCTGCTCAGGCCAATCACAGTGCTGCTTTCATGCTGGTAAATAGTATTGCCAGCATGAGATTAGTGTCTGGATTGGGGTACGTAGGGCATTGGGAGCCTTGCACTGACTACCAAGAGTCAAGAGGAGAGGTGCAGAAGAGCACTGAGGCGACAGCCAGCAGGTAGGTGCATTTGTTTTCTTTTTTTGTATTTTTTCCCCACAATGCCCCCTTCTCCCCCGTGCTGACTCGCCTCTTTTGTTTCACAGTGGCTGCTGCTGATTACACTAGCCCTAACAGTTGCATCAGCTCCACGTTTGAACCACTTGATCTTAAGTGCATAATCCATAAATAATATAATGAATGAATGAACCTCTTTTAAGAGTCACATATCATATGCATTCTCAGAGTTTACATTCCTACTACCCACCCATGCACCATCCATGGAACACATCCTTGATGCAAAGTAATGCAAGGATGCATTTTGCTGTTTTGCCTTACTTTGGATTACAAACCAACACAAATTGTGATTTGCATTGGTTTGTAAATCCCAGCAGAAGACTTTACATCAGGTTGCGATAAAAAACGTAATGGAAACCCGATGCACACTCTTTCTATATCTAGGCCCCAGTCTCTACCACAATAGCAAGCATACACAATAACCACCCACTTGTGTATATTAGCCACAGAGCTGAGTCAGAATACAGCCCCTGCATGTCTTCCCCTTTCCACTGAAGAATGAAACATAGACTGGTATCCATTTAAACCCCCAGCAACCAGGTCAAGGAGAGGAGCCAATATGTCCTTCCTCTGACCATTTAAGGGTGCACCAGCACTTGATCATCCCAGACAGAAGCAATCCCCATCTATCAGGAGGTATGTTCTTTATGTTGCCTTGTCTTAAATTGCCTATGTTCATTCATCTCCTTATAACTTTATAATAAGCTATATCGCAGACTATGGCTTTCCTCTTACTGCTTTTCTAAATTTCTATATGCTTCTTAGAAAGGTCTTCTGCAACTGATGCATCTTGATGATGTAAATTGCACTAGACAAGTTAGCCCAGTCACTAAAAGTATTGGGAACACTTACATATCCATCAGTTATCTGTCTGAGGAAGCTTGAGGCAACCAGTGTTGCAATGGATTGAACTGTATTTTACCGTTTTATATTGTAGTGTATTTTATTGTGACATTAGGAAAGTGCTTCATACCGTGAAGAAGCAATGATGCATTTCAGTTTGCATCAGGTTCCTGGATGTCCTCTTGTAGTGCATGGTAACAAAGGAATTGGTTGAGATACAGCTACATTGAAAAGGTTTTGTGAGGTGTGTGATATTTAGAGACATGCACAAATCATGGTGTGGCACTGTGCAGAGGCATGAGCTGTTGAGGAATAGTGTGAAATTAGATGCAACAAGGGTTGGGGATACGTACCCTTTTACCTAGATCTTAACCTATAGCACATTAGAAGAGTGCCTGGATAAAGCTGGATTTTCATTGCTCTCCAGGATTCAAGCTGGCTATGATGTATTTACATTCTGGCAGGGTTTAAGTTCTGTATCTGGACTGCAGAATTTCACCCTGTCTGAGATTGCTTGAAGAAAGCGATGGGCAGGAGTCGGGACAACCTAGATCAAAGAAGTCTTGTTTGATGGTAGCTATGAAGTTTGTGAAAAATATGTCCACAGCTATGATAGGCCTAGGCACTGGTAGCCAGCATAGGAACTGAAAAGATGTTTAAATCCCTAATTGGATATTAAGATTAAGAAGTTGTCTCCCAGCTATGTTCGATAGTCTATCTCCATCACTTTTGAATCACATTGTGAGATGATCTACCATATATTCAATTGGCATATTCTAGACAGGCCAGTCCTAGGTTAATAGAGACTTGTACTTTGGACACCTAGATAAATGAATGCTAGAAGAAGGTATCTCATAATTTAAAAGGTTCCAACTGTAACTTGATTTTCCTGTGGAATCAGAGAGAGTTTCATATCTATAATCAGACTGAGATTCCTTACTTGATGTGATGGGTATAGAGGTGGGTCAAGTTCTTTTGGAAAGATGACAGACAAATGGTAGGTATTACATTCATCACAGGTTAGTATCTCTTTTGATGTATTTAGCTTGGGTGATTCATTACCACCCATTGGTCAACATTTAGAGGCATCGACCAATGGTACAGTAATTTAACTCTAACAGATTATCAAGTTTTGGTATAATTTGTCCATCATTGGAATAATTGTAACATTTGAGGGTGAAACAGGAGCCGAAGGGGCAAATGTACAAAAAGCCAGGTTGCAAATAGTGGGATCAAATTGCTCACTGTTTGCAATCTTTTAATTTTGCGATACAATCTATATACTAATAGGCCATTCGCAAAGTTTCCAGGTGCAGGGGTCGTAGAATGACCGGCTTAATACATATTAATAAAGTAGGTTGCTATTTGCAACCTCCTCGGACTGACTACGAACAGAGTGACTGTAAGGAACAGCTGACCACCATGTTGGTGTTTACATTCCCAAACACATTTTTTTTATTTATTTTATTATAAATCAGCCCATGTTCCTTAAAACATGGTCTTGATACTGTGCACACCATGAAGTAACCATAAGGGATGTACTCTGTGGATGGGAAGGGAAGGGGACAAGCTGGAGAAAGGCACAGATGACGGATTGAAGCAACAGCTCAGACATTCAATCAAAGTGGCAACAAAATGGAGGTACACAGCTTGACCCACGGATGGTCCATCAATTCTATGCAAATGCACAATGTGGATTCCATTCAATTAATAAACATTTTTCACCCCTGTTTGCCGTGAACCAGAGGCTGGTGGGAATCAACTGGATAACTAACCTGGAGTGGGACCTACCCAACACGTTGCCCATATTGTTTACTGACCAGAGAAATAAATAGCAGATTCTCAATCCAATTTTCATTTAAAATCTGCAAAGTGACATTATAGTTGACAATTTGGAGCAGCCAGTGAATTCAGTTGCTGTTATTCAAAAGGCACACTGGCCAACAGATGCAGTGAATGACTATTCAGAACATACTCAGAATGAAGAGTTGGTCAGCAGTGTAAAAAGCTTCCATACGGCAAACTCTGTGAGTCACAACTGTAACTGCATATTGAGTTAACATTGATAAGTCCCTGTTTGATCTGTTTTTGAAGATGAAAGTATACATTATAGAATAGGGGTAGCAAACAATTCTCTGAACATGAATTGGCAATGTCAATAGGTCTGGCTTTAAAGAAATGTTGTATGGCAATTTGAAGCATTACAAGTAGATAGCATGGGAATTCATAGGTATTTGTGTGCAAGCACCGAACTGTAGAATAATATTGGTGTAGGTAAAAATATCAGGTGACAGTTGTACTGTCAAGGCAAGGCTGAATATCCATACAGGTTAATGACTGCCGTCCTCCCATCTGCTGCCAGAGAAAAACAACATAAATTACCCATTTATCTAAGACACTTAAGTAGCATAACAATATCACATGTCTCCTCCTGAAAGTTCAACCTCAGGCATCAGGATAAATAAACAAAATGGTCACAGGTGCTAGAAGGGCAAGCACTTTTTTGTGGACGCACACAACTTCTGCCCAATCAAAACATGTACTCCTAGCTCCCAATATATGGGGTAGCTAAAGCTCCTCTCTGGGGATTCTCACAACAGCTAGGCTGTCCGGCCAGACCATAAAAAAGGGGAAAAGTAACTTCCTTCAGAAGTGTAACTTCTGAGGAATTTTTGAAGGAAGGCTTTCTACAGCGTGACAGTGATACTTCCAAAGGCAGAGAATTGTCCAGTGTAAACTGCACAGATGACGGAATGAATGATACCACTGCTTTTTGGAGGCGTATGCTCTACCACAAGGACATAATCTAACACATAGCAGAACCCTCCCTCAACAGGCCAGCAAACTAGTATTGCACGAAAGCTCTTTTGAGTACAGAGAGGGACCACTTGCCCAGTGCTTAATTAAAAAAAAATTAAGTGCCAGGGCCCTCATCAGGAGAACACTGCAGCCTAAACCACCCTTTGCCCTTGCTAGCGCTGACAATGACAATACAAAACCAGCTACTAACCATCACACTCCTACAAGTGTGACAGTTCAGACTATTCCAGGCCCTCAAAGCTATAAGATTAGCAAGGGCGGCAGGTATTATTAATTTTTAATGTATATTGAATTAGCAAACAATTGTCGGTGCTGCCAATTAAGTGCCGGTGCCGAGCACTGGAAACCACCGGCTCACATTAAGCACTGCACTTGCCTCATTTTCAAGTATTCTCGAGACAAAGTGCGAATACAATATGAGTTATGTGCCAAACTTACACTACGCTTGTGTAAATATACATAACTTTGAGACTGTTTCAATTCACAACATTTCACCGTGAACACTGTGTAAAGTATGTAATATGAAAGCTAAACATGTATTTGAACGGTGTTCATTTAGAATGGCTGCTTACACAATCTAGATAACTCTTCTTTTGTCTAATGCATGTAGTGCATACATTATTTGATGAAAGTGGAACAACATTTTTAACAGTACTATTTTTTCTCCGAAATATTTTTTCCAACTGTAAATGCAAACTCTTGATACGCATGGTATGTTAATACCGGATTCATACTATTTTTTTCATAGCATTTGCCAGGTGCATTTGAGTGTGAAGTTAGTGCTCAAAGAAGAGGTGCAGGAGAATTCTTACTTAGCTGTGAATGCTTGAGCTAACAGGTAAATATCTGTTCAAACTCTGAAGTGTGTGTCTTAGCCAAAAATATGTACTGTCTTCTTCACTAACTACCTATAAACTTGTATATCAAGTTCAAGGTGTCAAGTACAACATAGGAACATCAACGTGACCATAGAGTTCACCATTTTGAGTCATCTCTGGTGATGCTGATTACAGAGGGAGATACTTCTTGGTCTACAAAGGTGCACAAACGCAGCCACTGAACAGAATGCTAGACAGAGGGGCCTTTACCAAGTGAAGCAATGATCTAATGCTCTTTCCCATTGACTTTGAGGACCAAGTTGACTCGCCAGCTGTTCAAGGTTACGTGCAAAATTGATCTTATCCACGTCACTCTTTCAGAAATTCTTCCTTCTCTAATCAACAGTATTTTAGTTACCAAAAACTGTTGGCTGTGTCTTGATAACACTCTGCTTATTAAGGCCCCAAATGTTAAGCATGAACATAAAAATGTTGTTACAGTGAGTCTTTATTTTTTTACAATAGATCAGTTAACAAATATTACTTACTAAATGGAGAGTCCATATATCTTTCATTTTCTGATGAAACAGTCCTGTAACACCCTTAAAACTACAAAATTGTACAAATTAAATAATGGAACACCACATATAAAATATGTGGTTAAATTATAGTACAGTGTCCATATGGCCAATATTTGTAACGAGTTTAAAAGTGCTGCAACACTTGAAAACCTGAATAGTGTGCAACACAAAACACGCATTAATGTTTATGTGTGACAAAGTCAGTATGTCTGTCCTTGGTTTAAGATGTAGACAGAGACAGAACACTCACACACACACACACACACACACACTGATACACGTATACATATTTAATGCACACTTGTACACAAGGTGATTCCAGGCACCTGTGCAAGGAGACCAACAGAATCCAAGGTAGCAATGTGCACAGACCAACAGATACAGAAAACTCCATATACACAAACCAGCACATAGGCACTCATGAACAGTAGCCAAAAACATTAGTACATCCTAGAACAAAAATCAAAATACAAACAGGCACCTGTACACACCAAATTAAAGACGTTAAAGGATCCAAGGAATTAGACTAACAGGCACACCAGCACCCATGCACTTAGACCAAAAGATATTGAGCTACCCATGCAGACAGATCATCATGCACAAATACGCACACACAGACTCAAAGGCATAAGGGGCTCTATGCATACAGGCCAGAGTACATTCAGGTACCCTCTCAACTGCAACAACTAAAATCATGACCTGAAATGTAGCAGGAATTAAAGAGATCTTATAGAGCAAGGCCACACTCACCCTATTGAATGAAGAGGACTTTGTCTGTCTCCGGGAGACTTGGTCAATCGCACCTGCACTCATCCCATGTTTTGCAGAGATCCACAAGCCCGCAAAAAAAGTCAGTCTCTTGGGAAGACATAAGGCGGCATATCAATATATGTATATTATTCAACAAAACGTACAACCACTGAAATAAAAGTCAGTTCAGAAATGTTGCAAGCTGGTATTGTCGAAGGCTATTGAGCTCATGGAGACAAACTGGCAATCTTAATATTAAATGCATATTTCAGCTTCCATGGTTGAAAGGAACTGGAAAAACTGAAAATATGATTGCCTTCTTGAGGAATTGATTTACGAGTGCATGTTATTAAACATAATTTTAATGGACGACTTTAATATGCATAGTCTTAGAGAGGATAATACCAGCCCAGCGACACCCTGTCAAGTGAGCACCTTCTTTCACACTCTCAAAATTGACTCAGCACAGAACACAGATGAAAATCCAACCATTCATTAGACAGCCCTACTCCTTTACCAACTTGACCACAATTGATTACATCTTTTTGAGTGGCAACTTAAGTGAAGCACTATTGGGCTTTCAGATAGGCCTGTGGGCAGAAAGTGATCACGCCTTGCTGACATTCCATCTGACTTTACCAGGAAGGATTTGTCACAGCATATCAGCAATTGACAAATCAAAAAATGAAGAGCATCACAAACTTATAAATAGGATAAAAATGGATGACACAATGTACAACTAGGATAGCGGGCTGGAAAGTTTGGTGGGAGGGCTGGTCAACCAAATCCCAAGATCTATACATCATCAAAGGCTAGCCCAACCAGGTCTCTGAGCTATGTTCTACTCTAATAGAGACTGAAAACCAAAACCGCTAGCAAAATCATAACACACAAACAACTACATAATGGGTCACATTCAGGAGGTAAAAATAAGCACCTGTAAATTAAGGGTCATTATTCGGGTAAACAAAAGACTAGGAACCACTACCACCAGGCAACATCCTCTAACGGCAGAAAAGGAGCACAAACTTGTATGGTCTCAAAAGAGAACACATCAGGAGGAAGAGTGGATCAAAACATATGACCTACTATCAAGAAAACAACAGCAGCAATATTGGTACTATATAATAACACCTTATGTCATAGTTCGAGTGAAAGGCGCAATTCTGTATCAGTAAACAAATGGCTAACACACATCACGGCCCATGCACCAAGACTTAATTTAATTAAATGGAGCAAAGAGAATCTTATAGACTCCGAACACTGCAATGGATACCAAAGAGATCATACACCCTGTAAAGACGGAACATATGTCGTTGAACGTACAAGCTGGTACTAAAATCCTGAAGAATATACGAATAGACGGAGTACTAGGCTATACCGGCCTCCCTGGATCTCTGTTCAGAGAAGACCCTCTCTTCTGGGCCACAGTCCTCACTCTGGTTTTCCTAGAGTGCAAAATAATATAAGTTGTTTCAGACTCATGGCGGGGCTCCTAACTTCAATCGATATATAATAAGGGAGATAATACAGACTCCAAAAACTACAGGCTAATCATCTTATTGGATTTCAGGGGAAGGCATACACAATTATCCTATTAGACGAGCAACTCAAAAGGGTCGCAGAAGAGGAACTGCTGCCATTTTACCAACCTGGATTTCGTGAGGGCAGGATCCATAATAGATAACTTTTTTGTCTGCATCTACATGGCACAGCAAGCAGCCATTCCTATCCGCCTGCCCTTCTTTGCCTGCTCCGCCAACTACTCCGCCACATTCAATGGAGCAGTACGAAACAAACTTTGGCAGATGCTGCAAAACTGTTACATATCAAACAAACTGTTGAAACCATTATGTTGCTCTACACCAAGACATGGGTGCATATAAAGCTCTCTGGTGATACTGCATACAAGGTTGTGTCTCTGCCCCAATTTTTATTCAACTTATATAAGCAGCCTTTATCCCCACACTATTAATAGCCAATTTGGCCACCCCAAGAATTGGCTAAAACAAGGTTTTCCTCAAGCAATACGCCAATGACCTGATATGAAAATAGGGCTCCAGAAAGCATGGCATGCATTGAACAGTTACTAGAAAAGCAACAACTTAGTGGCCAACCAAGTAAAACAAAAGTTGTGATATTTGAGCGCTACCCAAGAAAAAGGACCCAGAAAAGGACAGTGTCTGGAACTACAACTACCTTGGCTCATGGTTTAGTGACACTGGGAAGTCCACTTCACAACAGCAAAAGATGAAAATAAAAGGAAAGGTGGTCATAGATGTCCTGTGTCAACTAAAAGCCAACTTGCTCAGTTCCATGACAGAGGGCATTTGGAGGGTGATAAAATCAGAACTCATGCTACACCCAGCAGGCTTTTCCTGGCACACTTGGGTTACAATCAGACAAAATAAAATGCATGGGGTACCAGTGAATCTTCCAACTACCTCCATATACACAGGATACACTGATTCATCTGGCGTTTGGCCTCATAACACCAAAACGTGAATGTATGGCTACACACCTTAAATACTTTTATCAGCTAATTTCAGCATCTGCCAATTCAATGAAAGTGGATTTAAAGCAAATCTTCACCACTAGGAACAGTCCATGGCATGATTATCTGAACACAGCAGTGGAAAAGTTGAACCTGGCGATATACAATTGGGCTGAAAAATCGATCACCTACCTACACAGCAATTAAAGCCTCTATGAGAAAGCAACTGCACCAACTAAGAGAAAATGATATTCAGGCCCTGTATGAGAAAGCAGTCATTCTCCACTAATAGTATCATATGTGAAGCACAACACACAACCGTACCACCATCAAGCATTGTAAAAGCAATGTCTAAAACAAATACTGTGGGCCAGGTTGCTCCGGCAACCATCAAAAGAGCAGAATATATATTGGACATCCCTTACTAACATTGTATGATGCAGATTGTGTGGTTATATAAAAGAGCCGTTGATACACTTGATATGTTGTTGCCCAGCAGTTTACAATACCCGATTCAAGATACTGAAGCCAATCTTCCTACATCATGTTGCACACCATCGCAGAGGAGCAAAATGTCCTTTTTTATGGAAACAATGTCATACTTGGCAAAGGCTGGCAAATTCATCTACCTGGTGCATGAAAGATTATCCGAACTGTACACCGAGGCCCCAGTGTCGAACTCCTCAAGCTCCAGGATGTCACAAACTTTCTCCACCTGTTTCTGGCCACAGCCCCTACAAATTTTAAGTGATGTAATGTATGAGGTTGTTTGCATGAGGCCGAGTCTATGCTACTTTCATACACGAAAAATAGGTGGACCGCACAAATAGCCGAATAATGCACTGTGCACTTTGGTATGCCGAATGTACATAAATAGATTGTTAGGTAAGGATTTTAATTAGAAGGGAAATAGCTTTGTTAGATTTAATATGAATGATTTTTTTCTTTTATGTTTTATCATTGTGACTAATTTGTATCTATGCAATGATTTTAAGCAATCATACAATAAAATTCAATCAATAAATCATTGATTGAATCAGGCACACAACTGATAGACATATAGGCACCCATGCCATGGACCAGCACTCATACATACATGCTGACAGCAGACATGCAATCTCTCACATACATAAAAAACATATATGCCCACATAGATAACATCCATTCAGCCAAACATACAGTAACATTCATCATACATCCTAGCTTAAGTATGAAACCATGTTGCTGTGTTTGTAAGCAGCAATCAAAGAGCCATAGTTGAGAACGAAGTCTGCCTACATCAACTTTATTAGGTTTCATTTTCAAAACAGAAAATACATCTAATAGTTGTGATGTTGACAATTGCATTTAATGTCAGTTTGTTGTCTTGAAACCAATTTAAAAATGTTTCTTAGCAGCATTTGGCAAACGTGTAGATGAGAACAAAGCTAATTTGCTGTTCAAAATATTTGACACTGCTTGTCTTTCAGACATTCTCAAAGCCTTAAGTTTACAAATCATTGAAGACACAAAATGCACCATAAAAGAGTCACTACAACGGGATGTGAGAGAAATACTACTTGCTTTGAAATGTACAGATTTTTTTCAGTCAAGTAATTATACAACATATTTGGAGGCTATAACAGAAAATGCCTGGATCTAAATTGGATTTTGTGCCGACAGGACGTTTTGGCAAAAAAAAAAGGTACCACATCAGTATTTTTTAAGAGCTGAACTGCAGACGTCATTAATGGTATTCGTTTACCTCTCTTTCTGCTCCATTCGTAAAGCTTACAATAAAATATAGAACATTCAAGTCTCCTTTCTGATAGCTGCAGCAGATTTGAAATTAATGCAGGCTTACTTTTAATAGTCACATACTTGCTGTCACACAGTATTCCCAGGGTAATGGGACGCACTCACTCGCGATATTGTTTGACTACAATTCAGCAATATACTTTTCAATATAGAAAATTCAGGTGCAATGCATTTGATGTGAACCATTCAGCATCCAGATAATGTAAAAGTTTAATGTAATTGAAGTATTCCCTGGAGAATAAAACCACAAGACGAGAAGGGTTGAGTGAATCATTCTCTCACAGTTACATGTTTTATGCACTCTCTACACTGCACGCCTTTACACATGCTAGCCATTGAGGTTTTTTGTATCCTGAGAAAAGGTTCAGAGTGGCCACAGCAGCTTTTTCTTTTGGTAATTGGTTCTAATGGATAGATCAGGAACCCACTACATACTTTTATTGGTACTTCTATTGGTAATTTATTTTGTCAAGGTGCATCAATTTATGACAGTGAATAATCAATTTTTAAACAGGATTGTGGATATGCTGTTGGAGTGTTGGGACTCTGCGAGGCCCCTGGACATGCTTGCATGCCACAATCTATAAGTAGCATGCCATCCTTGTATGGCTCGACTTACTAAAGATGATACAATCCTTTACTGTGCAGATTGTATTGTTCTAGCACCAAAAACATGTTATATCGTTTGTTGTATTTTCCATTGGCCGTATGAATAAGCAACATTGTAATTGAGTGATACTCTGTAAACTGAAGCAGAAGTTATTTTGTAATAATGAGAATTTTGCCATTCATCTTTCAGTGGATGTAAAATGCATTCATATTTATTTGCATTTAACGCGTTGTATTTTTGCTTAATAATTGCTAAAAAGGGTTTGAGTTCTCCAAAGTAATATACACAGCCTCCTGCATTTTCGTTGTTATATAATATAAAGAACATAACCTGCAAATTCTTAAAACAGGCAAAGGCTTTATCTAATTTAGCTTGCTTACGCCAGGTATTTTGGCTTAAAAATTGCTAAAAAGGGTTTGAGTTGTTAGTAGTTTAAACAGCCTCCTGTATTTTTGTTACTATATAATATGAAGAAAAACAACAGCACATTCTTAAAACAGGCAAAGTGCAGTTATCTAGCAGGTACCAGGGTCAAGATTTCAATGGTGCAGCTGGTGCAGTGGCACCGGGACTTGTAACAACAAATGCCTTGAAAAAAAATACAGTATTTGTTACAACATGCAAACTTCAAACTATATGACACAATAACTGAAAATGTCACAGTGTGCCGTTTAAATAAAGAAAATTGTAAACCACAAGTAACACAATGCCAATGCCAATGCAAATATTTATTATTTGCTCATTATTGTTTCAGAGTTTATGTTCATGTTTAAGTTTTTTTGCAATAATAAAAAAATGTGCAGTACAAAATACATAAAAAAACTTTGTAAAAGAAATCTTTCATAAAAAAACAAAATTGCCCATAGTAATAAAACAATAATCTCACTATCAGTGTGTTTCTTTCACTTATATTGCACAACTGCTCAAATGCTCATTTGAAAAATTAAAGAACATTTACATTTGTTTATCTTAACAATGGACAATAATCAAACATCACCTTTTCATTTAGTTTTTAGACTGTTTTAATAGTGAGGAAGATTAAACAGTGGGGGTTACATTGATGTAATGCTTCATTCCTTCAGCAGATGATATTCATGCCCTATAAATGCAGTACCTAGGTCAACAAATCCAGACTTGTCCTCTCCATATTATTTTAACTTTTTATTTCCCCATTTGTTTTTCCCACTACTCATCATCGGGCAAAGACCTTTAAGCACAGCTTAGCGGTAAAAAAACAACTCAAGGTTCAGAAAGTGCCCCAAACAAACAGCTGTTTTAATTTAGTTTGAGGTTTGGGGCTTGTGAAAAATGATATTCCAAACCTCACTCACTGAGCTGTTGTTTATAAATTTATTTGGAACCTCAGTACTCTACAAATGAAGGGCCTGGAAGTCCCCTCCAATTTCTAGTATTTTTAACATTCTTAATTGTTTAATTTGTACTGCGTCGCATCTTCTCTGTATTATATGATGCAAAATAGATAGGTTTCAAAGCATCACTTATCTCATCTGCACTGGAAAATATCGATCCAATATTAACCTTTTTACTCTGAGAAAATATACTTATAGCTCGCACACCACTTCAATGCTCTATGGGTTGATTTTTTGCTACCACCTTTTGTGTTTGTCTGGCCAATCTTTGGCTGCGATCAGGGTCCTGAATCGTGCTTTAGGACATCTCTGTGGCAATTATTGTAAGGCTTAAACATATTGAGCATCAATAAGGGTTCGATTGACCCTCCCGGTTGTCTTTCTTTTCTGTCCTGTGACCGCAATAAAACTTTCACCAGGTCTAGCATGATGTATTTCAACTCACCTTTGTGTGGTCTCTTCACTTCCCCTCAGTATCAGGGTTGAGGATTGTGTATTTCTATACTACAAGTCACCTTGATAGAGACCTCCATACTTCACATGAACAGCTAAATCTATATACCCCGCTTAAAGAACTCTATTAATATTAAAGTGAGCCCTGCATTGTTTTACAACACTGCACATGGGAGAGGTGTGGGCCCAGCGATGAGGCATGCCACCCAATGGTGGATGAGGGTCCCGTTTCCTATAAAATAAATATCCCTCTTGATATGACCTTTGAAAACGCAACTCTTGACATACCCCTTCAGTGCCAGGTTACCACTTATGCTCTTCTAGATTTATGTAAGTGTTTGTCCCTCAAAATTTCCACATTTTTCAGGAGCATCTCAGTGTTTAACCTGTCATCCCTTTAAATATCACATCCAGGTCTTACTGGGACACTAGTTAATTCTTTCCCTCCTCTCCTTTTGAGTTATACATAGAATTATTGAAGGAATCAGTAATTCTGGGACTGATCTCCCAGGTAGTTAATCATTCTGTCCATGTTTTCTGCCAAAAGATTTTGGTTGCTTCCCTACTCCAATATTTACCATAACCAGTTGTTCCGGTATTTTCAGAATGAGGAAATAACGGCGTTTATGAATTTTTGAAGAACAGCATGAGGCAGTCAGAGTTACTCTGCCAATATCTACTTGCTTTTCACACATATTCCACCTGGAAATATTGCTGCTTGAAGCAGGTGAAATCTTGGGACCAGTGATGTTCCCACTGAACCCAGAATTCCGTAGGCCTTCTAACTGTACTTACAATAAAGAAATCCTTGGATTTAACAGGTCAAATGTAAGGAGTGTCAGTGAGGTCTCTTGGTTTTAAGAGGCCAGGAAAACCTAGAGCAATTGTATTTGCATACTAAGGCCCTTATGGCATGGTGGTCAGTGGGAGTCCCACATTGATATTTACACACTGGAAAGACCCGAAACAAAAAATGATTTAAAAAATAAGAGCAAACATCCAAGTCTTCAATTTTCTCTGATAGCAAAGATGATCATTATTGACAATGGTCTGAAAAGGAATAGAATTTCATGACTGAGCCATCTGTTCTGAAAGAGCAGACCCCAGCCAGCTTCATTTTCTGAAAATTTGCAATAATTAGGCATTGCCTGTATTACATCGCATGTTGAAGGGCTTATGTTAAACCTTACTACAAGGAAATGAAGGCCAAATTGAAGAAATGTCCTTTGTAAATTGGACAGGGCTATGCATTTTGGAGCTTATTTACAAGCCCCTTGCGCCGCCGGTACATTGCTTTACATATAGAAAAATGTGACGTACCTGCGGCGCAAGGGGCTTGTAAATATGCCCTTTCAATCTTACTGCAATGACTAACTGGTGTAGATACCACAGGGTAGATGGCAGATCATATTGGCACACATATCGGCAACAGTGATGGCTTTTGCATTCTGTAGTATGGGTATGCTTACGAATGGCTCTTGAGCATTCCTTATAAATACGATTTGCTTACTCAAATCACCACTGCCATAAATTGCCTTAATTTAGTGTGGATAACTCAAAAATATGAAGACTTATTTATGATTTTGCCGTAAAAAGGCAATACTGGCAGGGAACTTGTATTTTAAGTGTGAGTCAATGATTTGCCCTTCGTTCTTCACCTTCTCCACAAGGATAGAGGAGACTCTCAATTTCTCTGGCCACATGTGAGATAGTCACATGAGGGAAGGAACATCCAGTATCATGATTTCAGTTTTAAGCATTTACTTGCACCATCCAGTGACCAATGACCAGAAGTCAAAAAGAGAAATGCTGTTTGACGTCTACAGATAGTGAGAGTTTCTCAGTCAGAAGCTGAGTATGATTAATATAGGGGAAAAAGCAAACCAGACTTGCCCAATGGTTGCAGTGAGGGGATTTGAAAAATATTTAACATACTGTAGACGAAGACAAGTTCTTTATACCTCCACAAGATATGATATATTGGCTACAAGAGGTGAACTTGTCACAACCTGAGATCAGCTTTCAAAGAATGATTTTACTAATTCCTCCAAATTACCAAGTGAGCTTCAGAATCAAAAAGACTTCTGGCAGTCAACCTGATATGCTTGGATTTTAAAGAATCAACATTGAACAGTTCCTTAAGTGAGAGACCTTGGAATTGCAATGGACTCCAAGCTATTAATGAATGCCCAAGTGGAAAAGCTTGCAAGATCAAGCTTTGTTACTATAAAAACTCTGTGACTCATCTGGGATTCCCACACAAGGTCCAGGCTACTATCTCTCTTGTTCTGTCAAAACTCGATTACACCAATAGTTTCTACCATGGATCATCTTTAACAACTATGAAAAGACAACAACGGATTCAGAACTCTGCTACCAGACTACTCTTACATATAAAGCCACAAGACCACATCTCCCCTGTCTTGAAAGCCCTGCATTGCCAGAAGATCCACATTCAAGCTGCTTTGTATCATCCACAAAGTGATACATGGAACAGGACCGCACTTCATCAGGAATAAAATCACCAAATACATTCAGCAAAGTAACCTCTGCTCTAGATAGGCACCTCATCTCAAAATCCCAACATACAAGAAAAAAAAAACATAGGTGGTAGGTGGTACAATCTTTTCTGCTCAGCAGTCAAACTATGAAACTCTTTACCCCCAAACATAAGATCCATGGATAACAACCTTATCTTCAGAAGACTACTAAAAAATTGGCTCTTCCCACATAACCACCATTCTCAAACATAAATATACAGCATATCCTTCTGTATAAAAGCATTTATGTGGACTATAGATGTGTACCTACTTATGTGTATAGCTTTGTGTAAATGTGTATAATAATTATGTTTTTCAAAAAATAGCTATTCATTAGTTCTGCTTAACAAATGTACAAATTACTTATAGTTATATTATTCTATGTTTAACATGTATGTAGGTGGCTGCATGAATAAGTAAATATTTTATTAGAACTTTTGACCTACAATTGCTTCACTACTGAATTACAAAAAAATGAATAGAAACAAATAAATTAACATAAAGTACAGCAACACTTGAAAGCCTGAGTTTATAAAATACAACTTAAATCTACATATATCACATTCCTTATACATATATACCTTTCATGTATTTATTTATATTTATATTTATTGCTTTGCTTCGAATTCAACATCTCCAATGCACTACCCTATATCTCATCCTATACCTCTCTCAATATATCCTCTACCACCACTCTGACTCATTTCATACCTCATTCTACTACCTTCTCTAATGCACTACCTTATTTCTCACCATGTACCTCTCTCAATATGTCCTCTACCTCCAATTCGACTCATCTCAAACCTCACTCTACTACTCTACTACTCTTTCAATGCACTACCCTATTTCTCACCTTATACCTCTCTCAATATATCTCACTCATCACAAACCCCATTCTACTACTACGACCCCACAAATAACCCTTTCTAGACTCTGCCCTCCTCTACCCCTCAGTGCATTCTCTCATACCTCTTTTACTATTCAAATCTCCCAAACAAGCCTTTCTAAACCCTTCCCTCTGACTCTTCCCCTTCACCTCCCCTTTACTCATCCCAAGCCTCCTACTACTGCTATGAGCTAAAAAAAAAACTTTCTAGACTCTTCCATCTTCTATACCTTCGCTAGCCTTTCCAATCCAAATTAAAGAGACTAACATATCAACCTCTCAAAATAATATCATATTTCTCTATACTAATTCCCCACTAATACTGTTTGGGTTCCGGAGTAGCAAGCCACCTGCCAAAAAGTGCTTCAACACCTCATCAGGTATAGCAAGCGCTATATAAATGCAAACCCTCCCCTCTTCTATACCGCCACTATCCATTTTCTATACAAACAACAACCTCACATGTCCACCACTAAAAATGTATTTTATTAAATCCAAATGGTCGCACACTGCTGACCTACCAGCTTGTTACCCCAAAGAACTGTGGTCCCTGTAGTCAGCGTCGGCGGATACACCTATGCTCGTGTCGTGAGTGCAAGTGTGAATAGCGTTAGCCATCCCTGGACACGTGTTTCGAGGTAGTTGCCTCTCGTCAGCAGGGAGTAGGAAAGAGTGTGGGGTTGCTGTGTAAGCTGCTAAAATCATTATCAGGTAAAGTACCACTCGTAGCAACGCAGGTGCGTAACCTGAGTCCGTCGACTCCCCGGCTCAGAGAGCCACTAAATTATTAAATCCAAATGGTCGCACACTGCTGACCTACCAGCGTGTTACCCCAAAGAACTGTGGTCCCTGTAGTCAGCGTCGGCGGATACACCTATGCTCGTGTCGTGAGTGCAAGTGTGAATAGCGTTAGCCATCCCTGGACACGTGTTTCGAGGTAGTTGCCTCTCGTCAGCAGGGAGTAGGAAAGAGTGTGGGGTTGCTGTGTAAGCTGCTAAAATCATTATCAGGTAAAGTACCACTCGTAGCAACGCAGGTGCGTAACCTGAGTCCGTTTACTCCCCGGCTCAGAGAGCCACTAAATTATTAAATCCAAATGGTCGCACACTGCTGACCTACCAGCGTGTTACCCCAAAGAACTGTGGTCCCTGTAGTCAGCGTCGGTGGATACACCTATGCTCGTGTCGTGAGTGCAAGTGTGAATAGCGTTAGCCATCCCTGGACACGTGTTTCGAGGTAGTTGCCTCTTGTCAGCAGGGAGTAGGAAAGAGTGTGGGGTTGCTGTGTAAGCTGCTAAAATCATTATCAGGTAAAGTACCACTCGTAGCAACGCAGGTGCGTAACCTGAGTCCGTCGACTCCCCGGCTCAGAGAGCCACTAAATTATTAAATCCAAATGGTCGCACACTGCTGACCTAACAGCGTGTTACCCCAAAGAACTGTGGTCCCTGTAGTCAGCGTCGGCGGATACACCTATGCTCGTGTCGTGAGTGCAAGTGTGAATAGCGTTAGCCATCCCTGGACACGTGTTTCGAGGTAGTTGCCTCTCGTCAGCAGGGAGTAGGAAAGAGTGTGGGGTTGCTGTGTAAGCTGCTAAAATCATTATCAGGTAAAGTACCACTCGTAGCAACTACCGCGAAACACGTGTCCAGGGATGGCTAACGCTACTCTGACTTGCACGCACCACTGAGCATAGGCGTACCCGCCGACGCTGACTACAGGGACCACAGTTCTTCGGGGTAACACGCTAGTGGGTGGAGCAGTGTGCGACCATTTTGTTTAGTTATTTAGTGGCTCCCTGAGCCCCGACAGCCGACGGGCTGTAGGTTACGCACCTGCGTCGCTACGAGAGGTACAGACCTGATATGATTTTAGCAGCCTACACAAGCAACCCTGCACTCTTCCTACTCCCTGCTGACGAGCGGCAACTACCGCGAAACACGTGTCCAGGGATGGCTAACGCTACTCTGACTTGCACGCACCACTGAGCATAGGCGTACCCGCCGACGCTGACTACAGGGACCACAGTTCTTCGAGGTAACACGCTAGTGGGTGGAGCAGTGTGCGACCATTTTGTTTAGTTATTTAGTGGCTCCCTGAGCCCCGACAGCCGACGGGCTGTAGGTTACGCACCTGCGTCGCTACGAGAGGTACAGACCTGATATGATTTTAGCAGCCTACACAAGCAACCCTGCACTCTTCCTACTCCCTGCTGACGAGCGGCAACTACCGCGAAACACGTGTCCAGGGATGGCTAACGCTACTCTGACTTGCACGCACCACTGAGCATAGGAGTACCCGCCGACGCTGACTACAGGGACCACAGTTCTTCGGGGTAACACGCTAGTGGGTGGAGCAGTGTGCGACCATTTTGTTTAGTTATTTAGTGGCTCCCTGAGCCCCGACAGCCGACGGGCTGTAGGTTACGCACCTGCGTCGCTACGAGGGGTACAGACCTGATATGATTTTAGCAGCCTACACAAGCAACCCTGCACTCTTCCTACTCCCTGCTGACGAGCGGCAACTACCGCGAAACACGTGTCCAGGGATGGCTAACGCTACTCTGACTTGCACGCACCACTGAGCATAAGCGTACCCGCCGACGCTGACTACAGGGACCACAGTTCTTCGGGGTAACACGCTAGTGGGTGGAGCAGTGTGTGACCATTTTGTTTAGTTATTTAGTGGCTCCCTGAGCCCCGACAGCCGACGGGCTGTAGGTTACGCACCTGCGTCGCTACGAGAGGTACAGACCTGATATGATTTTAGCAGCCTACACAAGCAACCCTGCACTCTTCCTACTCCCTGCTGACGAGCGGCAACTACCGCGAAACACGTGTCCAGGGATGGCTAACGCTACTCTGACTTGCACGCACCACTGAGCATAGGCGTACCCGCCGATGCTGACTACAGGGACCACAGATCTTCGGGGTAACACGCTAGTGGGTGGAGCAGTGTGCGACCATTTTGTTTAGTTATTTAGTGGCTCCCTGAGCCCCGACAGCCGACGGGCTGTAGGTTACGCACCTGCGTCGCTACGAGAGGTACAGACCTGATATGATTTTAGCAGCCTACACAAGCAACCCTGCACTCTTCCTACTCCCTGCTGACGAGCGGCAACTACCGCGAAACACGTGTCCAGGGATGGCTAACGCTACTCTGACTTGCACGCACCACTGAGCATAGGCGTACCCGCCGACGCTGACTACAGGGACCACAGTTCTTCGGGGTAACACGCTAGTGGGTGGAGCAGTGTGCGACCATTTTGTTTAAAAATGTATTTTATGTTGCCCTATACTAATTCCCCAATAATACTGTTTGGGTTTCGGAGTAGCGTTCTAGCCACTGAAAAGCGCTTCAACACCTCATCAGGGATAGCAAGCGCTATATAAATGCAAACCCTTCCCTCTTCTATCCCTCCACTATCCTTTTCAATCCAAATAACGGACTACCATGTTTACCTCTCAAATTAATTTCATATTTCCCTAAACTAATTCACCACTAATCCTTCTTGGGTTCCGGAAGTAGTGTGCAACTGGCTGAAAAAGCACGACGACGCCTCGTCAGGGGTAGTAAGCGCTATATAAATGCAATTACAATTACTATTACAATTACATGATATTACTGCCATTGACAAGGTATTATACCGGTGATACAGTTGCCTATAGCAAAGATCTGTATATTGAGACATTGGTTGTTTAAGGTTCTATCAACATTTAAAGAAATTTCTATCTGAATTATACTGCAAGGCCTCATTCAAACATATTATATACAGACTACAAGATTGCTCATTAACATCTGAACGGACGTGGAGCCCATACCTTCAGCCAGCTACTAGGACCTGAATACTCATGGGTAACTTTCATGAAGAGACTGAAAATGCTACTCTGACAATAGTTTTTCCTCTGCCTATGGTCTTGTTGACGAACATCATTATCCTTCAGCACATTCATCGTCTTGGCACCAAGGAACATGTACCTTTATTTTCATTTTTTCAATTATAGTTTCTTTTCACCTTTGCAAAGTGCCATTATTGTCTTTCCAATTTCTCATTTTTGCTATAAGCCAAAACAGTGTGTGATGATAATTGATACATTTCCCTACAAGATATTCCACGTGAGTGTTGCTATCAACTTTTCCTTTTGTCTTTTTGTCGTGATACTGGCATTGATCTATGGATTTCTCGCTTTCTCTTTCTATTATATGAATAATGTGAATTTTGGAAGTAATTTATTAGCCAGGATTATGGTAAGAAAGGTATTTGTTCCATTCTCAATCGCCACTTACTATGTATATCCATGAACCCCATTCACTTCTTCCTTTATGCTTCTTGTTTTGTCTTTCATTATTTATGCATATATTACCTCATGAATATTGATATGTTCTCAGATACCTACTTGCTACTTCAATAGACTATTTTACAGGAGCGGCTCCTCCATCTGAGCAGAGGAGCGTGCCCCACTATCAAAAATACTCCACAGAAAAGCCCCAGAGATAAAAAATAAAATGGTAATAAAGTTTATTTATTACCATTTTATTTTTTATCAAATCGGCCCGAACCAAGTGTCAGGATGCGGCGGGACCATTGCTGCCGCAGGGAGGAGTGCAGGGCAGGCTGTGCACTTAGGTTTAAAGTGCGCATGTCTCTTTGTCTGACTGTCTTGAGACGGTCAGCCAAATGTGCACATTTTAAACTTCTCTAACCCAGCTGTCTTAGACAGGTAGGTTCGAGAAAGCACAGATATCCAGTGGTCTTGAGAGCGCTGAGAGAGGCTGCTCCCTCCAGTGCTGGCACTTCTTTCATGCTGGTTACCAGCATGAGAGAAGTGCCAGGATTGGTTAGGGAAATTTGCTTGAGACAATAGAGTCTGGAGGAGACAGAGCAGAACATGAACGTAGTATAGCAAGCATGAAAAGTGGATATTTATTTTTATTTATAGTCGCACTCACCTTGCATGTATGCACCCACCCACCATCCATTAACCCCACCCTCCACTCTTCCAAGTTGGCAGCAGCTGCTGCTATTTTATGGGTCTGACTGCAAGCCATTAGACACACAATGTAATTGTGACACAATCTATTACATATAATACCTCTTGTTTTGTGACCTGCACACCTTTGTATGTATGTGACAAGGATAAAAATGAATAAAAACTATCTGAAAAAGGCAAAGTTCTGCCATGAAATCTGTACGTTTTTAAAGGGTGTGGCGTAGCCAGCGGTGTTTAATTCAGCTGAAAGATCTAACTGTATAAGTGCACTGATCCACACTTTCTTTAAAAGATCATAAAGTATTACTGTTACTACCAACTCATATGCTGTAAGACTTAAATTTTTTCAATGGATTAGCTCATTCGCTAACTACTTTATCAACTGTATTAGATAAGTAAATTTAAAGACAGGCCAATAGATCTTAAAGGCATTTGCGTTAGTTTCCACATTTTTTGAAAGCTCTAATATGCGTTCTAGTGGAGAGAGGGATGTGGAATTCTTCACAGATAATTCTATTACTTAAGGGCCGAAGTAAGAGTTCTCCAAAGACTCTTGCTAGGCGAATGTCCTTAGGATAGCCTGAAATGTAAGTTTCTTCAGAATCAAAGCCTCTAAAAGATCCTGGACCTGATTAATAAACTGCATTTTGAAGTACGTAAAGCAGGGCTACAGAAGTACGACTGTACTACAAAATGCAATTCACTAACCTATCTTGAGAGACCTCTGCCTCTCCTAGCTTTTCTTCATAGAGATCTATGCCACTGTCCTCGAGATGTCGGCACACATGGGTTCACATTTTGGTAATAAATGTGGGAAGGAGGGGAGAGTGATTGAAAAAATGGGAAATAATTTCAGCAAACTGTGTGGGTCTTCAGCAATTTAAGACCCAATGTACTCTAGCCTAACACAGTAAGTCACAAACCACACATAGTCTACCACAGGTACCGCAACACATTTCCAAATAAAACAATGGAGTGAAGAAATTAAAATGTTAGAGCATATGAGCTGATCTGATGTTAAATAAATGAAATAAGTTCCCTATTTAAAACTGAATATATATATACAAAATCAAGTTTTTAAATTAATTAAATATATAACTAATAATCAAGTTTACTAAATATTTAAAAGAAAAATGCTAATGAAGTGAGTCTTTTTTAATCAAAGTTTAAAAATAATATTGATACATTAAATTATTATAGATAATGTATGTTATCATTTAATACCCATTTAATTTTATTGTTGGTCCAATTTAATAATAAATATTTTAAAATAATTTACTTTGATATGTAAATGAAAAAAATGACACTAAGTAAATTTAAATATTTCGTTGTTGATTGAAAGAAAACTATACTATAATATTTCTCCGTATACTTTCAAGTGAGGAGATCTCATCCCAGAGATGGAGCTCGCCATCAACCTGTGAAAAGTTATTAGTAGCAACTTTACACTCAAAAGTCTATTGTAGGAGACTCCACAACCTCATTTTAGGGGATGGAGACATGTCTACAGCTAGGTGTAAATCTCCGCTCAGAAAATATGAATAGAAAAAAAGTTGAGAGTTCCACCTAGGTGTAGGAGTAAATATACACATGAGTAAATATACATGTCTAGATTTTTTTTTATGATTCGAGCCCATAGAATCTAAAACGTGCCACTTACAGCCTGAATTATGCAAAGTGTAGTCAAATCTCTTGATAACCAAAAATATTCCTAATTTCAGCAGATGTTGCTATTACCATACATTTTCATTAAAGACACATTCGCCAAAGCGTGGTGTGTATGAGTTGTCTGGTCTGTATGGTGTCCCTCTGGTCAAACATTTATCAATGCAAGGGACACCATATACCTCAGAACTGCTTGTCATTCTGCAGTTATGCTGCTCTGCCAGTTCTTTAATCATTCAGGTTACAGACAGATGGGAGACCTTTCTACTGGTACCCATTTTACTGTGGCACTCTCCAGCATGCCAAGGACCTCCAAGATTACGTGCAGGGTTTGGGCCGGCTGAAACACTTTGGCATGCCAGGCTCATTGCAAGCACACGTTAGCCTTTCTTAATATACCCAGACATTGGTGCACTACTCTGGGAATGTACAAATATCACATGAGCAGACTCCAGTGCTTAATTTGAGCAGGTGGTTTCCGGTCCTCAGCACCGCAACTTAATTGGCAACACCAGCACTTATGACAGCTGCCACATGGTGGTGCGGTTTGTGTTATTTAGAAATGAACAAAACAACAGTTATTTATTAATTGAATATACAGTAAAAACAACGAATGCCTGCTGCACAAGCCATTCTTATTGTTTTGTGGACCACAGTCTGAATTGACACACTTACACACAGGTCCCCTGATTGGCAGCGTTGGCACGAGCAGTGGGGGATGCGACCTGCAGAGGCTTCCTGACAAGGTCTCTGGCACTTACTTCTTTTTTACAAACTAAGCACTGCCAGATTCATACCTTGAACACTTTAAATGCCATTATCAGTGTGGTGGAGGGGATTTGGAGGCTAAAGCCTGTGAGATATAGTGGTCTATGTCATCTTGTGTTTTTTGTTTTCTGTAATTCACTCCTGCCCACCACTTACTTGGAATTTAATAAAAGGATGAGCAAAGTAAGTGCTCAAGTTTACATTTTTTTTTTAATGCATAGTTGCAGGTTCCAACGTTTTTCGTGGGACCCTGCAGTCAGTGCTGATGAATGCTAATGTTGCCAAATACAAAAGATATCTAATTCTGAATCCACCTCATGTCTCCTTCTTCCACCAGCCTCCACTATGCAGATTTTTGTCTCCTGTGTTATTTTTCATCATTGCTATCTCCTTTTGTCGCTCTTTTTCCATCTTTGTCTTCTTCCATCTGCTTCCCTCGTTTCGCTGTTGCTCTGGATCAAACTCTGATAATATAAGTCCTGGTCCTCAAAAATGAGCGCTGGTGCTCCCCAGCCCAAATTAAGCCTCTGTGAGAAAAGAATGCTGGTCAATTTTATGCATGGCTAGTTCATAGTTTTCACCGGGTCTCTAACTGAGGTTCTAGTTACTCTGTGATACATATAATATATATAATAAAGTTTTACAGGCATGCTTGTAATGCGCAACGCAACACAAAACTTAGGGTCAGATTTACAAAGGTTTTGCGTCGGGTTTCCATTACATTTATAACACCGACCAGACACAATTTTACAGTTTGTCTAGGCATAATATTTTGTACTGGCAGGGTGCCCTTCCAGTAAAAAACCCATGCTAGACTTATACAGGCACCCTTGCACTCTGGCGCAAAGATGTGTGCATGGCGCTTAGCAACCTGATTTTGCGCTGACGGTAGGGAGATGAGGCCCTTCCCGCCTCTCTGCCTGATGCGCAGCAACTTTGGGTCTTGCAATGCGTTGTGTGTGGTAGGGTCGTAAATCTGACCCTTGGTGCCTTAAAAAAGGCTTATAAAAGGAGTGCAAAATTTTGCACTGAGTCGGCCCCTACGCCAACGTGAGTAAATATAAGGCCAAGCTTGGTCGCGGTCTCCTTCTGCATTGGATCTCTCTATGCCTACAGACGGGCAAATTAACGGACTTGGCACACTAATGATGAGGCCGCTAAATATTACATCCTAATCCGTCAGTTCTTTGCATTAAGGCTGGCATCCTCTTTGCAAGACTCTAGTTAGAGGAATGGTTGGCAAAGATCATATGGTACAATGTATGCATGAGAAGGAGGGGGAGGGGCACAGCGTGCGGCTGAGTACAGTAGCAGCCACGTCTAACATGTGGATCAGAGGTTGCCATGGTAAATGCATATTTTCCAGATGAATTTTTTGATCTGCTTTTTCACAGATGTCAAAAAATTCAGATGAACGCAGTAAGACTGTCACCGCAAGCCCTTTTAATTCAGCTACCAGGGTTTTGCATACCAAGTCACATCTGATTAAAAAAAAAAGATCCATTTCGGCCAGACTTTGAATGACCAAAGACGGATTTCACGAAGTCCAAAAGTAACACTGCTTTTACAATGGTATCAACAAATCCCATTTTTACAAATGGGATGGGAAGGGATTTTGCTGCATTTTACCATCCCCCCAGCAGAGAGTAATAAGGCTCTCCTAATCGTTAAGAAAAGAAAATGAACTAACTTATTATGGGAAAGGTGTAGAAGCGACAGGTTGACGACACATGGTCAATTTCAGTTTTTTTTTTTACAGAATTCCGTGGAATAAATGCAGTAAGTAAATAGCATTAGCTTCTAGAAGATTCTATGCTGTACATAAACCGGGCAAATTAATAACAGCATGTTTATTTCTAGAACAAAATGTCTTTTGAGCAATGGTGTTGATAATAATAGCCACTAGCGTAATACGTCACAGGAAGGCAGTGCGACCAACTCTTGTCAATTCTGTGTTAAAGTGACCCATTTTCGTGCCAGGAAGTGTCAGTGCTGTACGTTTCTCGGACGTTATTACACTGAAAGGCCGCCGCAGATTCAACACGGCAAATTAAGTGGCGAAGTAGTTTTAACTGTTAAGATTCGTTCAAGGCTTTAAATGGGATGACAAAACTGATGGGGTCTCTCAAAGGGGCGTGGCCTATGTAATTACATCGTGGCATAAAAAGTAAGGTAAAAACCTGTGCTTAGCATAGTGTGCCGCCCGACTGGTATTTTGCTGCTTCTGTCATTGCATCTACATACATATACCACAAGTATCATTACACCTACAACAAGCCAGGACTGTTGGCTTTGCCAATGGTTGTTAGTACGTAAGATAAATAAGCAACAACTATGGCTTCGTTGTAAAGAACGTGGAAAATGCATCAGTTCTGAAATGATGAGACTGTGAAAGAACTATAATGAGTCTCTTTGAAGTTACATCAAAGGCAGTGAAGGGTGGTACTGTTGCAGAGATAAGATTTTTGTTCATCCTGAGGCTGAGGGCAAAAATGGAGATCCCGAGAGGGACCCATCTCAGCACCTGCTTTTTAGAACTGCTAGTGGTGAGCACCGGCAGCCCACTTAAAGCCATGTATTTGTGTACTCATTTGTACGCACAAACACCACAGCACCTGCTACCAGGAGGTCATTTACCGATGACTCCCACACCTAGACATCTCTCTAGTCATAGACAGTGGGGTTCCCCCTGTAGAGTTTGATAAGGGATCCAGATATTCACTAGAATTGGGTTGAACGGAGGCCCTCAAAAAGGTTAAGGGAGTTACTGAAGTGTTGGGGGCCGTCCTGTGCCACAGGGAACTAGAGGGTCTGCATTAGCCCCTGCTCATCGATGCAGTGCCGAATCTGTGCAGATAGCGGGCACTTGCACTCAGGCGCGCAACACCCATTGGACTCAAAGGGCTTCAGCCCCCCCCCCCGTCGTGTGTGGCAGCCCGGGATGAGACACCTTCCCGGGCAAAAAAGCAGCCGCACCAGAGCACTTTACAGGTCTTTAAAATACCATTTGCATGTTAATGAGGCCTTGCTGTTGTTTCACCCCTTCTAAGAGCCCCTGCAGCTCCACTCTGCCTATTGCTTAAAGTTCAGCCCCCCCCCCCCGAAATTTTTGCTCAGCCCCCCCCCCCCCCGAAATTTGGCTCTAGTTGCGCCTCTGCTTGCACTCATTCTTGATGACCCGGCATTCAACAGTGCCGGATGTGAGCTCATAAGAAAAGTTTTGAGCCTCTGATCTAATTTTTTCTTTTGTTTTTCTTCTACAAACTCAGCATTGCATAGGTGCAGCCTTTTGGCATAGGGAGGGACATCCTCTAGGTAGGAATCAGCACCCCTGGCTCCCTGCAAGTATCTGTAGTTTTGGAGTTGTTACTTCCGCCAGTTAGAAATCACTGTTTATTGACATACTACAGACTCAATGTTCTACAAATGTATTTTATATTGCCTAAATACTTTTCAATACAAACAGAATAGCACCATATGAAATGTAACTACAGTAAACATTCCTTGAATACATTTAAAATTAATCAAATGCAACCCAAATGTTAATGCTTCAGACCAATACATTAACTTGCAAAATGGCCATGTATCTTCTATTTAAAAGTTACAAAATATCGATTTTATTGTAGTGATTCATTTTTCTAATGGTTATTAATAGAGCGCGTGCCTTGCCTTGAGGAGCAGTAGAGCACTGTAAGTAGGAACTAGGATGCATGACACGCCATCAGCAAGACTTACAGAGCATGGGAAGAGCGGCCTGTATCAGGATGACTCATAGGACGAAGGGGGTTAAACTTTGTTGATGTGTTGATGCAGAAGCAGTGAGTCTTGATATGTTTTCTACTATAATATAAGGACAGGCCAAGTCTAAGGTGTAGTGGGTGGCCGTTTTAAGATCTGTGAGCATGCTGGTACAGTATAGACATTTTATAGGTTTATTTGTAATTTACTTGTGGCAGATGCGGAGCTGTATGTCAAGCAGGTGCTGAAGGAAATTGTGTTCTTCCTTGTCAAGTAGTGTAGTATATTCACATTAAAGTCGTTGGTGATCATGCAATACATTTTTTTTAATTTTTTTTATTTATTTACATGGGCCAGGTGACATTTTTAGAATTTCAAGCACTATTCTAGTAAACACAAACACATTACCAGTATCTAACCAGATAAAATTCCCATGCTAAGGTAACCATGCATGTTTAATATGTTTCTAAGATCTAGATGACTCCTCTCATGACAATCCTTTCAGAAGCCAAATTTAATTTCCCAGTGGCCTGAGAAAATTGGCCCATGGAAGTGACTGATAATCAAACCCAGCCTGATAATAGACAGAGAAACACTCCACTTGGTGTCCGTAATTAAATAAAACTGGCCTTGATGTTAAAGAATGGACATACAAACATTAGTTTAGGAACCCATATATGATGCCCCCCCTCAACTGCAATGACACCAGCAGATAGTCACTGGGCTAATGCCGAAGACTCAGTGGCCTTTTTGACTGAAATTTGAGACAACCTCTTAGCCGTATTATTGTTGAGTTTCGGGTGGCTCTGGTTGACAGATATGGCTCAAGACCTTGGATAATTTTAATCTTTAGGTAGCCCGTTTAGATAGCCTTGAACAGATGACTTTGTAGAATCAAAATCTGTTTCCCAGCTCAACACGTCTTTGACTTCAGATATTTAGTTTTGAGCTAGCCTTCCGTATCCCGGAAGAACAATGTTAGCTTTGTTAGTCACCTGCCAAACTAGAGCTTGCCTCACTTAGGCACAACCCCTCATCAGGGGTAGTAAGCGCTATCTAAATGCAATGCAATTACAGCTGTCCATGTGCCAACCAGCACTGTATTTAAAAAATAAATAAAAATTGAATGCTGGTTGTCTATGCACGCATATCAATACACTGCAAACGTAGATCTGCTCTAAGAGTTCGATTTGGGGATGCTATGCATACCTCAAGGCCAACTTTCACACTTCTGCTTTGTCTTTGAATGACCATCCTTTTCCAAATATTGATCAATATAAAAGTTTAGAAATGACCAGCCAGAGAAAAGCCTTACAGATAGTCAATGGTATCTTTAAGTGAACCTGTCCGGGCCAACCTCGTGGACCAATCATTATTATGTGTTTAGAAAAGGCTTAGTTTTATATCTTGAGAAAATGATACCAAGTGTTAGATATTTTTTCACTTGATTGAAAAATATGTCTGTAAGAACTCAGTTTATCTCTTACCAAAGAACACCACTTTTTTCCCAGTGGCTAGTGAGAAGGCTTTCTTTGCAGTACAAAGCCAAAGCATAGGATTGGTGCTGATGGGTCAATTCTGGCAAGGATCAGTAATATTGTGCTGTCATCCTGCTTGAGACAATTAATTGAAAATCCTGATGTGTTTTAAATGAAATTCCAGAACATTGATTGACTCTGGCTGGTGAACAGAAATCCAGATGCAGTTAATCAAATCTTTCACCATCATAGCATTAAATACTGCTCTAATCAGGTATCAAACAACTGCCAGCGCTGCGTTTTGTTGTGTCAGCCCATGAATTTCACAACTACGCACTAAGAAATGCAGAAATTTGCCAAGAGTTGTGAAACCGCAGACTTGTGTTAATCATTGGCTGATCCATGTTTTCCGTGAGGGGAAGAATTTTAATACGTATGGGCCTTGTGTTTTTTTTTTTTTTTTTTTTGCAGAGTTTTATATAGCACGAACTTGACCCGAATCCAATCAGGTATCAGAGCGATTTACATAGCACCAGTTACGTTACATGAGGACACAAATTCATTTTTTGTTAGGCACGGGGAGATTAAGTGATTTGCCCAGAATCACAGGATGTTCAGCGTCATTACCGAGACTCGAACCCAGTTCCCCAGGTCCGAGGTCGAGCGCCCTAGCCGTTAGGCCAACTCCTCTCCCCGAGATGTTTAATCATGATATTATGCATTCAGACCTACAATAATTAAGTAAATGCTGAGGAAAATGTAGGGATGGTGCAGGATTATTTTAGATTCCTCAAAATTTGTGATAATAGAAGTTTTGTAGAAACATATGAGCTGATAATTTAGAACCACACTATCCACCAGCTCAATTTGGCATTCATGTGTACACATTAGTGTGTGTCATTTTGGGTATATCATGGGTAAATCTGGCACCTTTGATACCAGAAAGGTATTATTCAATATTAAAGCACTGAAAAACATCATGAAACATCTGAGCCATGCACTGAGTGACCCACGAAGTTCAGCTGATCTAGGGAATCTTTAGAGCACCTTCAACCGTGGGGTTGTCCCTGTTAAATCTTTACATTTTTGATAATGCCACCTCACTACCCGAGTCCTGTACACCCCGTACTCTGCAGTTAAGTAAGCACGTGCAATTTGAGATTTCTGATCATCATGTCACTCATTAGGGATTTGATACTTTTTTATGATATTGAATAAAAGCTACAGCTATATTTTATCAATGATAACAGTGTATTGCTTGCACTGAATATTGCTTACGGCTGTGTGGACCATTTACGGAGAACCAGTGCAATGGCACTTGGATTCTGGGTAGGTGTAGTGGGAAAGTGTTAGAGAGCTCACATTTACCAATCCTGGTATAGGCAGTTGTGGTTTGTTTGCTTGTGTCATTTTAAAATTCGGGCCTAATTCAGAAAATTGACTTTTGAGTAATTTAGACTTGTGAGTGGAAAATATAAAACTATCTCATTGGTGGACAATATGTATTTTATAAAGTCTCCAGGATTAGGGTTAAAATGATGTGGTGGTTACTTAGACCCACTTGCAGAGGTCAACACGTTTCTACCATTGTAGCTCACTCAAACAAGGTTTAACTGGCATTCATCAGAACAAGTTTGCTCACTCTTCACAAATAAAATATAAAAGAAACAGAGAATGAAGAAATTACAGCCTGCGTTGAAGGTAATGCACAAGGGAATCTAGCCCTCAAAGATTCTGGGTCCAAGCAATCAAGCTGTAGTATTTCAATGCCGGTGGTAAGTCTTTCAGAAGATTCTAGCTAAAGTAGGCTTCAGGCAATCGAATGTACCCACCAGGCCAGTTGCTCACGTAGCTGCTATGCCCTCCTGACACAAACCACCCTCCCATTGTAAGGCATTTCTATTCAGTGGGAGTATGCACACCCAGTTCATAGTAAGCCTTCTAATAATGACATCACCAACGACCTCGTCATTTCACTCACATGCTTGGTCAACGGTAGGAGGCACTCCAACACACTATGCTATTTTTCTATATAATATTTTAGGCTGTTGAATAAGTTATTCCTCATCCCACTTATTCTTGTTATTTTAGGTGTAAAGCAATTGTGTAAAAGGGAATGTCTGTATTTCGTTTGCATGGCAGAAACTTCATTTAGTGGAAGCATTCAATAATTATCCAGCATCTACTATGCTAGATGTAACAGAGAGCTCACTAAATATTTCAGGTCGAAGGCCCCACTGAGTATTATGGTCTGGTCCTCACCTATGTCCCCTACACCCACTACACACCCTGGGGTTGGGAATGGCACCTCCTTCTCCCCCCCCAGCGTAACACACCAATGGACACCACACCAAAATGATATAATTGTTTGGATTAGGGGGGTGTAACCCCCCGGCCGTATTTATTAAAAATAACAAACAATTTGTAAAAACATTATATACAGAAACTTTACGCAGAAAGTACATATTCATTTGATAGACAGATATTCAGGGCTAACCTTAACACAGTCTAATACATAGGACACTCCTACCGTAAATCTATCAATGTATGTATTTACTTTCTGCGTGTCCCTTCTACAGCCTACGGCAAAGTCAATGACTTTCAGCGCCCCCCGGTCCCAGTGTTCTAGCAAATTAAAAAGGATGCGCAGGGGGTACAGCTTATCGGATGGATATTTTCCCCCGGGCCCCCCCTACGCCCTGTGCCTTAAACTCCTTTACGGGGGGCTGCAGACTTCTGCATAATGGCGCCTTGATGCGCATGCGCATGCGGGGGTGACCCCAGGCCCACTGGGAAGGATGACTCCCCCGGCCCCCACACCCCGACAGCCTACTTACCAGCTGTCACTACCCCTGGAGTTAAATGGTGCTGACCGCTAAGGACCGAAGACTATGCTTACCAATCATGGCCTTACCGCCTGACCAGAGACACCCTAAATACGACAATATCTAACTGAAAGAGAAATTCAAAACCATGCTTTAATTCATACGCTAATACAGAATCAATTACCGACAAACACTTTGTTACCCGTGAATAAATCTGGAAAAAAGGGGAACAAAAGATAGTTATCCATGACACACAACTGACAAACAACCCTCTAACAATACTTGCCTTAGGGGATGGTGGGTGGGAAAGAAAAGAGTTTACGGGCCCGCCGCCGGCCCGGTGTATGTTCCTGTGGGGAGCAAGAACAATAGACTGTTCTGCTCCCCGCAGCCCCCTTTTAAGGAGGTCGCCCCCAGGCCGACCGGATCAGACCGGTCAGCCTGTGCGTGGGCTGAACGTCTTTCGAACCGGAAGCACAAAGTGCTTCCGGCTCGCCAGAGGCCGCCTCACCTCATTGGTTAATGTGAGGGAGTGGGAGCGCCGCGCCATTTGCTGATGCGGCCTCCCCCCGCCTTGCTGGGGACAGTGTGACGGCTATAAAGGCGGCACGGCCCATTCTGTCCCTAGCCTTCTCCAAAAACACTTTGGCCGCTAACACAATATGTGCTTAGACGGCTTTCTGAGGGTATTTAGATTGAAAATATATTTGAGGCCAGCAAGTGTAAAGAAAAAACAGTTCTAGCTGCGCAGTCCTGCGTCTCTGTCAACAGAAATGGGCAATCTAGAATGTTCCTTTCTTAGATGATGTCAGCTGCCGCTTTGAACTCTACTTTGACGTCTTGATGCAAGTGTGCAAAATGCATTAAAACGAGCAATTCTACACTAATGCTAATGTTTATACATTTTGCGCACCTGCATGAATGCCTGGACTAAGGAAAAGATGTACGACCATTCCATTTTGCGAGTCACAAAGTGCAATGTTTTGCGATTCGCAATTTGTAACTCGCAAAATGGAATGTACTACAGTGTCTGAGACACTGTCTGTGAATCCCAAATGGGTCGCAAATGACCTCCCTCATTAATATTCATGAATCAGGTCGCAATTTGAGGCGCATTGGGAATGGCCAGTACTCACAGGTATGGTGACCTGTTGGGGTCAGCTGACCACCATGTCTGTGACTGCTTTTTAAATAAGCAAAAGAAACAATTGATGGACGGAATGCTGGACAATGCAAACATTCACACCCAGTCACAAGGATCTGGGTTTAATCCATCATCCTTTTGCTCACCACACCACCCCAGTTTGGACCCAGCCATATGCAAATCAGTCTTGACCCTGTTCCTTGTGGGAACAGTCCAGCCCGAACTGCCAAGCCAGGTCCTCCCTGGACCGGAAACTAGCATCCTAGGACCGGTTTCAGGGCATCACCCTTCTTCAGCCAGGCTAGCTTGACACCAGTGGTGTAGTGAGCATGGGACCCACGTCTGGGCATACCCTTCCCACTTAGGGCGACATATGCAAAAGAAACTATTGATGGACGGAATGCTGGACAATGCAAACATTCACCCCCAGTCACAAGGATCTGGGTTTAATTCATCATTCTTTTGCTCACCACCCCACCCCAGTCTGGACCCAGCCATATGCAAATCAGTCTTGACCCTGTTCCTTGTGGGAACAGTCCAGCCCGAACTGCCAAGCCAGGACCTCCCTGGCCCGGAAACAAGCATCCTAGGACCGGTTTCAGGGCATCACCCTTCTTTAGCCAGGCTAGCTTGAAACCAGTGGTGTAGTGAGCACAGGATCCACTTCTGGGCATACCCTTCCCACTTAGGGCGACATATGCAAAAGAAACAATTGATAAACGGAATGCTGGACAATGCAAACATTCACCCCCAGTCACAAGGCTCTGGGTTTAATCCATCATTCTTTTGCTCACCACACCACCCCAGTTTGGACCCAGACATATGCAAATCAATCTTGACCCTGTTCCTTGTGGGATTAGTCCGGCCCGAACTGCCAAGCCAGATCCTCCCTGGAGAGGAAACAAGCATCCTAGGACCGGTTTCAGGGCATCACCCTTCTTCAGCCAGCCTTTTTGCATTTGTCACCCTGAGTGGGACAGGTATGCCCTGACATGGGTCCCATGCTCCCCATGCCACTGGAGTCAAGCTATCCTGGCTGATGAGGGCTGAAAGCCCGAAACCGGTCCTAGAATGCTTGTTTCCAGTCCAGGGAGAACCTGGCCTGGCAGTTTGGGCTGGACCGTTCCCATTGGGCGCAGGGTCAAGACTGATTTGCATATGGCTGGGTCCAAACTGGAATGGCATGGTGAGCAAAAAAACGATGGATTTAGGCCTAGATCTCTGTACTGGGGTTAATGTATGACATTGTTCTGCATTCTGTCCATCAATTGTTCTTTTTACATTTGTCACCCCGAGTGGGACGGGTATGCCCAGACATGGGTCCCGTGCTCTCCATGCCACTGGAGTCAAGCTACCCTGGCTGATGAGGCCTGAAAGCCCGAAACCGGTCCTAGGATGCTTGTTTCCAGTCCAGGGAGGACCTGGCCTGGCAGTTTGGGCTGGACTGTTCCCATTGGGAGCAGGGTCAAGACTGATTTGCATATGGCTGGGTCCAAACTGGAATGGCATGGTGAGCAAAAAAATGATGGATTTAGGTCCAGATCTTTGTATTAGGGTGAATGTATGACATTGTTCTGCATTCTGTCCATCAATTGTTCTTTTTCATTTGCTTTTTAAATAAAGCAGTTTTTAAAAAATGCAGCCCGTTTTCCTTAAAGGAAAACGGGCTGCATTAAAAAAAAAAAATTGGACATTTCAGATTTTTTTTTATGAGTAGGCAGGGGTGTGTGGGACCACTGCCTGCGTTAAAAAAAATATTTTTGCTGCCCAACACAAAGGGGAAGGCCTTCCCATTTGCAACTGGTTACCACCTGCTTGATGTAGGTGCTAACTTTGATAGTTTTGCGACCGCATTTGCGACCTCAAAACAATAATACATACCAGTGTGACTCGCTATTAGGAAGGGCCGCCCTTGGTAATAGCGAGTCACACTGGTATGTATTATTGTAAAAGTGACTCTCAAACTCTATTTTGCGAGCCAGTAATAGGTTACTGACTCGCAAAATAAGGTTTGAACAAAGCACTCTACTTTTTAGTGGTCGCAAATGGGCCAATTTCCCACTTGTGATGGCTAATAAGGGTCGTACATCTGGCACTAAATCATTTCACAATGTATAAAGCCTATAGGGCTCAAGATATAATAAATAGAACTTGGGTGCTTGAGAATATAGGAGGGACATTAGTTCATTTGGAATAATTTACACTTGTGCTTCAGAAATTGCAAAACAACAATTTATTTTTGATGTGCAGCGGCTATAATGATTACATTACCGCACATTAGTCAAATGCAATGCATTTAATTCTGATAAGAAGTACATCCTTTACATTAAAGAGTGCATTTTATAGATGCAGTGCTCACTGTCACACACTGGGTTTAACAGCAAGAGAGCCACATTTCAAGTGCCAGGTGCCATGTGATAATAGTTGCGCACTAAATAATCCAATATCACCTTTTGCAAGTTTTACCTAACAAATGGTGCATAACTTGGATTTCTAAGCTTACAGAGTCAAAATCTACATGTCTACTATTTTCTGGGCGTATTTGACCTGCATAAATTTATCTTGGAAATGAAGGTGTTATTACATCCAGTATTTATCAGGTGCAATAAAGTCCCCATAACTCATAATTCTGATATGTTGGGTAACAGGGATTACCGCACGCTTTGGCATTATGTGGGGCACAAAGTGATTAAAACTTTGCAAACGAATAAATCAAGAGAATATTCGTAGTTTAGCATTGGATTGTGCTGCCAGGTTGTCCACTTCTCCTATGCATAATTCAATTGTTTGTCTGGTCTGTCCAATATAGATAAATTCACATGGGCACCTATTAGCATAATTGGCCCCACTAATTTTACAATCAATATGATTTGTTGACACTTGGGCATTATTGTTATGTGTTTAAGGCTTGGTAATAAAGCTGAAGTTACGATCATTGTAATTTCCACTTGTAGAGTGCCCTAATGTGGATGGGAGGTCTTAGCAGCTGGTGGCTCATTGTCAGAGGTTTGCTGGTGCCAGGCTCTCAATAAGGGATCCATTAAATGTTTAACCTTTTAAAGGCAAACATAAGTTTCAAGAAACTGAGGACTCTGAGAGAAAGTATATGTCACTCTTGCTTGATCTACCAAAGGATTTAATTAATGTTCAGATTAAGTGTAAAGACTGAGATTAACCTACCCTCTTTCTCCGTTTTCATTATGAGTATCTATAGGCCCTCATGGAGACAAAGCTAAGCTTCCTTAAAACAAAAGTTTTTGTTTTAAATTAAAGTTTTTGTTTGGAATTATGAGGTTCCCAAATTCAATTAATGGATCACATTGCTAATGAGGTAATTAAACTGCATGAATCAATTCAGTCCTGAGGAAGACCAGAAACAATGAGAAATGGTCTGGCAAAACGTGTTGGTGGCAACAGTCCATGTTTTTACCACATGACCATTGATATTATATTGATAATGAAATAGAAGTTTTTGTATTCAACAGGGCACAGGCACAACTGTCTTTTTAGACTTTAAATGAGCATTTTATAATCTGATTATTGGATTATTAGCATGTCAAAAATAATTTTTGGGAATATTAGTGTTTGCAGAGAGATGATTATATTTTTCTATAATGAAGTAAAAATGTTAAAACTGTGAGGTACCGAGTCCATGCACACCATCAGGATATGTTAACCTTAGTCCTGACTAGCTCACAGTGCGCCATCTGGACCTCTAACCCTTATGAGGTAGAGGATGGTATGCGTAACATTTGAGGGGGCCTTTTGAGAGGAACATTTTGCTTGCACTGTTGAGGTCTCCCCATGCCCAAATTTCAGCCTAGCTGAACCCCGTTGCCATCCTGAGAAGGACGGTGGCCTGCTTTACACCAAAGGTGGGTTTCCAGATAACACATACCCTCAGAAAAATGAGGAGTTAGACCACTCTGGGGCAATATGGCAGATCGGCACACCATATGCATATTAGAATTGGAAGCACTAGGTAGGAGTTTAGATGCAATTATAATATTCATATAATCAATGTAACAGCACAATGATTGAACTGTTTATTTTCTTTACCGTTCTCATAATGCTGATTACTCTGTTTTTTTTCCTACTATTAATAATTGCAGCATACATATTGTACGTAGGAATCTTTTTGCTTTAATAAATGTTTGAAAAGCCATATTGTTTTTCTGTGTGTTTTCCTTTGAGCATGCCTAAGTTACTCAAGAAGGTGTTAGATCTGTTTCCATGATTTCCTTGGGAAGGCAGGGTTGTCATGTTCTATGGTTGCACATACCATCTGGCGCCTTGTAAGGATCAAAGGTCCAGATGGCGCACTATGAGCTACCTAGGACTAAGATCAACATATCCTGATGGTGTGCATGGATTCAGTCCTGCACAGTTTTGAGGTCTAGGTTGTCCAAACGCACAGTCTTACTGAAATATTATGAACCATATGCTAGCTGGAAGCAGACTTGTAATCTGTTTCCCTGCCTTCACTGTTGGTGTAGGGAAACAAAACACATATTGCTCCCACTCAGAGGGAGCAGCTATTTATGCTGCTGCCTCTGGGTGGAAGCAATCTGATGATCTGTTTCCCTGCCGGCAGGGAAACAGATCTGAAGTCTGCTCTCATTTTCAAACCTCCCGCCCACTGATAGCAGACTTGGTGTTTGCTCCTTTTTTAGTGGGAGCTTACAAAATGCTCCCACCAGACGGCAGCAAACACAAGTTTCCCTGCCTATGCCGGTACAGACAGGGAAACTGCTCCGTCCGGGGGGTGTACTCCCCAGGATACAGCAAGTGAGCCAGCCTTGGGGCTGGGGTCCATGGGGCCATCGAAGGCTAAGGGAGGGGTGTTGTGTGACCCCCTCCCTTTTTAAAAAGGTAGCAGCCCTGGCGGGGTGTCCCCATGGCATTTACAAGGCTTGGGGAGGGGGGGGAGGGCCATGTGGCCCCATCCCTTTGTTTGAGAATTTGGCCTCCGGAATGGGATTCTCGGGCCCTTTAATGGTTTGCGGAGGAGTGCCATGTGGTTGATTGATAGTCAGGAGAAAAACAGATTGTATCAGAGACAGTACTTCACCTCTGAGGAGAATTCTTAACATCATTTACGACACACTTTGGAACAATGTACAGTTTTGCACCTTGAATAAATAATTGCAGGTCAACGTTTATAAATGGAAGACTTCAGGTGCAGAAAAGATTTGTAGATGGGTTCTATCCCAAAGATCACATAAACTGTTGTGCAACAAAGTCTTTGAGTAGGGAATCCATAGTAACGATTTTAAATCTAACTCATAAAACTCCTTCTCCATCAATTTTCCGGTTCTCCTACTCAGATAGAGGTAGGCGTAGTGTTGGGTTTCTGGTGGTGGTAGCTCAACTGTCTCCACCATCTGAAACCTTTGATCAAAGGCTCATCTGACAAAGGACCATCGGGACTGCTAGCAAAAGCTCTTGGTTGCAAATAGGAAACAATACTAAAAATGAATGACCCCCATATTCTAGGAGATAACTCCATGCTTTTCGGGTATTAATCCTAAAAAACAAAAGACTTTCCAGAGCGGGGACAATACAAGGTGCATGCTCTGCAAACATCTCTGCCTTATGTGCAAAAGCTACACCAGTCAACGCAAAGAAGGCAATGAAATCCCCGCCAGGGAATCAACTATCTAATAATGCGGCAGGTGATCCTATGCCATGGAGCTATGCCGATGGCCTCCCTGTTCTAGCGAGGGGAAGGCTGCCCACAAAGACATGGTCTAAATGCACTGCATGTTCTTGCACGGTTACCTTAGCAGATGATTACTTCAAAGTGCTGAATGAGTTTGGACTATTAGGTTGGATTCTTTCTGTTGTAAGACACAAACAAATCATTTCTGTTTCTTGAAGCTTTGCTTACAAAACTGAGGTTCCTGTATCTATTAAACAACTTCATAGCTCAAAAAATAATCACCATAAACTGTCACAGATCCCAGTAGGATTTTAGTCTTTGAATACGAAATACTAAAAAAAGCATTGAAAACAAATGATTTAAAAAAAATACTGTTGTATTAGTATCAGCTCAGAAAGTGCTTTATTTTCAACCTAGACTTGAACACTTATATGTAATTGGTACTTTTATAAAGAAACCCACAACATGTTCTGTTCGCACTGAAAGTAATTTATGTAAATTGTTTTTGTGAAACAAACCTAGAAGACGTTATTAAAAAAAAACATTCGTCAATCAAACTGCTTTGCAATGCCAAAATGCTGCATTTTGATTGACGGCTATCCAGTGGATACTTTCAGGGAGTACCATAGCCATAAACTGCAGCAGGCCTCATTACAAACACGACACACATATCACTATGTCTTGTTTACATAACGCTTGTCAATGAATACCAAAAACTGTCGAACCAAATGACAGTCTGCCTGATGTCTGGGTGCATAAACATGTTGATATATTAATTGCGGCGCACAGACGTGAAACAATGACATTTTCCCCACCTTTTCCCTTCTCCATTTCTTCACTCTTATCAACACATTTTTGTAATGCGTTCGTTTTTCTGCTGGATATCTTACACCTCGGAACAGTGCTGTGGTTTTGGCTGTCTTATAAATACAACTGCACAGGACCAAGGATTAATCGCATAGTTGGAAGAATTTTACAATAGCGATTGAATTAAATATAAAACTGATTCTTAAAGAAAAAATTATTGCTTCACTAAACACAGGGCCACGACATAAAATCAATAGTTTCCAAGGTTTGTTTTAGGATGAAAACTAGTTCATATGTTTTACTTGTGTAAGCAGTGGTTTGGAATGGAACCTGACCAACTGAAGAAAATATATTCGACTTACAGAACACAAAGACCTTCACACATCTCTGAAATCCTTGCGTGGCTGTCTTATTAATTTACATATACTAATGACAAAATGCTGCCTTTCACAATTTAAGACACCTACGATTACAGCACTCAGCAAAGACTCTAGATTAAGAAAGAATAATACACGAGGATAAATAGTATACAGTAATTAGTTCATTTAGCAACAACATTGTGGAGGGTTACCTCAGTAGCCAGGCACGACAAATACTTCCTTTAAATTCACCAAAACAATGCATCGCCATTATTCTTCCACTAAAGCATAGGGCATAGAATGGACACTATCCTAAAAAAAATATGTACACCTCAGCCAAAGTTTAATGGGTCTGATTTACACTAAAACTATTATGCAAGGGTGGCACTACTAGGTAGGTACTTACTGATGGCCAATTAGGTTATCTGGCTTGTGGTTGTGTCTTCTGAGTCTACCCATGGCATTATCTGCCTCTATGGGCCTCATGTAGGTCGCCAAATACCGGTCGGTAACGGCCGATTTTCGGTAAATATGCCGTTACCGACCGGTATTTAGACAAGTGAGATGTAGGAGTCCAAAAACAACTTTTCGGTAAATATGAAGCGGTAAATACCGAATCATAATTACCGAATCCAAAAATACCGATTCATATTTACCGAATACATATTTACCGATTCGGTAAATATGAAGTGGTAAATATGAAGTGGTAAAACGGAAAATGACATGTAGGAACCATCGGTAATTAAGAAATCTATGAAAATCGTAATTAAGAGTCGGTAATTAACACGGATTGAAAGCAGGTGGTAACCATCAACAGTGCATATAAGCAATCCCAAAATGCAACAGCGTGGACAACATGGCCGCTCTGTATGTCATTGCAAGGCGCCTACGTCTACAGGCAGCAGGTCTGAGGATATGGAGACGGGAGGAACAAATCTACAGACAGCGCATCACACTCTTCCAACTGACTGATGCAGAGATACATGAAAGGTACAGGCTACACCCCCAAACCATCATGGACCTGATAAGGGACCTGCACCCACTCCTGGACCAGCCAACTAGAAGGGCGCATGCCATACCACCACATGTGCAGGTGCTCTGCAGCCTACATCTACTGGCATCCGGCAGTTATCAGGTGGTGATAGCTGCGGTGGGTGGTGTATCCCAGAGTTGCCTGTCCCGTTTCTTCAGGAAGTTCCTGGATGCCATGATGCAGAGAATGCACCACTACATCAGCTTCCCAAACACACAGGCTGAACTGCAGAAAACTAAAACTTACTTCTATCACATGGCACAGTTCCCCCATGTCATTGGCTGTATTGATGGCACACACATCCCAATCTGCCCACCAGCTGACACTGAGCACATCTACAGGAACAGAAAGTCCACCCACTCCATCAATGTGCAGGTGATCTGTGATGCAGGGAACATCATCACTGATATTGTCGCGAAGTTTCCTGGGAGCACCCACGACTCTTACATCTTCCAGAACAGTGGGATCTACACACGACTGAGTGCCGGAGAATTTGGAGAGGGATACCTGCTAGGTAAGTAACAGTGACGCCCCTTGAAACCTGCAAATCATAGTGTATAGAGGCATGTGACTGATGTTTCCCTTTTACTCACCTAGGCGACAGTGCATATGCCTGCCGGTCATTCATCCTCACTCCCTACCTACACCCATCAACCCAGAGTGAGAGACGATATAACGTGGCACACAAATCTACACGCAACGTGGTGGAGCGCACGTTTGGACTACTGAAAAGCAGGTTCCGCTGCCTCCACAAGAGCGGAGGCGCACACCAGTACACACCCATCAACTGCTGCAAGATCATTGCCACTTGTGCAATGCTGCACAACCTTGCCACGAAGAAAGGTACAGATGTGGAACTAACACATTTTGAGGACAACGAGGATGAGTCAGGCCAGCCAGAGGGCAACGCAGCTAGAGTGCCAACTGCAATAGATGGGAGAGAGAGACGGGCAGTGATCACATGCAACTATTTCTGAGTAAGTAAGGGGACACAGCCAGTTGTGGTATGTAATGACGTAGTTTTAATGCGGCACTACGCCATGAACACAAGATCAAGCCAATCTGGCAACATAGCATATATACAAGGAGTAAGTCCAGGGTTACGTCACCCATTGGGTAGTGGCCACGCAGGGCTGCATCAATGTTTGCGCATACGCGCTGCAGTGTTGGATGGCACGGCTTGAGCATCCTCACTAGAGCCAACCCCAAGCCGCCTGCTGCTCCTGCGTCCTTCTGGAACAGGGGGTGTGATGCTGCTCCGGCTGCTGGTGTCGATGCTCTCCGCAGCATCCCCTGCAGCAGTTGTCGCCGCCTGACTAGTTAATAGCACCTCTAGTGCACTTGTCACCTGCACCATCCCCCGAGACACGTCGCTGCAGCAGTGTGTCAGGCCCTCCTGCATCGACACAGAGCGCAGGCAGAGTAGAGAAGTGGCAGTTGCCAGACGGTTGAGTGCCCTGGTGGTAGTGTCCCTCCTCTGCCGTTCCCGGCGCCGTGCATCCATGTCAGCATCTAATTTGCTGCACAACTGCTGGATTGAGTGGGACATGTCCCGAATGCCCGCTGCCATAGCGCTGATGTTATTGTCCATGTTGACTAATGTAGATTTCATGACCCGCATGTGCCTCTGGACTGACATGACTGCCTTTGTTTGCAGGCGCTGTTGTTTTAACATTTGGCCCTCGAGCCCCGAGAAGACACCATGGCTGTCAATGGTTGCTGGTGGACTATGGACACGCGACCTGCGGCGCCCTCTTGCTCCCGTCTGTGCTGCCTGTGAGGTGTAGGGCACAGTGGCATGGCTCCCATCCTGGGGCATGGTGATTTGTTCAGGGCCCCTGCTGTCGTCAGACGAGGTGTCTGAGGCTCGCAGCCTGGCTGCAGGACGCCTCCTCATTCTCACACCTGCAGGCGGTGATGTGGCCGGTGACTCAAACATGAGTGGCGATGCTGGCTCTGGGTGAGGTGATGCTGGCTCTGGGTGAGGTGATGCTGGCTCTGGGTGCGGTGATGCTGGCTCTGGGTGCGGTAATGCTGGCTCTGGGTGAGGCGAGGCTGCCTGTGTTGGTGGTGCGGCTGCCTGTGGCCCTGCTCCCTGGGCTGAACTTGTGCTGGCCAGAGGTGATCTTTGTGGCCGGTGTGCCCTCTCTCCTGCAGCATGACCTGTCCTGCGTGATGTCACATCTGTGGACAGAAATGCAACATCGGCTCAGTGTCCCCGAAGGGCTGCATTGCAAGCATCACAATAAATCTTTTCACATTCCAAAATGTCCTCTGCCTCCTTGTGCCTCATGTGTGTGACATGCCTTGTTGCCCTGTGCCATTAACTTCATGGTTGGTGTTTCCCTGACTACATCTCCCAGAATGCATTGCCTGTCTGCACTAACACATGTGGACTGGAGTGGGATTCTCCTTTCACAATGGGGGATGTGGGATAGGGGTAGGGGGGGCTACATTGCTGTGCATTCGTCTTACCTTGTTGGGTGGCGGCTCTGGCAGAGCTGTCAGCATCCCCAAGACCCACGACGCTCTCTTGCTCGATTGTGGCCCCCACCAGCTCCTCCAGTTCGGTGAGGGCAGGTGCCCTGTTGGTTCCACCTCCAGTCTGGCTGGCCTCCTTCTGGATGTCCCCCATCTTCCTCTTGGTTACAATCCTCAGGTCATACCAGCGCTTTCTGAGGACCTCTATGTCCCTGTGGGTCACTCCCACAGCATTGACCTGCGCCTGGATGGCCAGCCAAATGTTGCGCTTTTCAGCTTCAGGCACTTGCAGGGATTGCCTCCCAAACAGCTTCTGGTGCTGCTTCACCACCTCCTCCACCAGCACCTGGAGTTCCTTGGGGCTGAATTTCAGCTTCCTCCTCCTTTCCCCTCCATCTCTCTGTGTCCTCTGGCTGGACATGATGTTATTTTTGCTGCACGAACAGGCACTGGCTCCCTGCCTCTCCTCTGCACTCCAAGCCTCTCCAGGGTCTGTTAATTATGTGCACCTGCCTGGGTGTTGCCACTTCCTGGTTGGGTGGGGTGTGGTTGCACAGGATTGGCTATTTCCTCAAGTCATGTGATATTATTTACCGATTGGGTAAATACCGAATCGGTATTTTCCGATTCGGTAAATACCACCTCGGTATTTTCCGATTCGGTAAATACCACCTCGGTATTTTCCGATTCGGTAAATACCACCTCGGTATTTTCCGATTCGGTAAATACCACCTCGGTATTTACCGAATCGGTGATTTCCGATTCTTGATTACCGAACGTTACCGATTCGGTAATTGTTACCGAATTTTTACCTACATATAACTTACCGATTCTTAAATACCGATTCGGTACGGCTCGGTATTTAAGAAGTGGTAACTGGTATGCTACCTACATGAGGCCCTATGTGCCCTCCCTATTGGCAATGTAGTGCATTTAAGTTTACAATAATGAAAACAGGAGAGAAGGACATATAGGGCACATAACATATATACATAGTGAAAGGTGCATGTATTCCTACTGCCCTATTAAAACATATAAATCTACACTTGTAGGTTTAAACTTTTATTAACCTATGCAACTTTAGGTTAATTATCCAAAAATTCTATGAGTACTCCCAGGAAAGCATGGCAGCCTCAGTTTTCTAAGAGAAGTGTTAGACCTGGCACCAATGGTGTGGGTCTTCCCTACATTTTTGCCTTTGCCTCCTGTGTTTTTGCTGTATGTTGGACTCCGTTTTGCTGGTCTAGATGCTTTGGGCACTTTGCCACTGCTGTTCAGTGCCAAAGTGCAAGTGCTCCCTTTGCAAAATTACTGTTATGGATCGGTGTTTCCATCATCGGCTATTTGATTTACTAATCAGTCCCTAGTACAGTGCAATGTGTGTGTGCTAGTGGGCTTGCAGCACTGTTTGTGCCACCCACAGAAGCAGCCTATAAATTTAACTCTGACCTGCCATTGCAGAGCCTGTTTGCAGTCTGGTACTGCCATGTCGACTTGACAAGTACACCCACTTGCCAGGCGCTCCTAACCTTCCCTTTTCTCACATGTCAGGCACCCCTAAGGTAGGCCCAAGGTACCCCTGTGGGCAGGGTGCAGTGTATGTGAAAGGTAGGACATGCCCTGGTGTTTGTGGCATGTCCTTATAGTGAATTACTGCCAATTTCGTTTTTCACTGTGGCAAGGCTACCTGTTCCCATAGGACGGAATGGGGTTTTTGTTTATAACATCTTATACACATAACTGGCCCTGGAAACAAGGTAAGAAAATAAAGTTTAGTATGCTCGAACTCAGAATGTTAACCCCTTCCACACGCATGACTGAACCACGCCGTCATGAGCCATGGGCGGCGTGTGCTCATGACGGCGTGGTTCCGTCATACTGCGGCCGCTCCGCCCACGCGGCACTAATTCCCCGCCTGTGCGGGCGAAATACTGAGTAGGCGGAGTCGTAACCGAACCACGCCGTCATGAGCACAGCTCGCCGTGACTCATGACGGCGTGGTTCCGTCATGAGCATGGCGGCGCCGCGCTCACCCCGCACCCCCCAGCGCCGCGGCTGCATTCGCGCCGCAGCTAAGGGGTTAAAGTGCATCTTTTAGAGAGGGTGATTGTTACATTCTGTGTTTGAAAATACCACTTTTAGAAAGTAGGTATTTTCTTGCCCAACCATCCAGTGTGCCTCTGCTAAATTTGTGTATTGTATGTCTGGCTTTTGGATGACCGGGGCTGGAGAGGGGCAGTGGCTACAGAAGTCTGATGAGTCAGGGCTGGGCTGAATAGACCTGGAGTGCATTTAGAGTAAGGAGAGGAGATTTCCTTTCACCTGCATGGGCCTGGTCTGCCTTCCATAATGCTGTCTCCACCTCCTGCCAGGAAGCTGCACCAGTGAGGACAGAACTGGTTTTGGCTGGGTACAGACACTCTCTGCCTTCAGAGAACAAAGGATTTTTGTGTATAAAAAGAGGGGCCCAGACCCCAGACTTTTTGATCTCTTCTGGGAATCAAGAGGAACCTTTGCCAAGGAGAAGAGCCGGAGAAGCTGAGGAGGAATACTGCATCTGTGCTGTTTGCTGTTTGGGGTTGGCCTGCAGCGGTTGCTTGCCGCCAAGGAAAGTAGAAAAGGACTTTGCTGTTTGCATTGCCACCTGCTTGAAATAAGATCTCCAAGGGCTTGAAACTGAGCTTTCCTCCTGTTCTGCAGTCTCAGGGACACAAAGACTTAACCATCAGCTCTCCTGAATTTCCTTGTTGGGAATTCTAACTTGCAAAGAGGTGCCTGCTGCTGTTCTGGACCTCTAGAGACTGTTTTCCACTGAGAGCTGGAAAACCCACGCTACTTCGAAGAAGCGAGGCGCATCCACACCTGTTTCCAATGCATCACCGAAGAAACTGTCGCAGCACCTGCCGCGGCTCGAGAAATCGCTGAACGCTGCATCGAGTGCACAGATCTCCGAAATCAGAGATCATCGCACCGTGTTCGACGCAAGGCTTGCTGTGCGACTGCACGAGTTCACACATCGTCCCGGATTGTCGCATCGCATTGAGGCGCCACTTCTGTTTCATCATTGGGGGACTCAGTAAGAAACTGACACATCACCTCCTCTATGGTAAGGAACCAATGCATCACCTCCCCCGAAGCCAGGAACTGACGCATCACCTTGCCTGAGTGTAAGGAACCGAGGCATCACCTTCACTGCAGCCTGTTTTGTTTGTTTGTGTGACGCATCCCAGGTACTTTGTGAGAAAAGTGTTGCATCTGTAATTTGCTTTGAACTGAACTATTTCTACCACCTGAAAGTCATATTTTTATTACTGTATTGTGGATTTTTGTTGTTTGGTCTTGTTTTGGTTTAGATAAAGATTACTTATTTCTCTAAACTGGTGTGGTGTCCATTTGTAGTGTTTTCACTGTATTACTGTATGTGTTCACAAATGCTTTACACACTGCCTCTGAGATAAGCCTGTCTGCTCGTGCCGTGCTATCAAGGAGGTGAGCAGGAGTTATTTTAGAAGTTTATCCCCTTTACCCTGACTAAAAACAAGGTCCCTATTTGGACAAAGGAACCTACCTCTGCCAACTAGAGACCCCTATTTCTAACAGTAAGCATTTATAGATGCTAATGTGTACCTGTCAATCCTTAGCAGAAGTGCCCTTACATATTCCAGCTATTTTTATCCCTCACTGGATAAAATAATTTTGTTATGGACAGTATCTTTTCCTGTACATCAGCCTTATTGTGGGCGATTTCTCCCCATTTCCACATCAATAGAGGTTAATTCCATCCTTTGACAGAAGTACATTTGTGACTGAATTTAAGGTGGTTATGAGTCTTATGTGTGAATCCCCAAAACTCATCTATGATGGAGGTTTAGCAAGGCCGTGGAATGCACACTTCCCACTATTGATTTAAGAGCTAATTAACTCTCCTGGGATGCTACACAATTTAAGTGTAATATTACCTGTGAGAAAATTGATTTTATATGAGTTGAAAATGTGAATTTTCACTCATGATTCCCTTCATTGCTACAATGATTAAGAATTTGGGTGCACTCTAAATTGTGTCCATTGAGTAGTGCGCTGGCTATTAGGCCATCCTGGCTTACTTTATGGGCAAATTATGGGTAAATTAAGGTGGTATGCAAGAGGGACTGGGTGTTGGTGATGGTCAGTGGCATTGAATCACTTCAGGTGAACGAAACACGTGAATTAATTCCCGGGAACACATTATCAAGGGGTGAAAGTAATGCAGAGAGAGTGATATGGGACTGTTGTCAAGTGGCAATTGACTTTTAAGATTGAATGATTGAGCATGTGGTCGTTAAACCATGTAAATCCGTAAGACCAAAGGCGATCTGGTATGTGGTCTATGGGGCCTAGTAACAGGTAAATTTGCATATGCAAATTTCTTTATGTGTAAATCAACTCTTGTGCAAAGGTGTAAATCTACCCTTATATGCTATTCGCGATTTACACATTTCTGAATGTAGATTTGCACCTAGGTGTAGACTTACATGTCTCCGGCCCTTCATTTTAGGGGGTGTAGACATCTAAGGCTGAATTTATGAGTGCAAAGTTACTTCTAGTAACCTTTCACATATAGATGGTAATCTCTGCCACTGTGACAAAGATCTCCCAATGGGAAAGTAAAGGGAAAAATAATAAAGTTTATTATTTATTTTTTAAAAGAATTTGAATATAAATTGTAAATTTATAATGATTTTAAATATTTATCTGTATCCACCATAGTGTAAAATCTTAGGAAGCACTATTATGCTGTATGGAAACTTATCTTCAACATCTAAACATCCTTTGGCTTCTATAACAGGGAGTGTGATCTCCCTCACCCTGGCTGGATGGCCAGGACTATGTACTGAACAAGATGTTTGTCTGATTTTCAGCAATTATTCCCCCAAACAGGGCAATTCTCTCCATTTAATCTCACACAGGGACATATCTCTGTTAAAACTTGACCACTGTCTGTGTTCTTCTGGGCGTCCTCAGCTCTATCCTTCGATGGATCTGGGAGAGGATAGTGAATCCCTTCTATGTCCACTGTGTGTGTGTCTGTGTCTGTGTGCGACATCTCTTATGATGTCACATGCATATCAATGTTTCAGTCAAGAAGAGACACTGGGCAGCCTTATTTGGAAGTTTGCCAGTGCTCAGAAGAGTTTTAGAAATGGCAAACTCCATATAAACACCTACAGCACTAACAGAAACTTGTCACCTTTCGGGGGTGTAAGAGCATCAATGAATGGGGGTAACTTCATTTGTTGATGTATGCATATGTCAGAAAGGCAACCCAGCAACATCTTTTCAGGCAGCATATTTACGACAATAAAACGGGAGTGGTGTTACCTCTCTTTCATCCCTACCTGAGCTTCGTTAAGGTGCAAAAATAGATGCCCTGTAGTCAGTTACATCTGAACAGAAAGACATCTGACTATATTATTGTTATAGGGAAAATGTGGGAGATCACAGGCATATACATCTTCCTGTCTTCCTAGATCAAATTCCCTTGTTAGCCTCAAGGGTAAAAACACACTTGGGTTTTAGATTTGATAACAGGATGACACAAGAATACAAAAATAGTAAAGTGGGGTAATTGTATCTAGAAATTGAGTAACTTAAAAACAGTCCATATTCCTTTGCCCACAACTCATATAACCTTGTTCATAGGGGCTTTAATTAATTCTAGTATACATTGTTGAAACTATATTCTACCTGCATAGGCCATGTCACATTTCCAGAGAGTTTAAATTGCAGCAGTTCATATAACGGTTGGGATAAAACAAAGGATTATTTCTCCGAAGCAGGGACGTCTCTCCACTGTGAAAAGAGTAAATTGGATTTGATTTTAACTACTTAGCTGGAAGTACAAATGCTAACATCAGTTGTAACTCGCCACTTTATATCAACAAATCTCTCCCTATACACTGGTTAATACACTGTGTAGTTGGGACCAGGCTCTTCTTACAATCTGTAGGTTTGAGCATATGTTAATAGAAAAAGGAATTTTAGCGGCAGGTCCAGTTTGGTGGAACTTTCTTCCTTTATCCATCGGAACAATACCCACCTGAAAGTACTGGTAGTAGGTATTTTTTCACATCATGCATATGTCTACACTGCAGTCAAAAAATACACACCTGTATCGACACATATGAAAAAATAGACCGCCGCCAGAAACACCAACTTTGGCCCATCAGGAACATCAAAATACGGCAGGCGGGAGACTGCTGCTGCTGCGGTCTTCCTGGGACCGCCTCTGTGTCGATCGGGCGATCGGACCTCCAAACATGTAATCAGGCCCACAATTTAAAAAAAAACATTGAATATGTGTGATATATGTACACGCATATTCAAGGCACTGGGGCAGATTTGGACTTTGGTAGATAAAGTACTGTCTGTCAGGGTGGCAGAGGACAGTACCTGTGCAACCCAGATGGACTGCCATTCACCAGCTGTAGAGATGATTGCCAGCCCAGCGGTCATCTCTGTGCCTTGAAAAGAACTGTTCCCTTCCAGGTACAAAAAGTTTGGTGCACTGACACACCAGTTTTTAGAAAAACAATAAACTAATTATCTCCACAACCTTGGCGTTTTCTGCCAGGTTTTGGGGGTTAGAATTTTCTTCCATCTCTCACTGTCAGGTTTTTCTGAATGTGAAAGAGGAAAAAAGTGACTTTACGCCTCCCACCCTAAGTAGGGCAGTGAGGTAACGCCCTTCCTGTGACGTCCTCTACTCCGTGGAGCCATTGGAGAAAGATTTCCATCAACGGAGAAAACAGGCTCTCAAGTGATGGAAAGCTTATGGTCTGAACTCTAAGGGCCATATGTAGGAAGCCAAATACCGGTCGGTAACGGCCGATTTTCGGTAATTATCCCGTTACCGACCAGTATTTTGGCATTTGCTATGTAGGGGGCATGTTTCAGGATTCGGTAAATTACCGAATCGGTAAAATTACCGAATCGGTAATTTTACCGATTCGATAAATACCGAATCCTGAAAGGAGATGTAGGTAACACTCTAATGAGTGTTGTGAGGGAATTGAAATTCGGTATTTAACACCAAATATAGGTTGGTGTTAAATACCGAATACATTGCAAAAAGCAATATTTTGCTGAAAAAAGAGTGCCATGTGGCAGACATACATGCCCTTAGGGCATGTATGTCCGCTACATGTGCACACATGCAGGAATCAGGGGTGCAACAGGGTGTCAATGTGACACCCTGCCACCCTTGAATGTACTCCCCCCATTACCGAATCGGTATTTACCGATTCGGTAATGAGGCATACCTTCCCATTCATTCCTATGGGCCTCCAGGCCCATAGGACTCAATGGGAAGGTATGCCTCATTATGCCTTATTACTCATTACCTCAAATACCGATTCGGTAATTACCGAATTTCTCCGATTCGGTAATATTTACCAAATGATTACCTACATACAAGTTACCACTTCTTAAATACCGAATCGGTAAAGTTCGGTATTTAAGAAGTGGTAAATTGTATGCTACCTACATATGGCCCTAAATGAGGTGGGTGGACGGAGAGTTTGGCAGACATAGTACTCTGTCGCATTTGGGCTGAAGTACCCTGTCAGCCAAAACCTAAATCACCCCTATGTCATTGGTTTTCCAAAATCCAACAATGTGAGCAACTGTTTGATATTTAGCAAAATAGATCACACCAATACAGGATGTCCACAATACATACATTAATTAGGTTCACTGGGTCATAATATCTTGCTCCGCTAAAATTATAATGAAACAATATCTGAAATACATTTCACTGCAAACACTCCTGAATGGTCTCTGAATAGTGATTTGAATTGAAGGCAGCCAGTCAGCCGTTTTAACTTCTTTCAATTTCCAGCTTCCTGTACTCGACTCTTCACATCGAGACTCTCAGGAGACTGTGTCAACACCTTCTAAACTCACTTGAAGCCTGCGAGGCCGGCAAAAGGTCACCGCTTCACTTCCACACCATTCACTCTACTTCTGAAAACACGCGGATTTTTTTTATTTTTTTATCTAGGACTTTCCTCAGTACAAAAAAAAGTCCTCATCGATTTTATGCCACTTGCCCTCTGTCACTGACAAACTATAACACCTACGATTGATCAAACGTCTCTTTTATTCCTAAGAAGCTTTTCATTATAAAAACGGAGTTTCCAATTCCCTAACCACTGCTCAGTAGTTTTAAAACGCCGCGCATAGGTCTTGCTCGTTTTTTGCGGTGAGTGCATCTTAGTGGTTTGGAGGGAATTTGTAGGAAATGCCTGCAGCTCATTACCAGCAAGAACTAACTGCAAGAGCTTAACCCATGCCTTTGATGTCTTTACACCTTTGACAGACGGTATTCATGCGGCATGCTATTCCTTTTCATGTTAGTGCTGTCTGAGCCCTACCAGGTCCAGCTTCCCTCACCATGGTGTTCTTCAGGCTTAGGTTACAGACACTATTACTCATCAATTCTGATTCTCATCCCTTTACTGCTCGCACTCTCTTAATTTGCCCTCATTCAGGCCACTTTTGCAAGGCTCCTGTTGTCATTTTATGTCTTAGGCATTCATTATAAGCGTAAAATGTGCATTAAGATTAGAAACGATCTATAAAATCATTACTTGAAGGGGAACATCCGGTGTAAATGGTTGTACTTCAGCTTACACAGTTCCACTAAGCAGTGTCTTGCTACTGCAGCCAGCCGATTTAACTGGGATGCACACAGCAGTAAATGAGGTCCACTGCAGGAAAGAAAGTGTGCTAAAAGGCACATACTAAAACCACTGCAGGCAGGGCCAGACTGGCCATAGCGGGCACCGTGTATTTCCCTGGTAGGCTGCCATGGTGGGGGCAGTTATTGAGCCCTTGGGGGCCGTTTGTTACCGGGGGCCAGCAATTTCGGCCCCGTAACAAAATCGCCCGAAAAGGGCCCTAACAAACAGCTCGCCCGCACTTCGCCCCTCCCCACCAGGGGGGCCAGCCGGGCAGTTTGCCAGGGCCGGTTTTGGTTCCCAGTCCGGCCCTCACTCCAGGAGCGTTAATAATGAAAAATAACCAATAAAAACAATCAATCCTTGTGATTTGTATGATGGAAGTGACAATTCAAGTTCTCTTAGCTATAGCTGCTAGCAGAGGAAACCCTGTCAGTGAAGATGCCAGAGCAGCTAAAACAGATCAAAAGAGCCTATTAATAAGTACATTTACTACAATCCAAGTATCCTGCTACTCGGTCCCAAAGGTTTATTTCTACAGCAAGTCTCCAACACCTTAAAGGAGGTGGCTACTGATTCACAAAGGGGTAGCAGTTCTACAAACCACTGCAAATGGTGATTTTGCGAAGCAGCTTATTAGCACATAGGTCTCTTTGCAAAACCATGGCTGAAAGCACCCAATCTCAAATGTTTCCCCTTAGAAGTAACAGCATGTTCGAGGCAAAAAAGATAGTTGGTTCTCTCTTTTGCTTGCCTACCTTCAAGCATTCTGAAATGTAGCTCAAGGGTTGGCTACAGTGTATAATATTTTAAATGTCTACTTTGCAATACTATTTGTCTTGCACCTAATTGAATCTAGAAGCAATTACAGTGGTCACATAGCATGATTATAGATCAGACTTTTCAGTACACGCTAATCTGCAATGTATCATTTCTGGAAAGTGGCTTGTTTATTTAACTTCTAAGGCATCAATAAAATACATTGCGGATTACTTAATGGTAAACAACGTTTACCCTGAAACTTTTTCAACACAGGGAATCACAACGCAGTCGTTACAACAACCGCATTGTGATTCCGCATACCATTACTCAGCAAGTCGCAACAATGACTGCGTTGTGATTCCCTGTGGGGAAAAAGGCTGCGGAATAACATCATAGATTCTTACTTAATATTGTTGGGCGGACAACAGTTAGCATGGTTTATGAAGATATTTGAGCACGTTGCTGTTACCAAGGTGTGTTTAACTGCTCAACAATATGCACACATGCGGTTTAATTCTGTAACCAGTTTATGTACTTAGGGTGTGCATGTTTTGGCAAAGTCCGGATCTGGTAAGAATGTCATGGGTAAGTACATCAAGCATTTATTAAAGGATTGGATGTTGATGTGGTTTAAAGTAAACATGAAATGGTGTATTGAACAACAGATTCAGATACTGTGGTAAATGTCTTGCAACTTGTCTTTGGTAGAGTAGCAAAGCTACAAAAACACTTGGTAAGCGGGACTGTTAAACGTATTCTATTAGAACAGCAGGAATTTAGATAAAAAGTGAGAAACAGACTTGAACACTACTTTGAAGATAACAATGCTAGCATCAATAGGTCAGTGTCTGGGAAAGCTTGAAGTGTGTATGCAAGGTTTCTTCACTTCTTGGTGTGCTCATGAGAGACATATGCATAAGGTAGTAACCACGTGGAGTGTTAGGTGAATGAAAGCTGCAAGGCAAATATCTTAGGTGAAAATGTTTGTTCCGATATGATGAAGATGATTAAAAAATAGCACACCGCACAGACTTTACTACACTATACCAGCAAACCTTACACAAGGAAGGGAGCAAGGTGGGGCAGTTGCTAGCTAGGTAGGTTAAGAGTAAGAAAGCAAAGGATGTCATCAAACGCATACAAACTGAAAGGGGAACAAGGAGGCTCCTGTGATCAGACAAAAAGACCAATAAGTGACTGGGGCGTTCCCCTTTGCCACTGCAAATCAAAAAACAAAACCAGTCTTAATTTGGAGTCTGAAGACAAAGTGATCTTGCCCAAAATTTTTTATATCCAAAGGTTTTATTCTTTTTTGGGGATAACAACCTGGCCAACAGTTGTTTCGCAACATCAACGCCGCTTCCTCAGGGTCAAAATGTAAACTTAACAAAGAAAAAAACCTGTCAATTAATGATAAGGTCAGAACAGACAGTTAGCAAAACCAAATTGATAAAGGAAAGTAGGTAGTCAATTCAAAGAACCAAACAAATTAATAACAGAATTAGAATCACTTGTATATACCTCCTAAAACAGTTATAATCACAATTTGTATAAACATAAGACTATACCAGAGATAGACCCGAACATACCGGAAATAAAACGAATCCACATTCAAGTATACAAGCCACAGTACTTTTTCGAGTGGTGATCCTTTGACTGTGGCTTGTACACTTGGATGTGGGTCTATTTTATTTCTGGTATGTTTGGGTCTATCTCTTGCCATTTGTTTCCCGGACTTTCATGATAGAATTCAGATTGTGAAAGTACAGTGGGCACAATTTGCCTTCCTCCTAGCTGTACTTTCTTATTCATGAATACACCTAGGGATTCGTTCTTTAAAGTTTGTGTTGATGGGAGCACTAGTTTAATTTGGGAATGCTCCCACACTGCCTAACCTGTGGTTCCTCAGCCCCATTTAGAGATGGTGGTACCGCAGGGTGGAACCATAGGGTTTTGATCGCCAGAGCATCAGCTGGCTCAGCTGGGCAGAAAGTCTTGACCTAATGGCCCATCTTCCATTGATCAAAGTGATGACAGGCGTTTCTCAAAACTTTTCCATCCAAGGACCAGGGTGGATATGGTGGACACTGATGTGCAGAGAAAAGGCTCAGCACACCAGGGCACTTTCTTGCTTTTTAGGAACAAACCCCTGATTTTGTGTATGCTTCTAAAAAACAAAAAATAATTTTGTATTGTAGAATAAACTAGGTTCACAGCTCAGCAGGGACTAATGATGATGGTGCATCCACTGCAGCCGTGAATGGACTTTCTTCATAGTGATTCAAGTTGTGCAAGCACGGAATGCTAGATGTGTTTTGGGTGGCCTTCCACCCTGGGATGCAGAAGAGATGATTCGCTGACCTGGTGGACTGGCACTCAGGTTCATCTTTAAATGAGCCCCTTAGACACACTGCTGATTGCATAATTTGTCACAGATCTACAGATCATATTAAAGAATGTGGTCGCTATACAGTCAGCCAGTTTGTAATAGTTGGTGCTCGCACAGATTCTTGTATTTCAAACACACTCGCCTTAATGAACTGGTAAAAAGAAATCCCCAAATATTTAACCTGGACCACTGTCCACTCCCCAACAAACATGTCAGTAATTTTGCAATGTTTGGCAACCCTTTGATAATCTTATAATGAATCGCAATTTGGAAGAGATGTCCACAATATACCCCTTCCAAATAGCTATCCTGTATAGAGTGGCTAATCACTTTCAGGAGTCAGTATAGGTCTACCAACTCCTTAAATACCTTTAGCACATGAGAAAAAAACGTTTTTGAGGGTGCATCAGACTGTTTTTGACTGTAAAAATGTTTAGTACATCTGGCCCTCTTTGATATAACACAGTTTTTGTGACTCTAAGGACAGATACACTCAACAATTTTTTATCTTCAGTTGCCCTGTGTTACTTTGTGAATCGGTCAAGGTTCAACTGTATCATAATTTAGTACATTTTCAATACTATGCTTTTTGCATTTAATGTGTTAGTTTGCTCAAAGTACCGTTCTTTCTGTATTCACAGCAGAGGTCATGTTCTTCCCAGAAGTATGTCACCCAGAATATCTTTTTCCTTGAACTTCATTGGCCAAATGACAGCACACATAAAACATTATCTACAGCAAATAAGTCTTGCTCATACAGGTTGTGTGAGGATTTGGTTGTATTATATGATATGGCTCTGAGACCCTATTGTGGAATATATTTGCAAAACCTGTCTTGGGTCCAGTCAGGCTTTCGGCTCAACCTTGGGGTAGCTGTGGCTTCGAGCAGCAAGGCTTGACAAAGGAACTTAGTGTAAAGCATTTAATAGCATCAAACAACAAAATTAGGAAGTCACACAACAAGAAAGAGACATGACAATTTATGAAACAAAAGCGTATTCGTATGAATTTTTAGAGACCTTGATGATCAAAATCCACCGGAAGGATTTTTGAAGATATAAATAATTTTAAATACAACTGCAAACAAGGATTGGTCAACAAAAAGTTTGTAAACTTTTCTAAAGCTTGAAAGAGTTAGTCTGGAAACTCCATTCCAGCTTGGGCGACTAAATCAAACAGCTTTTTTTAAGGTAAGTTCCAAACTATAGAGCTCGACTGCCATAGGCTATTATGGAGTGGTCCTGATGCTGAGGATACAGGCAAAAGATGTTCAAAGGATGCTACGGCTGAGGTGCGGTCAATGAGGGTGTCTTTGTGCTTTGTGATAGTCCCTCATTCCATGGGCGATGAGGGGAGACTTTGGTCACAGCGATCGGGATCCCTCGAATCCCTATATGTTGCAGATGCAGGCTGGCCGATGCTGTGCTACTGGCCTTCATGCACCGTGGTTGGGGCAAAATACCTAGGTGGGGGCTAGTGTCCCTTGAGTACGACGAATCTGGACCTTAATAGCACTCCTGAATCCAGCAGACAATGTGCAACTTTTGGCTATCTCAGATTCGTCCTTTTGTGTGCCCGGCGACTGGTAGTGGCAAAACTTTGGCTTGGGCTTCTGCAGCTTTTGTGTCCCTGGAGCTCGTTTCTAGGGATCAGCCACCTGATTCTTGGAGTCACTGCTTTGATCTTGAGCCAGGAATTGACTTATCCCCACATCAGGAGCAGCTGGCGCAGTCCAAACTTTACTACCGTATTAGGTGCAGTCCTTCTCTGAGCAGAGCGAAGGGCAGCAGGGCAGTCCTTCTTTGGTCCTGTCTTCTAATTCAATGTGATCTAATGATCAGGGTTCCAGGGGTGCCATATTTATTCCAGGAAAGTGCCCGGAGGAGACAATGTGGTCACCAGCCAATGGGCTACTGGGTCCCCTCTCTTGTGGAGATGTGTTTCCTGCAATGTGTGGCATCTGGCTATCCCAGAGTGAAATATTCTAGCCACTCTCAAAATGTCAGGGCCCATCCTCAACTAACAAAAATGGAGGTATGCAGTTCCTAAATTGGGTCAAATAAGAAGGAGAATTATGAGTCATGAGGCTGTCCTATGAATGTGAAAAGGAGGGGGAATTCCTCCTTTTGGAACTAAGGCCCTCACACACCCAGCCTGCTAGGTGTCATGCTTCATCATTGGGCCCATCCTCAGACATCAGGAGCTTGGTAGTCCACCCTAGAGGTGTGAATTCTGTGGACTACACGCCCATGGAAAAACCCATTTCGGGATGGGTTTTCCCTCTCTGTCCTTGTCTCCAACTTGTCCACAGGAACAAAAGGCATCCATCCCAGGAGTGTTGTTGCAGGCAGCCCTTCAAAGGTGACTTCGCCTTTGAAGCTCACCTTTTGGGTTAACACCCTGAGTGGCCTTCCTCGGAGGGTAAGTAACACCTCACTCTGTGGCGAGCACCTTTGTTCCTTAGCCTGGGTGTCATTCACACATTTCCCCAGGTGGGTAGAAAGTTGTCTGTATGCTAAGGCCTTTGTAAGGTCACTGGACTAGCTGGGCACAGAGAGGCAACTTTGCTAAAAGTACTTAATTTTAATACTGACAGAAATTTGACTTGGGCATCAAGTCAGATTTAATGGCATAATTAATTTGATACCTCACTTTACCTAGTTAGGTAGTCCAATCAGGAGTTAGCCAGACTAGGATGCCAGTCGGTAACACCGTGTTAGCCAATGGGGCTACTAACTTTCCCCCAGCAAAATGGAAATTTCGAAGTGTTGCTGTTAAGACATATGAAAAAATACTGTGTTGCTTAACAATATATAGCTCCCTGCCATAGGGCTTCATAGACCTTCCTTAGGGGAGACTTACATATAGGATTATGGTTATGGTGTCTTTGTCATTGGGTTCAATGGCAAAGTCGAACTTGCAGTTAACACACTGCTCTTCCAGTCTGCAGTGGCAGGCACGGAGCCATTTTGTCCTTTATCACACACAGGGTGGCACAACCAGTGCTGCAGCTTTGTGTGGACACACTGTCCTACATGACCTATGTACCCTGGGTACCATATATTAGGGACTTATAAGTAAGTCAGAACTTGCCAATTGGGTATAGCCAATTTGATGTACACTTTGCAAGGGTTAAACTCACTGGCACTAAGGCCTGGTTAGAAGGCCTCAGTGCAATTTCAGAGTTAAAAAACCAGCAGCAACAGTCAAAAGATGTGAGAATGAACATGCAAAAAGGCACTTTTCCTTACACGTTGTTATTATTGACAGCAATCAGTGAACTGTGACTGACAGCCAACGAAACAATTGACAAATAAAATGTCTTTCCTGTTGCCATCAGCTATTGTGTCTCAGGTAGGAGTCGGTAGAATTTGCAGAATTTGATTCTGCTGAATTACATTAAACTTCTGCAAGATTCCGTGGAATTCAGCGGCAGGCGGTGCGGGCATTTGGCAATATTTTCTTAGCGCAAAATGCACCCTTTCTTCAAAAAAAGGACACAAGGATGCATTTTGTGCTAAGAAATAGGGCTGCCAAATACCAAATGCACTTACAGGGCATACCCCTCAGTTTCCTTATATACTCTGCAGTGATTACTGATTAGGGGACTGAGGGGTATGCACTGTTAGTGCCTTTGGTATTTAGCACTGCTGTGCATACCCTTCGGGATCCTTCCATACTCTGCAGTAATCACTGCAGAGTATGTAAGGCCACAAAGAGTAGGCGCTGCTGTACTTACTTCTTGGTGCCCTTACATACTCAGAGTATATAAGCCTTATATACTCCCGAGTGTGTAATGGCACCGAGGGGCATGCACAACAGTGCAGTCAGTGGTTTTAAAACAGATCCAGAAGAGTGAGCTGTCTCTCTATGTTTAAAAATCACTGCAGATTAAAGTTTAATCTGCAGAGTTTTTTTTAAACATAGAGGGATTTTGACCGCTCCCAGCCCTGTTAAAAAACCAAACAGTGCTGATTTATTCCATCGACGGAGTGTCAGAAAGTATTAGTAATTCCGCGTTACAAGAGTAATGCGGAATTACTAAGTTCCAACAATTTCACCAGCAGAATTCAAAATTCCGCCATCCTCTAGTCTCAGGTCAGGAGAGGAATCGGTGCCATGAGAAGTCAATTGGTTTTATTTAGGCAGCGTACACGCCGTTCCGCAAGAACTCTGAATAGTATGTGTACTTCGTGTAAATACTGTACTCACGCAAAAATCTGCAGTTTACAACATTTTTGGTTGTAAAGAAGCGATGGCTCCTCTGTAATGGCAGAGGAGCACCGAGCCACTGCTCAGAGCCAGCAGGTGAAAAATAAAATGATAATAAAAACTATTTCATTATCATTTTATTTTTCACTGACTGAATGAGCCTCTGCCAGTCTAGGGCAGGGCAGGGCCGAGCCATGGCAGGGACGAGGAGTGGTGGGCACTGTAAGTGCGCATGTCGGTTTGGACGGCCATCTTAGGAAGGGCAAAACGACATGTAAAATGTAAAAACTCCACAAACTACTGGTAAATCCTGTAGGCAGATCTGCGCCAGATTACACTTGCATAATTAAAAACTACACACAGCCCTACAATGAGTATCACACAAAATAGATCTCAAGGAAATTTTGTATAAAAGTTTTACTGTGTCTTGCAGTGATAGAGAAGGATTCATTTGTCTCGCTTTTTATCCTCATAAGCAGATTTAAGCATAATTGCACCCATAACAATTTTAAGTGCATGCCGCAGTGTGATGGAGCTGTGCCAAACCACTCAATATTTAATTTGCTTGTGCTTTTTTCATTGCCAATTGCCTAGTTCTCAGAAGACGTTATCACCATCACTTGCAACTGAGGGATGCCCAGGCCATGTTTGAGCGCGGGGGTGGAGGACGCTTCACCCTTCGCTGGGCTGGCACCTTCCCAATAAACCGCTTACCTCTTAGTTCCGTTTTTACTTGCTACAGAGCTTTGGCGTTTGCTGCACACACAGGCTGCTGAAATTTCACTTAACGCACTACATCATGCCCCGGGGGCTTGCAAATATACAAACCATGTTATCCTTCAGCATACTGTTTCTCTAAAAACCAGAGTGGTGAAGCACATGCATACAAAACATCAGTGAATTACTCAATCGTTATTAACAATACGTGCTGCTTGGCGTCAGTAGCACGGATGCCAGGTGCCCCTTTTCAGGCAGGCAAAAGGCCCCGCCCATCCCTGATTAGGTACTGAAATAGACAATTATTTGGGGTGCAGAAGCCAACTCAGACCCCTAATCCTTGGTGTCACTGCACCTACTGTAGTATTGGTAGCAGGACCCAGCTGCTCCTTGCAAATTTATATTTGTACAGGCATTGACCATCAAACCAGTGGCGTAGGAAGGAGGTGGGCGGCATGAGTTATGGGGCGGTGACCTCCGCCCACTCTTACCTGCGGCCGTCGCAGGGAGGCAAGGACATGAATCACTAGCCATATTACGATAGCATGTTATGTCTAATACAGATTGTAATGAGAAAAACAGATTTAGAAAAAAAAAATCCACCACTCCAAGGCCTTTTCTTTAGTTTGCGCTCGCTAGCTATGAGTTTTTGTTTGTACATCTTTGTCTTACTCTGTCCAATTCACATCATATAATATGTAGATTTTCTCCTCAAGGCCAAGTCAATATCAATTCATAGGTCATCTCAATGTTCACAATTGATAGTAGAAACATCACTACCACTTCCTGTCTCATCTCTGTTTGTTGTCATCTCCAAAAAAGATCTGCAATGGCCGTCCAGGATTCCTGTGCAAAATAAAACCCTGAAAATCTGCAAACTCAGAGAAGAGAGCACATACCTTCTCTGAATGAACTAAGAGGAAACTCGTACATCTCTTCACTTCTCACTCAGAGGAAATCATCCTTTCTTGCAGCCATTAGAGGCTGGCATCTACAGGGAGAGGGGGACGGGCGCACACACAAAAATAAATAAATAAATAAACAAACATTTGAATTTCAATAGGTCTCGCATTTACACGAATTTGAGCTATTGACATTGCAAATAACAAACCCTTTTATTTTTGTTTTTGTTTTTAAAACAGAAATAAAAGGCATTGTCATGTATAATGCCAATATCTTAAACACGAGTAAATGCGAGACCTATTGCATTGCAAATGATTGTTATTAGAAGGTCACTCCAGCCGGCTCTAGTACTCATTTACTTTGCTAAATTAAATGCTTGTTTGCAGGGTTCTCTGCACAGTGGAATAAGACTTCAGATGGGAGCATACTGAATTTTTATGCTTACGCTCAAACAGCCAAGGATCAGCTGAGCTAGCAAGTGCTAGTGCCACAGTGAGTGTAGAATTGTGCCTCCAAAGTACGCAGTGTTAATTAAATGACACAGACACCAGTGTAGACCCAGTTGGGAGTAAGCACAATGTTAGCTAGCCCTCCGAGAAACCCAGCTGAGGATTTAAACATTGTGGTAGCGGGGTCCCCTCGGACAGTGTACATTATGTATGCGCATCATACACGGCAACACCACCGGGTCCCTGCTTGGATATGCACCGCTGCAGCCTGCAGACCTTAAGGAGGGCTACGAACCCCCCACGAGAAGTGGGGTCCCAGCTGGTTGGTACCGTCTGCCCGATTACAGTACTCCAGTGACACCAGTTCGCATATTGCAGCTGGGAGACTGGACTCTGGCTGCGGAAGGAAAGAAGGACCCCCCCTTGTACCTCCCAGGCCCCCCTCTTCCACCCTCGGAGGGCAAATCTGGAGAGCCCTTCGTGGACCTGAGGTGGAGCCTGCTGCCCCGCTCACCTTTTTGGGCTTTCAGCAGCACCGTGTTAGCCACAATATTTTCAATCTTCATGATCAAGGGTGGTTGGGCTGGCACCACTTCGCTCTGGCGGGGCTGGTGGGGGCCCAGCGCGCCCCGTGCCATTTCCTGGCGGACTGACCCTACATGTTGTGGCATGCCGGGGTGCCTCTGAGGGTTGCGTAGGGTGCCAGCGCTGAGTCTTGCAGCGGAGTGGCACTCGCTCCCGGCCCCACCCAATTCGGATCGCTGTAGGCCAGCCCTACTCTGGGGTTCCTCTGTGCCCTCTAGTGGGTGGCCTGGGCTGAGGAAAGAGTGCTGAGCCGCCGCCGCTACGGTCTCCGGACAGAGGCCGGTCACTTCAGAAAGCATCCCTCAGTGGTGTCCCTCACTGGCCGTGTCACGGAACGCCAGGTAATCTACTGCATTTCGAAAGCACCGTAAAAACAAAAACAATTAAATGAAAGAGCCATGCTAGAATTTACCTTTAGAGGCAAACAGAAACCTAACCCTCATATTAAGTTAGGCCCATACCACCCGGGAAGCGCGAGCGCCCTTGCGAAAGCAGAGCGCACAACGGAGGACTCCTCTGCAGGGCGTTGCCATTGTGCTAATACAAGAAAAAAGTGCTTAGCGGCTAATTAAGAGACGCTGTGTCACGACGCGAGCAAACGATCCAGTCTGGGTGGGCGGGGCCAAAAGGAGACAGGGTGTTAACCAAGAAGCCTAATTTCCAAACAGAGGCCAGCGTTTAACATAAATGATGACGCCAGCCAATCAAAATGATGGGCGTGGCTACAAGTCCACTACAGAAATTTTATCGATCACAATAAGCTTCGCAGAGCGAGAAGCGCATGCGCGCTCCAGCGCTAGGCGAGCCCTAATAAAAAATTACTTGCCGAACGCAATGTCCTCTGCTCCACACGTCCACGGGAGCTGGAAGCTGGAGCCTTGAACTCCTTTGAACAATCAGGGTGCTTCTCTCATTCTGTGAGAGCAACGCCCTGATTGGAGGGAGCCATCTCAGTCGGCGCTCCACAGCGCCCTGGATGCTTGCACTGACTCTAACCCAGCTGGGGTAGAGATGTTTAAAATTTGCATGTGTGGCTGGCCTTCTCAAGATGGCTGGCCAAAAACAAAAAGACATGCACACTTTAAACAGAAGTGCACAGCCAGGTCACCCTCCTCCCTGCTGCTGTCCCTCACCAGCGACCCTCCCCCGTCCTGACGCTTGGCTAACAGATGAAAAATAAAATGGTAATAATTTACCATTTTATTTTTATGGGGTTTTGGGACGCTCCAACGGAGGAGAAGCCCCTGCTTGCAACTCTCATGAAAATTCCTATCATTAGCTTGCACCACAATGACAATCTTTACATCTATTTTCCATTCCACCAAATTATGTTGTTACCTTTGGACCATTCTATCTTTTCCTTCATCTGGGCCAGCACCTTTTCTCAGTCCTTGGAATGCAGGACATCACTCAAACCCCTTCTGAGTAAGTCTTTTCTTTTGTCTGCATGGGTTACAAGAGCACATGCTGAACTTAATATCTGTATTTTAACCATTGGTCAACAAGTGTTTCCTCTCCAGTGATTGATTTCTGCTTCTCCTTTACTGCTCTATGTATTCCTGCCCTGAATGTGTCTGGGGCTGAAACGGGTTTGGTTGTTTCCTCCAATACGAAATAGCCCCTTTGATTTAATGAACACTGTATTTTTTCCCCATAAACAAGACTATATTAGAGTGTGAAGTTTGAAGTTGGAAGTTTGAAGTTTAGTTATTTGCAAAGTTACTTAAAACCAATGCAATACATGCAAAATTAAAAGCCATATGTAAAATATACGACCTCCATAATAAAATATCGTCACACTGTTAATATAAAACACTTTTGTTATCTTACAAGTTAAAATACAAATTTAAACACACAGTAGCCACCTATGCAAGTGTCCCAGATGCCTACATCAATTTGGATCACCCCCAGCAAAAACTGATAGGCCTAAGGCTGCGGTGCCCAAAGATTTTAGTGTCAGTTTGGCATTTTTGCCCGGGCCGCTTCAAGAAGTTTAACTAATCTAATGTTCAATTGTGGTGATGCTGGGTCAAAGCAGGCCAATACTGCCTGCCTCCTTGACCGAATCCCCCTTTGATTAAAGGGAATTTTTAACAGTTGCCTCCTTTCTTGAAGTGTCTCCGTGCAAGAACAGATGGTATGGGTAATGTCCCCCTGGCCTTTTTTACATAAACTGCATACTGTGAAGGTCAGGTCCCTTTTCCATGGGGGGAGATGCTGTGTGCATGTCATCACTCCAAGTCGTAACTTTAAGAGTTTTAGTTTCAGTGCTTTTGAATAGCCCAAATTAAAATATTGTTGCGGGACTAGAGTCCTATACGAATTCAAAGTCACCCGTGCATGCGCTCTGGCAGAAAAGGCAGCTTTGTCCTCCACCAATAACTGTATTTTCAATGCCTTCCACACTAATTTTTTGAAAACTGAGTGGTGACAGTGTGTATCTCATAGGGGCAATAGGCCAGTGTTGGCCAGAGCCTCCTGCAAGTAACATCTAGCTGGCGAGTTCTCCCTCTGTTGTAATTCTTGCAACAGCAGGTGTTTTAAGGTTTTAAGGTAGGATGTTCTGATTTTATTCCAACAGTTAAAATATACTCCGTAGCTGGCCCAAGTTTGCTTTATAAGGCCGAACTCCAATCGGATTTGTGCCGGATAGGTCGGGAGGCTGAACATAGTTCTATATGCTTTTACGAGCGTTTTGTCCAAAAGGTTGGTATCTCTCCCGCACAATGCTTCACTGGCATAAGTAATAGTGGGAAGAATTTTAGCCCGTGCTACCACCAAGTGAGGACTCAACGTAGGGCCCAGTAGTTTGGCTGATAGGCCTTTCATGGTTAGAGCAAGGATCATCCCTTTCCTTTTGATCTCTTCCTGTTGACGCGTGGATAATCCTTCTTTGTCAAAAATGACTCCCAAGTACTTGTAAGCATCCGCTGATTCAATGTGTGAGAATACATTGGCAGAGCAAAACACAGAAGCAAAGTTTGCTAAAAAGCCCAAACGTGAAAAGGATTACTTGGACAGCAATTCTACTATTTGTATAGCATTGATTATTACAACAGTTGAATTACAAACCACCAACAACACACAAAAAGAGCAGACACTTACCGATATAAAAATTACTTTACGCAAGCTACTTATGATTACTGTAGCATGATATAAATGAATTACTTTTACAAATCCAGAAATTCATTCCAGAGTTTAGAATACAGTTTTTTCTTGTCAGCTAGACAATAGAAGCTCCTTCCATTATAGATGGTAATGGCATCTACATTAACCCGTGGAGGTTTAAGGAGAATTACCAGAAAAGAGATCAACTCAACATTGATGCTCTCTGCTAAGATCTATCACCTTGTCTTCATTACCTCCAGCTTCATAAAAATAGATTTCCTAAGACAGATTCAGTGACTGGGTGAACTTTAGAGAAAAAAAAACTTATTACACAATCTCATCCAATGCACCAGAATGGAGCTTATGTTCTTGAAGTAAAAGCCTGCAAGTTTACTTTTGCTTGTGACAAAGCTTCCTGCCAAATGTTAACCCTAAACTGAACCATTTATAAATGAAAAAAATGAAAAGAGAGAGGTTTTGTAGATCAATTCTAGACCATCAGTTTCCCACAACAACTTACATTAAACCTCACGTCAACCAAGTAAAAACTGACTGCAATGTCAAAAGCACCCTCATCTTACCAAATAAATGTATACTAGCAACATATCAGAAAAAAGATTATATACATGTTCATGGTCTTCCACAGAAATGTTCAGTAGTCATAAACCATATACTGTCTCATATAATCACTGGCTGCCGCGGTGCGTCCAAAGCAAGGGGTAGCTTCGGTACAAATGGAGCCAGCAAATTCTGTAATGTTAAATTTCTGGTGCCAAATACAAAAAACGCCTCCAACGAGTCACTAGGTCAAATGATATTCATGTATTGGCGATGATCACCATAATGTGTTTCAATCGCTGCAGAGGCCTTGGTCACATGTTAAAGCGCTATTTTCGTAGTGGCATTTAAACTCTACTTATCAAATTCTTGAATTGAAACAAACAAAATACAAAGTCCTCACAAATACATCAAGTGTTGGCGAATATTATTAATTTCATGAATTGTCAAAATGAAACAGTTAATTCAATTAAATCACACTTCATCATATTTACATACTCCAGTGCAATTTAGAAGGTTATTGCATCTTACGACAAGTGATTAGAACAAAGCGGTGCATGTATCAGAGATTCACAATTACAGATTAAATGCAAACAACTACAATTAAATGAATTCATGTGAGAATAACCTTTACTCTAAGCATCATAACTGTTGTCACCTGGTTAATTGTTGTATTCACCTCTATATCTCAGACTTAAATTGCAGAATTGATTACATTTTTCTGCACTGAAAAATCTTCATAATCTTGCCCTAGTAGGCAATCAATTGATCTAAATATTGCAAATCTAACCACAGTCAGCCCTGTGTAATATACTTCTCATATTGAGACATCGTGAATAGACTGGGTGTACTTGCAAACCTAGAAAGTACAATACATATTTAATTACAAAATGAAAAGTTAAAACATATAAATTTGAGAAAATACTATATGAATTAATGTGTAAGAAACCAGACTCTGTGATTGAAGATTTGGTTGGTGAACATTAATGAAAATATAGTACCTCTTCCATAATCAAGCCTCCTGGGGTATTTGTGTTCAGCTCAAGTAAATAGTAGGACTCCAATTTTCGTAGTGGTTTCTCTCTGTTACCCCCACTCAATTTCTTGGTACAGAGTCAATGATAAAATACATCAATGTTGAGCTACAGGGAGCTATATTCTTTGTTTTTGATGACACGCACATGCTGTAAAACACTCTTATGCTCCTGCAGAATCGTACTCCCCACATGCAATTTTGCACACAGGCATGAGAGAATGTGCACAACTTAATCAGTCTTACAATATAAAGCTTTGCATATCTTCAGAGGGGATTTGACGAAAGGAGACATAACCTCACGTTTGTTCAAAACATATTTGCATATCTTGCATTTATAGCATTTTCTAAAGTCATAGCTACATGACAGCCAGGTACCATGTAGATTAGGGCTGTTATTAACTAATTCCTGTCTCATAGATGTTTCTCTTTTGAAAGTCATTAGTGGCCCTAATGCACATTTCTTCCAATGATTGGATCCTTCTTTATGGGATGCCAAAGTTTGGTAAGTATTTTCCAAATAGCCCCATGTTCTAGGCTGAATGCCGTGATGAACCTGAACTCATGATTTGTACCCTGTGGTCTACATCTCTTAGACCATAGTAATTCCTCTCTTTTTCTAGTGTTATCCCTGTGTCTAGAAACCTAAATGATTTAATGGCTGTATCCCATTTGTCAAAACCTCTCTGCCAATTCATCCTGTGCCTTCTGCATTTCCACAGTATCACTACAATTGAGCCAATGATTCTCAGCAAATGGTAAACTAAATTTCAGATTGGTGGGGTAAAAATTAGAGGCATGCAAAATAGTGTCGCCTGCTGTTAGTTTCCTCTAGAGTTTGGTTTGCAGTCTGCAATTGCTAACATACAGAGTTAAATAAAAAATGTGTAGCTCCTGGGACCTTACGGAGCTGGTGAAATGAAGATTAAGGTAATTAATATTGATTTTGCTATAAAATTTGGTGGCATTCCTGACAGACCCACTCCAGATTATAAAAAGGCAATCTATGAATAAGGTCCACAATACCACATGTTCAATTTACTCTGTGGAAAATTGGTTCTGTATCACCTGCTCCTCCCACCATACCATATGCAAATTAGCATTACTAGGAGCTATGTAGGTGCCCATCACTGTGCCTCTGATTTGCCTATAAATCTGTTTATCAAACATGAAAACATTATTATGCATGCACCATTGAATCATGCTTAACAACATCTGTATATGCTTCCATAGTGTCAGCGATCTTGCATTGAGAAAATGCTCTATCGCTTTCAAAACATCATGATGCAAGATGCTAGTGTACATTGATGTTACATCCAAAGTTATCAGAATGTATTCTGGCTCCCATGGTACTATCAAAAATTATTTTGAAGAAATCACCCATGTCCTGTATGAAGAAAGGTAAGTTTTGGGCATAATCCCTTACGAAATAGGCCATATCTTTGGAGGTGTTATCAAATAAGCCATAAATGGCTGATTTAATAAGCCTTGCAGTCAAAATAAAGGCATTTTATGTAATTTGGGAATAAAGTATGAGATCGATGTTCTTGGATGGTCATTCCTTAAATATTTATCCTGTGTCAACAATCCCTTATTGTGCCATTCCAATAGGTCTGAATATCATAAACCATATACACTCTCACTGAATATACCTTCAGTGTATAGATTAGGCCAGGGCAAATTTTCATTTACGCTGGTACAATCTTGCATAATTTATAGCATTTCGTATCATGCTTGCTATACATAATGCCTGAGATTACATAATTACACTACGTCCTGTAATTGAGTGGTCCTACGGGGGGAAAATCTATTGCGGGAGGACTGGAACAACATTAATTAACTGAATATGAGCAGCTGGTGTGCACATCACATACAACTTTTTATTTTTTTTATTGTAAAATGCAGCCTTGCATCAAATGTGCCCTAGCCTCATTTCACACTAAAAAAGCACAGAAAATGTCATTAGAATATGTGAATTAGTGGAATTCTGCATTAACACTAGCATTAATAGTACATTTTGCTTAGTGACAAATTCATTTTGCACACATGCTAATACATTTTGGGCCAGATGTACGAAAGCAGTTACAAACAGCGTGATTCACAAAATCAAAGGGTTTGTGACGATAAGTTGTTATTTTTACTTGTACTAAATCCGTATTGCAGTTTGGAAAACATTCTCCTAAATTGCACTACAGAAGATGTAGAAGGGCACTAGGTGCTGCAACCGGACAACAATGAATATTTCTTGCTTTAAAGCCTTTTACTCCATTGTTGTATTTGCTCAGAAACTAAAGATAAAGGTTTGTATTTTTATCTCCCCTGAGACTGGCTAAAAAAGACTTTCACTATATGTATCTTTTATCTTAAGACACAGGTGTGGGTTCATGCAGCACCCACACAAAGGCACGGTTTAGAGTTCAAAAAGCCCTTACGCCTTGATAAACATGTCTCCACTTGGTATTCCCGGGGCATAACCTTCAGGCAGCCCCCATTTAGCCAAGGGCCAATTAAAATCTTTGAGATGAGGGAGACTCAGTAGCAGTAGTGGCCGGCATGGGTCAAGGGTGAGGGGTCGCGTGGGGAGAGCGGGGTGGTGCGGGGAGGGGGGGTTCAATAATAATCTTTTTTTTAAAATTTTTTTAATTTTTTTAATTTAATCCTATCTTGCGTCTTCACTGCTCCTGTCTCCAGCAGGAACAGGATGCAGGCAGCCTCTCTCCCCTCCCCTAAAACAATCACAACGGTGGAGAATTGTGATTGGTTGAGACGCTGCCCAGCCAGGGTCTGTAGGGGATGACATGTTCGCCATGTAGGCTGCAATGCAGCCTGCATGGAGAAGTGCAGAGTGTGCATGACTGGTTTGGGCAGCCCGAGAGGGCCGACCAAACCAGTCATGCATACTCAGGAGTGGGCAAACCACTCTTGCCCTGCCCGGGCAGCTCCGCCCACCCGCCCGCCTGCAATGCAGAAAAAAACATAAAATAGTTGTGACCAAAAGTTATTACCATTTTATGTTTTGGCTTTCTCGCACTGTGGAGGAGCCGCCCCTACTCAGTAACAGTGCCTTACATTCTGAAGGGGGGCCCATCATTTTACTGTACACCAATGGGTATTCAATCGCTTTCTTGCAAACTAATATAATTCTTTACAAAATCCAGTCTTAGTATTTGGTTCAACTTTGAACTTCCTCCTTCATCCTTTCAAGTTTAATGCAAGGTGAGACTCATTTTGTATGCAAGTTACAGGAGGCCAAAATCCTAAATACAATTTGCATTTGAACTAGTAGGTTGATTACCCCAAAAGGCCAGTATTACCGTGGCCCTGTCCTAAAAGTTTACGATCGCCCTAACCAAGAAATTTGTGTAACCATCTCATAAGAGTGGTCAGAGTATCACAAACTCATCAGATAGAAAACCGATTATTTCGTCAAATGGAATAATGTACTCCAATAGGAAGAGTCAATTTACTTAGAGTATTATTAAAAACATGATTCTCTTAATTTTGATGACAAATATAATTTTCACTATTTTCTGACAATTTCTGTGAAGAAATGCTATTAGTTGATAGGGCACCTTATTGCTCTTACTATTTAATACCAAAATGTATTTTTCAAAATGCGTATGATGGTACTACTTTAATAAATTTTTCAGGAAACGTGTGTGGTTGTTCTGAAATAAAAATGGATGTTAAATTGTTGATAATGCAAAGTATCTTAAATGTCCATCGGTTGTACAGCGTTCATTTGTTTACATTCATAATTTAGTTGGGATATTTATAAAGGACCAACATGTTGCTTTCTTGTCCCTTCTCAACACAAGCCCTGCAGTTGTTGGGAAAGTCTCTACAGATGTATCAAGTGGATCCTGCATGTCATAATGCCTATTGGTGAAGTGATCCGGAATTGAACAAACAGATGAAAGTGAACTTTTGGTGTAGGTTGTATTACCTTATATAAGAAGTGGTACGTTTAACAGGATAGATAAGGTGAGATCTGATCCCTCGAGGGAGACAAGTTGGTCCCAACGGGGTCAAATAAATGGTAGAATGGGTCCCTGAAATTGGTTGCTTATTTTAGGTCTCATCTACCAGAGAGCACAACCTGTCTGGGTGGAAAAGTACTATTGTGGGCTCATCTAGAACTTACAGTGCCCTTACAGCCAGTCCAATGCTTATAATTGATTGACTTTATTGTTGCTCTCCTTTGCCTGCTTCTTTTTCGAGGGCTTTCCTTCCTCTTATTGTGTCTGTTTCTCTCCTGGAGCACCGCCACTTTACCATCCTTTTGAGTGTATCCTTCAAGTGCTCAGTTTCAGGACCTACTTTTTTCTTTGGAATTAAGCACTCCAAGAGAGTGCATGTGCTTACCAGCTCTCTCCTTTGTGTGCTTTTCCTCTGCCAAATACCCACCCTGCTTTACAGTGCCCTTGAATCCTATTCTCTTTCTCTCTCTCTCTTGCAAGTTCTTCTCCCCCACCAAACTTCTCTGACTCCATATTCTGTGGTCCTCTTTCCTTTCTGTGCTGCTTTTCCCCTGCTCTTCCACCCAGCTTAATTATTATTTTCAGTCCCTCCAACAACTCCCCATTGCTTCCCTCCACCTGCTCCTCAATTGTCTCCCCCACACAACCAGTCCTTTTTTTTTTAAATGTAAATTGCTGCTAGCCCCACTACCTTACAAAAAGCGCCTTTGCATTATTGACATTTCATTTTTTTAACTTACCGATTCATTACAGATTGTTACATTTTAAAAAATGGCACCTGCTTCATTTCTTCGTAAACGCCTACATTGTGATGCATACACCTGCATATGTCATCCAGAACACATGCCTACAAATTGAAGCCGTGCTACATCATTGCAGTTTTGTTTTTATTTTACCCATGGCTGTACAGCATCAGCAAAACATTCTTTTGGCAATGCTGTCGGCATTGACAGATAGAAGTGGCAAACCAATAGGTCTAAAAAGCAGAGGTCGATTGTCTTTGGCAATGCTTGTTAAAAGATGTCGCTGAGCAGTGCTCCCAGCTGAGAGCACAGCAGGATTTCCAGGTGACTAAAGCTTTTTTGATTGACTTTTTTGGAGATCTCAATATAAGGGTTTGGAAATGTGGTGTTAAAGTAAGTGCTAGTTTCAATAGGTATTGCCCATTACCCAAATAAGCATTGTGAGGAGTTTGATTTTGATTCCCTGCATCACCAGGCACCAATATAAGAGTTTCATAGTTAGCATAATGTAATTAGATTTAGACACACAATTACTTCTTAATTTGTATGTGATTTTCAAATTTTCCTCAATGCTTTTTTTCTGGTGAACTCTCTTGCTGTATTCCAACAGGGCCAGCATCAGTGCTTAGAGGACCTTCCTGGGCATCCAAATTAGGAAGACAGTTTCCCTGGTGATAGATAGGACTAAAAGGGGTCTAAGTTGGACAGAACATCAAAATGTTTCACTTTTTATGCAGGGGATGAACAGAGTGTTTCCCATCTCCTGGGTCCATTCAAATCATATCCTATGCTTAGATGTATCTCTCAACCATAATAAATTGTTCTTCATTAAGAAACACACACTATACTCTGATGCATCTGAAGTTTGGTATTTTTCAAACGGTGACGGTTTTGTGTGCCATCCACATTTATTAAGCACTACATGTAGGGGGATATTCTCAAGAACGTGTGATAACCATTGCAAAATTAGCTTAACACAACTCTTCACATCGCAGTCTATTGCAGGAAAGTAATTCTGTATTAACATGGTATTCTCAAGCCGGCGGCACCATGCGATAGTCACACGATAATGCGCCAAATGGATCGCGTTAAAACCAACGCAACGCCACAAAAATGCGAAACACGAATGCGAAAAAAGTAGCGATGAGGCCAAGCACGATACAAAATTCACCGATAACCAGCGACAGGCCTGCAATTCCCACGCGTCATGCGGGGAAAGGCACCATAAAAGCAGAACAAGAAACACACACCAAAAACAAAATAAACTGTGTATCAACATGGATGCACCCAGACCGAGTGCCCAGGTCAATGCAAACCCCACAAGCCCAACCGACCACCAGCAAGGAACCTCGGGCTCGGGGAAGGCCAAGGAGAAGAGGAAGACGGGGTACAGTCCGCATGACAACCGAATCGTCGTCACGGAGGTGACAGAACACTAACGACAACTGTCCATCACCTCCGCAGTGTCATTGGCAACACAGACGGAAAAATGCCATTCCATCATGAATGCAGTTGGAGTGTCGAGGAGGCCAAGATGCGCTGGCATGATGTGAAAAGCCAAACCAAGCAGAAACCTGCTGCCAACAGGAAGGCAGCAACGGGGAATGGAGGTGGGAGTTCAGCGCCACAGGAGGAGCTGGAGCAAATGGTGGCCATAGTCATCAGTGTGGAGACGGTGCAAGGAGTTGGGAGTCCGGACGCAGCTCGACATGACTTGACACAACATCAACAGGGTGAGTAACAAACAGGGACTGGGGGGACGGGGGTGACGGGCACAATGGAACACATGCACAATGACGTGTAGCATTCCATACACCCACAATGACCCTGGGTCATGTCCCTGATCCCCGTGGCACACTGCAGCACACATACAAACATCAAGTAGGCCCCCGTCCACCATGTGCCCAAAGGGGTCCCCCAAACACATCACCAATTCCACAACACACACATGCACCTGTGCGAAACACAGCAAAGATGCGTATTTGTGAGCCACACTGACAATGCAAGTGATACTACATGACGAGCAGCATGGCTGGAGTACAATCACCATGACATTGTACACGCCACGAGACTGAGGTGGCTGAGTGTGGACCACATCCGGAAAGGAGCAGGTCACACTCTGACACATCCACATGCACCTACAACCCATGACGTCAAAAACACATCTGCAGACAAAAAATGCACAAGAGTGCAAAAACCGTCCAAGAGCACAAATGACCCAAGTTGCCAACATCGCAGCACCTTAAAAGCACAAAAGTCAAACACACACCGCCCCCAAGTGTGGCTCAATGATTAGAGCGGCAGACCCTGATGCAGAGGTCTAGCCCGGGACCAGGGTTCAATTCCCCGCCTCGGCGGGTCTTGGGCTCAAAATTCCACGGACCTGATAATTCTCGCCTCAGTGCCATTCCAATCATGGAGTCCCACTCTGCAACTCTGGGCAATAGCTTGCTTAATCTCCACAACGTTCCCCACAACGCTAAGGATGCCTGGCCTCCACCTTGGGGGTGCCCAGGAGTGGACGCCTCACAGGGAAAGCCAGGATGGGTTCCACAGCGGTATTCATACAAGCGCCTTGAGACCCTTGCGGGTGAGTAGTGCGCTATACAAGTATCAATTTACATTACTCTCCCAGAATGCAGCACACATACATAGCAATGACAGCACATCCACATGCACGACAATGTGGTACACAGTGCAACACTTACACTGCAGAACAGAGGACACAAGTGGGTCTGCTTGTGCGTAGACAGTGGCCAATCACATCTGACATAGCAGGAAACTGTGAGATGAAAATGTACGTGTATAACCTCACCTACATCATGTAGTCCAAATGTCCGCTGTCCCGCATCAAATAGTCCGCTCCTCCCAAACAGTCACAATGAACATTGTCATGCAGTCTGTATGTAAACTTGAACAATGCGTCAACATACATGCCAACAAAATATCAACAAGAATCTCCCCTTCACATTGCAGAGGGACAAACAACACCTCCAGCATAGCAGACCAGACAACTCATCAGTGATGCTGAAGAGGACCTCCACACTTCCGACACCGACCCCCTACAACAGTTCATGGACATCTTAGGCTATCGACCTCCAGGAGCAGGGCAGCCCAGCTTCATCGAAGATACCCCACCCCCTGCACAGCCCACACAGCTGGATGCACCCACCACCACAGCTGGCTCTCAGCAGCCCACCGAAGCACACATCGCATTCTAAGGCCAGGTGTCAGACTGCCAGAAGGGGGTGGCCGAACAGGTGCGGGTGGGGTTCTACCTCATGGAAGCCGAACTAGATCACATATGTGGGTGTCTAAGTCTCATCAGGGACCACCTACACTCCCCAACGGAGACCCACAGAGCAACAGAGACACATGCCTTTGCACATTTCCAGTACTAAACCACACCCAGAGCCATGGGACAATCATCCACACCCCCACGCTGGACTGGTGTACGCTGGCCCAGTCCACTCCTCTTACGTATTGAGTGGGGGACAACCAAACTACATGTGCAAGGTCTCACCCACTGCCTGCAGTGACATGGCTGCATCGCTGTACATGGCATAAGGTAATGTTGTATGGCCCGGGGCCCTAATGCATACCTCAAGAGCACACGGACACACTCAGATAGTTCGTTGAACTGGCTTCGGGCACGTGCACTCAACACCTTTATTGCCAGGGTCACATGTACAGTGATGCCTGTGCGGTATGGGTGTGGGGTGAGTGTAAGCCATCCCTCATGGAGTCGTTGGTGCTGGCAACAACTTGAACAGTGATCACAATTAAAGCAGAAACAGAAAACACCAACAAAACATAAACAACTGTGAAGCATCATGGTGGTAGCCGGAGAAAGTACAGTGTTCACCCAATATGCAACCAGAATGGTCCGTGAGTTGTGCTGCACTGGGTTAGTGGCACCTGAAGAGCTGAGCAGGGTATCAAGCTGATGATGACACCCACGACAGGTGTGAGCAACTCTGATAGTCTGACAGTAAGACACCTCCGACTCTGGCACCTGTTGTTTGGAGTTGGTCCTGGCGGTGGTGGCTTGTGCATCCTGCGGTGATGCGATGTCCGGGCAGGTCAGGACTCAATTTGATGTGTGAGCCCAGGTGGACCGCACTTGAAGCCGGAGGCACGGTCAGCGCAGGGCCACAGACAAATGGTGTTGTAGACCCCCAGTCCAGCGAGCCATAGGCCATCCAATATTCTATCAGACAGGGTCCATGACTTGAGCTGCACAGAGTTAGTGGCCCCGGATGCACTGCGGCCGGCACAGGCACACCGCCATGGGACTGTGACTTGCGGTGCAGTGAGATAGGACCACACGAGCTGAGCGGGTCCTCGTCGACGTCGAAGGTGAATGTAGCAGAGGGTTGCGGGGGACAGTGGAAGGTGTCCTCCAGGGCATGATGCAGAGGGCAGAAGCCGGCCGGAAGTGGCAAATGGAGAAGTGGAATGCTACAGCTTCGTTGTTGCCACAAAGTCAGTATCACCAACATGATGATGACATGTTTCAGCCCCTTTATGTTGCCCTTACGGGTCGGCTAGGTGAATTCATTTGTTATCCACCGGGCATCGTAGGAAGAGCGAGCACAAGTTGTGCAATACGTGCAATTGAGCAGGCCGTAAAAGCCCATCGGTGCTCTGAGGAAGTCCGTAGTTAAGGACAGGAAGGTACTTTCTGAACTTTATTTAAGATAGGTGGATTACAAATTCACCTAGCCTGCTAGAACTTGCAGCATTCACTGTATATGGTCTTGAAGAAGGCCCGACCGACCCGTAAGGGCAACATGAAGGGGCTGAAACATGTCGACGTCACACATGGACACCCTAGTGCACTAGACTGGTAACACGTCTTCTCACGCACACCACTGTTTTTACTTGCCGCTTTACCGAACTGAATAAAGGCACAGTTTAGGTAATATGCGGCCATTTTTAATTCACTTCACTGGAACTCCCATCACCTGAGCAACTCACTTTTATAACTGATCACTACTGTTATAACCAGTGGTTTCTCCTGCAGGTGGAGGATAGCATACACAAAAAAGAAAAACAATGATGATGCTGTCACGTTCTTAGGGCGGAGAATCAAGATATACCCCCTCACGACCTGAAACGTGAATGAGAGTTTTCTATTGTAAGACAGCACGAACATAGAACCCTGGGTACTCAGGTACAAGTGATCCATTCCCCATTGATTTATCATATTACAATAGGAAGCTGAATGGATCACAGCTCCTTCTCCCTCCCTCTTTCTGATTTGATATGGCCGAAGGCAGTAGTCAGCAAGATACCACAGACTGGTGTCGTTCGGATGCTTTGCACAGACTTGCTGGCACCACATCGAAGGGAGTATAGTGACACAAAATCTGCCATGAAGTGTGTACTTTGCCATTGCATAATCAAGACTCAGTTCCAAATGTGTGACCTACTTGACTGTAGTGTAGGCCGGAGGCGGCGGTAGAGTACGTCAACGAGAAAGGAGTAAAGCGGGCCTGTGTCGCGGAGGCCGTGATGGTCTGAGGGGACTGCCAAGGTCGTAGGCCTCGGGCTTGGAGCTTGCGCCGGCACGTAGTGAGCCCTCTTTGACACTCACCACTGTCGGCAGGTGAGCAGTGAGGCCTGGCTGCACAGGGATGGGCATGACGGGTTCGGGGACCAGCAGCCCGGGGTGCAGTGGGCGCACAGGATCGCAGGCCACACAGCTAACGGCGACGGCTTCATGGCGGGGTGTGAGGCACCGCCCTGGCAGACACGTTGGGCATTCCGAAAGAGAACCATGCCCAGGGCTATGTGCTTTTTATTCACACCCCTACGCTGGCCACTCCGCACACGCTTACAGGGGTGAACGTCACAAGCTACATTTCTGCAATCTTCCCCACTGGCTAGGGTGACATGGTTGTGTCCACTGTCCACCACACTCCAAACACCAGCAGTGCATGTAGACATGGATATGTCTGTGGTCTGCATACTGCAGTCTGTCCAGCACATCTCCGCCACACTTGGCATTGTGTACATTCTCATTCATGGGTCACTTGCCTCCTTCTCACATGCCTGGTTCTCACCTCTCCTAACATTCCGCTATTGTGTGGCTGAGGTGCCATGCCATTGATGGCTCATGTACATGGCTAACCAAGGTTACCACAGTAAGTTGTGCTGTGGTGTCTGGTGGGTGGGCATGTTGTTTGGCATGTTGTATGTGATTTTGTGACATGTGCATTGCCAGAGATGTGAGTTGCATGATTGTGGAGTTGAGGTGTGTGGTGTTGTAGGAGAGTAGGGTCTGCTATCCTATGGTCACCCCAAATTTTTGCTTTTTGCTTCACTGGTTTTTGACATATTGAGGCTGTGGGCCTGCCAATCAGACCCCCAGCCTGCTGTTCTCTCTACTAAATTAAAACTATGCACCCTAGGTGCATAACCAATTGGAAGTGGATCACCCTGTCAGCCCCTGTACCAGTGTACACTAGGTACCCAGGGCATTGGTGTACCCAAGGCCTGCCAAGGGCTGCAGCATGTATTATGCCACCCCAGGCTTGGCCTAACAATTTGACACAACTGGCTGATCACTCAGCTGGGGTAAGTTGGTGTAATCACCTCTTACTTAGGTGTAGTATACCTATACCTAACCTTAAATGGGACACCTGGTAACCTATAAGTCACTCCTATGGCAGGCCTTAACAATCCTGAAGGCAGAGTGCTTGGTTCCATGTGAGATGGTGCTCTGGCATGAGCTGAGCCTGTCTGCAGTGGTCGGAACAACTTCCTTCTACTGTTTCCAGATATCGTCATACCATATACTCTTAAGTGCATTATGAACCTCGCGGTTAAATGCTATCTTTGGTTTGGCTTTATCAAAACATGTCGAGTAAGGTGTCATACGAATTGGAATACTAACCCCTCGCCAATTCTGGCGACGGGGTTAGCATTCCACCCTTCTAGAGGGACACGACATGTACAGTACCTGAAACCCGGGTAAAATCAGACATAGCCTCAGCTCCACAAAATGGATGCTGCCACCACAGACACAAGTCTGCCCTCCTGCTGCTGGGAGTCCTTCCAGCTTGGGAGGTGTGGACAAAGGGTTTCCTGCCAGGGGAGGTGCGTGCACCACCCCAGACAGGATTTTGTGTATTGGTCAGGTAGGGCTTGAAAGAAACCAGACATGCCTGTGGCTCACAAGGAGCCTCGGTGCATATGCCAGTTCAAACCGGTCCTGGGGCACACCAGTCCCGGGCCTGGGGCGAGCTGGACAAAGGATTGGGGGTGTAACCACCCCCCTTCCTGGTCCCACCCATAGGGAGGGACCTAGCAGGTAGTCCGGCCCCTAGAATCCGCTTAAAGGTAGGAGCTGTGTCCTAAGACTTCAGACATCCTGGAATCAACTTGAAACTAAGAAGAAGACGGGAACTTCGACATTCTGCTGCACAGAAGACTGAAGGAAATCTCCCCTGTGGTCAGGGAGTGACCACCTTGCTAACGCAAGCACCATCCAGCGAATCAACGTCTGCTTTGCCGCCGCCTCCCGCCGGAGCCCGAGCACAGAGACTGACAAGACCTGGACCTCCAGACCTCTCACCGCCCGATCCACAGTCCCTGAAAAGAAGAGACCCGTGGAGGCACCGAGACACGTGGAGCCAGCCATCTTGAAACGACCACAACAAGCTGACAAGTGCAACAACCGAGGCTCCCTCCAAGTTGTGCTTTGGGATCTGAGAAGCCCAACCCTCGAGCAGCATCTGCACCAAAGGTGAGCCCTCCAGCATCTCCACGATCTGCGTGGGGCCCTTCTGCATTTTGCCACTCGACGCGCCTAACCGGTTGCTGGCCCGCTGGCTAGTGGCCATCTTGGCGACGAAATCTACGACAAACACCGCTGGTCTGGTTGCTCCAGACTGGCCCTTGCTCCTCTCCAAAGGAGCAATCCCTCTGACCTTGCTGGTCAGAACCAACAGCTGATTTCCGAATCCTCCTACAATTGCTTTTGCCAAGGCTTGTTTGCTTCGACCAAGTCGCCAACACCGCCGACAGCGAGAGCCTGCGTGGGACAGCTCGTGAGCCGACTCCTGGACGTCGTCGACCTTCAGGGACCACGTGGCTGCGGAGACAAGCTACCCCTCATCACCTGTTTGCACCCGACATCGCCTGGTACCTACCTGGTGCCGCGCCGGTCACTGGCTAGTGACTGTGAACACTGTCCCCTCTGCTTACAGGTCTTCAACATCTCCGATCCACTCTTGGATCCACTGCATCTCTTCCCGACCGACCGCCTGCAGCACTTTTGTCTACAGACCCCACGGAACCGATAGAAGAAACCCGACGCACTTCGAGGCCTATGCACCCGCTTCCTGTGGGTGAGGTAAAGCTGGCACTCCTGTGCCCAAGTGTAGTATTACATCTCTAGTGCCTGTGTTCCAAATCTTAAGTTCCTAGGTCATCCGGAAGATTCCTTTTGCAGTAACTTTGTACTTTTTACGCACCCATTGAAACCTATGGGAGCACGCGTGTGACTATTTGCTCTGCACACGCCACCCGTGGACCTCCTGGTCACTAACTGACGTTAGCTCCTTGTAGGCCCAGCGATTCTAGAGGCCCTAGGCCTTTTCCCTTTTCTGTTCGTGGTACTTATACCACTATTTTAGTATATGGTTCGAGTGGCCACCAGGGCCTATCCATATAAAGTGCAACTTCTGTGTATTCTGTGATAATCTTGTTTGACGATTTGTGCTCCTGTGCTCATAAAGAGACTAGGGGTTACTTTGAGAAATAAATACACATATATTTTGAATATATATCTGTGTGGTGTCCTTTCATTGGTATAAAAGGGGGTTACTATTGGTAAAACAGCTTGCTTAACACGCTTCACGAGTTTAGCCTCAAAGACTGCTTAGCCTACGCTACCACTAGGGCAGCTAGTCCGAAAAGGTTGACTTACAACCACACCATAAGGGTTGCTTGGCATGGTACAAGGTGATCACTTTAACTAGTGAGCATCATATACCAGGCCAACTTCTCACATTGGTGAGCAGCGGTTGGATTTGAGCTTGCTGTGTTTTACCATTGTAATCTCTTGGTTACCAATTGAAAGATCACATAGGTACCTGTAGGTACATATAAAACAAGATTAGATATACTTAAGTTCTACTGAACTTAGTTGTTGTAGAGCAAAGGGAGTAGCACACCCTGACTACAACTACTAGATAGGTTTAGTAGGTAAACCCAAGTGTAGGTAGATTGCAACACATCCACCCACACTTAAGAGCAATGGCTGGGGCAGAGGGGTCCACTGTACCCATCTCTGTTGAGAGTGACCCCCCGAGGGCACCATCCATCTTTGCTACCCTTAATCAGAATGAGCTCAGGCAGTTGGCAACTCTTAGAGGCCTTAAACAGCCCAAGAACCCTACCTCTGCTGTGCTCAGAGCACTCTTGCAAGATGATGAGAATCAAAGAGAGCTCAAGAGAGCTTCCCAGTTAGCCCCCTTAGGGACAGGAACAGGAGGCCCCCCTTCTGAAGATGCCACTGAGGTACCCCTTTCCAATAGCCATCCCTTAGATGAAAACCATACTACAGAGGAGGAAAGTGAGGGGGATACAGACAGTGGTGAGGATGAAGGGAGAACTAGCCCAGTGCCAAGTGTTATACTTGGCCCAGCTAAACCAAGGCTATTGGGGACTGACAGTGGGTTCACCCCACTGGATCTCCCCAGTGGACTTAACACAGGGCTTGGAAGGCAAAGGAATCGCTCAGGTGACTCCAATGCTTCCCATGGCTCTAGAGGCTCTCAAGGTCACTCCAGGAGAAGGATGACCACCCCTCAGAGGAGGGAACATGAGGCCAAGATGCAAGAAGCCCAGCTGAGGATCAGGAAGCAGGAGCTAGAAGTAGCCCTGATGGAAGAGAAACTGAGCAAGGCTAGACAGCATAAAGAGAGTGGGTCTATACCCACTGGTGGCAGCATTGTCCCTAAGGACAAAGATAGGGTTTTCGATAATAGAAACCTGTCTAAGGTTGTGCCCCCTACAAAAGTGGGGATGACATCCACAAGTGGATAACTGCTCTTGAGAGAGCCTGCAAAGTACAGCAGGTTCCTGAAGACCAGTGGGCAGCAATCCTCTGGCTCTCCTTTGAGGGAAGAGGCAGAGACAGACTCCTCACTGTTAGAGAAGAGGATGTCAGAAACTACAGAGTCCTGAAGAGTGTTCTAGTTGATGGGTTAGGCTTAACCACTGAGCAGTACAGGTTAATGTTCAGAGACACCCAAAAGACACAGACTCAGGACTGGTCTGAATACATTGAATGTGCCACTAAGGCTTTGGAGGGTTGGTTGCTGGGAAGTAAGGTATCTGATTTTACAGGATTGTATAATTTGATGATGAGAGAACAGATTTTAAATAACTGTCAAAACCAGCAACTGCATCAACACTTGGTTGACTCTGATCTGACCTCTCCCCAAGAATTGGGAAAGAAGGCAGACAAATGGGTCAGAACCAGGGTTAAGCAAAAGAACCAGAACCAGGGCCAAGGGAGTGATCAGAAGAAAACAGACCAAAAGGGTGGAGATCAGAAATCTAAAGACCAGAAGTCTTCAACAGGGCCCCAAACTACTGCTAAGGAGGGTGGGTCCCAACAACAGTCCAAAAAGAAGAAAGAAGGTCAAAAGAAACCCTGGTGCAATCATTGCAAAAATACAACTCACTGGACTAGTGATTGCAAAAAGGGTGGAGCCCCCAACACTGTTGCCCCTAAGGCACCTGCTCCCAGTACTACTGTTAGCAGTGTTGGTCCCCAGACAAAGGGTGTAGTGGGAATCACTATGGGAACTGAAGGAGATTCTGACTTAGACAGAACCCTGACACAGGCAGTCTTGATCTGTGATGGGGACATTGATTTGTCCCTGACTGTGAGCCCCAGTAACCTGGGCAAGTACAGACAGACTCCTTTAATTAATGACAAAGTGGCTAAAGCCTACAGGGACACATGTGCCAGTGTCACTATGGTGACACCAGGCTTTGTGGACCCTGGACAGTACATACCAGGTGAGAACTACCTGGTGACCAATGCCAGCAATGCCACTACTTCACATAGTGTGGCAGTTGTTAACTTCTCATGGGGAGGGGTAACTGGCCTCAAAAGGGTTGTGGTTAGTGCAGACCTCCCAGTAGAATGTTTGTTGGGCAATGACCTAGAGAGTTCTCTATGGTCAGAAGTGGAGTACAGGACTCATGCAGAGATGTTAGGTATATCATCACATGTCCTTGCTGTGACCAGGTCACAGGCCAAAAAGTGCCTCACTGAACCACAGGTCTTGGATCCTGGAACAATGGACCAAGCACCTACCAAGAAGAAGAACAGGAGGGTCAAGGCGGTGCCTTCCCCCCTGCCTCAGAGTGATGATCAGCCTTCCCAGGAAGCTGATCTAGAGGACCCTGAAGGAACTGTCCCTGAAGAGCTTGAACCTGACCAGGTTGAGTTTCTGGGGACAGGGGGACCTTCAAGGGCTGACTTGAGGCAGGCTCAGTTATCCTGTCCCTCTCTTGAACCCCTCAGACAGCTGGCTGCTGCTGAGGCTGCTGGGAATGCTCAAGGTACCCATAAAGTGTATTGGGATGAAGGGCTCCTTTATTCAGAGGCTAGAGACCCCAAGCCTGGTGCAACCAGGAGGTTGGTTATACCTCTGCAATTTAGGGGCTTCCTTCTTACCTTGGCCCATGATATTCCTTTAGCAGGACACCTAGGCCAGAACAAGACCTGGGACAGACTTGTCCCTCACTTTCACTGGCCTCATATGAATGAAGATACAAAGGAGTTTTGTCGCTCCTGTGTTACCTGCCAAGCCAGTGGCAAATCAGGTGGCACAACAAAGGCCCCCCTGATACCACTACCTGTGGTGGGGGTTCCCTTTGAAAGAGTGGGAATAGACATAGTGGGTCCCATGGATCCTCCCACTGCATCTGGGCACAGATTTATACTGGTGGTAGTGGATCATGCCACCAGGTATCCAGAGGCAATTCCCCTTAGGACCACTACAGCTCCTGTTGTGGCCAGGGCCCTGCTGGGAGTATTCTCCAGAGTGGGGTTTCCTAAGGAGGTAGTATCTGACAGAGGTACCAACTTTATGTCAGGATACTTAACAGCTATGTGGAAGGAATGTGGTGTCAACTACAAGTTCACCACCCCTTATCACCCACAATGCAATGGGCTTGTTGAGAGATTCAACAAGACCCTAAAGGGTATGATCAAAGGATTACCTGAAAAGCTCAGGCGAAGATGGGACATCCTTCTACCCTGCCTTCTGTTTGCTTACAGAGAGGTCCCACAAAAAGGAGTTGGCTACAGCCCCTTTGAATTGTTGTTTGGGCACCCTGTGAGAGGCCCACTGTGTTTGGTGAAGGAAGGCTGGGAGTTACCTCTCAAAAAGCCTAAGCTAGACATAGTGGACTATGTACTTGGTCTCCGCTCCAGGATGGCTGAGTATATGGAGAAGGCATCCAAAAACCTTGAGGCAAGCCAGGCCTTACAGAAAGCTTGGCATGACCAAAAGGCTGTCTTGGTTGAGTTTCAGCCAGGACAGAAGGTATGGGTGTTGGAGCCAGTGGCCCCAGCAGCACTCCAAGACAAATGGTCTGGACCCCATACAATCCTGGAAAAGAAGGGAGAGGTCACCTACTTGGTCGACCTAGGAACTCCCAGGAGTCCCCACAGGGTACTCCATGTTAACAGGCTTAAAGCATATGTTGACAGGGCAGACATGGGCTTGCTCATGGCTACAGATGAGGGACAGGAGGAAGAGAGTGACCCTCTCCCAGACCTGTTGTCTCAGAACCCTGAAGATGGCTCAGTTGAAGGAGTGACCCTTGGAGGCAACCTCACTGCCCATCAGCAGACTGAATGTAGACAGGTTCTACAATCATTTTCACATATGTTTTCCTTGATACCTAGTCAAACTGACTGGTGTACCCATGTGGTGGACACTGGTGACAGTCTGCCTGTAAAGAACAAACTTTACAGACAACCTGACCACGTCAGGGACTGTATAAAGGCTGAGGTACATAAAATGCTGGAATTAGGTGTCATTGAACCCTCTGAGAGCCCCTGGGCTAGCCCAGTGGTTCTGGTCCCCAAACCTCACACCAAAGATGGCAAGAGAGAGATGAGGTTCTGTGTGGATTACAGAGGACTCAATGCTGTCACCAGGACAGATGCACACCCTATTCCAAGGGCAGATGAGCTCATAGACAAACTAGCTTCTGCAAAGTTTTTGAGCACATTTGACTTAACAGCTGGCTATTGGCAAATCAGATTAGCTGAGGAGTCTAAGGCCAAAACAGCATTCTCAACCCCAGGTGGGCACTACCAGTTTGTGGTGATGCCCTTTGGTCTGAAGAATGCACCTGCCACCTTCCAAAGGCTGGTGAACCAAGTCCTTACTGGGTTGGATGACTTTTGCGCAGCATATCTTGATGACATTGCTGTCTTTAGCTCCACCTGGGAGGATCACCTGATCCACCTGAAGAAGGCTCTTGAGGCTCTGCAAAGGGCAGGCCTCACTATCAAGGCTACAAAGTGCCAGATAGGGCAGAGTAAGGTTGTATATTTGGGCCACCTTGTAGGTGGAGGCCAAGTTCAACCACTGGAGAGTAAGATACAATCCATCAAGGACTGGTCCCCTCCAACCACCCAGACTCAAGTTCGAGCTTTCTTGGGCTTGACTGGGTACTACAGGAAGTTTGTTAAGAACTATGGGTCCATTGTGACTCCTCTTAATGATCTGACATCCAAGAAGATGCCCAAAAAGGTTCAGTGGACAGTAAGCTGTCAAAAGGCATTTGATGACCTGAAGGAGGCCATGTGCTCTGCACCTATCCTGAAAAGTCCTGACTACTCCAAAGAGTTTATTGTCCAAACAGATGCTTCTGAGTTGGGTGTGGGAGCTGTGCTGTCACAACTTAATGTAGATGGTCAAGACCAACCCATTGCTTTTATTAGCAGAAGGTTGACCCCCAGAGAGAAGAATTGGTCAGCTATTGAGAGGGAGGCCTTTGCTGTGGTGTGGGCCCTGAAGAAGCTGAGGCCATACTTGTTTGGCACTCACTTCAAGATTCAGACCGACCATAAGCCCCTCTTGTGGCTAAATCAGATGAAGGGTGAAAACCCCAAACTGCTTAGGTGGTCCATTTCCCTACAGGGGATGGACTTTACAGTGGAGCACCGGCCAGGTACTGACCATGGGAATGCAGATGGTCTCTCCAGGTACTTCCACTTAGGACATGAAGACGAGACTGGTCAAGGCTAGTTTAATGTCCCAGCGTTTGGGGGGGGGGTTGTGTAGGAGAGTAGGGTCTGCTATCCTATGGTCACCCCAAATTTTTGCTTTTTGCTTCACTGGTTTTTGACATATTGAGGCTGTGGGCCTGCCAATCAGACCCCCAGCCTGCTGTTCTCTCTACTAAATTAAAACTATGCACCCTAGGTGCATAACCAATTGGAAGTGGATCACCCTGTCAGCCCCTGTACCAGTGTACACTAGGTACCCAGGGCATTGGTGTACCCAAGGCCTGCCAAGGGCTGCAGCATGTATTATGCCACCCCAGGCTTGGCCTAACAATTTGACACAACTGGCTGATCACTCAGCTGGGGTAAGTTGGTGTAATCACCTCTTACTTAGGTGTAGTATACCTATACCTAACCTTAAATGGGACACCTGGTAACCTATAAGTCACTCCTATGGCAGGCCTTAACAATCCTGAAGGCAGAGTGCTTGGTTCCATGTGAGATGGTGCTCTGGCATGAGCTGAGCCTGTCTGCAGTGGTCGGAACAACTTCCTTCTACTGTTTCCAGATATCGTCATACCATATACTCTTAAGTGCATTATGAACCTCGCGGTTAAATGCTATCTTTGGTTTGGCTTTATCAAAACATGTCGAGTAAGGTGTCATACGAATTGGAATACTAACCCCTCGCCAATTCTGGCGACGGGGTTAGCATTCCACCCTTCTAGAGGGACACGACATGTACAGTACCTGAAACCCGGGTAAAATCAGACATAGCCTCAGCTCCACAAAATGGATGCTGCCACCACAGACACAAGTCTGCCCTCCTGCTGCTGGGAGTCCTTCCAGCTTGGGAGGTGTGGACAAAGGGTTTCCTGCCAGGGGAGGTGCGTGCACCACCCCAGACAGGATTTTGTGTATTGGTCAGGTAGGGCTTGAAAGAAACCAGACATGCCTGTGGCTCACAAGGAGCCTCGGTGCATATGCCAGTTCAAACCGGTCCTGGGGCACACCAGTCCCGGGCCTGGGGCGAGCTGGACAAAGGATTGGGGGTGTAACCACCCCCCTTCCTGGTCCCACCCATAGGGAGGGACCTAGCAGGTAGTCCGGCCCCTAGAATCCGCTTAAAGGTAGGAGCTGTGTCCTAAGACTTCAGACATCCTGGAATCAACTTGAAACTAAGAAGAAGACGGGAACTTCGACATTCTGCTGCACAGAAGACTGAAGGAAATCTCCCCTGTGGTCAGGGAGTGACCACCTTGCTAACGCAAGCACCATCCAGCGAATCAACGTCTGCTTTGCCGCCGCCTCCCGCCGGAGCCCGAGCACAGAGACTGACAAGACCTGGACCTCCAGACCTCTCACCGCCCGATCCACAGTCCCTGAAAAGAGGAGACCCGTGGAGGCACCGAGACACGTGGAGCCAGCCATCTTGAAACGACCACGACAAGCTGACAAGTGCAACAACCGAGGCTCCCTCCAAGTTGTGCTTTGGGATCTGAGAAGCCCAACCCTCGAGCAGCATCTGCACCAAAGGTGAGCCCTCCAGCATCTCCACGATCTGCGTGGGGCCCTTCTGCATTTTGCCACTCGACGCGCCTAACCGGTTGCTGGCCCGCTGGCTAGTGGCCATCTTGGCGACGAAATCTACGACAAACACCGCTGGTCTGGTTGCTCCAGACTGGCCCTTTCTCCTCTCCAAAGGAGCAATCCCTCTGACCTTGCTGGTCAGAACCAACAGCTGATTTCCGAATCCTCCTACAATTGCTTTTGCCAAGGCTTGTTTGCTTCGACCAAGTCGCCGACACCGCCGACAGCGAGAGCCTGCGTGGGACAGCTCGTGAGCCGACTCCTGGACGTCGTCGACCTTCAGGGACCACGTGGCTGCGGAGACAAGCTACCCCTCATCACCTGTTTGCACCCGACATCGCCTGGTACCTACCTGGTGCCGCGCCGGTCACTGGCTAGTGACTGTGAACACTGTCCCCTCTGCTTACAGGTCTTCAACATCTCCGATCCACTCTTGGATCCACTGCATCTCTTCCCGACCGACCGCCTGCAGCACTTTTGTCTACAGGCCCCACGGAACCGATAGAAGAAACCCGACGCACTTCGAGGCCTATGCACCCGCTTCCTGTGGGTGAGGTAAAGCTGGCACTCCTGTGCCCAAGTGTAGTATTACATCTCTAGTGCCTGTGTTCCAAATCTTAAGTTCCTAGGTCATCCGGAAGATTCCTTTTGCAGTAACTTTGTACTTTTTACGCACCCATTGAAACCTATGGGAGCACGCGTGTGACTATTTGCTCTGCACACGCCACCCGTGGACCTCCTGGTCACTAACTGACGTTAGCTCCTTGTAGGCCCAGCGATTCTAGAGGCCCTAGGCCTTTTCCCTTTTCTGTTCGTGGTACTTATACCACTATTTTAGTATATGGTTTGAGTGGCCACCAGGGCCTATCCATATAAAGTGCAACTTCTGTGTATTCTGTGATAATCTTGTTTGACGATTTGTGCTCCTGTGCTCATAAAGAGACTAGGGGTTACTTTGAGAAATAAATACACATATATTTTGAATATATATCTGTGTGGTGTCCTTTCATTGGTATAAAAGGGGGTTACTATTGGTAAAACAGCTTGCTTAACACGCTTCACGAGTTTAGCCTCAAAGACTGCTTAGCCTACGCTACCACTAGGGCAGCTAGTCCGAAAAGGTTGACTTACAACCACACCATAAGGGTTGCTTGGCATGGTACAAGGTGATCACTTTAACTAGTGAGCATCATATACCAGGCCAACTTCTCACAGGTGTGTTTATTTGGTACTTGCCAACAAGCAGTGCATTCCCATAGGTGCCATGCTGGAAGCGCTGGTTGAGGTTGGACTGTCGGAAGATGTAGGTATCATGCACACTGCCTGAGTAGTTGGCGACGACATTGGTGAAGAGTCCCCGTGGTCCACTATTGCCTGCACATTGATGGAATGCGTGTGCTTTCTGTTGTGGTAATTGTGTGCAGTGTCGGCAGAAGGCACAAGTAGGACATGTGTGCAGTAGATTGCCCCCAACACGTGCGGGAATCCAGCTATGGCGTATAGTACTTTCTTGGTCTCCAGCTGTTCCTGCGCATTGTGGGGGACGTATAGGTACTGGGTACATAGCTGATGATGGCATCCTGGACAGGTGTGAGGAACTTGGATGGGGCTGGCTGTGAGCCTCCTCCGACACTGGCGGTTGTTTGTTGGGATGTACCAGAGGCCAACAGGTGCAGCACAGCCAGCAGCTTTGTCTGAGGTGGGATGTTGGTTGTCCGCTGTGTTGGTACGTCAGCCTGTGGGCAATGATGGTCAGGATGCGAAGGATGGTTGTCCTTATGAGTCTGTAGTGGGCATTGACATTGTCTGGTGTTAGGTCTATGAGGCTAGTGCATTTCCTGAAGGTCCGCTGTCTTTGTCTCTGCTGCCTCTGTGGTAGTCCTGGGGGTGGTGGCGGTGGGCGTTGTTGCCCTCTCTGGGTTCCGGGATGCATGGTCAGTGGCTCCATGGTATCTGTTGTTCTTCATGTGTGGCTTTGGGCTGGGCTCCGTTTGATGGTCCAGGTTGTCGTCCGACTTTGGACCAGGTCAGAGCAGGTGTTAGTTTCCTGCTGCTAAAGCGCCTTATCGCATGTTTTGTGTTCTTATCGCAGACCTGGCTGGTCATTGAGAATGTTGAGGTGTGGTGTTGTCGTGGATTTTAGCTCAGAAACGCCTACTCTGCATCTCATTAGCGATAGTTGCCGGGTTTATCTGTGGAGATGTTTTTTGCGGATGCTATCGCAGGTAAACTGGTGATATCAGCTGTTGGCACCAGCTTGTGAATGGGTTGAAAAGTTTATCGTGACTTTGGCTGCGATAAAGTGCCGATAACTTGGTGATAATTCCTTGAGATATGCCCCCTAGTTTCAAATTATTGCATCTATGAAAGATCAGTAGTATGTGTTAAAAAGGAACACAAAGAAAGAAGTACTGTTCCAAGCCACAATGAAGACCATGGTGATTGGAGAGAAATGAATGAATAAGTTTCAGCCAAACAAAACAACTTCTTCTACATTCACTATTTGGCCATGAGAATACGTGGGCTACAGTTTCACAGACCATTAATAAATAGTCAACTATAAAAAGATAGCTCAAACACTATGCAGTATCAAGAAGCAGAATAATCAAATCTACCTGACTTGAAAGGGACGCCGTGAAAGTTAAACATTGTCAACTACTTTCTGACCTGGAGACACACTTGAAGTTTTTCATTTCTATTGACAATCAAATCTAGATGGAAACTGCAATGGCGTGGAACTGCGGCTTCTCTAATATCACCATTGTGTTTTACGCTGTTTAACGGGGGCACAGGGCAGTAGGACCCATCCATTGTGGTTGAGGTTGTTTGCCACTGGTGTCCTTGGGTCCATGGCTTTGCAAACCGTGCTAAGTACACCCTTTAAGCACTTGACTCTCAGGATGGAAAGCAGTCACAGCCTTCTCAGGGAGGTAGTGTGGGGTGCATGAGCTCACAAGTAAAAATCAACCCAAAGGCACAATAAATCTATCTCCAGCCCTGTGCTTGTCTTTCAGGGAAAGGTACTTTTAATCACACAGCAATACTAAATACCACACAGTCCATTTGAAGTCTACAGGGTAATACACCTGTTCACAGTTTCCCTACAGGCAATACGTCCTCTACTTTCCCTCTGCATTCCTTTTTATCCAGACGACACAATATTGATAGACCTCCAGTTAATTGTGAGTTAAAGCATGAGTGAGGCAGAGGTGCACATGTTGCTCATCACAAATTCAAATGTTCCACTTTTCAGGCTTTTCCTTACCTCTGGTGTTGCATAGGGTGTGTGAAGAGTCCTAAGGCCTCACACTCACCGCTGCATGTTGCAGCAGCTGGTTCCTAACTGCAGGAAGAGGCCATCAATCTTTGCATGCGGTTATAGGTGTGGTTGCAGAGGAGGCTGGGCGCAGCCCATTTTTTCATCATGTGTTGCCTGCCTCTCAGAGTAGTGAACATGGATCTCTCGGCACCTTCATAGTCCTCAACCACTGAGACGCTCTTCTGCGATGCTGCCGATAAACACACATCACAGTAGCCTGTCATTGATCAGTGCGGAATTTACCCACTACGGCATGTGAACCCCAATAAGGCCAGTGCAAAGTCACTCAGCATAGCATCTGCAGCCTGGTGCAGGATTCACGTGGTTCACCATTTGTTGCTTAACAAGGACCAGAGCAGGTTTCATACAGTAGGCAGTTGCAGCAGACAAGAGTTGATGCAGAATTCACAAATCATGGCAGTTGCAGCCCATCCACAGTCAGTGCAGGATCTATGGCAGTTGTCACCCAAAACTAGCCAGCGTGGAAACATGAAGCACAATAGTTGCAGCCTGACAAAGGGGCGGTGCAGTTCTCAATCAGAACCGTGAAGAGAGACTCTGAGACCCACTGCAGCACAAATTGCTCCTGGCTTAGCTTTCTCAGTCAGTCCGCTTCCTGTGGGTGTTCCTTGAACAGGAACACAGTGGCTTCTCCTCCTGGACTCTCTCCTCCTGGACCGAAACCGGCCCTGGCAAAGAGCTCAGCTGGCCCCAGTGGCGGCGAGTACTAGAGGGAATCTTTTTGCTGCTTTTGTTGCTTGGGGCCGATACCGGCCCCTGGTAACAAAAATGGCCCCCCAGGAGCCTAAAACCAGCCCCCACCCTGGTGGCCCACTGGTGAAATGCCTGGTGCCCACTACAGCCAGTCCAGCCCTGCTCCTGGACACTCTCCTCCTGCAGTACCACTAGCAAATTGAGTTCAGAGGCAGTTGGAGTGGGAAATAAAATGTGTCATTCCCTCCCCAAAATAAACAATTGCTCTCTTATGCAATTCCATAGCGCCTTCACCTGTCCATTTGATACAAATCCCCTTTAAGATTTTAAAATACAGAACTCCCAAGCAGTGGCTAAGATAGCCTCTTGCCCATCCAACAAAGATGGATCAGCTTCGATCCACAAATCAATATTTCTAAATTTCTTACAGGCTACAAAGGTCAGTAAACGGAAACCCTGGGAGCTATGAAATGAGGAAGACATACTGAGGGCTATTTTTTAAAAACCTTTTGCACACCCAAGTCATACTTAGATGCACAAAAAAATGTAGACACGGCCATGCCTGAATGATAGAGTCTGAAAGCAAGAGTTAAGATCTGCAGATTTTTCCAGCACAGCCAAATTATTTTTCTTGAAAAACTAACCAAGCATCTGAATTTTCAGCAGTCAGAAGTGCGGGTGAAGTGCAGTGCTGAATTTGTAGAATAATAAGTGCTAGGGCTCTCACCAGGAGACCACCACACATTGCCCTTGCCATGCTGCAATGATAGTAACAACACAACTACTAACCATCACACAAGTGTAACAATTCGCATTATTTCAGGTCCCCAAAGCTATAAGAATGGCTTGGGTGGCAGGTAATAGTCATTTTAAGGTCTATTGCATTAATAATTACCTGTTGTTGTGGTCATCTCTAAATTAGCCAGACAGCGCCACCTTGTGGCAGGCCGTCACAAGGGCCAGTGCTGACAATTAAGAGCTGTGCCGAGACCCGGAACCCACTGCCTCAAATTAAGCACTGGTGAAGTGTGGGTGAAGAGAGGGAAAAATGTGCTGCCCAAAAAGGGTTACTCGGACCTGGTGTGCCAAACTGGTGAAATCCCATTAGGACTTAAATTTCTGGGTGTTCATACGCAACTAAAAAAACGTTTTCCACTTTGATTGCACTTCAAAATATACGCCAACCTGGGGTAAAAGGAAGCAATTTAATGTGTGGGAGGGTGCTACTTGCATGCCTAATGACCAGGGCCGGGCTGGGAACCAAAACTGGCCCTGGCAAAGTACTCGGCCGGCCTCCGGGGGCTTGGGGGCGCCGCCGAGCTCTTTGCGAGGGCGGGTTTTCTGCCGATTTTGTTACAGGGCCGATTTTGCAGCTGTGCTGCAAAAACGGCCTGTAACAAAAACAGCCCCCAGGGGCCCAAAACCGGCCCCCACCTGTGCAGCGCACCGGGGGATTGCCCGGTGCTCGCTACGGCCAGTCCTGCCCTGCTAATGACAAGTGATGTGCGCAAAAGGATTTCTTAACATGGAAACAACTTTTCCATGTAAAGGAAAAAAATTGCAACTGTGCACGACGCTAACACTAGGATGATGCTCAGCAGGCGTCCTACAATACCAGCACTGGGACAGACAAGGTGTATGCCGGGAAAAATACTACAGTTGGATTTCCCTGGGGAGTTTGTCTGTTATTGTGAATATTAAAAAAAATAAGCAGCTCTGAGCTGTTATTTAAAGAAGCAAAGGAAGTTTACATTTATTTATGCTTTGCTTTGCTATTTATATCCAAATTATCTTTTAAATAAAGGATTTTAAATTGAGAAAATCGGGTGCTGTTATACCCTGTAAGTTTTACAATAGCTATTTCCAATCATCAGCGTGTTCAATTAAAAAAAAAAACGTGTTTATTATATAACCACCAGGGAATGTGAAGCGTTTGTTAAGCAACGAAAATAAAAGGAACGTATCCTCCAGTGTTTTTCCGGTGCACGTTTACTGTAGGTGAAGCTTCAAGCTCATGTCCTTAAATCCTTCTCAAACAACTTGGACAGATGAGAAATTATTTAACAACCTGTAAACATGAGAAATTATTGATGGGGAGGTATGGTCTGAAGAATTTTACATGTGAAAATGTTTACATTTAAACATAGATCCACGGTTGCATGCGTAAGTATCTCCTACGGAGAGCGAGGTTAGACTGAAAATACATCTGACCCCTCTTCCGCCCTTTGCAAACACGATTACTCGCGGCGCAGATGGGAGAACCCCTTTCTAAATGCGGAGCATCCTTTTGGGATGGCGTCTGGCTACCCAATCACTGCTGCTAAGCACTAGGCCTCCCTGTCGGAGGCTCCGCCCCTTCCCCTGCGTCTGTCTGTTTACTACAAATAACGAACAGAAACAAGCCTGCCTCACTTGGCTTTACTCTTAGAGCTGTGGGGGAGGGGCGAGCTCCGACAGCTGCACGGTGCTACACTTGAAAGAGGAAGGTTGTTTATAGCTGTCGCAAAGGAGTGCACGCGAAATTTAAACGAAAATTACGTATCCGTGATTCGATCGCGCATTTCATGTTTCAGCTGCTGTCCGCTTTAAACATGTTTACGAGTAACTTGTATAAAAGGCACCCAAAGAAGATCAAAGCATGTTGGAATATGATGTGACAGCAAGGCGTGTTCGAAGATAAGCCGTAATTCAGTTTACAGGCATGCTGTGGTGCTAAAAATAGACATGAGAAGGATGGTTGGCAACCTGCTTAACTCGGATCAAAACCATGATCCGCCATTGATGATAGGCATAGTATTTTGGGCTGTATATATTTTTTAAAGGTGTTATTTTCTGTTGCACATTTTTTCATTGCACATTTAAAAGTATTTTGTTGGAACAAGTGTTTATCTTTGCTTTCCATGATAATGGATGCCACTCATAAGGAAACTGAAAGAGCCAAAAATTAGCACGAGCATTCGTCTCTCTCGGCGGCAGTGGGAGGACTTATTCGCGTTTACTTCATGCATGTCTGCAGCTAAATAATTTTTTATGAATGTAAACACAAGCAGAATTGTTCTCACTTATACAAAAAAGTTTGTTAGGCGTGTTGGAAAAACGCTACAGTGAGAATGTGATATCAAAGAGCTGCCGAAGAGTCCTTTTACTTTAAAAACAAAAGCTAATGTATTTTTCAAAGTCAAAAGTGAATGTGTGAAGGTGAAGGGATGTTGAACAACGAAATCTGAGAGCGGGTATACACCTTCTTCTGGTGTCCAGGTCCATAAAACCTGGCCAAAGAAAAGCTAGAGGTGGTGCTAGAGGTGGGCGAGCCCACAAATTAATGAGACGCGCCAAACCAAGGTTCTGGCTTGGATCTTGGACACTGTGCACGACGAGCCTTGAAAAGGGTTGCTATGTAAATCGTACAGCAAACATCGCGTAAAAATTGAAAAAAACCTCTTAAAAATTCCTTGTTTTTATTTCTTTCCCATGTGGAAACATTGACATTAACATATCACATGATATCACTGCTCTGAGAAGTACGTCATTAGCAACCGTTGCATTACACAAGGGGACCATTTATCGTTACATCTCTTACAACAGAATCTAACAAACCTTCCAACCAATTGAACGCTTGTCTAAAACATGTTACCCTCTGGATGTCTGCCAGTAGTTTAATACTGAACAGTGATAAAACAGAGGTCCTGGTTGCAGGAAGCAACCTCTCGTGTTGGTTGGAACTTAACTGGCCAGACGAGCTTGGTCTACTCCCCTTTCCCTCTCCATCAGTCAAAAGCTTGGGAGTATGGCTCGACGATCGGCTTACCATGGAGGTCCAGACTAAGAAATTGTCCATTTGTTGCAATGGACTTCTCCAAACCCGAGGAAAATGTTAAACAGGCTTCCCTCCCCTCTGCAGAGTGGTGGTACAGGGATTAATTCATTCTCGCCTGGATTACGGATACTCCCTTTACCTAGGCAGTCTGAAATTTGTCATGAATTGACTGCAGATGATACCGAATGCTGCAGCGTGAAATCTTTATAAAATCCCTAGCCATAGATCAGCAGCACCAGCTTGACAGCCTTGAACTGTCTGCCAATATAAAAGAGAATCCAGTTTAAAACCCTTTGCCTTGTCCATTGTGCCATCCTTAAAAAATAACCCCAGCTCATACAGTACCTACTGATCTCCTACAGGCCAAAAAGAACACTGAGGTCAGGTCATGATCTGTTGCTGGTTCTTAGGATTAAAAGGACAAGATGTGGAGGGAGCTCCTTTGCATACCTGGCCCCTAAGCTGTGGAATGTTTCACCAACACACCTGAGACTGAACAAAACTGAAACCAATTTTAGAAAAAAAACCTGAAAACCTATCTATTCTAGACAAACTTTAGTCTTTCAAAGTACTAAAGCGGAAGTTGTTGCCAGCGCCGGGAGGTCAGTTAGGTAGCCATGCACTATATAAATCTCGGTGAATAGAATAGAATTGTTGATGGGGATGGGGAAATAAAGTGATTTGTGCAGAATCACAGGATGTTGAGCAGACTCCAAGACTCAAACCGGTTTCCCCAGGTCCAAAGTCAATCGCTCGCCCCCTGCCACGTCCTGTGTATGGGTAGAGAGGCAGGCAGAAGCAAGATAAAAGCTCAGCTCGTTATAGGATTGAGGTTCCAACTGGACCTCGAGCTGAGCCAGAGCTAGGCTTTAGGCTGGAGCCTGGTCTAGCTTTTAGTGGCTTACTCACCTCTAGGTGGCGATTGTAATTGCTTCAGGAAGAACAATACGTTTTACCAACACCCCAAAGAGCGTTGAAAAGGCTATAGAGAGGCTGCAGTTAAGCCGTTGTTGGTAACAGTATGGGAAGTTATAAGACTGTTGGTTATGTGTGGCATTTGAGGTGGAAACAAATCTCCGTGCGACCAAAGGACTACTTGGCACTGCACAAGAAGAGATAGGGAGCTACCTATAAATGGCGTTCTACAAATGGGCTGCAGGGCTCTTGCCTGTGGATCTTGGAAGAGCTCCCACTAAATCATGGGTTGTGGATCTGAAGCATCATGTACTAGAGATACGGTGTGGTGGTAGCCCATGTTTTTCCTGATGCATGCAGTCTTAAATTGAGAGGCCCCTAAGAGGTGCTTTGGATACAACTCAAAGCCTTTCTTGGCAACCCAGAGACGGGAATGCAGCGGTACTTCTGGGCGGAATGGACTCTGAGTCAACTAAAACTTAATCTGGTGTCCTTGGGTCCTTCCCTGCTAGCCTATCTAAGAATGTAGTATACCAAGCTGAAAGTAAAAGTGAGAAACAGGAGACATATCCTACTGTTTTTAGGAGATAATGTGGGTTCTAGGCAGTATAAACCATTTTACCATTGTTTTCATTGTCAGTAGGACACCCGGGGATTAGCGTATTAATTCACTAGCATACAGGGGTATAACAGTTATGGGTAGAATGCAGGATACACTTTTTTATGCTGGTGTTTTTTTGTCTTACGTAACTGAAGAATTATGGTTCAGTAATGCTTATTGAACAGTAACTCTGGTGAGAGGATTCAGAATTAATTGGAATAATCCACCCCATTGGTGGGGGATAGGCAATGAGAAAGGATGCCTCCCACAATTATCAATGGTCTAGACACCAACTCTCTTTATTTAGAAATCAGGATTCATTATTTACTTAGAGAATGTTCTATAGTTATCATGGGGATAAGGATGGAGGAAATTTTGCTTAACACGATTATGATGTTAACACAATTTTTAACATGTTTTCTTGCAGTTTGTAGATTATATAGCCCACAGATTCTCTACAAAATTCACCTAACTCCTTGTAGCTGCTTTGGGGATGTGATAAATGCAGACTGGTAATGCATGTTATTAAACTGCCCTTAATAGAAGGAGGTCTAGGGATCACTGACTTTGAAACCGAATATTCTGTCCACTGCTTCTATTTGCAGGACAGTGGATAGTGAAATCCCGAGCATTGGAGACATTATTTTTGAAAGCCTTAATCAATGTCAGATGGGAGACATATTGCAATGCTCTGAGTGGGTACATTTCTCACATAAAAGAAAGGTGCTAAAGCATGTGTGGAAAAGGATATGTACAGGGAGCGTTTAGAGTTGCACAGCCCAGCAGGAATGCCCTATGTACTAATGACTCTGGATGGAAAGGCTTCTGGGAAGCTCCAAGTCAAGGCATAGCAGGTGGTGCAGCCTCTTTCATTGACGGGTAGCCCTTCTTTCTATCTAGCAGAGGAGGAGCTCAGAGACTTTTGGATAAAGTGAAACTAGGAGCCATGCTGATATTCCGAGGAAGTGTAGCATGTGAGCTCAGATGCTCCATTTTGAAAATGTCAATTTGGCAAAAAAGAGAGGGATGCTTAGTTCAGCCATGGCAAAAGTTAGGATTGGTGCCCCCAAAAGACTGGAAATACAAAATCCAGATAGGCTCCATATAAGGGGGTTCCTTAAACTTAACTCATTGATTTGTTTGTAGCACTAGTACATTTTTAGAGGATTTGTATAAGCAAGGCTGCAAATTGCGGAGCACCAGATAAGTCTTATTTAACAAATGCGCCCATGCTCTTCTACTCAAGTACAAATATATATTAGAGATCTGAGTGAGTGTTTACTGCCACTTGAAGCTGGCCTCATACATATCTTATCTCTGCATGCAGACAGATACAATTTATTTCTCGATTCTCGATTCGTCATCTGATGTTCTAAACACTGAAATTTCCCCCAGAGACCATATACTCATCACACTTGAATCTGTATAAGCAGAGCTTTCACCGTATCAATATCTGTACGGTAGCAAGGGGGAGGGGGGCGGGGAGGGCGGTCCACCCCAGACAGCACGAGTTTTGGGAGCGGCAGTCCCCCCGCTCTTACTTGCGGTGGACGCGGAGCAGCGGCCATGGGAATCACCAGCACCACCCCCCTACCCTCTGCTCTTAGATTCGGCCACCACGGAAGGCAAGCGCACGGGCCTGCATGAGCAGCCTAAGGCCTAACTACGCCACTGGTCAATATTGTTCTTCATCTTCTGAAGCTTTATAACCCGTTCTTCCATTCACACTCTCCCAGGAAGTCTCAATAATCTTAGCAGTAATAAGCTGTTCTCCTGGCCTAATTAGTATCTTTAAAACATGTTGAAATAAAACCACTAGACGTTGTTCGAGTGACAACAGCCCTAGCAGACATTTACAAACGCACTTCAAAGTCTGCAGAAGACTCCAATAAAAATGGTAGTCACCAAGGTTTTAAGCGTTCTGTAAAAATCTTATTTAAAACTTTTATATGCTGCAGAAATCCATATTTTGAATTGCGTTTAAAGAATAGGGTTCTGCAGAGTAACCAGCAACTGTGCGAACAGACTGAGCACTCTGTGCTGCACATGACTCCAGGTGGTTGTGTTGTTGGTTTGTAGAGCTCAAAAACCTTTAAAAAATAACATATGAATTACAAAATTACACATAGATAAATACACTATAGTTCACAAAGCACGAAGACCTTGATTTTCAAGTCAGTGGGCATGAAAATTGGAAAAATACTCCTATAATAGTACTGTGACATTTGGTACAGATGGCTGACATTTTGGGGACTGGCAAACAATCCCATCCTGAAAATCCATGACACAAAATCCCCACAAGAGGAATGTACACTATACGGAAATTCCGCATGAGTAAATTATTTGGATACTTGCACTTTACACACAAATTGCTTTTTGTTTCACCACATAAAACTTCTATGCGACACGCAGATTAATTGTGGTTGTGTTTTCTTAACTTGACTTCCTTACTGACTCCATCATTTCACAGGAATAGTTTTGCATGCCTTGCAAGGGTGGGAATCTGTCTACAACTACATTCTTAGCACCTGCAAACCTAAAAGTTTGTGGGTATTCACTGCAATTAATAGTGTCACACCGCTTCAGGAACTCTGAGAAATGTCCACACTTCAGCTGTCTTTTTATTTACAAAAAAGTAAAATGCACCATAGTTGCAGATTTCAGACAGTTATAAGTGCAGTAGAAAATAGGAACATTTTACCAATTTAGGTTCCCACAAATTGTTATTTCTGTGCACTACAGTCGAATTTAGGTGCTTTAAAGACAGGATCGGCCCATGCTGGGTCCGGGTTGTGGTGGGATTTTGACTGACGGCGAGCAGGGGAAATTAATTATTTATTTAATTTCCCCTCGTCGCTGTCTTTCGAAATCCCGCTCCACCCGGCCCCACCGCTCTTACCTGCATGAGCGCGGCTGTGTAAAGGTTCTGTTAATCATCCTCTGTCAGCAGCGGCCCGTGGAGGGAGTTCCGTGGGGCGGTGAGGCGGGGAGGGGCAGGGTGGGGGGTAGTAAACACCGGAATATGGATGAACGGAGGTAAGTAAACATTTAAATAAATGAAACAAATTTCGTTGCACACGCTGCATCGCAAAATGTTTACCTCCGTTCATCCATATTCCGGTGTTTACTACCCCCCACCCTGTCCCTCCCCCGCTCCGCCTCACTGCCCCATGGAACTCCCTCCACGGGCCGCTATTGTCCTCTGTGTTTAAAACTGGAACCTAAATCTGTTTTGTAGTTTCATTCTTTCCATCCTACAAAATAACCACCATTAGTGCTGTATCATTAATAATAGATTCAGCAGTCTTGCATCACTTTCCAACTAATCATTGATTACAAAGCATATGGTTTAAATCACGCTGGCATTTTGGATTATGGAATGCGTTACACAGTCAGAAACATTTTCTCATCAAGCCCTACCCATAGACTTAAGCTTTAGGATAAGCAGGCACCATATGTGCATCCACTATACATGTCATCTGAATATGCATTTTCCTGTGCACGAATAAATTATACACTGTAATGCAAATTTGCAGGTTTATTTTCAATCCTGAGGGAGGAAATATACCAATACACCTAAATGTGCCTAATAACTGAATCGTTTAATTTACCAGCCCATGAAATACGTAGTAATATTTTTAAAAATATGGTATTCCTAGATCAAAATCTCGTTGATAAAAGAAGTATGATACAATAGAAGACCTTTAAGTTACTGTTAGACCAGACGTATTATTGTGTGGTTTTCCATGTCTTTTTGTTTCTGGCCTCCTGTTTTTGACTGTGTGCTGAACTTTGTTTTTGCTGATTTTAGGACTCTGGGCACTTTACCACTTCTGATCAGTGCTAAATTGCATGTGCTCTGTGTCTGAAATGTGATGGTAGTTGGTTTCTCCATGACTGGAATATTTGATTTACCAATAAGTCTTTTAGTAAAGTGTGCTGTATGTGCCCAAGGGTCTGATAATCAAATGCTACTAATGGGCGTGCAGCACTGATTGCGCCACCCACATATGTAGCCCTTAAAACATGTCTCAAGCCTGCCACTAAAGAGACTCTGTGTACAGTTTTTAACTGCTATGTCGACCCGGTAAGTACACATACCTGTCAGGCACAAACCTTCCATTTTATTATATGTAAGGTGCCCCTAAGGTAGGCCCTAGGTATTCCAATGGGCAAGGTGTAGTGTATTTAAAAGGTAGGATATGTGGTTGTAAGTGCTACATGTCCTGGCAGTGAAGAACTGCTGAATTCGTTTTTCACTACAGCAAGGCCTATATCTCCATAGGTTAGTATTGGATCTGTCTTGTAACACTTAGAAAATAGGAGCTTGGTGTCTCTGGACTCACAATTTAAAAGCAGATATTTTAATGAAGTTGTTTTTTCAATTGCAGGTCTGAAAATACCACTTTTAGAAAGTTTATCCAAGAAGGGGGTTTGGTCCTACTGCGGTCAGGAAGCTGACACACAGCTCAAATGCATGTCTAAGGGCGCCCCTGCTTGCTTTGCAGCGCGGCAGAAGATTTCTTCTTTGACTTCATATTCGCAACATTCTTTCCTCCAGAGCAATTCATTTAAACAAACCACATCCAGCTGTGAAATCTCCACATGGGAACACTTTTCAATAATACCACACCATGTAAGTGCGCTATACTGAGCACGCACAAGCTTGATTCTTTTTCAAAAAGATGCCATTCTTAAACATATAGCTTTTTTTCACTTTCTTACAGAATTATGCCCTAGGAAACATCCAGAGAGGCTTGTTGACAATAGGCATGAGGCTCCGCCTTTCCTCATTTGATTCTCAAAATAATCCGAACGTAAGTTTAACACTTCACGGTGTTAACAAATTGATTGAAACAATCTCTATCGAATCCAGTGGCTCATAAGTTCCTTTCAAATATATATTTTTGTCCCCAGTTATCACTTGAAATCATTTCTTGTCTCAAAGAAGACTCGATTTCAGAAACTCAGGTATTTCTTTTCACTATTTAAGGGCAGTGCATAGCTGAATTGGCACTGACAGCGATTTTGTACATCTTTACAGAAATCTTTCTGGAACTTATTTTTCCAGATTATCCAGTCTCAAGCCCTGAAGAGAACCCTCAAAATGAGATAGGGATTCGAAACGCGTCTGCGTTTACCCCCTACTGGGTTTATCAAAATGACAATTGTCTATGCTGGTAAGTATCAAGGGGAGAGGGAGGAAAAGTACTGGAGCCAGTTCACTTCCCCTGGTATATGTATGGATATCAAAAAGAACTATCTCTGGAGTAGGTGCTCCTAGCGTTTGTATGTCATGAGGAAAAAACACAATGTGTTTTGAAAAAAGCCCTCACTCACCAACCTAGTTGGTGACATGCTTCATCATTGGGCCCCACCCAAGATGCCGAGTGCACCTCAGGTGTGGTACAACGCCTGGATACAGCAGAGCAAGTTATTGTAACATGAGAGTGCAGTGACAGAGGGTGGGTGAATGTTATGAAGAACTGTCCTAAGGGTCCCACTGGACGGAAAAAACAATTTTAATATGTGGGCCCTTGGCAGTAAATAAAAACTGGAGGCAGATATTGTGGGAGGTCTTAAGGTGACTCCAATATCCTAATCGGTCAACATGTTTCAGCCATGCTCCCTTATTGGTATGGCTTTCTTCAGGACCTGGTGTGTGGTGCAGGGTGAGTGGTCTCAGGTAATTATAGAGAAATGTCCCATGAGTTCCATGTGGGGGGCCCGACCTGTAGTCACACTTTCATCAAAGCCTGAGGCCCTCCTAGGTATCTGCTGCGGCCGCCATGGAGCTCCATTGCTGAGCATTATGTTTTAAATGATTCATGCCTGCTAGACGCTTAAATGTATGCCCAGTAGCTTAACAGCCATTGAAGTTTTGTTTTGAAAAATGATGTATTCATATTGACACAATTGGCTGTTTTGGTATGAATTTACTTGACTGGTTATAACTCTGATTCACAATGTTTATGTTTTCATTTGTTTTTTTTGTATATAACACAATGTTTATGTTTTCATTTGGTCTTTTTTGTATATATAATGTATGTTTTTTGTCAAACGCAGATCACAGTTGTAATAATGCAGAGTATCTTTTGATGAGACATGGCCTCATAAGGTCTAATTGATCTAGATGTTTTTTCTATAAAAAAAAGTAATTAAATTACGTAAGAGCATACGAATGTGTTAAACGCCTGAGACTGTTTTAATGTTAAAACAGCATTATTAAATAGCAGGTCAGGTCCTTGTTTTGTCTATACTTTTAGAAAGTTGGCATTTTCTTACTTAACCATTCTGTGCCTCTGCCTGTCCCGAGAATACATGTCCGGGATGGATGACAGTTGGGCTTTGTGAATTCACTTTAGACAGTTACACTCAAAGAGAGCTGAGGGATGCCCTGCATATCCTGATGGCCCATCACCAGGCTGACGGGTCTTCCTGAGCTAGAGTGGTGGGAGGAGTTGACACTTGCACCTGAATAGGGCTGTGCCTGTCCCCTCACAAAGAGCAGCCTTCTTCTTTGTAGTGTGTCTGGAGCCAGGGCCAGGAAGGGCAGGGTGTTGTGGACTACAAAGACCTTTCTTTAAGGTCTCCCTATTACAAAGGCTAAAATGGGTATAAGTACTGGACTCTGTCACCATACACTCAGAACACTTCTGGACAGAGGGCATTCTGCCAAGAAGAAGAGCTGTTGTGCTGCCAGGAGGGACTGAAACTTTGCTGCTTGATTTCGTGTGTTGGCCTGCTGCCTGCTGCTTCTGTCTTGGGAGTTAGAGGACTGGACTTTGCTCTCTGTATACTGCTTTCTAAGGTTCTCCAAGGGCTTGAGTTGAGCTTGCCTCCTCTTGGAAGTCTCAGGGCCATCAAAGACTTCAACTGCAGCATCTGGGCTTGTCTGCTGAGAGTGCTACTGAGCCAAGTGGTGCCAAATCCAGTTCCTGGGTCTTTGGTATGAGTTTGCTGTGCTAAACAAGAAGAAAGCAGTACATCGACTTTGAGTGTGACTTCAGAGCGGGCGCCGCTCTTTGACACCTTGCCACTGTCTGTACCGGAGCCGTGGTCCCCACTCCATGCAACGACCGAGACTTGCAATGCTTGCCCGACACCTCAACAACGCCTATGAAGATCTGCCACAGCGTGAGTCTTGAGCGCTGCATCACCGAAGTCCTTGAAGCCCGACTGTGGCGCAGCACCTTTGGCTCTGTAGTGTGACATTGACACCGCAAAGTCGACGCCTCGTGGCTTGACCCTTGATGCTTCATCAACCCCGCACTGCCAACAGAACTGACGCTTTGCCGCAAACACTGCTTCACCTCCCCCGTACCTTGCAACGTCCCGGGTGTCAAAGGCTCAACAACTCTGCACCGCCTACAGGAACCGATGCCTCACTTGCTTCAGTGACGCCTCACCGCCATTGTGCAACGCACCGTCCCAAGCACCAATGTGCCAATGACCTGCACGAACAGTAAGAAACTGATGCCGCACCACCCTCAGTGATGCCTCACCTCCCCGGCACCACATAACGTCTTTGTTTTGTCATCGTTTTGAAGGTATTGTAACCGAGGTCAGTCCGACTCTATAGCCGGCACGTGTTCCATTGGGGTCATCCCCAAACTTTGAGATTCAAGTTTTGTCAAGCACGTCGTTATAGCCACAGTCGGAGCTATTGTGTTTCTAAGCGCTATAATTGCATTCAATCTTTAAACATTTATAACTTGACTTGTGTATGTTGGATTTTTGTTGTTTTGGTCTTGTTTCAGTCAGATAAATATTGACTTTTTTTCTAAACTGGTGTGGATTACTTATGTGGTGTTTTCACTGTGATACTGTGTGTGCGCACAAATACTTTAAACATTGCCTCTTTAGTTTAGCCCGGCTGCTCTGAGCCAAATTTCCAGAGGGTGAGCACAGATAAACTTAGTGCGTACTACACTTACCTGGACTAGGATTGTAGTTCCTACTTGGACAGGGTGCAAACCACTGCCAACTAGAGATCCCATTTCTAACAGTTACATTAGTGTAAACATATTCAAATTAAACCATTACAATTATAGTAGAAAATGAATATCACAATACACTGTTGAAAAATGATTGTATCACATCTGTAGTCTGTTTCTGTTGCAGAAGCACAGCTGGTCAGAATACAAAGTGAGCCCTGAAATGTTGAGAGGCAGTCACCATTTGAGGAAAACTTGCTATATTTTCTGAAAAGTTTAAATCATAAATAAATGTTTTACATTTATATTGTGTAGTGATATTAAGTGTTTTTGAACGTTTTGAACTTCATTTAAATTATCAACCATATTTACATTAAACTTCCATTGATTTTGTGACAGCTGTAAATGCACAAATATATGGAATTCCCGTACGTGGAACAATTTGGCTTTCAATATTATCTTATGCAGATGATATAAAACAGCAAAAATAGAAATTGAATCAATTTTAATATTCATGTTTTTTAATTGTTCAACTGTATCAAGAAATTATTGATATTATGAATAAAAATCTGTTATGTATAAAATTGGAAATGAGGATGTATTATGTTTAATGTCCTTTGAATAAAATAGTGAGAATATAAAATCCTTTTGAGTTAGGCATATTTAATTCAATTCATTTATTACATCTAATTAATTAATATGTTCAATCATATTTTGTGATGCTTGAATAAGTGATCTTAGTTCTTTGGTGCATAACTTTTACTCTTCTTTGGTTCTGTGTATAATCTGTACAACCTGTTTATAGGTGGTGTTTGATTGTCACAAAAGGGAAATCTCTATTTTTGCTACAATATATACCCGGTCCCTTTTGGTGCAATTTGGGTGACTCTCTTTCCTTTCACACAGATGATATAAAACACACAGAACAAAGATTTACAAAATGAAATAGCACATTTTAAGATACTGTAGATATAAGTGTCAGTGTTTATTTGACCTTGATGGGTAAGAAGACACATGGTACTGGGGACATTATTGAAAGGGCAGGTGCCAGATTAGACATAGAACTTAATTTTATTTCCTGAAGCCACAATAACACACAAGGGCCTGAGTGAGGTTGTTGTATGTAATAGAAAATCTTCTAATTTCAGAGGAAAATGAAGCACATACTACTTCTTCCACAAGTCATAGGATTTAACATAACCATCTTATCACAAGTCAAAGCCCTTAGTCCTTTCTAAATGAAGGGTTCTCTAGCTATGATCAGTGTGTCAAGGGGAAATTAGCCTGTTTTTGTATATCAGTTTGCCCCTACTTTCCTGCCCTGCCATATAAATTAATATCATCTACAGACAATCTGGCATGGGCATCATGTGATGAGGACTTCATGATTTGAACAATCCAGCCACTCTGAAAAGATTGCTCTGTGCAACCTAACAACATTCTGAAAACCTGATGTTATTTGAGTTATAACTTGCAAAATGTGTGGCTATCTCCAGCACCTTTTGCCTTACTCACTCAAACTTGCCCTTCACATGCTTCCCGTGCACTTCACTCCTTATTCACTGCATTTACCCCAATATCAAAAGAAGGGTTGATTGAAGATGCATTAGAATGTAAAGTGTACCTGAAGCAGTTCATTCCTGTTCTGTATACAAACTTCATATTGATGAGTATCTCCTACCATTGTCTTCACCATGTTATGTCTCTTCTGAAGAAGTCAGTGGATGACACATAGGCCTTGGCTAGCTATGGATGATCCTCAACAAGCTTTACTTTACCAGCACGGTTCTAGTAATGAAGATTCTGCAAGAGTTTCCAGATTTCCGGAAAATGAAGAACACTCTGCATGAACACCAAACTGGATTCATGTAGATGAGGTGCACTGGACCAACTCTTCAAACTGTAGATGAGAAGAGCTCTTACTAGCCCTGAATGAAACAAATAAATTAAATTGAGTGCCGGGAACAGATGATGATTATGTGACGCTTGAACTCATGGAACATCAACCACAAAGGGACCACAGAAAACTCATCAACTGTGAAGGTTTAGAAACCAGGCAGCCAGAATATGATCACATTTGTAAATACATGACCATAGAAAACCATAGTGAAAGTGCTACATTGGCTGCCAGTAGATACTCAAATCAAGTTCAAAGTACTAACCAAAATACATGAAGCTCTTTAGGTCACAGGCCCAAGATACTTGCAGAAACAATCAGTGCTCGTTAAACCCAACATAGGGTACATCAACCCTGATGCTAATCCACTTGCATGAGGCACCACTACTTTAAAGGCATTTCATCATAATTAATGAATAGGGTAGCAAGGTAAGTATGGTTAGTATTGAAGTAAATTACTTTAAGGGTTTAGGATTAATTTAACTTAATTCAATTCTTTTCAATTAATAAGGATTAGAGTAAGTTTAGGGTTGCTTAATTTACGCGTTTGCCACATTTGAGCATAACCTGCCATCTTGTGCTTGATTTAGAGTTAAATAACAAAAGAATTCTAGATCAGTCAGATCAAAAGTTACTAAATACATATCACACATGGTGACATGCAGTAGAAGATACTTTTCAAATGTTAGCGGGTCAATATTTAATTGGTGATTGCTGTATTTAGGTATTATTCTGTACTGATGAATTGACATTTTGGCCGAGACAGTCGAATTGTGTACTAAAATGATAAAATCCTTTGTTACCCGTAAGTGCTGGCTCGAAAAAGAAATTACTCAGCTTAATGAAGAATATCTTTAAGTGTTCATGGCTTTACTACTTCTTGAATGTGCGACACTTTTATGGTTACCCAACTATGGTAAAAGGATGGGCCCTTCTATTCTTTGTGTGCACCCAACTCGGTCTCTTGTTGCAAATGAGCCTGGAAACTTGTGCCAAGTGTTGCCATCCAACAAACTGCATGCAAAAAATGTGTTTGCCAAGGAAAAGTCGATTAATAGCATTTCTTGCATTAAGCTGGGCTCTTCTCGGGAATGCCATGCCACAACATTTTATGTTAAACTGTTTTTTAATTTGTTTTTGAAGTTGCTCTGAGCCTCAACGAGTTGTCACTGTAGAATTAACATCTTGTATTCCAATTAATCATCTTTCATGTACTCAACCTTAAGATTAGTTTCAGCAGTTAATGAAAGAAAGATCATTACTGGCTATCTTAACAGTGCACTAACTGGGTGTAGAGCAATTATCCAAGTGCTCAGAAAGCTATGACCTTTATATCAAGAAGCAACATGTCTCCGTTTAACCACAGAACCACCTTATCAAAGACCTCTTTCAGCCAAACGTCATCAAAGATCTTCACCTTGAACAAAGAGATTGGTGAAGATGTGTACTGTAAATTACCGAGAAAACAATGCTTTGCTACAGAGCAAGAATATATCTTATGAACCGAAATTGACGCCCTTGATAAAGATATACAATAAAAGCCAATAGAATGAAAATTAAATCTAACTACTCGTGAAGACAGCCATTAATCTGCGGACTTTGTTTTGGGCTGGCCTCAAAAATACAACATTCTTACTAGAGTAGTCCACGGAGAGCTTGCTTTCTTTTTTTCCTCTTTTTTCTTTTCTTTTGCACTTACCGTTTGATAACGTCTTCTTGTTTGCGGCGTTTTTCGTTCTTCTCTTTCAGGTAGGCCAGGTTTGTCTCGTTTCTCATCCTGTCGTTCTCGCGAGCGATATCCGAGGCGTTCTGTATCACGAGGCCATCGTACGCCTTCAAGCCCATGTCTTCGATGTACTGCAGGAACGTCCCCAGTGCATCCTCGTCCTGATTGGATCCCATCATCATGCAGGAGATGGCGATGAAAGTAGAGTATTCCTGCAGGGTTATAATGACACAATTTATTTGTTAATGGACGACAAAGCTGTCATGTTTGCTTCCACTTTCCCTAAGAAACGTGTTTCTTGTCATTTGTGAACGTCATGCCTTTATCACCCCTACTTTCCTTGTTTGAGAAGTGAATGTTTCTTTCTAAAATAACATTTAAATACATTTTTATTAAGCTGAGATATCCATCTTTCTTTACAGAAAATGGAATGCGGAGGCTTGTATGTTATGATAAAACTTTTGAATAATGTGATTTTTTTCTAGAATGCTCTTATCCAAGAGTACTATTTTTCATTGTGAACCCCAAAAACGTTATTAAAAATATCAAAGGTTGGTGAAAATATTTAGTCATTTATGATGATTGTTTCACAACTAAGGGCTCTATTGACAAAAATATTTTTGGCTGTAAACGTATACGTAGGACCGAATATACTTCAGTTTACATCTGTCAGGCATGCACAAAAGGATTCCTGGCAGGAGTAAAGGCAATTCTTACTGCAGAGTTCTCCACCACAAGTGCAGAGAAAATCACAGTAGTGATTCCTGCCTGAGTGGTGAGAAGAGGGCGTTCCAAGATGTGGGTTGTCTGGGAAGTTTGGGAACGCTCACAAACCAATACGTGGCCACAGGGCCGGTCCTAGAACTTCTGGAGCCCCGGGCAAAAGGGAAGATGTGAGGCCCCTCTAATTTGCATGTATTTTCACAAGAAGTGACATCACAGAAAGTGACAACCCAAGACTATTGATCTTATTTGGCATCACTGAAGAGACCTAATGTGGATAACAGTTACATGGACAAAAAGATAAATATACAAATGAAATAAGTCCATATATTTTAAAACTGTATTAAATAGATTACATTTGTCACATTGGATGGAAACGTTAGGTGCAGGGCACACAAAGATGGATATTTTTTACTCCACTTTAACTGATTGTTTCCAGATGAGTGCATAATAAAAAAATCAAGGTCTGTCTCATAAAGGGGAGCGATCCTGCTGAGGTGATGAGGGGCTGGATCATTCAAAATATAAAATTAAACAAGAGAAAACACCACACACCATGGATATAAGCGCACATTTTAAAAGGCTCAGTTATCTTTCTGTGCCAGTATTGTGCCACCTAAGGATGGCATTAATACTTAGTTATTTGTGATAACATAAATCCTCTCACCAGTACCCCACACGCACATGCTAAGACTCGTAGGGCAATCTTTTTTGTGTGTGGGCTCTTTACTCGCCAGAAGTATGTTAAGTTAAAAAACACAACACATATAATCCAAAAATACAAGACACCATTGCAAACACCCTGGGCACTGTAAATAAATAAAAAAAATGACTTAGAATAACTAAGACCACTACTAAATCATATATTACATTGACTTTAAAGTATGCTGCAGATTCAAGGGGTTTTCAAATCAACTTTCTGATTTGGTGTTAGAACTGTAGGACGTGGTAGTAGCCGGCTTTAGTGCTGGTGGAGCTCAGTGCAACAATGTTTGTTAGTGCCCCCCAATGACTCCCTCTGCCACGGATTCCCTCACTACCACCCTTAAACAGTGCCCCTCAAGTCTCCATAACCACATTCTCGGTCAGATGCATTTAATTTGATTTACAGCGCTATTGATACCTGTGTAGGGTAGCAGAGCACTTTATATCACAGACATTACGCAGAGACAATCAACCATACGTGTTTTAATTACTGTATAGAAAATGTTACATAAGACAAAGGACTACAAGGTGTAGGAGCCACATGACAATCATACTAGTAGGCAGCATAGTTCAGTAGTGATTGGTCTGGCGAAACACAAACTTTGAATTTAGGGCGTAATACCATGGTTGGGGGTTCTCTTTAATAACCAGAATTGATTTCTATCCAAATGAACCCTTTTTGCAACATTAAGATAAACAAAGACTGGGGAAAAAACCATAATGCTCTAATTCATACTTTGGAGTTTGTATGCAGCTCTAAAATGATAGTTAATAGCTCACTGTTCTATGTTAGGATTTTGACATATAAACAGCAAGTAACAAAACAATCTCACTGACAAAAGCAGTAACCCACTGACCTATTTACACTATGTGCATTTAGTGATCTGCATGCTACATGTTCTTTGCAGCAGGCACATTAACCCTCTGCGCTACTTTTTCAGGAGTCAAAGCATCCAGTTGACAAAACGCCATCACTTTCTAGGAGGAACATTAATCACCGGAGTTATCATGAGATTTTTATTGTTGCCGAAAATTGCTGGAGTCCAGCAAGGAGATAGCAAGTGCTTTTAAAAACATAATATACTTGCATACATAACGCCCCTACCCTAAGTCAGCGCTCGGTGTGATCTCTCTGGTTGCACTGCCTTAGAGCCTCCCTGCTCAAGGGTCCTTTGACCTCAGTGACAGAGTCACTGTTGCTCTAAGATTTGCTGCTTCGTAGGTCTGCCCGAAAGACTGGAGGTGAACTTCAGAATGGATTGTCGAGGACAGGCCTTCAATGTTAACCCACACTTGCCACTGCTAGGGTCCACCTGCTGGTGCTAAGACACCAGGGCTTTTAAGGTCTAACAGGGCCTTCTAAGGTCTAGCACAGGAATATGCTCCCTCAGGAGAGTGGTCTGGGGTCTGGTCATGAAAGCTGAACCTGGACCCCCAGTCCCAAATTCATCAGCTCTGAGGATAGTGTCACATCCTACGGAGAGAAACTCGCACTGCCTTCAACTACAACCCAATTGTGCCCCGCTATAAACACCTGGATGCGACTCAGTTCAAATTACGCACTAGACAAGCGTAATATGCTGCCTAAAAAAAGAAAGTATCAACATTATGGATAAATCTAAAACCCAGGAGAATGCAAGATTAAGTAACGCATGTGAAATGTAAAAAGGACAACATGGTTACCTTAATGCTTTTGCACTTATTATTCAGAAATTAGTGAGTGCTTTTTCCTGAAAAGTTAAGGACATGACTACAGGGCCCAGAAGGTACCTGTTTCAATGTCCATTACTTAAATCCTTACAAAACAGAAGCAGTATGTTTAAAAAGACCACATCCGTGAACACGTAGCCGCGATACACATTTTATTTTCCAATCCACCCATTAACCAGGTGTTGCAATACTCCAGGATTCGTGCACTTCCCCACCCAGGGAGAACAAAAGTTGTTCAAAGAAAGACGAGAAAACAAAGTAGCGAGCGCTTCACAGGAAAACTCTGTAAAGTGGCTCTAATGTGTTTTGGGTGTGGATAAAATCAATCTGGCCACTTTGCGACCCACTCTATCTTGCTTTATTTCGTTATTTTTCACATTTTGAACCTTTTATTTTTCTACGTTCCAAGGCTGCACTTTGGAATAGAAAAATGTCCAAAAAAGACATTTCCAGCAAAAGTGTTTTTCTTTTTTGTATCTCTTTCACGGAGGAACAAATAAACAAAATGAGAGGAAGTAATAGATGCAAGGCCCAGGGAGGGGGGCCCCCAAATCTGGACCTTGCAGCTTGCTCCAGTGCATCAAGGCCCAGGGAAGGGGGGCCCTCTCCCTAGGGTCTCGAAGCAGTAGTAACTAGGCATTTAGCAAAACACTGCCCTACCACGTCAGTTCTATATACATTTTAAATGCACATTCACATACAAAAAATCTTTGCTATGGGTGATCCAAAGTTTAAAAAAAAAAATTGTTGATCTGGCAGCTCCCTCCACCCCTCACCCACCTCTCCTTACCTGTGTCAAGCTTGTCCTGGAAACAAAGGGGTTTTCTGTCGCCTAGAAACAAAATGCAAAAAGGGTGCCTAGAATGTGTCCGGTACTTAACAGAGGCGCTGCCCCGCCCCTGACACTGAGTCAAAATAATTGCTGCCTCATTCTGTTTGTTCCTTCCCCCCACTCCTGCACCCCCAGGAATGCCTCCACGCCCTGGCCAAGGTCAACACATCTCGCATTTTTAATGTGATTGTGAGGGGCAGGGGGCGCTGGAGGAGCAGGCGGGCTAACTGTGAGTGTGGCCTTTCACAATCAAGCGGGCCCCCTGTTTTTCAGCTAAGCGGGAGGTCCTGGGCAGCTGCCCACACTGCCCATGCCTAGCGCCCGTCCCGCTTGGCCAATATTTGGCATTCTTTAAATATGAGCAGTCCTTTACAATCCTGGAAATGGCCAGAGAGTTACTCAAGAGTAGGGCTGGAGTAACCTCCCTTCCAGAAGGTGAAGTAGAATGGATCAGCCACAAATTTGTTCGAAGTGTAAGTGGAGGGTTTTCTCCGTAGGGAAAACAGTTCTCAGTCAAAGGAAAAAGAAAACAAGCATTTGCAATGCAATCGGTCTCGCCTTTGGGACCTTATATGTATTTAGCTATGCAGCACATTAGCCTTGGTGCTGAAACAGCTACTCTTCTTTAAAATGGAGGGAACACATGGAGATCAATATTGCCTTCAAGCGGGAAATGGTATAGTCCAAAGCTCTGTTTCTAATATGAAATCAGGGCCTTCGGTAGTCATATCACTGAAAATACAAGATTTGAAAAAAATACTACTGTCTACGGATGCTCGTAGAAGACAATTTCTATGGACTGGAATCTAGAGAATGCTAAAGTGATTTTGGTATTTTACTGACCTCTGTTGGTCGTTTTCTATCAAGAAAGTTAAATAGAGGCAGTTGCCAGAAAAATTAAAAAAACAAAGTCCCGCATCAGAAAGCAATTCTAGTATTTTACTGACCTCTAAAGACAGTTAAATAGAAGCAGTTGAACAGAAAAAAAGTCCCTAAGTGGAAGCAGACAAGTCCTAGGGCTGATCTCCAGAGCCCACAAAGTACATACACATATACCTATTTAATAAGTATATACTAAGGTATATACAAGAGGTCTCGAATGCTCGACCTAAAAAAAGGTGTTTGTTTACACATTCCTGTCTGGAATTCTAAACTGTGTAGATTTCCAGATAGGGGGGCTAGGACACCATGGTATATGCTACAAGAAATTCCCAGCAGGGGACTGAGCCTGGAAAACTGCACCTGGTGTTGCTTTACAGCCGTACTTCTGGGAATGTTCGCAAATAGAATAAAAACATAAACATATGCTGGGGCAGAGATATACATCTCTATATGTACTTGTATGTTTGTTAAATATGAAAAAGCCCTAAACGTATAGCTCTAATACAGTGTTCCAAGGACTCAGAAGCATGAGGAAAATGCTTTTGCGCCAAAACATCATAGCAGCATCAACCTCACTTGCAACAGACATAACCATTTTCAACATTGCTCACAGATATGAAATAGCGACTATTTAAAAAATTCATGAAATTATTCAGAAATCAAAAGAATCAGAAATTCATGCTCAGCATTTTGAATTCATGTTTAAAATGGACCAAGGAAGTGACTATGCATATAAATTTAGGGGGAGTCTCCCCTCCTAGGAATAAGTACCTGCTTGGGTACGCTATTAATGTATGGTAGACAGCTGTAGTCAAAAGCTGTTTCAAACTGTTTGGCTAGTTTAGGGGCTAGCACTTCTATGAACATCTTCTAAAACTCTGCTGGTAGCCTGTCTGTCCCAGGTGTCTTTTTGTTTGCCAGGCTAAGTATTGTTACATTTATTTCCCGTTCTGTGATATGGGCCTCCATTTCTAGTAGTACAGTAGCACCTCTTGTGGCACATGTGATAAGGCCATTTCGGTAAAATATTGCTTCAGCACCTTGTCGCTAGGATAGGTTTTATCCATCTATAGTTCCGTATAATAAACATGAAACACCTTATATATTCCCATTATGTCTGTAGGGTGTCATCAGACTCATTGTTATTGGAAACAGTCGTTTTTTTGTCATTGGGGCTTAATTAGGTAAGCCAACAGCCTACCAGCCTTATCCACCACTCAGTGTGTTTTTTCTATGAGATCTCATTGGTTTAGTGTGTCAAGGAGCTCAGCGTACGTTTGTAGTGATTGGATCAGTTGTTGCGTTTGCTTTGGGGTTAGTGTTGCGTTTTTTAAGTCACTTGCATAAGTTCACACTCAATTTTTTGCATACCCCAGTCATGGAACTGATAGCTGCTCCTCAGAATTCTGTCTTTAATGCATCCCATTCCAATAAGTGGAAGAATGCTGTACTTTAATTGTCAGTGAAGTAATTATTTATGTGTCCAGCAGCAAGTTTGCATCTTCTAACCAAGTTGGTTGCATTCTCCATGTTGGAATTGGTGTGGGAGTTATGCCCCAATATATGTGCAGCTCGATGGAATTAAGGTGAAGGATAGTTTTCCTGACATTGGTGGAAAAAGCACATTGGGTTGTAGTGTAGAAGAGCAAACAATGTGGTCTAGCCGCACATGTAGTTTATGTGTTATTTAATTGAATGAGTATTCACGCAGCCAGGTTTTAAAACAGCAGAAACAGTCAGTAAGAGAGCATTGCTGGAGTCATTGCTCAAGTGTTTTGGCATGAGCGACTGAAGAATATTGGTATATGGGGATGCGATCTGTTTAGTAGTATATCTATTACACTTTTGAAGTCTCCATCCAGAATCCAGGGGAGGTCTACATATTGTGCAACGTTCTGTGAGATCAAGGGACAGAAGGATGGCTGTTCCATGTTGGGGCGTATATACAGCTCAACCCCAAAAGATGTAGTCCATCTTGATCAATAAGTCCTTCTTCTGCTACAAAAGGTATCCTTTCTGCAGATTGCTGCTCTTCTAGTATAAGCTGAGAATTATGTTCAGAAGCGCTGACCTCACAATCTTCTCAGTAGTTTACCCACTTCATTGTTGGTTATATGTGGATCTTAGAAAACAAAAACATTTGAGTCCATATTCTCTTCAGCTTTGTGTGGATATTGTTTCTTTTCGTGGCTGTATTTATCTCTGTAATATTCCATGTCATAATCATTTAACTAGCCTGTGGACTCATGGCGCAGTAGCTAAGGAGTAGACCCCTGCCCCTTTTGGTTTTGTTAATGGGTGTCTTGTGGTTTGGTTTGGTGTCCATGTTGGGTTATGTAAATGACTAGGTGTCACTGTATAGGTACACTTGAGGTACTTAACATCAACCGCCTCACGACTGCCAAAAGGTAACAACAGTCATCTGTCTAAAAACTGAATAACAACAATAGAAAAAAGAAAAGGAATAAGCTAAACAAGGAGGAAAGAGTGCTCCAATTTTCTTCAGTAAGCACCTCAATAGGTAACTATGATCCAGGCTGGGGTGACCAGTGGCTATTGAATATGTCTCTCTTGTGTCTATATAGTTTAAACATTTAGGTCTAGTCGTAATGAATACAATATTGGCCATGTTGATACTCAGTTATTCTTCACCTCAGTCCCATATAGACTTGATTTAGATCAATGTTATAGAAGGTTTTCAGCAGACTGCAGCATCACAACTGGTAGCACGATGGAGACACTGCTACCTTCTGATGCATCAGAGAGGTCATCCATTTTTGCGTTCAATATTGTTTACTCTTGCTGCAGATACTTGAAGCTACAGTGAGGCTGTCTTGTGTTCTTTGCTAGTCTCTGAGGGTGAGGGTCCATTATGGCAGGCCTATTACTGCTGGGTAGGGTTGGTCTGCGTGAAGAGTTTTGTTACACAATTTGTCTTTTTCATTGCTGTATTGCTCCTGGCAGCTCCAGGCAGCCGTCAGTTCTTTAAAGATCCGTGCCTACTGCTTATGTAAAATGTTAAGCTTGACAGGAAATAGATCAGCATATGTGAAACCCATTTTCCTTAGTTCTTTCTTTACACCCATAAAGGAGGATTTATGATATTGCACTGCCAGAGTGCAGTCAGGGAATTTTATTATTTTTGCAGCATCCATTTCAAAGTAGCCGCTTGTCATGAAAGCTTGTTATATTGTATCATGGTCCCGGAAATGTAAGATTTTATGATGATGTGTCTAGGTCATGCTCCCAGAAGGGGAATCTGGCAGGTGTCCTATGAATGCTTTCCACTGTGAAGAATGATGATAGACTTTAAGGGAGGAAGGATTATTTGGAACCAGTTTGATTTAAAAAGGATGGGGATGGCTCCTTCCAATCTCTCTGGCAGCCCCACTATATGCAGGCTAATGAATCTGGTGCGGTTCTCTGCTTCTTCTGCTTGCCCCTCAAGAAGTAGCAAGATTGGAGTTAGATGATGTGTGGAATGAAATCACCATCTCATTTAGCAAATGCCCCTCCAGTTCTGAATTTTATTGCCTCATTGGCATCGGAAGTCGAGCCCTCCAGGGCTATTAATGGGAGCAGATCAGCTATTCTGCTATACCTGAGCTTTTTGAGGGAAAACTCATGGGGGACATCCTTCACTCAGTACATTGCCGTAGGGTATTAGCTATGCTACTACTGTTATTCCTCAACATGGGCTGTTAATCTAATTCTACTATTGTCCCAAATATAGCCTGACACTACCTTCCTAGCTGTGTAAAACTAACCCCTCTAATCTGTTTGATTTCCTTTTGAAAAGTATCAAATGATCGGGCTCCAGGAGTTTCAACTAGACATTATTCTCTTTCAAGGGTGTACTTTTCTGTTACCAGACACATGAAGAATGCCACCAGAATATGAGTAGAGTGGCCTTAAATAATATAAAGTAAATGGTGCTGAGTTAAGAATATCTTCTCCTCATTTGTTTAACTTTCTAAAAACCCCAAGCTCCTTTATGTTCTCTTACTTTAGCCAGAAGGGCTAAGGCTTTTCTTTAGCTGAAAAAGATACACAGATCTTTGGGACTCATTCCACTAGAGCAGACATGGCTTCTAGTGCTTTTTAGGTGAAACAAAGTTAAAGGATAGCCTTATGTCTGCTGATTGGTCAAGTGTGACAACTTTCAGGATGTTTTATTGCAAACTGGTGGCTCATGATTATTTGGTAGATGTGAAAGGGCTTAAAATAAGCAGAATATCACTCTCTAGTCTTGTAATAGAATGCAGATTTCTTTAGCTAGAATGATGAAGGAAAGTCCTGATTTTATTAAAGACATGGAAGAGAATATTATCACTGTCTGTATCTTGTCAGGTTTTTTGTTTCCCTCTCATTATATTTTCTATACTATAAATGTCCTTGATTCTTTATTACAGCTTCACTTGCTACAAACAAACTGGTCCTCCCTAAGGCCACACTTGAACAGGACACATGTAGCTCAAGCATCCAGGCTTTTTGATATTCCTGACAAGTCCTCCGGGGATTCAAAAGAAGTTGTTCTATGTCTTCTGTTGGGGTTTTCTAATGTTGTTCCATTTCTTTCATAGAGAAAATGTGTTTTTACATTAATAAAAGAGTTGTTATTTCCTGAAGACTGCTATATATACATTAAACTATTGACTGATTTTTGGTTTTATTTCCCCTCAACTTTTAGTTTGTGACTTAGGTTTTGCTGGGAAGTGCAATTTTTTTGTAGTTAGTGCCCGCTATCATAAAAGTAAAAAGTTAAGAAAGCATAATATTCACCTCCCTGCCTTTAATACAATCAGGACTTTCCTTCACTGTACCCGATAGCAAAATGTGCACTGTCTTACCAATGAGTAACAGCTAGGATGAATTATAAATTGAGTGCTCTAACAAGTTTTCCTACTCTCCCCTGTAAAGACGCGTAAAATAAATGGATGGATACTGTACGTATTAATTCTCGTTGCCCACCAAAAACACATTACACCTGCTGGACAACCTGAGGACAATTTCTATTGCCATATCTGCCCCCTTTCAACACCAACAAAGACATTTTTTTATATTGTGCGGGTGTGAACCTCCAAATGCCTCATTAAAAATAAACGAGTCTCTCCCGTCGCAGCAAAACATAGCAAGAAGCTTAAAAGTATATCTTAAAAGGCTCTTCTTTGTTAGAAGTCATAAGGCATCAATAGGTGTTTAGTGGAACACAGTCGGATGAAATGGCGAGCCAAGAATTGCGTGGCGTGGTTTAAAATCTGAAACTAAAGTTCTGTTTCCCTGTACCCAAAGACAACAAGTTAGCCACAAGACTGCTTCACTTTCCAACAAAGGGGTGGCTAATAGTGATTTTTATGTGTGGTATGTACACTTGGAGTCTAAGGGCCTGATATACCAAGTACTAAATACCTATGTACCAGTAAGTTGGTTTGCTAAATTGATATTTGGATTGGGTTGCTATTCAAATTTACCTCATTATATTAATCAACTAGGTCGCCCATCACAATCTGCTCTGATTGATTGTCTTCACAGGGGTGATTGCCGGATAGGCTCAGCAGACCACCTTGTCTGTGATCGCCTTTCAATAGAGCAAACATTTTCTTTTAAAATGCCGCACGTTTTCCTTAAAAGAGATAAGGGTGTGTTAAAAATATATACATTTATATATATTTTTAAAGGACCACTGCCTCCTTCCCAACAAACTTTTCTTTATATTCACAAAGGGTAAGTAGACTCAAGGGTATCCCTTCCCTTTTCTGAATGCATTACCCCCCAAACTCAGGATTCAGTAATTTTTTAATGCTTTACAACTCGACTTTGATCACAAAACATTGGTAGATTGTATTCAGATTAGATATTTGAAATGAACGCCTGGAACACGGCCCTTTTAATTACAGAATTGGTAATGGGTCACAAATTCATTTTGTTATCAGTAAACTAATTCCTAAAACAGGAGGAACATATTTTCTAAAGTATTTTTGTGCTCGCAAACTGAATCAGAGTGTTTGTGTCTATAAAAATCATTTGTACATTTAGGAAGGGATTTACAAACATTTTGAGCTGGGTTAGCGTGTCACAAAAGTGGCGCTAACCAGCGCAAAATTGTTTTTTTGCTATTAACTTCCCAGCGCAAAACTTGCTTTGTGCTGGAAAGTACCCCCAAAGTAGCGCAAAGCAGCGCAAGCACTGCTTTGCGTTACTTAGCACCAAGGTGGTGTTACATCGGTGAGAAATGGGCGCTCCCATGCACCCACCCATGCCTTTTGACGCAAAACCATATTTACAAAGATTTGTAGACATGGTTTTGCGCCAAAAGTTAACACCCCTTCAAAGGAGGTGCTAACAGGAGAAATTCTTTCATTTCTCTGTGCTTTTCCAAATTCGCACGCGTGCTACACTGTGCAGCATGCATACAAAGTGGGAAAAGCTTTCTATGTGTCCAGGAATAGTATTTTGTACAAGAAGGATACCCTTCCTGTACAAAACCTATGCTAGACTCATGCACACACCCTACTGCCATGGTGCTAAGTTGTGTGCATGGCGCACGGCCACTGAAATCAGCGCCGGCTCAAGGGAAATGGGAGGAGAGAGCCATGTCTCTGAAGATATGGCGCGCTCTTGCTCCCTCCTTGTCGCTCAACGCAGTGCATCCTTGCGGGGGGGGCGGGGAGGGGGGGGGAGAGGCTGCGCTACCTTGAGTTGTTTTTTTTTTAAATCTCCCCCTTGGCCCTATGTACATATCTTGTGCGTGCGCACGTGAGCTAGGGAATGAACACGTAGGCAGAAAATCCATTCACCAGCAAAGCACTGATCCCACATCTGGACTCCATGCAGCTGAGCTGCAAGCTTGCTTCTTTAAAGAAAGAGCCGTATTTTACTACAGTGCACGGAAGAGAAAGGGGCACATTATAAAGCCTAGGTCTACATGTTCCCTTGTCACTCTTCAAAGCTGTGTCCTCATTTTACTTCAGTTTTTTTGCAGAAAAAAATACAGGCATCATAAAACCAATCCGTCTGTATTGTAAAATGGCCTGAATGCTCGCCAGCCTGTGCTTCTCAGTTAGAACCCGCAGCAGCACTTATATTAGAGCGCAGGGCTTCTGCTGATCGGGGCCTGTCAATCATGACAAATTCCAACGGCGGTTTCTGATGTAAACGGATGGCCACTGGGGACAGGATTACGACCCCCATCGTCATTTCATTTGTAAGCAAGATTTAAGACCGGGTCTCAGGGGAGGGAGGTTAGTGAATTAACCTAAATAACCTAAAGTACCACCGAGCTCCCCATGCTCCCATTTCGTTAGATCTATCATTTTTAATTAGCACTTTTAAGATTTTTTTTTAAGCGGACTGATTAGTTGAGTTAATTCCCATAAAATAATAATAAAAATAACTCTGTGCTAATGCACGGACATGTAATGTCCTCCTTCATAGTTCAGTGTTCCTTTTTGCATACATTAAAAATGCCTAGGTGCAATGCCACGGTGGTCAAACTTCCAATATGTCTTGTTTAATGACAGCCACAGCGTGCCCTTGTGTTATTCATGAGCTCTGGCTCTCTGAAGCAAAGATGCAGATTGTAAACTGGACGCCACTATCGGATATTGAAGGTTCAGTGCAAGGGCACAGTGACGCAGAAACCATTTGCATTATTGCCTCAGACTTGATTAGTATTAAGGACATGAGTAACATTCTGATTGTCTGACGTGTTTTGCAGACGCCACTTTAAGTCCTGTTGGCTATTCCCCAGACCCACCTCCATATCAAACACTAACATTAGTCAGCCTCCTTGGGGGTAATAGTGAAGGCAGAGGGTGACTAATACAGGGAAGGGGGGCTAGAAATCCTTTTATTAGAAACTGCAGAAAAATGCTTGGTATTTTTTATGGCATAATCACTCATATATTTTTACTTGCTGAACTGTGACTATTGTTCAACCCACTTAAATCAGTCCAAACAGAGATTTCATCAACAATGTTCTTAATGCTGGTTTGGCATGTGTGTATTTCACCAGAACACAATCACAAGCCAACAATCCACGGTATGGTTGTGTTTTCCGGGGCCGATTTATATCTTTATCATTGCAATGCTGCTGATAATTTGCACTCCGATTGTTAAGATTGAGTGACGATGCTCAGGCTCGCAATTCATTTATGCATACATTTCTGGTTATTTTGACTCATTCAGTGTTTGTTTACACCATGGGCTACAGAAGTTACCTTTTTCAATACACCTACTTTAAACTACCTTTTTGATCCAAGATTATCTGACATTTAGGGCTTAATTACGAGCCTGGCGGTCCACGGACCGGCAGACTCGTGGGGGTGCGGCTGCAGTGGTTTCCTGACCGCCCTATTATGATTAGGGCATTTTGACTGCCATTGCCCCACTGCAGCCACTAGGGAAGTTCCCTTGTGGGGTTGCGATGGTCAGAAGGTATCAATATGCTTGGCGGGACTGCAGCGGTCCTGCCAAGCATATTAGGTGTTTCCTCTCCTTCAGTGTTGTCATGGAGGTGCCTACTCCATGAACACCGTGGCTGAGAGGAAACAAAGGGGGACTTGCAGGGCCCCCTACGCCTCCTCTGCATGTGGATGCATACGGGGGCACCACATGTGCCCCCCTGTAAGCATGCACCTCAGTTCCTGCACTGCATGGACTTTTCAGTCCATGCCAGACAGGAACTGTTTTTGGCGTTCCCATTGTGGTACCCATTTTCAGGGCACTGCCGTGGAAACATAATAAACGAAGCCCTCCAGACAGGCGGAAACTCCTAATCTGGTGGGCAGCCTGACCATGGCTTTGGCAGTGCGGCGGTGGGGTGGGCCAGGCGCCGCACTGCCAAAGTTGTAATCAAGCCCTAAGTGTCGATGTGTAACAAATGATTATAGGCCTCCAATATGGGGTCTGAAATCTGTAATTTCCAGTGCCATCCATTGCTCTACCACCTTTCAAATAGACTGTATTCAAAATTGCCTGATTGTGGTAAACTATGGCATGAAAGTGTGGGAAGAAATAATGAATGTTGCACTCATTAATGTCTATTACCCATATTTCTAGCTGACAAAGACTAAATCATTCGACTAGAAAGAGTTTATTCCATGATCAATACAGTTAGATATAATGGAATAATACCACTGAGCGTGGATTTTGAGACTTAGATGACGGCCCCACTATCTCTTGATTCACACACGGTTAGGACGGATGCAGGAGGTGGATATGGCTGATTCTGTTGGACAGGCAGCAAAATAAACTAAACAGCTTATTTGATAATGCACATGTATGAAAACCTAAAGAAATGATAGTAGATGAGAATTATTTCAATAATAGTATTTTTTCACTTTTTAATTAAATCTCTGCTTAGCTGGTTAGGAAGTCTAGCTTCTGATATGTTTTAGCCAAAGTGAGGGAAAGTACTGATTCGTCTAAAAATGACTTGGGAGACTATGATTACTCAAAACAAGGTGCACAACATTATTCAGTGGTGTGGACCCTATAGAGTGACCCCAGAATATTCATGGAACACAACATCAAGACAAAATATCGGAAAAAAATATCGACAGGTAAATAAGTCTAGATTTTCTATACCTAACTCCACATATATGTACCTATGTGTCGAAATATCTTCAAAGTATGTAGATGTGGAGTTAAGAATAGTACATCTTTACTTCCCTATATTCATTCACCTTTCAATATTTTGTCCCTCAATATTCTGTCCTCGATATTCTTGTACCATGATATTCTGGGGGTTGATATTCAGTAGTACAATCCTATACAAGCAATGCAGTGGTAGCAGAGACACATTTGAGGTCAGAAAAGAATAGATGAGAGCCACAAAACAATCATTGGAAATCCTATTTATAATCTCTGAAAAACGTGGGGGCATATTAACAATGCAGCGGTAAAAAATTATCGCCGCTTTTGCGTCCGTTTTCGGCAGAAAAGCGGCGATAATTTTATCGCCTTATCAGCAAAGACATGCTATTGCGTGTTTTGCTGATTTTGCTCCCGTTTCCAGCACGCCTAACTTCACATCGCTAATGAGATGCAAAGTAGGCGTGTCTTTGGAAACAACATGGGTAAATATCTCGAAGGCAGCTTCGCGATATTTACAATGCGGGGAAGCGATTATTTTAATCGCGCTAACTATGCCTTAATGCAGGAATTTAACATCTGTTAAATTCCTGACTAAGGCATACCTAACATGGGAGGTGGATTCATGTGATATGACCACAGGGTCGTATCATCAAGCATATCGCCGTTTTACATGGAACATCGCTGAAAAACCAGCGATGTTCCATGGAAAAGGGCGCTATCGCTGGAATATACATTGCCATGGCGCTAAGCGTTGTTAATACAACGCTAGCCTGGCGAAATATTCCAGCGATAGAAAAAAATGCGGTATACAAGGTCAACGATAATTATCGCTGCCTGTTGCAAATATGTCCTACAATGTGGCAAATATGGGCTGATATGCAAACTGTATAAAGAATCACAACTCCTGAAAATTCAGGCAACAAATACAGATGGAGTCCAATAATAATTACGAATGAAACAGGAGTGAGGTCATCAATAAATATATATGGGAAAACAAAATGCTGATTTTTTACAGAGTGATGAACACCTTGAATTGCCGCACTTATGAGCCAATTAAATTCTTATTGATCTTCCAGAGGACTAGGGCCTGACATTTGGGGGGTGTTTTTTTTACTCGCTACAGTGCTGTCTTGATTGTAGATGGTATCCTACATAATGTTTTAAAGTAGTTTGTTTGTAAAAAGAAAATGCTTCTAACCTGTGCTGGGTCCAAATATATGCAAAAGTTGATAAATCCTCTTCCACATTTGTCTATTGGTAATGCTTCTCCAGCCAGTGATTGAGAACTGGGTTGAGAATGGTAATATATAGTTCACATCTCTTCAACATGATTTTGTAAGTAGCAGCCCAACACTGCATTTACTTTGTTGTCAGTAATTTCACCTCACTGGGCGGGCCAGTTGAAGAGCAATTCTCTGCTTTAGTGTGCCTGTTTTTATTTCGAAAGTTTATTTGACATTGTTTCCAGATAGCCGCCATTCTCTTAAATTTGTACTCTTGTAATCTCTGAAGATATTCTGCTAGGCATTATGCTGGGCTCTTTTTATGTACATTAAAGTGGGGCTGCAGTATGTGCTTTATGCATTAGGAAGCCACTGTGATTTTAAACACCTCATTGTAAGTCTTGACAATACAATAGTAAAGAAAAATATCAATGCAGAACAAGAGACAGAAGGTCTGACAGATGAAAGGGATAAAAATATAAAATTAACATTCATTCTCCTGGCTGAGAAGGGAAACCTGTGAGTGTGCTTGGAAGCAAGTCAGTATTTCACCTATCCCTGAGGAAAGGACATCTCAGAGGCGTGATGGAGAAGCCAAAAGATCTCAGTAGAATATATAGTGGGTGGGAGCAGGCTATCGCTAATCAAAGGAGTAATCCCTGCTGATTTGGAGATAATTTCAAATGGCCCGTTAATTCCGATGGGCCTGGAAACTGAGTTACCAAGTTTCACAAGCTGCATTTTGGAATATGTAAAATACTAAACCAGTAGTACTATTATGTACTGCAGAATGCAATTTAGGAACCTCTAGTCACATGTCTCCGCCTTCAACTATCTTATTTCTCCTGTATGGAGATCTTACCACCTGTGTGGAGCTTTCTGCACATGTAAGTATGTACTGTTGTAGTAAAAGTGAGAGGAAAGTGGCTGGAAAAAGGGGAATATTTATTACAAAATGGATGGGGTTTATGTAAATTAAAAGGGGGTTATGAAAGGATATGCTCACTCAAAAACATACCCAAAAAAGCAAGGCAATTGCTATTCACAAAATCCACTTCTAAGTCTACTATAGGTATAACAGAGACAAAAAGGTTAAAATGTGCTCCAGGCAAACAATGGAGTAAGTAAACCTCCAAACAGACAAAAGGTGATTAGAGGAATGTTTGCATTAAGATAACCACTGGTAATTCCTTACGGTAGTGTTCCAACCCATCGTTCTTTTGCCCACCATCCCACCTCATTTTAGATCCAGCCATATGAAAATCGGTTTTGTCCATGCTACAATAGGAATAACCTAGCTCAAACTGCCAGGTCAGGTCTGCAGGTCCGCATGTCCTCACTGCACTAGAACACAAGCAAGCCAAGACTGGTTTTGCCTTGATTGGGGTTCTTCAGTTGGGCGTAGCTTATTTCTAGTGGCACAGTGAACAAGGGACCCATGTCTGCTAATAATGTTGCCAATTTCATGAGGGAAAAGGTGATGAGAGGAATACTTGTAATAAGTCTAACCACTGGTAATTGCTATTTCTTTTGCCCACCATGCCACCTCAGTTTGGACCCAGCCATATGCAAAGCAGTCTTGAACCTGCTCCAATAGGAACAGTCCTTCCAAAACTGCTAGGCATAGTCCATAGGTCCTCCCTGAATTGGAACACGACAACCCAAGACTAGTTTTGCCCTGATCCGGTTCCAGTGGCACAGTGAGCAAGAGTCCCATCTCTGGGAATACCCCGGTCACTTGGGTCATCACATCAAACCAGTGGCACCCAGCATTGATTGGGGGTGGCAGGGAAGGAGTGGTGGGGTAAGGGAGTTTAAAAAGAGGGGGAAAAAACATACCTCCTCGACATGTCTCTTCTCCATCATCCCTCCGTCATCTCTCCCAGCCAAAACGGAACAGGAAGCTCCCAGGCTCACCTGAGCCAATCACAACACTGCTATGCAGTGTTGTAACTGGTGTGAGCGCTGTTGTTCTGTGCGCAGCCAGGGAATGGGAGGCTTGGCATGTTCTCCACCTAAGCTGTAATGCAGCTAGGGTGGAACACATGCAAAGTACACATGACTGTGTGGACGGCCCAGAAGGCTGGCCAAACAGTCATGCAAACTTGCAGTGTGCCACCACTCCTCCCCCCGTTCCTCTATCACCAGAGCAGCCCCGCCCCACCTGCAAAGCAGCCACAGCAGGAAAATATAAAATTATGCTAACCTTGAGTTCTTATCATTTTATTTTTCCTTTATTTCACTGCTGCAAAGCAGTGAGGCGACACTCCTCCTTAGCGGAGGAGCCGCCACTGAATCAAACACACAAAAGGTGATAGGAAGAATGCTTGCAATAAGTCTAACCACTGCTATTGCTCAGGGTAGCATTCCAACCCACTGTACCTTTGCCCACCATGCCACCTGAGTTTGGATTAAGCCATAAGCAAATTTATCCTAAACTCATTGCAAAACTAACATATTACATGCAGGCCGACCACATAACAAGTAAACTCATGAACCAAGCATATGTTTTAAGTTCACTGTCCCATTGAAAGTCTTTTATATCTGCCCCTTATTTTAAATAACTATCATTTCAGGAGGAGAGAGGGTTTACAGGCAAAGGATCAATATCTTTTAGGTGTCCATGGGAGCAGCCATTGCCAGATACCAATCCTCCCATGAATGACAACAGCAGTGGCTGGCACGTATTGGAAGTGGGGGCGGGGATGGGTGAGGGGAACGGGGGTAGGAATGTAAAAAAACGAACTACCTTATCGGTGTGTCTCTCCGTCTCTCCTCTGCTTCAGACTAGGGCTTCATGAAACCGGAAGCACCCAGAAAACACCCAGGCTCCCCTGAACTATCACAATGCTGCAATGCAGTGTTGTGATTGGTCTGAGTGCCATGGTTCGGTGCTCAGATGGGTACGGGGGCCTGGCCATGTTCTCAACCAAGGCTGTAATGCAGCCTGCATGGAGAATATGCAAAGTGAGCTAGATTGTTTGGACGACCCGAGAGGGCCGGTCAAACATTCATGCGCACTTGGAGTGGGCAAACCATTCCTCACCTGTCCTACTTGGAGAGCAGAGCAGCCCTGCCTGCCACCACCTCAAAGCAGCAGGAACAAATAAAATGATAATAACATTGAGGTATTATCCTTTTATTTTTCCTTTCGTTACACTGCTTAAAAGGAGTGAGGCGACGCTCCTCCGCCTCAGTGGAGGAGCCACCACTGCTTGACAAGCTTGCAGATTGGGAGCATGAGCTAGATACACCTAGAGTTCACTGCACATGGTAAACTACTGCCAGCACTTGATTTCATAGTCACAGGAGCTTTCCAGAGGGTCACTTCTAGCAATGTTGATGCTTGCACCAGTTTAAACAGATGTAGAACCAGCAGTTTGCACCAGTTTATCATCATACCACAGTCACTAGGGGATAGGCAAAGAGTGGTAAAGTAGTTCTATGTACTACCCATTTTTGCTTGTGAATTAGGTGCTATTGATTGTACCCAAGTGGCTCTTAGCCACGTCACCACAGTGGACACCTTTTTTGTCACAGACATTGCAAACTCTCCATAACCCAGCAAGCTGTTTGTTATGTCACTGGCAACTTCACCAATGTGTATGGTGCCTTTCCTGGAAGCAAACATGACAGCTATATTTTCTGTGAGTCACCTCTTTCACATTGGTTGTTTGCTGAAGATTTTGCAGACATGTGGCTCGTAGGTAAATTATAAAATCTCAGTGCAAAAGTGGATTATTAGTTCAAGTTGATAGTTATCCCCTTCAAGTAATAATGGAACTATTATTTACTAGGCCAAGCTGGGTTTCAATCTAAGTTTAACCCTTGGCCGCTGTAGCATAGAGCAGACAGGCTTTTAGTGAGAAGAAATTTGCAAAGCATTTATCAGTACCAAAACACTTAAAAGTAGAGAGCACAACACAATCAAAATCCCACTCCAATTTATAAAAATAGAGTGAAATAGAGTACAATGAATAGGCACCAAAACAACAAAAATCAAATGTAGGGAACCGGAAATATGATTTTGATAAGTGTTACATAAAAATAGCACCAAAAAGGGTTAAGCGCCAACCGCAGTCATCTGGTTGCTCTTGATTGGCGTGAGTTATGGCTGACTGCATTGGAATGCAGGTCAGATACAGAAAGCAAAATCAATCATCCCTGTCAAAAGTTTTACCTTCTGACTTAGTCCATGAAATGGAAGTAGAAAATTCTCAGCAAGGTAAGGCAGCAGTTTGTGGCCGAGATGGGTTCTGCAAGGCCAGATAGTAGTCTGATGATGTCCCTGTGAACCATCGACTTTTGACAGGATTGTCCCAAGTGGGAGAAATTCCAAATCTGTGCCCAAGGAAGGTCCCTCACCAGCACCTTTGCTGAGTGAAAATTTCTACCTTCGGAGTAAGTCACTTTTTTGGAGCTCAGATTCCTCCAATGGGGCAAGGCTGGAAAGCCTTTCCGTGACATCCCTGTGAAACCTATTTACTGCTGCTGAAAAGCTCTTTACAGGAGCAACCTGACTCTTTGGCCCATTAGCAACACGCTTTCATCAGATTGTCTTGGCAGGTTTGTATATTCTTCTGTAGGTTCTGGAGAGAAAAAGTCTTTGAAAAAGTTTCTAAGTCCCAGCTTTTAGGCTTTGGCAGGAGGACTACTCTCTGGACACATACCAAGTGCCTTCGAATCTTAGGGACACCACTTCAGGTCAAGACTCACTCCAGGAGAATCCACCAATGGGGTCCAGGTCAGGTCCAGTTGAAATTATTAAGCTTCAGAAAGGCAGGCTTCTTGTAGTTTATGTGTCCCTGTAGCTTGACAGGAGATCCACCAACTAACCCTTGGTGCCCACTTCTTTGTCCTTGGTACAAGTTGGACTAAGTCCAGCCCTTAGAGTTTCTCTCCAAAGGTTCAAAAGCAGGTGCAATCCCTCTTCTTTTTTCTACAGGTCCAGCGGTATTCTGAAGTAAGTATCCGGGAGTGCCGCATTTATGCTTGGCACTAGCTTATGGGTGGGGGAGACTCCCTGACCAATAGGTAAAAGGTTACCAGGGACATCCCTACCCACTTTGGCATCACTTCTTGGGACTTTGGCCTTAGCAATCCCACAGTGCACTGTCCTGCCAAAATCCATCATGACAGTTCCTTTCTTCACCTGAACATAGCTCTGGGCACACCCCTGAGATATGTCCAGGTAAATTAAGAACTACCCTTCAAACCAATGAATGAAACATGCCAGGTGACAACTAGGGATTCGCTTTGCAAAGGCTAGTAGAGGCTTTAGATAGGAAAATGCCAAAAGTAGGGTTTTCGAAATAGTAATTTAAAATTCGACTTGACCATTAAATTAGATTTTAAATAACCATTAATCTGAGTCCTGGAATCATGGACCTAGTTATTCCCAAACTGAAGTTATGTATGACAAGTCTCCCAGTTTTCCATCTATTTTTCTGTCTGTAGTTATTTTTAAATTTGGTTACAGAAAATAGATTTTGTTTTGGACAATTCACACTATGGTCAATCATGAGTGCTAGTTAAATAGCTGTGCAGACTGACAGGTAGGGGAGTTAAAAATGCTTTAAAAAGATTTCCTAATAAAGCTGAAAAACCTGCAGCTGTACATGTGTTTAAGCTGTTCTACAACACAAATGGTTTCAAAGGACTGAACTGTGCTGTAAATGGTGAAAATCCTTTAGAGTTTCAAACATGAGTAAATATTTGTGGGTTAAATAAATGTGGAAATGCACCCACTGCAGGTTCTACACTTAGGTTCAAAATACATATGGATAAATACAGATAAAATTAGCAAGAAATAAATATGGATAAATACAGACGCAAAAATAAAAGAAAAATACCATAATGCCGGGAGCCCTAAATATAATGTGTTATAATGTAATCAGTGTGTTTCTAAGGAAGAGACAGAATGGCCACCTTGAACAACCACTTTGGAGATTGTAAAAAAAACAATGTACTTCTAGGGCATGTAAAACACATGTCCCACTTTTTAAATACCATCCACGATGACCTATAGGAATTTGGGGCTTAACTCAGGTGTGACTTATAAGTATTAAAGAGGAAGATTTAGGCCTGGCAAAATGTTTATTTTGCCAGGTCAAATTTGCAGTTATAAAACTGCCTAGCTAGGCTTAAGTGGCTGGCCTAGAGTCATGTTTACACTTCTCAATTTAGTGGTGATAAAATAGGTGCTGCAGTCCACTAGTGACATTTAACTTACAGGACCTGGGTACATAGAGTACAATATACGAGGGACTTTTAGGTAAGTTAAATATGCCATTCGGGGAGTTGCCAATTGTGCATGTTATTAAGGGTCAGAGCATATACACTGAGCGCTAGTCGGCACCGCCCTAGTGCGTTCAGATGCCACACAGATTCCGTACATCAGCAATAAAATCTAGTAAAAAGTGGTAGTGGGGGGTGACCACACAAAAGGGCTTTTATAAATGGGGTCTCTGGTTGGCTAGGGTATACAAATCTCACACAACAGAGAAGTACTGCAAACAATATCCTATCCCCTGGGATCCAACATAGACAGGTGCCACCGTTCATGTAGCTATCTACATGGGAATGGTAAATATCATATCCACCCAGACCCAAGACAAACAAGGAGAAGACAATCAATGTCTTAATACTGCCCTCACACACTTTGCAGTGTCATGCTTCATCATAGGGCCGCATCATACATCCAGGTGCAGATCAACACTCTGGATGGAGCGCAATGATTTGTTTGATGAACAGTGGTGAAGGTAGAAACAGTAAGAAAAAGTTTCTGGTCTTTACCCCTATTCGGGTGTTTACCTTCTTATTCAGTCTGTGGAACAATATCCAATTCTTACATACTCTGGGAATTTCCGAGAGGGAACAAGTTCACAAGGAATTCTCTGAACCCGGGACCTTAGTGGGACTGTGCTCTCGTCGTCACTTAGTCACAATAGACACGATAGCTCTTGTCCTCATGCCAGTCCTCCGTCACGAATTTGTTCCCTCTCGGAAATTCCCAGAGTATGTAAGAATTGGATATTGTTCCACAGACTGAATAAAAAGGTAAACACCTGAATAGAGGTGAAGACCAGAAACGAGGGGCCAACACCCTGATGAATGCCAGAGCGATCCTTGTGGGCGCATAATATTGGCAGAAACATGTTGGTGTTTGCAGTGGGGCTATAGGGGTCGTTACCTCCCCTTTATATCCCTGATCTTGTTTTTAATCCTACCAGGGGTTAACAGATAGAATAAAATACTAAGTGCTGACCCTTAGGTTGTTTTAAGTATATGTATCTGCACTGTTTGGTCCCGTCTCCCAGGGGAATACATTTCCCTTCTTTAAGTTGTGTCACGTTTTTTACGTGTTCTGTCACTTTTCTTACTTTTTCTACCCTCACCACTATTCTTCATCAAAAAATCATTGCGCTCCATCCAGAGTGTTGGTCTGCACCTGGATGTATGATGCGGCCCTATGATGAAGCATGACACTGCAAAGTGTGTGAGTGCAGTATTAAGACATTTATTGTCTTCCCCTTGTTTGTCTTGGGTCTGGGTGGATATGATATTTACCATTCCCATGTGGATAGCTACATGAATGGTGGCACCTGTCTATCTTGGTTCCCAGGGGATAGGATATTGTTTGCAGTACTTCTCTGTTGTGTGAGATTTATATTGTGATAAGGGAGTCAGAGAAGTCTTAGTCTCTTGTCTCTTCCAATTTGGGATTTGCATGGCTGGGGTATACACCTGAGCCAGGCAGAATCCTCCACTCTAGTCAGGGCAAGGGAGTTACACACCTAAGATAACCCCTGCTCACCCCTTTGGTAGCTTGGCAGAGCAGTCAGGCTTATCCCAGAGGCAATGTGTAAAGCGTTTGCGCAACACACACACTCACCAGTGATGCACTAGGCACACCACAAAAAGAGACTTCACACAAGGTTATATAAAAATATCCTTTGCATTATTCATTAAAACACATTAGACCAAAATCACATAAATAACTGTGCCACTAGGCACTTGCCATGACATCACATAGATTACACATTCACTTTGCCAATCGGGCAATTGTCATAACAACCACAGCCGTGCACTACGGTAAATACTTGTAGAGTGCACACATCATAAATCAACCATCTGCACATATAGGAACTCCTGAGATAATGCCTGTGATCCTGACCAATCAGGCATACATGACATACATAGTAGATAAGGGCACAGAAGGCAGTAGTTAGGTTAGGCCCCACACTTTCTCTCCACATATCTACATTACCATCCTTAACTGTAAACAACACCAAGAGTGACCCCTGCGATCTTATTTATAGTTTGCCCGGTAACTGCTCCCTTCTGGTAGACTTCTAGGCCACCTGCCTGCCTACCACAGGAAGTACGGAAAGTCCCAGGGATCCCTTTACATCCAGCAATTGGGGGCCTCCATTGAGGTTTACGCCGTCCAGCCTAATCCACTATCCTTGGGATGGGGACACCCAAATGGCGATTGGTAGTGAGGATACCTCCCTGGGTCTCCCGCAGTTTTAGCCATCCAAGGGAAAGGCAGAGAGAAATGCGGGTGCCCGGTCCACAAAGGAAGGGAGACCTCTCTGGGTCCTCCCAGGCGCATTTTGCAGGCATGCAGACGTCTGCGAATACACGGTGCAGCTGCTGACAAGTAACTCCATTTGAGAGCTGGGCCGGCCCTGAGATTGCTTCTGACTGGGGTACCTGCTTCCCTGGAATGCCGTTACCGGCGGTGTTCTCCGGTGTAACCGCCAGCGGCTCTCCCCACTGGCTCGCAGTGTCCTCTCTGCAGCCACCTCCTCATGATGACGTGCAGCCCTCCCGTTGCTGGCGCTTAGACTTGGCTGACTCAGGAGTTGGTCTGGCAACCAGAGGGCAGGGCCAGACTCCTTTACTGCTCCCTTGTCGCTACAGCGACCTGCTGGGGTGCGCTGCCACTTATCCCCACCTTCTCACGGCAAGAACAGCAGCAGGTGGGGCTGAGACCAGAACTCTGGTGAGGAAAGCACTCCTCGCGCACTTCCCTAGGACAGGCTGCAAGAAACAGTGCTCACCATATGCACAATGAAAGGAAGTGCTCACCATGTGTTTTACTGCAGCACGAGCCCACGTCTGGGGCTCAGGTACATCAGGCACTGCGTGCCCTGCGTAGGTGCAGGGCCAAGAGCACAAATGAATAAAATCACTCGATTTGTCAAGGACCAGGGGCATAGCAGCACTCCTGGGAGAGCAATGGGACACATACTGGCAAGGTGCAGGCAGGAAGGCCAGCACAAGGGTCCTCAGTGCAAAGTGGCAGTCCTTATTTCAGCCAGCACTCAAGAATAATTAAGTGCCAAGGTGGTTCCTCCTGGCAGTCCAGCAGCCTTCCGGTTACAAGTTCACGCAGTGTCTGTTTCATGGCGTCACAGCCCCTGAACTTATAGTTCCAAAGTCTTTGTTCTGGGGGGCACTTCAAACACTGTTTAGAAGTGCAAACATCCCCATTCACATTGCAAGCCCTAGCCCCAGAAACACCACAGGGGGGCGGAGGCAGCATTGCAGAAGGCAGGCACAACCCTATTCAGGTGCAGGTGCACCTCCTCCCACCACTCCAAATGCAGACCAGGCTTATTCAGGTGCAAGGGAAACTACTCCTGCTACTCTAAATGCAGCCATGGTTCATTCAGCTTAGTGTTGAGTCACACAAGAAAAGCAGGACACACATCAACCCCCCTTGTGACTGTCTAAAGTGAATGTTCATCACCTCTTTCCTGTCAGTCAAAACCAGATGGTGAATACACACCCAGACAGGGAACAAAGACACATAAGCACACAGAAATGCCCACTTCCAAAAGTGGAATTTCTAAAATAGTAATGGCAAATCAGCTTTTACCAGTAAGCAGGATTTATCACTACTACTCCAAACATTCCAAACATGGTCACGCTACCCCTCTCCTATCAGAAATTACCACTGAAGCACATATCAGGGAATCCCCAATGCAACCCTATGAGAGGGCAGCCTCACAGCAGTGAGAAACCAAATAGGCTGTTTGTCACTACCAGGACATACCACACAGTTCAGTCACATGCCCAACTTTTTACCTACTCAGCACCCTGTCCATAGTGCTAGTTAGGGCCTACCTTAGGGGTGACTTATGTGTATTAAGAGGAGAGTTTCAGACGTGACAAGCACTTTACATGCTATGTCACTGCAGCAGTAAACTGTGTGCGCAGGCCCTGTAGTGGCAGAGGCCTGAGACAGGTTTGAAAGGCTACTTTGGTGGGTGGCACAAGCAGCGTTGCAAGCCCACTAGTAGCATTTAATTTCCAGGCACTGAGTATCTGGGATACCACTGTACAAGGGACTTACAGGTAAATTAAATATGCCGAACAGGTGTAGACCAATCTTACCAAGTTTACAAGAGAGAGCACATGCACTTTAGCACTGATCAGCAGTGGTAAAGTGACCAGAGTCATAAACTAACAAAAACAGGTCAGACAAAATACAGGAAGAAGGTAGAAATCTCTGGGATGACCCTGCAAAAAGGGCCAAGCCCAACAAGGGCATTTTCTCGCAATCTTTCACTGGGCGTATGGCATCACAAACGTTCTCACTAATTTCTCATCACAACCCAATAGACACATATTACCCTAAAAGTCACAATGATGTATTACATTTAAAATAGGCCTATATCTTAGGAAGCATCACATGTTTTTGATGCAGATTATTCTGGGTATGTGTCCTCTCCCCATCCCATCTCCTCACACCCATTCAAGCACACTGCATCGACAGAGGTACCATGTAGCACATACATACACATGCCATCACTAAACTAAAAAATTCACATATTTTACACAATTGCACTGTTTTAACCATTAAAAATGCTTCACATATAAATCCCCTGTTTGTTTTTTGAACCCTCTGTGTGCTGTAGTGGACACCCTCATGCAGGGCAATGACCTCCACATTATCAGTAGTAGAACCCCATTCTCAGGAGCAGAGAACTCTATCTATCCCTACAAATAGGAAATTACATGCATGAAGTTCAATTAGGGGGTTCATAAAGCGCACTACTCACCCGTTAGGGTCTCAAGGTGCTGGTGGGGGGGTGCAGCTCCGGGTCAGTCGAAAAGCCAGGTCTTGAGGTCCTTCCTGAAGGTAGGCAGGGTCGGAGAGCATCTGATGTTCACTGGGAGCTCGTTCCAGTTCTTGGCTGCGATGTAGGAGAAGGCTCTCCCACCTGCTCTGTTTCTGCAGATGCGGGGGATCTCTGCCAGGGCGAGGTCTGCGGAGCGGAGGTTCCTCCTGGGTATGTGGAAGGAGACTCTCTCGTTGAGGTATTCAGTCCGATGTTGTTGAGGGATTTGTAGGCGTGGGTGAGGAGTTTGAAAGTAACCTTCTTCTCGATGGGGAGCCAGTGGAGGTCACGTAGGTGTTGGGTCATGTGTTCATGACGCGGAGTCCCAAGGACGAGTCTGGCTGCGGAGTTCTGGAAGGTTTGGAGTTTGTGTAGGAGAGTTCTGTTGATTTCGGCGTAGAGGGCATTTCCGTAGTCCAGTCTGCTGGTTATGAGTGCATGGGTGATGGTCTTTCTGCATTCGGGGGGGATCCATTTGAAGGTCTTGCGGAGAATGCGCAGGAGGTTGAAACTGGTGGAAGTGACGGCGTTGATCTGGTGGATCATGGAGAGGGAGGAGTCGAGGATGATGCCAAGGTTTTGTGCGTGGTATGTAGGGGTGGGTGCACTTCCAAGGGTGGGGGACCACCAGGTATTGTCCCAGGCAGAGGTGGAAGGTCCGAGGATGAGGACCTCGGTTTTCTCAGAGTTGAGTTAGACATTTTCTGGTCATTCTGAGCCACAACATCACCCTCCGCCATTCGGTTACTCCTAAGTGATTCTAAAGCCCACAAAAAGTTGAAGGAGAACATGAGAGGGCCACTAGCTTTACTGAGGAGGAACTAGTCATCATTTATCATTGGGCTTCCAAAATTAACCTCAACTGTTTGGGAGTCCAAAGACCTAGCTGAGCATTGCAGCGCAGGCCCAGATTTGGACAGAGATCAGCAGGCGCTGAAATGCAGTGGGTGTGCACACCTGAAGTGGGAAAGAGTGGCAGAAACTTTGGGAGGGGCTTTGGTGCTGGGCATGTACAAAGGCCCAGAATGTGTTCGGCCTGTTCTCTCACCCAACTTTGTGACACCTTGAATGACACCACTGCACGTGAGGGTCCTGGGAACAGCCCACCTCACATATGCTCAGCAGGAAGCTTTGGAGCAGTAGAGTTGTTGTGCAGTTCCTACTAATCTGTAGGACATGCACGTTTGTTGGACAACATAAACTTTGGATGAAGCGCCTAGACTAATTCCGGCACCCCCGTACGATATGTTGGACTAGGGACCAGCTGGCTCGCGGTGCCACCACAAGCCCCGCTAACCTTACCAGGGAGCAAATAGTTTCTAGCAACCACTGAGCATGACAACCCTGACCCCTCAGGGATCGTGGTAAGAGATTAGAACATTTCTCTCAGTCACTCATGCTTACTTGTGCTCAGAGAAATGTACTGAGAATACAAAGAGGGACATTTTCAAAATATATATATTGAACCAACTTTATTCTTGTACAAAATACATGTACTGCGATAATCAGTAGACAGAAGCAGATGAAAGTGATTACAAGCACCAAAACAGTAAGTAGTAGATAGTTCTACCATGGTGCTAAAAGACTGTATATACGCAGGCATATAATACAAGATAGTAATCAGGTGTACTCCTACAATGAAAGTTCTACTCCACATGTACTTAGAGTGTGTGTAGGTGTGAAGCCAAGAATCCTCCCAAGGGACGATCCAACCCCATAACCTGAAGGAAGAAAATGTAGGACTGCCTCTTGGCAACAAACTGGACACCCCTCACGGAGATGTCAGACCGCTGTGTGGTGAAGTCTCAGCATGCAGGGACCCTCTGTGTCAGCTGTATTGCCTCCTCTGCTAATCCTATGAGATGCTGAATATTTATAATAAAAATCATCCTTGCGATGTACGTATAGATTAGCAATGTTACGGAGATGCAGATAGCCCTGTCACCCCTTGGATGAAGATAGTGCGACATTTGTACATTCGTGGGTAAAGGCCTTGTACTTGGTGTTTGAGGCATTGTGATAATGTTATGCGAAGCCAGATGTGTAAACAGAAGTAGTGTCAGAGAAACTAATACAACATTGTCACGCACGTGAATATGGGCAAAACTTCACAGCAGAAATTTTATTGTGAAATAGAGGACAATGTAAGAAAGTAGGAGCTTAGCTACATGGGCCTAACCCGAGCACATAACAGAGTGGTGGTATGTGAAACATGTATCTGACAATGTAAGTGCTTTCAAGGTTTTGAAGCATTTCTTTTCTAATGTTTTCTTATTATGCCAATGTTGTCTTTATCAGAGGTTGCCCTGCTAAACCAGTGGGTCAGTTGTTAGAGTGTTATTATTTGTTCAATTATATTTAATAAATAATAACATTTTGGCACAATGGAAAATATTATGACCTTAATGTATAGGGTGTGTATCCCATCAGATACCACATTTTGAACATTGACCAATGAAGCACTTTTTTTGCTAGCATATTTGTATGTAAGACTGACACTTTGTAACTTTAACTCACTATCCCACATGCATCCTTTTTTCAACACTAATAACTCTTTTTTAAATTTATTTTTTATTTTATTTAATTGAACAATCAGCAGAAAAGATTGCTTACATGGCACATTAATGAAATTGGATCTCAAGCCATTCCATATATGATCATTATCAGCCAGGCCACCTCTCCTCCTCATTCCCTTGAGCAATATAGAACCAGGTAGCAAATAACTCTTTTTAAATATTTACAATGGGTCTTTTATTTTTAATTGATATATATTTATGAACTATATACATTAAAAAACTGAAGAAGCAGTTCCATTTCTTTGGTAGACAGCATGCTAACGGGACTGTTGCTTGAGTTGGATTGTGTGTATTGACCAATCCTACCTACGTGTCTAAATTCCAAGAAAGATACCATGCATAGAGGGCTTGGTTTAAAGTTTTTAAAATCATGGCGGACTCTTTAAAAAAATAATAGACATATCTTAAACAACGTGGCAAATAGAAGGTTTAGTTTAGACATTACCATGGCAAAGATTAGTAAAATTTTCACAATGTCAATCTTTCTCATATTTATTTTTACAATTATTTTGAAATGTATTGTTATGTATATGAAATATTGCACATACGCACTTCTCATTAGAGTTTTTTTTACTTCATTCCTTATCAGTGGGCAGAATAGGCAACTAACAACAGAGCTAGACTCTGGGAGAAGGACATTAAGACAATTGACAACATGTCAGAAACAAGAATGTTTGAACACCACAATGGAGGAGGAAGCAAGACCAGCAGGGAGAGGGTGCTAACACAGAAACAAACTGGCTCTGCCACCAAGGAGTCTGTCAAGCCCACTGTATAGGTCGAAGAATTGAACACCACTAGTCAGGAGGAGTTGGACAATGGGCATCTTCTGGCCAAAGAAAGTACATCTCACTGGTGTCCCAAGAGGAGGGCCCTACCATCCTCTGGGCAGGTACCCATCCCTCATTAACTTCAGATATTAATGGTGCCTCCAACTGCACACCCAACTTTACCTCATCCCCCTACTCGAAGTGCCCATCTAGAACAGCATAAGTAGAGGGATACATTTGCCAATGAATCTTCTGAGCACACATGTGCTGCCCCTTCCCCCTCCCATCAACATGTGTCAATTGGTTCTCTCAAGGAGGTAATGAGGCCCATAGCAGATGCTCAGGTAGCGATCTTTCGGATATGCATGAGTTGATAAGAAAATTGAGGGCATTCTGAGGGTCTTCATCTGACCAACGCAGAGATATATGCATTCTCCTGACCTCCTTGATTGAAGGCATTGCATCATGTCTGCCTCCACAACTTACCCCTATTGTCCTGTTTCCCAGTTCGTATGCTTTGTTTCTCATCAACCCTTCTGTATCTCATTCTTCAGGACAGTCGAGTTTTGCTATAGCTTGACATATCATGATTCCGTTTGAGGAGGATGTAAATGTTGTTATAATAAGTGAACCTGGGGATGGGCAGGAATATTTGCCCTGAAACCATGGTTTCCCCTCTGATTTAGGGGAGTGACTTGATTTACAATTTGGACTATTGACTTTCATTTGAATATGTGACTTTCTTTCATGTTTTTTTCTCCCATTGTTTTTAGAGTTCTTAGATTGTACCAAACTTTTTATATTATTTCTATTATTATACCATTTTGTAAATAGTCTTGGTATCTGACTCTCTTGATATGCTTTTATAATTTGTCCCCTGCCCCTCCAAGTTTAACTTTCCCCTCTGGTTGAAGACACCATTTATTGTAAGTTTGCTCAGTCCTGAAGAATGTCTGTATTGTTTTTAGGTTAGATTAAACAAACATATATTTTGATCTAATAGTTGATGACATTTTAAAGAAAAGTCTTTTTGATCTTTGTGTAGTAAGTGGTCGTTGATAATCTAATATTCAGTTGTCTCTCATGGTTGTGAAGTGAAGTGTATAATCTTATATATGTTGCTTTAAAATCATTTCATACATATTACCATCATAAACATTTAATGTGGAAACAAACACATGGAAATGTACATGACCTGAGGATATGTATTGTATTGTTTTTTTTTTCAAAGTTGCTGACAGGTTAGATTTTTTACAAATCAAAATTTGTGAACAGAGTAGGCAAAAGTAAGTTTAAATGTGAGCTTGTGTGATTGAAATGTTAACGGAGTAGTGAAGTGTCTCCGGCTACTGTATTGTTATTGCAATTGGATTTAGCGCTTACTACCTCTGACGGGGCGTTGAAGCGCTTTACAGTAGCATGCTACTCCAGAACCCAAATTTAGCGGTTAATTCCAGTGCCTATTATTGGTTATTGAGATTAGTCATGTGCTCTTAAGACAAAATGGCATGCATCTACTCCAGCTAATTTATGATATAAGGGATAAAGTGCCCCTGCTGTATCTCATAATGATATTGCAAGTCAGCGAGGAGCTCCATAACCTCATAGAGGAATGAGGCCAAAGGCCGAATTCCTTTATAAGGTTATGGAACTCTGAGGTGACTTGCAATATCCTTGTCATGTATGCGAGGGGATGCTTTATCCCATCAAATGCATGGTCACACCACCACCTTTCCTTCAAACCACTCAAAACCTTTTGTGCGTAGCTCTTTCATATGAAAAAGTGAGCATGTTTGCAAATATGAAGCAACAATATAAAACCTCCAGTGCAAAATGAACACATCATAAACCTGTAAGATATTTGTTACAAACAGATATCAGAAACTGTACAATACAAGTCAGTTTAAAAACAAAAGCTGCAGTAGCTCAGAATATGTAGAAACATGTAGACATATTCTAGCTTTTGTGTATCTAAGGATTGCAAAAAAGAAACATATTCTCTCAGCTTGTCATTGTAAGCTAATAAAATAGAGTAGAAGAAAGAAAAACAATGTTCTGTTGTTCCTTTAACCAGTGATTTTTAGTTTCTGCTGTGACCTGACCTACCTTTCACCGCAACTGCTGTCTCGACTGGCAGCAGGCATTGACACATCAGAACTTGACGGTAATAAGCTTATCATAGTCCAGTTTTGACGTCTTTTCTCTATTTGGTGAGTCAAAAGTCGCCAATTATTACAAAATTAGTGGCTGCAGTTTATACAAGAATAACAGAATCCCATGTATTATATATTAATACTATATAGGTGTGATCATTAGTGGGGGCTATGAGGTTTCATGTGAATGGTTGGCGAGATAGATAGGCTGGGTGAGATTAGGTAATGCTAGATTGCAGGAATAGGGTTTTAAAGAGAAGAACTTTTGATATATGATATAAAGTATCAGCCAATTACAGACTTACAACAAGAATGATTGGGGCAGGCAGGCATGAGACTGAGAGGAGACTTTATTCAGAAATAGAAAATATGCAGAGAGGGTCACTATGAAGAAAGAAAGTATGTCAAGGTCAATTTTTCATGCATATTTGTAGGAGTATAGTGAGAGAAGGCTTTCTGAGATAGCATACAATCAGAGAATGTAAGCTTTAGAAAGAAAGATCATTATACATATTGCTCCATTTCTGGAGTAGCATAAAGCTGATTACAAGTGTGCACATCATTTAAACATTAAGAGTCTTGTGTGTGCTAACCCTAGGGCAGCTCTTTTAAACATAGGCTGGAGGATCCCAAACATGGTACAGCGCCTGGACAGTGCCCAAGGGAAGTTGATGCAGAAAAAAAAGTTTATTTAAAGATCGTACCTCACTGTTCAAATAAAGGTTTTTTCACACACTCACTAAAAGTTATGAGTTATCTGTCTGTGGCTGAGAGCACATCATCATGTTCACTCAGATTTATACACTGTTTTGTTACCTAATCCCATCCTAGAGTATGTGTCTGTATGTGACTATTGTAGTATATGCATTGTATGTATAAGTGAAGCAGAGTTCTGAAGGCCTGTGGATTCCATTTCGAATACCCCAGTCCTGTTTCTGTGTACAAGATGGGGATGATGATGTTTTCCCATACAGTGGAAGTGATACCTTGCCAATAAAGTGAAGAAAAAGTAGAAGGTGCTCCTATAGATCTTTGATTATGTCCTTCCTTTGGCCATTCCACTTGTTAGATGGTGTGGGAAGGGGGCTGAATTCTATTATTCAGAGTGAGATGGGTCTGTTAGGTAAATCCACACTCTTGACTCTTTCCCAATCACAGTCTTTGTGGCTCTTCATAGCCTGGAGCAAAAAGTTCATATATGTTTGTGCCTCCGTTGTGTGTGATCCAGGCTGGAGACTACCCTGCTATGAGGAGCATCACCCTGCACAAAGGATGTGTCTGCAGAACTGAATAAAGAAGTACTTGAAAAGGACCCCTCCCAAACCCAGTTCTCCTGCCTCCAAAATCATGAAAAAAGACAGAGTAGAAATGTAGATCTTTGTTTGGAGAGGCTCTTTGTTTCCTTGCATTTAGGGGCACAGAAAAACATTTGGAGTTTGTGCCCTCTTTTGGTAGATCAACATTGCCCACAAGCCACATTGGGCCTCGAGTTAAACAATGCCAACAATTCATTCAATTCAAAGTGAAAACAAGGCATAGCCTGTACATGAAATGAGTGAAAATTGTGATCCTTAACTCCTCAAAAGTGAACTTAACAGCTGTGCACTTTGCTTGACTGATCAGAGCTTCATGTGTGATGAAAGATGACAGTCCCTTTAAAACCACATTCTCGTTAGGGATCGCAGTTTTGGAATGTGAAAAACCAGGCACTGTGGGGAGGAATATGAGGGATATCCAGATGGAATGACATACATGCACACCAAAGATGAAACCTTCCGGTTTGATCTCATTTCCTTTGTCCACCACTCCACTCTCTTCTGCTAGAGCCTCCCATGAGAATATTCCAGTGTAATTTGCATCAAAGCAAAATTTGTATTCGGATTAAAGATGGAGCTTGATTTTTAGTTTACAAAAAACACACTCCTAAAATCTGTCGGTAAAACAAATTTGCCAAGTAATTTAAGACAGATGAAGGCTGGCGGGGTTAATGTGAATAGCCATTTCTGGTGTTCAACCTCTATGCAAGTCATGCACAAATCGTAATAAAGTACCCAGTGTCCAAAAAGAAAGAAGAGGAAAACTAGCTACAGTAACATCCTAAATGAAAGTCCACATCATAATAGGAGGAAAATGCCATGTGCACAAGGGGCCAAAACGATTTTCGGAAAATGAAAATTTAAAGCTCTCTGTGGAGTAGACAAGGAGAGAAAACTCTGCAGTTGACCAACATTCTTCAACTATGGGGCACGTTAACAGAAATCAGAGCTTTCATGGTCCAGGGCTAGATTGTAAATTCATGTATTTAAAAATCTATATAATTAAACCAAAGGATATCAATACAATCAATCCATCCCTCCATGACTCCTAAATATCGAACTGTGACCCAGATAGGACTAATATGTTTTATACACAAAAAAACAGCTGCCAAAACAATCCCTTTGCTGGAGATCAGAGTTCAGCCTTAATAGAATGCTCAATGATATCATGCTTAAGTAATGATTCAAGTTCCCCTCCAACAGCATCTCGTAAATGAAAAGCAATTTGCCCATGTCTCTGAGCAACAGGACGGATGTCCTCATTAATATGCAACTTTACCTTGATAGTCCTAAGCTTTCCCTGGCTATGAAACATTGAACATTAAAAGGAACTGACTTACTATTTCATGGTGATCATTCATGTTGTAGTTCAAGGAAATCAGTTCCACATCAGAAGCTGTGCTGAAGCTGAGTAGACAGGCACTTGACGCTGTCCCTTAAAGCACATGGACAGGTGCTTGCACCTTTGTTTTCTTGTGTTTCATTGTTGCTATAACTCAAGCTTGAGTTTTTAAGGATGTTGATGCAACCCATGTATACACATTGGTTTTCAAAGTTGTGGTAAGGGATGCCATTCATTATATTTCTCCTTAGGCATAATGTTTATTGACGTACCACTGTCGATGATGAAAGGTGTTAATCAACCAAATACTTTGAGTGTAATTTTCAGGCAATGTTTGAATGACTTTGGTGCTTTGTCATGTCACCTGTTCTTTGAATATCATTTTTCTTCACATCCGGCCAGTCTGACATGTGCATGCTTTTCTGAAGTAAAGATTAACATTGCACCACCATATTCACTTTCACTTGATACTGATATGAATGAACTCTTTATTTATAAAGTAATGTATAGCATGAACAAGACCCATGTGGGTATCACAGCACTTCACATTTAGGATAGTAAGGATATAGTTGAGGGAAAAAAACATTCATTACAAATATGAGTATAGAATGGCAACGTTGGCTACCCAGTTGTCGAATAACGTAGTAAACAATCATGGCATCAGAAGAGTGGCCATGGAAATAAGCAGTAGATCCAAGGCTCTTTAGGGCAGAAACTTGTTCATTAGTATTTGTTTCACTTTCTTTTTGAAAGAAGTGGTGGGTGAGATTCAACAGACTTTCGGTGGAAGTGAATTCCTGCTCTTCTGAGAAGGCTCTGTGACTCATTCACTTTTGTGGAAGATCTGTGGTTTCATAAGCAATGAACTTGCACTTCATGATGATCTGCAACCCCCGTTAATTCTAGCTTTTGAGCCAGATAAATGGGGGTCTTGAAATGTAAGGCTTTGTGAGTCAAGCAGGCAATCTTGAGCTGCATTTGTGCTTCATAAGGTAGCCAGTTTAGTGTTTTAAACACTGAGGATATGTGATTGTTTCTTTTTGTACTGGTAATCAATCTAGCTGCAGCATTAAATGAAGCTCTTAGCAGGGCCAGACTATGTTTGGGAAGACCATAATGCGTGGCGCTCTCATAGTCTAGCCTTGGGCGTACTAGAGATTGTACCACCTGCTGAAAGTTATTATGTGGGAGGAATGGTTTGAGATTCCTTAGTAAACTCATTTGGTATTGAGCTCCCTTGGTTGCATTGCGGATATGATTCTTCATGTTCAAGTGCATGTCTATTGTAATTCCGAGGGATTTTGCTGACTCAATAATGTGGGAAGAGCAGTTGAAAGCTAAGAGATGTTTCATCCAAAGGTCGATCTTGGGAGTGTGATTAGGGGGAGAGATGAGGAGGAATTCCGTTTTGCAGGTGTTGATCAAGAGGTGGTTCTCCATGAGCCAGTTTTGCGTGTTTAACAGGGCAGAGTTGAGTGTAATGAAGTCTTCTGGGAAAGTGATTTTCAGATATAGTTAAGTGTCATCTGCATACATATGAAAAAGAATGTTTGCGGAGTTCAGAGCATTTGTTAGTGGTTCCAACAATAAATTGAAGAGTATGGTTGACAGGGCGGGCCTTTGAGGAACTCCTAGGGAATAATTCAACTTGACTCTTTGGGATCTGTTGTGTAGGAATGAAGTAAACCATTGCAACACAATCCCTAAAAGGCCCAGCCTGTGTTCAAGAATGGATAGAAGTTTGTCGTGATTAACAGTGTCAAATGCAGATAATGCGTTAAAGAGAACCAGAAGGCAAGATTCAATTTGGTCCTGCATTTTTAAAAATGTCATCCATAATGTAAATGAGTGAAGATTCTGTGCTGTGCCCGATTGATGGTGATCCAAGAGTTGAAATTTCTCAATCTGTATGCAGAGTTGTGATTGCACGCACTTTTCCAGAAGTTTTGCCAGAGTGGGGATGTTGGAGATGGGGCAGAAGTTGTTGAGGTCCGCACTGTCTGTGTTAGTTTTTTTTAGAATGGGGTTACCGGTGCTGTTTTTAGGCCGTAGTGGATAATGCCTTGCAATAGTAACAATCTTTGACCTCAAGGGGAGGATGGCAGGTATTAATTCTTTGAAAATGGGAGGTGTGAGTGGGTCGCTGAAGTAGTTAGACTGTTTGATGGCTAGAAGAGTGTTGTAGATGTCACCTTCGTTGAGCAGAGTGAACGTGTGCTAAGAGGCAGTGTTCTTGGGGCTAATGTTAGGGGGAACAAACCTCTCCTGTGGTGCAGAAGAAGCAGCGAACCCCAGAAGTAGAAGCAGAACCCTCTTTGATTCTAGATCGATATCAATACTTTTAGTTTTTGCAACGAAGAAGCTAGCCAATTTGTCACATGTTGGGTAGCGGTAACCAAGATCAAGGCAGTTAGGAGCGTTAACTGATTGTTGTTTAAATCAATTTCAAAACGTTTCTTGGGGCTAGTTTTGGCTTGATTAAGTTCTGAAGAAGTTTGCCTTTGCCCTCTTGATTTTTCTGTTGTAAGAGTTCCTATTAGATCTAAGGTGATTTAGATGTTTGGTTGAGGGTATGGATCTCTACGATCTTTCGTCTGCCCTTAGAAGATTACAATGTTGCGAGTTTAAGTTGACGTACCAATGTTTTGAGATTTTGGAGGAGGCATTTTTATGTTGTAAAGGGGCTATCGAGTCCAGGATACTAGAGATAGAGGAATTATAAAAATCTGTGAAGACACGAACATCTTTCATGTCTGCTTGGGAAGATAAGCCATTTTTACATTTTATTGCTGGCTCTTCGGTGTTATTGTTTCTGAAGTTCCTTTTCCATTGCTTCGTTTTCTTGGGTTGGTCCCCCTTCGGTGACACCTCCTTGTTGATCAAGAAAATGATGCTGTAATGGTCAGACCAGTCACACAGGATAATGGAATCCAGTGTAGTGGTGTTTCCTTTGGATATGATGAGGTCCATAGTTTCACACTTGTTGTGAGTTGGGCTGCCACAGCATTGGGTCAGTTCAAGGCCTACTAGGAATGATTTTAGACAGTTCACTGCTTGATCGTGTGGGTTAGACCAGTGGAGGTTGCAATCTCCTAGGAAGATTTGGGACACTAACAGGTCATCGTTTGAAGAAATGATTTCCATTAAATGTTCAATGAAGGAGAGGCTGTCTCCAGGGGGTGGTAGAATGTGTGTAGTTTGCAGACAGGGAGGGTTTTGCTTGTGACTTGAGGCATAGATATTGGCTAGATTTAAGAGTGACAGTTTCTGAGTGTGAAAGCAAGAGTGTATTTCGGTATATGCAAGCTATTCCTCCACTTTGTTTCTTAGTTCTGTCCAGCCGAATTATTTCTTGGCTAAGCGGGGCTAGAAGGTCAAGGATAGGGGTGAAAGAGCTGTTCAGCCAGGTTTGCAGGAGGGTAATGATATCAAGTTCATTAGTAAGGATGAGATTGTAGATATCGGGGCATGTTTACTAGCTGATCTGCAGTTGAGTAGTACACATTTCAATTGATCAGTAGAATGGGAGGTAGGCGTCTGAAGGATGTTAATGCACTTGAGGCTGTCACTATTTATAATTCTGGTGTTGTGGGTGGGTTCTCTGAAAAGGTTGGCTCGAATGACTGGGATTTGACCCGGTAGGGACTTGTCAGAGTCAAAGGGGTGGGAGTACGAGAGGAGTAGATCACGAATATCAGAGGCCGAAAGCTCAGCCCTCAGTCTTCTGGGTCGGGAGGAGGCATTTGGGAGGGGGAGAGTTTTCAAGGAGTGATGAGATGTGTGCGGGTCAAAGACAGGAACAGAACCTGTATAAGCGAGAGGTCAGGTCTCTGAGGTAATAAAAGTTCTGAGCAGGTGGAGATGTTCGATAGTGATGTCTTTCAATTTCTTAATTTCATCCGAAAGATGATGCAGGTGGATGGAAATCTCATTAAAGCTGGCGGTCAAATCTGGGTGTTGGTTGTTAGGAGAGGGTTGTGTGGAGAGTTCTGGCAGATGGGAGGTAGCTCGAGGTATAGAAGGCCAGACAGAGGTGGTAATAAATTGGTCCAGGGGAGCGAACGACTCACCGAGGTCTTATGGAGAACCAATTAGCATGGAGAGATGAGCCGGGGATGGAGGGAGGGGGAGGGGGCATAAGTGATGTGGAAAGGATGTAAGCGAAGAGCGGATATAAGGGTTGGGTGTGATAGGTTCGCAGGGTGGCAGTAATCTGGTCTCAGCCTTGTCTGATGGCATGATAGAGAAGATCAGGCAAGGAATTTCCTCAGGACAGAGTAAAAACAGGGGAGTGAAAGAGGATGCCCTGGCAGGGGACCCAATGGTTTGAAGGCATATAGCTCAGTGAGGAGTGTGTCACAGTATGACCAATAGCCAAAAGATTCAGTGATCGTGCGGAGAGTGAGGGTTTTGGCGATACTAAGTATGGGGACTGGATGGGGTAGGGATCACTTTAGGAGTGTGGATGGTTATGTGAAGTTGGAGCGACCCCGGATGTTAGGTGAGGTCAGATAGTGATATCATGGGGAATAGATAGGTTTAATAGGGTCTGAGAAGACTTAGAAATTACAGCATTCTTGAGCGAAAGGAAGATATTATCCATCTTAGCTATATTGTCATTTGAGTCTTGGAGTAGGATGATACCATTGTTGTAGAGGGAGATGGTAGTGTTCGCATTGAAGAAGGGTGAGGGCAAGACTGACAGTTTGAGTCCATTGGAGTTTTCCTGGAGCCGGTTATATGAAGCATGGAGTAGAAGACATTCCTCCATCGTGTCCCTTTTCTAGAGTAGAAAATGAGGTAATTTGTTAGTTTACAGAAGTGGAAGTCTGAAATAGGTGTTGGGGGTCGGGATTTGAGTAACCAATGTTTGTTCTTTTTGGTTGCATTTTTAGAAAGATTAGGAGGGTAATTAATCATGAAGGCATTGAGACCAACGCAATGAAGCTTTGAGTCCATTATGAGAGGGGGCCAGGGTGTCCCAGAGGAAGAGTCAGTTTGCACAGGGGAGGGAGAGGAAACACACAGAAACGTCTTTCCTACTTCTTCTTTTCTTTTCTTTCGTTTTTCTTTTTTTCTTTTTCTTTCCTCCTTCCTTCTTTACCTCTCTCTTTTCTTTTATTTTCCTTTCTTTCCCTTTCCCCTTCTTTTTTCTTTATTAGTACCACCTCTCTCCAGTATCATGATTTCTTTCCAGACTGGTCAAATATGGCCACCACAATAATTGGAAGAGAGAGGACAGGAGATGCTCCTCTTTTAATTTAAAATTCCCTCTGAGATAGAGAGAGGGTGCCATCTTGTGGGGCTGAGCCCCAACTATGAGCAAAACGGATGATAGGACCTTTGAACCTCTGGAGAACTCCTTAGAGGGGATATCCCTGGCAGGCTGGCCCCCGCCCGAGTGGGACCAAGATCAAAGGGCCTTGTCAGGTCAAGAAGTCAAAACACTTGCCTCCTTGAATGGTCGGTGGTAATAGTTGCAAAGGGCTCTGCCTAGTCCCAATGGCAGGTTCCTCTTCAGGTGATTCAGCAGCTGCACATGGCAACCAGCAATGAGAACCGAGCTCAAGCAGACATGACAGTTAGGAGGCAAGGTCTTCCCACCTGAGTTCAGCAGATGCGCATGTCAAGACTCACCAGGGAGGGTTTCGCAAGCCCATCTGAAGACAGATGATCGGGAGTGCTGGAACTACGTCTCCTGTCATGCTGTGCAGTCCCGATGTGATGCGCATGCATGATTATGTTTTTTGCTTTTCCCAAATGGCCTGATAAATCAGATCTGGGTCATCAGTAGGCCTGGGCTAAAATTTTGTTCCGTTCTCGGAAATTGCGATAATTTGACATTTTCGCGTTCCGCGGAAAGTGCGAAAATGTCAAAATTTTCGCATTCCGCAGCTTTGCGATAATTTGGTTCTTGCTCGCGCTGTAAAATAATACATTCTCGCGCGCGCGCGATCGCCTTCCCTGAATCCCTGCGTTCGCCGACAAGTTTTCTTGATCCGGTCGCGTTCTCCATGAGATGTTGTATTGTTTTTAGCCATTTGCGCTGTCTCGCGACAATTCGCGCCTGCAGTGACGTCATGCATCGCGCGATCACGTCTTTCTTCTCGCGATCATGCACCGCGATACAACTGAAAACAAGATGGCCGTGCCCGCGAGCAACTGCATGGGTAAGTTGGCGAGCCGCAACCATGCAGAAAATCTCGCGAACCTGCGGGAAAAAAACTTCCGCATCTTCGCGATATTTCCGCGTGTTTGCGATAATTTTTAACATTTTCGCGATAATTTGCGAAAGTGGATTTCGCAAATTCCGCCCACCCCTAGTCATCAGAAGTGTCCAATTATACTTGGAATCCAGGCAGCCGTGTGGTGGAGGAGTACCCAGTCGAGTAAGGGTGCATATCGCACCACTATGCTTTCGTTCAAGCCAACGGCTCGTTATTTGTAGTAAGCTACGAGTTCGCGGTTACAATCTTGGTTAGTGCTTGGGACTTTGCTCATTTGTCCTCCGTTGGTGAGCTTACTCCCCGTGAGCTCATGCGGAGGGGAAAAGGAGTGCTACATATGTTTCAACTTCTTTTTTGTGTTCTTTGACTGTTTTGGGATTACGTTCTAAGAAGAGGCAGCAAGGGTTGTGATTCTTGGCTCTTTAAGCAACACGCTCTCAAATAAAGCTTTGTGGGTCTGGAAGAACGGTGAACCAGACTTGATCCATCCTGCTTGCAGCGTGTTGGAATTATATTGTTACAGGGAGTTCTTCCTATTCCATGTGCGTCCTGCAAGGGGATGGAATACTCACCACTGCATAAGACTTCTTTTTTTTATTGAGTATGAGTGGAATAGCATGGTGATTTATACATTATTATTTATCTGTTTATGCACATAGCAGGGGGGTTGTAGCAGACCTTTGGACTAATATTCTCACCTCCCCGGTGATGTGGGACTGCCAGAGCAAAGGGGTATGTTGAACTTTGCGAGCAGTCGCTAATAAGTTATTTTAATGGTGGCGACTTTGTAAACAACTGATCTATCTCCTCCTATATAGCGGTGCATACCAACACAAATTTTATATCCAACACTGCAGAACATTCTGGCTTGATACAGGCATGACAGTTAGTTTTCTTTTCTTTTACAGGTATTGCCATTTCTTTTATGCATGCTTAAGATTTAGAGTGAAAGAGAGATAGTAGGAGAGACTTGGTTCGAAAAATTGTTCTTTCTTCTACAGGTCTCCCTCCCTGCTGATCCCTCCCTTTCCTTCCCCCACTTAATCACTTCAATAGTCTGTGCTGGTATAGCAGTCAGACTTGAAGCTATTGAGAGGTGGACCCATGCTAGCATCACTCCAACCCTGAGGACACAGCATTACGACAGTGCACTTGACTCATCAACCAGCACCGAGACCCAACACCATGAATACACCAGTGCACAGTCATGTGCGATTGCAGCGACTCACTTCCAACTTCAGAGGCCAAAGCCCAACGGTGGGGGCAGCTTTGACTCCGCAAGCCGTCCTGATTGCAGGGACTTCAGACCCATCAGCTGAGCCACGCCATCGGCACAAAGATTCGATCGGCGACATAACACTCTGCTGGTCAGCATGGGAGGCCCGACGGCGCCCTGGCTCCTAAACCGCAATCCGCACAGCTGGTAACTGTTTGAAGGGACCGTAGCATTTGTTGCGTTATTTGCTCTCTATGGTCCGATAGGAGATACCAAACACTAGGAGCCGTAAATCACCGCTCCTACCGCCTTTGACAATCTTTGATAATCATTCAGTGTCAATTTGTCATACCTGACGTCCTTGTAGGGACTTGTTTGTACGTATTGAACGTTTCTTCTGGGATGTTCCGAACGCCAATTTTTCTTCACGCAGTGACGCACTTGTTTTTCACTTTGCTTTGCCCACCGTCACAAAATGGTTCTACTTCCCACAGTCCTTACATGCATGTCCAATGGTGCAACATTTGTCTTCATGTGAAAACGAAAATCCACATCTAAAACATAACTTATTTTTACGTGTAGACATCACCTGGTGTCCTTCAGTCTTTTGCTTTGACTACAAATGAGTCATTCATTCTGGGCACCTCCGGCCTCCATGTCAGAAGCTTGTCTATTAGCACGCTCTTCAACTCTAGCAGCCATCAACATTCATTCCCAGCATTTACCGTCTGAATGAATCGGACACGCATTCATCAATGACCCTAAGGCATATGGCCTATTCATCATTAAATTAATTGAACTTACAGTGTTTGATGAGTGTGTCAAATCTCTACAAATTCATTGATGATTTTGCCAACTTTCTGTCATTTTTGACTAAAGATATATCTTTCATAGCCAACATTTGGCATTGGATTGAACCTGAGATTCAAGGTTTCTTTAATCTGATGGTACATGATTTCTGCGTAAGTTCATGGCATTTTCTTTATGCCTTCCTTTATACCATCACCAGCAAGATTTTGGAGGTATTTGATAATCTTTTTGTTAACAGTCTGTACTGCTCGATTTTTCCGGCCTTTTCTTGTGATTAACTAGTGTGACTTCAGTCTCTTTCCATCCAAGTCTAAGGGTTAGAGTAGTGTATAGAGCCTATTTATTAGGCCTGTGTTCTTCCCCATAGATCAGGGTTTGCACACATATCCTAGGGGATAGATTCGTTAGCTTTGTTTCATATTATTCTTCCACCGATGTTAGTTCTGTTTAATGAATGTATAATAGACTGAAGTCAAGGGTGAAATGTACTGCTCCGGCCTTTTCTTGTGTTAAAGCATAACTACTGTGACTTCAGTCTCTTTCCATCCAAGTCTAAGGGTTAGAGTAGTGTATAGAGCCTATTTATTAGGCACTTCGACATGATCCTGTGTTCTTCCCCATAGATCAGGGTTTGCACACATATCCTAGGGGATAGATTCGTTAGTATTAGGGGTAATCTGTTCTGTAGTGAGGGTATTTCATGGAGCCGTGCTGAATTCAGGCCTGGTAGGCCTTAAACGGGAGAGACTCCATCTTTCCTCCTGCTCTGGCAGCTTGGGATGCTTCTAGGTCATAGGCAGTGTTTTAGTTAGGAGGTGTTATTCGCTTGGAGAGAACCGGTTCAGGCCGGCCCTTATCGAAGGATTGTATTTTTCTTCATGCCGAAGACACTACATCAGGCCGGCCGGCTGGGAACGTGTCCTTGGCACGGGGAGGTACAAGAATTTGGTGGGCGGCAGGTTACGGGCTGGAATTTTCCATGAGAAAATGCACATCTATATTAGTGAAAGTCTGAGGCAGACACGGGCACTTGCTTTTAGTCCGTAGGCGGCACCTGGCCGTTAGCAGTAAAGCTACTACTTATTCCAGGGAAGACAGATGACAAACTTGAAGATGGAGAAAAACCGAGAGACAGATATTCTTCTAACAGAATAGCCAAAGAGAAGAGAGTAGCCGATGAGGAAGAGGTCCCAGTGACTCGGAGAAAAGAGAAGGGAGTAAATCTGTGACTGTGGAGGTGTGACTTCCAGGCAAAGCCGAGGCGCAGACGAGAAGGGAACCTAGATGACCATTGAGTGCAGGCTACATACGACCAAGGTGATGTCAACCCCTTTTTATTAGAGTGTACAACTTAATCTTTCACTTTTCTTTGCAGGTTATATGTCATAGTATAATGTTATGTGGTTACGTATGTAATGAGTAATAAAGTACCCAGTTTGTAGTGAATCAACATGTGCTGCGTGTTCTTGTATAAGAGGGTAGCCTATTCTTCTAGTCAGCTGTGACTTGACATGAACAGATGTTAATCCTGATCAGGTAAGTGGTAACTGAATAAGGGAGAAAGGAGCCCCTCGAACTGGGGAACAGGTTGTGCTCAACTAGCAGTCTTTGTGTGATCTGATACATAGTCCCTTGTTGTATGTCCTGGTAATTATAGGATGAACTCGTGATGTAATGACTGAATAAAGTATCCAGTTTGTAGTGAACCAACATGTGCTCTTGCATGAGAGGGTAGCCTATTCTTCTAGTCAGCTGTGACTTGACATGAACAGATGTTAATCCTGATCAGGTAGGTGGTAACTGAATAAGGGAGAGAGGAGCCCCTCGAACTGGGGAACAGGTTGTGCTCAACTGGCAGTCCTTGTGTGATCTGATACATAGTAACACTGATTCCCTTGTTGTATGTCCTGGTAATTATAGGATGAACTCGTAATGTAATGACTGAATAAAGTATCCAGTTTGTAGTGAATCAACATGTACTGCGTGTTCTTGTATAAGAGGGTAGCCTATTCTTCTAGTCAGTTGTGACTTGATATGAACAGATGTTAATCCTGATCAGGTAAGTGATAACTGAATAAGGGTGAAAGGAGCCCCTCGAACTGGGGAACAGGTTGTGCTCAACTAGCAGTCTTTGTGTGATCTGATACATAGTAACACTGGTTCCCTTGTTGTATGTCATGGTAATTATAGGATGAACTTGTGAAGGCTGCCGTCTGGGCAGGAAGTCCTGGGTCCATTTGGGACCGCGAGGCTAAGGCTGCCGTCTGGGCAGGAAGTCCTGGGTCCGTTTGGGACCGCGAGGCTAAGGCTGCCGTCTGGGCAGGAAGTCCTGGGTCCGTTTGGGACCGCGAGGCTGAGGCTGCCGTCTGGGTAGGAAGTCCTGGGTCCGTTTGGGTCCGCGAGGCTAAGGCTGCCGTCTGGGCAGGAAGTCCTGGGTCCGTTTGGGACTGCGAGGCTGAGGCTGCCGTCTGGGCAGGAAGTCCTGGGTCCGTTTGGGACCGCGAGGCTGAGGCTGCCGTCTGGGCAGGAAGTCCTGGGTCCGTTTGGGACCGCGAGGCTGAGGCTGCCGTCTGGGTAGGAAGTCCTGGGTCCGTTTGGGACCGCGAGGCTAAGGCTGCCGTCTGGGCAGGAAGTCCTGGGTCCATTTGGGACCGCGAGGCCGCCATTTGTATTATAAGAGGTCTTGGTATATATATATATAGTAGGAATTCCCTGTCCTTAGGTGGTATATATATGTGGTTTTAGGTGTGAATAGGCCCTAGGGAGGGAGGGGGTAACGTTCTGGCTGGGTTAGAGAGGCTCTGTTGAGCGGGTTCTATCTGATCCGAAAACCCAAGCAGAACACAGTCTCTTCAAGTACATAAATTAAATCTTCAAATGTCTCTAGCCATGTAATCCATCGATTGCCAATATTAAGCTTTTTTGCGGTATTGAAAGCGCCAGCATTGTAGACCAGTGTGGAACTTACTAAGTTGGGAAGTGGTGATCTGTCAGCCACTGCTTCTAGCTCATTTTCTCTGAGACCCTGTGACATACTGGCCTCTGGGTCATCCTTGATAACTGAAACTGTGATTTTTTTCTTGATCTCCATCGGAACAACAACCTGACACTCTTCAGGACTACTCCCTGACTTTTACTCGTCAAAGACCTGTATAGTTGTTCCGCGCCCCACTGAGCAGCTTTGGTAGCTCAGCGCTTCAGCTATGGACAACTCTGTAAGCACAACCCCGGGCACTTCTCTTTGGGCTGCTATGCCGAGTGCTGTGGCACGAAGACTCTCTTTAATTGCTTCTGGTAAGCAGGCAACTGTTTTTGCATCTAGTTAGCTTGACTTCTGATGTCTCTATGTACTTGCTTACACCTGGCTGAACTCTGCCTTACAGCACTTATAAGCACAGCGTTATCTTGCACTTGGCTGTCACTTTGTACTTTTTGATACCAGGTTGATTTCTGCTTTGCAGCACATGTAATTGTAGCATTATCACTTCATACAATGTATAGCCCTATGTTAGGCAGTAATGTGGTACCTTTATGTATGGCCTGCCCAATAGGCCCTCGACAATCGGCGTGTAGATTCTCTATTAGTGCTTTCATTTTCAACAGCAGAACAATGGTTGTAACTGCGGTTTGACTCTACATGCACTGAACGTTGATTCTGTACTTTGACATCGGCACACACGACACACATGAGCAGTTTGCTTGGACCACAGCAAACTTTCTGAGAGAGTACTGTCTATCTTTGGGTTACTTACCTCTAACTCATCGCCATTTGTAGAATTTTCCCAGCAGGGGTTACGCTCCAATGACTATGCCACACACTGGGCTTAGTAATGCACGTCTTTATTTATCTGCATGTAACTGCAAGCTCAACATTCTAAAGAACCCTTCACTATTATACACTCTATTCATTACATCATAGCTCTACGGAGTTCATCAGGATCCAAAAGAGTTCTGTCAATGTTGATTCACAAGACACTACTACAGACTCTTCTTCTAAGCTCAGTCTGGAAAGCTTTGCACAAGGTTTGGATTAGATATTTACCATACTCATAATCTAATTGATAACTAAAATGCATCTTCACACCAGTCTTACCCGCAAGTAGTTCTATAGATCATTTTCATACAGCAGTTCTTGAGGACTGTAATAATGTTTTTCAGAAGTACCAAAGGAAAAACACGCTTTCTCCCAAAAACATTTCTGCCCAGGAACAGGAATCCATTTACAAACTTTGCAATAAAGAAGGCTGACAAAGGCAAAAACATTGTCATCCTTCATACTGACAATTACATCATTAGAACTGCAAGACAAGTATGTTACACCAAATTAAACTGTGAACCTATGGCAGCCACACAACTTGCCTTAAAAGAAAAATTGGACAAATGATTCTTAGAATATTTCCTGTGCCGTGAACAAAATACTTATCATTTCATGGAGCCCCCCCCAAACAACAATACATTGACCACTGATCACTGCTACTTATGAAAGACCAACTATCCTACATTTTATATACAAAATATGTCATTTTGATACAACAAAACATTAGAACTGCAAGACAAGTATCTTGCACAGAACTAGACTGTGAAGCTATGGCAGCCACACAACTTGCCTTAAAAGAATAATTGGACAAATGGTTCTTAGAAGGTTTACTGTCCCGTGAACAAAATAATAATCATTTTGTGGAGCCCCCCCAAAGGCAATATATTGAGTACATTGATCACTGATCACAGCTACTTATGAAAGACCTACCATACTACATTAAATATACAAAATATGTCATTTTGATACAACAAAACACTAACAGGTAAGCAGACTGCCTACTAGCTACAATGGATGTAGTACGTTTGTACACCGCTGTTAAAAAGGATTGGTTAACAGCCAATAAACAAGCATTATTCCTAATGCAGCACACACTTTTTAGCCAGCAGAAACATATTTCTGGAGATTCTGACCTCAGTCTCAACAACATCTTCTTTACCTTTAATGAAGAGTTATATCTACAATACCAAGGGACCACTATGGTAGCGAAATACACTTCACCCAATGCCTGGCTCTTCATGGGGCAGGATGAAAGGCACTGGCCCTGGAGTGAATCCTTTACAGAATATACACCCCATGAAGTTTACCTGAGGCGGTATATTGATGATACTTTGGACAGATGGCAGGACAAATTAAATTACTGATAGAATATATGCATAAAATGAACAGCAATTATTTAAAAAAATGATTAGCATACCACTTTCAAAATTTTGGGTGGAATTCTTGAATTTGATTTTATATGCTAAACACAATCAACTACATATCATATTATAAGGAAACAAAACATCTGCAATTCACATTGCATAACAACAGCAGCCACCTAAGGCACATCATCAAAAATATACTTAAAGGGGAATTTATATGATTCAGAAGAGGTTGCAGTGAAGACATCATTTTTGAAATCAAGTAGGAAAACGTCAGAAAGGCTCCAAGCGAGGGCTTATAAACCAGAATACATCAAAGAAGCAATTAAAACAGTTAAAGTATGTGCAGAACATCACTTCTATGAAAGGAAAGGAATAATTCTGAAACCACACAATACAATTCACCACTACCTCCCATGAGAGACAATACTGGGTAAAGAATATCCTGAGGAAAACCAGCAATCAATTACTCAGTAACGTGATAATAACTTCAAAGCAGATGGCATACCGAAGGGGCAGCAACTTAAAGTCACTGCTATGCAATTCAGAATTTCATGAGAGAAGATTAAATCCATCCCCATTTCTCTCCAAAGCCATTGGGATTTTACAAATTGCTCCATGTGCAAATTTAGTGTCAGTAAAAAAACAGGTTTCTCCGATCAAAATGGAAACAAAATTGAACACTGGTTAATCTGCAACAGTACACATTTACCATGGATCATTGACAGAATATCGGTACCAAAAATGTCTAGTCTACAGAATATCATGTCAAAAATATCGAGGACAATAATATTGAAATGGTAAGTGCACATGGGTAAGTATAGATGTACTATTCTTAACTACACATCAATGTTTTTTTTTTTTTTTTTTATAAAGAAACCTTTATTTGACTTCAAAGAGTTACAGACTTGTGCCTACAACCACTTGGGCCGGCCGCTAAATAGTACGAGAAGATTTAGTTCATCGTTATACAGACATGTCAATCAAAAGACCCCGTTAGTCCGTCCGCACTCTAAGTGAAGGCAGCAGTTGTATCCGAATACCAGTATAAAGACCGTTTCAGCTTTTAATTTAAAACTTATAAACATTTCACACGAACAAGGCAATAAGAATTATAAGTATCAGTACGTGCTCCCCGGGGTAGGAAAGTCCCCTCCATGGAGTAATCAGGAATAGTCTGCGACAGAGGAGGGGGGGGGGCCCCGGGAGTGGAGAAAAAGTCAAACTGTAACATACTCATCACATAGCACATTAGGAATGTTCAGCTAGGGGGACAAAGGAGCATCCAATACTATCGCAAGAGGAGGGGCGCAGGTGTCTCCGCGATAAGAATTCTACGGACCCCACACCTTGGACCATTACTACACATCAATGTTAATACATATATACATAGTCAAGGTACATATATGTGGAGTTATATGTAGTAAAACTTTGCTGAACTATAGAAACTTGCCTTCACAATCTTTTTGTCCTCAATATTCTTGACATGATATTTGGTCCTACAATATTTTGTGGTTCTGATCTTCTGTCTAAATACCTTTAGAATACGTCATCATTTGTCAATAATTTAAGAATCCAAGAATATTACCACAACATCCAAAAGGACAAACATGAACTCCCTCTAGCAGAACATTTCTGTAAGAAATTGGGTTGTAGGTTGACTGGGGTGTGAGCCTTTATTCAAGCAACAACTACAGTCCACCATGTCAGGGTAAGGCACAAGCAAACACAAAATTAACCTGTCCTCTGCCCACTGGTACATTAGCACAGAGCAGTCAGGCTTAACTTAGAGGCAAGGTGTAAAGTATTTGTGCCACGCTTTAAACAGTACCACCGTGAAAATACACTACAAAAGGAGCTCACGATAAGTAAAGAATAATAGAGTGATTTTAGTAAACACAACAAAATTACAAACATCCAATTAGAAAAACTGGAGATATTGAATTTTTAGGGAAAATAGCGCCAAAAGGGGTTAAGCACCAACTGTGGCTATCTGGTTGCAATGGACCTTGACAGAGTCACAGCTTCAGGCCTATTGTAATTAAGCGGGGGCGTCTATGGGGACCCAGTTAAGTCAGCTGAACAGAGTACCTTAAATCATGTTGTGGAGCATTGCGGGGCTCTGCGTCTAAGATACATCACTCAGTGGTGGTTCTGAAGGTGATGTAGGTGGCAGCGGTGATGCGAATCTTTGCTACGGGTCCAATTCACGCAGCAGTAGGGATGCGTCAGTTTTGATCGGGTTCGCGCAGTGCAGCAGTGGGGATGAGTTGGTTTCGCCTGGTCCACAGAGGCAGGAAAAGCACCTTAAGCTCTTTTCCAAGGGTCCAGAACTGGGGTGCAGATGTTGGAAGCATATTACGTCTCTGAGGCTTCAGATCAGGAGACCAGCCAACTAGCCCTTGGAGTCACTCTGGATTCTAGGTTCAACAGTTGCAGGTCTAGTGCTTCTCACCCAGGCAAGGGGCAGCAGGTCAGCACATCAAAGCAGGAGTCCAGCAGAGCTCATTACAGCAGAGTGGTGGTCCTTTAGCAGCACAGTAGTCCTTCTTCTGGCAGAGTATCCGCAGGTCCAGGAGTGTACTGAAGTGGTGTTGTCTAAGGTCCATGTTTTAAACCCTGGTGAGCTGTTTCTGGAAGGTGGTAGAAGCTTCTAGACAGCAGATGTGAAATGCAAGGAATTCTCTGCCTCCCCAGACTTGGTTCAATCTGGCTGAAGTGACAATGCCGGGTCGTTAGGCTCTTTCTGTGGGGACAGGACACAGCCTATTCAAGTGTAAGTGAGGGTGTGTCCAGCTGCTCCCTCCCATCCTCTCAGTGATGGTCCATCTAGTCACACTTAGGCTCCCATTGTGTGTGGCTGTCTAAGACGAATACACAAATCCCAACTGCCAACTACACCCAGTCATGTGACCAAATGGCTAAGTCAAGAAAATGGCAAGATTCTAAAAGTATCATTTTCAGATTTGTAATTTAAAATCCAAATTCATCATTGTTGGACTTGGCCCTTTTTGCAGGGTCATCCCTTAACTTTTTGCCTTCCTCCAGTATTTTTTCTGACCTGTTGTTGGCTGTTTTATGACTCTGGGCACCTTACCACTGCTGATCAGTGCTAAGGTGCATATGCTCTCCCTATGGTAAAATGTACACATTGATTGGTGTCCATGTTTGGCTTATTCGGTTTACTATCAGCCCCTAGTAAAGTGCACCAGGAGTGCCAGGGCTTGTAAATGCGAATGCTGCTGGTGGGCTTGCAGCCCTGGTTGTGCCACCCACAGAAGCGGCCTTGTAAAATGTGTCTAGGGTCTGTCACTGCAGAACCTGCGTGCAGTCTGGTACTGTCATGCTGGCTGGGCAAGTGCACACACTTGCCAGCCTCCAAACCTTCCCTTTGCCTCATGTTAGTCACCCCTATGGTAGGCCCACGGGCAGGGTGCATTGTAGGTGTAAGGTAGGACAAGCCCTGAGTGTGTGGCATGTCCTAATAGTGAATTACAGCCATTTTCGTTTTTCACTATTGAAGGCTACCTGCTCTCCATAGGCCAGAATGGGCTGCTGGAGTCACTACACGCTGTGACCCCAGTGTACTCAGAGAGCATGGTAGAATGTCAAGTTTAGTATGCCTGAACTCAGAATAATAAAATACTTCTTGTAGTCAAGTTTATTTTAATATCCTGGGTTTGTAAATACTACTTTTAGAAAGTTAGTATTTACTGACCTGGCCATTTCAGTCCGCCTCTGCTGTGTGTGTGTGTTCTGCCTAGCAACAGTAAGGAGCAGGGTTGGGGAATCCCCAGAGACAGGTTGGCTGCCAGGTGGTGGGTAGAGAGATTACACCAGGATGGGTGGGAGGAGTACACCTTGACTCTTGAATAGACCTGTGCTCTGCCACCACAAAGCCGGCTCCGCCCCCTGTGGAGCGGCTGATGTCTCTGCCCTGCTGCTGAAAGGAAAGAGCAGAGTCACCATAACAAAGTGCTCCAGAACTGGACTGAGCCAGGCCCAGGCCCCCTGGCGCTAAAGAACAAAAGAATCACTGTATAAAAGTAGGAGCCTGGCTCCTAAGAAATCAGAATCCTGTTTACCACAAAGAACCTCTGCCCGACTAGGAGGAGAAGAAGACGCTGGAAGGACTGGCCTGCTGCTTGCCTTGCTGAGAAAGGAGAGGAAAAGACTTGCTGAAAAGACTTTGCTGCTTTGTGCTTGAACATTCTCCAAGGGCTTGATCTGAGCTTGCCCCCTGAACTGAACCCCAGTACCAGTGGGTTCTCTGAGCTTTTGCTCGTCCCCCAATTCGAGCCGTGTGTGCATCCCGCTGGAAAGAGACTGCGCCCCTCATCGCCCCCTCCTAGGGCCGTGACACTCAGGAGCTTGCCTGCCTTAACCCCGTGAGAGCCCCGCTCCGTCCGGAGCCGCTCTCTGTCCGCGGGCTGGGTTGCCTGCGCCCCTGTCACCGCCTGCCACTGGAGTGCGCTGAAAGCGCTGTCACCCCTCCCGCCGGAATCCGTCCGACGATCGTGATCCTCGCCGGGTCACCAGCAGCACTGACCGTGCCCTGTGCCCCCGCTTCGCTATCCTCGGAACCCCTCAGGCCGCGCCGCCCCCGCTGTGGAGACCCCCCCTGCACCGCCGTGCTAAGGGTCGCTGGCCGCGCCTGCCTACCTGCCCACACCCGCTGATTGAGGACCCAAGAACACTTCCCAAAGCTGAGCGTCGCACCGACCCGTGCCGACTCTCCACACAACGTTGCTAAAGGAGTTCAAGTATCGGGCTCGGGGCCCGCACCGCCTTATTTCCCCGTAAATCCTCACCGCACCGCACGCCCGTCTCACCTCCCGCTGCCCCGGAGCCGCCGGGGGGAGCTGTGCACGGCGCAGGCGCGCCCACGACAGATGCGTGAGCCGCGGTAGGCCTGAAGTAAGTCAAGACTGGAATCCCCCAAGTGACATTGGTAAAAGACTAAAGAAGCATCCGCTTAAGGAACCGTTTGCCTGCTTTATAATCTGGTGGCATAGAAACAACGTTACTAGTCTTGTGATAAGTCTGCGTATTGAGATAACTATTTTTATATAAAGGAGCGTATTTTCACATACCTAAGCCTGGTGTCCGTTTCTGGGGGCATTGATGTATTTACTGTGTGTATGATTACAACTGCTTAACTGACTAACGCCTGGAGAATAGCCTTGGCTGCTCACGCCACGCACCTAGAGGGTGAGCAAAGGTCATTCCAAAGGGGTTATCCTGCGCCCTGACGTAGAGGAGAGGGTCCCTGCTTGACACAAGGGCATCCTTGCACCAACCAGAGACTCCCAAGTCTAACATTGTTGGCAGTGGCTGGGATTGCGAATTTGCATTTGTAATTTGCATACAGTAAATTATTAATCACCACATAGTGAGAGCAGACCAAGTAAGGCAGCCACAGGTTTTCATTTTTTGAACTTTGATTGAGACATCTGCCATTATTGCAACCATGCCTGGCTCACTCCCTGCTGGAAGAGCACTCTCTGTGATTTCTGGAATGGATGAGGTGGATTGGGAGAGACTGGAAGGCTACACACATGAGCAATTGAAAGGCTACAGTGTAAAATTCAGAGTTCCCCATACTGGATTCAGGAAGAAGAACCAGTACCTCAAGGCGTTGAGAGCCTGGAAAAAGTCAAGAGACCCACAGAATGTGGGGGACATCGTCCCACCCGACAACCTTGTGGAGCCCAGCAGAGTCCTGTCCCCAGAGGAGCTGGCAGACAGGGCAGCAGACAGGGCGCATGCAATGGAGATGGCAAAGTTGGCAGGACAAATGGAAATGGAGAAGCTGGAGTTGGCCTTGGAGGCACAACAACGCCAAATGGATCATGATCTAAAAATGAGGGAGTTGGATCTCAAGATCAAGAGTTTAGACCGCTCTCCCTCTGGTGGCAGCAAAATTGAGTTTTACAGTGCTGAGAGAGTAGTACGCACACCCAGAGATGTGGCGCCTGACTTGAAGGAGGGGGTTAACTTACACCAGGAGGTTCAAGGGCATGAGGTAGCTCCAGTAGTGCGCAGTATCCCTGAAGGGAATAGGGTAACTGGCGCAGGGGTTCATAGTCCTAGTGGAGGGAGGGACACTCTACTGACTCTAGCTGAGAGGTACAGGGAGAGGGGTTCCCCCAAAATTGAAGTCCTGGTGGGTGAGTGTGAAGACCGCCCAGAAGAGTGTGGGTTGTGGGACAGAGACAGTCAGATACTGTCTTGCTAGTCTCAGGAAAGTGGTGTGGAGTACGTGTGTGAGGCACTGGATGGTAAGGTGAAGGATAGTTTGGTTAACCCCGCTAGGGGGCTGTGTGATCCAATTGTGGGAGAACATATTGTAAGTCCCTGTTTTCCAGAGCTATGCCAACACCTGTGTGAGGGTGAGTTCTCTGACCGCAGAGAGCCCACATTGGAGGCAGACCTTTTGGTGGATTCCAGAGGGTCTGGAGAGGAATTGGGGAGTGACCCTGTGGGGAGTGGCTCAGGTATCTTCCAACCCAGAGTGGTGGAAGTGGTGCAGAGTAGCCCAGCTAGGTCCCATCGTAGTGGGAGGGGTGTAGGGGCTCACGTCCTATCTCAGTGGAGAAGGAGTGAGTGTGGGGCTGCGTGCCCCCAGGTGCCCGAAACCCAGTCTCAGAGCCTGGATGGTTCTTTAAGGGAACACCAGGCGGGGAGCCTAGGCTGTCCTGATGGGCCGCCCGTTGAGGGGGATCCCCTAGTGTCTGGTAAGCTGGGAGTGTCTGTAAGCAGGCCTCCATCAGTTCTGGTGTCTGGCAGTACCGCTCCAGTTGGGAGGGTGCAGAGGTCCAGATTGAGGGGTGAGAGGGGGAAAGAGTCCCCAGTGGAAGAACCAGTGGGTCAGGGGCCAGGCAGAAGGGCTGCCTCACCAGTGAATGACCATGGTGACACCACTTCTGTCCTGGGGGATCTTCAGGCACTGTCGGATGGACAGGGGTCGGGAGATCAGCGCCAGGCAGACTGTCACGCAACACAGGAGTTCTGTGTCACCCTCAGGGGGGGCATGTGTGCTCCCCGGGAAGTCCTGGTGCGCCAGGCGAGCGTTCAGCCGCATAGGTTGGTCCCAAGGTTGGGAAGCCAGGTTCAGGTGTTGTCTGACCTGGAGGGTGGGACCACTGTAATCAGTGTCCTGACCCATGTTGCTTCTGGGGGTACCACGCCAGTTGGGGGTGGGCAGTACTCTGGAAGGGGGTGCAGAGGGAGGGAGTCCTCGCCTCTGACCCCGGCTCAACTGAAGGGTTTAGACCCCAGGTTGGAGGGCCAGGTTCAGGGTGTCCCCCCTGACCTGGACACCCAGTTGCAGGATGGAACCCCTGAACTGGTGGGCGAATTGTGCGGGACACTTGCCCCAGGTGCCCTGGCAATTCTGGAAGGGGGTACCACTCCAGGTAGGAGGGTACAGAGCCCCAAGGAGGAGGACCAGGTGTGGGAGAGGCCACCCCAGTCTTTGGTCCAGCCGCCGGGTACAGTCCCGGGGCTGGTGGGTCAGTGCCAGGATGTCATACCTGACCTGACAAGGGGGAGAATGGACAAAGGGTGCCAAGCACCTGGGGCTACTGTCCCCCGCTCCCTGGCGCCACAGAGGATTGAGAGCCCTGAGAGGCATACGGCCTGGGTCTCATCCCTGACTACTGTCAGTGGCCACTGTAGCATTTTGCTGTCTGTCTGTTGGGACACACCTGTGGGCCAGTTAAGGTTAGGTGCTGCACAGGTGGTGTCCACAGGTGAGGAGAAGGGTTCCCCATGGATTGGCTTGGTGGGCCCTGAGAGTATGGACAGAGGGAGTCCGATAGGTTCAGATTGGCGTTGAAATGGAGTCTGCCCCTGCAGTTGCGGGCCAGGTCCTTGTTCTATCGCCCCAAGCAGGGAAGACCATCACGGTGGTGATTGGTCTACCCTGCGTTTTGGCTGGAAGGGGGTTGTGTTGGACTTGGCCCTTTTTGCAGGGTCATCCCTAAACTTTTTGCCTTCCTCCAGTATTTTTTCTGACCTGTTGTTGGCTGTTTTATGACTCTGGGCACCTTACCACTGCTGATCAGTGCTAAGGTGCATATGCTCTCCCTATGGTAAAATGTATACATTGATTGGTGTCCATGTTTGGCTTATTCGGTTTACTATCAGCCCCTAGTAAAGTGCACCAGGAGTGCCAGGGCTTGTAAATGCGAATGCTGCTGGCGGGCTTGCAGCGCTGGTTGCGCCACCCACAGAAGCGGCCTTGTAAAATGTGTCTAGGGTCTGTCACTGCAGAACTTGCGTGCAGTCTGGTACTGTCATGCTGGCTGGGCAAGTGCACACACTTGCCAGCCTCCAAACCTTCCCTTTGCCTCATGTTAGTCACCCCTATGGTAGGCCCACGGGCAGGGTGCATTGTAGGTGTAAGGTAGGACAAGCCCTGAGTGTGTGGCATGTCCTAATAGTGAATTACAGCCATTTTCGTTTTTCACTATTGAAGGCTACCTGCTCTCCATAGGCCAGAATGGTCTGCTGGAGTCACTACACGCTGTGACCCCAGTGGACTCAGAGAGCATGGTAGAATGTCAAGTTTAGTATGCCTGAACTCAGAATAATAAAATACTTCTTGTAGTCAAGTTTATTTTAATATCCTGGGTTTGTAAATACTACTTTTAGAAAGTTAGTATTTACTGACCTGGCCATTTCAGTCCGCCTCTGCTGTGTGTGTGTGTTCTGCCTAGCAACAGTAAGGAGCAGGGTTGGGGAATCCCCAGAGACAGGTTGGCTGCCAGGTGGTGGGTAGAGAGATTACACCAGGATGGGTGGGAGGAGTACACCTTGACTCTTGAATAGACCTGTGCTATGCCACCACAAAGCCGGCTCCGCCCCCTGTGGAGCGGCTGATGTCTCTGCCCTGCTGCTGAAAGGAAAGAGCAGAGTCACCATAACAAAGTGCTCCAGAACTGGACTGAGCCAGGCCCAGGCCCCCTGGCGCTAAAGAACAAAAGAATCACTGTATAAAAGTAGGAGCCTGGCTCCTAAGAAATCAGAATCCTGTTTACCACAAAGAACCTCTGCCCGACTAGGAGGAGAAGAAGACGCTGGAAGGACTGGCCTGCTGCTTGCCTTGCTGAGAAAGGAGAGGAAAAGACTTGCTGAAAAGACTTTGCTGCTTTGTGCTTGAACATTCTCCAAGGGCTTGATCTGAGCTTGCCCCCTGAACTGAACCCCAGGACCAGTGGGTTCTCTGTGCTTTTGCTCGTCCCCCAATTCGAGCCGTGTGTGCATCCCGCTGGAAAGAGACTGCGCCCCTCATCGCCCCCTCCTAGGGCCGTGACACTCAGGAGCTTGCCTGCCTTAACCCCGTGAGAGCCCCGCTCCGTCCGGAGCCGCTCTCTGTCCCCAGGCTGGGTTGCCTGCACCCCTGTCACCGCCTGCCACTGGAGTGCGCTGAAAGCGCTGTCACCCCTCCCGCCGGAATCCGTCCGACGATCGTGATCCTCGCCGGGTCACCAGCAGCACTGACCGTGCCCTGTGCCCCCGCTTCGCTATCCTCGGAACCCCTCAGGCCGTGCCGCCCCCGCTGTGGAGACCCCCCCTGCACCGCCGTGCTAAGGGTCGCTGGCCGCGCCTGCCTACCTGCCCACACCCGCTGATTGAGGACCCAAGAACACTTCCCAAAGCTGAGCGTCGCACCGACCCGTGCCGACTCTCCACACAACGTTGCTAAAGGAGTTCAAATATCGGGCTCGGGGCCCGCACCGCCTTATTTCCCCGTAAATCCTCACCGCACCGCACGCCCGTCTCACCTCCCGCTGCCCCGGAGCCGCCGGGGGGAGCTGTGCACGGCGCAGGTGCGCCCACGACAGATGCGTGAGCCGCGGTAGGCCTGAAGTAAGTCAAGACTGGAATCCCCCAAGTGACATTGGTAAAAGACTAAAGAAGCATCCGCTTAAGGAACCGTTTGCCTGCTTTATAATCTGGTGGCATAGAAACAACGTTACTAGTCTTGTGATAAGTCTGCGTATTGAGATAACTATTTTTATATAAAGGAGCGTATTTTCACATACCTAAGCCTGGTGTCTGTTTCTGGGGGGATTGATGTATTTACTGTGTGTATGATTACAACTGCTTAACTGACTAACGCCTGGAGAATAGCCTTGGCTGCTCACGCCATGCACCTAGAGGGTGAGCAAGGGTCATTCCAAAGGGGTTATCCTGCGCCCTGACATAGAGGAGAGGGTCCCTGCTTGACACAAGGGCATCCTTGCGCCAACCAGAGACTCCCAAGTCTAACAATCATCAATTAGGATTTTAAATTAGGATTCCAGAGACACCAAACATTAACCAGTTCCCATTTGGAAATTACACATAATATGTACTAAGGCCACTCCAATGTTATCCTATGGGATTTGAGACGCCTTGCACTAGTGAAAAACGTATTCGAGAGTTTTCACTACTATGGTAAGTAAAACTTAAAAGTCCATGTCCAACATTTTAAATACACTGCAAATTGCCCTGGGGGCTGTATGGGGCCTACCTTAGAGGTGTTTTATATGTACTAAATATGAAGATTTCGGCCTGGCAAAAGATTTATTTTGCCAGGTCGAAATGACACTTTAAAACCGCACACTCAGGTTCTGCAATGGCGGGCCTGAGACATGTTTAAAGTGCTCCAACAAGTGCTGCAGGCCCACTAGCAGCATTTAGTTTACCTGCCCTGAACACTTGTAAATTAAATATGCAATTGGGTGTAAGCCAATGTTACCATGTTTTAATCAGAGCGCACACACACTTTAACACTGATTAGGAGTGGTAAAAGGCACAGTGTCCTAATACCAGCAGAAACAAGATTGCATAAAAGGTAGGTGGAGGAAGGCAAAAGGTCTGGTATGGATCCTGCCCAAAGGGCCAACTGCAACAATTTCTGTACAAAACATGAACATCAAAGAGATTTTAATTGTGTTGCCATTTACCACATCCTCAAGAAGAGCCAAAGAGGCATTCATAAACTTTTTCTGAGACAGTGGGAAAGGATGGGGGCACAGGAACAGGTTAAACATGGTTAAACAAAGATGCAGAGGTAAACTATTGGCTGTACTATCCTATGAGGCACATCCCTTGGCTTTCCATCCAGGTGGGAAATCTGTGCCACGACAAACTGCTTTGTTAGCCCCATTTTGCCAAGCTACTTTCCAAATTTCAAGAGCCTCATAGTAAGACTGTTCCCAGAATTGGGCCTTTTACCACTTGATAACCAAACCCTTACTTTATTAGAGTGAGGGCGATGCTCTACACTCCCCAAGTTCCAGTGAAAGGAGTGAATAGTCATCCCTGTTCCCCCACCAATATGACAAACTTACCTCATATTATTTTAGCGTACCATAAAATACCTCAATTTCTTCTCTAAAAAATGACTTAGTATTGCTATTGTGTGAACTGTTGACTGGGTTTGACACCATTAACTACACCATTTTCGTTCACACTTTCACACTTTCACAAAGATGGAGTTTTGAGGCCTGGTCCTGAAGTAGATGCAATCTTTTCTGACAGACATGACATCATTTGGAACCCTTACCCCATTCTCCTCAACCATTTATGTGTTGCTGTGTGGTGTGCCACAGGTTAAATCTGTCTCATCGCTGCTGTTTAATTTATACATATGTACCTTAGCCAGCTTGCTACATGTATGCAGTTGGTATAAAGATCCTTTTCTTCATCATGTGCTCATCAAAAAACATCTCTCGCCATCAATCAAACAAAAATGAGTCATTGTCGCAGGATCATCTGTTGGTGAATGTCCACCAAATTCCCAAACTGCCTCTGTTATAATTGGAAGTAGTACTCACTCCTACAAACATAAACTATTGGAACAACATTTTCTGGCTGTCCTTGTCATGTACCGTCTCATATCATAAGGAAGCCACACCATCTTTTTAAGTTGCTCTCTCACTCTTAACCACAAAAGTTGCTGGCAGCAGCTTTCTTTCACTTGAGGATTTTTGAAGAAATTCCTTCTTTTTTCAGCTCTCAACATCATGTACCAGTGATCAAGACTCAATCTAGTTGAGAAGGGATATCTGTTCAGCATCGCAAACTACAGTTCTTCAGGATCTTCATTTAGTTCAAAATGCAGCAGTATGTCTAATAGAAGGGTGCTTGGGACATCAACATATGAATCCTGCTTTGAGATCTAGTTACTCGACCAAAAGGAAGATGGTGGATTGACTCTGCCATGGTGAGCACCTCCCGTGACCTGCTCCGGCACCACCGCCCCATTCCACTTTGATGTGCCATAAGGGCTGAGTGGCTCTATCTGCGACTTCGTATTTCATGTGCTGGGAATACATTGAAATCACCTACGGCCACCTCAAGCTGATCAGGGAGGCGAGGTGGTTTATCAGGGCATTTGATGCCACCTCAGGCTTTGGAATGTCAGCAGTGGCTTTTGGAATGGCCCCGCAGTGCCCAGCAGTACAAAGAGGAGGACGCTTTGGCCATATAGTCGCAGTAGCGGCCACGGACTCAGAGGGCTCTGCAGTGGCAGAGAAGATGGTGATGGCATTGTGTCACCCCTGCAAACAGCGCAGGGAAGACGGACAACTGATACCGCTCCCGGTTTACTGCTGGGGAACACAATCCTGAAGTTACTCCAATCAGGAAAAGCATTGGGCCTACTCCACTCCTGTGGCTCACAGAACTCCACTCAGGCCTCTGAAATGGTTGATACTCTACTCAGCGCTGTGCAGGAAGGCTGGGGCATCAATATGGTGCCCTCAATGGTCTCAGGAGCAGCTGAATGCCCAACGCTCACTGGGGAAAAGGATCTGGAGGATGGCTTAAATGAGGTAATTGGAACAGACAATTTAAGTATTGATTTGAGTATGGCGAATGATCTATAGCAAGGTACGGGACTGACTGCAATTGCAATGTGTCAAAACACTATTGGGGCCGGTGGGAACTCTCCCTCTATGTCACTGTTACCTCAACAATTGATGGGAGTAATGGGGAGGCAAAATCACCCCATGGGGAAGCCAGAAACATCAGCTTGCAAGCCGACGGCTCAGTAGGCTCAGGGGCGTCTAGTGTGGAGGGCTTGGCAGCTTCAACTGTGCCAGATTTAGAGTCAGTAATGGTGCACCCTGCAGTGCCCAGCGTGGCAACAGATGGTATGGCTGACACTAGTGGGGGATCTCTGGTGTTTACAGAGAACTTGAGGACCCCAGCTGAAAAACCTGGCGCTCCCCCGGGCAATAAGATGTCTAAAGTCAAAGGAGGGAAAGGTCGAGGAGGTCTTAAACTCCCCCGCGGGCACTCTGGGTTGGAACATCATAATGGCTCTGTATTGACATGCTCAAAAGCAGGGTGTAAGGATAGTTCCTTACGCAAGTGGGTTACCTCCAAAGGTGAAGTCAGAGCCATAATCATTAGGTTTTCCAATACCGGCTACACAAAGCCTCCTATGATCTCATCCGGGAAGGGAATTCTTTGGGGACCGACCAAGTTACCCAGGATAATATAAACTCTAGGCCAGAACAGCAGATTAGCCTAGAAAGGACTCACGATCCGTCAGGATGCTCTCTCTTACTGTTTGATCATTCTGTTCCTTCAGTGGTGTCAGGAGCTGAGATTTCCAAATCTATTGAAGCGGAAGAGCCCTTATTATCTACAATAATGCAATTTTTGAATACTCAACGAGCAGACGCACAAATGTATTGCGCACAAGCAAATAGAGACAGTTTGGAAATAAAACAGGTATTAACAAATATCAGTAGTAAAGTTGTACTGCTTTTTTCAGAAGCCTCAGATTTGTAATAACGTATGACAGTGGCGGAGGTCAAATCAATAAAAACCCAGGAAAATTAGACAGCTTTTGTGCAGGACACAATTAAAGATCTTGAGAACTGGCAATATCGTAATAACTTAAGGGTCTTTGGCATACTCGAGGGGGGGGGGGAAGGCTCGGATCCTATAACTTACATGGCCAGATTATTTCAGCAAGCATTTCCTGATCCTGCAGACTGGGATATGGATTCGCAGGTTCAGCGGGCACCTAGACTACCAACTTTCGTAACCCAGGGACCCCAAACAAAGTCGCCATACTCCCGTCCAATGCTTGTATACATGGGCAACTTCCTACTTCGAAAAGCAATCTTTGCCAAAGCCCGTCCTACAACCCCTATAAAGTTGGATTCAAATTCTATCTTTGTAAGACCAGATCTGTGCAAAGCCTTGATGGACAGGAGATGGAAGCTACGAAAGCTGATAGATCCTATAAAAGCAGTTGGCGCACAAGTCTTCTTGCAGGAGCCAGCTCACCTCAAAATTATTAAAGACGGTTGTTTGCACTTTTTCTACATAGAGACTGAAGCTAAACAAGCCCAGTCTAGGTGGTAATGAGACTCTTCATAACATTTTTGTCTCCTTATCTGCCCAATAATGTGGCCATAAGCCGCGGGTAGCCACCCCTTTTTTTGCTCTCTTTTCTTTTTCTTGTTTTCTTTCGGGTGGTGGCCCGAGTGGTGGGGTAGTGGAGTCAAGGGGGGCTCGGGAGGACTGCTTCCTGAAGAATCTTAGTCACCGACAGCAGGGCGGGAGGATGATACCTTCTTTTAGATACGGGGGTAGGGCTCGGGCTAGGGATGGCATAGAGAGAGATTCTCTCTTATTCTATCGGCATCATTGGATGGGGAAGGAAAGGAGGGGTGCAAAGGAGCCAGCTAAGGTACTGTTTTATTCACAAATATGGATTTCTGAAAAAGAGTGGGTGGTGCAATTAAAACAGAACAAAGGGAAATATAACGTGAATAATATCATTTTATGTCTAAAGTGAAGTGTATGTGTTGAAATGCTGCAGGACTGAACCAACCCAGGAAGCGTAAACTGATATGTGAAGAGCTTAAAGTATTTAAACCACAGATACTTGGTTTACCTGAGACCCATCTGCCTATAAAGATAGGCATGTGCTTAAACAATTGGGATATGATGTTTTAACATGTACCTCTCAGACAGTTTCAATTTGGGGTTTTGCCTTAATGAAATCAAAATGTTTTGCTGTAAGTATATTACGGACTTCTACAGATTCTAAAGGAAGATGGGTGATAGTGCAGCTGACTACCCTAGGGCAGAAGGTAACTATATGTGTGGTATACGGTCCAAACTTTGACAACCCTGACATATTTGTCTATCTATGCTCACAATTACTAGATTGGGTGGGAGATTTATAATCATAGGGGATTTTAACTGTATCATGGTTTTTAGGATTGATACTACAAATCGAAAGGTGCAGGCAAGTATGGGCTAGACTTGTGCCTCTGTCCTATAACGTATGAGAATTCTTCAGTTAAATGATGTTTGGAGGACAATATTTCACCTGCACCAGGGTTTACTATACCATGTCATTTATTGACAAGATATTTGCTAAGGGCATGGCTCTGGAGAATGCCTATATTGAGGTCTGTCCTAAAATCACGTCAGACCACATCATGTTAACAATACAGGTAGGAATAGGAGGTAGAAATGGTCACTTCCTATTTTCCTATCCTCATCATCTACTTAGTAACCCAGAGTATCGTGTATACCTCAGAGGGGCATTGGGGGCATAAATAGGTAACAATAAGGGTTCTGCCACGGCAGCTGTAGTCTGAGACTGCATAAAGGCATATGTCAGGGGAGGGACCCTCCAGTTTATCTAAGATCAAAACAGGCGTATGAAGAAGCTGGACAATGTCATTTAGATTGCTTAGATCTAGAAAGTCAGCATGGACAGGCCATCATTGCAAGGGATTTGACTGAGCAGTAGTTATGTCTTAGATTGATAGAGAAGCGGCACATGCTTAATCGAGGGTTAATGGGAAAAGTAGCTGAGAGTTATAATAAAAACAGAATGTTACAATATGAATATGGTGAGAAAGTGGGTCGGATTTTGGCCAGCCACATTTCTGACAGCAAGTCCAAATCTAACATCAAGCATATTGAAGGGGAGGGAGGGGTGCTACATATACAACCTCAATCTATCACCAAACAATTTGGAATTTTCTATGAAAGAGTTTATAGCAAACCAGCATCCCCCACTAATCTTCGCTTCTGTGAGTATCTACAAGAGAGCCAACTGCCTCGGTTAGAAACTCAAGAGAAGATACAGCTTCAAGGGGATATAGGGCTAGGTGAGGTTGAGGATGCTATTACTGCTTTGCCCACATGTAAGGCTACGGGCAAGGATACAATCCCTCTTGAGTTTACAAAGTTTTTAAGGATATCCTAGCACCAGAGTTTTCCAACTTAAATACATATATCATGGGGAGGCATGCCCCCATATCTTGTTGAATGACTAATATAGCAGTATTTCTCAGAAAGGGCAAAACACCTGATGAAAGAAGTTCGTATCAACCAATTTCATTGATTAACTCTGATGCTAAAATTTTCTCTAAAATCTTGGAAAATCCCCTGGCCCCTCTTATACATGGTTTAGTCTCGGACCAACAGCATTGGTTTGTCCACGGGAGAGATACCACTTCCCATGTTAGCACTGCCATAGCAGCCTTCGATGTATTGGGGAAATTGAAAGAACAGATTGGCATGATAATGCTAGATGCCGGGAAGGTTTTTGACTTGGGAAGCACTATGGCCATCAATGAGGGCATTCAGGCTCGGAAGTCGGTTTATGTCTCTTGTCCAGACATTGTATAAGAAACCTGTAGCTAAAGTTATGCTGAATGGTATTTTGCCATCTTTATTTTCAGTACACAGGGGCACATGACAGGGGTGCCCACTTTCTCCTTTATTATTTGCTATATGTATTGAGCCATTTATCAGCCATCTTTTCCAGAATGTGGTTATTCATCCTGTAAACTTAAGTGGTATAAAACGTAAGTTAACTGCATTTGCAGATGATATTGCAGTCTTCTCTAGTAACCCAGTAGAGGCTTTAGCTTGTATTACAGAAGAGGCTGCACTTTTTGGAGTCTTTTCTGGATATAAGTTAAACTTGACTAAAACACAGATAATCTTAAAATACCAACCAGACATCTTGCTATCAGTTCCAGTGATCACAGATACAGCCATATATTTAGGTATACGGCTTAGTAGTCATGTAGAAGATATAGTAACTCTCAATTATAAGCCACTCTTAAAACTTGTAATGGCTAAATTATGGTACTGACATCAGCTTCCTGTTAGTATAGTTGGTAGGTGTAATGTTATAAAAAAAATAATATACCACCCAAATTTCTATATTTGTTCCGTTCAATCCCGCTACCTGTACCTGGCACTTTTTTTAAGCATTTAGAAAGTGTAATTGGCAGCTTTATTTGGGGGAATAGGAGAGCCAGAAGAGCCTTAAGTTTTATCAAACTCACATGTAAGCAAGGGGGGGTTCAAGCTCCCAGATTTCAAGTTATACTATTGAGCCTCACTTGCTGGACGGATCGAGAGCTTGCTAACAGCTTGCGAAGCTGGTTTGTCTTCACTGGCCTATCATCTTGCCTGCAGGCCATCGATAGGATTTATACTTCCTAAGCTAACAGACCCAAAATATTATTTATCGCAGGGATATGGCTGGAAATCTGCAAGAAATACTCCCAACCTATGTTGCATATATTTACTATATTTCATGACAATATGGGGAAAATCTTGCAATGTCTGGGTATCAATAACTTAGGTCATTTGTATGATAACCAGGGGTTTTGTACATTTTGTTAATTACAAGAGAAATATGGGCTCCCTCAGAATTCTTTTATTAAGTATTTACAAGTAAGGGATTATTTCTTGAATAAGCAGAAACTCCAGACTGAAACCGTTACTTTGGAAATACAGTCCAGTTTATATGGGACATCTGACAGGATCTTAGTGAATTCTATCAGAAACGTATCTCACTGGTACAAGATGATAGTTTGCAAATAGCATCAAAATGGAGCCAGCTTCAAACATTTGAGATAACGGCTAATGACACACAGGATGCCTTAGTAAACTTGACCAGTCAGTGACCTCTGTTAGTGTTAAGCTTCAGCATTTCAGGACAGTCTACATGTTATACTATACGCAGGAATGTATCTCTAAATGGTCAACATCCCATGCGCCTCATAAATCTCATTGCCCGAAATGGAAGTTGTATGCAGCAGATTTAAAGCATAGGTTTGCGGATTGTCTAATGCTTATGCAATTTTGGGTGGATCTATCCTCTCTTCTTACGTAACATTTTGGTCACAAATTCCAACTAAGCGATAAAGAAATTCTTCTCTGGCATGAGGAAGGGTATATGGGTTACAAAGAGTTATTGGTCTAGATTATTATTGTGAGTGTCCGCTTATGTATAGCCAGAGCTTGGATAAATCCCATTGCACCGACTGTCAAGGAATGGTGGACAATACTGCGACAGGTTTATGAATCCGAAACGGCCTTGGCTAATGCCAGAGGCCCTCACAATCTTATGAAGTTAAAAAGGATCTGGTCCAATATGCACTGGGAAATTCCAGTGTTACAAAATCTGTACAAACAATGTAAAAATTTGGATCTATCTGCTTTGGATTTTCTCTAAGGCTTTTTCCCTGATATTTTTTTCTTTCCTTGCTCTATTTCATTTAAGTTTCTAAAATTGTGTACATTTATCAAGTAATTAATGAGCTGTACATTGTGTAATCAACAAACGCGTGTTCCTTCTTTTTTTGTGTGGATGTATATGCTGGCTCTAACAGAAAATATAAAAATATTTAAAGAAAAAGAAGAGATCTAGTTATTCATTGCCCACTTTAAGCAGGGCAACTTTTAAATCTATGACAATTGTTTATAAAACCATCTGTCACTGCACCAATCTCTAAATTCATATTGTACCAACCTATGAGAAGCTTGTGATCTGCATTTGATGACAGGGCCTTCTATATCACTGCTCCTAGTATTTAGAATTCCCTGGCACTGCATATCTGGTCAGAAACTTGTATAAAACAATTTAGCCAATACTTTAAACTTGATTTGCTTTCTTTAAGGCAGATATGAAGTTTGATTTCTAATGTGGGAAGTGGCTTTTACATATGTGGCTATACAAATACACTTAACATAAAAAAGACATATCTTTGCATGTTCTATAGTCTGATCCCCAAAGGCATACTGGCATAATGTGAATAAGTAAAAAGCCAATTCTTTCTCAGAAAATCATAAATTGATAAACATAGTTGTTTTTCTTAAAACTTAGGGGCATATTCTCAAGGAGCTAACGCCAAGTTATCTGCACTTTAGCGCAGCCAAAGTCGTGATAAATCTATCGCCCCATTCACAAGCTGGTGCCAACAGCCGATATCACCAGTTTTCTGGCGATACCATCCTCAAAAAACATTGCCACAGATGACCCCGGCAACTATCGCTAATGAGATGCAGAGTAGGTGGTCCCGAGGAAAAAGTCACGACAACACCACACCTCAACATTCTCAACGACCTGCCTGATCTGCAAAAAGATCACAAAACAGGCGATAAGGCAGAGTAACAGCAGGAAATTAACACCTGCTCTGACCTGGTGTAAAGTCGGATGACAGCCTGCACCAGAAAAGGGAGCCCAGCCCAGAGCCACACCTGAAGAACAACAGATGCCATGGAGACATCGATCATGCAGCTCGGAGCTCCAACATCCTCCGCCATTACACTCAAGACTGCAACCCGATCCCGGAACTCCCCCCCCAGACCACCACAGAGGCAGCGCGGACAAAGACGGCGGACCGCCAGGAAATGCACCAGCCTCACAGACCTAACACCTGACAATGTCATTGCCCACTACAGGCTCTAAAGGACAACCATCCTACGCATCCTGACCATCACCGCCCAACAGGCTCACAGCACCAACACCAGCAGACAACCAACATCCCACCCCAGACAAAGCTGCTGGCTGTGCTACATCTGTTGGCCTCTGGTACCTCCCAAACAACAACCGCCAGAGTCGGAGGAGTCTCACAGCCAGCCACATCCAAGTCCCTCACACCTGTCCAGGATGCCATCATCAGCTTGGCACCCCAGTACCTATACCTCCACCACAATGCGCAGGACCAGCTGAAGACCAAGCAAGGACCATACGCCATAGCTGGATGCATGCACGTGTTGGCGGCAATCTACAGCACACATGTCCTACTTGTGCCCCTGGTGACACTGCACACAATTACTGCAACACAAGCACACGCATTCCATCAATGTGCAGGCAACATCCGAACACCGTGGAATCTCCACCAACGTCGTCGCCAACTACCCAGGCAGTGTGCATTATGCCTTCATCGGCCGACAGTCCATCATCAACTGGCGCTTCCAGGATGGCACCAATGGAAATGCACAGCCCCTTGGCAAGTACCAAATGAACACCCCACACACCTCAACTCCACAACCATGCAAATCACAACTCTGGCAATGCACACATCACAAATTCACATACAACATGCAAAGCAACATGCCCACCCACCAGACACAACAGCACAACTTACTAAGGTAACCTGGGCTAGCCGTGAACATGAGCCATCAACGTCATGGCACCTCAGCCACACAATAGTGGAATGTGGAGAGAGCTTGGGACCAGGCATGTGTGAAGGAGGCAAGTGAACCATGAATGGGCAAGTACACAATGCCAAGTTGTGTACTTGCAGGTATGTGCTAGACAGACCGCAGTATGCAGAACACACCCATATCCATGGTGGACAGTGGACACAACCATGTCACCCCAGCCAGTGGGGGAGTTCGCAGAAATGTAGCATGTTACGTCCCCCCTGTAAGCGTGAGTGGAGTGGACTGGCCCGGCGTACGACAGGCCATCATAGGTGTTTGAATAAAAAGCACGTAGCCCTGGGTGTGGTTCTCTTCTGGAATGCCCAATGAATCTGCCAGGGCGGCACCTCTCACACTGCCACGAGGCTTACGCCTTCGTCTTGAGCGGAGTTGCCTGCGATCCTGTGTGCCTGCTTTAACCCGGGCCGCTGGACCCCGAGCCCGTCAGGCCTGCCCCTGTGCAGCCAGGCCACACTGCTCACCTGCCGTCACCGGTGTGTGTCAAGGAGGGCCCACCACGTGCCGGCACGAGCTCCAAGCCAGAGGCCCACGACCTTGGCAGGCTCCTCAGACCATTACGGCCTCTGCGACACAGGCCCACTTTACTCCTTTCTCATTGACATACCCTACTGCCACCTCCAGCCTACACTACGGTCAAGGAGGTCACACATTTGGAACTGAGTCTTGATTATGCAATGGCAGAGTACACACTTCATGGCTGACTCATATCTGTGTTCTCCCTTCTATGTGGGGCCACCAACTCTGTGCATAGCATATGAACTACACCTGTAGGTGGTCCCTTGCTGACGACCGCCTCCGGCCTACACTGAGTCCGAGTAGGTCACACACTTGGAACTGAGTCTTAATCCATGTATGCCAGAGTTCATATCATTGCACAGAGGGAGATGTGTAAGATGAAGACTCTGTTCAGTCCGGAGGAGACAATGATCATCTTTACGGAGGTGACTGAACACTGCTGACAACTGCTCTGGTTTCACTAACTCTGTGCATAGCAACTCAAACATACGTGGCTGTGGGCCTATGGGGCCAGCTGCCTCCGGCCTACACTGCGGTCCAGTAGGTCACACATTGGGAACTCAGTCTTGATTAATTCATGGCAGATTGTAAATCATTGCACTGGCCTCATCGCAGACTGCATCCCCTTTCAGCTCCGGTGCCACTAAGTCTGATCCCCGACATCCATGTACACTTTCTGTTTGAACTTTGGTGGTGACTGAGTCTATGGACTTGGGGTTGTCTTCATCATCATGTCGGTGTTAGGGACTTTGTGGCAAAAATGAGGCTGTAGCATTCCACTCCTCAATTTGCTGCTTCCGGCCGGCTTCTGCCCTCTGCATCATGCCCTGGAGGACACCTTCACTGTCCCCCGCAAGCCTCTGCCACATCCACCTTGGACATCGACGAGGACCCGCTCAGCACTTCATGTGCCCCTATCTCAGTGCACCACAAGTCACCGTTCCTTGCGGGTGTGCCTGTACCGGCTGCAGTGTATCCAGGGCCAGTAACTCTGTGCAGCAAAAGTCAGGGACCCTGTCTGCTGAGATATTGGATGGCCTCTGAGACGGTGATCTTGGGTCATCGACGCCATGTGTCTGTGGCCCTACGCTGTCCACTGCATCTGGCCTCAACTGTGGGCTGTCAGGGCTCACACATATATTCGAGCCCTGACCGGACCAGACATCGCATCACCGCAGGAGGCACACGCCACCACCGCTAGGGCCACCTCCAGATGTCAACTGCCAGAGTCAAAAGTGTCTTGCTGCCACACTATCAGAGTTGGTCACACCTGTCATGGATGCCATCATCTGCCTGATACCCTGCTCTGCACTCCAGGTGCCACTGACTCAGAGCACCATGACTCATGGACCGTTTCTGATTGAGTTGTGTGCTGTGGAGAGGTCACGCAGCAATGTCACCTCAGGCAGTGTGGGAGACCTGGCATAATGATGAGGAAGATGATGCAGGTGTAACACACCCCACTGCAGCTGCATCAGGTGTTTCCCGAAGGGACACAATCCTAGACATTTTCTTCACATGAGTAAGCTCAGCTCTAGTGCCCCAACATCAGTGCACTGCAACTCACAGACACTTCTGTTTGCATGTTGGGTGACCTCTGTACTTGCTCTGGCTACCACCATGATGCTCCGTGGTTGTCTCTGTAATGCTGGTGTTTTCTGTTTCCGTTTCCATAGTGTTGACTGTACAAGTTGTTGCCAGCACTAGTCACTCTGTGCGGGCTGGCTTACACTCACCCCACACCCATCCAGCACAGGCATCACTGTACATGTGTCCCTGCCAATAAAGGATCTAGGCGCACGTGCCCGTAGCCAGTTCCACAAACTAAATCAGTGTGTCCATGTGGTCATTATGTATGCATGAGGGTCCCTGGGCCTACAACTTTATGTTGTGCTGTGTACAGCAGGTGCAACCATGTTACCTCTGGCAGCGGGTAAGCCCTTGGACATACAGCTTTGTCGTCACCCGCTCAATGCGTAGGAGGAGTGGACTGGGCCGTCGTACGGAGGTCCTGTGTGGGGGTGTGTATGATGATTCCTGGGCTCTGGGCGTGGTTCATTGCAGGAAGTCTGCACGTGTCTCTGTCGAGGTTTGGGTCTCATTTGTGGGGGTGTAGGTGGTCCCTGGTGTGTGATCTAGTTTGGCTTCCATGTGCTCTGACCCCACCCACAGATGGAAACGTACGTGTACAACCTCACCTATGTCATGTAGTCCAAATGTCCACTGTCCCGCATCAAACATACTGCACCTCCCAAACAGTCACAATGGACATCGTCATACAAACTGCTTGTAAACCAGAAGAATGCGCCAACACACATGTCAACACAATGTCAACATGCATATCCCCTTGCATACATTGCAGAAGGACAAACAACACCTCCAGGTGGTACCTGTGGGCGAGGTGACAAAAATATATCTTATAAGGTGTATTGATCTCATCGATTCACCTGGGTGATGATCTCACACTTTGATGCATTATACGCTGGGCCTTGTAACAATCTTCGAGATGAATACATGATTTAGAAAGAAAGGATGACCCTCTCTAGTGATTGTAATATTGTTTTGGGAAGCAGAGATTTCCAACCTAATCGTATGCTTCGCACTCCTCCAAGTGTTGACCCAACATATTACTGGCTTCAGCAATTGAGGCATTATTGTGCAAACTTCAAGTTGTTCAAAACATAGGAGCCCATCTAATTTCCAATCTTCCTTCTGGTTCCACTTCCACACCTCTTCTAAGAACCTTACATAGGTTGCCTAAAAGGAAAAGAATAATCTTTAAAATCTGCTGGCTTACACATAAATCTTAATGGTGTAAGGCCCCAGCTACCTAAACCAGAAGCTCAAACACTATTGCCCAGTTAGGCACTTGAGATCCATGAATACAGCCTGACTCACAGTCCCTCATATCGGACTATCAAGATCTGAAGATAGGTCTTTCTCTTAACTGGCTTCCTCTTATTGGAATGATTTTCCATACCACATCTGAACATGTACAGACCATATCAAATTTAGAAAACTGCTTAAGTCAATGCTGTTTAACTAAGCATGACATTTATGCTTGCGATCTGTCCAAGTGCAAAGATACCCCTCCGAGGGTGATTTGTGTGCAATATCAAATTAAATTAACATAACATAACATGAGGGGAGTGCCGCAGGGCTGTGTGCTTGCCCCCTTCCTGTTCACGCTATATATATCAAAAGGCTTGTGAAACACCTGGTCAGTTTAAACATAGATCTGCCCCAACTGGATACCCAACCAATATAACAGTTACTTAATGCTGATAATGCGGTACTTATCATCAGGACCCTACTTGAGCTTCAGAGATTGCGGTATCAGTTTTGAAGGTTAATGGGGGACCTAGAGCTGTCCATAAATCAATTTAAAACTCACATCATGGTCTACAACCCGAAAAAGTTGAATACCAAGGTTTATAGTGTGAATAATACCAAGGCCGAGTTGTTTTTCACCTTTCCTTAATTTGGGGTCCTATTTTACGAAGTCTGTATTTGGAAGCCATTGGGACAAGGCTGCTGAATTTGCTGTTAGTGTTGAGGCTCTATTCAGGTTTGCCTTGAAATTGGCCATAACACCTCTTAAAGAATTTGGCAGCAGCATACAAAACAAAATGCCTCTCCATTGCCACCTATGCAGCAGGGCTCTGGGGAGTGCAGGACAACACAGGCTAAGGAAAATAGAGAATAGGTTTTTGAGGAAGTTGCTAGCAGTACCTCACAGTACTTTGACCTGTTTGTGCCACATGGAAGTGGGCTTAGACTATATCACTGCTATTAATCTGCACCCTGATGCCCTACGTAGGAAACCAGTTTTAACAGCTGCTAGTGTTTAATTTTTTTGAATTACATAAGCCCACAAAGATTCCCTTGGTAGGTTATGTAAAGTAAGTTTGCTTTAGTCTAGGTATGCCATAATTGTTTAATTCGCCAGAAGTTCTGTCACCTTCTTGAAAGGACATTATTAAGACCAGTTTCTATGCTTTGTGTGGCAACAATAGAGAACGGTGTGAATTTCTGAAACATATACTAGACATGGAACCTCATCTAATAGGGGTTACAAACACTCAAAACAGATATTTACACGTCTTAGACTCAAGACTGTACATTATTTGGTTGCCATCCGGGAAAATTGCCAAGGACTTTTTGGGGCATATCAACAAGGGCTTTATCTCTGCTTTTTTGGCTTTAAAAGCAAAAAAAGCAGAGATAAAACTAGCACCCTATCAACAACAGGGTGCTAACATGCAAATTTGCATGTTAGCACCCTTTTACTCTTCGCTTCCCCTTGCATCTCTAATGAGATGCAAAGGGGGCGTTCCAGAGTAAAATAATAGGAGAAATGTCGCTAAGCGACATTTCTCCTATTATCAAGAATATCGCTAACCCTGTTAGAGACAAAAAAAGCAGCGCTAACCGCGGTTAACGCTGCTTTTTTACGTCTGGTATTTTTCTGACTTAGCCATGATATCCTATGGAAGGAGGATATCATGGCTAAGTTTGTCTGTCCCTATCAACAAGCTAACGTGAGATTATCGCTGGGTTTCCAGCGATAATCTCACGTTAGCCACTTAGCGTGAGGATTTTTATCGCTATTGAGATAAGCGTTGCTAATAGCACGCTATCTCAGCGATAAAAATCAACGCTAGCCGGCGATAATTATCCTAGCGCTAAGTGCGCTTAGCGATAATTATCGCCGGTTGTTGTTGATATGCCCCTATGTTCTTTTACGAATTTCATATTTCTTTAATGAAACGTCTCCTGATGCTGATTTTAGACAACTTAGATCTGCCATACTTTGTATTCAATCGTGAGCCGCGATTCCCATTTGTTTGGCGGTGGCCAAAAATATCCAGTGCTTTAAATGGAAAAATAGGAGTGCAGGTACTCGCTATTTAGAGCACATGTTTCCTCCTGAGAAGTGCCAGTACTCTTCCATTAAATGTATTGAGGCAGTGCTGAGAAGTGCAGTTACTCTTCCTTTCAAGTTACAAAAGTGCAGGTAGTCAGTACCAGGCAATACCTGTCCACTTAAAGCACTGAATATATCCAATGTTCGATCAAACTTAGCAGAAAGTTATGAATAGACGTTAGGTGACCCTGTTTGTAATGTTAATAATTACACTGTTTGTAGAAATCTTTTATCTTATAAGTCTGCCACCCTCCGACCACGTTGCCCTATTGCTGGTCAATTGTCACTGTTTTAACTGAGTCTTATTAGAAGTTTGTTTTTTTACAAATAATGCTTAACATTATATTGTGTTATGGATCATGAGATGTCACGTCCCTAGCTTTTAAATATGTTTGTGTCTTTTATGATTACTTTTTTTAATCAGATAAAGATTATTGGATGATGACAGTGAGTGGAAACTTTAAAAATATGCAGCTTAGTGACACACATTTGCTCAGATATACATTTGCACTTTATATTTTTATGGACCTGAAAAAATATCTTAATAATGCTTAATAGTAAATGTGAAGGAGATGGTTCACAATGGTTTGCAAAAATTGTGCAAGTAATTTTGTACCCAAATGTGTCCAAGTTATTAAACCTTCTATGACTCATAGTCTCAAATAAAATTCACTTATGTAAATAACATTTCCAAGGGATGGCGGCTAGGTGGAAAGGGCTATTTTGCATCTGCAAGTCAGCTTAGTGTGTGTGCGTGTCACTTTTGAAGGAGTAGTGAGCAATGCAGCTTAGAGTGCTACTAAGAGTCAGTGTTTTGGTGGCTTCCAATGGTCTCCCAGCCTTTAGATGTTCTTTCTGTATAAGTACCCCCACAGGACCTGGGCACTGCTTTGCTTTAGTTCAACTTGTTCATTCATTTTGTACTATTTACATTCTGTATGTAGGCTTAATGTGTCACAATGTTCAATTATTTTTTAAACTCACTGAACATGTTTACGGCTGCATTTTCGCATACTGTAGTTTGGATTATGATTCGTTGCCTGACTCTGTTTACTAGATTACTGGACTGCCAAGCTGATCTGGCCTAGATAGTTTCTTTGTTGTTGCCTCCATCTTTGTTTTTGGCTCTGAGGATCATTTCGCCATCCCTGGGTTTAGCAAGCCGCCCTACCTGCCTTACTGAAATAGGTGCTAATGGACAAAAGTAAGCCATGCTAACTAACATGCGAATAGATGAGCACACCCAGTTTTATGGCCATGCTTGCTGTGTATAGCATGCTATGAGCTGGATTAATATATTCATTCATTCCCCTCTAATATTGCTAATTTTGTGTGATAGATCCCAAAATGGTTCCACGAAAAAAGCAGACAGTAATCTAAAGATGGTGTCTGAGGCATGGATGCCATTTAGGGGTTGCCAGGGGCCTCAGCTGTGACCCCTGGCCTGCTCCTTGTGACCTCTGACACTGCATTTGTGATCCCTGGCTTCACAGGTGGCAAAGCCAATCGCAAGAACAGAACACATTAAAAGGTAAATGGTGCTGTGATGTGTACTTTTTACCTTCTGCAGCTTCAGTTGTGAACCAAAGCACTGAATTTAAAACAAATAAGTATACAGCAGTGGGATGTATACCCTGATGAATATTTTTTTAATGTATTAAAAAATATTTCGTTTTAAACAAGATATTGGAGATTTTTATAACTGTGAACGTATAGAAAATGATGTGTTTGAATAAAAACCTTAATTGCTTTAGTAAGTGATAATGCCGTATAAGTGATGCTAACCAAATGCATTAACAACACTAAGGAACAATTTATGTCAATAACATTGTTTACACTGGTCTGCATGAAGAAAGACATGAGGAAAACCAATAATGTCTTTAAAATCTTTTTATGTGTCTTTCTGTAATTTTCCAATACATTTTGTGCTCATGGTATGTAATGGGAAGACTTTTTAAATCCGGAGAGTAAATAATTGGGCTTCCCAGTATTATTTTCTCTTTTAGTGGCACTATATTTTCCTCTTTCAATAAACACATAATCTTTCATGAAAAAAATAAATGGAAATGTATAAAGTTGCTTATGTGTCAGTGCCCTATGTAAAATGTAGGTGGTATATAAAATGGATGTTTATTTATGTTAGTAACTTGTGTTTTTATATAATTGTGCTCTTAAGAGCCTCTTAACTTCAGTAGTGTTAGTGTGATGTAATTCGGATTAAGGTCATGCGATGTCCCTTCCTGGGAGAATTCAGTGTCAGATCATGTGATGTGACTTCCCATGATGTCACTAGACCAAAGGGAAGTTATGTGATGTCACTTCCGCTACCCCTAGCATTTTGGTGAATTGCATGAGTTTGTTTTATTTAATTTTGTGTTTTTGTGTGTTTTGTGTATCCACCCACCAATTTGATTTATTTGTTAAATAAATGTGATTTTATTTGTCTAATGGACATTGAGTGTGGGCATAATTGTTTCTCCCAGTAAAAACCTATATATGTTTTGATTAGGGGCCTGTGTTACTTTCAAGCATTATGTACTCCTGGTCTCCTTACACCCGTGCGTTTCCCGTGTGTTTCTGTAACACATGATGATATCAGCTTTTTTGTGTGGGTTCTAAGAACTTCCCACTTTCCATTAAATATAGAGAAATGTTAGCAACATACAAGGAATGAAAACTGAATTAGTGAGAACTGTCATGGTGTTCATGACACTCCCAGGTAATAAGCTATTTTTAAGGCAGCATAAGAAATTTAGTAGGAGCAGTTTTCCCAAAACTAAAAAGTTCTAAAGGGCAAACATAATAACCCATGGGAACTCTTGAGAGCCCAGAAACTGCTGGATTCCATGTCCTGCATTTCACAACCTAATCACAAATAGGGATGGTATACAGCATATAGGAGGCTTAGGCTGGATTGGGAAATTCAGTTTTTAAATGGCTGTACATCACGTGCTAACTGCCAAAATATTTACTGGACACCATTAAGTAGACTTGCAATTGGATTTTAGCACACCATCCCCCCTGAGGAGTGCCTAAGTAGAGAGTGTGAATTTTATCAAGGTAATTTTGAGGGAGGGCTTCTACTAATGCTTTCAAACAAGGTCAGTGATGCTAAAACTTTAACAAGCTCAGTTCCAGCTACTCTTCTGTTCTTTTTTTTTTTTACAATTGTACACCTTGCAGTGGCAGCTTTAGCTAAAAGTGAGCTTTATCTTAAAACATTGATATTCATGTCCTCTTTGGAAAATCTCAAGAGCAGATGGTAAAGAAGGAGGCAAAAAAAATCCTTAATATTATGTAGGTAACCATCTAAGCAGTAAACCTATCTTGGAGCCAGACGGATTGTCTTTGTATCTTGCACAATTTGTGGTCTCTTGGAGTACCACTTTCTCGCTTCTTTGCCTGCGGGGACACTACAGGGGATCCATTTTGTAACCCATTTTGGTGTCTCTTGCTGGACCCCATGCAGACAGTGCAGAGCGTGGAAAGAGTGAAAGAACTTCTCCCCTCAAGAATCGACAAGGAAGGGGAAAAAGGACCAACCCAACTCGGAGTACATAGAGAGAGACATAGGGCTGCACCCTCAAGTAAGAGTTATAGAATCACAAATACAGCAGCCATCTTGTACTGGCTTTAATGTCCATAGGATTGGGATATTTACGAGCAGACTCTAGATCAATCTCTGGAAAATTAATAAAATTCACTACAGCACCCTTTCTAATAACATCCAGTTCAATTAATAGGCACGTTCGCTCACCTCACGCCTCCCCCCGTTCCCACTTCCTCTCACTCTTCTCCCTTTCCCATCTCCTCTCTCCTTAACAGGTTACTTTTCCTCTCGCAACCCTAAACGCACAGGTCCGGCTCCATCACTAGACTCCTCACATTCCCCCTCATCATCCCCATCTCAAGCTGCACATCACCCCCCACTATTAGGGCAGCACCCCCTTCCTGTCTACCCTCCTTTGAGCGCCAATAGCACGATGGAGTGCACAGGTCAACATACTTATAATATCAAATACCCCCCCAACCTCTCAAAAAAAGCAGCCAAACGCTTCAAACACTCGCTGCTAAAAACTTACCCCGAAACCCCAATATCAGACCCTTACTACTCTACAAATAAAGGCACTTCATCCAACGACATTATTTTTTACACAAAGAGGAGAGCCCAATGGAGGAAAGCCTTTTTACGCCCTGCTCTCTGTTTCCTCATCCAGGAAAACAGCACACGGTCTCAAGATCGATATCAGCCCCTCCCCACTTTACAAATCAACAGCCACAATCACCATTTATCACAATGGGACCATCCTTATGCAATCATACGACCGAAACCTATCCCTACTCGACAACGTCTTTCCTCTCATCAAAGATAAAGTACTCAATCCCTCTCCCCCTGCCACGGACACCCCGATTTCCTTAACCCCCCCATGCCAAACACGCCCCCCATGTCCACGCCGATAACACCCCCAAGGCATTTTCCTACGAACCTATCCCCCCATACCCCCACCTCAATGCCACGAGACAGCCCTCTGACACACACCTCTCCCCCTTTGGCTATGGCCCCCTCCTCCTCCCCAGACAGCCTTATAGCTAGATAACACTATAAAGTCTCAGATTAATGCAACCCTCCCATCTAAAACCCTAACCTTTCCACAACGCTATTCTCGACGCACACCCCTCTGACACATACCTCCCCCCCTCCCAATTTGGCTACCCTCCCCTCCCCTTCCCCGGACAGCCCTACCTGTAGACCCTGCCACGCAGCCTCAGATCTCTGCCACCCTCCAATCTACACCACAAACTCATCCACCCCTACCCTCCTCCTAGACCAAACAAGTAACACGCCTCCTACATCAGACCCTAAAATTGATGCAATCCTTCTCTCATTACAAATCATCAAGGATGACCTCCAAAAGCTACGGAACCTGATCGGGCATGATTAGACGATATGCCGAAGATAAGACCTGGAACCCTCACAGCAACAGCCCCACTCTCCAACACCAGAGACATCCACGATCCCCTAAATATCCACCCCTAAGATGGAGAACAGTACCTAACCGAAATTCCAATACCCGACCGTGCCGCAGGATAAATACGCTAACTGCTAAGGACATACACTCCCTACTTCTTTCTTACGACCCCTCCAAACCCTGCCAATCCACTGCTGACCCGTCCATTCTGACTAAACCGCTCAATATGATTAAACCCTCCCAAATTGAAACCATACATCACACAACACATAGAAGCCCTACCCACAACAACAGAGGGGTAACCCTGGAGAATCTGCTGCTAGTTCCATTAACACTCGATCCTCCTTCCACCACAAAGCCACGTCTCAAATGCATTCTACTAAACTGCAGATCAGCCTCAAAACACGCAGCTGACATAGCGGACCTAACACTCACTCATGACCCCGACCTCCTATTCCTAACTGAAACATGGGTAAATTAGTATTCCACGCCGATCCTAGACATTCTGGTTCCCCCCGATCATGACATCACCAGACTAGATAGACCCGATAGACCAGGAGGCGGCATCGCCTGCATTCACCGGACCACTCTTTCAGTGAACAGCTCACTCTCTCCGGATCTATCCTCCTGTGAATACCTCCGCCTAGAGGTCACAAGTAATAACAAACCAATCTGTTCATTGCACATATTCTACCACCCGCCAGGCGATAACATCACCTTCATCGAGCAATTTATGGATATTGTGACCACTCACACTGGTCAACGCAACACCCAAATATACCTTGGTGATTTCAATCTGCATTGTAACGACCCTAACGACCCTGCAGTAAATAGCCTCAAAACATTCCTCTCCGCCCTTGACCTCACCCAAATCTGCAACAGCCCCACTCATGTCAAGGGCTCAACCCTTGACCTGGTTATGGCCAAACCAGAAGCTATACAGCTTGCACAATACTCCCTTGTGACTGGTCCGATCACCATGCCATCACCTTCTTCATCAAGGAATCAGTCAAATTACGCTCAGTACAACCTGCGAGACCTAAAATATGGAAGAGGATTCTGAAAAAGCCCCACACAGACCTCTCCACATCTGCCAGCGTCAACATCCTGCTCCCCCCGGAAGGCCTAACGCATGTTCAAGATTTGACACAACACTACCTTAACTCCATTTCCTCGATCTTAGACACAACCGCACCTCTACAACTGAAAAGGATGTCCGCAAAAGACTCGAAACCCTGGTATGACGGCAGACTCAATGAAGACAGACGAACCCTGAGATTTGCCGAAAGGCGCTGGAGGTCTTCGCCCTCCACGGCTCATCTCAATCTGCTCCGCTCCACCAGAAACTCGTACTATAGAAAGATCAGACTCTCAAAAGCAAACTTTTTCAAAAATCAGCTAGATCTAGCCAAGAACCGACCCAAAAGACTATTTGAACTAGTCAAATCTCAATCCAGCGACTTAGTCCGCCCTCATCAAGTTGGTCAAGGCTCTCCACCCAGCTCTGAAGAATTTTCCTCCTTCTTCACGAAAAAAACCGAACTCCTGAAAACAGATCTCCTTAAGGCCTCCTTGGCTCAATCTTCCACTCCGAAGGATTTGTCATCCCATATTCCAGCAACCCCACTCATTGGCTCATCTAAACTTGCCCTCAAAAATAACGCATCCTGGGCCACCTTCACAACCTATGGCAAAGAAGCTATTCTAAATACACGTCCTTGAACCCCTCCAATCACTTCTCAGACCCTCTTCCTGCAAACTACCTCAAAGACCTCATACCGGCGCTACTGCCACTCTGGACAAAGATTATCAATGCCTCCTTAGTTCAAGGAACCATTCCCGAATTTCTCAAAGCGGGACAAGTCTCCCCCATCCTAAAAAAAACGACAGCTGACCCCACGGACCTAAATAACTTTCGACCAATTTCCAACATCCTAACTCTGGCTAAACTCCTAGAAAAATGTGTTCTCAGCCAGTTAGATAACCACATCACTCACTTCCACCTGCTCAACAAATTCCAATCTGGCTTCCGGGCAGGTCATAGTACTGAGTCGGCTATGACCCACATAGTAGATGACGCACTAAGAATCCTAGACCAGAACGAAACCTGCCTACTTATCCTGCTTGACTTATCCTCGGCCTTCGACACCGTCAAACATGAAAATCTTCTAGCCCTCCTGCAATACAGAATGGGCTTATCGGGGTCAGTACTAAATTGGTTTACCTCTGTCCTCCTGAATAGATCCCAAAGGTTCAAGGTCAACCAATCTCTGTCCTCGACCGTCCCAGTCACATTAGGCGTTCCGCAGGGATCCTCCCTCTCACCTACACTGTTTAATCTATTCATGGAGCCACTCACGGAGATTCTCGGATCTTCAAATATCCACTTTCACATGTACGCAGACGACACGCAACTATACTTAAAGATAACTTCTCCAGATGACATCAAATCACTCAATCTAACTTTACAAAATACTCAGTCATGGTTGACTGATAACCACCTCAAACTAAACGACCAGAAAACTGAATTCTTACTAATCAGCCCACCAAATCATCCATCCAACATACACGAATGGCTTAAACAACTTACAGCATTCAATTGCCAACCTCTCATAATTGACTAAGCAAAGTCTCTGGGAGTAACTCTGGACGGTAATTTAAACATGCAAAAACACATCAATGCCGCAGCAAAAGGAGCAAACTTTCAGATGAGCACTCTGAGAAAATTAAAACCCTTCCTCCCAGTAAACGACTTCAAGATGGCAGTCCAAGCACTACTAATTCCCAGTCTAGAATATGGTAGTGAAACTCTCTGTGGACTACCTAGATCTACAACTGCCCCCCTAAGAGCATCTCTCAACTCAGCGGCCAGGCTCATCACAGGCTCTAAAAGAAACAGCCACATCTCTCCTGACTTCAAAGCGCTCAATTGGTTACCCTTCGAAGCAAAAATTCAATTAAAAATCGCCTGCATGACGCATAAAGCCATCCATCACAACACACAGAGTTATCCAGCCCAGAAACTGGAACTTGCGTGTGGAAACAGATCATCCAGGAGTGCCAGTAACCTTCTTCTGAAGCCTCAAAGGTTTGCCAAGAAGAAAACATATAACCGCGCCTTCTCTGGTATTGCTCCAAGGATCTGGAATGCACTACCACCAGAAATCAGACTCAACCCCTCAACTGTCTATTTCAAAAAAGAAGTCAAGTCTCTTCTCATGTCGAAATTTATTTAAATATTGATGCGGACTCTTAGAATAACCAGTTGGAACTTAAGACTTTATTCCGAAACACTATGTTGCCATTGTATATTGTCTCCTTTGTTAACTACTTCCCTTGTAAAGCGCTCTGATACCCGCAAGGGTCATGTTCGCGCTATATAAAACCTTCAAAATAAAATAAATAAATAAAATAAATAAATCAAACACCTGACTAAAGACATCACATGTGGTCACAGAGACAAAAGAAAAGAAAACACAGAGGGAGAGCAGACAGAAACCTGTGCAAAGATAGAGGACCCTTTCTTAAAGAATGATTAAATGCTGTGGATGTTAGAAATCAATGTTGAATGGAGGGAAGTCATAGGACTGTGTAGAGTATTAGAGGATGTGGTTTGTGCAACTTCCATACTAGAAAAAATATATATATTTAAGGCCTGATTTCGATTTTGGCTGATAGGGTTTTACTTTACAACCCCAGGTCCGACAGCCTCATTCAGAGATGGGCAGAGGTTTTCTGTTGATGAATCCCTCGTTACCTTCGTCAATGAAAATCTCCAATGGCCCAATGGAGTATAGACCATCGGAGGAAGGACATTACCGTGCCCGCCATGTTTGTTTGGGGAAATGTCTGGTAGTGAGAGATAGAAAAAACATATTGATCTGTGCACCCTGGGAGTAAGCTTCCAAAGTGTGGGCGTCATCATTTTTCTGTTTTTCAGAAACAAGCTTCGTCCGTCTTTTGAAGCTTGTTTCTGAAAAACAAAAACTTAAGAAAATGTTGATAAATAGCTGTCAAATCCGATGGCAGATGTTCACCAAACTTTTTGTGCACAGAAAGGGACCACAGTGAAGGCGGTTCCTTTCAATGTAGAGAGATGACCACTGGGCCAGTGGGCACTACTAAATTTGAAGAATGGTAGTCTGTCAGGATGGAGAAGGTAATCTCCACCACACTGACAAACGAAGTATTATCTGTCAAATCATAAATCGGGGCCTTAGTCACAATAAACTTTCCAAGACATTCAGGAGATTATACATAAAATAATTTATAGCTCCGTAAAGATGGAGAATTGTCATCCAGACATAAAATTCTGTTCCCACATGCTATGGCATGTCTATATAGCGAGAGATGACGATTATAGAAAAAACAGAAACAGTTACTTAAGCTCCTATGCAATTGGCCGAGGATGTTTTATTACATGAATCAGACCTAAATAAGGTAATATATACAGTGAACAACGTTATAGGAGACCCTGTGAGTTAAGCAGAGTAAAGAGACACATTAACTCAAATAACACTGCATGCAAACTGAAATTAGTTACTGATTGACCCAGTTTGATCTTAGTCTGTGCTACAGTATGTAATACTTTTTCAGCAAAACAAGCTATTAAAGATATATGCAGTGATCTATAAGACATGTCTATTGTCACTAACAATAATAAGGAGGAAGCAAATGATCCAATTATTGTTTTTAAGTACAGGCATCCACAGAACCTCTGAAGAGGACTACTGACAAACTCTCCGAAATAAATGTTAGGATTAGCTCTAAAGATAGAAGATCAGATCTAAAAATCTATATAATGAGCCATATCTTCAAAGGGCAGCATGGAGAATACCCTGTAACAGACTATGAGGCACCAAATCTGATTTCTTCAATGGAAGGAGGACCCAAGTCACTACTCTGAGAGTAAGAAGTCAAGGACATCAAGTTTCTATATGGGCGACCTCGCAAAGAGATTATGTCCAGGTGCCCAACCTCGAAAGAGGCCAGTGACAAAGAGGTGCCACTGAGTTTCCAATAATGAAAAGCTGATGCCTTCTAGCACATAAATGAGAAAGAGAACAGGGATCGTTGATGAAGTTCCTTAGGTGAAGGTTTCCAGATGGGAGCCAAATCAGCAAGAAAAGGATTTAGAAGTATGAAACATCTATTAGAGAGAAAAACTTAAGATCAGCTCTGTTGGACTTGGCCCTTTTTGTGGGGTCATCCCAGAACTTTTTGCCTTCCTCCTGTATTTGTTCTGACCTGTCGTTGGTGGTTTTATGACTCTGGGCACTTTATCACTGCTGATCAGTGCTAAAGGGCAGTTGCTCTCTAGGGTAAACTTAGTAAGATTAGTCTACACCTGTTTGGCCTATTTAATTTACCTGTCAGTCCCTTGTACAATGGTATCTCTTATACCCAGGGCAAGTAAAGTAAATGCTACTGGTGGGCTTGCAGCCCTGCTTGCGCCAGCCACCAAAGTAGCCTTTCAAACCCGTCTCCGGCCACTGCAGGGCCTCCATGCGCAGTTTACTGCCGCTGTGATGTGGCACATAAAGTGGTTGCCACGTCTGTGACTCGCCTTTTACTACATATCAGTCACCCCTAAGGTAGGCCCTAGCTACCATATGGGTGGGGTGAGGTGTAGGTAAAAGGTAGGACATGTGCCTTAACTGTATGACATGGCCTGGTAGTGACAAACGGCCCATTTCGTTTCTCACTGCTGTGAGGCTGCCCTCCCATAGGGAAGCATTGGGGATTCCCTGATATGTGCTTCAGTTTTAATTCCTGACATGAGAGCGGTAGAGTGATCAAGTTTGGTATGTTTGGAATAGTGGTGATAAATGCTGCGTATTGGTGTTCGCAGATTTAGTTTTGCTATTTTAGAAATGCCACTTCTAGAAGTAGGCATTTCTGTGTGCTATATGCCTTTGGTCCTCTGCTAGGATGTGTATTGACTGTCTGGCTTTGGAGTGATAGGGGCTGGGGAGGTGCAGTGGATCCAGAGAGTCTGGATGAGTCAGCGCTAGGCTGAATAGGCCTGGTCTGCATTTGGAGTGGTGGGTGGAGTAGCACCTGCACTTGAATAGGACTGTGCCTGCCTTCCACAATGATGGCTCCACCCCCTGTGGTGTGTCTGGGGCCAGGGCCTACACTTACAATGGGGAGTGTTGTGCACTTGCAAAGTCCCCCCCAGAACTGGTTTGGACTTGGCTCAGAGCCCTGGGCCAGGGGAGGACAAAGACACTTACTGGTATAAGTACTAAGGCTGTGACCCCATGTCGGGGGAAATCTGGAACTTCATGGAGCTTGTTTGGAACAGAAGACACTGCGCTTGCAGGAAACTGCCACTGGGACTTTGCCTTGGGAGCTGCTTGCTGAAGGAACTGTCTCTATGTCCAGGGACCATGTGTGCTGGCCTGCTGCCTGTGTTCCAAACCAGGATGCCCCGTTGTTCTCAGGGGGATCTGCATGAAAAGGAGCCCTGTGGGCTGCTCCTGCAGGCTGCTCTGGGCGTTGTAGCGCGTGTTGAGCGCTGCACAGGGCCTGAGGACTGCTTTTTGCCCTGGACCTAAGTTGAGGCACTCTGGGGTTATTCTCTTGAGCCCTGGGTGTGGGCTCCTATGTCTGGGGAGCACTTCTGTGTTCAGCGCTCGAGAGGCGCATGGCGGGGTGGAGAAATCACCGCCAGAGCCCGAGACGCGGGCTCGCTCCCTCAATGTGCAGCAGGAGATGCTGTAAATCCCAAATTAGGGCAGGAGCCTACCCCAAGTTTGTGGGTCAAGAAGGAGGGCTACTCTGGACCCTCTACAGAGCCCAGAAGGAATCGTGGCTTGTCACCACCCAGAGGGAAGCCCCCGCGGATGCCGGAAGTCAGGCAGGAGCAACCAGCCGTGTGGCTGAACCTGGCTGTGGAAGGGGCAAGGCGGGACCGCGCAACAGAGGAAAGGAGGATGGAGACTGCGCCCTGTGTCTACCCAGCCCCTGAGGGCCGGATCGGAGCACCACCATTGACCCACCTGGAGCACAGAAGCGCTGGTCGCCGGTTGCAGCAGACGGCTGCAACCTAACTCGCTCAGCCCCCAAGGAGTGGTGAGTGCGGCTGAGCTTCTTTGTGGATAACCCAGGCGCTGTGCGCTCGCGGGGGCTGCCCCTACCCGTGGTACCTCGCTTACTTTGGGTGCACCAGAGAGAGAGCAGGATGGGGAGGAGACCCTCGATGGAGGTTCCGTTGCTGCAATTACTGCGCAGCCCACACAGTAAGTGCTGAAGCTCTGTGGCTGCAGAATTGGAGTAGAGGTGCCGGTACTTCGGTGCCCTACATATGTTGGGGGCAATTTGACTCTCAGGAATGTATTTGGGGCAGGCATGTTCAGGCCCTGATTACGCTGTGAGGTTATTGTGGCGCACTGTGGCTATGATTTATACCTACTGCTAAGTACCATTATTTTGGTTATGCCTCATATCGTGCCCTGCTTATGGTACATGTGCCATACTGTGATGTGTTATGCCCTAATGTGATTATGTTTACATTGCTAGGGTTACACCACCTGTACAGTGAGGGGATGTGTTGATAATATGTACACGCTGCAAGTGTTTACTGTGGTGCACTGCGAGTTATGTTCTGACTATGCTAAGTGTAAACCTACCAGTAGCTGCTGGTCCCTAACTGTACTGTTTATGACAGTGGCCCGACTGGCCTAAGTGATTTATGTATTCCCTGTGAAGTCATGACAAGTGCTAGTGGCACAGTGATTTATATGTGACTGTGTTCTAATGTGTTTTTATGGATAACACAAAGGCTATTTTTAAATAACCTTGCGTGGAGTTTCTTTTGTGGTGTGCCTAGTGTGTCGCTGCTTTGTGAGTGTGTTGTGCAAACGCTTTACACATTGCCTCTGTGATAAGCCTGACTGCTCGTGCCAAGCTACCAAGGGGGTGAGCAGGGGTTATTCTCAGTGTGTAACTCACTTGCCCTGACTAGAGTGATGGTTTCTACCTGGCTTAGGCGCATGCCCTAGCCAACCAGAAATCCCATTTCTAACAAGCTCACATCAAACAGAAGCATCAGTTTTTCTACCAATGAAAAAGGGAAAGTCACACCTCGGACATTCTTTCTTATGAGGAAAAGTGTGACAGATTCATGTGCACTAAAACTCACCTCCAAACATGAAACATGAAAAGGGTTCCTCAGGTGATTAGTGGCATGGATGTGTGTATTTGTTGCACCATATATGAAGTGCAAGACCTCCAAGAAACCTGTCTAGCGACACCATGGGCACGGTGTGGATACTTTCCCTTTGGGAAATCTCCACGTCAATGAATAATTTGCACAATTACAGATGTCTTCCGATTTCGCATAGAGTGGAAGTGTGCCGGGATGTTAAATAAACTGTAATCAATTCTGATATTGTTCTTGTAGTTAACTTTACCCTCCTTGTAACCCAAGACTAAGACCCTTGTTGCAACTTTGGAGGAACTCACATCCAGGGCACATCTTTTTATCACCAAATGTGACTGTGGGGGTGAAGTTATTGATTGATTACAAGGTTTTTAGGTCAGAATTAGGGCTAGCATGTGGAATAGGAGTCTGCACATCTGAGCACTACATTATTTTCCCAACTTCTGATCTCTTTTCCCTGGGCATGTTTTACCATGAACTACTAGATACAATTTGCACATGGAATAAGACAGGACATATCTTTGAAACTTGGAAGGGAAAGGAAGGATGGGACAGAGAAAGGGAAATGGACGGGAAAGGATAGGCATGGACGGGAAGGAGAAAGGATTACATGGGAAGGATGGACATAGAAGGAATGGAAAGGGAGGGAAAAGTGAACAATCCCGAAAAGGGGAAAGAGGGTAAAAGATTTATAATGTCAACATTAGGGAATGCAATCCTGAAAGAGACATTCTAATTGCACGCATGATGCTAGAGTCCCATAGAGTATCTTCGTGGAGCTTCTGGACACCAGGTGAAAGGTTTCAATTTGGAAAAGGTAGAACAAAGCCTTGGGTTATCAGGATTCTAAGAAATAGGGGATCAGCTGATTTTATTGAAAAAATGGAAACACGTGCGTTTGTTTTTTATGGGGGGCTGTGTGTACATATATGTGAAAGAGAGAGCGCGAGATAGTTTCTAAGTTGTGAACATATTAGTCCTGTTTGCATACCATCTGACTATATACCAGTCTTGGTGCCCTTGTAGAACACATAATACTCAACAGAGTGGCATTAGAGCTTACACGGGATGGCGTGGGGGTCCTAAAGTTCACCATTTTGGTAACCGGTGCTCTCATCTGCACTTCTCATCCAAACACTTTCCTCCTGCCAGTGTGTGTCAACCCGTAACTCATTAAAACGGCTACAACGCCAACACAATCACATTTAGCAAAGACCCTTAAAACCAAACCCGGTAGGGTGTCCCGGCCACTCAGCTACACAGGTATCAAAAGTAAGCCTACAACCTCGAACTTTCACCCCATGCGATTGCCCTTGTATGTTTATCACAAGGGTCATGCCAAATGCATGCAGAGCAACACATGGGCAAAGCGATTGTGTCAATCAGGAAGAAAGAAAACAAAAGCTCTTCCCACTACATGATTGTATGTCGATAGTTAATTAAATAAGTAAGTCTTTATTATATAATTGCTTTAAATCATTACAAAAAAGAACGCATGTGGACATTGACACTGAAGTCAGCAGGAAGAATCAGGAAGCGTGATGCGACGCTCCCCCATGCCGAAGCGCCGCAGAACAGCCATCACAAAGAGTATTTAAGGCTGCTGATTGGAGGAAAGTGACGATCTTGGTGAGAGATTAATATATACAATCGCATTTCCATTGACCACACCCTCATCACTGTCAGATGTGCCGAGTAGCCACGTCATTAGGTGCTTAAGAATAGAGGCAAACAAAGAAACTGACAGACATTCGGTATCAGACAGAGGCAAACCAGACACAAATCGAAAAGACAGACAAGATGACGGGGAAGGGTGACAGACAGAGATGACAGACACAGATACAGAGTCACAAGAAGGCAGCACACCGAGGGGGAGCCAACACCGGGAGCTCGGACAGATGGGGAGATGCACAAGAAAGAGGCAGCAAAACTGGGAGAGGGTGGGACAAGAGAAAGTGCCAGACAGGGAGGATGGCAGGCAAAGAAAGACCTTCATCAACACATTCAGCAATGACTGGCAAAGCTTACAGAATTCGGTAGACAGTGGCCCTCCTGTTCCTTAAACTGTCCACTGACCCTTTTGTTTTATTTAGCACTGTGCACTTTCTGCGATTGGCAGTCAAATTAAGAATTACTAGAGGAGAGGTCCATTGAAGTAGGCAGTGGATAACTGCGTAGGACCTATTGGCTGCTTACAGATACATTCTATATTTTTTAATGCATGATAGTCGCATATAAAGGTTTACTGCAATTGATTGTCCCGTTTTTATCCCACTAACCTGTTTGAATATAGGGGTTTTAATATTATTATTGATTTTATATGTTATGTGCATCATTGATTCAAACTTTTTTAATGGATTGTATGATTGTTTTATGACGTGCATCTTTTATGGATATTCTTTTATCCGAATAAAGATTATTGAAATGACTTCAAAGCTTACAGAATTCGGTAGACAGGACTGTGGCGTTCTTGATGCTCAGACTAGGTGCCCCCCACCATCTTGTAACGAGGAAACCTTTGTGATTCGCCAATTTCAAGCCACAGTAGAAGCAGTAAAGATGCACAGGGAGTGGGATGTACACAACAAACCAAGAAAAAAACTAAAAAAAATCACCTTTAACAACTCATCATTTTTAGTGGTGGCTATTTACCAACATGATGACGTTTTTGCCTGAAGAAGCAGACTGCAGACGCGTTTTGCTCCATGAAATCTGACAGCATCAATACAGATCTGTGACACCGGCTGCATGGCTTGCACTTGTGCTGAAGGAGCCCGTGGAGGAGACACTCATCTTTCTTCTTCACAAATGAATGAAGGGAGAGGCCATTTGCTGTGACATGGCAGGGATTGCATTACCATAACTTCAAAGTGCTACAGACTGAAGGTCATGTCACTGACCCCCTGTGTTTCAGAAATGAATGTCATCTCCCAGTGCAATCTGTTAAATATATTTAATGTGCACAGCGCACAGGGTGGAGGTGAATGCTGGCGTGCACTCCGCGAGCAGTGTTATTGATTGGAAAACACCACTATTCAGACACTGGCAGGTGTTTCTGTGTTATTGATCACAAAGCACAACTTTTCTGACACATGCAGTTGTTTCTGTGTTATTGATTGCAAAGCACCACTATTCGGACACTTGCAGGTGTTTCTGTGTTATTGATTGCAAAGCACCACAATTCTGCTACATGCAGGTGTTTCTGCATTCTTGCTTGCAAAGCACCACTATTCGTACACTTGCACGTGTTTCTTTGATATTGATGGCAAAGCACCACTATTCAGACACTGGCAGGTGTTTCTGTGTTATTGATCACAAAGCACAACTTTTCTGACACATGCAGTTGTTTCTGTGTTATTGATTGCAAAGCACCACTATTCGGACACTTGCAGGTGTTTCTGTGTTATTGATTGCAAAGCACCACAATTCCGCTACATGCATGTGTTTCTGCATTCTTGCTTGCAAAGCACCACTATTCGTACACTTGCACGTGTTTCTTTGATATTGATGGCAAAGCACCACTATTCAGACACTGGCAGGTGTTTCTGTGTTATTGATCACAAAGCACAATTTTTCTGACACATGCAGGTGTTTCTGTGTTATTGATTGCAAAGCACCACAATTCTGCTACATGCAGGTGTTTCTGTGTTATTGATTGCAAAGCACCACAATTCCGCTACATGCAGGTGTTTCTGCATTCTTGCTTGCAAAGCACCACTATTCGTACACTTGCACGTGTTTCTTTGTTATTCATGGCAAAGCACCACTATTCAGACACATGCAGTTGTTTCTGTGTTATTGATCACAAAGCACAACTTTTCTGACACATGCAGTTGTTTCTGTGTTATTGATTGCAAAGCACCACTATTCGGACACTTGCAGGTGTTTCTGTGTTATTGATTGCAAAGCACCACAATTCTGCTACATGCAGGTGTTTCTGCATTCTTGCTTGCAAAGCACCACTATTCGTACACTTGCATGTGTTTCTTTGTTATTGATGGCAAAGCAACACTATTCGGACACTTTCAGGTGTTTCCGTGTTATTGATTGCAAAGCACCACAATTCCGCTACATGCATGTGTTTCTGCATTCTTGCTTGCCAAGCACCACTATTCGGACACTTTCAGGTGTTTCTGTGTTATTGATTGCAAAGCACCACAATTCCGCTACATGCATGTGTTTCTGCATTCTTGCTTGCAAAGCACCACTATTCGTACACTTGCACGTGTTTCTTTGATATTGATGGCAAAGCACCACTATTCAGACACTGGCAGGTGTTTCTGTGTTATTGATTGCAAAGCACCACAATTCCGCTACATGCAGGTGTTTCTGCATCCTTGCTTTATAAGCACCACTATTCGTACACTTGCACGTTTTTCTTTGTTATTGATGGCAAAGCACCACTATTCTGACACTTGCAGTTGTTTTTGTGTTAGTGATCGCAAAGCACCACAAGCCAGACTCTTGCAGGTGTTTCTGTGTTATTGATCGCAAAGCACCACTATTCGGACTCTTGCAGATGTTTCTGTGTTATTGATTGCAAAGCACCACTATTCGTACACTTGCAGGTGTTTCTGTTTTATTCTTTGGAAAGCACCACTGTACTGACATATGCAGTTGTTTTTGTGTTATTGATTGCAAAGCACTACTATTTGCACACCTGAAGGTGTTTCTGTGTTACAGATTTCAAAGTGCCACTATTCGTACACATTTAGGTGTTTCTGTGTTCTTGATTGCAAAGTGACACTCATCATACACTTGCAGGTGTTTCTGTGTTATTGACTGCAAAGTGCCACTATTCAGACACCTGCAGCTGTTTCTGTGTTATTGGTTGCAAAGCACCCCTCTTTTGAAACTTGTACGTGTTTCTGATTTCAAAGCGCCACTATTCGTACACTAGCAGGTGTTTCTGTGTTAATAATTGCAAAGCACCACTATTCCGACACATGCAGGCATTTCTGTGTTATTGATTGCAAAGCACCACAATTTCCCAGACATTTGTAGGTGTTTCTGTGTTACTGATTGAAAGCACCACTATTCGGTCACTTGCAGGTGTTTCTGTGTTATTGACTGCAAAGCACCACTATATCGACCCATGCAGGCATTTCTGTGTTATTGCTATTCTGACACATGCATTTGTTTCCGGGTTATTGATTGCAATGCGAACTATTCGCACACTTGCAGGTGTTTCTGTGTTATTGATTGCAAAGCACAACTATTCGTACACTTGCAGGTGTTTCCGTGTGTTATTGATCGCAAAGCACCACTATTCTGACATATGCAGTTGTTTGTGTGTTATTGATTGCAAAGCGCAACTATTCGTACACCTGCAAGTGTTTCTGCGTTATTGATTCCAAAGCACCACTATTCTGACACATGCAGTCATTTTTGTGGTCAGTCTTAGTTTATAACGTGGGGTTGCTTCACAACATGTTGCTGGCCTGACTGATTCATGTTGCTGACCAGGCAGCGTATAAACATGGCTAAGGGGACGGGAGTGCTGCTACAATAATATCGCCCACTTTAAGAAATAATATATGCACATGTTATTTAATTCTTAATAAAACCATACATGCTTTCTAAATGCGTGCTGGTTGTTTTATAGTGGAAGAGTGCCATCAATTCGCTGCAGAGTATTTCACAACATGCCCTTCTCTGTTTTATGCGTGCCTCCCGGAAGACACAATAATAAGAATTATCGGATGTGTGAAAATAAGAAATGGCTCGTGCATCTTTGCACGATTGGGATTCAGCTGTGTTCGATCACGTGATTATGCTAGCACATTGAGTCTCAGCACACACATTGACGTGATTATGCTGCATAGTACCACAGAAAGGCTTCTCTTTTCCAATGTAAACAACATAGCATAACCGACTTTGCGTTCCAGTTTCGTGTAGTATTTCCATGACAACGCAGGTCATATCCTGAAGGATTCATGCGTGTTGCAGGCTCAGCGAAGGAGCGCCTGGCATCCGGGTTAAGCTCTTCACTCAAAGTGAAGAGAATGAAAGTAGCTTACTGACTCCATGCAATCATTAAAAAGGCTTTTAGCGTATTAAAATGTGGGCGGGAAGAGGGGAGGCCGCACACAGACACGCGCCCACACTCTACAGGGCAGGGGGAGGGACTTCCAGCTGGAGACAGAAGTGTTTCCGACTAGGACCACCAGATAGTCCGAGCACGGCATCCCCAAGAGGGCCTCGTGCATTATTAACCAGGCAATAACTAACGTGCGAGCGTGTCACAATATTGTACAGCTGAGTCTTAAATACACTTGTAGCCAGGGAGGGTTTCTAACGGCCAGCACCTGTGCCAGACATGAATAATTAACGAGATCTGGGGGCCGTTACCCTTCCACCAACCGTCATTTTAAAGAGAGTAAGAAAAACAGGGCTGGCAAACAGAACCGAGGAGCGACCAAAACTTGAAGGCCTGCCTTATTGTATGTAGCTCTTTAGAAATTATTTTTTAGCAAACTATCCCGACAGAGCGGAGGCTTTTGAGCTGAAAAACGCCATTGCTATGAAATGCGAATACCTGGACATGCACTCTTTAGAAACAATTCAGACGAGTATCTCAACTTACAAAGTGGGATTCAAATAGTATGTTGCATACAATGAATTTCTGTAAAAAATGGAATTACATGGACAGTCACAACATTATATATATATATTTATATACCTACACACACTCACACACACGTATATATATAGAGAGAGCGACAATGATAGTTAGATAGATAGATAGATAGATAGATAGATAGATAGATAGATAGATAGATAGATAGATAGATAGATAGATAGATAGATAGATAGATAGATAGATAGATAGATAGATAGATAGATAGATAGATAGATGCGACTGCAAAAACAGACATGGAGAGTGAGAACGTTCAGAAAAGAAAGATACATAGAAGGGATGTGAGTGCTGGAACCAGAGAGAGAGAGAGATCAAGAAGCAAGTATAGAGAGACCGTGAGAGAGAGAAGATAGAGGATCAGAGCAAAAACAAAACACGGGTACTTTTACATTGGACATTTTAAAGCAAAACGTGATAACTTGGAACAAAAAGTAAAAATAATGTACATACCCAAAGTACAGTCCAAGGGAACACAGGTAAGTGCAATAACGAAAGGTGGTTGTCTAAAAAATCCACTTGCTGGGTTTGACCTCAGTGCAGTCCGAAAAAGCTTTAAGCACCATTAGAAGCTGGGTTGCACTCAAATTCCGTGTTTTCAATTAAAGTGCATTGTTTTGTGGCAGTGTGTCCATCCAGCCTGGCGATACCAACATTACTAAAATAACAGGCTTCCCGCACAGCAGCCAAATGACCTTCAAAGTTTGGCGGCAAACGAAGTCCCCAAAGCAGAAACGTCCTTGCCACTTAAAGTCCACATTCAGATACGAGAGGGCTCGTCTAATGTGCAAAGAACGGTCATCCGGCGCGTAAACTGCATGCTATGTTGCCACCTTGGCACACGGATTACAGCACCATCAAATGCAATCGCGCCCTGCATGCCCAGGTGCCTCATGTGAACATGTGTATTAGCCTAACCACAACATGTGAAACAAGTCTCCAGTCCTGTCTTCTCGGTGCTTCGAGGACGTGCTTTCTCATCGCTGCTGCCGGGCTCGGGGTCTGAGGCGAGGCGGCTCATCCAGGCACCGTCTCTCCCCTGTGGCTGGCTCGCTCTCCTCGGCGCCGTCCTTTCCAGCTGCCGCGGTAGTAGTGTAGATTAATGAACGATTCTGAAACAAAGAGCGAAGCTTCCCCCCGAAAGCGGCAGCAGCAGCAACCGGGCCCGCTTCTGCCTGGGCAATCTGCATGTACCCCGCACGCAGGCTGTCAGCATGCTAGCACCTTGGACAGCTCCCGCCGCCTAGGCCCGCTGGCCAGGGTCCGTGGAGACGCGAGTGTGGAAACAAGACGGGCGGGGGAGCGCTATCCTTCCTGCTCAGATTCCAGGGTCCCAGGGGCTCCGCTCCTCATTAAAGAATCCTATCTAGGCAACAGATTCCACCCTCCTTTCATCTCCACAGTACCGGCGTCTGAACAGCAAATGATGCAGGCTGGACGGGGAACAGCGGCATGCCACCGCCTGCCCGTGTAGGTGAGCGTCTGAAGCAACCTGCTCGCAGCAACGGATGCCCGTCCGCGGACAGCGTGCGCGTTAACCCTTCTCTTGCCTGGCGGTGGTTCAAAAAGTGAGCAGTCACTAAACGAGGACCCTCCACGTCTGGCCTTAATGCCGTCTACTGATATCTCATTTTCACTCTCCCTCCCTGTGCCACCCTGCACAATTACTGCTGACGCGGAAGGGCCTGCTGCTGTTTGGGCGAAGATGGGAGGAGCGTTTGAACCTCGTCAAAATAAGCTCCCGCCACCTGCTACCAAGGAAAACAAAGCTGTCCTAGATTGGGAAACATATGTGTACACCATTCTATTGCACTGTTCAAGAAGGCACGTGTTACTTCGGTGGCATTCTGACAACAAGAAATGTGCAGAATGACGTGAGCACTGCTCGCTGCCTCTCGCCGCCACAATCTTGAATAGAGGGCGCTTTGTGGGTGCAATCAGTGCAAACTGCTGAAATGTGCAATTTTATTCCTTTCGAAACAGTGAAATTTGGACTTTTTGTCCATGTGTCCTGCAGGGCTATTTGTAGAGATGTGTACTTTTATTCGTTTCAAAACTGTAAAATTGGAACTTTTTTTAACCTATTTATGCTTAGTGCAAAATATTCTTGCTTGCCACCAAAATGTACAGACATGTCACAAAATGTATGAAATCTCTGAAGGAAAGCCCTGGACATTTCTCAAACCACTAATCATTTAATAAAAACATTCATAAGTATCCCAGCAAGTTGCATGGTTTTACTGCTGCCATATCCCAACAACATTGTGGTCAGGCTGGAGACAGCAAGCAAAACTTCAAGAAATTGGGTTATTAGCTCATAGGGGTTGAACCACAACTCAAATAAACAAAATGCTTGTCATGGTGAACCGCAAAAGTCACTAAATGAAGCTGTGCTTAACCCTGTGGTAGCTTGGCAAAAAAGCAGGCAGGCTTAATTTAGAGGCAATGTGTAACATAAATATGCGGCACTCAAACAGTAATAAAGTGAAAACACAACAAAAGACAAAACCCACACCAATTTAGCAAAATAAAGTAAAAGTTAATAAACAAAAATGACACCAGAATGACAAAATCTGGAGATAAAACTTTAAGTTTGGAGGTAAAAATGGTGGCAAAATGCGCCACTCTTGGTTATCTGGTTGCGCTGGATTGGGGGAAATTCAGAAGTTCAGGCTGACAGCAATGAAGCATGGGTCAGATACAGGGACCAGGTTAGTTTTGATGAAAAGTTACCTTCTCAAGTCAGTTTGAAGAGTGTCTTTAGCATTGGCGGGGCCACTTGGAGGTCGTTAGAGCAAAAAACACATAGGCATCGGTGTTGTGGCACAAAGAGTCTGTCGTTGCTGGAGATTCCCTTTGGCAATTGACGTGTGCTGTAATGGTCAGAGCAACGAGCAGGTCTCACTGGATCTTCGCCTTGGCAGTCATTGCATATATCTGCTGTCTGCACTACGTGGTCTCTTCACGATCTCGTGGAGTCGAAAACCTCTATTTCTTTACTTTTTCTTCAGGACTCACTCCAGTAGAGGCCAGCAGCAGAGTCAGGCAGGTCCAGGCTTTCCCAGTTTGTGCTCATCGGCTGGGTAGTCTGACCAGTTGCAAGGAAGACTCTGGAAGCTTTTTGTACCCCTGTAGCTCAAACAGGAGTTCAGCCAACTGACCATTTTAGTCACTTCTCGGGTGCCTGGGTTCAATGCAAGCAGGTCCAATCTTTCTTCTCCAGACAGCACGACAGTCCTTCTTTTGAGTCTTCCACGGCCAAGGAGCGTTCTGATGAGATGGTCTGAAGGTGCCACATTTATACCCGGTGTCAGCTCTTGTGTGGGGGAATTCACTGACCTACAACTGGTTCTCGTCAGTTCTTCCCCTTCCCCTGAGATTAGCTCCAAACTGCCTAGTGTGACAAAGGCAAAGGCAGGCCTTGTGTCAGATTCCTTTGTGTGTGCTGCAGGCAGTGTCCTTTGAAGTGTAATCAGTTCAGTGCACAACTTCTCCCTAGTCACCCTGTCAGGAAGACCCTCTCCTCTAACACTTAGGCCTTTTTATTCTCTATATCTAGAAGCAAACTCAACCCACTACAGGAGAGGTATTCACGGTCAAGTGACCCAGGACACAGGTGGAAAGGCACAGTTTGTTTAGGCAGGAAAATGCCAACTTCCTAAAAGCAACTTAAAATCTGATTTTGCAATGAAATAAGATTTTAAATTACAATTCATTTAAGTGTAAATTGGCATATTTCTATCTGGCCCCAAACTGAAGTTAGCACTTATTAAGTGTACTAAGGTAACCCAGTGTTAGTCTGTGGGAGAGATAGTCCTAAAGCAGTGAACAACGACTTTAGGTCGGTGCGGAAGAGGGACTGAGGCAAGATAGCGGTCGCTTGAGACCGTAGGTGCACACAGAGCACTGAGAGCTAAGGATGTCAGTGATGCTGCTTTAGGCAAATTCGGGATAATGAACGCAGCACTTTGTAATTCAGAGCCACATTGCCCCCCCCCAAGGCTGGCAGAGATTACTTGCGATTATTAGGAACAGTCATTGGACTTTCTGTTCTCTGGCATCTTTTAAAGATTATTGCAGGAAGTACCAAGGCTCACCAAGAAGGCTCTTACCTGTCGGAGGCATCTGGTGCGGGAATCAACCTCGGAGAGTCAAACGAGACCGCCAGGCCCGCTGAGATGGGTTCCTAGACCACAGCAGGGGCTGCCAAGGTAAAAGTGGCCAGACAAGTACCTGGGGGGGGGGACGGCGCCAGGAGACGCGGCTGTGGAGGCCCTGGTCGCGCCCATAGGGGATTCACCAGCTCAAACTCTGACTCAAACTCCGCGGCGGGGGCGCCGAGGGATGGCGGCCGACCCGGATCCAGAAAAGAAAGGAAGAGGCGGAGCAACACAGAGGGGAGGCCTGGCCGGCCCTACGGTGGTGGACCTATTGAGAGGTCCTGCCGGGGATTAGTTCCGGGTTGCGAGGGGAAGGTCAGGAGCAAGGTTCATCCCGATGCAGCGGTGAGCGCAGTACACGTCGGAGGAGATCCACCCCGGCAGGAACCAAGATAACCAGCTCAGCGAGAACTGACCGGGCTGTGTGAGGTGGAGAAAGGACACAACGATGGGATAGCTAACATGGAAGGTAGGCTGGGGGGCCCCTACCCCTACCCCTACCTCAACTGCTGATTCCGAATCCCACAGGGGGTGCCCAAGACTCACTGATCAATATTTCAACAGGGCGATCAGCTGGGGGGATCCCAACGGGCCTAGAAAACACATAAAATGTAGCTGCGGGCAGAAAGGGGGATGGTACACTAGCGGATGAACAGTATATATGGCGCATGCAAACTTAGGATCAACCACTTAAGGATAAATCCAACCCTGAATGTGTAACTCGCTCACAAGAAATCTATTCCAGCAGGGACCTGGACAGTGGCGGCCAAATTGAGCTGGATAAGGAACCCAGTGATTTTTTCTTTTCTGTATCAGATGGGGATGATGATGAGTGGTGTGAGGATTCATCAGCAGATATTACAGATCTAAGCTATAGCGATTTAGAGGAGGCAGGTGGTGCTAAATGCAAAACTGTGCAGAGGAAAAAGAAAAAGAGACAGGGAGGGAAGGATCTGGCCTGGGATTACACCCCTACAAACCAACTGTCCAACCCTATGCCCATCTCCCAATCCGTCTCTGATCCATCAGAGCCAACTTCTCCATCTTCTCCAACTTTGGAGGCTATCTTTCAGGCAATCACTATGCACCGTGAGGAATCCCGTCAAGACAGTCACAAGGCCCAGCTCGCCATGCGCAAAATGCAAGGGGTTGTGCGGAAACTGTCTTAAATTTGCAGTACATTTGGGGAACGCTTAACCGACCTTGAGTCCAGGATAGTCACTTCAGAATCTGACCTCGCCTCAAATCATGAGCTGGTGGATTCGCATGAGGCACAACTGGTAGATGTCAGATGGAAGCTGGAGGAGTTTGAGAACCGCCAGCAGAGGAACAATCTGCGTGTCCTTGGTGTGCCTGAGGGGGTTGAGGGGGCCGATATACTCTCATTTGTTGTCGATTTGTTGCGAGACTCTTTGCCTGAAATAACTGGGTGGAACTGGGCATTAGAGATCCAGCGGGCCCATCGGATCCCCTTTGTCCAGAAACAGCCTGTAAGGGCGGGGGCTCTCTCCCGAGCCATTCTGTTATACTTTGGCAACTTTCTGTTACGTCAAGCCGTCTCTGAAAAAGCAAGGTCTAGAAATGAGATATCTTACTTTGTTCACCCAGACTTTTGCCATTCCACCGTTGAAAGGCGGCAGCTCATCAAACCCTTTCAGGATAAAAAGGCGTAAGCCTTTCTAAATAATCCTGCACGCCTAAAAGTGATTTTTGAGGGGTAAACAAAGTTCTTTATGTCAGAAATAAAAGCCAAAGAATATTTGGACGGGTTGCCCAGTTAGGCGCAGGCCAGTCATTAATTCACGATAGGTATTACATAGCTTGGGACTATGCTGGGTGGTACTGAGTGTGAATTATTATGTTCTTTCTTTTTCTTCTTTAGCAGTAAAATAGATGAGGCACTAACTAATTTGGGAACCTCGGCTACAGGATGAAGCATTTAGCTAAGGTCCATAGAGTTAGGGCTCTCAGTCTCTGCATGTGTCGCACATCAATTGTGATCAGACTCAAGATTTAGTCTGCATGCCTCATGTGGGGAGGTGGGGATTTTGGAGGGGTGGGAGGACTGCACAGTGGGCGGGAAGGGAGGGGAAAGGGAAGGGGAAGGGGGGACCAAATGCATGGGGAAAAAGAACATATCTAGAAAATGTAAGAAAATAAGAAGACAATCAAAAGAGGTAAATAGGTGGCAGAAAGAGAGGCGAGAACTCAATGGGGGAAAGAGCTTGAGAAGGTTCCATGGAGGAATCTGGGAAATCGAGTCCAATTTAAGATGGGGAAGATAACTATATGCTCATGGAACATCGCCGGGTTGAATGACAGGGTAAAGAGGGTCAGATATGCCAAACTTATTAGGCTTAACCCCACCGATGTAATATGCTTACAGGAGACACATATTCCCTGGGGGAAAAGATAATTATTGAGAATAGCAGGATATAACCTACTGGCATGTACTACTGTTGGAGGGAGCTTTATTTAAGGGTCAAGAGGGCAGGGGGCTGAGCACAGAGCTCATGGAGCCTTCACGGAGTGAGCGATGGAGTGAGCTAGGGACAAAAGGGGCACCTTAATTTGAGCCAGGGTGTCTGGGAACGCTTGCTCTAAAATGAAGGAAACAGACATGTGAGTCATGGAATTCAAAGCAAAGAACAATGGCAGTTTATTGAAAAGGTGCAACTTCATAAAAACTGCAAGACAAAGGCATAAAAATACAAAATACAAATATAGTGACCTCGCATGAATCAAGAGGCATTGAACTCATTTGGAGAGAGACACTTCAGAAAACCTCAACGACACATTTATAAATGCATTATGAGAAACATAAGTTATATCAAGGAAAAGGTTCTCAGAATGTAAAACACACTTGATCTAAAATACTGAGAATACTCACGTACCTACCTAAAACCTAAAAGAAAGCAACTTTGCAAATGTAATATAAGTATGGAATGCTCAATAAGAAAACACCAATTTAGCGACAAAATAGCATAGCAAAATAGCATACATAGCATATACAGCAAATATATTGGCAAGTTAAATTGTATCTTAAAAACAAAAAACAAAAACAAAAAACAAGAGCTCTTGGAAACCACCCACACCCGCCTGCCATCTACTAACAGACGGGTGGGGTAGTTCAAAGATGTCTTTGTGGTCTCCCTTCTTATACTCTTTAAGGCGGTCAGAAGTGCCTATGGCATTGTCATCTCATGCCACATCTACCTTGTGACTTACGGTATAGTTCTAATATTTTACCATACATGGTGATGCCATTTCCAGTAACTGTGGTACGTGAGCTAGGTGAAAGGTCATATCTCAGGCAAGGCGCTTGCCGTAAATTGGACGGGCAAGCAGAAAAAATGTGTATTGTAAAGAGATTCTGTATGTACATATATAAATCTTCATGTCCTGTGTTCCTTAGCTTGACACATCTGCGGTGGCAACTTCGCTAAAAGTATGTACCAGCCTAGGATGCAGACTACTGTATGTCAAAAGACCAGGGGGATGTTGAACTTTGAGACAGTGAACTTAGCACACGGGTAGGGTGGGGGCTCTTAGTTTGGAGCAGGAGGCCTTGCAGAAAGAGGAGCTGGATACGATTTGGATCAGACCTGCCTTCAGCCTGCTATACAGTAAAATGGCAGAACTATGGTCAATTTAACAAAGAGGCCTACATATTGAACAGAAGGGCCTACACAGGGGTTTCATGCTGGCTGAGTGGTAAGGATGTCCCAGGGTATTTGTTATATAGTAACACAGGACCCTCTGGTCAATTTAACACAGCCTACAAATTAGGCTGGCAGGGCAAGAACAAGGGTCTCATACTTCAGGTGTGGACAGAATGGGCCTGGGGCACGCTATGATATAAAATCGACCTTCTCTCATTCATTCCCTCCTCTTGTTCATTTTTTAACAGAATCTTTACAGCATACCTTTCAGGTCTTTGAGGTATTTGTTTATGGTAGCAGGCTGCATTTAGTGTAGTCCTATTGTTACTTCTACAACTTCTATAAGTGCTAAGTTATTCACATTCCCTGTTCTACCCTTGTTCTCCCTTTGCTAATTATGCATTTCTCAGGAGGTGCAACTGCTACGTACTCAGTGTGTTTACTGAAGAGCATATTGGACACAGCCCACGTATTTAGAGACAGGTATGACATTGTAACACATGCTCTGCCTACTGTCCCCCTGTCCCGTCTTTATCAACGGCAATTTATTCAATGTAGTACAAAAGTCATTATAATAGCAGCAATGGGGAGTCAATGCTGCTAGTAGCACCCATGTTCATTTTCTCCAATTGTTCTGAAAGTCTTGAGCAAGTCTTGAGGCATTGTTCCAATCGTTGGTACGTGTGGCTAGTGTGACTAGTTGGAAGAATGTCTTTTATTCTGCTGCGTCTGTACTATGTTAAAAAAAGTCTGCTGAATAATAATGTGGAGCCTCAGAGATGATACCTTTAAACAGAAAAAGTAACAGTTGGTGCCTGTCTTCAAGTAATTTGAGAGGTTTGCAAGCACTTCTATTACTTAGGCACCTTCGATATGAAGAAAACAAAGTGAAGAAAAGGTAAAGATGTCGCGATGTCACAACTTGTAGACTGAGGGTTTGGGGCGTCGATGTTTCCAGACGTTCTTTAAGTGAAGTATCCTTGGGGCCCGCTTACACACTCGTCCTTTCTCTTCTGTGTAGCACGTGCAACCCTTCAGGATGAGCTTGGGTACCATTCCCACTTGGTAGTTTCCGTGGAACACATGTAGTTTCTGTGTGGCTCCTTGCCCCTTGCACAACCCCTCAATCACATGTGAGATGAACGCCGGTCCATTTTCAGAACCCAAAAGCATAGGTTCTCAAAAGTGCGGTATGAACTCTTTTTGGCAATAGTTTGTGCATTGCTGTTCTTGAATTGGTATGCATTAGTCCATTTGCTGATCATGCACACAATAACCAACACATACTTGTAGTTTTAGTAGGGGGTATGTTGATGAAGTCAATTTCATGTGGGGAAGGAAATGAAGTGGCCTGAGGCAGTGGAAATACAGCTTTAGGAAAGCAGTCTGGTCTTCCTATCACATCGTACAAGTGATGAACCATGAAAAAAGACGGGCCATGGCGGCAAGCATTATCATTGGTAAACATTTATTTCCATCTGGGCCTATTCATATCCCTTTTCTGTTTGTATACATCCTCCCCTGTTCCCTTCTTCCTTTTCTTCCACCCAGCCCCTTTTAATAATATATTTGGTGTCATATGCTATTCTTTCTTGTACACCTGCATCAATAAATTCTTTACCAATTGATACACAGTCCTTGGGGGAGGTATGTGCAGCACATTCTACAATTGAAAGTTTGGTAATAACAAGCCTTGCAATAGTGGAGCTATTAATGGTGCACGCTGCATGTGTTGTCCTGCTGAGGTAAGGAGGGAACTCCAAATGAAGAAAAGAACCCAAAAATTATATTGGCATCCCTCTACAAGACTTTAAAACGAAATTCATTATCTCCAAAAGCAAAAGAGGAATTAAAACATTGTACTATAGCTTGACCCAACAGAAAACACAGATGAAAATCTCGGTTACAGTAACACTTTTAGTAATGAAAACACTCATAGTTGTCAAACTGTACCCTGGGATGTGGAATTCCCGTAGCCCCACTCCCAGGACACATTTTTTTGAGGTCAAGGGCAACAAGTTTTCATGCATATTTCGTCCTTGGGACAAGTAGGCTAAGCCCTACAGCACAAACCCCTTGGCTATCAGTTTTCAGTACCACATTATGGATCAGGGAAAGGCATTGTCTGCAATAAAGGTAATATTTGTGTCCATGCGTTAATGCTGTTCAAACTTGCATTTATTGTTCATTATTGCAAAGGCTTTATTATTAGGGTGAGCGCTCTAAGTAAATGTTGTGAGCTCAGACTGCACTACTGACAGTGGTTAGAGTATGAAAATGTGTACACACTTTTTAAATGTTTAGCAAGGGGGGGCTATGTGTACTGCTCTCAGAATGCTCTTCAATTAGATGCAAATATTTGCAGAAGCTTGAAAGCAAGACTGATCATTATTTGCTTTTAAAATAAAATGTTCACAAAAAGAATGCAAAACATTTAGCTAAACTACTGGAATAAGGTAGGTACCATTTCTTTGCAGCATAAAAAACAAGCATTGGTAAAGCCAATGAAATTGTTGGTCAGCCTTTTGGCTTTGTCAATGCACAACTTGTTTTGGCAATATTTTTGTGAAACCTCATTGGTGTGGGAGCTGCTGGGTCCTCACCATTATAACAAACATTGGCAAAAGCAGAAATTGTTGTGGTCTCAAAAATCACACATTGCACAGTAGCTCCTGGCACTGGATAAAACAACTGTGTCGATATGCTCCTTGTGAAAGAACAGAATGAAGTCACTCACGGTGAAGCTAGCCAAGAAAGGGAGGGAGAGACAACATTTTACTAATCATAAAAGGTCATTGTTAACGCCAGACCTAATTAGGGGCCAAATCATGAAATAAAGTGCACCCATGTCCTTGTATTAAGTGCAGATATACAACTGTTGTAAATTCGCAAGACTACAGAAGTAGGCCAAGAAATAGTAAAATATGTGTGAACTGTATTTAAGCATGAGCAAATATGCAGGTGTACTATATTGCTCAAGCAAAAATCTGAGCCATGTTCACATTTCCTCCAGCCACAATTTTTTTTTTTTGTGAGCCAGAACCGTTGCTTACCATTACCTTCAGCCCCAGTATGTAGATCTGCGGAAACGTGGCAACATAAGTGAATTGTTAGTATTCAAAACCTACTATGGAAGGAGTCCTAACATGATCAGAGAGGCTACTTCAGAGCTCTTATATAGTGACATTGTTGCCATAATTTGTCGCTGCATTACATGGCACAAAAGGGACAAGTGGAGTTTGTTACAGGACAAGTATATTTAAGAAGCAATCTGCCCCATGAACAAGTACATATTTCATTAAATTCCACACCCCTGTGTACCAATCCTACACCTTGAAACCGATTTTTAAACACCCTGAAATTTTGCACCTATATCTTAAAACACATATTAAATCTGTACATATTGTATCCTTGAAACATTATAATACAAAGCACATTATTACAAATGATCAATACCTAAACATAATATAAACACAATATTACTACTTTTCCTATTACTCCTATCCTTTGTGTCCCTGGCGAATGCACTGCATTTAGAATGCATTTTAGCACATTCCACCTTACACTGTAATTTATTACTCCAATATTGTCTCCAACTCTGAAGAACATCTGCTTGTGAAGATGGCGGTGTTCCTGTTGTGGCTGATCACCTGTCCTCTTCTTCTTTGGACTCAAGGATGATGGGGTGGGCCCTTCTCCTTCTGCCTGTATACCTTAGTAGAAAGAAACTTCGCAGCGGGTGTTAATTTATACAAATATATGCCTTCTTAAATAACTTCAATGCCACTGTGATGTCTAGTTGATGTGACCTATACATATATTAATTGATCAGGGAGCAGTATATGGGGCGTTAAGTTGTTGTCAGAACATTGTAATATTTGTGAGTGAAAACAGAGTGATCCATGGGCAATAAACTATTTTTGCTTTCTCTCAATTCATTACCTTTAAACAGTCCGTTCAGGCAGTGCTGAAAGTTGTTGCTGCTTTTATATCGTAATGGACACATGGTCTAGCTGTCATCCAAATGTGTGGGAAAATGTGGTAGGCCTGAGCCTGTGGTATGATAATTTTTCCTATTTGTATTTTATTTCTAACCAGACACGAGGTGATGAAAACAATAACATTGAACCTATGTAAGCAAACATCCAGAAGACAGGAAATTCAATACACTTCTTGAAGACGCAGGGAAGAATCTAATAATAATAATGTTGCAAAACCTCTAATCATTTATTAACTAAGAAAGCGAAAGAAGAACCCAAACAGAAGATAGAAACTTTTAAGAGAGATAAAAACTTGTAGAGGTCGAACTGCAAAATATATGCAACCACCTCTATAGTCTGCAACTCTAATTTTAGAAGGCCTCTTTAAATTCACACCAATTACTCTGGCAATTCTGCGATACTGAGCATTGCTTACTCCATGCATACCGTCCTTTAACATTGAGATCTACTTTATATCTGCACGTATTATTTATTCTCTTGTATTTTCCTAGTACTGGGGCATGTGGTGGCTACCTGTGGTAATCTTATTCTTACAAATCTCTGGTTGTCTCATATTTTGAAGGCTGCACACAGCTGTGCATTTCCGTAAACGTATTCCTTACTTCCTCTCGCCCATCTGCACATAAACACATACATATTCCTTCTCTAAACTGCACCACATGAAGCCTGGAACACTGTATTCAATCTCGGCTTCCCCCGTTACCAAATTGTGTGATTCTAGGCAACTATTCCTCTTCACTTCCACAGACACAAATATATTTCTACACATACATTTTCTTTCTACTAAATCCTATGTTCTCTGCCAACCACAGGAAGCACCTTCCCTGCCTGGCTCAGCGCCCAGAATCTGTGGTCGGCCAGGAATGCTACGTCTGAAGACAGCCTCAAAAATCTGTTAACCCAGGGGTACTCTCAAACTTTCTGTCGGGGGCCAAAATTACAGTGTGGTTAGTGGCCGAGGGCCGCACTGGTAGGGGTGGAGTCAGTGGGGGCGGGATCAGTGGGGGGCGGAGCTACAGTAAAAAAAACAACCTTACAATAAACTAAAGATAAGCAATCGCTGGGCCCATGTTTGTTTGCCTTTGGCCTTTCCAACCAACATGCTACCTTTCTGGACTGACTTTGCTCGGTGCAATCTAAGCGTCTATATGTGTAAATCCTTTGGGCAGTTTATGCTGTTCGCATTCCTTTGCACGTTTGTTTATAAATTAAAAATAAACAGCATAAATAGCAGGGCTCGTTTATGGCTGAAGGAATTCTTTGCGTAACACTACATTGCGTCAGTAATGAGCTTGAACCCAGACTGACCTCTCCTCCTTCGAAGCAGCACGCAAGCAAGCTAGGATTTATTGCAAGAGGCTGACTCGCGCCCCCTGGCCCGTCTTAGTACAATGATTGCATGTCAGCTTCACGTCAGTGTCCAGTTTGAAGAGCAGTTTTCAGTGCACGGCCTCTCCCGACGCCACTGTAGTTCATGCAACTGTTGCACATACATGTTAAAGTCAAACTCCGTCTGCACACATGCATAAGCATCATTAAAATGGTGGTAAACTGAAAACCAGGACAGCACCGTCTTGTGAATTCATCACCGACAAACATACCTGTGCAGGCGAAGATTTTCCGGGCTGCTGTGAAGGTTCTCCGGGGCTGCAGGCTGGAAGGATGTCGTAAACAGGGACACAGGGACACAGGAAGCTCACCAAAAGGTCCTTTAAAAGTCAGCTGTAACTAGCGCTAGTTACAGCTGACTTTTAAAGGGCCTGAGCTTCGCGCCCGGGTCCGTGTCCATGTGTGACGTCAGAGGCAGGCAGGCCAATGAGAGGCAAGCAGTCTGCAGAGACGATGGCCGCAGGAGGAAACGTTGTGAATACGTATTCAAGCGTATTCGCAACGTTTGCTCCTGCGGCCATCTTCCCTGTTTAGGAACTGCGGGCGGCAGAGTGTAATCCAGGGTTACTCATACACTACACTGAAATCGGTCCGCGGGCCGCCAATGAAGGCCGGGCGGGCCGCCAGCGGCCCGCGGGCCGTACTATGAGTAACCCTGTGTTAACCCTTCAACACCATGTAATATCCAGACACGTGTTGACTTTAATTGTACGTAAAATATAGCTTATTTTAAAATAATATGGCTTTTTTTGTAAAGCGCACTTTTACTCAGAATGGTATTGTGGCACAAAATAGCAAATCTTTATTGTTCCCCTAACTCAATGGTACTCATTTTATCCAACTTGGAAAGATGAAAGGCTGAGGAGACCTAGCAGCATTTTACGTGTGCCCATGAAGTCAAACCATGGGTATATCTAGCCTGCATTCCACTCCATCATTTTATCTCCCCTATTCTGTGCACTTCGGTGCACAAGAAATTAGAAGGGAACAGTCTCCAGTCTTAACTTGCTTATTCCAATCTTTTGTCTAATGTTCACCATCTGCTCCGCAATTACGTTGCTCTAAGTCTAGTGTCACTAACTTTCTTGGCCGTGAGACACAATTTCAAAATGTTCCCTATTAACTAACCCCAACTGTGTGCTCTTTGTGGCAGCACTTACTGGATCTACCCTAGCATGATGGGATACTGCTTGTGCCTGCTTCAGTTGCTGCTGAATTTGGACGCAGGTAGGAGTAAATTATTCTGTACTTTGTTGCTCAGTACTTCAGCATTTGGTGAAATCTCCAGTGTGAATTACAATAGGCCATTCAAATAGAGAGATATTAATATGCATTTGAAACTGAAAGTATCTCCTTTTCTGCCAGGAAACTATATTACCAATATTGATGGCATTTTTAGTCTTTTTAATATTGTGGGCCATGATACAAAAATATCAAAAGGAACAGCTCCATTTTACCTGGTATTACAACCTCTATCATTGTGCTCTGGTTGGTAAGGGGCAGCAGTCCTTGACCTCACCTTTAATATGTCACTCTTTCTTTTGTGTGGCTGGTCTATCATTTGACACTGGGCCTAGTCTAGGGCGTAATAGCAACCAGAAAACGCAAAAAGGTGCTGTGTGTTGTGGCGAGAAATGCATGCAAAAGCCTTCCTCTCCCTCTTACTACCACTTTACTGAATATTCAAGTGGGAGGATCCTTTACTATGGGTGCAAGCACGCCAGAAAGGTGAGATGAGAAGCGTGAGGTGTCACTGTCAAGGAACAGAATGTATTTGATTCAGTGTGTAATGAGTTAAAATAGGGGAGCCTATTTAAAACCGTGCTCAAAAAGACGTAATTAATAGTCGTGAAGGCAGCTACTTGGAAGCTAGACACAGTATTCACTGGATGCACCGCGCACCAGTTGCGTGGTCTCCAGTTGAACCTGTCTCAGTTAAAGTGGGTGCGCTTGGCACATACCCAGATGTTCCTGCTTATCACTTCTCATTGTAGTGCACAAGAGACGTACACCTATATATAACATCTCCTGTGGTACCACTGTGAGAGAAAGAGATGAGGAGGGCCCATAAGCAAAATAAGAGATGAATGGTAAGTATTTCCCTTCTAAAAACAAAGGTCTTACGTTGAAGTGCCACTTTTATTAATCAAATCATTAACACCGCAGAGAATATATTCATCAGTTTATTAGCTCCAGAAAGACCATTCATAACTACAATTGTAATCAGCCAAAAATAGTAACACAAGAATAGATGTTTATGACGCTCATGTATCTAGAAGGCAATGAAAGGGTGAAATTTCATGGTCCTGTGGCACTGCCCCAAAGCAGCTTAATTGAGGGGGTGCTTCTGCAAAAGTATGACAAAATAGACATGTAAACGATAGGGAAAAATAGCTGTATGATCTATATGAAAGAAGAACCCCTTTTAAAAAAATTAAAAAATTCAATATATAGCCTGGAAGTCTTAACAAAGTCTTGGCATCTAAAGACACATTTCTGGAGTAAAGAACAAACTCATGTAATGCAAATATATTTTAGGTCAATGGAAATACTTTCAAAATGCAACACTTTACTGCAATGCTAGGAATGCACACGTTAAGAGGGACAACCATTAGTGCTTTGCAATAATGATTTAGAATAAGGGCAATGCAGAGGAGAGAGAAAAAGACCATTTCAAAGTACAATAAGAAATTAGAGCTTCAGCCAAAGATGTTTAGATAGAGGGCTGAAGGAGACCACACAGGCGTCAGTGACCCAAGAGGTCACTGCAGCGGGGTAGTCCGTCGAATGGACTAAGGAGCAGATCTTTATACTCTCTTAATGATGAACTATTGACCACAAAAGGACAACATTATCAGGTGCCTCTGACCTATACGCATTGTGGTCACTTCTGGGAAATATTTAAGAAAATAGAAGTGCCACCCACGCTACAAACATTTTCTCAAAGGTCACAGAATTCCTGACCATGAATCATAATGAAATTGAGCACCTATTGAACAGTATTTGCGTCACTTCACGGAGAAAGGCCTATAAGCCAGGTAAGAGAGGGAGAGACGTTAAATTGCAAATCGAGAGAAGGTGACAGACATTATATCTATTAAAGTACACTGCATGTAGCTGAAAAAGGAGAAGAACAGAGGACACCCATTACAATATGCAGAGAGAAGTCAAAAGGCGTTGGCTACTGCCAGGCCTAAGATAGGAAACCACAATGCGATGTGATGAAGGAAAGTAGCTCCCCTTTTGGAAGCACGCAGTTGAAAAAAAGACACTGTTTAACTAAATGCGATAAGATGCCTCCCATTCCCTGCAGAAATAAAGGTCAAACAATGCAATTTACACCAAATAAGTCATCAAAATTCAAAACAAATGTGAGCTGCCAGACGCAGTTCCATAAACATGTTTTTGTGGCACAAAGTGAGAGACGACAAACACAACCTCCTGTCACCAAGTACATGCATCAAAATATAAATGTGAGGATATAGTTAAACAATTCGGGGTATATTGTTGTGTAATACGTGGTCAGTTATCTGAAAATGATTTGTGCTAATTAAATGTGGTGCTGAGCCACATGGGTCAGACAGGGGCTGGGGGGGGGGCAAGGGGTATCTATATAATACTATTTATTCACAAAAAGGCAACAGCTTTGATATAAAAAAAACTGTTACAATCCTAGTTATTATTGGTCTTACTAAATACATGAAAGGTCGGTGCGCCAGGCACAGATGCTTAAAAAGACAACCACAATGAATGCTAAAAAAGGCCCATAATAAAAAGACATTTGACCGTAAAATATTTGCACTTCAATTATACAAAATGTGAAGCATATTATGTACATGTCTATCTATATATATAAAACCCACAGCGCTATTTGCGCATTTTCCTCTGCTGGCCTAAATGCGTACAGAAGGGCGTCTTAAAATAACATAGCAAAAAATAAACGTCTTTACATTTCATTTCAACACAGGAAGAGAACAGAAAACCACATTGGAAGGTGTTCTGTTCACAAACCATAATCACACAATACTCATGTTGACTGTCTTTGGAAATAAAAATATATACTGGCAGTCCCTCGCAAAAGCCGAGGAAGTTTGATAACTGCTTAGTATAAATCCTCATGTGCCAGTCACAAGACGTAGAGTAGCACATCTTATCCGGGACTCGGAACCGCTCCTGAGCCCGCAAAAAGCGGAGATTTGCATCATGCAAACTCCTTGCCTTCCTGCACAGGCGTAAACTCTATCTCCGTTACACAAAATATATCTCCATAATAGTAAAAAAAAACACATAATGTAAGTCCTAAAAAAACAATGCTTAAGCTAGCGAAAACATAATATCTAATAAATCTTCCCGGGGAAACCACTTGTAATCCACTCTAAACAGGAGATATCCCTGAGCCGGTAGCTACGCAAGCCGGAATAATCAACCTCTTCCCTATTGGTACTGAAATAGGGGTCCCCTCTGAATTATCAGAGGAGCACTGGAAATGAAAACAACACATAAATAATCACTGAAAGATTGTAAATGCAACCTTTCCCTCTATGTCAGGTGGCCCCTATGACTCCTTGGAACTCCTCGGACAGAGGCCCCCTCCTTGCTATATGTGGAGAGGCACAGTAACACGTTATAACAATAATAAAAAAAAATGAGCACCACTGAAAGACGCCAAACGCAGTCTTCCCTTTGGCTCTACGAGAGTCACAATAATAACGTACGTCTATTTATAGCAAGAAAAACACATACATCACCTAACTTCCTAACTTTACTCTCTGGCTTCCATTTCCCATTTCGCACACATGCTTCCACAGCTTTAAAATGTCCTTTAGCGAGACCAGCCAGACCGGGAAGAAAAACTGAAAGGGAGAAGGAACGCAGAGGTCTCACAAGCGCTCCTCACAAAAACTGTTACTAAAAGACACAATCACGTCAGGCAGCAATCATAGACTTACCCGAGTGTCTGTCTCTGAGGTTCAGTCAGAAAGGAGTCCTGAGTGTTTAGTCGGCGTCCTCTCGGTCCCAGCTGTCTCAGCTGTCTGCTGGCACTGCCAATCTGAGTCACTGCACCAAATGTTGGAGGGAGCTTTATTTAAGGGTCAAGAGGGCAGGGGGCTGAGCACAGAGCTCATGGAGCCTTCACGGAGTGAGCGAGGGAGTGAGCTAGGGACAAAAGGGGCACCTTAATTTGAGCCGGGGTGTCTGGGAACGCTTGCTCTAAAAATGAAGGAAACAGACATGTGAGCCATGGAATTCGAAGCAAAGAACAATGGCAGTTTATTGAGACGGTGCAACTTCATAAAAACTGCAAGACAAAGGTATACAAATACAAAATACAAATATAGTGACCTCGCATGAATCAAGAGGCATTGAACTCATTTGGAGAGGGACACTTCAGAAAACCTCAACAACACATTTATAAATGCATTATGAGAAACATAAGTTACATCAAGGAAAATGTTCTCAGAATGTAAAACACACTTGATCTAAAATACTGAGAATACTCACGTACCTACCTAAAACCTAAAAGAAAGCAACTTTGCAAATGTAATATAAGTATGGAATGCTCAATAAGAAAACACCAATTTAGGGACAAACTAGCATAGCAAAATAGCATACATAGCATATACAGCAAATATATTGGCAAGCTAAATTGTATCTTAAAAACAAAAAACAAGAGCTCTTGGAAACCACCCACACCCGCCTGCCATCTACTAACAGACGGGTGGGGTAGTTCAAAGATGTCTCTGTGGTCTCCCTTCTTATACTCTTTAAGGCGGTCAGAAGTGCCTACGGTATCGTCATCTCAACCATGTCTACCTCGTGACTTACGGTATGGTTCTAATATTTTACCATACATGGTGATGCCGTTTCCAGTAACTGTGGTACGTGAGCTAGGTGAAAGGTCATATCTCAGGCAAGGGGCTTGCCATAAATTGGATGGGCAAGCAGAAAAAATGTGTATTGTAAAGGGATTTTGTATGTACATATATAAACCTTCACGTCCTGTGTTCCTTAGCTTGACACATCTGCGGTGGCAACTTCCCTAATAGTATGTACCAGCCCAGGATGCAGCCTACTGTATGTCGAAAGATCAGAGGGATGTTGAACTTTGAGACAGTGAACTTAGCACACGGGTAGGCTGGGGTCTCTTAGTTTGGAGCAGGAGGCCTCGCAGAAAGAGGAGCTGGATACGATTTGGATCAGACCTGCCTTCAGCCTGCTATACAGGACAATGGCTTAACTATGGACAATTTAACAAAGAGGCCTACATATTGAACAGAAGGGCCTACACAGGGGTTTCATGCTGGCTGAGTGGTAAGGATGTCCCAGGGTATTTCTTATATAGTAACACAGGACCCTCTGGTCAATTTAGCACGGCCTACAAATTAGGCTGGCAGGGCAAAGACAAGGGTCCCATACTTCAGGTGTGGACAGAATGGGCCTGGGGCACGCTATGATATAAAATCGACCCTCTCTCACTACCCAGACATCTAATATACGCGGCGTGGCTATTTTAGCAAAGACCTCTCTGGGCATGGCCAAACGTATATTAGTGGATGCCCTGGGTAGATGGGTGATTGTAGAGCTTCCTGTGGGCGGCACTGTTTGTGCAATTTATGGATCTAATCAAGATGATCCTCAGATATTAGAGGTTTTGGAAGTTGAACTTGCCACTTGGCCAACCCCACGGATTCTCTGCGAGGATTTTAACATCTGTTTGGATTGTAAACTTGGGAGTCAGGGCCCAGGGGGTTATGCGGGTAGAAAGCCACAAGTCTACAGGGCATTTAATTCTTTAGTCTAGTCATGGTTTGGTGGATATTTGGGTTACAAAGAATTCTGACAACCCTGGGTATACATTTTTTTCCTGTCCCCATAAAAAATATGTCAGGATCGAATATTTTCTTTTTTTTTTCTTTTTTTTTTTTATGTGTAAGGGGAGCAAGATGGCGTCCGCATTAGTGGCCGGGTAAGCTGGTGCTCTTCACCTCGGCAACTTACCTGTGTATCCGATGGCATTTTGGTTACTTAAATAATCCACAGTTTATGCTGTCAGGAGAGCAGTGCTTCAGGTGCTGGAGTTCGCCGGTGAGGGATTCTTTTGACGGTGTTCTCGAGGATATCGCAGTTTATGCTTTGGCATTTTGCGAGTGCCGCGGCTGCCTGGGGTGACTTGCGGAACCTGCTATGGCTATGGCGGCTCCTGTCAGGTTCTACCGGCCACCACGCTTCTGGGAAAGTTATGGTAGGAAAGAATGTGCTCCCGCGGATCGCTCGTAATAGAGCTAATACTCAGCCCGCGGGCACTCCGGTAAAGACGCGCCAGACGGCCGCAGGAGAGAAGTCGTCGGAGAAAGTCCCAGATAAGTCCGATAAGGCGGCTTGCAAATGGCAGGAGGCAAGCATTGTGTCCGAGGTTTCTCAGACAGTTACTATAGAGTCTATGACGACTGCTGAGATGGGGGCAAGTGCAGCTGAGTCAGTACAGCAGATTCCGGCAATGTTTAAGATTAAAAGTAAAGCACAAAAAGCTCAAGATCTACCTGGTGAGCCAGTCCCGGGTGAGGGGGGAGTGCAGCAGACTACAGGAGGCCAGGAAGTTCAACAATCTATGGAAGTGACTCCAGCTCTCCTGATCCCCTTGCAGGGTTCTGGCAGGGGGGTTCTGGGAGATGCAGTCCAGGCAGGATTAGACCAAACACATATGGAGTTGGAAGAGGTGATGCAACAGCAGCAGCAGCAGTCTGATGAGGAAAGGCTCCCCCTTGCTAGCTCCAGGGGGTTGGTTATCCTATCCACGGTGGATAATTCAAAGTCTGGAACTACAGAAATGCTGAGAGAACCATCTGTCTTACCGGATAAACTTTCAACCATGGAGGACTTTTTTTCTTTGTCCGATAGGTCCTCGGTGGATAGTGTAGTGCAGGACTGGTTGGACGGGGCCAGCACGGGGGGAGAGGAGGAAATTCTGGAGGACTCTGTGGAGTTCCCGGGGGCACGTGATCAGGCTACCGGAGAAGTGACTGGGATAGGGTCAGAAGCCTCTTCTACCTGGGACGAACAGAGCTCGCCTAACTTTGCCAGGATTATCGTATCGAGTGGGGCTGTATCATCTGCACAAGGCCAATTAATAGAAATAAAATCGGTGCCTGGAGAAATCACACTAAACACAATTTATGATTTAATTATGACTCATAGGGCAGAAACACAGGCCGGTTTAACCCGTACTCAGAATGCTTGTAAACGATTACAGAACGCCGTTAGAAGAATTGCTAAGACATGTTCGGATGTGGCCGGAAGGATGAGCGAGGCCGAGACAAGGATATCCACACTGGAGGACGAACTGGGAGTTCAGAAGGAAACAGCTGAGTCCCTTAAGGCATATAGGGACGATATACATTGGAAAGTAATTGACCTTGAAAATAGGTCTAGGCGTAATAATCTGAGAGTGCTTGGTGTGCCGGAGGGAAAGGAGGGATCTGATCCGTTAAAATTTGTGGCAGAGCTATTCTCGGAGGCCTTTCCAGAGCTGGGACATTGGGAGTGGCAGAAGGAAGTCCAAAGGGCACACCGATTTCCATTTGCTCAGAGGAAAGGGCAAGGGGAAGCCTTTCCTAGGGCTATTCTGATCTCACTGAATAACTTCCGGGCGAGCGAAGAACTTTATGACCTAGCACGACCAAATAAATGGAGAAATGCCAACTTTTATCAGTCTACAGTTGAGCAGCGGTGGAAGTTCAGACAGCTCATTCCAATGTTCCAAGCTAAGGATGCTCAGGTGTTCCTTCAAAACCCGGCTAAACTGAAGGTGGTCAAAGGTGGCCGCAGTCAGTTTTTTACATCTGAAAGCAAGGCGAAGGAATATCTTCAGTCAATGTAAAGTACTTTGCAAAGGCCTTATGTGTATGTGAATTGATGTTGCGTGGTGCTAGGGTATTTAGGGGGGTCTATTGGGACCATTGGGTTTTGGGTTTTGTCTTTTGGGATTTGGGTTTTGTCATCTATATGAAGGAGCAAGAAACAATATGGCAGCAAATATGCATTATTATGGTTAGCTGTGGACTAACAGGTATGGACATTCAGGGTCTATTGGGTCCATCCGGTTTTGGGTTTTGTCTTTTGGGTTTTGGGTCTTGTCATCTATATGAAGGAGTAAGAAACAATACGGCAGCAGATATGCATTATTATGGTTAGCTGTGGACTAACAGGTATGGACAATCAGGGATAATTTTGGATTTACTACTGAGTTTACAGGGTGCTATTTGCTGAATTATGATTTTTTCTTTTTGTTTTTATTATGTCTGTAAGGCTGCCGAGGCGTAGGCGAGGGCACTGAGCTTAACCATCACTAGGGAAGATTTTCCCAATGCTCTATGAGGGGGGTGAGGGGGGCAAGGGGGGGCGGAGGGTAGGAAGTGCAGGGGGGTGTCTGGGGCGGCTTGGGAGGGTTGGGGTGGGGGGGGCAATGGTGCAGGGTGTGAAATATTCAGCGAGGATTAAAGATTCCATGGCTCATATCAATCTGTTCCAGGTAAAGCGAGTAGGTATACGGATTAAGAGTAAAAAAAACGAGCTAGTCTCTAAAATATATCAGCTATATAGTGGTCTAGTAAGTTGTTGGTCTAAAGTTATTTGGCGGGAGGAACCTTATTGTGCCAAATCTCTGAGACAAAATCTGGAAATTACTAAGGACTTCGGATGAGGAAATTAATATGCTGTACTCTGAATATTTGCGGTCTGAACGATTTTAGGAAAAGACGGGTATTAGCTGGAATTATATATTCATGCTCGTGGGACATGCTATTTCTGCAAGAAACGCATATAGCATGGTCTAATAGGGCCTGGCTTAACTCCCTCGGTTTGGAATTATTAGCTTGTACATCCCAGTCAGTTAACATTAAAGGAGTTGCGATACTTGCCAAGAAGGGATTGATGGAGGTTAGGAAGCATAAAATCGATAAGCTGGGACGTTGGGCCATTATGGAGGTAGTGGTTTCCCAGCAAGTTATTACACTGTGCTCAGTATATGGGCCAAATTTAGATGACCCGGAGGTTTTCCAAGTGATTAATACAGTACTGTCATTGTATTCACAACCTATGATAATATGTGGTGATCTAAATATTCATCTTCATTCACGGTTTAACTTTAGAACGGGTGAAGCTTATATGGGAAGGAAGCCACGAGGGTTTAGGGGCCTGCAAGCGCTGGTTCAAGATCAAGGGTTGTATGATGCCTGGGCGGAATTTAACTCTGGCCAAGATGGGCATACATATTTTTCTGCCCCCCTTGGAAAGATGGTACGGCTAGATTATTTCTTAGTCTCCGATGCTATTTTATCGAGTGCATCTATTAAGATCCTTCCTAAAATTATATCGGATCATAATCCGGTGGTGTTGGAGTTTGAATATACTGATTTAACGCCTAGGACCACAAAATGGTCTTTCGATAGAAGGCTTCTTTTCAATGAAGACTATTGTAACTGGATGAAGGAATGGATTCCCGAATTTATCCAGGTGAATATAGGGTCAGCCAGGAGAGATATTGTCTGGGATGCACTGAAGGCCGGGTTGAGAGGCGAGACAGATAGATTTGTCGCCAGGAAGCGTAAAACCGAGCGGTTAAAGACTATAAACGATTTAGCGCCCCTCTCTCAGCTGGAGCAAAAATTAGTCCAAGAAATAAATAGTGGGGGTAGGGTTAAGGAGGTCCAGGCTCAAATTGCAGTTTGCCGAGCGAAAATATATCAGGGTTATGCAGACGAGGCAGCGGCCAAGTATCAAGTATATAGGAATGAATGTTATGAATATGGAGAGAGGGTCGGGAGTGTCCTTGCTAATAGGTTACGGCAAAAAGAGGTTCACTCTAGGATAACTAAGATAAAAGACATCGAGGGGAAACTTGTAAAGACCCCTTCTTTGGTCCAAGACTCTTTTAAAAAGTATTACGAAAGATTATACACGGCAGAGCCAGTTGCAAGACCCGAGAGTTATCTTGATGAAATGGTGGTTTTGGAGTTAGACGAGATGGATAAAGATGTATTGTCTGAAGCGGTTTCTTGGGAGGAGATCGAAACTGCTATGCTGTCGTTAGCATCAGGAAAGGCGATGGGCCCGGATATGATCCCCTTAGAGTTTTATATTAAGTTTAGGAAGGCCTTAGAGGGGATAATGACTTCAGTATTTTAAGGGGCGTTTGATGGGGTTCCCCCAGCTTCTTGGTCTCAGACAGTAATAGTAGTTTTTTAAAAAAAAGGAAAGGATCCCCATGAGCTCTCCTCATACCGACCAATTTCTTTAATTAACGCAGATAATAAAATTTACTCGAAATGCCTGGCAAAGAGATTAGGGGGAGTTATTACTCCATTAGTCTCATTACAGCAACATGGGTTTATTGCTGGGAGGGGGACTACGGACCATGTTAGACGACTTATCTCCGTTTTTGATTGGGCTCAGGAGATGGGGGTGCCAGTTGGGGTGGGCCTGTTGGATGCCGAAAAGGCATTCGAGAGGGTCTCCTGGGAGTTCCTATGGGCAGTGATAAGGTGGAAGTCCTTTTCTAATGAGTTTATACGGGCAATACAGTCAATGTATATCACCCCGGGCGCAACAGTACGGCTGGGGGGAGAGGAGTCCCAGAGGTTTATGGTTAACAGGGGCACCCAGCAGGGTTGCCCCTGCTCCCCACTTCTTTTTGCTTTGTTTATAGAACCTCTCATTTCTAGACTAGAGACTGACATGGAAATTAGACCTGCAACGGCGCAGTTACATTCAGTCAAAGTTTTAGCATATGCCGATGACCTTGCGGTTGTGTCTACTGATATGAACAAGGCGCTGCAGAGAATCGAGGTTATTACTAGGCAGTTTGGAGCAGTGTCCGGCTACAAATTAAATTTAGGGAAGACACAAATGTTGCATACGGAGGTCGGATTACCCCCGGAGATAAAGGTAGTCACAGAGGCAACGTATCTGGGTATAATTATTTCACCCCAAATTCAAAATATCCCAAGGATTAATGTGGAACCGATGCTTGCATCTTCGAATAAGACTCTGGAGCGATTAAATCGGCTGCATCTTTCTCTATATGTAAGAGGCAATGTATTGAAAATGTCGATTTTTCCGAAGTTCCTTTATCTTTTTCGGGCTATCCCAATTTTTTTTCCTAATTCTATATTCACTAAAATAGAACGAATGTGCTCACAATTTCTCTGGGGTTATCGCCGATCTAGAAGAGCAATTAAATGGCTTTATTTGCCAAGGGAACGTGGAGGCCTGGCACTTCCAAATTTTTATTTATACTATTGTGCCTCGCTACTTGAATTTATGAGTCCTGGTCTGTGGGGAGAAGGCGGTTCTGGACCCCGCTTTCTCGCCCTCAATATATGAATGGTCTCTAGGCAAATTGTCGCAAGGGTTACTTTTGAAAGTACTGGAGCCAAGATACTACAAAAAGACTAGATTCAAAATTATTCAGGCAGCATACTCAGTTTGGAAGAGGCTACGTAATCAGCTGCATATCCCTAGTATTACATGGTATACCCCATTGGATTTGAATGCCCTATAACCTGCGGTATTCCAGAACTCGATTACGCGGAGGTGGGCACAGTACGGCATTAAATTAATTGGGGACCTGTTGGAGCAGGGCGAAATGGTCTCTTTTTCAGTACTGCAAGAGAGATTCAGGGTTAGAAAGTCTGATTTTTTTTAAATACTTACAGCTGAGAAGTTTCTTGCAGGGTGCAATTACGGGGGGGAGATGTCAGGTTCGACAGATTCGAATCTTGGATCTATTGAAAGGGAATTGTAAAATAGGGCAAATATATATTGAACTTATGTTAACACAATCTGATGGTATGGCTAGACAGGAAGCAATATGGGAGAAGAAATTGTTGGTAACTAATCTTGATTTACAGCTGGTAACGCAAACTGCTAACTCTATATTACTCTCTGGTAGCCTTAAAAGTCAATCGTATATGGCAATGTTCAATCTGTATTATACCCCTGCAAAGATCCCAAAATGGAAGGCGGGGAGGGGGGATAAATGCTCAAGATGTGGACTCCAAGCGGCAGATTCGGTACACATGTTCTTTTCATGTCCTGTACTTCAGCCACTTTTGTTAGATATTGAGTGTTTTATATTGCAATACTTGGGTATCTCGATATCTCTAACAACAACTTTGGTCTTGTTTGGTATTGAATTTGGTACAGAGGTGGGTAGGCGAGCGGTATCTCACAGAGGCCTTAAGTTCATTTGTATGTCGGTTTTGAGGCTATGTATTACTTCTCAGTGGCTGGACTCGGAGCCCCCGTCTTTTGCTAACTGGAGGGCTAGGGTTATCTCAATATACAATATGGAATCAGCATTGTCTAAACTGAAAGGTATGTCAAAGTAAAAATTGGGGGCCTCGATATGGGAGCCGATAAGAAACTGGGTACAATAATGTGATCGAGTTTATTTGCATTACTGTTATACTGAGGAGGTATCTCAGATGTTTATATTCTTGTTTTTTGTCTATTTTTCCCTTTCTCTTTATGGCAAAGATGGAATGTAACCTCGCTGAATCAATAAAATAAAAAAAAATAAAAAAGGATCGAATATTTTTTTGCACAAGGGACCTAGTAGGGCAAGCTGGGATTAGGAAACTCCCTAAAATAATTTCAGACCATAAACCCCTGATTTTAGAACTGGAAATAGCTCATTTTAAAAGACTACGGAGTAATTGGACCTTTGACAGGAAACGTCTTGTCAATAATGAATATATTGAATATATGAAAAAGTGGGCGCAATAATCTTTTGATATAAACAGGTTCAGTGCCAGCAGGGGGGTTGTATGGGACTCTTTTAAGGCCGCTCTTCGAGGCGAGACTATTTATTTAGTTATTAGGTCTAGGAAGCAGCAGGAAAAAAAGAATCAACAACTGATGCAGGATCTAGCTAGGGCTGAAGAACAGCATATTTCGTTGATAGCAAAGGGACGGGAGGGTGATCAAACGCAGCATCAAATAATCGCATTGAGAGCAGAATTAACCAATTGGCTAACGTAGAAATCTACTGAGGAGTATTAATCTCATCGAAACAGTGTCTATGAAACCGGAGAACAAGTTGGCAGGAGGCTAGCGCTCTGTACCAGTCAGAAGATATCCTCAAATGCTATATCCATGATCAAAATAAATGGGCAAGTTTATACCGATCCACAGGAGATAATTAGAGGGTTCCAAAATTACTACCAGGTCCTGTATCAAGATGACATTAACAAGAGCTGGGAAGAGGTTTCTCAGGGTATGGCAGGGCTGGTTGCCGACATCAGTGTTCGAGAGGGGTTGGATGGGCTCACTAGAGAGGAGTTAGAGGCAGAAATCACCCTCGAAGAAGTTAAACTAACGCTGTCAGGAATGGCTTCAGGGAAAGCGGCTTGTCCGGACCGGATACCTCTTGAAGTTTACAAAATTTTAGGTATAGTTATAACACCCTTGCTCCTAGACCTGTTTAGGGGTGTACAGCATAATGGAACCCCCCCTGAGTCATGGAAAGAGACCGCCATTATAATCTTCCCTAAAAAAGGGAAACCGGTGGATAGCCCATCCTCCTATCGACCGATCTCCCTGATCAACTCCGCCACAAAAATCTATTCTAAAATTTTGGCTAATCGGCTGGGGAGGGTCATAGAGCATCTGGTTTCCCTATGGCAACATGGGTTTATCCCTGGTAAAGGAACAACGGATCATACCCGAAGAGTTATTTCTCTTTTTGATATTGTAACCAGGGTGGGAGTCCAGATGGCTATGATCCTCCTTGATGCCGAAAAAGCCTTTGATCGGGTGTCCTGGGAGTTTTTATGGCTGATATTGGAACTGTATGGTTTCTGCCCTCAGCTAATAAAGGCTATTAAGGCAATGTATTGCCAGCCAAAAGCCCGACTACAACTAATGGGGGGGGATTCCGGTAATATTAATATATCAAGGGGGACCAGGCAGGGCTGTCCCTGCTCCCCTATTTTATTTGCTTTATATATCAACCCCCTTGTGGCTATGCTGTTACAGAGCCCAAAAATTAAGCCAATAATTACAGGTGGGTTTGAGACAAAAGTATTGGCTTACGCGGATGACATCGCGGTTTTAACTTTGAACCCTGCTGAGGCGATCAAAGAAATTAGTAGGATTGCACAGGGTTTTGGTCTCCTCTCTGGGTATGCTTTGAATGCTGGGAAAACCATAGTATTATGCACGGACAATAATGTTTTTAATGATTCCAAGAGAGCAGCTTCGGCAATGTACCTCAGGGTTCGTATAAGCGCCAAAGTGGATGAAATTAGTAGAATCAATTTTGAACCTTTGATTAAAAATATAGGGAATGAATTAAGGAGGGTTAACGGGTTACATTTGTCAATTATTGGGAGGGGCAAATTCTTAAAAATTACCATGTTACCTAAAATATTGTATCTGTTTCGGGCAATTCTGCTGGTCGTAGAGGACAATCTGCTGGTTCTTGGATATGATAGTACGCTGGGTCTTAATACCGAACAAGAATATGGTCTGTTTCTGGGGGCAGGATTCTCCTAGCTGCAAGATGGAAAGATGCTGAGCCACCAAGCTTTCATATGTGGCTTGCTAGGCTCCTCGGAATTTACAAACAAGAGCTGTCCACATATTCATGTCGAGGCAGACAGGCTAGAGCCCAGCGGAGGAAGATCTGGGCACATATGGCTGAATGGAGCAGAGATGCAAGGATGGAGTAGGGTGGGGGGGAAGAAAAAATATAAAATAATAATAATTATGTAGCATTGCTAAGCGCCTGTCTGGTTAACGCGGCCGAGCTTCTCTAAGTATGTAAATAGTATAATCCTGAGTAAGTTGTAATGAAATCTTTGCTGCTCTTTTTGATCCTCCCAATGCAATATCTATAGGATTGTCTCCCAGACTTGTACATTTTTACTTAATTTTCCTTTGTCTCCTTTTTCTATTAATCTGTATGTATCTGTATTTATATTTTTCTGGATATGTTTAATAAATACATTCAAAAAAAAAAAAAAGAACAACGACTTTAGTAGTTTTTCACCTTCAGAACTTGCAAAACATGAACATACACATCCTTCTTTTTAAATACCATGCACCCTGCCCAATGAGCTTTTATGTCCTACCTTAGGGGTGAGATATAACTATTAAAAATAATGGTTTAGGCTTGGCAAAAAAGCTTACTGTCAGGTCAAAATGGCAGTTCAAAACTGCTCTGCAAGCTACAGTGGCAGGCCTGAAATATGTTTTTACACGGCTATTTTAGTGGGTGGCACAATGAATGCTGCTGGCCACTAATAGCATCTAATTTACAGGCCCTGTGTACAGGTAGAACCATATACTATAGATTCTAAGTAAATTAAATGTATAGACCATGTGTAGGACAATGGTACCATGTTTTAAAGAGAGTGCACAAACCCTTTACCACTGGTTATCAGGGGAAAAGTGCACAGAGTTCTAAAAGTTTACTAAATGAGGTTGGGGGTTTGCAACCTTATAAGCACAAGTCCAATTACTGGGCACTGTGAAATAAGGTGTTCTCATCAGAGGTAGGTCTTCAATTACGTTTAGAATAGATAGGGAAAACGTAAAGAGTCTCTCCTTATCTGTAACATGATGGAGTATTTTCGAAAGAGGCTATACCAGTTGGAGAATAAAAATCACAGAGTTTAGTTGTAGGAGAGTAGGATCTGCACTTATGTTGCCCCCACTTTTTTTCTGATGTTAACACTTGTTTCTGGCTATAGTCTGGCTGGGTCCCTGCTAATCAGGGCCCCATTCTCTCTGTTCTCTCTAAACAACTTAGAGTGCATATTAGATGCACCAGTGATTGGATACTGTGGTACCTTATGAGCCCCTAGTATATGGTACCCTAGGTACCAAGGGCATAGGTACTTTACAGGCCTACCAGGGGCAGAAGCATGTATTATGCCACCCCTGGGAAGCAGACTAAATCTGACACCACAGGCCTGGTACTGCAGCCTGGGTGAGGTATTATTAGCACTCCCCACTGAGGTATAGGTTCCTATATCTCACCATACACACACACATATAAACCTATCAGTCACCCCTAAGGTAGGCCCTATCAATCCTGAGGGAAGGGTGCTTGGTTTACAATGTGAGGGGGTGCCTCTGCATGAGCAGGACCCCTCTGCAGCTGGCAGAGTCTATTCTCTGTGGCTGTTTGTGGATGCGGTTAAACCATATACTCTTAAGTGCATTTTAACCTACCGGAAAATGTTAACTTTGGAATGACTTCATCAAAACATGTCTTATTTAGTGTTAAACAACTTGGAATCATACCCCCACACCAGTAACTGGTGTGGGAGTATGATCCAACCCTTCTAGAGGGGACGACATGTACCCACTGTAGAAACACAGTAGAAATCTGAAAGAGCCCTGGCATCACAAAATGGATGCCACCAGCACAGACACTGGGCTGCCCTCCTACTGCTGACTGACACTCGCAGTGGAGGTGGTCCAACAATAGGCATCCTGTCACAGGGAGGTGTCACCACCTTCCAGACAGGATTTAGTGTATTGGGGCTGGGTGGGTGCACTCCTAGAGTGCTTTGAAGTCCTGCACTGGGGGAGCAGTAGGCTCCTCTGTGCATATGCCAACTCAAACCGGTTATGGGGCTACCTGTCCCTGCTCTGGCATGAAACTGGACAAAGGGAAGTGGGTGTAACCACCCCCTACCCTGACCCTCCCAGAGGAGTGGTCATAAAGCTAGTCCCTCCCTTTATTTTAGTATAAGATAGGGAACCCTTGCCATTGCAAACTAGATATCCCTGGATGACGCTTTACAAGAAGAATCCTGGCCCTTTGACGTTCCACTACCTTTGGAAGACATTAGAATCTCCCTTGGAGTCAAGGAGTGACTCCCCTGATTTTCAGGCACCAAAAACTCTAATCAACGGTCGCAAACTTTCCCACTCCTGCCGGAGTCCGAAGTCCCTGCAGCCCCAGAAGTGGATTTCTTGACTTCTCGACGGCCATTCTGAGTCCCCAGCAAAGCTGAGGCGAGTGGACCCCACAAGTGACGAGGAACAGCAATAACCATGTCGAGTGCACTATTGTCGAGTGGAACCCCTTCACGACATTCTACGAACTTGTGCATTGGGCCATGTATGGCCCAAGCCTCCATCAGGATTTCCCTTGAAAATCAGAGGCCTACCTCGTCCCGAGTGACCGTGGGCTCCTGTGAAGTGAATCCTCATGAGGCATATTCGTGATCCCTTGCCTGTTGGCTTGTTGGTCCGCTGAAGACTTTCTCATCAAAGCAAAGGGCTCCCCTGGTTGCTCCAGGCCTGCCCTCACTTACCCTCGCTGGGTGATTCCCTCAGACATTGCTGGTCGGCACCGCTGACTTTCTTCATTTTCCACAAGACTTGCTATTGCCATGACTTGTTGACTCCAATCCAGTTGCCGACACTTCAGTAAGCTGCAGACTTTGTGGGATACTCCGAATCCAGCTCCTGGTTGTCCTCGATGCCTCCTGGACCTCGTGGCTGAAGAGTCAAAACACCCTTGATCACCTGAAATCACCCGACTTCCGTGGGCATCCATCTTCCTGGCCCCGGGTCACTGGCAAGTGACTGTGAACACTGTCCCTTCTGCTTTCAGGTCTTCTTCATCTTTAATCCAGCCTTGGATTCCACCGGACACTTCAGTCTTCACAAGCAGCAAAACTTCTTCGGCTTCCATTGAAAATGACGACGCGACCCGACACCAAAAGACACCTATACACCCGGCTTCCCTGGGTGAGGTAACTTGTGCACTCTGGTGCTCCAGTGGGTGTTGGCCCTCGAACTACCTACCTTGTAAGTGACTTGCTTGTAGACTACCTAGAAGTACCCTTAAACTTTAAAAATCCAACCGCGACTTGCTCCATTGAAATCAATAGGGAACCCGCAGCTGTGTTCTCACACTGCACGCGTCTCCCGTGGGTCTTTTACTTACCTGCCTTGGGTGGATTAGTGAAGCCCTAGCGATTATACAGGCCCTAGGCCTTGTCCCCTTGCAAGTCGACTTTCCTAAACTTCTTTTTTAGTATATGGTCTGGTACGCCCCTAAGGCCCCAGCCATATTTGTGCTTAACTTATTGTGAAACGTTGATATTTGCATATGTTCCTGACTTCTAATCTCATAAAGAGATTAGTAGAGTGTGTCTAGTAATAAATACATATATATTTGATATATATACCTGTGTGGTATCCTTTCATTTGGTAATTCAGGAGATTATAAGGTAAAACAAGCTGCTTTACATTCCTCCCGAGACTTAGTCTGAAGGCTGCTCCCCACAGCTACCACTAGGATAGCTTTCTTTAAAAGGTTGTCTTAAACCTATCTACCATAAGAGTCGAATTGGACTGGTGCAAGGTGGCCCCTATAACTAGTGACCAGCATATGCCAGGCCAACTTCTCACATTGGTGGGCAGAGTGTGGGATTCCAGCTTGCCATTGTTTTACCCGAAGATCTCTATTTGAATTACTAACTGAAAACCACTAAAGGTACTCAAGGTACATATAAAAGTTAAGCTTAGTATCAATAAGTTCTACTGAACTTAGAGCTGTTTGTGAAGGGGTAGCACACCCTTGCTACAGCTCAAGCTAGGATCAGTAGGCCACAAACTAGTGTACGTAGTACAACACTGCACAACACTAGAATGTCCTCAAAGGGTGGAGCCAGTGGGTCCACTCAGCCTCAGTATAAGGACATGACCTTCTTTGACCTGAAGGCCATGTGTGTTGCAAGACACCTGAAGCTAGGACAGAGTCCCTCCACACTAGGCCTGATAGATCTGCTAACAACAGATGATCTGAGGTTGGCTCTAGGAGCTAACAGATCTGAATCAGGGAGTGGGTCACTTACAGTGTCTGGGTCAGATGATGAAAATCATGATGACCAGGACTCTGTGATTGAAGGGCCAGATCCAGAAGGATCTGAACAGGACAGAGGATTTCTCCCTAAGAGAACTGACAGAGTAGAAGAGAGGGTTAGGTCCCCTTCAAGGGCATCTGACCACTCATATCACTCTGGAAGAGAATCTGTCCATCAGAGGAGCTCATACTTTAATAGAAGAGAGACCTCCACTGAAAGAATGTACAAACTGCTACAGTATGAGGAAGCAAGATTTGCCCTTAAGGCCAAGCAGTTGGCATTAGATAAAGAAGCCTTTGAGCTCAAGAGAGCTTCTAGAAAAGAGGGGTTAGAACCACCCCCTGGTGGCAGCAACAGTGTCCCTAGAATCAGAGATTATATCCCAGACCATAGGAACCTGTCCAAGGTTGTTCCTCCCTACCAGAGTGGGGATGATATCCACAAGTGGATAACTGCTATGGAGAGGGCCTGTAAAGTACAACAGGTCCCCCAGAAACAGTGGGTGGCAACCTTGTGGCTCTCCTTTTCAGATAAAGGTAGATACAAGCTCCTCACTGTTAGAGAAGAGGATGCTGATGATAATGTTGTCCTGAAAAGTGCATTAATAGATGGGTTTGGCTTAACCACTGAACAGTACAGGTTGAAGTTCAGAGACACCCAAAAAGCACAGAATCAGGACTGGACTGACTTTGTTGATTGTGAAACCAAGGCTCTGGAGGGTTGGCTGGTTGGTAGTAGAGTTACTGATTTTAAGGGATTGTATAATCTTATGGTGAGAGAACAGATCCTTAATAATTGCCAAAACCAGTTGTTGCATCAATACTTGGTGGACTCTGATCTGACCTCTCCCCAAGAATTGGGAAAGAAGGCAGACAAATGGGTCAGAACCAGGGTGAGGCAGCAAACCCAGAACCAAGGGGGTGACACTAAGAAGCAGGATCGTAAAGGCTCTGAGAAAGGTGGGGATAAGTCAAAAGACCAGAAGTCTTCACAAGGGGCCCAAAAATCTGCATCTGGTGAGGATTCACAGTCTACAAATGGAAAAGGCCAAAAGAAGCCCTGGTGCAAATTCTGTAAACAGAAAGGGCACTGGACTTCTGATTGTACCAAGTCCAAAGACCAAACCACCACCACTCCTGCCCCTAAGGCAACTGTTCCCCCTAGTGCAGCTACTGGTGGAGGTGGTAGTCAGAATAAGGGTGTAGTAGGGTTGACCCTGGGTTCTGAAGTGGACTCTAGCCTAGTCAGAGTACCCACTCAGGCATTGCCGGTTTGTGAGGGAGACATTTATATGTCCTTCCTAGTGAGCCCTAGTAATCTGGGCAAATACAAACAGCAGCCTGTAATAAATGGCAAACAGGCTTTGGCATTCAGGCACACAGGTGCTAGTGTCACCATGGTGGCAGAGGATCTGGTGGACCCTGAGCAGATCATCCTGGGTGAAATGTACCAGGTTACCAATGCAAGCAATGTCAGGACCAACCATAGTCTGGCAGTTGTGAATTTCTCCTGGGGAGGGGTAACTGGCTTCAAGAAGGTAGTAGTCAGTGCAGACCTCTCTGTCGAATGTCTAATGGGCAATGATCTAGAGACTTCAGCCTGGTCTGAAGTAGAGTTATGGACTCATGCTGAGATGTTGGGCATACTTGCAGAGGTATTTGCTGTGACCAGGTCACAGGCCAAAATGCATAAAGCTGAACCAGCTCAGGATCCTGAAACTATGGACCAGATGCTACCCAAGAGGAGGAGTACTGCAATGCCTTCCCCTCTGTCTCAGATCTCAGATTCCCCTCCTGAGGGAGGAGAAGCAGATCCTGAAGAAGGAACTGCCCCAGAGGGACTTGAGCCTGATCAGGTTGAGTTCTTGGGGGCAGGGGGACCTTCCAGGGAAGATCTGAGTAAGGAGCAACAGTGCTGCCCCTCTCTTGAACCCCTCAGATAGCAGGCTGCTGCTGAGGCTGCTGGGAGTGCTAGTGGGTCCCATAAAGTTTATTGGGATGAGGGACTCCTATATTCTGAGGCTAGAGATCCTACCCCTGGAGCTACCAGGAGCTTGGTAATACCTCAGAAATTTAGGGGGTTCTTTTTGACTCTAGCACACAATATCCCATTGGCAGGACACTTGGGCCAAAACAAGACCTGGGATAGGCTTGTTCCACATTTTCATTGGCCACACATGTCAGAGGACACAAAGGAGTTTTGTCGCTCCTGTGTCACTTGTCAAGCCAGTGGCAAGTCAGGTGGCACAACAAAGGCCCCCTGATACCACTACCTCTGGTGGGGGTTCCCTTTGAAAGGGTAGGGATTGATGTTGTTGGTCCCCTTGACCCTGCAACAGCATCTGGGCACAGGTTTATCCTGGTGGTAGTGGATCATGCCACCAGGTACCCAGAAGCAATTCCCCTCAGGACCACCACAGCCCCTGTGGTGGCAAGAGCCCTCATTGGAGTTTTCTCCAGAGTGGGTTTCCCTAAGGAGGTTATATCTGCCAGAGATACCAACTTCATGTCAGGGTATCTTTTTTTTTTTATTAGCATTTAAAAAGGTATACAAAGTAAAGACAACCATAACAATGCGGTCACAGTACAACAGCATCCATCATCCGTTGTGCATTCTTAATCAAAGGCCCTCCACACCCTCCGCACATCACTGTATTGAGAACAAGCATTTAGTTCATCTGAGACTGCAACAGGTATTGGGTCAAGTATTGCCAGTAATCTCGTGGTTTCGACCTGGTAGGCAGTTCTTCTTCATATGTTTTTTAGTGTATCCTTACAATACGCTAAATCAGCAATCCAGTCTTTAAGTTTTGGTGCACTCCTGCCATTCCAGCAGAGCGATACTCTCCGCTTGGCCAAAAGTAGGGAAATCACACAAAATTTGCGCTTTTGAGCTTTCACCCCAGGCAGTAGACCCAACAAACATATACGAGCCGTGCAGCCCACCTCACCCCCACCATTTCTCCCAGCGTCTGCGTCACCTGCACCCAGTATTCCATGACCAACCCACAAGACCATGCTAAGTGAATAAAATCCGCCCCTTCTTGATTGCAGCGGCCACACCTAGAATCCGAGCGTAGCCCATATCTGTGCAATCTGGCAGGTGTGTAATAAGTCTGGTGTAGGTACTTGAAGTGGAGTATGCGTAGATTGCCATTAGGCGTCAGCATACCGGTCAGTGTGCAAGCAACAGCCCAGTCGTCCTCCGTTAATGGAACATCTAGACAGCAATTCCATTTTTCCATGGCTTTATGTGTGTTTGCCGCAATGTCGCTTTGTAGTTTAGCATAGAGCGTGGACACCAAGCTTTTTGCCTTCGGTGTGGTAATTATCCACTGCAGAGCGGACATCGCCGGGGGTTCATCCGGGTATGTTGGGTACAGTTTTTTAATAGCATTCTGTATCCTGTGATAATTAAATTGGAACAGTAATGTCTTATTACTAATGAATGTCAGGTTGTCGAGCGTTTTGAAACTACCATCTTCATAGAGGTCTCCCAGAGTGTCTATACCGACCTGTCTCAGCAATCCAACCCCCACCTCTTCTTGGGTGACCGAAATCTCTGGATGCCAGTGGAGCCGAAGCGCCGGGGCGTATAACGGCAGTTTATGTGCTTTTCTGGCCATAAGGTGCCATGCTTTATTAGTGGCATCGATCGTGTTGATGTCATTCTTATGTAATGGAGGCCTACGATGTGTGATGATTGTATCCAGCGGGATCGGCAGAGCGTCCCCTTCCTCAATTTCCGTATGTGTGAGGTATGGGACTTTGTGATACCAAAAATGCACATATTGTGCTTGCGCACAAAGGTAGTACAGCAAAAAGTCAGGAACTCCGAACCCTCCCAGGGAGTATGGCAATGTTAGTGTCTGTAAGTCAACCCTAGCCGTTTTACCTGCCCAAATTAGCTGGAAGACCAGCGAGGTGATGTGACGAAAAACCTCCGTGGGAGGCTGGATGGGTATGTTATTGAAAAGGTACAATAGTTTAGGCAATATTACCATTTTTACAATGGCAATGCGATCTGCCAGAGACAGCGGCAGCTGAATCCACCTCCGCACTCTCCCTTCCAAAGCATCGATCGCCCTCCCATAGTTTGTCCTAATGACAATTTCTGGGTCACGGTGATACCACACACCCAAATATTTCACCGGCTCGGTCTGCCACTCCAAGGGGTACTCCATGGGGTGCGGTTGTGTGCTGTCCGTCAAGGGAATAATCAAAGATTTAGCCCAGTTGATAGTTATACCTGAGTGATGTGCAAACTTGATATATTCCCTTAGTAATGGGTTCAGATTTTCCCCTGGGTCTCTCACATATAATAACATATCATCGGCATACAGTGATATGTGCAGTGGCCTTTGTGGAAATTGCAGAGCTGAGTAATGATGTCCCTGCCTAATTTTGCATGCTAGTGGCTCTAGTGCTAGAGCAAACTGTAGTGGGGACAACGGGCACCCCTGTCTAGTTCCCCTGCGGATATCAATGGGCTCTGAGATATATTTATTCACCTGAACTCGCGCCACCGGCACATCATACAGCAATTGTATCCACTGGAGAAACATGGGCGGGAAGCCCATCCTCCGTAGCACTGTATTTAAATGCGGCCATTCCAGCGAATCAAAGGCCTTGGCTGCGTCTAGGAATACCGCCGCGGCCTTAGTCGTGGGTGTCAGGTAGTGTGACAATGCAAATAGAGTCCGCGTGTTGTGTGCAGTGGAACGCGAGGGGATGAACCCCGATTGATCAGGCAAGATCAACTTAGACATTAAAGGGTTGAGTCGAGCAGCAAGCAATTTGGCCAGTATCTTATTGTCTACATTTATAAGAGACAAGGGTCTGTACGAGTCACAGAGCTCTGGATCTTTCTGCGGTTTGAGCAAGGCCAGTAGGAGCGCCTCACATAGAGTCGGAGGCAGGCTCTGCTGTTCGTGGGCATTCCCATACATCTCCACCAGGCGAGGTGCTAGCTGATCCACAAAGGCCTTGTAAAATTCACAGGTAAACCCATCGGGGCCTGGCGCTTTACCATTTGGCAATGTTTTGATCACTTCCGTGACCTCTTCTACCGTGATAGGCAGAGACAGATATTCCCTATGCGTGTCCGACAGCCACGCTATCGCCACGTCTTCTAGATACTCCATTATTGCGGCCGAGTCCGCCGTCGGTCTGGAGGCATACGTTTCACCATATGCATTCACAAACTCGCTTAAGATTTCTTGCGCGCCAAATCTTTGTTCCCCCTGTTTAGTGTGTACCACATGAATGGTCTGCGGTGCGTGGCCTTCACATATTTTAGCTGCCAGGTGCCTGCCCGATCTAACCACCTCACCATAAGCCCTCGCTATCTGTCGTTTCGTCGTGTATTTAATTTCATCTTCCGCATAGTTTTGGTACTCAGACAGTATTGTTCTGATGTCACCCAATATTTTAGTATCGTGTGTTCTCTCATATTCCCCTTCCAGTAGTCGCATTTTGTTTTCTCTAACCGTCAGCTGGTGCCGTATGTCTTTTAGGATACCTGCGTTCGTGCTTATACAGACGCCGCGGATCGTCGCTTTAAAAGCATCCCACAGTACGCCGGGATCTTTCATAGTAGGGGCATTGTGGTCAAAATAGTACTTTATCGCCTGCCCAATAGCGTCTTGGGGGCGTGGCTACGTCACGGAGCATGATGGCCGCGTTTTGAAGGAGCTCCGCCAAAACCTTGCTTTCCCCTGTAAATCCGCTACATTCATCCTAATCCCGTGTGCATTAGAAGTCTTCCGCAAGCCGGCGGTGGCAAGATCCAGTACTGGTGACCCCCTGAAGAGCGGTACAGGCTGCATCGGCACGGGGCATGGGGGGCGTATTAAAGCCGGGACCTGCCGTGATGCCGGGGGCAGAGCGACAGCGGTTCACACGCTGCCTCTGAAGCTTGCGAGTTAGCAACACGACGCCATAGGAGCCCGGCTCAACTGACACCTCAGTGAGGGGGGCGTAGCGCTGCCCCCGCTGTGCAGATCATCAGCGGTTTGTCTCGGATTCCAGAATCGGCTCCACATGAGAAGGTGGGAACTGCTGCCCCAGGGAGATCCAGGCCCTGCAGTTCATTGTCCAGGGGGTCCCACGAACCGCACTGAGGTGCGGTGCCGACACTACAGTGCTGCAGTAACACCACCCGCTCCAGGGGCCCTCAACAATGGTGGATGCGGCAGCGGCCGGAGGAACATTACCACTGCGGCCCCAGCATCACGCCCACACTGAGACCAACTGGGCTGGGCAATCGCCACATAGAGAACTTGGTGGAAGACCGGGGGCTGCCCTGGGATTTTCCTAAAGGTCCCCCCCCCCTACAGCTGTGACACGACCGCTCTGTTGTGCATATTTGAAAGGTGCCTTTTACCTCGTCAGCCGTGAGGGGAACGGCGCTTCATTCTGGAACCCTTGTGTTGGTCTCTGCGGTGCCGTGAGGGGAACGGCGGTGTAAACTAATCAAAAAACTACTACCCCCATTATTCCCTCTTCCGGGCGCCTGCCTATCGTGTCATCAGGCAGCGCCGGGGAGGGTTAAAGCCTCGGGAGAAGACCCGCAGCGCTTCACTGCTGGACCTGACTGGACTGGGCCACCCCCCTAAACATTGCTATATGCGCATCAGCAGGAAAGGTAGATTTGAACTTTTTAGTTTGCATTGGCCATACGACTAGCGTGCACTGCCTATGTTCATTGAGGCTAGTGGCCTCCTCGCCTGGTTTATTGAAGGGTTGTACTGTGACCCAACATTCATATTATTGTTACACTACATCGCTAATATTGTCTTGAGATTGCATTGTCGCAGGGGTGTACACAGTAAATGATGGCAGGCAAGGGGAAGCACATGGGAGGGGGTGGGTCCGTGTCTGGGACACTTGACCATTTTATTACTAGAGCAGTCTCTGTTTTAGAACATGAACTGGCAATTACAGAGCGTCGGCTATCCTCCGAGCTAATTCAAGCTAGACGTTCTTCCCTGGGAATACTTGCTTTAGCAAAATCCCCTAAGGACTCAGTAATGCAGGTTTTGGAAGATGTTGTTGTTCTGCTTGGGTTTTCGGATCAGATAGAACCCGCTCAGCAGAGCCTCTCTAACCCAAACCAGAACGTTACCCCCTCCCTAGGGCCTATTCACACCTAAATAACCACATATATGTACCACCTAAGGACAGGGAATTCCTACTATATATATCAAGACCTACAAGTCACAGCCTCGCGGTCCCAAACGGACCCAGGACTTCCTGCCCAGACGGCAGCCACAGCCTCGCGGTCCCAAACGGACCCAGGACTTCCTGCCCAGACGGCAGCCACAGCCTCGCGGTCCCAAACGGACCCAGGACTTCCTGCCCAGACGGCAGCCACAGCCTCGCGGTCCCAAACGGACCCAGGACTTCCTGCCCAGACGGCAGCCTTAGACAAGTCACAGCCTCGCGGTCCCAAACGGACCCAGGACTTCCTGCCCAGACGGCAGCCACAGACTTCCTGCCCAGACGGCAGTCACAGCCTCGCGGTCCCAAACGGACCCAGGACTTCCTGCCCAGACGGCAGCCTTAGCACGAGTTCATCCTATAATTACCACGACATTCAACAAGGGAATCAGTGTTACTATATATCAGATCACACAAAGACAGCTAGCTGAGCACAACTTGTTCCCCAGTTCGAAGGGCTCCTTTCTCCCTTATTCAGTTACCACCTACCTGATCAGGATTAACATCTGTTCATGTCAAGTAAGAATAGGTTACCCTCTTACACAAGAACACGTAGCACATATTGCTTTACTACTTTATTTAGTTATTACATACACACTCACGGAACATAATACATATCACATAACCTGCAAAGAAAAGTGAAAGATTGAGTTGTACACTCTAATAGTAAGGGGTTGACATCACCTTGGTCGTATGTAGCCTGCACTCAATGGTCATCTAGGTTCCCTTCTCGTCTGCGCCTCGGCTTCGCCTGGAAGTCACACCTCCGCAATCACGGGTTTACTCCCGTCTCCCTCTCCGAGTCACTGGGACCTCTTCCTCATCGGCTACTCTCTTCTCTTTGGAATATCTATTTCTCGGTTTTTCTCCACCTCCAAGTTTGTCATCTGTCTTCCCTGGAATAAGTAGCAGCTTTACTACTAACGGCCAGGTGCCGCCCATGGACTAGAAGCAAATGCCAGTATCTGCCTCAAACTTTTACTAATATAGATGTGCATTTCCTCATGGAAAATTCCAGCCCGTAACCTGCCGCCCACCAAATTCTTGTACCTCCCCGTGCCAAGGACACGTTCCCAGCCGGCCGGCCTGATGTAGTGTCTTCGGCATGAAGAAAAATACAATCCTTCGATAAGGGCCGGCCTGAACCGGTTCTCTCCAAGCGAATAACACCTCCTAACTAAAACACTGCCTATGACCTAGAAACATCCCGAGCTGCCAGAGCAGGAGGAAAGATGGAGTCTCTCCCGTTTAAGGCCTACCAGGCCTGAATTCAGCACGGCTCCATGAAATACCCTCACTACAGAACAGATTACCCCTAATGCTAACGAATCTATCCCCTAGGATGTATATGCAAACCCTGATCTATGGGGAAGAACACAGGATCATGTCGAAGTGCCTAATAAATAGGCTCTATACACTACTCTAACCCTTAGACTTGAATGGGAAGAGACTGAAGTCACCTAAATCACCCTTCAACACAATAAGACCGGAAAAATCGAGCAGTACATTTCACCCTTGACTTCAGTCTATTATACATTCATTAAATGGAGCTAACATCTGTGGAAGAATAATATGAAACAAAGCTAACTGATCTATGTCTAGTACCAAGTGTGCAGAATTGAAATAATGAAGGAATACACTGAATAAAGCAACAGATAGAAATCAAAACAGCAACAGCAATCAAAATACCACCTAATATTTGGCGTAGCACGTGTATATCAGGTAACCAATTAAAGAGCCAGTCAAACCAGCCCTGGTCAATGTGTTTTCTAACTTCTTCTGTTAAGTCACGCAACTTGTCGATGTGAGCACGAATGGATTGTGTATGGTCAGACAAGTTAAAACAACAGAGACCTTCGAAGTCCGAGCAATCATGTCCATGTTTAAGCAAAAGATAATCAATGGCTGCTCTATTTTGCAAAATGGCCCTACGTTCACCCTGGGCGTCTAATAGCATGTCAGACAAAATTGTAGAAGTATGATTAATAGATTTCACCATCCAGCAGGCCATTTTCCCAATAGATTTGGCATTATAAACCGCCAAAGCAGGAACACCAATAATTGAAACAGCTAAGCTAAGGTATTCAGACTTGGAATATAAATGCAAAGATGGGTCACAATCCTCCTGTAACATTACAGTATCTCGAAGCACACGAGAGTTGGCATTCGGATGCGATGCGAACATCAACAAACTGAGTCTCGTAATGGCACAAGGGCCTCCGGAAATGTTTGCAGGGACAAATGGCCAGGAAGTATTACCACATGAGAAAAGCCATCCGGCAGGTAGTAACATCGTGCGATAGTGACTGGGGGTAACTACCAAACTATTACAAGTCATATTGTTCTGAACTGAAACACATGTGGTCGGTGTCCTTTGAAAGCACAAAGTCCGTTCGTGAGTTGTAAACGAAGTGGCGCCTTTTAGTTTTAGGCGCAGACATTCAGAGATCGCACTAGGATTACACGTAAGAAAGAAGCACAAATCACCTTGTGTGATATTATAAGTAAGTATTTGGGACTGGATGGGGGGTTGCTCGTTCAGCAATTCAATACATAGGGGGCAATATACATGGGTAGCAAAATCACCCAGGAGAATATTGGGACGGGCCTTCGAGACATTAAAAATATGAGTTAAAGTTTCCAATGAGGCGGGGACAGCAACCAGGCAGGTCGCCAGAATATCATGTACAGATCTCATCGGTGTCAAACAGAAGTGAGGGGCGTCAGTCACCCTCTTAGCAAGTGCGGTCCAAAAGTTCGATGATGAATCCCATGCAGCGAAGGAACGCAACACTCGGGTTCCCAGTTCATCCCGGGTTGATAGGATCCCTCCTTTCTCGTCGTACCAGTCCGAAAACAGTCCGGCTCCGACACATCCTGCAGCAACAATCCAAAGAATGATCTGAAAGAGAACCAAATACAGGCATTAATCATTCTCGTAAATAACATTTATCAGCCGGGACCGCTTCCCAGCTATCTTTCCCTGGTCTCATAACCAAAATGGTATTATCCTGACCGGTGGCAATGACCTCTGCTTGTTCAGGGGGATTCTTAGGCGACTGCACCCAAACTCTGGCCCCAGGATTATCCGTGGAGCCAAAACCTTTCTGGCCACGTACAGTTAGCAACGTTGGAGCAGTGCCTTTCATTAATACACCACTGAAAACAGGCATTATGAGTAATTGAGCCACTCGGTCAGTGCGATGTATCAGTAAGTCAACCTCACTGCTATTCAGCAGGAGCACCTTAATCTCTCCCTGATAATCACTGTCGATAATTCCTCCAAGCACCTGAATGCCTTTTACAGCCAGCCCCGATCTAGGGGCGATCAATCCGAAATTTCCAGGTGGTATCTGAACACCAACACCTGTCTCTATGATGACTCGATCTCTACTTTTTATAACAATGTCATCCATAGCATGCAAGTCTAAACCTGCCGACCCTGGGGTCGCTCTACATGGAGCCAAAGCTCCGGGAGTAATTTCCCAATACATCACAGTTTCTCTGATTTCATTAGGCATAGCCTCAGCATTCGGGGGAAACAAACGCATGAGTGGAGATTCAGCATTTAAAAAAGGACGATTATTCAAAATCAATAGTGCTTGGGGCAAAAAGTCTCGCCAATTTTTATACTTGTCATCCGTTAACTTACGCAGCTGGTCCTTTAGCAGGCCATTCAATCTCTCCACCAGGCCCGAGGCCTGTGGGTAGTAGGGGATATGGAATATCCATTCAATATTGTTTTCCGCACAGAACTCCTGTACTAATCTTCCACGAAAATGGGATGCATTATCAGATTGAATTTGGAATGGCACACCATAGTACATCATAATTAATTCTAATGTTTTAATGGTATTCAATTGGGTAGCTTGCTTACAGGGAAGGGCTACCAGCAGGCCACTGTATGTATCAACAATAGTGCAAACATATTGACAATTCCTACTCATGGGAAGTGGACCAATGTAATCGATCTGCCAAATTTGAGCGGGCAATTTGCCGCGATGTAAATGACCTTTAACAATTTGGGGCACCTTACGCCGTCTGATATGCTGACAAACGGGGCAGTGTAAAATAACATTTTTGATTAAATCTAAGGGAATATAAATTCCTCGATCAGCAGCCCACCTGCTAGTGGCCTTCTCTCCAAAATGTCCTGCCTTCTGGTGTGCCCATTTCGCCAATCCCGCAATATCAGAATCTTGCCTGTCCACCACTGCCTCAGCAATTTTAGACTTCTCATCTGCAATGTTATGAAAAAATTTGTCAAGAGAATCTATCGGGGTGTGAGCGTCCACATGGAAGATTGTAACAGTACTCTGTGGGAGCATCTCCCAAATTTCTTGCCATAACTCTTTTCCCCATAATTCTTTGGAATGTAACTTCCAATTATGGGAATGCCAAGTTGGCAACCAAACAGCCAGTCCATTGGCAGTAGACCAAGAATCAGTGAAAATATGACATGTACCAGGTAACTCTTGTTTCAAAACTTGGTAAACAGCGTAAAGCTCGGCAAATTGGCTGCTTTTACCTTCACCAGTTGTGCTCAACAATTTCTGTGTGATCGGATTATAGGACACCGCCTTCCAGTGCCGTGTCATCCCTATAAACCTCGCTGAACCATCAGTGAACCAAACATGGTTTCTTTCCGCTGCGGACAAATCATCAAAAGGCTTACCCCACTTGACAGGAGACTCCTGTGCTAAAGGTACGGAACATTCACTCTCAGTCTCAGTCGATGGCGCTCGCGCCACCTGCTCATGTAAAGAAGCAACTCCTTTCGGGCCCACACGTGCCCTGTCTTGTATGTACCATTTCCATTTAATCACACTCGCCTCTTGAGCGTGTCCAATTCGGTGAGTTTTCGGCGAACTCAGAACCCACTGCATGATAGGAATTTCCGGACGCAGAACTATATCATGTTCCAAAGTCAATTGCTCGGTATCCACCAGAGCCCAATAACAAGCAAGTAACTGTTTCTCAAAGGGTGTGTAACGCTCACCAGCATCAGGTAACTTTTTGGTCCAAAAACCTAACGGTACTTTACCCCTGCCTTGTTTCTGCCACAAACTCCAATTTGCATAAAGGCCCTGTACAGACACATTCAAATCCACGTCACCATCACGTACAGGCCATAAATCCAGAGCATGTTGAATTGCCTCTTTTGCCAGACTAAACGCATCTTGCTGTGGTTTATCCCATTCAAATGCATTCTTTTTACGCGTGACCCGGTACAAGGGGCCAATATTTGACTCAAATGAGGAATATGCTGGCGCCAAAAGCCAAACAGACCAATGAAGCTCTGGGCTTCTTTCCTATTTCTAGGAACTGCAAAATCAAGAATCTTCTGTTTAACCTGAGGGATCACTTCACGGTGCCCTTCATGCCAATTAATACCCCAAAATTTTACAGCCTGGGACGGACCTTGCAATTTATCTGGGTTGATTTCCCAACCTTTCTCACGCAGGCACTCAATGACTCTGTCTAATTGGGTCTGAACTTCCTCTTGTGTTTCGCCTTGGATCAAAACATCATCAATATAATGACATATCTGAATTTGGGGATGAACCGGTACCTCAGCCAAATGCTCTGCCACCAGCCGGTGACATATCGTAGGACTATGCACATAGCCCTGGGGAAGACTTCTAAACGTCATCTGACGCCCGTTCCACGTAAAACTGAATTGTTCCTGACACTCTGGGGCAATCGGAATTGAAAAGAAAGCATTAGCAATATCAATGGACGCGTACCATGTACCTGGATGCTTTTGGATTCTCTCAATAAGTGTAATAACATCCGGTACTGCAACAGTCAAAGAGGGTGTGTGCTTGTTCAATTCTCGATAATCAACGGTCATGCGCCAAGAGTTATCACTCTTACGCACCGGCCAAACAGGATTATTCCAAGCAGAAGTAACTGGGGTTATGACTCCTGCATCCACTAACTCCAGAATAGTGGTACTAATCTCCTCATGACCACCTGGAATACGATACTGCTTCTGACAAACCACTTTTGTCGCATGGGGAACTTGTATGGGGGGCATTCTTAAACGACCAACCCGTATAGGTCTGGACGATATATAATGCGTTGTTCCAAATTGGTAACATCCGTCATCTAGATGCAAAGTCATTCCTCTCAAAATATCAATCCCAATTATGAATTCTAGAAGTGGCACTACTAGTACAGAATACTCTTTTCTGGGAATTCTACCTATTCTCATTTCAAGCAAAGTTTGAACTGCAGGGGTTTCTTTTCCACCTAATCCGGTAATAGTAAAAGGCTGACCTGTAAACTTCTTTGATTTTCCATGAATAAGAGTGGCCTCCGCTCCTGTATCTACCAATGCTCGGGCCCTTTGGATATTACGATGTCTCCAATAAATATCAATATCTACATAGGGTCTATTATCTCTGTGAGCCCATCTGTGTACCGGAGCTTGACCTATTTCCTAGTCATTCTTACTGCATTCTGTGTACCAGGATAAATCAGGATAAAGACTCTCACGTTTCTTAGGTATCGGTACCTCCTGTTCATATCCATTCCCAGTACGGAACGGATTTGTATCTTCTGCATTGTACTGCGGGTTACGATCGACCAAACTGTGACGATCCTCTCTCCTCCTCAACTCAGGGGATTGATCCCTATCATCTCTACGTCTGCTGTAAACATAGTCAGTTCTCCCCCTTTCTCTTTCCCCCTCTCTCTCCCTGTCTCTCTCTCGACGGGGGGACACATCACGTGCAGAACGTCGATCATCACAACGAACAGAGCGCCCACGGCGGTCGTCATCACCGCTACCGTCAGAACCACCACGATCACACTCAGTGGTCCGAACACGCCGGGCACCCTCCTTTCGATCCAAGCCACGTTTGCGAAACAACTCCCACAAACGAGCGGTAGTCTCACCATCAATGTCCTCCCTCCGCACACCATCAGCCAGAAGACCAGAAAAAATATCACGTCTAGTAAGTTTATTTTCACCAGGAGTACGAGTGTCAGGCCGGGACTGACGTTCAGGTTTAAACCACTCACCCAACTCACCGAGTTGGCGCACCGATTCCAAAACCGTAGATAATACGTTACCAGTCTGATTAATCAATAAAGTCATCATGACCTGCTTATAGGCAACAGGGGAAGATCGAATGATACGGTTCCGCACAGAAGATGTCAATGAACCATCAAGCAACCTGTCAGCAGTACCCAGAAAAATTGCCGTTTTCATCACCTCCTCTTTGAGACGTTGAGCAGCATCACGCAAAGTATACCACGGCTTGTCATTCACAGGCCAGTCAGATTCAGTAGGATATTTTAGATTACAACCCTCAGTCGCCAATTGGAGTAAAGAAATCTGACCAACACCATTATAGTTACGAAAATGATCCTGCACAGTAGAATCCAAACTCAAGGAACAGAACTTTAAACAATCGCCAGTATCCAACATAATACCAGCAGCGCCCAGTTCATAAAGGCGCACCATCCATGTGAGCAAGGACTCACCAGCTCGCTGCCGAAATCGCTGCAAAATATCACTAATTTCCTGCTGAGTAAAGTCTTCTAAACAGTCCAAAGAAATACCCTGCGGAGCATTGGGAGACTGCTGCAACTTCCGACGGAAAACTGGATGCGCAGAAACCGCGGGACGAGCATCACAAGGAGCCCGATCAGTACTCGTAGAGGGACAATCAGTGTAAGAAGCATTGATCCCACTCGAAGAACGAGCGTAATCACGGGGTGCACCATCAAAGGTGCGAGAAGCAGACTTACAATCATGGCGGGAGCGAGAAGACTCACGCTTGGCAGACTCCTCACCCGAGGAACAAGAATCAGTCGAGTTCCAGATATTACCATCTCATTCATCAGGATTCCAATCCAGCCCGGCTGTCGCCACGACCAGACGCACCTTTCGCATCGAAACCCGACCGCGCCTGTTCTTGTATTTATAACGAGCAATTCGCACAGCCGCCCGTTCGGCAATAGTTTGGTAAGTCTCAAGTTTATCAGCAAGCAACTTATTTTGACACCGCAACAAAGTATGAGAATTCTGAATCTCAACAAAGTGCGCTTCCACATCTTTAAGAGATATCTGTAGCTTCAACAATCTCTCATGCAGAATCCTGTATGCAGACAAAAGAATCCAACCTCTGCGCCCCAAAATGGGAATCTCCTCACCCTTCGATACGGGTGCCTTCTGCAAACAAGCAATCACATCAGCCGGCTCTGCCAGCTCCAAAGAAGAATTCCAATTCTCACTCAAACCAGTAGAATCAGCCCACTCACGGGCCAAGGCTTCATAAGGCGTTGAATCCCATCCGGGAATATCAACGGGCAACTTAAAAGTAGATTTAGACCTTCTAGAAAACATCGTGAAAAAGGAAAAAGAAGAAAAGAAGAGAAAGAAAAGAAGGAAGAAAAATAAAAACTATACACACAAATATACAAAAATAAAATGCAAACAAAACCACGCACGCGCCGAAAGCAAACACAAGACAACCACAACGCACACAGGTTTCGTAAACGGTTCGTGACGCCAAATGTTCTGCTTGGGTTTTCGGATCAGATAGAACCCGCTCAGAAGAGCCTCTCTAACCCAAACCAGAACGTTACCCCCTCCCTAGGGCCTATTCACACCTAAATAACCACATATATGTACCACCTAAGGACAGGGAATTCCTACTATATATACCAAGACCTACAAGTCACAGCCTCGCGGTCCCAAACGGACCCAGGACTTCCTGCCCAGACGGCAGCCACAGACTTCCTGCCCAGACGGCAGTCACAGCCTCGCGGTCCCAAATGGACCCAGGACTTCCTGCCCAGACGGCAGCCACAGCCTCGCGGTCCCAAACGGACCCAGGACTTCCTGCCCAGACGGCAGCCACAGCCTCGCGGTCCCAAACGGACCCAGGACTTCCTGCCCAGACGGCAGCCACAGCCTCGCGGTCCCAAACGGACCCAGGACTTCCTGCCCAGACGGCAGCCTTAGACAAGTCACAGCCTCGCGGTCCCAAACGGACCCAGGACTTCCTGCCCAGACGGCAGCCACAGACTTCCTGCCCAGACGGCAGTCACAGCCTCGCGGTCCCAAACGGACCCAGGACTTCCTGCCCAGACGGCAGCCTTAGCACGAGTTCATCCTATAATTACCACGACATACAACAAGGGAATCAGTGTTACTATATATCAGATCACACAAAGACAGCTAGCTGAGCACAACTTGTTCCCCAGTTCGAAGGGCTCCTTTCTCCCTTATTCAGTTACCACCTACCTGATCAGGATTAACATCTGTTCATGTCAAGTAAGAATAGGTTACCCTCTTACACAAGAACACGTAGCACATATTGCTTTACTACTTTATTTAGTTATTACATACACACTCACGGAACATAATACATATCACATAACCTGCAAAGAAAAGTGAAAGATTGAGTTGTACACTCTAATAGTAAGGGGTTGACATCACCTTGGTCGTATGTAGCCTGCACTCAATGGTCATCTAGGTTCCCTTCTCGTCTGCGCCTCGGCTTCGCCTGGAAGTCACACCTCCGCAATCACGGGTTTACTCCCGTCTCCCTCTCCGAGTCACTGGGACCTCTTCCTCATCGGCTACTCTCTTCTCTTTGGAATATCTATTTCTCGGTTTTTCTCCACCTCCAAGTTTGTCATCTGTCTTCCCTGGAATAAGTAGCAGCTTTACTACTAACGGCCAGGTGCCGCCCATGGACTAGAAGCAAGTGCCAGTATCTGCCTCAAACTTTTACTAATATAGACGTGCATTTCCTCATGGAAAATTCCAGCCCGTAACCTGCCGCCCACCAAATTCTTGTACCTCCCCGTGCCAAGGACACGTTCCCAGCCGGCCGGCCTGATGTAGTGTCTTCGGCATGAAGAAAAATACAATCCTTCGATAAGGGCCGGCCTGAACCGGTTCTCTCCAAGCGAATAACACCTCCTAACTAAAACACTGCCTATGACCTAGAAACATCCCGAGCTGCCAGAGCAGGAGGAAAGATGGAGTCTCTCCCGTTTAAGGCCTACCAGGCCTGAATTCAGCACGGCTCCATGAAATACCCTCACTACAGAACAGATTACCCCTAATGCTAACGAATCTATCCCCTAGGATGTATATGCAAACCCTGATCTATGGGGAAGAACACAGGATCATGTCGAAGTGCCTAATAAATCGGCTCTATACACTACTCTAACCCTTAGACTTGAATGGGAAGAGACTGAAGTCACCTAAATCACCCTTCAACACAATAAGACCGGAAAAATCGAGCAGTACAGTTGTGCAGCAGCGGAATATAGGGGACAGCACCATTACATCACCTGCCCGAAATGATCCAATTGATGCCCCGGGGGAAGTTGCCCCCTTAATTATTAGCGCCCCTAAAAATCCTAAACCTGTCTCTACTTACCCACAGACAAGAGCTAGTAAAAAGGGCACTAAAAGTGCTATTCTTAAGAGGAAGAGAGATGGGCTGACTCAGGGTGGGAGACAGGCTAAGCACTCTAACATTACGATACATTCACTATCGGAGTCTGGTGAGGTTCAGGCTGTCGATAACTCACTTTTGGGTGAAACTTCTAATAGGCTTTCGGACCAGCCCCAATATAGTGATCTGACGTCTCAGATCGAGCAAATAGTCCGTTCCCTATTGTTGCCATTATTGGAAAGGGTAAAGGTGGTCACTAACAAAGTTGATCGACTTGAGCAAACTATCTTAGACAACTTCTGCTCATTAAAAAATGTTATCAAATTAGCCACCAAGGTCAGTGACAACCCTATTAAGGTTAATTCCACTCTTCCTGCCCCGTCACTTTCTCCTCCCATCACTGATGCACCATCTATACCTAATTCTAGGGTATCTCCCCTTAGAACTCTGACAAAAGACAATACCACCACTCAAGGTGGTAGCCAGGTCAGGGTTGGTTTAAAGGACTCATCAGGAATCAAACCTGTTAGCAGGAGCATATATAAAGGATTAAACACAGATTCCGGGGACAGAACAACTAAATCCTCCAACACCCATATCCACCTACCTCCTGACTCAATTCCTTATGTTGTTGTCTTGACCGGTGTTCCGGAACTTAAAATCGGCACAGAGGAATCCTATCAGCAACTGAAAAATAAAGTTATTTTCTGGCTTAACCAAAAGAGACCGATCCCGAACTTTTTGGACGGGAAGATTCTCTTTGCCAGAAGAGTTAGTTGGGTGGGCCCTAGACCAAAAAATGTCCCAGGGGACTGTATTATTATTAATTTTAAGGATAGCCGTGTGGTCCGTTTTATTTGTGATCAACCACCCAGTCGTGATAGGTCAGATATAAGGGTATATGATCTATGGTACTTTTATAATTTTTATCCTAACATTTCTGGAAGTCCTGGCCAAAACCAGGAAAGAAGGGGAATTAACCCAAACTTTGCTACATCCCCCCCCGAGCTTATTGATAATATATACCATCCGGTTGCCTTAGCATGACCGGGGCTGGAGGGGTCCTCTTCTAGCATGTCTCCCTCACCAAACAATTTGATAGTTACATCAGAGGGAAAGGGAGCTGAAGTCATAGAGCCGCATGAGTTCAGCAAAAAAACTACCTGCAAAATTTTAAGCTGGAACATTGCTGGCATTAGACTCAAAAGCCAGGACGAGCTATGGGTGGGCTATGTTGTGTCTCATGATATCATTGCATTGCAGGAAACCTGGGACACAGCGAATAGTCTTTCTTTGGATGGCTATGTTCATTTTTATATTCCAGCCACACCTAGTTTGGCGGGGAGGGCAAAGGGGGGCCTCGCATTGTTGGTTTCATTGAACCTGAAAGGATCGGCAAAACAGGTAGAATCTGGTTCCCAAAATTGTTTAGTTGTAGAACTAGTGGTTGCAAACTCCCCTTCTTTGCTTCTGATCAATTTTCAGAATTCTAAAGACAGTGTCAGCTTAAACCAGCATCTAGAATCTCTGGGGGAGGTTCTGGACAAATTCAGAGCGTCACATAATAGCTTTGAGGTCATCCTAATGGGTGACCTAAATATCCATCCCTGCAGCCTAGGTTGTATTATGGACGATGATGATGGATCTCCCTATTCATCTTCCACACATTTTGAACATACCAAACAAGGTGAGGCCTTGGAGAGCCTATTGGCTTCCTCAGACCTCTCTGAACCCGGCTGCTGCATGGAAGGTCAGAGACTTTGTACTTTTAAAGGATCTGATTCAGGATCAGTCATCGATTACATTTTTGTTTCTTCATTGATTTTGTCCTTGGTTTTAAATTACAGGGTTGAGGACTCCGTATTTAGTGACCATAACCCCGTGATAGCTGAGGTCGCTTCAGAAGGGTTCTTGGCCTTTAAAGACTTGAGAAATTTGGGAACCAGTGCCCTTGTAGCAAAAGACCAGGGCAGGAGATTAAAATGGGCCCATGTGATCCCGATTACTTTTTTACAAGAAGTTCTGTCTAAGGTTGAACCGGAGGTGGGTATATGCTTAGACCATGTCAATACTAACCCCAGGATAGTTGAGGCCTTTAATACCATTTGCCTACATATAAACGCTGCCCTCCTGGTTAAATCTAAGCCTGGTGGCCAAATAGGCAAAAAATGGTTTGATACTAATTGTACCAAGGCTCATTCTGCTCTTTTGAAGGCGATAAAGGGAAAACCGAGAAACAGACCTCTGATCACATCCTTGAGGAAACAGTATAAACTGGTCATCAAAGCTCGTAAAAACGAGATTCAGGAAGAAGCTTGGAATAATTTACTGTCACCGGAAACCTTGCGGGATAGCTCCAAATTTTGGGGAGTTATAAACCATTCTTTCTTTTCCGGTAGCGAGAATCAGGCTATGGATTGTAGCATTCCTGACGAGCAGTGGTTAGCCCACTTTGAAAAAATCTATAGTTCATTTTCGTCTGGGAATTTAGATGGGCTGCTACCTTTGAATCAGGTTGGTCTAGTTTCGGCCTTCAAGGAGGAGGATGTAGAAAAAGCTATTCTTGAGACATCTAAGAATAAAGCGCCAGGTCCTGACGGCGTCCCTGCAGACCTATATAGGTCTGCTCCTAAACTGTGGGCCAAAATACTAACAAATGTCTTTAACGCCGCTAGAAATAAGAATATCCCCGAGTCTTGGGCAAAGTCTATAATCATCCCAATTTTTAAAAAAGGCCAGAGGGATGATCCGGCCTGTTATAGGCCTATTTCCCTAATTGACTCCGCCGTTAAAATCTTAGGCAGAGTCATTTTGGGTAGATTGAACACTTGGCTCAAGGGTAGTGGCATATTATCAGACGCTCAATACGGTTTTAGGGCTAATAGGAGCACGCAGGATCAATGCCTAAATCTTCACTTTCTTATTTGCAAATATACTGTTGCAAAGGAGGGGTCCTTGTATATGGCCTTCATGGACCTCTCCTCAGCTTTTGACCTGGTTAACAGGTCAAAATTGTGGAGTATCCTCTTGGACATAGGGGTTGATCCCCCTCTGGTTGGATTTTTGGCAGATCTCCATCGTGGCTTATTAGCCTCGGTGAGAGTCACCCAAGGGGGAAGGTGCACCAGCTGCTTAAAGTCAGAGAGGGGTGTTAGGCAGGGGTGCATATTGGCACCTCTTCTTTTTACACTATACATAAATGCCTTGGACCCAGCCCTGGCCAATGCAGTGGCGGATGTACCACGTGTAGGAGACACGAAGATCCCAGTTCTCCTATACGCTGATGACGCCGTGCTTTTGGCACGTTCAGGGGTGGCTCTTGATAGACTATTGGCCTCTTTCGGTGATTTTATGACATCTCTAGACCTGAAAATTAATACCTAAAAATCACAGGTTATGGTCACTGGTCAGGCCAGTAGGAAAAAGAAATCCAAATCTTTTTTTTGCCTAGGTCACGAGGTAAAAAGGGTCCCAATTTTTACCTACCTAGGGGTTATTTTTGATGAGAAAGATACATGGGGCCCGCAACATAAACAAAAAGGCAATTCTGTGGCAAGATCGGCCGCAGCGATACTTAGCTTTGCCAAACGGTAGGGAGCTCGCCCCCTGGAGGCCATTTTGAAAGTTTACAAAGCCAAATCTTTGGCTATAGCTACCTATGGCTCTGCCATCTGGGGCTATATTAACATCGACACCATACAGAGAGTGGAGAACAAGTTTTTAAGATCCTTGCTGTCTGTTCCCCAGTCCACACCCACCTTTACAATACACTCAGAACTGGGTATGGGGTATGTTGTATACTTAATCAAAGTGGCACCTGTCATATGTTGGCTAAAAACTTGGCTTAACCAGGAAATTCCTCTATCCCACTTGATACTCAAGGATTGCCTTGCCCTGGATAGAGCCTATAGAATCCCATGGATGGCATACGTTAAAAAGATGTTGGCAATAGTAGGCAGACCAGAGCTATTTAATTCCCCTGACTATATCAACAAGAAGGACATCATGGGGATTAAGACTGCATTATTGACACGATTTATGGCCGAGAGGGAGGACCTGGAACTAAAAAAGCCATTAGTGAGAAGGAACTATGGGTTAATAACTGTTCCTGGTCTTGAACCCTACCTGGCACTTGTAACCAGCCCACTTCATAGGTCTCTCCTAATCAAATTTTGTTTAAACCAGATACACTTTGTGCTAGGTTTTTATCCCACATGGCCTACCCCTGATAATGCTACCCCATGTGATTGTGATAATTTTTCCTGTCAGGACACACTACATTTTATTATGTTCTGTGAACATTACGCACAGATTAGGACAAAATACTTGTTACCTTTACTTAAAGGGGCTGGTTTCGCCCAGGTTCGGCCAGCGCTTCTGTTCTTGCAACTTTTGCCTAACACTACTATTGCTTTTTATGTAGCAAACTTTTTAGTTGCAGCTGTTCGCATCAGTAAGAAGCGTGTTAGAGCACGGTCCAGTCTTAACATGACTGACGTGGTGTGACGGATGGTGGTCTTTTGCCATGGAGTTTTCTATTCCTGTTAGACTTTTTAAATTGAAATTATATTTCTGTATCTTATTTATTCTTTTTAACTTAGAATTGAACTTATGAAATATGTTCTCTTCAAACTTTTTAAATTTTGATAATGTTATTTTTAACTACTATTGTAATTGATGAATTTTTGTCCTGTATCTCATGTAATGTGACTATCTGTTTGTATTGTATCTTTTTTTGATCTTTAATGATCGAATAAAAGTAACTTACTGACTGACTGACAATAGCGTCTACATACAGTGTATCTAAGAGGGCTTTTGTGTTAAATCTCCAACTGAAGGGGGGCGGTATATAGCGTGGGAATTCCAGGGATAGGAGCACTGGGTTGTGATCCGACAGTGTCCGTGGCAAATGTCTAACCTCCCGAGTCCATGATGCAATGTCGCCAGACACTAACCAGTAGTCGATGCGGGACCAACTACTGTGTGCTGCCGATGCGTGCGTGGCCTCCCTCCCCTCAGGATGCCTACGTCTCCAAATATCAATAAGTCCCCTCTCCACCATTATATCCTTCAATACATGTAACGCCCGTCTATGAGGCTCGGTCGTCGTCCCAGATCTGTCTAGGTCGTCATATAGTGCTATATTGAAATCTCTACTCCAGACCACGTGCGTAGCCTGCAGGTCCCTAAGCTTGCCCCATAGGGAATGGTAGAATTGCGGATCGTCCACATTCGGCCCATATGTGCTCGCAATGGCCAGTCGCTGCCCCCGCAGTAGACCGGTAACAATCACAAGGCGCCCCATGTCATCTGCCACCGTAGTTTCTATCTTGAACTGCAGTCCCCTTTTCACCAATATTAGCACCCCTCTGGCATAGGATGAGTACATAGAGTGATGCACCGACTCAGCCCACCTTCGCCCTATGCTAGACCCATGCGCCGGCGCACAGTGCGTCTCCTGTAGTAGTGCAATATCTATGTGTAGCCTATCTAAGTATGCTAGTGTCTGTCTGATTTTTTGGGGTTATTAAGCCCCCGCACATTCCCGGTCAGCAATTTGAGTCACCCGGCCCCTACCCTTGCGTCCCCCATTTACCAATAGTGCTAGAGAGGCAGATCCAATACAGGCATTCGGTTAGTGCGTTCCAACGAGGATCTGAGCGCCCATGGACCTCGTTGTTCCCTAGTGCAATTTTTCGGATTTCAGCGATGCGTCTCATGCACTGCGACCAATAAACCAACTTTCCAACTCCTTTCCCCCTCCCCCACCCACTTCAGCACCCCAACCATGCCAAAGACACACCCCATTACAATAGGTTAACATAAAATAACTGAGTTCGGGGATCACCCGCATCGGGGGACCGCCCAGAGCACACATCTCCATCCAACTAAATGGATGTGGACAGGATTACATTAGGAGTTGGGACCTAGATTTTACCATGTCAGCACAGGTAGCTTACTGTCGTAGGACATATCGCACAATGATCAGGGAACCAAGTGGTGCCAATCGCCCCACAGCAGTTCAAACCCGCTTGTCGGTGGGCAACACCTCAATAACATTCTTGCAGCCAACCCCGTGACCCCACATGTGTCAGAGGACCCCCACCAATGAGCTGCTCATTACCCCCAACATCTGGCCCAGCATCTCCCATTCCCTCAGGCCTATTAGAGCCATATTCAGGTCAGCAGTGCCCGCCAATATTGCAGTCTCGAGTTTGTGGTGCGGTGCCCCCTTAGCAATCATCCAACAAAACAACAGGCACCAGGTCCATCCGATCTGTACGCACTTTGACGTGCCATAGCGCAGCAGAATGTTCGTAAAGACAACATAGTTCGCACCACTCGTACTCACGGTCTACAGCAGCCCAGAAAAGTCCCACAGTCAATGCAAGGCAGCGATGCACTCCTCCCGAGGCCCCGGGATCTGGCGCAGGTTCGTCACCTTACCAAATGCAGACATCTCGGCAGCCTCGCACAACTTGCTTTGCCGCTCTCCGAAGTCCACTCTTCGTCTGCCGTCTAGTCTGCATCCGGATTCTGATCCGTTCTCTGTCGCTCTTTACGTTTGAGGCCAATGCGTTTGACGAGATCTTGCGCCGCCTTAGGTGTGTGACATATCGTTGCTCAGCCCTCATGCGTCACTCGGAGCCTGGCTGGGTACAGCATTGCATAATCAATCCCAAAGTCGCGCAACTTTTTCTTAACGGGATTGAATTCCTTCCGCGCCAGCTGGACCGCAACCGTGAAGTCCGGGTAAAATTCCAGCGTATTACCCTGATGTGTTATATGCCGCTTTTCTCTCGCCAGCCGTAGTATGACATCACGGTCTCTATAGTTAAGGACTCGAGCAACTATAGGACGCGGGGGCGCTCCAGGCTTCGGCCGCGGCGCCAGCGATCGGTGCGCTCGTTCAATCAAGAACATCTGGGAGAGGTGTTCCGTGCCAATGACACTGCGGATCAGCTCCTCCACATACGTTTCCATACGTCCAACGTTGGTGGACTCCGGAACCCCCGTGATCCTTACATTGTTGCGCCGGGACCGCGCTTCCAAATCCTCCGCCTTGTTTTTTAGCACATCCAGCAGCTGCTCAACCTCCGCACATTTTTTGGCCGTGGCCTGGGAGACATCTTCCACCGCTCCAATGCGATTTTCCGCCTCCACCAGTCTCTCCCCATGGCCATCCAGCTTCGCCACCATATTGTCCACTTGTATCGTGATGGTGTCCAGTTTGCCATTTATGTCCTGCAGGCTCTGCTGGATGGCCTGCAACACCCCCTCCATACCCGTGGGCAGCGCCTCTCCAGCGTCAAGGGCAGTATCCGATAGTGGTGCGGTGCCCTTCGCCTGCCGTTTGGACTCAAAAGGGAGCTTAGATTGAGTCTTATCTGGTTTCCCCATGTCCCTGTCTTCCCACGGCGGCCTCCAGAAAAAAAAAAACGAGTGGTAGGCCTCCCCAGTGGAGGTATCGCAGTCGTCCGCCCGCAGTCGCAATAGACCCCGGTCAATCCACGCGCGGGTCTCCGATGTGTGTGCAGCTCCAGCGCCCTGCGTTGAGTCCACGCTCTGTCAGCTGCCTCTCGTCGCACGTGCCTTGATGTCGGGACAGGCACACAGCGCCCTTCTGACCCGTTCACAAGCCTGGGGGGCCACACAGCAGGCGTGTACTATAGCGCATAGCAGCCAACATTCTAGGCAACCTCCAGGCACCCCGCATGCCTCAGGGTCGGCGATCTACCACAGAAGCCAGTGTAATTCAGACACGCTCTTTAGGAGGCAGCGTTGTATGCGCCGGGGATCAGACCTTCACCTTCCTCGGTGTGGCATCGGCCGCCGAAACTAGCAGCCCGCGGTTCACACTCGCGGCAGCCTCGCCCTTCCGCAGTCATGCCAGCCAGCCCTCCGGCCCCCGATAGCACAGGGAGTTAGCGCCCCCGGGCAGGCAGGGTCCCAAGTGTCGATCAGGCAGTGCTCACCTTCGCCACGCGCACGGAAGCAGTGGGCGGCAGGGTCAGTCGAGGCGCCAGTGTCGCCATGTACCGATGTACCGGACCGCATCTCACGCTATCTTCATCCAGAGCAGGAGTTCAAATCAGGCTCCGCCGCCATTTAGCGCCGCTCCACTCGTCCGCGCAGGGCCCTCCGGAAGGCACCTAAAACACCAGTGCAATCCCAGCTTCTGGAGTCCGTGGCATGCTCACACGTCTCAACGCACCAGGGCGGCCCGCATTGCTGATCTCATCGGCTCTTCGCCACCTTAGCCCTCGGTCACTCCGGGCGGCGCCATCAATGTGTTCCCAGAGCCGCGACCGGAGCCTGATGTTCAACAGCTCGTCCCCGCTCTCACGGCACCGGTAGTCCGTTCCACACTCCAGCCATATGTGGACGCTCGTGTCCGATTACCAATGCAGCAGTTTTCCGCGATTTTTCAGCCCCTTACATGCTCGTTTGTGCCGTTGTTCGTTCCCGTCCGGTGGAGCTGTCGCACAAGGCAGCCATTCCGCTGTGCGCCCTCTAGCGCCCCCATGTCAGGGTATCTAAAAGCAATGTGGAAGGAGTGTGGTGTAAACTACAAGTTCACTACTCCCTATCACCCACAATGCAATGGTTTAGTTGAAAGGTTCAACAAAACCCTAAAGGGAATGATTAAAGGCCTCCCAGAAAAGCTTAGGCGAAAATGGGACCTTCTACTTCCCTGCCTTCTGTTTGCATACAGGGAGGTCCCACAGTAGGGTGTTGGCTACAGCCCTTTTGAACTTCTGGTTGGGCACCCTGTAAGAGGTCCATTATGCTTGGTGAAGGAGAACTGGGAGTTACCTCTGAAACCTCCCAAACAGGTTGCGATGGACTATGTACTTGGTCTCCGCTCCCGAATGGCTGAATACATGAAGAAGGCAACCAAAAACCTGGAGGCTAGAAAAGAACTACACAAAGCTTGGCATGACAAAAAGGCTGTACTGACTGTCTATCAGCCAGGACAGAAAGTGTGGGTGTTGGAGCCTGTGGCCCCAGCATCTCTCCAAGACAAGTGGAGTGGCCAACATACAATTGTTGGGAAAAAGGGAGAAATCACCTACTTGGTGAATCTTGGAACTCCCAGGAGCCCCCTTAGGGTGCTCCATGTCAACAGATTAAAGCCATATGTTGACAGGGTTGACATGGACTTGCTCATGGCAACTGATGAGGAACAGGAGGAGGAGGAGAGTGACCCTCTCCCTGACCTGCTCTCACAGAACCCTGATGATGGGTCAGTAGATGGTGTTGCTTTGGCAAGCAGCCGCACTGACCATCAGCAAACTGAGTGCAGACAAGTTCTGCAGCAGTTCAGACATATGTTTAGCCTGACCCCTAGTCAGACTTCCTGGTGTACCCATGAGGTGGACACTGGAGACAGTCAGCCTGTCAAGAGTAAAATCTACAGGCAACCTGACCATGTCAGGGACTGTATCAGAACTGAAGTCCAGAAAATGTTGGAACTAGGTGTGATTGAGCCTTCAGATAGCCCTTGGGCTAGTCCAGTAGTCCTTGTGCCTAGACCTCATACCCAGGGTGGTAAGAAAGAAATGAGGTTTTGTGTAGACTACAGAGGCCTCAATGCAGTCACCAGGACTGATGCCTATCCAATTCCCAGGGCAGATTAGCTCATTGATACTTTGGCCTCAGCCAAATATCTGAGTACATTTGACCTAACAGCTGGTTACTGGCAAATCAAGTTAGCTGATGATGCCAAGGCCAAAACAGCATTTTCAACCCCTGGTGGGCACTACCACTTTGTGGTGATGCCCTTTGGTTTGAAAAATGCACCTGCTACTTTTCAGAGGTTGGTGAACAAAGTTCTGACAGGTATGGAAACTTATTGCTCAGCTGATCTAGATGATATTGCTGTCTTTAGTTCCACCTGGCACGATCACCTGGTCCACCTCAGAAATGTTTTGGAGGCCCTGCAAAAAGCAGGCCTCACTATCAAGGCCACTAAGTGCCAGATAGGGCAGAGTCAGGTTGTGTACCTGGGCCACCTTGTAGGTGGAGGTCAGGTTCAACCATTGCAGAGCAAAATCCAAGCCATAATGGAATGGGTAGCTCCAACCACCCAGACACAGGTGAGAGCCTATTTAGGCCTGACTGGGTACTATAGGAGGTTTGCTAAGGGATATGGATCTATAGTGACCCCCTTAAATGATCTTACCTCAAAGAAAATGCCAAAAAAGCTTCAGTGGACAGCTAGCTGTCAAAAGGCATTTGATGACCTGAAGCAGGCCATATGCATTGCCCCCATCTTACAGAGCCCAGACTACACAAAAAAGTTCATTGTCCAAACGGATGCTTCTGAGCTGGGTGTGGGAGCTGTACTGTCTCAACTGAATGATGAAGGTCAAGACCAGCCAGAAGCTTTTATAAGCAGAAGGCTGACCCCTAGAGAGAAACGTTGGTCAGCTATAGAGAGGGGGGGCCTTTGCTGTGGTGTGGGCCCTGAAGAAGCTGCGGCCATACTTGTTTGGCACTCACTTCATAGTTCAGACTGACCACAAGCCCCTCCTATGGCTCAAACAGATGAAAGGTGAAAATCCTAAACTGCTAAGGTAGTCCATTTCCCTACAGGGGATGGACTATACAGTGGAACATAGACCTGGGACCCAACATGCCAATGCAGGTGCACTCTCAAGGTATTTCCACTTAGAACACGAAGACTCAACTGGTCAAGGTTAGTTTAGTGTCCCTGCATTTGGGGGGGAGGGTTGTGTAGGAGAGTAGGATCTGCACTTATGTTGCCCCCACTTTTTTTACCCCCACTTTTTTTCTGATGTTAACAGTGGTTTCTGGCTATAGTCTGTCTGGGTCCCTGCATATCAGGGCCCCAGTCTCTCTGTTCTCTCTAAACAACTTGGAGTGCATATTAGATGCACTAGTGATTGGATACTGTGGTACCTTATGAGGCCCTAGTATATGGTACCCTAGGTACCAAGGGCACAGGTACTTCACAGGCCTACCAGGGGCTGAAGCATGGATTATGCCACCCCTGGGAAGCAGACTAAATCTGACACCACAGGCCTGCTACTGCAGCCTGGGTGAGGTAGTATTAGCACTCCTCACTGAGTTATAGGTTCCTATATCTCCCCATACACACACATATAAACCTATCAGTCACCCCTAAGGCAGGCCCTATCAATCCTGAGGGCAGGGTGCTTGGTTTACAATGTGAGGGGGTGCCTCTGCATGAGCAGGACCCCTCTGCAGCTGGCAGAGTCTATTTTCTGTGGCTGTTTGTGGATGCGGTTAAACCATATATTCTTAAGTGCATTATAACCTACCGGTAAATGCTAACTTTGGAATGACTGCATCAAAACATGTCGTGTTTGGTGTCAAACAACTTGGAATCATACCCCCGGGGGTATGATCCCACCCTTCTAGAGGGGACGACATGTACCCACTGTGGAAACACGGTAGAAATCTGAAAGAGCCCTGGCATCACAAAATGGATGCCACCAGCACAGACACTGGGCTGCCCTCCTGCTGCTGACTGAAACTCGCAGTGGAGTGGGTCCAACAATAGGCATCCTGTCACAGGGAGATGTCACCACCTTCCAGACAGGATTTAGTGTATTGGGGTGCTTTGAAGTCCTTCACTGGGGGAGCAGTAGGCTCCTCTGTGCATATGCCAGCTCAAACTGGTTCAGGGGCTACCTGTCCCTGCTCTGGAGTGCAACAGGACAAAGGGAAGTGGGTGTAACCCTCCCCTACCCTGACCCTCCCAGAGGAGTGGTCATAAAGCTAGTCTCTCCCTTTCTTTTAGTATAAGATAGGGAACCCTTGCCATTGCAAACTAGATATCCCTGGATGATGCTTTACAAGAAGAATCCTGGCCCTTCGATGTTCCACTACCTTTGGAAGACAGAACAATCTCCCTTGGAGTCAAAGAGTGACTCCCCTGCTTGGCAGGCACCAAAACCTCTAATCAGCAGTTGCAAACTTTCCCGCTCCCGCTGAAGTCCGAAGTCCCTGCAGCCCCAGAAGTGGATTTCCTGACTTCTCGACAGCCATTATGAGTCCCCAGCAAAGCTGAGGCGAGTGGACCCCACGAGTGATGAGGAACAGCAATACTCGGGTACCGTGCACTTAATGTCAAGTGCAACCCCTTCACGATGTTCTATGAACTTGTGTATTGGACCACGTATGGCCCAAGCCTCCAGCAGAATTTCTCTTGAAAATCAGAGGCCTACCTTGTCCCGAGTGACCGTGGGCTCCTGTGAAGTGAATCCTCATGAGGCATCTTTGCGATCCATTGCCCATTGACTTGTGGGTCCCCTGAAGACTTCCTCATCAAACCAAAGGGCTCCCCTGGTTGCTCCAGGCCTGCCCTCACTTACCCTCGATGGGGGAGTCCCTCAGACCTTGCTGGTCTGCAACGCTGACTTTCTTCATTTTCCACAAGACTTGCTGTTGCTAAGGCTTGTTGGCTCCAATCCAGTTGCTGACACATCAGTAAGCTGCAGACTTTGTGGGACACACCACGAATCCAGCTCCTGGTTGTCCTCAACACCTCCTGGACCTCGTGGCTGAAGAGTCAAAACACCCTTGATCACCTGAAATCACCCGACTTCCGTGGGCATCAATCTTCCTGGCCCCGGTCACTGGCAAGTGACTGTGAACACTGTCCCTTCTGCTTTCAGGTCTTCTTCATCTTGAATTCAGCCTTGGATTCCACTGGACACTTCTTCAGTCTTCACAAGCAGCAAAACTTCTTCGTCTTCCATTGAAAACGACGACGCGACCCGACACCAAAAGACACCTATGCACCCGGCTTCCCTGGGTGAGGTAACTCGTGCACTCTGGTGCTCTAGTGGGTGTTGGCCCTAGAACTACTTACCTTGTAAGTGACTTGCTTGTAGACTTCCTAGAAGTACCCTTAAACTTTAAAAATCCAACGGCGACTTGCTCCATTGAAATCAATAGGGAACCGGCGGCTGTGTTCTCACACTGCACGCGTCTCCCCTGGGTCTTTTACTTACCTGCCTTGGGTGGATTAGTGAAGCCCCAGTGATTCTACAGGCCCTAGACCTTGTCCCCTTGCAAGTCGACTTTCTTAAACCTCTTTTTTAGTATATGGTCTGGTACGCCCCTAGGGCCCCAGCCATATTTGTGCTTAACTTATTGTGAAACGTTGATATTTGCATATGTTCCTGACTTCTAATCTCCTAAAGAGATTAGTAGAGTGTGTTTAGTAATAAATACATATATATTTGATATATATACCCGTGTTGTGTCCTTTCATTTGGTAATTCAAGAGATTATAAGGTAAAACAAGCTGCTTTACATTCCTCTGAGACTTAGCCTGAAGGCTGCTCTTCACAGCTACCACTAGGATAGCTTACTTTAAAAGGTTGTCTTAAACCTACCTACCATAAGAGTCAAATTGGACTGGTGCAAGGTGGCCACTATAACTAGTGACCAGCATATGCCAGGCCAACTTCTCACATTAGTCAAACCAGCATCATGCCATCTTTTGATAATTGGATCTTTAAAAACTTCTGGTAAACTGGCGTTATTACAGAGTGGTGTATAGTAGTTCAGGCGACCCAGACCTAACAATTTCCAAACTGACCTCATGATTCTGTGCCTCTCTTGCAAAGTTTTGAAACTGACTTTCTTGTAATGACTGTCATTCAAAAATTTCTAAACCCAACCCCATGCGTCTACCCCCATTATAAGTTCTATTGGGGTTGGTTCTTCTTCAGTAGTACTATGTCTTGGCTTTTCTCGTATAAGGGCTAGATTAAATAATAGAGTATTGGCCCAATAGTACAGTCTTATATTTGGTAGGGCCAATCCTCTCCTTTCCCTTGGTAACAATATTTATATGCCTTTCTGGGCTTCTCATATGCCCAAGCAGGAAAATAAGTCTTCAATTATTTTAGGCAATTAGTAGTAAACTCTAACGGGATTGCCCGCAACATATATGAAAGCTTAGGGAAGAATAGCATTTTAATGATATTACATCTGCCAATAATTGACAGATGTAGATGTAAATTATGTAATCTCCCCAGTTTTGGTGACTAAGGTATCAATGTTAACATTCACAGTGTTGTCGATAATAGCATTAATATCGACACTGAGATATGTTGCATTTTCTACTACTCTAGTGTTGTTAATCGTTGCGTTAATATTGCACACGATTTGGGTATTAATGCGATTGAGGGAATATCCTGAAAGTAGCCCAAATCTCGCCGCCTCTACCTCAATCTCGACTATAGCCGTTTCAGGGTTGGGAGTCACTAGAGCAATATCGTCGGCATACGCCAAAACTTTGGTTTCCCAGCCATGAGTTACGATAGGCCTAATAACCTTGTTGCTTTCCAATTGGCGTAGGAAAGAATCTATATAGATTTCAAATAGACGCAGCGAGCTTGGGCAACCCTGTTGGGTACCTCTAGTTACTTTAAAAGTGTCTGTAAGTACACCATTTAAAAGGAGTCTTGCAATAGGCCGAAAATAAAGCATTTTTAAAGCCTGTAGAAGTCCCTTACCTATTCCGACCCTTGACATGGTCTCCCATAAGAAAGACCAGGAGACCCTGTCAAAGGTTTTTTCTGCATCCAGCAAAATTAGTGGTATTGGGTTCCTAGAGATGTTTTTTCTTCTAATGTTGTTCTTTGTACCATGCCCTGGTATGAATCCATGTTGTCGTATAGAGACTACCTTGTGAATTACAAAGGCTAGGCAAGTGGCAAGGATTTTAGAATACATCTTATTATCGCTATTTATCAGTGTTATAGGGCAATAGGAGCCAGGTTCCAATGGTGTTTTATGTTTTTTAAGAAAGACTATGATTTTAGCCTGCGTCCAAGATTCAGGTGGTCTTCCCCCCTTAAATACATGTATAAATAGTTGTAGCCTACAATCTTTCAATTGGGTTGAGAATTTCTTGTAAAATTCTAGGGGTATATTACCTAGACCGGTGGCCTTACCACTTGGGAGACTGTTAATACATAGCAATATATCCACCCATTGGGAGAGTTCCTCCAGTTGTTGCTGATCCTCCTGGGAAAATTGCTCCATTGAAGTTTGATTAAGCTTATGGTTTTTAACCCCCCGAAATCTTTTAGGAATAATTTTACATTAAATGGTACCCCTCTGGAAAGAGTTGGGAACTTTGATTACCTCGGCATACGCCTCTCAGACAAAATGCTCTGGAGGCCCCATATAGCCAAAATGCTTCTGAATCACAAACGCGTGACTGGGGCACTAAGCAAAGAACATCGCTCCTCGTACAGTAGGCAAGTTGCCCCTGCGTTAGCAATTTATGAAGCAAAGGCAGTTAGTTCAGCCATGTATGGAGCCGAGATATGGGGGTCTGAAAACGTGGACGAAATAAGTAGGTCTGAGCATAAATTTTTGAGGGAACTGGTGATGCTCCCCCGCAATACCCCTTTAACACCGCTAATGTCTAATGTATGACATGGGTAGGCGTATTTTAATATCTGATCCCAGGGTCTTATTTTCTTGTGGAGTGGTCAAATTTTTAGGCCAAGCTTGGCAAATTAGGATTAGAGCCCAACGAGGTGTGACCCTATTATAGACATTTATGTCCCATTATTTGTGATTAAAATCATTTACCATTTTGGAATGTTTTACAACTTTTTGAATACTGTTAATCACATAGATAGCACTTGCACTTTACACATTGTCTATTGTGAGGGATTATGCCACACTATGTATATAGCATTTTAGATCTAAGTCTAAATCTTTTACGAAATTGGTTTTATGTCCTTTTTAATCTCATATGCTGTTTTTCATTTTATGTCAAGATTTTTTTTTTTTTGCACCCATCTGTACTGTATTGTAGATTTTATCAAATCTGTTTTATCGTAAATTTGTTACTCAAAGCTTTTATGATACATGCTGTCGAATAAAGCTATTTGAATTGAATTGAATTGATTAAGATATGTCGTAACATCTCCCAAATGGCCTGGTGTAACCTTGTGATACAGGTCTTGGTAGTATGAGTAAAACACATTGCAAATTCTCTCTGGGTCTGTGATGCTTCCTTGTTCAGGATCGTTAATTTCTGCTATTATATTCCTAGTGGCTTTTTGTCTAGCTCTCATTGCGAGGTGATGTCCAACCTGTTTGCTACACTCGTATGCTTCCCCCCTCCATGCTGCTAGTCTATCTGCGGCCCTTTTTGCTAATGTCTCCATAATTGCTGACTTGACTACCATCACTTTTGCCAGTGCTTCTGCGGAGTCACCCCGATTCTGGAGCACTGTAATCGATTCTTCTTTAGCAGCGGCCAATCTGCCTTGCATATCATTTAACGAGAGACACTTTTTCTTGTGCAGGGATAGTGAGAAGCTAAGTGTCTCCCCACGTATTCCTGCTTTCAACATATCCCAACCCACTTCGACCCCTGCACTCCCTATGTTCTCATTGAGAAATTGGGAAATCCATACCCTCATTTGTTCACAGTATTCAACATTAGAAAGAAGAGTTCGTTCTAAACTCCAATGAGTCGCACCCGCATTTTTTGACACATTACCTTTAAGCTCTACAATAAGGGGGTTGTGATCGGCCACTATACGTGGGGCTTTCTAAATTGAGCAAACATGAAGAAGAGTGTGAGACACTAGTATAAAATCTAATCTTGCGTGCTTATTGTACGGGTAAGAAAAATAGGTGAACCCGGGATCCGAGGGATTCTGCCAATTCCAAATATCTGACAGTGCCTGCTCGCAGCATATTGTCTTCAATGCTCTATACACCTTTGGTTTCCGGCTACTATATATCCAGTCATTATACAGGCTTATATTTTGATCAGTAGGCAAATTTATCTTAAAATCCCCACAGATAATTATAGGTAGTGGCCAGGCAGCTAGTTCATTATTTATATAATGAAATACTGCTGGGTCATCTAAGGTACTTCTGTAGATTGTACATATAGTGAGTAGGCCTACATTGTTTCTGCAGCATTCAGTGATTACCCACTTTCCATACTGATCCACTGACGTTCGCATGAATTGTAAAGAGCAATTAGAGTTCAAAATTGCTACCCCTTGCGTGTCCATGAATTTTGTGTCGAATCCCCACCAATGTGTTCCCAAGTGTTTCCAATAGTTATATCTGAGTTCTTTTGAAATGCATTTCCTGTATACAGAGAACATCGGCCTTCAATAAGTGGAGCCCCGTTGCGGTGTTTCGCCTTTTTTTAGATCATTGAGGCCGTAAATATTAATTGTGGCTATACACAGTTTACTCATTTATAATAGGTAAGCAACTTTGTCTAAAGAAAAACAAAAACCCACAAAGCTTGATCCCAATATGCCAACCCCTTACCCCCGTGAGCCTGCAACCCCCCGCTCTCACCCTCCCACCTCCCACCACCTACCGCTGAGGTTACCTGGCGCTGCTCGAGCCAGGACAATGGCATCTGAGCAATTGTGACCCCTCTTTCCCCACCGGTCCTCCCCCTCATTTAAAACACCATCAGTGAAAAGAGAGAGAAAAAAAAGCTCAAACAGCTAGATACTTCTTGTACAGAGCTTTCAACTGCCATTACTAATGGTCAAAATTTGTTTTAGCCATTACAAGCCATTTAAAGATTCTTAAGCAGATTGACACATGACTATTGAGAAAAGGAAAGGAAAGATTAAAAAAGCCAAAGACTATAGACAGTGTGAAACGTCTATATTAGACACCGTTTTTTGAGTCTTTAGGCCCTAGTTTTTCTCTCCTTTTTGACCAGTGATCTCTTGTAGGTAAGACTGGGCCTGAATTTCAGATATAAAACTTTGCGTGGTCCCTTTGAATACGACCTCTAAGCGGGCTGGATTCTGTAAATAGACATTGGCCCCAAGTTGTTGAAAGGGGGCAAAAAGCTGTCTCAGCCTCCATCTGTGCTCGACAGTGGCATGGGCAAAATCGGGCCTTGTAAAGAAGGTGATACAAATGAATTATTTCTTGGTTGTTGGCCTAGCCAGATCGTAGTGTAGTTGACGAAGGAGGAAGTTTCCAAAGTATAGGAGCATTGCTCGTGGGTATTGAGGAGTGGATGAAGGGCGTTTGGATGGTGTTAGTGGGAATCGGTGTGCTCGCTGTATCTCCTTGTCCCAGTTCCAGGTGTGTAGTTCCGGGAAGGCTCCCTTAAGGAGCGTGATCATGAAGGTCCGTGGCGAGGCATGATCTTCGGTTGTCTAGTTTGACCTCCTCTTGAAAACTCCTAATTGAATGTTACACCACTGCAAGAGCAGGCTCGTTCTTAGGTCCAACGCCTCCATTCCCTGTGCTGCCTGTGATTGTAGGGTTGCCCCCTGAGCATACCGTTGGGTCGGACAGAGTTGATAATTGTGAGGCAGAATAGTCCCATCTGAGGTCTGCCACGCTTCCTCGATCGGGGGTCTTGCACTTTTTGTGCCGGCTACCCTTTTTCTTCAGAGACTTTTTCTGTGCATGGGCTTTCATGGATAACACAGAGTCCAAGCTGCTATTCCAGTTATACCCCTCCCGTTCACTGGAGGCGGATACGCTTACGTCTGAGATTTCAGATTATTCCGTTAATGAATAGAATTTTTCCATATTGTCAGGTGTTTTAGGCGGGGGCGATGGGCCTTTTCAATTTCTTTGGTTTTATTGGAGGCAGCAACTTCTTTGCTGGTTGCTTCTGAGTTTCCTCCAGCGCTAGAATTGTATTTTTGTAGGTCATCTTGGGAGCCAGAAGTGGAGGTTTTAATACTGGTCTCTTCAGGAGCCAATTCAAGGCTAGGAGCTGGGGTTGACTGTAAGATAGGGGAAACAGATACCTCCAGTACAGTTGCGGCGGCAACAGCAGCATTAGTAGCCTCAATTTGCTCGTTTGGGTCCCCTTCACAAACTGTTCCGGCTATCGGCTGCCTATGTACTTTTCCCTCACTTGGGCCAAATATATTAGATATAAGTGGTTGATAGTTGTGAGTGACTTGACAGCTGTCAGAGACTCTAGGATTTTTCATTTGCGTTTTTTTTGTATAATTGTTCTGTCATTATTGTCTGTGAATTTGTTTTTTTCACGCTGGTCTTTACTCTTATTCTTAGCCCCGCGCGTATCAAAGTGTTTCTGCTGATTTTTGGCAGTCGCGGAACTAGACTGCAAGGACTCACTGATCACGGGGGTAGATAGCTGCATATTTCTCCCTTTAAGCCCTACCATCCTTACTTGTCTAGCTTCGAGTCCTTTGATACAATGTATCCTCTGTGCGTACGCTGCGAACCGGGAGCCACCACCGCTCTTGGGTGGCCGAGGAACTTCCTTCAATGTCGGCAGGGCTCTGTAGATTGCCGAGAGTATCTTCCTCGGAGACTGCGTCACAGGGGGGGGATCCCGCTGCAGGGCTGAGAGCATCAGAGATGCTGGATCAAAGTGAGCCGACACCAATGAGGACAGAGGAGGTTGCTTCAGTGCCTCGTGGAGTTCAAATTGTTCGTTTCGGTTGGCGAAAGTTACCTCAATTTGCAGGTAATGAAGCTGATCCATGTATTAATTTTTTACAAGTATTTTAAAGTGGCTATGCGGGCATATCGAAGGCTTTTGACATCTTTTGAGGGTCTGACTGGCGGAGCTGTGCGGATGTTGCGATACTCTGACGCCATCTTGCCTCATCTAAAAAGTTCTGTGCAAGTGTCCAATTGTCTAGGTGCCATGGACATTCCTTTTGATCCTTAATATTTTTAGTCTTCCATTCTAATCCTATTTAGTTGATATTCCTGCTCAACCTAGGTTATGGGTTTTAACCGAGTAGATCTTCAGAAATCCTGTGCTCTGTTTTCATTTCAATGTGTGACATCATGCATAAAGGCAATGGGAATTCAGGAACCTTCCATAACAAATTTCTGCTACTGTAGGTGAATGTTTCTGTATAACAATTTTTTTATGTTATTTTACAAATAGCTTTAAAATACCAATGTTAACCTACTTGTATCACAGTCTCAGCACTATCAAGTATCTGTATTTAACCAGTACTGCACACTCTGCTTTAAGGAGGGGACCGAGCAAACAAAGACGGCGGCTCCTTTGGGATGGAGACTAGGCCTGGGCTAAAATTTCGTTCCGTTCGCAGAAATTGCGATAATTTGACATTTTCGCGTTCCGCGGAGAGCGCGAAAATGTCAAAATTTCCGCTTTCCGCAGCTTGGCGATAATTTGTTTCTTGCTCGCGCTGTAAAATAATACATTCTCGCGCGCGCGCGATCGCCTTACCTGAATCCCTGCGTTCGCCGACAAGTTTTCTTGATCCGGTCGCGTTCTCCATGAGATGTTGTATTGTTTTTAGCCATTTGCGCTGTCTCGCGACAGTTGGCGCCCGCAGTGACGTCATGCGTCGCGCGATCACGTCTTTCTTCTCGTGATCATGCACCGCGAGACAACTCAAAACAAGATGGCCGCGCCCGCGAGCAACCAGATGGGTAAGTTGGCGACCCGCAACCATGCAGAAAATCTTGCGAACATGCGGGAAAAAAACTTCCGCATCTTCGCGATATTTCCGCTTGTTTGCGATAATTTTAAACATTTTCGTGATAATTTGCGAAAGTGGATTTCGCAAATTCCGCCCACCCCTAATGGAGACGCAGGTTGTGAGCTGGCTTTGCTCTCTACTGTCTGGTGAGAGACTCCAACACCGCACCTCTCGAGCACTGCAATATTTACCGCCGTGCTATTCTGAAGGAAGGATCGCACCTGAGGAATGGGTGATCCTGGCTTCCTGACTTCAAGATGGTGGCTCCTTGGGACGGAGACGCGGCTAGTGAGCCGGCTCACCGCTCGACTGCTTGTTAAGAGGCACTTTCCCGAGCGGCTGCTCCACTAAAAAGTGGGCCTCTCAATGACTCTCAATTGAAGGTACCCTTTTTATTTCCTACCTTCAATAGCCCAATATTATCGGCGGGGCGATCTACCCTTCAACACTCCCTGACCCTAAAATGGCGACCGTGCTAGTAGCGCTCGCTCATTACCAGTTCTTTATCATTTGTCTCCATGTCTAGGGGAGTTAACGCTTTACCTCATTCGTACCAGATACATAACTCTTCGCTTGCCAGCTGCCCATTTGTTATCTGTGTGCAATAATGAGCATCATCATTGACTCTGATCTCCTGCATATAAGATGGCGCCCGCCTAGGGGAAACCTGACATTCCGCCTCATTTGTGACTGTACACTCAGCATCCACGCACTTCTGACCCGATAATGCAGAAGCCTGCTAAACACCTCCCAATCGCATTGATGGTTTGCTCTGGAGTACAGGTACTACCAACGGAGGCATGGAACGCGCTGCTGCACTGGACCCCCCCATTGCCGAGATGACCTAACACAGCACCTTAATTTTGACACTGGACTTAATGACTATGTGACCCCATCTAAGATATGGGCTCATTTACTCTTACTTCCTGGGCCCCCACAAGGTATTTCTCTCCCACTGCTGATCTGCTAGAACTGCTCCACTTCCCAGCCCTGTTTCCACACACCCACGCTATACACCATTATCCCTAAAGTTACCATCATGGTGTGTGCCCTTTACCAAAGCACTCCTTTCTCCCCTTGTTGGGGAGGGATCCAGCATTTATTCCCTGGAGTCTCAGAGACCCCTCTGAGAGAGTCAACAGCGCAAAGGAAGAACACACACAGCGGAGGAGTGGTTTGTCACATTTCCACTGGGATCACAGCACTCTGGACGTTGGACACTGTTTTTCCTTGTCTGCCGGTTGTGTCTCCTTCAGCCCCCACCTCTTCTCCTCTTTCATTCTTTGTCTACCTCCCCAGCTCCTATCATCTCTCCTTGCCTGCTTTTTCCCGGTGTATATGTTTTTAACACATGTAACTATGCTCCGGCAACTTGTAACTATGTTCTGAAACTGTGTAACTTGTAACTATGTAACTGGCAACTATGCTCTGAAACAATGCTCTTCCTCATGTAAAGCGCTCTGATACCTCCGGGTCTAGTCAGCGCTATATAAAACTGTTCAAATAAATAAATACATCTATACCAGGTATGAAATCAAAAGGTAGGCAGATCCTTAAGGAAAGTAACAATTGCTGTAATAGCTGTTTTGTTATCCATATTAGTGATCCTGAGCTGACTATCCCACATCCAGCACACAGGACATTTCTGTGCATTGGATACACACCAATAAAATGGATGAAGAAATAACAGCATAACAGGTGTAACACTCGCTGTCCCTCCCATTCTCATTCCCACCGCTCACATGTTATTCTTCCCTTGATACTTTTTGGCAGTAGTCACAAGTGAGTGAGAGAACTGTGGATCTACAATGGCAATGTGCAGGTTTGTGCATGTCATTCCCTGACAAAAAGGGTGTCTGTGATCATCAATTTGGAAAAAGCACATGCAGAGCCTGAACAGTGTTTGTGATCATTCCTAGTACCTATTCATTCTGGGGGATCATTAGCACCTTTTTGATCACAATCACTCTGGTATTCATTATCACCTCTTGAGGAAAAGTTTGTTCCAAATATTCTGGGTTCTCTGGATGTTCATATGAGGATCAATAGGCATGTTCCTTGGATTACTCTCACTACACCCCCAAAAATAATAAACACTGCCATCAACCAGGCCCCTTTGGTATGGAGAAAGTGGGTGTATCCCCTCAAGCCAAACAGGAACATGAGGGTTCATATTCCCATCAGGCAGGTAGCACAGCCATTGTAGAGTTCCTTAGAGAGAAAGCAAATACAAATAGGGAAGCTTTTGTTGACAAGGCAAAACCTTGGTGACCAAGATAGGGTAAGAATCCAGCTTAATAAAGGTGAAGGTAAATCAATAATGACTGCAGTAGGTAGTTATAGTTAGGACCTAGTTTCCATAGGAAAAGCGTTTTTTGTTTTCCCAATAACTTTGGTGCCGTTTGACAAATCTTCACAAAATTTTCAAAACTAGTGATCTGCTCCGGTCACCTCCTGACTAGAAAGTTTCGGGGTGATTCGTCAAGTGGGGGCTGGGAAAATAGGGGGGTCACAAAACGTGTTTCCCCATGTTATTTTCTATAGGAAACTTTAGACAAAGCTACAGCCCGAACTGCTGAACTGAATAACACCAAATTTGGCAAAAAGGTAGCCCTTGGTTCAGAAAGAGCCCTTTTTTAGGTCTTGCGCCTAGCGATGCAGTGTGCAGCACTGGTCGCGCAGCGAGAGTCCTTTTGTCCGGGGTTCCGAAACGGACCCTGGAATTGTACACGCGTGTTTTTTTAGTTTGGGCTTCCATTATTGGGCTTTGAGTGCGTGTTTTTTTTAAACAGAGCACGCAATAGGCCAAAGGCGGGTGCATTGCTCCGTCCATGGCCTATTGGTGTCTGTTACGCGCACCAAAGCTCATGTGGTTTCAATTATCGTGCCCAGACACGGGCGCGATAATTGAAAACATATGGCTCACTGTGGCACGCGCGCACCACTAGCGGGCGTGTTGTTTTTTTTACAATGGTGATCGCTTTCGCGATCGCTTTCAGTGCCGCTTGTTCAACTAGCCAAAGTTCTGCAGGTAAGAGAAATCTGTTTAATCTCATTAAAAAGTTAATGTTTTGTGTGAATTATCTGAAGAACCCCTCCTGCCACAGCGGTTTAGGGGTTCACGAACTTCCAGGGTGAGCATCGGCTTAGGCCGCACCAGATGGATGGGGGGCCACTGCCTTTGATGGGTAAGGCTTGTGGGGATGATTATGGTGCCTGCGTGGTACGATGCATGGCTTGTGCACCGCTGTGCCGGGGCCAGCGCACGGCATGGTACTGTCTCCAGGGCTCTGCGTCTCCTCACACTCACCGTGCGTGCACTGGGGGAGCCCCGGCCTCCTCAGATGTCAATGCATTTCTTCCCGAGCGGCACTCTGAAATGTTTCCTTATTTAGGAATAAACCGCCCTCCCCTGCCAGCGGGTCCAAATGCAGGCCTTGTTTGAAGCCAGTCTTTAGAGGTTTTCAAGTCTGTGCCACATCATAAGGCCTTCCCTCTCGTGTTGCACCCTCACCGCCTGTCGCTATATCTCTCTGCCTCAAACACATTTAAGGCCACTTTCCAACCCGCTATGTTGAAGGTATGGCTTTCTACTGGCCCTTTTCAGATATGAGCGAGCCATGATTGCCCCCCTCATGCACATATATCACCTGCTATTGTTACTACTAAAATCTCTACTCACTCCTAGCTGTTACTCCTTCAAATCCTCTGTTTCTCTCCTTGTGTTCGTTCACACACTCCTACAAACTCTGCCATTACCTCACAACATCTGTGCACATCACTCACGCTCATACTTAAAAGATCTCCACAGCTTTTCTTGTCGCCCAATCACTCTCTCCAGGCACCCTTGCCTCCACTGCTGTTACTGTAACATTTCCCACCTAGATGTTTCTAGCTCCCTTCATATTTGTCCCTACCGGAATCTACCTTTGACCCTCCCACCCCACTTGTAATACTCTTACTCGTAACTCACTTGTACTACTCTTACTCATAACTCAGTCACTGGTACCTGCAAATTACCAGGCATGTTACCTTCCCGTATTTGATCCATTGACACATACCAACTGTGACCTATAACCAGCTGCATCTGCCTGTAGCTCTTCACACATACATATGCATGCTTTATCTGTACCCCTGTCTGCTGTTAGTTGTAAATACACTTGTTAATCGTGCTGAACCCTGGTGATCCAAGCAGTCATCTGGCTACCCAGCCCTATGGGACAAGGTTTGCCTTTTTTCTGTTCTGAGGCTGCTGCATGCTATTTCCTGCAGTTTGAGGTTGGCCTCTGTTTCCTTCTGGTTTGTAGGAGGTAGAACCATAGCAAAGAAGTTAAAAAGACCTGGGCAGTGGAATTGCACATTTTTATTTCACCACTCTTATGGGCATAGGGGTAGAAGTGGGGAGTGAGATAGCACTGCAATTGGCATTGTAGTGAGCTTCCCTTGTAGTGCATGTGCAGTCTGCTTTCTCGTACAGTTAGACTGAATTATTGGAAACATTCATGACAGTCTTATTTATATAAATAATGCTGGCCCCTTCATTGAGTTTAGATTTTTTTTGCACATTTACTTTCTTGTCAAGAAGTGCAAAGAAAATGCTCAATGAGAGGAGTTAAACAAAACTAGAATAAAAAATAAATGTTGAGATTAAGTCACCCTTTAAAACATTGCCGCTTTTTCAGCTCTCATGTTGTGAGGGAAGAAAATAAGGGCACTTTTTAGCCATGGTGTTTTATGATATTAGCAAGCAACTTATGTGAGCACTAAAACACTTTGCATCAATGTAGAACTTCTTTCACAAGTTAGAACAACTCTTGTCTCGTCAAGAGCTGCTGCTGCCTTGCATCAAGATGTATTCCACCTACTGCAGCTCTGTTACCCAGGCTTACTTAATCTGTGTTAGCATGTTGTTTATCACAGTTAAGTAGTAAGTAGAGAGAGTTGTGAGCACCATTAGTTTGGTACTTAGCATTGGATCACTTTGTGTTTGTAGTTTCACATCATTTTTTTTGGTCTCTCTTCATGTATTCATGTTCACTCACATGACAGCTGTCATTAGTCGTCTGTGTGACATTCTTTGAGGCCTGTAGCATTCTCTCTGCATTGTGACTTTATTGTATGGTATATGGTAGTTTCAGATATGGGTGTGTGAGATTCTGGTTAAAGCTTGGATGATGTATGTTGGTAAGTCACTAACCACATCTGAGGGTGTATTGCGGTGTGGTGGAGCAGGAGCCCTGCAGAAAATCAGCATGGATCCTGGTTATCTAGACCTGCTGTTTCCACGCCTAATTTACAGTTGGTTGAACTACTAGGTTTCCTATTGCCGGAGCTTCTGCTGGCTCTGCTTTTAGAAAAGTTTGACCTGGCGGACACTATAGAGCTGCCAGATCAGTAGTTCAGAAGGCCAGCCCTATTTAAGATGGGATTTCAAATGCAGATTTTTTCCCAGCTCAGGAGCACCCTGTGAGGCCTGCTACTCCTCGCCATTAAAAGTGTTCCATGGCCTCCACCCACATTGTGCACAAAATGATTGATACAGAGTTGTGCACAAAATGATTGATACAGAGAAACAGAAATAATGGCAAGTGAACCACCATGATATGGTAGCTGATCCAGCATTGCTTTCTTACGTAGGTGCTCCTGCTGTTACAGTGGAAATATTTTCCTTTGAAATACTCCACCGGAGCAGTAAGGAACTAAAACTATGAAGAACAGACTGGCAGAATGCTACCATATCTTAAATCATTTCTGTACTCTTATATATTACTAAAATGAAAGCTGTATGTGTATTGTCTCAGTGACCCCCTTCTTGTCCTGCCATTAAGAATCCTGAGTCCCAAAGCTTTGCATGTTTGTAGTTTCTTCTTATGGCTGGCAGTTGTGTCTGGGCTATTTCTTTTGAGTGGTAATGGATACTTTGGGAGTGTTGGTTTCTAGGGTGTTGCATTATTATTAGCAATGCCATTAGCTCCAACTTTAATAATGCGAGTCCTATTGCATTGCAATTGCTTGTTTTAAATGGTGTAAATCCGTTCAGTGGTTCCTGAGAAATTGGAAAAAGAAAGAGTTTCGATATCCATGGCCGAGGTGGGTTCACGAACCCTCCGGAGCACGAGCTTCACTGTGATTGGCTGGCAACACTCCAAACCAGGAAGTGTTGGCAGCCATCTTGTGACTCGGTTCTACCGAGTCACAAGAAAACACAGTGAAGAACACAAGGACCCCCAGGGCCAAAAAAAGCATTTAAAAAAAAAAAATCAGCCGAATTCGTGCTGGGGTCGCGAATCTGGCTGAGAAAATTTAAAAAAACAAAGCGCGGACTCCCATGCTTCATTGTATTTAAGCCCCCGGGTGGGCCAGGTCCCAGGGGCACTGAAAAAATGCTTGGGGGTCCCAATCCCCCCCACGCCTCCCCGGGGACTGCCACCTCCCCGGGGCTTCATTTATGAGTTGCAGTGGGGGCACGCAGCCCTCCCACAGCCCCGGGGCCACCACCTCCCTGGGGCTCCTAATTTAATTTAAAAAATGTGTAGGGGGGGCTGGATCCCCCACATACACCCCGGGAACCACCACCTCCCCGGGGCTTTTCAAATTTAACACTGGGGGCATGCGCCCCCCCGCAGCCCCGGGAACCGCCACCTCCCCGGGGCTCAGTTTAAAAAAAATAAACAAATGTGTGGGAGGGAACGAGATCTCACACGCCCTGGGACCACCACCTCCTGGGGCTCTTCATTTAATGAAAGAAATGCGTGGGGGGCTCAATCCCCCACATATGCCCCGCGAACTTCCACCTCCCCGGGGCTCAGATTAAAAAAATAAACAAATGTGTGGAGGGGACGAGCCCCCCACACGCCCCGGGGACCACCACCTCCCTGGGGCTTCAAACACATTGGGAGGGGGTCACACGGCCCCCTCTCCTGGAGCCGTTGACGGCCCTGGGGACCACCACCCCCCAGGGCTGGCTCCTGCAGTGTCCCGGGGTGCCCACTCCGGGACACTGCTGTTTGCTATGGCAGGGCGGGAGCCGTGCGGCTCCAGCCCTGTCATAGCAAACACTGGTTTGGACTTTGGAAGTGAGAGCAGGTTTCCAGCTCTCGCTTCCAAAATCCGAACCAGATTGCTTTTCCACAAGGGGAGCTGCATGTTAGCAGCTCCCCTTGTGGAAAAGCAATGCCGGCTCCCGCAGGAGGCGGGAAGCCGGTGGGACTTTGGGGGAATTGGGGCTCCTGCCACGGTCCCCAACGGAGAGGCCAGGCCCCGGGGGATGGGGTTCCCGGGGCCAGAAGTGGCCTGGGAGGGGGGCCACGTGGCCCCCCTCCCTAAGAAAAAATAACAGCAGGCCGGCCCAAGGGGATGGGGTACCCGGGGCCATAAATGGCCTGAGGAGGGGGGCCACGTGTTCCCCCTCTGAAAAATAAAAATAAAAAGGACGGACAGGCCCCGGGGGATGGGGTCCCCGGGGCCATATTTGGCCTTTGGAGTGGAGCCCCTCAGTTCACCTCCGCATAATTTAAAAAAAAGAAACAGTCTGCCAGGCACCAGGGTGTGGGATCCCCGGGGCCAAATGTGACCCAGGGAAGGGGGGCCACACAGCTCCCCTCCCAATTTTTTTTAAAAAAGCAAAGAAAAGGAACCGGCAAAATGCTGCAGGCCCGCTCCCTGCACCACTGTGCAAACGCGCCTCGTGGCGCGTTGTAAGGCGTGGAATTAGTTCTCCTTGAATCCTGAGAGTCCCTGGGGTCTATCTAGCCCACCAGGTACCTCCAGTAAGCACCACAGGGCTGTGCTGCAGAGAGGTGGTCTGAGGCCACGCCCCTGGATTCAAGGGGACTTAATCCCCTAACTTAAAACACGCCAAGGGGCACGTTTGCACACTTGTCACATCAGGCCCCACCCCCTCCCTGCACCATTATGCAAACACACCCACTGGTGCGTTTTAAGTTGGGAGATTAATTCACCTTCAATTCTGAGGGTCCCTGGGGGCCAACTAGCCCACCTGGTATCTCCAGTAAGTGCCACAGAGCTACATTGCAGTGAGGAGTTCCGAGGCCACGCCACTGTTTACACCACTCTGCAAATGCGGCTTCTGGTGCAGTGGTGGTGGGGTGATGAGGTCCCCTTGAGTTCTGAGGACCTAACGACACAAGTGAACTTCATCTTCCGAACAGCAGTGCACCAGAAGCCGCATTTGCAGCGTGGTGTAAAAAGGGGCATGGCCTAGGAACACCTCGCTGCAACACAGCTCTGTGGCGCTTACTGGAGGTACCTGGTGGGCTACTTGGCACCAGGGACCTTTAGGATTCAAGGGCACTTAATAGGGATATTATAGTTAGAAATTAGCATTTATAAAACCTTAGGAATTAACTACAAAAACCATAGGATTGAGTCACATTATAATTAGACATTTTCGTTTAAAAACCATTGAAATTCACTGAAAAAACACAGGTTTCAGATACGCTATAGTTAGAAATCAGCATTTAAAAAACCTTAGAAATTCACTGAAACAACCATAGGTTTCAGGGACGTAATAGTTAGTTGGACATTTCACTGTTACGAAACTATAGAAATTCCGTCATTATAGTTAGTTGAGCTAACTATAATTTGTGCCCCCGCAATGCACTGCTGATGACATCACATATTACATCATTCATGACATGGTCAGTGACATCACTGATGACATCTCAAATGACATCACTGATGACATCATCCAGTGACTGTGTGTTTCAGTAAAGTTTAAATATGTTTTATATATCTGCCAAGGTGTATTGAAGAATGAGTGGGTGTATAAGTGTCTGGATGGAGGATTTAGTAGGTGCGTGACTGACTGTATAAGTGAGTGATTAAATGTGTCTTACTGAATGCATGGGTTAGTGACTAAACTGTGTGAATCTCTCTATCAGTCTGTCTGTTGTTGTGTAAGCTGCTGCATGGGTTGGTCAGTAGCTACATGAGTGTCCATATGGGTAGTTGATTGGTTGCCTGAGTATTTGTATGGGAGACTGAGTGTGTGTGTGGGTGGGTGGGAGGTGTGTGACTCTATGCATAGATGTGTGAGTGGTTGATTCACTGGGTGTATAGGTTCAAGAGTTCATGTGGGAACAGCTGTATGGGTGGGTCAGTGTGTGTATGGGTGTGTTGGTAAGTGAATGGATGTCTTAGTGGTACATGTCCAAGTAACTACATATGTAAAAGGCAGTGTATGTGAGAGTTGGAGTATATAAATGACTATACGGGAGAGTCAGTGATTGTGAGAGTGGCTGTATGGATGTGTGTGTAATTGTATCAGTGATTGTATAAGAGAGTAAGTATGCATTAGTATCTGTATGAATATGTGAGGTGGTGTGTTTATAACTATATAGGTGAGTAAATGGGAGTTGATTGATTCTTTGCATGACTGACTAGGTGTGTGAGTAACTCCATGGATGAGTGGCGGTGTGTGAGTGTCTGTATAGGTGTATGAGTGCATATGATAGTGTTCTATTGAAGAGTGACTGTATGTATGAGTGATTGTATGGGTGAATGAGTGGATGTGTGTGTAGACCTAGGAATCAGTGAGTGCATATGTAGTAACTGGTATTGATGTGAAGATGGTTTCGAAAATGGTAGTCTGTATTTTATGTTGGGTGTATCAAAGGTTACATTAGAGTGTGACGAGGTGCATCAGATTTTCACGTTGATGATGTATTCAGTGATATCATCAGTGATGTCATTTGAGATGTCATCAGTGATATCATCAGTGATGTTACTCACCATGTCATGAATGATGTAATATGGGATGTAATGAGCAGTGCATTGCGGGGGCGCGAGTTATAGTTAGCTGAATTGACTATAACGGTGGAATTTCTATGGTTTTGAATGAGTGAAATGTCCAACTAACTATAATGTCCCTGAAACCTATGGTTTTTTCAGTGAAGTTCTAAGGTTTTTTAAATGCTAATTTCTAACTATAACGTGTTGAAAACCTATGGTTTTTTCAGAGAATATATATATATTACCTACTGGCGGTCGCCAGTAGGTAGTTATAGTTAGGACCTATTATCCATAGGAAATCTGCAACATTCTATTTGGAATAACTTTGGCGCCGGTTGATGATTCTTCATGAAATTTTCAAAACAGGTGGGGCGCTCTGGTCCACTCCTATCCTGAAAGTCTCGGGGTGATTCGTCAAGCGGGGGCTGAGAAAAAAGGGAGTCCCAAAACATGTTTTCCCCATGCAATTTTCCATAGGAACCTTTAATCGCAGCTACAGCCCGAACTGCTGAACGGAATCACACCAAATTTGGCAAAAAGGTAGCCCTTGGTTCAGAATCGTGCCTTTTGGTGAAATGGTGTAAATCCGTTCAGTAGTCCCTGAGAAAATCAAAAGTAAAATCATAGATATATCTATGGGCGCGGTGGATCCACGCACCCTGCCGAGCACGAGCTGTATGCTAATTGGCTGCTTGTTTCCAGTCCAGGGAGGGCCTGGCCTCGCAGTTCGGGCTAGTCTGTTCCCATTGGGCACAGTGTCAAGAATGATTTGCATATGGCTGGGTCCAAACTGGAATGGCATGGTGAGCAAAAAAACTATGGATTTAGGCCCAGATCTCTGTACTGTGGTGAATGTATGACATTGTTCTGCATTCTGTCCATCAACAGTTCTTTTTGCAATTGGCTGTCAACACTCGAAACCAGGAAGTGTTGGCTGCCATCTTGTGCCTCAGTAGATCCGAGGCACAAGAAAACAGAAGACAAAACGCACAGAACGCAAAAAGGGGACAGGGTAGAAACACCCTGACCCCCTAGGCCTGCTCAAGGGGTTCCACAAGGACCCCTAAGGCCCAATTTTTTTTTTAAATCGGCAAAATCCGCACTGGGTGCGCGGATCCTGCCGATAGAAAAAAAAACGAAGCATTTCATTGCTAATTAGCCCCCGGGGGGCCAAGTCCCAGGGGCATGCTAAAAAAAAAGTGTGGGGGGGCCCAATCCACCCACACTGACCACGGTCCCCAACGAGGTGGCCAGGCCCCGGGGATGGGGTCCCCGGGGCAGGAAGTAGCCAGGGAGGGGGGCCACGCAACCCCCTCCCCAATATTATTTCTTTCTTTTTTTTTTAAATAGAAAAGAAGGACTCCGGGGGATGGGGTCCCCGGGGCCATAAATGGCCTTAGGAGGGGGCCATGCAGCCCCCCTCAAAATATTATTATTAAAAAAATCCCATGCCCTGGGGGATGGGGTCCCTGGGGCCCGAATTGGGCAAGGAAGGGGGGCCCACACGGCCACCTTCCCGGTAATCATTTTTTTGTTTTTGACATTGGGGGTCAGGCCCTGGGGGATGGGGTCACCAGGGCCACAAAAAATAAAAAAGGAGGGCTACACAGTCCCCTTTCCCAAAAAATAAATAAAATACAAAAAGACGCGATCATGCCTAGGCCCTGCCCCCTCATGGAACCACTCTGCAAATACGCCCTGTGGCGTGGTTTAGATTGGGGAATTAAATCCCCTTTAATACTGGGGGTCCCTGGGGGCAACTAGCCCACCAGGAACCTCCAGTATGTGCCACGGAGCTGCGTTGCAGAATGGCCTCTGAACACCTGTCTGCAACGCAGCTCTCTGGCGCATACTGGAGGTACCTGGTGGGCTAGTTGGCCTCCAGGGACCCTCAGGATTGAGGAGGAAATAATTCCTCAACTTAAATCGCGCCACAGGGTGTGTTTGCACACATGTCACTTCAGGCCATGCCCCCTTCTTTCACCACTATACAAACACGCCCCGTGGTGCGTTTTAAGTTGAACACCTCTCTGCAACGCAGCTCTCTGGCGCATAATGGAGGTACTTGGTGGCCTAGTTGGTCCCCAGGGACTCGCAGGGTTGAGGAGGAATTCAATCTCCAACTTAAAACGCGCCACAGGGTGTGTTTGCAGACATGTCAACTCAGGACATGCCCCCTTCCTTCACCATTGCGCAAACGCAGCCGTGACGAGTTGTAAGTTGGGGAATTCATTCTTTTTCGATACTGAGGGTCCCTGAGGGCCAACTAGCCAAAGAGGTATATCCAGTATGTGCCAGGGAGCTGCGGTGCAGACAGGTGTTCATAGGCCACGCCCCTTTTTACACCTCTCTGCAACGCAGTTCTGTGGTGCTTACTGGAGGTACCTAGTGGGCTAGTTTGACCCTAGGGACCCTTAGGTTTCAAGGGGACTTAATCTCTCAACTTAGAACGGCCACAGGGTGTGTTTACACAGTGGTGAAGGGAGGGGACGTGGCCTGAGGTGACGTCTGCAAACACGCCCTGTGGCGCGTTTTAAGTTGGGGAAATAATTCCCCTTCAATCCTGAGGGACCCTGGGGGCCAAGTACCCCACCAGTTGCTGCTAGTAAGCGCGACTGTGCTGCGTTGCAGAGAGGTGGTGCAGGCTGTGCCCCTTTTTACACCTTTTTTCAATGGCGCTTACTGAACGTAGCTAGTGGGCTAATTTCCCCCTAGGGACACTCAGGATTCAAGGGGACTTATTCTCCCAATTTAAAACGACTACAGGGCATGTTTACACAGTGGCAAAGGGAGGGGACGGGGCCTGAGGTGACGTGTGCAAACACGCCCTATTGCACGTTTTCTGTTGGGGAAATAATTCCCCTTCAATCCTGAGGGACCCTGGAAGTTAACTAGACCACCAGGTGCTTGCAGTAAGTGCCACTGCGCTGCATTAAAGAGAGGTGGTCCAGGCCGTTACACTTTTTACACCTCTCTGCAACGCAGCTCTGTGGTGCTTACTGGAGGTACCTAGTTGGCTAGTTGGACCCTAGGGACCCTCAGGATTAAAATGAACTTAATCTCCCATGTTAAAATGGCCACAGGACGTGTTTACACAGTGGTGAAGGGAGGGGACGGGGCCCGAGGTGACGTGTGCAAACACGCCCTGTAGCGCGTTTTAAGTTGGGGAAATAATTCCCCTTCAATCGTGAGGGCTCCGGGGGTTCAACTAGCCCACCAGGTGCTTCCATTAAGCACTACGGATCTGCGTTGCAGAGTGGTGGACTAGGCCGTGCCCCTTTTTACAACACTCTGCAACGCAGATCCGTGGCACTTACTGGAGGTAACTGGTGGGCTAGTTGCCCCCAGGGACCCTCAGGATTCAAGGGGAGTTAATTCCCCAACTTAAAACGTGCCAAGGGCACGGTTGCACAGTGGTGAAGGGAGGGGGCGGGGCCTGAATGTACATGTGTGCTAACACACCCTGTGGCGCGGTTTAAGTTGAGGAATTAATTCCACTTCAATCCTGAGGGTCCCTGGGGGCCAACTAGCCCACCAGGTACCTCCAGTAAGCACCACAGAGCTGCGTTGCAGAGTGTTGTAAAAAGAAGCGTGGCCTCTGAACACCTCTCTGCAACGCAGCTCTCTGGCGCATACTGGAGGTACTTGGTGGCCTAGTTGGCCCCCAGGGACTCGCAGGGTTGAGGAGGAATTCAATCTCCAACTTAAAACGCGCCACAGGGCGTGTTTGCAGACATGTCAACTCAGGACATGCCCCCTACCTTCACCATTGCGCAAACGCAGCCGTGACGAGTTGTAAGTTGGGGAATTCATTCTCTTTCAATACTGAGGGTCCCTGAGGGCCAACTAGCCAAAGAGGTATATCCAGTATGTGCCAGGGAGCTGCGGTGCAGACAGGTGTTCCTAGGCCACGCCCCTTTTTACACCTCTCTGCAACGCAGTTCTGTGGCGCTTAGTGGAGGTACCTAGTGGGTTAGTTTGACCCTAGGGACCCTTAGGTTTCAAGGGGACTTAATCTCTCAACTTAGAACGGCCACAGGGCGTGTTTACACAGTGGTGAACAGAGGGGACGGGCCTGAGGTGACATCTGCAAACACGCCCTGTGGCGCATTTTAAGTTGGGGAAATAATTCCCCTTCAATCCTGAGGGACCCTGGGGGCCAACTACCCCACCAGTTGATGCTAGTAAGCATGACTGTGCTGCGTTGCAGAGAGGTGGTGCAGGCTGTGCCCCTTTTCACACCTCTCTGCAATGGCGCTTACTGAACGTAGCTAGTGGGCTAATTTCCCCCTAGGGACACTCAGGATTCAAGGGGACTTATTCTCCCAACTTAAAACGACCACAGGGCGTGTTTACACAGTGGCGAAGGGAGGGGACGGGGCCTGAGGTGACGTGTGCAAACACGCCCTATTGCACGTTTTCTGTTGGGGAAATAATTCCCCTTCAATCCTGAGGGACCCTGGGGGTTAACTTGCTCTCCAGGTGCTTGCAGTAAGTGCCACTGCGCTGCATTGCAGAGAGGTGGTCCAGGCCGTTATACTTTTTACACCTCTCTGCAACGCAGCTCTGTGGCGCTTACTGGAGGTACCTAGTGGGTTGGTTGGACCCTAGGGACCCTCTCGATTAAAATGAACGTCATCTCCCATGTTAAAATGGCCACAGGACGTGTTTACACATTGGCGAAGGGAGGGGACGGGGCCCGAGGTGACTTATGCAAACACGCCCTGTGGCGCGTTTTAAGTTGGGGAAATAATTCCCCTTCAATCGTGAGGGCTCCGGGGGTTCAACTAGTCCACCAGGTGCTTCCAGTAAGCACTACGGAGCTGCGTTGCAGAGAGGTGGACTAGGCCGTGTCCCTTTTTACACCTCTCGGTAATGCAGCTATGTGGCGCTTACTGGAGGTACCTAGTGGGCTAGTTGGACACCAGGGACCCTCAGGATTCAAGGGGACTTAATCCCCCAAATTAAAACAACAACAGGGTGTGTTTGCACACGCCAGCTCAGTCCCCCCCACTTCACCAGTGTTTAAACACACCCTGTGGTGCGTTTTAAGAAGTAGTTTTAATCCCCCTGCCCTATTATTTACTAGGGGCTTACAGGGGAGGTCATGCTAATCACAGGGGGACCCCAACGCATAGTGTTCCCTAGTGTATGTAGGCGTTTTCCTGTATTCTAAGTGTCTTTTAACAGAGCACTGGCTCTAGGACTGGTTAGTCAGACTCTGCTACCACCAGTATCCGTCTGAAAAAAGTTGAGGGTAGAGGATGATTTTGCAACAAGGCTTCTTTCTGCTCCTCTGTTTGTTCTTTCTGCACGTTTTCCTTCTTCCTGTACTTTTCTTCAACTATGAGGATTTCTGTTGCTTCTTTCTGCATTTCTTTTTTTCTTACTGTGCGTTTTCTCTTCTTTCTTCACATGTCCTATCTCGGTTGGCACAGTCTGCTATGGGGATCTACTTCTGAATAAAAGTAAGCAACCAACAGATTACCTTAATGCTGAAAGCAATGGGAGTGCTTTAAATATCTCAGATCATGTCTCCTTTACTGACCAGGACGCTGAGTTCCAGCCACCTACTAAACGACCAAAAAACCCGATTTTAAGTTTAGACCCAGCAGTAGAATCAACTTCTAGGACTAAGGTCAGCTTACAGAAAGCTGGTAATAAGGGAATTAATAAGCCCCCCCCCGCAGCTTAAAAAAGTAACCCGTGGTATAGAGTCCACTCCTACACACGCATTAACCCACAATAGTGCACTGGGAATAAAAACCAAGATCGAGGCAATGGATACTTTTTTTACAGACTCCTTAAGTAAAATTATAACAAGGCTTGGTGCAATTGAAGAGTTACTACTTAAACATTCTAAACCTTCGACAATTATTGAAACGCCATTACCTAATCCTAGTGTCTTTAATTCTAGGACAAGTAATGATTTGGTTAAGCCCATTTTAAACCCAAGGAGTTCCCAGTCGAACCCCGGACATTTTGATGTTCATGTACCTTCATCCCAGGACACCTCCATAAACCAATTACACTGTAGGCAAACTTTGGCCGATAGTTATATCGTTGACGCTAACCGACACAATGTAGTTTCAGCTGCAAACCCAGAGCATGCACCAACTGCTCCTGTATTGGATTTACCACCTGCGGCTACGCCATATACAGTGATTTTAACTAATGTTCCCAAACCGAGAAATGATCTGTATGAACCTTGGCAGGTGTTAAGTAATAAGTCTTTAGCCTGGCTGGGATCTAGGGTAGGTGAAACAGACAGATTATTTGCGGAGTTTAAAATGGTAAGAAGGGTAAGTTGGGTAGGAAGAGACACAAAAGTTTTGCCTGGTGATTGCGTGGTTTTGAATTTCAAGACTCCGCAATTTGTTCATTGGAAATTGAGCAGAATGGAATATTACTTATTGGCCCCAGGCAATATTGGTGTGGTTCCTCTGGGCTTCTTTTACAAGCCTGGTGCCTCGGAAAAAAGGGTCCCTATTAAAGATTCTGGCTACAAATACTCTGTACAAAGACACAACCGCTATGAATCCCTACCTTCCCTAGAAGAAGTAGATTGACGCAGTAATTCGGATAAATTAGGGGGCAACTTGGCCCAAGACCCTGGTGAGGCGCCTTATGGTAAGAATAATGTAACTCATCCGGTGGAACCTGTAAATAATTTTACGCGAAATGGCACTCACATTGAGACCTGGGTAAAAAGAAGCTGTAAGGTTTGTACAATGCCTTCTCTCCCCATTATAATTGGCAGTTCTAGTCCTGATCCCACAACCCCCAAAATCCCTTTTGAGATTGCTACGAATAATAATATTCTTCGCGAGATACAGAAGCCTTCATCTGACAGCATCAATATGATTCCGTCCTCTAGTACGGGGTTTACGTTTGTTCCACAAAATCATTCGTCTTTACTGATACCCTTAACAACTCTGGGAAGTGGTTGTGGGGGGAACAACACAAGAACTAGTTCTGAGGGAGTTCGAATTGCTTACTGGAATATCGCAGGTTTAAAGTCGAAGTTGTTAAATGACATATGGTTAGAATTTACCCGGAATTTTGATATTCTTTGTTTACAGGAAACCTGGCTAGTAGAGACCGTTCATTTGGCAGGATACAGAACTTTTTTCACTCCAGCAGTCCCGTCTCCCTATGGTAGAGCGAAGGGAGGCCTTTGTATTTACATTTCAAACTTGATGAATTATGATAAATGTAATTTTTTTGACGGCCCTCATTACCAAATTATTGGTTTAACCTGCGACTCCCTTATGAAGCTGATTATAGTCAATTTTTATAATAATGTCCCGCAGTTACTGTTCGCAAGTATCCTGAAGTCTTTAACTGACAGACTAGTGTGCCTTCAGGATTCAACAGACAAGGATGTAGTTATATTGTGGGGGGGGGGATTTTAATTGCTCACTATGTGAACATATAGGTAAAGGGATATGTGGCTTAATGCATGACAATAATGATGAAGATTGCCTTCCGCACTTTGTACATACCTTCCAAGGGGATCTTTTCAATGATATACTACTAACACATGATATGGGCTTTGGCAATATGTTAACAACTCCTATGATAGCCTTTTCTCCAACTTTTAATGGCCGTGGTGCCTCCTCTATAATAGATTTTATTTTGCTGCATAATAGACATTCTTCTAGGGTAATGAATTTTTACACACACGGCCTAGCCTTAAGCGATCATTTTCCATTAAGCATAAGCCTGATGATTCAATGTCAAGCCACTAGAAAGCGGGGCAGAAATATGAACGATATTGACAACATTAAACTCAGCAGGCAGAATGGATACGCACTAAGCTGGGAGCGTGTGAACCACGAAGAACTTTTGAGTAAAATAGTCAGACATTGCTATAGCAATATTGTTTACTGTTTAAATGAACAGGGCAATCATAGAGACATCGTGGAGAATTTTGCAATAATTGCAGCAACCATCAAGAAGGCCCTTTTCGTTGAAACTAACAGATGCAAACCTTCGAAGTCAGGATGGTTTGACCACTCGCGCACCCAAACTTATTCAAAGCTGAAGCACGCCCTCCATGCCGAAACTAAAAATCAATTTGACATTGGTAAAGCTAGGAGGGAGTACAAAGTAGCGTTGAAAAATAGGAAAAACGAGTTAAAAAGGTTAATGTGGCTAGCACTGCATGAGGCATCTATGTTGCATGATTCGTCAGCTTTCTGGAAGGCCGTTAATGCTCCATTTTTAATTAACACGGACAGGGCTAATATAGAGATAGCAATCCCTGAACATGATTGGATTAGTGTAGGTTCTGTGAGGGGTTTAGTTGATGAAGGAAGAATGGCGCTCAAACATAACACACCAGCGCGAGACGATTTTACCCTCGTTGCCCGGACCCTACGATCGAACTGTGGATAGACTTACCCGTCTTCCACCCCTACCCACAGACTTTACCCGCCATTTCCGTCTCTGCTAGCATTGAGCCTGAGACGACTCCTTTTCATTCTGTTCCTATGATTTCTGTATCCTACGTAACGGATTTTTAACGTTATATACCGCGTTCGTGGCTGTGGCATCGTTACTCTTCATTTACCAACTGAACCTACGTCCACTATACACCCTGTTGCCATGGTCTTTTCCTTCAGCCCTGAAGAGTCACGGGTTGTTTCCCGTTGACGAAACACGTGTCGGCTGGTTGTTCTCATGTCCCTTCAATTCACTTGAAGAAACACACTATTAAATCCTACAAAGACATTTCTGGTGTTGACCTCTTTCGTGCATTTCGACCATACCCTATGATCTTGCTACACTGTGTTTATTCCATTACGTGTGCGCAGAACCTGTTTCTATGATTGGATTAGTCATTATACAAATCTCTATAACTGCCCAATTGTTGCCACGGATGTTTTAGAGCCACCAGTAACTGAGCCGTTACTCCAGGGACCAGAACCTCAAAAGTACTTGGTCTTTGACCTTCAGGAAGTAAACAACGCTATATTAGCAAGTCAAGGGGGTAAGGCACCAGGGCCGGATGGCATTCCTTTAGATCTTTTTAAATGTAATTTTGAGCCATGGGGACCACTTTTAACTTTATTTTTTAATGCATGTAGCGCGTACGGTCTTCCTCCAACCTGGTTAGTTTCTATTTTAGTCCCCATTTTCAAGAAAGGAGATAGAGCCAACCCGGCATGTTATCACCCTATTTCCTTGTTAGACTCTTCTATGAAAATTATTGGTAGAGTCGTACTAAATAGGTTACAAGAATGGGCAGAGGACCTGGGAATAATATCTGATATTCAATATGGTTTTCGCAAGGGTATGGGGACAGTGGATCAGAGCCTTAATTTAAATCTTTTAATCAATAAATACACGGTGGCAAAAAGGGGCAATTTATATTTAACCTTCGTTGATTTATCATCAGCTTTCGATTGCGTTCTCCACGCTAAGTTATCGAAATTTTAAAAGAGCAAGGCGTGGACACTGTATTAGTTTCTTTTCTTAGACAGCTCTATGCAGGGGCCAAGGCTAGGGTACGGTATGGGGTAGAGGGCCAATGCACTACTGATTTTAAGATAGGGAAAGGAGTGAGACAGGGCTGTGTTCTCGCTCCTTTCCTTTTTAATCTATATATTAATGGTCTAGAAAAACATTTAGTGCAAAATTGTAGCGATCTACCACAGATAGAAACGAGAACTATTCCGGCACTGTTATACGCCGATGACGCTGTGTTAATGGCTCGTACCCCTTTGGCCCTACAAAGAGTAATTACCTCCTTTGAGAATTTTATGTCAAACCTGGGGCTCTCCATAAATGTCTCTAAAACTTTTGCCATGATTAGTGGTAGTAGCATGAATAAGAGCACAAAGACCATGTTCGTTTATGATAAGCCTATTGAATATACCAAAACGTTTGCCTATTTGGGTATCCTATTTGACAATAAATCAAGCTGGCATCAAGCCGTGAAAGCCAGGAGGATCCTGTTTGCTAGGACGGTGACTGCCCTTCATAACTTTAGTAAGAAATTGGGTAGGAGGCCCCCGTCCGAGTTGTTAAAGATTTATAATGCAAAATGTGTCTCTGTGGCTACTTATGGAGCTGGCGTTTGGGGGATTGTTGATGTTACTTCTCTGCAGACAGTGGAAAACAAATTTTTAAGGTTTTTACTGGCTGTCCCAGATTCCACCTCAACTTACATATGCCATGTAGAACTGGGAATTGGTTATCTGGAAGATACCATTAAAATACAACCGATACTTGAATGGCATAGGATTTGGACCTTGGAAAATTTGCCCTTGAATCGCTCTATTATTTCTGACCTTTTGAAGTTGGAAGGGGCGTTGAGGATCAGATGGCTAGTATACATTAAATCCTTTCTTTGTAATTTGGATAATCGTGAGTTTTTTGATGACCCTACCACTTTATGTTTGATTGCGAGAAAGGACCTGAAAAAATTGTGCTTGGACTATTTAAACGACCGTAGACTGGCAACAGAACTGAAGAAAACTTCTGTACAGGCACACCAGTTGATTTCTACCCATTTATCAATTCAACCTTATATTACAACTGTCACTGGTGATTTTGATAGGTTTTTGATAGTTCGTTTCCGTCTGGGAATCATTCATAGGTTATTAAGCTTTCCTGATCGGAACGATTGGTCCAAATCTCTATGTAATTGTCCATGTGATGATGTATCGATTCAATCCACACTACATGTAATTTTTTTTTGCAAATTTTATTTTATTCCTAGGAAAATGTGTATTCTCCCAGTATTGAAATCTTTTGGACTTAGGCACTGTTGACCTGCACTTATAGCCCTGCAAACGTTAGACTCAGTCCATGTCATAGCTTCTGTTAATGCATTTTTAAAATCTATTTTTAAATCAAGGAATCAACTTTTAATGTAACTTTGTGCATCGCTTTTCTATGTACTGTGTAGTTTTGCTTTTATGATTAATCATTTTAATCGAATAAAGCTGAATTGAATTGAATTGAATTGAGTGAATGTGTATGTAGATCTTGGAATTACTGAATAGGTTGATGTAACTGGTATTGGTATGTCCATTTTTTGGAAAATTTGAGTTTCTATTTTTGAATGTGTATATCAAAGGTTATATTAGGGTGAGAGGAGATCTGCTACTCTATCACAAGGATGATGTCATCAGTGATGTCATCAGAGATGTCATTTGAGATGTCATCAGTGATGTGATGAGTGATGTCACTGACATGTCATGAGTGATGTAATATGTGACGTCATCAGCAGTGCATTGCGGGCGCGCGAGTTATAGTTAGCTGAACTAACTATAACGGGGGAATTTCTATGGTTTTGTACGAGTGAAATGTCCAGCTAACTATAACGCCCCTGAAACCTATGGTTTTGTCAGTGAATTTCATAAGGTTTTTTAAATGCTAATTCCTAACTATAACGTGCCTGAAACCTATGGTTTTTTCACAAAATTTCAAAGGTTTTTTAAATGCTAATTTCTAACTTTAACGTAACTGAAACCTATGGTTTTTTAAGTGAATTTCAAAGCTTTTTTAATTGCTAGTTCCTAACTATGTCTACAGAGGTAGAACATGTGAAGAAAGAAGAAAAAACACACAGAAAGAAGAAAAAGAAATGCAAAAATAAGCAACAGAAGTTCTCAAAGACGAAGAAAATTGCAGGAAGAAGAAAGACGTGCAGAAAGAACAAACAGAGGAGCAGAAAGAGGCCTTTGTTGCAAAATCATCCTGTACCCTCAACTTTTTCAGATGGGTACTGGTGGTAACTGACTCTGACTAACCAGTCCTAGAGCCAGTGCTAAGCTAAAAGACACTTAGGGGCATATTTACAATAACTGCCGCATCCCTGCATATCAGCAAGGATGCGGCAGTTATTGTGAGCCACAGCTCCGCAATGCAATGCAAAACCAAAGGAAATGATGGACGGAGTGTTGAACATTGCAAGCACTCACCCCCAGTCAACTGATCTGGGTTTAATCCACCACCGTTCTTTAGCCCACTCTGCCACCCCAGTTCAGACATGGCCATATGCATGACGAAGAAAATTGCAGGAAGAAGAAAGACGTGCAGAAAGAACAAACAGAGGAGCAGAAAGAGGCCTTTGTTGCAAAATCATCCTGTACCCTCAACTTTTTCAGATGGGTACTGGTGGTAACTGACTCTGACTAACCAGTCCTAGAGCCAGTGCTAAGCTAAAAGACACTTAGGGGCATATTTACAATAACTGCCGCGTCCCTGCATATCAGCAAGGATGCGGCAGTTATTGTGAGCCACAGCTCCGCAATGCAATGCAAAACCAAAGGAAATGATGGACGGAGTGTTGAACATTGCAAGCACTGACCCCCAGTCAACTGATCTGGGTTTAATCCACCACCGTTCTTTAGCCTACTCTGCCACCCCAGTTCAGACATGGCCATATGCAAATCAGTCTGACCCTGTGCCTCATGGGAACAGTCCAGCCCGAACTGCCAAGCCATGTCTTCCCTGGACCGGAAACAAGCTTCCTAAGACCGGTTTCTGGCATTTCAGCCGTCTTCAGCCAGGCTTGCTTGAATCCAGTGGTAAAGTGAGCAAGGGACTCACGTCTGAGCATACCCTGCCAACTTATGGCGAACAAAGCAAAACCAAAGGAAATGATGGACAGAGTGTTGAACATTGCAAGCGCTCACCCCCAGTCAACTGATCTGGGTTTAATCCACCATCGTTCTTTAGCCCACTCTGCCACCCCAGTTCAGACATGGCCATATGCAAATCAGTCTGACCCTGTGCCTCACGGGAACAGTCCAGCCCGAACTGCCAAGCCATGTCTTCCCTGGACCGGAAACAAGCTACCTAGGACCGGTTGCTGGCATTTCAGCCGTCTTCAGCCAGGCTTGCTTGAATCCAGTGGCAAAGTGAGCAAGGGACTCACGTCTGAGCATACCCTGCCAACTTATGGCGAACAAAGCAAAATCAAAGGAAATGATGGACGGAGTGTTGAACATTGCAAGCACTCACCCCCAGTCAACTGATCTGGGTTTAATCCACCACCGTTCTTTAGCCCACTCTGCCACCCCAGTTCAGACATGGCCATATGCAAATCAGTCTGACCCTGTGCCTCATGGGAACAGTCCAGCCCGAACTGCCAAGCCATGTCTTCCCTGGACCGGAAACAAGCTTCCTAGGACCGGTTTCCAGCATTTCAGACGTCTTCAGCCAGGCTTGCTTGAATCCAGTGGCAAAGTGAGCAAGGGACTCACGTCTGAGCATACCCTGCCAACTTATGGCAAACAAAGCAAAACCAAAGGAAATGATGGACGGAGTGTTGAACATTGCACGCACTCACCCCCAGTCAACTGATCTGGGTTTAATCCACCACCGTTCTTTAGCCCACTCTGCCACCCCAGTTCAGACATGGCCATATGCAAATCAGTTGACCCTGTGCCTCATGGGAACAGTCCAGCCCGAACTGCCAAGCCATGTCTTTCCTGGACCGGAAACAAGCTTCCTAGGACCGGTTTCTGGCATTTTAGCCGTCTTCAGCCAGGCTTGCTTGAATCCAGTGGCAAAGTGAGCAAGGGACTCACGTCTGAGCATACCCTGCCAACTTATGGCGAACAAAGCAAAACCAAAGGAAATGATGGTCAGAGTGTTGAACATTGCAAGCACTCACCCCCAGTCAACTGATCTGGGTTTAATCCACCACCGTTCTTTAGCCCACTCTGCCACCCCAGTTCAGACATGGCCATATGCAAATCAGTCTGACCCTGTGCCTCATGGGAACAGTCCAGCCCGAACTGCCAAGCCATGTCTTCCCTGGACCGGAAACAAGCTTTCTAGGACCGGTTTCTGGCATTTCAGCCGTCTTCAGCCAGGCTTGCTTGAATCCAGTGGCAAAGTGAGCAAGGGACTCACGTCTGAGCATACCCTGCCAACTTATGGCGAACAAAGCAAAACCAAAGGAAATGATGGACGGAGTGTTGAACATTGCAAGCACTCACCCCCAGTCAACTGATCTGGGTTTAATCCACCACCGTTCTTTAGCCCACTCTGCCACCCCAATTCATACATGGGCATATGCAAATCAGTCTGACCCTGTGCCTCATGGGAACAGTCCAGCCCGAAGTGCCAAGCCATGTCTTCCCTGGACCGGAAATAAGCTTCCTAGGACCGGTTTCTGGCATTTCAGCTGTCTTCAGCCAGGCTTGCTTGAATCCAGAGGCAAAGTGAGCAAGGGACTCATGTCTGAGCATACCCTGCCAACTTATGGCGAACAAAGCAAAACCAAAGGAAATGATGGACGGAGTGTTGAACATTGCAAGCACTGACCCCCAGTCAACTGATCTGGGTTTAATCCACCACCATTCTTTAGCCCACTCTGCCACCCCAGTTCAGACATGGCCATATGCAAATCAGTCTGACCCTGTGCCTCATGGGAACAGTCCAGCCCGAACTGCCAAGCCATGTCTTTACTGGACCGGAAACAAGCTTCCTAGGACCGGTTTCTGGCATTTCAGCCGTCTTCAGCCAGGCTTGCTTGAATCCAGTGGCAAAGTGAACAAGGGACTCACGTCTGAGCATACCCTGCCAACTTATGGCAAACAAAGCAAAACCAAAGGAAATGATGGACGGAGTGTTGAACATTGCACGCACTCACCCCCAGTCAACTGATCTGGGTTTAATCCACCACCGTTCTTTAGCCCACTCTGCCACCCCAGTTCAGACATGGCCATATGCAAATCAGTTGACCCTGTGCCTCATGGGAACAGTCCAGCCCGAACTTCCAAGCCATGTCTTTCCTGGACCGGAAACAAGCTTCCTAGGACCGGTTTCTGGCATTTTAGCCGTCTTCAGCCAGGCTTGCTTGAATCCAGTGGCAAAGTGAGCAAGGGACTCACGTCTGAGCATACCCTGCCAACTCATGGCGAACAAAGCAAAACCAAAGGAAATGATGGTCAGAGTGTTGAACATTGCAAGCATTCACCCCCAGTCAACTGATCTGGGTTTAATCCACCACCGTTCTTTAGCCCACTCTGCCACCCCAGTTCAGACATGGCCATATGCAAATCAGTCTGACCCTGTGCCTCATGGGAACAGTCCAGCCCGAACTGCCAAGCCATGTCTTCCCTGGAACGGAAACAAGCTTCCTAGGACCGGTTTCTGGCATTTCAGCCGTCTTCAGCCAGGCTTGCTTGAATCCAGTGGCAAAGTGAGCAAGGGACTCACGTCTGAGCATACCCTGCCAACTTATGGCGAACAAAGCAAAACCAAAGGAAATGATGGACGGAGTGTTGAACATTGCAAGCACTCACCCCCAGTCAACTGATCTGGGTTTAATCCACCACCGTTCTTTAGCCCACTCTGCCACCCCAATTCAGACATGGGCATATGCAAATCAGTCTGACCCTGTGCCTCATGGGAACAGTCCAGCCCGAAGTGCCAAGCCATGTCTTCCCTGGACCGGAAATAAGCTTCCTAGGACCGGTTTCTGGCATTTCAGCTGTCTTCAGCCAGGCTTGCTTGAATCCAGAGGCAAAGTGAGCAAGGGACTCATGTCTGAGCATACCCTGCCAACTTATGGCGAACAAAGCAAAACCAAAGGAAATGATGGACGGAGTGTTGAACATTGCAAGCACTGACCCCCAGTCAACTGATCTGGGTTTAATCCACCACCGTTCTTTAGCCCACTCTGCCACCCCAGTTCAGACATGGCCATATGCAAATCAGTCTGACCCTGTGCCTCATGAGAACAGTCCAGCCCGAACTGCCAAGCCATGTCTTCCCTGGACCGGAAACAAGCTTCCTAGGACCGGTTTCTGGCATTTCAGCCGTCTTCAGCCAGGCTTGCTTGAATCCAGTGGCAAAGTGAGCAAGGGACTCACGTCTGAGCATACCCTGCCAACTTATGGCGAACAAAGCAAAACCAAAGGAAATGATGGACGGAGTGTTGAACATTGCAAGCACTCACCCCCAGTCAACTGATCTGGGTTTAATCCACCACCGTTCTTTAGCCCACTCTGCCACCCCAGTTCAGACATGGCCATATGCAAATCAGTCTGACCCTGTGCCTCATGGGAACAGTCCAGCCCGAACTGCCAAGCCATGTCTTCCCTGGACCGGAAACAAGCTTTCTAGGACCGGTTTCTGGCATTTCAGCCGTCTTCAGCCAGGCTTGCTTGAATCCAGTGGCAAAGTGAGCAAGGGACTCACGTCTGAGCATACCCTGCCAACTTATGGCGAACAAAGCAAAACCAAAGGAAATGATGGACGGAGTGTTGAACATTGCAAGCACTCACCCCCAGTCAACTTATCTGGGTTTAATCCACCACCGTTCTTTAGCCCACTCTGCCACCCCAGTTCAGACATGGCCATATGCAAATCAGTCTGACCCTGTGCCTCATGGGAACAGTCCAGCCCGAACTGCCAAGCCATGTCTTCCCTGGACCGGAAACAAGCTTCCTAGGACCGGTCTCTGGCATTTCAGCCGTCTTAAGCCAGGCTTGCTTGAATCCAGTAGCAAAGTGAGCAAGGGACTCCCGTCTGAGCATACCCTGCCAACTTATGCTGAACAAAGCAAAACCAAAGGAAATGATGGACGGAGTGCTGAACATTGCAAGCACTCACCCCCAGTCAACTGATCTGGGTTTAATCCACCACCGTTCTTTAGCCCACTCTGCCACCCCAGTTCAGACATGGCCATATGCAAATCAGTCTGACCCTGTGCCTCATGGGAACAGTCCAGCCCGAACTGCCAAGCCATGTCTTCCCTGGACCGGAAACAAGCTTCCTAGGACCGGTTTCTGGCATTTCAGCCGTCTTCAGCCAGGCTTGCTTGAATCCAGTGGCAAAGTGAGCAAGGGACTCACGTCTGAGCATACCCTGCCAACTTATGGCGAACAAAGCAAAACCAAAGGAAATGATGGACGGAGTGTTGAACTTTGCAAGCACTCACCCCCAGTCAACTGATCTGGGTTTAATCCACCACCGTTCTTTAGCCCACTCTGCCACCCCAGTTCAGACAGGGCCATATGCAAATCAGTCTGACCCTGTGCCTCATGGGAATAGTCCAGCCCGAACTGCCAAGCCATGTCTTCCCTGGACCGGAAACAAGCTTTCTAGGACCGGTTTCTGGCATTTCAGCCGTCTTCAGCCAGGCTTGCTTGAATCCAGTGGCAAAGTGAGCAAGGGACTCACGTCTGAGCATACCCTGCCAACTTATGGCGAACAAAGCAAAACCAAAGGAAATGATGGACGGAGTGTTGAACATTGCAAGCACTCACCCCCAGTCATCTTATCTGGGTTTAATCCACCACCGTTCTTTAGCCCACTCTGCCACCCCAGTTCAGACATGGCCATATGCAAATCAGTCTGACCCTGTGCCTCATGGGAACAGTCCAGCCCGAACTGCCAAGCCATGTCTTCCCTGGACCGGAAACAAGCTTCCTAGGACCGGTTTCTGGCATTTCAGCCGTCTTCAGCCAGGCTTGCTTGAATCCAGTGGCAAAGTGAGCAAGGGACTCACGTCTGAGCATACCCTGCCAACGTATGGCGAACAAAGCAAAACCAAAGGAAATGATGGACGGAGTGTTGAACATTGCAAGCACTGACCCCCAGTCAACTGATCTGGGTTTAATCCACCACCGTTCTTTAGCCCACTCTGCCACCCCAGTTCAGACATGGCCATATGCAAATCAGTCTGACCCTGTGCCTCATGGGAACAGTCCAGCCCGAACTGCCAAGCCATGTCTTCCCTGGACCGGAAACAAGCTTCCTAGGACCGGTCTCTGGCATTTCAGCCAGGCTTGCTTGAATCCAGTGGCAACGTGAGCAAGGGACTCACGTCTGAGCATACCCTGCCAACATATGGCGAACAAAGCAAAACCAAAGGAAATGATGGACGGAGTGTTGAACATTGCAAGCACTCACCCCCAGTCAACTGATCTGGGTTTAATCCACCACCGTTCTTTAGCCCACTCTGCCACCCCAGTTCAGACATGGCCATATGCAAATCAGTCTGACCCTGTGCCTCATGGGAACAGTCCAGCCCGAACTGCCAAGCCATGTCTTTACTGGACCGGAAACAAGCTTCCTAGGACCGGTTTCTGACATTTCAGCCGTCTTCAGCCAGGCTTGCTTGAATCCAGTGGCAAAGTGAACAAGGGACTCACGTCTGAGCATACCCTGCCAACTTATGGCAAACAAAGCAAAACCAAAGGAAATGATGGATGGAGTGTTGAACATTGCACGCACTCACCCCCAGTCAACTGATCTGGGTTTAATCCACCACCGTTCTTTAGCCCACTCTGCCACCCCAGTTCAGACATGGCCATATGCAAATCAGTTGACCCTGTGCCTCATGGGAGCAGTCCAGCCCGAACTGCCAAGCCATGTCTTTCCTGGACCGGAAACAAGCTTCCTAGGACCGGTTTCTGGCATTTTAGCCGTCTTCAGCCAGGCTTGCTTGAATCCAGTGGCAAAGTGAGCAAGGGACTCACGTCTGAGCATACCCTGCCAACTTATGGCGAACAAAGCAAAACCAAAGGAAATGATGGTCAGAGTGTTGAACATTGCAAGCATTCACCCCCAGTCAACTGATCTGGGTTTAATCCACCACCGTTCTTTAGCCCACTCTGCCACCCCAGTTCAGACATGGCCATATGCAAATCAGTCTGACCCTGTGCCTCATGGGAACAGTCCAGCCCGAACTGCCAAGCCATGTCTTCCCTGGAACGGAAACAAGCTTCCTAGGACCGGTTTCTGGCATTTCAGCCGTCTTCAGCCAGGCTTGCTTGAATCCAGTGGCAAAATGAGCAAGGGACTCACGTCTGAGCATACCCTGCCAACTTATGGCGAACAAAGCAAAACCAAAGGAAATGATGGACGGAGTGTTGAACATTGCAAGCACTCACCCCCAGTCAACTGATCTGGGTTTAATCCACCACCGTTCTTTAGCCCACTCTGCCACCCCAATTCAGACATGGGCATATGCAAATCAGTCTGACCCTGTGCCTCATGGGAACAGTCCAGCCCGAAGTGCCAAGCCATGTCTTCCCTGGACCGGAAATAAGCTTCCTAGGACCGGTTTCTGGCATTTCAGCTGTCTTCAGCCAGGCTTGCTTGAATCCAGAGGCAAAGTGAGCAAGGGACTCATGTCTGAGCATACCCTGCCAACTTATGGCGAACAAAGCAAAACCAAAGGAAATGATGGACGGAGTGTTGAACATTGCAAGCACTGACCCCCAGTCAACTGATCTGGGTTTAATCCACCACCGTTCTTTAGCCCACTCTGCCACCCCAGTTCAGACATGGCCATATGCAAATCAGTCTGACCCTGTGCCTCATGGGAACAGTCCAGCCCGAACTGCCAAGCCATGTCTTCCCTGGACCGGAAACAAGCTTCCTAGGACCGGTTTCTGGCATTTCAGCCGTCTTCAGCCAGGCTTGCTTGAATCCAGTGGCAAAGTGAACAAGGGACTCACGTCTGAGCATACCCTGCCAACTTATGGCAAACAAAGCAAAACCAAAGGAAATGATGGACGGAGTGTTGAACATTGCACGCACTCACCCCCAGTCAACTGATCTGGGTTTAATCCACCACCGTTCTTTAGCCCACTCTGCCACCCCAGTTCAGACATGGCCATATGCAAATCAGTTGACCCTGTGCCTCATGGGAACAGTCCAGCCCGAACTGCCAAGCCATGTCTTTCCTGGACCGGAAACAAGCTTCCTAGGACCGGTTTCTGGCATTTTAGCCGTCTTCAGCCAGGCTTGCTTGAATCCAGTGGCAAAGTGAGCAAGGGACTCACGTCTGAGCATACCCTGCCAACTTATGGCGAACAAAGCAAAACCAAAGGAAATGATGGTCAGAGTGTTGAACATTGCAAGCATTCACCCCCAGTCAACTGATCTGGGTTTAATCCACCACCGTTCTTTAGCCCACTCTGCCACCCCAGTTCAGACATGGCCATATGCAAATCAGTCTGACCCTGTGCCTCATGGGAACAGTCCAGCCCGAACTGCCAAGCCATGTCTTCCCTGGAACGGAAACAAGCTTCCTAGGACCGGTTTCTGGCATTTCAGCCGTCTTCAGCCAGGCTTGCTTGAATCCAGTGGCAAAGTGAGCAAGGGACTCACGTCTGAGCATACCCTGCCAACTTATGGCGAACAAAGCAAAACCAAAGGAAATGATGGACGGAGTGTTGAACATTGCAAGCACTCACCCCCAGTCAACTGATCTGGGTTTAATCCACCACCGTTCTTTAGCCCACTCTGCCACCCCAATTCAGACATGGGCATATGCAAATCAGTCTGACCCTGTGCCTCATGGGAACAGTCCAGCCCGAAGTGCCAAGCCATGTCTTCCCTGGACCGGAAATAAGCTTCCTAGGACCGGTTTCTGGCATTTCAGCTGTCTTCAGCCAGGCTTGCTTGAATCCAGAGGCAAAGTGAGCAAGGGACTCATGTCTGAGCATACCCTGCCAACTTATGGCGAACAAAGCAAAACCAAAGGAAATGATGGACGGAGTGTTGAACATTGCAAGCACTGACCCCCAGTCAACTGATCTGGGTTTAATCCACCACCGTTCTTTAGCCCACTCTGCCACCCCAGTTCAGACATGGCCATATGCAAATCAGTCTGACCCTGTGCCTCATGGGAACAGTCCAGCCCGAACTGCCAAGCCATGTCTTCCCTGGACCGGAAACAAGCTTCCTAGGACCGGTTTCTGGCATTTCAGCCGTCTTCAGCCAGGCTTGCTTGAATCCAGTGGCAAAGTGAGCAAGGGACTCACGTCTGAGCATACCCTGCCAACTTATGGCGAACAAAGCAAAACCAAAGGAAATGATGGACGGAGTGTTGAACATTGCAAGCACTCACCCCCAGTCAACTGATCTGGGTTTAATCCACCACCGTTCTTTAGCCCACTCTGCCACCCCAGTTCAGACATGGCCATATGCAAATCAGTCTGACCCTGTGCCTCATGGGAACAGTCCAGCCCGAACTGCCAAGCCATGTCTTCCCTGGACCGGAAACAAGCTTTCTAGGACCGGTTTCTGGCATTTCAGCCGTCTTCAGCCAGGCTTGCTTGAATCCAGTGGCAAAGTGAGCAAGGGACTCACGTCTGAGCATACCCTGCCAACTTATGGCGAACAAAGCAAAACCAAAGGAAATGATGGACGGAGTGTTGAACATTGCAAGCACTCACCCCCAGTCAACTTATCTGGGTTTAATCCACCACCGTTCTTTAGCCCACTCTGCCACCCCAGTTCAGACATGGCCATATGCAAATCAGTCTGACCCTGTGCCTCATGGGAACAGTCCAGCCCGAACTGCCAAGCCATGTCTTCCCTGGACCGGAAACAAGCTTCCTAGGACCGGTTTCTGGCATTTCAGCCGTCTTCAGCCAGGCTTGCTTGAATCCAGTGGCAAAGTAAGCAAGGGACTCACGTCTGAGCATACCCAGCCAACTTATGGCGAACAAAGCAAAACCAAAGGAAATGATGGACGGAGTGTTGAACATTGCAAGCACTGACCCCCAGTCAACTGATCTGGGTTTAATCCACCACCGTTCTTTAGCCCACTCTGCCACCCCAGTTCAGACATGGCCATATGCAAATCAGTCTGACCCTGTGCCTCATGGGAACAGTCCAGCCCGAAGTGCCAAGCCATGTCTTCCCTGGACCGGAAATAAGCTTCCTTGGACCGGTTTCTGGCATTTCAGCTGTCTTCAGCCAGGCTTGCTTGAATCCAGAGGCAAAGTGAGCAAGGGACTCATGTCTGAGCATACCCTGCCAACTTATGGCGAACAAAGCAAAACCAATGGAAATGATGGACGGAGTGTTGAACATTGCAAGCACTGACCCCCAGTCAACTGATCTGGGTTTAATCCACCACCATTCTTTAGCCCACTCTGCCACCCCAGTTCAGACATGGCCATATGCAAATCAGTCTGACCCTGTGCCTCATGGGAACAGTCCAGCCCGAACTGCCAAGCCATGTCTTCCCTGGACCGGAAACAAGCTTCCTAGGACCGGTCTCTGGCATTTCAGCCGTCTTAAGCCAGGCTTGCTTGAATCCAGTAGCAAAGTGAGCAAGGGACTCACGTCTGAGCATACCCTGCCAACTTATGGCGAACAAAGCAAAACCAAAGGAAATGATGGACGGAGTGTTGAACATTGCAAGCACTCACCCCCAGTCAACTGATCTGGGTTTAATCCACCACCGTTCTTTAGCCCACTCTGCCACCCCAGTTCAGACATGGCCATATGCAAATCAGTCTGACCCTGTGCCTCATGGGAACAGTCCAGCCCGACCTGCCAAGCCATGTCTTCCCTGGACCGGAAACAAGCTTCCTAGGACCGGTTTCTGGCATTTCAGCCGTCTTCAGCCAGGCTTGCTTGAATCCAGTGGCAAAGTGAGCAAGGGACTCACGTCTGAGCATACCCTGCCAACTTATGGCGAACAAAGCAAAACCAAAGGAAATGATGGACGGAGTGTTGAACATTGCAAGCACTCACCCCCAGTCAACTGATCTGGGTTTAATCCACCACCGTTCTTTAGCCCACTCTGCCACTCCAGTTCAGACAGGGCCATATGCAAATCAGTCTGACCCTGTGCCTCATGGGAATAGTCCAGCCCGAACTGCCAAGCCATGTCTTCCCTGGACCGGAAACAAGCTTTCTAGGACCGGTTTCTGGCATTTCAGCCGTCTTCAGCCAGGCTTGCTTGAATCCAGTGGCAAAGTGAGCAAGGGACTCACGTCTGAGCATACCCTGCCAACTTATGGCGAACAAAGCAAAACCAAAGGAAATGATGGACGGAGTGTTGAACATTGCAAGCACTCACCCCCAGTCATCTTATCTGGGTTTAATCCACCACCGTTCTTTAGCCCACTCTGCCACCCCTGTTCAGACATGGCCATATGCAAATCAGTCTGACCCTGTGCCTCATGGGAACAGTCCAGCCCGAACTGCCAAGCCATGTCTTCCCTGGACCGGAAACAAGCTTCCTAGGACCGGTTTCTGGCATTTCAGCCGTCTTCAGCCAGGCTTGCTTGAATCCAGTGGCAAAGTGAGCAAGGGACTCACGTCTGAGCATACCCTGCCAACGTATGGCGAACAAAGCAAAACCAAAGGAAATGATGGACAGAGTGTTGAACATTGCAAGCACTGACCCCCAGTCAACTGATCTGGGTTTAATCCACCACCGTTCTTTAGCCCACTCTGCCACCCCAGTTCAGACATGGCCATATGCAAATCAGTCTGACCCTGTGCCTCATGGGAACAGTCCAGCCCGAACTGCCAAGCCATGTCTTCCCTGGACCGGAAACAAGCTTCCTAGGACCGGTTTCTGGCATTTCAGCCAGGCTTGCTTGAATCCAGTGGCAACGTGAGCAAGGGACTCACGTCTGAGCATACCCTGCCAACTTATCGCGAACAAAGCAAAACCAAAGGAAATGATGGACGGAGTGCTGAACATTGCAAGCACTCACCCCCAGTCAACTGATCTGGGTTTAATCCACCACCGTTCTTTAGCCCACTCTGCCACCCCAGTTCAGACATGGCCATAGAGGCCAACTAGCCCACCAGGTACCTCCAGTTCAGATATGTCCCTGGAGGCCAACTAGCCCACCAGGTACCTCCAGTATGCGCCAGAGAGCTGCGTTGCAGACAGGTGTTCAGAGGCCATGCCCCTTTTTACAACACTCTGCAACACAGCTCCGTGGCGCTTACTGTAGGTACCTGGTGGGCTAGTTGGCCCCCAGGGACCCTCAGGATTGAAGAAGAATTAATTCCCCAACTTTAAGTGCGCCACAGAGTGTGTTTGCACACATGTCAACTCAGGCTCCGCCCCCTCCCTTCACCACTGTGCAAACGCGCCCCGTGGCATGTTTTAAGTTGGGGAAATAACTCCCCTTGAATCCTGAGGGTTCCTGGGGTGTAACTAGATTTGTCAATCTGTGCCAAAGTTATTGGGAATAAAATGTTGCGGATTTCCTATGGAAAATAGGTCCTAACTATAACTACCTACTGGCGACCGCCAGTAGGTAATATAATTATATATATTTTCACTGAAAAAACCATAGGTTTCAGGGGTGTTATAGTTAGTTGGACATTTCACTTGTACAAAACCATAGAAATTCACCCGTTATAGTTAGTTCAGCTAACTAACTTGCGCGCCTGCAATGCACTGCTGATGACGTCACATATTACATCACTCATGACATGGTCAGTGACATCACTGATGACATCTCAAATGATATCACTGATGACCTCACTGATGACATCATCCAGTGTCTTTCTGTAAAGTTTAAGTATGTTTAATATATATAGGGAAATGCATATTGAAGAATGAGTGGGTGTATAAGTGTCTGAATAGATGATTTAGTGGGTGCATGACTGACTCTATAAGTGAGTGATTAAACTTATCTCACTGAAGGCATGGGTTAGTGAGTAAACTGTGTGAATGTCTGTATCTGTCTGTCTGTTGGTGTGTAAGCAGCTGCATGGGTTTGTGAATAGCTACATGAGTGTCTATATGGGTTATTGATTGGTTGTCTGAGTATCTGTATGGGTGCCTGAGTGTTTGTGTGGGTGGGGTGTGTGTGACTCTGTACATAAATGTGTGAGTGGGTTATTCACTGGGTGCATGGTTTCAAGAGTGAATCTGTGATTGACTGTATGGGTGGGTGAGTGTGTGTATGGGTGTGTTAGTGAGTGAATGCATATCTCAGTTGTATATGTGTGATTAACAACATATGTGAGAGGCAGTATATTTGTGTGTTGGAGGATATAAATGGCTATAAGTGAGAGTCTGTGCTTGTATCAGTGATTGTATAAGAGCGTAAGTATGTGCTAGTATTTGTATGAGTAAGTGAGATGGTGTGTGCATAACTGTATAGGTGAGTAAATGGCAGTGTGATTAATTATTTGCATGACTGAATAGGTGTGTGAGTACCTCTATGAATGAGTGGCGGTGTGTGTGTTTCTATATAGGTGTATGAGTGCATGTCATAGTCCTGAGTATGAGTGACTGTACGGGTGAGTGAGTGGATGTGTATGTAAAACTAAGAATCAGTGAGTGGGTATGTAGTTATTGGTGTTGGAGTGTCTATGGTTTTGAGAATGGCAGTCTGTAATTTAGAGTGGGTGTATGAAAGATTATATTAGGGTGTGAGAAGATGCATCAAATTTTCACATGGATGATGTCATTTGAGATGTCATCAGTGATGTCATCAGTGATGTCACTGACCACGTCATGAGTGATGTAATATGTGACGTCATCAGCAGTGAATTGCTGGCGCGCGAGTTATAGTTAGCTGAACTAACTATAACGGTCGAATTTCTATGTGAAATGTCCAACTAACTATAACGCCCCTGAAACCTATTCAGTGAATTTCTAAGGTGTTTTTTCAATGCTAATTCCTAACTATAACATGTCTGAAACCTATGGTGTTTTCAGTGAATTTCAAATGTTTTTTAAATGCTAATTCCTAAATTTAACATGTCTGAAACCTATGGTTTTTTTCTGTGAATTTCAAAGGTTTTTTAAATGCTAATTCCTAAATTTAACATGACTGAAACCTTTATTTTTTGTTGATTTTCGAAGATTTCTGAAATGACAATATCTTAAATGTAATATTAGCTCTATTTATTTTTTTGATATTCATTTTCTACATGTTTTTAATTATTTATTTTGACATATTTTTTAAAAAAATGATATTAAATATTTGTAATCTAATTATTTTTTTTTTCAAATATTGAAACGAATTTTTTTTTTGTTTAAGAATTTTTTGCAAAAGAAATTAATTTTCTTTTCCAAATTTTTTGGGGGAACCGCGCACCCAATGCGTAACTTCCTCGATCACTGCATGGAACCTAGCCGCCATTTTAGGACTGTTGCATAAGATCCGCGTGGGATATGCGATGGGTACGTATTTTCATGCGCGATTACTATGCGACCGGTACGCGACTCCATCCGCATACGCGAGATATACGTATTACGTAATGTGACGCTCTCGCGCTTCCGCGTGATGTCATATACGTGTTCGACGCGGTGGGTGCGCGAATTCCGTGAAATTTCTTAATGTTTTAAATTATATATATGTATTTTATACACATATTAGGGCATATTAGGGCAAGACATTATGTAAGCTAATCATAAAAATAATATACTTTTGGTTTTAATAAACTTATATTACTTTTGAATGCGATTTCGTGAAGTCGCGTTGGGTGCGTGCTGTCTGTGCGCACGGTGCGCGGACCCCATGTGACCTGAAAAAAAAGGATTTGATTGGTTTATAACATTTCCCATTAGAACTATTGAAGGACCCCACCCATTTCCATCATTCTTCTTTGAGCTTCTTTGGAGGAACATCTCACACCTTAGAACTAGGAGAACTATTTGGGGGAGACTTCCACAGCTGCAATTTTTCAGTATCTGAAGACAATGGCTTCTGGACAGCAGCCACCATCAGATTCAGACCATTCGTCCGATGAGTGATTTGTTGTGGAACCTGCACGCCCAGAAAGATACACCTCTGTGGTGTGGAAATTTGTTTCCTTCCCAGAAGGACAAAATAAAACAAATTCCACTAAAGTGACTTGTAAAATATGTCAAAGAGTGCTTTCCAGAGGTGATTCATCGAAAAAATACTCTTGTGGGACTGCGAGTATGAAAAAACATCTGAAGACTCTGCATCCCATGAACCTGGCCAAGGAGGAATGCAGAAGACTCCGGGAGCAGCCTCCGCCAGCAGTGGCAAGCTCTTCTGCGGCATCGCCATCGACCACTCACCCAGACATACGTCCAGAATTTGGAAAACTGAAAATGAGTTGCATTAAATGCAACAAACTGCTCTGTTATGGAGAGCAGTCAATTGAGCGTATCTGCCGAGTGCAGCAAAACCACAAGTGCTAAACTTGTGTTTATTTACTTTTGCAGATGTTGACTGTTTTGTTCCTCCTGTTGTCTTTTTTCTTTTCCAAAAAAACTAAAGAAATAACAAAATTGTTCCAAAAAATACAAAAAAAGAAAAAAAAGAAGAAAAAAAAGTTATTTTCAGAACTAACTTCTCTGTTTAAAAAAAGAGCTATATTTGTATGATTGTGTGTGAAAGTTTGGTTTGATGTATGCGTAGTGTATAATTGACTGAAATAATGTATTAGTAGTGTATGGTGAATGTATAAGTGCAGAACTATAAGGAAGTGCTGCAGCATGACACTATAACCTCTTTAGCTGCAGTGTGCTGTGGTACTTCCGAAGCACAGGGATGCAACATATGTCTATAAATATGTTGCAAGTCTATGCTTCCCTCTGCACTGCTGCTTAAACTGCAGCCATGTGGTGGCACAGGCACCCTTGCACCATGGTGCAAGTATATCTGTGTCGTGTTGAGTTTGTTTTTCTGCAGGAAGGCACACCTTCCTGCACAAAAACAATGACAGAAGGCATTTTTCTCCTTCAATGTATGCTGTGCATTTTAGCATATATTGAAAGAGAAAAAATGAGGAGAAATAAAAACAATTCTCTATGTTGTGCCTTGCTACACCAATTGGAGGATGGTGCAGCATTCACACACATGTCCAGATTTATGATTTCTGATAAATCTGGAGATGTGTCTTGTTCTATGAGTGTTCTGTGCAAAGACGTACAGCAACACGTATAGAACGCCCTTTCAATGCAAACTGGTGTGTATGATGAGGTCGTATTTACATGGAGAAGAAAAGGTAGACAGAGTGCCTTTACCTCCCCTTGTAAATATGAAAGACTGTCTTGCGCTATAACTATGTTACAAAGAGTGACATATTTCTGTTTGTGAAATTGCTTGCGAATGATAGGAGGTAAGCACAGAGTTTTGTCTCCAAAGATGCTCAAAGAAGCATGATTGAAATGATTGCTGTCCTTCAATAGGTACAATGGGAAAAATTATGAACCAATCAAATCTGTGTTTTTTGCAGGTCACATGATATGCTATGACAGGGGGATTCAAAAACTACATAGGTATTAACAGGGTGTTTGAAGAGTGTATTCAAACTTTGTAGCTTCTTGCAGATCTGCTTGCATAGTATATAAAGAAATTAACTTGTACTAGGGATAATGACTAGGCCAATTCTTACCTATATGACTTACAAATAGAGCAATTTCAATACTGCAAAGAGAGAAGAAGATACATTTATAAGTACTTAGGTTTTGGCAAAGTGATTGGACATGTTTATAGAGTGATAAAGGGAAGGGATGGGGCCTGATGAGACTTTTGCAAACACACTCTGTGACGTGTTTTAAGTTGAGGAATTTAGTTTCTTTTAATCATGAAAGTCCCTGGGCCCTAGTAACCCACCATGTCTCTGTATTGAACACCATACAGCTGCATTGCACAGAGGTGCTCTGAAACCATGTCCCATTTTATACCTCTCTGCAATGCAAGTCTTTGGCATTTTCTGCACATATCTGGTGGGGTAGTTGGCCCCAGGCACTCACGGTATTCATGTTAACTTTATCCTGTAACGTAAAACACCCACAGAACATCTTTCCACACATATCTACTCCGTCCTTCCCCCCCTTTTTCACCAGTGTGCAAACATAGCCCATTTTGCATATTAATACTTAGTTAAACTTACCTTCACAGTAATAGAAATAAAAAATGGTACACATTTTTTTCAGTTGTTTCTTATAATTTAAATTCCTGAAAATTTGAAATTTTAGAATTAGTATCTGTGAAAGAGAAGAAAAAATACAGTTATAATATATAATATAACATTTTTACAACTCAACTTAATTTTAACATTTTATAAATTATTTTCTTTGCCTTTTTTGCTGTTCTCAAAATATATTGAATTTCACTAGAAACAGTGATTTCAATCGAACTCATCACATAACAGCGGGCACAAAAAAACAATCAGATTGTTTAAAAAAAAAAACACAACTACATCTAACATATTTATCATATACACAAACATTTCAGAATATTCAATAGAAACTACATCTTCAATAACAAACCATATAATAGAAATTACCAATATGTAGAATTCTTTCTTCTAAGAGAAATTTCTTTTTTGAATATGAAAAAAATCGAATAATAATACGATGAACAATTATTTTTAATTTTCATACACTATAAATAATATCCTTTAAATATATATGGTGACCGAATGTGCAAGAAATACTCCTTAATTGAAATAAATACTTTTCCCCTAGGCCAAATAGTATTTTTGAAATCCTTTATATTTAAATTGTCCAATAGTAATCGCATTAATATATATCACTAAATTCCTCAAAGGCCGAATTATGTTCCTAAAACTTTGGCTTCAAAAATATTAGGTAGGAATTTGGTAATTCACTTGGCAAACGTTTAAAAACCAGGTGAGCATCATTACAATATGTCCATCCTTTCTGGCATTTTAAATAGATAGTGTAATGTCCAGATGTTGTAGAAGGACCATCATGGAAAATTATTGCTACTGCTACAAAAGTTCTTCCTGAAATTGATAGTTGACTTGCTTCAAATTTTTTTATCAAAGTTTCCAAATTTCTTCCATCAGCTGTACAACGTTGCATCATTAAAATTATATATTGTCCATACCTTTGTATAAATAATGTTGATAACATTTCTGAGTTGCATTGGCTACAGTCCATGTTCTGATTTGCTGCTTTAACTAGGTTATTGAAAGACACTGATTTACAGTCTGGTACTGTCAAAAATATAAATCTTTCAGTGTCTATGTCAGTGCTACATGTGAACATACAATTTTCACATTGATGTTCCCATTTATAACGAAGGCCAAGAAGATTTTCAATTTCTATGCCTTCATTTTCCAAAATGGCAAGCATATACATTAGAAATTCCTGAGCATCTTGTTGGATATTCTGCGTAAATTGTGTAGAACCAGAACAGATATCCAAAAGTTTACGAATATCAGAAACGCTTTGCATTTTAGTTTTATCTGTTCTCAATTTTTCATAAACAGAATGCAACAAGGAACACAATCTTTTTTCCCGATTCTCCTCAATTTGCTGTTGCAATCTTTCAAGAAAAAAACCAACATTGACCACTACATTAGCATAGCAGTTGATACCAGAAGTATTTTCAAACTGATAACCAACAATCTCTTCTACAGTATCCTTTTTCTTTTTGCTTGCAATCTCAACATTATTATGATTTTTTTCCTTCTCTATAAATTCACTACAGATATTCTCATATCTTCTTTTTCGACCTACCACACGCTTTTCAAACACAGGATATTGCCCTAAATGGGGAGCATACACTCTTCTTAACCTATTATACTCTTTTACACAGTTTGCATCTATTCTGCAGTAATCTTTGACTCATCAAAATCAATCAAAAACAAACCAGATAAACTTCTGACTTGTGACAAAGCAACATATGCCATACCCTCTTTAACTCCATCAGCGCGGCGCGGATTACCGTGCCGTGCTGAAGGTTCCGTGCGCGGGCGGGGCCGTGACGGAGCGGTTCCGTCATGTGCACAGGGCAACCGACGCGCATGACGGAACCGCTCCGTCACTCGCATCGAAGGGGTTAAACACGGTACTGCCAATGTTCACCAAAGCACTGTCTACACTTAATCCTTGAGATTTATGAACAGCACTGCATATGCCAGGGAAAGAGGAAACTGTTTTCTACGTACATACAAATCTTTAACAAGCAAACACCCCCCCCAGCCCCCACCAAGTACGTGCCGTACCCCCAGCCCCCCCATGTACGTGCCGTACCCCCACCCCACCCCTGTAGGCACGGAGCGTACCCCCACCCCGTGTAGGTATGGAGCGTACCCCCCCGTAGGTACGGAGCGTACCCCCACCCCATCCCGCTCCATACCTACAGGGTGGGGTACGCACCGTCCATAGGGGGGGTGGGGGTACGCATCGTCCATAGGGGGGGTGGGGGTACGCACCATCCATAGGGGGGGTGGGGGTACACACCATCTATACGGGGGGCTGTGGGTACTGCGCATACATATGGGGGGCTGGGGGTATGTGCTGGGGATGGTGCTTACATACAGGGGCTGGGGGTACGCACCGTCTATACGGAGGTGGGGGTACGCACCGTCCATACGGTGGTGGGGATAGACACCGTACCCCCAGCACTCCGTATGTACGCGCCGTACCCCCAGCCCTCCCGTATGTACGCACCGTACCCTTGGTTCCCATATGTACGGCATGTACTCCCAGGCCCCTACACCCTGCCCGTGCCTGTACACACCCTACCCCAGGCCCCTACACCAGCACCCTCACCCAGCATTGCGAATGTACGAGTCGTACCAAGCCATAGCAAATGTGAGCACTGTACAACAACATGGCCGATGTACGCACCTTACAGACGCGAAAAACACACGTACTGAACCAGGACACTGCAACACACCACAAGGAGAGTCAATTCGAATCGCACAACACCACAAAACACGTCCAACAAGCCCAAATACATCCAATACACTGACCTGCAACAGCCAAACAGGTAAACAGAGGCCCAAAACACAACCACTCCTTATAACACACCCACCCAAAGTTCAAACACAGCCACACCCACAAATGGACCAATAAAAAGGGCCCACACACACAAACCATGAGCCTTTGCAACAGACCCACTGCTGCCAGACCCCACAGACAACCCACAGCACCATACTTGAACCTTGACTACACCTTACACTTGCACACCTTCACACAACCACCTTCACAAACACCCCCTCATCACATTCACACACACACCTTCACAACCACACACACACACCCACAACCATCCACACCCACACCCCACACCATGCCCACAGACAAGAATCCAAAGTTCTCAACAGCGGAGCTGGAGATCCTTGTCAACGAAATCATCAGAGTCAAGTCACAGCTCTTTGGAACATCGGTTAGACAGACCAGCGTAGCAGCAAAATCAGCCATGTGGCAGAGGATCGTCGATCGGGTGAATGCTGTTGCGCCCACCAGAAGGACCAGGCATGAATGCCAAGCCAGGTGGTACGATCTGCAGAGGACGGTCCGCCGCAAAATGACTGACGAATATAACCAGGGGAACATCACTGGAGATGGCCCGCCCCGCAGACCGGTGCACTGCCATCCCTGGGAGGAGAAGGTGATGCGCACGCTGCCGCCGGTGGGAGTACACGGAGTAGAAGGAGTTGCTGAGCCTGGTGAGTGCACAAACAACTCTCCTCACATGGGGGGAACCGCATCAACAACCCAACTCCCAATAATGCACGCAACTACCCCAAAGCCATCACCGGACACAACCACACTCCAAAAACACGCACATGCCACTAGCGGCTCCATGCCCCATGCACCAAGCAAGGCGATGCCAAGTCACAGGCCACACAAAACACCAACACAAGACAGGATGTCCGTGATGCCGGGAGGGTGAGCCTCCAAAAAAACATTGTGCAACTCAGAAGCAGACACCAATGCCCTCAGCCCATATGGCCTAGGGCAGAGCTATACAAACAGTGTGTCCCGACACTGTACTGTGTCGCCTGCAAATGGTGGCCGCTTCGCAGGATGACATGGGTATGAAGGCCGAATTTGCACATAACAGCAGCTAATGAAGAGGCATCACTGTGAAAGAGTGTCAGCACACACCGCCGCAGCAGCGCAGACTCAGAGACACTCTGCCCAATGGGAGCCGGGAGATTCTAAACAAAGCCACATGAACAAGCCAATGGCCTTTGAAAGACCTGCAAAGTGTGTGTGCCCAGGAAGCTGGGCTGAGGTGACAGAGGGTGACAGACAGACGGAGGGAGAGGGAGAGAGAGGGAGGGAGACAGAGGGCGACAGAGGGAGACAGACAGAGGGAGGAGATTGACAGAGGGAGGGAGAGAGGGAGACAGAGGGAGACAAAATCACCCTTGGGTGGTGTGGGCATGTCCGCTCGTCAGCAGGTGGACTGTGTGCATGTTGACAAGGTCTGGCAGTGCGGGAAACACCCCTTTTTCGTTTGGAAATCACTGGGCCATGTGTCAAACTGTGCACGAGTAGATCCTTGCTGCAGGCACAAACCTAACCTTACACCCAGTATACCCACTCACTGTGTTTGTTAGAACCCAGTCACAAATGCATAAGTTACCTACCTGCATTCTCCAATAGATATGAAAAAGCACCATTTGCCCACGTACAGTGCAACACGTAAGCCGGTTCTGCATCGCTCGCTACGCACGCTCGCTACACTGCTCACTGCATTAAAAAATGATGCAACAACAAAGAGTGTGTCACACATAGGAAAAGTGTTGAAAGCTGTGGCCAAGGGACATACCCATGCACCATGCACAATGCTCAGGGACTTGCCAAGTACAGACAAGGTAGATGACACTTGAGCCTGCTGTAGACAGCACAAGGCAATCCTGTGACCACTGTACACTCAAACACCAACTCCACATGCCACCTACCTACCACAGGAACTCACATTCACTGTCATGCCAGCATGCACCATGAGGGGATAGACACTTCACCTGGTAGACCCGATGACAAATCACACCACACCCAACAGCATGCCCGATCACACACACCACCCCCCTTACACAAGCACACACCCCCGGGGCAGCCAACGCAAATTGGCACTCCCACAATGGATATGTGACACAACCAGACCAATCCATAGCCAAATAAGCATCCCAACACTCATTAGACAGGCCAAATAACCAGGAGTACATATCAATCTGTCCCCCGCAACATACCCATCCACAAGTGCACTGTGAGATGAATGCTAGATGAATGCTAGACATATCCAACTACCCAGAGGAACTGTGCCAACTTGAATATGTATGAAACATGGATGTCACATGAAACACCATTAACATTGTCCATCTCTCACACACAGGGCAACGTCGTCGATCTCCCCCCAACACTGGGGGGGAAGAATCACAGGCGTGACGATGATCCCACCGGCAGCGACGACTCTCACCACTCCGTGGATGACCCTGACCAACCTGGCCCCTCTGGTTCCCAAGCACCTGCAGCACCTGCGTCAGGTACAACTGTGCCAACCACCACCCCCATTCCTGCCACATCCCAGGATACACACAGGAGCCCTGCTCGCACACAACAACGCAGCCAGTCTGACCAGGAGGGACAAGGTACTCCGGGCACCCAGGAGGAGGCAGGCGACCCCGCAAATGCCATCCCTCAGGGGTCCCAGAGACCCGATGTGCCCACAATGGCAGGCCAGGCTCAAGTGGGCAGGGGTGGTGAGAGTGGAGGACGGCGGAGGGGCGAACCTGACCAGACAGCTGAGGAACCCGTTATGTCACACGTCTGCAACATCCTGGACACATACCGGCGTGACACCAGGGGCATCAGACAGATAGTGGAGACCCTGAATGAGATTAAGAACCTGCAGGCCGAGCAATATGCCAGTCAACAGCAACACCAAGGACGGATGGAGGCAAGACTGGCTGAGCTCGTGGCGGTGCAAACGGACATGATCCGTTCACTCCGCCGGATTGCCGAAAACATGGGCAACCCTCCCTGTGCCACCAGGCGAAGATCACCACCAGCCACAGGGAGGGATCAGGAGGAGGAGGATTCGTCCAACGGAGCATCACAGACATCGTCACGGCCTTCTTCTGAGGGTCCCCGGAGGAAGGTGGGTCGTCCAGCAGATGGTGAGAGTCAGCGGACCATCACCATCTCCCAGGTCACCTGGCCTGGCACCTGGCCCTCTGGCGTAACAGCAGCACCTCATCCAATGACATTCTCTGCCACATGGACTTGCTGGTCACTGTCTGACCAATGTTGACAAAGACTGTGGCATGGACTCTGATGACTTCCAATGGCAAGGATCCCAACTCCCCCTGTGAACTTTGGATTACAGACACCCAGCGAGCACCTCTTTACATCCCCCCAAACACGTACCCCACCACTAATAAAATTCATAAAAATCACGAGATGATGCCGTCATTTTGCATTATTCCATATCATGTGTGTGTTGGAAAGTCAAACCATGCCTGAGTTTTGAAGTAACTCCAACCACGCATACCCTGGGGTCTGAGTCTGGCACAGGCACACATGGGTCACCATGTATCATCCAATACAGACATGGAGCACCATACTCACCCGTGATGGGCCCAACCAGCTGAGAGGGTGCCTGCTCAACTGTGCGGACAGACCTATTTCGAAGAGCAACAGTCATGCGCAGAGGTCAGGGATCATGTGGAGTGTCCTGGGGTGGGATCCCAGGTATGTGTAGCCAGGTGGGAGAACTATGTCCTGCATGCTGGAGTCAGATGGATGTGGAGAATGGTGGCCAGGCCAAGGTTGGATGCATGGAGATGGCACAATGGGGTCTTGGATGACAGTGCCACAAGGTTGTGTTGGGGTCGTGGTCGTGGGCTGCATCCTGAGTGTGGGCGTGGATTGTGAAGGTCATCCTGCAGCTGACAGTGATCCATTGCAGCTATCTCTGTTGGACAGTGATGTGGCTGGGTCGCCGGATGTTGAAGCAGAGCTGTGCAGATGCACCCTGGATGTGGACAAGTATCATGGGAGTTGTAACGTACTTCTCCGTAGAGTGCAGGGTAGGATTAGACACGGATGTTGTAGTTGACCTGGGGGATGGTCTGTCTTGCCTTGAGGTGGATCGAACTGTGGATCTTGTGCATAATGCAGAGTGTGCTGACGCCTGAGGTACAGATGCTGGTGATCAGCATAGCACATGTGAGCAAGCAATCCATGATGCACACCAGCTCGTGTGCGTGGACACTGTGTGCCTGTGCAGGGCCCTTGCGGGTGGGACACAAGCAGTTGACCCGCAGATGAACACCTCAGTCGTGTACAAGTCCAGCATCAGGTGGCCGATGTTCAGCCATCTGCCAATGGATACCATGCATTATTCAATATGAGAACTGGCAAGGACTGCGTCTTTGGGGAGGGTGAGGAGCACCTGGCTGTCAATGGGACACCAGATGATGATGAGATGCAGTGCGCATGTCATGGTGTAGAGGGGGATCCTGGACACATTGTAGACTGACACGCTGAGACATGATACCTGTGCCATGTGTCCCACAACGACACCATACTACATGCAGAGGCCTGGAGTACCACTCCCATGGCCTTGTTGGGGTACAGAGCCGGTGGGAAGTAGGAGGGACATGACCTGGTTGGTGTGACAGGGCCTGGAAGGCGTGCCAGCGCTGTGTAGGCAGTTGGAGTTGCACACTCATTATGCAAAGGTGTTGTGTGGGCGATGAGTGCATGCCTGAGTGCCTGCAACAGATGTATTGGATAGACATTGCTTGGTGGGTGGCCTCAACATCATGGTGTAGCGTGATGTGGCACATGCAAGGACATGAGGCACGTGCAATGTGCACGTAGCATGTGCAGACGGTCCAGCCTTTGCCACCGCAACTGTGTCACACACAAGCAGATTACACCAAAATGAATGGGTGGAGGGAGGAAGGGGGGTGCGTATTAGAGGTGTTTGTGTGAGGCCAAATGTAGAAAGTCTGTGTGCCCTTGCTGCAGGGCCTGCAGCAGCAGGCGCCATGTCCTGAAAACCATGCCACAAGTTGCACACAAACACAAGCATGTCAGAAAGGACTACTGCAAAAGGTGTATGATAAGGAAGGAGTGTCTGGTTCAACATGGCACACACACAGACAATGGATGCACATGCAGCAAAGTGGCCGTTGTGGAGACTGAGATGCCAAAATACCTACACAGCCATGTACATCATGCACAATACATTTCATAATCCCTGACAAACAGCTTGCATCTTGCTACTCTACTCATAGACTCATATGCACAATCTGTGATAACTATGCCAGACATGCCGCATGCACAGTGGCAAGAGACCTGCATTGACAGAGATGAGGCACCTTGGAGGCTGAGGGACACCTTTATTAGTCATGTTTGCCGGAAGGCAAATGCATCTATATTAACAGATGCACAGGTCATGTGGATGAACATGTGGGACCTACACTGGCACCCCCCTTTGCACCACAGATGCAGGAAATCCATAGAACTGGCACACAAGTGACGGGTTTGAGGCAAACACCCCGTGCTGCTCACGGAGAGGCTGCTATTCACCATTGAGTCTCTAATGGGGATGTCCCACACTATGTCAACCCGGTGCATCCCGTATGTTTCCGAGGGCAGTGTTACACACATTGATGCCTTCATCACAATCCACAATCACATTACAGATGACTGTCACCAAGTGTGACTATCAATTCAGGTGAATCCAGCTCCATGTCATGTGCCCCATTGTGATTCTACATGTATGCAAAGTAACCAAACATGAACAGGAGCAGTGCACACACATTCCATACAAATAGCACACCCAAAAAGCCGTGCTGCATCCCTTACCCTAAGGAGATGTTTCGACATGTCCGTGCATGTTACACTGATTCAGCACACGTTGCTGTATTCATGAGGAATAGCAGGAGCACAACAATGCCACCAGCAGACAGCATGCGCAAATACCTGGGGATGAGAGACACACAAGAAGTGAGCCAAAAGAAGCCCATCCGCATGCATGGGCATGTACTCGACACGTATAAGGTTGTCAACATGCTAGGTGAAAATAGTGTCTCAGGAAAGACATTCTTTCATTACACCATCACTCGAGTGACACATCCAAACACACCTCTGACTCACTTGCCATACATGCAGATGGACCCACACATTGCAACACATGCCACACAAGGCTCAATGTGTGCACACTCAGACACTGCAACTCACCACTAAGCAAAGAAGTTGCGTATGAGCCGACTCCGGATGTCCTCTTCCTCCTCCTCCTCAACATCACTTGCCTCGTCACCAAGCCCCTCATCCTCCACGGGTGGATGTTCCTGCTCATCCGGATCCAGGATGAGTGGCACAGCTTTCTCCACTGCCATGTTGTGCAGCATGCAGCACACGAGGAAGATTTTGCAGACCCTCACCGGTGCACATGGGAGTGCGCCGCCGGTCTTGTGGAGGCACCGGAATCGGCTCTTCAGGAGGCCAAAGGTCCTCTCTATCACTCGCCTGGTCTGCCCATGGGCGTTGTTGTACCGGTGATCGCCAGCCGTTCTGGGGTTGCGGAGAGGCGTGATCAGCCATGGCATGTTGGGATAGCCAGAGTCCCCTACATGGAAACATCATGGACAGAAGTGGGTCAGGAGAAGCAGTAAGACAGAAAGATGACGCTAAATACAGGAGTAACAGAGTATACCCACCAACAAGACATGCTCGTTCGTTGCGCAGCTGCAGCATCATTTCAGGCACCCTGCTACGCATCATGATGTAGGCATTGTGTGCTGATCCTGGAAAACGAGCACAGACATGGGAAATCACCATGTTAGCAAGACACACCACAAGGGCATTAATGGAGTGGTAATGTTTACGGTTGCAAAAGGCTACCTCCTGTGCCTGTGGTGGTACCAAAGCCACATGTGTCCCATCAATAGACCCAATGACATGGGGCATCCCTCCCAGGGCATAGAAGTCACCCTTGACACCTGTCAACTGCTCAGGAGTTGGGAAATGAATAAACTCATCCAGGTGAACCAACATGGCCTCTAAAAAATCATGCAGGACACGGCTGAACATGGTCTGGGACATGCCACCAACATGATCTATGGTATATTGAAACGTACCCGTGGCAAAGAAATGTAGGGCTGCCATCACCTTCATCTTGGGTGTCAGTGCAGTAGGATACATGTGTAGCGGTTGGAGGTGTGGTGCCAGCCTTGCTGTCAAGTTCTCAATCAACCATTGGGTGAAGCGGTAGCGGCGTATACAGTCACGTTCCCTCAGGGCAGCCAAGTCTGGCATTGGTCGGGGGAGAGGCGGAGCCCTGCAGTAATTTGGAAGGGACAACGAAGAGTGAGTACAGTACAACAACAATGTCAATGTACTGAGCACATGTTAAACAGCCAATACACATATGCTACATACAGAGTCGGGTCTGTGCAATATATCCTGGACACATATGCCAGGCAGGTGACACTCCTACCAAGAGCCAGCTACAAACGTGGATTCTCAAGCTCAACATGACATGGCATGAAACTAGCTGTGGGCCAGTGTAAGTGAACAGGCAGACGCATTACAGGAGTGACAGACATCCACATATGTGCAGAAGAAGGATGTTTATCATACAGACAGGTTGCGGAACACTAGAGGCACAGGACACATGTCCCTGAAAAAAGGACAGACCACACACCTTGCCATGAAGGGGTACATGTCAAGACTGATCACACATACATTGATACTACGCAGATATGTCCTTGTCTCGCAAGTCCATGTTCGATGCATACATACACACGTTACGTCTGATTAAACATGTGTCCTGGCCCATCCACACACAGGCACATGTTGGATGCAGCAACTGCAGATGCATTTGACGGAACACCAACAGCAAGCTTATGGGAACACATGACACACACATGACATACTCACTTCGTGCAACGCCGGTAGTCACATGTCAGGTGCAATTATCCGTGTACCTGGCATCAGGGGACAGTTGCGGGTGTTGGCGACTGTACCATGCCAGTGACGCATTGCTCAACAAGTGTGTACTACATGCACACATGTCGAAGGTGTGAAGGGGATGTGTGGCACATAGTGCACCATCACACATGACATGTGTACACAGCTCATCACACATCTATTGGGTTCAAACATGAGGAGATATGTGCCACATCACAGCCTGACACACCTAGGCCCGAGACATGTAGGACTGCACTGACAATGACTTGATTTCCAGCCTTGGCCAAGTATGACAGCTCAATTCCTTTCTGTGTGCCGCCTGTCACCAGTGTAAGGTGTGAAACGCACCGTACACACGCTCTGAGGGCATGTGTAGGGTCCGTATCACTATGGTTGTGTTGCCATAGGCGTACGCCATAGGGATACGGTCCGTACACGCGTGAGTAGGGTCCGTATCACTATGGTTGTGTTGCCGTAGGCAAACGCCATAGGGATACGGTCCGTACACGCGTGTGTAGGGTCCGTATCACTATGGTTGTGTTGCCGTAGGCATACGCCATAGGGATACGGTCTGTACACGCGTGTGTAGGGTCCGTATCACTATGGCTGTGTTGCCGTAGGCGTACGCCATAGTAATAAAGCTGAATAAAGCATTTTGGTTTTCATTTGCACATGAATGCTTTTCTGGTCTTGCTGTTGGTGGTGCTGCTCCATGATTTGGGGTGGTGATAATGTGTTAGGTGTCTGGGAAATGTTGTAGTGTGCTGCTCATGGGGTGGACCCTGGTATCTGTGTGCCATCACAAGGTATCTGCAAATAATCTTTGGTCATGTAAGCTCTTACTGTATGGTGACATTGTCCCAAGGTGTGTTCCTTCCTCTGTGGACCCTGACATCTTCCCTGCAGGGTGTTTCCCAATTGTTGTGCTGAGCTCTGTCTACATTTCCTGGGTGTGTGACGGATCCCTTCAACTTTGGCCATGCATGCTCAGAAATGTCTCCACCTGCATCATTTGTGGCATCCTTGGTGGTCACTGTACTTGTGTGTGGAGTATATTGACATGACTTCATGTGGACATGTTCCCTTTTACGCACTATGCATGTGTGTACTCCCAGCCTCGCACACATGTGTTACGTGTTCTGCAGGGTCTTTGGGCACCTGTCTGACAATTGTGGGCATTGTATCTGTGGGTACTCCACCCTTTTCCTTCCATGGGAGGCAACAACTTGTTGGCTGCCCCAGCACCTGTACATTCCTATCAGTCCGGGAATGTGCGTGACAGTGTGTGTTCCCTTTGGGTCTCTTAGTTTAGTAGGGTGGCACATGAATATACAGTCTTGTTGCATGCTCTCAGTGTGTGTATTGTGCTGCCAGCGCCAGGGGTGGGTAAGGATGTGTCATTTGTCATCACACCCACATGTGGTGTGTCATGCAGTGGGGGATGGACATCCACCCTCATGGGAGTAGGATACTGCTGTCAGTGATGTGTTGGCATGCCACTCTCAATATAGTCGCACTTTGTGTATGCCTTCATGCACCCATGGAGTTTTGCTAATTGTAGGATGGTGTACACACCACAATGTCTCGGTCCACTGCTGGGAGGACTCTGCACCCACCCCTCCTATGTCTGGGCACTGCTGGGAGGACTCTGCACCCACCCCTCCTGTGTCTGGGCACTGCTGGGAGTGATAGGCACCCACCCCTCCTATGTCTGGGCACTGCTGGGAGGACTCTGCACCCACCCCTCCTGAGTCTGGGCACTGCTGGGAGTGATAGGCACCCACCCCTCCTATGTCTGGGCACTGCTGGGAGGACTCTGCACCCACCCCTCCTGTGTCTGGGCACTGCTGGGAGGACTCTGCACCCACTCCTCCTGTGTCTGGACACTGCTGGGAGGACTCTGCACCCACCCCTCCTGTGTCTGGGCACGGCTGGGAGGACTCTGCACCCACCCCTCCTGTGTCTGGGCACTGCTGGGAGGACTCTTCACCCACCCCTCCTGTGTCTGAGCACTGCTGGGAGTGATAGGCACCCACCCCTCCTATGTCTGGGCACTGCTGGGAGGACTCTGCATGCACCCCTCCTGTGTCTGGGCACTGCTGGGAGTGATAGGCACCCACCCCTCCTATGTCTGGGCACTGCTGGGAGGACTCTGCACCCACCCCTCCTGTGTCTGGGCACTGCTGGGGGTGATAGGCACCCACCCCTCCTATGTCTGAGCACTGCTAGGAGGACTCTGCACCCACCCCTCCTATGTCTGGGCACTGCTGGGAGGACTCTGCACCCACCCCTCCTGTGTCTGGGCACTGCTGGGAGGACTCTTCACCCACACCTCCTGTGTCTGGGCACTGCTGGGAGTGATAGGCACCCACCCCTCCTATGTCTGGGCACTGCTGGGAGGACTCTGCACCCACTCCTCCTGTGTCTGGGCACTGCTGGGAGTGATAGGCACCCACCCCTCCTATGTCTGGGCACTGCTGGGAGGACTCTGCACCCACCCCTCCTGTGTCTGGGCACTGCTGGGAGTGATAGGCACCCACCCCTCCTATGTCTGGGCACTGCTGGGAGGACTCTGCACCCACCCCTCCTGTGTCTGGGCACTGCTGGGAGTGATAGGCACCCACCCCTCCTATGTCTGGGCACTGCTGGGAGGACTCTTCACCCACCCCTCCTGCGTCTGGGCACTGCTGAGAGGACTCTGCACCCACCCCTCCTGTGTCTGGGCACTGCTGGGAGGACTCTGCACCCACCCCTCCTGTGTCTGGGCACTGCTGGGAGGACTCTGCACCCACCCCTCCTATGTCTGGGCACTGCTGGGAGGACTCTGCACCCACCCCTCCTGTGTCTGGGCACAGCTGGGAGGACTCTGCACCCACCCCTCCTGTGTCTGGGCACTGCTGGGAGTGATAGGCACCCACCCCTCCTATGTCTGGGCACTGCTGGGAGGACTCTGCACCCACCCCTCCTGTGTCTGGGCACTGCTGGGAGTGATAGGCACCCACCCCTCCTATGTCTGGGCACTGCTGGGAGGAATCTGCACCCACCCCTCCTATGTCTGGGCACTGCTGGGAAGACTCTGCACCCACCCCTCATATGTCTGGGCACTGCTGGGGCTGATGGCCACACACCCCTATGTGTCTGTCCACTGGCGTGGTACGACCCGTACCCATATCCTTAGGGATGGGTATGGGCTGTACCCCTACGTCACCCCAACAATGGCGGTACAGCCCGTACCCACGTCCCTAAGGCATGGGTATGGGCCGTACCGCCATTTTTGGGGTGACGTAGGGGTGGGCATGGTACGACCCGTACCCATGCCTTTGGGACGTGGGTACGGGCCGTACCGCCATTGTTGGGGTGCCGTAGGGGTACGGTCCGTAGCCACGCCTTACGAGCGTGGGTACGGGTCGTACCACGCCCACCCCTACGTCACCCCAACAATGGCGGTACGGCCCGTACCCACGTCCCAAAGGCATGGGTACGGGTCGTACCACGCCCACCCCTACGTCACCCCGACAATGGCGGTACGGCCCGTACCCACGTCCCAAAGGCATGGGTACAGGCCGTACCGCCATTGTTGGGGTGACGTAGGGGTGGGCGTGGTACGACCCGTACCCATGCCTTTGGGACGTGGGTACGGGCCGTACCGCCATTGTTGGGGTGCCGTAGGGGTAGGGGTACGGCCCGTACCCACGCCTTAAGAGCGTGGGTATGGGTCGTACCACGCCCACCCCTACGTCACCCCAACAATGGCAGTATGGCCCGTACCCACATCCCAAAGGCATGGGTACGGGTCGTACCACGCCCACCCCTACGTCACCCCAACAATGGCAGTACGGCCCGTACCCATGTCCCAAAGGCATGGGTACGGGCCGTACCGCCATTGTTGGGGTGACGTAGGGGTGGGTGTGGTACGACCCGTACCCACGCTCTTAAGTCGTGGGTACGGTGCGTACCACAATTGTTGGGTTGCCGGTTCGCGTCCATGTCGACTTCCGTTGTGGTGGACGCAGGCCTTGGTGGAGACGCCCCCACCCCCCGAAGTGACCAGGCCCTGGGGGTCAGGTATGTACAGGGCATGTATGATTTTTAACTTGGGTGGGGGTTATGTTCCCTGCTCCTGCCCCCCCCCCTTTGCCCCTGGGTTTTGTTCTGACCTTCCGCGGCGTCTGCATCGGTTCCTGTACACCAGGTGGACTGCTATGAGGGCCGGGATGACACGTAGGTTGGGGTCCATGGCTGTCCATCGCGTACAGGTGCTCCTTCTGCGCGTCGTCCTGATTTCCCGGCAGTTTTTGGCTGCCGTAAAATATAATCCGTGCGAAGTGACGTGGGCACGGATCGTACTTGCTGGTTCGTGAAACGCTGCCTGACTCCGTCCGGACGTCACGTCCGCGGTGTCCCGGATCGGAATTGTGGGTGTGTGTTTTGTCGGTCGGTGGTTTTTGCGATTCGTACGGAAATGGTGTTTCCGTATGAATCGTACTTGCATGTTTGTAAGGTATTTTTCCCGGGTACGAGTCGGACGGAGAAAACGCTCCGTCCGAAGAATCGTACCCGGTTTTTCCAGGATCGGAATCGGCCCCTTAGTTGTTCTTCCGAAATTGCCAAGTCCATAATATCTTCTTGAACTTGGTGCATTGCTGTTTCCACCTCATTCATGGCGATTGCTGCTTCATTTTCAACAATTGGTTGTCCTAGTAGATCTTGACTCAGTGGAGCAGAGCTTTGACTGTCTTGAGAACTGTCCCTAGCAATCTCAGCTGCAATAGTAGCTTCTTGATCAATTTCAACGTTCAACATTTTCACATAATTTGCAAAAACAGAACATTCTATAGTATCTTTACAAGTATTGAAGGAATCTTCATTGCTTTGAAAATCTCCAAGTAATTCCAATTCTAAACGCCACGGTTTGAACAGTTGCAAAAGTGCTAAATAGTAAAATTCCCTTTTATCAGAAGTGTCACAACTCAGTTTCCTGTGATTCATTAAATTTCCTTTCCTTTGTTTCACCAAACATCCTTCGGAACCAATAACTGCATATTTTCCATCATTGATGTTTTCCGTAGTATTCTGTTTAAAAGTGTAGTTTTGCAGCACTTCATAGAGACATATGATCTCAAGATGATGACTTCTATTTGGATAATATGTGTCCAACATATTTGTTTTCAGAATATCTGTACTTTCTGGTTCATTTAATGCTAAATATTCAATTTCTTGTACAGATTTAAGAACTCGATATCATGTTGCAGCAAGACCTAGACTCACCCAAATGATTCTTCTAGATTTGGAGTATAAACTTGCAGATGATAACCGATCTTAGCATTCATATGCTCCAATCTCTCGATGGGATAACATCTTCAAACTGAAACTGTATAATTTTTTACTTAGACTCTTCTCGTGAGAAATCTCTTCCCACATTTCTTTTAACACCGTCTTTTCTGATTTTTTAATATAGGATGTTACATACCGAGCGACAACAATGGAATTATCTGCTACGTACTGAATATCCATGTTAGCATTCCACATAGAGATAATAACCGGATTGTAATCATTTATGTATTTTGATTCTTCACATCTTCTCAAATTGTAGGAATTTTTGGGAGACTTTCTAGTAATAGTATGTCTCACTGCTGACATAAAACTGTTTACTCTTCCTTTTGATATTACAGGACGTGGAAATCCAAAACGACATTTGGTATAAAACTTTTCCGTAGACTTGTACTTTTGTCGACAGTATTTTCCACATCGATGACTTTGGAATCGTAAGACTTGTTGTCTTAAATTGTTTTCTTCTGTGCTTTTTGGGTATGGCACATGTGGCATATTCTTCAATGAACGACAAAACAGTATCATCAGAATCAGTTCCAAATTTGGGGGCATCTTTGATCCATATGAGCATATGTATGTGAGGAGCACCTCGAGCTTGATACTCCTTTCTCCAAAGGAAATCCACAACTTCTCCAAGAGGAGGATTCTTTTTATTACAGATAAAAGACATCATAGCTTCAAATCTATGATTGAAATACCTGCATGCATGAACAGGATCCAAAGAGCACAATTCTCCAGGTGTCTTGTATTCAATATTTTTTATATTCAAATTTGCCTCTCGAAGAAATTCAAGTAAATCACCCCAAGCGTATTCAGCACAGCTTAGGGTAAGGAACCACGTAGGAGTTCCTAAGTTTCTTAGCATACATTTAAGTTCTCCATGACGACGGTACCAATACTCATTAGTGCCACGCTGACATGCCATGAGATTAATCAGCTGAGATTCTAAATGATCATCTCTCTGATGTACTTTATCAATAAATTCCTTCGCAGAAACATTTTGAAAATGTACTCCTGTTTTCAATATGTGATTCACTGCATATGAAAGTCCAGACAAGTCACTCTCAAACAAAAGATGAAACACATATGGGATATATTGTCGAAATCTTGGATCCTCTGCATACAATCTTGTTGTGTGATATTCAGATGCAGGAATCTGCACAGGTCGCTCATCATATCGTCCACCTTTTCCTGTTGGGAACAACTGCGGAAAACAACGAGATTCCAAACTTTCTTCCCTTACACTCATGGGACTTCTCTTTGCTTTTTACATTTGGAATAACTCAGTAGTATTCCCCTTCACTTCTTTGGAATGAAGTGGATTTACACTGTAATGTTCATAGATTTCTTCACATCTGGACATGACCACTTTTTCAATTTGTCCACTTGATGTTTCAGTATCTTCTGCTAAATCTATTTCTTCTTCTCCTACATACACATTTCTATAGTACTCATTATTTTTTATCAGATACAATGTTGCCTTTTGCACTTTTCTAACATCCACTAACTCTTCCAGATTTTCTTATTCTTAGTAGGAACACCATTAACTAGAATAACTAGTGGTTCATTTTCTACATTCTCTACACCAATAGTTTTTAATATTTTTCTTTAAATCTAGAGGTAAATATACAACCCTTCCTTTTAAACCTCTCTGTAAATCTGAAGGAGGCAATTTACCTGTTTTAGGCTCCATACGAACGATAGCCTGAAACGGGTGCACACATTGAATGAGAATAGACTCATACGTATTTAAATCTATCAGTTCTGGAGGAATAGCAACCAACTCTAGATTATTATGAACAACTCTAGCGGGCATTTTATTCTCATCTAATTTGTTGTAACAATATTTACAAATACGCTGGTCAGAACCCAAATAAAAACAATTCTCTACCAACAAATAGGTTGCAAATTCCTTCCACTTATCATTATTTTCTGTTTCACTTTTTAAATACAGATCAACAGTCCTAGTCTGATTTTTATAGTGAGTTCGCCGGCAACAAATACAAGAATAATTTGGCCTTTCACCTGAAATCACCTTAAACTTTGTAATTTGATCTTCAAAATGTTTTGTACTACTTTGTTCAACATTCTCTTCAACATTTTCTTCTATTAATGTATCAGTTTCTGCACTCTCTTGTTCAGGACCAAAGTAACAAAGCTCAATTTCATCACAAACATTCTTCACATCTGATACTGATCCAGGCAAAAGAGCACTGTTTAACTCATTTAACATTAGTGCTGGACTTTTTGCATAATACAATCTTCTGACTAATTTTCGCATTTGAGTATGGTGTACTGCTAACATCCTGAAATGGTAAAAAACACTTTGCCATACTTTCCTAGAAAGACAAGCCAGAGAATGACCTTGCAAACCAGTACCTTTTCTCACTCTGCAAGGGTCTAGTCCTTGCAATATCTTAATCTTTTGTTTAACAGATTTTTTATCGATATGCTCGTAAGAAATTGCGTAAAATATCAATAGATTCTTGTCGTACACTACAAATACTACTGCAATCCCAAGTGTACACTGGGGCTTTAGAACGTCTGCCTAGAACTTCATCAGCTATCACTTCTTCTGCATTTCTAGGAATCATTTTCTCTTTCTCAATTGGACAACCATTTCTAACCTAATAAGCTCGACCACTGGTATCAACTGCATGCAACAAATCATTGGTCTGTAAATAACTCTCTTCATTAAAGAAAGGCTCAGAACTTGAACTGTGTTTTCATTCACCCAAAAAAAATCACAAAACTTAGTTCTGTTAATTACTCTTTTACTCTTACTTTTGGCCTTCATTAAATGGATTGGTTTATCTAGTGATCAAATTCTGTTTAAAGCTAAAATAAATAGTTTCCTTTTTACTGCAAAAGCATTTTCAACAATGGATTCAATATGCTTCTTCTTTTTATAAAATTGTGCTCTTTTTCTATATTTTTTCATATCTTTCATCAAATTAAGAACCACCCTTATGTAAAAAAAAATTACGTATTTCTTTGTACTGATTTTGCCTTCCTTTACCATACTTTGAATCTTTTGCATGTAATTTAACTTTTTTTCTTTTCCTGTTATTGATTTTCTTTTGTCTAGTCGAAACATTGTCAATAGTTTGCACATTTTCAACACTGTTTGTTGGCTTTGAAAGTTTTTTAATGAATTCCTTGGTTGTCTTACCAGAAGACTTCTTCCTTTTAGCCACATGATGTTGGTCATCCACTACTTGTTGTTGAATTTGCTTCGAATATCTTTCTTTTTTCTGTCCTTTTCTCTTTCTTGATTTTTCAGGCAAGATAACTTTATTTTAATGATGATAAACAATATCTGTAAAAAGTAAACATAAATAAATGTAATTTGATACATTTTATAAATTATACTTTTCAATTATTATACAAACACATTCTATATAAAAACCATTTAACCACTTTGTTTTCTCTTCATTAATTGAAATTGTAATTCAAGGTGTATACATAACTAAATAGGTGATTACAGGTCAGCATGTGTAATGGACGAAGGTTTCTACCAGTGTTTGTGTTATGCCCTGGGACATTATATGAGTACTTACTCACTGACTAAATGATTACAGTCCTGCAAGGAGAATGCCCGGGAGAATGTATAAGTGTTTGGGCTTTGGCACAGTGAATGGATTAGTACATGGTGCTGAATGGGTCACTAGAAGAGTGCAAGAGGACTGACAGGGTGTTTGCGGAAGTGTATGGATACTGACTGAGGAATTGAAGGTGTGAAAGAGAAGTGTGTAGGTGGTTAGAGGCCTGCATGCATAGTGGATAGACGTTTGAAGCAGTCCATGTGCAAAGGCCTGTCTCACTCCTGACTACTTGGGTACTGAGTGAATGATTAGAGTAGTGCAAGGAGAGTGCCTCGGTGAATTTATAAGTGGTTGGGTTTTGGCACAGTGAATGGATTAGTACATGGTGCTGAATGGGTCACTGGAGGAGTGTAAGGGGAGTGACAGGGTGTTTATTGGAGTGTATAGATACTGACCGGAGAATTGAAGGTGTGAAAGACAAGTGTGTAGGTGGTTACAGGACAGCACGCATAGTGGATAGACATTTGAAGTAGTCCATGTGCTAAGGCCTGGGTAACTGCATGAGTACCTGGGTACTGACTGAATCATTAGAGTACTGCAAGGAAAAAGCCTGGATGAATCTTTTAAAGGTTTGGGTTTTGGCGCAGTGAATAGATTAGTACATGGTGCTGAATGGGCCACTAGAAGAGTACAAGGGGAGTGACAGGTTATTTACTGGAAGTGCATGGATACTGACTGGGAAATTGAAGGTGTGAAAGACAATTGTGTAGCTGGTTAGAGGCCTGCATGCATAGTGGATAAGCGTTTGAATCAATCAATGTGCTAAGTCCTGGCTCACTGCATAAGTACTAGGGTACTGACTGAATGATTAGAGTATTGCAAGGAGAGTGCCTTGGTGAATTTATAAGTGTTTGGGTTTTGGCACAGTGAATGGATTACTTCATGGTGCTGATTGGGTCACTGGAAGAGTGTAAGGGGAGAGACAAGCTGTTTGTGTGAACTGTATGAATTCTGACTGGGGTATTGAAGGTGTGAAATACAACTGTGTAGGTGGTTAGAGACCTGCATGCATAGTGGATAGGCGTTTGAAGCAGTCCATGTGCTAGGGCCTAACTCACTGCATGAGTACCTGGGTACTGACTGAACCATTAGAGTACTGCAAGGAAAGTGCCTGGATGAATCTTTTAAGGGTTTGGGTTTTGGCGCAGTGAATAGATTAGTAATGGTGCTGGATGAGTCACTGGAGGTGTGCAAGGGGAGTGACAGGGTGTTTATTGGAGTATATAGATACTGACTGGGCAATTGAAGGTGTGTAAGACAATTGTTTAGGTGGTTTGAGGCCTGAATGCATAGTGGATAGGCGTTTGAATCAATGCATGTGCTAAGGCCTGGCTCACTGCATGAGTACTTCGGTACTGACTGAATGATTAGAGTATTGCAAGAAGAGTACCTGGGTGACTTTATAAGTGTTTGGGTTTTGGTGCAGTGAATGGATTACTACATGGTGCTGAATGGGTCACTGGAGGAGTGTAAGGAGAGTTACACGGTGTTTGCGGGAACTGTATGAATACTAACTGGTGTATTGAAGGTGTGAAAGACAAGTGTGTAGGTGGTTAGAGGCCTGCATGCATAGCGGATAGGCATTTGAAGCAGTCCTTGTGCAAAGGCCTGGCTCACTGCATGAGTACTTGGGTACTGAGTGAATGATTAGAGTAGGGCAAGGAGAGTGCCTCGGTGAATTTATAAGTGTTTGGGTTTTGGTGCAGTGAATGGATTACTACATGGTGCTGAATGGGTCACTGGAGAAGTGTAAGGGGAGTGACAGGGTGTTTATTGGAGTGTATAGATACTGACTGAGCAATTGAAAGTGTGAAAGACAAGTGTGTAGGTGGTTAGAGGCCTGCATACATAGTGGATAGGTGTTTGAATCAATCCATGTGCCAAGGCCTGGCTCACTGCATCAGTACTTGGGTACTGACTGAATGATTAGAGTATTGCAAGATGAGTACCTGGGTGACTTTATAAGTGTTTGGGTTTTGGTGCAGTGAATGGATCACTACATGGTGCTGAATGAGTCACTGGAGGAGCGTAAGGCAAGTGACACGGTGTTTGCGGGAACTGTATGAATACTGACTGGGGTATTGAAGGTGTGAAAGACAAGTGTGTAGGTGGTTAGAGGCCTGCATGCATAGTAGATAGGCATTTGAAGCAGTCTTTGTGCAAAGGCCTGGCTCACTGCATGAGTACTTGGATACTGAGTGAATGATTAGAGTAGGGCAAGGAGAGTGCCTCGATAAATTTATAAGTGTTTGGGTTTTGGCGCAGTAAATGGATTACTACATGGTGCTGAATGGGTCACTGGAAGAGTGTAAGGGGAGTGACAGGGTGTTTGCTGGAAGTGTATGGATACTGGCTGGGGAATTGAAGGTGTGAAAGACAAGTGTGTAGGTGGTTAGAGGACTGAATGCATAGTGGATAGGTATTTGAAGCAGTCCACATGCTAAGGCCTGGCTCACTGCATGAGTACTTGGGTACTGACTGAATGATTAGAGTACTGCAAGGAGAGTGCCTGTGTGAATTTATAAGTGTTTCGGTTTTGACGCAGTGAATAGATTAGTACATGGTGCTGAATGAGTCACTGGAGGAGTGTAAGGGGAGTGACGGTGTTTGCTGGAAGTGTATGGATACTGACTGGGGAATTGAAGGTGTGAAAGACAAGTGTGTAGGTGGTTAGAGGACTGCATGCATAGTGGATAGGTATTTGAAGCAGTCCACATGCTAAGGCCTGGCTCACTGCATGAGTACTTGGGTACTGACTGAATGATTAGAGTAGTGGGAGGAGAGTGCCTCTGTGAATTTATAAGTGGTTGGGTTTTGGCGCAGTGATTGGATTAGTACATGGTGCTGAATGGGTCACTGGAGAAGTGTAAGGGGTGACAGGGTGTTTATTGGAGTGTATAGATACTGACTGGGGAATTGAAGGTGTGAAAGACAAGTGTGTAGGCGGTTACAGGTCTGTATGCATAGTGAATAGACATTTGAAGCAGCCCATGTGCTAAGGCCTAGTTCGCTGCATGAGTACCTGGGTACTGACTGAATCATTAGAGTGCTGCAAGGAGAGTGCCTGGATGAATCTTTTCAGGGTTTGGGTTTTGGCGCAGTGAATAGATTAGTACATGGTGCTGGATGAGTCACTGGAGGTGTGCAAGGGGAGTGACAGGGTGTTTATTGGAGTATATAGATACTGACTGAGCAATTGAAAGTGTGAAAGACAATTGTGTAGGTGGTTAGAGGCCTGCATGCATAGTGGGTAGGCGTTTGAATCAATCCATGTGCCAAGGCCTGGCTCACTGCATCAGTACTTGGGTACTGACTGAATGATTAGAGTATTGCAAGATGAGTACCTGGGTGACTTTATACGTGTTTGGGTTTTGGCGCAGTGAATGGATTAGTACATGGTGCTGAATGGGTCAGTGAAGGAGTGCAAGTGGAGTAACAGGGTGTTTGCTGGAGTGTATAGATACTGACTGGGGAAGTGAAGGTGTGAAAGACAAGTGTGTAGGTGGTTAGAGAACTGCATGAATAGTGGATAGGCGTTTGAAACAATCCATGTGCTAAGGCCTGGCTCACTGCATGAGTACTTGGGTACTGACTGAATGATTAGAGTTTTTTAACCAGGTATGTGTATGCAAAGACATGAAGTACCCAAAACCTTCTCTCAGAATGGTCCCTAAATGCATACAGACTCTCAGTGTGATTCTAGACAACAAAGACTATCCCGTGCATATTACCAAAACACATTTTCTTGTCTGGAATGGGTAAACGGAGTACACACAATCCACATTTTTAACTACTGCACAATATTGTAGAACCCTGACTCATTTTACAAATGGATAAGCAATGACTGGTTTCTAACTCTATCAAAGTGTGAGAACAGGATGGTTTTTTAATCAGTTATGTGTCTGGAAACACATAAAATACCCACATCCTTCTCTCAGAACAGTTCCTAAATGCACACAGACTCACAGTGTGATTCTAGAAAACAAACAGTATCCCTTGGATTTTACAAAAACACATTTACTATTCTTGAAGAGGTAATGTGACTGCACACATTCCACATATTTTACTACTGCAAATTAGTGTATAAGCCTGACTCATTTTGCAAACACATAAACATAAATGGTTTCTATTTCTACCAAAATGTAAGAACAGCATAGATTTTAAGAAGTTATGTGTCTGCAAACAAATGAAATATCCAAATGCTTCTCTCAGAATGATTCACAAATGCACACAGACTCATAGTGTGATTCTAGACAAACAACACTATCCCTTACGTTTTACCAAAACACATTTACTAGTCTACAAGGTGTAAGATACGTGCATACATTCCACATATTTTAGCACTGCATTTTAGTGTTGAAGCCTGACTCATTTTGAAAATACATAAACATTAACTGGTTTCTAATTCTACCAAAACGTGAGAACCGGCCACGCGGCCCCCTACCCGATTTAAAAAAAGAAAATAAACAAATTGGGGGCAGGCCCTGGGGGATGGGGTCCCCAGGGTCGATAAATTAGAAAAAGAAGGGGGGCTACACAGCCCCCCTTCTAAAAAAAAAAAAAAAGACCGGATCGGGCCGGAGGCCACGCCCCCTCCTTACAACACTCTGCAAACGCCCCCCCTGGCGGGTTTGCAGAGGGGGAACTAATTCCCCTTGAATACAGGGGGTCCCTGGGGGCCAACTAGCCCACCTGGAACCTCCAGTATGTGCCAGTGGGCTGCGTTGCTCAGAGGTGTAATGAGGCCATGCCCCTTTTCACACCTCTCTGCAACGCAGCTCTGAGGCACTTATTGGAGGTACCTGGTGGCCTAGTTGGCTGCCAGGGGACCTCAGGATTCAAGGGGACTTAATCCCCCAACTTAAAACGCACCACGGGGTGCGTTTGCACAGTGGTGAAGGTAGGGGGCGGGGCCTGAGGTGATATGTGTGCAAACACGCCCTGTGGTGCGTTTTAAGTTGGGGAATTCATTCCTCTTCAATCCAGAGGTCCCCTAGGGGCCAACTAGCACACCAGGTACCTCCACTAAGTGCCACGGAGCTGCGTTGCAGAGTGTTGTAAAAAGGGGCATTGCCTCTGAACACCTCTCTGCAACGCAGCTCCCTGGTGCATACTGGAGGTACCTGGTGGGCTAGTTGGCCACCAGGGAACGTCAGGATTCAAGGGGCCTTATCCCCCAACTTAAAACACGCCACGGGGCGCGTTTGCACAGGGGTGAAGTTAGGGCGCGGGGCCTGAGGTGATATGTGTGCAAATACGCCCTGTGGCATGTTTTAAGTTGGAGAATTAATTCCTCTTCAATCCAGAGATCCCCTAGGGGCCAACTAGCCCACCAGGTACCTCCAGTAAGCTCCACGGACCTGCGTTGCAGAGTGTTGTAAAAAGGGGCGTGGCCTCTGAAAACCTCTCTGCAACACAGCTCCCTGGCGCATACTGGAGGTACCTGGTGGGCTAGCTGGCCCCAGGGGACCGCAGTATTAAAGAGGAATTAATTCACCAACTTAAAACGCACCACAGGGCGTGTTTGCACACGTCACCTCAGGCCCCGCCCCCTTCCTTCACCATTGTACAAATATTCCTCTAAAATCAGGCGAACTACGAATTACGATTTACTCACCTGTAACCAGGAGAGAACCCAGTGCTGCATCTTTTAGCCCAGCACTGACCCTGAAAAGTTCTTCTAAGCGTACTTACCAGTAACTTGTATTTCCTTCCATAGGAATCCATTGGGTGGTTTTAGCAGAAACATTTTTAAGTGTCTATTTTTGAAACGTACAAATATTCCTCTAAAATCAGCCGAACTACGAATTCCGATTTACTCACCTGTTATCAGGAGAGAACCCAGGGCTGCATCTTTTAGCCCAGCATTGACCCTGAAAAGTAATTCTAAGCGTACTTACCAGTAATTTGTATTTCCTTCCATAGGAATCCATTGTGTGGTTTTCACCAGAAAAGTTTTGAATTGTCCAATTTTGAAACATACAAATATTCCTCTAAAATCAGCCAAACTACGAATTCCGATCTACTCACCTGTTATCAGGAGAGAACCCATTGCTGCATCTTTTAGGCCAGCACTGACCCTGGAAAGTAATTCTAAGCGCACTGACCAGTAACTTGTATTTCCTTCCATAGGAATCCATTTTGTGGTTTTCACCAGAAAAGTTTCTAAGTGTCCATTTTTGAAACGTACAAATATTCCTCTAAAATCAGCCGAACTACGAATTCCGATTTACTCACCTGTTATCAGGAGAGAACCCAGGGCTGCATCTTTTAGCCTAGCACTGACCCTGGAAAGTAATTCTAAGCGCACTTACCAGTAACTTGCATTTCCTTCCATAGGAATCCATTGTGTGGTTTTCACCAGAAAAGTTTCTAAGTGTCTATTTTCACAAAATAAAAATATTCCTAAAAAAAATCGTCTGTATGACTTAAACACATTCTTTCAACTGTTTACACAAGATTCACCAGTGCTGGATCCAGGATCCACCACTGAGTAAGAAAAAGTAACGATAACACTACTTACCTGCTAAGTGAATATTCTGCCATTGGATAGCATTGGTGATTCTATGTGAAAACATTTCTGTCAACTTTTAAAATACAATAATATTCCTTAAAAATCACTACTGTAACCAAAACGCTTTTACTCAACTGTTTACAGGAGATGTCCAAGGACTGAATCTAGGATCCAGTCCTGTGGTTAGAAAAGTAATCCATAAAGTAACTAATTGCATTTGACTAGAAATTCACATTGAGCTCAATGTTGCAATGTGTTTGAAATTGTGTTGCCCATTGCAACAACTGTAACTACTGTACTTAAAAATCTATTGCCTATTTGCAAAGTATTTAAACTAAAGTAATTCATTCTGAGAAAGTATATTTTGTATTGTAATGTATAATGAAATTATAATGTAATTAAAAGAATATATCTAAAAATAAATAGTTTAAAAAATGTCGTAAATCAGTATCAAATAAATCAGTGTAACAACTAATACATTAAAAATTGTCATTTACAAAACCTTTGAAATTCACTGAAAAAACCATAGGTTTCAGGCCTGATATAGTTAGGAATTAACATTTAAAAAACCTTTGAAATTCACTGAAAAAACCATAGGTTTCAGGCCTGATATAGTTAGGAATTAGCATCTAAAAATCCTTTGAAATTCAATGAAAAAACCATAGGTTTCAGGCCTGATATAGTTAGGAATTAGCATTTAAAAAACCTTAGAAATTCACTGAAAAAACAATGGGTTTTAGGGGTGTTATAGTTAGCTGGACATTTCACTCGAACAAAACCTTTGAAATTCCTCCAATATAGTTAGTTGTACTAACTACATCTCGCGCGCCCGTAATCCACTGCTGTTGATGTCACATATTACATCATTCATGACATGGTCAGTGACATCACTGATGTACATAAATATCTATATGCGCCCACTGTGCGCGCACGGTGCGCGTTCCAAATGTCCGCGAGTGTAATTCTGATTGGTGGTTAGATGTCAGTCAACATTCGAATCGGTCGAAATCAGGAAGTGTCGGACGCCATTTTGTGTGTGACAGTGAAAAAGAAAGGTGGAGAACATGAAAAGAGGGCAGGGTAGAGAGTTCCTGACCCCCTAGCCTTTGTCAGGGGGTCCCTGAAGGACCCCGAAGGGTGAAAAAAACATTTTACTATTTTTCAAAAAATCGCGTGCGCGCACAGTGAAAAACCCTTAAAAAAAAAAAACATTTTAAAATGTTTATACGTTTATAGAAGATATTAACTATGCTGTTCAACTTTATCCAAATTAAAAAAAAAAGAGCTGAGCCATTCCATATTACAGGATACAGTCAATCTATAACTATATACATAGGTAGTTTATTGTAAAATAAATATATAAAAAATATAATAATTGCATACATAAATTAGCATTTAAAAAACCTTACAAATTCACTGAAAAAACCTTAGGTTTCACACACGCTATAGTTAGAAATTAGCATTTAAAAAACCTTGCAAATTCACGTAAAAAACCATAGGTTTCACACACGTTATAGTTAGGAATTAGCATTTAAAAAACCTTGCAAATTCACTGAAAAAAACATAGGTTTCACACCTGTTATAGTTAGCTGGACATTTCACTCGTAAAAAACCATTGAAATTCCCCTGTTATAGTTAGTTCAGCTAACTATAACTCGCGCGACCGCAATCCACTGCTGATGACATCACATATTACATCACTCATGACATGGTCAGTGACATCACTCATGACATCACTGATGACATCTCAAATGATATCACTGATGACATCATCCAGTGAATATGTGTCTTTCTGAAAAATAAATATTTTTTATATATGTATATCTAAAGGTTAATGGAAGAATAAATGGGTAAATAAGTGTCTAAATGGATGTTTTTTTTGGTAAAATTAATTGTATAACTGACTTATTAACAGTATCTTAGTGAATACAGTGATGTAATATGTGACGTCATCAGCAGTGGATTGCGGTCGCGCGAGTTATAGTTAGCTGAACTAACTATAACGGGGGAATTTCAATGGTTTTTTACAAGTGAAATGTCCAGCTAACTATAACATATGTGAAACCTATGGTTTTTTCAGTGAATTTGCAAAGTTTTTTAAATGCTAATACCTAACTATAACGTGTGTGAAACCTATGGTTTTTTAAGTGAATATATATATATATATATATATATATTCACTGAAAAAACCATAGGTTTCACACATGTTATAGTTAGCTGGACATTTCACTCGTAAAAAACCATTGAAATTCCCCCGTTATAGTTAGTTCAGCTAACTATAACTCGCGCGACCGCAATCCACTGCTGATGACGTCACATATTACATCACTGTATTCACTAAGATACTGTTAATAAGTCAGTTATACAATTAATTTTACAAAAAAAAACATCCATTTAGACACTTATTTACCCGTTTATTCTTCCATTAACCTTTAGATATACACATATAAAAAATATTTATTTTACTGAAAGACACATATTCACTGGATGATGTCATCAGTGATGTAATATGTGACGGCATCAGCAGTGGATTGCGGTCGAACGAGTTGTAGTTACCTGAACTAACTATAACGGGGGGAATTTCAATGGTTTTTTATGAGTGAAATGTCCAGCTAACTATAACATGTGTGAAACCTATGGTTTTTTCAGTGAATTTGCAAGGTTTTTTAAATGCTAATTCCTAACTATAACGTGTGTAAAACCTATGGTTTTTTTAACTGAATTTGCAAGGTTTTTTAAATGCTAATTTCTAACTATAACGTCTGTGAAACCCATGTTTTTTTTAGTGAATTTGTAAGGTTTTTTAAATGCTAATTTATGTATGTATTATTATATTTTTTATATATTTATTTTACAATAAACTACCTATGTATATAGTTATAGATTGATTGTATCCTGTAATAAAACAGTTTAAAATGTTTTTTTTTTTAAGGGTTTTTCACCGTGTGCGCACGGTGCGCGCACCCCGCGATTTTTAAAAAGAAAATAAAATGTTTTTTTCACCCTTCGGGGCCTTCAGGGACCTCCTGACAAAGGCTAGGGGGTCAGGAACTCTCTACCCTGGCCTCTTTTCACGTCCTCCACCTTTCTTTTTCACTGTCACACACAAAATAGCATCCGACACTTCCTGATTTCGACCGATTCGAATGTTGACTGACATCTAACCACCAATCAGAATTACGCTCGCGCACGGCATGGTGCGCGCACGGATCGCGCATATAGATATTTATGTACTTTTAACTGCATTTTTCTCAGGAACTACTGAACACATTGACACCATATATGCAAAAGGCACATGCCTGACCTGAGGAATACCTCTTTGCCAAATTTCAAGTAATTCTGTTCAGCTGTTCGGGCTGTACCTTCGACTAAAGGTCCTATGAGAAAATGCATGGGGAAAACGCGTTTTGGGACCCCCCTTTTTTCTCAGCCCCGCTTGACGAATCACCCCGAGACTTTCAGGGTAGGAGTTGAGCGGAGCGCCCCATTAGTTTTGAAAATTTCGCGAGGATTAGTCAACCGGCGCCAAAGTTATTCAAAATAGAATTTTCAGATTTCCTATGAGAACTCGGTCCTAACTATAACTATCTACTGGCGACCGCCAGTAGATAATATATATATATATGTATATATATATTTTCTTTTTTTTACTGAGTAAAACAACAGCTACAGGCTCATTAAAGTTGGGAAATAGACTTTAAAAGAAACCTTAGATATTCACTGAAAAAAACAAGGGTTACAGGGATGTCATATTTAGGAAATAGAAATTAAAAAACCTTAGAAATTCACTGAAAAAAACAAAAGTTACAGCAACGTTATTGTTAGGCTCACATACAAAACCATAGAAATTCATCAGTCAAAGTTACCTAAACTAACTATAATTTACGCCCCGCAATGCACTGCTTATGGCATCACATATTACATCACTCATGACATGGTCATAGTGGTTCTAGGGGAATTGGAGTATTGACTGTCAGCACTTGTTTTATAAAGATTCCAGCAGTTTTAATATAAAGGGAATAAGGTGAGTGCTGAAATATGACATTTTGAAAAGTAAATGTCAAGATAATGTTTGTCACACTGTGTAAACACTTTTGCCAGAGTTGCTGGCCGCAATGAAAAAGTAGAAATGAGTACCTATTAGCGTGCAAATTATAGAACAACGTTCTTTCAATGATTTCCAGCAGCAAGACAATGACAGGTGTGAGATGCCCTGAGTTTATCAAAGTTCATAATAAAAGCAACGTGCAGCGCGCACAAAGCCAAAATGAAAGACATTTTATTAGCTCATCTGTTGGACAATTGTATAAAAAATGGCAAAGAACAGCTAATGATTGTAATGTTATTTCACTTCAAATGATTTCCACATGGAAATATAATGGAATTTAACATTTCAAAAGACTATGTGAATGGGAGTAACTTTTCTCTGTTGATGTAATTGGCCTCAACTGTGGGGAGCATTTAAAAATGAATACCGCTGTTGCACTCTTTGACAAAGGCTGTGAGTCCAGCCAAAACACGTTCCTGTTCTATAAACAAGTGCTGTCCGTGAAACAAATGTTATTCTCCCCCATGTATTAAGTGCGGCCCTTCTCCTCATAGTAGGGAAAGCAGTTTTGGATGTTTGAGAGGTGTTTGTGATATTGCCTCCATCTTGTGGCGATTTTATGCACGCCAGCCAATCCACAATGCTAAAGAGAAGGGTGTGTGTGTGTGTGCGTGTAAAAAATATCTTTTAGTAGCAGGACCACATTCTGCATAATATTGCAGAAAATGTTTCATAGGCAGTTTCAAACTAGTACACATTGTAATTTCTGCTCTGTATACAACTAGTTCTGTCTCGTGTAACTTTTCGCTAGTATCATATAATGCCAAATTAAGCAAAGTGATATACAACCTTACCAGGTAGAGCTGGTGTAGTTACATTCTCGTACTTCTGAGCAGCTGTAGTCATTCAGAGGTTAAAAGGTTTAGGTGTTGTCTCATTATTTTACACATTCACTTGCTCATGTGTTCTCTGGAATGCACCAAGATAGTGCAGACAAATGTAGTTAATCAAATAACCAGGATATTTCTTCCTTTTGTAGAAATGTTTTGGTTCTGCATCAAAGTCCAAGTTCTGAACCATGCATTTGCTTCGCACACAAAACTCAAAAGACTCCATTAATACGAAAACCCCATCTATATTTCCACCATCGTGCTTCCATCTCTGAGTATGCTGAGGTTCTGCATTTGTGACAATTGCTACTCAGTCTACTGTCCTCAAAACTTGTTTGTGGCAAATTATATACTCTTGCCTGGAAATCTGTTCAAACTGCTGATTGCTCCAATTATTCTTGGAAAAGTACTTGCACACACTTGCAAAACATTTAACAGGGAAACACCAAAGATGGCTACTACCATAGCATTCACAGTAAAAGAATTCCAGATGAGTACACTGCAAATGTGAACCTTGAGGGAGACAACACTAATGGTACAAATAAAGATACCAGGAAGCTTGGGCTGGCAAGCAGTGTAAATTAGTTGACAAACTTGACTATGCCATATCTGCATGGCAGATTTGGCGTGCCTGACTTTTACTTATATTACGTGGTTGCACAAGTTCTTTTTGCGTATTACTGGTACCACCCCGATGCCAGGCTGCAATATCTGAAGCCGGCGGGGACACAGGCTAGCCCCTGCTCGCTCTCCTCTATTATACCTCAAGACTTGCCTAGGACCCCGTCTGAGATACAACCATTGCAAACTACTTATTGGGCCTGGACTAAACTGCACTGATATTTAAATGTTGACCTCCTTTACTCCCAACACATACTGCTCCTGGATGACCTGTGGCTGTCTCCGATCACAGAAATACTCACCAAGAGAACCCTCATCTTGTGTGGACTGCATACTCTAGGTGACCTTTTTCATGATACCCAACTGCGCATGGTTGCGGACTTAACAGCAGGACATAACGTGTCCTACATGGACAGGTTTATTCTACATAGGCTACGACAATCCACGCGCACCACACTTTCATCTCCCCCAGAGGAACTGGCAGAATTCCCCTCCCTTACACTAGTTATGACGTCATCCAGTGGGGCCCATCTGGTTTCCCGACTTTATCATTTATCTTTATCACATCGACCAGTGGTTGGGGTGGGGGCCCGGACGGCATAGGAGAGAGACCTGGGCTGCCCTCTGCGGGACCAGATGAGGTTTTACAGTTGCAAGCAAACACAATACATTTCTAGCAATCATCAGCATAAACTGCTGCATTTCAAATACCTACATAGAGCATATATCACACCACACCAATTAGCAAAAATGGACCCCACCAAACCACATTGTTGCTCCCGATGTAAAACAGATCATGCCGATTTCTCCCACTTGGCATGGAACTGCGCACCAATACTGGCATACTGGGGGGAGATTTTCCGCCATTTATCCCGGAGGACTGAATCATAACTATGACCGGCCCCCCTACTGGCCCTGTTAGGCTATGTTAAGGCTTTGACTAAGGGAGTGAGAAGATTTGTCGCCATTGCTCTGCTTCTCGCTAAGAGGCAAGTCTCAGTACATTGGGGCGGATCCACCGTTTCGACTGTAAAGGCATGGATTCAGGATGTAATATACTGTAACCAGCGGCACGTATGCCACACTACAACCACTGGCCTCCAGACCCAAACACATATGGCAGACATTGCGGACTTATTTATTACAGAGCCCTAAGGAGATTGAATGATTGTACTGTGCTTGGACTGATCCCAGCTGAATTACACATACACATGTAATGCATAGTTAATTATCCCCCCCTTCCATTCCCTCCTATATGTGTAATTGTGCTATATATCGAATATAATGCATCCCAATTATTGATATTGCATATGCCGATGCTTCAGTTATGCTTTTAAATTGTCCCTGTATTTCTCTTATTCTTCTGTCTTCTATTCTGTTATTTTTAGTCACTCTGTTGGAAAACCTAATATATATATATATATATTTTTAAACACATCAGGGAGCACAAAGGATGCTAGAAAAAGGAAAATGATGTCTCAGGTGACCCTAGCAGTGCGCATTAGTTATGCACAGCACTCAGAATAAATATGCATTCTTATTGAAGATATTGTGATGAACCATGAAACTTTGTGCTGGTGAAAAACGTACCAGTTGCCACACACCTACTCATTTGTCATACAAAATGCGTTCTAACACCAAAATGACGTAAGGTTAGAAGAATTATGTAGAGGTGCTGGAGCAGGTATTCCTGATGAAGTATTTTAAGGTCAGTTTTGGCATTCACCGAAAAATGTCTTCATAACAAGGTGCTTTATGTGTGAATACATGAAAGCCATGCAAGAATGAAATTAATATAAACTGCTCACCTTCTAATCCTCAGAGAAATGACCCTGCTGAGAGATACAACAGAGCATTGAAGGTTTTCTTGGTAAAGTGAGATTAGGCTTAAATAAATCATTTTCCCAAGCCATCATCAAAGAAAAGGTTGGAGATGTGGCACAATTAGGCAAATTGATTTTTCATGTATAAGATCTTCATCTGCTTAGTGATACTAGAAAAGGTAGAGCAGTTTTTCAACTCCAAATAATTATTTTATAGTATATGTTGAATGATGTTTTACTGTAGCATGCTATCATCATGTTGTCCTGATGAAGACCGTGGTTCAATTAACCAATTAGGTTTAAAACGTTGATGTAATAATTAACTTGCTGAATGGACATTGAATGCACAATATATGTATATATCTCTGAACCGATCATTGTTGTTGGTGTAGTTGCCTGTATTTACTCGCAACATTTCATTGCTTTCTCACCGATCAGCTATGCACTTTTACACTCATGTCACTAATTCCTAGCACTGAGCCGTCACATGGAGCACCTACTTTTTCTTTCATTGTGTACTGCACAAAATAAAAAAACAATGATTTACTGTGTAAATACAACCTTATTTAACTTTTCTGGATGTATTCCAGGATGCACTATATGATTAGCTCATTACCCCACTGATTACTCTTTTTTAAAAAGAGTGATCCTTGCAGCATCAATCCACAGGAGCCTTTGTGCATATATTCTAGTTCATTATACAGTTTCTCGGGATTACTAGGTTGCCTCTTGTTCTTCTTTTGGTAGCAAAAGTGGAGCAGGCAGGTGTTTTTCACAACTGCTAGAAAAAGACTGCTGGTAGTCATAGCGATTAGTACATTTTTGTTATTTGTATGTGCTCTGTGTCTATTGCTGAAGTTCAAGCCACATCCCTTTCATGTTGTTGTTTAAAGGCAATACATTTAGTAGCCTGCACACTTGGAGAACACCCTGTGAGCCACTGCATACTTAGGCCTTAATATGAGTTTAGATGTTATTTATCCCACCTGATAAAGGACCATGCCACGGGTTATGTGCTTTATTGTGTGCAATAAATAACACACATCACGAGTTTGTGGGGAATAACATCCAGATTTTTGGTTTAACGTGCCAAAATCCTCATGGTACTGTAATACCTTACAATTTCCTCTGTTAAATTTCAGCAAGTTAGACTTGTCTAAATTGAACAAAGAGTGGGTAATTTAACCCATCCTATAATTATCTGATGCGGTAAATAAAACAAAACTCGCAATTCTGACCCGTGTGTAAACAGGAGTTTACACACAAGTTGGAAGTAACCGACCCACTCGTAATCAGGCCCTAAGTATGCTCTGTTCGGACACACTGAGCATGCTCAATGTACTTCCAATGCAAAAACTTGTATATCAATAGGCACAATAATATTACCTGCATTTAAAAACCTGGTGGTTAAATCGATGCATTGTGGTTTAATCACTGCTTAGTAGTTACATCACTGTGGTGTGGTGTCATTTCATTCTTTTGTTGTTTCTTTACTGGATGCTAACATGGATTCCTACTTGCAGATGGCAACCTGCTGACACCACATAATGGTGAGCTGCAAAAAATACTTTATTAGGTTTGCCTAAAGAAACTTATTTTAGGACTGGGAGTGATTATTTCTGACTACTAGTCAGAAACCAATTAGATCTGGTTCTAAACTTACGTTTAATGTCTTCTAAGAGAAACCAAGGAACCCTTTGTTAACATATTAAATGATTTGAGTATTTTTAAATAACATTATTAAATGTTCACAGTTAAAAAAATTGATCACATTAGCATCAATGCAATATTGAGATATTGATAGAGGAAAGTGATCATAGACATTACGTATGTGTAGTAAAGAAATAATGTAGTTAATAATATGAATATTTGCCCTAAATGACATATGAGAGCCGTACCCAAAGTTGATCCACAAATAAATTATCCAGTGTTAGACCTGACAGCCCTAGTGTGGTCTTCCCCAAATGTTTTGCCTGTCTCCCTCTGTTTTTCTATACTCGTTTTTGCTGCATTCAGGACTCTGCACACTTTACCAATGTTAACCAGTGGTAAAGTAAATGTGCTCTCTCCCTAAAAAATTGTAACATTGGCTCACACCCAATTGGCATATTTAATTTACTTATAGGTCCCCTAGTAACGTGCACTACATGTGCCCAAGGCCTCAAAATTAAATGCTACTAGTGGGTCTGCAGCACTGCTTGTGCCACCCACCTAAGTAGCCCTCTAACCATGTCAAAGGATTGCCACTGCAGGGCCTATGTTCAGTTTACTGCCACTTCGACTTGGCGTTTAAAACTACTTGCCAAGCCTTCAATTCCTCTTTTATTACACATAAGTCACCCCTAAGGTAGGCCCTATGTAGCCCATAGGGAAGCGTGCTTTGTAAGTATGTGGCATGTTCTTTTATGTTTTGCATGTCCTAGTAGTGACAACCACCCAAATTAGTTTTTAACTGCTGTTAGGCGTACTTCGCTCATAGGCTAACATTGAGAAATTCCTAAAATACCATTAAGTAATTCCTGGTTGGAAGGGAGTAGCTGCATCATGTTTCATATCTCTGGAATGGTAGTGATAAATCCTCTCTAACTAGAGTTACCATTACTGTTTTAGAAATGCCACTTTTAGAAAGTGAAAATAACAGATGATGGACGGAATGCTGAACAAATCAAACATTCACCCCCAGTCACAGATCTGATTTGAATCCATTTTTTTTTTGCTCACCATGCCCCCCTAGTTTAGCCCAGCCTTATGCAAAACAGTCTTGACCCTGCTCCGCATAGGAATAGTCCAGCCCGAACTGCCAAGCCAGTTCCTCCCTGGACCAGAAATAAGCATCATGGGCCTATTTTAGGGTATCACTCCTCATCAGCCAGGATAGCTTGAATCTAGTGACACAGTGAACACTGGAGCCACATCTAGGCATACTCTTCCCACTAAGGGAGGATCCGGTTTGGCAGTTCGGGTGTGACTGTTCCTAGGGGGAGAAGGGTCAAGAATGATTTGTGTATGGCTGAGTCCAAACTGAGGTGGCGTGCTGAGCAATTAAATGATGGATTTAACCCAGATCTGCGACTGAAGGTGACTATTTGATTTGTACAGCATTCCTTCCATCATCTGTTCTTTTTGCTTTTATAACGTGGACATTTCTCTTCTCTTACTGCTTGTCTCCAATACACGTCTGAGCTGGGTGACAGCTACACTTTATGCATTCCCTCCAGGCAGCCGCAAACACAGGAAGGCAAGGTGAACGATGAGTACCCATCTACATACATCTGCATTTTGATGGCCCTTCCTGGACAGGAAGGGGGGAAGGGGCTAACACACTTCACTAGGTAGTGGTCTGCCCCCACACAAAGGGCTGATTACCCCCCACAAATAGCCTGACAGGCAAGACTGGGTTGACAGTGATACTTGTGCACGTCAAAGCCACTCTGAAGTCTCCCCCAATTCAAAGGCACATTTGGTTATAAGTACTGAGTCTCTTACCCTACCAAGACAGTGCACTTCTGGACCTGTGACCATTCTAGTCTGAAGAGTCATAGTGCTGCTAAAAGAACTCCTACACTGCCGGACCACTGCTTTGCTGAACTCTGCCTTGATGTGCCCTTGCCATGCTGTGCCGACCAGCTGCCTGCGGTTCGACTGACTAAGTGAGACGGACTGGACCCGCATTACTTCAACCCAGAGTGACTCCAAGGGTTTTCTGGCTTGCTTCTTGTTCCCAAATCTCTGGGATATCAAAGACTTGAACCACCTGCATCTGCAATTGAATTCTACAAGGCATGAGTCTGCCCTGCCAAGTGGTGCAATTCCAGTCCTGGAACCTTGGATGCTAGGCCCTAATGTGCTTGACAAGCTGTATTCACACATCTACATTAGATTCAGTGACTCTCTGCCACAGTGTGGGCCAGAACCAGCATACTATCGCCATTACATGTTGTGGACTCATTGCCGCCGTTACATGGAAGATTCCTACTCATCTAGTTCATAGCATGAGCTATGCAGCCCTGTAGAAACTATATCATCCAGATTAAAGGTAGTTTTGTCCACCCGACCCAAGGAAGTCCCTGTTGCCAGCCCACAGTCGGCCTGAACTAATGACTTTAACGTGGCCTAGGGCAACCCAGTAACTCACTAAAGTGGTTATTGTCTCTAAGCATTCTTCTGACTTTTTAATTCCATACAACTTTGTACTTTATTGTCTACTGAAAGGACTTGTATCGTTGTTGACCTTCTTTTATTACTAAGATCATAATCTATTTTTCTAACCTCATGTTGAGTCTTTTTGTAGTGTTTTCACTGATTTACTGTATGAGTTATTTCAGAAATTCTTTACACATTGCCTTCTGACAAGCCTACCTGCTAGATGTCAAGCTATCAAAGGGTGAGCACAGGATCATTTAGGTTGTGTTGTGACTCACCCTGACTAGGATTGTTGTCCCTACTTGAACAGGGTGCATACCTCTGCTAACTAGAGACCCAATTTCTGACATCTACTATCCCTGCTGCTTTCTGAGAACCCTAGAGTTCTCAACTTCAGAGTGAAAAAAAGTGTTTGACCTTCTATCATAATCTTGAGCCTATCTGGCTCCTGGAGAAAAACCTGAGCCCCATAGATCTTAGGAGGTCCATCAATTGTCTATGCTTCCTCTGCTGATTCATTGTTTACATAAACAAGACAGAGAGCCAGCTGAGATCGGGGCCAATGGATGGGCCTTTAAATAAATCACTTGACTGAGTATAAAATTGCCGATGAATATCAGGATAGGCTGAGGTAGAGCTTTGTCACTTTTGGAGCTGTCCCGGCACAGTGGAGGCCGATGGGTGCATTGAATTTTGGAGCCCACTACAACAGTTTGGGAAAAGCATTGGAGAACAGTTGCATGACAAATGGCAATGGGCCATTCCCCTCCTCTCCTTATGGAATCCCAAAGACCCTAAGCTTGTTGCACTGCTGGCAGTTCTCCAAGTCTTCAACCTTAGATTGTACCAGAGTGAGCAGACCGTCATGTTCTCTAACAATCTTAGCAGAGCCTATCCAACATCTTCTATGTTAGCAGCTCTTCGTTGGAGCTCTGAGACCTGGGTGGTATGTGTTGAAACCTTCTCTGCAATTACAGCTAGTGATTGTTGCAACTGTAGATTGTCCGCTCGTGTCTAAACATAATGATTTAGCGCCTTAGAATGTTGGGTCTGCAATAATTGTAGTATTGTTGATAGTGCAGGCTCGGGCCGAAATGGCTATATGAGTGGTGTTTACTGCGTCTACATCACCGATAGCCCCAGACAGGATAGCTGCTGGACCTTTGCTGGCTAAGATAGGCTTGAGGAAGTTAATTGACGATTCTGCTAAGGTATAAACAGTCAATGCCCCCATTGGGTCTACTCTGGACATTTGAGAGAATTTGTTGTACAAGGGTGGATGGGGTTGACTGACTGAACTGATAGAGCCATGCCAAAGGTTTTTTTACATGAGGCTGGGTTCCTGCTCACATATGCTGCTTTCAGATGGTTGATTTGTATAAGTCAGAATACCACCAGCATTACTACCCATTGCTGGGGGCATTGAATTCTTTGAATTAGGGATGACCCACTGCCATAGATGATTGACTTTAAACTTAACCTTGGTTGGGTCACACTACCTACCTTTTGGGAGCTTCTGCTTGTCAGTGGATTTGCCATAATAAGTGCCTTTATAAACACTACTACCTCCTTCCTTCTTCCTGTTCTGAGAACCAGCCAAGTAAGATTTGGGGGAGGGACCTGCCCTTATATTAGATACTGTATTTTCCGATGGGACTCCTTGAGGGGTTTTACCTGACAGAGGGGCAGGATTACCATTTCCACATATGGGGAAAGCACATGCTTCCTTTTCATCAATGGTATTTGAGGTGAAAACAGAATTGGACAGCTCAGGCAAATCAATACCTTCAAGTTCCCTGGCCACCTCCATTGAAGCATGTACAACCAAATTACTGGACACTGCCCCCTCGGCTGTCTCTGAAAACATAGCCTGTGTTGAGACCACTGCATCAGCAACAATCTCAATATGTCCCATAAGCAGCACACAGACACTTGGGGGAACAATGTTACCTTGTAAAGTAACATCTGTTATGTTAGTGGTTGAAACAAAGTTGCCACGTAGTCTACAGTCGGAGCATTCATCTGCAGGCAAGTTGGCGGGAGCAGGTTCACTCCCCCGAAGAACTTCAAGCAGCCTGACAGTCTCAGCTGAAGTGTTCTCTGGTAACACTCCCATCTCCTGCAAATCCTAAGAGAGCAATGTGCCGCCGCTCTCAGACACCAGAGTTTGGAGACAGTTTGCCCTTTCATTGACTGCCTCCCCACCTCTCTCCACATTCTAGGGCCAGCAGGCTGTACCACACTATTCATGGGCCACCACTTGCTGCCTCCTTGGGATGGGAAGGCCCTCACAGGTTTGACTTGGGCCATTACAGCATTACACGCTGAATCCCCCAGGGACAGATGTGGTATCTTCCAGTTATGTTCAAGAAAATCAGCCACATCAGCTATGGTAAGTGCCGACTAGCCAGGAATCTCTACTAGTGGCAGGCTAGTAGCAGATGATGGGCAGTGTGGAGAGAGGACAACACACTAGCGGCCGCTTCAGCCGGCCCCCATCTTTTTCCCCTCAGGCATAAAAATGCACACTCCTATATAGGGCTATGGAGGATGGGGTTCATACATTCAGTAGGAACACATGGTTCATTCAGTTTAAACAAATAGGAGGCAGTCTGAAGGAAACATTTCTACATAGCATAGTTTTGGGGATTTTCCCACCATCAATACACTATAGTTCGATCGTTCTCACAGTCTTGGTTATACAGTTTAAGGAATACAATGTTAACAGCACTAGGATGAGCAGAGTTTGTCCTCGGTTTGGCACATTCAGGAAGCTTTCTCTGAGAATGTTTTCTGCTGACTTGTAAATACTATTAAAGTTTCACACTTGTTTTTCGACACCCAATACCCACTATAGGTCTCTTGAACCGAAATTGACTCTTGAACGTAAACGTATATCGCCGTTTGTAATTTAGCTATCATGGCAAAAATTGACAGCTGAATCCATTGACACCTATTTCTGTTTTTTCTTGTTAACGTTCATTGATTCCAACAAATAGTTTATTTGGGAAAACAATGAGGAACCTATAGATATGACTTCTTCCTGAATCCAAAATATTGTTGGCTTTTCAGTAAAGTACAGCTTTCTGGGTTCACCCATGGGTTTCGTACCTCTTTCACACACAAACTGCAAGTAAGTACAAAATGCACAAATAGCAAATATTAACGACTGCTGAAAACATTTTATAAACTGTTGTGAAAAAACGTTTTTTTAGAAATGTATCCTGAATACTGAGAAGAGCATAAACTTAGCACAGCAAACCTTTTGTGGACACACTTTTAGACAAAAAATCACACACTTTCTTGCACTGCCGTTATTCCCATTTTCCCCCCAAAAAACACAAAATGTTATTACATTTTGTCAATTTTCTCAGTGCCATTCTGGCTAACCCACAGACCCTTTGTACCGTTAGAATCCCAAACAAGTGTGAAAACAAGGATGCCAATTTGGTCTGGATAGCTTTTGTGCAGAAAAGTTATGAAAGCTTAATCATGTACTCCCCAAATATCAAAATAGGGCTCAGCATGAGCGTGGTGGGGTAGCTTTAGCACTTGAGGGGCAAAGCTAACATTGTTTCTTTTGTAAAGCAATAACTTTGCTTGTACAACTGCATATGTAACGCAGCTTCCTTTGGCTTGTCATTCATTTTGAAACAATTTTGAGACACCCAGCAGATTAATTTGCTCTTTTATACAAACTGAATTGCCTGTGACTATGTGTCATGCCTGCTCTACACAGGGACATCTTAAGGATTTGGGGGGCCCTGGGCCAAACGTATTTTGGGGGGCCCCTTTTGGGAAGAGTTTTGAATTCATGATTCAATTTAAGCCCTTTCATGCAGTCTTTAGCCAGATCACTAACAGGCACACTCCTCCAAATTCTAAATGTGTTTACTTCTAATATTCAGGGATAGTGACTTGTGTTTTCAATATTGTAACACAGCAGTAGCTCACTAATATTGCTGCAAATAATCTCAGTGACACCCTCCCATTTCTTATATGTGAAGTCCTGTTTTGATCTAAAAGAAAGTTTTTTTGTATGCATGCTGCATGAAACATAAACAGAACATTTCTCTGCAAAATGTCTGAAACAGACTCTCACATACCACCCACAATAAAAATAAATTAAAGGGAAAATGATATTTAAAATAATCTGTCTCAAGAATTAGTAAAGGTCATCAGGGTAAGACTTTCTGCAGAACAGAGCTGGCTCTCTCAGGGGGCCCCCTGAAAGAGTGGGGCCCTGGGCCAGAGCCCACTTTGCCCATGCCTTAAAACGTCTCTGGCTCTACAGAAGGTCATATTAACAGGTGGACTTTTGCAAGAGAACTAACTGTTCTTACATTAAAACACAATTCTCTAATTTCTGTAAACATGTTCACCTCATACCAATTGCAATCCATCGCACATTATTAATTAAATTATTCGGAGCTTCTTAAGGGAACAGATAACTAGTTGCTGGCTCTTTCTCAAACAGGAAAAAGCAGCTGCAGAAACAACGCCTACCTTTCTGAGATTCTTTTCCTAAACCAATTCACACTCCATCATATACTCATTCCCTTCTTGGAATTTTCAGTAGGTATTTATAAGAGCACGGAATATTCATCAATACACATCGTTTTGTCCAATTAATTATTCATCAAGAACATGTTATAAAAGAAAAGCACATATTTTGAGGCGGAGCAGAGCATCCTAATACTATGACACTAATAATCCGAATTTATCCAGTGCCTTTCTTTCAAACGTTTTAACACGAATCTGCTTAGAAAATGGATCCTCATCCATTGCTTTTGAGGCAGTGTGTTATATTTAACCTCCCTTTATTAAGAACCCGTAAATTAAAAGGCCACATTTTTGCCCCCTGGCTTTACAATTTGAATAGACACCACCATTATTAAATGAACCCGAAATAAATACTGACGTAACCGAAATCCACATGCAATGTACCTGCTGGATGTCTGTACTTCCCTGTCTGCAGCACATAATTTGAGATCCCACTGAGTTAATATTCTGTCTTGGTGGCATGCGGGCCTATTAGTCATAACAGGCAAGGAAATAGCTGAAATTTGCCGTCTACAGTGTTTCCAGTTCCATCTGCATCTCAAGACAATAATACCAAGCCAATTTAAGAAGATTTTGCACAGATGGGCAGGTGGAGATGCTTTTTCCTATCTGATTGGATTATTATTTTTGCCAAGACTCGGAAAATGCATGAGGGACTTTGAAAAGTACAGTGAGCAGTCACCCTATATTATAAAATTTGAATACAATTTTTCTTCAAATTCTTTTTTTACAACTTTTGGGGAACTAATATGTGCATAGTTAACCATTTTACCATTTCCAAGCTTTATTTCGTTCTTTATAGACCATGAAAGCAAAAGATAAAATACATACACACTGAATTTGAGCAATAAAAACATCAATAAACATTACAGAATATAGCCATGTACAGTAAGTTGAACACATTTCATAGCAGTTAAAAAGATATTAAAGTTTAAAAAGCGAATTAAACAATGATTTCATATATTAATAAGATCAAAACAGTAGGAAATGGCAAGGGAACATTTATCATGTGAGGGGGGAGATTAAAAACTTACGGCGCCTATGCCACATAGAGTTAAGGAAATGGGATAAGGCAAAGACAATCGGGGGATGAGTGTCGGTTCTCAAAACTCTAAAGGCCTCCTGTGACTGTCTATACCCCAGGTTCCTGCATATTGGTAAGAGCCAATACCTCCTGGGTACATTATATCCTGGACAAAAGAAGAAAACATGAATGGGTGTCTCTTCTTGGCTATTGCAAGCAGGACATCCAACAGGGGACACTTTTGACTATTTGTATGTAAGTGAGTGGACCGGCAGGCAACCCAATCTAAACTGGGCATAGAGTTTCCTTGCCATAAACGGATGAACATCATCAAGGAAGGCCTAAAATAAATACTGATGTTTAAAATTGAGGAAGTCAGAGGTTAAACGGCCTGGTTTTGTACTCTCTTGAATTTCAGCCAATCTGAACTGTCTGTAAATTTTGACTAGCTCGAGTCGGGGCCACTTCCTCAGGGTGGGTCCATAGGTTCGGCTGGCCTAGTCTAAGGCACAGATCTTTTGTGTGTGAGAACCAGGATAGTTTTCCCGCCCCTGGGAGCCCCAAGATCACCTTGAGTTCCGACTGAGAGGCTATTAGCTCGAGAGTCGCCCATAGTCTGCGCAAAAAAGTCAAGGGTCACAGACCGATCTCCTCATCTATGGGTCTAATCCCTAGTACCATACGTAGGGGGATAAAGGGGTGCTTTGCGGTAGGCCCAAGAGCTATCTCATAAACTTATTCTTGGTTTTAACCAGTCCACCTACAGGGAGGGGTCCCCAAAGTTCTGCCCCATACCTTATAGCACTCGTAATTTGGACTTTATATATCTCAGTCAACGGACCCGGTTGTCTAGATGTTGAGTTCCTGTATAATTTTGCTATTCCCCCTGCCATCTGTGCTAACCATAAGCCTGCCTTTTCTTGCTGTGGGCCCCACCCAAAGGTTTCCATCAGCGTAACACCCAGATAGTCGAAGACAGTTACCCTCTCTAGCTGGATACCATTTAGGGTAGGATTAGGGCGAGATGTTTTACTAGGGTTAAATACCATGTACTTGGTTTTTACTGGGTTAATCTCTAAGCCCCTATTTTTGCAAACTAAAGAGAAACTGTCAAGGGTCCTTTGGATGCCCATGAGCGATTTAGAGAGTAACAAGGTGTCATCTGCAAACATCATTGCTGGCACCTTGCCACGGGCGAGCTTTGGGGCATCGATGTTGGCTTCCTCATTTAGTTGGTCCACCAGGGCATTAAAAAAAAGACAGAACAGTGTGGGGGCCAAAACACACCCCTGCCTTAGACCCCTATACACTGGGAAGCGTGGGGTAAATTCCCCATATTTCCCATATCTCACCTGGGCAAAATTTCCAGTGTGCAGTCGCTTGATCAAAGAGAGCAAATAGGGCAAAATGCCCAATTGCTCTAGAGCTGCCCAAAGTTTGTCACGAGGCACCAAATCAAGGCTGATTTAAGATCAACGAAGATCAAATAGAGTCTCCCACCCTCCATAGTCACCGTCTTCCAATATAATAATTGGAGCCTAAAGATTTGGTCAATGGTAGAAATATTTTTACGAAAGCCTGCCTGGTACACACTCAGAATTTCACGCTCGTCCACCCAGGACTGGAGGCGCTCCAGGACGATCCTGACAAACAACTTCTGAGTTACATCAATCAGGCTTATTGGCCTGTAATTAGTGAGCAGGACGGGGGAGCCCTTCTTGTATACTGGGAATATTTCTGCCCCTAACCAAGTATCTGGGATTTTCATGCCATTTAATATGGCATTAAATATTACACATAGATATGGGCTCCAGATATTGGGCTGATCCCGAAATAGATCCCTGGGAATCTTATCTAATACAGGGGCCTTTCCAAGGGGAAGCTTCCCAATTGCACTCAGCACTTCAGTCAGGGTAAACTCTACATCATCTTTGAGGGGATTCCCCACAACAGTTGTCAAGATTTCCTCTATGGGCTCTATAATGTCCTGGGTGGAATACAACGATTGGAAGTGAAGTTTTCAAGCGTCTGCAGCAATATTTGGCTCAATATGTGAGCTCTCTGAGGAACTAACTGTTCGAAACAGGGTCCAAAATGCCCTCTTATCTCTATTAGTGAGAGCCTGTTTAATTGCATCCCATCTTTCAGACTCCCACTCCGTTTTGGCTAACTTTAGACTATCACTGTATAAAGCTCTCCTAGTTTTTATCAGAGATCTGTCTTTTGAATTTTGACTAGCTCGAGTCGGGGACACCTCCTCAGGGTGGGTCCATAGGTTCGGCTGGCCTAGTCTAAGGCACAGATCTTTTATGTGTGAGAACCAGGATAGTTTTCCCGCCCCTGGGAGCCCAAAGATCACCTTGAGTTCCGACTGAGAGGCTATTAGCTCGAGAGTCACCCATAGTCTGCGCCAAAAAGTCAAGGGTCACAGACCGATCTCCTCATTTATGGGTCTAATCCCGAGTACCATATGTAGGGGGATAAAGGGGTGCTGTGCGGTAGGCCCAAGAGCTGTCTCATAAACTTATTCTTGGTTTTAACCAGTCCACCTGCAGGCAGGTGTCCCCAAAGTTCTGCCCCATACATTATAGCACTCGTAATTTGAACTTTATATATCTCAGTCAACGGACCCGGTTGTCTAGATGTTGAGTTCCTGTATAATTTTGCTATTCCCCCTGCCATCTGTGCTAACCATAAGCCTACCTTTTCTTGCTGTGGGCCCCACCCAAAGGTTTCCATCAGCATAACACCCAGATAGTCGAAGACAGCTACCCTCTCTAGCTGGATACCATTTAGGGTAGGATTAGGGCGAGATGTTTTACTAGGGTTAAATACCATGTACCTGGTTTTTACTGTGTTAATCTCTAAGCCCCTATTTTTGCAAAATAAAGAGAAGCTGTCAAGGGTCCTTTGGATGCCCATGAGCGACTTAGAGAGTAACAAGGTGTCATCTGCAAACATCATTGCTGGCACCTTGCCACGGGCGAGCTTTGGGGAATCGATGTTGGCTTCCTCATTTAGTTGGTCCACCAGGGCATTAATAAAAAGACAGAACAGTGTGGGGGCCAAAACACACCCCTGCCTTACACCCCTATTCACTGGGAAGAGTGGGGTAAATTCCCCATATTTCCCATATCTCACCTGGGCAAAATTTCTAGTGTGCAGTCGCTTGATCAAAGAGAGCAAATAGGGCAAAATGCCCAATTGGTCTAGAGCTGCCCAAAGTTTGTCACGAGGCACCAAATCAAAGGCTGATTTAAGATCAACGAAGATCAAATAGAGTCTCCCACCCTCTATAGTCACCGTCTTCCAATATAATAATTGGAGCCTAAAGATTTGGTCAATGGTAGAAATATTTTTACGAAAGCCTGCCTGGTACACACTCAGAATTTCACGCTCGTCCACCCAGGACTGGAGGCGCTCCAGGACAATCCTGACAAACAACTTCTGAGTTACATCAATCAGGCTTATTGGCCTGTAATTAGTGAGCAGGACGGGGGAGCCCTTCTTGTATACTGGGAAGATTTCTGCCCCTAACCAAGTATCTGGGATTTTCATGCCATTTAATATGGCATTAAATATTACACATAGATATGGGCTCCAGATATTGGGCTGATCCCGAAATAGATCCCCGGGAATCTTATCTAATACAGGGGCTTTTCCAAGGGGAAGCTTCCCAATTGCACTCAGCACTTCAGTCAGGGTAAACCCTACATCATCTTTGAGGGGATTCCCCACAACAGTTGGCAAGATTCCCTCTATGGGCTCTATAATGTCCTGGGTGGAATACAACGATTGGAAGTGAAGTTTTCAAGCGTCTGCAGCAATATTTGGCTCAATATGTGAGCTCTCTGAGGAACTAACTGTTCGAAACAGGGTCCAAAATGCCCTCTTATCTCTATTAGTGAGAGCCTGTTTAATTGCATCCCATCTTTCAGACTCCCACTCTGTTTTGGCTAACTTTAGACTATCACTGTATAAAGCTCTCCTAGTTTTTATCAGAGATCTGTCTTTTAATTTTATGACGTCAATGAGGGCACCCTTTGCCATTCGGCAGGAATTGTTAAACCACGTGGATTTAGGGGTCCTCTTGCCTTTAGAGTGTATCAGGGGATTAAACATGTTGGTCAGGCTAGTGGTCAGGTCCGCATGGATAGCCATAAGTTGAGCGATAGTACCAGGAGAGTTGAGGGTCTGTGCAGCCTTCTTCATTACCAATAAAGGTGGAATAATTAGGGAATACAGGACAGCAGCCTTGCCTGGTGACTGCTTCAGGGTTTCCCACCTAATTCTCCTTCTATTATTGTCTAAAGATAGGTTGGTACTAGAGAGGGGGCTAGTGATTGGGGGACTATGAAGTTCCGGAAGCTTAAGATCGAGTAACAGAGCGTTATGATCGCTGTCGTGTCTTGGCCAGACAGTGAAGTCGACTACCCAATGCCATATACTTGCTTCCACCAGAATATAGTCCAATAGTGATGCTTGCCTCGATCTATTAAAAGTAGGTTTTCCTGGTTGGTCTGACTTAGTACGACCGTTGCATGCCCTCAGTGCATGAGTTAGTGTAACTGCATTGATCTGTAGTACCAAGCGGGTCCAAGCTCCAACCGGAGGAATCTGCGGTTCAGGAATTAGCCAAAGAGAATCCTCGGCAGTGAGCAAAGAGTCAGTAGGGAGGGCTAGGGGCTCAAACTGGCAATTAAAATCACCTCCTATCACCATCCTAGTATTCGGGGGAACTAGCTCAATGAATGTGGTAAGTATGTCTATGGTCTGGGATCAGTGAGCAAAGGTTATCAGACGGGAATAGATGTTAATAAATGCAATTTTAATCCCAGCATTAAAAGTAAGGAGGGTACACTGGATATCATCCGAAGAGGTGTTCAGCTGTTCAACAGTACAGTCCAGATGTTTACCGACCCATGTGCCTAACCCTCCCGATGGTCTACCTCTGCCTCCCATAGTTGCTAGCACATTAAAAGTTGCAAAGCCTCTCATGCCACAGTTCTCTCTAGCCCAGGTCTCCTGGAACATACACACATTATGATTTTGTACAAATTGTATCCAATCAGGATTTTCAAGTTTGTTTTTGTTACCAGCAATGTTCCACATGAGCACCCTCAGTTGGAGGCCCAAGTTCGAGGTGGCATCCCGCACAATAGGACCAGAGGGGTTCGGACATTGTGTGATGTCTGGCTCGATCTCGGGGTCTGGTACTCCCACTTCCACTAGGGATCTGTTCCTGTCCATAGATGTGATTATAAATTCAGAGGTAAGAGGGGCTTGATTATTTGATACATCTAAAGTAGCACCTACAGAGCCTTGGAGTCCCAGGAGAGATTCATGATGGGGTACGCCTGAAGCATCTTGTGTCGCACCAGCAATGTTTAGGGACTGCAACCCAGTGATTTTCGGATTAGGCACTCTTTTGGTTCCCCCTAGCCCCTGTGTAGAAGAGGGATCAGATGGATTCGAAAGTCAATCTACCTCTTCAAGGGCCCCAAACCTATTTGCTACTGCAACATTATACTGTATTCTGGAGGATTTGGTTTTGCTGGGGAGGGTTGTAAGGGTGATAACAAAGTCTCACTTGGTCCAGGTAAGAATTTTAGTGGGCTAAGGATAGAACCCAGACTAGGTTGTACAGAAATAGGTGGCTCAGAGGATTGAAGAAAGATGTCTGGGGTTAAGGATAGTCGCCTCTCTGTAAACTCGATTTCAGTCAAGACTACCCTGATAGCTCTCTAAAGCATCCTATCAATTGAAGTTTGGGGGAGTGGGGCCGGTATTAAGGATTTTTTTTGGGTGCACGGCCACTCTTCCCCATATCCAAAGCAAGAGGAGAAACAATCATACAATAATACAAAAAGGAGAATAGGTAAACACAGACCCAAGGATCAGGTTGACAAATAACCAATCAACTGGATTTCAAAGTTAATTAGAAGCCAAACAAAACCTTGCCCCTGAGGACAAAAGTGCAACGTGCTTAATATATTTGACAGTAAAAGGGCATGTAAACACAGACCAAGAGGTGCAAAGTGTTGAGGCTAACAAGACCTGGCCCCAAAGGAAAAAAGTGTGATGGGACACCTTCCAATACATTCTGTTTCCCTACAGGCATCTTATTTGTAATTATGTACAGACCATATAGATTTAAAACTTCATATGCTGTTTCGGCATGATGTTCACTACAGTTACCCAAGGTTGTATTCGCAGCAAACTTGTAAACATCATTAGCTCTTTTTTCTCCTAAGGCCTGGAATTTGACTCCACCCAAAATTACCGACCGCAGGGAGGATCCTGAAAGACAGTGGGAGGGGAGTATTAGTGGTTACCACGGGCCTGATTTATAAAGGTAAGCTGAGATTAAAGCCTAACTTTACTACTCGAAAAATGCTCTTTGTGAATACCGAAAGTCACACAGTTAGACTTTCGTCTCAGTTTACCTTTATGAATCGGCCCCATGATGGTTTGGAAAGAAAAGTGACGCCCACTTCATTGTGCTAGAGCCCGGCTGGTAAGCCACCATCCCAACAAGAGTGGATGAGATCTGGAGATCACCTGCTCGAGGATCCCTCCAGGCCCAAGCTCACCGCCCGTGAGTGCAAAAACACCCTGAAGGCCGGGCTGAAAGAAGGAACCCCAACAATGGCGAGAAGATCATGCTCTGTAAATATGTAATATATATTTGTCCAACCCTAATCACTTGAACTTTTCTTAAAATGGAACCTGAGTAAATTTGCAACCTGTATATATGTAACTCTAACTACTAGTATCTGTACTAGACTTATGCACTTACTACCATTCTTATGTGAATTTAGAGTTTATCTGTTTGTGTCTTTTAGGTGATTTATGTACTCTGAAATCCTTATGTAATGTAACTGATTCTATTGTAAAGCACTCTGATACCTTCGGGTAAAGTTTGCACTATAGAAAAACAAACAAATAAATAAATAAATAAATAAAAGACAGAAATTGCAGGTGACTGTGGGATAAATAAATTGGTATATAGGCGTGTATAGAAAAAGGCTTGGAGGTGGCTTTATGCATATATCTGCATACACCTTTATTGTTTCAGCTTAAAAAAAAAAGCAAGTTGAGTTCTCTCGGCAGAGTCAGGTTGTAGGAGTAACTTTGGTATTGTAAAAAGTATTACTCTTAGTGCATTCCTCTGGAGTCTGAAAACAATAACAGGTGCTTCTAACAAGAGACAGATAACCTAGCCATCCATGCCGCGAAAATGAACGAAGCTGGTGGCAAAAAGATGGCATCGGAGCCTGTCCACTAGTATGAAAGCAGTGCCTCCCTACACGTCTCCTCATATTTTTAAAAAAGAGAGGTTGCCAAATGCAAGGATTTCACACACGTTGTGTGTTGCTCGACCAGTTTTGAGTGTAGACCGAGGCCAGGAGGGTACTAAGTCTGAAGTTCAAGTACAATTATCTTTTTACTTCCGGAATATGCCCTCCAGGTATAATTCGTAGGATACTCTGGGGCACATTATCAAGAACGGCGTTAAAATTATCGCTGCTTTAGCGGCAGGAAACTACTGCTAAAGCGGCAATAATGGGCTTGATAATATGCACTTGAGAATTCCAATAGAAGCCCAGGTTCACACCAGAACACGGGCTTATATTGGAATTCTCAAGGGCATATTATCAAGCGGCTTCAGAACTTAGTGGTATCTTGCCACCAACTTTGCTCCACCACATACCTGGTCCCGGTGCTGTTGCTGGCCACCTACACAGCCCTCCTGCCGCCGCCGCAGCCACACACCATCGCGGCCGCAGAGCGCAGGACTACAGCGCCCAGGAGCCTTAGCGGCGGAAGTCCGCTTTCGTCACAATCGCGCACGGAGGCGCTTAAATTTGCACTCAGCCCCCGCGTCGCGGGACGCGCGCGGGCAGCGCCGGGCAAAGGGCGGGCCGTCTGAGGCCGTCCGGGGCTGGACAAGGCTGGGCTGGGCCACCCCCCTTGCGTTTGATATACACCACGAAGGTACTGTGCCAAGCGATCTATCTGTCCCCTAAGTCCCCTCTGAACTCTTGCTCCTAATGACGTAATATATATTTCTAAGGTTCTATGCTTGTGTAAGAACATTAGTATAGCAATTAGTTGGTAGCTTTGTTATACCCTGTCATTAGCCTTTTCAGTATACGTAGATGGCAAAAAGGAAGACCATGGAGGGTGGTGGGGATAGCACGAACAAAAAGGGGAAAAAGGCAAAGAAAGTTACTCATGCAGCTGGTAATTGTGTGCTGGAAAGGATCGAAACGATAGTCAATGATTGTCAAGTGATTCTGGAGGACACTAGGCTACCCTCAGCTGCCATAGCGGAAACAGTAGTAGAACCCATGACTAGTAGTCAGAACTGCATGATCCCAACTATGTTAAAAAAAAAAAACGCAAGCCAAGTTACTTCTAAAACACCTTCTTGTTTATCACTGAATGGTCAAACTGAGGCTAGTCAGGGAGCTAATCAGGATTCTATAAAGTTACTCGAAATACTACCATGTTCTGCTACTCTTGAGCTTTCCTGTTCAAATAGGTTTTCAATTTTGGACGGCTTAGATGAGGAACTCCACTCTCTGCCAGTATGTCAGGTTTCTGGACCAACATACCATAAAGCAGTACAAACACACCATGTACAGGGAGCGACCCTTGAGCACAAAATCGATCATCTATTGAAAGAGGTAGAGCTATTGAAAAACATAATTATGGAATTAAGCAAGAGGGCCCCACTAATACCGATGTCCAGGGACGCCTTAAGCAACTCTGGAAATTTGACATTACCAACACCTCCACCATCTCTCCCGATCAGTTCACAGCTAACCTCACAAAGGGGGACACATTTATCTTGCAATAAGATTGAACCCACACGTAAGCCGACATTGACCTCTGTTAGTAGCAGCAAATCCTTGTATACGGACATCGTGAAACGCCCAATAACCCACAATGATCCTTTTACTACTTCAAATATGTCCAAATCTGATGGGCCTTCGAGATTTAGTTATCAAGAGGCCCAGGCCCATCATAAAGATAATTCTGCATTAAACTCAACTCCAGGTCACTCCCTGTCCAATGCTAAAACAGCCTATATGGTCAAAGTACCTAGACTTGCTGCTACCCAAACCCACGAAAACGAGGAATCTGTAAAGAATAAAGCCATTCATTGGCTTAGGCATGTCAGAGGCTGCAGGTCGATCATTCGCGATGATATTGTTAAGGCAAGAAGAATCTCATCCTATACTAGCCAATCCGACTGTATTGAGCTCACATTCACTAACACCACCCTGGCTGAGAGTCTGTTGCTTTTGGAATATCGCACATCTTCGTCTGACTACTCCTCTATACAGATAAGGCGCTCTCCACTGAGTAATGATTCAATTTTGAACAGGGTAGATTGACTGGCCCATGACCCACTACAGGGATGCAATATGGAGATAGATTCAAACCCTGCTGACCCTAGTAAAGTGTCCCTCTATGGCTTATCACCCTTTTTACAGTCTCTACCCCCTTGCGAGACGTCCCCACCAACCCAGGTAAATATAACTGCCAAAACTCCCGTGGCAACTTTAAATATTGTCTCCTGGAACATTGCAGGACTCCCAAAAAAACTTTTAATTCCGGAATGGCAGGAATTCATTGGCACATTTGATGTTTGCCTATTCTAGGAAACATGGAGCGCAAACCCTCTTTACAAAACTGGGTATACCACGTATTACACACCAGCCACAAGTATAGGGAAAGGCCGTCCTTCTGGGGGCTGTTAGTGTGGGTAAATATTACGAACAATTGGAAGGTGGAGGCCCATAATAGCAACTCCCCTGATCTTTTACATTTGACCATAAAAGGCCCACACGGGGGACCGACGCTAGAATTATTTAATATCTATGCCAGAGGGACTGCGGGTGGACAAGCTTCCCAGGTAGTGTCTGCCCTGGAACGTGAACTGACTCTCATTGATACCCATTCCAGTATCATTGTCTGTGGCGATTTCATTTGCACTTTTGAACCCTTATGCTTGGAAGATCTAATCGGGACCAGTGAGGCTGATCTCAAATGGGGCATTCCTCCTTTAGAGCTACCTCCTATCAAGAAATGGTCCCAGAGGGCAATTCAAATGAATGCTTTCACCCAGGAGTTTAATCTGCGAGCAGTGAATGGCAGATCCAAATCAGATATGAGCGGGACCTATACATTTAATAGGTTAACCACCCCATCCCGCATTGATTACATCCTTGTTGACATCTATTTCTGGGGGAATGTTGTGGATATGGTCGTAAAAAATACCATTGACAGCGACCATAACCCTCTGTGCCTACAAATTATAGATGTCTGGCTGATCCCGGGACACGCACTTATTAAACCATCTATGATGTCAACGAAAGAAGTATCGTTGGCAGGCTGTAACAGACGCCTTAAATGGCATGGAATTTCACAACACGAGGGGAAGCTTGAAAGTATTAAAGAAATATTAGCTAGGAAAAATGCTGAGCTCAGTGAGATCCTTAATAAAACGGAAGACCCCCAACTCATATCTTCACTCTACCGTGATACCACAAACAAGATTGGGGAACTTTTCACCTTGGCAGGAAATCCTCCCCGTAAAAGGGACACCTGCACAAGGTTTGAACCCTTGGTACTCCAAAGATTGCAGAGCGAAAAGAATGACTTTATCAAAAGCCCTTAAGAATCAAGACACTAACTTGATCAGAAGGGCAAGACAGGACTATTCTAGATCCCTGGTAGTCGCAAAAAGAGATTGGGAGGAAACTCATTGGCAGGAGCTAAAAGAGGCAGCATTGAATCGAAAGCCCACTGTATTTTGGGACCTCCTAAATAGAGCGAAGCGAGCAAAAACAACAAGCATCCCAAATCATAGAACAGAGCTGCAATGGTTCAACCATTTCTCTGCTATATATGTGGGAGAGACTGCTTCTGTAGAGCAGGAGGAGGAGTATCTTCTCCCCTCGGCCATAAGTTTCCCACCCGATACTAGCTTCGGGATTCAGGAAGTTACTTTGGCAATCAAAAGTATTGCACCCGGCAACGCGGCAGGCCCAGATGGTCTCCCAGGAGATCTACTTCTGCATGATCCAGCTCCCTGGGCATCGTTCATTTCTACTAGAATGAACGCTATAGCCAGGGGCTCTATAATACCTGAGTCATGGAAGGCTGCGGTGGTGATTCCCATATATAAAAAGGGTAATAAGGAGGACCCTGCCAACTACAGACCTATCAGCTTAATTGATGTGATTCAGAAGGTGGTTGGCAGGGTTCTCCTTATGAGATTGAGGCTGTGGATTGAGGACATGAATATTTTATCTCATTTTCAAGCAGGTTTTAGGCAAAAGGTAGGCACTATGGATCAAGTTTTTAGATTTTTTATGATCTACTGGAAAGTGGTAGTTTTAGGCAAAGGCACTTTATACTTTGCTTTTATTGATCTTAAGTCTGCGTTCGACTTAATTTCTCGACAAAGATTATGGCAGGTCTTACTTCAATTAGGCGTCCCCCATGAGATCCTTGCCTTTTTAATGCTCCTTCATGAGGACAACCATGCTAATATTAGATGGGGTGCCCAGGGCCAGCTCACTGGGAGTGTCGCGGTGAACAGGGGGGTTCGCCAGGGCTGCGTATTAGCTCCCACCCTGTTTTCTCTTTATATCAACGGGGTGGTGGACCTCCTTAGAGGTGACCCAGCTGATGCTCCAGTCCTGGCTGGTGAAAAAGTCGCTACCCTCCTGTTCGCCGACGACACTCTCCTGATCTCCAAATCCCCCGCCGGCTTACAAAATTTTTTAAATAGGTTTGACTCTTTTTGCAAGTCCCATGGCCTTCTCATAAACACGGAGAAAACCAAATTAATGGTAATAAACCCTCCTAGGCGCTTCAGATATGCTTTTAGTCTGGATGGCACCCTGCTTGACATTGTGAATTCTTTCGACTATTTAGGCATCCGCATTGGGAAAGGGATGAAGTGGAGCCCCCACTTAACCAAGATGCTCTTGTGCCACAAGAGGGCCACTGGTGCCATTATTAGAGAACAACATCTCTCTATAAGTAGACCTGTGGCACCGGCCCTCGTGGTATACGAGGCAAAAGCACTATCCTGCACCCTGTATGGAGCCGAAATCTGGGGCAACGAAAACATTCATGATTTGGTCAAGTCTGAAAACAAATTTATGAGGGATCTCATCTCTGTTCCCACATCATCTCCATTAAAACCATTGTTTTATGACCTAGGCAGACATTCCATCCAGGACATTGCACGACTTCGACCTTTACTATTCTGGGCAAGATTACGGAGGACCCCAGAACTTGCCAATTATGCTGCAGGCCTAAGTGAACTTATACTAGCCGATACTGGGAGGAGGATAAAATGGATCTCCCATGTAAGTGTACTGTTGAGAGCCATTGGTTATGAAGACTGTTGGGAATCTCAGTCACCCCCTTCGAAACTGGACCTTAAGAAGGCTTACTGGAGCTGGGTCAACACTGGAGAGTTGAGCAATGAAAATGTGGGGAAGCTGAGTGAGGCCTTTTTTGAGCACAAGACCTTTTGTAAATTGGAACCCTATCTTGACTTCATTCAGTCCCCACTGGACAGATCATTGTATGTCCGTTTTAGATTAGGAACTCTACCTCTCAACTCGGTTATTACTAGCTGGAAGGGCCATACACATACATCTACTGGTTGCCCGAGCTGTACAGCTCCGAAGGAGACTATTCCCCATTTCCTCTTCGTGTGTTTCACCTATAGAAGAGCGAGATCCAAGTGGCTGAGACCGATTTGTAAAATGCTGGGTAGTCGTGATTTTGTCACTGTGTTGCGTATTTTAAAAACAGATACTTCGTCTCTTATCATTGTATGTGGAATGGCCAAGTATTTGGGTCGTGCCTGGCTCCTGAGGAAAAAAAAACTTGCCACTCTTATGCACTGAATTGTTTTAGTGGTCTGTTTTTATTCCCTGTTATCTACACCTTCATAATGAAATTTGTGTCACTTTCCTCTTTGTATTTTGCACACTGTGTTTTATCTGGTGATGTAGTTCACTTTTAGATATATTCTACTTGATCCTTTTAAACTTTATTGTATGTTGTGCTTTTATGATATTTTTATCGAATAAAGCTTTACCTACCTACCTATTATCAAACCCATTATCGCCGCTTTAGCGGCAGTTTCCTGCCGCGAAAGCAGTGATAATTTTAACGCCATTCTTGATAATATACCCCCCTATTTTTTATGGTTACAAACTGTGACATTAACTTGCTCTCTTGCTTGAAGGCTTGGGTCTGAAAAAGGCCAGCGCTGCTTCTTAATTAACTGGAAGTTCCATCTGGCCAATTAACTCAAGTTTGGTCTAGTAGTCCACATAGCTTATTTCGAAGAGGATTTTGGCGATTGGGGTGAACCAGGGCAAAGTCTAGTGCATTTTGCTAGATCGCAGATTGAGAAGAGCTTTTTGGTAGAATACCAGCCATGGATTGATCCGCAAGTGGCCCAAATACAGGATGAGTTGCAGGACAGTTTATTCCTCAAATTTTTTGCAAACCAAAATCTGCTTTAATGCGGTCATTGGTTTTTCTAGTCTAAGGCAAAGCTGGCTTGGAAGGACACGATTCTTGGTTATTTGAACGCCTGGTGTCATTCTGCACACATGCCAACATATTAGAAGAGGAAAGTAGGAGATTTTACAAAAATAATCAGGAGAATGTATTTCCCCCATTGACTTCTATTAAAGCAAACTGAAATTTCAGCCAGGAGACAGCCAAAACAGAACCATTTTTAGCTCAAAGACTTAGGAGCCTCCCGCCTGAATGGGGTCTATTGGCATGTATCATTCTGTACCACCAGACCTCAGACCCTACGAGCCGGAAGTCAGTGTTGGATTGATAAGGCGGGCACTAAGAGCTGATAGCCGAGTTCCGGCTGTGGGCTGCTTTTTTGGGCAGCCTGGAGGCGGTCTGAGCTGTTAAAATGCTGTCAGCAGCCCAGTGGGTCCCTTAGTGGCCTTTTCACAGGCAGATGTATCACTCCCTTTCTCTCACTGGGCCATCCCATTAATGTATAGTATGCTGATTGAGCTGGGGCAGGGGGCCTGAGCAGAAGTGGTCTCACTTGCATGTGGCTCAGCAGCGTCAACTAATCTGTGCATTTAAAAAAAATATCTAAGTGAAGTTAATAAAACATGTCCCCTACCCCCTTTCTCTTCATAAATCTTTGCTGAAGCACTGATTTGCGGAAAGGCAATACCCAAATGTGGACCACTGTTTTTTGGGTGTGCTTGGGCTGATTTTTGATCTCAATCCAACCCAGCCGGAAGTCACAAGTTTCTTTTAATGTGATTTGATAACTTTCTCAATCGATCAAAGGCTCCATTTGTTGGAGAAACACAGAACTGCTTCAGCATCCTGGCTTAGGATGGGATCGTTTTTTACGACCTGCTCTGCACAAGATAATTTGTTGTAGAATCGAACTACCACGTAGGCACGGTAACAAACTCAGTCACGTGCTGTGCCCATGAAAGTTTGAATGTTGACTTCAGGTTTCACCTTCAATTGTCATAAATGTTATCTTTTTGATGTTGATGGTTAGCCTTTTAGGGTTGAAGATGTTTTCAAAGCCTTTAGGTAACTGATGTGTTGCTACCTCTGAGCAGGCGAGTAGAGCGGTGTCAACAGTAAACAGCAAGCTAGGAATTTTGTCTTCACCAATTGCAAGGACATCCAAGGGCAGGGCTGAAAGCTGTTTACCTTTGTCATTTATAAATAGATTGAGCAGAATTGACACAAGAACACAGCCTTGACTTATGTAGGAGAGTAGGGTCTGCAATCCTATGATCACCCAGATTTTTTGCTTTTGCTTCATTGGTTTACGACTTTCCCTGGCTGCGGGCCTGCCAATCAGACCCACAGCCTAGCTGTTCTCTCTCGAAATTAACACACATGTGCATTAGGTGCATCCACTAATTGGAACTGGGCCGCCTTATCAGTCCCTGTATCAGCATACCACAGGTATCCAGGGCATCGGTGTACCCAGGGCCTACCAGGGGCTGCAGCATGTATTATGCCACCCCTGGATGGCCGCCCAAATCTGACACAACTGGCTGCACGACAGCTGGGGCAAGGTGGTGTAATCACCCGTTGCTATAGGTGTAGTATTCCTATACCTAACCCTAAAATGGACGCATGGATTCCTGTCAGTCACTCCTATGGCAGGCCTTATCAATCCTGAAGGCAGAGTGCTGGGAATCATGTGAGATGGTGCTCTGGCGCGAGCTGAGCCCGTCGACGGCTTGCGGAACCAAATCCTAATAGCCGTTCCATGGTGACGCGGGCCAACTACCTTAAAGTGCATTATAACCCTCGCTGTTATTTGCTAACTTTGGCATCGCATCACCCAAACATGTCGAGTAAGGTGTCATACGAATTGGAATACGAACCCCTCGCCAGTTCTGGCGACGGGGTTAGCATTCCACCCTTCTAGAGGGACACGACATGGAAGTAACCTTGAACCCCGGTTAAAGTTGACTCAAGCCTCAGCATCACAAAATAGATGCTGCCACCAGACACAAGTCTGACCTCCTGCTGCTGGGAGACCTTCCAGCGAGGGGAGCTTGGACAAAGGGTTTCCTGTCGAGGGCGGTGTTAGCACCATCCCAGACAGGGTTTGTGTATCCCAGGTAGGCAGGGCTGAAAGGAAGGTGATTGCAAGTGGCACCCCGGTGCTCACTGTGCATAGCCCGGCTCAAACCAGTTTCGGGGGCACACCAGCCCCTGAGCTGGGGCGAAGCCGGACAAAGGATAGGGGTGTAACCACCCCCCTCCTGGTCCCACCCATAGGTAGGACCTAGTCACGGGCCAGCCCCTTTTTCCTAGAATAAAGGTGGGAGCGGGTCCCCTTCCCAAATTGGATAATTCTGAATCTTGAACTACTTTCCACGAAAGGAACTCTTGACTATTTCTGAAGACTCTCCCTTGTGGCTAAGGAGTAGCCACCCTGCACCAGCAGGCACCACCTAAGCGCTTGCGGTTTGCTGTACGTTTCTCCCACAGATCAAGACTGCCCAGCTCGACGAGACCCGGGTTCCCTGCCATCTCTGACCTCTACCTACATCATCAGCCCAGCTGAGATTCGTAGGTGTGACGAGACCTGCGGGACCGGCCATCTTCAGAACCTACACGACGCTTATCTAGCACGCCCACCGAGGGACCCTCGAGTGAGTGCACCTAGGGTTTGAGAAGCCCTAACCCTGAGCGGCTCCAGCACCGAAGTCTGCCTCCCCAGCATCCACGAGATCTGCGTGGGGGCCCTTCTGCTCCTTGCTGCTCACCGCGTTGTCCGGCCACTCGCCGACCGGCTGGTGGCCCTCTTCACGATGCACCACGACAGACTTTCATCACTGGTCTGGTTGCTCCAGACTGGCTCTTGCTCCCCTTCAACTGAGGAGTACCTCGGACCCTCCTGGTCCACTCCAGACGCCATCTTGACTCCACCGCGTGGGTTTGCCACTGCCAAGACCTGCTGCCCCATTCCTGGGCCCAGCATCATCGACAGCAGACACCTTCGTGGGACAGCTCGCCCTCCATCCTGGTCGCCGCCGCGCCTCCTGGTCCGAGGAACAGCAGAGTCCGACGTCATCCACTCACCTGGTGGAGGTGACTTCAGCCGGTACCTTCCTGGTACCCAAACGATCGCTGGCTAGCGGTTGAGAACTGAGTCCCCTCTGCTTTCAGGTCCCCTTCATCACCGATCCAGGCTTGGATCTCGCTGAACATCGACACTGGTCGCCTGCCAGCAACTTCTTCTTTCAGGCTCCTGAGACTACAACGAGGACTCCCGACATCTTGCTGAACCCCACGCAGCCGCAGCCTCTGGGCTAGGTAACTCGAGCATCTCGGTGCTCCACCGTAGGTTCACTCTACAAGTGTCCAGTTCCTTTTTCGTTTAGTCCCACTGATCGGATTCCTCCGGAATCAGTAACTTTAAACTATCTAACCTTTCCCATTCCACTTGCAGTGTAAATGGTTTCGTGCCCTTCGGGCATTCGTGTAAATTGTGCAACCAGAAGTATTTTCCTAAGAGTTTTGTAGTGTGCTTAGCTCCCTGACTCATAAAGAGCCAGGGTAGACTTGTTATAAATAAATATCCTTTATTTTCATAACAACTTGTGTGGTGTCCTTTCACCTGGTGTTCAAGGGGTATATGTGATGGTAAACAGCTGGCTTAACACGCCCTCTAGAGTTTAGCCTGAAGACTGCTCTTGTCCACGCTACTAGGATAGCTGGTCTATAAGGTTGACTTACAACCAATCATCAATAAGGGTCGTTTGGAATGATACACAGTGATCACTAGAATAGTGAGCACTACATATCAGGCCAACTTCTCACATTGGTGGCAGCGGTGGGATTTGAGCTTGCTGTTGTTTTACCACACACGTATCCTAAGAATATCAAAGTGAAAGATCACATAAGTACCCAGGTACATATAACTTAACTTAGAATACTCTGAGTTCTACCGAACCAGCTGTTATAGTGAAACAGGGACTAGCACACCCTGACTATAACTCTTAGCAAGGGATCAGTAGAGAAACACATAGTGTAGGTAGGTGCATCACTTACACCTCACTAGAAAGCATGTCGGTCCACGGAGAGTCGGCGGAGACTCCCTTAGTGGTCAGTGACCCTCCACAGGTCATGTCACGATATGCAGCTCTTAGCTTCAAGGAGATGAGACAACTGTGTGCCTCCAGGAAGCTAAATCAGGGTTCTAACCCTACCATCGCATTTCTGATAGGTCTCTTAGAGACGTACGATGCTAGGAGGTCCTCTAACACAGGTCCCCCCAATGCTGATGGGAACATGCCTCCCTTAGAGGGAACCCTTGGTGACCCAGACCTCGACCTCCATACAGAGGAGGAAGACGAGGAGGAGTTATCAGGAGACGAGGCAAACAAAGGTCCAGTGGTAGTCGGCAGGCTTACGAGGACCAACTTAAGCAGGCATGAGAATGGAACTGGGGAAGCCCCGGGCCCACGCTCAAGCAGGCCTAACATTGGGAACGGACGAGCTAGGTCTCTCTCCAGAGGCTCTAACAGATCTGTTCGTACACGTGTCTCTCAGGCATCTTCTCAGAGAGGAATGACGTCCCCTCAGAGAAGGGAGCATGAAGCGAAGATGAGGGAAGTCAATCTGACGATCGAGCGGGAAGAACTTGCCCTCACCAAAGAAAGACTTGCCTTGGCCCGAGAGCAGAAATTAAGTGGGTTAGATCCCACTGGTGGCAGCATTCTCATTAGAGAGAAAGACAGGGGTATAGACACTAGACACCTGAGTAAAATAGTGCCCCCCTTTAAGCAAGGGGACGACATCCACAAGTGGATAACTGCCTTGGAGAGGGCTTGCACTGTCCAGTGCGTCCCCCCAAGTCAGTGGGTAGCTATACTGTGGCTCTCCTTTGAAGGTAAAGGACGAGACAAGCTCCTCACTACGAGAGCTGAGGATGCTAACAACTACCAAGTCCTGAAGAATACACTGATTGATGGGTTCGGCTTAACCACCGAGCAGTACCAGGTGATGTTCAGGGACACCCAGAAAATTCAGTCTCACTATTGGACTGACTTTGTCGATTGTGCCACTAAGGCTTTAGAAGGCTGGTTGCTGGGTAGCAAGGTTACTGATTACACAGGATTGTACAATCTTATCATGAGAGAACAGATTTTAAACAACTGTCAGAACCAATTGCTGCATCAGCACCTTGTCGACTCGGATCTGACCTCTCCCCAAGAATTGGGAAAGAAGGCAGACAGATGGGTCAGAACAAGGGTCAAGCAGAACCAGACTCAGAACCAGGGTGGTCAGAAGAAAGCAGACCAAAAGGGTAGTAACAAGAACGAACAAAATGACCAGAAGTCTTCGACAGGCCCCCAACAAACCAAAGAGGGTGGGGGTCAGGCTTCACAGCAGAAAAAGAAGACTCCAGAAGGCCAGTCAAAAAGGTGGTGCCAATACTGTAAAAGTAAGACTCACTGGTTTAGTGAGTGCACCAAGAAAGGAGGGCAAACTCCTGCCACTGCAGCCCCTAAGGCACCTGCACCCCCTAGTACAGTCAGCAGTGGTAGTGCGCCTCCCAAGGCATTAGTTGGGTTAACCTTGGGAACTGAGGGGAGTGACGACTTAGTTGGCACGCTCACTCAGGCCGTCCTTGTCTGTACAGGGGATATGGATATGTCCCCTGATGCCAGTCCCAATACTTTGGGCAAATACAGGCAGACGCCTTTGATCAATGGAAAAGTGGCTCAGGCCTACAGGGACACTTGTGCCAGTGTCACCATGGTGACGCCTAACTTTGTGGACCCTGGACAGATCATGCTAGGTACCGATTACCTAGTGACCAATGCCAGCAATGTCACTACCAATCACAGTATGGCAGTTGTTGATTTCTCCTGGGGAGGGGTAAGTGGCCCGAAGAAAGTTGTGGTTAGTTCAGACCTCCCCGTAGAATGTCTGTTGGGCAATGATTTGGAAACGTCACGATGGTCAGAAGTGGAGCAGAGGACTCACATGGAAATGTTAGGCTTGCCAGCACATGTCCTTGCTGTGACCAGGTCACAGGCCAAAAGATGCCCCACTGAACAGGTGCTGGATCCTGGAAGAACGGACCAGACACCATCCAAGAAAAGGAGCAGTAAGGGTAAGGCCTCGCCTTCCCCCTTGCCCCAGGTCGTGGATCAAGTCTCTGAGGAGGCTGACCTTAAGGAACTGAGGGAAACTGAGCTTGAACCTGGTCAGGTTGAGTTTCTGGGCTCAGGGGGACCCTCTAGGTAAGACCTGGGGAAGGCACAGTTAGACTGCCCCTCACTTGAACCCCTCAGACAGCAGGCTGCTGCTGAGGCTGCAGGGAACGCCACAGGTACCCACAAAGTGTACTGGGACGATGGACTCCTGTACTCTGAGGCAAGAGACCCCAAGCCTGGCGCGACCAGGAGGCTGGTCGTCCCCTTGTCTCTGAGAGGTTTCCTCCTTACCTTGGCCCACGAGATTCCCCTTGCAGGTCACTTAGGCCAGAATAAGACTTGGGACAGAATTGTTCCACACTTTCACTGGCCCCACATGTCCGAAGATACGAAGGAGTTTTGCCGCTCCTGTGTCACTTGCCAAGCCAGTGGTAAGTCAGGTGGCATGACAAAGGCCCCCCTCATACCACTGCCGGTGGTGGGGGTACCCTTTGAACGAGTGGGGATCGACATTGTCAGACCAATGGAACCCCAGACAGCATCAGGGCACAAGTTTATACTGGTGGTGGTGGACCACGCCACCAGGTATCCTGAAGCTATTCCCCTTAGGACCACTACAGCACCTGTTGTGGTACGAGCCCTAGTTGGAGTGTTCTCCAGAGTGGGCTTCCCTAAGGAGGTCGTCTCCGACAGAGGTGCAAACTTCATGTCGGGATATCTGACTGCTATGTGGAAGGAGTGCGGTGTCAACTACAAATTCACCACACCCTATCACCCACAATGCAATGGGCTTGTTGAGAGATTCAACAGGACCCTAAAAGGGATGATTCATGGACTACCTGAAAAGCTTCGGCGGAGATGGGATGTCCTGATACCCTGCCTCTTGTTCGCCTACAGAGAGGTCCCGCAGAAGGGGGTTGGCTACAGCCCTTTTGAGCTTCTGTTCGGACATCCTGTAAGGGGACCCCTTTGTTTGGTAAAGGAAGGATGGGAGAGACCTCTCAAAAAGCCGGCATCAAACATTGTGGACTACGTGCTCGGTCTCCGCTCGCGGATGGCTGAGTACATGGAAAAGGAATCTAAAAACCTTGAGGCGAGCCAAGAATTACAAAAAGCTTGGCACGACCAAAAGGCTGTCCTGACTGTGTATCAGCCTGGGCAGAAGGTGTGGGTGCTGGAGCCAGTGGCCCCAGCAGCACTCAAAGACAAATGGTCTGGGCCCCACACGATCATTGAGCAAAAGGGAGAGGTCACCTACTTGGTAGACCTGGGAACTCCCCGGAGTCCCCACCGGGTGCTCCATGTAAACAGGCTCAAGGCATATGTCGACAGGGAGGGCATGGGCTTGCTCATGTTCAAAAATAGGGACCCCCTGCAGGGACTAGCAGTACTCCTAGGGCAGGGTAAATAACATTGTAAAATTAAACACCTAGGCAGTCTAAGCACAAGACAATATAATATTCAATAGAAAGACATGAATGTTATAGAAGGAGACACAACATACGATATATTATAAAAAATATATGCAATTTATTATATTTAAATATAGCAATGATAAAGATAAATTGATGATGAAGGACTATATGATTTGAAAATGTGATTCAAACAGAAGTTGAATGAGATGGACAATGCATTATACAATATGCAACAAATCACATCTGTAGTCGATCAAATAACAGAATATAAATACAGAAAAATAAAAATAGGAGTGGCGAAGGCCGAGATGTTCTCAACGCGCGTTTCGACGCTAACAAAGCGTCTTCATCAGGAGAGCCACAGTATCTTTGAATCCTATGAACATACAAAATATACAATGTAAAGCACAAAACACAATATATATATTTTTTTAATAGTAAAACAGTTATTATTCAAATGATTATCGTTTTTTGTTAATTTTCTAAACGCTTTTTTCTTGAAAACGTGGTGCTCCTTCACATAAGTGTAATACCAATAACACAAAAGTGCTGTCACACACCAATCCATAGTGGGAATACCAGATGAGAAAAAGAAATGAGTACAGCTGTCGATGTGTGAATAAGAGAAAGAAGTAGTAATAGATGGGAACAGTGTTGTGATGAATATAGTTGTATGAGTAATCAGAAAGATGCAGGGTTAATGTAGAGACATCGAAGTGACATGTGGAGAGTAATACGACAGAAGATGTCAAAAGTAGTCATTGGGTGAAAGAAAAGATAAGAAAGAAAAAGGGAGAGAGGAAAGGGGAAGGATCTTACTGTATCGATAAATGAGCAAGACGGTAAGTAAACACGTGAGGTCCAACTGAAATTCACGGGCATGAAGAATACTTCCTATTTGAGATAAGAGCAGACAAAGCCTCAAAATACATATAAAGTACTCAACCAACAAATTAAAACCTGAGATGTGGGGCAATGCGATATTCACTGATACAGAAACTGCACAACATACCTAATAATAAAAGGCGTCGCTTGTGGCGAAGGATGAGCCGAAATAGTCAAAATCCACGAAGGAAAAGAGTTCAGAGCCGTCCAATTACAAATTATAAACTACACGAAGGGTACTATGGAAAATAAGAAAATAAATGAGACACAAAAAATATAACTGAGGGCGATAACGAAGACGTGAAACATCACTATAAAAGGGATGCCAGAGTGTACCTACCACGCAGATCCAGTGGATATGTATAATCAGGTGAACCTTCCAGAGATTAGCGGAGGTTCTCTTTTTCAACGATAGTAGTTAAATGGAGCTGGCAGCTTCCAAATGGGTCAGGGATAATTGCGTATGTGTAACAGGTGACCACTAGGGGAAGAACAAGTATAGAGAGAAAAAGGAAAGAAACTAATAGTTACTTTTAAGATGCCTGAAAATACATGAAAATAGATGTGGCTTTGAAAGGGGACCGTAGGACGACTTACTTGATAGAGTCACGCATCAAAAATCTCTGCGTCGATGGACCACAGGCAAGGGTGAGCTGGTCAACTGGAACGCCCGATTTGAACGAAATACGTGAGGTCACGTGATAGAACAAGGCGAGGACGTCGGGCGTGAGCAAGATCGAAAGGGGACAACGGAAGAGTGACTGAACTGCTGTATTGCGGTGAGAATGGATGCTAAAAAAGTGGACATGATGGGAAGGGGACAAAGAAGGAGACGCTAAAGATAAACAGACTGAACAGATAAAAAATATATAAGAAATGATAAAAATAAATGAAACGTGAAATATATGTACTGGGAACCAATATATAACCTTCATTGTGAGGGACAATAAAATCAATATACCGAATGGAAAGGTGAGAATCGGGCACAAATAAAATTGTAACATGTAAGTAATATGAACAATGAATGCCAAGAAAGAATATACAGTGCAGGGAAATCCTAAGGACATCAGGACATTAGAATCTGTTGAAAAGAATTGCATTTTCCCAGGGTAAATCACTGTTCAATCCCTTGTGGAACGTGTTAAGGGTGAAGATCCAAAAAACTTCTTGTTTTTTACGGATTTCATCGCTCTGTGTTTCACTTTCCAGATGGATTTTTTCAAGTATATGCCATTTGATTTCTTCAGCTGAGTGTTGGAGCTCTTTGTAATGTTTGACCATAGGGGCCGCTAGTTTGTTGGTACGGATAGCGGAACGATGCTCATTGAGACGAGTGGCAATGGGTCTGGAGGTTTCTCCAACATAGCCAGAGTTGCATGGGCAGATGATCAAATAGACGACGTTGGTCGTTCTGCAGTTGGTCATGGATGTAGAATGAGTGGTATATCCATTAAGAGTAACAGTGCTACCTTCTATGGCTCCATCACATGCTTTACAGCTGGAGCGTAGACATTTGTATGTTCCTTTGATGGGGAGTTTGCCATCAATGCTTTTCTGAATAAACGGGACATGGGTACTGAAACGTGATCTGACAATAAAGTCTTTCAAATTTTTGTTGCGTCGATGCGCATACAGAGGTTTCTTTAAGTGTGTAGAGGGATCTTGATCTGAATTGAGAATATGCCAGTTGGCATTGATGATGCGACGTACTTGTTCATTCATGGTGGAATGTTTTGTAATACATACCAATTTGTCACAGGATTCAAAGATACTGTGGCTCTCCTGATGAAGACGCTTTGTTAGCGTCGAAACGCGCGTTGAGAACATCTCGGCCTTCGCCACTCCTATTTTTATTTTTCTGTATTTATATTCTGTTATTTGATCGACTACAGATGTGATTTGTTGCATATTGTATAATGCATTGTTCATCTCATTCAACTTCTGTTTGAATCACATTTTCAAATCATATAGTCCTTCATCATCAATTTATCTTTATCATTGCTATATTTAAATACAATAAATTGCATATATTTTTTATAATATATCGTATGTTGTGTCTCCTTCTATAACATTCATGTCTTTCTATTGAATATTATATTGTCTTGTGCTTAGACTGCCTAGGTGTTTAATTTTACAATGGGCTTGCTCATGGCCACAGATGAGGGACAGGAGGAGGAGAGTGACCCTCTCCCGGACCTGCTCTCTCAGAACCCTGACGATGGGTCAGTAGATGGTGTTGTCTATTGTGGCAGCCTCTCTGGACATCAACAACAGGATTGTAAACAGGTTCTTCAATCCTTCCGACATATGTTCTCTCTGACACCCAGTCAGACCAATTGGTGTACCCCTGAGGTCGACACTGGGGACAGTCTGCCCGTAAAGAGTAAAATCTATCGACAGCCTGATCATGTCAGAGACTGCATCAAGACTGAGGTGCAGAAAATGTTGGAGCTGGGAGTCATTGAGCCCTTGGACAGCCCCTGGGCTAGTCCAGTAGTTCTCGTGCCAAAACCTCACACCCAGGGCGGTAAGAAAGAGATGAGGTTTTGCGTGGACTACAGAGGCCTCAATGCAGTCACTAAGACTGACGCCCACCCGATACCAAGAGCAGATGAACTTATAGACCGGTTGGCTTCGGCCAACTACTTAAGTACATATGACCTGACAGCTGGGTATTGGCAAATCAGGTTAGCTGAGGAGGCCAAGCCCAAAACAGCATTTTCTACCCCGGGTGGGCATTATCAGTTCGTGGTAATGCCCTTTGGTTTGAAAAATGCACCTGCCACCTTCCAAAGGCTGGTGAATCAAGTTCTCACTGGGTTGGACGACTTCTGCGCGGCGTATCTGGATGATATCGCTGTCTTTAGCTCCACCTGGGAGGATCACCTGGTCCACCTGAGGAAAGTGTTAGAGGCTCTGCAGAAGGCAGGCCTCACTATCAAGGCCACTAAGTGCCATATAGGGCAGACACAGGTTGTATACCTGGGCCACCTTGTAGGTGGAGGCCAGGTTCAGCCATTGGAGAGCAAAATACAGGCCATCCAGGACTGGGCTCCTCCAACCACCCAGACTCAGGTTCGAGCTTTCTTGGGCCTGACTGGTTATTACCGGAAATTTGTCAGAAATTATGGATCCATGGTGACCCCGCTAAACGATCTGACAAGTAAGAAGATGCCAAAAAAAGTTCAGTGGACAGCCAGCTGTCAAAAGGCATTCGATGACCTAAAGCAGGCCATGTGCACAGCGCCTATCCTAAAGAGTCCAGACTACTCCAAAACATTCATTGTCCAAACAGACGCTTCGGAGTTGGGTGTGGGAGCTGTTCTATCTCAGCTGAATTTTGATGGTCATGACCAGCCCATAGCTTTCATTAGCAGGAGGCAGACCCCCAGAGAGAAGAATTGGTCAGCTATTGAGAGGGAGGCCTTTGCTGTGGTTTGGGCCCTGAAGAAGTTGAGGCCATACTTGTTTGGCACTCACTTCAAGATTCAGACCGACCATAAGCCCCTCTTGTGGCTAAATCAAATGAAGGGTGAAAACCCCAAACTACTTAGGTGGTCCATTTCCCTACAGGGGATGGACTTCACAGTGGAGCATAGACCTGGCACTGATCATGGCAATGCAGATGGGCTCTCCAGGTATTTCCACTTAGAGCAAGAAGACTCACCTGGTCAAGATTAGCTTATTGTCCCAAAGTTTGGGGGGGGGGGTCATGTAGGAGAGTAGGGTCTGCAATCCTATGATCACCCAGATTTTTTGCTTTTGCTTCATTGGTTTACGACTTTCCCTGGCTGCGGGCCTGCCAATCAGACCCACAGCCTAGCTGTTCTCTCTCGAAATTAACACACATGTGCATTAGGTGCATCCACTAATTGGAACTGGGCCGCCTTATCAGTCCCTGTATCAGCATACCACAGGTATCCAGGGCATCGGTGTACCCAGGGCCTACCAAGGGCTGCAGCATGTATTATGCCACCCCTGGATGGCCGCCCAAATCTGACACAACTGGCTGCACGACAGCTGGGGCAAGGTGGTGTAATCACCCGTTGCTGTAGGTGTAGTATTCCTATACCTAACCCTTAAATGGACGCATGGATTCCTGTCAGTCACTCCTATGGCAGGCCTTATCAATCCTGAAGGCAGAGTGCTGGGAATCATGTGAGATGGTGCTCTGGCGCGAGCTGAGCCCGTCGACGGCTTGCGGAACCAAATCCTAATAGCCGTTCCATGGTGACGCGGGCCAACTACCTTAAAGTGCATTATAATCCTCGCGGTTATTTGCTAACTTTGGCATTGCATCACCCAAACATGTCGAGTAAGGTGTCATACGAATTGGAATACGAACCCCTCGCCAGTTCTGGCGACGGGGTTAGCATTCCACCCTTCTAGAGGGACACGACATGGAAGTAACCTTGAACCCCGGTTAAAGTTGACTCAAGCCTCAGCATCACAAAATGGATGCTACCACCAGACACAAGTCTGACCTCCTGCTGCTGGGAGACCTTCCAGCGAGGGGAGCTTGGACAAAGGGTTTCCTGTCGAGGGCGGTGTTAGCACCATCCCAGACAGGGTTTGTGTATCCCAGGTAGGCAGGGCTGAAAGGAAGGTGATTGCAAGTGGCACCCCGGTGCTCACTGTGCATAGCCCGGCTCAAACCAGTTTCGGGGGCACACCAGCCCCTGAGCTGGGGCGAAGCCGGACAAAGGATAGGGGTGTAACCACCCCCCTCCTGGTCCCACCCATAGGTAGGACCTAGTCACGGGCCAGCCCCTTTTTCCTAGAATAAAGGTGGGAGCGGGTCCCCTTCCCAAATTGGATAATTCTGAATCTTGAACTACTTTCCACGAAAGGAACTCTTGACTATTTCTGAAGACTCTCCCTTGTGGCTAAGGAGTAGGCACCCTGCACCAGCAGGCACCACCTAAGCGCTTGCGGTTTGCTGTACGTCTCTCCCATGGATCAAGACTGCCCAGCTCGACGAGACCCGGGTTCCCTGCCATCTCTGACCTCTACCTACATCATCAGCCCAGCTGAGATTCGTAGGTGTGACGAGACCTGCGGGACCGGCCATCTTCAGAACCTGCACGACGCTTATCTAGCACGCCCACCGAGGGACCCTCGAGTGAGTGCACCTAGGGTTTGAGAAGCCCTAACCCTGAGCGGCTCCAGCACCGAAGTCTGCCTCCCCAGCATCCACGAGATCTGCGTGGGGGCCCTTCTGCTCCTTGCTGCTCACCGCGTTGTCCGGCCACTCGCCGACCGGCTGGTGGCCCTCTTCACGACGCACCACGACAGACTTTCATCACTGGTCTGGTTGCTCCAGACTGGCTCTTGCTCCCCTTCAACAGAGGAGTACCTCGGACCCTCCTGGTCCACTCCAGACGCCATCTTGACTCCACCGCGTGGGTTTGCCACTGCCAAGACCTGCTGCCCCATTCCTGGGCCCAGCATCATCGACAGCAGACACCTTCGTGGGACAGCTCGCCCTCCATCCTGGTCGCCGCCGCGCCTCCTGGTCCGAGGAACAGCCGAGTCCGACGTCATCCACTCACCTGGTGGAGGTGACTTCAGCCGGTACCTTCCTGGTACCCACACGATCGCTGGCTAGCGGTTGAGAACTGAGTCCCCTCTGCTTTCAGGTCCCCTTCATCACCGATCCAGGCTTGGATCTCGCTGAACATCGACACTGGTCGCCTGCCAGCAACTTCTTCTTTCAGGCTCCTGAGACTACAACGAGGACTCCCGACATCTTGCTGAACCCCACGCAGCCGTAGCCTCTGGGCTAGGTAACTCGAGCATCTCGGTGCTCCACCGTAGGTTCACTCTACAAGTGTCCAGTTCCTTTTTCGTTTAGTCCCGCTGATCGGATTCCTCCGGAATCAGTAACTTTAAACTATCTAACCTTTCCCATTCCACTTGCAGTGTAAATGGTTTTGTGCCCTTTGGGCATTCGTGTAAATTGTGCAACCAGAAGTATTTTCCTAAGAGTTTTGTAGTGTGCTTAGCTCCCTGACTCATAAAGAGCCAGGGTAGACTTGTTATAAATAAATATCCTTTATTTTCATAACAACTTGTGTGGTGTCCTTTCACCTGGTGTTCAAGGGGTATATGTGATGGTAAACAGCTGGCTTAACACGCCCTCTAGAGTTTAGCTTGAAGACTGCTCTTGTCCACGCTACTAGGATAGCTGGTCTATAAGGTTGACTTACAACCAATAAGGGTCGTTTGGAATGATACACAGTGATCACTAGAATAGTGAGCACTACATATCAGGCCAACTTCTCACAACTTACACCTGTTGTTATTGCAAACTCAGGTGTGCATTCTCCTTGTTTGTCATACCTCCCAGTAGCCGTATTATCTCGATGGGTCTGTTGCAAGGTGAATAATAGTTCATCCAGGAGACCCGGTTCCTTTGGCATTAACCAAAATAATGTTCTGTCAACTGAGTTGAAGGGGGCCTTCAGATCTATCATAAATAATAATGAGTTTTTTATGAACGCGTATTTAGAACACTTGAAGTGCAGCCTCATCACTTGGTCGATGGTGCCTTAGACTTTCTTAAAGCCTTCTTGGAGGTGTGTTGGGATCAAAGTGTCTTTGCCTGAGGCTTCCAGTCTTTTTAAGAGAAGCTTGCAGAAGATTTTACCAGCTCCATCCAGCAAGGAACTTGGATGGTAGTTTTCAGGGTCATTGCAAGGCACTGTCTTATGTCGAGAAACAATGATGGCTGACCATCGGGAAGCAGCAAATTCCTCATATACTCAACTAGTGTATACTCAACTACTGCTGTTAGGGCAGGGGCCCATTAAGATGGTCTGTGTCAGTACATGTCTGATGGAAGTGTGTCAGGGCCGGTGGTTGTAAAGGGTTTTGACTTAGTATGGCCTTGTATACTTTTTCCCCTGTGAAGTCTGGGTGATACAGGATAGCTGCATGGAATAAGCAAAGGATTTCATTTTTAATGGGGTGTCCATCAGGCTTCTCCCCTGCGTCCCAACTTGTGCAGTTTCTATACGGATTATCTACCCAAGCTCATTGGCTTTTATAGTGTATATAATTATGACACTTGATGATAATTGTTGTATTGTCTGTTCCAGTTTTTGTGGTTTGCTGTCAGCAGTAGCTGTGGGGATTTATTCAAGCAACCTGAAGCTTACATTAGATAATACTGAGGTCCTGATTGTTGGTGACCCTTCTTCCAACTTATCTTCCAGCTTGTGGATCTTCGGTATGTTAATATTGTAAGTGTTTGAACCTTAAAAATGATGTTTTTGACATACATATCTTGTATCATGCCACCGATGATTCATTTCTCTTATTATGTGACAACACATCTGAATTGGATCATAAATGAGTTGCTGCTGTTATTCTTTTTCATCTTTCAACATAAATGAGTATGTTAAATAATAACGATGGGCGGGGGGGCAGTTCAAGAAGTTGGTGTCTTAAATAACAGCCATCAAGCACATGTGGTATGAAGTTGGTGCTGCCTGAAACCTAAAAAGTCCATGGACCACTGTTAGACCTGGTATCATTGGCGTGAGTCTCCCTTTCATTTTTTACTGATTGCCTCCTCTGTTTTTGCTGGTTTAGATGCTTTGGGCACCGTGCCACTGCTATTCAGTGCCACAGTGCAAGCACTCCCTATGGTAAATTGATGTATTGATTAGTGACTCCATGATTGGATTATTTGATTTACTTGTCAGACCCTAGTACAGTACACCCTGTGTGCCCAGGGCTTGTTAATCAAATGCTGCTGGTGGACTTGCAGCACTGGTTGTGCCACCCACAGAAGCAGCTTGTAAAGTGTGTCTCAGGCCTGCCATTGCAGAACCTGTGTGCAGTCTCTGACTGCCATGTTGACTGGCCAAGTGCACCCACTTGCCAGTCCCTAAACCTTCCCTTATCTTCATATCAGGCACCCCTAAGGTAGGCCCAAGGGCAGGGTGCATTGTAAGTATAAGGTAGGACATGCCCTGGTGTGTGTGGCATGTCCTAATAGTGAATTACAGCAATTTTAGTTTTTCACTATTGCAAGGCTCCCAGTCCCCATAGGCCAGAATGGGGAGTTTGATTATAACATCCTATCATCCTAACTGACCCAGGGAACATGGTAGAAATTCGAGTTTAGTATGCCTGAACTCAGAATGATAAAATACATATTTTAGTGAAGTTGGATTTAGCATTCTGTGTTTGAAAATACCACTTTTAGAAAGTATGTATTTTCTTGTCTAACAATCCAAACCTGCCTTTGCTAGGCTGTGTATTCCTTGCCTGGAGTTTTGAGTGACAGGGGCTGGGAAATTCCAGGTGGCTGGGGAATTTAAGGAGACAGGGTGAGTCAGCACAGGGCTGAATATAGAGATCTGCATGTAGATGGGTGGGAGGAGCTGCACCTGGGACCTGAATAGGGCTGTGCCTTCCCTCCACAATGCTGGCTCCACCTCCTGTGGTGCGTCTGATGTCCCTGGCCTGCACTGTGAGAGGAAAGAAGGAGTCTTGTCAACAAAGTGCTCCAGGACTGACCAGAACCGGTTTGGACTAGGCCCAGGCCTCTCTGCCTTCAGAGAACAGAGAATAGTAGTATAAATATGGGGACCCAGACCCCAAGACTTTAGATCACTTCTGGGAACAAGACAAACCTTTTGCCAAGGAGAAGAACCAAGGAAACTGCAGGAGTTTGGACTGCCCCCCTGCCAGTGTGCTGTGTTGCTGGGTTGGCCTGCAGTGGTTTCTTTATTGCCAAGGAAAGGAGAAGGAACTTTTAAAAAACTTTCATCATCTTGAAGAATATTACTCCAAGGGCTTGAACTTGTGCTTGCCTCCTGCTGAAGTCTCAGGGACAACAGACTTCACCACCAGCTCCCCTCTGAATTTCCTTGCTGGGAATTCTATCTGCAGAAGCCTGCGTGTCGCTGGGAGCTGGTAGCGCGATGCATCGAGAAGAAGCATGTCGCAGTCGCAGCTGTTGCTGTTGCATCGCCAGAGAAGTGTGTCGCCGCCGAGGTTGCTGCTGCATCACCAGAGAAGCGTACCTTCGTCAAAGCTGTTAACCGACGCATCACCGGAGATGCGTGTCACCGCCACAAGGTCGCCGTTGCATCACCGGAGAAGCGTGTTGCAGAGCCTGTCGCGGCTCCAAAGCTACAGAGTTCGCCGCACGGTCGCCGGGCGTGCACGCATCATCTACACATCGTCGCATCAGGGGCGCCATTTTATTGCATCGCACCGGATTGTCGCATCGCATCGAGGTGCCATCTTGCCGCATTGCAACCGGGCCTCAGTATGAGAATCTACGCATCACCTCCTCTCTGGTAAGGATCAAGACGCATCCCCTGCTCTGCGTAAGCATTGAGGCGCGACGCATCCTCTCCCCCGAAGCAAGGAACCAACGCATCTCCAACGCTGCGAGCCTTTTGTTTATTTTGCGTTACGCATCCAGGTACTTTTGTGAGAATTTGTGGCATTTACCATCAACTTGAACTAAGTTACTTCTATCATCTTTAAGTCAATTTTGAGTACAGTATTGTGGATTTTTGTCGTTTGTGGTCTTGTGTTAAGTCTATGTAAAGAATATTTATATTTATAAATCCTGTGTGGTGTCCATCTGTAGTGTTTTCACTGTATTACTGTATGTGTTCACAAATGCTTAACGTAAATCCAAAGAAGGAACCCACCCTCTTCGATATATAAAAGGGCCTAAGGCATAGGTCCCTGAATCAGGAAACACTAGACTGGAGCTGAAAGCACAATCTGATTATAACAAAGTATCAAACAAGGTTGCTAAATAGAAAAATATAAATTTCTTATTTATTGTGCTTTTTTTTTATTATATACAAAACAACATCAATTTTTTCAGAAACTTTTTGTAAATTTTTGCACATCGACATATTAATATAGTGAGACAGATATAAATAACAATACATGGTATTGATATAAACAAATAGCAACATGTCCCGCACAACACTCAACACATGCATACAAACATTCATTCCATCACGGTTCCACTAACACATAACAGTCAAGATGTCATAATTCCAGCAATGTAGTCGTATGGGCGATAAACCTATATATCATCCAAATGGAGAGCATACGGTGCAATGGAGTAAAAAGTGCCGAAAGTACAAGCGCCAACGCGCGTTTCGGAATTGGACCCGAGCTAGGGTCCCACCTTCATCAGGGCGCAGACTGGTAGGTAGTGGGGGACATAGGCTATACCTAAGATTGATCAAAAAAAACATATAAGAAAAATATAAACGCAAACAAAAATACACATTATACATTAAATCTGATCTACGATCATGCGAATGATACATCTGTCCATGCGGATCAGCTCAAGTAGTGCAAACAAAAATGATGTCTATACGATTGTTTATATATATGGTCCACAAGGTACCAATAGAGAACAAGTGTGAAAGAGCACCTCCAGAGTAAGAATTTAGTCAAAACAAAAGACTATTGACTAAGTCTACTATAGAACAAGGTCAGAGGTTCATACAGTGAGTTAAGTCTGAACAAGATGGAGAGATAGAAAATAGAAAAGCCAATCTACCACAAGTGTGGCCACCGTGTTCGAGAACAAAAAGCTTAGGTGATTATATATACAAATACACATATTGAGGAGAACTGAATAATCTTACGTGTTTTTTTTTAAAAAGTAACCCCTAATAATGGGGGTTTAAGTGCACTTCTTCATAGAATAGCATAACTCGATTCAACAATTCATCTCAGCGCAGGGGTAATCTACGGAGGGTAGAAGGAAATATGGCCACTTGAAATATCTAGACTAATTTATAAAGGTTTCATGAAAGAGTAAGGGAACACGCAGGAGATCATATTCAAAAGCGGCAAAACCTACCAATATGCTGATATCGGGCCGGCGTCTTCATCAAAAATTAAGTGTGTCAAATCTAGTCAGGTTCAGAATATGTGGCAGGATATAGAGATAGATGGCTCGCAGCAATGCTGGCTGATCTAAAAGGAAAACATAAATCGTCAGCTTGGAGGATGTCAAGGAGGTATCTAGATTTGGTGGAACGTCGTTCACTGTCTCATAGGGGAAGGGTATGTACAAAGACCCACCTGTTAATAGAATAAACAGCAGCTACGCAATAATGGAAAGTCAGCTAGTTTTCTGACCATCAAGAAGTGATCAAAAGAAATGGGGGTATGTACATGAGACTTGCTTCTGGGCACCGGCTGTCTCCTAGATGCATGGGGGCAACGTATTTCACAATTAGCAAGGTGGAGGAATCGCCATCAAACTAGCATGCATATAGCAATACTTGTCACCGTTTCAAATGAACGGAGAGTGTATAAACGGATAAATGGCCCCACAAGTCTGACAACAACCAGAAGGTTGGGGGGGGCCGAGGTTCATAATAACGTGCCACGCAGGTATGTTATATGAGGGATGTATGACGTTACAACGCACACTTTTACAACGCATGCACTTACAACGCATTTTTTACAACACATAATCCATTACAACGCATGACATTACAACGCATGACACTACAACGCATTTTTAAAAAATACCTTTACAACGCATTTCCATTACAACGCATACTACCTTTACAACGCATACCATTACAACGCATAATATTACATTACATTTAAGGTAAGTATTAGATAGTATAGGGGTAAAAGTTACTTTTCTAACTCCAGGGGGTGCAACAGTAGGGTAAGTGTTGGATAGTATAGGGGTAAAAATTACTATTCTAACTCCAGGGGGTGCAACAGTAGGGTAAGTGTTGGATAGTATAGGGGTAAAAATTACTATTCTAACTCCAGGGGGTGCATCAGTAGGGTAAGTGTTGGATAGTATAGGGGTAAAAATTACTATTCTAACTCCAGGGGGTGCATCAGTAGGGTAAGTGTTGGATAGTATAGGGGTAAAAATTACTATTCTAACTCCAGGGGGTGCATCAGTAGGGTAAGTGTTGGATAGTATAGGGGTAAAAATTACTATTCTAACTCCAGGGGGTGCAACAGTAGGGTAAGTGTTGGATAGTATAGGGGTAAAAATTACTATTCTAACTCCAGGGGGTGCAACAGTAGGGTAAGTGTTGGATAGTGTAGTGTAATATTATGCGTTGTAATGGTATGCGTTGTAATGGTAGTATGCGTTGTAATGGAATGCGTTGTAAAGGTAGTTTTTAAAAATGCATTGTAGTGTCATGCGTTGTAATGTCATGCGTTGTAATGGATTATGCGTTGTAAAAAATGCGTTGTAAAGGTAGTGCGTTGTAATAGTTGCGTTGTAAAGGTTGTTCCCCTTATATGAGACGAGGAAAGCGAGGTAGGAGTGGGGACGGGCACCAAGAATCCTAAATCTTCATCGACAATAATAAAACTGCCGAGCAGCCTGCTCTAGACATAGTAACATACAAGTCAAACCTAGTGCCGAGGAGATCGCGGCTGTTGCCAGAGCTAAGAAACTTACGGATTCGTTCGTGAAGCGTCGTTTGTCCGTCAAGATACCGCGGCGGGCAAGTCTTAGTAAATTCAATCGGAGGGTTCTGTTCTTTTTTAACAGACCGAGAGAATGCCACCAGCCAATGGGGGGATACGTAGCGTGGAATATAGGGAGGCAGAAAGAGGACTGTATCACGTTGTTAATACGTTTCAATCAACACTTGGCGGCCATGTTGGAAAGGAGCCTGTCGCATGTGGATGGCTGGAGGTTAGTTAGTGCCATAGAGGAGTATACGAACTTATAGTATGACATATTAGGATTTATAGGCGGCACAATCTAAAATCTAGAAATTGGTCGATTCAAGGGATATCCCATAGATCTTCCCAACGTTAATCAGGAAATAACAGGGAAGGCGGACAATGGATTAAATAATCGCATTTTCCCACTGAATGATCTAATTTAGACCATGGTGGACAGAGTCCAGATAGAAAATCCAAAACGTCTCTCTCTTTTTCCTGATTAGACTGGGATCTCTACCTGGAGGAGAGCAGATCTTTTCAAGGATGGACCATTTAAGGTCCATAACGTTGTGGTTTGCGGCAAGCCAATGATTGACCAGTGGTGCAGCAGTTTTTTTCAATCGAATATTAGACCTATGTTCGCAAATCCTGATTCTGCACTCACGGCCTGTCTCCCCAACGTAAATGAGATCGCATGGGCATGTGATGATGATCACATTGGATGACTGACAGTTAGTCATTCCAGGGAGGGTGACGAGACGCTTATTGATGGTGATAGTGTCCCCCACAATCACATTTGGGCATGCCTGGCAGGTACCGCAGCGGTGGTTCCCCCTGATAGGTTCTAATCCAGAGATAGAAGTTTGGGTAAGGGTCTTCTTATCCATGATCTTCCCTTTGATTAAAAAGTTTTTTAGATTCTTGTTACGTCGAAAAGCGAAGAGTGGTTTAGGAATTTTTGTTTCATCATTCCCAATATTTAAGAGGTACCATGATAAATTTATGGTCTGTCTTATCCTATGATTGATGTTCGAGTGTTTAGTGACACATACCAGTTTATCTATACAGTTGGTCTCCTTAGAATCAAACATGGACTCTCTGTTGAAATATCTAGCTCGTTTGAAAGAGTCCTTGATCAACTTATGAGGATAGCCTCGACTCAGTAGTTAGCCTTGAGGATGTCGGCCTGGGTTAAAAAATCCTTCATGTGCGAGCAATTTCTCCGGATATGGAGAAATTGGCCGAAGGGGATACTATCCCTTTGGCTCCTAGGGTGGTAGCTGCCGTATTGTAGCAATGTATTTCTGGCGGTGGGTTTGACATACAGTGATACACATATTTTGTTTTGGTTGTGTTCAATCCAGACGTCCAGAAATTCCACCCTGAGATTGCTACAGTGTACCGTGATTTTCAGATTGATATCAGCAGCATTCAGCCAAGCAACAAATTCATCGAGAGAGCTATGGTCGCCGTTCCAGATGAAGAAAATATCATCAATGAAACGCGACCACGCTCGAACGTTCTCATAAAAAGGCGCAAGTTCGTTGTAGATGTTGATCTGTTCAAACCGTCCCATATAGAGACAAGCTATGCTCGGGGCACAGGAAGCCCCCATGCTGACGCCCTGTATCTGATGGAAATAGTTTTTATCAAATTCAAAATAATTTTCACTCAGGACAGTCCTCTAGCATTGGATGATAAAGGGGGCATTGGTGATTTCTGTTACCATGGCCAGAATCTCTTGGAGCACCGCGAGTGCTTCATCCTTAGGTATATTTGTATATAAGGATTCCAGATCCAACGTTACTAGCAGTTCCTTTTCTGGGTCATATGGTGTGTTCTCAATTTTAGAGATGAAGTGGCCAGTATCTTTCACATACGATTCAAGTTTACTGACCAGCGGTTTCAGAAAGCAATCTACGTATTTAGAAAGGGGTTCAACAGCTGAACCAATGGTGGATAGGATCGGTCTGAGCGGTGGATCACAGATGTCTTTATGCGTCTTAGGTACGCCGTATATGATGGGCATACGGGTGTACAGGGGCGTCAAAAACTCAGCTTCCTTCGAGTAAATGAAATTCTCATCAACCGCGGTTTCAACCATTGAAAGGATACGCCGTTTAAGGTTGGGCTCGGGGTTCCTCAGAATACGCTTGTAGTGTCTAGTGGATGACAAAAGGATGTTCATCTTCTCAATATATGTGGGGGTGTTAAAAATAACAATACCCCCTCCCTTATCGCACGGCTTGATAGTGAGTTGTTTATTCTCTTGCAGTGATTTAAGGGTTTTCTGTTCCACAGAAGATAGATTACTGTCAGGTTTAGGGACAAATTTGATAATTTTGGCAATTTTCAATAGAACTGCTCTCTCGAAAATGACGACCTCAGGGCCGACGAGGTCCAGGCTAGGTGTAAAATCCGAGGGGGGCCTAAGTCCTGAACGGTTCTCACTGGTTTCAGGAGATGGTCTGTTGAGGAAGAATTTTCTTAGCCTAATTTTCCTGAAAAAGGAATAAAGGTCCTTCATAAATTCGAATTTGTTGAATGAGGTAGTAGGAACGAAGGATAAACCCCTAGACAGAAGGGTCATAGCCTCAGGATCGACATTAGAGACATATAAATCGAACACAGGGATACAGCTACAGAGTTCGCCGCATGGTCGCCGGGCGTGCACGCATCATCTACACATCGTCGCACCAGGGGCGCCATTTTATTGCATCGCACCGGATTGTCGCATCGCATCGAGGTGCCATCTTGCCGCATTGCAACCGGGCCTCAGTATGAGAATCTACGCATCACCTCCTCTCTGGTAAGGATCAAGATGCATCCCCCACTCTGCGTAAGCATTGAAGCGCGACGCATCCTCTTCCCCGAAGCAAGGAACCAACGCATCTCCAAAGCTGCGAGCCTTTTGTTTATTTTGCGTTACGCATCCAGGTACTTTTGTGAGAACTTTGTGGCATTTACCATCAACTTGAACTAAGTTACTTCTATCATCTTTAAGTCAATTTTGAGTACAGTATTGTGGATTTTTGTTGTTTGTGGTCTTGTGTTAAGTCTATATAAAGAATACTTATATTTATAAATCCTGTGTGGTGTCCATCTGTAGTGTTTTCACTGTATTACTGTATGTGTTCACAAATGCTTAACATACTGCCTCTGAGATAAGCTTGTGTGCTCATGCCAAGCTACCAAGGGGTTATCCAGCAGTGTAATGCCCTTTCCCTGACTTAGAAGCAAGGGTCCCTATTTGGTCAAAGGTACCTACCTCTGCCAACTAGAGACCCCCAGTTCTAAAAACCACATAATGAATATGCAGTCCAGAGGCATCACTGTCCTAAGATTGGTTACCCTTGGTAGAATTTAAAATTAAATGAGTTCAAGTGTAAGACACCTTCTGACATTAGTTTCTGAGTACATTAGTGCTCACTCTGCACTTTATTCAGGCACTCTGCACTTTTTTCAGGCATTGCTCTGGTGTCGGACTTCGCCCCTCTTATAGGGTTATCTGCAAACCTTTTGCCTTCCTCTGCCTATTTTCTGACTTTTTTTTGTTGACTTTCGGACTCGGGCACATTACTCGGGCACCTTACCACTACTACCACTATTAATCAGGGCTAAAGTTCAAATATGGTATGATTGATTTAAACCTGTTTGGCATATTTGATTTGCTTGTGAATCCCTTGTAAAGTTTTATCCCATATACCCAGGGCCTGTAAATTAAATGATGCCAGTGGGCCTGCAGCACTGCTTGTGCCACCCACAGAAGTAGCCTTTCAAACCTGTCTCAGGCCTGCCACCCCGGGCCTGTATGCACAGTTTACTGCCACTGGGGGGAGAGAGAGCGCGAGAGGAGTGAGGGGCATACTCCTTACCTGGCATACGACGGGAGCGCTGGACTACGGCTCCCAGGTTTCTTGGAGACTCCGCCCCCACCCACAGGCACTTCCGCGCCCGGAGGCGCTAAAACAGACGGCTCCCTCGGTGGAGCGGGGGAGAGAGAGCGCGAGAGGAGTGAGGGGCATACTCCTTACCTGGCATACGACGGGAGCGCTGGACTACGGCTCCCAGGTTTCTTGGAGACTCCGCCCCCACCCACAGGCACTTCCGCGCCCGGAGGCGCTAAAACAGACGGCTCCCTCGGTGGAGCGGGGGAGAGAGAGCGCGAGAGGAGCGAGGGGCATACTCCTTACCTGGCATACGACGGGAGCGCTGGACTACGGCTCCCAGGTTTCTTGGAGACTCCGCCCCCACCCACAGGCACTTCCGCGCCCGGAGGCGCTAAAACAGACGGCTCCCTCGGTGGAGCGGGGGAGAGAGAGCGCGAGAGGAGCGAGGGGCATACTCCTTACCTGGCATACGACGGGAGCGCTGGACTACGGCTCCCAGGTTTCTTGGAGACTCCACCCCCACCCACAGGCACTTCCGCGCCCGGAGGCACTAAAAGAGACGGCTCCCTCGGTGGAGCGGGGGAGAGAGAGCGCGAGAGGAGCGAGGGGCATACTCCTTACCTGGCATACGACGGGAGCGCTGGACTATGGCTCCCAGGTTTCTTGGAGACTCCGCCCCCACCCACAGGCACTTCCGCGCCCGGAGGCGCTAAAACAGACGGCTCCCTCGGTGGAGCGGGGGAGAGAGAGCGCGAGAGGAGCGAGGGGCATACTTCTTACCTGGCATACGACGGGAGCGCTGGACTACGGCTCCCAGGTTTCTTGGAGACTCCGCCCCCACCCACAGGCACTTCCGCGCCCAGAGGCGCTAAAACAGACGGCTCCCTCCGCGTCGCGGGACGCGCGCGGGCGGTGCTGGGCTGAGCCCGGGCAGAGGGCAGGCCCTCTGTGGCCCTCAGAGGCCTGAGGAGACTGGACTGGGCCAGGTATTTTATATGTCCCTAATTGCCCCAACCGCGCCTCTGAGCTCGTAAGCTATTTAATATCCGTGTATGAGTAGTGTTTTTGTTCTCTCTTTCCTTCTAATTTGTTTGCGAGTACGTTGAGTATAGGGTACCTGTGGAAGTTATATTGTATTATTCTACATAATGGTGAAATCGAAAACAGATAAAGTGATGGTAGGTCCTGCTACTTTAGATAACTTCTTGGTAAGGAAAGTAACCCAGATTAATAAAGACAGACGTGTATCTTTGGGGAAAGATACTGTGATAGACGAAATATCATCAGAAAATTTCCCTATTAGTCAGACCCAAGACTGTGAAATTAATACGAGTGATGTTAACTCTACTGACCGCCCAGTCCCCATCTCCGTAGATGTGGAGGTTTACTCTGATTCCCGGGCTTTATTGAGTCCAGTCAGTGGAGACACTGGAGTGTTGAATGAGATCGAACCTGAAATCAGGCATTTGAGATCCTGCAGAACGCGGTCTCAAAGGGAGAATGGGAAATATAATAATTTGAAGTCTAAGTCAAAAAAAAAGGTTGGTAAGGCTACTAGTAGCCCTGCTATAACAACCCCTTTTGTATTTACGGCCACTAACGGTAATGTCAGTGGTAATGTCAATGGTAATGGGAATGGTAATGGAGCAAACTTAAACTCGGATCTGCTTGCTTCACTTATAAAAAACTTAGAGACTTCTCTTACAGCAAAAATAGAGGAGCTAATTAAACCATTGTCCACTAAAATTGACAACCTAGTTAAGGAAGTGACAAGGCTGGGTGGTTTGTTATTGTCTCAGGAAATTAGAACTCCTAGTGGAAATGTACATTTTGGCGGCAAAGGGAGAGATATCGCTGAATCTAATGATTCACAAAATAAAGGGAGGGGGGACTCCATTGCTGCAGTTGTGACAGGACCTATAAAATCTACTCGACCGGACATTCCAGTGGTAACCACTCTGCTGCACCAATCATCCATAAACCCTCATAGCAGTATATCTCCCAGACCCTTGAGGCATAACCGCTATCTTAATTTACCACCAGATTGTGCCCGGTATGTGGCCGTATTGACTAATGTGCCTCCCTGCGGCACCCACCCTGCATCTTCTCATGATGAATCTCATATCTCTCTGAAAAACAAGACAGTGGCTTGGCTTAACAAAAATTGTGGTTTTCCGACCTCATACTCTGATCAGATATTAACAGTAAGGCGTGTAAACTGGGTGGGTCCGTCCAAAAAGTCTGGGTCGGGGGATTGCATAGTTGTAAATTTTAAATATCCCCAGCATGTGGCAACTGTTCTTCTGAGAGCCTCCACACTTGTATATAATACGAACAGTATTTGTGTACGCCCTCTGGGATACTTTTATGCGCACCTGTGTAAACCACCATCGCAACAGAGCTTAACCAGGCGGGGGCCCGAACCTTATACACCTGTGCAAGAGCCCCAACAACTTCATAACATCATTAATTCCTGTGGCTTAGGTGGTCTAATTGGTACCCATAATAGGGGCGCCAGTACAGGACACTATCAATATGGGTCGAATTTAAACCTACAGAACAGGTATGAGGTGTTATCTGGACTTGAGTTGTGTGATTGACAGGGAGCACCTGCAGCTCAGGACACTAGGGCTACAGGTGAATCTATAAACTCAGATAACCAGGTGGCTAAAACGCCAGGATGCTTTGTTGTCTCCTGGAATATTGCGGGTCTTGCCGCCAAAATGGCTGATGAAAACTGGGTGACCTTCATTAAGCAATTCTCGATTGTCTGTCTACAAGAGACTTGGGAACTGGGTTGTAACCTCTTCTTAGAAGGGTATAAGGCCTTCTTTGTGCCAGCCTTGCCATCTTTGCGGGGTAGGCCCAAGGGGGGCCTCGTAATTTTCGTTTCCATATTAATATCTTGTGAAATTCGAAGAATTGAAGCTCACCATACAGGTGTAATGGGCCTAATTCTAAAAGGAGGTAATGTCTCTGCTGGCTTGGTGAACTTTTATAATGCTGTTTATGATAGTACTGGCAGGAATCATATTTATTTTTTAAATTCGTTTGTTTCTAATCTTATGGGAAATGTGGGCCATAACCTCATGATTATGGGGGATTTTAATCTGCATCTTTGTACAGACCCATTGAACAAGTGTCTCCCAGAAATGATTTGTGATCGTGCTGACTGTCTTCATATAGAGCACACAAAGGAAGGGGAAATGTGTAATGACTTACTGAATGACCATGACCCTCTCTTTGGCTATGTCATTAAAGGACCCGTTATTTCGCTTTGATACCCCTACTTTTAAGGGGCATGGGAGGGGTACCTTCATAGATCATATTCTTGTTTCACGTACGCTGCAAATTTTTGTAGACTGTTTTTGTATTGTTTTCAGTGAATTTAGTGACCATAACCCTCTTACAATCTGTCTAAAATGTCCATGGTTTAAAAAAGGTAATAAGATCATCCATCAAGGTAGACTGGGCACAACTGATGGGAGGAGGCGGTTAAAATGGTCTATGGTCTCTGCGGATACTCTTTATAAGAATATCTCCACAGGTTGTGCAGAGGACATAAAAGTCTGTATTAATGATGGGTATGAACCCAGGCTGGTCTTAGAGGCTTATCAAAATATCACGGAGAAGGTCTCAGTGTTGTTATCGGTCCCTAAAAAAACTCGGGCTAATATTGTCCCAAGATGGTTCAGTCACGATTGCACCTTAGCTGCACGTAAATTGAGGGTTGCCTTGTCAGCAACTCCGAGGAATAAGGAGGTGATAAAACTCTGTAGAAAGGAATATAAGGCTATTATTGCTGCACATAAGGAGTTTTTGAGGAAAGAGGCTTGGGAGGAACTGCTTGAGCCCTCCACCCTGAATAGTAGTACCAAATTTTGGACTCTGGTGAAGAAACCCTTTCTCACAGAGGATCCCGGAGACGGACTTGTTTGTTGTATAACCAAAGAGGAATGGGAAAGTCATTTTAAAAGCCTGTACTATTCCGTGGCTGATGGAATTATGGTTACAGTTCCCCATGATAGGGATAGTACTGCCATTATCTGTGACTCAAGGGAGGTCCTGGCTGCTATAAGGGGTCTTACTGCAAATAAAGCGCCGGGTCCTGATGGGATCCCACCGGACCTTTATAAATCTGATCCAGACTTCTGGGCTCCCATCTTGGCTGCGGTTTTTAACGCAGCGGCCGTAGTGGGTTGTCCCGGAACATGGGGCATGTCAACTATAGTTCCTGTCTTTAAGAAGGGAGATAGGGGAAGTGCCCTTTGTTATCGACCAATTTCCCTCATCGACTCGATGGTTAAGATCATGGGGAGAGTTATACTTCAACGCCTAACAAGTTGGATGAATGAAAATAACATTATGTCTACCTCCCAATATGGTTTCTGCGAAGGGCGCTCCACTATAACCCAGTGCCTCAATTTGTTTCTTATTCTGAATAAATATACTGTTGTTCAGAAGGGAACAATTCACCTTGCGTTCATGGATCTGTCCTCAGCCTTTGACTGTGTTAACAGAGGGAGGCTGTGGCGGACCATGAAGGATAAAGGCATTGATGGGGGGATTGTGGAGTTCCTAGCGGATTTGCATAATGATACAAGAGCAAATGTGAGGTTTTTATCGACCGGGGAAACTACAGGAAATTTTAGTATCAACAAAGGAGTGCGACAGGGATGTATTTTGGCCCCCTTTCTTTTTAACTTTTATATAAATGATTTAGAGGCTGATTTACTAGAGGTAAAATCAGATTGCCCTAGAGCCGGTGTAAGGGGTATTCCTGTGCTTTTATATGCCGACGATGCGGTTTTAATTTCACGTACAGAATTAGGTCTACAGGCACTTTTGAACGCTTTTAACAAATTCATGTCTGAGAGGGACCTCACGGTCAATAATTCGAAATCTTACATAATGCATGTTGGCCGTCAACCTATAAAGAAGTTCATTTTTAAACTAAATGATGTTTTGATCCCCATCACCCAGACATTCTCTTATCTGGGTGTCCTATTTGACACGAAGCTCAGCTGGGTCCCACACTTGGCTAAGAAAAAGGGGGAAATGATTAGAGTTAATGCCTCCATTTTCAATTTCGCCTCTAAATTGGGGAAAAAGCCAAATGTGGCCTTGATGAAATTATATAATGCCAAAACCATTGCCACTGCAGCATATGGCAGCGAGATATGGGGCTACATAAATGGCGAACAACTACAAATTGTTGAAAATAACTTTTTAAAGCGTCTGTTATGTGTCCCAGGTAGCACACCGAATCTAATTGTACATGAAGAACTTGGCTGCCCGTATCTATCCGACACTATTGGACTGAAACCATTGTTATGCTGGTTAAAATTATGGTCAAACGATGAGATTCCCTTAACACATTTGATAGTGGAAGACCTCGTATCACTTGATCATGCAATGTGTGTACCTTGGCTTAAATATTTAAAGTCCCAATTTCAGAGGCTGGGTCGCCTGAATCTGTTTGTGAATCCTAGGGATATAGTTAAAGGTGATGTTACAGCAATTAAGAGAGCTTTTATTTTGGATTGTAATGCTTTTAGAGATGAAGTCGAGCTTTTGAAACCTACTGTTAGAAAGTATATCATGTTGAGTACTTGTGATACCATGGAAAAGTATCTAACATGCTCCTTTACCTCTCATGAGAAATTTTTGTTGACCTGTTTTAGGTTTAACATCCTCCATCATCTTTTAATTAGACCTAAGTCGGACATTTTTAAGAAACCTGCAGCACCCTGTGGCTGCGACGGGAAGTCTCCACAGGATCTGCTGCATTTTATGTTTTTATGTACTTTTTATGAATATCCCCGCAGGGGTTATCTTGTTACACTTTTAAAGAAATTACATTTTAAACAAATTAGACCTGCCCTTATGTATCTACAGCTGTTGCACCCGGATAGTGTTCTCCAGGTGCTAGAATTCCTAAAACTGGCTATGAGACTAAGAAAATGTTTAGATGAGTATCCGCAGCCCAATGCATTAACGCACTTTTTTCTGTATTGATTTTGAATATGCACTCTTTTAGAAATTTTATGTGTTGTATGTATTTGTGATTGACTTTGTAATTAATTGTGATCTTGTTATGTTTTAATATGTATTGCTAATTTTTGTGTACTTTTGTGGATTGAAATATATCCGAAATAAAGTCAATATATATATATATATATACTGCCACTTTGACTTGGCATTTAAAACTACTTTCCAAGCCTTAATCTCCCCTTTTTTATACATAGGTCAACCTATGGTAGGCCCTAGGTAGCCCTATGGTCAGGGTGCTGTGTAAGTAAATGGTAGGACGTGTGCCTTTATGTGTGGAGTGTCCTGGTAGTGACAAACAGCCTATTTCTTTTTTCACTGCTGTGAGGTCTACTCCTCTCATTGGCTAGCATTGGGAATTCCTTTGTGTACTTTTAAATGATATCCTTATCAGAAAGGAGTGAAGTTGCCATGTTTGGTATGTTTTGAATGGTAGTGATAAATCCTACTTACTGGTGCGACAGGATGTTGCATTACTATTTAGAAATGCCACTTTTAGAAAGTTCTACTCAAAAAATGGGTAACCCAATATACCCTTGAAGGCTTGGGTGAGACTAATGTCAGGTAAAGGTGCCTACAAGGGATTTCTTTTATATATAGTTATTTTTAATTTTTAGCAAACCAATTCTGAGTAACCAAAGTGGTGGCATTAATCAAATAAAGTGTTAAACTTCATTTGAAAAATTATAAAGAACTAAATCAGAACAAAACAAGCAAACATAACACAACAACACCAAACAAAATAACCAAACTAAATAGGACATGCGGGTGTATTATTTTTCTATACAAATGTATATAAATAATTAAATTTCATAACATGAGGGTACAAAAGACAGTTTTATTTGGTTTTGTAAAGTGCTCAAATACCCAAAGGTGTCTTGGCGCTGCCTTGAGAAAGCTATGAGCTGAAAGACATTTAGTGGGTAAAGAGCCATGTTTTAAGAGTCTTTCTAAATTGTAACAGATTGGTCAATTCTTATTGTTTAGGGGAAGAGAACTCTACAATTTTGCAGTGCAGACAACAAAACTTCTGCCTCCTCGACAAGAGTTTCTGAATTTGTGAACCATCACATTTTTAGAGGTCATGGATCATAAGATTTTGGTGGGGGTACACTATGAAAATTTCTGGATTAAATATTCCGGTCCAGTGTTGTGCAAAGCCTTAAAGGTGATGCACAAAGCTTTAAAGGCTATTGTTTTGTTTATGGGTATCCAATGCAGCTTTTCTAGTGCTGTGGTGTCGTAATGATATTTGGGTAACCCTAATATCAGATGTGCTGCTGCATTTTGCAGTATTTGAAGTTTGGATAGTATCTTTTGTTTCATGTTAATAAATAAACCATTGCGATAGTCCAGTTTTGATACTATTAGAGCTGTGACAACTGCTATGTGCAGTTTTTGAGGACGTAAGGTAAAGATTTTCCGATTATTTTTAGCAAGTGGAAAAGGGAAGAAGCCATCTGATTAATCTGACTGTCAAAAGTCAAATGGTTGTTAAAGATGACACCCAAGTTTCAGACTTTTTCCACTGGGGTGTGCAAGGTGCCCATGTCCTTAGGCCACCAATTGAGAGACCAGAAGGAACTGTTTGTTCCGAAAAGGAGAATCTAATTTTTTCATTTTTCCCGGAATGAAGTCTTAAACTGTTTTTTCATCCACTCACTATTTTTTTACATGTAGTTATGAAATTGAGTGGCTGCATGGTTGGGGTTTCCTGAGACCGAGGCCATTATTCGGGTGTCATCAACATATGATATTATAGAGAACCCAAAGACTTTTATAAATCTAATGAGTGGAGTGATGTACAAATTACATAAGGTAGGGCTTAAAGAAGCCCCTTCTGAAACACTGAAAAGAAGGGTGAAAGGTTGAGATATGAAGTCATCCAATTCTACATTTTGCTCTCTTCCAGATAAAAAAGATGACAGAAGGGCAAGGGCAGTGTCTCTGATGCCTAGACAGTGAAGACGGTCAATTAAGATGTGATGGTTGACCATGTCAAATGCTGCTGAGAGAACTAATAGATCCAGAGCAGCATTTTCACCTTTGTCAACGTGGGCTCTTATGCTTTTAGAGGCAGCAATTAATGCAGTTTCTGAAATGTGTAGGCTCCTGAACCCCTACTGGGTGGCATCTAAAACACTGTTCACAATAATAAAAGCTGTCAACGGTTCGTATATAGCCTTGTTGATGAGGTTTGCCGGGAAAGGCAACCAAGATATAGGTCAACAATTGCTCCGGTCTGATGAAGGAAGATTGCTTTTTTTGATGAATGCTAAGATAGAAGCTCCCTTTCGGGCTTTAGGAAAATTCCCGCTTTGAAGCATTGATAATTAGTTGATTTGAAATTTGAATTTTAGGGGGACAAGGGTCCTCAGGGGACTCAGATTATGTGGATTTTTATTAATTTAGAGATATGTTCTGTTGTGAGGGGAGCAAATGAGGTTAAGCACTCTAGGCTGTTGGTCGAGGGTCTAAGATCGGAACAGGTTGGTGGCATTTCAAAATTTGATGTAGGATCAGAGAAAAGTCCTTTACTTTAGTCTGAAAGGTAAGGGCAAGTGTATTACAGAATGTCTGACTGAGTTGATATTCTTGTTTTCAGAGTTATTAGATAGTGTTTTTGTCGTTTTAAAGAGTTCCTTGACAGAGTATTTAGCTAAATCTATTTTATTTGTGGAAAAATTAAGTTTTCTTTAAAAATCATAATCTTACAGTCTTTTTATCTGCTGCGCTATAATATTGTCTCTATTGTCTTTCTAATCTACAACAGACTTTTTTGTGCTTTAAGCCTGTTAGAGTACCAAGGTTCTGAGGGAGTTTGTCTAAACTTAGTTGATTTTGTTTCAGGGGCTAGTTGATTGGCTGCATTCTCTAGCCATATCTGATAATTGATTGTAGTTTGATCGAGGTTATCAGACTGAATTGGTATGGTATAATTTAGAATATGTTCTAATCTAGCAGAGTCTAACTTGTGCCATGGGCAGGTTTTTTTGCCTGGGGCAGAGATGTCACATTTTTGTGGATAGCATGTTGAACATAAGAGCTGAGTGATCAGACCAGGAAAGTGGAAGGACTTTTCAAAACTGTATGGAGGGAATGCATGTGTGTGTACACAAACAAATGCATTTCTTAAAAGGTGGTTAAAACACAAACAGCACAGTGTGGTATTGGAGCACTCACTCCATCCTCTGTCTTGCCAGAGCGAACATGAGCCGTTGGTATTGGAGCGTTTTAAGTGTTCACCAGTTATAGTACACAATGACACATTCATTTTTGTCACTGATCCCGCTTCAATTAAGGTATTTATTCCCACTTCATTGCTGCGTCATCCCTTCCCCTCTCGTTGTTGCTTGCCCACCTCTCCATCCCATCCTGCTTGACCAATCCCCACACTACCTCCCTTGTCGCTGCTGCTGCTGTTATTCAATTTTTTATGCCCGATCCAATGGTATTGGAGCATTCGTTCCATCCTTCATCTTGCCATAGTGTTAACACCAGCTGATGGTATTGGAGTGCTTTAAGTGCTCACTAGTTACATTACACAATGACACATTCATTGTCGTAGGTTGAGGAAGCGTAAGTGATTTGCCCAGAATCACAGATTGTCCAACCGACCCCTAGATTCAAACCTGGTTCCCAGGTTCCCTTGTCAGCAGCTCTGGCCATGACACCACATTCTCACTTCACTTCAAAGCTCCTCAACTTTTTCTCATTATCACTGTCACATTTGTTCAGCAAAACAAAAAGCATTGGCAAAGCCAATAGCCTCAGCAATGAGCGATCTATTGACCTTATCAATGTGAATGTCTTTTAATCATGTTGTATAGCAGCACATATGCTGCTCAGCATGGCTGAAAGTCACTGAAAAAAGCACTATGATGTGGGCAGCGCAGGCCACTGCATATCGTATTTTTGTGTTAGAAGGGGTTGGATAATGAACTCAACGTGGGGGGCAAAGATACTCGGCATTGGGTCAACATACTGTGATTATGGGCTTCCGATATCTTTCAGTGATGCTGGACAGCAGGTGTGCTGCTATCCAACATGGCTAAACGACAGTCACATTGACAAGGCCAATAGCCTGGGCATTGCAGAAACCTATTGGCTTTGCCAATGCTTCTTCTTTTTTTGTTTCCAATTTTTTGCCACATCTCTTTTTCTGAAACATTCTTTGGCATCATCACATATCCATTTAAAGATTAATCAGACAAGGAGAGCTGTCCGAACTGTTGAACCAGACATGTCACAACAATTTAAAGGCATTTTGCTCCAAAGAATGTCTAAGACGCTGCAACTCAAATAGGGTCACAACTGTGTGATTCAAGGCTGCGCACTTTTATACACCTACAGTTCTCTGGTCCCACAGATAAGTACATCAACCTTCAATATTTCCCATGGTTTTATATTAGAATACCCTAAAAAAAATATTAGAAGTGTTTATATTTCTAAAAGACAATTTGGTATTTCTGCCTCTCGTTGCTGTGGCTTAGGTTCCATCAAATTTCAACAATTCTAATTGATTCATAAACTACAGTTTCTCAGCTTTGGTTTTCTGTAGAATTGTGTGAAATCACCTATTTGTTTACTGAGATTTTGTAAATATGTCGAGTTACGCATATTGAACAAAGTGTGGTTTGCCACTCCAGTCACCCGCCTGTATCTTTGGTGTCTTCTGTACACATGCTATACCTTGCTTACAAAAGCTGTACGAGGCAACACCGTGTGCAATTTTACAAAATTGCATGTAATTTTGTGAAATTGTGCAAAAAAAATGTGTTTCGAGCACTGTGTTCTTTAATGATTTTGCCAGTGCTTCTAACACTTTGCTCTCCTTCTAGAGTAGGAATAGACCAAATAATATATGTACCAAAAGGTAAAACATGCCTTTCTCTATATGAAGTAGCATTTAACAAGCTAAACTAAAACTGCCCTTCTAGAGAATTTACCAGGACTGCTACTTAACGTTAAAGGTCATTGCAACATCTTCTGAAAAATCCTGATAATTATGAATGTAGTTTGATGGAATATAAGAGGGTGGGAGCGGACACCCTTTGAGAAGCCTTTTCCACCAGTCCCGACCATTAAAGATGATTATTAGGGTTGGGCAGAATTTGCGAAATTCGCTTTCGCAAACTATTGCGAAAATGTTGAAAATCTCCGCAAACACACCGGAAATATCGCGAGGACGCGGAAGTTTTTTTCCCGCCTGTTCGCGGTATTTTTTGCGTGACCGCAGCTCGCCAACTTACCCATTCGGTTGCTCACGGGCGCGGCCATCTTGTTTTCACTTGTCCCGCCCTCCCGCGATGCTTACTTCCCGTTCCGGGTCACGCAATGCATGCTCGCGCCCGTTCGTGGTAGATATTTCCTGTTCGCGAAGGCTTTTACTTGTTCGCGTTGCTTTTTGCTTGCTCGGGGAGAAAATATCGCGCAAACTTGCACACGTGGTCACAATGGGCGCGGCCATCTTGATTTTCACTCATGTTTCTGGGGCCTGATTTTGAATCCTCCCTGCATCTTTTCAATCCTTTGTTTGAAGCCACTTTTTTAAAAATCTTTTTTATTTATTATTTCTCTAACTATTTTCCAGCTTCTATATCTTTGGTTTTTGTCTACTCTTTTTTGTTTTTTAGCTACTTTTTCACTCTTTCTATTGCCTGCTATTTATTTCCTTTACTTACTTTTTAAATTTTATTACCTTTTCTTTCCCGCCCGTCCCAGAACCATGTGAAAGGGTAGGGCTCGTCGCAGCCAGAGCCGCGACCGCCTTCCTTGTGGAAGGCAGCACCCACAAGGGGTGCAGGCACGGGCCTTATTTGGGGAGTTGGAGTTGGCTGCACTCATTTTCTTTGTGCAACGCCACCTCCCCTCAACCCTGGCAGCAGGTGGCAGGCCTGGGTCCAGGTACAGCCTCCGGGAGCGTTGACAGCGGTGGGGGAAGGTGCGCCGGGCAGTGTTGCGCTGCTCTGGGGTCCGGCGCACCCAGGTGCACTTGACGCACCGGTGGTCCGACATCCTGGACCGTGAGCAGGACCTGCTTAACCTGCTAGGAGTGGAGGTCCCAGGTCTTGGTGAGTAACTATTTAATTATTACTACTTTGTGTCTGTTCTTCTGCTCTGTGTTATATTGCGAATATCTTTTTCTACTTCCAACCAGCTAGAATGTTGCTGCTTACATTCCAGGTTAATTACGTTTAAAAGTCTTCTGTGATTGTTATGACACCGGTGCTCCTCTGCGCTACTACTAATCTTACTTGTTTGCAAATTTGCGTTTGCGCTCGCTTAGCGTGATTCTGTAAGAGTTTATTTTAGAGAAATTAAGTTATGTAATGCTACAATGACTCTAGTCCTTACTTTGTCCTGTTACTAAGAGATAGGGGCGGATTGATACTTAGGTTTAGGTACTTTGTATGAGTTTGTAATTTTTTAGTGATATGCATGATGCCCCCTCAGTTACGTCACGTGCTGCTAGTACGCCAGTTTTTATTAGAACCTTTTCTAGTTTGTTCAATGAGTGGTGGAATTGGCTTAGCATTAGCAGAACATCAGCATCAATCAATCAACCCAAAATTTGGTGTATACAAAAAATATAGCCATGTGTCCTCCATTTGACCATATGCATTGTTGAGGACTAAAAGAAGTGGAAATGCATACTTAATGTACAATTGGTATGCCTGGAATAGGTGGGCTAGGTCGGATGGTACGTCGTACTTAGGCTTAGTTGTAACTTAGTATTCTGGAATCAGAATGGAAGACTGGATTACTGTTGATAAATAGTAACTTAAGTAGTCGATCCGCGAATCCCCCGATACTACTTGTTGACCAGATGAGATCGGTCAATTTAGCAATTGTTGTTTACATAAGTGTTTTTTGACCGTTCTTTAAAAATTATTTGTTTGACACCATCCATCAATGTTTGTCTCTTTCTTATATCTTTCCTGTTCATCAGCACCCAGGGGCAGGCAGACAGGGAGTGGGCAGTCGGCGGGAGAACACCACCACCAGGAGGACACCAACGAGGGCTCCTCTGCTGGCCCCAGTAAGTCTTCTTATTTTTAATAATATTTCTTATTCCATTACTTTTACTGCACCATATTTTTCACGAACTATTGTTTCAGTTTCCCAATGCTAATTTTTACCAACAATTATCCTTCGATCTGTACAGTTTCAAAAATCTTGTTATCCCTGCCTCTGCTATGATGACTCTCTGTACTACTACTACTATCAGTCTGTCTGTTCTTGAGTAGCTAAGCTTGCCCAGTTGGCTAGTGCCCCTCTTTATTTTAAAGGTTGTAAATAAAACTCAGATTCACAAGTAGCTCTAGCCATTGAGTCCAGTCCTTTGAGTCCAGTCCTTTGGGTCATCCTCTTGTACTACTTCTAGTCTTATTGAGTCTTTGTTAATCTTGAGGCTTTGACAATTCACAGCAACAAATGCCCAACCAGATGTATTACTATTTTGATATGATAGCCTATAGGACATACTACTACTGTTGTAGGGATCTTGCACATACAGACCTTTGCACAAGAAAATAGGATGTTGGTGATGGTAGGTTGGACCTTCCTCACACACCTCAATCAGAAATTTAGAACCCACCACAATCCCCTGCTCGACTATAGTACTGTCTTGTCATAACTATTAGGTCTCCGAACCCTCCCCCCAAGATACCCAACAAGTAGACAACCCAGAACATAACACACCCAAACTCTCAGTCGTGGAAGCAATGCACATGCACGCCCTTCCTTTAATTTGCTCACTCGTGTAAGTCCACACCAAATACCACCAAGTCTATGTAAGTTCAAAATTTTTATTTTGAATTGAGAAGCTCTGTACATTGTTCTATTATATAATGCAGCACCAACCAGAAAACCAATAACATTAAAAGAATAAACATTGTTACACTTACTTACAGTTGGGAATTAAATCATGATAACTGAACAGTGGTGGAAGGCAGCACCACCATCCCCTAGGAATTTAGTTTCTATAAATTTATAAATGAAGATCTCTGAGTGAAGGGACCCCTCACCTTAGAAGAACCTAGTACAGGTAGTTGTTGCATCATTCATAATCTCTGCAAAGCTCTGGTTCGTAGAAGGGAAACTTCTGTCTGTAATGCGAAAAATGAAAAGGGTTCGCGTTAGTATATTGCAACTTGCAAGCATTTTTCAGCCGTGCCAAAAAGTGTAGCATTTATGGATAAGCAATATGGACTAACAGTACACCAGTACTTCATAAAAAAGTGGCTTGTTAATGTTTTTGTTGACCGCTTGTACGCAGCGCGTAGACAGTAGCAGTGTGAGGCAGGTCATGTGGGCTCAAAGGTGTCTTATACAAAAAGCTGCAAGGTAACGTCACATGTGCAAAAATAAAAGACACAAAGGTAAAATGGTTGCATGGCTCGGGCTAACTAAGCAAAGGCTAGAATGACCCTAGGGGGGACCATATATAACTATTAGTGTCTACTCTACTACTACCTGATTTGTACTAGTGATGTATATACTATTAACTCATTTTTCAATCTTGCTACTGACCAATAGGGGGAGGTGTATATGACGCCTAATAAATGTGTGATGTTTTCTAGGCGCACTACCGACCACTATTGCCGGGGCCAGCGAAGGCAATGCGGAGGGAGAGGATGCGGCAGTTGCTGCCGATACCGACCATGGAGCGGTAGGGGGAGTGCCAGCACCAATGGCGGGCGGTGGTAAGTTAGATTCATAATCCTTAACTATTGTTGACAGTACACTCACTGCAAGGGTGTACTGTATGTATACTGTACTGTTGAGACTTAGGGCCCCATTAGGATGGCGGGCGGATTGCCCCCGCTGGGCCGGCGGTAGTCACCACCGACCCGCAGGGGCAAACCTCCCGTCATCCCTGTAGAAAAGAGTCAGACCCCCCACATGTTGACCAGGCGGAAAAGGGTTCAATATGGTGCTGGTGTCTCTCTGAACACACCGCCAGCCATATAATCTGCATTTTGGAATGCCTTTGCGTGGCGGCATTGCCGGCCGCCACGGAAAGGCATGCAGAGTATGCTTGGGGCCCTCATGGAGGGTACCTATGCTATGGTACCCCCCTGCCTTTCAAAGCAAAATGAGACAGGCTCCGCGTGGGGCCTGTCATGTTGTGCTTGGAAAAGCACAACACGTATTTTTAGCATTGCTTTCGGCACCGCCCACCAGAATGTAAAAAAAACAGGATACGCCCGCCACTGTGATGGGCGCATCCTCCTAATTGCCCCCACGGGAACCGCACCCTTTTTAGTATGAGGATGGCGGGCAGACAAGTCCACCCGCCATCCGATGTCCTAAGTAAGTATAAGTTGTTGTGAACGTTTGAAGAGTGAACTAGACTAGACACCCTTTAATTGGCATAGGGGTGGGAGTATTGAGTAACTAATCGCCTCATCTATCTGATTTCAACTCCGCTTTGAAAGTTTTATGGAGAAGAGCACCTGGTGCACTGTTCAACTAAAAAGTGAAAGACGGGTGGAAGGAAGAAGGACGGGCGAGATTTAAAATGTTATGTACTGTGCTTTATAGTGCTAATCTACCATGCCACAAGCAGCCTCATGCATCAACCCAAAATCCAGTCGGTAAAATACCGATTCGGTAATAGCTCCCGGTATTAAGTAAAAAATACCCAATCCCAATGCATCAACCCAAAAGCAGAAATCGCTATTTAAGGAATCCTTAAATAGCGATTCTTTAAATAGGGATTCCTTAAATACCGATTCCTTAAATAGCGATTGCATTTAAGGAATCCCAAAGTGAGATTCCTTAAATGCAATGCATCAAAGTTAAAAAATTAGCGATTTCGCTAATAGGGGGAGCAAATTACCATGAAGATGAACTGCATGGTAATTTGCAAAAACTTTGAAAAATGCACTTTTGTGCATTTTTCAAAGTTTCATGTTGCGCACACACATGCCCTTAGAGCATGTGTGTGTGCAACATATGTGCACATATCATTTTCAGGGGTGCAACAGGGTGTCCTTTTGACACCCTGGCACCCTTGAAAGTGCTCCCGCTATTAGCGATTCGGTAATACCGAATCGCTAATACAGAATGGCTTTACATTCATTCCTATGGGCCTCCAAGCCCATAGGAATGAATGGGTAGGTATTCCTTATTACCGATTCGGTATTACCGATTCGGTAATAAGGAATATTAAGGAATCGCTATTTGAATAGCGATTTCTACATGCATAGCCTTTTGCTATTCCTTATTAGCGATTCCTTATTTTTCGCTAATAAGGAATCGCAAATGGCATTGTTGATGCATAGGCCCCTATGTGTATAATTAACTTCTCTTACTGTTTTTCTAAGAGTATATTTTACAATTGTCTTGTTTTTTTCTTTTTGATACACAGCTACTCCTTCCAAAGTCAATCGGAAGGAGTTGGCCGCCAAGGCATGGCGCCGGAAGCTGGAGGCAATCCAGCAGGAATATCGGCGGCTGGTGGTCTTGGCAGAGGAGGAGGAGGAGACTGCAGCAGCACTTGAAGCCTCCTCCAGTGCCCCGGGCCCCAGCCACCGCCCTCCAGCGGTACGGCGCCACCGTCTGGCGGCTGCCCGCTGCCACCGCAATGCCATCTCTGGTGCCATCCCCACTGTGGCTGCAACTGCTGTGCCCTCAGACACCGCGTCGCCCGTCTAGAGGAGCAGATGCGTGTCCTCTTGCAATCCCGCCCCACACCTTAGTCCCTGTCTTCTGCCACTTCTTTAATTCTTGTTTGGGTGGGTGGGAACTGGTTTAGGCGTTGGGTTGGGTTTTGCTTTTTGGACTAGTATTTTCTGGACTTTCTTACGGTCATTGGTTGGGGTTAGGGAGGGGGGTGGGTCAGCTTTTGTGGGTTTTTAGTTTATTTTTGTTAGGGTCAATTAAATATATTTTTCTACGTTACATGCAATGTTGTTAATGTTTTGTAGGTGGGGTTACTGTTTTACATCACACTGTTTCCTTGCTGGTGCAGGCCCGCCCATTGCCAGTGTTTGATTTAAATAATTGGCTGACTGTGTAAGACACAAACATATAGATGCGACACCCCTCACTGATTGACTTGTCCTACTAGTACTTTCAGTCTCTCCTCTAGTCTATTCATTCTTTATCTGGACTCAAAGGGGTGTGTGAAATTGAATTCATTGAAAACATGCCCATTATTAATTCTGCCTCCCCCAAACTTCTCTTACCTTTGCTTGATGTTTAACTTAGGCACAGCAATGGCTGCATGGTGAAGATGGTTTCCTTTTTCTAACATGCCATGATTGGGGTGGTGGTGGTAGTATAGTAGTAGTAGTAGACACTGGCAGGGCAGCAGCATTTGCAAAAAAAAGAAAATTAGACAGTCAATCGCCTTTGAGAGACTGTTCGAGGAGTAGTAGAATGAAGTACAGTACAGAACTTACCGAGCAACAATAATAAGCTAAAATATTTATCAACAAAACATATTGGTGGTTGGGATAGCTACTAGACAGAGTTACAAACTATAGTTGTGTTGAGTCACTTGACTAGGCCTACAGCCTAACAGTTAGTGCTGTGTATGAGGAATGACAACAAATCCAATCAATGCCGGCAATTAATGCTGAGGTATATGTTCCTTTGTTAAATAAAATCACCTCTAAAATATACTACTCATGGGTGGGCAAGCAGAAGAAGATCATCGCTCTGCCTTGAAATTGAAGTACTGTTGCTTTCGCCACATCCGCCCCAGCAAGCGTGTGATTAAGTATTGGTGTACATTTAATTTAGTCACACCTCGACAATAAGTCACACCGCCCGGGGGAAGAGGGTTAGGGTTTTTTGAATGGATGGGAAGGGGGTTTGGGGAAAGGTTTGACAGTGAAAAACAGTATGCATGGACAAACAAACGACAATCTTTGAAGACTACCATATCCATATTTTAAGGGAGAAAAAGGAAATGCATGCATGATGATGAGAGACCCGGATTACATACACTTCTTCATGTTCTGTTGTTCCAGCCTTAATACTTTTACAGATAGCAAATAGAAATGTTAAATATTGGTAGGGAAGAATCGTAAACAGAGAGCAAACCTAATGATGATAATAACAACAGCAAGAACACACTGTTGTAATGATTGTAGACAAAAAAATGAATTAAATTATTTAAAAGAAGATGAAAGTTGATACTGTTACTGTGTTATCCTGGTCAAAAATGAGGACTGGATTTGCATCTCGGCATTCCTCTTAGTCCTCTCGTCCATCAATCTTGGGTGTCGCCACTCGCCACTGCCCGGCTGGAAAAAAAATTACGATTTATTGGTGAGGTAAGTGTGCATTGTAATGTTTTCCCAAGTATAGGGCAAGGCCCGGCCTGTAATTGTAGATGGAAAAACAAAGGGGATATTGAGAAACAAAGTTGAAACAAATGCACAAGTTATGGTGTAGTGCAACAAGAACACTTTCCGAGGTGGCATGTATGCATCATCTCTATTCTAGTCTGTTTCCAGCATTGACCTTCAACAACAACAGGAGAGAGCTGGCCCACAGTGACAGGCCTGACGGCACGTTGCTTAGCGGTAGCACATCCTACGTTTAGAGTACTTTTTTTTTTTTTCAAAGGGTTGGACAAAGGCAAAGCACATTATCCATGATTCCATTCCAAACATAGCATTTTACAGTTTAAGTTAGTAAATCAATGCACCGCAGTCATCCCATTCAAAAACCTTGCTTTGAAACTCTTGCAAAATGTTTACAGCCGTATGAGATTTCTCCATGGCGAACATGGCTACAGTTGCATGTTTCCGAGTACCTTTAAAAATCGCAGCTGTGTCAACAGCACCTTGTGCAGATAGCTTATCTCTGACCCCCTCAAACGAGACCCAGTGTGCAGTGATGCAGATGTAATCTGTGGCTTGGCAACTGGTCCACATGTCTGTTTCAGGTGGATGTGAACAGCACTCTGCTGCAAAGCTTGTCCAACCAATTCCAGCACATCATGATGTAGTGCCAGAATAGCAATTCTTGCGAAATAGGACCAGCTGGGAACCTTCCATTTAGGGCAGATGGCTGACACAAATTCAAGGAAACCCACCCCTTCCACAAATGAAAAAGGGAGAAGGTCCAGCGCTAACATTTTAGCCAGCTTTGCATTGTACAACCGTGCCGTTGGGTGGTTGCGTTGGAACTGCCCCTCCAACCTAAGCATGCTCTCAATGGTAGGCTGAATTGCTTTCCTTTGTGGTGCTGTTGTTTTCATTAACCCACTTAGGCTCAACGACACAGTTTGTCTCATTGCGGTACTCGGTCGCCTTGGTGTCTCAGCCTGACTCTGAGTATGGCTCTTACTGCGGTGCCACTCAGATGTTACTGAGGAGGATGTGGGTGGTACCACTGCACTACTGGGGACAGGGCTCGAAATGCCTCCCTCTTCTTCACCTTCCACCGCAATAATATCGCGCCCTGATTCTTCCTGACCAACTTCAATGGGTTGAGTTTTTCTACTTTCTTTTAACTGAAGTAGGTGATTCTCCCACACGATAGTGTGGTGTATTCTGAGATGACTTGCTTGGCCTCCGGTACCATAGTTAGTACCAAGCTTACCCCGCCGAACACCTTGTCGACAAATTGAGCATATAGCAATGTTCTCCTCCTTGGTGCTAACAGAAAAGAAGTCCCAAACTGGGGAGGAGAACTTTCTGGCACTGCTGTATGTGCCACTTTCAATACCAGATGAACTGGAGGGTGTGCTTGGAATGTGACCCTGTGCAGCTACACTGTGACTTTTACTACCACTACCTACTGAGATGGTTGAGCTGGATGTAGGTCCCTGTCGAGCCTTGGAAAATATGGCAGCTGGAGGTAGTGGTGGTGTAACCTGTGTTGGTGATATCCGTGCTACATCCCGCTCAGTAGCAGCCTTTCTGGATAGGGTGAGAATGTTGGTCTCCAATCCCTTTGGGGCAGGAGTGCTGTGCGTGATGACTGGCTCGTCTTCATCGTCTTCCTATGGGCCAGGAGGCCCATAGGAATCAATGGGAAGCCAGTTACTATTACCGAATCGGTAAATACCGATTCGGTAATGGGGGGAGCACAATCAAGGGTGGCAGGGTGTCACAGTGACACCCTGTTGCACCCCTGATTCCTGCATGCGTGCACATGTGGCACACATACATGCCCTAAGGGCATGTATGTCTGCCACATTGCACAGTTCTAAGGGCCAAAAAATGCATTTTCTAAGACATTCGTCATTTACCACCAACTTTTAGTTGGTGGTAAATAACAAATCCACTCAACACCCACACACTACCCCTACATCTCATTTCAGGATTCGGTATTTACCGAAGCGGTAAAATTACAGATTCAGTAATTTTACCGATTCGGTAAATTACCGAATCCTGAAATGTCCCCCCTACATACCAAAAGCCTAAATACCGGTCGGTAACGGGATTTTTACCGAAAATCGGCCGTTACCGACCGGTATTAGGCTTCCTACATATGGCCCATAGTCTAGCCATTTATTACTTTTTTCAACAAGGGCTATGTTATGCTACTGTGTACAGTCACACACTACACTCTCGGGAAGGATAGGAAAGTTAATAAGAACCACCAAAATAAAAATGTAATGGAAGTGGGATGGACCCTATTTGCCATTAGATTATTTGAGCATCTCAGCATCCATGGAGCTGCTGCTGGCAAAGGGGGTGGATGGATGGAAGCAGTAAGCCAAAAGGAAAACCATGCAGGCCTATATGGCAAAAGCAGGACACTAATAACTCCCAACACAAAAAAGGCCACCAGCCATATGGACACTCCCAAATCACAAACAAGCAGGGGGCCTGGGAAAGACCAGGAGCTGACAAAAGGCCTATAAAAGCAAGGTAAAGGAGGCATGCTAAAGCACACTGCTCTGCCTTTTGTAATGCAACAAAATGCAAATACGAACATTCACAGGCCCCAAAAAGGTCCGCTGGGTGCATGCATTGCACACCAACACACACCAGACACACACAACAAAAGCATGTCTTTAAGACATCCAACATCAGAAAGCCCACCCCAAAAAAACAAACTTACCAACTCAATCCAATGCCATCCATGCCCTAAATGAAGTCTAAATTCAACAGACCACATAGGAACACTTGAGTAATACAGCTGTGGCTACCTGCTCTGATCCTACTGGATGAAAGCAGGCCTGTTGGCAGACAAGGCCAGGCAAGCTTGCAGGCCTAGGCTTCAAACTGGCCACCAGCCACATGGCCAGGCCCAACAACATCAGAAAGCCCACCCCAAAAAAACACACTTGCCAACTCAATCCAATGCCATCCATGCCCTAAATGGTGTCTAAATTCAACAGACCACACAGAAACACTTGATTAATACAGCTGTGGCTACCTGCTCAGCCTCTGAGCCTACTGGATGAAAGCAGGCCTGTTGTTGGCAGACAAGGCCAGACAAGCTTGCAGGCCTAGGCTTCAAAATGGCCACAAGCCACATGGCCAGGCCCAACAACATCAGAAAGCCCACCGCAAAAAAACACACTTGCCAACTCAATCCAATGCCATCCATGCCCTAAATGATGTCTAAATTCAACAGACCACACAGGAACACTTGAGTAATACAGCTGTGGCTACCTGCTCTGATCCTACTGGATGAAAGCAGGCCTGTTGGCAGACAAGGTGAGGCAAGCTTGCAGGCCTAGGCTTCAAACTGGCCACCAGCCACATGGCCAGGCCCAACATCAGAAAGCCCACCCAAAACAACACACTTGCCAACTCAATCCAATGCCATCCATGCCCTAAATGATGTCTAAATTCAACAGACCACACAGAAACACTTGATTAATACAGCTGTGGCTACCTGCTCAGCCTCTGAGCCTACTGAATGAAAGCAGGCCTGTTATTGGCAGACAAGGCCAGACAAGCTTGCAGGCCTAGGCTTCAAAATGGCCACCAGCCACATGGCCAGGCCCAACAACACCAGAAAGCCCACCCCAAAAAAAACACACTTGCCAACTCAATCCAATGCCATCCATGCCCTAAATGATGTCTCAATTCAACAGACCACACAGAAACACTTGATTAATACAGCTGTGGCTACCTGCTCAGCCTCTGAGCCCACTGGATGAAAGCAGGCCTGTTGTTGGCAGACAAGGCCAGACAAGCTTTCAGGCCTAGGCTTCAAAATGGCCACCAGTCACATGGCCAGGACCAACAACATCAGAAAGCCCACTGCAAAAAAAACACACTTGCCAACTCAATCCAATGCCATCCATGCCCTAAATGATGTCTAAATTCAACAGACCACACAGAAACACTTTATTAATACAGCTGTGGCTGCCTGCTCAGCCTCTGAGCCTACTGGATGAAAGCAGGCCTGTTGTTGGCAGACAAGGCCAGACAAGCTTGCAGGCCTAGGCTTCAAAATGGCCATCAGCCACATGGCCAGGCCCAACAACATCAGAAAGCCCACCCCGAAAAAACACACTTGCCAACTCAATCCAATGCCATCCATGCCCTAAATGATGTCTAAATTCCACAGACCACACAGAAACACTTGATTAATACAGCTGTGGCTACCAGCTCAGCCTCTGAGCCTACTGGATGAAAGCAGGCCTGTTGTTGGCAGACAAAGCCAGACAAGCTTGCAGGCCTAGGCTTCAAACTGGCCACCAGCCACATGGCCAGGCCCAACAACATCAGAAAGCCCACCCAAAACAACACACTTGCCAACACAATCCAATGCCATCCATGCCCTAAATGATGTCTAAATTCAACAGCCCACACAGAAACACTTGATTAATACAGCTGTGGCTACCTGCTCAGCCTCTGAGCCTACTGAATGAAAGCAGGCCTGTTATTGGCAGACAAGACCAGACAAGCTTGCAGGCCTAGGCTTCAAAATGGCCACAAGCCACATAGCCAGGCCCAACAACATCAGAAAGCCCACCCCCAAAAAAACACACTTGCCAACTCAATCCAATGCCATCCATGCCCTAAATGATGTCTCAATTCAACAGACCACACAGAAACACTTGATTAATACAGCTGTGGCTACCTGCTCAGCCTCTGAGCCTACTGGATGAAAGCAGGCCTGTTGTTGGCAGACAAGGCCAGACAAGCTTTCAGGCCTAGGCTTCAAAATGACCACCAGTCACATGGCCAGGCCCAACAACATCAAAAAACCCACAGCAAAAAAACACACTTGCCAACTCAATCCAATGCCATCCATGCCCTAAATGATGTCTAAATTCAACAGACCACACAGAAACACTTGATTAATACAGCTGTGGCTGCCTGCTCAGCCTCTGCACCTACTGGATGAAAGCAGGCCTGTTTTTGGCAGATAAGGCCAGACAAGCTTGCAGGCCTAGGCTTCAAAATGGCCACCAGCCACATGGCCAGGCCCAACAACATCAGAAAGCCCACCGCAAAAAAACACACTTGCCAACTCAATCCAATGCCATCCATGCCATAAATGATGTCTACATTCCACAGACCACACAGAAACACTTGATGAATACAGCTGTGGCTACCAGCTCAGCCTCTGAGCCTACTGGATGAAAGCAGGCCTGTTGTTGGCAGACAAAGCCAGACAAGCTTTCAGGCCTAGGCTTCAAAATGGCCACCAGCCACATGGCCAGGCCCAACAACATCAGAAAGCCCACCCGAAAAAAACACACTTGCCAACTCAATCCAATGCCATCCATGCCCTAAATGATGTCTAAATTCCACAGACCACACAGAAACACTTGAGTAATACAGCTGTGGCTACCTGCTCAGCCTCTGAGCCTACTGGATGAAAGCAGGCCTGTTGTTGGCAGACAAGGCCAGACAAGCTTGCAGGCCTAGGCTTCAAAATTGCCACCAGCCACATGGCCAGGCCCAACAACATCAGAAAGCCCACCCCAAAAAAACACACTTGCCAACTCAATCCAATGCCATCCATGCCCTAAACGATGTCTAAATTCAACAGAAACACTTGATTAATACAGCTGTGGCTACCTGCTCTGATCCTACTGGATGAAACCAGGCCTGTTGGCAGACAAGGCCAGACAAGCTTGCAGGCCTAGGCTTCAAAATGGCCACCAGCCACATGGCCAGGCCCAACAGCATCAGAAAGCCCCTCCAAAAAATCACACTTCCCAACTCAATCCAATGCCATCCATGCCCTAAATGATGTCTAAATTCAACAGACCACACAGAAACACTTGATTAATAAAGCTGTGGCTACCTGCTCTGATCCTACTGGATGAAAGCAGGTGTGTTGGCAGACAAAGCCAGACAAGCTTGCAGGCCTAGGCTTCTAAATGGCCACCAGCCACAAGGCCAGGCCCAACAACAGAAAGCCCACCCCCAAAAAACACATTTCCCAACTAAATCCAATGCCATCCAGGCCCTAAATTATGCTTGAAAATGAAATACATTCAAAAAACACCAAAGGAACAGTTGCTTCATCATGCACACACCCATGAGGCCATGACTAGCTCGGGTCTACTACTGACTACTACTACCCAAAACATTTTTTTTTAAAAAGGAATGATGATAGTTACCAAAAATAAATTGTAGTTACAACAACTGCAATGCCCCCAATCAGACACAACAACCACTTGTAAAATATCCAATTAAAAATTCTCAAATCCAATTGCAATGATGCAGCAGACAAAAAGAGTGATCTTTCCAGCTCAAAATCCAAAGGCAGAATGAGCAGGAGATGGACAAAGCACTGGGAGGAGCCTGCTGGACAGGAACAGGAAGTTGGAGATCCTGTGGCACTTCCTCCCTCACCCCATCTTTTTAAAAAAGGACTCCTTGCACAAAAAAGGACAGCCAAATGTCAATCTGAGGGGTTGTTTCCATCCAAAATTATCATTTGCAGAAGGTTTCATGCTGCTAGAGCTGATATTCTTCTCCAAATTGAAAATTTTACATGTTTGAGTTCTCGAGCTTCACATTACTTCCGCCGGATGTCGATGGCGTGTCCAAAATGACTTGATCACATTCTCTCGCTCCCTGTTGCGTTGGATATGACGTGTTCGGGGTCTCTTTCTCCTTTTCGCGTTCGATATGACGTGCCCGCGTCCTCACGCTCTCGCTCGCGGTGGAGAATTACGTGTTCGAGATCTCAATCTTCTCATACTCTCGCGGTGCATGATCGCGAGAAAAAAGTCGTGATCGCGTGACAAATTATGTGTTCGCGCGACAAATGATGTTAATGAGGGCGCAAACTGTTGCGAGACAGCGCAAAATGGCTACCAACATCCAACATCTCGTGGAGAACGTGACCGAGTCGAGAAAACTTGTCGGCGAACGCGGGGATTCAGGTAAGGCGATCGCGCACACGCGAGAATGTATTTTTTTACAGCGCGATTATCGCAATTTCCGCGAGCGGAATGGAATTTTGGCCCAGGCCTAATGATTATTAATCCCAGTCCAGGGTCACTTACATGTCTGTTTCATGAAGAAGTGCATTATCAATAGAACAAGTGTACCTTCATTTTATTCATCCAAAAGATAAGACGTGTCTTTTCTGATCCACATTCTAACTCATCGCTTTTAACATAGTCATTTTAGGAGTCCAACCCCGTTTACAGGCCTCAAGACCATCTATCTAATATTGTAGTATTGCTGAAGGTCTAGTTAGTTCAACCCACTAGAGATGGTGACCAGTAGAGAAAACTCAAAGGGGTACATTCTCAAGCCCTTATCGCCACGGGAACGTCACTTTTTTTGACGATCCAGTGGCTATAGGGCCAGCGCCCTATTCTCAAGGCAGCGTTAACCCACTTAACGTGACTTAAGGCCACGTTAAGTGACTTAACACTTCCTTGAGAATAGGGTCCCTTTCACGTTAAACTTAGAGTGAAAGGGGGCATACAGTGGGTGTTGCTGTGGGCGTTCCACCGCAACACCCATTGAATTCGACGCTGCCACCTATTATCAAGGGCGGCGATAATAGGTGGCAGCGCCGAACTTAAGACAAGAAAAGACCTGGTCTTAAGTATGCGAAACGAGGAGAAATGCTTCATTTCTCCTGGTTTTTGCATTTTCCATGTATGCTGTCTTGTGCAGCACACACTGAAATTGCAAAATGCGATGGTATGTTCATGTACAAGAAGGTGTCCCTTCCTTACATAAACAAACCTTTTTTTTTTAATGCAGTTTTGTAACTTACATGTGTGCTGCACGAGGCAGCACACATGTAATTTCCAAACTGGCATTTAACGTTTGTTTATGTGCAGGAAGTGACACCTTCCTGTACATAAACAAACCTCCCTGCTTGCAGACACCCTTGCACTCTGGTGCAAAGGTGCCTGAGTTGGCGCTAAGTCGTGAAACTTAGTGCCATCGCAGGGGAAAAGCCAGGCTGCACCACATTCTTGAGAATAGGGTGAAGCCTCGCGTTTCCGAAGTGGAGATCAGAGACGTTAAGCCAAGGAGGCTTACGCCTCTCTCCGCCACTTCCTCGAGGATATCCCCCAAAATGTCCTGCCAGTTCTTATTAGTAATAAAACAGTTCCAGAACAGGTATCTAAAATGACAGAATCATCAGTGTTACTAAATTGTTTTGGAAGTTATTTATGTACATTTGCAGGCTACTGGTAAACTGAGAAAATTAGCTTTTGACTGAGTTTTTTACTGCTGTTGTAGCTGCATATCAATCATCGCTTATGTATTTTATGGTCAAAAGCAGAGCAAGTCACAAAACGACAGCATGGTTGACTGCCAAATCCAATTCTACAATATATCAATGGCATTTTGAAATTTGAAAATATCTTTTCAAATCACAGAGTAAAATATGTGTCGCATTATGAATTGTTGTGAAATGGGGATTTCCCTTCCTAACAAATCACACAGTTGTTTTACAGAGGTTGCCACTGCAATTGTGGTTTCAAACTGATATACCAAGAGATAAAAGGGGATGGCATCAATTTGCAAAGATTTCAGTTTGTGAATGTCAGCCGTTGGCATTAAGGGAGGCACACAAGAAATTGTTGCAAGCTATCCTTCACATAATCCATTTTTTGTAATATCAGCCTTTGGCCCTTTACATATAATATACAGGAGCTGAAAAAACTAGTATTGGCAAAGTCATGTGGTTTGCTTGTGAAAATTACTGGCTTGCTAATGCTTGTTTTTTCTAATAGATGTCTATTGCAAACACACACTTATGCACACTCGTCCATGGCAGTCATCTTTGAATGTAATTTCTTATGCTTTAATGAAATACATAAAAAAATGGTTGTTGCAGAAAACTGAACTTTCACATTGCATTCCGTGGCCGCCACAGATGCACGGCCATTCAGGATACCAATCTTGAACATAATTTCTTAAAGTCTAAGGGGCATATTAACAAGGGTTTTATCTCAGCTTTTTTGGCTTTAAAAGCCAAAGAAGCGGAGATAAAAATATCGCACTATCAACAAAAGGGTGCTAACATGCAAAATCGCATGTTGCACCCTTTTTCACTACGCTTCCCTTTGCATCTCTAATGAGATGCAAAGTGGGTGTTCCAGAGCAAAATAATAGGAGAAATGTCGCTAAGCGACATTTCTCCTATTGTCAAGCTTCAATCTAACCCTGTCAGAGACAAAAAAAGCAGCGCTAACCACGGTTAACGCTGCTTTTTTACGTCTGCTAATTTTCAGACTTAGCCATGTAATCCAATGGGAGGTGGATTACTTGGCTAACTCCACCATGGGCTATCAGCAAGGATATCCCTATCCTTGTAGTTTTATCGCTTCATTACCAGCGATAACCTCCCAAAATGCCGCTATCGCTGGATTTTTTATCGCCTAGGCGGTTAGCGTTGTTAATAACACGATAACCAGGCGATATTATCTAGCGATAGCGGGTGTTAAAAAAATTAACGCTAAGCGCCCTTAGCATTAATTTTCCCTGTTCCTTGTTAATATGCCCCATAGAAAATAAATGATAATATGGCTACCACAGATGTGTACACATCAGCAATGGCCAATATTGAATGGATTTTCTCTTACTTTAAGAAAAGCCATTCAAAGAAGGCCACTGTTAAGGCGCATGCATCTATGAAGGTCAGATTTGAAAGTATTTTCCTATGTTTTTATAACGCTTTCAAAGATTTGCTACCACAGATAGGCAGGCATTCACGACAGCCATCTTTGAAATGAATTTTTTAATCTATAACAAAATACATTTAAGGATGCCTTCCATCTTAAGAAGTCCACCTGCGGATAGAGTGGTTGGTAGAGTTGAGAGCACGATTGACTTCAGGGTAAGCGGACAGAGGGAGGTTAACAAAGAGATTGAGTGGTAGCAACGGAGATAGTTTTTAATGCAAGGGAGGTGTGCGGAGGAATGGAAAGGAGGGAGAGCCAGAATTAGGGAAATGTGCCACCATCTGCACAGCAATGCAAGGTCTGACAGGATTAGACACTATTCAATCAAAACACAGAGAGACAGATTGCTCCTGGGTGGGACAAACTCAAGAACAAGAAGAGAACCCATTGAACCAGGAGCAAAGAAGTGAGATAGACAAGAACGCCATCCAATAATATGAAAGGGGATGACCCAAATCCCATTCTATGTACTGTATTGTTCACAAGCGGTCATCACAACACAGAGCTAAAGTTATCTGTAGACGAAATTCAGGAAACACATGATACACTTTTGAAAGCCGAGATGGAGATCTGCCGGGCTCCGCATGCCTCCTTTCCTTCATTCCCATCCATTCAGTAGGATTTGCTGACAGAATTATGGCTCATTATTATTATCTGGGCAGGATTCTCTGAATCCAAGTGAAAGTACATTGGGGCAGATTTATGAGCCCCTTGCGCCACTTTTGCGTCACTTTTCCCATGTTAAAAGTGACGCAAAAGTGGCGCAAGGGGCTCATAAATCTGCCCCATTGTGTGCAAGGATGGACATGTACATCCCTCGATGCACAAAATAAACACTGGTTTGCAAACCAGCCGGAGAGCCGAAACGGCTGCTTTGTTTCATGGAAACTCATATATGAGGCCCACATTTTACTATCAAACTAAAACATTCACTTATGGCTCCGCAGTCTAAAGTTTATTTGAAGTGGTGTACATTTTTTTTAAAACGCGCAATGTTCATCAGAATTTAGTTCTGCTTTGCAATTAAAAAAACTCCTTTGTCTGTTTACCTAAATACCAACAGAGAGACATGCAACAGACAGTTGTGCAAACACCATTACTTTCAAATGTCCAGCACAAAAATGGAATTTTGCAGTTTAATTGGTGCAAATGTCATTTTTGTACTAGTCAGTTTGTGGCAATGACAGTGCAGCTTACATCTCCACTTGTCAATATTACAGTACACCAGAGCAATCTATGCACCTTGGCCCCTGAGTGTGATTGCAAAGTATTGATATTTGGAAGATATGAAAGATTTCTGCAGTTAGATCTACCAAAAGAGCTGAGTAACCCACGCAGAAGTATCAAAGTTAAAGTAGAAACGTTTTACTAACATAGATCACTCCTGCAGCCCTCCAAAGTTTTAATCTTATTTTGGTCAGCATCACACAGATTTTTGCCTGTCGTACTTCAGTTTGTCGGTGGAAAAACTTGTTGGCATTATTTTAATATGTTGTGTAAAATGTTGTATATTGATATACCAAAGTGTGGCAACAATCAAACATACATTATACTATGCATTATATTGCTAACATCAAGCACTATCTACTGCTGCCAAACTGAACTACCGCCCACAGTTTTTAACACCAACAAATTCAAACACGGCTGACACATTTCTGGTGATATTATAACGACAATACCGCTGAAAAATTAAAATACAACTGACAGCAAACTGAGAATGTGCTGCCACTACTAAACGTGCATTTTTGTTTTACCTCTGACAAATTCAAATACTGCTGACAGAAAAACGAGTCGTGTACAGGTTTTGGCGGGCAGGCGCCATCTTTGCATCCACACATAAATACATTCATGAAGATGCCTTGCCCAGACAGATGCTCCAGTTCTTGTTTTCTTGTGATGGCAGATGGAGGCTGCGTGACTCAAGATGTTAATATATGTATGTACCCATAATAACGGAACACAAAAGATGTTTACTGCACGGTCTGGTTTGGGAATACATACTCGAATCGGCGCTGTAAGAAGGGGCTGAACAACTGAATCTAAACATGCTTCAGGGGAAGGTGGCGCCCAGACAGCCAGGTGCTCTTTCATTGGCTGTGGTTACTGCGTGGATCCTGCGTCAGTTCGACTGTCATGTCGAAATGAGCCCCCCGTATTCGTGTGTGTTGCATATTTGACTGGTCTTTTTGTTTACGTCTGTTTTTTCAATATGCCTGTTTGTTTACTAGCACTTACCTCAGGATACATACACAACAGCCAGTGTAGCTTTAACAGATGGGTTTAGGAGAAAAAGTTATTAATAGTGCAGCAGGTGCAGTGGAACCTGGGCCCCAGGATGTGATGGCCACACTGGACATTAGCAACATAGCCGACCAAGGCCAGCAAGATCCATTTTTAGGTCTGGCATTTTTTCACTTAATATACATGTATACAGGGGCTTTTGGTTCAGAAGGCTTCATCCACTGGATTGTCAAATTGACATTCACATGTTGCTTCCGCTCACCACAGCACACTTCATAGGGTAATTGGTGAGCCCCCTTTTCCCAATGACCCCCCTTCACTTTGAGTGACTGCACAAAGCCTGCATTGATTTTTCACGTCCACCTAAAAATAGTTTCTTTGGGGCATATTTGCAATATTCTGGAGTAAGCGGTGCCGCAAGCTTTCTAGCTATGCTGCCCTACATTGAAAAAAGGGCAGGAATGTGCCGTATCTACAAGATTTGGCACATTCCTGCCCTTTCTGCCGGCGTACAAACTGCAGCTGAGCACCATGGGGCAATAGTGTCTGTGTTGTTGGCAACTGAGTGTTGTGTCCGTTCCTGCACAAAAACATTCAAAGGATGCGTTTTGCTCATTCAATGTGTGCTGCACATGTGGAAAGAGGAAAAAACGAGGAGAAATGCAAACATTTTCCTCGTTATACCTGATTTGAGAAGGCATTAGATTTGGAACTGCCCCAGATTTACACTATGTTGTAAATCTGGAGCAGTGTCAAAAACCATTTGACACCCATGGGTGTTTGCAACACCCACAGCAACACCCATGGAACGCCCTTCCACTCAGAGTAAGGCATTGCCTTACTCCATATTTACAAGTCCATGAAAAGCCACGGAGGGTGGCTTTGCGTCGCCTTGTAAATATAGGCTGGCACACTGTGCCTCCTAAGACTTCTTAGGCAGGGAGTTCGGAGACAGGAACGTCTCTGGAGGACTGGTTGGGATTGGCAGGAGAGGGATAATCATAAAACCCTCCTAAGGAATTATAAGATGGAGGTGATAAAAACTAAGCAGGAGTATTTTACTTCTCTTACCTCCTCACTCTCTTCGCCGAAAGAGCTGTTTAAGATCGTAGACACGCTCATATCACTGAAGGTGCCTGATCCGGTTGTCAGCTCACAGCAGCTTGGTAATGATGTTGCACAATTTTTTCAAGCTAAAATTGTGGACATATATTCGGCTCTAGAGTTTGAGAAGCTGGCATTACCTACATCTACATGCCTACCCATCCCTTTGCTAACATCTCCCGAGGAGGTGTCTTCAGGGTGTTTGTCCAGCTTTTCACCCCTCTCCCTCCAAGAACTTGAAGTCCTCTTGTTTAAGACTAGGTCGGGGTCTCCCTTAGACCCTTGCCCTCTGAAACTTCTCAAACAATGTAAGGATACTCTTCTGCCTCCATTACTAGACATTATGAACAGGGCCATGAGGGATGGGACTTTTCCTTTACAATGGAAAAGGGCGGTGGTTAAACCTTTGTTAAAAAAGCCCACATTAGACCCAGGGGTTCTTAAAAACTTCCGCCCCATCTCACTGCTACCAGCCCCTGCAAAGATGCTGGAAACCCATCTCAACCAGCAGCTTGCAGTCTTTCTGGAAACCTCTGGCCTTTTAGATCATTCGCAGCATGGATTTCGGAGAGAGCATAGTACGGAGTCGGCCCTTACCATTGTGCTTGACAACATCCGCACGAGAGTAGATAAGGGCCAGACCACTCTCCTTATCCTGTTAGATCTTACGGCTGCGTTTGACACCCTGTCTCCCTCAGTATTAACTTCTAGGCTGAGGGAGATAGGGGTGGAGGGGCCTGCACTTAGTTTGCTGGCCTCTTTTCTTGGCCAGAGGGAACAGAGAGTTAAGCTGGGGGAGTTTCTATCTCCAACCCTTCCTGTGCACTGTGGGGTCCCCCAGGGGTCGGCATTAAGTCCGACCCTCTTTAACATCTATGTGACCCCACTTGCCAGGCTTATTAGATCTTTTGGGATGGAGGTAGTCTCCTATGCCGACGACACGCAGATATTGATGTCTCTCGCCCAACCTGTCATCTCAGCTGCCTCCAATTTTAGACACTGTATGGAGGCAGTTGCTCAATGGATGATTCACAATTCATTGAAGCTTAATGGCGAAAAGACAGAAATTCTGGTGTTTGGAGGAAAGGAGGATACTTGGTCTGCGGAATGGTGGCCTACATCACTGGGCACGTGTCCGACTCCCACTGTATTGGCCAATAATTTAGGAGTTATGATTGACCCTACCTTGGGCATGGGCCAGCAAGTCAAGAGGACTATCTCCACATGTTGTGGCTTATTAAACATCTTGCGGAAGATTAAACACTACCTGTCCCTTCAAGCCAGAAAGCAAATTGTTGTTGCATTAATAGGCTCAAGACTCGACTATTGCAATGCCTTATACTTAGGCATTAACAAGGGCCTACTAATGCGACTTCAAATGGTGCAGAATGCCGCCGCCAAATTCGTATTGGATCTCCCTAGGAGGGCTTCTGCTTCGGCTGCCAGAAAGACATTGCACTGGCTTCCAATTGAGGCCAGGATTTCGTTTAAGTCCCTTTGTTTGGTTTATGGGGCTCTGGCTTCCAATAGATCTGGAGGCCTATGGGACCTGTTGGCCCCTTATGTCCCCTCTAGAGCTCTACGCTCCGCTAATAAACTTTTGTTATCGGTCCCTCGTGTTCGGAGAGCTAAGTGGGGTGGCAGAGCTTTTTCAATTTTGGCTCCCAAGCTCTGGAACATGCTTCCGGCTGATATTAAATCTCTTCCCTCACAATAAGTTTTTAGGAAGGCCCTCAAGACGTGGCTATTTGCCAAAGCCTACCCTTAGTTCTGGATTTGCCTTTTAGGATTTTGTTTGTTAGGCGCCTTGATGCCTTCGGGTTTATTTGCGCGTTTATAAATTTTCTTTCATTCATTCATTCATTCATTCATTCATTCATTCATTCATTCATTCATCACAAAAGTGATGCTACAGTGGCATAAAAGTGCCACAGGGGCTTTGTAGATATGCCCCTTTGTTTTCAGTGACAAAGGTGGTTCTAAGTGTTTTTTTGTATTTTATTTTTATAGTGTCTTTCAATATCGACCATTTATTTTACCTGCAATTCAAGTGACAAATTAGAGGTCAATGTATTTCTTAACTCTTTTTTAAAGTTGTTATAAAGTCTTTAAGTAACATTGTAAAATTACAGCTGGCTGAGTGCTGAATCCTTAATTGAGGTATGAGTTCTTCTTGTCTCCTGCACAAATAGTAAGAATACTAGGATGCGTAGCACACCTGAGAGGTTATTTTTTATAAAAAACATCACTTGTAAAACAGCCATATCAGTGATTTAAAAAAACAAATTCTAGGCATATGATTGACACATTTAGGAGGTAGCTGGTTTCCTTTTGTTTGTTTCTTATCTTTCTGACACATGCTTGCAAAAAAAAAGAATTAAAAAAAGAATCTTTGAAGCAGCTTGCAGATATGTTCAAATTATGTTATTGTATTTCAAAATACTGGTATCCAACTAATTATATATTTTAAAAAAACATGATGCAGTTGCCATAGTTAAGAATGTGGTGCTCATTCAGGGCGCAATGGTCCTACTAAGAATAATCAGTGTATAATCTAGAATGTGGTCAACATGTTTCTCGCCTGTGTACGTCCGGTCGTATCGAGTGGCGATCTTCAGGACCCAAAACAGATAACTACACTACAAAATGATTCAATTCCTTATTCTATACGTTGTGTCATAGTAATCAGTCAGGTGTCATGTCAAATAAATCATTAATTGTACCTTGACCTGGACTGTAATCTGGAACACAAATGGATTAGCATAGCTTAGTCAAACAGGCATTAGGATACGTATTTCGGTTATTCATCTGAAATCACTTATCATGCCAGTACAAAGTGCTTACACTGCATGCCCCATGGTAGTTCAACACGTATGCACAAATTATTTATCAATCAGGGAATAGTGCAATATGTTTTCCTATTAGAATATGGCAACAGCATCTATTGATTAAAATCATGTATCACCATGATGGTTGTGCACATTATGTAACAAGCAGAATATCACTTATCCCAGCACGGGTAAAAAATGGCTCCTTAAGGTTAGGGCAGAGTAGAATGCACATTAGCATCCTACGGATAATAAGAGGATCACGACAACACTCTGTAGAGTCAGAGTCGACCTACCTGTAGGTTGGTCATGGTAGTTGGTAAATTGTCGATTCTACTCAGTTGAATGCGGATTAGTGTCCTCTTTAAAACCTACCTATCTGCTCGCCTTGGTGGAAGGCGGCCAAGGATGAAGAGCGGTCTCTTAAGGAGATGCATGGCATGCCTCCTTTCAAGCGCCACTCAGATTGAATACTGGAGCGCTGACTTGACTCGCCATATTGGGGGTGTAGGCTGACTCCCAGCGGATAATAATAGGTCCACGGGCGGCTATCGGGCTATTGTGTGGATATCCTATGCGGAATAAAGGTGCTATGGGAAGTCGTATCATATAGATGTTAGTGATTCCTCATTTCACCCTGGTAATATCATTTATGGTACTCGTGTGGTGATAACGGCCACTTTTCCTTGTATAAGCTCAGTTGGAAAAGAACACAGTGCATCCCCTGGCCTGGTGTTTAGCTTACAAACATGGGTGTATTTAGTTTAACACATTCAGATCAATATGTGTGGTGTGTATTTCTTCACTAATTTGAGTGAGCCATCTGGCTTGTATTTATTTTAGATCTATTCAAGTAACCCCGTTACAAATAGCTGGGTGATAACTTTAGTCATATTTTCTACACTTGTAGTCAATCAATTGATGTTGTTGCCACTTTTTATTAGGAAACCTATTGCAGTATTCCCTGATTGATAAATAATTTGTGAATGCATGTTAAACTACCATGGGGCATGCAGTGTAAGCACTTTGGGGCTGATTAGGATGTCGTGCAGCAACTTTCCGCCCGACACCATCTCGGATTCGGAACCGACCGACTTGGGGTCGGCCATTCTGCCCAACTGATTACAATGCGACCGAACACTGTTTGACTGGAATCCCATTGATTCTTCTGAGAATCAGTGTTCCACCCGACGACCAGCCCTAACACAGGCTCCTATGGGGAAATGGAGGGTGTGCGGAAAACCCTGCACCCTGTCGCAGGCACTCCATGGTGCCTGCCACACAGTGCAGGGTTTTACAGGAGGGTCACATAGGTGCTCACCCTCGGCCATCAACCAGAAGCCACAGGATGAAGGGGAGCTTGCTAGGGGACCCCAAAGTCATTTTCCGACAGCCTTTTTGTGTCGGACAGGCCAACTCAGAAAGGCTTTTGGAAACCAACATCCTAATCACTCGGTCGGAAACACTGTCCATAGAGCTGTGTGAGGTGCTTCGGACCAACACGGCTACTCCGAGAGCCAGTCGGAACTGATTCGGAATGACCTCATGGTTTACCTTCCAACCGCGAACATCGTAATCGCTCAGTTGGATTGTAAACCAACCGAGTCAGTCAGAAGGGTCCCGACCCAGTCTAGGGGAATGTCTGTCGGAGCCTTTCCGCAAGACATCATAATCAGCCCCATTGTACAGTCATGCTAAGTGATTTCAGTTGAATGACCAAAATATGTATCCTAATGCCTGTTTGATTATGCTATGTTTGTCCATTTGTGTTCCAGCTTGCGATCCAGGTCAGGGTACAATTAATGATTTATTTGACTTGCCATTTGACTTATTACTATGACACAATGAATAGAAAAAGGAATTGAGTCATTTTGTATTCTAGCTAACTGTTTTGAGACCTGAAGAATTGCAACTAGATCCGACCGGACATACGCAGGCGAGAAACATTTTGACCAAATTCTAGATTATACACTGATTTTTCTTATTAGGACCATTGTATCCTGAATAAGCACCACATTTTTAACTTGGGTAGTGAGCTCAATCAATAAAGTTAATTGACAATGAACTTCACTAAACCTATTTTCATTACTCTTTACACACTACAAACCATTACCCTCTCATACCCACTTATTCATACGGCTTATACAAAAGATCTCAGGCAAAGAGGCCCCTCGCGGGTGCCCGTCTGGCATTGCAGCTCTGGACCGATGAGGAGCCAGCCCAATAATTAAACATGACACCCCTTGGGGTGTATGAGGGCACTTGCTCCTATTGAAGTCCTCTCCCCATTATGGAACACTAACTTTCACACTCTTTTTCCTCCTTTCTTTTTTCTGCAGGAACAGCAAACACCCCCTTTTTGAAATAGTGAGAAAAACACTGTCACACACCATCCAGTGGTGGTATGAGTTTTGGTCAAAAGCGACCCATTTGAAGTGTCCTACTTGCATTGTAGCAACCAAGACTGCAAACCCTCAATTGAGACTCTTAGGTTCCTTTATCTGAGTCCCACCAATATTGCCTGATGAAAAACCTAAAATCTCAAAAACTCTAAGAGACCCATTTTGGGACTATTTAAAACATGCTTCATTGTTACAGAAAGGAGAAAAACACATTGGCTTTTTTGTAATCGATTCAACAAAATTGGGACATTTTCATTTGAGATAACTCCCCACCACAAGCTGCCACTCTCCCTTTCATGTGGAGCATTGGTCACTGAGGTAGCAATGCAAAGTCCTCTTTGACTTTTCGAGTTCACAAGTCAATTGTTTTTATTTCCTTGTCGTGTTCAAGCCTAGCTTTATCCTAATGACCGTATATAAACAATGGTTCCTTCAGAGTAATTACACAAATTTGCGAGAAAGGGGTTAATTAAATTGAAGATGTTCGTAAATATCTTGCAAAAGAGACATTATTTGAAATGGATATATATATATATATATATATATATATATTCACTGAAAAAAACATAGGTTTTAGGGAAAGTTATAGTTAGTTGGACATTTCACTCATACAAAACCAAAGAAATTCCCCCGCTATAGTTAGTTCAGCTAACTATAACTCGCGCCCCCGCAAAGCACTGCTGATGATGTCATATATTACATCACTCATGACATGGTCAGTGACATCACTGATGACATCACTCATGACATCTCAAATGACATCACTGATGACACCACTGATGACATCATCCAGTGACTGTGTGTTTCTGTAAAGTTTAAAGTTGTTTTATATATATGCCAAGCTGTATTGAAGAATGAGTGGTTGTATAGGTGTCTGTATGGAGGATCTAGTAGGTGCGTGACTGACTGTATAAGTGAATGATTAAATGTGTCTTACTGAATGCATGGGTTAGTGACTGAACTGTGTGAAATTCTGTATCTGCCTGTCTGTTGTTGTATAAGCTGCTGCATAGGTTGGTGTTTATATGAGTTATTGATTGCCTGCCTGAGTATTTGTATGGTATTTGTATGGCTGCCTGAGTATCTGTGTGTGCGGGTGGGAGGTGTGTGACTCTGTGCATAGATGTGTGAGTGGTTGATTCACTGAGTGTATGGGTTCAATAATGCACGTGGAAACAGCTGTATGGGTGGGTGAGTGTGTCTATGGGTGTGTTGGTGAGTGAATGGAGGTTTCAGTGGTACATGTGCAAGTAACTACATATGTAAAATACAGTATATGTGAGTGGTGGTGTATATAAATAACTATATGTGAGAGTCAGTAATTGTGAGAGTAGCTTCATGGATGAGTGTGTATTTGTATCAGTGATTCTATAACAGAGTAATTATGTGTTAGTATCTGTATGAATAAGTGAACAGGTGTCTGTATAACTGTATAGGTGAGTAAATGGAAGTATGATTGATTCTTTGCATGACTGACTAGCTGTGTCAGTAACTCTGGATAAGTGGCAGTGTGTGAGTGTCTGTATAGGTCTATTAGTGCATATGATAGTGTTATATTGATAAGTGACTGCATGTATGAGTGACTGTATGGGTGAATGAGTGGATGTGTGTGTAGACCTAGGAAACAGTCAGTCTGTATTTAGTAACTGGTATTGATGTGTCTATTTTTTCTAAAATAGCAGTCTGTATTTTAGAGTGGGTGTATCAAAGGTTATATTCAGGTGTGAGGAGATGCATCAGATTTTCATGTGTATGATGTCATCAGTGATGTCATCAGTGATGTCACTGACCATGTCATGAATGATGTAATATGTGACGTCATCAGCAGTGCATTACAGGGGCACAAGTTATAGTTAGCTGAACTAACTATAACAGTGGAATTTCTCTGGTTTTGTACGAGGGAAATGTCCAAGTAACTATAACGTCCCTGAAACCTATGGTTTTTTCAGTGAATTGCAATGGTTTTGTAAATGCTAATTTCTAACTATAACGTCCCTGAAACCTATGGTTTTTTCAGTGAATTTCAAAGGTTTTTTAAATATAAAACTACTATTCTGCTATTTGTCATTAGTACTGTTTTTTCTACTTTTTCCAGTACAGAAAGGAAAATAAACTGTAAAACTTGGGTGTAATGTAATATATTTCAGAAATTACAGTGACACTTATCAAATAATACAACATAATTTAACATTTTGAATACATATTCTTCTCCCTTTTTCTGCTGTTTTCAGATTCTACTTAACTTCACTATTCACAGTGATGTCAGTGTAGTATCATCATATACAGCTGGGAAAAAAACAATCGACTAGATCGTTAAAAAAAACCAAATGACTAATTCTTGCAACCACAATACGAAATCAACACAAATAACACATTCAATACTATTTCCATTTTTTAAATCTTACCTTTACTCTGTAGTTTCTGTTCACATTTTTCCTCAAAGCCAAATAATGTGTCGAATTGTTTTTTCGAAATCATCCAGTATGAATTCCTTAAAGTATCTTCCCATTTTCCCTCTATGCCGAATAATGTATCTAACATTTTTGTTGAAGAAATATCAAGTATGAGTTGGGTAATTCATAAGGCAATCTCGGTTTTATTTCCAAGTGTGTATCGTTACAGTGACTCCAACCATTATTGAATTTTGAATATACAGTATAATGTCCACATGTGGTAGTAGCTCCAACATGGAAAACAATAGCTAGTGTTGCGAAAGTTCTTCCAGAAATAGATACTTGAGTAGCAACAAAATTTTAATTTTCATTTCCACTTTTCTTCCATTTGGTCTACAGCGTTGTAGCATTAAAATTAGATATTTTCCATATCTTTGTAGGCATTTCCAAAGAATCCAATTTAATCTGTAGTTTATTTGGAAGAAGAATTGTTATTCCTTGATGCTCGATTTAATCAATAGCTTCAATGTGAACTATTTCTTGATTTTCCAATTTCAGAAGCTCTTGATTAAATGTATAACACTCTTCCACTGTAGGCATTAAGCAAGCTATAGATTTTCTTTCTGCAATGTTCTTGTCGATTACTGCTGCTGGTGTGTTTTCAGTTGTAAACAAGTTCTTTAGTAGACGACTTTGTAAAGCTTGTTTACCATGTTTGCTTAGAACACCAATTCTTACATCTTTCAGAATATTTCCATAGTCTTCATCACTTGCTTGTCGCATATATTGAGTCAGTTCTTTATATTAAAAATGTAACCAGAGATTCACATTTCCAATTCTTCCTAAAGATTTCCTAGTGTCTTCATGTAGAAGAGTTTTAAAGACTGGTTCTCCTTTTACAGAAGTTAGTTGTAGCAGATCTCTAAATAAAATTAAATATTTTCCTCCAAAGAGAACGTCGTATTATGTTTTTAATACCTTTTACATTCTTAAATGCGCGAAAACAAGCATTAAGTTTGAGACCATGCTCACCTCATCAATAATTAAAAGTTTCATCTTCTTCAGCACCCTTGACACTTCATAAGAAGCTTCTCCAGATAACTTCTGATATTCTAATTTATTATCATGCTCAACTGGTAACATTTGTAATCTATGCAAAGTAATTCCTTTAACATTGTGCGCAGCTAATCCAGTTGGAGCTGTTACCCCACAAGATAAATGTGAACCAGTAGTTTTTTTAAGGTAACTTGTCAAAACTTTACTTAAAAAACTTTTACCCGTTCCAGCTTGACCACTGATGTACATCAGAATAGGTTTAAATGATGAACATACACATTCTTTCTTTTCATGTAACAAACCATGTTCTATCTGCTCTCCCACTTGTACATATATTTCTTTCTGTTCAATATTTACTTGTTCTTCTAACTTTTCCAATGTAATAGTCTCCTCTTGTACTTATTGCATTGCAATTTCAACTTCATGCATAGCAATCGCTGCTTCATTTTCCACTATTGGTTGTCCAAGTGGATCTTGACTGCATGGACCAGAACTTTGACTATCTTGGGAAGTTTCATTAGCAACTTCAGCTGCAATAGTCTTTTCGTGTTCAACTTCATCATTCAACATTTTTAAATATGTAGGGAACTTTGAACATGCAATGCTATCTTTACATGCATTAAAAGAATCTTCATAGCAGTCGAAATCTCCAAGTAAATCACTTTCGCTACGCCATGGGTTGAACATGTGGAGAAGTGCTAAATAGTAAAATTCTCGCTTATCCGCAATTTCCCAACTTAGTTTCTTGTGGTTGATAAGGTTACCTTTTGTGTGTTTTGCTAAACATCCATGACATCCAACTACTGCATATTTTCCTTCTTTTAAATTATGTTTAACATTTCTTTTGCAGCTGTAATGTTGAAGAATTTCATACAAACATAGCGGTTCCAGATGTCGACTCCTTTACGGATAGTATGTATCCAACATATTAGTTTTAAGAATTTCTGTACTCTCTGGTTCATATGCTGCTAAGTATTCATTTTCTTCTAATGATTTCAACTCTCTATTTCGTGAGCAGGCAGGACCTAAACTTACCCAAATGATCCCTTGTGGTTTTGAATATAAACTTGAAGAGGACAAGTGGTCTGAACATTCATAGGATCCAATTTCTCTGTGGAAAAGCATTTTCAAAGTAAAGCTGTACAATTTTTTGCTAAGGCTCTACTCTTGTGCAATTTCTTCCCACAATTGTTTCATCTCATTTTTTTCTGATTTCGTTATATATGATGTTATGTACCGTGCAACAGCAATTGATTTGTCTGCAACATACTGGATGTCCATGTTTGCATTCCACATTTTTAAAATAACCAGATTGTAGTCATTAATATACTTTGACAGTTCTGTTCTTTTCAAGTTGTAGGTATTCTTTGGAGATTTGCGTGTTATTGTGTGCCTTACAAAAGAAAAATAATAATTTACTCTTCCTTTAGAAACTACTGGACGTCAAAATCCAAACCGACACTTGCTATAAAATTTTCCTTTAGACTTGTATTTTTGTCGGCAGTACTTTCCACAACGGTGACTTTGGAAATGTAAAACTTGCTGTCTCAAGCTTCTATCTCCTCCTTCTCTTGGAATCTCACATGTCACATACTGTTCAATGAAAGACAATACTATTTCATCTGAATCAGTTCCAAATTTAGGTGCATCCTTGATCCACAATAGCATATATATATGAGGAGCACCTCTCATTTGGTACTCCTTTCTCCAAAAGAAATCGGTAACTTCTCCAAGAGGTGGATTCTTTTTATTGCAGATAAAAGACATCATAGCTTGAAACTTAGGATTAAAATATCTGCACACATTTACAGGATCCAAAGAACACAGTTCTCCAGGAGTCTTCATTTCAACATTCTTTATTTTGGAATTTGCTTCTTGTAGAGATTCAAGCAAATCTTCCCATGCGTACTCTGCACAGCTAAGTGTCTCAAACCATGTTGGTGTACCTAAGTTCCGTAACATACACTTCAGTTCTCCATGACGACGATACCAATACTCATTTGTTCCTCGTTGACATGCCATCAAATTAATTAACTGTACTTCTAAATTTTCATCTGTTTGTTGAACTTTCTCCACAAATTCTTTCGCTGAAAGAAGTGATTGATGAACTCCAGTTTTAAGTATGTGGTTCACTGCATAGGATAGAGCAGACAGATCACTTTCAAACAAAAGGTGAAATATATATGGAATACACTGTCGAAATCTAGGATCTTCAGAGTATAATCTTGTTGAGCGATATTCAGAAGCTGGAATCCGTACAGGTCGGTCATCATATGGCCCACCTTCTCCAGTAGGAAACAGCTGTGGAAAACAACAAGTTGCCAAGCTTTTCTCCCATACACACATTGGAGTTCCCTTTGCTTTTTTCATTTGAAATAACTCAATGCTGTTTCCTATTACTTCTTTTGAAAGTAGAAGACATATTGTGTAATGTTCATAAATCTCTTCACTCCTTGACTTGTCCACTTTCTCTATTTGACCACTTGAAATTTCAGATTCATCTTCCAAACTTATTACCTGTTCTTCCATATTTACACTTTTATAAGAAATATTGTTCTCCACAAGATTTAACTTAGCCATTTGAAGTTTATTAACATCCACAAATTCTTGCCATATTTTCCAACTCTTTGTTGGTACTCCATTTACTAGAATGACTACTGCTTCATTTTCCTCTTTGTCTCCATTTCAATATTTTTCTTAAAATCCAAAGGTAAGTACACCACTCTTCCTTTCAGCCCTCTTTGTAAGTCTGTTGGTGGCAGTTTACAGGTTTTAGGTTCCATGCAAATTATATTTTGAAATGGATGAACAGATTGTATTAGAACTGCCTCATATGTATTCAAATCTGCCAGTTCCTCCATAACAGGTACTAATTCTAACTGATTATGTACTGCTCATGCGGGCATTTTGTTCTCTTCTAATTTGTTATAACAATATTTACAAATACATTGATCACTGCCTAACTCAAATTGACCTTCCACTAACAAGTACGTTGCAAATTCCTTCCATTTATCATTATTCTTCTTTTCAGATTTCAAATACAAATTAATTGAATTTTATACTTAGTACGTCGACAACAAACACAAACATAGTTTGGAATTTCAGAGTACACTATGTTAAACTTTCCAATTTCTTCTTCAAACAGATCAATCCTAATCACTTTTCCATCTTCTTGAACATCTGTATTTGTCAAACTTTCACTCTCTATGCACTGCTCTTTTGAACTAAAATATCGGAACTCAATGTCATCACACCTTCTTTGTACATCTGAAAAAGTACAGTGTAAAAGAGCTGAATTCAGTTCTTAAAACATAATGCAGGACTTTTTACATAGTGCAGTTTCCTTACAAACGTCCGCATTTCTGAATGGTGTACTGCTAACACCCTCAAGTGATGAAAAACACTTTTACACACTTTTCGTGAAAGACAAGCCATAGAATGACCATGTTTCTTAGTATATTTTCTTACATTACATGGATCTAGTCCTTGTAACAACCTAATCTTCTGTTTAACACCTTTCAGTGTATATTCTCGTAACAAATTTCGCATTATATTAATAAATTCCTGTTGAATACTAAAATACTGCTAGAACCCCACTTGTACACAAGAGCTCGTGTGCGTTTCCCTTGCACTTCTTCAGCTATTAACTGTTCTGAACTAATAACAACCATTTCCTCTTTGGGAACAGGACAACCATTCTGAACTTCGTAGCAATGACCTCTAGTATCAACTGCAAATGGTAAACTATTTTCTTGGAAGTAACTCTCTTCATTAAAAAAAGGTTCACTATTAGACGTATGTTTTCATTCTCCACTAAAGACTTTACAAAAGTTGCTTCTGTTCATAAGTCTTTTTTTTACTTTTGTCTTTCATAATCTTCATTGTTTTATCCAACATTTTCATCCTCTTCAAAATCAAAATAAATATTTTTTGTTTTATTTTAAAAGCAGTATGCACTATGCTTTCAATATGATGTTTCCATTTCCATTGCAGCACTTTCTTTTTATATTTCCAGCATCCTTGTATTCAATTCTCGATTACTCTATTTCGAAAAAGTCTTTGATGAATTTCTTGAAATAGTTTTTGTCTACAGGTAACAAATACACTTTCCTTATCATGAATTTTTTTCTTGCATTTTGAAGTCGAAGTCTGCTTTTCCTGACTTGAAAAATTCTTCTTTTTCAGTATGTGTTGTCAAGGTCACTTTTACACATCAAGTCCCTCGTGGTCACCCCTTGTTGTTGCTCTGAGAGTGTGTGTATCTCTCTGTTGGGGGTGTGTGTATGAGTTGGCACTTAGGTTCTGAGCCTCTCTAGCCTACCACTATTTTCGTGGTTGTGAGTGACATTGGTGTGTTACCTTTGTGTGCAATGTTTCGTAATTGACCCCTTGTGGTTGTTGTGGGAGTGTGTTTACCTCTCACTGTTGGGGGTGTGTATGTGAGAGGACTCTATGTATTGGAGCCTCTCTGGCCTACCACTATTTTTTATGGTTGTGGGTGGACTTAGGTTTGTCTCCCTTGTGGGCGTTGGTTAGAGTTGACTATGTTTTTGAGTCACTCGTATCTACCACTTTTGTGTGCTTGTAGATGAATGTCGCTTCACCTTCACCTTTTCCGTTTCTGCTGAGCATTTTATTTGGTTTTTCTCCTACCTTTCCTGCTTCTCTTACAGCATGGCTCTTTGTCCCGCGTTGACTATGGGTTTTGTTATATGGTGCGTTCTATTTTGCACCTCTTTTTTTTGTGCGGAAAGGGAGTGGATTTGTATGGGTGTTGTCTATTCCCTTTCCGCTGGGGGCTTATGTGTGAGAAAGTTGTTGGGGGCTACGCTTCAGAGAGCTGTGGTCTGACTTGCACAGGGAGAGCAACGGGCCGATGGGCTTGCTAGCAGACACACAGCTACAAGCTAATGGGCTGGCTCGCAGAGGTAGAGCTGTGGCCCCAAGAAGGTTGTTGGGGGCTATGCTTCAGAGAGCTGTGGTCTGACTCCCAGAGGGAGAGCAATGGGCCGACGGGCCTGCTAGCAGACACACAGCTACGAGCTAATGGGCTGGGTCGCAGACGAAGAGCTGAGAGACGACCGTTGTTTCGCAGACAGAGACTTGTGAGTCGGTGGGCTGGCTCATAGAGGAAGAGCTGCGAGCCGACTGGCTGGCTCGTAGAAGGAGAGCTGTGGCCCATCGCAGAGGGAGAGGTGCAGGCCGGCTCGCAGAGGAACAGCTGCGGGCAGACTGGTATAGGGAAAGGTGCGGGCCGTCGGCTTGCAAAGGGATAGCTGCGGGCTGCCTCACAGAGGAACAGCTGCGGGCCAACTGGTATAGGGAAAGGTGTGGGCCGTCGGCTTGCAATGGGATAGCTGTGGGACAGTGATGTGTGGAGAGGGAGCGTGAAGGGGGTATCTCGCAGAGAGAGAGAGCTGCGGTATATTTCCAGTCTTGGCTTCAGAGATACAACTGCGGGCCCGAGAACTCACACACAAAGAGCTGCGAGCCGACCACTGGTTCGCAGAGGGAGAGTTGCGGGCCCTGAGAAGGTTGTTGGGGGCTATGCTTCAAAGAGCTGTGGTCTAACTCGCAGAGAGAGATCAACGGACCAATAGGCCTGCTAGCAGACACACAGCTACGAGCTAATGGGCTGGCTCACAGAGGTAGAGCTGTGGGCCCGACGGCTCGCAGATGCAGAGCTGCGAGGCGACGGACCAGCTTCTGAAGGCATAGCTGCTAGCTGGTGATGTGGGGACAGAGAGCGTGAAATGGGTATCTTGCACAGACAGAGCTCCGGTATGCTTTCAGAGTTGCCTCGCAGAGGTAGAACTACAGACTCGATGTCTTGTAGATGGAGAGATGCGAGCTGACATGGACTGAATCACAAAATGGCTGCCAACAGTTCCTAGTTTAAGCAGTTCGCACCCAGGCTCGCAGATGGAGAGCTGGGGCCCATGGGCTCGACTCGCAGAGGGAGAGCTACGGGCCGTCTGCTCGCAAAGGCACAGGAGCGTACTGGCTCGCAGAGGTAGAGAGCTTCCAGCCGACGGACTGGCTTCTAAAGGCATAGCTGCGAGCTGGTGATGTGGGGAGAGGGAGCGTGAAAGGGGTATCTAGCACAGACAGAGCTCTGGTATATTAAACTGCCCCCGGGACCTTTGTTTTATTTTCACTCGATGCGAGGCACAAGATGGCTGCTAACACTTCCTGGTTTGAAGTGTTAGCAGCCAATCAGAGGCAAGCTCATGCTCAGGAGTTAGGCTCCACCCAGATATATATATATCTTTTCCTTTAATATCTCAAAAATTACTGAACGGATTTACACCATTTTAACAAAGCGTGCTTTCTGGACCAAGACCTTTCTCCCTGACAAATTTGGCGTAATTCCGTTCAGCAGTTTGACCTGTAGCCTTGTCTAAAGTTTCCTATGGAAATTGCATGGAGAAAACACGTTTTGGGACCCCCCTTTTTTCTCAGCCCCCCTTGACGATTCACCCCCAAACTTTCAAGATAGGACCTGATCTGAAAAGAGGAACTTTTTGGACAATTTCGTAAAGATACATCAAACAACGCCAAAGTTATAAGCACATCAAAAAATGCTTATCACACATGAAGAGGTAGCGCACACAGCTACCGGCAGCAGGGTTCTCAGCCAGCCCTTCAGTTCTCAAAAGTGACTGCCATACGCGTTTCGAGGATACTCTCCTCTTGATCACTGGCTCATTCCAATTAGGAAAGGAAAAACGGATTTGAGTGGAAACACCTTTTATTTGAATGTGTTGACCCGCCCATGTGGGCGTAAGCAAAACAGGGCATCATGGTCTTTGTAGTACAGCCCATCGTCGCTGAGTCAAGATCCCATACAAAACCCGGTTGGGTACCGTACTCCCACAAGGAATGTTCACTAAAATAATGTCTACCCCAGTGGGCATGAGGACCGAAAAGGCCGCTTCCAACTCTGCCAATGTCAATCCAGCAGCTAGGCCCCCTTCATTCCCAAACAGCGCTCGTCAAATCCGAGCATCAAGGAACCGCAGCGGCGGCAGGACATCCTCGCGGCCGGACCAGCCGCTAAATACAAAAGCCACAGGTTGCCCCAAGTGAGGATATCACACATGAAGAGGTAGCGCACACAGCTACCGGCAGCAGGGTTCTCAGCCAGCCCTTCAGTTCTCAAAAGTGACTGCCATACGCGTTTCGAGGATACTCTCCTCTTGATCACTGGCCCATTCCAATTAGGCAAGGAAAAACGGATTTGAGTGGAAACACCTTTTATTTGAATGTGTAGACCCGCCCATGTGGGCATAAGCAAAACAGGGCATCATGGTCTTTGTAGTACAGCCCATCGTCGCTGAGTCAAGATCCCATACAAAACCCGGTTGGGTACCGTACTCCCACAAGGAATGTTCACTAAAATAATGTCTACCCCAGTGGGCATGAGGACCGAAAAGGCCGCTTCCAACTCTGCCAATGTCAATCCAGCAGCTAGGCCCCCTTCATTCCCAAACAGCGCTCGTCAAATCCGAGCGTCAAGGAACCGCAGCGGCGGCAGGACATCCTCGCGGCCGGACCAGCTGCTAAATAGAAAAGCCACAGGTTGCCCCAAGTGAGGATATCACACATGAAGAGGTAGCGCACACAGCTACCGGCAGCAGGGTTCTCAGCCAGCCCTTCAGGATTTACACCATTTTAACACAGCGTGCTTTCTGGACCAAGACCTTTCTCCCTGACAAATTTGGCGTAATTCCGTTCAGCAGTTTGACCTGTAGCCTTGTCTAAAGTTTCCTATGGAAATTGCATGGAGAAAACACGTTTTGGGACCCCCCTTTTTTCTCAGCCCCCCTTGACGATTCACCCCCAAACTTTCAAGATAGGACCTGACCTGAAAAGAGGAACTTTTTGGATAATTTCGTAAAGATTCATCAAACAACGCCAAAGTTATAAGCACATCAAAAAATGCTTTTCCTATGGAAACTAGGTTCTAACTATAACTATCTACTGGTGACTGTTAGCTGGACATTTCACTCATAAAAAAACAATGAAATTCCCCCGTTATAGTTAGTTCAGCTAACTATAACTCGCGCGCCCGCAATCCACTGCTGATGACGTCACATATTACATCACTCATGACATGGTCAGTGACATCACTCATGACATCACTTATGACATCTCAAATGACATCACTGATGACATCATCCATTGAGTATGTGTTTCTGAACAATTTTAATATGTTTAATATACATAGGGAAAGGCCTGTTGAAGAATGAGTGGGTGTACAAGTGTGTAAATGGATGATTTTCTGTCGTGCGTAACTGACTCTATAAGTGAGTCATTAAATGTATCTTACTGCAGACTAGTGACTAAACTGTGTAAATGTTTGTATGTGTCTGTATGTTGGTGTATAAGTGGCGGCATGGTTTTGTGAATACCTATATAAGTGTCTATATGAGTTATTGATTGCTTGTCTCAGTATCTGTATAGGTTCCTGAGTGTTTGTGTGGGTAGGGTGTGTGTGACTCTATGCATAGATGTGTGAGTGGGTGATTCTATGGGTGCATGGTTTTAAGAGTGCATCTGTGATGGACTGTATGGTTGAGTGAGTGTATGTATGGGTGTGTTAGGGATTGAATGTATATCTCAGTGGTACATTTGTGACTAACTACATATGTGAAAGGCAGTATATATGCGTGTAAGAGTATATAAGTGGGTAGATGTGAGAGTGTGTGATTGTGAGAGTGGCTGTATGGATGAGTGTGTGCTTGTACCAATGATTCTATAAGAGCGTAAGAATGTGATACTTTTTTTATGAGTAAGTGAACTTGAGTGTGTATAACCGCATAGGTGAGTAAAAGGGAGTGTGAGTATTTGCATGACTGAGTAGGTGTGAGAGTACCTCTATGGATGATTGGTAGCGTGTGAGTGTCTATATAGGTGTATAAATGCATATGATAGTTTTATATGGAGTGACTGTAAGTATGAGTGAAAATACAGGTGAATGAGTGGAGGTGTATGTAGACCTAAGAGTTAATAAGTGGGTATGTAGTTATTGGTATTGCAGTATGTATGGTTTTGAGAATGGAACTCTTAAATTTTGAGTCGGTGTATCAAAGGTCATATTAGGGTGTGAGAAGATGTGGTAATTTATCACATGGATGACGTCATCAGTGATGTCATTTGAGATGTCATCAGTGATGTCATGAGTGATGTCACTGACCATGTCATGAGTGATGTAATATGTGACGTCATCAGCAGTGGATTGCGGGCGCGCGAGTTATAGTTAGCTGAACTAACTATAACGGGGGAATTTCATTGGCTTTTTACGAGTGAAATGTCCAGCTAACTATAACATGTGTGAAACCTATGGTTTTTTCAGTGAATTTGCAAGGTTTTTTAAATGCTAATTCCTAACTATAACGTGTGTGAAACCTATGGTTTTTTCAGTGAATTTGCAAGGTTTTTTAAATGCTAATTCCTAACTATAATGTGTGTGAAACCTATGGTTTTTTTAAGTGAATTTGCAAGGTTTTTTAAATGCTAATTTATGAATGTATTATTATATTTTTGAAATATTTATTTTACAATAAGCTACCTATATATATAGTTATAGATTAACTTTATCCTGTAATATGGAATGGCTCAGTTTTTTTTTATTTGGATAGAGTTGAACAGCATAGTTAATATCTTCTATAAACTTATAAACACATTTAATTTTTTTTTTTTTAAGTATTTTTGACCGTGCGCGCCCAGTGCACGCACGGTGCGTGCATGGTGCACGCACGGTGCGCGCACGGTGCACGCATGCGTATGTGCGCCGTGTGGGCATGCGTACGTGCTCCACGTGCGCATGTGTACGTCGTGCGTGCTCCGTATGGGCGTGCTCCGTACGCGCATGCGTGCGTGCTCCGTGCGCATACGCGCATGCGCGCGTGCTCCGTATGCGCATGCGTGCATGCTCCGTGCGCATACGCGTACGTGCTCCGTACGCGCATGCGCCCGTGCTCCGTGCACGCACCGTGCGCGCACGGTGCGTGCACGGCAGGTCATGTGATTTAGAAACAACACTTTTCATTGGTTTATAGTAGTTTCAGGTCATATGATTTAGAAACAACACTTTTCATTGGTTTATAGTAGTTTCAGTTCCAGAAACTTCCAACACCACACCCACTCCCCTCATTATTACTTCTGATTCCCTGGGAGAAGGAGCTGAGCAGCTTTTCCAGTACTCCAGTACTGAGAATGGCAGAGCAGCAGTCATGTTCTGGGAGTGAGCAGGAGACCCTTGTGCCACAGAGATAGAGGAAATCAAAAAACTCTTTTATATGGCAATTTTTCACTTTTCCAGAGGGGCAGAAGAAGGTGAATGCTCCAAAAGTCACCTGCACTATTTGTAATGGTGTCTTATCAAGAGGAGATCCTAAAAAGAAATACTCTTTTAGTATCTTCACTGTGATCAGGCACGTTAGAGATGTGCATCCTGTGGCTTATGCTCGAGCTGCTAGAGAAAACCCTCCAGCAGCTCAGCCAAGCACATCCGCAGCAGCTCAGCCAAGCACATCATCGGCAGCTCAGCCGAGCACTTCATCTGCGGCGGCAGCTTCACCTGCTTCTGTTCCTCTGGATATACACCCTCTGTTTAAGAGGGTGCATATACGGTGCAATGCGTGCAATGCTCTTCTCTCTGATGGGAACTCCAGCATTCCCCTAATAGAGAGCAAGATACAGCAGCACACGTCCGGCACCCTATAATTGTTGTCATTTTTTTGTTCCTCTGTTCCTCAATTAACACAACGGCTCTTGTTAGAGCCACCTAACATCTAAACACTTAAATTTGATTTTTAATTCTATTTTTTTAATGATTTTTTTCCACCATGCACGCTCCGTGCACGCACCTCGCGACGGTGCGTGCACGGTGTGCGCACCCCGCCATTTAAAAAAAATAAAAATGTTTTTTTCACCCTTCATGGTCCTTCAGGGACCCCCTGACAAAAGCTAGGGGGTCAGGAACTCTGTACCCTGCCCCCTTTTCACGTTCTCCACCTTTCTTTTTTACTGTCACACACAAAATGGCGGCCGACACTTCCTGATTTCTACCGATTCGAATGTTGACTGACATGAATCCACAAATCAGAATTATGCTCGCGCACGGTGCTCGGCTATAGATATTTATGTGCTTTTAACTGCAATTTTCTCAGGAACTACTGAACAGATTGACACCATATATGCAAAAGGCACATCCCTGACCTGAGGACTACCTCTTTGCCAAATTTCAAGTAATTCTGTTCAGCCGTTCGGGCTGTACCTTCGACTAAAGGTCCAATGGGAAAATGCATGGGGAAAACGCGTTTTGGGACCCCCCTTTTTTCTCAGCCCCCGCTTGACGAATCACCCCGAGACTTCCAGGGTAGGAGCTGAGCGGAGTGCCCCATTAGTTCTGAAACTTTCACGAGGATCCGTCAACCGGCGCCAAAGTTATTCAAAATAGAATTTTCAGATTTCCAATGGAAACACGGTCCTAACTATAACTATCTACTGGCAGTAGATAATATATATATATATATATATATATATATATATATATATATATATATATATATATTATCTACTGGCGGTCGCCAGTAGATAGTTATAGTTAGGACCGTGTTTCCATAGGAAATCTGAAAATTCTATTTTGAATAACTTTGGCGCCGGTTGACGAATCCTCGCTAATTTTTCAAAATAGGTGGGGCGCTCCGCTCCGCTCCTACCCTGAAAGTCTCGGGGTGATTAGTCAAGCGGGGGCTGAGAAAAAAGGGGGGTCCCAAAACACGTTTTCCCCATGCATTTTTCCATAGGGACCTTTAGTCCAAGGATGTGCCTTTTGAATATCTGGAGTCAATCTGTTCTGTAGTTCCTGAGAATATTTCAGTTAAAAGTACATATATATCTATAAGCGCGCACCGTGCGCGTACGGTAAGCATACCGTACGCGCACGCTGCCGTGCGCGAGCATAGTTCTGATTGGTGGTTACATGACAGTAAACATTCCAGTCGGTCGAAATCAGGAAGTGTCGTCCGCCATTTTGTGTGTCTCACACTAAAAAACAAAGGTGGAGAACGTGAAAAGGGGGCAAGGTAGAGAGTTGCAGACCCTCTAGCCTTTGTCAGGGGTTCCAAAAAGGACTCAGAAGTGTGAAAAAGAATTTTATTTTTTTTTTAAATCATGGGGTACGCGTACCGTGTGCGTACGGTAAGCGTACGGCGGAAAAAATAAATAAAAAAAAATAGAATTAAAAATCAAAATGAAATGTTTGGATGTTGGTTGGCTCTAAAAAGAGCCGTTGTGTTCATGGAGTGTTTTTTGTACCTATCAGTAAGTACCGATGCAGAGTCTAAAGTTCAAGAGGAAGACTCTGTTCCCTTCATCATTGAAATGTACACCATCTCCTCTATAAATGTCTTGCAAGTTGTTGTGGTATATAGAACCCATACCATAGTCTCTGAGGAAAGCAGAAACAGACTTATTGACGTGCTTTCTTGCTTTGTCAATCTGCGGACAAAATTGGTTGTACCAGTTCCACTTTTGCCTTTGGCATATATTAGAATATACAAAGGCAGTTTGTGGAAAGAGTGACATCAATTGCACAAAGGTGTCCTTAATAAGCATTTCCAGACCTACCCCAGTTAAAGTGCCTAGGTCATTTCCACCACAGTGCACAATAATAAGGTTAGGTTGTGGGAGATGTAGAAAGGTTTTCACCAAAGGCATTAATTGGTGCCACTTTAACCCTCTCTGACCAATCCATTTAATGTCTACATTTGGCAAAGCAAGGTCTTTCACAATACCTCTTTTTTCTGCAAACTTTTCACTCCAGAAGACATAGCTGTGACCTTCAATCCACACTGTGAACATCTTTCAAGGAGATCTGGATGCACTCAGAAGGTGTCTTTCAGTAGAATGGCAATATGAAAAGAAAGATAGATGTAAAATGGAGGGTAACATACTTTAAAAAAAAAGAAAAGAACTGATTGGCTGATTCAGACCATTTTACAGTTAAAACTAGGCTGTATGTTTAGATTTTTAAAAGCATGTTTTGTATTGGTTCAGAAAAATCTGCTCACACCAGTGTTCCATGATCTGTTGCTATGGTAGCAGTCAGAAGTCATGTTGGGGGAAGGGATCATTTGGAAAGGGATGAAATTTGCAACCAATAGAAATGTGTGTTTCCATGTTAAAAAATTGTGTGAAGGACTGTGATTTGGAGTTAACATGTATATGTGTGGAAAAAGAGAGGGACACATTGCCATTAACTGGTTCTGGTGAGAGGAGAGAGGTGTACAGCTCAGGGATTCTGGCTCTGATAATCTGCTGTTTGAGTGCCACATTTATTTCTGAACTAACTACTTTTAAAGGTGAGTTATGAATTTGAGAGGGAATGTATGTGGAGCATTTTGATATAAATAATAGAAATGTGATTCTTTTTTTAACGTTGTTTTTCACATTTTGTGTTTTCGGAGATATTTAACTGTCTTGAAGTTGTGAGATATTATTGAGTATGTCTTCACCATAAGTTAAGGTGTACTGGTATCACCCAGGAATAATGTTTTCTGCCTAGAATTACACCATGAGTCTGTGTGCACACAGAAATTGTTATCAGAGATTTAATTTGTGTTGCTCTTGCTCTGTTAGCCTTGCACTCGCAGGAAAGGGGCAGTTTGTTTTCTTAAAGTGTGATGGTTAGCATTCAGCAGAAATCACTTTCTCACAAATGAGAGGCAAATGCAAACACATTTGAAAATAGCATGGTACATTTTCCTACCACTTTAAAAGTTGTGTTTTACATTTTATGTTAAGGAAGATATTTAAGTGCCTTGAACATGTTAGATATTATGGAGTATGTCTTCACCATAAGTTAAGGTGTACTGGTATCACCCAGGAATACTGTTTTCTGCCTAGAATCACATCATGAGACAGTGTGCACACAGGAATTGTTATCAGAGATTTAATTCGTGTTGCTCTTGCTCTGTTAGCCTTGCACTCGCAGGAAAGGGGCAGCTTGTTTTTTGGAACTGTGATGGTTTGTATTCAGCATAAAAAAGCTGTTTGGGCATGTGCTATTTTCTGTTTCTGAAAAGTAAAATGAAAATGTGTGAGACTGTTACAGTAATTATCACTTGCTCTACCACAGTAGTAAGTGTGCTTTCAAACTGCAAATCAAGTTTCGTTTTCTGCCTAGAATCACACCATGAGTCTGTGCGCACACAGAAATTGTTGTCAGAGATTCAATTCGTGTTACTCTGGTTCTTTCAGAATTGCATTCGTAGGAAAGGGGCAGCTTGTTTTATTGAACTGTGATGGCTAGCATTGAGCCCAAATTAATATGTCACAAATGAGAGGGCAATGCAGACACATTTGACATCAACATGGTAGATTTTCCTTACACTCCTGCAATGGGTCATGTAGTTTGTACATGTTCAGAAGTCAAATTAACCCTTACCACACATGCAGTGTTACATACATGTCTCCAATGTTTATGCAGTTGCGCAAGGATCAATGCAGATCTCTTTTGCACTTGACAGTAGACAGTCTCCAGAAGCACACTCTTAGCAGAGAGCAAGCTGTTTCTCATGTACAGTCAACCTTACTATTCAGCGCTGTGTGGTGTTTCAGATAGCAGTGAGTAACGCTAATACATTGAACCTCACCAAGGCTCATTTCCTTTGCTAGAGTGTAGTACGTCATTCAGGTTGCACATGTTCATGGTCTCAAAAAGCAGTTTGGGCATGTGCTGTTTTCTGTTTCTGAAAAATATAATGAAAATGTGTCAGACTGTTACAGTAATTATGACTTGCTCTACCACAGTCGTAAGTGTGCTTTCAAATTGCACATCAAATTTCGTTTTCTGCCTAGAATCACACCATGAGTCTGTGCGCACACAAGAATTGTTGTCAGAGATTCAATTTGTGTTACTCTGGTTCTTTCAGAATTGCATTCGTGGGAAAGGGGCAGCTTGTTTTATTGAACTGTGATGGCTAGCATTGAGCCCAAATTAATATGTCACAAATGAGAGGGCAATGCAAACACATTTGACATCAACATGGTAGATTTTCCTTACACTCCTGCAATGGGTCATGTAGTTTGTACATGTTCAGAAGTCTAATTAACCCTTACCACACAAGTAGTGTTACATATATGTCTCCAATGTTTATGCAGTTGCGCAAGGATTAATGCAGATCTCTTTTGCACTTGACAGTAGACAGTCTCCAGAAGCACACTCTTAGCAGAGAGCAAGCTGTTTCTCATGTACAGTCAACCTTACTATTCAGCGCTGTGTGGTGTTTCAGATAGCAGTGAGTAACGCTAATACATTGAACCTCACCAAGGCTCATTTCCTTTGCTAGAGTGTAGTACGTCATTCAGATTGCACATGTTCATGGTCTCAAAAAGCAGTTTGGGCATGTGCTGTTTTCTGTTTCTGAAAAATATAATGAAAATGTGTCAGACTGTTACAGTAATTATGACTTGCTCTACCACAGTCGTAAGTGTGCTTTCAAATTGCAAATCAAATTTCGTTTTCTGCCTAGAATCACACCATGAGTCTGTGCGCACACAAGAATTGTTGTCAGAGATTCAATTCGTGTTACTCTGGTTCTTTCAGAATTGCATTCGTGGGAAAGGGGCAGCTTGTTTTATTGAACTGTGATGGCTAGCATTGAGCCCAAATTAATATGTCACAAATGAGAGGGCAATGCAAACACATTTGACATCAACATGGTAGATTTTCCTTACACTTCTGCAATGGGTCATGTAGTTTGTACATGTTCAGAAGTCTAATTAACCCTTACCACACAAGTAGTGTTACATACATGTCTCCAATGTTTATGCAGATGCGCAAGGATTAATGCAGATCTCTTTTGCACTTGACAGTAGACAGTCTCCAGAAGCACACTCTTAGCAGAGAGCAAGCTGTTTCTCATGTACAGTGAAGCTTACTATTCAGTGCTGTGTGGTGTTTCAGATAGCAGTGAGTAACGCTAATACATTGAACCTCACCAAGGCTCATTTCCTTTGCTAGAGTGTAGTATGTCATTCAGGTTGCACATGTTCATGGTCTCAAAAAGCAGTTTGGGCATGTGCTGTCTTCTGTTTCTGAAAAATATAATGAAAATGTGTCAGACTGTTACAGTAATTATCACTTGCTCTACCACAGTCGTAAGTGTGCTTTCAAATTGCAAATCAAATTTCGTTTTCTGCCTAGAATCACACCATGAGTCTGTGCGCACACAGAAATTGTTGTCAGAGATTCAATTCGTGTTACTCTGGTTCTTTCAGAATTGCATTCGTAGGAAAGGGGCAGCTTGTTTTATTGAACTGTGATGGCTAGCATTGAGCCCAAATTAATATGTCACAAATGAGAGGGCAATGCAGACACATTTGACATCAACATGGTAGATTTTCCTTACACTCCTGCAATGGGTCATGTAGTTTGTACATGTTCAGAAGTCAAATTAACCCTTACCACACATGCAGTGTTACATACATGTCTCCAATGTTTATGCAGTTGCGCAAGGATCAATGCAGATCTCTTTTGCACTTGACAGTAGACAGTCTCCAGAAGCACACTCTTAGCAGAGATCAAGCTGTTTCTCATGTACAGTCAACCTTACTATTCAGCGCTGTGTGGTGTTTCAGATAGCAGTGAGTAACGCTAATACATTGAACCTCACCAAGGCTCATTTCCTTTGCTAGAGTGTAGTACGTCATTCAGGTTGCACATGTTCATGGTCTCAAAAAGTAGTTTGGGCATGTGCTGTTTTCTGTTTCTGAAAAATATAATGAAAATGTGTCAGACTGTTACAGTAATTATGACTTGCTCTACCACAGTCGTAAGTGTGCTTTCAAATTGCAAATCAAATTTCGTTTTCTGCCTAGAATCACACCATGAGTCTGTGCGCACACAAGAATTGTTGTCAGAGATTCAATTCGTGTTACTCTGGTTCTTTCAGAATTGCATTCGTGGGAAAGGGGCAGCTTGTTTTATTGAACTGTGATGGCTAGCATTGAGCCCAAATTAATATGTCACAAATGAGAGGGCAATGCAAACACATTTGACATCAACATGGTAGATTTTCCTTACACTCCTGCAATGGGTCATGTAGTTTGTACATGTTCAGAAGTCTAATTAACCCTTACCACACAAGTAGTGTTACATATATGTCTCCAATGTTTATGCAGTTGCGCAAGGATTAATGCAGATCTCTTTTGCACTTGACAGTAGACAGTCTCCAGAAGCACACTCTTAGCAGAGAGCAAGCTGTTTCTCATGTACAGTCAACCTTACTATTCAGCGCTGTGTGGTGTTTCAGATAGCAGTGAGTAACGCTAATACATTGAACCTCACCAAGGCTCATTTCCTTTGCTAGAGTGTAGTACGTCATTCAGATTGCACATGTTCATGGTCTCAAAAAGCAGTTTGGGCATGTGCTGTTTTCTGTTTCTGAAAAATATAATGAAAATGTGTCAGACTGTTACAGTAATTATGACTTGCTCTACCACAGTCGTAAGTGTGCTTTCAAATTGCAAATCAAATTTCGTTTTCTGCCTAGAATCACACCATGAGTCTGTGCGCACACAAGAATTGTTGTCAGAGATTCAATTCGTGTTACTCTGGTTCTTTCAGAATTGCATTCGTGGGAAAGGGGCAGCTTGTTTTATTGAACTGTGATGGCTAGCATTGAGCCCAAATTAATATGTCACAAATGAGAGGGCAATGCAAACACATTTGACATCAACATGGTAGATTTTCCTTACACTTCTGCAATGGGTCATGTAGTTTGTACATGTTCAGAAGTCTAATTAACCCTTACCACACAAGTAGTGTTACATACATGTCTCCAATGTTTATGCAGATGCGCAAGGATTAATGCAGATCTCTTTTGCACTTGACAGTAGACAGTCTCCAGAAGCACACTCTTAGCAGAGAGCAAGCTGTTTCTCATGTACAGTGAAGCTTACTATTCAGTGCTGTGTGGTGTTTCAGATAGCAGTGAGTAACGCTAATACATTGAACCTCACCAAGGCTCATTTCCTTTGCTAGAGTGTAGTATGTCATTCAGGTTGCACATGTTCATGGTCTCAAAAAGCAGTTTGGGCATGTGCTGTCTTCTGTTTCTGAAATATATAATGAAAATGTGACAGACTGTTACAGTAATTATCACTTGCTCTACCACAGTCGTAAGTGTGCTTTCAAATTGCAAATCAAATTTCGTTTTCTGCCTAGAATCACACCATGAGTCTGTGCGCACACAAGAATTGTTGTCAGAGATTCAATTTGTGTTACTCTGGTTCTTTCAGAATTGCATTCGTGGGACAGGGGCAGCTTGTTTTATTGAACTGTGATGGCTAGCATTGGGCCCAAATTAATATGTCACAAATGAGAGGGCAATGCAAGCACATTTGACATCAACATGGTAGATTTTCCTTACACTCCGCAATGGGTCATGTAGTTTGTACATGTTCAGAAGTCAAATTAACCCTTACCACACATGTAGTGTTACATACATGTCTCCAATGTTTATGCAGTTGCGCAAGGATCAATGCAGATCTCTTTTGCTCTTGACAGTAGACAGTCTCCAGAAGCACACTCTTAGCAGAGAGCAAGCTGTTTCTCATGTACCGTGAAGCTTACTATTCAGTGCTGTGTGGTGTTTCAGATAGCAGTGAATAACGCTAATACATTGAACCTCACCAAGGCTCATTTCCTTTGCTAGAGTGTAGTATGCCATTCAGGTTGCACATGTTCATGGTCTCAAAAAGCAGTTTGGGCATGTGCTGTTTTTTGTTTCAGAAAAATATAATGAAAATGTGTCAGACTGTTACAGTAATTATGACTTGCTCTACCACAGTCGTAAGTGTGCTTTCAAATTGCAAATCAAATTTCGTTTTCTGCCTAGATTCACACCATGAGTCTGTGCGCACACAGGAATTGTTGTCAGACATTCAATTCGTGTTACTCTGGTTCTTTCAGAATTGCATTCGTGGGAAAGGGGCAGCTTGTTTTATTGAATTGTGATGGCTAGCATTGAGCCCAAATTAATATGTCACAAATGAGAGGGCAATGCAAACACATTTGACATCAACATGGTAGATTTTCCTTACACTCCTGCAATGGGTCATGTAGTTTGTACATGTTCAGAAGTCAAATTAACCCTTACCACACATGTAGTGTTACATACATGTCTTCAATGTTTATGCAGTTGCGCAAGGATCAATGCAGATCTCTTTTGCTCTTGACAGTAGACAGTCTCCAGAAGCACACTCTTAGCAGAGAGCAAGCTGTTTCTCATGTACCGTGAAGCTTACTTTTCAGTGCTGTGTGGTGTTTCAGATAGCAGTGAGTAACGCTAATACATTGAACCTCACCAAGGCTCATTTCCTTTGCTAGAGTGTAGTATGTCATTCAGGTTGCACATGTTCATGGTCTCAAAAAGCAGTTTGGGCATGTGCTGTTTTTTGTTTCAGAAAAATATAATGAAAATGTGTCAGACTGTTACAGTAATTATGACTTGCTCTACCACAGTCGTAAGTGTGCTTTCAAATTGCAAATCAAATTTCGTTTTCTGCCTAGATTCACACCATGAGTCTGTGCGCACACAGAAATTGTTGTCAGACATTCAATTTGTGTTACTCTGGTTCTTTCTGAATTGCATTCGTGGGAAAGGGGCAGCTTGTTTTATTGAATTGTGATGGCTAGCATTGAGCCCAAATTAATATGTCACAAATGAGAGGGCAATGCAAACACATTTGACATCAACATGGTAGATTTTCCTTACAATCCTGCAATGGGTCATGTAGTTTGTACATGTTCAGAAGTCAAATTAACCCTTACCACACATGTAGTGTTACATACGTGTCTCCAATGTTTATGCAGTTGCACAAGGATCAATGCAGATCTCTTTTGCACTTGACAGTAGACAGTGTCCAGAAGCACACTCTTAGCAGAGAGCAAGCTGTTTCTCATGTACAGTCAACCTTACTATTCAGCGCTGTGTGGTGTTTCAGATAACAGTGAGTAACGCTAATACATTGAACCTCACCAAGGCTCATTTCCTTTGCTAGAGTGTAGTACGTCATTCAGGTTGCACATGTTCATGGTCTCAAAAAGCAGTTTGGGCATGTGCTCTTTTCTGTTTCTGACAAAAAATAATGAAAATGTGTCAGACTGTTAGAGTAATTATCACTTGCTCTACCACAGTAGTAAGTGTGCTTTCAAATTGCAAATCAAATTTTGTTTTCTGCCTAGAATCACACCATGAGTCTGTGCGCACACAGGAATTGTTGTCAGAGATCAAATTCGTGGTACTCTGGTTCTTTTAGAATTGCATTTGTAGGAAAGGGGAAGCTTTAATTCGTGTTGGTTTTATTGTGTTTTTCACTTGTAGGAAAGGGGGGATAGTATTATAAGATTTGAAAAGCACAAAGAAAATATAGTAATACATTTAAATTACATAAAGGTATTTTTTTTTTAGTTTCTTTCAGGTATTGCTGAACAACAGTGAAATAAGTTAAAGATGCCTATAAAGTCAAGGAAGAGAAAAGAACAGAAAAAACATTTATATTTGAAGACAACTGGAGGACCCAAATTAGTTGAAGATCCTCACGTTGGAAAAAAGAAAAAGTCTTCTGGTAAGCAAACCAAGGATTTTAAAAAAAATATCTTCAAAAAAAGAACAAATTTGAAAAATGTCCGCACTGCAAATAGAGTTTCAAGTAGAAAAGAACAGGAGAAAAGTGAGAAATTAGAAAATGCTAATGTACAATTAGAAGCAATAAAGATTGACTTAAAAAGAAAAACAGGATTTAAAGACATTCGTAGAAAAATGTTTCAGAGAAGAGTGATGTCCAATTTGCTAAAGGATGTGAAAAAATATAAGAAGAAAGCGAAATGTTATAAGCGAAAAAAAGATATTGAATCAATTGTAGCTAAGGCTTTAGATTTAAAAAGAAAACGATTCATTTTAATTTTGAACAGGATCCGTACATTAGATAAAATGGTCAATGTAATGAAGTCACAAAGCAAAACGAAAAGAGTAGTGAAAAGAAATAACTTTTGTAAAGTGTTTTTAGGAGAATGGATGCATAGTTCAAGTACTGAACCATTTTTTAATGAAGAGAGTTATCTTCAAAGTAATAGTTTGCTTCATGCAGTTGACACCAGTGGCCGAGCTTATGAAGTGAAAGATGGTTGTAAAATGGAAAAGGAGAAAATGGTTCCAAGAAATGAGGAAGAAGTGATAGCTGATGAGGTTATGGGGAGACGTCCTAAAGCCCCAGTGTACACTTGGAATTGTAGTAGTACGACAGGAATCTATTGATAAATTACGTGAATTTCAAAGAGAATATAGTAAAAAAGTGTTAAACAGAAGATTAAGGTGCTTCAAAGACTAGATCCATGTAGAGTGAGAGAGAATACTGGTTTGCAAGGACATTCTCTGGCTTGTCTTTCTAGGAAAGTTTGCCAAAGTGTTTTTCACCATTTTAGGATGCTGGCGGTTCATCATACTGAAATGAGAAAGTTTGTGAGAAGATTGTATTTTGCTAAACGTCCAGCACTAAAGTTAAATGAGTTGAATAGGGCTCTGTTCCGTGGATCTGTATCAGATGTAGAGAAGGTTACTGATGAAATTCAGTTTTGTTACTTTGGTCCGGAACAAGAAAGTGCAGATAATGACACAGTAATTGAAGAAAATGTGGAAGACAATGTAGAACCTACTATTAGTAAAAATTTTGAAGATCAAATGACAAAATTTACTATCATCTCTAATGAAAGATCAAATATTACTTGTATATGTTGCCGGAGAAGCCATTATAAAAAACAAACAAGGTATGTTGATCTCTATAAAAAAAGTGAAAAAGAAAATAATACTAAGTGGTTGGATTTTGCTAAATATTTATTTCTGGAAAATTGTTTTGATTTGGGTGAATATCACCGTATTTGTAAATACTGTTATAACAAGTTAGAAGAAAATAAAATGCTAGCAAGAGCTGTACATAATAATTTAGAATTGGTTGAAATTCCTGCAGAACTTAGTGATTTAAATACGTATGAGTCTATACTCATTCAATGTGTCCATCCGTTCCAGACTATAGTTCGTATGGAGCCCAAAACAGGCAAATTACCTCCTTCGGATTTACAAAGAGGTTTAAAAGGGAGAGTTGTCTATTTGCCATTGGATTTGAAAAAAAATATGGAAACTATTGATGCAGATACATTGGAAACTGAACCATTAGTTATTTTGGTTAATGGAGTACAAACAAAGAACAAGAAAATTTGGCAGGAGCTGGTAGATGTACGAAAAGTACAAAGAGCAAATTTATATTTGAAAAGAAATACCAAATGGTATGAAACAATTTATATGGATGAAGATGAAGAAGTTTTACTACCAGACTCAGGAATACCAGCTGGGCAAATTGAAAAAGTGGATAAGTCAAAAGAAGAAGAAATTTATGAACATTTCAGCATACATCCTCTTCATTCAAAAGAAGTTATGGCAAACACTATTGATCTGTTTCAGATGAAGAAAGCACAAGGAACTCCAGTGAGTGTATGGGAGGAGAGCTTGGAAGCTCGTTGTTTTCCCCAGCTGTTTCCTACAGGAAAAGGTGGACGATATGATGAACGTCCTGCTGAATTCCTGCTTCTGAGTATCGGACTACAAGATCATATGCAGAAGATCCCAGATTTCGTCAAAGTATTCCTTATTTGTTCCATCTTTTATTTGAAAGTGACTTGTCAGCACTATCTTATGCAGTAAATCACATTTTGAAAACTGGAGTACATCTACGTAATGTGTCTGCAAAGGATTTTATGAACAAAGTGCAACAGCGAGATGATCATTTGGAATCTCAATTGATTAATCTAATGGCTTGTCAGCGTGGGACAAATGAATATTGGTACCGATGCCATGGAGAATTGAAGTGTATGTTACGGAATTTAGGAACTCCTACATGGTTTCTCACCCTAAACTGTGCTGAGTATGCTTGGGATGATCTTCTGGATTTTCTTTGAGAGGCAAATTCAAATATTGAAAACATCCAATACAAGACAGCAGGAGAATTGTGCTCATTAGATCTGGTTAATGTTTGCAGATATTTCAATCATAGATTTGAGGCTATGATGTCCTTCATCTGCAATAAAAAAAATCCACCTCTTGGAGAAGTTGTGGATTTCTTTTGGAGAAAAGAGTACCAAGCAAGAGGTGCTCCTCATATTCATATGCTGTTGTGGATCAAGGATGCTTCAAAATTTGGAACAGATTCTGATGATGCAGTTTTAAGTTTCATCGAAGGATATGCAAAATGTGCTATACCTAAAAGCACAGAAGAGAAACACTTAAAAGAGCAAGTTTTACGTTTCCAAAGTCATCGGTGTGGAAAATACTGTCGACGAAAGTACAAGAGTAAAGAAAAATTCTACACAAAATGTCGATTTGGATTTCCACGACCTGTTCTTTCAAAAGAAAGAGTCAACAGTTTTATGTCAGCTGTGCGACATACTATTACAAGAAAATCGCCTAAAAATACCTACAACCTAAGAAGAAAAGAAGAGTCAAAATATATAAATGACTACAACCCAGTCATTTAACCATGGTGAATGCTAACATGGATATTCAGTATGTAGCTTACAATTCTATTGCTGTTGCTCGGTATGTCACATCTTACATCACTAAATCTGAGAAAACGGAATTGAAGGAAATGTGGAAGAGATTTCTCACGAGAAGACTGTCAGTAAGAAGCTATACAGTTTCAGTTTAAAGATGTTATCGCATCGAGAAATTGGATCCTACGAATGCTCAGATAGGTTATCATCTGCAAGTCTGTACTCCAAATCCAGAAGAATAATTTGGGTAAGTTTAGGCCTTGCAGGAATGCAAAATCGGGTACTGAAATCTGTTGGAGAAATTGAATATTTGGCAGAGAACGACACGGAAAGTACAGATATTTTGAAATCAAACATGTTGGACACATATTACCCAAAAAGAAGTCGTCATCTTGAGAACATGTGTCTCTATGAAGTGCTGCAGAACTACATTTTTACACGGAAAGCCACAGAAGACATCAACAATGGAAAATATAAAGTCATTGGTGAGGAAGGATGTTTGGTGAAGCAAACAAAAGGAAGCTTGATTAATCACAGGAAGCTGAGTTGCGACACTCCTGACAAAAAGGAATTTTACTACTTAGCACTTTTAGAGCTGTTTAAACCATGGCGTTCAGAGGATGAATTACTTGGAGATTTTCACAGCTATGAAGATTCCTTTAATGCATGTAAAGATACGATTGAATGCAGTACTTTCACAAATTATGTGCAAATGTTAAATGAAGAAATTGAACAGGAAGCTACAATTGCAGCTGAAGTAGCTAGAGACAGTTCTCAAGACAGCCAAAGTTCTGGAACACTCAGTCAAGATCCCCTAGGACAACCAATCGTAGAAAATGAAGCTGCAATAGCCATGACTGAAGTGGAAACAGCTATGAATCAAGCTCAGGAAGATTTAGTAGACTTACCAAATTTGGAACAGCAACTGAATGAAGAACAAAAACAAATTCATGAAGAAGTCACACAAAAAATGATCATGGATTACTACATCAAAAGAAAGAGTGCTCATGCGCATCATTTGAACCAATCAGGATGTATGTGAGTGGACAAGCTGGAACTGGAAAAAGTTTCTTAATTAAAGTCATCCGAAGCTACCTACAGCAAAAAACAGATTCAACTTTGTCTTGTGTTGTTACTGCTCCAACTGGTTTAGCAGCATATAACATAAAAGGAATTACCTTACATTGCTTGCTAATGTTACCAGTGGAGCATGAGAACAAAATAGAATATCACAAGTTAACAGGAGAAGCATGCTTCGAAGTTTCAAGAGTGTTGAAGAAGATGCAAGTTCTCATTATTGATGAGGTAAGCATGGTATCAAACTTAATGCTTGCCTTTGTGCATTTAAGAATGCAGCAAATTCTAAAGAGAGACTATGACGTGTTATTTGGAGGAAAACATGTTATAGTTTTTGGGGATCTTCTGCAGCTCACTCCAGTTAAAGGACAACCAGTATTTCAAACCCTTACACATGAAGACACGAAAAAGTCATTAGGAAGTATAGGTAATGTGAATATTTGGACATACTTTGAGTATAAAGAACTCACTACCAATATGAGGCAAGCAAACGATGAAGATTATGCAAGTATTCTGAAAGATATCAGAATTGTATGTTCAGGAAGTACACAGTTTACTCAAAATGTCCAGCAAGATGCACAGGAATTCTTGATGTATATTCTTATGGTACTGGAAGAAGAAGGGGTAGAAATTGAAAATATGTTTGGTCTGTCTTATAAATGGGAACATAGTTGTGAAAACTGTTTCAACACATGCAGCTCTAATGTTGATTCTGAAAGGTTCATATATTTAACATTACCAGAGAGTCAATCAGTCACTTTTAGTAAATTAGTTAAAGAGGCCAATCACAGCATGGAATGTTCTAAATGTAAATCAGACATGTTTTCAACGTTATTTTTAAAGAAATATGGACAGTATGTAATTTTAATGATGCAACCTTGTAGAGCTGATGGAACAAAATTGGACACTTCTATAAAGAAGTTTGTAGGAAAACAATTATCAATATCAGGAAAAACTTTTGTTGCAGTTGCAATAATTTTCCATGATGGACCTACGATAACTTCTGGTCATTACACAGTTTATCTTAAATGTGAAAAAGGCTGGACACTGTGTAATGATTCTCAATTGATTTTCAAGCAACGTTTGCCTGCAGAATTACCAAATTCCTATTTATTTTTTCTAAAACCAAAATTTTAGATACAAATTGCAACATCTGAACAAATCATTTTTTGCGATTTTATTGGATTACCATTGGATATTTCATCAAAAAAGAATTTAAAAATTACCATTTGGCCTCATGGAAAGGTAAAAATTTCTCTTGTGGACTTCTTTGACAGATATTATTTGGGTGTATGAGCTTAAGCAACAAGATTTACAGACGTTATTTATTACAAATAGTTATTGTTGCTAGATGATATTTTTCTTATATATATTATATTTCTATCAAGGTATGTTTTACTGAGAAGAGATTCAGGGATTTTTTTAAACAATCTTTCAGATTGTTAATTTTTTTGCCCGCTGTTAAGTGATGAATGCAATTGGTTTCACAATTTGCAGTAAAATTCAATATATTCTGAAAACAGGGGCAAAACATGTCTTTGTTAAATATGAAAATATGTGTAATGTATTGTTAAATATTAATACTTTTTTCTTTTGTTACAGATTGAGAAAGAACTTTTATGAAAATTAATCCTTTTTTCTAGCAATTTAAAAAAACCATTTAATGAAAATTAAGTTGGTCAGGTAAGTTTGAAATATCTGTATTTATCGCACATTTACTTTCGTAGTTCCTTGTTTTCAGTTCTCCCCACTCTGCTTTTGTCATTTCTCTTGTGGTCCCTCAAGTACATTGAGGGGTGTCATAAATATTTTATTTAAAAAAAAAAAAAAAGTGCGCGTAAAAACTGATAAAATAAAATAAAAAAATTGTGAGGTAGGGTGGCTCTTAAAAGAGCCCTTGTGTTAATACAGGGACAGAGGAAAGAAAGAATGGGAATATTAGAAGGAACCGCACTTGTGCTGCTCAATCTTATTATCTATTAGAGGAATACTAGATTCCCCCACAGCAATAAGAGAGTAACAAGCGATGCATCTTATTTGTACCCTCTGAAACCGAGGGAAGATGTCCAGAGGAGCAGAAGAGGGTGATGCTCCCACCGCAGAGGAAGTGCTCGGCTGAGCTGCCGAAGATGTACTCGGCTGAGCTTCTGCGGATGTGCTCGGGTGACTTACTGAAGGGTTTGCTTCAGTATGTCGAGCAAAAGTCCTGGGATGTACATCCCTAATGTGTCTAAACATAGTGTAATTACCAAAGGAATACTTCTTCCTTGGATTACCTCTAGATAAGACACGCTCACAAAGTGAGCAGGTGACTAATGGAGCATTTACCTTTTTCTGCCCCTCAGGAAATGTGAAATACTCCCAAACAAAAGAATTCTTCTGTTTCCTCCTTCTCTGTCTAATGATGCTGCTGCCCTGCTCACTCTCAGAAGAGGACTGCTGCTCTGCCATTGTATCCCAAAGACAATTCAGCTCCTTCTCCTAAGGAATCACAAACAGTAATGAGGGGAATGGGTGTGGTGTTGGAAGTTTCTGGAAATGAAACAAGTTTAAACCAATGAAAAGTGTTGTTTCTGGATCACATGACCTATCGTGCGCGCTCCGTACGCTTACCGTACGCGCACGGTAAAAGTGCGCTTAGGGAGCAAGCGCTTACGCGTCGCACGCGAATTACGGACGCGTACGTACATCGCGTACGCATACGCACATGGAGCATAAACATTACGTACGCGCACCGTACATAAAACGTACCGTGCGCGTACGGTGAGTTTACCATACGCGCACGGAAAAAAATCCTAAAAAAAAGGTTTGTAGAAGATATTAACTATGTTATTCAACTATATCTAACCATTTTTTTAAAAAAGGTGAACCTTTCTATATTGCAGGATACAGTAAATCAATGATTATATACATAGGTAGCATATTGTTTAAAAAAAAAAAAAAAGAAAAAGAAAAAGAAAAAAAAGGATTTAAAAAACCTTACAAATTCACTTAAAAAACCATAGGTTTCACACACGTTATAGTTAGGAATTAGCATTTTAAAAACCTTGCAAATTCACTGAAAGATCCATAGGTTTCACACACGTTATAGTTAGGAATTAGCATTTTAAAAACCTTGCAAATTCAATGAAAAAACCATAGGTTTCACACATGTTATAGTTAGCTGGATATTTCACTCGTACAAAACCATTGAAATTCCCCTGTTATAGTTAGTTCAGCTAACTATAACTCGCGCGCCCGCAATCCACTGCTGATGACGTCACATATTACATCACTCATGACATGGTCAGTGACATCACTCATGACATCACTGATGACATCTCAAATGACATCACTGATGACATCACTGATGACATCATCCATGTGAAAAATTAACACATCTTCTCACACCCTAATATAACCTTTGATACACCGACTAAAAATTTAAGAGTTCCATTCTCAAAATCAGATATACTGCAATACCAATCATTACATACCCACTTATTAACTCTTAGGTCTTCATATACCTCCACTCACTCACCTGTACAGTCACTCATACTTACAGTAACTCCGTACACAACTATCATATACATTTATACACTTATATAGACACTCACACACTAACAAGTATCCATAGAGCTACTCTTACACCTACTCAGTCATGCAAATAATCACACTCCCATTTACATAACCTATGCAGTTATGCACACTCAAGTTCACTTACTCATAAAAATAGTATCACATTCTTACACTCTTATAGAATCATTGATACAAGCACACACTCATCCATACAGTCACTTTCACAATCACACACTCTCACATCTACCCACCTATATACTCTTACACGCACATATACTGCCTTTCACATATATAGTTAGCTACAAATGTACCACTGAGATACACATTCAATCCCTAACACACCCATACATACACTCACTCAACCATACAGTCCATCACAGATGCACTCTTAAAACCATGCACCCATAGAATCACCCACTCACACATCTATGCATAGAGTCACACACACCCTACCCACAAAAACACTCAGACACCCATACAGATACTCAGACAACCAATCAATAACTTATATAGACACTCATATAGCTATTCACAAAACCATGCAGCCACTTATACACCAACATACAGACACATACAGACATTTACACAGTTTAGTCACTAGTCTGCAGTAAGATACATTTAATGTCTCACTTATAGAATCATGTTACGCACCACAGAAAATCATCCATTTACACACTTGTACACCCACTCGTTCTTCAACAGGCCTTTCCCTATATATATATTAAACATATTAAAAATTTTCAGAAACACATACTCAATGGATGATGTCATCAGTGATGTCATTTGAGATGTCATCAGTGATGTCATGAGTGATGTCACTGACCATGTCATGAGTGATGTAATATGTGACGTCATCAGTAGTGGATTGCGGGCGCACGAGTTATAGTTAGCTGAACTAACTATAACGGGGGAATTTCAATGGTTTTGTACGAGTGAAATATCCAGCTAACTATAACATGTGTGAAACCTATATTTTTTTCATTGAATTTGCAAGGTTTTTAAAATGCTAATTCCTAACTATAACGTGTGTGAAACGTATGGTTTTTTCAGTGAATATATATATATATATATATCTATATATATATATATATATATATATTCACTGAAAAAAACATAGGTTTCAGGGGTGTTATAGTTAGCTGGACTTTTCACTTGTACAAAACCATTGAAATTCCCCCGTTATAGTTAGTTCAGCTAACTATAACTCGCGCGCCCGCAATGCACTGCTGATGACGTCACATATTACATCACTCATGACATGGTCAGTGACATCACTCATGACATCACTGATGACATCTCAAATGACATCACTGATGACATCATCCAGTGAATGTGTGTTTTTCTGAAAATTAAATATGTTTTATATATGTATATCTCAAGGTCGATGGAAGAATAAATGGGTATATTAGTGTCTAAATGGATGATTTGTTTTTGAAAAATTGATTGTGTAACTGACTGATTAAGTGTATCAAAGTGAATACATGGCTTACTGAGTAATGTTTAAATATGTAAATATCTGTATCAGTCTCTCACTTTGTGTATAAGTGGCTGCATGGGTTGGTGAGTAGCTACATGGGTGTCTATATAGGTTATTAGTTGGTTTTTTGAGTATCAGTCTGAGTGTCTGCATGGTTCGGTGGGGGGTATTACGTAGTGCATAGGTGCATGAATGAATAACTCACTGTTTGTATGTGTTGAACACAGCACGTGTGCAGGACTGTATGGGTGGATGAGTGTGTGTATGGGTGTGTTAGTGAGTGAATGACTGTCACAATAGTGTCTTTATGAGTAACTACATATGTTTTAAACTAGTATATGTGACTATTGTTGTATATATGTGAGTATATGTGAGAGTGAGAGATTGAAAGAGTTCCTGTATGAATAAGTATGTGTTTCTATAAGTGATTGTTTAAAAGACTAAGTATGTGTAAGTTTCCGTAGAAGTAAGTGTGGTGGTGTGTGTATACCTGTATATGCAAGTAAATGTATGTTTGATTCTTTATTAGCATGAGTGACTATGTGTGTGAGTAACTCTATGGATGAGTGGCATTGTGTAACAGGATGTATAGGTGTATGAGTACATATGATGAGTGAGTACATGTATGAGTGACTGTATAGGACTGTTGGTGAATGAGTGGATGTGTATGTGGATCTTAGAATTACTGAAGAGGTTGTTGTAACTGGTATTGGTATGTCCATTGTTTTGAAAATTTTAGTCTCTATTTTTGAAGGTGTGTATCAAAGGTTATATTAGGGTGAGAGGAGGTCTGCCACTCTATCACAAGGATGATGTCATCAGTGATGTCATCAGTGATGTAATTTGAGATGTCATCAGTGATGTCATGAGTGATGTCACTGACCATGTCATGAGTGATGTAATATGTGACTTCATCAGCAGTGCATTGCGGGCGCGCGAGTTATAGTTAGCTGAACTAACTATAACGGGGGAATTTCAATGGTTTTGTACAAGTGAAAAGTCCAGCTAACTATAACATCCCTGAAACCTATGGTTTTTTCAGTGAATTTCTGAGGTTTTTTAAATGCTAATTCCTAACTATAACGTGCCTGAAACCTATGTTTTTTTCTGTGAATTTCAAAGGTTTTTTAAATGCTATTTTCTAACTATGCCTACAGAGATAGGACATGTGAAGAAAGAAGAAAATATGCACAGAAAGAAACAAAAGAAGTGCAGAAAGAAGCAACAGAAGTCCTCAAATACGAAGATAAGTGCAGGAAGAAGAATAACGTGCAGAAAGAACAAAAAGAAGAGCAGAAAGAAGCCTTGTTGCAAAATCATCCTGTACCCTCAACTTTTTCAGACGGATACTGGTGGTAACTGAGTCTGACTAACCAGTCCTAGAGCCAGTGCTATGTTAAAAGACACTTAGAATACAGTGAAAACACCTACATACACTAGGGAACATTATGCGTTGGGGTCCCCCTGTGATTAGCATGACCTTCTCTGTAAGCCCCTAGCATATAATAGGGCATGGGGATTAAAACTACCTCTTACAACAGGCCACAGGGCGTTTTTGCACACGTTAACTCAGGCCCCGTCCCCTCCCTTCACCACTGTGTATACACGCCCTGTGTCCGTTTTTAGTTGGGAGATTAAGTTCATTTGAATCCTGAGGGTCCCTAGGGTCCAACTAGCCCACTAGGTACCTCCAGTAAGTGCCACAGAGCTGCGTTGCAGAGAGGTGTAAAAAGTGGCACGGCCTGGACCACCTCTCTGCAATGCAGCTCAGTGGCACTTACTGGAAGCACTTGGTGGGCTAGTTAGCCCCCAGGGGCCCTCAGTATTGAAGGGAAATTATACCCCCAATTTAAAACGTGCCACCACTGTGTAAACGCACCCTGTGGCTGTTCTAAGTTGAGAGATTAAGTCCCCTTGAATCCTAAGGGTCCCTAAGGTCAAACTAGACCACTAGGTACCTCCAGTAAGCGCCACAGAGCTGCGTTGCAGAGTTGGCCTCAGAACACCTGTCTGCAGCGCAGCTCCCTGGCGCATACTGGAGATGCCTGTTGGGGGCGCGTTTGCAGAGTGCTGCACGGAGGGGGCATGGCCTCCGGCACGATGCCAGTCTTTTATTTATTTTAATTTTTTAAGAAGGGGGGCTGTGTGGTTCCCCTTCTTATTCTAATTTATTGGCCCTGATGACCCCATCCCCCCAAGGCCTGTCTCCTAATTATATTTTTTTGACCCCAATCTCCAGGGCCGGCCACTGTTTTTTATTATTTTAAAAAAATATATATTTATAGACACACCTAGGACATGCTGGACAAACCGTACGTACCTATCACCATGACGATTTGCGTGATATTCATTAAAAGGCGACTATGCATGCAATGAATCCACGTGGAATGTATTTACACCACTAGTGAAGCTCTGACATGTCTGATGCCCTACCGTGCCTAATCCCGGTAGACACCCTTGTCGTTTATTTATACAAACATGGGTAGCTATTGACGGGCACATTTAATACACATGCACACCAAGCCATTCAAAGGGGATTCGACAAAAATTCGACCAAAACTATGCAAGAAACCCCCCTCACGGTTAATAAAACACACATCCACTGCCGGATGTGTAATACTTTTTATTTTACTCTCTGGAAAGGGGACGAACATCACTTGAGAGTCACAGCGCGCTCCTGACAGAGCCCAATGCTGTGTTACACCCACCATTGCCTGCCGAGTGCCACACACCTCTGTGTTGTATTCCACTAGCTAGTGCATATGCTAAGACACTCTCTAGCCCATGTGCACTGTAACACCACCCCGTGAATATGTCATGCCACACTTGTCTTCGCACGGGTTATATTGCCCCATCTAACGTGCCTTCCTCGATGCCTATGTTATAACGCACAGTTCTATGCCATACATATTACAATCTGGGATCCATATCTTTGTCACAGTGCATATACAACGTTACACTCCCCAGCACATATTTTATATTACAACTTTAGAGACTAGTTAGGTTACACAACACTGCCCTGTGCATATTACACTCCAAGGCGCATATCGCATAGCACGCGCTAGTGCCTGTGCTATCTCGCGCTCTCCAATGAATCTCTCATTGCGCACAATGTATTGCATATTATATTTCACGCCCGGTTCATCTTATATCACACTTTTTGGTGCATAGTTTATACCATACACTATATCTAGTTTTCATTTTCAATCGTGCTATCAGGACTATGTTCTATATAACACTGTGTTCACCTACCCTTTTCACAGGCATTACATTTTGCGATAGGGGGTGGAGGGTCAGGGGGTGTTTCTGCCAAGTGAGCCCGGAGTCAAAGTCACAAACGTCCTCTTCTTCCTGAACAAAAGTGAGATTATGCTGCATACTTGTTCATATTTTAAGTAGTTCGCACAGACACAATGTTTTAAAAACTATAAAGTTCCTAATACCCGCCTTCTCTGAACAGTTAGCTTGCTGCCCCATCCCCCTCCTCCCTATCCTCTGTTGTGTGAATCCATGGACTAGCCTCCTCCCTCCTGCCATGCATGGTCTGATGTACTGCCACTGCCCTCAATTTAGTATGATGTACCAGTCCACTCCTCCTGCCCTCCATTGCCCAATTCTATGCCCCATCATTGACCTCCTGCTTAAACTCTGTGCTTAGCTTGCTGCCCCTATTCTCCTTCCCCCTGCCCTCCGATGTCTTTGTGCATGCCCCTGCTCCATCCTTTTTGCCCACCATGTCCCATGGACCTGCCACTCCTATCTACTCTGAGTGTTCTGTTGAGCTGCCACTCCCCTCCCACCTGCCTAGCATTGTCAGATGACTGTAACCTGTCCCTGCCACCTCCACCCTGCCTGTCCACATGCCATGCCCCTATCCTCTTCCTCCTGTCCTACATGGTCCATTGTACTGCCACACCCTTCTGCCCTCCCTGGTCTGTTGTGCTGCAACTGCTCCTCCTGCCTGCCCCGTGTGGCCTGTTGTGAGGCCCCTTCCCCTGAACTTTCTTGTCTGTGCACAGGTCCTGACCCTCCCTTCTATCCTCCATCGTCCTTTGTGCATGCCCCTGCACCCTCCTTCTTGCCCATCATAGCCATTGTGCTGCCACTAACCCTCCCACTTGCCATGCATGGTCTTCTGTGCTGCCATGGCCCCTCCCACCTTCCCTGTGTGGTCAGTTAGCTGCCCCTGACCCCCTCCCACCTTCCCTCCATGGTCTGTGTGTATGCCATCACAGTCTCACTGTTGCTCTTCATGGATGGTGTGTCTTGCTTCTAGTGCCCATCCTGCCTGACCTCCATGGCTATCTTGCTGCTCCTGCCCTGCCCCCTTGCCCCCAGCCCTCTGTTTACATGTGCAGACCCCTACTCCCTCCCTCCTGGCTTGTCTGTTCCATTGTAATGCCCCTGATCCGTCCCTCCTGCCCTTTATGGTCTGTTATGCTGCAGCTTTCTCTCCTGTCTGTCCATTATGGTCAGCTAGCTACCATTGCCTCTTGCCCCTCTGTTCTCTGTTGTCCATGTGCATGGTCCTGTCCCCTCCCTCTTGCTTTCTATGGATTGTTGTGCTGCACTCCCGTCCTGCATGCCCTGTGTGGTGTATTGTGCTGCTGCAAACCCTGATGCCTGCCCTGCAGGGTCAGTTTGGTGCACCTCTCCATGTCCCTCCTGTCCTCTGTTATCCAAGTCCATGTCCCTATCCCATTTCCTTCCATGATCCAATGTACCATACTTGCGAACATTTTGAACTTGGTAAGAGGGAGATTTTGAAAAAAAACTGGGATATTGATTTTCCCCTTTGAGTTACATTGAAAAAGAGGAGATTGTAGACAGGAGACAGATCAAATAAAGCCCATTTGAGTTTAAAAACATTGGACGTTTTCGTGGCTGAATCGGGTCTGTTGGCATGTATGGTTGTACTACCATTGCCTCTTCCTTCTGCCCACAATGGCCTATTACATTGCCACAGCCTCTCTTGCAAGTCCTGTATTGTTGGTTTGTTGCCCCTGCCCCCTTTCCACTGCCCTCCATAGTCTGTTGTGCTTCCACGGCCCTTCCTGCCTGCTCAGTGTGGTTAAATTGTTGCCTTTGCACCCTCCTACCTGCCTTCAATTTTCAGAGTCCGTGCCCCTGGCCTCTGCCTCTCAACAGTATCCTAATGAACAACTAGATTGCTAACATTCTATATTTATTACAAAAGTGTGGAACGCCTGACATCATCTTGATGTAATCAAAACTGTAATACCTAGAGCATTTCCTTTAGAAATTATATATATGAGAGGGTCTTATTGGCATCAAAATTATGGTTAGTGCTCTAAAAGACTAAAATAAGGACATATTTTCTGAGTTTTCAAATAGCGACAAAGCACTTTTAAATGATTTGTTATCTTTATGTTTTTTTATCCAGTTGACCACTTGATTAAATGTTGCACTTAGGGGAGAGGATGTGGTGTTACTTCCAGAACTGCAGACTTTGCAACTGGGGAACCAGGTTGAAGTTTCTGCTTCAGCTCGACATTCTGTGATTCTGGTCAAATCACTTAGTCTCCCCATGTCTACAACCAAAATGAATTTGTTCTTGTGTGATGTAACCAATGCTCATGTAAAGCACTCCAATACCTGACAAGTCTGCACTATATAACACTGCAAAACACAAAATAATAAGTGTTTTGCACACTTCTGTCATTGGGCTATATTTGGGCTACATCTGGGTGATTTTGGGCTACATTTGGGCTCTTTTGTCTCCGATGGCCATCTTGGGAGATTTATTTGTTATGAAGTTTCCTAATTTCCTCATGTACTGCAGTCTCCTCAGTAGGAAATGCTTTCAGGTTTTTACTTTGATTCCATCATGAAGGTATGCAGATATGTCACACATTTGCCATACATTCTGAATGTTAGCACTCTAGTTGCTCATTAGATCACTGTAGTAAAACTACTGTTCACCATGGAAGTCTGCTTCTGGTATTAAAAGTGCATGTTTCAGTCTGCATGTCAGAATATTTTAATGAAATAGAAGAGGATTTGAGAAGTCACTCAAAATGTGCCCTCATTTTCTTTCTTCAGCATTAATCATAATTTCTATGGCAAAATGAACCCCCTCATTGTGTTCCTTTTTAAATTAAATGTTTTAAGTGTTACCACTTTATTCCAATAAAGATAGCTTCAGGTGTGCCATACTTTTGTCATAAGTAAGACTGTTAGCCCTCTAGTTGTTCTTTAGAACACTCTGGGACATTCTGTCATTGGGCTATACTTGGGCTACATCTGGGTGATATTTGGGCTACATTTGGGCTCTTTTGTCTCTGGTGGCCATCTTGGGAGACTTATTTGTTATGAAGTTTCCTAATTTCCTCATTTACTGCAGTCTCCTCAGTAGGAAATACTTTCAGTTTTTTACTTTGATTCCATCAAGAAGGCATTCAGAAGTGTCACACATTTGCCATAAATTCAGAATGTTAGCACTCTTTTTGCTCATTAGATCACTGTAGTAAAGCTACTGCTCACCAGGGAAAACTGCTGCTGGTATTGAAAGTGCATGTTTCAGTCTGCATGTCAGAATGTTTTAATGAAATAGAAGAGGATTTGAGAAGTCACTCAAAATGTGCCCTAATTTTTCTTTCTGCAGCACTAATCATCCTTTTTATGGAAAAATGAACCCCCTCATTTTGTTCCTTTTTAAATTAAATGTTTTAAGAGTTACCACTTTAATCCAAGCAAGATGGCTTCAGGTGTGCCATACGTTTATCATAAGTAGGACTGTTAGCGCTCTAGTAGTTCTTTGGAACACTCTGGGAAGCTGCAGTAGAACACAAAGGAATCAACTGACAGTCTCTGCCCTTGTTGGATGTACATGTTTTACTGAGAATGTCAGACTTCATTCTCACATGACTGAGAAAGATAATGTGAATTTATAGAAAATAAGCTCTCAGTTTAGCTTATAGATCACCTTCCAAACCTCTGTGGTAAAAGCATGAGAAAATATTTTTCTCTCAATCATGATATCCCAGCAGAAGGCTTTTTCACATGGTGAAATCACCTTAGAACATACCACAATTCCTAAAATGAGTATGGTACCATCAAAAAATGATTTATAATGTAACTAAAGTCTTAAAACCTTCTATTAACTGCAATGCTTTTTAATGAGGTGCTATCATGTATATTGGTCCCAAGATGGCTGCCAACACTTCTTGGATGAAGTGCTGACAGCCAATCAGATCTCAGGATGAGATGTGTGGTTAGGCTCCGCCCACATATATATATGCTTTTAAATGCTATTTTCTCAGGAAATACTGAACACATTTACACCAGACCTGCAAAAGGCACTTCCTTGACCTTATGGCTACCTCTCTGCCAAATTTCAAGTAATTCTGTTCAGCCGTTCGGGCTGTAGCTGTGTCTAAAGGTCCTATGGAAAAATGCATTGGGAAAACGTGTTTTGGGACCCCCCTTTTTTCTCGGCCCCTGCTTGACGAATCACCCCGAGACTTTCAGGGTAGGAGCTGAACAGAGCGCCCCATTAGTTTTGAAAATTTCGCGAGGATTCGTCAACCGGCGCCAAAGTTATTCAAAATAGAATTTTGAGATTTCCTATGGAAACTAGATTGTAACTATAACCAGTAGATAATATATACATACATATATATATCCAGAACTCGTCCTACAATCCCGAATGTTGGAAAGGATGAAGCGAACCCAAATTAAGTGCTTTTAGAATTTATTCCGTGCCCTGCACCGCCTCCATTACGCATTTCAGCCCTCTAGGGGCCTTGGTCACATGATACATCACATGGCTCATTTCACACAACTTAAAGTGACAGTGCTCAGGAAAGACAAATAAACACTTCCGTTTCACCATCATGGAAACGGAAGAAATTTAGCAAAGTGCTTCATATAATGCCTTGAATTCCTCAAATGTGCATTCTAACTTTGATATGTGCAAAATATCGCAAAGTTTTGGTCTAAATACCAAGAATTTGTTCAGACAATTCATATTGTGACTAATAAATAAATAAATAAATATACTTTAAAAGTCAAACGGGGTTAAACGAACGTTATCATCATATCAAAAACAGGACACATTCTAAAACATAGTATTCCATGTTAATAACATCAATATGTGAACCATTGATAGGAAATGACAAAGAATAAACAATAGAAGAAAACATCCAGGTAAAATACCTAGTTCTAATCTTGATATCATCAAATTGTAACAATATCAAAACCCAATATATTCAATATCATGTTGTACAGATTACGCTTGTACCCTGTTGTCACCCTGTTAGATGTACTAGAGGAATAACGGGTAAATGACCAATACTGCCCCAGTGGGCTATTGAATACTTGAAGCACTTATGGTTTGTTGTCTGCCTGATGTCACCCAAAGTTGTGTCCCTAACCTACTGTGCAAAATTGTGATTAAAATTTTTATTTTTATTTCTACAATATCAAAATTAGGTTAAAAACTAGCAGCTGACATGTTTGGGGATAGCAGGATTAAATATCGAGGAAGTAACAATTCATAGATGGGTAAAAAAGTCCTCACTAGAATTCAATCCATTTGGAATTTTGCTATCCAACTCCAATATATATTTGGTTTCCAATTTCCTTAGCAGAGAAGCACGGTTCCCACCTCCTCTCAGGGGAGGAACTGAGTCTATCAAAAAATATCGCAACTCACTAGATCTCCTTGCATGTACTTCATCAAAATGGTGAGCTACTGGATATGCTGGATCACCATGGTTGATGGCTCGAATGTGCTGTAGTATCCTTTTGTGGGCCTGGAGTTTTGTACTGCCCACATAGCGTAACCCACAAGGACACTCAAGCACATAGATAACAAACTCCGTTTTACAAGTGAGTTTTTTATCAATTTTGGTGATCCTGTTACTCAATGGAGTAGTACATATATATATATATGTATATCCATCCAAACAAAGGTTACCCCTGTGGAGACACCAACTCGAGAGGTTTTTCGCATCATGGATTGGATTTAATGCAAACCACAGAAAGTCATTGTCACTCTGTCAAAGTACCACGTCGTCTCTTACCTTAAGGAGTTTTTTGCTGACGTAGTAAGATTTTCGCAGGGACGCAATGGACCAACTTCCCAAATATCTAATCTATACTTGTATGTTTTTAAATTTACCTACTACAAGATATATTTAGAAATCAAGGAGGAGGGCCGGATACTGGACATGATGTTGATCCTGTTGTTGACCCGCCAAATAATAATAAAATAGATTCTAAAATTCTATCTTACGCTTTTCTTGTTAACAGAGACACTTATGACTTCTAATTTTCAATTCTGATGTTGAGTCTTATCCTTAAAATTATGCCTACCTGCGTACAACTCTAGGTGGGCCTACGTCCGAGTATTTTCTTGTATGGTGTAGAGTAGAAGATAAATGGTGAAAGGACCGGCAAGGTGCGTTGAAGGTGTCTTTTTGGAGATCTGGGTCAGTCAGTCAGTCAAAACACTTTATTCGATTAAATTAAAATCATAAATGTACAGATTTCATACAATAGATAAAAACAATCAAAGAACATGATGTATACCGACAATATTTACAACATATCCACAAAGTTAAAAATACCATACCTAGAAACAATCACTAAAAGGTCAGTCAGGATTACACAAGCTAGGAGGGATTTTTAGTTTGTAACGAACGGCTGCCACCAAGAAATTTGCCACACTAAATACAGTGCGGGTACTGCTCAACTGCTGAAGAAATAACAGAGCAGGTCTAACTTGTAAAAAGCCGGCTTCCTTCAGAATTGGGAGCAAATATTTTTTCCTGCTAGCAGAATAAAACTCACAAAACATGGTAAAATGCAGTGTGTCTTTGAATGAGAAATTATCACATTGGCACGGCCTGCTACATTCAGGTTTGCCCCAGGACGGATAAAAACCAAGTGAATAATGAATCAGGTTAAATCTAAATCTCAGGAGTAAAAATCTATGGTGTGGATTAGAAACAATGCTTAAGTAGGGTTCCAGCGAGGGAGATAAGAGAAGCATAAAATGCGCTCTAACACGTGGTTTTGTAAGTTCCCTTTCTTCGCGATCCAATTTTGGCCTGTCTATAAAAGACTGCTTAATCCATACTACATCTGCCTTAACAATATGCAATGAGGATAAGAAAAGCTCAGGACGCCCAAGACGGTAGAATGCCACTCTAACGTACTCCAGCCAGGGTATTCTTTTAACATCGTCCATAGCTAGAATATCATTGAGAATCATATGATTGAGAGTGATTTCCTGATTTAACCAGGTTTTCGCCCAACACAATAATGGGTCCATCTTCAGTTTATCTGTAACATAACCCAGGCCAACCTCCGAGTGAATAAAAAAAATGGGGGTAGATTGGGGAACTGAGAGCAAGTGTCTCAAAAATCTATTTTCTACCACTTGAATCAGGTCCTGAGCAACATAGCCCCACAGTGCGGCACCAGAAGTGGCAATAGCTAAGCATTTCGAGATGTAGACTTTCAGCAGGGCCTCCATCGGCCTTGCCCCCAGTCTTTTGGCAAAGCTCAACATCGCTGAGGTGGACCTGGCTACCAAGTTACTTTTAAGCTTGATTTGCGGGCCCCAGGTGCCTCTCTTGTCAAAAAGGACCCCCAAATAACAGAAAACCTTTACTCTCGAAATTTCTTCCCCATTACAGAAAAAAGACCTAGATTTAAGCTTTTTGCCCTGTTTCCCCACTACCATAAAATGAGATTTCTTTATATTCAGCCATAAAGGCGCCAAAGGCATCCAGCAGTCTCTGAAGCCCCACACCAGTGCGAGCCAGCAGGACAGCGGCATCCGCGTATAGGAGAACCGGTATAACTAAATCCCCTACACGCGGCGCGTCCGCCCTCGGGATCCCCAGGGACTTTTCCAGGCCGTTAATATACATAGTAAAGAGGAGTGGGGCCAGGATACACCCTTGCCTCACCCCTCTCTCTGACCTAAAGTGTATGTATGTATTTATGTATGTGTGTTCTTATATAGCGCTCGACTTACCCTTGGGCATCTCGGCGCTTGCATTGGGAACCCGTCCTGGTTTTTCCCTGTGAGATAACCCGTACTGGGCATCCCCAAGGTGAAAGCCAGGCATCCCGCCGCGGGGGGGCCGTTGTGGAGATTAAGCAAGCTTGTTGCCCAGAGCTGCATAGTGTGAACTCGTGCTTAGAGTGGGCACCGAAGCGAGAATTATCGAGTCCGTGGACAATTGGGCTCCGGACCCTGCCGCGTCGGGAATCAAACCCTGGTCCTGGGTCTGACCTCTGCTTCAGGGTATGCCTCCTCTAACCAGTGAGCTACACCCCGACTGACTAAGCCTTCCCTAAGTTTAAGGAGTAAGACCCTACCCAAGATCTTCACTGCCGAATCTAACAGGGAGATGGGTCTATAGCAAGAAGGGTCTCCACGCTGACCCTTTTTAAAGATTGGTATGATGACCGCAGTAGCCCACGATGCGAGGAACCTGTAGCCAGAGACGGCATTAAAAACATTTGTTAAAATCCTTGCCCATAGTTTAGGGGAGGAGCCATATAAGTCCCCCGGCACGCCATCGGGGCCCGGCGCCTTGTTTCTAGAGGATTCCATTATGGCTCTCTCCACATCCAAAAAATCAAAAGGTAAGCAAGGCAAAGAATGGGGTTCTAGAGAAGTACTGCTGCTTGAGGGACTTGAACCACCCGCACCATACATGTTGCTAAAATAATCAAACCATTGCTCATCCGGGATTACGCAATCCAGGTCTGAGCCCTCGATGCCCGAAAAGAATGGGTGATTAATTGTTGCCCAGAACTTTCCACTGTCCCATAGGACATCAATAGATAGGAGATTATCCCAAGCCTCCGATTTTATCACCTTTTTCCGTTTGGCGATAGCCTCTTTATAAGCCCCTCTCGCTACAGCAATTGCTGCCTTGTCCCTAGGACTGCATTTTAGCGCCTGGTGCAAGACCCTATGCAACTTCCATCAAACCATTTTAGGGGATTACTAAATCTGCGGGTATTGGTGGAAGTCAGGTCCCTAGAGATCTGTAAACAGATTGCCTCAAAAGCACTGACTACCTCCGCAGCGGGCGAATTGTCATTAAGGCAAGTGGCCCAAGGCCCTTCAATTTTTGCACAAAGCACCTCCAGAAAAGTTGCAGGGACCACCTTGGCCCATTTGATCCTACGACCCTGATCTTTCGTGATCAGGGGAAGGTCAATTTGGCAAGCAAGGCACGAGTCGCCCGAGCTCTCCACCATATCCAACTCCAAGTACACCGGATTGTGGTCGCTGAAGGCAGAAGGGACGGCTTTGTAAGCTCTTGCCCTCTCTAATGCGCCAGAGGACATAAAAATATAATATATCACTGTCCCCGAGGTAGTGCCTTTATATGTGGTAACCCTGCCCCCTACCTCTACAAAATTGGACACAAAGATATTAATAGTGGCAAGAAATTCCTCTAGGGCCTCCCCCTGCCTGGTGTGCTCAAAATGAGAGGCAGCTGCACCTATTGGCCCCTCATGAGCTTCGTAGACCCTCGCATGACACTCAACATCGCACGGATGAACATTAAAATCGCCCATAAGGACGATCTCAAAACCAGTGTTTTGTTTTTGACTGTACTCTAAAATGAAACATTGCAAAGCGGCCACATGTTGATTAAAGTCAACACAGTCCCTAGAGTTATAAAAATTAATCATTAGAATTTTTTGAGAATGGGAGACGGACCATTCAACACAAAGAAAGTTATTGGAATCAGAAACCAGACGAATAAATGTGCCCTTCAATTGTAGTGCAAAAAGAAATATTAAACCCCCTTTCGCTCGTCCCACCCCACCCATGACTGCCGGTACCGCAAAGCTAGAATAGCCATCCAGACAAAAGTTGCTTGTGGTGTCCCATGAGTCCTGCATGGCAATAATATCGTATTTACCTAAAAAATCAAGCCAAATTGGATCCGCTCTCATGGATCTAATCCCAGCAACATTCCAACGAATTAATTTACAACTAACCCCTACAGCAGGGGTTACGTAACAGGGTACGGGTGGCTGATCCGACACTGTCAGTCAATCATTTGCCTCCAGATTAGACAATGGGGAATAGTAATTGTTCAAAATCAGATTAGTGGGATGGGGCAAAGAAACATTAGTAGGTAACTGCCAGTCTCCAAGCCTTGACATCTCCCCAGAACTTTGACACCCCACTATGGTTGGCTGTCTGTGAGAAGGTAGTGGCCTAGGGGGTGGAGGGAGAGTGTTTTTAACAGCACGAGCTTCATCGGAATGACTGTGTGTGCCGCATGACATTTTTGTTGGGGGTGGGAAGAAAACCCCTAGGGGGACTGGTCTAATTCCCTTTAACACTACCTCTGACCCATCCCAAAACAGTCTATCTGCTATGTCAGGTCTGTTAAAGTTGACTATTACACAATCACCCACAAGCCGCTCCGGCCGCCGCCCAACCCACACCACCCTTCTCGCCATGATGATATTGGAGGAGATGTCCAGTCCCCCACAGCTGAAGGCTGTGCACCAAGATCTAGTCACCCTCAACAGATCATGAGTAGATTCCATCACTCCCACACGGAGTTGTGGGACCCCTAAAAATACAGCCACCAATGGGGCTGCTTCCGGGGGAGGTCAAGGGTAACCGGACAGCCCCTTGCCTGCCTCACACTTCCTACCCAAGGGCTGGACCACATCATGTCTAGCCATACGCGGCATGTTACCAGAGGTGTGCCTGCCTAATAGCGGCTGGACAACGGAAGGGGCTGGACCCAAGCTCTTCACCCTGCCTGGGGTACTACAATTCACACGAGGACATGGCTGGTTCGTTGGCCCCAAAGGCACTCCCATGCCCCCCTCTGGCCTTTGTGGGCTATGCATAGCCTGACTAACCCCCATTTGTTGTGAGCTAAACTCTTTAATGGAGGCGACAATTTTGGTACATTTGTTAAGGAGGTCAGCAACACAAACGTTCAACGTCTCAACAATATCTTTTGCAATGCCCACAAGTAGCGGCTCCAATCGTGAGGTAATTATGTCTTCCAGTAGTTCCACCGAAAGGTTCCCTGTTGGACCCTCAATAGTCTGCGGAGCTTTAGGGGGTTTGGACCGTTTAGCGTTCTTCTTCTCACAGAGCCTTTCAGGCCCTACATTACCCTGGTCATGTTGCCCCAGTTGAACAGCAACAACCTGGGTAGCGTTAGCAAAATCGCTCACGATGGGTGGATTAGACACAACCACCACAGGCTCCAGGGGTATGCTAGGCACTGCCACACAGTCAGTAGGATCGCAGGGCAAAGAGGGAGGTACCAAACCAAGTTCCTGCTCTGCGTTAGCAATTTCTTTAGATAAGACCCCAACTGCAGTGGACAGATAGGAAATTATGCTGTCCGATTTTCTGGCAACCTTCGCTTTCTTCCCTTCCGCCTCCATAGTAACTTGTTTGCGCTTACCCATTGCAGAGCTTTGGGAGGGTGGCCCGGCCCGGCCTCTTTCGGCCTCTGACGGCCGTAGACGGCCCGCTCTTTGCCCGGCCTTCGCCCGGCGCAACCCGCGCGTGTCCCGTGGACCGGGGGAAGCAACTGACAATATCCGGAATGAGGGGGCGGGGCCGGGTAGCGCTCGTGCCTCTTGCGCTGCTTCCACCCGCCGCCCTGCACTGATTGGCTGGTCCTGGTCCTGGGCGCTGCGTCTCCCGCGAAGCGGGAGGCGCGAGGTCAATTTCAATTTCAAGTGCCCGGTGTAAGGGGCCGGGCCAGGTAGCGCTCGTGCCTCTCGCACTGCTTCCACCCGCCGCCCTGAACTGATTGGCTTGTCCTGGTCCTGGACGCTGCGAGATCTGGGTCTTGACTTGATGGCGTGTCACTTGCTTGATTTTTCTGTAGGCATAGAAAAACAAAAGATTAAACCAACTCCTAATTTCTCTTGTAGTTCTATACTACATCTCCTAATTATAGTACTCAATTGCCCTTTGTTCAGACGATAGCTTTATCCAAATCACCTTTCTAGTCTGTTGTTCTTTGTCTTCAGGGTTTTAAATATAATGCACAAAACTTCAGGGTTTTAAATATAATGCACAAAACACATTAAGTTTCCCCTTCACTTAACGTGTTTTTTACAACATACACTTAGCGTGTTTTCTTTACATTCAAAATATACATTAAGTTGTTCTCTTATACATTAAGTTGTTCTCTTATTCGAATCACCATGTCCGTAAAGTTCCTTATGCCGTTTTTAGGCAGAAGTTTCCAAAAATTACTTTAGTTCTCTGATTGTGCCTTTCTTTCATTGGGCGCCGTAAATAAAATGTTACTTATCTCCTTCCTTTGTCTTTTCCCTCGAGGACCTGCCACCATAGAGAAGAGAACCGTTCAAGTTCGGAGATCGCTGATGTGAAATTCAACCGGAAAATCAGGTAAGTTTCCAAATGCAGACGAAGGACTCCAGGCGCGATCCTACGCGCAAGACAGACGGAAGGCAAAGCGTCTTCCAGAACACTGGGTTTAAATAGACAACCGCACCCAAGTGTTCATACGCACTGTTACGTATCTGAGATGGTGTGCGAAAGAGGACAAAGTTGTGAGCGCTTTTGAGTGAGTGCAGGTGCATTATGAATATCAAGAGCTTCTTTTTAACACATAATGTCTGTTGGCAGCATTGCGTTATGAACGCTACCTCCCTCAAACATTCCCCAAACAATAAAATACATACTCAATTCATCAATAAAACCGCAAAGGTTATTCCCCTACACACTTGAGACACAATTCCTTTACACTAAGGACGTGCTGGTGCACGGGTCAGGGGTGGGTTTTTTATAACAATAAACCACCGTACGGCGTTGGCCAAATAGCTGTGTGTCGTTGCAGTTGCGAGCCAGAACCCCACATCCGGAGACTTTGTATCAGTGAAAAATTACTGTACAGAAGATCAACCGATATCGTGTATTATTAAGAGAGCTAACATTATTTAGGTAACAAAGCCCATAATTCAGTGTCTCAATAAATGAAGAAACTAATTTAAACAGTGAGACAGTTCTGCCTCCCTCTGTGCGGCACCAAAAGTTATCTTTCAATGCATATTAATAAAATTAAGCGTGGATCATATATCAAGCACTGAATTTACTTCAAAGTTTTAAGCAGATCCTTGGTTACCCAAATATATCGGCAGGAGATTCTACAATTGTTCCAGCTGTGGCCTTCTTCCTGACGAAGGCAACTTGGAGTGCCGAAACGCGCGTAGAAATCCCACCGAATTTGTGCCACATTGTTTTGTTTGGATCGGTTTACAATACCCTTGTGCCAATTCATTATTGCACAAATTGTCAAATTTTTAATCTCTTTGTTTGAATGAGAGTGTTTAGTTCAGTTCAATAGAAACTTTATTCGGTCTTTTACAACCATAAAAGTTTACAAAACAGACAACATACCATTCATTAAAAATACGTGGATAAAATAATGAAATAACATCCTACCCTATAGTTTATACTGTCACAAATACAATCCGGTCGGTTCAGCGAACTACACATGCAAATAATGAACTATGCAATAAGTGATATCTCCATAGTCAATATACATTGCTGGGGCCAATAGTCCTCAAAACATTTTTAAATGATTTGAAAAATTTCTAAAAAGCACAATTCATTTTTAACCTCATTATAAACTTGTACATTTCTCTCCGCATTCCTTTTACCCTTTCATGGCTCATTCGCCAAGTAAGCATACAAAAATAGGCAGTTCAAGATGTGGCAGTTGACATTATTTAACATGGATATATATATATTATCTACTGGCGGTCGCCAGTAGATAGTTATAGTTAGGACCGTGTTTCCATAGGAAATCCGCAACATTCTATTTGGAATAACTTTGGCGCCGGTTGACGAATCCTCGCGAAATTTTCAAAATAGGTGGGGCGCTCTGCTCCGCTCCTACCCTGAAAGTCTCGGGGGGATTCGTCAAGCAGGGGCTGAGAAAAAAGGGGGGTCCCAAAACGCGTTTTCCCCATGCATTTTCCCATAGGACCTTTAGTCCGAGCTACAGCCCGAACGGCTGAACAGAATTACTTGAAATTTGGCAGAGAGGTAGTCCTCAGGTCAGAGATGTGCCTTTTGCAGGTCTGGTGTAAATCTGTTCAGTAGGTCCTGAGAAAATAGCATTTAAATCAATATATATATCTGTAAGCGCGCTCCGTGCGCTTACGGTAAGCTTACCGTACGCGTACGGTGCCGTGCGCGAGCTCAATTCTGATTGGTGGTTACATGACTGTAAACATTCGAATCGGTCGAAATCAGAAAGTGTCGGCCGCCATTTTCTGTCTCTCGCACTGAAAAACAAAGGTGGATAACGTGTAAAGGGGGCAAAGGAGAGAGTTGCAGACCCCCTAGCGTTTGTCAGGGGGTCTACGAAGGACCAAAAAGTACGAAAAATACATTTAATAATTTTTTTAAAAAATGGCGGAGTGCGCGTACGGTACGCTTACCGTACGCGCACGGCAAAAATAAATAAATTTTAAAAAAAACGAAAAAACAATCACATTTATTAAATAAATTGAAGGACCCGCAAGGGAAAAAAAAATATTGTTACTGTGTAAAAAAAGGCGAGGCGCGCACTGTATGAACTGCGCAACGTGGGTGCTCGGTGCGCGAAGCGCACCTAGTGCCCACAGCGCGCGCACGGTGCGTGAAGCGCACCGTGCGCGCAGGGTGTGCGCACGGTGAAAAACCAGAAAAAAAAATAAAAAATAAATACATAACTTAGCATTTAAAAAACCGTACAAATTCACTGAAAAAAACATAGGTTTCACACACGTTATAGTTAGGAATTAGCATTTAAAAAACCTTGCAAATTCACTTAAAAAACCATAGGTTTCACACATGTTATAGTTAGCTGTACATTTCACTCGTAAAAAACCAATGAAATTCCACGTTATAGTTAGATCAGGTAACTATAACTTGCGCGACCGCAATCCACAATGTGTCATTTCAGATGTCATCATTGATGTGATGAGTGATGTCACTGACCATGTCATGAGTGATGTAATATGTGACGTCATCAGCAGTTTATTGTGGGCGCGCAAGTTATAGTTACCTGATCTAACTATAACGTGGAATTTCATTGGTTTTTTACGAGTGAAATGTACAGCTAACTATAACATGTGTGAAACCTATGGTTTTTTAAGTGAATATATATATATATACACACACACACATACACACACACATATCTATATATTAACTACTGGTGGTCGCCAGTAGGTAAGTAGTATAGTTAGGACCTAATGTTTTTTGTTTTGCTGATAACTTTGCGCTGTTTCCCTAATCTTCACAGCTTCATGAATTTAAACTACTTTGGCACCCACTTCAGCTGCAGTCTGAAAAGTTTCAGGGTGATTCATCAAGTGGTGGCTCAGAAAAAGGGGGATTACAAAATACGTTTTTCCCATGCAATTTCCCGTAGGGAGTTTAGACACAACTACAGCTCGAACTGCTGAATGGAATTTCATCAAATTTGGCAGAAAGCTATATCTTTGTTCACAAAGAGTGCTTTTTGCAATTTTGTGTAAATCTGTTCAGTAGTTCTGGAGTTATTAAAGAAAAAAGATTTTTGTATATCTAGGGACACAAATCCTCCGCATTTCCAACAGATCTCATGGTGAGATCTGCTTGGTTGTCACTACTTTAACCAGGAAATGATTCAGCCATCTTTGCCCTCAGTCTGAGTCCCAAGGAAAAACAAAAATAAAAACACAATGGGCCAGAGTAGGAATAGCCTGAGCACCTAAGCCTGGTGGTGGACCATGCCGAGGGCCAAAAACATAAAATAAAAATGTTGTTTTGAATTCATGGAGGATCTGCAGGAAAATAAATTAAAAAAGCAAGCCCGGTACCCATGCTTGTTTCTTTTTTTTCTACGTGGGCCAAGTCCAGGGGGAATTATTAATATTATTATGGGGGAAGGGAGCGCATGTGGACCACACACCCCATGCCGATTTTGGCTCTGGGGATCCCATTCCCGGGGCACGGCCAATATTCCTAATGGGGTCATGGAACCCTGCCCTCCCTGGGCCGATATTGTACACAGGGAACCCTTACCCTGTGGCCCAGCCTTAATATAAATTGGGAGGTGGGTCTATGGCCCCCCTCCTGGACCTATTCTGGCCCATGGACCATATCCTCTGGGGCACAGCCAGATTAGTAATGGGGAGGTAAGCTATGCAGCCCCTCTCCCCAGGCTTATTGTGGCCCCAGGGCCCCAACCTGAGGCCGGGATACAATTTGAAAACATAGGGGAGTCGCACAGCACTCCTCCCAGAGCCATTAATGGCCCTGGGGGCCTCATCCCCCAGGGCCGCAACTTGCTAGGTCCAAGGGTGCTCAACTCTGGTACAGAGTGGTTTCTCTGCCCACACAGGCATGGGCAAGGAAACCTGTGTTTGCTCACTTGGTAGGATCAATTTTCAAAGCTCCTGCCAAGTGAGAGCAAGCCCAAAGTCTGCTCCCTGCTGGCAAGAGCTTTATAAAGGCTGCCACCAGCAGGAAGGGGACTTCAGATCTGTTTTCCTAGCTGGAAAAAAATATAAATATTGGTCCGCTCTCAGGGTCCCGCTCCCAGGGAGCAGCATTTTTATCTGCTCCCTAAAGGGGGTAGCACTTTTGCCACTGAATATAGGGAGCAAGCTGGCTGAGTGTGAGTGTTTTATAAAAGGTTGAGTGTTAAGCACATATACCAATCTACTACAAAAGTTAAAATAGTATACTTTCTGTACTACTGAGTAATACTATGTCTGACATATATTATGGGAGTGGTTGTGTGAGTGGCTGTATGGATGTGTGAGTGGGTGTGTGACTGGCTGTATGGGTATAGAAGTGGATGTGTGAGTAGCTGTATGGATGTGTGAGTGGGTGTGTGACTGGCTGTATGGGTATAGAAGTGGATGTTTGAGTAGCTGAGTGTGTAATTGAGTAGCTGTATGAGTGGCTGTATTGGTGAGAGGGTGTGTTAGTGGTTGCATGGATGAGTGAGTTGCTGTGTGACTGGCTGTATGGGTGGGTGAGTGACTGTATGGGTAAGTGAGTGGGTGAGTGAATGGCTATATGAGTGAGTGACTGGGTATGTTAGTGGCTGTATGGGTTAGGGAATGGATGTTTGAATGGGTGTTGGGTTAAGAGAGCTGGTGTGTGAGTGGCTGTATTGGAGAGTGAGTGTCTGAGCAATGGGTGACTGAGTGGATGTGTGATTGCTTGTATGGATATAGAAATGGATATGTTAGTGATTGTGTGAGTGCATGAGTGCGTTTGTGGTAGATTGTATAGGTGAATAAGTAGGTGTGTGAGTAGCAGTATAGGTGGGTTTGTGGCTGTATGAGTGGCTGTATGAGTAAATGACTGGCAGTATGAAAACTGTATGGGTGAGTGAGTGGTTTTGTGTAAGTACTTGTATAGGTCTGTGAATGGGTATGTGACTTTTTGCGAGGGTGTGAGTGGGTGTATAAGATGTTGCATGGGATGTGAGGGGGTGTGTGAGTGGTTCTGTGGATGATGTCATTTGAGATGTCATCAGTGATGCCATCTTTGATGTCGCTGACCATGTCATGAGGGATGTAATATGTGAGGTGATTAGCAGTGCATTGCGGGGGCATAAGTTAGAGTTAGCTCATGTAACTATAACTGCAGAATTTCTATGGTTTCACACAAGTGAAATCTGAGCCTAACTATAACGTCCCTGTAACCTTTGTTTTTTTCAGTCAATTTTTTATTATATCTTTTAATCCTATTTCCTAACTATAACGACCCTGTAACCTTTGGTTTTTTCAGAGAATTTCTACGGTATTAACTAGTAGTCATGTTTGCAGAGTGGTGGAGAAAGAGGGCGGGCCTCCGACCAGCTCTCAGGAATCCCGCTGTGTCGGACTTACTGGAGGTAGCAGGAGGGTTTCTTGGCCCCCAAGGACCCTAAGCATCCAAGAGGACTTCATCACCTAACCAGTAGTGCGCCAGCAGGTACATTTGCAGAGTGGTGGAGAAAGGGGGTGGGCCTCTGACCATCTCACAGCAATCCTGCTGTGTGGGACTTACAGGAGATAACAGAAGGGAGTCTTGGCCTCCAAGGACCCCAGCTTCCAAGGGGACTTCATTCACTAACCAGTTGTGCACCAGGAGGCGTGTTTGTAGAGTGGTGGAGAAAGGGGGGTGGCCTCTGAAGACATCTCAGCAATCCCACTGTGTGGGTCTTACTGGAGGTAACAGGAAGGCTTGTTGGCCCCCAAGGACCCTCAGCAGCCAAGGGGACTTCATCCGCCAGTTAGTAGTGCACCAGAAGGTGCTTTTGCAAAGTGGTGAAAAAAGGGGTTGTGGCCTCTGGCCACCTCTCAGAAATCCCGCTGTTTGGAAATTGCTAGAGGTGACAGGAGGGCTTGCTGGCCCCCAAGGGCCCCCAGCTTCCAAGGGGACTTCATCCCTCAACCAGTAATGCACCAGGAGGTGTGTTTACAGAGAGATGGAGAAAGGCAGTGGGGCCTCCGGTGACCTCTCATCAATCCTGCTGTGTGGGATTTAATGGAGGTAACAGGAGCGGTAGTTGGCCACCAAGGACCCTTAGAAGGCAAGGGGACTTCATCCCCCAACTAGCAGTGCACCAGGAGGCACGTTTGCAGAGTGGTGATGAAAGAGGGCGGGCCTCTGATGACTTGACGGGCTGTCTCTTTTTCCTTATTTATCATTTTTTCTAGGGAAGGGGGCTATCTGGTCCCCCTTCCTTATGCCAATTTTGGCCAAAGGGACCCCATCCCCCAGGACCAGATGTTTTGGAAGACAGAAAGGTGGCCTGTGCAGTCCCCTTCCACACCAATATCAGCCCTGGGGTGCCCTATCCCTTTTTTTATGAAGGGTGGACTGTGCGCCCCCCCCCACCTGGGCTGATTTTAGCCCCAGGGACCCCATCCCCATGGCCCAGCCTTTTTTTAAAGATAGTTCTCATAGGAGAGGTGCACCACATGACCCCCTTCCCAGGCCGAATTTGGCCCTGGGAACTCCATCCATGTCTTATTTTAAAATAATTCTTGAAGAGGAGGGAAGCCGCAAAGACCTCCTCCCTGGGCTGATATCAGCCCCACGGCCCGGAATCTCCGTTAGGGACCACGGGTGAAGCATAAATTCCCCTGTCACCCCTGCTGGCTCCCCACCTCCTTGGTAAGCAGGCATTGCTTTGAAACACAGGGAGCTGCTAAACATGCAGCTCCCTGTGTGTCAAAGCAAATGCTCTGCTTCCAGCAAGTGAGAGCATTTCTCCGCTCTTGCTTACTGGAAGCAGAGCATTCTCTGTGGCTTGGTAGAGCAAACAGCTATATCCTGCATTGTATGAGCTGGCCCTGGGGGGTAGTAGTCCCCAGTGCCATTATTGGCTCCAGGATGGGGGCTGTGCGGCCCCCTCCTTTCACTTTAACTCAATGCTTATAGGAGGTGGTGGTCCCTGGGGCCAAAAATGGCCCAGGAGCGGGGCCCCCTCTTCAGTTGAAAATCTTTCCTTGAGAGTTGGTGGTCCCCGGGGTGCGGAAGGTGGGGTCCGTGCAGCTCCCTCGCTCCATTTGTAAGTGAGCCCTGAGGGGTTGGTGGTCCCCAGGGCTTAGGAGGTCTGTGCGGCCTGCCCATTCAGTTTTTTCAAAGTCCTGGGGAGGTGGTGGTCCCCGGGGCACGGTGGGTGCCATGCCGGCAACTCCCATAAAATATATAGTAAATACGCCAGGGAGGAAGTGGTTCCTGGGGTTTCATAAGTCCTAGGAGGGTAGCCAGGATTTGGTCTTCCCAGGGTCCTGCTTTAAAAGAATCAAGGGAGCCCATGTGTTTTTTTCCAATTTTGCTACAGATCCACCCGAATCAAGAACAAAATCAAAATTTTAAAAATGCCTTTAACTCACAGCGGGGTTCGTCTGGGACCCCATTACCACACCTAGGAGAACAGGGTATTTCTACCCTGTCCCCCTTTCTTTATTTTTTATATTTGTCTGGAACTCAGCTTTAAGCCGATTCCCAAGATGGCTACCAACACTTCCTGGTTGAAGTGTCGGCCTCCAATCAGAAGTCAGGCAGGGGTCTGTTGGATCCATGGAGGATCCGCATCCCTAGATATCTATATTTTTTAAATTTAATAGCTCTAAAACTACTGAATGGATTTATACAAAATCACAAAATGCACGCTTTCTGGACCAACATCGAGCTTTCTGTGAAATGTGGTGTAGTTCCGTTTGGCAGTTCGGGCTGTAGTCATGTTCAAAATCCCTATAGGAAAATGCATGGGGAAAACGTGTTTTGGGACCCCCCTTTTTTCTTAGTTCCTGCTTAAAGCATCACCAAGAAACTTTCAACACAGCAGGTGAACTGACTAAAGTATAACGTTTGAAAATTTCATGAAGAATTGTCAAGCAGCACCAAAGTTATTGGGAAAACAAAATACACTCTTCCTATGGAAACTAGGTACTAACTATAACTACCTACCAGTGATGTTTCAATATCTGAAAACATAAACGAGCACCATAAATTATATTTTCTTTTCTCAGACTCATCATAGTCAAAGAAGGTCAGTCATCAACAAATATTATGCTGATCTTTTGACCCCTAGGGACATTTTACATGAGAAACATTATCAGAACAAAACCCCGAAATACATAGAATTAGCAAACTATAAGAGTAAAAAAGCAATTATGGGCAATTGAATACTGTGCAAAATTTAATTCAAATGCTGGTGCTATTTCAGTAGAAAATCCATGCGGCTTACCAACGTCAACTGGGGCAAAGCAAATTACATCTGAAAAAACAAATTTACTACAGGCCAGGTTAACAAAAACGGTTTAGAGATTGTGAAAAGTTCATAACATACAGTGTTATGCAGTGTGAAAAGTTTATAACATACAGCATCATACAGTGTGAAAAGTTTATAACATACAGTTTCATGCAGTGCTCATCCAAATGAGTTTACAATTAAGACCAGATCAGTCTGAATTACTAGAAGAAATTGACAATGTAAATTAGGCAATGAGATGACATGGTAAATTACCAGAATGCCAAATAAACAGTGTATAGCAATGTGTACCAGGGCACAATTGAAAAGAACAGCACAAGTTATCACTGCCATAGAGCGCCCATAGGTAAATCAACACAATGCTCTGTATTCAAGGAGAAAAAGGAAACTTAGCCAAAAGAGATGAAGACAAATGTTTGAAACAATGGAGCCATCAAATGGTCACCAGTGCTTGCGCTGTCAACATGCTCGCTCAGTGGATTCATTTGAAGAGTGCTCAGTCTAAAAAAATACAAGGTGGCAAAGGTGTCAGCATGCATATATGAGGGAGGGATGAAAGAACGATGTAAACATAAGGGCTTATTTATGAGAGGCTTGCACCACCGGACTGTCACTTTTTTGACACTCTGTCAGCACAAGCCTCTCAATCATATTGATAAGGTGATGCCAAGCCACCCTGCGTGGCTTTGCATAGTCTCACAGACATGGAGTAAGGCAGCCCTTGACCCTGTTTCAGGCCAGGCCGCTCCCCTGCCGCATCAGCACACCCTGCTGGTGCCGTGTCCCTGCCCCTCGCTACTGCTGCTACTGCTGGAGGTTCGAGGCCCTCCTCCACCCACAGGCTCCCGCCTGCGCCTCATCTCTGGTGGCCCAGTGGTGGGCTGTAAGTATTGTTAGTATTGCTCTGCCTGTTTCTGTCTGCTTTCTCTCTTTTTTTGCAGTCCATCTGATTGCGTTGTGTCCCTGTCTACCTCGCTTTCTTTCCGTTTTTCATGATCCCCCATTGTGCTGCTTCTGCTCCCATCTGCTTCCCCCCCTGAGTGAATAAAGTTGCCTCCTTGTCTTTTTTGCTTTTTTTGCCGTCCTTTTCTCCTTTCCCCGCCGCCCGCTTCCCGCTCTTTCCTGCCGCTGCGTCCCCTGCGGCCCCGCCCCCCTCCCTCCCATTGGCTCCCGCTACCCACCTCCCAGCTGCTCCTCCCTCCCTCCACCCCTTCTTAATGCAGGCTGCTGGGCGGCCGCGCTGCTGGTGCGCTGGAGGCGCGCCAGAGGCAAGCGGGTCTGCACCTGTCCGCACCTGGACTGTGCCCAGTGCCAGAACCCCTGGCCCCCGACAGGCCCACAACGCACGACGGACCTTCGACGCCGCCACCCTCCTCACACTCAACACCGGCCGCTCGACTGCCTGCTACCAAGCCACCCCGAAGCGCAGTCACAGACAATTCTCCTGCCAAAACTGCTGCTACACCAGGACCCAAACCACCGCCTCCCACACCAGCCCAGGAAACAACAATGACCTCAAGTGCATCCTACTCAACACCCGCTCCGTACACAAGCACGCCATCGAACTCTGGGACCTCCTCGACTCAACAGCCCCGGACATCGCGTTCCTGACGGAAACCTGAATGAACGCCTCCTCAGCCCCTGACATCGCCATTGCCATCCCGGACGGCTACAAAATCATCCGAAGGGACCGTACCAACAAGCCCGGAGGAGGAATCGCCATTGTCCACAGGAACACCCTCAGAGTCACGTCCAGCACCGAAGAAACTATCAGCACCGCCAAGCACCTACACTTCCAGATCCACACCGACCCCAAGACCACCCTCAGAGGAACACTCATCTACAGACCACCGGGTCCACGCCCACAATTCAACGAATCCATCGCCGACTTCATCAGCAAGCACGCCCTCGCCACCACAGACTACATCCTCCTGGGGGACCTGAACTTCCACCTGGAGAACAACAACAACAACAACACCACCACCCTGCTTGACAACCTCTCCAGCTTCGGACTGAAGCAACTAGTGAACACCCAGACCCACCACGCAGGCCACACGCTGGACCCCATCTTCTCCGCCAGCACCCACGTCACGGTCAGCCACACCACCACTCTCCACTGGACCGACCACCGATGCATCCACTTCTCCTACAAGAAACTCACCGCACACATCCAACCGCTACAGATCCCACGAAGATGCTGGAGCAAAGTCACCACAGACCAGCTGACCGCCGCCCTCGCCCAGGGACCCCTGGCCAATGCATCGGACACCAACACCGCCGCCCAAAACCTCACACAGTGGATCAGCAACTGCGCCGACACCCTCACCCCTATCAAGAACCCTCCGAACAAGCAAAACAGCAGGAGAACCACATGGTTCACCACAGACCTCAAGGACTCCAAAAAATCCAGCCGAACTCTAGAGAAAGCCTGGCGCAAAGAACGGACTGCGGAAAACCTCGAGGCCCTTAAGACCGCCACACGCAAACACCACCAGCTCATCCGCATCACCAAGAGAACGGCCTTCAGAGAGCGCATATACAACAACGCACACAACAGCAAGGAGCTCTTTAACATCGTGAAGGAGCTCTCCAACCCAAGCTCCAACTCCAATGACATCCCCCCTCACAGGACCACTACGACTCCCTCGCGGCCTTCTTCCACCACAAGATCGCCGACATACACGACAGCTTTGCAAACCAGACGCCTCCACCAGCCGCAGAACCAACACCCCCCACAGCCCTCCTCAGTCGCTGGACCCCCGTCAACACCGAAGACGTCACCCAGATCTTGAACATCATCCACTCCAGCTCTCCATCCGACCCCTGCCCTCACCACATCTTCAACAAAGCAGACATTATCATCGCACCTCACCTCCGTGACATCATCAACAGCTCCTTGGAATCTGCCACCTTCCCTGAGAGTTGGAAACGCGCTGAAATCAACGCCCTCCTTAAGAAGGCGACAGCAGACCCCAAGGACCTCAAGAATTTCCGGCCCATCTCCCTGCTCCTCTTCCCGGTGAAGGTCACCGAGAAAGCAGTCAACAAGCAACTGACCAACTTCCTCGAAACAAACGGCTCCCTCGACCCATCCTGGTCTGGCTTCCGCAGCAACCACAGCACCAAGACCGCCCTCATCGCCGCCACCGACGACATCAGAACTCTGCTCGACAACGGAGAAACCGCAGCCCTCATCCTCCTAGACCTATCAGCTGCCTTCAACACGGTCTGCCACCGCACCCTAAAAACACATCTCCACAACACAGGGATCCAGGGAAAGGCCCTGGACTGGATCTCTTCCTTCCTCACCGACAGAACCCAGAGAGTCCGCCTACCCCTGTTCCCCTCAGAGGCCACCAAGATCATCTGCGGTGTACCTCAAGGCTCATCACTCAGCCCGACGCTCTTCAACATCTACATGAGCCCCCTCGCCGACATCATCCGCGCACATGACCTCAACATCATCTCCTACGCCGACAACACCCAGCTGATCCTCTCCCTGACCAGAGACCCAGTCACTGCCAAATCCAACTTCCAAGAAGGAATGAGGGCCATCGCCGAATGGATGAAGATCAGCCGCCTGAAACTGAACACAGACAAGACGGAGGTCCTCATCCTTGGACCATCCCCCTCCGCCTGGAACAACTCCTGGTGGCCCGCCGCCCTGGGCACAGCACCGACAGCCACCGATCATGCACGCAAACTAGGGTTCGTCCTGGACTCATCACTCACTATGACCAAGCAAGTCAACGCCATCTCCTTCTCCTGCTTCAACACCCTCCGCATGCTACAAAAGATCTTCAAATGGATCCCCATGGAAAGAAGAAGGACTGTCACCCAAGCCCTCGTCACAAGCCGGCTCGACTATGGCAACGCACTCTATGCAGGGACAACGGCCAAGCTACAGAAAAGACTGCAACACATACAGAATGCCTCCGCACACTTCATCCTGGACAACCCCCGCCACAGCCACATCACCGCCCACCTGAGAGACCTGCACTGGCTCCTCGTCAAAAAGGGGATCACGTTCAAGCTCCTCACCCACGCACATAAAGCGCTCCACAACGCTGGACCCGAATATCTCAACAAACGCCTCTCATTCTCGCCCCAACTCCGCTCAGCCAGCTTCGCCCTCGCCACCATACCACGCACCAGATCAACAACAACAGGTGGCAGATCCTCCTCCTACCTCACCGCCAAGACCTGGAACTCCCTCCCCACCCACCTCCGACTGACCCAAGAACTTCTCACCTTCAGGAGACACCTCAAGACCTGGATGTTCGAGCAGTAGCAGCACCCCCCCACCTTCAGTGCCTTGAAACCCTCGCGGGTGAGTAGTGCGCTCTATAAATGTACTGATTGATTGATTGATTGATTGATTGATTGAGACAAAGCGGTGCAAGTGCTGTGTTGCCTTACTCTGCATCAAGGAGGTGCATGGGTGCCTACGTTGGCACTAGGCAGAAAATTGTGCACCAGAGCAGGGGGAAAGACAAGGAATGGACCGTATTTCATGAATACGGTGCATTCCTACCCTTTCATATTGGCGTAGAGCAGAGCCGCAAGAAGACTTTAATGCGCTGCCCTATGCCAATTCCTCCTATATGAGGCCCATAGATCGGAGTTATTTTCTGGACTAGCTCTCCATGTGGTGAGGAATATTCTCTTTAAATAACCGCTACCCTATCTCATCCAATGAATGTTGTCCTTCTCTTTAGTGTTCCCCCAGGGGTAATCTGGAAGTGTTACATTTGGTTGTGCTCCATGTGGAATGTGCATAAGTTACCTTCCTGTGAGGTTTGGCCAATGCAGATCTTTCCCCAAGGGCACTATACATAAAAATCATTGAGTTGCATATAGTAAGATGCATTAAAGGACATGTTGGACTTGGCCCTTCTGGCAGGTTCACCCCCGAGACTTTTTGCTTAATATTGTGACTTGGTGTAATGGATTTTGGTTTCTGCGCCCTTTACCGCTGTGTCTCAGGGTAAAGTGCGTGCGTGTTGTGAGGTTGGCCTGCCCCCCCATAGGAATGCATGGGGGAATGTATGTGTCCCGGTAGTTCCTGATGCGTGGGGTGTGCAGGCCCGTGTTTGGTATGTGCGGACTCGTGGGAGTGAATGCTGCGCGTTGATGTGTGCGGCGTGCATGTACCTGGTGTGGAAGTGCCACTTCTAGAAGTGGGCACTTCAGTGTGCAGTCTGAAATGTGTGGCTTGTCTGGCGATTGGCTGGTGAGGTCAGGTGACGGACTAGGGAATTCCCCAGAGTCAGGAGGAGTCACCCAGTGGTGAATGGGGAGTTAGCATGTTGATGGCTGGGGAGGAGTGTACCTGGGTCCTGAATAGGACAGGGCTTCCCCCACACAATGCTGGCGCCGGCCCCTGTGGTGCGTCTAATGATCCTAGCCCTGCCAGTGAATAGGGAGAGGGGCTGAGCAAAACAAAGTGCTCAGGAACCTGTTGGAACTGGTTCGCCCCTTCCCTGCACCTTAGACAAAGCCTTGTACTGTATAAAAAGGGGCTGTGTCCCCTTACATGTTGTTCTCTTGCAGGATCCACTTGAGGGGGGGCCTGCTGCTGCTGGGCGCCAGGAGAGACCGCCACTGGGGACTGCCTCCCTGCTGGAGGGCCCCGTGAGCTGGCTCTGGGCCCAGCCTTTGCCCCCTGCTCTCTGAAGGACCTTTTTTGTGGCTGGACATTGCTGGTAGCGCCTGGGAGCGCTTTCTGGACTTTATAGCGCTGGGCGCGCTGTCGTCCTGAACTTAGCCACCTTCATAGCGCTGGGAGCGCTGGTTTACTTTATAGCGCTGTGTGCGCTGTGATCCTGATAGCGGGTGCCCACCCCGCGATTCCGCCGGTATCTGCCAGGGTGGGCGGGTGCCACCCCGCTTGTTTTCGTATTTCGAGGGCCGGTGCCCACCCGGCATTTACCCCGCCAAAGATTGCCTTTATCGAGGGAGCCTACCCCTCTTGTCGCGGAAACGATCACCGCTGCAGCCCGGAGTTCCCGGTCGCGTCATCCCCCTGCCGCGCTGTGATTGGTTCAGCGGGAGGGGGTGTGACGCACATATTCCCCGGCCCCGAGAGACGTCGCGCTGAGGAAGGGAGCAGGCGGGAGCCCACCCCGGGCTCCGGCGACCAGGAAGCGCGGCCAACAGAAGCGGAGTCCCCCGAGGACGGCCCGGTGAGTGGGGAAGGGCTTGGGGACTCTGCCCGAGTATCGTGGGTGCCGGTCCCAGACCGGCTCCTTTTGTAAGAAGCCCCCGCCTCCGGCGCGGGCCCGTGGGTGCTGAGAGCCGCTCCGCTCTCCAACAGAGGGGAGCCTGAGTGTCTAGGGCGCTAGACGCTCCAACGTGGGGGTCATTGTCGTTCTGAGCGCGTGGCGCTCCAACAGGTCCACAGTGTAGCTACGAGCCCCGTGAGGCTCCACCGGAGGGGCAAAGCATCGCTTCTCGAGCCCAGTGAGGCTCCAACGTTGTGCTGAGCCACGAAGGCTCTAGGGGGCATATTTTACATGGTCAGAGCCCAGAGAGGGCTCCAGAGGCACGCAGAGTGCCTGAAGTCGTTTTCCAGCTGCCCAGCACTTAGTGGGCAGCTGCCACGTTTAGGTGGGGGACCATTCTTGTTCTAGTCTGCGCAGCTGGCGCAGCCTGACTTTGCTGAACGCCGGGCGTCCTAGCCCCTTGCAGGCCAGTTGGCCCAGGGACTGCCACAGGTGGTGGCATAGGAGTTTTGCGCAATTGTGTTCCTACTTGCACCTCTGAATGTGTGTTGATGCATCATGTGCCATTGCTTTTACACCTCTGAATGTTGTTAGGCATCATGTGTTTTTCCTTCCATACACCTCTGAATGTGATGCATCATGTGTAACGTTCTATTACCCCTACAGGTGTTGCGATACGTAGGTGGTTGTTGCTTTCTCCTAGTACAGGTGGTACTAGTGAGGTTCTAGTTCCCTGCGTGACAGTCTCCTAAAGTAGTTAGGGTTACGTAGGTGGTACTTCCCCGATACCAGTAAGTACTGGTTGTGTGCTATACATATTATTTTTGTGCTACAGTGATTTTATATATTTTGTGTGCTAAATATCTAAAAAGTGCTAATTCCTGACAGTGGTCCAGGTGGCCCTGTCTTGTACATAATCCCTTGTAAATTCTGCCCGTGCCTGTTGGCACATTGTAAAGTGTGTATTTTTATCTAATGTGTTGTGTATAATACAAAGGTTATTTTTATAGAATACCTTGTGTGGAGTTTCCTTTGTGGTGGGCCTTGGGTGTTGTTGCTGGGTGCGCGCGCAAACGCTTTACACATCGCCTCAGAGATAAGCCTGACTGCTCGTGCCAAGCTACCAAGGGGGTGAGCAGGGGTTATCTTTGGCGTGTAACTTCCTTGCCCTGACTAGAGTGGTGGTTTCTGCCTGACTTTGGCGCAAGCCTTAGCCAACCAGAAATCGCCAGGTCTAACATTGGTGATCAGCGGTGGGATTTGGACTTGCGTTTGCGCTGTACCGCAGCAGCGACTGGCTACACCACAAAACTCTGCATTAGATAAATCACATTTTAGGGATTATTGTTTTGAAGTTCCTTTATTTCTTCTCCTGAAGGTATCATTGTGTAATTGTGTCCAGTACATTTGTCCCCCGCCCTGCGCCCAGAGTTTGGTACCTGTGTCACGTGGTGGTCAGGTTGAGGGATCAGGGGTGGTAGAAACTGCCTTACCAGTCCGAGGGGAGGGTTGTGTGTGGATGGTGTGTGGGGCACTAGACAGTGAGTGTGAGTTCTCCAGGATAGAGAGCTCACTGAAACCTTTTGTGAATTGTGTACTCCTGTGTAGCTCCGACCCCCAGGTTCCTTGTGTTGAACTCTTCTCAGGAACGTCCGCCAAAATGGAGCCTGCTTTTAACTTCTGTAGTCTGTTTAGGTACAGTAGGTTGGAGCTGGCAAGGTTCTGTGAGGAGAGGGACATAGAGGTGGGTGAGTCAGATACCCAGTCCAAACTGAGGGACAACCTGATCCTTTGGCAAAAGGAGGAGTGGGAGCGGGAGCGCAGCGAGGAAGATAGGGCCCGGGCCGCACGCCGAGAAGGTGGTGGGTCTGAGGGGAGCCCTGAGGAATCTGAGGAGGAGGAAGGTTACCTGACAGGGACCCCAGTAGAAAGTGAAGACCCCATAGATAGGGAGTCCCTTGCTGGGTCCAGTGTCAGGAGCAGCACCCCATCCCTGTCCCTGTCCCCAGAGGAGTGGGTAGATAGGAGGGAAGAGAGGGAGCATCAGCTGACCATGGAGAAGCTCAGGTTAGAGCATGCCTGGGGGATGGCGCAGCTGACCATAGAAGAGAAAAAGCTGGAGACCGAGAGGGTCTTAGCGCAGGAGAGGATAGAGGAGGCTGAGAGGGCCTTCACCAGGGAGAAATCAGCGCTGGAGAGTAGACTATCCCCTGCGCGCAGTCTTAGTTCTCTGGGCTCCCCAGGGAGGGTTGAGTCCAGTGGTGGCAGCGAGATAGATTTCAGTATAGGAAGTCCCAGTTCCCCCAGTCTGGTACCTAGTTCCCGAGAGGAAGAATGTAGGTTGAAATTCAGAAACAGTAGGAAGCTGTCTCACCAGACTTGGGACGAGTTTTTGGGTGAATGTGAGGAGGCACTGGACGATTGGGCGAGTCTGAACCCGAAACGCAGTTATTCCACCATGTATGGTCTGATTGTTAAAGAGCAGATGCTCAGGAGTTGTTGTCCCGAGCTGCGCCAACACCTGTTGGAGTATGGGTTTGCTAGTCCAGGGGGCCTTGCAGAGGAAGCAGACCGTTGGGAAAGGGCCCAAGGTTCGCTAGAGTCATTAGGGTGTGACTCCAAAAGTAGTGGTTCAGGGATCTTCCAGCCCAGCGTGGTGGAAGAGGCTCCGTGTAGCCCAGCTAGGTCCCAGTATAGCGAGGAGGGTGTAGGGGCTTACGGCCTGGCTCAGTGGAGCGGGAGTAAGTGGGTGACTGAGGGTCCCCAGACGTACGAAACCCTGCCTCAGGACTTGGGTGGTTTCATGAGGGAACACCAAGTTGGGGACCTAGGCTGCCCTGTTAGCCCATTTGAGGAGGATCACCTAGTGAGTAGAGGACCGGGAGCGCCTGTAAACAGGGCTCCTGTGGTTCTAGTGTCTGGCAGTACCGCTCCAGTAGGGAGGGTACAGAAGTCCAGCGAGAGGAGTGGCATGGGGCTGTGTTCCCCGGTGGAGGAGCCAGTGGGTCAGAGACCAGCCGGGAGGGCTGAGTCCCCTAGAAGTGACCATGGCGACTACACGTCTGGCCTGGGGGATCTTCGCGCACTGTCAGGTGGACAGGGGACGGGAGATCTGCGCCAGGCAGACGGTCATGCAACATATGAGGCATATGTTACTCTCGGGGGGATGGTGTGTAAATCCCCAGAAGTCCTGGAGTGCCAGGCAATTATTCCCCCGAAGGTTCTAGACCAGAGGTTGGGAGGCCAGGTTCAGGAGCAGCCTGACCTGAAGGGTAGGACTACTGTAACCAGTGTCCTGACCGGTTCTTCTTCCAGAGGGACCGCCCCAGTTGGTAGGGAGCAGGACTCTGGAAGGGGGTGCAGAGGGTGGGAGAGCCCACCTCTGACCCCGGTGCAACCTGAGGGGTTAAACCCTAGGTTGGTAGACCAGCTCTCAGGGAGGGGTCCTGAGCTGGTTGGTGAGGTATGTTACGAGGGTGCCTCTCAAAGGAGGAGAGGGCGGAACCCTAGGAGAAGAGGTAGGGGGAGGAGAGCCTCACCCGTGACTTTTGGTCAGTCTGAGAGTACGGACCCTAGGCTGGAGGATCAGTGGCAGTTTAGAACTGCCCTGATGAGGGGCAGAGTGGAAAATGGTCACTATGTGCCAGGGGTTACTACCCCCCACTCTGTGGTTAGGCCAGGACCAGTGGCGCCTAGGTGGTCTAGGGCCTGGTCCTGGCCACGGACAGCTGAGGAGTACCAGGGGGGTAGCCCAGTTGGTCCGCCGAGTGTTTTCAGAGGAAACCCTGTGAGTTCAGAGTGGCGTAAAACCGGAGAGTGTCCCTGCCGTGGCGGGCCTGCGTCCGTGTTTTATCGCCCCAAGCAGGGAAGACCATCACGGTGGTGATTGGTCTACCCTGCGTTTTGGCTGGAAGGGGGTCGTGTTGGACTTGGCCCTTCTGGCAGGTTCACCCCCGAGACTTTTTGCTTAATATTGTGACTTGGTGTAATGGATTTTGGTTTCTGCGCCCTTTACCGCTGTGTCTCAGGGTAAAGTGCGTGCGTGTTGTGAGGTTGGCCTGCCCCCCCATAGGAATGCATGGGGGAATGTATGTGTCCCGGTAGTTCCTGATGCGTGGGGTGTGCAGGCCCGTGTTTGGTATGTGCGGACTCGTGGGAGTGAATGCTGCGCGTTGATGTGTGCGGCGTGCATGTACCTGGTGTGGAAGTGCCACTTCTAGAAGTGGGCACTTCAGTGTGCAGTCTGAAATGTGTGGCTTGTCTGGCGATTGGCTGGTGAGGTCAGGTGACGGACTAGGGAATTCCCCAGAGTCAGGAGGAGTCACCCAGTGGTGAATGGGGAGTTAGCATGTTGATGGCTGGGGAGGAGTGTACCTGGGTCCTGAATAGGACAGGGCTTCCCCCACACAATGCTGGCGCCGGCCCCTGTGGTGCGTCTAATGATCCTAGCCCTGCCAGTGAATAGGGAGAGGGGCTGAGCAAAACAAAGTGCTCAGGAACCTGTTGGAACTGGTTCGCCCCTTCCCTGCACCTTAGACAAAGCCTTGTACTGTATAAAAAGGGGCTGTGTCCCCTTACATGTTGTTCTCTTGCAGGATCCACTTGAGGGGGGGCCTGCTGCTGCTGGGCGCCAGGAGAGACCGCCACTGGGGACTGCCTCCCTGCTGGAGGGCCCCGTGAGCTGGCTCTGGGCCCAGCCTTTGCCCCCTGCTCTCTGAAGGACCTTTTTTGTGGCTGGACATTGCTGGTAGCGCCTGGGAGCGCTTTCTGGACTTTATAGCGCTGGGCGCGCTGTCGTCCTGAACTTAGCCACCTTCATAGCGCTGGGAGCGCTGGTTTACTTTATAGCGCTGTGTGCGCTGTGATCCTGATAGCGGGTGCCCACCCTGCGATTCCGCCGGTATCTGCCAGGGTGGGCGGGTGCCACCCCGCTTGTTTTCGTATTTCGAGGGCCGGTGCCCACCCGGCATTTACCCCGCCAAAGATTGCCTTTATCGAGGGAGCCTACCCCTCTTGTCGCGGAAACGATCACCGCTGCAGCCCGGAGTTCCCGGTCGTGTCATCCCCCTGCCGCGCTGTGATTGGTTCAGCGGGAGGGGGTGTGACGCACGTATTCCCCGGCCCCGAGACGTCGCGCTGAGGAAGGGAGCAGGCGGGAGCCCACCCCGGGCTCCGGCGACCAGGAAGCGCGGCCAACAGAAGCGGAGTCCCCCGAGGACGGCCCGGTGAGTGGGGAAGGGCTTGGGGACTCTGCCCGAGTATCGTGGGTGCCGGTCCCAGACCGGCTCCTTTTGTAAGAAGCCCCCGCCTCCGGCGCGGGCCCGTGGGTGCTGAGAGCCGCTCCGCTCTCCAACAGAGGGGAGCCTGAGTGTCTAGGGCGCTAGACGCTCCAACGTGGGGGTCATTGTCGTTCTGAGCGCGTGGCGCTCCAACAGGTCCACAGTGTAGCTACGAGCCCCGTGAGGCTCCACCGGAGGGGCAAAGCATCGCTTCTCGAGCCCAGTGAGGCTCCAACGTTGTGCTGAGCCACGAAGGCTCTAGGGGGCATATTTTACATGGTCAGAGCCCAGAGAGGGCTCCAGAGGCACGCAGAGTGCCTGAAGTCGTTTTCCAGCTGCCCAGCACTTAGTGGGCAGCTGCCACGTTTAGGTGGGGGACCATTCTTGTTCTAGTCTGCGCAGCTGGCGCAGCCTGACTTTGCTGAACGCCGGGCGTCCTAGCCCCTTGCAGGCCAGTTGGCCCAGGGACTGCCACAGGTGGTGGCATAGGAGTTTTGCGCAATTGTGTTCCTACTTGCACCTCTGAATGTGTGTTGATGCATCATGTGCCATTGCTTTTACACCTCTGAATGTTGTTAGGCATCATGTGTTTTTCCTTCCATACACCTCTGAATGTGATGCATCATGTGTAACGTTCTATTACCCCTACAGGTGTTGCGATACGTAGGTGGTTGTTGCTTTCTCCTAGTACAGGTGGTACTAGTGAGGTTCTAGTTCCCTGCGTGACAGTCTCCTAAAGTAGTTAGGGTTACGTAGGTGGTACTTCCCCGATACCAGTAAGTACTGGTTGTGTGCTATACATATTATTTTTGTGCTACAGTGATTTTATATATTTTGTGTGCTAAATATCTAAAAAGTGCTAATTCCTGACAGTGGTCCAGGTGGCCCTGTCTTGTACATAATCCCTTGTAAATTCTGCCCGTGCCTGTTGGCACATTGTAAAGTGTGTATTTTTATCTAATGTGTTGTGTATAATACAAAGGTTATTTTTATAGAATACCTTGTGTGGAGTTTCCTTTGTGGTGGGCCTTGGGTGTTGTTGCTGGGTGCGCGCGCAAACGCTTTACACATCGCCTCAGAGATAAGCCTGACTGCTCGTGCCAAGCTACCAAGGGGGTGAGCAGGGGTTATCTTTGGCGTGTAACTTCCTTGCCCTGACTAGAGTGGTGGTTTCTGCCTGACTTTGGCGCAAGCCTTAGCCAACCAGAAATCGCCAGGTCTAACAGGACATTTATCGTGATTATGTTTAAAAAATGTCTTAATATTAAGTGGACAAAGCTGCATTTACCACATTTGAAGCATCCTGTTAATGGAGTAATCCCTATTGAGCAGTAAGGACTGGTACATCTTCAGATTTCACCACCATGTCCCACATGTTGGAGCAGTTTATGAAGGATTAATGCAGGTTTAGAAAATGATTCACGTGCAGTTTATGAATTTTTTTATTTGATTAGTCACTGGGCTGTTTGTCCTTACAAAAATCAACCATTCATTGGTTGATAGTTTTGGCTATATGCTACATTACATCCCCTTTTACTGAACTGTTTTAACAATGTTAATGTAAACTTCTGTTTCGAATATGTAGCGATCAAAATATCTGGCTTTTAAAAAAAAATCCTTCTTAAATTTCCAGTTTCTGCGTACACGTAGAAATTGACCAAGGAGAAGTTTGTTCCTGACACTGCGTGGATGATGGCCGGTGGAACTCGAAAGTTTGTTGCCCGCTGTGGGTTTGCGAAATATCGTCATGTATAATTTTCCAACTTGCACGCTATCTATCAGATCTAAAAAAGTGTGTGTGTGTTTTGTAGGTCATAGTGAATTGAATATCACCGGAGCGAGTATTAAGATTGCATGTAGACAGGAAAATAATTTCCAATTATATGCAGGCATAAATACATTGGTAGATGCAAAATGCACACATGCATATGTAGGCAGCAGCACACAGTTTGGCATGGTTTTTAAATTAAAAAATCTGTTTTCACAGCTAGCATCATTTGGAATTAAGGATGTAAATATGTCAGAGATAATATTGCAAAATGCGTCAGCGTGCATCTGTGGCAACCCGGGGTAAAAGATAATCAGAGATTGAGTAATGCTCAAAGAATGGAAGGATAAGTGCATTTTGCAATTGAAATCAATATGCATGGAAAATATGCTCTCATTTTATAAGCTGAAAGATGTTTATTCTTACCAGAGTCTAAATATAGAAATTACAGAACACACTTAAAGAACATAGTGATAAACTGAGCACTGAGAAGCATTTGCGTTTTAAAGATTTGAATGGAACACTCAAGGTAACACATAGGAATAGCAGGAAAAAAATCAAAAGATAGTACACATTTTCTTAGTCAACAATAAACATCTCCATGAAAACAGCAGTTGGTAAGAGATTTTGAATGTAACAGGGAACTATGCACAGATTTTCAAAGCTCAAGGCAAAATAGAATGATGCTTCTCACCTGGTCTAGAGAACAGCGGACACAGCAGCAGGCTGAACCGGGCAGCTTACGGGACCCTGACGTTGCTTGTTCCCCTCGCCGCCACCCTCCATTACTGGCCGCAGCAGAGGGGAACTACAACTCCCGCCATTCCCTGCTTTCCACCGGACTTCCTGCCGGACACCAGCGCGCCCGGAGGCGCTACTTAATCAGAGGCTCCCTCGGCAGAGCGGGGGGCTTCTCACCTGGTCTAGAGAACAGCGGACGCAGCAGCAGGCTGAACCGGGCAGCTTACGGGACCCTGACGTTGCTTGTTCCCCTCGCCGCCACCCTCCATTACTGGCCGCAGCAGAGGGGAACTACAACTCCCGCCATTCCCTGCTTTCCACCGGACTTCCTGCCGGACACCAGCGCGCCCGGAGGCGCTACTTAATCAGAGGCTCCCTCGGCAGAGCGGGGGGCTTCTCACCTGGTCTAGAGAACAGCGGACGCAGCAGCAGGCTGAACCGGGCAGCTTACGGGACCCTGACGTTGCTTGTTCCCCTCGCCGCCACCCTCCATTACTGGCCGCAGCAGAGGGGAACTACAACTCCCGCCATTCCCTGCTTTCCACCGGACTTCCTGCCGGACACCAGCGCGCCCGGTGGCGCTACTTAATCAGAGGCTCCCTCCACGTCGCGGGACGCGCGCGGGCGGCGCCGGGCTGAGCCCGGGCAGAGGGCGGGCCGTCTGTGGCCGTCAGGGGCAGACTGAGGCAGGGCAGGGCCTCCCCCTTTCGGTCCGCACTATTGAATCTTTGTATTGGCCCAAGGTGAGTGCACACCCTTATCATGGGGAAACGTTCTGCCACAGCTCCTGGACAGGGTCCCAGATGTCCTCCTGTAATTACGTCTACTTTGGAAAACATGCTAGAAAACGCTTTCATGTTGGTCACTTCCGAAATTGAGAATACGGAACGGAGACTATCTTCGGGTCAAATCACATTGGCATCCCCAATGTCTCATGGTACCGTTGCTATTGACCCCATAATTTCTGTGCCTTTAACACCTAATATAACAGTTGTTAATCCCATCCATCATGGAAATCCCCCCAGGGTTACAGAGGCCACAGAGGTTATTACCCCCACTGTTGAAATAGCAGACTCTCAGCCGGAAATTGAAGATGTCCACCTTACTGTTAAACCGGCTTTAAACAACAAGCCCTCTGGGGGGAAAAGGAAAAATGGCAATATTAAAGCACCTATTTCTAAAAGAAAACAACCTCTCCGCAATATCAAAAGTCAACCAACTCCTCAAAGTATGTGGTCACGAGGGAAAACCCCTGCAAATGCGGAACCTATTAGTGTAAATACACACTCTCATGGCCTAACTAACAGCACTGCTGATGTCACCATAATCGCAGCTGAAACGAACTCCATATGTACACAAACTGAGTTAATAACTGCTAACAGCATGTTGGGAAGGCCTACTGAGAACCTAATTGACACTATTGTGGATTCTACTTTTAAACAATTGAAAAGTCTAATGGACAAACAGTTTAATCTTATTTTTAAACGCCTGGATAGGCTGGAGAGCCTAGTAAAGAAAGAAGATACCAAGAGGAAAGGGACCGCGATTATTGATCAAATTAGGGGTGAAGGTTTACTAAAGGACATGGAGGCTATCAATGGGGGCACCCAAGGCGGCTGCGGTAAATGTATTACAACTAGTGTAGATACTGCACGCGTAAGTGTAATGGCAATAAGGAGAGTTTGCCCCACAGCCCCCCTTTGAGTAATCTGGCCAGCTCTTCACCCCTGTTAAGAGCTCCTGTGACCAACGAACCCTCCCGTCACAACCCATCTTTAGGGGCTGTCCCTCCCACCCCCTTAGAGATAGCACTTCTAAACCCAACGTCACATACCAATCATGAGCCCACTCCCCTTACCCGGCCAAAAAAACATGCTGTTGCGGTACTTAATTTGCCTCCAGAAGCATGTCCTTATGTTCTAATTTTAGCCGGAGTACCACCTTTGCAGGAAAATCAAAATGAGTCTTGGGATCAACTCAAGAATAAATGTATTGATTGGTTATGTAAGTTTAAGGGGATGGGTATGGGGATTGCTAATGAAATCTTGATGGTGAGACGGGTAGGTTGGGTTGGACCTTCGACAAAAAACATCACAGGTGACTGCATAGTCATGAATTTTAGGTATCCTTCCCTGGTAAAAAGCATATTAAAATACAATTTTATTCACCCTAGTATTGTAACTGCTATAACTTCCTTACCACTAGGCTTCTTTTATAGACCACCCCAAATTATTCGTCATCCCGTTACTTCGATATATTCTGTACAGAATCGGTTTAACGTCCTGACTGATTTAGAGGGTCAGGACTGACTCCCGGGCAAATCCTTAAACACTGCAGGGGAGGTATCAACAGCTAAGCTACCTATGGATAAAACTATCCCAACCAAGAACACTCAAACAGTCTGTCCGGTAGAGCATCCTCCCATCAAGTCTGTCATCCGCGAACCCATCTCTCCTGACCAACAATTAAAAATTTTAAGCTGGAACATCGCAGGACTAAAATCAAAATTGAACATAGTAGAGTGGACACAAATGGTCAGCAGTTTCGATGTTTTGATGTTCCAGGAGACATGGAGTACTACTAGCTTTCTACTTGAGGGTTTTGTATGCTTTAATAGTACTGCTTCTATTCCTGATGTTGGTAGACCCAGTGGGGGCCTATCCACATGGATAAAAATTACTGCAGGAAGTAGTATTAAACCTCTGGAAACAAATGACAGTCATTTTCAGGCTACAATATACTCGAATGGGATCACGATATGTTTTATAAATTTTTATAATAATGATTTTAAATCACTGCCAAATAGGAATTTTATCTCCTTATTCGATTTTATTGATGACATGATAGAGGGTAATGGGCTCGGGAAACTGGATGGAATTTGTTTAGGGGGCGACTTTAATGCTCATTTGTATAAAAAAACGTATAATATCACAGCCTCGTCTTCCACGATAATTTCTTGTAAAAGAGGGGAAGAATTGTTTAACTATTTATCCTCCAGGGATCTAACCAATGTTATGGAAAAAGCTGGTGGTACACTCGATATTGAGCAACCGCCTACCTTTATAGGTCGTGGTTGTTCATCAATCATTGATTATGTTTTTATATCATCGGCCCTTGAGAACTGCCTAGTTAAGGCTGAGGTCCTGCCAACTAGTTATAGCGACCACAACCCCATATTGACAATTATTAAATTTGTAAATAAAACTACTAAACGAAAAGAAATAGGGGCTAGGGACTTGGCCGTATCCACCGACAAACTTAGAGTAATCTGGAAAGGAATAGATAATAAAGCATTACTCGCGCAAATTGTAAAACTCTATCCCTTAATGGTGGAAACGTGCTTGTCCAGCGACTCCCAAGATATAGAGATTGTCGAGGCCTTTACTGGGTTGTGCTCTGCGATTAAAAAGGAAATTTCAAAACCTATCAGACAACAGAGCAAGAATAAAAGATGGTTTGATACGTCCTGTTCACGGGCAAATCGGGACATCCGTAAGGCATTGGCCGAAAAACCTCGGAATATCACGCTGGTTTCGGCCTTGAGAAATCGTTATAAAAAAGCAATCAAATTACGCACAGATGAGATCCTGAAGGAGAGGTGGGATTCACTGGCATGTACTGCCACGCTCAAAGATGTAACAGGGTTCTGGGGCGAGGTAAAAGCTCTGAGGTCCATGGGATCCAATCTAACCCCCATTAACTGTAACATACCAAGTAAATTATGGGAGGAGCATTTTGCGAAAATATATGCAGCCCCTGTAACAACTATCGCTCTCTCTTGCCCTGTACCAAAGGTTGACATATCTATTTTTGAGTTAGAAGATGCCATTATTCAAAGCACAGGAAACAAAGCCCCAGGCCCAGATGGCCTATCCATCGATCTAATAAAATCCGAATTAGACTTTTGGTCCCCACTGCTTTGTAATGTTTTTAACAAATTATCTAATACCAAAATCCCTGAAACCTGGTCAAGCAGCATCATCGTACCTATCTTCAAGAAGGACGATAGATCAAACCCCAGCTGCTATCGCCCTATATCTTTAATAGATAACACATTGAAAATTTTGGGCAGGGTGATTTTTAATAAAATCAGATTTTGGGCAGAGGAAAACCAAATTTTACATTCCTGCCAGCTGGGATTTAGAAGTAAAGTGGGAACTGTGGAACAATGTCTGAATTTAAACCTCATATTAGACAAGTACACTATTGCTAAAAAAGTCCCTTTGTACCTGGGCTTTATGGATTTATCTTCAGCGTTCGATTTGGTCAATCGTTCAAAACTATGGGAGATTCTCCTGAATTACGGACTAGACGAGTCACTTGTCTACTTTCTGGCACATCTGCATAGAGACCTCAAAGCTCGTGTCAGGATAAACAATGATGGAGAGGTCTCCGGTGATATTTTAATTGGCAGGGGGGTCAGACAAGGTTGTGTCCTGGCCCCCCTGCTTTTTATTCTTTATATAAATGAACTAAATAAATCCCTCTCCAAATCCACATGCGACGTGCCGAAAATTAATGGTAAATTACTCCCAGTACTGTTATACGCAGATGATGCGGTCCTGATGGGTCGCACACCTAAAGCACTATGTACTTTAATCACGGGCTTTGTCTCCTTTATGGCTGGTTTGGACCTATGCACTAACTTTAAAAAGTCATATATTATGTCGTGCGGTCCAACTAAATATCGCATCAATCACATAGCCTCAGGAGAAAACATTTTGAAAAGCACTAGCACTTTTCCGTACTTGGGCCTGATTTTTTCTGACACTGGTTCATGGGCCGCACATGTAGCACATGGCAGAAACAAACTCGCAAAGGTAGTTAATTCTATTATTAGCTTACAACAGCCAAAGAGAGCTGAGGTTATGGTGCCCCTAATACAGATCTACAAATCTCAATGCCTACCTACCGCAACATACGGCGCTGAGGTGTGGGGGTACACAAACAGTAGTGGCATCCAAAGAGAAGAAAATAGATTCTGTAGAAAGATTCTGGGGGCTCAAATTTCATCTCCCACTTATATATGCCATAATGAGCTAAACTTGTATTATGTTGAGGATTTTATCAAGTCCCGGCCAGCTCTGTTCTGGCTGAAGATATGGCAAAATCCGGCTGCAATTTTAACACAGGAAATAATCATTGACTGTCTCAAATGTGATAGGGGCAGTTCTATACCGTGGCTTAACGCTGTGAAGGAAAGTTTAGCTAGTGTGGATTTGGAACATATCTTTTTTGACCGTTCGAACACAGAGGGCGTGAATATTAAGATACTGAGAGAGGCATTATTTGATTTATACCGAAGGGAAAGAGAATGTTCTGAGCTTCCTAAACCTTCAATAATCAGATATACTTCTTTCTCGCCTAGTTTAGGTTATAAGAAAGACACACCACAGGAATATCTTAAAAAGAGTATCGGAAGATGGAATAGGAGCCTGCTCTTCCGCCTTAGGGATGGAAGTATAAAATTCTCCCTTTGCTTCCCTCTTGGTTTCACCAAAAATTTAGAGCATTTACTTTGCCCTTGTGGGAACGGTCAAAAACAAACTATTCTACACTTCCTTCTTTTCTGTAACTTTTATAATAGTTACACTAAACAGTATTTTATTCCTTATTTTAAGTCACTTGCTATAACTGACCATAAAATGGCATTTAACGAAATACTACGGTTAGGAAGTGACATGATGATTTTTAGAGTAAGTTCTTTTTTATATTCTGCTGTTCGCTCACGGAAAACAATGGATATTTTATAGTTGTATTATACCTGTTCTTCCTGTCATTTTTTGCTTACAGCTTGCTCATTTGTACATGGTTACAGTTTGGCTGTTGTATGCATAGTGTGTATACTGAAATTGTGAGCACTTTATTGCTAGTTTGCACAACTTTTTATGACATTGACAAGATGCCCTGGCTATATCGGCGAATTTACTTGCATTTTATTGTTACCCTGCATTTTCTGCCTATGTATCAACACCATTACTATGAAATTGATCATGTTTTTACTTCTGCCTCATGTTTGTATTTTTATCCTATTGGTGGTGATGACTTGTACTTTTATGGATATTTTTATCCGAATAAAGACCATTTGACTTGACTTGAGAATGATGCCTCCTGATACACTGATTAGACTGGGTTCAAAATAAGAGATGATGGGGAAAATATATTATAGGTAAAGTACCCCCTGCTGTACAGTATAAGGATATTGCAAGTCAGTGAGGAGTTCCATAACCATATAGAGGAATGAGGCTGAAGGTCTAGTTTCTTTTTAAGGTTGTGTAAATCTGAGGTGACTTGCAATATCCTTATCGTGTACGACAAGAGGTATTTTATCCCATATAATATATGGTCCCACCATCACCTTTCCCACAAACCACTTAAAGCCTTGATGGTGGCTCTTTCATTTGAAAGAGTGAGCATGTAAGCCAACATGAGCAATACAAATAAATCCGCTTGTGCTAAATTAAACATATCAAAAACCTGTTAGATATTTGTTGCAAACAGATATTAGAAACAGTTCAATAAAAGTCAGTTTAAAAGAAAAAAATAGCTGCAGTAGCTCGGAACGTGTAGAAATGTGCAGAAAGATTCTAGCTTTTTCTAAGGAGCGCAAAAAATAAATATATACTCTGCTTGTAATTGTAAGCTTTCAAAATAGAGCAGAAGAATGAAAAGCAACATACCATTTGTAGCTTTATACAGCAGATTAATTATGCTCCCTCACCAGCCTTTCACCTCGGTTGCAGGCTCTGGCAGTAGGCGTTGTGACGTAGAAACCCGACTGTAATAACCTTATAATAGTCAAGTTCTGACATCTTTTTTTATAATCAGCGACTTGATGCATCTCAAGTCTCCAATTATCAAGAAATTAGTGACTGCTGTTTAAACAGGGATTACAGAATCCCATGTACTATTTTGCACTAATGTCACACTCTCACCTTGCTCCCCCTCCGCTAATGGTGGCTAGGCCAAGTCAAAATTTTCCTTATGCAAAGATAACCTCACCAAATTTACAGCAATTTCTATTATGTTTGTGAAACAATATTGTCAAAATCACGCCATTATGTCAGGCCACAGTTAGGCTGCTGTTCAGGGGAAAATCCTAACACAGGCGCATGAGACCACAGCAAACAACAGAATGTGAGCACCTGTGGTTCACATTTTGCATGACTGAGCACTTTATTTTAGTGCAAATGGCGTCCTCAAATATAAAATGGAAGCGAGAAAGCATTTTGTGATAAAATGTAGCATACCATAGGCAAGAGGAAACTATCTGAATTACCCACACCTCTAATTTTGGTGTCATAGGCCAACAACCCAGCTACGATCTAGATGCGCAGCAAAGGTGAAATGGGCACAATATAAGCAAGGACAATAGCCATGATTAACTGTTAGTAAAATACAGCAAAAATGGGGTTGAGTAGGCATCTGGACTTAGTGTCATTATACCTATAGCAACATTGATAGCTACACCCCAGTGCATGGCTAGCGTACAGAGCATCACAATGCACTTTATTAATCCTTCATGACATTGCCTGGAATGCCATAAATTTGAACAGCATAGCATAATTTATCATTGCATAACATAGCCTAACAGGGTACCCTGTAAAACGTTGTTTGATACCATAACATGATAATGATAGGACATGAAAGAACAGGACATTGCATTAAATGCTATAACCTAGCATGGCACACCATAACATGGCAAGGCTTAGCACTACCTAATAGGATATTGTGTGCTCCCTGTAAATTGCATCCTGGACACTAAGGGACAATAACATCACCATTTCAGGTAAGTACATCAGGAGTATAACCTATGAACATTTACATCTGCTGTTATTACATTGCGGGAGTAATTGAATACATACTACTACCACAATAAACATATTACGAGAAGAAATATATATATATATTACCTACTGGCGATCGCCAGTAGATAGTTATAGTTAGGACCTATTATCCATAGGAAATCCACAACATTCTATTTAGAATAACTTTGGGGCCGGTTGACGAATCTTCGCGAAATTTTCAAAACTCGTGGCCCGCTAAGGTCCGCTCCTATCCTGACAGTCTCGGGGTGATTCGTCAAGCGGGGCTGAGAAAACAGGGGGTCCCAAAACGTGTTTTCCCCATGCAATTTTCCATAGGGACCTTTAGTCGCAGCTACAGCCCAAACTGCTGAACGGAATTACACTAAAATTGGCAGAAAGTTAGACCTTGGTTCAGAGTCGTGCCTTTTGCTTAAATGGTGTAAATCCGTTCAGTAGTTCCTGAGAAAATCAAAAGTAAAATCACATATATCTGGGCGGAGCCTAACCACACATCTCATCGTGAGATCTGATTGTCTGTCAGCACTTCATCCAAGAAGTGTTGGCAGCAATCTTGGTCCCAATATACATGATAGCACTTCATTAAAAAGCATTGCAGTTCATAGAAGGTTTTAAGACTTTAGATACATTATAAATCATATGTTGATGGTACGATACTCATTTTAGGAATTGTGGTATGTTCTAAGGTGATTTTACCATGTGAAAAAGCCTTCTGCTGGGATATCATGAATCATGTTTGAGAGAAAACTATTTTCTCATGCTTTTCCCACAGAGGTTTGGAAGGTGATCTATAAGCTAAATTGAGAGCATATTTTCTGTAAATTCACATTATCTTTCTCAGTCATGTGAGAATGAAGTCTGACATTCTCAGTAAAGCATGTACATCCAACAAGGGCAGAGACTGTCAGTTGATTCCTTTGTGTTCTTCTGCAGCTTCCCAGAGTGTTCCAAAGAACAACTAGAGCGCTAATAGTTCTACTGATGATAAACATTTTGAGTGACTTCTCAAATCCTCTTTTATTTCATTAAAAAATTCTGACATGCAGCCTGAAACTTGCACTTTCAATACCAGCAGCAGACTTCCCTGGTGAGCAGTAGCTTTACTACAGTGATCAAATGAGCAACAAGAGTACTAACATTCTGAATTTATGGCAAATGTGTGACACATCTGAATGCCTTCTTGATGGATCCAAAGTAACACACTGAAAGTATTTCCTACTGAGGAGACTGTAGTAAATGAGGAAATTAGAAAACTTCATACCAAATAAGTCTTCCAGAGACAAAAGAGCCCAGAGACAAAAGAGCCCAAATGTAGCACAGATATCACCCAGATGTAGCCCAAGTATAGCCCAATGACAGAATGTCCCAGAGTGTTCTAAAGAACAACTAGAGGGCTAACAGTCTTACTTATGACAAAAGTATGGCACACCTGAAGCTATCTTTATTGGAATAAAGTGGTAACATTTAAAACATTTAATTTGCAAAGGAACAAAATGAGGGGGTTCCATTTTGCCATAGATATATGATTAGTGCTGCAGAAAGAAAAATTAGGGCACATTTCTGTTGGAGGGAGGACCGCCGGGGAGTCGGGGGGACTACCTCGGGGCACCTTCCTACCGCAAGGTTATAGCCGAGCGCCGCTGAGAAGCCTCCTTGGAGAGGTCCTTCTCCTATGACCGTACTAGGCCAAGTAACACCACCACACAGGACTCCGTATCAGTTGCTTATCTTGGTTCTTTATATAAAAAGGAGCACGGTTCAATAGTTACAATAGGATCGAGTGATCCGGTAAGAGTCTCAATGTTCTTGGGGGGATAGGGTAGCGGGACAGTCTTAGTACCAGCCAGGTACGGGAAGGCTCTGCGCCAGACCTTGGGTGCTGGTCTCAGAGCGGCTCGAACGGGGAGAGCCGCAACGGCGTCTGCAAGGCTCGGGTGGTAGTTCCGCTTGGGTCGAGCCGCGACACAGTCAGCAGGGCTCCGGTGGTAGGTCCGCTTCGGTCGAGCCGCGACGAGGTCAGCTGGGCTCGGATGGTACGTTTCAACAAGGTCGGGCCGCGACAGCGTCAGCAGGGCCCCAAAGGTTCGTGAAGGTCTTGTAAGCACGATGGAGCCGCGACGTCGTCAGCAGGGCTCAGAGTGTCGGTTCAGGAAGAGTTTTTCTCCGTAGGGTCAGCCGCGATCCGATCAGCAGGGCTCTAGACTCCGGGATACAACTACTGTCCTGTTGTCGGGTCGCCCCAGATATAGGACTGGTGCCCTTTGATGTCCGGACCCTTGCGCCCGGAGGGGGCGGAGAGGCCGGGTAGGGAGCGGCCAGACGCCCAGCAGGAGAGGCGCCAGGCCCCAGAGAGCTGTGGGGCAATCGCACCTAGGTGTGGAAGGACGGTTGGGGGTCCCATCGATACTGCCCTCCGCCGGGAGTGGGAAGGGTTCACGTGGTATCCCCCGGGCCAGGGGTTGGCGCCTCGATGTCGGGCCTCGCTGGGACAGAGGCCGGGTGAAGCGGGGTCACGCAGGTGGTCACGTGGAGTGACGTATAATCCAAAATGGAGGAGCCCCGAGGTGCATGGGACCTCGTGCGGCTTAGCGCGGGGAAACAGGACCACGCCACGAGGCCGGCTCCCACATGCGTCCCCCCCAGCTGAAGGCAGGGAGAGTCACCCATCTCCTTGGGGGTTCTCCTCGCCGAGGCGGAAGAATCGGGACAGGCCGTCAGCATTGGCGTGGTCGTTGCCGGGCCGGTGTTCCACAGTGAAGTCCATCCCTTGCAGCGAGATGGACCAGCGCAACAGCTTGGGGTTCTCGCCCCGCATTTGCATGAGCCACCGCAGGGGCCGGTGGTCAGTCTGGACTCGGAAGTGGGTGCCAAAAAGGTAGGGCCGGAGCTTTTTGAGAGCCCATACCACGGCGAAGGCCTCCCGCTCGATGGTGCTCCACCTCTGTTCTCGGGGCAGCAGTCGGCGGCTGATGAAGGCCACTGGTCTGTCGAGGCCCTCGGTGTCCATCTGGGAGAGGACCGCCCGAACCCCGTACTCCGAGGCATCTGTCTGAACCACGAATTCCTTGCCATAGTCAGGGGCCTGTAGTACAGGGGCAGCGCACATTGCCGCCTTGAGGGTTTCAAAAGCGGTCTGACAGCGTGGTGTCCAGTGCACCGTCTTGGGAAGTGAGCTCCGTGAGGGGGCCCACAATACTGCCATAGTCTTTGATAAATCGCCGGTAGTAGCCTGTGAGGCCTAAGAAGGCCCGGACAGCTGTTTGGGTGGCGGGGGGCTCCCATGCCTGGATGGCATCGACCTTCAACTGGAGGGGCGCCACCTGGCCACTCCCCACCTGATGGCCCAGATAGGTCACTGATCCTTGACCGATCTGGCACTTGCTGGCCTTAATCGTGAGCCCAGCCCTTTGGAGAGCGGCCAGGACTTATCTGAGGTGTCCTAGGTGCGCGGCCCAGTGGTTGCTGAAGACTGCAATGTCGTCTAAGTAGGCCGCGCTGAAGGCTTCTAGTCCGGCCAGGACCTTGTTCACCAGTCTCTGGAAGGTCGCTGGGGCGTTCTTCATACCGAAGGGCATCACCCGAAAGTGGTAGTGCCCATCGGGGGTGGAGAAGGCGGATCGTTCCTGGGCGCCGGGGGTGAGCCTGATCTGCCAGTACCCAGCGGTGAGATCAAAAGTGCTTAGGAAGCGGGCGGCCCCCAAGCGGTCGATCAGCTCGTCTGCCCGTGGCAGGGGGTGGGCATCGGTCTTGGTGACTGCGTTTAGGCCCCTGTAGTCCACACAAAATCTGAGTTCCGGGGGGGTGCCGGAGCGGTGGCCTTCGGCACCAAGACCACAGGGCTGGCCCACGGGCTGTCGGATGGCTCGATGACTCCGAGGGCGAGCATCTTGGAGACCTCCGTTTGTATGCAGGCTCGGACCCGGTCGGGCACTCTGTAGGCGCGGTGTCGCACAGGGGGGCTGTCCCCGGTATCCACGTCGTGGACGCACCAGGGAGTCACCCCGGGCGTGAGAGAGAAGAGGGCAGCGAAGGGTTGCAGCAGCTGCCGGCAGTCATGGCGCTGTTCTGGGGTCAGGGTGGTGGAGAGTTTGACGCCCTCCATGGAGCCGTCTTGGTCCGAGGACCCCAGGGGGTCGGGTAGGGGCTCGGAGTCGCTTTCGCCCCCCTCGTCGGTAGCCAGCAGCAGGCTTAGTTCGGTTCGGGCAAAGTGGGGCTTGAGCCTTTTGGCGTGTAGGACCCGGAGGGGGTTCCTTGGGGACTCCATGTCGACCAAGTAGGTGATGGGGCTCTTCTTCTCAACCACCTTGAAGGGCCCGGTCCATTTGTCCTGAAGGGCGCAGAGGTCCACGGGCGACATGACCCAGACTTCCTGGCCCGGCTCGAACTCGATGGTCGAGGCATTTTCGTCATACCAGCGTTTCATGTCTTCTTGGCTGGCTTCGAGGTTGGCTTTTGCCAGGGCCTGGAACTTCCGAGTCTGGTTCCGCAGGGTCAAGAGGTACCTGTAGACGTCGGGGGGGCATCTTGGACGCTCGCCTCCCAGCCCTCTTTGACCAGGCTGAGTGGCCCTCGGACGGGGTGCCCATACAACAGTTCGAAGGGGCTGAAGCCCAGGGATTTCTGTGGAACCTCTCGATAGGCGAACAGGAGGCATGGCAGCAGGACGTCCCATCTCCTCCTCAGGGGCTCTTCCAGGCCCTGGATCATTCCTTTCAAGGTTCTGTTGAACCGCTCTACCAGTCCGTTCCCCTGGGGGTGGTAAGGGGTGGTGAACTTGTAGGTGACCCCACATTGTTGCCAGAGGGATCTCATGTATTTCGAGATGAAGTTCGTACCCCTGTCGCTCACCACTTCTTGGGGGAACCCCGCCCTGGAGAAGATGCCCATCAGGGCCCGGCCCACCACTGGAGCTGTCACAGTTCGGAGGGGGATGGCCTCTGGGTATCGGGTGGCGTGGTCGACCAGTACCAGGATGAAGCGGTGACCCAGGGCGGTTCGGGGGTCGAGGGGCCCCACGATGTCGATCCCTACCCGTTCGAACGGGGTGTGGACGGCTGGAAATGGTTGGAGGGGGGCCTTGACTCGACCCCCAGTCTTCCCGCTGGCTTGGCAGGTCTGGCAGGACCGGCAGTGGTGGTCCACGTCTCTCCGTATTCGGGGCCAATAAAAAGGGGCCACCAAGCGGCTGTAGGTCTTGTCTCGCACGAGGTGTCCGGCGAGGGGCACGTCATGCGCCAGGTTCAGGAGGAACTCTCGGAATCGGAGGGGAACCACCAACACACGGCCGTTTCCTAGTTCGGCGACTTTCTGTTCGCTATATAACAAGTCATTGTCCCAATAGATCCAGTGGGTTCCCGTGGGGTCCCCCGTGGCCTGGGCGGCCGCTTGCTGTCGGACCCCCTCGAGGGACGGGCAGGCCTTCTGTTCTTGTTGGAACTGTCCGCGGGTGGGGCCCCCGTCGTGACGCCACTGGGCCAGCTCGGGGATCTCGCTGAGGGAGGCGGCCTCGTCGGGGGAAAGTTCGGATGGCCCGGCCTCATCGTCAGGCTCCTCCGTGCCGGAGGAGGGTGGCAGTTCTGGACCCGCAGGCTCGACGGGGACCGCTGCAGCGGCTGGTTGGGCGGTCATGGACCGGGTGGTGGCGCAGGCCCATTCGGGCAGCCCTAGCATCCCCAGATGCTCTCGGCGCTCCACCTGGGCCTAGGGGGAGCTCTCCAGGTCGTTCCCCAGGAGGCAGTCCACTGGATCGTCGTCACGGACAGTTACTTTCAGGGTGCCTGACACCCCTCCCCACTCAAAGGGGATCCGGGCCATCCGGCACATGCTTTCTGTGTTGTCCGCGGTCCGGACAGGGCATAGGACATGCGGCAGGATCTGTTCGGGGGTCACCAGGTGGCAGCGGACAGCGGTCACACTGGCCCCAGTGTCATGGAGGGCTTCGGCCCGTTGCCCGTTGATGGTGACCCACTGCTGGTACTTCTGGGTGTTGCTCGGGATGGTGGCTCGGGGCACCATTTCTCGGGTGCCCAGGCATATGAGTGACATGGCAGCCGGTTCCCACTCGAGGGACCCGACGTCGCGGTTTTCCTCCTCTTCTTCTCCTTCCCCCAGGGCTGCGGCGGCTATTTGTCGGGGAGGGGGCCCAGCGGTCCCATTTCGTCGGTTCACGGGGCAGGCCGGGTTGCTCGCATAGTGGCCTGTCTGTTGGCAGCCGAAGCAAGTCACTGTTGGTCGGGGTCCAGGCCTGGCGATGGGGGTCCCCCTACGGACCAGGGTCGGGGACGTGTGGTTGGCGGCTTGGCCTCGTGGCGGGCTTCGGGGCGGCCCGGCCGGGAATTCTCGACTGCGGTGGGAGCCTCCTCCTCCGCCCCGCTGGCGAGGAGGTCCCGTGGTACTCCGTTGGTAGTCCCCCACGGGGTTCCGGGGGACCCGGGTGTTGACCCATCGGTCGGCTTTGGCGGCGAGCTTCCGGGGCTCGGTCAGTTTGCTGTCAAGGAGGTGTTGCCTTAGTTCGACAAAGCAGTTGTTGGCGAGGTGCTCCCAGACAATGAGGTCGAACAGTTCATTGTACGAGGTGACCTTGCTCCCTCTGATCCACCCTTCAAAGGCTCTGCTGAAGACGTCCACGTATTCGACCCATGTGGTACCGGGGAGCTTCTTGCAGTCCAGGAAGCGCTGCCGGTACATCTCGGCTGATAGTCCGTAGCGGGTGAGTAGGGCCTCTTTCATGTGGTCGTACGAGGTCATCACCGCGTCGGGGAGTTGCAGCAGGGTATCCCGGCCCTCGCTGAGGAACCTCCCCCATTGGCCGGCACCCCAATCCTTCCGGGGTACCCGATGGGAGGTCATGGCTACCTCGTATGCTCGGAACCATTGCTGGATGTCGTCGTTTTTATAGTACTCCTTGACGACATCCTTGGGGATATGAACCTTTGGCTCGGTCAGTGGCAGAGCGTCCCGGGATCCGGGGGTGCTGGTCTCCCCCGTTTTGGATTTCAGTTCGAGTTCCTTGAGGCCCCTCTCGTGCTCGAGGGTTAGCCGTTTCTCTTCTAGTTCTCGATGCCGTTTCTTTTCTTCGATTTCCTCCTGCAGCCGTAGTTGCTCCAAGGCCAACTTTTTCTCCGCCAGCAGGAGTTCACCGTCCAGCCGGAGTCGTGCGAGTTCCAATTCGTGTGTCTGGACCCTCTCCCGTTCTCGCATTTCTTCGTGGGATAGGCCGGCTTCTGGGATGCTTCGTCCCCCATCTGCCGGGGTCATGGTCGGCGGCAGGTTTTCATCCCGGGCCGAGGTCCTTTCGCCTTGGGGTGGAGTGGCCTCGGATTCTGCCCAGGCTTTCAGGGCTTTCTGCATTTCTTCCTTGGTGCCCAATCCTGTGGTTGGGATCCCTTTGTCCATGCAGAATTGTTTCAATTCTTTGTGGGTGTATTCTTCCAACCTTTCTTGCTGGAAGGTTGCGGCCACGGTTGTTTCTTGGCTGCTCATGGTTCTCTTTCTTTTTCCGTCTGGTTAGGCAGCGAGTGCGTTACTTGCCTGTACGATTGCGTCTGGCTCGGATCCCGTCGCTGGCCACCAAATGTTGGAGGGAGGACCACCGGGGAGTCAGGGGGACCCACTCCGGGGCACCTTCCTACCACAAAGTTATAGCCGAGCGCCGCTGAGAAGCCTCCTAGGAGAGGTCTTTCTCCTATGATCGTACTAGGCCCAGTAACACCACCACACAGGACTCCGTATCAGTTGCTTATCTAGGTACTTTATCAATAGTAGCACATTCGAAATATTTACAGGGGGATCGAGCGATCCAGAAAGAGTCTCAATGTCTTTGTAGGGACAGGGTAGCGGGACAGTCTGGGTACCAGCCTGGTACGTGAAAGCTCTGCGCCAGACCTTGCGTTAGGCCGAAGGTGGCTCCGGGGATCGGAGCGGCAGGTGCTGGTTTCAAAGCAGCTCGGACGTGGAGAGCCGCGACGGTGTCTGCAGGGCTCGGGTGGTAGTTCCGCTTGGGTCGAGCCGCGACACAGTCAGCAGGGCTCCGGTGGTAGGTCCGCTTCGGTCGAGCCGCGACGAGGTCAGCTGGGCTCTGATGGCAAGTTCAACAAGGTCGGGCCGCGACAGCGTCAGCAGGGCCCCAAAGGTTCGTGAAGGTCTTTAAGCACGGTGGAGCCGCGACGTAGTCAGCAGGGCTCAGAGCGTGGTTCCAGGATGGGTCTTTCTCCGTAGGGTCAGCCGCGATCCGATCAGCAGGGCTCTTGATTCCGGGATACAACTACTGTCCTGTTGCAGGGTCGCCCCAGATATAGGTCTGGAGCCCTTTGATGTCCGGACCCTTGCGCCCGGGGGGGCGGAGAGGCCGGGTCGGGAGCGGCCAGACGCTCAGCAGGAGAGGCGCCAGGCCCAGGAGAGCTGTGGGGTGATCGCACCTAGGTGTGGGAGGACGGTTGGGGGTCCCATCGATACTGCCCTCCGCCGGGAGTGGGGAAGTGTTCACGTGGTACCCCCTGGCTAGTTGTTGGTGCCTTGATGTCGGGGCTTGCTGGGGCTGAGGCCGGGTTTAGCCGGGTCACGTAGGCTGGTGCGCAGAGTCACGTACAATCCAAAATGGAGGAGCCCCGAGGTGCAGGGGACCTCGTGCGGCTTGGCGAGGGGGAACAGGGCCACGCCACGAGGCCGGCTCCAACAAGAGTGAGTAGTAGAGAGTTAGTATAGTGAGTAGAAGAGTGAGTAGTAGAGAGAGAGTAGTAGAGAGTAGTAGATAGTAGTAGAGAGAGAGTAGTAGAGAGTGAGTAGTAGATAGTAGTGGAGTAGCAGAGAGTGAGTAGAAGAGAGTAGTAGAGAGTGAGTAGCAGAGTGAGTAGTAGGGAGTAGTAGAGAGTGAGTAGTAGACAGCAAGTAGTAGAGAGCAAGTAGTAGAGAGTGTGTAGTAGAGAGTGAGTAGTAGAGAGTAGTAGAGAGTGAGTAGTAGAGTGAGTAGTAGAGAGTAGTTGAGCGCAAGTAGTAGAGAGTGAGGAGTGGAGAGTGAGCAGTAGAGAATAGTAGAGAGTGAGTAGTAGAGTGAGTAGTAGAGAGTAGTAGAGTGTGTAGTAGAGAGTGAGTAGTAGAGAGCAGTAGAGAGTGAGTAGTAGAGAGTAGTAGAGAGTAGTAGGGAGTGAGTAGTAGAGTGTGTAGTAGAGAGTAGTAGAGAATAGTAGAGAGTGAGTAGTAGAGAGTAGTAGAGAGTGAGTAGTAGAGAGTGAGTAGTAGAGAGAAGTAGAGAGTGAGTAGCAGAGAGAGAGTATTAGAGAGTAGCAGAGAGTGAGTAGTAGAGTGAGTAGTAGAGAGTAGTAGAGAGAGAGTAGAAGAGAGTGAGTAGTAGAGAGTGAGTAGTAGAGAGTTAGTAGAGTGAGTAGTAGAGTGAGTAGTAGAGAGAGAGTAGTAGAGAGTAGTAGAGAGTAGTAGAGAGAGAGCAGTAGAGAGTGAGTAGTAGAGAGTAGTGGAGTAGCAGAGAGTGAGTAGTAGAGAGTAGTAGAGATTGAGTAGTAGAGTGAGTAGTAGGGAGTAGTAGAGAGTGAGTAGTAGAGAGCAAGTAGTAGAGAGCAAGTAGTAGAGAGTGTGTAGTAGAGAGTGAGTAGTAGAGAGTAGTAGAGAGTGAGTAGTAGAGTGAGTAGTAGAGAGTAGTTGAGAGCGAGTAGTAGAGAGTGAGTAGTTTAATTTAAAAGGAACACAATGAGGGGGTTCATTTTGCCATAGAAATTATGATCAGTGTTGAAAAAAGAAAGTTCAGGGCACATTTTGAGTGACTTCTCAAATCCTCTTCTATTTCATTAAAAACTTCTGACATGCAGACTGAAACATGCACTTTAAATACCAGCAGCAGACATCCCTTGTGAGCAGTAGCTTTACTACAGTGATCTAATAAGCAACTAGAGTGCTAATATTCTGAATTGATGGCAAATGTGTGACAGATATGAATGCCTTCTTGATGGAATCAAAGTAAAAAACCTGAAAATATTTCCTACTGAGGAGACTGTAGTAAATGAGGAAATTAGGAAACTTCATAACAAATAAGTCTCCCAAGATGGCCACCATAGACAAAAGAGCCCAAATGTAGCACAAATATCACCCAGATGTAGCCCAAGTATAGCCCGATGACAGAATGTTCCAGAGTGTTCTAAAGAACAACTAGAGCCCTAACAGTCTTACTTATGACAAAAGTATGGCACACCTGAAGCCATCTTGATTGGAATAAAGTGGTAACACTTAAAACATTTAATTTGCAAAGGAACAAAATGAGGGGGTTCATTTTGCCATTGAAATTATGATTAGTGCTGCAGAAAGAAAATTTAGGGCACATTTTGACTACTCAAATCCTCTTCTATATCATTAATAAATTCTGACATGGAGACTGAAACATGCACTTTGAATACCAGCAGCAGACTTCCCTGGTGGGCAGTAGCTTTACTACAGTCATCTAATGAACAACTAGAGTGCTACCATTTAGAATGTATGGCAAATGTGTGACACATCTGAATGCCTTCTTGATGGAACCAAAGTAAACAAGCATTGAAAATGCAATAGGTCTCGCCCTCGTTTAAGTTAAAGGAATCCCGTTTGTAATTAGGAGGCTTTTTAGCTATGCTTGTATTAGTGTTTTTCAAACTTTCATGTACATAACATGCATATGTATGCATATATGTATATGTATGTGTTGGAGCCGGCCTCGTGGCGTGGTCCTGTTCCCCCTCGCTAAGCCGCACGAGGTCCCATGCACCTCGGGGCGCCTCCATTTTGGATTATACGTCACTCCACGTGACCACCTACATGACCCTGCTCTACCCGGCCTCGGTCCCAGCGAGGCCCGACATCGAGGCGCCAACCCCTGGCCCGGGGGATACCACGAGAGCCCTTCCCACTCCCGGCTGAGGGCAATATCGATGGGACCCCCAACCGTCCTTCCACACCTAGGTGCGATCGCCCCACAGCTCTCTGGGGCCTGGCGCCTCTCCTGCTGGGCGTCTGGCCGCGCCCTACCCGGCCTCTCCGCCCTCCTGGGCGCAAGGGTCCGGACATCAAAGGGCTCCAGACCTATATCTGGGGCGACCCGACAACAGGACGACAGTTGTATCCCGGAGTCCAGAGCCCTGCTGATCGGATCGCGGCTGACCCTACGGAGAAAGACTCTTCCTGAACCGACACTCTGAGCCCTGCTGACGACGTCGCGGCTCCATCGTGCTTACAAGACCTTCACGAACCTATGGGGCCCTGCTGACGCTGTCGCGGCCCGACCTTGTTGAAACGTACCATCAGAGCCCAGCTGACCTCGTCGCGGCTCGACCGAAGCGGACCTACCACCGGAGCCCTGCTGACTGTGTCGCGGCTCGACCCAAGCGGAACTACCACCCGAGCCCTGCAGACACCGTCGCGGCTCTCCACGTCCGAGCCGCTCTGAAGACCAGCACCCAAGGTCTGGCGCAGAGCCTTCCCGTACCTGGCTGGTACTAAGACTGTCCCGCTACGCTATCCCCCCAAGAACATTGAGACTCTTACCGGATCACTCGATCCTATTGTAAATATTGAACCGTGCCCTTTTTTATATAAAGAACCAAGATAAGCAACTGATACGGAGTCCTGTGTGGTGGTGTTACTGGGCCTAGTACGATCATAGGAGAAGGACCTCTCCAAGGAGGCTTCTCAGCGGCGCTCGGCTATAACTTTGCGGTAGGAAGGTGCCCCGAGGTAGTCCCCCCGACTCCCCGGTGGTCCTCCCTCCAACATTTGGTGGCCAGCGACGGGATCCGAGCCAGACGCAATCGTACAGGCAAGTAACGCACCCACTACCTGACCAGGTGGAAAAAGAAAAAGGGAACCATGGACGGCCAAGAAGCAACCGTGGCCGCAACCTTCCAGCTGGAAAAACTGGAAGAATACACCCACAAAGAACTCAAACAATTCTGCAAGGACAAAGGGATCCCAACCACAGGATTGGGCACCAAGGAGGAAATGCAGAAAGCCCTGAAAGCCTGGGCAGAAGCCGAGGCCACTCCACCCCGCACCGAAGGGACCTCGGCCCGGGACGAAAACCTGCCGACCACAACCCCGACAGATGGGGGGCGAGGCATCCCCGAAGCAAGCCTATCCCACGAAGAAATGCGAGAACAAGAGAGGGTCCGGGCACACGAAATGGACCTCGCACGACTCCGGCTGGACGGCGAGCTCCAACTGGCGGAGAAGAAAATAGCCTTGGAGCAACTACGGCTGCAAGAGGAAATTGAAGAAAAGAAACGGCATCGGGAGCTCGAAGAGAGACGGCTAACCCTCGAGCACGAGAGGAGCCTCAAAGAACTCGAACTGAAAGCCAAAACGGGGGAGACCAGCACCCCCGGGACGCTCTGCCACTGACCGAGCCAAAGGTTCATATCCCCAAGGATGTCGTCAAAGAATACTACAAGAACGACGACATCCAGCAATGGTTCCGAGCCTACGAGGTAGCCATGACCTCCCATCGGGTACCCCGGAAGGATTGGGGTGCCGGCCTATGGGGGAGGTTCCTCAGCGAGGGCCGTGATACCCTGCTGCAACTCCCCGACGCAGTGATGACCTCCTACGACCACATGAAAGAAGCCCTACTCACCCGCTACGGACTATCAGCCGAGATGTACCGGCAGCGCTTCCGAGACTGCAAGAAGCTCCCCGGTACCACCTGGGTCGAGTACGTGGACTTCTTCAGCCGGGCCTTTGAAGGGTGGATAAAAGGGAGCAAGGTCACATCGTACAATGAACTGTTCGACCTCATTGTCTGGGAGCACCTCACCAACAACTGCTTTGTGGAACTAAGGCAACACCTCCTGGACAGTGAACTGACCGAGCCCCGGAAGCTCGCCGCCGAAGCAGACCGATGGGTCAACACCCGGGTCCCCTGGAACCCCGTGGGGGACTACCAACGGAGTACCACGGGTCCTCCTCGCCAGCGGGGCGGAGGAGGGGGGTCCCACCGCGGTCGAGAATTCCCGGCCGGACCGCCCAGAAGCCCGTCACGAGGCCAAGCCACCAACCACACGTCCCCGACCATGGGCCGAAGGGGGACCCCCATCGCCCGACCTGGACCCCGACCACCAGTGACCTGCTTCGGCTGCCAGCAGACCGGCCACTATACCAGCGACCCGGCCTGCCCCGTGAACCGACGGAACGGGAGCACTGGGCCCCCTCCCCGACAAATAGCAGCCGCAGCCCTGGGGGAAGGAGAGGACGAGGAGGAAAACCGCGACGACAGATCCCCCGAGTGGGAACCCGCTGCCATGTCGCTCGTATGCCTGGGCTCCCGAGAAATGGTGCCCCGAGCGGCCATCCCCAGCAACACCCAGAAGTACCAGCAGTGGGTCACCATCAATGGACGGCGGGCCGAAGCCCTCCGGGACACTGGGGCCAGCGTGACCGCTGTCCGCTGCCACCTGGTGACCCCCGAACAAATCCTGCCCCATGTCCTATGCCCTGTCCGGACCGCGGACAACACCGAGAGCATGTGCCGGATGGCCAGGATCCCCTTCGAGTGGGGAGGAGTGTCCGGCACCCTAAAAGTGACTGTCCGCGACGACGCCCCCGTGGACTGCCTCCTGGGGAATGACCTAGAGAGCTCCCCCTGGGGCCAGGTGGAGCGCCGCGAGCATCTGGGGATGCTAGGGCTGCCCGAGTGGGCCTGCGCCACCACCCGGTCCATGACCGCCCAACCAGCCGCTGCCGCGGCCACCGACAAGCCTACGGGCCCAGATCTATCACCATCCTCCGGCACGGAGGAACCCGACGATGAGGCCGGGCCATCCGAACTTTCTCCCGACGAGGCCGCCTCCCTCAGCGAGATCCCCGAGCTAGCCCAGTGGCGCCACGATGGGGGCCCCACCCGCGAACAATTCCAGCAAGAACAGAAGGCCTGCCCGTCCCTCGAGGGGGCCCGACAGCAAGCGGCTGCCCAGGCCTCGGGGGACCCCACGGGAACCCACTGGGTCTATTGGGACAATGACTTACTATACAGCGAGCAGAAAATCGCCGAACTGGGAGCCGGCCGGGTGTTGGTGGTTCCCCTCCGGTTCCGGGAGTTCCTCCTGAACCTTGCGCATGACGTGCCCCTCGCCGGACACCTCGGGCGGGACAAAACTTACAGCCGCCTGGTGACCCATTTCTATTGGCCCCGAATGCGGAGAGACGTGGACCACCACTGCCGGTCCTGCCAGACCTGCCAGGCTAGCGGAAAGACTGGGGGTCGAGTTAAAGCCCCCCTCCAGCCATTTCCAGCCGTCCACACCCCGTTCGAACGAGTGGGGATCGACATCGTGGGGCCCCTCGACCCCCGAACCGCCCTGGGACACCGCTTCATCCTGGTACTGGTCGACCACGCCACCCGATACCCCGAGGCCATCCCACTCCGCACCGTGACAGCTCCAGTGGTGGGCCGGGCCCTGATGGGCATCTTCTCCAGGGTGGGGTTCCCCCGAGAAGTGGTGAGCGACAGGGGTACGAACTTTATTTCAAAGTACATGAAATCCCTCTGGCAACAATGTGGGGTCACCTACAGATTCACCACCCCTTACCACCCCCAGGGGAACGGACTGGTCGAGCGGTTCAACAGAACCCTAAAATGGATGATCCAGGGCCTGGAAGAGCCCCTGAGGAGGAGGTGGGATGTCCTGCTGCCCTGCCTCCTGTTCGCCTATCGGGAGGAACCACAGAAATCTCTGGGCTTCAGCCCCTTCGAACTCTTGTATGGGCACCCCGTCCGAGGGCCCCTCAGCCTGGTCAAAGAGGGCTGGGAGGCGCAAGTCCAAGATGCCCCTCCCGACGTCTACCGGTACCTCCTGACCCTGCAGAACCAGACTCGGAAGTTCCGGGCCCTGGCAGAAGCCAACCTCGAAGCCAGCCAAGAGGACATGAAGCGCTGGTATGACGCAAATGCCTCGACCGTCGAGTTCGAGCCGGGCCAGCAAGTCTGGGTCATGTCGCCCGTGGACCCCTACGCCCTGCAGGACAAGTGGGCCAGGCCCTTCAAGGTGGTTGAGAAGAAGAGCCCCGTCACCTACCTGGTCGACATGGAGTCCCCGAGGAACCCCCTCCGGGTCCTACACGCCAACCGGCTCAAGCCCCACTTTGCCCAAACTGAACTAAGCCTGCTGCTGGCTACTGACGATGGGGGCGAAAGCGACTCCGAGCCCCTACCCGACCTCCTGGGGTCCTCGGGCCAAGACGGCTCCTTGGAGGGCGTCCACCTCTCCGCCACACTGACCCCAGAACAGCGCCATGACTGCCGGAGGCTGCTGCAACCCTTCGCTGCCCTCTTCTCTCTCACGCCCGGGGTGACCCCCTGGTGCGTCCACGATGTGGATACCGGGGACAGCTCCCCTGTGCGACACCGCGCCTACACAGTACCTGACCGAGTACGAGCCTGCATACAGACCGAGGTCGCCAAGATGCTCGCCCTCGGAGTCATCGAGACCTCCGACAGCCCTTGGGCCAGCCCGGTGGTCTTGGTGCCGAAGGCCGCCGCCCCCGGCACCCCCCCGGAACTCAGATTTTGTGTAGACTATCGGGGCCTGAACGCAGTCACCAAGACCGATGCCCACCCCCTGCCACGGGCAGACGAGCTGATCGACCGCTTAGGGGCCGCACGCTACCTAAGCACCTTTGATCTCACCGCTGGGTACTGGCAGATCAAGCTCACTCCCGGCGCCCAGGAACGATCCGCCTTTTCCACCCCCGATGGGCACTACCAATTTCGGGTGATGCCCTTCGGTATGAAGAACGCCCCAGCGACCTTTCAGAGGCTGGTGAACAAGGTCCTGGCCGGGCTAGAAGCCTTCAGCGCGGCCTACCTCGATGACATTGCAGTCTTCAGCGACCAGTGGGCCGCGCACCTAGGGCACCTCGAAGAAGTCCTGGCCGCTCTCCAAAGGGCCGGGCTCACAATTAAGGCCAGCAAGTGCCAGATCGGTCAAGGCTCTGTGACCTATCTGGGCCACCAGGTGGGGAGTGGCCAGGTAGCGCCCCTCCAGTTAAAGGTCGATGCCATCCAGGCGTGGGAGCCCCCCGCAACCCAAACCGCTGTCCGGGCCTTCTTGGGCCTCACAGGCTACTACCGGCGATTTATTAAAGATTATGGCAGCATTGTGGGGCCCCTTACGGAGCTCACTTCCAAGAAACAGCCCAAAGTGGTGCACTGGACGCCCCGCTGTCAGACCGCTTTTGAAGCCCTCAAGGCGGCCATGTGTGCTGCCCCGGTGCTACAGGCCCCTGACTACAGCAAGGAATTTGTGGTGCAGACCGACGCTTTAGAGTACGGGGTCGGGGCAGTCCTCTCCCAGATGGACGCCGAGGGCCTCGACCGACCTGTGGCCTTTATCAGCCGCCGACTGCTGCCCCGAGAACAGAGGTGGAGCACCATCGAGCGGGAGGCTTTCGCTGTGGTATGGGCTCTCAAGAAGCTCCGGCCCTACCTTTTTGGCACCCACTTCAGGGTCCAGACTGACCACCGGCCCTTGCGGTGGCTCATGCAAATGCGGGGCAAAAACCCCAAGTTGTTGCGATGGTCCATCTCGCTGCAAGGGATGGACTTCACCATGGAACACCGGCCCGGCAACGACTACGCCAATGCTGACGGCCTGTCCAGATTCTTCCGCCTCGGCGAGGAGAACCCCCAAGGAGATTGGTGACTCTCCCTGCCTTCAGCTGGGGGGGACGCGTGTTGGAGCCGGCCTCGTGGCGTGGTCCTGTTCCCCCTCGCTAAGCCGCACGAGGTCCAATGCACCTCGGGGCGCCTCCATTTTGGATTATACTTCACTCCACGTGACCACCTACATGACCCTGCTCTACCCGGCCTCGGTCCCAGCGAGGCCCGACATCGAGGCGCCAACCCCTGGCCCGGGGGATACCACTTGAGCCCTTCCCACACTCGATGGGACCCCCAACCGTCCTTCCACACCTAGGTGCGATCGCCCCACAGCTCTCTGGGGCCTGGCGCCTCTCCTGCTGGGCGTCTGGCCGCGCCCTACCCGGCCTCCCCGCCCTCCTGGGCGCAAGGGTCCGGACATCAAAGGGCTCCAGACCTATATCTGGGGCGACCCGACAACAGGACGACAGTTGTATCCCGGAGTCCAGAGCCCTGCTGATCGGATCGCGGCTGACCCTACGGAAAAAGAATCTTCCTGAACCGACACTCTGAGCCCTGCTGATGACGTCGCGGCTCCATCGTGCTTACAAGACCTTCACGAACCTTTGGGGCCCTGCTGACGCTGTCGCGGCCCGACCTTGTTGAAACGTACCATCAGAGCCCAGCTGACCTCGTCGCGGCTCGACCGAAGCGGACCTACCACCGGAGCCCTGCTGACTGTATCGCGGCTCGACCCAAGCGGAACTACCACCCGAGCCCTGCAGACGCCGTCGCGGCTCTCCACGTCCGAGCCGCTCTGAAGACCAGCACCCAAGGTCTGGCGCAGAGCCTTCCCGTACCTGGCTGGTACTAAGACTGTCCCGCTACCCTATCCACCCAAGAACATTGAGACTCTTACCGGATCACTCGATCCTATTGTAAATATTGAACCGTGCTCCTTTTTATATAAAGAACCAAGATAAGCAACTGATACGGAGTCCTGTGTGGTGGTGTTACTGGGCCTAGTACGATCATCGGAGAAGGACCTCTCCAAGGAGGCTTCTCAGCAGCGCTCGGCTATAACTTTGCAGTAGGAAGGTGCCCCGAGGTAGTCCCCCCGACTCCCCGGTGGTCCTCCCTCTAACAGTATGCATGCATTTATATTTGTATTTATATTGATATGCAGATTATATATATGTTTATATATGTATGTATATATATGTACATATACATATATATAAATGCATATATATATATGTGCATATGTGTGTAGAGAGAGGTAGAGGGAGGTAGAGAGGTAGAGGGAGGTAGAGAGGTAGAGGTGTAGAGGTAGAGGTAGAGAGGTAGAGGTAGAGAGGTAGAGAGTAGTAGAGAGAGAGGTAGAGAGGTAGAGAGTGAGTAGCAGAGAGACAGTAGTAGAGAGTAGTAGAGAGTGAGTAGTAGAGTGAGTAGTAGAGAGTATTAGAGAGAGAGTAGTAGAGAGTGCGTAGTAGAGAGTGAGTAGAAGAAAGTGAGTAGTAGAGAGTGAGTAGTAGAGTGAGTAGTAGAGAGTGAGTAGTAGAGAGTGAATAGTTGAGAGTGAGTGGTAGAGAGAGAGTAGTAGAGAGTGAGTAGTAGAGAGTAGTAGAGTGATTAGTAGAGAGTGAGTAGTAGAGAGAGAGTAGTAGAGAGTAGTAGAGAGTGAGTAGTAGAGTAGTAGTGAGTGAGTGGTAGAGAGTGGTAGAGAGTACTAGAGTGAGTAGTAGAGAGTAGTAGAGAGTGAGTAGTAGAGAGTGAATAGTGGAGAGTAGTGGTAGAGAGGAGTAGAGAGTGAGTAGTAGAGAGTGAGTAGCAGAGAGAGAGTAGTAGAGAGTAGTAGAGAGTGAGTAGTAGAGTGAGTAGTAGAGAGTAGTAGAGAGAGAGTTGTAGAGAGTGCGTAGTAGAGAGTGAGTAGTAAAAAGTGAGCAGTAGAGAGTGAGTAGTAGAGTGAGTAGTAGAGGGTGAGTAGTAGAGAGTAGTAGAGAGAGAGTAGTAGAGAGTGAGTAGTAGAGAGTAGTAGAGAGTGAGTAGCAGATAGAGAGTAGTAGAGAGTAGTAGAGAGAGAGTAGTAGAGAGTGCTGAGTAGAGAGTTAGTAGTAGAAAGTGAGTAGTAGAGAGTGAGTAGTAGAGTGAGTAGTAGAGAGTGAGTAGTAGAGAGTGAGTAGAAGAGAGAGAGTAGTAGAGAGTGGGTAGTAGAGAGAAGTAGAGAGTGAATATTAGAGAGTAGTAGAGAGTGAGTAGTAGAGAGTGAGTAATAGAGAGAGAGTAGTGGAGTAGTAGAGAGTGAGAAGTAGAGAGTAGTAGAGAGTGAGTAGTAGAGTGAGTAGTAGAGAGTAGTAGAGAGTGAGCAGTAGAGTGAGTACTAGAGAGAAGTAGAGAGTAAGTAGTAGAGAGCAAGTAGTAGAGAGTGTGTAGTAGAGAGTGAGTAGTAGAGAGTAGTAGAGAGTAGTAGAGAGTAGTAGAGAGAGAGTAGTAGAAAGTGTGTTGTAGAGAGTGAGTAGTAGAGTGAGTAGTAGAGAGTGAGTAGTAGAGAGTAGTAGAGAGTGAGTAGTAGAGAGTGAGTAGAAGAGAGAGAGTAGTAGAGAGTGAGTAGTAGAGAGTAGTAGAGAGTGAATATTAGAGAGTAGTAGAGAGTGAGTAGTAGAGAGTGAGTAGTAGAGAGAGTAGTGGAGTAGTAGAGAGTGAGAAGTAGAGAGTAGTAGAGAGTGAGTAGTAGACTGAGTAGTAGAGAGTAGTAGAGAGTGAGCAGTAGAGTGAGTACTAGAGAGTAGTAGAGAGTGAGTAGTAGAGAGCAAGTAGTAGAGAGTGCGTAGTAGAGAGTGAGTAGTAGAAAGTGAGCAGTAGAGAGTGAGTAGTAGAGTGAGTAGTAGAGAGTGAGTAGTAGAGAGTAGTAGAGAGTAGTAGAGAGAGAGTAGTAGAGGGTGAGTAGTAGAGAGTAGTAGAGAGTGCATAACAGATAGAGAGTAGTAGAGAGTAGTAGAGAGAAAGTAGTAGAGAGTGCGTAGTAGAAAGTGAGTAGTAGAAAGTGAGTTGTAGAGAGTGAGTAGTAGAGTGAGTAGTAGAGAGTGAGTAGTAGAGAGTAGTAGAAAGTGAGTAGTAGAGAGTGAGTAGAAGAGAGAGAGTAGTAGAGAGTGAGTAGTAGAGAGTAGTAGAGAGTGAATATTAGAGAGTAGTAGAGAGTGAGTAGTAGAGAGTGAGTAGTAGAGAGAGAGTAGTGGAGTAGTAGAGAGTGAGAAGTAGAGAGTAGTAGAGAGTGAGTAGTAGAGTGAGTAGTAGAGAGTAGTAGAGAGTGAGCAGTAGAGTGAGTACTAGAGAGTAGTAGAGAGTGAGTAGTAGAATGAGTAGTAGGGAGTAGTAGAGAGTGAGTAGTAGAGAGCAAGTAGTAGAGAGCAAGTAGTAGAGAGTGTGTAGTAGAGAGTGAGTAGTAGAGAGTAGTAGAGAGTGAGTAGTAGAGTGAGTAGTAGAGAGTAGTTGAGCGCAAGAAGTGGAGAGTGAGTAGTGGAGAGTGGGCAGTAGAGAGTAGTAGAGAGTGAGTAGTAGAGAGTACTAGAGAGTGAGTAGTAGAGAGTGAGTAGTAGAGTGAGTAGTAGAGTGAGTAGTAGAGAGTAGTAGAGTGAGTAGTAGAGAGTGAGTAGGAGAGAGTAGTAGAGAGTGAGTAGTAGAGACAGTAGTAGAGAGTAGTAGAGTAGTAGAGAGCGAGTAGTAGAGAGTGAGCAGTAGAGAGTGGGTAGTAGAGAGAGTAGTAGAGTAGTAGAGAGTGAGTAGTAGAGGGTGAGTAGTAGAGAGCGAGTAGTAGAGAGTGAATAGTGGAGAGTGAGTAGTAGAGAGTAGTAGAGAGCGAGTAGTAGAGAGTAATTAGTAGAGAGTGAGTAGTAGAGAGTTAATAGTAGAGAGTGAGTAGTAGAGAGAGAGTAGTAGAGAGTGAGTAGTAGAGAGAGAGTAGTAGAGTAGTAGTGAGTGAGTGGTAGAGAGTAGTAGAGTGAGTAGTAGTGAGTAGTAGAGAGTGAGTAGTTGAGGGTGAATAGTGGAGAGTAGTAGTAGAGAGAAGTAGAGAGTGACTAGTAGAGAGTGCGAAGTAGAGAGAAGTAGAGAGTGAGTAGCAGAGAGTAGTAGAAAGTGAATAGTAGAGAGTAGTAGAGAGTGAGTAGTAGAGAGTGAGTAGAAGAGAGAGAGTAGTAGAGAGTGAGTAGTAGAGAGTAGTAGTGAGTGAATAGTAGATAGTAGAGAGTGAGTAGTAGATGTTGAGTAGTAGAGAGTAGTAGAGCAGTTGAGAGTGAGTAGTAGAGAGTAGTGGAGTAGTTGAGAGTGAGTAGTAGAGAGTAGTGGAGTAATAGAGAGTTAGTAGTAGAGAGTGAGTAGTAGAGTTAGTAGTAGAGAGTGAGTAGTAGAGAGTAGTAGAGAATAGTAGAGAGTAGTAGAGAGTGAGTAGTAGAGAGTAGTAGAGAGTGAATAGTAGAGAGTAGTAGAGAGTGAGTAGTAGAGATAGAGTAGTAGAGAGTGAGTAGTAGAGAGTGAATAGTAGAGAGTGAATAGTAGAGAGTAGTAGAGAGTGAGCAGTAGAGAGTGAGTAGTAGAGAGAGAGTAGTAGAGAGTTATAGAGAGTGAGTAGTAGAGAGTAGTGGAGTAGTAGAGAGTGAGTAGTAGAGAGTAGTAGAGAGTGTGTAGTATAGTGAGTACTAGAGAGTAGTAGAGAGCGAGTAGTTGAGAGCAAGTAGTATGTATATATATGTACATATACATATATATAAATGCATATGCATATATATATGTGCATGTGTGTGTGTGTAGAGAGAGGTAGAGGGAGGTAGAGAGGTAGAGGTGTAGAGGTAGAGGTGTAGAGGTAGAGAGGTAGAGAGGTAGAGAGTAGTAGAGAGAGAGGTAGAGAGTGAGTAGCAGAGAGACAGCAGTAGAGAGTAGTAGAGAGTGAGTAGTAGAGTGAGTAGTAGAGAGCATTAGAGAGAGAGTAGTAGAGAGTGTGTAGTAGAGAGTGAGTAGTAGAAAGTGAGCAGTAGAGAGTGAGTAGTAGAGTGAGTAGTAGAGAGTGAGTAGTAGAGAGTAGTAGAGAGTAGTAGAGAGAGAGTAGTAGAGGGTGAGTAGTAGAGAGTAGTAGAGAGTGAGTAGCAGATAGAGAGTAGTATAGAGTAGTAGAGAGAAAGTAGTAGAGAGTGCGTAGTAGAAAGTGAGTAGTAGAAAGTGAGTAGTAGAGAGTGAGTAGTAGAGTGAGTAGTAGAGAGTGAGTAGTAGAGAGTAGTAGAAAGTGAGTAGTAGAGAGTGAGTAGAAGAGAGAGAGTAGTAGAGAGTGAATAGTAGAGAGTAGTAGAGAGTGAATATTAGAGAGTAGTAGAGTGTGAGTAGTAGAGAGTGAGTAGTAGAGAGAGAGTAGTGGAGTAGTAGAGAGTGAGAAGTAGAGAGTAGTAGAGAGTGAGTAGTAGAGTGAGTAGTAGAGAGTAGTAGAGAGTGAGCAGTAGAGTGAGTACTAGAGAGTAGTAGAGAGTGAGTAGTAGAGTGAGCAGTAGGGAGTAGTAGAGAGTGAGTAGTAGAGAGCAAGTAGTAGAGAGCAAGTAGTAGAGAGTGTGTAGTAGAGAGTGAGTAGTAGAGAGTAGTAGAGAGTGAGTAGTAGAGTGAGTAGTAGAGAGTAGTTGAGCGCAAGTAGTGGAGAGTGAGTAGTGGAGAGTGGGCAGTAGAGAGTAGTAGAGAGTGAGTAGTAGAGAGTAGTAGAGAGTGAGTAGTAGAAAGTGAGTAGTAGAGTGAGTAGTAGAGTGAGTAGTAGAGAGTAGTAGAGTGAGTAGTAGAGAGTGAGTAGTAGAGAGTAGTAGAGAGTGAGTAGTAGAGACAGTAGTAGAGAGTAGTAGAGTAGTAGAGAGCGGGTAGTAGAGAGTGAGTAGTAGAGAGTGAGTAGTAGAGAGAGTAGTTGAGTAGTAGAGAGTGAGTAGTAGAGGGTGAGTAGTAGAGAGCGAGTAGTACAGAGTGAATAGTGGAGAGTGAGTAGTAGAGAGTAGTAGAGAGCGAGTATAGAGAGTAAGTAGTAGAGAGTGAGTAGTAGAGAGTTAATAGTAGAGAGTGAGTAGTAGAGAGAGAGTAGTAGAGAGTGAGTAGTAGAGAGAGAGTAGTAGAGTAGTAGTGAGTGAGTGGTAGAGAGTTTTAGAGTGAGTAGTAGAGAGTAGTAGAGAGTGAGTAGTAGAGAGTGGGAAGTAGAGAGTAGTAGAGAGTGAGTAGCAGAGAGTAGTAGAAAGTGAATAGTAGAGAGTAGTAGAGAGTGAGTAGTAGAGAGTGAGTAGAAGAGAGAGTAGTAGAGAGTGAGTAGTAGAGAGTAGTAGAAAGTGAGTAGTAGAGAGTGAGTAGAAGAGAGAGAGTAGTAGAGAGTGAGTAGCAGAGAGTAGTAGAAAGTGAATAGTAGAGAGTGAGTAGTAGAGAGTGAGTAGAAGAGAGAGAGTAGTAGAGAGTGAGTAGTAAAGAGTAGTAGTGAGTGAATAGTAGATAGTAGAGAGTGAGTAGTAGATGTTGAGTAGTAGAGAGTAGTAGAGTAGTTGAGAGTGAGTAGTAGAGAGTAGTGGAGTAATAGAGAGTTAGTAGTAGAGAGTGAGTAGTAGAGTGAGTAGTAGAGAGTGAGTAGTAGAGAGTAGTAGAGAATAGTAGAGAGAGAGTAGTAGAGAGTGAGTAGTAGAGAGTAGTAGAGAGTGAATAGTAGAGAGTAGTAGAGAGTGAGTAGTAGAGAGTGAGTAGAAGAGATAGAGTAGTAGAGAGTGAGTAGTAGAGAGTGGATAGTAGAGAGTGAATAGTAGAGAGTAGTAGAGAGTGAGTAGTAGAGAGTGAGTAGAGAGAGAGAGTAGTAGAGAGTAGTAGAGAGTGAGTAGTAGAGAGTAGTGGAGTAGTAGAGAGTGAGTAGTAGAGAGTAGTAGAGAGTGTGTAGTAGAATGAGTAGTAGAGAGTGAGTAGTAGAGTGAGTACTAGAGAGTAGTAGAGAGCGAGTAGTTGAGAGCAAGTAGTATGTATATATATGTACATATACATATATATAAATGCATATGCATATATCTATGTGCATATGTGTGTGTGTAGAGAGAGGTAGAGGGAGGTAGAGAGGTAGAGGTGTAGAGGTAGAGGTGTAGAGGTAGAGGTAGAGAGGTAGAGAGGTAGAGAGTAGTAGAGAGAGAGGTAGAGAGGTAGAGAGTGAGTAGCAGAGAGACAGTAGTAGAGAGTAGTAGAGAGTGAGTAGTAGAGTGAGTAGTAGAGAGTATTAGAGAGAGAGTAGTAGAGAGTGTAAAGTAGAGAGTGAGTAGAAGAAAGTGAGTAGTAGAGAGTGAGTAGTAGAGTGAGTAGTAGAGAGTGAGTAGTAGAGAGTGAATAGTAGAGAGTGAGTAGTAGAGAGTAGTAGAGAGTGTAAAGTAGAGAGTGAGTAGAAGAAAGTGAGTAGTAGAGAGTGAGTAGTAGAGTGAGTAGTAGAGAGTGAGTAGTAGAGAGTGAATAGTAGAGAGTGAGTAGTAGAGAGTAGTAGAGTGATTAGTAGAGAGTGAGTAGTAGAGAGAGAGTAGTAGAGAGTAGTAGAGAGTGAGTAGTAGAGTAGTAGTGAGTGAGTGGTAGAGAGTGGTAGAGAGTACTAGAGTGAGTAGTAAAGAGTAGTAGATAGTGAATAGTAGAGAGTGAATAATGGAGAGTAGTAGTAGAGAGGAGTAGAGAGTGAGTAGTAGAGAGTAGTAGAGAGTGAGTAGCAGAGAGAGAGTAGTAGAGAGCAGTAGAGAGTGAGTAGTAGAGTAAGTAGTAGAGAGTAGTAGAGAGAGAGTTGTAGAGAGTGTGTAGTAGAGAGTGAGTAGTAGAAAGTGAGCAGTAGAGAGTGAGTAGTAGAGTGAGTAGTAGAGAGTGAGTAGTAGAGAGTAGTAGAGAGTAGTAGAGAGAGAGTAGTAGAGAGTGAGTAGTAGAGAGTAGTAGAGATTGAGTAGCAGATAGAGAGTAGTAGAGAGTAGTAGAGATAGAGTAGTAGAGAGTGCGTAGTAGAGAGTGAGTAGTAGAAAGTGAGTAGTAGAGAGTGAGTAGTAGAGTGAGTAGTAGAGAGTGAGTAGTAGAGAGTAGTAGAGAGTGAGTAGTAGAGAGTGAGTAGAAGAGAGAGAGTAGTAGAGAGTGAGTAGTAGAGAGTGAATATTAGAGAGTAGTAGAGAGTGAGGGGTAGAGAGTGAGTAGTAGAGAGAGAGTAGTGGAGTAGTAGAGAGTGAGTAGTAGAGAGTAGTAGAGAGTGAGTAGTAGAGTGAGTAGTAGAGAGTAGTAGAGAGTGAGTAGTAGAGTAGTAGTGAGTGAGTGGTAGAGAGTGGTAGAGAGTACTAGAGTGAGTAGTAAAGAGTAGTAGATAGTGAATAGTAGAGAGTGAATAATGGAGAGTAGTAGTAGAGAGGAGTAGAGAGTGAGTAGTAGAGAGTAGTAGAGAGTGAGTAGCAGAGAGAGAGTAGTAGAGAGCAGTAGAGAGTGAGTAGTAGAGTAAGTAGTAGAGAGTAGTAGAGAGAGAGTTGTAGAGAGTGCGTAGTAGAGAGTGAGTAGTAGAAAGTGAGCAGTAGAGAGTGAGTAGTAGAGTGAGTAGTAGAGAGTGAGTAGTAGAGAGTAGTAGAGAGTAGTAGAGAGAGAGTAGTAGAGAGTGAGTAGTAGAGAGTAGTAGAGAGTGAGTAGCAGATAGAGAGTAGTAGAGAGTAGTAGAGATAGAGTAGTAGAGAGTGCGTAGTAGAGAGTGAGTAGTAGAAAGTGAGTAGTAGAGAGTGAGTAGTAGAGTGAGTAGTAGAGAGTGAGTAGTAGAGAGTAGTAGAGAGTGAGTAGTAGAGAGTGAGTAGAAGAGAGAGAGTAGTAGAGAGTGAGTAGTAGAGAGTGAATATTAGAGAGTAGTAGAGAGTGAGGGGTAGAGAGTGAGTAGTAGAGAGAGAGTAGTGGAGTAGTAGAGAGTGAGTAGTAGAGAGTAGTAGAGAGTGAGTAGTAGAGTGAGTAGTAGAGAGTAGTAGAGAGTGAGCAGTAGAGTGAGTAGTAGGGAGTAGTAGAGAGTGAGTAGTAGAGAGCAAGTAGTAGAGAGCAAGTAGTAGAGAGTGTGTAGTAGAGAGTGAGTAGTAGAGAGTAGTAGAGAGTGAGTAGTAGAGTGAGTAGTAGAGAGTAGTTGAGCGCAAGTAGTAGAGAGTGAGTAGTATAGAGTGAGCAGTAGAGAGTAGTAGAGTGAGTAGTAGAGAGTAGTAGAGAGTAGTAGAGAGTGAGTAGTAGAGAGTGAGTAGTAGAGTGAGTAGTAGAGTCAGTAGTAGAGTGAGTAGTAGAGAGTGAGTAGTAGAGAGTAGTAGAGAGTGAGTAGTAGAGACAGTAGTAGAGAGTAGTAGAGTAGTAGAGAGTGAGTAGTAGAGAGTGAGTAGTAGAGAGAGTAGTAGAGTAGTAGAGAGTGAGTAGTAGAGAGCGAGTAGTAGAGAGTGAATAGTGGAGAGTGAGTAGTAGAGAGTATGAGATCCTGTGCACACGTATGGGTAATTGGCTGGTCCTGTATGTATTCAGTAAATGCCAGAAGGAGTCGGACAGATTCTTTGTAATGGATAAACACCGGTCGACATCAGGTGTGTTGCGTGCAAAAATTCCTTTAATGAAAAGTTTCAGTGCAATATATAAGTTTAGTCATTCGGGCTAGACTATGTCTTCACGGTCGATCTAATGTTCACGAGATTTGCCTGCCTTATTTGTTTATACTTTCCATTTCTGTTCATCACGAACTTGCTTGACCATTCGTTTCATTTGGCACCCCTTTCCCATCACACCATAGAATCCTCCGTCTCCCTCACCGACACCCTATGTCGAGCCGGTCTTTCTTGGCTCTCATACCTTTTTACTGTTGCAATGGCTCCATTTATTTTTTTTCATTTATTCGTTTACCTTTATTTGCATTCATTTTGTCTTATCCCCTTCTTCCTTCCTTAGCCCTGAGGAGTCACAACAGCTACACGTTGTGACGAAACACGTGTCGGCTGATCAATTTTCTTTTGTATATTGCACTGAAACTTTTCATTAAAGGAATTTTTGCACGCAACACACCTGATGTCGACTGGTGTTTATCCATTACAAAGAATCTGTCCGACTCCTTCTGGCATTTACTGAATACATACAGGACCAGCCAATTACCCATACGTGTGCACAGGATCTCATTTTCAGTTTTTGTTGTAGGTCTTGACCTACGCATTGCAGGGGTAATTTCTTTGGGTTTGTCACCCCTGACCTAGTGGCACCATACATCTTTGTTCACTTGACTAACCACGTACACGCTCGAGCGCCAAGCTTCCTCCAAATTATCAAACCCTCACCACTGTTATCAGTAGTAGAGAGTAGTAGAGAGCGAGTAGTAGAGAGTAAGTAGTAGAGAGTGAGTAGTAGAGAGTTAATAGTAGAGAGTGAGTAGTAGAGGGAGAGTAGTAGAGAGTGAGTAGTAGAGAGAGAGTAGTAGAGAGTAGTAGAGAGTGAGTAGTAGAGTAGTAGTGAGTGAGTGGTAGAGAGTAGTAGAGTGAGTAGTAGAGAGTAGTAGAGAGTGAGTAGTAGAGAGTGAATAGTGGAGAGTAGTAGTAGAGAGTGACTAGTAGAGAGTAGTAGAGAGTAGTAGAGAGTGAGTAGTAGAGAGTGAATAGTAGAGAGTGAGTAGTAGAGAGTAGTAGAGAGTGAGTAATAGAGAGTGAATAATGGAGAGTAGTAGAGAGTGAGTAGTAGAGAATAGTAGAGTAGTGGAGAGTGAGTATTAGAGAGTAGTAGAGAGTGAACAGTAGAGAGAGAGTTGTAGAGAGTGAGTAGTAGATTAGTAGAGAGAAGTCAGTCAGTGTCAGTCAGTCAGTGTCAGTCAGCCAGTCAGTGTCAGTGTCAGTCAGTCAGTGTCAGTCAATCAGTGTCAGTCATTGTCAGTCAATCAGTATCAGTCAGTGTCAGTCAGTCAGTGTCAGTCAATCAGTGTCAGTCAGTCAGTCAGTGTCAGTCAGTCAGAGTCAGTCAATCAGTGTCAGTCATTGTCAGTCAGTCAGTTTCAGTCAATCAGTGTCAGTCAGTGTCAGTGTCAGTCAGTGTCAGTGTCTGTCAATCAGTGTCAGTCAGTGTCAATCAGTCAGTATCAGTCAGTCTGTGTCAGCTAGAGCAGCTCTGCTGACCTAGTTCTCTGGCTCTAAAGCAGCTCTGCTGACCTGGTTCTCTCCCTCTAAAGCAGCTCTGCTGATCTGGTTTCTCTGGCTATACAGCAGGTCTGCTGACCTGGTTCTCTGGCTCTAGAGCAGCTCTGCTGACCTAGTTCTTAGGCTACAGAGCAGCTCTGCTGATCTGGTTCTCTGGCTCTACAACAGCTCTGCTGACCTGGTTCTCTGGCTCTAAAGCAGCTCTGCTGTCCCGGTTCCATGGCTCTAAAGCAGTTCTGCTGACATGGTTCTCTGGTTCTAGAGCAGCTCTGCTGACCTGGTTCTCTCCTTCTAGAGCAGCTATGCTGACCTGGTTTTCTCCCTCTAAAGCAGCTCTACTGACCTGGTTTCTCTGGCTCTACAGCAGCTCTGCTGACCTGGTTCTCTGGCTCTAGAGCAGCTCTGCTGACCTGATTCCCTGGCTCTAAAGCAGCTCTGCTGACCTGGTTCTCTCCCTCTAAATCAGCTCTACTGACCTGGTTCTCTGCCCCTAGAGCAGCTCTGCTGACCTGGTTCTATGGCTCTAAAGCAGCTCTGCTGACCTGGTTCTCTGGCTCTAGAGCAGCTCTGCTGACCTGGTTCTCTGGCTCTAAAGCTGCGCTGCAGACCTGGTTCTCTCCCTCTAAAGCAGCTCTGCTGACCTGGTTTCTCTGGCTCTAGAGCAGCTCTGCTGGCCTGGTTCTCTGGCTCTAAAGCAGCTCTGCTGACCTGGTTCTCTCCCTTTAAAACATCTCTGCTGACCTGGTTCTCTGCCTCTGGAGCAGCTCTGCTGACCTGGTTCTCTGGCTCTAAAGCAGGTCTGCTGACCTGGTTCTATGGCTCTAATGCAGCTCTGCTGACCTGGTTCTCTGGCTCTAAAGCAGCTCTGCTGACCTGGTTCTCTGGCTCTAGAGCAGCTCTGCTGACCTGGTTCTCTGGCTCTAAAGCAGCTCTGTTGACCTGGTTCTCTCCCTCTAAAGAGCTCTGCTGACCTGGTTCTCTGGCTCTAAAACAGTTCTGCTGACCTGGTTCTGTCCCTCTAGAGCAGCTCTGCTGACCTGCTTCTTAGGCTCTGGAGAAGCTCTGCTGACCTGGTGATCTAGCTCTACAACGGCTCTGCTGACCTGGTTTCTCTGGCTGTACAGCAGCTCTGCTGACCTGGTTCTCTGCTCTCACGATGCACGCACCTGACTTCGCGAAAATATATTTAAAAATAATATAAGTTTATTATAAGTACAAATATATTATTTTTATGAATTTCTTAGATAAACTCTTCCCCTAATATGTATATTAAAGACACATACATATAATTTTGGAACATGCATTTTTTTTGCGGGAGTCGCGCACCCAGCGCGTCCCTGAACATATATGACGTCACGTGGGACCCGCAACCGCGCAAGCATCTCGTACCGCAATGCGCATGTGTCACAAATGCGTGGGAGCATGAGTCGCGGACTGGTCGCATACCAATCGCGCACATCCTGTAATACTAAATGTATATGATGTAACTGAAAAACACGCAGCCATCACACACCGTACGCGGATCCTTCATGACTTTTCTAAAAGGGCGGCTAGACTGCGTGCACCCACCCTGATGTGTAAGCTTTGAGTGCGCGACTCGGAAAAAAAATTAGATTTTTTTAAGGAAATAATATAAATATATTAAAATAAAAAATGAAAACAAGAAAATTCATCAATATTTCAGTTTGAGTTTAAAAAAAAAATTGTGCTATTTTTAGAAAAATATATAATGTTATTTAATAAATAAAATATTTATAAATAAACAGTTAAAAAACTGTAGAAAATCAGTACAAATAAAATAGGTATAACTACTATCACACTTAAAAATTAGCATTTAAAAAACCTTTGAAATTCACTGAAAAAACATAGTTCTTAGGCTACAGAGCAGCTCTGCTGATCTGGTTCTCTGGCTCTACAACAGCTCTGCTGACCTGGTTCTCTGGCTCTAAAGCAGCTCTGCTGTCCCGGTTCCATGGCTCTAAAGCAGTTCTGCTGACATGGTTCTCTGGTTCTAGAGCAGCTCTGCTGACCTGGTTCTCTCCTTCTAGAGCAGCTATGCTGACCTGGTTTTCTCCCTCTAAAGCAACTCTACTGACCTGGTTTCTCTGGCTCTACAGCAGCTCTGCTGACCTGGTTCTCTGGCTCTAGAGCAGCTCTGCTGACCTGATTCCCTGGCTCTAAAGCAGCTCTGCTGACCTGGTTCTCTCCCTCTAAATCAGCTCTACTGACCTGGTTCTCTGCCCCTAGAGCAGCTCTGCTGACCTGGTTCTATGGCTCTAAAGCAGCTCTGCTGACCTGGTTCTCTGGCTCTAGAGCAGCTCTGCTGACCTGGTTCTCTGGCTCTAAAGCTGCGCTGCAGACCTGGTTCTCTCCCTCTAAAGCAGCTCTGCTGACCTGGTTTCTCTGGCTCTAGAGCAGCTCTGCTGGCCTGGTTCTCTGGCTCTAAAGCAGCTCTGCTGACCTGGTTCTCTCCCTTTAAAACATCTCTGCTGACCTGGTTCTCTGCCTCTGGAGCAGCTCTGCTGACCTGGTTCTCTGGCTCTAAAGCAGGTCTGCTGACCTGGTTCTATGGCTCTAAAGCAGCTCTGCTGACCTGGTTCTCTGGCTCTAAAGCAGCTCTGCTGACCTGGTTCTCTGGCTCTAGAGCAGCTCTGCTGACCTGGTTCTCTGGCTCTAAAGCAGCTCTGTTGACCTGGTTCTCTCCCTCTAAAGAGCTCTGCTGACCTGGTTCTCTGGCTCTAAAACAGTTCTGCTGACCTGGTTCTGTGCCTCTAGAGCAGCTCTGCTGACCTGCTTCTTAGGCTCTGGAGAAGCTCTGCTGACCTGGTTATCTAGCTCTACAACAGCTCTGCTGACCTGGTTTCTCTGGCTGTACAGCAGCTCTGCTGACCTGGCTCTCTGCTCTCACGATGCACGCACCTGACTTCGCGAAAATATATTTAAAAATAATATAAGTTTATTATAAGTACAAATATATTATTTTTATGAATTTCTTAGATAACCTCTTCCCCTAATATGTATATTAAAGACACATACATATAATTTTGGAACATGCATTTTTTTTGCGGGAGTCGCGCACCCAGCGCGTCCCTGAACATATATGACGTCACGTGGGACCCGCAACCGCGCAAGCATCTCGTACCGCAATGCGCATGTGTCACAAATGCGTGGGAGCATGAGTCGCGGACTGGTCGCATACCAATCGCGCACATCATGTAATACTAAATGTATATGATGTAACTGAAAAACACGCAGCCATCACACACCGTACGCGGATCCTTCATGACTTTTCTAAAAGGGCGGCTAGACTGCGTGCACCCACCGTGATGTGTAAGCTTTGAGTGCGCGACTCGGAAAAAAAATTAGATTTTTTTTAAGGAAATAATATAAATATATTAAAATAAAAAATGAAAACAAGAAAATTCATCAATATTTCAGTTTGAGTTTAAAAAAAAAAATGTGCTATTTTTAGAAAAATATATAATGTTATTTAATAAATAAAATATTTATAAATAAACAGTTAAAAAACTGTAGAAAATCAGTACAAAAAAAATAGGTATAACTACTATCACACTTAAAAATTAGCATTTAAAAAACCTTTGAAATTCACTGAAAAAACATAGGTTTCAGAGACGTTATAGTTAGAAATTAGCATTTAAAAAAGCTTTGAAATTCACTGAAAAAACCATAGGTTTCAGGGACATTATAGTAAGAAATTAGCAACTAAAAAACCTTAGAAATTCACAGAAAAAAACATAGGTTTCAGGGGTGTTATAGTTAGCTGGCCATTTCACTCGTACAAAACCATAGAAATTCCTCCGTTATAGTTAGTTCTGCTAACAATAACTCGCGTGCCCGCAATGCACTGCTGATGATGTCACATATTGCATCATTCATGACATGGTCAGTGACATCACTGATGACATCTCAAATGACATCACTGATGACATCACCCACGTGACAATCTGATACACCTCATCATACACTAGTATAACCTTTCATCACTCACTGTAAAATACAGAGTACAATATCTGAAACTATTGACACACCAATACCAGTTACTAAATACCCACTCACTGATTCCTAAGTCTACACACACAACTACCCATTCAACAACAGAATCATTTATACATCCAGTCACTAATTAATAGAACACTATCAAATGCACTTATACACATATATAGACATTGACACATCAGCAGTCATCTTAGTCGGATATGCAGTCATCCTGCTCACTCACGAAAACAATTAATCACACTTACATTTACTCACTTACACAATTATCCAACAACACCTCATTTATTCAAACACACATTAATTCATAGTCAATATGTTAAAATAAATCACCATTACAATTATACACTCATTCATATAGTTACTCTCACAATCACTGACTCTTACACACACTTATTTATATACACCAACTCTCACATACAATGCCTTTTATTTTTTTACTTTGTGGAAGATGTACAACTAAAATATATAGTCGCTCACCAACACACAAATAAATACACTCAGTCACCCAAACAACTGTTTCCACATGCACTCTTAAACCCATACACCTAGTCAATCAACCATTCACACATCTATGCATAGAGTTACACACACCCCATCCAACCACACACAAACTCAATGTCCCATACAAATACTCACCCAACTAATCAATAACTAATATACACACTCATGTAGTTAGTGACCAACTGATGCAGCATGTTATACAGCAACAGAGACAGGGCTGCAGACATTCACATAGTTTAGTTACTAATCCATGTATTAAGTGAGGCACTTTTAATTACTCCCTTAAACAGACAGTCAGACAGCTACTAAATCCTCCATCCAGACAGTTATATATCCACTCAATCTTCAATACAGATTGGTATATATATAATACATATTTAAATTTCAAACTAAACCACATTCACTGGATGATGTCATCAGTGACGTCATCAGTGATGTCATTTGAGATGTCATCAGTGATGTCATGAGTGATGTCACTGACCATGTCATGAATGATGCAATATGTGACTTCATCAGCAGTGCATTGCGGGCGCGCGAGTTATAGTAAGCAGAACTAACTTTAACGGAGACATTTCTATGGTTTTGTACGAGTGAAATGGCCATCTAACTATAACACCCCTGAAACTTATGGTTTTTTTCTGTGAATATAAATATATATATATATGTCTCCAAACAACAAAAATAGAGGCCCTATGCTGGAACCAACTGCATTTATTCGTGGCTTGGCAGCACAAAAAACGCCTCTGTCTCCTTACGCGTATCGGCGGTCAATGCCGCCTTGGTCACAGGTGGAGGCAATATCACAGGCAAGGTGCAAGTGTGCATGCTTTAAAACAATGAGTCACATGACCAGTCTGTTAAAACTTCATATCCCATAATGCAGGTAATTTTGTTTTTGAAAGTAGATCGGAAAATCCTGGTCTTGTTTTGCCCGCACTATGTTGGAGTGGAAAAATATTCTAAATGCAACTGATCACGTCTATTTATAGTTTTTGCATAGTGCTCGATTGTTCATATGAGCCTCGAAAATTGCCTGTCTCCAGCACGATCAGAAGAGAGAGTTCTCCCTTCCGAATCCCTTCCATGCGCTCTCTGTATTTGCTTTAGTAGCACAATCCTTGATAGGTTATGAAAGGGCAAGTGGGTCATGCTCCTCATTTAACATCCAACAAACATCCTCCGATTACCGGAGCCCCCGACCCTTCAGGGCGGCCTCTAGGAGCGATGGGCACGGAGCAGCGCACCTAAACAATCCAAACAACAAAATTAGAGGCCCGATGCAGGAAACAACTGCATTTATTCGTGGCTTGGCAGCACAGAAAACGCCTCCGTCTCCTTACGCGTTTTGGCAGTCAATGACGCCTTGCTCACAGGTGGAGGCAATATCACAGGCAAGGTGCAAGTGTGCATGCTTTAAAACAATGAGTCACATGACCAGTCTGTTAAAACTTCATATCCCATAATGCAGGTAATTTTGTTTTTGAAAGTAGATAGGAAAATCCTGGTCTTGTTTTGCCCGCACTATGTTGGAGTGGAAAAATATTCTAAATGCAACTGATCACGTCTATTTATAGTTTTTGCATAGTGCTTGATTGTTCATATGAGCTTCGAAAATTGCCTGTCTCCAGCACGATCAGAAGAGAGAGTTCTCCCTTCCAAATCCCTTCCAAGCGCTCTCTGTATTTGCTTTATTAGCACAATCCTTGGTAGGTTACGAAAGGGCAAGTGGGTCATGCTCCTCATTTAACATCCAACAAACATCCTCCGATTACCGGAGCCCCCAACCCTTCAGGGCGGCCTCTAGGAGCGATTGTATTGATGAGTGACTGCATGTATGAGTGATTGTATGGGTGAATGAGTGGATGTGTGTGTAGACCTAGGAATCAGTGAATGCGTATCTAGTAACTGGTATCGGTGTGTCGATGGTTTTGAAAATGGTAGTCTGTATATTACAGTGGGTGTATCAAAGGTTATATTAGAGAGTGAGGAGGTTCATCCGATTTTCACATGGATGATGTCATCATTGATGTCATCAGTGATGTTGTTTGAGATGTCATCAGTGATGTCATGAGTGATGTCACTGACCATGTCATGAATGATGCAATATGTGACTTCATCAGCAGTGCATTGCGGGCGCGCGAGTTATAGTAAGCAGAACTAACTTTAACGGAGACATTTCTATGGTTTTGTACGAGTGAAATGGCCATCTAACTATAACACCCCTGAAACTTATGTTTTTTTTCTGTGAATATAAATATATATATATATCTCCAAACAACAAAAATAGAGGCCCTATGCTGGAACCAACTGCATTTATTCGTGGCTTGGCAGCACAGAAAACGCCTCTGTCTCCTTACGCGTATCGGCGGTCAATGCCGCCTTGGTCACAGGTGGAGGCAATATCACAGGCAAGGTGGAAGTGTGCATGCTTTAAAACAATGAGTCACATGACCAGTCTGTTAAAACTTCATATCCCATAATGCAGGTAATTTTGTTTTTGAAAGTAGATCGGAAAATCCTGGTCTTGTTTTGCCCGCACTATGTTGGAGTGGAAAAATATTCTAAATGCAACTGATCACGTCTATTTATAGTTTTTGCATAGTGCTCGATTGTTCATATGAGCCTCGAAAATTGCCTGTCTCCAGCACGATCAGAAGAGAGAGTTCTCCCTTCCGAATCCCTTCCATGCGCTCTCTGTATTTGCTTTAGTAGCACAATCCTTGATAGGTTATGAAAGGGCAAGTGGGTCATGCTCCTCATTTAACATCCAACAAACATCCTCCGATTACCGGAGCCCCCGACCCTTCAGGGCGGCCTCTAGGAGCGATTGTATTGATGAGTGACTGCATGTATGAGTGATTGTATGGGTGAATGAGTGGATGTGTGTGTAGACCTAGGAATCAGTGAGTGCGTATCTAGTAACTGGTATCGGTGTGTCGATGGTTTTGAAAATGGTAGTCTGTATATTACAGTGGGTGTATCAAAGGTTATATTAGAGAGTGAGGAGGTTCATCCGATTTTCACATGGATGATGTCATCAGTGATATCATCAGTGATGTTGTTTGAGATGTCATCAGTGATGTCATCAGTGATGTCACTGACCATGTCATGAATGATGTAATATGTCATGTCATCAGCAGTGCATTGCGGGTGCGGGAGCTATGGTTAGCTGAACTAACTATAACGGGGGAATTTCTATGGTTTTGTACGAGAGAAATGTCCAACTAACTATAACGTGCTTGAAACTATGTTTTTTTCTGTGAATTTCAAAGGTTTTTTAAATGCTAATTTTGAATTATAATGTTCATTAAACCTATGGTTTTTTCAGTAATTTTGATATTATTTTGGTGATATTTTGTAACTTTAATATCCAAAAATAGTTTTTGTAATTTTTTTAGTTTGTTATTAAAATAATATCATGTCTTCTGTTTTCTTAAATATTAATATTTTTTATTTTTGTTGACAAAAAAAGTGGAGTTGGGCACTCATCGTGTACCTATCTCGGTGGGTGTGTGGATTCAAACCGCCATATTGTAGTCTTGAACGATGCGCGTTTCAGCCAGTCCACTCTGCTTATGCTTACAGGGAGGGAACTACAACATTACATGTCCCATGTCTTCCCTGTAGTGATCTCCTGATCACAGGTCTAGTTTTCAGGATGCCACAGCCACTCCCATGCAGCACTGTCGTCACAGGACATGTGACCCTGCCAATAAAAAGGGCCGTGCGCACGTGCTCGATGTCATTTCCACTCTCTATCTGGGTGTATCCGTGTGCTTATTATGTTGGTGGCAGCCAAGACACTTTGACCGACACGGGCCTCCCGCAATGTCGCGATGACTTGAAGTACACAGAGTTGGTGGCAGCCAAAGCACTTTGCCGGACACTGACTTCCTGCCACGTGACAATAACTTGAGGTGCACAGAGTTGGTGGCAGCCAAGGCATTTTGACCGACACGGGCCTCCCACCATGTGGCAATGACTTGAGCTGCAAAGAGTTAGTGCCACCAGAGCTGAGCGGGTGTACAGTCTGCGATGATGCGTGGCCACAATACGCTATCCTGGCAATCAAGACCCGATCTGAATAGTGAGCTCGGCTGCACCGCGTGTACGCCAAAGGCAGCTGGCTGTACAGACATGACTCCTCGGCGTGGTGTAGCAGGATGCGCTGGGGTCCGTTGCTGCAGAATCCAGCGATGGCTGAGGAGGTTGCTCTGGCACGTGGTGGGCCCTCTTCGAGACATGCGGGTGGCAGCAGGTGAACATTGTGGTCTGGGTGGGCAGGGTCGGACAGTCATCTCTGGGGGCGGACTGGTCTGGGGACCAGGACTGGGATGCTTCCGAAAATTGTAGGAATCATGCACACTGCCTGAGAAGTTTGTGACAACATTAGTGTACAGGCCCCGGTGGTCAAGTTTTGCCTGCACATTGTTGGAATGCATGTGGTTTCTGTTGCAGTGATTGTGTGCAGTGTCGGCAGGGGACACAAGTAGTGCATGTGTTCAGTCAGTTGCCCCCAACACGTGCAGGAAGGCTGCTATGGCGTGGTTCCCTTGCTTAGTCTCCAGCTGTTTCTGCGCAGTGTAGGGAAAGTGAACATGCAGGTGTATCAAGCTGAAACAAACCCTGATGCTTACAGGTGTGATAAATCCTGCATAATGAGACCATAACAGAAGTTAGTGGAGTTGTAACGTTCCTTTTCTTTCCTACGAAGGTTATGGCCATACAAGCTTCTGTTACAGTCCTTTTGTGCAGGATTGATCATACCTGTAAGCATTCCGGTTTGTACAAGTACAATACATTGTACCATATTACGTTTGTGACCATACTAACGCTTGACCATTGTCTTCATTTTTCCAACAGGTTTCTGAATACGGAGTTTTGGGATTTCCATGACGATCTAAAGTTATTTCTATCCACAAGTTGATGTTCCCCGTTGGCAATGTCACTCGTTGTTTGATGTTTTTATGTTGTTAATTTATGTTTTTCTAATAAAATACTGTTTTTCCACTACTGTTGACTACTAGACTTCATGACCAGGCGCACCCCCATTTCAGTGACTACAATCTCGGATCGGGAGCACAGAGGCTTCATACAACGGCTGGGGTAGGGTTTGGTTGTGCAGGAATACTACGAATTGGGACAAGCGGGTGGTGAGGATGCAGGGGCCTGCTCAGTGGATCCCACAAAAATCCCCACGGCCAAAAAATTATTACTATTTTTTTTTTTTAAACGTCTGGGTGCACGAATCCGGACGAACAATATAAACAAAACAATGGGGTGTAGTCTCAAGAACTTATCACTGAGTTATGGGCACTTAAACGCAGCAAAAGTATTATCATCCCATTCTCAACCTGGTGAAAACTGCCGATATCGCTAGTTTTCCAGCGATAGCTTCTGCAAAAAAAATCACCACCAATGAGAGCGACAACTAACGCTAATGATATGCAGAATAGGCATTCCTGTGCAAAAAAAACACGAAAACACTACTTCCCGATATTTTCAACGACCAGCGAAATCTGCGATGCAAGCCAAAAATAGGCGTTAAGCTGCGTTAGCAGTAGGAATTTAACATATCCCTTTTACTGGTTCTAAAGCAGGCGACTAGCTGCAGTATGAAAGGGAGCCCAGCCCAGAACCACATCTGAAGACCAACACATGTCATAGAGCTACTGATCATGCAGCTCTGACACCCAAGAAGGCCACAACACCCACTGCCACCACCCCCAGGACCTCCCCCTCGGACCACCCCACACTACCACCGAGGCAGCACAGAAAAGAACAGCGGACCTTCCCAAAATGGCATGGCCCCTTAGCCACACAATAGCTGAATGTTGGGAGACATGGGAACCAAGTATGTGTGATGGAGGCAAGTCACCCATCAATAACAATGCACGCAATGCAAAGTGTAGCGGTAATTTGCTCGACAGACCTTACTATGCAGAGCACAGACCTCTCCATGTGTACATATAATGCTGGTGCTTGTACTGTTGTGGACAGTGGACGCAACCATGTTACTTCGGGAAGTGGGGAAGATCTCGATCATGTAGCTGCGTCCCCCCCCCGTAAGCGAAACCGGAAGCGGAGTGGGCTGGTCAAACTAATGCCACTCTAGCGTAGGAGTATGAATAAATAGGCCGGGGCTCTGGACGTGGTTCACTTCTGTGAAGGCCAACGTGTCTGCCAGAGCGGCGGCCCTCACCCTGCCATGAGGTCCCCGCCTAGACCACGGGCCTCCTCGACATAGGCCCCCTGCGAACCCACCGGCACAGCACCGCAGAGTTATGTCTGTACAGACTACTGCCTTCGATGTACACTGCGGACAGCAGGGCTCACAATTCAGTTCGCGCTGCGATTGCAGATAACACAGTCCAGTAGGCAAGAGACATTGCTCTCAGTGCGGCCCGCCCGGACCACGCATCATCGCAGGCTGTGCACACACTGAATGCTTCTGGTGCCACTAACTGTGCAGCTGAACTCAATGCAACATGGCTGTGGGCCCTTGCTGACCACTACCTCCGGCTTACACTACGGACAGCAGGGCTCACAATTCACCTCGAGTTGCAATTACAGATGACGCAGTCCAGTAGGCAACAGGCATTGCTCCCAGTGCGGCCCTTCCGGAGCACGCATCATCGCTGGCTGTGCACACACTGAGTGCTTCTGGTGCCACTAACTCAGTGCACCACGAGTCATCACCACGTAGCCTTATTAAGGCAGAATTCATTCTGCAAAAGACATTGCTACCAGTGCGGCCCGCCCAGACCACGCATCATCGCTGGCTGTGCACACGCTGAGTGCTTCTGATGCCACTAACTTAGTGCACCATAAGTCACCACCACATGGCCTTATTAAGGCAGAATTCATTAGGCAAAAGACATTGCTCCCAGTGCGGCCCTCCCGAACCACGTATCATCGCTGGCTGCACACACACTGAGCGCCACTGTTGCCACTAACTAAGTGCCCCACAAGTCAACACCACGTGGTTGTGGGCCCTTGCTGACCGCTGCCTCCGGCCTACACTGCGGTCAGCAGGTCTCACACATATCCAATCCAATCCTGTCCTGCAAGGACACACCATCATCGCTGGCTGCGCACATGCCGAGCTCTTCAGGTGACACTAGCTCTGTGCATCACAACTCATGGACCCTTAATGATTGACTTTCATGATGTAGACACCGTACGCAACAATGTCACCTCAGGCAGCAGGAATATCCAGAAGGGACAATTACAATTTCTTCACATCAGCATGCTCATCTCTGGTGCCCTGATACAATCTTTTGTGTGTGATTAAAGATCTGGTGCCCCTACCTTAGTGCACCACAAGTAATGGACCCTTTATGATTGAATCTCGGTGTGTGATCCGATGATCACTGTTGTAGTTGTTGCCAGCACCAACTATTCCATGAGGGCTGGCTTACACTCACCCCACACGCAACCAGCACAGACGTCACTGGACATGTTACCCTGGTAATAAAACGGTGCTGAGCACACGTGCCCATAGCCAGTTCCACTATCTATCTAACTGTGTCCATGTGTTCATTATGTATGCATGATGGCCCTGGTCTCTACCACATTACATTGTTCTGTTGACTGCGCACGCAACCATGTTACCTCTGGCAGTGGGGAAGTCCTTGGTAATGTAACTTTGTCTGGGTCATTCTATGAGTACATGGGTAGAGACTGGATGATTAGAGTACTGCAAGGAGAGTTATAGTAAATGTATAAGTGCGTGGGGATTGGCGGAGTGATTGGATAAGTACAAATGTTGGCGGAGCCTAACCCCCGAGAATGAGCTTGGCTCTAATTGGCTGCCAACCAGTGGCAACCCCGGCAGAGCGTCAGGATTGCAAACCAAGCCTCGGGATAGGCCCAGAATCCTGTCTGCAAGATATTCCCAGCTCCACAGCTGGATCATTGACATACGGCGGATCGAATCTATGGAATTCTGTAAGCGTAAGCGGAGTGGGCAGAGCTGCGGCATGCCAGTCAGGGGCGCAACTAGAGCCAAATTCTGTGGGAGGCTGATAACAATTTCGGGGGGGGGGGGGGCTAATTATTCCAGTCATAGGCAGAGTGGAAATGCAGGGGCTCTAAGAAGAGGTGAAATCATAACAAAGCCTCATTTACAGGTAAATGGTCTTTTAAAGACCTGTGAATTACTTGGGTGCCGCGCTGAGAACCGTGCACCCAGTGCATTAACACCATGGGGCCGCGCTGAGAGCTACGCACCCAGCGCGTTCACACTAGGGGGCCATGCTGAGCGCAGCGTTAGAATCGCCACTCCAAACATTTCTATTAAAAAAACGGTCCACTTCTATTAATTTATATTTGCACCGAGGACCCCATCACCCTCTTCCCTTGTCCACTACTGGCCCCGGGGATGCCTTCCCCTGGGGCCTGGCCTCTTCATTAGGGACTGTAAGGGGAACCCCAATGTCCCACGCTCCCGCCGGCTCCCCGCCTCCTGTGGGAACCAGCATTGCTTTTGGGCAAGGGGAGCTGCTAACTTACAGCTCCCCTTGCCCAAAAGCAATCCTGCTTTGCTTCATTGAAGCCAAAGCAGGTTATCCTCCTCTCGCTTCAACAAAGCCAACCAAGGTTTGCTATGACAGTGTGCGAAATGTGCTTCCACCCTGTCATAGCAAACAACAATGTCCCGGGGGTGGGCTACCCTGGACATTGCAGGAGCCGGCCCTGGGGGCTGGCGGCCCCCAGGGCCATCAAGGGCTCCAGGAGGGAGGTTGCGCAGCCCCCTCCATCTATTTTCAAATCCCTGGGGAGGTGGTGGCGAACCCAAAGACTTTGGGGGGCCTCGGAGGCCCCCCAACAATTACAAAACAAGCCCTGGGGAGGTGGCGGTCCCCTGGGCTGTGGGAGGGCCGTGTGCCCTCCCGCACCTAATTTACATGGGAGGTGGCGGTCCCCAGTCCCCGCAGGACCCCGCAATATAATTATAGGATTGACCCCAGAACCTGGCCAACCCAGAGACTCATTTAAATGAAGTGGGGGAGCCCCCGCTTCCCTTTTTTTTGCCCGGATTCGCGCACCCAGCGCATTCGGGCGTTTAAAAAAAAAAAAATAATAATTTTTGGACCTGGGGTCCTTGTGGGACCCCCCTGAGCAGGACTAGGGGGTCAGGGTGTTTCTACCCTGCCCCCTTTTCTTCTCTTTGAATCTTTTTTCAACTGTTTTCTTGTGACTCGGTTCTACCGATTCACAAGATGGCTGCCAACACTTCCTGGTTTGGAGTGTTGGCATCCAATCACAGTGAAGCTCATGGTTGTGGCCGCCAGTCATAGTGAAGCACGTGGTCGGGAGGGTGTGCGAACCCACTGCTGCCCCAGATATCGAAACTTTAATTTTTTCTATTTCTCAGCAACTACTGAACGGATTTACACAATTTAAGATAAAAATACGCTTTCTGAATCAAGCACTACTATTTTGTCAAATTTGGTGTAATTTTGTACAGCAGTTTAGGCTGTAGCCTTGGCTAAAGTTTCCTATGTAAAATTGATTTTTCTACTTTTATTTTTTTAATTTCTCAACAAGTACTGAACGGATTTACACCATTTCAAAAAAAGGTAGCTTTCTGAACCAAGCTCTACCTTTTTACCAAATTTGGTGTAATTCCGTTCAGCAGTTCGGGCTGTAGCCTGTAATAAAATTTCCTATGGAAATTAACATAGAGAAAACACTTTTTGGGACCCCCCTTTCTTCTCAGCCCCGGCTTGACGAATCACCCCCAAACTTTCAGGATACGAACTGACCTGGATAGATCTTTGTTTTGGAGAATTTCCCGAACATTCGTCAAACAACGCCAAAGTTATTAGCAAATCAAAAAATGCTTTTTCTATGGAAACTAGGTTCTTACTATAACTACCTACTGGTGACCACCAGTAGGTAATATATATGTGCCCGTCGGGCAGTCGAAAAGCATCAGGCTGAGCACTTGCTTTTGTAAAGATTTTGCACAGGCACTTTAAAAATCTGCATTAAATAAAGAAGAATCTTTTCTCCATATTGTGGTCTGTACCTGCTTTGAGACCGTAATTGGGATCATCTTCAGGATTGTGGTTATCGTATATATATATATATATATTACCTACTGGCAGTCGCCAGGACCTATTTTCCATAGGAAATCCACAACATTCTAGTTGGAATAACGTTGGCGTTGATTGATGAATCTTCGCGAAATTTTCCAAACTTTTGGTCAGCTCCGGTCCGCTCCTATCCTGAAAATTTCACGATGATTCGTCAAGCGGGGGCCGAGAAAAAAGGAGGGTCCCAAAACGCGTTTTCCCCATGCATTTTCCCATAGGACCTGTTGACGCAGCTACAGCCTGAAGTGCTGAACTGAATTACACCAAATTTGGCAAAGAGGTAGTCCTCAGTACAGACTCGTGCCTTTTGCTTAAATGGTGTAAATCCGTTCAGTAGTCAAAAGTAAAATCACATATATATCTGGGCGGAGCCTAACCACACATCTCATCGTGAGATCTGATTGGCTGTCAGCACTTCATCCAAGAAGTGTTGGCAGCCATCTTGGGACCAATAAACATGATAGCACCTCATTAAAAAGCATTGCAGTTAATAGAAGGTTTTAAGACTTTAGTTACATTATAAATCATTTGTTAATGGCACCATACTCATTTTAGGAATTGTTGTGTGTTCTAATGTGATTTTACCATGTGAAAAAGCCTTCTGCTGTGATATCATGAATCATGTTTGAGAGAAAACTATTTTCTCATGCTTTTCCCACAGAGGTTTGGAAGGTGATCTATAAGCTAAACTGAGAGCATATTTTCTTTAAATTCACATTATCTTTCTCAGTCATGTGAGAATGAAGTCTGACATTCTCAGTAAAACATGTACATCCAACAAGGGCAGAGACTGTCAGTTGATTCCTTTGTGTTCTACTGCAGCTTCCCAGAGTGTTCTAAAGAACAACTAGAGCGCTAACAGTCCTACTTATGACAAACGTATGGCACACCTGAAGCCATCTTGGTTGGAATAAAGTGGTAACTCTTAAAACATTAAATTTAAAAAGGAACAAAATGAGGGGGTTCATTTTGCCATAGAAAGTATGATTAGTGCTGCAGAAAGAAAAATTAGGGTACATTTTGAGTGACTTTTCAAATCCTCTTCTATTTCATTAAAAAATTCTGACATGCAGACTGAAATATGCACTTTCAATACCAGCAGCAGACTTCCCTGGTGAGCAGTAGCTTTACAACAGTGATCTAATAAGCAACTAGAGTGCTAACATTCTGAATTTATGGCAAATTTGTGACACATCTGAATGCCTTCTTGATGGAATCAAAGTAAAAAACTGAATGTATTTCCTACTGAGGAGACTGTAGTAAATGAGGAAATTAGGAAACATCATAACAAATAATTCTCCCAAAATGGCCACCAGAGACAAAAGAGCCCAAATGTAGCCCAAATATCACCCAGATGTAGCACAAGTATAGCCCAATGACAGAATGTCCCAAAGTGTTCTAACGAACAACTAGAGCGCTAACAGTCTTACTTATGACAAACGTATGGCATACTTGAAGCCATCTTGATTGGAATAAAGTGGTAACACTTAAAACATTTAATTTACAAAGGAACAAAATGAGGAGGTTCATTTTGCCATAGAAATTATGATTAGTTCTGCAGAAAGAAAAATTAGGGCACATTTTGACTTCTCAAATCCTCTTCTATTTCATAAACAAATTCTGACATGCAGACTGAAACATGCACTTTGAATACCAGCAGCAGACTTCCATGGTGAGCAGTAGTTTTACTACAGTGATCTAATGAACAACTAGAGTGCTAACATTCAGAATTTATGGCAAATGTGTGACACATCTGAATGCCTTCTTGAAGGAACCAAAATAAAAAACTGAAAGTATTCCCACTGAGGAGACTGCAGTAAATGAGGAAATTAGGAAACTTCATAACAAATAAATCTCTCAAGATGGCCACCAGAGACAAAAGAGCCCAAATGTAGCCCAAATATCACCCAGATGTAGCCCAAGTATAGCCCAATGACAGAATGTCCCAGAGTGTTCTTAAGAACAACTAGAGCGCTTACTGTCTTACTTATGACAAAAGCATGGCACACCTGAAGCCATCTTGATTGGAATAAACTGGCAACACTTAAAACATTTAATTTAAAAAGGAACACAATGGGGGGGGGGTTCATTTTGCCATAGAAATTATGATTAGTGCTGAAGAAAGAAAAATTAGGGCACATTTTGAGTGACTTCTCAAATCCTCTTCTATTTCATTAAAAAATTCTGATATGCAGACTGAAACATGCACTTTTAATACCAGCAGCAGACTTCTGTGTTGTGCAGTAGCTTTACTACAGTGATCTAATGAGCAACTAGAGTGCTAACATTCAGAATGTATGGCAAATGTGTGACATATCTGAATACCTTCTTGATGGAATCAAAGTAAAAAACTGAAAGCATTTCCTACTGAGGAGACTGCATTAACCCTTTCGATGCTCATGACAGAATGGTTCCGTCATGAGCATCGGTGCCCCTGTGCTCATGACGGAACCATTCCGTCATGAGGCCAGGGGCACGAAATCCCTCTGCTGCAGACAGCAGAGGGATTTCTATTTCATGCCTTTGACCTTGGGAGCTGGGGAAGAGCTTCCCCAGCTCCCAAGGCCCCCTCCCTGGTTTCTGTGCACTGAAGATCAGTGCGCAGGTCGCGCTGTCTTCATTGCACAGAAAACAAAACTGAAATGAGCCTTTAGGCTCATTTCAGTTTCACTTTGTATGTGCTCAGGGGGCTATCTCAGCCCCCCGGGCACGTAGAAAGACGGGAGGGGTATCATTGGAAAAGGGAGAATCTCCCCTTTCCAATGGTACCCCTCCCCAGTGGATCCCTGCTTGGGGATCGCCCCAGGAGGGCGATCCCCAAGCAGGGATCCACCCACTAGACACCAGGGAGGGGAGAGCGGCCCCTTAGGCAAGGGCTTTTGCTCCCCCCAAATATTTTTAGTGTCATTTAGTCGTTTTGCCCCCCCGGGGGGCAGATGGGGGCAGTAGCCCCCAATCTGCCCCCCGGGGGGGCAAAAAGCCCACTAGACACCAGGGATATTTACTTTACGCACATCATTTTTTAGGGTGGGGGCTGCCCATGAAGGGCATGTCCATGCCCCCACCCCGCATAATGTACAGCCTTTCTGCCCCCCCTGGGGGGCAGTTGGGGGCAGAAAGCCCACTATATGCCAGGGATTAAGTTTTTTCTTATAATTTGTGGTGGGGGCAGCCCAATATGGGCATGCCCATGCCCCCACCCACCCTCCGCAAAAATGACAGCCTTTCTGCCCCCCCGGGGGTAGCTGGGGGCATTAGCCCCAAATCTGCCCTCCCGGGGGGCAAAAAGCCCAGTAGACACCAGGGATTTTTTAGCCAAATTTTAATTAGGGTGGGGGCATTGGCATGACCGTTTTGGGCAGCCCCCACCCTAATTAAAATTTGCCCAAAAATCTCCCTGGTGTCTTGTGGACTTTCTGCCCCCCCTGGTGGGCAGATGGGGGCATTAGCCCCCAATCTGCCCCGCCGGGGGGCAAAAAAAACCAATAGACTGCAGGGAGTTTTTTTGGGGCAAATTTGAATTAGGGTGGGGGCTCCCAAAACGGGCATGCCCATGCCCCCACCCCCCTCCCCCACAAAATTAACAGCCTTCCTGCTCCCCTGTGGGGCAGATGGGGCAGTAGCCCCCAATCTGCCCCACCAGGGCGGCAAAAAGCCCACTAGACGCCAGGGATTTTTTAGGCAAATTTTAATTAGGATGGGTACATTGGCATGCCCGTTTTGGGCAGCCCCCAACCTAATAAAAATTTGCCCAAAAACCTCCCTGGCATCTAATGGACTTTCTGCTCCCCCTGGGGGCAAATGGGGGCTTTAGCCGCCAATCTGCCCCACCAGTGGGCAAAAAGCCCACTAGACGCCATGGATTTTTTTGGGGCAAATTTGTCTAAGGGTGGAGGGTCCCAAAAAGGGCATGTCCATGCCCCCACCCCCACAAAAATTACAGCCTTCCTGCCCCCCCTGGGGGGAAGATGGGACTGTAGCCCCCAGTCTGCCACCCCGGGAGGCAAAATGCCGACTAGATGGCAGGGATTTTTTGGGGCAAATTTTAATTAGGGTGGGGGCATTGGCATACCCGTTTTGGGCAGCCCCAACCCTAATAAAAATTTGCCCCAAAAACTCCCTGGCGTCTAGTGGACTTTCTGCCTCCTCTGGGGGGCAGATGGGGGCATAAGCCCCCAATCTGCCCTGTTTGAGGGGTAAAAAGCCCACTAGACACCAGGGATTATTTTGGGGCAAATTTTAATTAGGATGGGGGTTGGCCAAAACTGACATGCCCATGCCCCCACCCCCTCCCTGCAAAAGTTACAGCCTTCCTGCCCCCTGTGGGGGACAGATGGGGCATTAGCCCCTAATCTGCCCCCCCGGGGGGCAAAAAGCCTACTAGACGCCAGAGATTTTTCGGGGAAATTTTAATTAGGGTGGGGGCATTGGCATGCCCGTTTTGGGCAACCCCCAATTAAAATTTACCCCAAAAACTCTCTGGCGCCAAGTGGACTTTCTGCTTCCCCTGGGGGGCAGATGGGGGCATTAGCCCCCAATCTGCCCCACCGGGGGGTAAAAAGCCCACTAGACACCAGGGAGTTTTTTGGGGAAAGTTTTAATTAGGGTGGGGGTTGCCCAAAATGGCCATGCCCATGCCCCCACCCCCTCCCCGCAAAAATTACAGCCTTCCTGCCTCCATGGGGACAGATGGGGCAGTAGTCCCCAATCTGCCCCTCCGGGGGGCAAAAAGCCCACTAGACGCCAGGGATTTTTTTAAGCAAATTTTAATTTGGGTGGGGGCATTTGCATACCCGTTTTGGGCAGCCCCCACTCTAATTTAAAATTTGCCCCAAAAACTCCCTGGCATGCTGCTGAGCGTCTTGGGCTGAATTGCGGTCCCTGTGCCTACCTGCGTGGTTCCTTTCGTCCCCGCTTCTTTGTCGCTGCCCGGGTCTCCCTCCCGCCGCCGCCTCTGCCATCTTCGCGGCCGATGTGAGGAGGGAGACTACAACTCCCAGGCTCCCTGGCTTCCCACAACCGGAAGCTGTCGCACCTTTATCCGCGCCTGGAGGCCCCATAAAAACGACTCTGTCTTCCGCGTCGCGGGACCGTGCGCGGGCAACGCCGGGCTAAGCCCGGGCAAAGGGCAGGCCCTCTGTGGCCCTCAGAGGCCGAGGGAGGCTGGGCTGGGCCGCTCCCTTTTCGTTTTCCAAATTATTGCTGTGTATGTTTTTACTCCGTATTCATTAATCGTAGGCTGATTCTGTCTTTGGCCTCTTGTTTTGTCTCTGCCTACTGTTTAGGTGTTAACTGCTAGTGGTATCTGACGTTCCACTTACAATTTCTGAAGCACTCACTATGACCCTACCTGTTACTAAAGAGAAATTGTCGTTAGGAGGGGTCATTAATAGAGGAACATTAGATAACTATGTTATCAGGCCCAATACAGAAACTGATAGGGATATTGTTCTCGAAGAGCGACGGGCTGAGAGACGTCGTTCTATTGAGTTCGTAAAGAATAAACGCTTATCTCAGGTCCCGTCACAGCTAGCCATGTCATCGCAATCCAGTACGCCTCGTGAAAGCGGGAGCTTTGACGTTTCTTTTTCCGACAATATACCTTTACTTCTTCGAGACAGATCCCCTTCACTTGAGCCAAATAACGATCTAATTATAACTTTGTCTCCTCTTCCCAGTAACTTAATTCTAGAGCCAGATGTTTCCTCAGACGTACTGTTATTAACCCCTCAGATTATACAAAAAAGGTCAGTACTTCGAAAATTCATCAGCTACAAGGTCCACCACCAAGAAAAAGAAGAAAGAGGGGGAGTGGACTAAAGAGAGACAAGTCTAATTTAATTAATCTTGGTATTTCTAAGACTTCTTCATTTAAAAAACCTTTATCACCTACATTGGCTATTTCATCACACCTCCCAACAACCGAAGCATCAGACACTCATTTACTGGGAAATATTGAAATTATTGAAAAATTGATTAGATCTTTCATATCGCCACTATTAGAGAGACTAAAAAGAATAGCTTTACAGTTGGGGAATTTAGAACAGGCAATTGGGGATATCAAAGAGGGAACTAAAGATTTATTAAAACCCCCATTAGAAGCCCCAACTATTGTATCAGTCCCAAATATTATTGATCAACAGGGAGAAAAAGTCACGAGTCAAGTAAAATCAAAAACCCTGAACCCCCCGCCTCCACAAAAATTTTCTCCAACGGGAAAGAATAGACAAAAAGAGGTGGTGGTGGGTGGGAAATTCAATTCTCAACAAAGTATTCAAAAGCCAAATGACAACGAAGATTCTACAGGGACATTTATTTCTAAAAACCATAATGTGGACCTGCCTCCGGAAGCAGCTCCCCTTGTGGTGGTCCTTACGGGAGTCCCTCTTCTAAAAGACGGAAAAAGAGAAGATCACACTCAGTTAAAAAATAAGGTCATATATTGGCTTAGACAGAATCGCCCACTTCCGCCAGACATAAATGGAGAAATTTTACATGTTAGGCGTCTTCCCTGGTTAGGACGTAGAAAAAAAGACTCCATGGGGGATATCATTATAATTAATTTCAGAGACAAAAGGGCAGTAAGATACATTCTTAATTGGCTTCCTTTAAATGCTAGTAGTACAATTGAAGCACATCAATTGCCCTACTTTTACCCCAGAGTAATGCCAACGTCTGAAATTGACTTGAATTCATTATTTCACAATAATGAAGATTCCATTAGACCACCACCTCAATATCAGGATGTGTACTCTAGGCCCCCATTTGGACATCAAGCTGATCGCTCAAGTTACTCACTTCAACATCCGGAGGACCGTTTCAGGCCTCCATTTTTAGGTCAGAGGAATTGTTATTATAATTCACTATATCAATCTTAGAACGATGTTTTAAGACCTTCGCCCCAAATTCAGAGTTATTGTCCTGTTCCACAATTTCATCTTCAGGTCGATCGCCCCAGTCCTTTAATTCAGCATCAGAATGGTCATTTAAGGTTTCCACCTCAACAACAGGATGGTCGATTTAGGCCCCAATTACAATACCAAGAAGATCGCTCTGGGCTGGCCTTTTGTCATCAGGAGGATCGCTCTTTACCCCTTTATAACCGCTTTGCGGCATTATCAGGTTTGGAAGGAGTGGACTGACTTGATTTTGGAGGCATAACAAAAGATTTTGCTGATAGTCCACAAAAGGCCCCTCTTATGAGCTCAGTATTAAATTCTAATCACACAGTACATGTCTCTCATGTCTCCGATTTAAGACCTAAACGGTATCAGATTACATCCACTGACCGAATGGGTAAGTCCACAAGTTTGAATCAGGTCGAATCTATCCCGATTACAGACGGGACCTAAATTTTAACCCCATTATCAGACCTGTACCAGAAACACAGGAATGTATAAGGGAGGAAAGCAAACCCCGAATTGTAGTCCTATTTTGGAATATAGCAGATCAACGATCCAAGGTCACAAATGACATATGGATGAATTTTAGATCTAAATTTGATATTATAGCACTTCAGGAGATGTGGACGACTGACGTGATACATATGGAGGGTTTTAAAACATATTTTACACCCACCCAACCCTCCATTTCAGGCAGGGCGAAAGGAGGTCTAACAATTTATGTCTCAAACATCCTTAATATAAAGGAAATAGTTCCTCAAAAACCTGGATCCAAATTTCCAGATACTTAGGTTGATTTTAAATAATAGGGACAGCTTCCTAATAGTGAACCTCTATAATAATCTTTCTGAGGTTGAGGCAATGAAGTTGGCATCCCTGATCCAGTCTCCATTAATAACTAGAATGAGGAAGTTAAAAAATGAAGAGGTAATTATTTTGGGGGGGATTTCAACCTGGGACCATGCTCAACTATTAATAATAATAACATTTGTGGTATCCAGGATGAATTTGGAAACACCATCCCACATTTTACTCATTCTACTTTAGGTAACTACTTAAATGAAACCCTTCTTGAGTTAGACCTGGTCGTGGCAAATACCTTGAACAATGAGAGCCTAATACCAGCTCCTACTTTTCATGGTAGAGGATACCTAACAACCATACATTATATTTTGGTTTCAAATGGTGAAAGGACTTCAGACGCGGAATTCACTAGACACGAAATTGTGCTAAGTGATCATTATCCTCTCAGTATTTCCCTGTCATTAACTTATAAACCAAGGAGTGGCTTGGGTTCTATTCTATTACAAAATAATCTGGCATTAAGCAGAATAAATGGTTATGCACTCAAATGGGGGAAAGTAGACCCTATGGAAATAACAAAACTAGTGATAGTGAGGGCCTATTCCTCTATTTTGAAATGTCTTAACTTGGATACTACCCATGCAGAAGTCCTTGCAAATTTTGAACTGATCGTTAAAGCGATCAATGAGGCTCTGTGGGTAGAAATAAAACATAAGTCAAAAGATAAGAAGGGCTGGTTTAACCACGACTGTACGGTTGCTTACTCAAATCTAAAAACTCCATTGAGGAAATTAGTTAGGGTCCCACAAGAGATAACGGCATTAAGGAAAGTGTATAATTCCGTACTAAAAAACAGGAAAAAAGAACTAAAAAATCAACTCTGGGAGCAATTGCATGAAACGTGCATCCATAAAAACCCGGCTGCTTTTTGGCAAATAGTCAAGTCTCCTTTTCTAACTGACACCACTAATCACCCAAAGTTAGATCTAGCAATAGAAGAAAAGGAATGGACTTTTCATTTCTCCAAGATTTTTTCCGATGGTACGGACTCTGCTAAACCGCAGGACCTAAAATTCCAGGACCCTAACTTTTTGAATGATCTAGATAGCACTTATCCAATTGACCTACAGTTCTCATTGAAACAAACCGCCCAGGCTCTGAGTGCAAGTAAAAATGGAAAGGCACCGGGCCCAGATGGTGTGCCTAACGATTTATTTAAAGCCCAAATGGACCTTTGGACTCCCCTTCTAACCAGAGTCCTGAATGCATCTTGTAATATAGGTCTGTTAGCCTCTTGGTCAAAATCCGTACTAGTTCCCATCTTTAAAAAAGGAGATCGGCATTCAGTAACCTGCTATCGTCCAATCTCTCTTTTAGACTCCCTGGGAAAAGTGGCAGGACGAGTCATTTTAGAGCAATTACAAGATTGGGCGGAGTATGGCAGGATTATATCAGATTTACAGTACGGGTTTCGCCAGGGACTGGGGCTATCGAACAGGCCCTAAATCTTTCACTCTTAATAGACAAATATGTTTATATTAAAGGAGGAGACCTTTATATGGTCTATGTAGATTTATCAGCCGCATTTGATTGTGTTTCCCATTCCAAACTTTGGACTCTATTGGCTGATATGGGGGCTCCATTGAACTTGGTTAAGTTCTGTGGTACTGTAACCCGTTATTTCAGTTCATGAGGGAACTTTACGCAAATGCCACTGCAAGAGTGCGTTACGGGGTGGGGGGAGAGCTGACGGAAGATTTTCCAGTAAAAAAAGTTGTTAGGCAAGGGTGTGTCCTGGCCTCTTTCCTCTTTACCCTCTATACTAATGGGCTGGAAAAAGAGATGTTGAAGGGAGCCCAAGATCTCCCAATGGTGCATAATCGCCCAATACCTGCACTTCTTTATGCAGACGACACCGTTATTCTAGCCCGTACCCCTCGTGAACTTCAGAAGAATTTGAATAGATATTCCACATTTATGGCAGGCCTTGACCTTAAGATAAATATTAGCAAAACTTTTGTCATGAGGTCAAGTTTTTGTCATAAAACTACAACTAAAATGAGGGGTATCTATTCGAACCAAGAAAAAATAGCCACCACGCAAAAATATTCCTATCTAGGTATAACAATAGACCATAAACTATCCTGGAAATCAGCTGTAGAAACAAGAAAACTTATTTTTTTAAGAACAACTACAGCTCTTGCCAATTTTACCAGGAAGTTGGGAAATAGAGCCCCCCCTGAAATTATTCCGATTTACAAAGCCAAATGTTTATCCGTGGCTTTGTATGGGGCGGGCCTCTGGGGCTTTGTGGGCACAGATACGATCCAGAAAGTTGAAAATTCGTTTCTGAGGTTTATCCTTGCACTTCCTGGGAGTGCGGGCACTTTTGCTTGTCATACAGAACTGGGTTTAGCGCATGTGATGGACCTCGCCAAAATCGAACCACATTTATTATGGCGTAGAATTTGGTCCTCAGACAAAGCAACCCTTACTCAGTCTATTTTGTCTGATTGTTTGCCATGGATAATGTTCGTAGGTCCAGGTGGCTCTGGTACATTGCGAGCTTTTTTCATGACTTGGGCTGGGACAAATACTATCACAATCCCTCCTCGATACGAGAGGTTTCGAGGAAGGTATTAAAAAATAAAGGTCTCGCCCACTTAGAGGAACTGAGACTGACGAGCGAAATTACTAAACCTTCTGTCACCCACAGTTAATGATACAATTGGTCCCTACAATACAGCCGTACCTTACTTTTAACATCACGAGCTACGAGCGGTATTTATTGGTAAGATTCAGGATGAATATTTTTCATCGAATGGTTACATTTCCAGAACGAAACAATTGGGTTAAGGTACTTTCTCCTTGTCCCTGTGATGACATTTCTTCACAATCGACTTTGCATACCATTCTTTTTTGTAAATTTTATATGGAACCAAGGAAAAAATGGCTTATCCCGCTTTTGAGGCATTTTGGTCACAGACAATGCCGCCCAGCCTTACTTTGCCTACAGTTGCTGGAGGGAGAAAAGTTGGTGTACATAATAGTTAGCTTTTTGAAATGTATCGTCCGCTATCGCAGGAATTTAGTTTAACATAGAATGGAGATTAGCTATTGTTAAGTTAAATAGTAATGGATGTATTTTTCTTCCTGATTGTGAATTGCTTTTAGTATGCGATAAATAAATGTGCTGTATATGCCCTCTTAGATCCCTCACAGAAAGTGAGGTAGGGTATACATTTTAATGTGTAAATATTTTGTTTTTAATATTGGTATTTTTACTGTATGTTTTTTATGAACGATTATTTTATTGTATGCTTTTATGATTTCGATCCAAAATCGAAATAAAGCTGAATTGAATTGAAATTGAATAGTGGACTTTCTGCCTCCTCTGGGGGGCAGATGGGGGCATCAGCCCCCAATCTGCCCTGTTGGAGGGGTAAAAAGCCCACTAGACACCAGGGATGATTTTGGGGCAAATTTTAATTAGTTTAGAGGTTGGCCAAAACTGACATGCCCATGCCCCCATCCCCTCCCTGCAAAAATTACAGCCTTCCTGCCCCCGTGGGGGACAGATGGGGCAGTAGTCCCCAATCTGCCCCTCCGGGGGGCAAAAAGCCCACTAGACGCCAGGGATTTTTTTAGGCAAATTTTAATTAGGGTGGGGGCATTGGCATGTCCGTTTTGAACAGCCCCCACCCTAATTAAAATTTGCCCAAAAAATCCCTGGCATCTAGTGGACTTTCTGCCCCCCGGGGGGGCAGATAGGGGCAGTAGCCCTCAATCTGCCCACCTTGGGGGGCAAAAAGCCCACTGGACGCCAACGATTACGCTGGCTTTTTTTATGTGTGGGGGTGGAGGCTGCCCAGAATGGGCATACCAATGCCACCATCCCCCAAAAAATAGCCACAGTGTTTCTGCCCCCCTTGGGGGCATATCGGGGCATTCCCCTCCCCCCGATGCCCCCCCCCTCCGGGTGGCAGAAAGTCAACTAGGCACAGAGTTGTTTTTAGCAACATGCCTACCTGTGGATTTAGGGCCCTAGCGCAGCCATCACATAGGGAAACCTACCACACCCACACATTTCTGAAAACTAGACACCCGGGGGCTTCCAGGGCGGTATGGCTTGGGTGGATCCCCCAACGTTTCCTTACCCAGAATCCCCTGCAAACCTCAATTTAAGCTGAAAAAAACACTGTTTTCACATATTTTTGTGTTGGAAAGTTGTGGCATCACCGGGCTCACACAAATTTCCCACCACCCAGTGTTCCCCTAGGTCTAGTGGTAAAAATGGTGCCTCACTTGTGTGGGAGGCCCAAGTACCAGCGACAGGCAACGGCCCAAAACGTAGTGAGGCGACATCAAAATTGCATATCGCAAAACCACCTGGTTTTGCAAGGGGGGGTCACTTGGGTTTTGGCCCGGTGCTTGGCGGCCATCTAGGGAAACCTACCTAACCCATGCATTTCTGAAAACTAGACACCCGGCGGCTTCCAGGGAGGTATGGCTTGCCTGGATCCCCCAACGTTTCCTTACCCAGAATCCCCTGCAAACCTCAATTTTAGCTGAAAAAATCACTTTTTTCACACATTTTGGTGTGGGAAAGTTGTGGCATCACCGGGCTCACACAAATTTACCACCACCCAGCGTTCCCCCAGGTCTCCTGGTAAAAATGGTGCCTCACTTGTGTGGGAGGCCCAAGTACCCGCGGCAGGCAAGTGCCCAAAACGTAGTGAGGCGACATCAAAATGGCTTATCGCAAAACCACCTGGTTTTGCAAGGGGGGTCACTTGGGTTTTTGGCCCGGTGCTCGGCGGCCATCTAGGGAAACCTACCAAACCCACACATTTCTGAAAACTAGACACCCGGCGGCTTCCAGGGAGGTATGGCTTGCGTGGATCCCCCAAAGTTTCCTTACCCAGAATCCCCTGCAAACCTCAATTTTAGCTGAAAAAATCACTTTTTTCACACATTTTAGTGTGGGAAAGTTGTGGCATCACCGGGCTCACACAAATTTACCACCACCCAGCGTTCCCCCAGGTCTCCTGGTAAAAATGGTGCCTCACTTGTGTGGGAGGCCCAAGTACCCGCGGCAGGCAAGGGCCCAAAACGTAGTGAGGCGACATCAAAATGGCCTATCCCAAAACCACCTGGTTTTGCAAGGGGGGTCACTTGGGTTTTTGGCCCGGTGCTCGGCGGCCATCTAGGGAAACCTACCAAACCCACGCATTTCTGAAAACTAGACACTAGAGTATTCCCAATTTCGAAAATGTGCAAATATGCAGTTTCTAAACTCTGTAATTTGTTCCCATTTCAGAAATACATAGGTGTCTTTCATACCAATTTTTCCATGTATACATTTTCACACTATAATTGCTATATACCCGGAACTAAAAGAAAAACCATTACAAAATGCTGCTCAGTTTTTTACTCTGGGTTCGTTGGGCTCTTGGTGAACCTACAAGCCCTATATATCCCCACAACCAGGAAGGTCCAGCGGATGTAACGGTACATTGCTTTCTAAGAGATGTCATAATTAGAAGAAGTTACAGGTGAAAACGTTGACACAAAAGGCTGCTTTTTTCAACTAAATTTTAATTTTTCCTATATTTAACTGTTAGTTTCTATAAAGAAACCTTGATGGATCTACACAAATGACCCCTTGCTGAATTCAGAATGTTGTCTACTTTCCAAAAATGTATAGCTTTCCAAGATCCATTATTGCTTTTCTACCCATTTCTACCATTATCTGGAAGGAGGTTGAAAGCACAAAAAATTGCAAAAATAGGGTATGTCCCAGAAAAATGTCAAAACTGTGTAAAAAAAAAAGTTGGATTTCTGACAAAAATCTGTCATTCCCTAAAAGCTGGAGAAATGGTGATTTCAGCCCCACAAACCCTTTTTTGATATCATTTGCAGAGAAAAACCCAAACGCTTTCATTTGCAGCCACTTTTCCCCATTTTTCACAAAAAAAAAATGTTGCTGTATTTTGACTAATTACTGGGAACCCTCTAGGAGAATCCACAAACCCTGGGTAACTTTAGAATCCACATGATGTTGGAAGAAAAGGACGCAAATTTGGCGTGGATACCTAATGTGGTCAAAAAGTTACAGGGGCCTAAGCGCGCACTACACCAAATAGCCCAAAAAAGGCTTAGCACAGGAGGGGAAAAGGCCTCGCAGCGAAGGGGTTAAATGAGGAAATTAGGAAACTTCATAACAAATAAATCTCCCAAGATGGCCACCAGAGACAAAAGAGCCCAAATGCAGCACAAATATCACCCAGATGTAGCCCACATGTAGCCCAATGACAGAAGTGTGCAAAACACTTATTTTTTGAGTAGTTGCAGTTTTATATAGTGCAGACTTGTCAGGTATTGGAGTGCTTTACATGAGCATTGGTTATATCACACAAGATCAAATTCATTTTGGTTGTAGACATGGGGAGATTAAGTGATTTCACCAGAATCACAGAATGTTGAGCTGAAGCAGAAACACCAACCTGGTTCCCCAGTTGCAATGTCTGCAGCTCTGGAAGTAACACCACATCCTCTCCCCTAGGTGCAACATTTAATCAAGTGGCCAACTGGATAAAAAAACATAAAGATTACAAATAATTTAAAAGTTCTTTGTCGCTATTTGAAAACTCAGAAAATATGTCCTCATTTTAGTTTTTTAGAGCACTAACCATAATTTTGATGCAAATAAGACCCTCTCATATATGTAATTTCTAAAGGAAATACTCTAGGTATTACAGTTTTGAATACATCAAGATGACGTCAGGCGTTCCACACTTTTGTAATAAACATAGAATGTTAGCAATCTAGTTGTTCATTGGGATACTGTTGCGAGGCAGAGGCCAGGGGCACGGACTCTGAAAATTGAAGGCAGGTAGGAGAGTGCAGAGGCAACAATTTGACCACACTGGGCAGGCAGGAAGGGCAGTGGCAGCACAACAGACTATGGAGGGCAGTGGAAAGGGGGGCAGGGGCAACAAACCAACAATACAGGACTGGCAAGAGAGGCTGTGGCAATATGATAGACCATTGTGGGCAGAAGAAAGAGGCAGTGGTAGGGCAACCATACATGCCAACAGACCCGTTTCAGCCAGGAAACGTCCAATGTTTTTAAGCTCAAATACACTTTATTTGATCTGTCTCTTATCTACAATCTCCTCTTTTTCAATGTAACTCAAAGGGGAAAATCAATACCCCATTTTTTTCAAAATCTCCCTCTTACCAAGTTCAAAATGTTCGCAAGTATGGTACATTGGATCATGGTAGGCAGGAGGAATTGGGGTAGGGACATGGTCTCGGATAACAGAGGACAGGAGGGATATGGAGAGGTGCACCAAACTGACCCTACAGGGCAGGCATCAGGGTGTGGTAAATATTTAAATTACCGGTACTATTTTTTATGCGGTAAAGTCTAGTAAGAATAACTCAGTCAAAATAAGAGGCAGAATCCGTGGTATTAGAGGTTCTGAAAAGGGCTTTATTCCTTACAAAGGAATTATAGTTCGAACTAGGCAATCTTATTCCATCACCACGAAGGTTCAGGAAGGGATAGGCAATACATTATTGACAAGTAACAATATATATATGAAAAGCATTGCATTAAGACAGATACAGGAGGCGTAACAGCTGATAATACAGATAAGAATACACATACGTAATGAAAATAGGCGTAAATACAGGCGTATACTAGAAACGTCATTTAAAATGATGTCACAAGTGGGTGGATCCATAAGAGAATCCTGCAGTGTCAGCAGAAATATTTGGCAGAGATGCGCGCGCAGCCGCATGACGTGTGATTGACGTGCAACTAGAGGGTGAAGGGGAATTGGCATTTAGCTCTACATGTGGAGACAGAAGTCTGGGGGGTCAGGTCAACCTAATCCCGAATCGTATCTAATATCTTTGTTTAAGGAACTGTTTTGTCCAAAAGGAAAGGTCTCTCGGACGGAATCTATTCTATACTGACTGTTAGTGCATGTACAAGCGTCTATGTGTCTACATGAGATGCGAGGGGGCAGGAATCTTTCATGGTAACAGGGGCTATGAATTACTTGCATAAAGACAGCGAGGCCGGGCCCTTTGCTCGGTAGCTGGAAGGATGTTTACCTAAACTACTAGACAGGAATGCATTGGATGAGGAGCGGAGCAGATAACTTGAAGGCTGAATACAGTTTTTGGCAGGCAACAGGCCGCGTCAGGCACCGTTAGCCGCGCAGAGAGTAAGACAAAGTTCATGGACACGGATGCAGGTCCAGGCTGGAGCATTTCAGAGGCAGAAGCAGGGAAAGGCTTGATGACAGAATTCAGGGCCTACTCGCCTGAACTGTAAAACTAAAAAAGTGAACCATATAAAGTCGGTGGCCAATCATACTTAGGAATGGAATATTCGACCCATTCATGGCGGATCTGAAAGAGGGCATGTTGACGTTGGACGCACATGTATTTGCGTCTTCATAGCTGGAACTGGAGGGAACATACATGTACTTGTAGCATGTACATGGAGCCGTTGGGGTCTAAGATAGGGGACATAACTGGTCATAAAATTCATATTTCCTCATTCCCTCCTTGTCCCCTACGGACCCTTATGAAATATCCATTTTCATCAATCCATCAATCTGTTCATATAGCATCATTTGTTCTTCTTTCTTCTTCCGGGATCTTGAATGAAAATTTGAAGGCGGGATACACGATGTGGCACACAGACCACAAATCGCTGGCCCACATTGTAGACACAAGCAGCAACTGAATAGTATGAGAAAGCCAATACCTAGGAAGGATAGGATCCTCCATCCCCAGGCTGACAACACGCTCCAAAACCAACCGGACCAAGTCCAGGTGCCTGGATTCTGGTGTATCTGACTTACGATTTTATGAAGTCGAGTTATGGCTTTATATACTGACGGCGCGTTTTCTGGTATGAAAACACAGCAACTTGATCCGATGACCCTACAAGCTCCGCCCCTATCGGCCAGAATGACGTCAAGGACAAGACGATTTTGAAGAACAACAATCCGCATCGCAGACTGCTCCTCTGTTAAGTTGCCTAAGGCGGAAGTAGTTTCATTCACTACTGCTTCAAGGGTTCTAGTTAATCTACGTATCAGCTTACTATTAGTGACTGTACCTATGTAGGGAAAGAAACCTTTATTGAAATCTGTGTATTGCTCCCATGCTGTTTCGGTGTAGTCGACAATCGGGAGATCTCTCTGCTGTCTATTGTGTACTAAATGGGTATTCCTATGATAATCAGGCGGGGCTAGGAAAACAGGTGGCAGAAGGAATGCAATGTAACAGGTACCATCCCAATCTAGGGGTAGGCGTATGTATGCGGTGTGACCACAAATGAAGTAGGAGTGACGAGAAGCTCTAAATGTAGACTTGCCTTTATCACTGAATTCTATTACAGTGGTACATTTACTATGGCCCATGTGTATTGAACCATTCTTTCTTACACATAATTCGCCTCTAACTGGAAATACTGACATAGCGGGCAAGATTGGTGTAGCTTCGGATTCAACATTCAGGATCATGAGATTAAGTGTAAAGTTACCTAATCCATATACTTCATTTTCTAGATCAGTTCCTGTTCTTTTGGGAAATCCCTCCTTGTTAGGGTAGCAGACCTTAAGTAAAACTAGGTTCAGGTTTCCCCAAACCCAGTTGTCTTGATAAACTACTGAATTTGAATCTAGGGAATTAATCAAACTAAACCATGCTCCACAGGAGCCATTGTGTGTGAATGGATACGGAAAGAGAGGCAGAACTCCCCTATATTTCTGATAGGGAGGGAGTCGGCCACATATCCAACAATTTGTAGCATTGCTGGTCTGATGAGAATGATGTAACATACTAATGAATGTGTTGTTGCGCAGCGCAAATCTATAGGACAACTCATGCGGGGGTAATTCGCTAAAAGAATGTTCGGCAGTAGCATTGAAAGCACGCTTGGAGATAGGGTAATACATGTGTAATAATATACTGGAAATAATAATCAGAAGACTTAGAAAAAACATAATTAACAATGTCACTATGCAGTGACTACGAAGTGATTTACAGTACGCCTGTTTCTTGAGCTGTTCCTGTCTATTTCTCTCTCTATTTCGGTCTAGAGGATACATGTCAGAGACAAATTCAACCGATTCACCTTGGAGAGGACTTAAACAATCAAATTGTCTGACTTGCTAGACCTTAGTTTCAGTTTATAGTTTTGTTTTTCAGTTTTGTCAACCAGGGGGAGTTTTGAGTCAGTCTGTGAGGGAATGCAGGGCTGAAAATTCAAGTCGGATGATAGTCCATGAAACTTTTTGATATGGCTCGAGTGCAACCACCCTTTACGTCCCTCAATCTTCACAGCTGTCCTTGTGGTCAATAAGACGAGTTTAGGCGACTGCCAGCGAGGCTCCAGCGGGTTCCTTCTGTCGAAGTTCCTTACAAGTACGATATCTCCCGGAACCACGTCATGGGGCTTCACCTCAGTGTTATCGGGAAAAGCTGCAGCTACCTGTGAACGACAAGATTGTAGTGCAGACATCAAGGAAGCCAGGTAATCTGTCAGCATATTACAATCAACATCAGTTATTTTACGAGGTATAGGCGTCCCCCACATATTTGGTGGTCTACCGAAGATCACCTCATACGGGGATAGCCCTGTTCGAGAGTGTGCTACCATTCTCATGTAAAAGAGCGCAACCGGTAAAGCTACTATCCAGTCGACACCTTTTTCTCTACATACTTTGGACAGTCTAATTTTCAGAGTTTGATTATGTCGCTCCACGAGACCTGCTGCCTCGGGATGTCGGACACAGTGGAATTTCCATTGGTAGCCTAACAGAAGTGAAACATGTTTCATTAGCTCGGATGAGAACGGTTGGCCATTATCTGAGTACACGACACGGGGCAAACCATATCGTGGGAAGAATTCTCGAACTAACTGTTTGGCAGTAGTCGGGGCAGTGTAATCTGAGACGGGATACGCCTCTGTCCACCGGGAAAGAGCGCATTCAACTACGAGGACATATTTGAATCCTCGACATCGTTCCATCTGGATATAATCCATCTGGAGGACTTCAAAAGGGTGATCGGGGGGTTGAAATCCACCCTGTTCTACAGGTACGCCTTTTCCTGGATTGAACTGACAACAAATCATGCAGGTACGTACTTTCTGTTTAGCTGCTGCTCGCAAGTGTTTATTGAACCAAATGTGTTGAATGCTGTCTAGCATAGCTTTCTCTCCTAGGTGCGCTGGACTATGTATAGTGTTAATGATGACCTGAACCATTGAGTCGGGGAGAAACCATATAGATTTTCCCTTCGTCATCCATCCTTGATCCGTTTGGATCCCTCCTAATTCAGTCCATCTCTTTATTTCTTCTGGTGTAGCATGTGTCTGTATGTCAATTACATCAAGGGCGGGATCCTTAACTGTCATGCAGTGTGTTGGTGTCGGAACTATTGTCTTTGTCGTGTCAGTTGGACGAGTCTGATTCTGAGCAGTCTGTTTAGCTGTTCTGTCAGCTAGGTCGTTACCCTGAGAAATAATGTCAGTCACTTTCGTATGGGCCTTGCACTTCATAATCGATATTGCAGTAGGCAGATGTATTGCATCTAACAGAGCTTGAATAAGGGGACCGTGCTGGATGTGGGCACCGTGAGAAGTTAAATAACCTCTCTCTCGCCAAAGCACGCCGAAGTCATGGACGACTCCGAATGCATAACGTGAATCTGTGTATATGTTGACTTTCTTATTTTTGGCTTGAATACAGGCTTGTGTCAGAGCGACGAGCTCTGCTGCTTGAGCTGACAAGGTATCGATACAATTTGTTTCAATAATTTCAGTGTCTGTTGTGACTGCATAAGCGGCCACTAACTCTCCTGTACTTGTTCTCATGCATGAACCATCTACATACAGTGTCAGGTCTGGATCTGATAATGGAATATCTGTCAAGTCTTGTCTGGGTTTCGTCGTAATAGTAATAACTTCAATACAATCATGTGCCAATGGGTCTGTTCCACTTAATGGCAAAAGTGTGGCAGGATTTAATGTACTACAACGTCTGATTTCTATGTGTGGCTGGAACAATGTCAATTCATAACCCGTCAGTCTTGCTATAGTCAAGTGTTGTGTTTGGGTCCGGTTCAAGAGAACCTCTACTGCGTGTGGTACTTGTACTGTCAATTGATGTCCTAACACTATGGCATCGCTTTGTCTGATTGCTAAAGCTGTTGCTGCGACTGATTTCAGGCACGCAGGAAGAGCCTGAGCTACGGGGTCTAATGTACTAGAAAAATAAGCACATGGCTTGTGTGATCCTGCTTGTTCCTGCGTGAGGACTGACAAAGCAGTACCTTCACGTTCTGTAACAAAAAGTGTAAAACGTTTGCTGTAACATGGCGTTGCTAAAACAGGTGCTTGACATAAAGCTTTCTTTAAGCTTTCAAAAGCTTGCGTATGTTCCTGAGTCCAAGGGAGGACAGTCGATGTCGCTGCCTCCTGTGTTGTCAACTGAATGAGTGGTTTTGCTAGAAATGCATATTGAGGGATCCACTGCCTACAGTACGAAGTGAGGCCTATGAATGCCCGTACCTCCTTTTGTGTCTTGGGTGGCGGCATGTTAACAATTAACTGGATACGGTCGGGTGTAAGCTGTCTTCCCCCCTTGGACAGCAAGTGCCCAAGGTACACAACTTGCTGGACACAGAATTGTAGCTTTGAAGGGGACACTTTGTGCCCCTTGTCGGCTAAGAAATGTAAAACCGTCAGTGATGCTTTTTCACATTCAGGTTCGCTTCGGGCGGTGATCAGCAGATCATCGACGTATTGAAGCAGAGCAGTGTTAGCTGGCATGTGGATACTGTCAAATTCTCTTTTCAGTGCTTGGCTATAGATGCTGGGGCTTTCTGTGAATCCTTGAGGTGCGCGTGCGAATTTAAAACTTCGTCCATTTAAACTGAATCCGAACAAATATTGGCTTTCCGGATCGATTGGGACGCTAAAGAAAGCGTTCTTGAGATCAATTACAGTAAAGAACGTTGCTTCTGAATCTATGGCTGTTAGCAATGAAGAGATATCTGGGACCACGGGGTATTGTGGTACAATGCATTTATTTAATTCTCGCAGATCAATAACTAATCGATATACTGGTGGTGCTTTTAGATCAGTTCGTTTAAGAATCGGAATTATCGGGGAATTACATACATTGGAGTCCGTTTCCACAACCACTCCTTGTGCAATGAGCTCGTCAATGATTTGCAGTAAAGCCACAACAGCATCTGGGGGTAACTTGTATTGTCGTATTCGTGGTAGTACCACTCCTGTTTTAATTGTGACTCGATATGGTGTAATGTGCATACAACCTACATCAGTGGGGCCTTGCGCCCATAAATGTGCAGGTAGATTCTGTAACCGGTGATCCATGTCTCTAGACACGTAGTGACCTTTAAAGTCACGCAAAAATAGTCGTACTCCTTCCGGAGAACAACATATTACAGCTCCTAGAGCCTTCAATGTTTTTATACCTAACAAGTTTTCTGGACATGATTTCGTAAGTAATAGATCTGTAGTCCGTGTTAACGGACCGACTGTGAATGCAAGGGGTTGCGATACTTCATTAATAGTGGGCTTTCCTGAAAAACCAAGGGAAATATTTTGTGAGCCTGAGAGGGGTACCCCTGGGACTTCGCTGTGTCTGATAGTGGTCCTACTTGCCCCTGTGTCGAGTAGAAACTTTCTGTCTTTCCCTAATACTTGACTCTGTACGTAAGGACCCTCTTGATCTACGGGAACCTCAATAAGGGGTAGGCCAACTTCCCTCTCTAGGCTATTTCATGTGTAGCGCTGATACTCTGGATAGTCATTTTGTGCATACTGGTACATCTGTTGTGTCGTGTTTTGTGTTGCAGCAATAGGCTGTGGCTGTTGTTGTGGTTGTGGTGCGGTCTGTTGTGGAACTGGCATAGGCTGTATATTCTGAGGTACTTGTTGTTGGATCTGATCCTGTCTAGGCGGACGTGGTCTTTCTTTCGTTATACCCGTAGAGATATTATGTTTCAGAACTGCGCAATCGTGTATATAATGACCTGGCTGTTTACAATAGTTGCATGTCCCTCTAACAGGACCTACTGTATCATTTGACTGTGTCGTTCCCTTTTTATGTCCGTCAGCTGGAACTGACTGAGCAACAAGCATTTTCATTTTCGTGTCTTTCATACGTCTTTGTTCATGTTCTTGTTCTTCTCTAATTCTATTGTGATGATATTGTAACATTTGTAACATCTGTGACGGTGTGTTACCTTGCCAAGTACTCTCGAATTTTAATACTCTACTCTTAACTTGGGGCAGGGAATTTTCAACTAATTTTGTCACAAACAGATGTGGATACGACTCACTACTTGCTTTTATGCCACTATTAATACCAAAACATTTTTTAAATCGGGAATAGAAATCACTAGTGTCTTCATCTTGTTTTTGTTTACAGGCTGAGATTGCACCCCAGTCTTCCTTTTTCGTAGTTAATAAACGTGGTAGTACCTGCACTAATAATCCTGGTAATGCTGTAGTCTTTTCCCCAAGCCCTGAACCCGCAGCTCGGGCCTTTTCTTCGTTTTCTAATGCTGTCCAATCTATCTTTTGGTCTCCCACCTCCCATTCCTTTTCTTTGAGTTTCTCGTAAATACCGGCAGGCAATAAAACTTTCAATATTTTCATAATGTCAGGATAAGTATACTCTCCCATGAGTAACATGTCTTTTATCTCACGGTGGAAACCTGCTGGGTCTTTGTCATGGCTAGGTACTACGTTCTTCATTTCTAATAATTCAATTTTAGTTATGGGCGCGTACACAAACACGCGTTTAAAATTATTGTCTTCACCTCTTATTGGGTGTACTTCGCGTAAGGGATTCTGTCTGTCTATGTGGTACGTTTTTCTTTCCAACTTGGGGGGAACTGACACATGTTCTGGGCATACGAAGACAATGTACTGGTGTCGATATTCTAGAATTTCTTTAATTAAATCAGTACCTGAACCTCTCCATTTATTCGTGAGTAATTCTATCAGTATATCAGGTAGGGGACCAGGATCGGAATGTTGGCTTCTATACAATATAACGAGGTGTTGTATCATGTATATACCAGCTAAACGCTGTTCGTCTGGGGTAAGGTTCAAAAACGTGTGTGCTAGCGCATCATCACTGTATTTTTCAGGACTGTCAGCCCATTGTACTGCTGACCTGGCTAATTCTTGTTCATCCATAGAATCGAGCATATGATACCCCCTTCGGTCTCGGAGTAATTTATCAGCAGCCTGGAATAAGTGTTCAGGGGACTTCGTATTTAACATAGGGGCTTGGAAATGTCTGTTACATTCTGGACGTATCGGACGTATCGGGTCATTAAAGTATCTGGTATTGTTACAAGGTCTTCCCCTACCTACATAAGCTATCGTTTCTAATTGTCCTGTGGGTATTTCTGATTCTTCCTCCTCCTCTCCCTCTGATTCAGTTTTGTCTGCCTCCAATCTGGCTTTATGTATTCGTTCTACTTCTTTGCGGATTTTTCGGCACATAGCTACTATACATGTCTGTTTATCATGTTTTCCCTCTGATATATTCTGACCCCATCTGGTAAGTACTTGCATTTCATCCTGATCTACCTCGGACCTATCTCTGTCTCTGATCAAGCAGTTTATGAAGAAGCGTAACAGTAGTCTCTGTATATCCACTTTCTGGTAATCCATGGCTTCGTCAATACTTTCAGGGCCTTGCCCTGTTTGGACAAAGCGATATATATTGTCTAGGTGATTAATCATTCCTGGTAGTGTCGTTAAATACATTGAAGCTCGTCTTATACGTAGTGATGATAGCAGCATTCTGTCATTTTTACCGGGCACTGGATCATATCTACAATCTACAAGATGTTCTTTAAACATGTCGGACGTTGCTATTTGGGGTGTACGTTGGTTTGCTAAATCTCTAAGAGACGATTTACTTCGTGATGGTGGCGTGGCAAAAATTGTTGTCGCACCTTCTGAGGTGCTAGGCACGAAAGGATTCGTGTGATGTAAGGTAGAAACTGTGGATGCAGGAAAAGCGGTGGAAACAGATGGACCTACTGGATTGTGCGGAGGAGTTTGTTGTTGCGGAGCTGGGGGCTGATGATCTCGGTGTTGAGCACCATCGACAGGTGGAGGGTGTGGTGGAACATTAGCATATTCGGGAGCTACATCGTCTAAATAGGAAGAAAGGAAAATATCTTTTGCGGTCTTGGGATGTGCTTTAATCGGGAGTAATGGGGGTGGCAAATCTTTCGGTATTTCCGGGGTGGCCTTAGGTAAACCTTCGGCCAAAAGAGGATACATACCATTTATAAGCGTGTTTCGTTGTCTGTCTACTTGTTCTGTTTTTACTCGGATACCCTCTTCAACTAATACGTTTTCTCGGGCTTTATTTGAGTTCTCCCTATTTTTCTCTTCCTGTCTGAGCGCTTTCTCTGTGCGCCTATGCGACTCTTTGCGCCATAACTCAATGGCATCTTTCTGTGACTGTCTGGCTTTCTTTTTCCATAATTCTTCTTCTACTCTCATGATGCAATCTGCATCCCATGTCCCAGCTGCGGGCCACCTCTGACTTTCTGCTAGATCCTTGGTGTAGTCCACCCATAAGTCAAGATATAATACGGCATCTAGGCCATGTTTATGATACATAAAATACCCTGGAGTGTCCCTAGGTGGAATGGGAACAGCTTCTTCGAGTACTCCTTTTCTAGTTTTGATCTGTCTTAATTTTGAAAAGAACGGCATCTTTAAACCTTGCTACTTGATTCTTACTTAAACTGGACTTGAACACAATTAATACAATAAACACAATAATGAACACTCATTCATACCACAATTTTTGAACACATTAAAACATTTAACATTTAACGAACAATGATAATTAAGAGAAAACTATCTACTGACATAATACTAATACTAGATAATACTGAATTATATACATGAACATACTGGATATACTGCTAAACAGTACAGATACACTGCTAAAACAGTGCAGACCGGATCTGTGTACCCAAACCCGTCAGGACCGGCACAAACCAATGTGCACGTCTAACTGCCTCCCCAGCAATGGTACTCACCGGGTAGCACGGAACGGAAGGCCTCGGAACTGAACTGAACTGGACCGGACTGGACTCGACTCGACTCGGACCTTCGGAACCTGGTGGGCCTCTGTATACCTCGGATCTTGCTCTCTCAGCTAGGCTCTGGTCGGGATACTTCGCACTTCTCACCGCCTCGTCTGGGTGTTGATCGCAGCCTCAGTCACCCCCGCTTGGCCGGAGGGAGATACAGGAAATCCTGCGGGTACGCGTTTTTGTCCGTTCAGCTGTGGCAGGGGACCGGGCCTGCAACGCACCTCCGGCGCGTGAGATGAGAAAGTGTCCCTGTTCGGGCGCCAATTTATGTGGTAAATATTTAAATTACCGGTACTATTTTTTATGCGGTAAAGTCTAGTAAGAATAACTCAGTCAAAATAAGAGGCAGAATCCGTGGTATTAGAGGTTCTGAAAAGGGCTTTATTCCTTACAAAGGAATTATAGTTCGAACTAGACAATCTTATTCCATCACCACGAAGGTTCAGGAAGGGATAGGCAATACATTATTGACAAGTAACAATATATATATGAAAAGCATTGCATTAAGACAGATACAGGAGGCGTAACAGCTGATAATACAGATAAGAATACACATACGTAATGAAAATAGGCGTAAATACAGGCGTATACTAGAAACGTCATTTAAAATGATGTCACAAGTGGGTGGATCCATAAGAGAATCCTGCAGTGTCAGCAGAAATATTTGGCAGAGATGCGCGCGCAGCCGCATGACGTGTGATTGACGTGCAACTAGAGGGTGAAGGGGAATTGGCATTTAGCTCTACATGTGGAGACAGAAGTCTGGGGGGTCAGGTCAACCTAATCCCGAATCGTATCTAATATCTTTGTTTAAGGAACTGTTTTGTCCAAAAGGAAAGGTCTCTCGGACGGAATCTATTCTATACTGACTGTTAGTGCATGTACAAGCGTCTATGTGTCTACATGAGATGCGAGGGGGCAGGAATCTTTCATGGTAACAGGGGCTATGAATTACTTGCATAAAGACAGCGAGGCCGGGCCCTTTGCTCGGTAGCTGGAAGGATGTTTACCTAAACTACTAGACAGGAATGCATTGGATGAGGAGCGGAGCAGATAACTTGAAGGCTGAATACAGTTTTTGGCAGGCAACAGGCCGCGTCAGGCACCGTTAGCCGCGCAGAGAGTAAGACAAAGTTCATGGACACGGATGCAGGTCCAGGCTGGAGCATTTCAGAGGCAGAAGCAGGGAAAGGCTTGATGACAGAATTCAGGGCCTACTCGCCTGAACTGTAAAACTAAAAAAGTGAACCATATAAAGTCGGTGGCCAATCATACTTAGGAATGGAATATTCGACCCATTCATGGCGGATCTGAAAGAGGGCATGTTGACGTTGGACGCACATGTATTTGCGTCTTCATAGCTGGAACTGGAGGGAACATACATGTACTTGTAGCATGTACATGGAGCCGTTGGGGTCTAAGATAGGGGACATAACTGGTCATAAAATTCATATTTCCTCAAGGGTTTGCAGAAGCACAATACACCACACAGCGCATGCGGGATGGGAGTGCAGCACAACAACCCATAAAAAGCAATAGGGAGGGGACAGGACCATCCACAAGGACAACAGAAAACAGAGGGGAAAGAGGCAATGGTAGCTAGCTGATCATAATGGACAGACAGGAGAGAAAGCTGCAGCATAACAGACCATAAAGGGCAGGAGGGACGGATCAGGGGCATTACAATGGAACAGACAAGCCAGGAGGGAGGGTATAGGGGTCTGCACATGGAAACAGAGTGCTGGGGGCAAGGGGGAAGGGCAGGAGCAGCAAGATGACCATGGAGGTCAGGCAGGATGGGCACTAGAAACAAGACACACCATGGAGAGCAACAATTAGGCTATGGTGGCATACACACAGACCATGGAGGGAAGGTGTGAGGGGGTCAGGGGCAGCTAGCTGACCACACAGGGAAGGTGGGAGGGGCCATGGCAGCACAGAAGACCATGCATGGCAAGCGGGAGGGTTAGTAGCAGCACAATGGCTATGCTGGGCAAGAAGGAGGGTGCAGGGGCATGCACAAAGGACCATGGAGGATAGAAGGGAGGGTCAGGACCTGGGCACAGACAAGAGAGTTCAGGGGAAGGGGCCTCACAACAGACCGTGCAGGGCAGGCAGGAGGAGCAGTTGCAGCACAACAGACCAGGGGGGGCAGAAGGGTGTGGCAGTAAAATGGACCATGGAGGACAGGAGGAAGGGGATAGGGGCATGGCATGTGGACAGGCAGGGTGGAGGTGGCAGGGACAGGGACAGGTTACAGTCATCTGACAATGCTAGGCAGGTGGGAGGGGAGTGGCAGCTCAACAGAATACTTAGAGTAGATAGGAGTGGCAGGTCCATGGAACATGGTGGGCAAAAAGGATGGAGCAGGGGCATGCACAAAGACATTGGAGGGCAGGGGGAAGGAGAATAGGGGCAGCAAGCTAAGCACAGAGGCTAAGCAGGAGGTCAATGATGGGTCATAGAATTGGGCAATGGAGGGCAGGAGGAGTGGACTAGTACATCATGCTAAATGGAGGGCAGTGGCAGCACATCAGACCATGCATGGCAGGAGGGAGGAGGCTAGTCCATGGATTCAGACAACAGAGGATAGGGAGGAGGTGGATGGGACAGCAAGCTAACTGTTCAGAGAAGGTGGGTATTAGGAACTTTATTGTTTTTAAAATGTGTGTCTGTGCAAACTACTTAAAATATGAACAAGTATGCAGCATAATCTCACTTTTATTCAGGAAGAAGAGGACGTTTGTGACTGTGACTCCGGGCTCACTTGGCAGAAACACCCCCTGACCCTCCACCCCCCCATCGCAAAATGTAATGCCCGTGAAAAGGGTAGGTGGATGCAGTGTTATATAGAACATAGTCCTGAGAGCACGATTGAAAATGAAAACTAGATATAGTATATGGTATAAACTATGCACCAAAAAGTGTGATATAAGATGAACCCGGGGCGTGAAATATAATATGCAATACATTGTGCGCAATGACAGATTCATTGGAGAGCGCGAGATAGTGGTGCAGATCGGAGCTTGTTTACCTACTCTTCATCGTAGAACCCCGAATCTTGGAGGTACTTCTGGGATCCTTTTCTTTGTGGCAAGGGTGGTTTTGGCACCTGATTCTGCTGCTTAACAGCCTTCTGCTGTTGCTGATGCTGACCGCACCCCTCACTCTGCACCTGTGAATTCAATGATGGATTGTCATCATTAGTAGACGGATTTCCAGTGCCCTAATTTTCCACAGTTGTGGCAAGGGAATTTCTTCTTTGCTTCCTCAATATTGCCTTTCCCTTTTCCTGAACCAAACCTGGGTTTATTCCCTGGGTTATTGGCTTGTTCAACCAACTGAGCTTCCTTTCTTTCTGCAACTTTCACCTGTGCCCACATTGCCTTTTCTTTCAGTTTCCTTTGCTTTGCCTCAATCTCATCACTGAAGTATTTTGCATGTCTCAGGATCTCATCAATCTTCTTGCTCTGCCAGTCTACGGTATGCTGCCTTATCATTTCACTGATTTCAGGTCGCAAGCCATATACAAATCTATATACAAAATGGCTCAGGTCCTTGTCACCCAGATGTTCATCACCACTGAACTGTTTGAAAGCCAGTATTAGTCTTTCATAGTAAGCATGGACTGATTCTTTCACTTCTTGATGTGTTCAATCTATTTTAACCCAGTCTGTTTCCTTGGGGGGTACTTTATTTTTCAAGAAGGCCATAACCTGCTCATACTTTTTCATGACCTCCGGATCTGGTGCTCCTGTCTTTGGATCTCTTGGGTATTCCTTAGTGGGCCAGTCTATGACTACCTTACATTCTGCCCACAGGTCTGCTGGTACAATTATATCAAACAGACTATTCAGGTCAATCCACAGCACTTTTGACAACTTCACAAATCTGTCAACCTGTCTGTACCACTCAACGGGCTTTTCTCTTAGTCGAGGGAAATCATTTGTAAATGACAAAATATCCTTTCTGGTCCATGGGACATGTACATACCCTCCTCCTGGAATCTCCCTCATGGGGTAAGCTGTCACTGCTTTCTCCTTTTCTTTCAGAGGGAATGTAGAGTAAGTTCTGTCTGCTGCATCCTCTCGCTTTCTATACCATCTATCTTTCCATCTTTCCACATCTCCCCATTTCCTCAGTAAGCAATCATCTCCTTAATCTGCCCTGTTCGGCCTGCATTGTTCAGATTCTTAATGTCCTTATCTGTAAAATCCACTCGGTAAGGCTTTTGTAAAGCTTTTACCTTGTCCATGTCGATTCCCATTTCACTGGCTATTCCTTTCAATCTGTCATGTATGTTCTTTGCTCTCCATGTGATACTTTTACAGAGAAATAGAATCTCCCCTTCCTGATAATTTTTCAGTGTTTCTGTAGGGATTGTTCCTACAATCAGCTCCTCCATTTCCATACATAGTCTAGCTACATCAATTCCCTGAGATTCTTTTTCTTTCCTCTGCAAAGCCTTCAGCCAATCATTCAAATCTTCAGCAGTTATTCCCATGGATTTCTCCGCACCCCCTGGTTCTGTCACTCTCTGTGGTTCTAGGATCGATCCTCTGTTCCCTTCCACACATCCAGAGTTTGAACCTGAGTTAGTCTGCACATTCAGCTCTCCTCCACATATGGTATGTCTCCACTGATTTTCTCCCGTTCTCATTTCTGCCTGCTCTGGAGGAACAATCAATCTATTGCCCACATATGGAACTGTCAAACCACTTTCACCAGTCCTCTGCTTGTCGAAAATTGGCATAACCGGACCTATTGTCACAGGCACTGTAACTGCCTCAAGATTTTTAGTCAGTTCTCTGATTTTCTCTGTCAACTCAAATGTGGTTCTTGCTAGTTCTCTGGTCTTTTCATCCTCTTCTTCATTCTCCCTTTCTTTCTCTCTTTCTCTTTCTCTCTCTCGTTCTCTCTCTCTTTCTTTCTCTCTCTCTCTTTCTGCCAGAGAACTACCGCTTTTCAACTCAGGGGTCATAACCTCTGTCTTTATAATCCGCAGGGTGTCTCTCATTGGGGTAACTGCTGTTCCTACCTCTGGTTCTCGTCTATACGGGGGTGGTCTTTTGTAGAACATGTCATCTAAGACATCGTCATCAGACTCATTCGCCCCATACCTCCTTGTTTCTACATTAGGTTCTTTTCCTGTACACTTTCTCCCTTCTGTCTTCTCAACAGTTCTTACAGGATATAATCCCTCCGTCATGCTGGCATCTCGCCATCTTCTCATCCGGTCATGATGAGTTTCACGATCATACTTCCGTTCAAACATTTACCTGTAACTTTCCCCACCCCTCTGCTTTTCTCGCTCATGCATTTCATCCTCCCATTCAGTTAATGCCTCAAATTGCGTCGGCCTAGGCCGAGGCTCTAGACTCAGCATCCGTTCCCGTAAGTTTCTCAGTATGGCCAGATTAAATGAACCATGTTCTGGGAAGGCTAAAACTCCATCTTCCTTTGTATATTTCACCCAGTTGTCTAACCAAATACAGGTATGATACCCATACTTCGCAACCATGAAGGATGCGGGGGTTCTTATTGGGGGAAGTAACTGTCCTTCCCTAGTCACAATATCTTTATCCTTGTCAAACCAGTTCTTAACCTTTCTAAACAAGGATTTCTTTTTCTTTTCCTCAGCGTGGTAATACATTTTCTTATTTTCCGCAACCCTTTTGTCCTTTCTACAACTGTACGATCTCCTGTCCAATTGCAGCGCGACTCACACTAACGCACCAATCCTGGAGCGTCTACGTCACTGACTCAGTCCAAAAATCCCAGCGCGACTCACACCAACGCACCAATCCTGGAGCGTCTACGTCACCCTGTATGTCTCCCAATCCTTGCGCGGCGTACACTAGCACACCAATCACCGTGCTTCCACCGTTCCAACCTACTGTCCAATCACAGCGCGGTCTCCCTGACGTCAGTAGTCGCTGCAGCAGCTCCTGCTCCTGTCTCCTCGTCTACCCCTTCTTTACAAAACTACTCGGTAGACTTTGTTTCAACTTCTACGAGTCTGTTAGTTACAACACACAAACATCTCCATTGTCTGCTTCGCTAGCCACAGAACAGCAAAAGACCTTTCCCACGAGAATTCCGCCTTTCCCGAGAGCAGCGCTTACCTCTGTCCTACTACAGAATTATATCACACGTTAACAAAGCAGCGCTTACCTCTGCTCTGTCCTTCTAACAAGCTCAGAGAATAACTATTACTTTTCTAGTGATAAGCGTTAACGGAATGCCATAAGGATCCCCGATACCTAAGACCAGAACTTCACAGATAACCTTCGCTATCATATACACCTCTCTCACACAGAAAATACGTTTCTAATGGCAACACACGGCGATGCTACCTCATCGAACCCAGACAATGCGACGCGCAACTTCAATTGTCACACGTTTTCCCCTGTCTACATACAGGGCCAGCAATCCCGCCTTTTCCGAGAGCAGCACTCCCTCTGCCCTACTACGGAACTGTCACCGACTCCCTACGTCCCAGAAGCCGTACACACTACATAAAACTCAATACAACTTCGACATACAGTGTTAGTACAAATATCAATCAATAATCAACAAGCCTATATACACGCATATTCACCAGATCAAGACAATAGTTAACCATCATTCTGCTACCAAGAAACTGGTGCAGATCGGAGCTTCCGAATTCCCTCTACTTCCACGGACTGAGTGATTTCACAGTCACACACGCACACACACATCACACGCTGGTGGGGCCCATTACCCCAACATTCATCCTACCACTCTATCCGTGCCATGTATAAGAGGAGACACTTTCAATACCTAACCAATCTGCATGTACCCTGAGGTCAATGGCATCAACTAGTTGCTATAGATCTGGTGAAACATTTCAGAACACGCAAATAAATTCAATAACATGACAATAAAATAACCACCCGACACAGTGATTCAAACAGAATAATGTTTATCTAAAATTGTAAGAAAAGCTAATTAAATGCAAGATCATTTCTTTCATATTTACCTATTCTGGCTAAAAGTCGTTTTCTAAGTCAGAACCGGTCCTCAGCATAATAATCAAAGTTTCTAGCCGTCATGTAGAGTCACCGTCCTCTTCTGTCAGCATCGGGACCTCTGATCATCAGTTCCTGAAGAAGTGGCGCTAGACCTCTCTAGTCCACTAATATTTATTCCAAAATGTTGCAATCATATCGTACAAAACGGACGAATGGCGAAAATTATGTCGTCTTGGTACATTGGGATACATCCGTACTTTTTCACACACATTGATCGTCTCAATAATGAATAGAAATAAGGAGTCCATAACTAATCTGTTACTTCTACGGATGTCTCCTTTGGATAAATTGTATCCCATTCGTGGGATCATTGCAAGTTCATAAAGTCAGTATTTGGTTTGGCCACAAATTTCATATTCAGGGGCACTTGGCATCTCTCCCGGATTTGTCGTCATGATCATGGCTTTTCAGTTCGACAGGAGGGCAAGGTCACAGTCAACGCGAAGCCTCCTTGCAAATTTTCCATCTACTCAAATACAGGCTGCGGGTGGTAGCCATGTTTTAGCAGGCCACAATGGTCAACTTAAGTAAAAGGAAACACAAAATATAATTACTGCACGGAAATGATTATACAGTGTTATTCCCCTGCTAATACCCTTATGTGTATGTATTTATCTATCATTTGCGACATCCAAAGCCATTAATGCATATTAATTATAAGCGCAAAACACAATAACATCACATAAGCAACATTTATTTCGTCAATTTGCTCACCAACTTAGTTCACTTATTATTTAGCCATGCAAATAGCATTCCCACGTGTATTTCTTCTGTTAATAAGGTTGATTGGACACGACTTAACAAATCTTTAGTAGTTAATAATTAATCAGTAGTACTTTTAATTATAACATACGAAAATGAAACAGGTATACGGTTTTAAAGTAAAAACCCTGCTCCATCAATAGCACAGGCACTAGCGCGTGCTATGCGATATGCGCCTTGGAGTGTAATATGCACAGGGCAGTGTTGTGTAACCTAACTAGTCTCTAAAGCTGTAATATAAAATATGTGCTGGGGAGTGTAACGTTGCATATGCACTGTGACAAAGATATGGATCCCAGATTGTAATATGAATGGCATAGCGCTGTGCGTTATAACATAGGCATCGAGGAAGGCACGTTAGATGGGGCAATATAACCCGTGCGAAGTCAAGTGTGGCATGACCTATTCACGGGGTGGTGTTACAGTGCACATGGGCTAGAGAGTGTCATAGCATACGCACTAGCTGGTGGAATACAACACAGAGGTGTGAGGCACTCAGCGGGCACTGGTGGGTGTAACACAGCATTGGATTCAGCCAGGAGCACGCTGTGACTCTCAAGTGAGGTTCATCTCCTTTCCAGAGAGTAAAATAAAAAGTATTACACATCCGGCGGTGGATGTGTGTTTTATTAACCGTGAGGGGGGTTTCTTGCATAGTTTGGTCAAATTTTTGTCGAATCCCCTTTGAATGGCTTGGTGTGCGTGTATATTAAATGTGCCCGTCAATAGCTACCCATGTTTGTATAAATAAAAGACAAGGGTGTCTACTTGGAGAGTACCCACCGGCGGGGGTGCCGGGATTAGGCACGGTAGGGCGTCAGACATGTCAGAGCTTCACTAGCGGTGTAAATACATTCCATGTGGATTCATTCTATGCATAGTCGCCTTTTAATGAAAATCACGCAAATCGTCATGGTGATAGGTACATACGGTTTGTCCAGCGTGTCCTAGGTGTTTCTATAAATATATATATTTTTTTTAAAAATATAAAACAAAGGCCGGCCCCGGGGGATGTGGTCCCCGGGGCCATAAGTGGTCTGAGGAGGGGGGCAACGCAGCCCCTCCTAAAGAATAAAAAAAAAAAAAAGGCCATGACTCGGGGGTTGGGGTCCCCGGGGCCGATTAAGGCCTTCGGAGGGCCAAATTTATTTTTTTGCAACAAAAAAAATGAGGGTGCAGGCCCTGGGGGATGGGGTCCCCAGGGCCAGTAAATTAGAAAAAGAAGGGGGGCCACACAGCCCTCCTTCTTAAAAAAATAAAATAAATAAAAGACAGGCATCGCACTGGAAGCCTCGCCCCCTCCTTGCAGCACTCTGCAAATGCTCCCCCTGGCCAGTTGCAAGTTGGGGAATTAATTCCCCTTCAATACTGAGGGTCCCTGAGGGCCAACTAGCCCAACAGGTATCTCCAGTATGCTCCAGGGAGCTGCGTTGCAGACAGGTGTTCTGAGGCCACACCCCTTTTTACACCTCTACGCAACGCAGCCCTGTGGCGCTTACTGGAGGTACCTAGTGGGCTAGTTTGATCCTAGGGATCCTTAGGATTCAAGGGGACTTAATCTCTCAACTTAGAACGGCCACAGGGCGTGTTTACACAGTGGTGATGGGAGGGGATGGGGCCTGAGGTGACGAGTGCAAACACACCCTGTGGCGCGTTTTAAGTTGGGGAAATAATTCCCTTTCAATCCTGAGGGACCCTGGGGGCCAACTAGCCCGCCAGGTGCTTCCAGTAAGCGCCACTGCTCTGCGTTGCAGAGAGGTGGTGCAGGCCGTGCCCCTTTTTACACCTCTCTGCAATGGCGCTTACTGGATGTAACTAGTGGGCTATTTTGCCCGTAGGGATCCTCAGGATTCAAGGGAACTTAATCTCCCAACTTGAAAAACGGCCACAGGGCGTGTTTACACAGTGGGGAAGGGAGGGGACAGGGCCTGAGGTGACGTGTGCAAACACGCCCTATGGCGCGTTTTAAGGTGGGGAAATAATTCCCCTTCAATCCTGAGGGCCCCTGGGGGCTAACTAGCCCACCAGGTGCTTCCAGTAAGTGCCACTGAGCTGCGTTGCAAACAGGTGGTCCAGGCCGTGGCACTTTTTACACCTTTCTGCAACGCAGCTCTGTGGCACTCACTGGAGGTACCTAGTGGGCTAGTTGGACCCTAGGGACCCTCAGGATTCAAAAGAACTTAATCTCCCAAATAAAAACGGCCACAGAGCGTGTTTACACAGTGGTGAAGGGAGGGGACGGGGTCTGAGTTAACGTGTGCAAACAAGCCCTGTGGCGCGTTTTAAGTTGGGGAAATAATTCCCCTTCAATCCTGAGGGACCCTGGGGGCCAACTAGCCCACCAGGTGCTTCCAGTAAGCGCCACTGCGCTGCGTTGCAGAGAGGTGGTCTAGGCCATGCCCCTTTTTACATCTCTCTGCAACGCAGCTCTGTGGTGCTTACTGGAGGTACCTAGTGGTCTAGTTGGACCCTAGGGACCCTCAGGATTCAAGGGGACTTAATCTCCCAACTTAAAATGACCACAGGGCATGTTTTAAGAGGTAGTTTTAATCCCCTGCCCTATTATATACTAGGGGCTTACAGAGGAGGTCATGCTGATCACAGGGGGACCCCAACGCATAGTGTTCCCTAGTGTATGTAGGTGTTTTGACTGTATTCTGAGTGTCTTTTAACATAGCACTGGCTCTAGGACTGGTTAGTCAGACTCAGTTACCACCAGTATCCGTCTGAAAAAGTTGAGGGTACAGGATGATTTTGCAACAAGGCTTCTTTCTGCTCTTCTGTTTGTTCTTTCTGCACGTTATCCTTCTTCCTGCACTTTCCTTCGTCTTTGAGGACTTCTGTTGCTTCTTTCTGCATTTCTTTTTTTTCTTTCTGTGCGTTTTTTCTTCTTTCTTCACATGTCCTATCTCTGTAGGCATAGTTAGAAATTAGCATTTAAAAAACCTTTGAAATTCACTGAAAAAACCATAGGTTTCAGGCACGCTATAGTTAGAAATTAGCATTTAAAAAACCTTAGAAATTCACTGAAAAAACCATAGGTTTCAGGGGCGTTATAGTTAGCTGGACTTTTCACTCATACAAAACCGTCCAAATTCCCCCGTTATAGTTAGCTCAGCTAACTATCACTTGCGCGCCCGCAATGCACTGCTGATGACGTCACATATTACATCACTCATGACATGGTCAGTGACATCACTCATGACAGTGAATTTCTAAGGTTTTTTAAATGCTAATTCCTAACTATAAGGTGCCTGAAACCTATGGTTTTTTCAGTGAATATATATATATATATATAGGTGGTTATAGTTAGGAACAAGTTTCCATAGGAAGAGCATTTTTTGTTTTGCTTATAACTTTGGTGTCGTTTGATGAATCTTTATGAAATTTTCCAAACTAATTCTTTGTTCAAAGCAGCTCCTATGTTGAAAGGTTGGGGGTGATTCGTCAAGGGGGGGCCAAGAAAAGAGGGGTTCCAAAACGTGTTTTCTCCATGTTAGTTTCCATAGGAAACTTTAGACAAGGCTACAGGTCGAACGGGTGAACGGAATTACCCCAGATTTGGCTGGGAGAAGGGTGTTGGTCAAGAAAGCACGCTTTTGTTTATTTGGTGTAAATCCGTTCAGTAGTTTTGGAGAAGTATCAAAATTTACAGATATCGATATTTGGGAATTCTGCCATCTGATTGGCTGAGGCGTTATGAGCACGAGGTTGCTGCTTATTGGCTGCGAGCGGTGCGAGCGATTGCAACCAGGAAGTGTTGGCAGCCATTTTGTGATTCCGTTGAAGCGAGTAAGGGGGAAAAAAGGGCAAAAAGAGTAGGAAAGAGGAGGGTAGGAGCGCTGTGAGGTCTGTGGGGTGGTTAAGGTGTGCTACACAGGGAGTGTGAAGCGATATATTCACCCCTACTGGGGTGAAAGTGCTGTTTTGCCCAGAGTGAGATGGTGCTGAGGTGTGGTGCCGGAACACTCGGGATGAAACCGTGAGCAGATTGCTGTAAACTGATGTGCTCTGGGCGCTGTAGCATACTGGCTGCTGTAGCATAGCTGTAAAAGTGGTGTTAGTATGGGTTTAGACTATAGCGGGAGTGGGAAGCAAACTACTCCTACCGGTCTGAAGACTCCGAATGGAGTGTTTTAGCAAGCAGGAATGAAAAAATATTTGTGAAGAATATAATGCAGAATGTTGCAATGCCACAGAAGACAAATGGTGAAATCAGGTGTGTTTAAGAAAGTGACTGTGTGGGATAAAGCGATGGAGTCTGCAAGTTATATAAAAAGTGTCTTTACTTAAGTGCCATAAATTGACCTACTGGTGCAAGAGCTAAGGCATCCAGCTGAGGAAAACTCCAACTGCTTCTGCTGTATTCAAACCAAAGCTCCTGCATCAGTCAATTCCACATTACATGTTACAGTTCCATGTGGCATAAACAATACCAATTAGACATGAATGACTGTAAATTGTAGAATGAAAATAAAGGTAGGATACGATTACCACACTGTGCCAACCAGTTCCTAAACAATGCTGTGTTTTTTCATCTTGATCGCCAGCTCATGAGCAGAGGCTGAGGATAAGCTAATTTGTGTGAAAGGGCTTCGTGGATAACAGGCAGGCAGAGAGATGTGTGTACAAAGAATAGACATGGTTTCAAAATGGATGTCGGGTTTAGGCTAATTTAGCAAGTTAATAGCCTATTTGCATAGGCCATACATCATCCATCCCTGGTTAGTCTGGAGACTTAAGGGCCAATAATGAAAACAGAGTTCAAATGCCTAAGCATACTTAGAAAGTTATTATATGAAAATAGTTCAATTGAAGTGTATTAAAAACATTTATAGGAAAAAGTCAAAAAAGTTGGAAAAAATCAATCCAAGAATAAAGTGAATTTCTTACACTTCTTGGAGATTGCAGTCCGGAAGTTCTTCAGCTGCTTGAGATGCGTAATGTTCTAAGAGGCGATTGTTGCCATCGTGTGACAAAAGCGAAGCGAACCAATTCATATTCTCGAAGGGATAGTAATGTTCCTCGAATGTTGGACCGGCAATTTGAATTGGCAGGCAATCTGCGATGTTGTCAAAGGTCGTACATTGCAGGAAAACTTTCACGGCTGCGCAGAAATCCCATTCCGCCTGGATACCTTTTTGCGTTGCATCCACCATTGCTCCACTACCCGAACAATCAAATTCATGGTTTTCAAGATACTCCATTACCTACTGGATATCGGGAGCGTTTGCTGGGATGTTGGCAAGGCATAGATCCATTCGCCAGTCGATTGGGAAAGTTTTGCAATAAAAAGATGGTTGCACGCAGATTGTATATGTGTAAATAAATGTCATGTTGTTGCTGGCTCCGATAATAGATAGGGGGAAGTTGTTCCATTTTTTCAGGGTATTGATATAGCTTCGCGTAGAGGCGGATTCTGTTGGACATGCTTGTTACCACCGGGAGCACAGCCATTTTTAACAAGCTAAAATAGTAGTAGGTTGGCCGCAAACAGAGCGAGAATTATGGGCACTGTTCCTGTTATTCCAGAGATAATCGAATGAATGAAGTCTGGTATTAGACTAAAAACAGTTTGAAAGCCTGTGACAAGCCTGGAGGAGATAGTGTTAAAAAAGTGTGCCAGACCTTGAATGTCAGATGTGTTGAAAATTGTCTAACAATTCACAAAGTGTAATGGGAGGTTTGTATTTCAAAGGGAGTGTATTTTACTTGAAGTTCGTGCTATCTGCAGTTGATAAATTACTTTTGGAAAAGTGAGGGACACTCTGACAATCTGTTTTCAATGTAGGTATTGTAGGCCAAGTTGAACTTTGGGAGTTACTTTGTGTAGGTGGAAATAGAGATTGCCAGATGACGTTATCCGATTTGAAAAAGTAAGGACAGACGGTATGCCAGCCCACATTGCGTAGCAGTCCATGTTATTAAGAAGCAGATAACTGCCATTAGAAAGCTGTGTGAATGTTGGGCTGATTGTGGGAGTTGGCGTGCTTTTAAGAAAGCACGCAAGATTGTGGGCTGTAAGCTTAGAAGTGTCATGCAGTTGGACATTCTTGCATAGTAATGAATGACTGCCATTGTGGTACCACTTTTCACGTGTGAGAAAAACGTCTGTATCCTCTTTAAGACAGCGATATGTTAATGAGAGAAACCACTGCTCGTACATAAATGTGCTACCTTATAGAATCACATACAATATGACAAAAAACATGTACACCTAGCAGACACAACGACACTACGTACTGTGGGAACCGTGGCTAGCCATGTACACAAACCAAACATAGCACCTATGCCACACAATGCAGAATGCGGGGAGAGATGGGAGCAAAGTATGTGCGAAGGTGGCAAGTGATTCTCGATTATAAAAGTATACAATGCAAATTGTTGAGGGGATGTGCCGGACAGACTTGAGTATGCAGAGCGCAGACATGTACATGTCAACATACACTGATGGTCTATTGAGTGAAGAGGTCAGTGGATGCAACCATGATAGTACAGACAGTAGGGAAGATTACGAAAACATAGTGTGTACGTGCCCCCTCCCCCCCAAATCTTTAGCATAGTGGGCTGGCTTGGCGTACTCAAGGCTAGCGTAGGGGTATGAATAAAAGGCACATTTCTCTGGGTATGGTTCTCTTCCAGAATGGCGAACATGTCTGTCAGGTCTGCGCAACTTACACCGCCACAAAGCTGATGCCGTGAGCGAAGGTGGCTGCGGGAATAATGCTCTCAGCCTGCTGGTACCCAGAAACCGTCATGGCCGCTACGGCGCACATATGCCCCACAGTTCACCTTTTGACACCGCTGTATGTGAAAGAGGGCCCATCACGTGCCGGCGGAAGCTTTTGGGCCGAGGTCTGTGAGCTGTGAAGGCTCCTGAGATCAACGCTGGCTACCGCGACACAGGCAGACAGTGCCCAGCCTGAGGCCCAGCACCGTGGAGTGCTCTGTATACTACTAAAAGAGTAGTCCAACAGGTACCAACAGTGGAACGGTGTCTTGATCCCACAATGGACGATGTTAGAACTGTATCTGAGAGTGCAGATGAAGGTACACCCTTCGACCAGGTGAAACCAACTCTAGGTCCCAACAGTGGAATGGTGTCTTGATCCCACAATGGACAATGTCCGATATTACCTGCTGCTTGTTGGTTTTCCCAGAACTCCCTCCGTTGAGGTTCATCAGACTCTGTGCTTCCGAAGCTAACTGCTGCACATGAATATTGGGCTTGGCTGACTACAGTCGGTGGAGTACACCATGGTACAGCAGGTCGTAACAGTGAAACGGGGTCTTGATCCCACAATGTACGATGTTAGAACTAGGCCTGGGCGAAAATTTCGTTCCGTTCGCGGAAATTGCGATAATTTGACATTTTCGCGTTCCGCGGAGAGCGCGAAAATGTCAAAAATTCCGGTTTCCGCAGCTTGGCGATAATTTGTTTCTTGCTCGCGCTGTAAAATAATACATTCTCGCGCGTGCGCGATCGCATTACCTGAATCCCTGCGTTCGCCGTCAAGTTTTCTTTATCCGGTCGCGTTCTCCATGAGATGTTGTATTGTTTTTAGCCATTTGCGCTGTCTCGCGACAGTTCGCGCCCGCAGTGACGTCATGCGTCGCGCGATGACGTCTTTCTTCTCGTGATCATGCACCGCGAGACAACTCAAAACAAGATGGCCGCGTCCGCAAGCAACCACATGGGTAAGTTGGCGACCCGCAACCATGCAGAAAATCTCGCGAACATGCCGGAAAAAAACTTCCGCATAGTCGCGATATTTCCGCTTGTTTGCGATAATTTTAAACATTTTCGCGATAATTTGCGAAAGTTAATTTCGCAAATTCCGCCCACCCCTAGTTAGAACTGCATCTGAGAGTGGAGATGAAGGTACTCCCTTCGAACAGGTGCAACCTACTCTACGTCCCAACAGTGGAACGGTGTCTTGATCCCAAAATGGACGATGTCCGATATTACGTGCTGCTTGGTTTTCACAGAACTCCCTCCATTGAGGTGCATCAGACTCTGTGCTTCCGATGCTAACTGCTGCACATGAATATTGGGCTTGGCTGACTGCAGTCGGTGGAGTACACCGTGGTACAGCAGGTCGGAACAGTGAAACGTGGTCTTGATCCCACAATGGACTATGTTAGAACTGTATCTGAGAGTGGAGATGAAGGTACTCCCTTCGACCAGGTGCAACCATCTCTAGGTCCCAACAGTGGAACGGTGTCTTGATCCCAAAAACGACGATGTCTGACATTACCTGCTGCTTGTTTTTCACAGAACTCCCTCCGTTGAGGTGCATCAGACTCTGTGCTTCTGTAGCTAACTGCTACACATAATTATTGGGCTTGGTTGACTGCAGTCGGTGGAGTACACCGCGGTACAATAGGTCGGAACAGTGAAACGGGGTCTTGATTCTGTGATTGAGGATGTCCGAAGTTAAAGTCTGTGATGATTTGTGTGTACCCCCTCCGATCAGGTGCAACCAACTCCATGCTTTTGAATCAAACGGCACGTGGCTGTGAGGTGTTAATGACCACAGCCTCTGGCCTACACTGCGGTCAGCAGGGCTCACAATTCAGATCGAGTGGTGATTGTTTAATTACAGAATCCAGTAGGCAATTAACTAGAACGTCTATTGAAATATACACAATAGCCTTTTAGTATACTTGCTTGAAGAACTTTTTTAAGATTACTTATAGGTCTAGTACAATGACCAAATTCTTTTTGGTAGTGGTAAAGAACACTGAATAACAGTCTACACAGTGGATAGCAGAGATCGCAATTCAATTTTTTTGATTTATTCATTGCATAGTTTTGTGTAATTTATGTTGTTGTATTTGGTGAAGAGGAAGTGAGAAAAAGTATTCATGGAAGACTGTGCTCACTACTGCCTTCAATTTACACTGCAGACAGCAGTGTTCACAATTCAGATCGAGTCACTATTGTAGATGACGCAGTCCTGTAGGCAAAAGACATTGCTCCAGTGCACTCTGTCTGCACCACGCATACGCATCATCACAGGGTCCGCACACGGTTTTTGTTGCTTTGCATACGGCAAACAGGACAGCTCAAGTCAACGCCACATGGCTGTGGGCCCTTGCTGATCACTCTCTGGCCTACACTGCAGAGAGCAGTGTTTGCAATTCAGATCGAGTCGCTATTGCAGATGATGTAGTGTTGTAGGCAACAGACATTGCTCCTAGTACGGCCCGCCCGCAGCACGCATCATCGCTGGCTGTGCACATGCTGAATGCTTTTGATGTGGCTATCTGAGTGCACTAGACCTGATGGACCCTTTATGATACAATCTTTTTGTGTATTATTTCAGATCTACTGCCTGTATCTCAGTATACCACAATTTATGGTTCTTTCACGATAGAATCTTTTCTGTATTATTTCACATCTAGTGTCCCTACCTTACTGAAGCACTAACTATTGACCCTTTTATTATTGAATGTCTGTGTGTGATCCAATGATTACTGTTGTAGTTGATGCTAGCAGCATACGTTCGCTGAGGGCTGGTTTACACTCACCCCACACGCCTTCAGCACCGACATCACTGGAAATGAGACCCTGGTAATAAAAAGGAGTCGAGCGCACGTGCCCGTACCCACTTCCACTATCTATCTGTGTCCGTGTGTTCATTATCTATGCATGATACTGCCCCTGGGCCGTACCACATTACATTGTGCTGTGGACAGCGTATGCAACCATGTTACCTCTGGCAGTGAGGAAAAGTTCTGTTATGTAGCTTTTAGATGCATGGCTATCACAGGTGGAAGGCTACTTTACAGAGCATGAATATTGATGAAGATGATGGTTGCATGTTGTGTGTAGTGTCAGATATGTGTACATAGCAAAAAGTTTTCAAAAAAGCTCTCTAAGCAGAAGAGGTGTCTCTCATCAAACGCTGTAGAGAGAATGACTAAAATGGTTGGGGTCCTCCAACTGTTACAATGGGAAATGTTATGAACCAATCAAATGCTTTTCTTTAAGGTCACATGGCAATCGCGCACCGAGCATGCAAGGAGGCCGCACCCGACGCGATTTTGAGAAAATATATTTACCATAATGTAAGTTTATTACAGTTAGAAATATATAAATGTTTAAAATATTTTAGATTATCACTTGTTCTCATATACACTTTAAACTTATTTAGATATAGTTTTGAGACAAATAAAAATGAGGGAATGGCGTACCCGGCGTGACACCATATGTCTATGATGTAACACAGGGCCTGGCAGCGTGCACTCGTCGCATTCGCAACGCGCAGCGGGTGTGACCCCATACGTACATGACGTAAGGCGCGGCTTGGTACTGCGTACCTGTCGCATACCAAAGTAGCAGCTGGCACGACCACCAACGTATAAGATGTTATGCGGGACGCAGTGCCACGAACATGTTGGATACAAAATGCGCATCCTTTACGAGTTTAGCAATCTGTTGTATAGGATTCATGTGCTGATGGAGCTTGGTACACTAACGGTATGGGACTTCAGTTTTCGCAAAAAAAAAAAAAAGACATAGATACTTGTTTTTTGAAGATATAAAACATTACATATTTTTAAAAATATATTTAAAAAAAGGATAATAGAGTTCCAAAATATTTTTAAAAAATATATAGGTTTTATAAATGTCAAAATAGGAAATTAATATTTAAAAAACTTTTGAAATTCACTGACAAAAATATAGGTTTTACAGACATTATAGTTAGGAATTAGCATTTAAAAAACCTTTGAAATTCACAAAAAAAAACCCATAGGTTTCAGGGACGTTATAGTTAGTTGGATACTTGACTCATATAAAACCAGAGAAATTCGCCCGGTATAGTTAGTTGAGCTAACTATAACTCGCGCGCCCGCAATGCACTGGTGATGACATCACATATTACATCACTCATGACATAGTCAGTGACATCACTCATGACATCACTGATGACATCTCAAATGACATCACTGATGACATCATCCAGTGAATGTGTGTTTCTGTAAAGTTTAAATATTTTTCATATATATCTATGCCAAGGTGTATTGAAGAAAGAGTGGATTTACAAATGCCTGAATGGATTATTTAGTAGGTGTGTGACTGGCTGTATAAGTGAGTGATTGAACATGTGTTGCTGAATGTATGGGTTAGTGACTAAACTGTGTGAAAGTCTGTATTAGCATCTCAGTTGGTGTATAAGCGGCTGCATGGGTTGGTGAGTAGCTACACGAGGGTCTATAAGGGTTATTGATTTGTTGTCTGAGTATCTGTATGGGTACCTGAGTGTCTGTATGGGTGGGTGGGAGGATGTGTGACTCTGTGCATACATGTCTGAATGGGTGATTCACTGATAGAATGGATTAAAAAGTGCATCTGGGAAGGGCTGTGTGGGTGAGTTAGTGTGTGTATGGGTGTGTTAGTGAGTGAATGAATGTCTCACTGGTATATGTGTGAGTAACTACATATGTTTTAAGGCAGAATATGTGAATGTTGGAGTATATAAATGACTATACGTGACAGTTAGTTATTTGAAGAGTGGGTGTATAAATGAGTGTCTGCTTGTATCAGTGCTTGTATAAGACAGTAAGTATGTGTTAGTATCTGCATAAATAAGTGATGTGGTATGTGTATAAATAACACAGTTGGTGTGTATAACTGTATACATGAGTAAATGGGTATGTGATTGATTCTTTGCACGACTGACTAGGTGTGTGTGTAACTCTATGGATGAGTGGTGGACTCTGACTGTATGTATAGGTGTATGAGTGCATATAAACACACATAACTGGGAGAGAAGCAGACGCCCATCGTGGTCCCCCGTATTTGGTGATACATACAATTATCAAATAGGAAAAAGTTGTTACACAAGCATTCTTGCATAATCATGAACAACATTTTTCGTGTGTTGGTGTAATGAGAGTGGTCTGTTCTTCAGGTAGTGTTCAACTGCTCTTACACCATCACTGTGACAAATACTGGTGTATAGTGAAACATCAAGAGACATCAAGATGAAATCATCTTCCCATGCCATGTCCTAAATATCTTTGAAGAAAACACCAGTGTCCTTGAAATAAGAAGGTAAATTCTGGACATAGGGCTGCAAAAAATAATCAATTTCTTTTGATATGCTGTTCTTTAATCAACATATAGCTAAAATAATTGGTCATCCGGGTGGTTTGATGGAATCTTTGTGGATCTTTTGGAATTACGAACAAAAGGGGCATCTTGGTATGATCATTACATAGGAAACTATATTCCTCTTGGGTAAGGAGCCCATCATTCCGCAACGCCAATAGTTGTTCTATTATTTTAATTTTCACGTGGGCCCATTGTTCCTTTGTAGCCCTGGTGTAATAGGTATTGTCCAGCAACTGGCATTGGACTTCTTCCTTATAAGATATTACTGTCCAAAGAATCATTGTGCCTCCCTTATTGGAATTAGATATTACAATGTCATTTGGGAGTTTATTGATCAACATAAAATATCTCTGCTGTTGCCCATTACATTTTTTGTCTTGTTTAGCTTGGTCTTTGCCCATTTGTTTTATGTCCTTAATTAACAAATCACCGAATACATAAATGCAATCATGTATGAGTAATAGGTAGGAATTTTAATGACATTTTAAAAGTAACTCTAATTCACCCCATGTCTCCAGTTGTCTTGAGCACCCAGTTCTTGTTTGACAATTGGTGCATTCAGACCTAGATGTTCATTTTGTACGGTCATTAGTTCCTTTAACAATGTCATGTCCGATACTTGCAGTCCTGTTTGGTGAGTAGGTATGGTCAATGTTTATCCTAGCATATTATGTTTGGGTTGTCTTGTGGCTTGAAACTTCATTAATTTCAGTTTCCTAATAAATGTGAATATGTCTATTTGTGTCTGTCCATAATGAAATGAACTTTCTGGGCAAAAGGAGAGACCCAAGGCCAGAATTTATTGTTCAGCTTTATTCAATGCAAGTGGCCTGAGGTTCACTATAGTTGTCCGATATCTAGTACTGTTGTTTTCTCTGCCACTTCTGTTATTTTGGATTCTTGTCTTGTGGCTTGTTGCCTGTGCTTGAGTCGCAGCCTTTTGCACCTCTGGGCTTTGGATTTCGTGGGCGAAGGGTTTGGCAGCGATCCTGCCATAAAAAAAATATTTTTTTTATTAGAGTAGCTCTGGCACCTAAATTGCTTCATGAACCTTCTTGTTTGTTGGACTCATTATCTGTGTCCAAGTCTGATCTGAGCTCAGCTTCGGTATCTGTCTGTGGTACTTCTTTCCTGTTGGGATCTATTTGTGTTAACTAACCGCTGTCGCTTTAAATTATCGAATCTCCACGTAAAGGTAACCTGGCCTTGTTCATAGTCAATCTGAATGAATTTCTGTGCCTTGTGGGCTTTTATATTTTCCTCATGTTTTTTAAGACCTTGGATAGCTTCTGATTTTAAAAAATTAAATTATTTCCTATTGGGGGTCTGTGCTAAAAAGTACCTCAAGCTTGTTGATTTGTTTTTGTAATTCAGTCCGATCAATATCTGCATATTTGACCAAGATACAAATTAATCTTGTTGAGGCTTCTAAATTACTTTCATCCCATTCCCATAACATTTCTGGATTAGGGTTCTCGAAGCTAGGAGCTAGCAAAATTCTTAACCCTCAAGGCACACGTCCAACTTCTAAATATTTAGTAAGAGACTTATGTTCCCAACATTTCGTTTGCTCTGCTCTTTTGTTTATCTCCCAAGCCCTAAATTTACTTCTGATATCACCAGTCACTTGGACTATGTTTGCTCCATCTGCCCATATGCCCTATGGGACTGGAGTTTGTTCATTCAGCATCTTATCTGCTGCTCTATGCCACTTGCGGTGCGTTTCAGCTGACATGATTGTTGCAACAAAGTAGCAGCTGTTCAGTTCAGCTAGTGAGTGAATTATTTTGAAGACACAAAGCTCAAATACCTCCTCCCGATCCAATACTTGTTACCTGGTAAAATTCTCAAATGGTCACGTAAGTCCTCTGACTCTGCCGCCTCCATCCTTCTTTCACCGCCGTCTAGTTTTGTTCTTGAGGGGGGGCCTGCTGACCGTTCTCATCCGCTCGATGCTTGGGACTTCCCATATGCACTGCAAGTCTGGTTTGCTGAACGCGGCAGGCCCACATTGAGGGGGCCATTATAATGGATCCAGTCACTCTGTGAATTTTATCCACTCAAGATCAATTGTTTAACATGCTCATCTTGGCAAAGAATTGATCACAAACCAGCATAGATGCTTTGAAAATGTATTGCAGTTGCTGAATTGCCTTTACGCGTTTCAGCTGCAGCCGTGGTCTTGATCACACTAACTCAGTGGCACCATTGATGGAGGATTCAAACAATACGATAAGCACAAACATAAACAAAATTTTCATTTCTTTCTTGAATTCCAATGTCAGTAAATATACATTTGAAAATAAAATGTATCCCACTGTTGAACAGAAACCTATTATTACAATTGCATTTGAATCATTGTCTTTTAAAACTTTAACTTTACCAGTGGAAACTTGAATTGGACAAATCTATCACAATAAATGTTATATATTGGTACCTCTAAATGTGCTTTACCTTAAAACACTCCATGCAATGCAGATAAGAATGCTGTAGTAATACATCTATATTGTGATCCAAATTGAATCATTCTGCTCACAGTTTTATCTGGGCTGTTGTATTATTTTACAAATGCTACTACTTATAATGAAGCTTGGCCAATGACAATACCCGTCTTCAGTGAACTCAAACACTTATCACAGATCCCCTTACAGAAAATTATATAAATCTTCTTCAGCGCTCAAACCATTTGGAGATTTGAAATCAAGGTTTAAGATGTAAATGCTTTCTAGTCTCCTTAGAGCTTTCACCCTATCACCTCTTCTGATGTTGTATGGTACTGGTAATATCGCATAGTATGACATCTGAGTAACATCACTTTGGTGGATTTCCGCACAGTGCCTGGCCACTGGGTAGGTTAGGTCCTTGTTTTTTTATGGCACGCATGTTTTGCAGTATGCGTTTATGAACTTGCAACAATGTGCTGCCTACGTATCTGAAGTTACAGCTGCATGTTAATACATATACAGCAAATTCGCTTTTGCAATTAAAATTGCCTTTGATGGAGATAGGTACACGAGAAAAGGGAGAAAGTTATTCCTTAGTGCTTGTGCCTATTATACAGACTCTGCTTCAAGGACACTTATGGAAACCATTGGTTCCAGTGAGCCCAATAGCTGATCTTCTTCTTTCTGGACTAGATCTAACCAGACTGTACCTCATAGAGCTATCTGTTCAATAGGTTATTTGAGGTGTAGTTGGAACCATTGTACCTGTGATGGAATCTGAGCGAATTACATGCCAATTTTACATAACTGCCTTTGCTAGTTGTCTGTGTTGGTTGCTGTACGTAGTTGTTAGCCTTACTATGCCATCTGCATCAGGTTTTTTGCATTGACTGAAAAAAATGTGTTTCATAAATATATATATATATATATATATATATATATATATATATATATATATATATATTCACTGAAAAAACCATTGGTTTCACACACGTTATAGTTAGGAATTAGCATTTAAAAAATCTTGCAAATTCACTTAAACAACCATAGGTTTCACACATGTTATAGTTAGCTGGGCATTTCACTCGTGAAAAACCATTGAAATTCCCACGTTATAGTTAGTGCAGGCAACTATAACTCACGCGACCGCAATCCTCTGCTGATGACGTCAGATATTACATCACTGATGACATATGTGTCTTTCTGAAAAAAAAATATTTGTAATATATGTATAGCTAAAAATTAATGGAAGAAGACATGGGTAAATAAGTGTCTAAATACAGTATTAGCATCAACGGGTAAATAAGTGTCTAAATACAGTATTAGCATCAACAGAGGATTGCGGTCGCGTGAGTTATAGTTGCCTGCACTAACTATAACATGGGAATTTCAATGGTTTTTCACGAGTGAAATGCCCAGCTAACTATAACATGTGTGAAACCTATGGTTTTTCAGTGAATTTGCAAGGTTTTTTAAATGCTAATTCCTAACTATAACGTGTGTGAAACCAATGGTTTTTTCAGTGAATTTGTACGGTTTTTTAAATGCTAAGTTATGTATTTATTTATTTTTTTAAGGTTTTTCACCGTGCGCGTACCGTGCGCACACGGTGGGCTTCACGGACCGTGCGCGCGCTGTGGGCACACGGTGCGCTTCGCGCACCGCGCGCCCACGTTACGTAGTTCACGGTATTTTTCCGTTTCTACCGTGCGCGTACCCTACGCGCACTCCGCGATTTTTCGTAAAAAAATTAAAATACATTTTTGCCCTTGGGGGTCCTTCTGGGACCCCCTGACCAAGGCTAGGGGGTCAGGAACTGTCCAGCCTGCCCCCTTTTCACGTTATCCACCTTTGTTTTTCACCCCCTCAGACTGCGAGAGACAAAATGGCGGCCGACACTTCCTGGTTTCGACCGATTCGAATGTTTACTAAGATCTAACAACCAATCAGAATCGCGCTCGCGCACGTCATTGTGCGCGTACGGTAAGGATTACCGTACGCGCACGGTGAGCGCCTATAGATATATATATTGATTTAAATGCTATTTTCTCAGGAAATACTGAACAGATTTACACCAGACCTGCAAAAGGCACATCCCTGACCTGAGGACTACCTCTCTGCCAAATTTCAAGTAATTCTGTTCAGCCGTTCGGGCTGCAGCTTGGACTAAAGGTCCTATGGAAAAATGCATGGGGAAAACGCGTTTTGGGACCCCCCCTTTTTCTCAGCCCCCGCTTGACGAATCCGCCCGAGACTTTCAGGGAAGGAGCGGAGCGCCCCACCTATTTTGAAAATTTTGCGAGGATTCGTCTATCGGCGCCAAAGTTATTCAAAATAGAATGTTGCGGATTTCCTATGGAAACACGGTCCTAACTATAACTATCTACTGGCGACCGCCAGTAGATAAGATATATATATATATATATATCTATAAGAAAGCGTCGCACTCTTGGAAAGTTATTTATTTAGAGAGAGAGAAAGCATCAGAGTCGCACTCTCGAAAAGTTAATCAAATGCTGCAATATTTATTATTCTGACAGATAAGAGGTCCTCAACTTGTCTTCTACAGAAGGCAGACGTTTACTGTTGATGGTAAACATGGGTGTGACAAAGTACAAGATGGTCTGCAGCCTCCTTGGTTAGGTGCCCTGGTGTGTTGCATCACCTTGCATGTAGCGTCTGCTGGTGTATTTCAGTGTGCTAACATAAATCATATGATCTAGCATAGCGTGGCACAACATGTTAAAGTATTCCATAAAATAGTCTAACATGGTACACCTAAACACAGCATGGGATACTACAACATAAGAAGATGCAACACAGTGATGCACAGCACAACATATCATTACATACCCAAGCCAAATATGACACCCATAACACATCATGGCATACAATGACATGGCATTCAAGTGCAGGACATAAAATAGCATAACATCACATGGCTAGTTTAGCATGGTTTAATTGAAATGGCGTAGCATAACTGAGTATGTAAGGAGGATATACCAATTCTTTAGTTATACGTCTACCTTGGCATGATCAGAGCACATATCATGCAATCATTCCCACTTCTTCCCACATAGGACACCCTCTAATCAAGCACCTTTGCAACAATGCAAGCTTAAGCTTACAACCAATCCAAGACAAGGCAACAGAGAAACCATGCACGCTTTATACATCCAACATGATCCCTATTGTTAAACTTGGCCCTTTTTGCAGGCTTATACCCAAACGTTTTGCCTTTTGCCTCCAATTTTTCTGACCCTTTTTTTTTGGCTGGAGGACTTTTGCCACTTTACTACTGCTGATCAGTGCTAAAGTGCATATGCTCTTTGTGTAAATTGTGATTATGATTGGTTATGGGATATCTGATTTACTGGTAAGTCCCTTGTAAAGTGCATGGTGTGTCAGGGCCTGTAAATCAAATGCTACTAGTGGGCTTGCAGCACTGGTTGTGCCACCCACATGAGTAACCCTGTAAATGTATCTCAGACCTGCCACTGCAGTGAGCAGGAAGAGACCAAACTTCACATTTAGCTTGTCAAGTGTATTTATTAAATGAACGAAGCATTTCGGACATTGGGATGAACATTTATTTCATGCAAGAAATCTGATTGCTTCGTTCATTTAAGAAATACACTTAATGAGCTACATGTGAAGCTAGGTCTCTTCCTCTAGAATATTGGATCACTGTGAATATGGACAATTAATACAACGTCAAATGCTGCTTATCTTATTGTATTTTTGATCAAAGCAAGGATTACATTGTGTTTACACTCTTTGAGTGACTTTTAGTAGTGCACCAGCAGGCCAGAACACTGTTCTAGGGTTATTTTTTCATTCAAATTAGGAGGGTTGGGCGGTCCCTCCTCTGAGGGTGCACACAGCATATTTCAACGTGGTTTACGATGTTTATTTGGTACAATTTGTAACACACACGAGTGCATTAGGCTGTTCTCATTTATACTTTGAGAAAGTAGGCATTTTCTTGCTTTACCATTCTGTGTGCCTCTTGCTGTTTGTGTATTCACCGTCTGGTTTTGGAGTGACAGGAGCTGAGGATGTGCATTGACTCTAGACAGTCACAAGGAAGGGGGTTGAGATGTGTCCTGCCTTGCCTAGGTGACTCATCGCTAGGTGGAATGGACCTGGTCTGCGTTTACAGTGGTGGGAGGAGTTTCGGTAGCACCTGATTGGGCTGTGTCTCCTTTGCACAATGCTGTCTCCACACCCTGTGGTTAAGCTCCACCAGGAGGTCAAAACTGGTTTGGACTGAGCTCATAGACTCTGAAGCAAGGAGAACAATGAGAAAATGGGGTAGAAAGAGAACAATGAGAATATGCGGTATAAGTATGAGACATTAAACCCCAGGACTTTAGATTACTTCTGGAAACAATAGGACCCTGCCAAGAACAAGCGCTAAAGAGCTGTGTGAGAAGCACTAACTTTCCTGTATGGGGGGTGGGTTGGCCTGCAGTTGCTGCTTTTGTCTGCGGCTTAGGAAAAGGACTGACTTTTTGCCCTGCTGTGGTATCCTGCTTGTGAAGAATCTCCAAGGGCTTGTGTGTGCTTGCCTCCTGTTGGAAGTCACAAGTAGGTAAAAGACTTCACCAGATCCTGGTGGGTGGATCTAAAGGTAACCTGCATGGAAGGAGAGCCGAGGAGCTGTGTGAAGAGCACAATCCTTTCTATGGTGTGAGGGGTGGGTTGGCCTGTAGTTGCTGCTCCTGTCTAGAGCAGCAGAAGGACTAGACTGTTCTTCACCTTGTTACTTTAAAGCATATGAGGAGCGCTGTATTCTTTTTCAGCTCCAAGCATGCCATTTCCCCGACCTCTGTGAAAACAATTAGCACTGTGCTTTCCGTTCTAGAGTGCGTGGAGCACTTTTTGCTTGCAGGAAGCACATTGCAAGCACTTTATTAGTGTCCTTATTGAAGCCCAGTGGAGCACGTGCCAGCTGTGATCATGCTGCCCTCACCTTGAGGGAGCGGGGCCGTGGCAGCAAGGGATGACTGCACAGCCCAGAGGGCCCACCTGGGGAATCCACACTGCCATACCGCATTCCGGACTCAAGGGGCACAGTGGTGAGTAAAGCACTACCTTTGGCAGGTGGAGCGTGTCCCTCTGTTTTGCTTCTTTCTGGGGGCGGTGTCTACGGCAGCTGCACTGCATTGTTGAGGGCAGCTGCATCCAGTATTCTTGTTACAAAGAGGACCAGACGGAGTCTCCTGATTTTTTGTCTGTGCGTGTGTGCCCTCCCTGCTGTTTGAGGGGCGTATACCACTGAGGACATTTTTGATCTTTTTGCTGTTAATTAGCTGAGTAGGCAGGAATCCTTGACTCTGCAGGGGCAAGATGGGCTTGACTCTGCAGGGGCTCACAGTAGTAGGTGGGCAGGTGTCTCAATTGCCTACTTGTGAGTGCACAAGTGAGTACCCAGCCAGCACCATACCGCACAGCATTAACACAATTGCTCCTGTGGCCTCATGGGGATATTTTCTGACCATCTAAAGTTTACTAGGATGGTTGATGCACCCCAATTTATGCTTATGGTGGAAGTTAGTAATCCCTGTCTCATAGTGCTATTGAGTGATTTATGTGTTCGAATCCTAACCGAACTGCTGCATTCTAAGCTATGATATGCAAAGTAATGTTGTTTTCATGATGATTTTATGATGTGTGCAACCTATTACAATTTACTTTATTGCACTGCCTATGATGTTATGATAATTGCCTAGTTGGCAAAGTGATTTATGATTTATGTGACTGTGGTCTATGTGTTTGATATACAATATATGAGATCTTTTTATATACTACTGTGTGGAGTCTCTTTTGTGGTCACTGGTGGGTGTGTTGAGCAAACGCTTTACACATTGCCTCTGGGATAAGCCTGACTGCTCTGCCAATCTACCAAGGGGGTAAGCAGGGGTTATCTTGGGTGTGTAACTCCCTTACCCTGACAACCTATGCTAGGATTCACTACGCAGTGCAGTGATCGGTTTGTTAACCTTATGTGCCTCTAATGGTGATGCCTAACTACTAAAGGTGACACTGGCAGATTAAATAGCTACCAGAAGAGTGTCTTCGTTCACAATTCCTTCTTTAGAGTTAGAGGTTATGTCCTCTGACTCATCAAACAGCTTATTAAGACATATCATATTCTGATTGCACAACTCTGGCAGGTGGCAGAAGCAGCTGCCAATAGGGGGTGCCAGGGCAGGGCCCCAACTCTTCCAGTACTTGCTAGATGTACTACAGATTTTACATGAAAACAAACTATCTCACCAATCGTTTGTTTTTATATAAAGAGCTGCAAAACCATGTTAGCACCAGAGAAGGCTCTATTGTGCCCTAAGCGTTGTGCCTACATGAGGGCTCTGGCTCTTACAGCCTAAGCCAACGTATTAACATACCATAGCTGACATGCTTCACAAACCCGTAGCATGTCAGCTAGTGGAGCTTTGGTGGCGCTTGTCTGTCATACGCTCATATGCTGTGAGAAATGGGGTTGTTGGTTGACTGCAGTGGGAGCCATGGTAAGGCAACAGCCACAATCCCTTGCAGGGTGAACCACAAAGAGTCAATAAATCAACCTGTGCTTAACCCTGGGTAGCTTGTCACACAAGCAGTCAGGTTTAACTTAGAGACAATGTGGAAAGTATTTATGCAGCAAACAAACAGTAATAAAGTGAAAACACAACACAAGAAAAATCCCAAACCAAATTAGAAAAATTAGATTTGATTTTAATAAATTATTTTACACTAAAAAAACAAAAAGTCCAATGAGAAAAAACAAAGATATCTATTTTTAAAGCATTATGTGAAAATAGCGCCAAAAAGCACAAAGCACCAGCAAGGGATATCTGGTGACGCTGGACCGAGACAAGTCAAATATTCAGGCCGACCATGATGGAGCACGGGCCAGCTACATTGACCAGGCTTGGCCGGCTCAGCAAAAATACCTTAGTCCAGGTTGCATTGACATCGAGGATCCTGTTGATGATGAGGATGCTGAGCGCAGACAGGGCGATGCATCAGTGTTGATCCACGCGATGATGCTCTGGTCCTGGTCGTTCAGCGGCGGCAATGCATCTGCTCTGGTGAGCTGGTTGCTGCGATGCAGAGTTTCAGCATCATCATCGAGGCTGATGTTGATGGTGATGTGGGTACCTTGCTTTAAGTAGAGCATTGCGATGTGGTGGCGATGTGCAGGTTCTGTTCTCCGCAGTGGTGATGATTTGCTGGTTCTGTTACAGCAAGAACCTTAGGCCCACTTCCAAGGGTCCGAGACTACTGTGGCACCACTTGGCAGGGCAGACTCATAGATGCACAAGGTCCAGGTGCACAAACAGGATGTAAAACGTAAGAACACTTGTTCTACCTTTTAGTCACACAGCACCTTGACCAATGGGATTCCTAGTGCATACCTTAAGGGTGGCTTATATGCAATAAAAGGGGGGTTTGAGGCTTAGCAAGGGGTTCTAAATGCGAAGCCGATATGGCAGTATAACACTGCATTATAGCTGCAATGGCAGGCCTGGGACAAGTTTTGAGGTGCTACTGAAGTGGGTGGCACAATAAGTGCTGCAAACACACTAGTGGCATTTAATTTACAGGCCCTAGGTATATAGTATACAATTCTACAAGGGACTTTTAATGTAAATTAAAGATGCCAAACAGGTGTAATCCAATCAAGCATGTTTAAAGGAGTGAAAACAAGCACTTTAGCAAAGGTTAGCAGTGTTAAAGTGCACAAATTCCTAAGGCCAACATAAATACATTCAGCAAAATTGGAGGCAAGCAGGCAAAAGGTTTGTTGGATGACCACCCTCGGGCTGACAGATCTAGCATATGTGGGGTATATTATGTAATGAAGACTCCCAAAGTAAAGATTGAGAAGTGAGTTCTTTATACAGGGAAACGACTCAAGCCTACTGACAACTCCTCACAAGTCAAGTCCAAATAGTCAACCTCTGGCATTCGAGAACTACATAATATACCACTAATTGAAGAGCATGGAATGCTTATGCTGTACCAATGCCACAATATACCTTATCAGGTCACATATCTGGGTTAGAGAAGGAGGGCCGACCTCAAACCGTGTCCTGGCTTCTGATCAGGCAGAGGTTTGAGCATATGAGTAAAAAGTGTGAACGTTCCAGTGTCAGCTTCCAGGTCTTCAAAGCAGAATGTGCAAATTCATGATTCTCAGGGCAGGAGCTGCAGCTTGTAGAGTATCAGATTAAGTATGTTTCAATACTAAAATGTGTGGGTTTCTGAATGTGTGCTTGTGAGTGTTTCTATGTATGTATGTTTACTTGCAGGCATGGTGCATGGTGCATGTCTGATCGTATGCCTTGAGTGGATTTACAAGTCTGCAGTGTCTCTGTTAATGGAAGACAAACAAACATGAATTTCTGTAAATAATACAACAAACATCATGTAAATATGATAAAGTGTCCTCAAAATGAATTAAAAACAAATTATTTAACTTATGGAAGTTTTGATGTTATTAATGTGTGACATTATAGCATTGCAATTATTAAAAGTGATAGTTTATAAACATGAACAATTTGTGACCTTAGAGGCAAGACAGTTGTCATGTAAACCCTGTACATGGCCCAGATTGTTCTAGAGAAATATTATAGTCTATTAAATCAAACCCAATACCTTTTTTGTATATCTGGTAGGCTGAAAGCACATATTTGAAAGTGCTTTCATATGTGATAATGAAGAAAAATATGTTTTGGTGAAATAAAGTATGTGCCTAAGATCACACAATTTAAGCAGAAACTGTGACGTATCCAGGTTTTCTGATTTAACTTTGTACAAGTCAGACACCAAATAGGTTTCAATTTGCCTTTCTTTGTTTATGTTTATGCTTTGGTTTTCCTCTTTGTGAATTTTTCTGCAGTTTTTACATAGTGCAATCTCAACTCGAAGGTATTGGAGTGCTTTAGTGAGTACCAGTTGCATCACACAAGGTCACTTGGAAGAACAATATCAAGTAACCACATAATCTACCAGACCCTATCTGCCATTAACTCTCACTTCTTTGCGCAAGACAACACCCACACAAACTCATTGGTTTCAACCAGGGGAGGATTCAACTGATCTCCCCACTTTCTAATCCTGCATGTTACAATTATAACCATATGGACTCTGTACACAAACCTGTCCTTCAGCCCCCAATTTTGGCATGGTTAAATAGCAAGAAAGACTGGAAGAAACAGGGTATAAGTCTGAGTTTGTTTGCAGGTGGTTGGCCAATATTTCTGTCAACACACTCACCCACTTGATCACCAATAATTATTTTGAGGATATGTGTGAACCATGGGTGTCTTCCAACAGTAAAGGAAAATGCATTCCAATGCATTTTGCTCACTATTGTTTACTAATATTATACTTAGCTTTATTGCAGTGTCAACATTCCTGCAGTCGATTTTTCCAGTATTTTGGTTGCTGTTGATTTTAAGGTGTGCTTCTGAGAGTACTAGCAAAAGACACACAATTGATGGACGTAATGCAGAACAAATCAAAACATTCACCACCAGTCAAGATATCTGGGTTAAATCCATCATTCTTTTGCTCACCATGCCACCCCAGTTTAGACCTGGCCATATGCAAATCAGTCTTGACCCTGTGCCTCATGGGAACAGTCCAGCCCGAACTGCCAAACCGGTCTTCCCTGGACCGGAAACAAGCATCCTAGGACCGGTTTTGGGGTTTCACCCGTCTTCAGCCAGGATAGCTTTATTCCGGTGGCACAGTGAGCCCGGTACCCACATCTGGGCATACCTGGCGCACTTAGGGCGAGAAAGCAAAAGACACACAATTGATGGACGGGATACAGAACAAATCAAAACATTCACCCCCAGTCAAGATATCTGGGTTAAATCCATCATTCTTTTGCTCACCATACCATCCCAGTTTAGACCTGGCCATATGCAAATCAGTCTTGACCCTGTGCCTCATGGGAACAGTACAGCTCGAACTGCCAAGGCAGGTCCTCCCTGACCGGAAACAAGCATCCTAGGACCGGTTGCGGGGTTTCACCCCTCTTCAGCCAGGATAGCTTGATTCCAGTGGCACAGTGAGCCTGAGACCCACGTCTGGGCATACCCAGCGCACTTAGGGCGAGAAAGCAAAAGACACACAATTGGTGGACGAAATGCAGAACAAATCAAAACATTCACCCCCAGTCAAGAGATCCGGGTTAAATCCATCATTCGTTTGCTCACCATGCCACCCCAGTTTAGACCTGGCCCTATGCAAATCAGTCTTGACCCTGTGCCTCATGGGAACAGTCCAGCCCGAACTGCCAAGCCAGGTCTTCCCTGGACCGGAAACAAGCATCCTAGGACCGGTTTTGGGCGTTCAGCCCTCTTCAGCCAGGATAGCTTGCCACTGCAATCAAGCTATCCTGGCTGAAGAGGGGTGAAACCCCGAAACCGGTCCTAGGATGCTTGTTTCCAGTCCAGGGAGGACCTGGCTTGGCATTTCGGGCTGTACTGTTCCCATGAGGCACAGGGTCAAGACTGATTTGCATATGTCTGGGTCCAAACTGGAATGGCATGGTGAGCAAAAAATTATGGATTTAGGCCCAGATCTCTGTACTGGGGTGAATGTATGACATTGTTCTGCATTCTGTCCATCAACTGTTGTTTTTGCCTAAGAGTACTAGCAGCAGCTGTTTTGGCTAAGCCCTTACAAGCAGAAATTCAGTCATACATATGACTCAGATCCCCATTGTGAACAAGCAAGATGGAAAAATGAGCATTTTGTTAAATGATGGGTCATGTGATATAGTATACCCATGTTATACTCCTTGTATTGTATATAGTTCTTTATCCAGTTTTTAAGAGAACGTATGATGTAAAACCACCTATTTTACCACCATTGTTTCACAATTGTTTTGGGAACGTTTGGCTCTAACACCCTGGCAGGAAGCTGCACTTGCCTGGCACTCCACAGATGCACTGGTGTTAGACTTGGAATCTTTGGCTTGGTTTCCCCTGGCTTTTTGCCTCTACCATCTGTATTTTTGATGTTGTGCTGGATTTCATTTTTGCTGGCTTAGATGCTTTGGGTACTTTGCCACTGCTGATCAGTCTCAAAGAGCAAGTTCTCCCTGTGTAAATTGTTATTACAATTGGTTCTCCCTGATTGGTATATTAGATTTACTGGTAAGTCCCTAGTAAAGTGCATTGAGTATGCCAGGGCCTGTAAATCAAATGCTACTAGTGCGTCTGCAGCACTGATTGTGCCACCCACATGAGTAGCCCTGAAAAGGTATCTCAGACCTGCCACTGCAGTGTCTGCGTGCAGTTTGAAACTGCCAAGTCAACCTGACAACTGTACCCCTTTGCCAGACCCTAACCTTCCCTTCTCTTACATGTGAGTGGGGGGTATGGTAGGCCCAAGTTACCCCCATGGGCAGGGTGCAGTGTAGGTGAAAGGAAGGACATGTACTGTTGTGTGTGGCATGTCCTGATAGTGAAATACTGCCAATTTCATTTTCACTATTGAAAGGCAATCTGCCCCATAGGATAGAATGGGAAATACTTTGAAACACCTTACAAGTTTAACTTCCCATTGGGACAAGATAGATAAATAAAGTTTAGGCTCTCTGAACTCAGATTTTAATAACACATCTTTTAGTAAAGATGGTTTTGAAATTGTGTGTTTCAAAATGCCACTTTTAGAAAGTAAGTATTTTTTTTTCGTTTAACCATTCTGTGTGCCTCTGCCTGTTTGTAGATTGACTGTCTGGTTTTGGAATGACAGGGGCTGGGGATGTGCATTCACCATAGACCGCCATGGGGTTGAGGTGTGCCTGGCCCTTCCTGGATGACTGAGATGAGCTGAATGGGGCTTGGCTGCGTTTAGCATTGTGGGAAGAGATTTCCTTGCACAAGCCTGTCTCCCTTGCACAATGCTGTCTCCACCCCCTGTGGTCATACCGCACCAGTGAGGACAGAACAGGTTTGGACTGGGCTCAAAGACCCTTGCACCATGAGAACAAAACAAAATAGGGTGTAAGCAGTAGACCTTAAACCCCAGAACTTTAGACCGCTTCAGGACTCAAGAGGTCAAGGAGAAGAGCTGAGGAGCTGTGAGGAGGAGCACTGCCCCTTTACTGAAGGCTGTGTGAGATTGGCCTGCAGTTGCTGTTTCTAGCAAACTTTGCTGTGAACTGGCTTGGAGAAGAATCTCCAAGGGCCTGTGTGTACAGGCCTCCTGTTCTGAAGTATCAGGGACACACAGACGTCACCCCAGCTCCCCTGAACTCTGCTGCTGAGAGTTCTGACCTGCCAGGAGAAGCCTATTCCAGATCTTGGCCTCTGGGGGTTGTTCCTGCTGGTGGGAGCTGGAAGAAATCTGAAGAACTGAGAAAATTGATGCATTACCCTTCTTGTGGCTGTTTTTCTTGATGCAGCACCACCATGCAAGAAGAATCGCGCTGCTGCTGTGACGATGCAGCACATGTCACAGCTGCAAGAACCAATGCATCGTGGGATTGTGGCTGAAGAAACCGATGCAGTGCCGCTTGCTGCTGCCGCATTGATCGCCCACACATCCCGGATTTCCACACATCACACCTGTGTGGCACGTTTTCCCGACGCATCACCACCGGACAAGAATCATTCTGGAATCGATACATCACTTCCCCCTACAGTCCGGATTTTACACATCACTTCTCCTGCAAGCAGCAGAACTGATGCATCGCCTCCCCCATCTCTTTGTTTCTCAATGCTTCCTTTGTCTGTGGCTGTTTCGCCTTGTAAGTTTTGACACATTTACAGGTACTTTGTGTAGAATCACTCATCCATAGTTTTCCATGGACCAAGTTGCTTGAAATCTTTTAAAAGTCATATTCGTATTACATGTATATTGCATTTTTGTCGTTTTGATCTTCGAGATTTTATATAAAAATACTTTTCTTAACTGGTGTGGTGTCCACTTGTGGTGTTATCACTGTATTTGGGATAAGCCAACTGTCTGCTTGTGCCATGCTACCTAAGGGGTGAGCAGGGGTTATTTAAAATGTGTATCCCCCTAACCCATACTAGAAGCAAGGGTCCCTATTTGAACAACGGTACATACCTCTGGCAACTAGACTCCCCCATTTCTAACATTGGTGGTCAGCTGAGAGAATTTGAACTTGTATTTGTACTTGACCCACAGTGATTGGTGTACATCACTAGTTTAGTGCAGACCACTACGCAACCACATATTGTGTTTTATTTTTGGTTCTATTTCTTGATCTGACTCTTAAAGTATCCATGCACCATGCCTCTGAATGGTAAACCAGCAAGTGAGGCTGCAGAATTGGAGTATGACATTGAAATGTTAAGTAGTTACAAAGTAGATCAACTCGAGCAGTTCCGCTGGAGCTTTGGATGTCCCATGGGGAGCACCTCTAGGAAAGAGTAGCCACAGAACGACTTAAGGGCCTGGTGGGAGGTCAGAGAAGCTGGGGAGACTGATGAAGCAGATGTGGATGGGGGTGTGCTAGAGGGCAGTTTCAGATCCCAGGATATACCTGTTGGGAGAGCAGCCTCTGTGGCTAGCAGCAATAGTTCATCCAGGAATACTTCTCCAGAGGAATTGGAGGACAGGCAAAAGGCCAGAGATCATAAATTGGAAGTAATGAGGCTCCAGATAAAGCAATTGGGAAAGGAGAACCAAAAATCTGCCATAGAAAAGGAGAAGATGGCAGTGGAGAGTGAGAAAGTTTGTGCCTTAGAGGAGAAGAAATTGATCTTAGCATATCAGTTGAATATGAGAGAGCTGGACATCAGGGCAAAACAGGAATAGTCCAGTACAAATTGTGGCAGCGTACAGACAGTGCAAGGGGGTAAGGTATACATTCCCAAAGACCTAGTGCAGAATTTCCAGAAGGGGGAGGATGTTTATGCTTGGATTGCATCTTATGAGAAAGCACTGCATGTGTATGAGGTCCCTGAGAAAAATTGGGGGTAAGGCCTGTGGAGACACTTTGAGGCCAATGCCCTGACACCTTAAGCGGAGGTGGGTGCTCTTACCTACCCCAATATGAAGGAGGCTCTATGCCTCAGGTATGGGCTTACACCGGAGCAGTACCAGGAAAGGTTTAGGTCTTTCAAGAAGCCTGAATCCAATACATGGGTTGAATGTGTGAAGCTTTATTGCAGAGTAATGGATGGTTGAATAAGGAGCAGCAAGGTAACTGATTATCAGGGGATGTACAATCTGATTGGTTAGGAGCACTAGAGGAGTCTTTGTGTTCAGAGCTGCACCAGTATCTGATTGCTAGTAAGCTGACTGACTGCAGGAAGCTTACTCAAGAGGCGGACCACTGGACGAGTTCCAGGATCCATAAGGGATATGTGGGAAACCGAGCCAAAGGTAGGCAGCGTCCCCAGCAGAAGAGTGGGGGGACATGGGTAACCAAAAGGATTTCTTTAAATGGCCCCAAAATAGATCCCAGGGTAAAGATTCCCAAACCCCCAGTTTTAAGAAGCCATGGCCCCTTAAGAATAGGCCAGACAACTGGGGTCCCCGCAAGTGTTATGCATGTGGTCAGGAGGGTCACATGCAGAATGATCCCAAGTGCCCCAAGGCACCACCAGCACCCAGTGGTGCACCGTCACTGGGGTTAGTTATTGTGGTGCTGGGAGAGGAGTTGATTTCTAGTGAGGGTAGGGAGCCAGCTGTAATGACCTTTATCTCAATAGGAAGTGAGATAGTCCAGGAAACTTGTCTGCCAGATAACACTAAAAAGTACCTGCAGTGTGTGGCCATCAATGGGAGGACGGTGCAAGCTCTGAGAGACACAGGAGCCTCATCTGTCAGGTGTCAATGGGTGTCTGAGGAGCTGGTCCTCCCCAATGTGCTTAACCCTGTAGTTGCTGCAGACAACCCTGAGCGTCTGTGTAAGGTGGCGCAGGTTCCCTTTGAGTGGGGGCATCTCAGGTCCCTTGAAGGCTGTTGTAGGTCTGTCCATACCTGTTGACTGTGTCCTTGGCAATGACCTGGAGAGTTCCCCTTGAAAAGAGGTGGGGCGCCAGGCTAATTTAAAGATGTTGGATCTGCCTGAGTGGACTGGTGTTACCACTCGGTCAATGGCAGCAGGTAGGAGTACTGAAGAGGACCTGGAGCTTGAAACAGTGACCCAGGTGCCTGCCAGAAAGACAAGGGGTAGGAGGCATGGGAAACCCACCCCAGAAGTTACCACGGTCCAGGAAGAAGCAGACCCTGAGGGTGATGCCCTGGAACCTACAGGGGAGCAAGTGGCCGAATTGGGAGACCTGCCTGAGATGACCTATTGGTAGCAGGAAGGAGGTCACTCAGGGAGGAGTTCTGCAAGGCGCATATGGAGTGCCTCAGTCTTGTTAGTTTGTGGCATCAGGCTGAAGACCAGGCAGAAGGTGGTCAGTCTGGATCACATTTTGATTTATTGGGCGAATGGTCTCCTATATAGTGAGCCTAAGGTTGCTGAGCTCTGGGCAGTCGGTGTGCTATTGGTGATTGCTCATGGTGTGCCTTTGGCAGGACATTTGGGGTACGACAAGACCTATCACAGGCTTGTCACCCACTTTTACTAGCCCCAAATGCAGAGTCATGCAGGAACAGTTTGTAGATATTGTAAGACTTGCCAGGCAAGTGGCAAGAGTGGAGGGAAGTATAAGGCTCCCCTAAAATCCCTTTTCTGTGGTGAACACCCCTTTCGAGCGGGTGGGCATTGGCATTGTGGGGCCACTGGAACCCAAGGCAGCCTTAGGCAACATGTTTATCTTGGTCTTGGTGGACCATGCCACTCGGTACCCAGAAGCTGTCCCTCTCAGAACAATAGCGGCCCCCGTGGTGAGCAGTGCATTGATAGGGATCTTTTCCCATGTGGGGTTCCCCAGAGAGGTAGTCTATGACTGTGGAACCAACTTCATAACTAGGTATATGAAGTCATTGTGAGAGGAGTGTGGTGTATTGTACAAATTCACCCCTTCTTACCATCCCCAAGGAAATGGGTTGGTTGAGAGTTTCAACTGAACCCTGAAAGGCATGATAAAAGGTCTTGCAGGTCCCATGAGACGTAAGTGGAAGTCTTCCTACCAAGCCTGTTTGCCTACAGGGAGGTACCGCAGAAATCCTTAGGGTTCAGTCCTTTTGAATTACTGTATGGGCACCCTGTGACAGGACATCTGAGTCTGGTGAAGGAGGGCTGGGAGAAAACTCCTGGTAAGACCTACCAAGATGTGTTCAGCTACATTCTGGCCTTCAGGAACCAGACTGTGCTTCAGGAAAATTGCTTAGGCAAACCTAGAAGCTAGCCAGGAGGATATGAAACAATCAGATGACCAGAATACCACTCTGGTTGAGTTTAAGCCTGGCCGAAAAGTGTGGGTGAAGGCACCAGTTGAGCCTTGTACGCTCCAAGACAAGTGGACTGGTCCATTTTAGGCGGTGGAATGCAAGAGTGAGGTGACCTACTTGGTCAACTTGCAGACTCCCAGGAACCCTTTGATGGTCCTGCACGTGAACCACCTCAAACCTCACTTTGAGAGGTCTGAAGTGACAGTTCTCCTGGGGACAGATGATGGAATGGAAGAGGAGAGTAAGCCTCTTCCTGACCTCCTATCTGCCAAGGAGCATGATGGGTCAGTGGATTGAGTGAACCTCTCTCCCACCCTGACCCCAGAGCAGCAGAGGGACTGTCACTAGGTGCTGGGATATTTTGTCTCCCTGTTCTCCCTGACTCCAGGAACCACCAATTGGTGTATCCGTTATGTGGCCACTGGGGACAGTTTACCTGTAAAACATAACATTTATAGAGTAACTGACAAAGTCAGGGTCAGCATCAAGGTAGAGGTTTCTTAGATAATGTCGTTAGGGGTGATAGAGCCCTCCAGCAGCCCTTGGGCTAGCCCACCGGTCTTGGTTCCGAAAACTATTGCACCCGGTGCCACTCCTGGACTTTGGTTCTGTGTGGACAACCGTGGGCTCAATGCCGTCACCAGGACTGATGCGCACCCCAATCCCAGAGTTGATGAGCTCATTGATCGGCTGGGAGCTGCCCGATACGGTAGCACGTTTGAGCTAACCTCTGGGTACTGGCAGATGGCCTTGACTGATGGTGCAAGAGAGAGGTCTGCGTTTTCAATGCCAGAGGGGCACTACCCATTCCATGTCATGCCCTTTGGGTTGAAGAATGCCTCGCTACATTCCAGAACTGGTCAACCAGGTACTGTCTGGGCTGGAGGAATTTAGCGCCACCTATCTGGATGACATTGTAGTGTTCAGCTCCAGCTGGGAGGAACACTTCCAACACCTCTGTGAAGTGTTGAAGGCTCCATAGAAGACAGGCCTCACTATCATTCTGTGGCATACTGAGGGCACCTAGTAGAAAGCGGCCAAGTGGCTCCCCTATAGCCTAAGATCAATACAATTCTGGCTTGGGAGCCCCCCAAGACCCAGCCAGAGGTGGGAGCCTTTTTACTTCTCACTGGGTACTACAGATGGTGTGTCAAGGGGTATGACACCATTGTTGCCCCCTTGACAGAGCTGACTTCAAGGAAGCAGCCAAGAAAGTGATATGGACTGATACCTGTCAGACCTCTTTTGATGCCCTGACATCTGTCATGTGCATGGTGCCTAAGAATTTCTAAGAATTTGTTGTGCAGACAGATGCTTCAGAGCATGGTGTAGGAGCAGTATTCTCACAGTTGAACGACAAGGGCTTGGATCAACCTGCCGCTTTCATTAGTAGGAGGCTACGTCCCAGGGAACAGAGATGGAGTGCAACTGAAAGAAAAGCTTTTGCTGTGGTCTGGGCACTGAAGAAGCTAAGACCCTACTTGTTTGGGACTCACTTCCGGGTTCAGACAGACCACAGGTCCCTCAGATGGTTGATGCAAATGAGAGGTAAGAATACAAAACTGTTGAGGTGGTCCATCTCCCTACAGGGAATGGACTTTACGGTGAAACACCGCCATGGTACAGCACACGCCAATGCTGATGGTCTGTCCAGATTCTCTGCCTTAGTGATGAGAACTCACAAGAGGGTGGGTAGTTCTCCCCACTTTTCAGCTAGAGGGGACACATGTTAGACTTGGCATCTTTGGCGTGGTTTCCCCAGACTAGGACATGTACTGGTATGTGTGACTTGTCCTGATAGTGAAATACTGCCAATTTTGTTTTTCACTATTGACAGGATACCTGACCCATAGTATTGAATGGGAGATACTTTGTAGCATCTTACAAGTATAACTTCCCAGTGGGACAAGATAGAGAAAAAAAAGTTTAGGCTCTCTGAACTCAGAATTTAATAACACATCTTTTAGTAAAGATTTTTTTTTTTAAATTGTGTGTTTGAAAATGCTACTTTTAGAAAGTAAAGTAGGCATTTTCTTGTTTAACCATTCTGTGTGCCTCTGCCTGTTTGTGGATTGACTGTCTGGTTTTAGAGTGACAGGGACTGGGGATGTGCATTCACTGTAGTCAGCCACTGGGTCTGGGGGGGTTGAGGTGTGTCTGCCACTTTCTGGATGACTCAGAGCTGAGCTGAATGGGGCTCGGTTGCATTAAGAGTAGTGGAAGGAGATTTCCTTGCACCTGAATAGGGACCCGTCTGCCTTGCACAATGCTGTCTCCATCCCCTGTGCTCATATTGCACCAGTAAGGACAGAGCAGGTTTGGACTGGGCTCAGGGACCCTTGCACCAAGAGAACAAAAATAAAATGGGGTAAAAAGTAATAGACCTTAAACCCCAGAACTTGAGATCTATTCTGGACTCAAGAGGAACCCTTGCTAAATCACCCACGGACCAGAACCGTCTTGGAATCGACGCGCCACTTTCTCCTACACTCCGGATTCGGCGCATCACTTCTCCTGTGTGCCTCAGAACTGTCGCACCGCCTTCCCAAAGACTCAGGCACTGACGTATCTCTTTGTTTCTTGATGCTTCTCTTCTCTGTCACTGTTTGGCCTTGTGAATTTTAATGCATTTACAGGTACTTTGTGTAGAATCACGCATCCATAGTTTACTATGGACCAAGTTGATTGAAATCTTTTAAAAGTCATATTCTTATTACATGTATCTTGGATTTTTTTCTTTTGGTCTTGTTGAGTTTAGATAAAGATACTTTATTTTTCTAAACTGATGTGGTGTCCATTTGAGGTGTTTCCACTGTATTACTGTGTGTTTTGAGTACAAATACTTTACACATTGCCTTTGGGATAAGCCTGTCAGCTCCTGATATGCTACCCAGAAGGTGAACAGGGGTTATCTAAAATGTGTATCGCCCTTACCCTGACTAGAAGCAAGGGTCTGTATTTGGACAATGGTACCTCCCTCTGCCAACCAGAGACCCATATTTCTAACATTGGTGGTTATCGGTGAGGATTTGAACTTGTATTCGTACTTTACCCAGAGTGTACATCACTAGTTTAGTGCAGACCACTGCACAACCACATAATTCAGCACCTTTGGATTTTGTCAGATTTATGCAAAAAATATACAGCAAAATACCTCATTTGGCCTTGTTTTTTCAAAATGTTCTTGCAAGATAGAACCTGTCTGCACCCTCCTTTATAGTGTCAGCCCTACTCGCTTGCTTCGATTCCAGGTACATATGTACATCCACACCTCTTTCAAAGTTCACCGAACACCACTGACAGGTGGATGCAGATGGTGACTCTGACGCTCATTGTTTGGGAACTGGGGCTTATTTTTCTTCAAAGGACTTTACGGAGAGCAAGATGGAGAAACTTGGCAAAGGGAGAAAGGTGGAAGAGGAATATAGAAAAACAGTAACAAAGGGAGGAAACACAGAAAGAAAAGAGGCAGCAAAAGTGGGATAAAAAGACAGGCCGTTGAGGGTGGAAGAAGAAAGAGGCAAGAGGCGGAATCCAAACTAGCTAGCCCTGGCATTCGGCAACTCTTGCACTGGCGGTGGCGGCTATAGGTTCTTACCAAATACTTGGGTGCATGCTTTTCTGTATATGTATATATTTGCAAATCAAGCACTGGGGCCACATGTAGCCACAAATAGCAAATCACATTCCATCAAAGTGTAGGAAATCCTTGCTCTAGAGAGCAGAAGCATGCAGTAAAAGGCAATTACTGCATTATGTTTCTTTCTACATAAATATTGCTATTGACGTGATAGTTCACATCTTTATTTTATTACATTTTTTGTCGGGTGAAATTAATTCCAAGTGACTCAGATGGCCGGAGCAAATACAACAATTAGCACAACGCCATGACTGGGGGTGCAGGAAGTGAGGGTGGATCTGGTTTCTGTGCTATTTGTGCTTCTCCCTTTGAAGACCAGTTTGGAAATCCAGCTCCCTTCCTGTCCCGGGATCTGCAGGTAGCAGATCTCCTACAACTAGATGGTTGCATTGTTTCATCCCAGGTCACTTCACACCTAAGCAGGCACAGCTTGGCTCAGCCTGTCAAAGGCTGGCCTATCGGAATAGGCTGCTACAGGGCTGTTTTGGGTAACTTCAGAAAGGAAAGTTTCTTGCAATAGTTATAACAAATCCGACCTCGGCAAGTTGTTGGATTATTGTAACTATTATTTTGATACTCTGAATTATTGTTCTAGCTCACTCTTGTCAAAAGGTAGACTTTATTACTTTTTAATAAAGCCTCTTCGTGTTAGCCTATCGAGCTAGCAACACTACAATGGGGGAAAATGAAATTGGCAGTTTTTCCCTCACCAGGGCATATAAAACATATTTTATAATGTCCCTGCTATTAATTACAAGGCATCCCTGGGGAACCTAGGGTAGAATTTAGGGGGGGGGCTTATATGTAAAACAAAAGTAGTTTTAGACTTTGGAAGTACTTTTAAATCCCAAGTTAAATTTAGACAAAGTTGTCTTTTTAAACCAGCATGCAAGGCAGGGCTGGCTTTACAATGGCAGTAAACACCACAGCAGCACACACTTGAGGGCATTAAATCCACTGGGGTCTCTAAACCTACATGCCCACTATACACTAGGGAATTACAGGTAGATTGTCTGAACCAGTAGTAATTACCCCAATTACCATATACCTTTTAAACAGATCACAGGCCCTGGGCCTAGTTAGCAGAGCCCAGGGCACATTCAGAGACAGCAACCACTAGTATCAATCAAATAATGGAGGTTATCAGGCTAAAAGGATGACTTTCCCACACTCACAATTAGGAATTACTGCTTATTAAATGTGATAAGTAATCTCCAGTGTTATCCTATGAGAGGGGTAGGCCTCACAGTAGTGAAAAACAAATTTGGGAGTTATTCACTACCAGGACATGTAAAACGTAAGAACACTTGTTCTACCTTTTAGTCACACAGCACCTTGACCTATGGGATTCCTAGTGCATACCTTAAGGGTGGCTTATATGCAATAAAAGGGGGGTTTGAGGATTAGCAAGGGGTTCTAAATGCGAAGCCGATATGGCAGTATAACACTGCATTATAGCTGCAATGGCAGGCCTGGGACAAGTTTTGAGGTGCTACTGAAGTGGGTGGCACAATAAGTGCTGCAAACACACTAGTAGCATTTAATTTACAGGCCCTAGGTATATAGTATACAATTCTACAAGGGACTTTTAATGTAAATTAAAGATGCCAAACAGGTGTAATCCAATCAAGCATGTTTAAAGGAGTGAACACAAGCCCCTTAGCAAAGGTTAGCACTGTTAAAGTGCACAAATTCCTAAGGCCAACAAAAATACATTCAGCAAAATTGGAGGCAAGCAGGCAAAAGGTTTGTTGGATGACCACCCTCGGGCTGACAGATCTAACATATGTGGGGTATATTATGTAATGAAGACTCCCAAAGTAAAGATTGAGAAGTGAGTTCTTTATTCAGGGAAACGACTCAAGCCTACTGACAACTCCTCACAAGTCAAGTCCAAATAGTCAACCACTGGTATTCGAGAACTACATAAGAGACCACTAATTGAAGAGCATGGAATGCTTATGCTGTACCAATGCCACAATATACCTTATCAGGTCACATATCTGGGTTAGAGAAGGAGGGCCGACCTCAAACCGTGTCCTGGCTTCTGATCAGGCAGAGGTTTGAGCATATGAGTAAAAAGTGTGAACGTTCCAGTGTCAGCTTCCAGGTCTTCAAAGCAGAATGTGCAAATTCATGATTCTCAGGGCAGGAGCTGCAGCTTGTAGAGTATCAGATGAAGTATGTTTCAATACTAAAATGTGTGGGTTTCTGAATGTGTGCTTGTGAGTGTTTCTCTGTATGTATGTTTACATGCAGGCATGGTGCATGGTGCATGTCTGATCGTATGCCTTGAGTGGATTTACAAGTCTGCAGTGTCTCTGTTAATGGAAGACAAACAAACATGAATTTCTGTAAATAATACAACAAACATCATGTAAATATGATAAAGTGTCCTCAAAATGAATTAAAAACAAATGATTTAACTTATGGAAGTTTTGATGTTATTAATGTGTGACGTTATAGCATTGCAATTATTAAAAGTGATAGTTTATAAACATGAACAATTTGTGACCTTAGAGGCAAGACAGTTGTCATGTAAACCCTGTACATGGCCCAGATTGTTCTAGAGAAATATTATAGTCTATAAAATCAAACCCAATACCTTTTTTGTATATCTGGTAGGCTGAAAGCACATATTTGAAAGTGCTTTCATATGTGATAATGAAGAAAAATATGTTTTGGTGAAATAAAGTATGTGCCTAAGATCACACAATTTAAGCAGAAACTGTGACGTATCCAGGTTTTCTGATTTAACTTTGTACAAGTCAGACACATAACCACATAATCTACCAGACCCTATCTGCCATTAAATCTCACTTCTTTGCGCAATACAACACCCACACAAACTCATTGGTTTCAACCAGGGGAGGATTCAATTGATCTCCCCACTTTCTAATCCTGCATGCTACAATTATAACCATATGGACTCTGTACACAAACCTGTCCTTCAGCCCCCAATTTTGGCATGGTTAAATAGCAAGAAAGACTGGAAGAAACAGGGTATAAGTCTGAGTTTGTTTGCAGGTGGTTGGCCAATATTTCTGTCAACACACTCACCCACTTGATCACCAATAATTATTTTGAGGATATGTGTGAACCATGGGTGTCTTCCAACAGTAAAGGAAAATGCATTCCAATGCACTCTGCTCACTATTGTTTACTAATATTATACTTAGCTTTATTGCTAAAGGGACTGTGTCAACATTTCTGCAGTCGATTTTTCCAGTATTTTGGTTGCTGTTGATTTTAAGGTGTGCTTCTGAGAGTACTAGCAAAAGACACACAATTGATGGACGTAATGCAGAACAAATCAAAACATTCACCACCAGTCAAGATATCTGGGTTAAATCCATCATTCTTTTGCTCACCATGCCACCCCAGTTTAGACCTGGCCATATGCAAATCAGTCTTGACCCTGTGCCTCATGGGAACAGTCCAGCCCGAACTGCCAAGCCGGTCTTCCCTGGACCGGAAACAAGCATCCTAGGACCGGTTTTGGGGTTTCACCCGTGTTCAGCCAGGATAGCTTTATTCCGGTGGCACAGTGAGCCCGGTACCCACATCTGGGCATACCTGGCGCACTTAGGGCGAGAAAGCAAAAGACACACAATTGATGGACGGGATACAGAACAAATCAAAACATTCAACCCCAGTCAAGATATCTGGGTTAAATCCATCATTCTTTTGCTCACCATACCACCCCAGTTTAGACCTGGCCCTATGCAAATCAGTCTTGACCCTGTGCCTCATGGGAACAGTACAGCTCGAACTGCCAAGGCAGGTCCTCCCTGGACCGGAAACAATCATCCTAGGACCGGTTGCGAGGTTTCACCCCTCTTCAGCCAGGATAGCTTGATTCCAGTGGCACAGTGAGCCCGAGACCCACGTCTGGGCATACCCAGCGCACTTAGGGCGAGAAAGCAAAAGACACACAATTGGTGGACGAAATGCAGAACAAATCAAAACATTCACCCCCAGTCAAGAGATCTGGGTTAAATCCATCATTCTTTTGCTCACCATGCCACCCCAGTTTAGACCTGGCCCTATGCAAATCAGTCTTGACCCTGTGCCTCATGGGAACATTCCAGCCCGAACTGCCAAGCCAGGTCTTCCCTGGACCGGAAACAAGCATCCTAGGACCGGTTTTGGGCGTTCAGCCCTCTTCAGCCAGGATAGCTTGCCACTGCAATCAAGCTATCCTGGCTGAAGAGGGGTGAAACCCCAAAACCGGGCCTAGGATGCTTGTTTCCAGTCCAGGGAGGACCTGGCTTGGCATTTCTAGCTGTACTGTTCCCATGAGGCACAGGGTCAAGACTGATTTGCATATGTCTGGGTCCAAACTGGAATGGCATGGTGAGCAAAAAATTATGGATTTAGGCCCAGATCTCTGTACTGGGGTGAATGTATGACATTGTTCTGCATTCTGTCCATCAACTGTTGTTTTTGCCTAAGAGTACTAGCAGCAGCTGTTTTGGCTAAGCCCTTACAAGCAGAAATTCAGTCATACATATGACTCAGATCCCCATTGTGAACAAGCAAGATGGAAAAATGAGCATTTTGTTAAATGATGATATAATGTGATATAGTATACCCATGTTATACTCCTTGTATTGTATATAGTTCTTTATCCAGTTTTTAAGAGAACGTATGATGTAAAACCACCTATTTTACCACCATTGTTTCACAATTGTTTTGGGAACGTTTGGCTCTAACACCCTGGCAGGAGGCTGCGTTTGCCTGGCACTCCACAGATGCACTGGTGTTAGACTTGGAATCTTTGGCTTGGTTTCCCCTGGCTTTTTGCCTCTACCATCTGTATTTTTGATGTTGTGCTGGATTTCATTTTTGCTGGCTTAGATGCTTTGGGTACTTTGCCACTGCTGATCAGTCTCAAAGAGCAAGTTCTCCCTGTGTAAATTGTTATTACAATTGGTTCTCCCTGATTGGTATATTAGATTTACTGGTAAGTCCCTAGTAAAGTGCATTGAGTATGCCAGGGCCTGTAAATCAAATGCTACTAGTGCGTCTGCAGCACTGATTGTGCCACCCACATGAGTATCCCTGAAAAGGTATCTCAGACCTGCCACTGCAGTGTCTGCGTGCAGTTTGAAACTGCCAAGTCAACCTGGCAACTGCACCCCTTTGCCAGACCCTAACCTTCCCTTTTCTTACATGTGAGTGGGGGGTATGGTAGGCCCAAGTTACCCCCATGGGCAGGGTGCAGTGTAGGTGAAAGGAAGGACATGTACTGTTGTGTGTGGCATGTCCTGATAGTGAAATACTGCCAATTTCATTTTCACTATTGAAAGGCGATCTGCCCCATAGGATAGAATGGGAAATACTTTGAAACACCTTACAAGTTTAACTTCCCATTGGGACAAGATAGATAAATAAAGTTTAGGCTCTCTGAACTCAGATTTTAATAACACATCTTTTAGTAAAGATGGTTTTGAAATTGTGTGTTTCAAAATGCCACTTTTAGAAAGTAGGCATTTTTTTGTTTAACCATTCTGTGTGCCTCTGCCTGTTTGTAGATTGACTGTCTGGTTTTGGAGTGACAGGGGCTGGGGATGTGCATTCACCGTAGACCGCCATGGGGTTGAGGTGTGCCTGGCCCTTCCTGGATGACTGAGATGAGCTGAATGGGGCTTGGCTGCGTTTAGCATAGTGGGAAGAGATTTACTTGCACAAGCCTTTCTCCCTTGTACAATGTTGTCTCCACCCCCTGTGGTCATACCGCACCAGTGAGGACAGAACAGGTTTGGACTGGGCTCAAAGACCCTTGCACCATGAGAACAATACAAAATAGGGAGTAAGCAGTAGACCTTAAACCCCAGAACTTTAGACCGCTTCAGGACTCAAGAGGTCAAGGAGAAGAGCTGAGGAGCTGTGAGGAGGAGCACTGCCCCTTTACTGAAGGCTGTGTGAGATTGGCCTGCAGTTGCTGTTTCTAGCAAACTTTGCTGTGAACTGGCTTGGAGAAGAATCTCCAAGGGCCTGTGTGTACAGGCCTCCTGTTCTGAAGTATCAGGGACACACAGACCCCTGAACTCTGCTGCTGAGAGTTCTGACCTGCCAGGAGAAGCCTATTCCAGTTCTTGGCCTCTGGAGGTTATTCCTGCTGGTGGGAGCTGGAAGAAATCTGAAGAACTGAGAAAATTGATGCATTACCCTTCTTGTGGCTGTTTTTCTTGATGCAGCACCACCATGCAAGAAGAATCGCGCTGCTGCTGAGACGATGCAGCGCATGTCACAGCTGCAAGAACCAATGCATTGTGGGATTGTGGCTGAAGAAACCGATGCAGTGCCGCTTGCTGCTGCCGCATTGATCGCCCACACATCCCGGATTTCCACACATCACACCTGTGTGGCACGTTTTCCCGACGCATCACCACCGGACAAGAATCATTCTGGAATCGATACATCACTTCCCCCTACAGTCCGGATTTTACACATCACTTCTCCTGCGTGCAGCAGAACTGATGCATCGCCTCCCCCATCTCTTTGTTTCTCAATGCTTCCTTTGTCTGTGGCTGTTTCGCCTTGTAAGTTTTGACGCATTTACAGGTACTTTGTGTAGAATCACTCATCCATAGTTTTCCATGGACGAAGTTGCTTGAAATCTTTTAAAAGTCATATTCGTATTACATGTATATTGCATTTTTGTTGTTTTGATCTTCGAGAGTTTATATAAAAATACTTTTCTTAACTGGTGTGGGTCCACTTGTGGTGTTATCACTGTATTTGGGATAAGCCAACTGTCTGCTTGTGCCATGCTACCTAAGGGATGAGCAGGGGTTATTTAAAATGTGTATCCCCCTAACAAATACTAGAAGCAAGGGTCCCTATTTGAACAACGGTACATACCTCTGGCAACTAGACTCCCCCGTTTCTAACATTGGTGGTCAGCTGAGAGAATTTGAACTTGTATTTGTACTTGACCCACAGTGATTGGTGAACATCACTAGTTTAGTGCAGACCACTACGCAACCACATACTGTGTTTTATTTTTGGTTCTATTTCTTGATCTGACTCTTAAAGTATCCATGCACCATGCCTCTAAATGGTAAACCAGCAAGTGAGGCTGCAGAATTGGAGTATGACATTGAAATGTTAAGTAGTTACAAAGTAGATCAACTCGAGCAGTTCCGCTGGAGCTTTGGATGTCCCATGGGGAGCACCTCTAGGAAAGTGTAGCCACAGAAGGACTTAAGGGCCTGGTGGGAGGTTAGAGAAGCTGGGGAGACTGATGAAGCAGATGTGGATGGGGGTGTGCCAGAGGGCAGCTTCAGATCCCAGGATATACCTGTTGGGAGAGCAGCCTCTGTGGCTAGCAGCAATAGTTCATCCAGGAATACTTCTCCAGAGGAATTGGAGGACAGGCAAAGGGCCAGAGATCATAAATTGGAAGTAATGAGGCTCCAGATAAAGCAATTGGGAAAGGAGAACCAAAAATCTGCCATAGAAAAGGAGAAGATGGCAGTGGAGAGTGAGAAAGTTTGTGCCTTAGAGGAGAAGAAATTGATCTTGGCATATCAGTTGAATATGAGAGAGCTGGACATCAGGGCCAAACAGGAATAGTCCAGTACAAATGGTGGCAGCGTACAGACAGTGCAAGGGGGTAAGGTATACATTCCCAAAGACCTAGTGCAGAATTTCCAGAAGGGGGAGGATGTTTATGCTTGGATTGCATCTTATGAGAAAGCACTGCATGTGTATGAGGTCCCTGAGAAAAATTGGGGGTAAGGCCTGTGGAGACACTTTGAGGCCAATGGGAGCAACACCCTGACACCTTAAGCGGAGGTGGGTGCTCTTACCTACCCCAATATGAAGGAGGCTCTATGCCTCAGGTATGGGCTTACACCGGAGCAGTACCAGGAAAGGTTTAGGTCTTTCAAGAAGCCTGAATCCAATACATGGGTTGAATGTGTGAAGCTTTATTGCAGAGCAATGGATGGTTGAATAAAGAGCAGCAAGGTAACTGATTATCAGGGGATGTACAATCTGATTGGTTAGGAGCACTAGAGGAGTCTTTGTGTTCAGAGCTGCACCAGTATCTGATTGCTATTAAGCTGACTGACTGCAGGGAGCTTACTCAAGAGGCGGACCACTGGACGAGTTCCAGGATCCATAAGAGATATGTGGGAAACCGAGCCAAAGGTAGGCAGCGTCCCCAGCAGAAGAGTGGGGGGACATGGGTAACCAAAAGGAATTCTTTAAATGGCCCCAAAATAGATCCCAGGGTAAAGATTCCCAAACCCCCAGTTTTAAGAAGCCATGGCCCCTTAAGAATAGGCCAGACAACTGGGGTCCCGGCAAGTGTTATGCATGTGGTCAGGAGGGTCACATGCAGAATGATCCCAAGTGCCCCAAGGCACCACCAGCACCCAGTGGTGCACCGTCACTGGGGTTAGTTATTGTGGTGCTGGGAGAGGAGTTGATTTCTAGTGAGGGTAGGGAGCCAGCTGTAATGACCTTTATCTCAATAGGAAGTGAAATAGTCCAGGAAACTTGTCTGCCAGATAACACTAAAAAGTACCTGCAGTGTGTGGCCATCAATGGGAGGACGGTGCAAGCTCTGAGAGACACAGGAGCCTCATCTGTCAGGTGTCAATGGGTGTCTGAGGAGCTGGTCCTCCCCAATGTGCTTAACCCTGTAGTTGCTGCAGACAACCTTGAGCGTCTGTGTAAGGTGGCGCAGGTTCCCTTTGAGTGGGGGCATCTCAGGTCCCTTGAAGGCTGTTGTAGGTCTGTCCATACCTGTTGACTGTGTCCTTGGCAATGACCTGGAGAGTTCCCCTTGAAAAGAGGTGGGGCGCCAGGCTAATTTAAAGATGTTGGATCTGCCTGAGTGGACTGGTGTTACCACTCGGTCAATGGCAGCAGGTAGGAGTACTGAAGAGGACCTGGAGCTTGAAACAGTGACCCAGGTGCCTGCCAGAAAGACGAGGGGTAGGAGGCATGGGAAACCCACCCCAGAAGTTACCACGGTCCAGGAAGAAGCAGACCCTGAGGGTGATGCCCTGGAACCTACAGGGGAGCAAGTGGCCGAATTGGGAGACCTGCCTGAGATGACCTATTGGTAGCAGGAAGGAGGTCACTCCAGGGAGGAGTTCTGCAAGGCGCATATGGAGTGCCTCAGTCTTGTTAGTTTGTGGCAGCAGGCTGAAGACCAGGCAGAAGGTGGTCAGTCTGGATCACATTTTGATTTATTGGGCGAATGGTCTCCTATATAGTGAGCCTAAGGTTGCTGAGCTCTGGGCAGTCAGTGTGCTATTGGTGATTGCTCATGGTGTGCCTTTGGCAGGACATTTGGGGTACGACAAGACCTATCACAGGCTTGTCACCCACTTTTACTAGCCCCAAATGCAGAGTCATGCAGAAACAGTTTGTAGATATTGTAAGACTTGCCAGGCAAGTGGCAAGAGTGGAGGGAAGCATAAGGCTCCCCTAAAAACCCTTTTCTGTGGTGAACACCCCTTTCGAGCGGGTGGGCATTGGCATTGTGGGGCCACTGGAACCCAAGGCAGCCTTAGGCAACATGTTTATCTTGGTCTTGGTGGACCATGCCACTCGGTACCCAGAAGCTGTCCCTCTCAGAACAATAGCGGCCCCCGTGGTGAGCAGTGCATTGATAGGGATCTTTTCCCATGTGGGGTTCCCCAGAGAGGTAGTCTATGACTGTGGAACCAACTTCATAACTAGGTATATGAAGTCATTGTGAGAGGAGTGTGGTGTATTGTACAAATTCACCCCTTCTTACCATCCCCAAGGAAATGGGTTGGTTGAGAGTTTCAACTGAACCCTGAAAGGCATGATAAAAGGTCTTGCAGGTCCCATGAGACGTAAGTGGAAGTCTTCCTACCAAGCCTGTTTGCCTACAGGGAGGTACCGCAGAAATCCTTAGGGTTCAGTCCTTTTGAATTACTGTATGGGCACCCTGTGACAGGACATCTGAGTCTGGTGAAGGAGGGCTGGGAGAAAACTCTTGGTAAGACCTACCAAGATGTGTTCAGCTACATTCTGGCCTTCAGGAACCAGACTGTGCTTCAGGAAAATTGCTTAGGCAAACCTAGAAGCTAGCCAGGAGGATATGAAACAATCGTATGACCAGAATACCACTCTGGTTGAGTTTAAGTCTGGCCGAAAAGTGTGGGTGAAGGCACCAGTTGAGCCTTGTAAGCTCCAAGACAAGTGGACTGGTCCATTTTAGGTGGTGGAATGCAAGAGTGAGGTGACCTACTTGGTCAACTTGCAGACTCCCAGGAACCCTTTGATGGTCCTGCACGTGAACCACCTCAAACCTCACTTTGAGAGGTCTGAAGTGACAGTTCTCCTGGGGACAGATGATGGAATGGAAGAGGAGAGTAAGCCTCTTCCTGACCTCCTATCTGCCAAGGAGCATGATGGGTCAGTGGATTGAGTGAACCTCTCTCCCACCCTGACCCCAGAGCAGCAGAGGGACTGTCACTAGGTGCTGGGACATTTTGTCTCCCTGTTCTCCCTGACTCCAGGACCCACCAATTGGTGTATCCATTATGTGGCCACTGGGGACAGTTTACCTGTAAAACATAACATTTACAGAGTAACTGACAAAGTCAGGGTCAGCATCAAGGTAGAGGTTTCTTAGATAATGTCGTTAGGGGTGATAGAGCCCTCCAGCAGCCCTTGGGCTAGCCCACCGGTCTTGGTTCCGAAAACTATTGCACCCGGTGCCACTCCTGGACTTTGGTTCTGTGTGGACAACCGTGGGCTCAATGCCGTCACCAGGACTGATGCGCACCCCAATCCCAGAGTTGATGAGCTCATTGATCGGCTGGGAGCTGCCCGATACGGTAGCACGTTTGAGCTAACCTCTGGGTACTGGCAGATTACCTTGACTGATGGTGCAAGAGAGAGGTCTGCGTTTTCAATGCCAGAGGGGCACTACCCATTCCATGTCATGCCCTTTGGGTTGAAGAATGCCTCGCTGCATTCCAGAACTGGTCAACCAGGTACTGTCTGGGCTGAAGGAATTTAGCGCCACCTATCTGGATGAAATTGTAGTGTTCAGCTCCAGCTGGGAGGAACACTTCCAACACCTCTGTGAAGTGTTGAAGGCTCCATAGAAGACAGCCTCACTATCATTCTGTGGCATACTGAGGGCACCTAGTAGAAAGAGGCCAAGTGGCTCCCCTATAGCCTAAGAACAATATAATTCTGGCTTGGGAGCCCCCCAAGACCCAGCCAGAGGTGGGAGCCTTTTTACTTCTCACTGGGTACTACAGATGGTGTGTCAAGGGGTATGACACCATTGTTGCCCCCTTGACAGAGCTGACTTCAAGGAAGCAGCCAAGAAAGTGATATGGACTGATACCTGTCAGACCTCTTTTGATGCCCTGAAATCTGTCATGTGCATGGTGCCTAAGAATTCCTAAGAATTTGTTGTGCAGACAGATGCTTCAGAGCATGGTGTAGGAGCAGTATTCTCACAGTTGAACGACAAGGGTTTGGATCAACCTGCCGCTTTCATTAGTAGGAGGCTACGTCCCAGGGAATAGAGATGGAGTGCAACTGAAAGAAAAGCTTTTGCTGTGGTCTGGGCACTGAAGAAGCTAAGACCCTACTTGTTTGGGACTCACTTCCGGGTTCAGACAGACCACAGGCCCCTCAGATGGTTGATGCAAATGAGAGGTAAGAATACAAAACTGTTGAGGTGGTCCATCTCCCTACAGGGAATGGACTTTACGGTGAAACACCGCCATGGTACAGCACACGCCAATGCTGATGGTCTGTCCAGATTCTCTGCCTTAGTGATGAGAACTCACAAGAGGATGGGTAGTTCTCCCCACTTTTCAGCTAGAGGGGACACATGTTAGACTTGGCATCTTTGGCGTGGTTTCCCCAGACTAGGACATGTACTGGTATGTGTGACTTGTCCTGATAGTGAAATACTTCCAATTTTGTTTTTCACTATTGACAGGATACCTGACCCATAGTATTGAATGGGAGATACTTTGTAGCATCTTACAAGTATAACTTCCCAGTGGGACAAGATAGAGAAAAAAAAGTTTAGGCTCTCTGAACTCAGAATTTAATAACACATCTTTTAGTAAAGATTTTTTTTTTTAAATTGTGTGTTTGAAAATGCTACTTTTAGAAAGTAAAGTAGGCATTTTCTTGTTTAACCATTCTGTGTGCCTCTGCCTGTTTGTGGATTGACTGTCTGGTTTTAGAGTGACAGGGACTGGGGATGTGTATTCACTGTAGTCAGCCACTGGGTCTGGGGGGGTTGAGGTGTGTCTGCCACTTTCTGGATGACTCAGAGCTGAGCTGAATGGGGCTCGGTTGCATTAAGAGTAGTGGAAGGAGATTTCCTTGCACCTGAATAGGGACCCGTCTCCCTTGCACAATGCTGTCTCCATCCCCTGTGCTCATATTGCACCAGTAAGGACAGAGCAGGTTTGGACTGGGCTCAGGGACCCTTGCACCAAGAGAACAAAAATAAAATGGGGTAAAAAGTAATAGACCTTAAACCCCAGAACTTGAGATCTATTCTGGACTCAAGAGGAACCCTTGCCAAATCACCCACGGACCAGAACCGTCTTGGAATCGACGCGCCACTTTCTCCTACACTCCGGATTCGGCGCATCACTTCTCCTGTGTGCCTCAGAACTGTCGCACCGCCTTCCCAAAGACTCAGGCACTGATGTATCTCTTTGTTTCTTGATGCTTCTCTTCTCTGTCACTGTTTGGCCTTGTGAATTTTAATGCATTTACAGGTACTTTGTGTAGAATCACGCATCCATAGTTTACTATGGACCAAGTTGATTGAAATCTTTTAAAAGTCATATTCGTATTACATGTATCTTGGATTTTTTTCTTTTGGTCTTGTTGAGTTTAGATAAAGATACTTTATTTTTCTAAACTGATGTGGTGTCCATTTGAGGTGTTTCCACTGTATTACTGTGTGTTTTGAGTACAAATACTTTACACATTGCCTTTGGGATAAGCCTGTCAGCTCCTGATATGCTACCCAGAAGGTGAACAGGGGTTATCTAAAATGTGTATCGCCCTTACCCTGACTAGAAGCAAGGGTCTGTATTTGGACAATGGTACCTCCCTCTGCCAACCAGAGACCCATATGTCTAACATTGGTGGTTATCGGTGAGGATTTGAACTTGTATTCGTACTTTACCCACAGTGTACATCACTAATTTAGTGCAGACCACTGCACAACCACATAATTCAGCACCTTTGGATTTTGTCAGATTTATGCAAAATATATACAGCAAAATACCTCATTTGGCCTTGTTTTTTCAAAATGTTCTTGCAAGATAGAACCTGTCTGCACCCTCCTTTATAGTGTCAGCCCTACTCGCTTGCTTCGATTCCAGGTACATATGTACATCCCCACCTCTTTCAAAGTTCACCGAACACCACTGACAGGTGGATGCAGATGGTGACTCTGACGCTCATTGTTTGGGAACTGGGGTTTATTTTTCTTCAAAGGACTTTACGGAGAGCAAGATGGAGAAACTTGGCAAAGGGAGAAAGGTCGAAGAGGAATATAGAAAAACAGTAACAAAGGGAGGAAACACAGAAAGAAAAGAGGCAGCAAAAGTGGGATAAAAAGACAGGCCGTTGAGGGTGGAAGAAGAAAGAGGCAAGAGGCGGAATCCAAACTAGCTAGCCCTGGCATTCGGCAACTCTTGCACTGGCGGTGGCGGCTATAGGTTCTTACCAAACACTTGGGTACATGCTTTTCTGTATATGTATATATTTGCAAATCAAGCACTGGGGCCACATGTAGCCACAAATAGCAAATCACATTCCATCAAAGTGTAGGAAATCCTTGCTCTAGACAGCAGAAGCATGCAGTAAAAGGCAATTACTGCATTATGTTTCTTTCTACATAAATATTGCTATTGACGTGATAGTTCACATCTTTATTTTATTAAATTTTTTGTCGGGTGAAATTAATTCCAAGTGACTCAGATGGCCGGACCAAATACAACAATTAGCACAACGCCATGAAAATTGCAGCGTTAGCCTCTGCTCTTGAAGACAAATGCTATCATTAGGAGTGAAAAGAGATTTCATATTCTATATTAAGCCTGAATTGTCTCAAAATACCCTGAAGAGGTTTCATTAACGACGTTGCCAGTCTAATGACCTGTCATTGAAAAGGCTCACCCAGATTCAGTCCTCAGCCACACAGCATGCATGCGTCTGCCATGGGCGGCTGAACATTCACTCTGCATTTGCGTTCACATTGGACACTGCCTTACTTATAAACATGTGATGGCTGTCGCATGTCTATTTTTTGTGTTTCCGTTTGTATGCAGCTGTTTCGCTTGCACTTTTTTTCCAGTCAAAGATAGCCCAGATTCACAGAAAGATGCGGATAGGGAAAGTGCATCACAACTTGTAACCTTGGATGGATGACTAACTTTCTCTTCTCTACTGCACAGGGCATACTCTAATGGGGCCTGACACATGCATGTAAATGCGTTTATTTATGCGCAGTCAAATTCTCGTGTATGACAGCCTGATAAAGACAAGCATTTGCAATGCAATCGGTCTCACCTTTGAGACCTTATATGTATTTAACTATGCAGCACATTAGCCTGGGTGCTGAAACATCTACTGTTATTTAACATGGAGGGAAAGTAAGCACCAAACTGCACAACTCGGCAGGTATGGGAACACATGGAAAGAAATATTGCCTATCAGTGGAAAATGGTATAGTCCAAAGCTCTGTATTTAATATAAAATCAGGGCCTTAAGCAGTCATATCACTGAAAATACAAGATTTGGAAAAAATATGATTGTCTATGGGTGCTCGTGGAAGAAATTTCTATGAACTGGAATCTATAGAATGCTAAAGCGATTCTGGTATTTTACTGACCACTGCTGGTCGTTTTCTATAAAGAAAGTTAAATAGAGGCAGTTGCGAGAAAAATAAAAAAAAGAAAGTCTCCCAACAGAAAGCAATTCTGGTATTTTACTGACCTCTGCTGGTCGTTTTCTATCAAGACAGTTAAATAGAGGCAGTTGAACAGGAAAAAAATATCCCTAAGCGGAAGCAGACAAGTCCTAGCGCTGATCTCCAGAGCCCACATAGTACATACACAGTCAGTCAAAAGTACTTTATTCGGTTAATTAAAACCATAAAAGCATTCTATACACAGAATTTAAATTGATATACCATTTGTTAGCAGCAAAAATATTACACTAATTATAAACATAGAATAATCAAGGACAAACAGTTTAAAATGCAACAATAAAAAACCCCGATGTGTTAAAATTAATTAATGTAAACTAGGTCATAGAAATCACTCACTTTTTTCATCCTGCTTCTAACTGCTGCAGTAAGGAAACGCGTTATACTAAAAATCTCCCAGACATTAAACAGCATCTGTAAATACATAAGTGCTGGTTTTGCTTGTAAAAATCCTTTGTCCTTTAGAATTGGTAGGATAAAACGCTTCCGAATGTGCAAAAAATGCTTGCAAAAGAAAACAAAGTGCAATGTGTCCTGGGTGGAGAAATTGTCACATGAACATACTCCCAGATCCTCCACCCTTCTCCATCCCGGAAGATCGGCAAGGAGAAAATGTAGCTGGTTCAGCCTGAATCTTACCAGAAGAAAGCAGTGGTTAGAATTGGTTACCACATTCAAATAAGGTTCAATAGCACAAGACGTTTTTAGCAATTGATGGGCACGTACCATTGGTTTTGCCAACTCCCTTTCTTCTCTTTCCATAAAAGCCATATATGAATAAGATTTCTTCACCCACTGCATATCACCCTTTACTAATTTGTCTGGGGAATTATATAATTCTGGCCGTCCCAGTTTCACTGCCAGCCTTTTGACATGACACAGCCAAGGGATACTACTGGCTCAATCTAGAGCCAAACAATCTCTCATGACTTCACGATTCAATTCTAGTTCGGGGTTTAACCAGGTTGAAATCCATTTTAAGAGAGGTGCTATTACAATTAAATCCTCCACAAAGCCTGTCCCAGTCTCTTGATGAATTATATATGTTGGCATGGATTGTGGCGCCAATAGCAAGTTTCTTAAAAATAAGTATATAATAAGTATATGCTAAAGTATATACAAGAGGTTCAGAATGCTTGACCTAAAAAATTTATTTACTTCCTAACAGGTTTATTGTGTGGCAAAATCTTTTGATTAACCTTCTCCACCATATGTGATGTTTCAGACGAAAACATAGAATGCAAAAACATTTTTGTGAAAACTAAGGGCCTGATTCACAAACGGCATTTTGGAGTATGTAAAGTAGTACTACAGTAGTTCTTTTTACCTACTACAATGTGCAATTGATATACCTCCTGCTGGACAACACTGCCTCTCTTGTCCTTTCTGCGTGGACATCTCTGACACCTGTTTGCGAAGATCCCTGCACACGCTGGTATACATTTGTAGGAAATGTGGGACGAAAAAGGCTGGAAAAGTTGCCAAAAATGGGATGTTTTTAGGGAAAATGAAAGAGGGGTTTAGGGAAGGACACACTAATAAAGAACACGCACAAAAGGGTAAGACAATTCCTATTCACAAAATACACTTATAATGCTGCCACAGCTCTAATAGAATAAACAAGCTCAAATGTAGCCCAGCCATGCCTTGGGGAAATTGGAAATGCCTCATTCTCCCACAGAAAACAACAGAGGCAGCAAATAACACTAAGAAATATAGAGAAATGAAAGGATATTTCATGGCTTTACATATATTTGTTCTAAAAAATACAATTTTATTTAAAAAATATTATATAAAACGTCTACCACTATACAGTACAACAAACTCCCTACATAGAACACACCTGCTGATGCGAGTTGAAGGGAGTAATGACTCAAGACTCTACCGCACATCCACCGGTGAAACTCCATGTAACATCAACCAATTACAGGCAGGCTGCTCACATGAAAAATGAACTCATATATCAAATATTTTTTTTTAGGTTCACTATGTAGGGGAATGGCTTTGTAGCTTTGTCCCTCCTTTCATTTTGAGAAATATTTATTTGAATAGGTTAGAGAGGATTCACTTGCAAAGATTCAACATCTTTAGCAGGTTCAGGGAAGCTGTGTTACACCTGGCATCCTTGGTGTGGTTTCCACAGACTTTTTGCCTTCTGCCTCCTGTTTTGTCGACTTTTTCTGTGTTTAGGATTAATGGCACTTTACCAATGCTAACCAGTTCTAAAGTGCATATGCTCTGTACTTAAAACATGGTAATATTGGCTTATCCACAATTGGCATATTTAATTTACTTCTAAGTCCTTAGTAAAGTGCACTACATGTGCCCAGGGCCCAGTGCTTAATTTGTAAAACATTAAGTGCAGGCGCTCAATTTTATTTAGGAGACCACACCCACTTCCTCTACTGGCCACACCCACTTCCTCGACTGCAGCCCCCCACTGAGCTTAACAAAACACACAGACAGCCTCAGCTAAAGCAAAGTGGAGATCGCCAAAATATGTGAGTGAGCTAGAATCTGCTCTAAGAGATCCACCCAACACCATCATTTGGCACCTGTGTTTACAGTTTAAGCAAACACCTTGCACTTTGATTAGATCTGCTTATCCCCTGTGCCTAATGCACACATTCGTATCACCTTACAGAATTTGGGGAAGCAGGAAATGTTTTTCCCATTCTGTACAACGATGGAAAGGTGCATACAAAGCCAGGCTGTAGTACCTGCAGACAAACCACTTCAGAATATGGCCCAAAGCAGGTAATCCCCAGATAACCTTGACTATATTTTCTTGTCTACCAAGCAGCAGACACAAAACAGGGCCTCCCTGAAGTTGCTGCCTCTAGAGGAGATGTGGCCCAGTGCACATGGGCCTAGGTTGGACACCCCTGACTTACTGACCTGCAGAATGACTAGCCCCTTTCCCTTCTTTGCTGCTGTCATAAGCCGGTCACGGACTCAGTGCATAGGGGCCTAAATTGGACACCCCTGGGTAACAGACCTGCAGAATGACTAGCCCTATTCCTCTTCTTGATGCTGTCATGATCTCAGCACGGACCCAGGGCACATAACCTAAGTTAGACACCCTTGGCTTACAGACCTGCAGAATGAGTAGCCCAATTCTTCTCCTTGCTGTGGTCATAAGCCTAGCATGGAGCCAGTGCACATGGACCTAAGTTGGACACCCCTGGATTACAGACCTGCAGACTGACCAGCCCCTTTCATCTACATGCTGTTACCATAAGCACTTGGAAGAAGCTGTCCTGCAAAGGTACACCAAAAACAAGGGTGGTGTTGAGAAACAGATTCCGCACACGTCAGTCCCTTCGATCACCCGGCCTCTAGGGCTATAAAATGAGATTGGACGGTCTAAAATGGCATGGCCAGGCTCCTGAGAGCATACCTCCTCGTTACCATATGACTGAACACCTTCAGTCTCTTCACTGGTTCCCAGTGCAAAAACACTCAGTGCTTAGAGCTCTGTGTATGAGTAACCAGGCACTCTTAGGAAAATAACCTACAGAGGTCAGGTCTCACTTCATTCCTGACAGCCCGGCTCGGAAAAAGATTGAGGAGTCCTTGCCCTGTTCCAGCCCTTTGCCTGTTGTCGTGTGGAGCCCCGCTGGGCACTGGCCTCATTGGACCTGTATGCTGGGAGCCCCGGTGGACTTTGTAAAAAAGACTGGGGAGTGCGGTGGAGGAGGACGGGACTGCGAGGTCCAGCAGGCTGTGCGTGTCTCATCGAGCACACCTGCCGCCTCTTCCCGTGACTCCGCCCCCTGCTGACCGGTGAAAACCGCTCGCGGCCCCCGCTTCGCGGGAGCCGCTCGCTGAGGAGTCCTTGCCCTGTTCCAGCCCTTTGCCTGTTGTCGTGTGGAGCCCCGCTGGGCACTGGCCTCATTGGACCTGTATGCTGGGAGCCCCGGTGGACTTTGTAAAAAAGACTGGGGAGTGCGGTGGAGGAGGACGGGACTGCGAGGTCCAGCAGGCTGTGCGTGTCTCATCGAGCACACCTGCCGCCTCTTCCCGTGACTCCGCCCCCTGCTGACCGGTGAAAACCGCTCGCGGCCCCCGCTTCGCGGGAGCCGCTCGCTGAGGAGTCCTTGCCCTGTTCCAGCCCTTTGCCTGTTGTCGTGTGGAGCCCCGCTGGGCACTGGCCTCATTGGACCTGTATGCTGGGAGCCCCGGTGGACTTTGTAAAAAAGACTGGGGAGTGCGGTGGAGGAGGACGGGACTGCGAGGTCCAGCAGGCTGTGCGTGTCTCATCGAGCACACCTGCCGCCTCTTCCCGTGACTCCGCCCCCTGCTGACCGGTGAAAACCGCTCGCGGCCCCCGCTTCGCGGGAGCCGCTCGCTGAGGAGTCCTCGCCCTGTTCCAGCCCTTTGCCTGTTGTCGTGTGGAGCCCCGCTGGGCACTGGCCTCATTGGACCTGTATGCTGGGAGCCCCGGTGGACTTTGTAAAAAAGACTGGGGAGTGCGGTGGAGGAGGACGGGACTGCGAGGTCCAGCAGGCTGTGCGTGTCTCATCGAGCACACCTGCCGCCTCTTCCCGTGACTCCGCCCCCTGCTGACCGGTGAAAACCGCTCGCGGCCCCCGCTTCGCGGGAGCCGCTCGCTAAGGAGTCCTTGCCCTGTTCCAGCCCTTTGCCTGTTGTCGTGTGGAGCCCCGCTGGGCACTGGCCTCATTGGACCTGTATGCTGGGAGCCCCGGTGGACTTTGTAAAAAAGACTGGGGAGTGCGGTGGAGGAGGACGGGACTGCGAGGTCCAGCAGGCTGTGCGTGTCTCATCGAGCACACCTGCCGCCTCTTCCCGTGACTCCGCCCCCTCTATCTACAATCAGCATAAGACCTGAGGTCACTACGCGTCAGCGGGACGCGTGTGCGGGACATCACCCGGGACAAAGCCCGGACTAAGGGCGGACCCTCTAAGACCCTCATAGACCCACAGAGACTGGACTGGGCCAGAATCCCTGCCCGATTACAGATCATCATAGGACTACTGTGTAAGTGTTTGGGGGGTTCATAATATAACCATTATGTCTACTGAAATTGTAACCCTGGAGTTACCTGGCCCTGAGAAGTCGGTGGGTTTGGTAAATGGGAAATTAGATAAGTACTTTAAGAAAACCCTTTTGGATTCTCCAACTCCCCCTACCCTTGAAGAACTCCGGGCTGAACGACGGCGGTCGATTGAAAGTCTAAAGAATAGACCATTCCCGGTGTCACCAGCGTTAATGAGCTCCATGGGGGATATTTGCACCACCTCGCAGGACAGTATCCCTCTAATATTTAGAGAGGGAACATCTACGAGTGATTCTGAATCCTTAGGCACTACTAGTAATCTGTTAACCACTGTCATCACTCCCAGTACTACTAAATCTATAGTTATAACTAAAGCACAAATTACCCCTATCCCTAAACAAAGAAAAGAAGTCAACAGTAGAGTAAAAAAAGTCACACCAGTTAAAATTCATGGCCCTCCTCCGACTAAAAGGCGTAAAAATAACCCTCCAAAGAGGAAATTCAATCATGCAGACTTTGGTATTAAAAAGGATGATAGTACTAGAGGAGGACTGGTTAAAGTAACAGACGAAGGATGGAAAGCTATATCACCTACGCATCCATGTGTAATTCCCTTTACTGACCCTGTTATTTCCATCGCCGATAGCCCCCCAACGGTGGTGACGTTACAGGAACCTTCAGACAGGGCCTTGATGGATAGCATAGAGTCTATAATGAGGACCTATTCCCTGGCTATCATAGAAAGACTTAGCAAACTAGAAGATAGACTTGGGAAGATAGAACACGAACTGGAGAAAAAGATTGTAACTAATAAAGTGTCGTTTAACCCCTCTATACAAGTCCCAATGGTACCCTCTTCATCAGGTACATCCGCTACAACAACGATACCTACCCCTGATCAGACTACCATTCAGCCTCAACCCTCAATTAATATGAGTGGAAGTACATCAGGGAGTAATCCTGTTGGACCTAACAGTAAACCCACATTAGTACAGGCTGTAACGTCTAATGGACAGCGGAATAATTCTGGTCAAGCCCCAGGGAATATAAATAGAGAGAGAGGAAATGAGCGGCCGGCTCGAGATAATTATAACAAGGGTCCCCTTCCAGAACTTCCACCAGAAGCTGTACCCCTTGTAGTAGTCCTTACTGGGGTACCAGAGCTGGAGAAGGACAAACGGGAGAGCTTTACCCAGTTGAAAAATAAAATATCACACTGGTTAAGTCTGTATAGACCCATTGCAAATAATATCAATGGAGAAATTATACATGTCCGCCGCCTTCCTTGGCTGGGAGGAAGACCCAAAGATATTGAGGGAGACATAGTGGTCATTAATTTTAGAGATCAGAATGCCGTCCATTTTATACTTAATTGGCCGTCAGACCACGATAGTAAACCTATTACCCCCCGTCCCCTAACATATTTTTATCCTCGCTCAGTGGTGTTTCCACCAAATCATCAATCACAGCGAGCTCCGCCACCATCGTTATTGAGGCAAATGCTTCCAAACCCATATCGTCCACCTGTCTACAATAATGGCCCTATATTTAGCGACAGGCAACCACCATTAGTTGTAGATTTGTATGGGTGGAATACTATAGGCCCAAGGTATAACCCGCTAACACATAGGAGAATGGATCATCTCAAACCTTTTACGCCCCTAGATACCACCAACAGGTTTGAGGTGTTTAGTGGCCTGGAAGACTGCGATTGATGCCATCGAGCCACAGGGAAGGGGGAGAAGGAATTCCGTGGTGACACAGGGGGAGACACGGGTGGGGGCTCGGGGGAAAAAGGTCCAACAGGTATTAACTCACCCAATGGATACAATGTTACATGTAGTTCTGGGGGTAATACATGTAATTCTGCCCAGCTTTACTGTAATTCCGATGCTCTTACCCCGGCCAATGGAAGCACAAGCCTGACCTTACTATCTGTAGATTCCGTGCCAGGGGAAGCAACCCATGTCCACACCTTATCCCCACCATCCACTGAGGCTGTTAGTTTAATTGAACGGGGATATAAGATGGCGAGCTGGAATATCGCTGGATGGAATAACAAGATAGAATGTCTAGGATGGTTAGAATTTATAACCCAATTTGATATCCTGTGTCTCCAGGAGACTTGGGCGGCCGAAGATGTCTATCTTGATGGGTATGTTGCCTATAATTGCCATGCCCAGCCATCCAACATGGGGAGAGCCAGTGGTGGAATGGTGATATTGCTTTCTGTGAGGCTACCGGTTCGAGTAAAAATCCACCGGACCGTCGGTCTACACTCTCAGTTGTTGTGGTTACAAAATAGGAATGGGCGAAATGTTTTAGTTATAAACCACTACAACAATGCCTTTAACCACTCAAAAACAGATATGGTTGATGAACTTGAAGCGGAGGTGGAAAGGCTATATGGGTGCAGTGATGTGCCTTTTGATATTTTGTGGGGCGGAGATTTTAACATTTACATGTGCCCATTTGGTGGCAATAGGGTGTGTGGGCATGGGGATGAGGTGGGGGAAGATCAGACCCACTTTATACATTCGGTTTATGGGGATTCCCTTAACACTTTTATGCTTAAAATGGATTTATGCATTATGTTACCTAGGGTAGACAGCGAGGGTAATTCGGTACCTACCTTTATTGGTAGGAACTGTGCTACGGTTATCGATTACCTCATTGTCTCCACCAGTAATATAGCTCTGTGTTCCTTACCTGTAATAGTAGACCCGGCCCTAAGTGATCATAACTGTTTAACAATGTATCTTTCTTTGTGGGGGGCCAAAGAAAAGGCGTTACATGGTGAAGTGACAGATATAGTTCCACATAGACCTAATGGCCCTAGAATTAAATGGGGTAGGCAAAATCAGGAACATTTACTATGTACTATCGTGTCTGCCTGTATAGACGAGGTGGAATGCTGTCTCGAACCCGAAAAGAATAATGTTGATATTTTAGTTAGTTTCGACATTATTAATAAAAATGTTGCTGAAATTTTAACGGGAAGAAAACCAAAGGGCCCTAGGATTAATGGGGGATGGTTTAACAGAGAATGTACTAAATCCTTACAAAGACTCAAAGCTGCTCTTAAGGGTAAACCCAGAGATAAGGAAGCAGTTAAAACCCTCAGAAGGGAATACACAATTCATCTGAGGGATAGGAAACAGGAACTAAGGGAAGAGGCCTGGAACAATTTGACCAAGGCAGTGGACCTTAAGGATATCAAGCTTTTTTGGTCCACTGTAAATAGTCCCTTCCTCCAAAATGAAGAAGTCCCGGTAATGTCAGCCCAGGTATCTGAGGAACAATGGGTGTCTCATTTTACTAGTATTTTTAACCCCGAAGGACTAGCTGTAGGGGGGGATAGTGAAACCATGGCTTTAATCCCCATACCTCTCAATATCACAGTCTTAGAGGTAGATGCAGCCATTCGGGCCAGTAAGGGGGGAAAGGCGCCGGGCCCGGACGGGGTACCCGTTGACCTTTATAAAGCCGAGATTTCCATTTGGAGCCCATTGTTAACAAAGGTTTTTAATGCAGCTGCGACGATTGCGGCTCCACAGACCTGGGGGGAATCAATTATTATCCCGGTATATAAAAAAGGGGAGAGGGGTGAGGCAAAAAACTATCGCCCGATCTCCCTCCTTACTGCTTCCCTAAAAATGATGAGTAGAGTATTACTGAGTCGTCTAGAGGAATGGGCAGAAGATAAAGGGATCCTTGCAGATTCACAGTATGGATTTCGCAAGGGGTTGGGCACTATAGAACAGTGCATTAACCTAGACCTTATTATATGCAAATATACACGAGCCAAACAAGGCTCGTTGTTTCTTTGTTTTGCCGATCTGTCCAGTGCCTTTGACTTGGTTGACCATGGTCTTCTGTGGTCAACCTTGTTGGACATGGGTGCCCCTCAAGATATTATTTATTTCCTGGCCCAACTTTATAGGAACCTGACAGCCAAGATACGATACGGGCAATCGGGGGAGTGTACCCCCAGTGTTAAAATAGGATCCGGAATTAGGCAGGGATGCGTCCTTGCACCTCTCCTTTTCTCCCTTTTTATTAATGCAATTGAGTCGGAACTACGGTCCACCAGTGCAGATGCACCGACTGCTGGTGGCTTGTCCATCCCAATATTGCTTTATGCGGATGACGCGGTTCTGCTCTCACAAACCCCCTTAGGGTTGCAAAAACTTATGAATAAATTTGCAGATTTTATTAAGGGGAGAAAATTAAAAATTAATAATTCAAAAACTTTTATAATGCCCTGTGGGAAGAAAATTAAGAACCTAAGGCCCTTTACAGTTATGGACCAAACCATAAAAGTGGTGTACAAATTTTGTTATTTGGGTATCACTTTTAATAGTGGGGGGATGTGGACTTCCGAAATGATCAATGTAAGAGCCAAAATGGCCAAGTGTTCTTTTGGCTTATTTAGGTTTGCATCCAAGCTAGGCTCAAGACGGATACTAGACATGTTGTATTTATATCGACATAAATGTGTTGCTCTGGCCCTATATGGTTCAGGAGTGTGGGGCCATTGTAATAACAACATGCTCCAGGTTGAGGAGAACAAATTCGTCAAAAAACTCCTTTGTTTACCATCTTCTTCCTCAACAAAGCTGATCCATCAAGAGTCTGGTCTAGAACATCTATCTGACTTGATCAGACTAAGACCCCTGTTAGTATGGAGATCTATTTGGTCTAAGGAACAGACTGGCTTTACAAGAAAGATAATCTCTGATTGTCTTTACTTGGATAAATGTTCCCGCATCCCGTGGCTTAACTATATTATCCGAACATTTGATGATGTTTTTAATTTTAGGGTCTGTGATAACCCTTCTTGTGTTTTAGATATCACGAAGAGTGAGATTAAACATGAATTTTTGAGGGTTAGCATGATGAAGCGTAACGCAGCTACTGTTCAGTTCTCCTCACATGTTTTTTATGACAGATATAATAAGGAAGAAATGGGGCCCCCAGGATACCTTAAATTGGTTACTATCCGTTCCCACCAATTTGTGTTGACAAGACTCCGGATGGGGATTGTTCATTTGCTTGTTGCGTATCCTGTAATGAAGACTTATACTACCGCCCCCTGTCCGTGTGACGGGACCACAAAACAAAGTACGGAGCATTTTTTACTGTTATGCCCTCTTTATCTCCATCTTCGAAAAGTATATCTGAAACCGCTTTTTAAAAAATATAATGTATCCAATATTGTTTCGGCCATGGGGCTTTTATTTGGACTTAATTCACAGGACATCTGTTTTTTTACTGCTGTATATATTTTAAAATCGATATGTCTGAGGAAAAGCACCATTTTTATGACATGTGATTAATTTAAAACTTGCTGAATCCTCATGTTTTTATATTTATGTATTTATGTACTTTTATGATTATTAATTAATGATCGAATAAAGTTTTTGAATTGAATTGAATTGATTAAGACTTGGTTATTCCTGTAGAGTTGTCTCTCCCTTCTTACCTTTAAGGTATAGAGCGACAAGACTCCCTTTCAGGGTAGCTGTGGCACTATACAGGTACATTGTGATCATCCTTGGGGGCTTTGTTTGGGTTTCATAGCGCTTTCTCTCCCATGTTTCGGAGCCTCTCTACCCTGGGTATTTTAAGTGTAGAAAAAAAGGGTATAACAAAAGGTGGGGGTCGCTTGCTGTTGCCATCTCTCCTGTGCACAGACTAATCTAAAAAATTAAGGATCAGTTTCATACAAAAACAATGCATCTACCACTGCACTGACAACTACTACCTGTAAAAAAACAATGGTCAATGCAGTTTTACATCTTATACACTCTCACGGTTCTGGAAGCAATCGAACAGGTACGTGGAATAGACAATACGTCCTCTACTAACTCTCTTCAACTAAGCTGTGAGAATGGATGATTTGCGAGCAACTGAACCCGTCATTCACATCACTTTAGACAACTCTTTTCAAAGAGGGCTGCTGCCAGGTTATAAAACTGTATATATTTGAGTGCATTTGGAAATTGACGGGGGTCTTTTCTGAACTGCCTGTTGCCCTCACCTTTTCATTAAAGTGTATGTGACATGAAAAGCAGGAGGCGCCTCTTGCGAGCTCTTGGAGGAAGCGGCGCTAGTTTTTTATTTGACAATTGATATCTTTTCTAGGAGTACATGATGGGCTAAAAAGAACTAACAGCTGATTTTACAAAAGGAGGCTGCGATCAGCTGAGCAAAGGTGCCAGTATGCACGTTTTCTGGGAAAGTCAGCAAAGCAAGGCTTGGATATACAGGAAAAGTGTATGAGTACAGAAATTCGTTCTGGCGCGCTAATATTTATGAATCTTCATGCTCTCAGCTCACCAGTTCTTGCATGTTCGTCCGACTTCCATATTCATTCGGATTAAAACTTCAGCTTTTGGGAACTGCATCAAACTCACCTTTTGTGCCTGGAGCTACTTGAATTCTATTCCTGGAAAGGGAATTAATAATCCTGTAGCATTGTTTTTGCTGCTTTTGCTGTTAAAAGGCTCTAACTGCAGCACAGCATTAAATTCCTTCTCAGTGCGGGCCTGCTAAGCACTAACAGGTTACAAGCACCCCGGAGAGTTCATTGCAAAACTGGAAACACGGTTTGTTTCGTGTAGTCTTAGCTGGGCCTCTGGACAGCGCGATGGTGAAAAGTAGTACCACATCTAACAGGCCTCAGAGGCACGTCCTGAACTTTCCCAGTTTGCCTTGCCCCCACATCACTATCAGCCCGCCCTCAGCCGCAATTATCCAAACGGACTGAGTATGACTACGCTCTTTGGTGAAAGGCATTCGTGCACTGCTGACATCACTAACGTGATGCAGTCATCATGCCTGGACCTGGGTGGGCCTTTCTCTGCTGACATACCAGGCAGGCATCCAAATGGAATTGGGAACAAGACAGGTATGTACATGTATTTTTAATAATTACAGGGCCCAGGGGAGAAAAATTGAATAGACCCGGCCCTGAAATATAAGTGCCGGTGCTAAGCACTGGAAAGCACCGGCAAAAATTAAGCACTGACAGGGCCTGTAAATTAAATGCTACTAGTGGGCCTGCAGCACTGAACGCGCCACCCACTTCAGTATCCCTTTAAACATGTCTCAGGCCCGCCACTGCAGAGCCTATGTGTGCAATTATAAACTGTCATTTCGTCCTGGCATGTTAACCTACTTGCCAGGTCCAAAGCTTCCCTTTCATTACATATAAGTCAGCACTAAGGTAAGGCCTAGTCAGCCCTATGTATATATAGTAGTGAATTATTGTGATCAGTGGTTTTTTTTAAACATGGAGGTCATGATGTTTGTACCTTTCACTTCAATGTTTACATCCAACTAGGAAATGTGTTGTTGATCCATGGTGAAGGTGAATTTGATCCTGGGGTGTCTGGTGTTTAGTGGTTTAAAATTCTCCAGTAACTCATTCTGGGCACCCTGCCATACAATTAAAATATCATCCTTGTATCTCTTGTACAAGATCAAATGGTCAGTCCACCCTGGATCGGATAAAATATGGGTCAAGTCAAATTGCATCATAAAGATGTTTGCGTAGCTGGAAGCTCCAGAAAAACCCATGGAGGTTCCATTCGTCTGTAAGAAATATTTATCCTTCCATCTGAAGTAACTGTGAAAAAGTGAAAATTGGAGAAGCTCAAGTAGAAACACTTTGCTTGCTTGTATGTCTTCTTGGCGTAAAAGTGCCCATTCTACCACTTCAATTCCCTCAAAAATGCACTGGGGCTCCTTTATAATCTACATGTAGCTCACAACTGTTATTTTCATCATTGATTGAAGCTCTCTATGGGAGAATTATAAGATATACTCAGTAAAAGAAGAATTGTTTGAGCTACTATCAACATTCTTTGCATACATATTCTTTATATTTTACTTTGGATTCTTTGGTTTTTGCAGTATTACTGTATATGTACTTACCCATGATATTAGATTACTTAGAATAATATGTGAACACTCCAGAGGAGTGTTCCAGGGTAGTGCACTTGAAGGCCATGACCTTAGGCCTAGCGTTGTACACTTTTAGAATGTTGGCATTTTCTTACCATAATCATTCTCTGTCTCTGAATACACATCTTGATTGGATTACACCTGTTCTTTGTGCATTCCTCTAGCCAGTCACACACAAAGGGAGCTGGGGTGTGACATTTGCAACCTGATGGCCCATCAGCAGGTTGATGGGCCTTCCGGAGGTAGATTGGGAGGGAGGAGCTGACACTTGCACCTGAATTTGGCTGTGTCTGTCCCCACTCGGTGATCTGCATACCCCCCTGTGGTGAGTGGAGCGAAGGCAGGAAAGATAGGGACCTTGGGTTCTTCAAAGGCCTCTTTGTAGTCTCCCACACTTCAAAGTCACAACTGGATATACATATTGGACCCCTGGCACCACCAAATCAGAACTTTGCTGGAGCCAAGGATGATCTGCCTGGAAGAAGAGCAACTGTTCTGCAGGAGGGACTGCCACTCTGCTAACTGATTTGCTTTGTTGGCCTGCTGATTGCTCTGCTGTGGGAGGGACTGCCACTTTGCTGCCTGATTTGTTGTGTTGGCCTGATGCCTGCTGCTTCTTGCCTGGAAGTGAGAAGGACTGGACATGCATTCTACATCCTTGAACCCAAGTTTCTCCAAGGGCTTGCTTTCTTGCCCCATGTTCTTGAAGTCTCAGGGCCATCAAGGGCTTCCTTCAACTTTGCTTCAGCTGCTGGACTCTGCCAACTGTGAGTCCTGCCCTGCCAAGAGATGCCAATCCAGTCCTGGACCTTGAAAGATAGCTGTGAAGTTGTTTTTTTGCAAAAATCAACACAGTGATGACTTTGCACCAATTGGAATGAACACAGTTCCCTCGATGCCAATGCCATGCCAACCCGAGGACTTCCTTCTGCAGCTCAACAACAATGTGTGTCCGAACTGCGAGGCTCGACAGCGACGCAGCATCAATCTAAAAACTTAATTGCCGGGCTTACTGCCGAAGCAGCGCTGATCCGAAGACATCCCTGTGAGGCTCGACAATGATACAGTACCTGCATCGTAAGGGGTTCTATGACAACACGAGACCCGACTGCATGGCTCGACTTTGACACAATTGACCTGACTGTGTGAATCAAAACCAATGCATCGAGACTTGGATGCCGCCACTTGCTCCATCCACAGAATTTGTCAGTGGGCCAGGCGTGGGTCCTGTAGCTGGCCTGCCCTCCATCGTGGTCAGCCTGAAATGTTGGATTTACCCGGGCATAGCGCAACCTCAATTAACCCCTGAGCGCTATTGACTTCTAAGCACTATATTGCAGTTTGCTCTTTAACAATTCCTATCTTAAGTTCTACTTATTGGAAATTTTGTTGTTTTGGTCTTTTTTTACTCAGATAAATATTCTCTATTTTTATAAACTGATGTGGAGTCTTTTTGTGGTTTTTCACTGTGTCACTGTAATTAAGGTGTTTCACACATACTTTACGCATTGCCTCTTAAGTTAAACCTGACTGCTCTGTGGCAAGCTACCAGGGGGTGAGTACAAATTAATATAGGGTGTGTATCTGACTTACCCCGACTAGGATTGTGCTTCCTGCTTGGACAGGGTTTATACCTCTGCCAACGAGAAACCCAATTTCTATCAAGCAATCATTGGCAGATATAGCTTCTTATCTGTGGTGATCCTTGACATGGTTGTACACTGGAGTAGGAGCTTGATTCACCTACAACACATTCCTGGGCTATACTTGCCCCTGGTTGCACTCCTTTTAATTGCCGCTGCATCTTTCTACAGGGTGACTTCTGACAATGTAGCCTTCTCAAAGGCAAGCCTATCTGAAAGCTTGCAACAGATTCTAAGATGTGTCTACACTAGTTTATCCTCATGGCACAGTTACTGGAAGAAAGGCAAAGAGTGGCAAGGGAATGTTATGCCTGTGCCCATTTCCCTCGCATATTAGGTGCCATTGATTGCACCCACACAGCATTTTCACCACCTCACCACAGGGAATATCTTTCCTGCAGCAGCCACCGCGGGCACTCCATCAGCATGCAAACTGTCTCCTAAGGCAGGTGCTGCTTCATTGATGTGTACACTGCCTTTCCTGGAAGCACACACATCAGATAGAAATTCCTCCAGTCACCTCTATAATGTTGGTGTTTGCTTAGGATCTTGGTGGCATGTGGGTCATAGGTAATTTGTAACGTCTCATACTAGGTTGCATGTGCACCTGAGGGATATCATTTCAAACATATTCACTCATCATGCATTACAGCACAATTGACACATATTACCCTGACTGTCACTGCATGTAGATGTATATGATGTAGGGCACTTAAAATAGAACAACATCTTAAGAAATATTACATCTTTGTTGCAGGTGATTCCAGATAATCTTGCTATCTCCTCACACATCGTCTGACATCCAACCATACAGCCACACTAGAGGTACGATAGGGAACACACAAGTACAGTAGCCACAACTGGATGCATTTTTGAATCATTAAATCACTCTTCAGATGTCTTGAACTTATAGGATGAGTGTTACTGTGTTGCCCAAAAGTTGTGGGCAAGACAGTAGTAAACCACAGCTTGTTGCACAACTATGTCATGCAACAGGGCTTACATATGAACATAACCAATGATCTCTGGCGTCATAAGGTCTACTGATGTTTTCTATGAAGCCTTATTGATGATGAATGGTGGACTGCCACATTGTCCACATATGCCATCCTGAGACAATACTGTTGTACTACCATAATGTCACAATCGAACATGCTCTGCTCTAATAATCACTTCACTTTCACACTCATTCTATCACATTTACACCTGAACACAGAAAATAAAAAGTTTTGCATAGTTTACACAAATATGTAAACCTTAAAATATGGTTTCCTATTTTTTTTAACTTTACTTAACATTAAGGGGCCGATTCCGATCTGGGTCGGAAGGGCACCGAACGCGATCCGGCCGGAAAACTACGAGCCTGTACGAGCGAGCAAGTATGATTCGAGCTACATGAAATTCACCGACCGAGTCGTTTCCGGGTTTGAAGCGCTCCGTATGTGTCGGTCGGAAGCTAACCGTGGCGTGCAATGGATGCGATTTACAACCGATGCATGCGTCGGACAGCCTGTGCGAGCCGGAGTGTCCGGCTCGCAAATGCTCCTGGAGTCGGACTTCGGGGGTCCGCGTCGGACCCTCTAACACCCGCAGCCCTATGACTCGGACACAGGGGTCTCCCCAACACAGGCATGTACGGTGCGGATGACACCGACGTGTACCCACTGTAGGGGGCGCACTTGTTCGAGACGTATCCATTCAGTCAATTGGAGCCCATGTACGCGTCGTACGACCGGCTCCCATTGACTTCTATGGGAGTCCGACCGAACCGAGTCCGACAGCATACGTGCACATCGTACTCGCTCGGTCGGACTTTAGGGGTCCAGCTCGGTCGGAAAACACTCCGGATCCGACTCGGTCAGAGTGCTTTCCCACCCGGATCGGAATCAGCCCCTTATTCTCCTCCCATACTGCTTTAGAGTCCTCTGCATGCAGGATGGAGACCCTCACATGTGGGGAAGAGATCTTTATTTTGAAGCAAAGATCTCCACCTTTAGCAACAAACAGGAAGTTACACACAAGAACAGGAAGTTAGCCATTTTCAGGTTATTCAATGCTATGCTATTACTACAACATCAGTCTCCTCCATCCTGCAACTCCTTAGAGAATCAAAACTAAAAGAGAGTCCCCCCCAACTTTAAAGATGAAGAATTAAACAATTTAAGGGGTTGTCCTAAATTACCCTCAGCTCTATGGGGATGCATAAACCCTTCTGAAAATTTCAGTGTGCCCAGATTTGATGTGATATTGGCATGCATTGCTGTGCAATGGGTGTCCACACCTGTAGAGTGTCACAAACATTGAGGGGACCTTCAGCGCCTGCCCCACATAGAGGTCTAGGATGTGTTTATCCTGTCTTCCCACAACTTTGCAGCACACCCAAATGACACCAATGCAAAGGTGGGTCCTGGTCTTTCATGCTCTGCTGGAAACTTTTAAGCTGCAGAGAAGTGGTAATTGTAATGTGTGAATAATACTATCAGTAAATTTGTGCTTTGAAATGTTTTTTGAGTCATGTGTCCAGTCTGATGTATCCTAATAATGTCCATATTGTCTGTATCATATCTTATCATGTTAATCAAATGGATTGAATGATTGGTCCGCTTTTGCATATTGTTTGTTTTTAAAACAAAATATGTTCAAAAAGTAACATTGTGTTGTCAAATTAGGATTTGCTTGTGATTTTAATACCTTGGATGCGTACACTATGAACTACCATAGTTTTAACAATGACTAATCATATATTTCAACTTGGCCAACATAAATGTATGTAAAGCTGACATTGTGTAACTTTCTTTGCTAAATCACATGGAATGATTTTGGTTGTCAAATACCAATAATCTTCAACAACATTTTCTGTTGACTAGTATTTTTGAACTATGGTACATATTTTTAATTGTATGTAACAAAACTGAAGTGCTAATTCAACCCCTTAATGATTACCATTGAATGCAGCTTGATGCAAGAACTGAAGTGCTAATTCAACCCCTTAATAATTACCATATAATGCAGCTTTATGCAAGAATTGTTACTCCAGTGGGTTTATTTTGCCGTGCACCAACCCTACATACGTGTCAACAAATCCAAAACAGATAGCTTGCATACAATACCTAGTTTAAGGTTTTTGTTTAATCATGGCACACTATTTAAAAGAATAATGCACAAAACCTTGACAACATAAAAATGGGAGGTTTAGTTTCGACAGTACAGTAGCAAAGGGTAGTAAACGTCTTCAGGATTAACATCTTCCTAATATTTGATGTGTTAGTGTTCTTTAAAAGATGTTTCATGTATATGAAGTAGTAGACATATGTGCTCATCTTTTCTTAATGTTTGTCCTTCTTCCTTTTCAGTGGACAGAGCTGGCCAATGAACATTAGATCCAAACCAGGGTTGAATAACATGATCCTCAAAGGCAAGGCGGGCACCACAACTATCAACCACAGATGGAGAGGAGGACCCCACTAGCAGCAGGAACAGTGCCCAGTCCAAATACAACCATGCTCTACTACCAAAAGACTCAAGGGGAGGCTGTCAACCCCTTTGTGGGGATGGTGTAGTTGGACAGTTTTGGACAAAATATGGATTCAAAAATAGAATGGGTCAGAAATATCAGAAATTAAATATCGTGACACACAAATATCGTGATGCACAAATATTGTTGACAAGAATATTGTGTTTTGAGGTAAGTAATATTGTTGTAAATAAGATAAAATAATATCGTTTTCACTAACATAGTGGTTAAAAATATCATTTCATCTGTTGTAGTTGATATATTAATTTTATGCGTTGCTATTATTTTTATAAATGTTATTAATTGTTTTTAAAATACAGCTCAGAATTTTAAATGATTAAAAATATTTTATTAATTTTTAATAGTAATTTATACCGCTGTAGTGGGTCACTGGGTTTGTAAGGGGAAATGGTGGAATGTTAACTAGGTAATAATTATTTAAGAAGTATTTAATACATTTTCTTTAATTATGTGATTGATATTTATTATGTAATGTATGTAATACTGATTTATTTTCTTTATATGTTATTTGCGGGCTGTTTGTATGGGTATAGGGTTTGAAATTAATTAAGTAATAAGCAATTTACGGAATACCTATTTATTTTAATTATATTGTTAGCTGTTGGCTGTTAGGTTTGTAGGGGAGTAGGGTGGGAACTTAATTAGGTAATAATTAATCAACAATTACTTATTAATTGGTAATTAATTATTTAATTGATTGATTTTTAATTATGTGTAATTTGGATTACTTATTTATTTTTCTTATATTTTAGTTGCTAGGTTTGTATGGGCATAGGGTGGGCAGTTAGAAAAAAAATGTTATTAATTATTGTTTGTAAATTAATTATTTTTTGAATTTTAAATACCAAAATTGTGAAATATTTATTTTCATTTTATTTTAGTTGCAGGATGTTAGGTATGAAGGGGACTAAGGTGGGAAGTTATTAAGTAATAATTAATTAATAATTAATTAACAATTAGTTATTAATTGTTAATTAATTATTTAATGTATTTTTTAATATGTAAGGTATGGAATGTTTATTTTTTTAGTTATATTTTGGGTGCGGACTGCTAGATTTGTAGGGGTACAGGGTGGGAAGTTAAAGCACTAATACTTGAATATCAATGATTTTCTTAATTGATAATTCATTTTTAATCGAATAGAAATTATGGAAATTGATTAATTGTTTTTTGTTTTTTTAATACATATGTATATATTTTTATGTTAATGTTTTTTTTATTAAGAGTTTAATATTTTTTTCATGGGGTTATTCATATATATAAGGTGTTTGAAGCGAAGTATTTTCCCTACTCTTGGTTAGATTGCAGTAGAAATACTAAAATGAACCTCTTCGCAGTTCAATACATTCAGGGCCGGCTTTAGCGCTGGTGGCGCCCTGTGCGACAATGTCTGTTGGCGCCCCCACCCCAATGACCACCTCTGCACGGATTCCCTCACCACCCCCCTTTAACAGTGCCCTTCAAGTCTCCAGAACCACTGTCTCAAATATTCATTTAGTTTTATAGCATCCCTCATACCAGTGTAAGGTGTCAGAGCACTTTACATCACACACACATTGCACAGAGACAACAATAGGTGTGTAAATCAGTGTATAGGAAATGTTACATCAGACAGGACTACAAGGTATAGTGTAGGAGTAACATGTCATCAATACTGGTAGGCAATATAGTTTAAGAGACCTTATTCTGGAAAAGCACAAATTCAGAATTTAGAATGTAACACCATTGTTAGGGGTTCTCTTTAATAACAAAAATTGTTTTCCACCCAAATGAACCTTTTTGGCAAGATTGGGATAATGAAAGTCTGGGCAAAAAAACATATAGATCTAACATATACCTTGCAGTTTGCACACAGCTCTTTGAGGACAGTTAATAGCTCGATTGTCTATATTACGATTTTGACTTACAAACCATAAGCAACAAAAGGAGCTCTCTTATAGAAGCAGGAACCCACAGACCTATTTACATTACATGCAATTTGTTATCTGCATGGTACACGTTCTTAGCAGCAGGCATTTTAACCCGCTATCTTTGGATGAGTCAAAACTTCCACTAGACAAACCTCCAAACTCTTTCCAGGAAGAATATAAATCACTGGAGTTATCTTGACGTTTTAATTGAGCCTACAAAACTTGCTGGAGGCCAGGAACGCACCAGCAGGTTGATGCATTTAAAATGACAATATTACTTGTGAAAATGACGCCCCCACCCCAAGTCAGCGCCCGATGCAGTGGCACCGCTCGCACCGCCCTAGAGCCGACCCTGAATACATTCCGTACTCTTGCGCTGTTTGGAGTAGGAATGGTGAATTTCACCCCTTCAAAATCTAACGCTTTACCTACTGTTGCAGAGACTGGAGTGGGAACAGTAACTTTTACCCCTCCAAAGACCAACCCGTTGGCTGCTGTTCAGCTGACTGGAGTGGGAATAGCAAATTTCACCCCTCTTAAATCCAATGCATTCCCTAATGCTGCACAGACTGGAGTAGGAAAAGTACATTTTACCCCTCTGAAGTCTAACACTTTCCCTACTGTTTGGAGTTTGTGCAGTACATTTTGCCCCCCAAAATCCAATGCTTTCCCTACTGTTGAAGAGACTGGAGTGGTAACAGTAAATTTTACCACTCTAAAGTCCAACACTTTCCCTACTTTTGAGCTGACTGGAGTGGAAATAGTAAATTTCAAACATCCAAAATCCATTGCTTTTCCTACTGTTGTACACACTGTCATGGGAATAGTAAGTTTTGTCCCTCCAAAGTCCAACACTTTCCCTACTGTTGCATTGTTTGGAGTGGTAAAAGTAAATTTTACTCTTCCGAAATCCAAAGTCCAACACGTTCCCTACTGTTGCATTGTTTGGAGTGGGAATAGTACATTTTACTCCTACGAAATCCAACGCTTTCTCTACTGTTGCACAGACAGAAGTGGGAATAGTACGTTTTTCTCCTCCAACGTCTAACACTTTCCCTACCATTGTGCTGTTTGGAGTGGGAATAGTAGATTTTACCCTTCCAAAATCCAATACTTTCCCTACTTTTGCCCTGTTTGGAGTGAGAATAGTAAATTTCTCTCATCCGAAATCCAAAGCTTTCCCTACTGTTTCACATATTGAAGTGGGAATAGTAAATTTTACCCCTCTGCTAACGTCCGTGACGTAACCCTGTCTCTACCAGAGAGCTGCGTGGGTTTGTGTACAGACGCGATGACCCTTGTTTTGCTGAGGGGGAGGAGTTTATTGCTTCAGAGGCGTGGAGAGCATGGCGGGACATCTAATATGCGAGTCATGAAGAAAGAGGACCTACATCTTGTTACGGCCCTGTAATCGGGAGTGACTGCACCTACGAGGAATCGACGCTTGCCGCCAAAGGACAACATATCCCAGGGGGCCATTGCAGACGTGCCAGGAACTGCGCACCTTCAGCATGCCATCCGGCGCATTAATCGCCGAAGGGCTTCCCGCGGCGCGGGACGCCCGGCCATTGCTCTCATCAATTTTGTCTTTTCTTCCAGAAACGCTGTTCTGCCCAGCCCTGTAATCGGGAGTGACTGCACCTACGAGGAATCGACGCTTGCCGCCAAAGGACTACATATCCCAGGGGGCCATTGCAGACGTGCCAGGAACTGCGCACCTTCAGCGCGCCATCCGGCACATAAATCGCCGAAGGGCTTCCTGCGGCGCGGGACACGCGCGGGATCACCCCGGCCAAGGGCGGGCCCGTCCTTGGCCGTCAGTGTCCGAAAGAGGCTGGGCAGGGCTACGTCCTTTGACTGTTCGGACTATTGAACCTGCAATCGACACTGTGGTAACCTAATATATTGCACGTGCCCTGCGAATCGGTCAGTATTGTGGAGGCTTGATAACCCTGTAGTGGTACATTGTGTATGATACACTGTTGTTTCCTTCAGGGGCAAATGAAAACTGCAGAATGTACCTTTGACTGAAAAACGTTCTAAGGCAAAAGACCCCAGTATGTCATTAATGAAATATCTGACGGGGGCTGTAGGCGCTTTAGAAAAACAAATATGTAACATAGAAGAGGCTTTGCATAAAGATTTACCTATCCCCCTTAATAATACATCGCCTGGGTGGGAAATAAATCCCCATGCGCTGACTTTGGACTTACAGAATGGGTGCGTCCAGACTGGTAGCGATGAGATTTCGTTAACTGATACAGATATAACATCATTGCCGCCACCAAAAAGGGCTTGTTTTTCTAAGAAAAAAGTTATGTCTGACAGCACTTTACCCTTGATTCATAAGGCGGTATCCCCTACCGCTACTAATATTTTAATAACTAAATCTAAGCCGTCACAGAGACTGGATACCCCTACTATTATTAAAGCAAAAGATCGTAACATCTGTCCTAGTAATAAAAGTAAAAGTAAAGGGCAATCTGGCAATAATGTCTCAGGAATCATGAGTATACTAACTGATTTAACTACATTGATTAAAGAATCTATTGATACTCTAGCACAGAGACTGGATAAAATTGAGATAGGTTTGGTATCCATCACAGGGCGCCATAATGAAAGGATTATTATTCCACCAGAGATTGGTGAGGGAAATGGTGAAGATAAAAGTACAAGGAAGGTTTTACCAGTCAGTTCTATTAATTGTAGTAATCAAAGCAAATTGATGGGGGATACCAATAGACCCCCGAGTACTAGAATTATGGGGAAGCCAGCCCCTAGTGGTCATTCGTATAGGGTAGCAAAGGCGAGTGGGGAGGGAGTGTCATTGGTAGAAAAGAAAGGAGGGATGATTTGATTCAATCTGACACTAGCTCCTTTCAAGACACTTGTAAGCCATCTAATCAAGAGTCCCCTATAATCGTATATAGTTTAAATCTCCCACCAGCTGCGGTGCCTTACACTGTGATCTTGGCAAACGTTCCATTGTTACCTGAGGGTGAGCAAAAATCCTGGATCTCCCTGAGGAATAAAGTTATTCATTGTTTGGGTGCTAAAATAGGTCTGACACAGGAGATGTTCTCTTCATATAAAATGGTGAGACGAGTTCTGTGGGTAGGCGACAGTAGAAAAATGTTTAAAGGGGATTGCGTTGTTTTTTCTTTGGGATCCCCTCTTTTAGTTCATGAAATTTTAACCAGAATCGGCACGAATAACCTCACGGCTGAGGGTATTCACATCTTCCCTTTAGGCTATTTTTATCGCCCAAGAATGTTTGAAAATTATCCCACCCCACTTGATCATCCTTATCCAATAGGAACCTATTGTACAATTTAGAGGTTTTAATAGGTTCGGGCCCTTAGATTCCTTGGAGGAGGTGAATTGACTTATGGCTTCAATTAACAAACACTACCCACAACCGGATTGGGCACCTAAACTTCAAACTAGGCAAAGTTTCCCAGAAATTTCTGTGGAATTGCCTAAAGGTATAAACAACATTTTGTGTGGGGGTGGCACAGAAATTTCCCTGACCTCTAAGTCCTATGATCTTATTAGCTCTAATAGCATAACGGGTCAGCAAAACTTAATTGTTCCGCCTTCAGCAGGCCGTTTAAAAATTGGTTTAAACGGTTCTATTAAGGACAGTGATACTATCGAAGTAATACCATCTGTAGGTCCAGTAAATAGTTTTGTCACTGACCAGCAGTTGGAGATAAATCAAAGACAGGGTAATAGTGAGCAGGAATCCGTCCCCTTAACTGACTCTGTTAAAGGAAATGTTAGAGTGGTATTCTGGAATATATCTGGTTTACAATCTAAGGTGGAAAATCAGTTATGGCTAGACTTCATCAACAATTTTGACATTCTTTGTTTACAGGAGACTTGGTTACTGGACGCATTGCATATTGATGGCTTTAAAACATACCATACACCTGCTCTGTGTTCAGTACATGGTAGGCATAAAGGGGGGATTTGTATTTATATTTCAAATATGATGAAAGTCCAGAAGATAAAAACATTAAAGTCGACCCCTTATTATCAAATTGTCAAAATCTACCTCTCCACGCAAATTGAGGTAGTGATTATTAACTTTTATAACAACATTGACAAGGGTAATTTTGTAGGTATACTAAAAAGCCTCCCAGATTTTTTAACTAACTTGGTTGTTTCTAGAGGAAAGGATGTGATTACGATTTGGGGTGGGGATTTTAACACTAGTATTTGCCGAAAATCTGAATGTGGGTTTGGGGATATTGATACAGTCTATAATGCCCATGCAGCCCACGTTGCTCACTCAGATAGAGGAGAAAGTTTGAACGAAGTGATGGCAACTTTTGATTTAGGCTTTGCTAACACACTGTGCTCACCTCCAGTTGAGTTTGGTCCCACGTTCATTGGTCGTGGACTTAATTCTCTGATAGATTTTATTGTTATTCCAAATTGCTATGCTAACTGGTTTGATCAATTCTGTACTCCTCCAAATGGCCTGAGCGACCATTTGCCGTTAAGTATAAACATTCTACTTCCAATTAAGAGTACATTCTCGGTCATGGAAACTTTGGCTTGGACTTAAGATATCGTACTGGCCCGCCAAAATGGCTTCTCCCTGAGTTGGGGCAGGAAGGACCCAGAAGTATTGAATATAAAGATTATAACAAAGGCTCTAATTCCCATCACTGAGTGTCATAAAGGAGAGAGGGATTACGAGTTAGAGCCTGTAGGAAGGCCTATAACTTGGCTAGGAATAATCACAAGAAAGAAATCAAACATCTAGCCTGGAATAACTTATATGAGGCTTCCTTACATAGATATTGTTTCTATTTTTGGCAGGCAGTTAAGGCACTATTTTTTGCTAAAAAAGAGAAAGCAAGAGTTGAGATAGCGATCGATGAGCATTCATGGGTAAATTTATTTTCTAAAGTGTACGGAAATAAGAGCAATGAGGAAATCACCTTATCTCAGGAACCTTTTTTACCCGGTAACTTTATTGACTCAACGCCTATTGATATCCACTTTACACATGGCGAACTGTTGGTGGCAATAAATGAGAGCAAAAGAGGCAAAGCCCCAGGCCCCGACGGGATCCCGATTGATTTATATAAAAGTACAACAGAGCTTTGGTCCCCATTGTTAACCCAAGTTTTAGAAGCCTGTTGTGCTATGGGGTTCATTAAATCCTGGTCGAAGTCTGTGATAATACCAATCTTTAAAAAAGGGGACCGGGAAAACCCAGCATGTTATCGTCCCATCTCTCTCTTAGATTCTTTTATGAAAATTGCAGGAAGGGTTGTCCTGAATAGGCTTCAGCAGTGGGCCGAGGACAATAATATCTTGAGTCGGGTCCAATATGGGTTCAGGGAGGGGATGGGTACTATTGAGCAGGTTTTAAACTTTTCCCTGATACTGGGGAAATATACTCAAGCCAAGGCAGGGAAATGTTTGTGGTATTTGTAGACCTTACTGACGCTTTTGATTGTGTCGATCATACTAGATTATGGAGTATTTTAGAGGATCTAAAAGTCGACCCCCCTTTAGTGCAATTTTTGAGAAAATTATACCTGGGGGCCTCAGCTAAGGTGAGGCATGGATTAAAGGGAGAGTGCACTAAAGCATTCCGTGTGGAGAAGGGTGTAAGGCAAGGCTGCGTATTGGCTCCGTTCCTCTTCTCATTATATACCAACGCATTGGAGGAGGATTTGGTGGCCAGGGTGAATGATTCACCGAAAATTAAGAACCAGCAGATTGTCTCCCTTCTCTACGCGGATGATGCGGTGCTAATGGCTAGAACCCAGCTTGGCCTTCAGAGGGCCCTGTTAACTTATATTGATTTTATGGATAACAGGGGTCTAAAAATAAATGTTACAAAGACTTTTGTGATGTCTTGTGGGAAGGGGAAGAATAAGTGTAGAAGCCTAGCTTCGGGGGACGGCAGAATTGAATCAACTAAAACGTTTTCTTATCTTGGAATTTTACTGGAGGATTTGGGTTCCTGGAGACCAGCGGTTAAGAGAAGGACGCTTTTGTTTAAAAGGTCAACCGGGGCATTGATGCTTTTTTCAAGAAAAATGGGGAAAAGGCCCACAAGAATATTATTGAAAATGTATCAAGCAAAATGCATTAGTATTGCCTTATATGGGGCGGGGATCTGGGGTTTTCACGATGTTTTGTCAATCCAAGTGGTTGAAAACGCTTTTTTAAGGTTCATTTTAGCCGTTCCCCGGAGTTCTTCCATTTTTAATTGTCATAACGAACTGGGAATTTCCCATATCTCAGATTTGATTAAAATCCAACCAATTTTACTTTGGCACAGAGTTTGGACCTCTCCTAGTTTAGGCCTGAATCGTGAGTAACCCCGGGCGTAGCACTCCGCTTCGCCCACGGAGTGTACGTAGCGCTTCCTGCTTCGCAGTTTTCGAAGTAGGTATAGCAGGCAGCGCTACGCACACACCAGGGCGAAGCAGAGCTGCCTGCCGCCCGCCACCCGCCTCCCGCCCGCCCTCCTTTTAAAATAATATAAAGTATGATAAAAAAATTATATAGAATGACTTACCTGCAGCGTGGTGTCTCCGGGGCTCCCTCTTCCTCGTTCACAACTTCTTTTCACAAATGCGCATGCGCGGGCGCCTGCGCATTTGTGAAAAGAAGTTGTGAACGAGGAAGAGGGAGCCCCGGAGACGCCGCGCTGCAGGTAAGTCATTCTATTTAATTTTTTTATCATACTTTATATTATTTTAAAAGGAGGGCGGGCGGGAGGCGGGCGGCGCGTAGTGGGGCTATGCGGAGCGCGCGAATGTGTGTAGATTTGGGCACACTACGCGCTGCTCCACGTAGCCCCACTACGCCCACTACGCCCAGGCCTGATTGTGAGATTATAAAAGATTCTATGAGATTAGATCAGGCCAAAAAAATCCCCTGGTTAAACTATATAAGTAATTTATCGCATGATTTATGTAGACCTGATTTTTACTCTAATCCAGACACTATGAGCACTTTATCAAGAAAGGAGCTTAAATCCTTATGCTTAAATCATTTTGAATCCCTTAGATTAATGGCAGAATAAGAAAACATTTTGTGATTCAGCATCAACTGAGTTTGTCTAGTGATTCTATTCAGCTCTATTTAGTGTGCTGCGTACAGGAATTTGATAGATATATACTGACAAGGCTTAGATTTGATTGTTTCCATCGCTTGGTTTCTTTTCCTGCTATAAATGACTGGTCCAGGAATCTCTGCCACTGTCCTTGTGACAACGTTGCATCACAAACAACAATGGACGTTGTTCTTTTTTGCAAATTTTATGTTAAAGAAAGAGCTGGATGGATTAAGCCTATTTTAAAGCAGGGAGGTTGGCAGCAATGTTGCCCGGCATTTCTTTTTTTTTAAACTATTGGATAATGTGTACTGTATTGGAGCAATGACGGGGCTCTTGAAAAGTATCTTGAGGAAAAGAAGAAGTTTAACCTGTGTACTCTCGTGCCATAAAATTATGTATAATTGGATTAGCTGTATTTACTAAGGTATTTTTAATGTAAATCTCAAATTATTTGTTTTTATTCCATTTTGTGCTTTTATGATTTTATTATTTTTAAAGTCGAATAAAGCATTTACTGACTGACTGACTGACCCCTCTGCTGTTTTGAGTGGGAATAGTACATTGTATTCCTCCGAATTGCATCACATTCCCTACTGTTACGCTGTTTGGAGTGGGAATTGTAACCTCTCCAAAGTCCAAAACTTTCCCTGCTGTTGTGTAGACTTGAGTGGGAATAGTACATTTCAACCCTCCAAAGACCAATGCTTTCCCTACTGTTGCTTAGCCTGGAGTGGAAAGGTACAGTTCTCACAATATAGAAAATCCTAAGTGGATACACATGACACAGATGTATTTTAGCATCAATATTCTATTTATTTCTCCACATGGAAATATATTTCCTTTTAATATACCCCTTACTCAAAATACCTCATAAAAACAGGGGCATGTCTTCCCCAAGCACATTAATTTTGTCTTTGAATGCAACAAATGTGTGTGTGATTCAGCAGCGGGAATCTACTTACAAATGCAATATGAATACGAAGATTGTCAACATGCTATTTTCACCTACATCTGCAGAGTGCTCCACTCAGACAACTACAGTTTCACCCCCTGGCCTTAGGAATGAAAACATTGAGTCAAGTTTATCTTCCGTGAGCAAAACCTTTGTGAATAAGACCCAACATCAGATGAATAAACAAAGGAAGAAAAATCGGAATGAGGGAAAACAAATTGATAAAATAATCTTTGACAGTTTATTGGTTACAAATTCAAATTGGGATATAGAATACATATCTTTTCACAACTATGAGGTAAGGCGGTTGTGAATGTCTATAACCTGGCCTGTGCAAATGCATGCTCTGCATGTGCTTCTGTTTGAGCCACAATTATGCTGACAAAAAGTCATATTTTTCAATGTTTTATTCTTTTATGCGTCGCTTTATAATGCCAATATTTGCCTTTTGGAAATACCAATTTTCTCCTGTTTCCAGAATACCTTCAAAAGGTATGTACGAGTTTCTCTTAAGTGTAAACTCCTAAGTGGCAAAACAATCAGTGCCTTCCTTTCTTGTACAGCAGATCCACAAGACTGGACTGGCCATTTATCCCATTGGGCCTTTTACCAGTGGGCTGGAGCTATTGAAGCCCATTTTTGCAACAACATTCTCATTTTCTCTAGCTGTCTAGGATTAATTACAGCAGGCAGAAGAACGAAAAAGAATGAAGAGAGAGATAGATAAGAACAGAGCAAGAGTGATAGAGAAAGGATGTATTTGAAGAGTGAGCTAGAGAGGTTGGGGGGCTGGTGGGCTGGTTTGAACATGTCTGCCAGGACTGCTTTCAATTCCTAGTCCATCCCTGCAGACCCAGGCATTTAGAAAACTTGAAATTAGATGAAGCACATTGGATGGCAATTTTAGTTCATTAGACAGACTATCTGGTAGAAAATTGAATCTTAAGAGTTTATTACATTGTACCTGTTAGACCTCACATTCTTGGTGTGGGTTTCCCCTGTATTTTTACCTTTGCTTCTTGTGTTTTTAATCTGTGTTGGACTTTGTTTTTGCTGGTCTAGATGCTTTAGGAACTTTGACACTGCTGTTCAGTGCCAAAGTGTAAGTGCTCCCTCTGTAAATTGTTATCATGTATTAGTGTTTCCACAATTGGCTTATTTGGTTTACTGTTAAGTCGTTAAGTCCCTAGTATGGTGAACTGTGTGTGCCCAGGACCTGTAAACCAAATGCTGCTAGTGGGATTGCAGTACTGATTGTGCCACAGGTCTCAGGCCTGCCAGAACAGTGTCTGTTTGCAGTCTAGTACTGCCATGTCAACCTGGCAAGTGCACCCGCTTGCCAGACCCGAACCCTCTCCTTTCTTACATGTGAGTCACCCCCTAAGGTGGGCCCAAGATACCCCTGTGGGCAAGATGCAGTGTATGTGAAAGGTAGGACATGCCCTGATGTGTGTGACATGTCCTGAGAGTGAAATACTGCCAATTACGTTTTTCACTGTTGAAAGGCTATCTATCCCATAGGAGACAATGGGGAGTTTACTTTTAACATCTTGTAAATATAACTACTCATGGGAACAAGATAGGAAAGTGGAGTTTGATATGCATGAACTCAGAATATAAAGATGCATCTTTTAGTAAGGATGATTTTTATATGCTGGGTTTGAAAATACCACTTTTAGAAAGTGGATATTTTCTTGCTTAGCCAGCCAGTGTACCTCTGCTAGGTTTGTGTAGTGACTGTCTGGCTTTGGAGTGACAGGGGCTGGGGATGTGCATTCTGTTCAGACAGCCACTTGGGGGATGAGTTGTGTCCTGCCTTTCCAGGGTGAGTCAGGACTGGGCTGAATAGACCTGAGCTGCATTCAGAGTAGGGGGAGGAGTTTTCTTTCGCCTCTGAAGGGGCCGGGGCTGCCTTGGACAAATCTGTCTCCACCTCCTGACAGGAAGATGCACTGAACTGATTTTGGCTGGGCAAAGAGCTTCTCTGCCACCAGAGAACAAATGAATTTGTGCTATAAAAAGTGAGGCCCAGACCCCACACTTAAAGATTACTTCTGGGATTCAAGAGGAACCTTTGTCAAGGAGAAGAGCTGGAGAAACTGAAGGAGAAGTAGTGTCTCTTTGCTGTGTGCTGTCTGGGGTTGGCCTGCAGTGGCTGTTGCTGCCAAGGAAAGGTAAGGACGTTGCTGTGTGTTGTGCCCCCTGCTTGAGGAAGATCTCCAAGGGCTTGAAGTAGAGCTTGCCTGATGTTTTGAAGTCTCACGGACACAAAGACTTCACCCCAGTCCCCACTGAACTTTTTTGCTGGGAGCTCTAACCTGCCAGGCAGTGCCTGACAGTGTTCTGGGCCCTGGAGGTTGTTTCTGTGGCTGGGTACTGCGAAAGACTGTGAAAATCGACGCATCACCTGGTCTGACGCATCGTAGCGGTGCAAGAAGAATTTCCTATGCATCACTGCAACTGCAGAACAAATGCAGCACCTGCCCATGGCTGAAGTGTTTGCCGTGCAACGAGTCCTGTGCACCAATCTCTGACTTCCGAGATCATCGCACTGACTCTGACGCAGGCCCTGCTGTGCAAGAACTGACACATTGAAAGGACACGTCTGGAATCGTCACAGCGCATCCCCGATTTTCACGCATCGCATCGTCCCAGATCGTCACGCATTGCATCGAGGTGCCAGGTTTGTTGCATCGCTGGGGGGGCGCAGTAAGAAACCGATGCATCACCTCCCCACGCAGTAAGAAACCGATGCATCAGATCCTCTCCGGTAAGAAACTGATGCATCACCTCTCCTGCACAGCAGTAAGGAACAGACGTATCCCCTCCCCCAGACCAAGGAACCGACGCATCACCTTTCTTGTGTGTAAGGAACCGACGCATCACCTTCCCTACAACCTTTTTTGCTTGTGGTTTTGACGCATCCAAGGTACTTTATGTTGAAAGTGTTGCATCTGTGGTATTTTAAATTTTGGGACCACGTAGGAAGCATGGCCCTACCCTGCCTATTTCGGTATCAGCGAACCGCGAATGGCCAATGCGGTATGTACAAGTGTTTTGCATAACGTTTCATCGATAAATTCACTTTGTATACGATATTACACATTGACTTCGTGGGTTCCATTTTAGAGCGGTAGCCTTCTTATGGTTGCCCTCACATAGGCTGCGCATTAAGGCCATGCATAGGCCTTCAGAACACATGTACCTTCTATTGACTTCTCTGTGACCTGTGCGAACTGGCTCCACTGCCCGAGGTCAGTCCGGTCTCACGAGCTCCCCTTCCTACGGCCACCTGTGATTAGCATCAGGGTTTGACACACCATAAAGCCTTTCATCCCACACAAGCCCCAACTAATCTCTTTCACACCTGACTCTGCTTCCTGCTTTATGGCCTGTTTTACGAGGAGGAGTTGCCCGTGTTTATTGGGGTCTGCTGATATCTGATGAGGGATCTGAGCCTCGCTGGGTAAATAATTGTGGGCTGGCTGAACTGAAATGTGGGATGGTCATCATGACTCTGCCTTTTCGTTTGTAATGAATACATATGAATGACCATATCGTAAAACGAGGAATGTGTGCCTGAAGCATGATATTTTGTATATAAGGAGAAGACTGGTTTTGTAATGTTGAGCAGTCTCCTGAGAACATACCCGTGTGTACTTCTAGGATTGCTGTTACTGGTTGCAGTCAATAATAAAACGATCTTTGACGCCACCACAAGACTCTGTGTTTCTGTGGTCCAAGACAGGAAGAACTCGAAGTCATAGGGTGCTTCCCCTGGCACCGCTGGGGTCCTAAATTCCTATGAACTTCAGTTGGCAACCCAACTCGGGGCGATTTCAGCGGTACTGGTCCAAGCCAGAGGTTCGTGAGGAGCTTCGTGTGGAAATTCTGGAGGAAGGCCGCCACTTCATCAACCCCTGCATGTCGACGTGGTCCGAAAGTCTTTCCTGCGAAGTTCCCCGCTTGCTGACGGCTACGAAGGACTGCTGCCCTGACTATCGCCCTGTTTTGGACCCTTGATAATTTGGTAGAGCGAAACGATTAACCGAGTCTTCTGGTGACGTCATCGATACCTCAGTTAAGTATAAGTGGAGCGTCTCCTAATTCTTAGTTTGGTTCTTAGTTTTGGTATCCCTTTGGGATCGCTTTGATTTGGAGCTTGCAAGCGCCAAAGCCGAAGGACTCGTGTATTCACGAGACTATCACGTTTTGATAATCCTTTGAAGTTTGAAACTAGACTAGTGAGCAAAGATGCCTGGTTCTAGTATATTTGGAAACTTGTTTTGTTTGGGTTGTAAAAGGGATTCCCAATTGGAGGATTCGTGTCCGGTTCCTCCAATTGGAACTCCAACTTATGAGCTTTATGTAAAACATGGCATGGGCCCCATTGCATATAATGAAATATGGATCCGATACACCAGGAAGGACGGTGTTTTAAAATGGCCCCAAAATGGTAGTTTCGATACAGATATCTTAGACAATTTGGAAGTTAAATTATTTAAAAAGAAAGCCCAGCCGGCGATGTTTGATTCTTTCCGCCTATGGCGAAAGGAAGCCAAACAGAAGGAAATTAAATTAGCAAAAAGAAATGAGAAAGAAAAAGGTATGTCGATGGTGCAAGCAGCTGTACAATTTAAAGATAATGAGGAGGAACAAATGAATGAGCAGTTACATAGACAGCGTAAACTAGGGATCGATAAATGTTACCCAGTTTTGCCGCACCTTCAACAAGATGTGTTAAAAGAAAAGGAGAAAGATCCCCTAATGTCACATTTGCTGAGTTCGCCACCTCCGTATGCGCAGAGTGCTACAGCACCTCCGCAACACTTAAATGCACAGCCTCCAGTTAATGTGCCGCAAGCTTTCCTGCATCCGCCAGCTCCTCCTCAGCCGGCGCCTGCTCTTGTGGTGCAGCTGCTGCAGATCAGAGCTTACAAATTCTCCCTACTTCCACGGACAGAGTAATTCCACAGTCATACGCACGTACACTCATCATACGCTGGTGGGGCCCATAACACCAACATTCATTCTATTACTCTATTCACACTGAATATAAGGGAGAACTCCTTGATCAATCTGCATCTAATTTGAGGTCAATGTAACCAAATTGAATTGTCTTGAGTCATGATTTAAACAATTTAAACACATTTGAGATCTCAATAATATGACAAAGAAATAACCACCCGACACTGTAATTCAAACAGGAATTATTTTTATCTAAATTAATTCATAAGGAAAACCATTCAATTGCAAAATCATTATTCTCATATTTACCTATTCTGGCTAAATGTCGTAGTCTAAGTTAGGACAGGTCTCTCAGTAAAGAATCAAAGTCTCTCGAGTCGCCGTCCTCTCAATCAGCATCGATCCTCTTGAGCATAAGTTCAGGAAGAAGTGGCCTTAGACCCTCTCTAGTCTAGAAATATTTATACTAAAATCTACATACTAAAAGTTACAAACAAACTCTAAAACGTCCATTGAGCAGAGCGAGCAGGAAAGGATGTTAGCTTGCAACATTTGGAAAAATCTTCGCTCTCGGATATCTCAAAAATAAAAACACGGAAAAAGGAAGTCAAAACTAGATTTGCAACATCCATGGATGCTCTTCTCCGGAATTATATCACTCGCAATGAAGCCACCGCAAGTTTATCAAAAAATGTTCATTTGTGACAAATGTTCTCCTCCAAGGATATTTGGCGACCATCAAAGAGTTGTCGTCTTTTCATAACTTTTAGCTCAGACAGAGGCCGAGGTCATATTCAACCATATTCAGCGAGGCCTCTCTTCATATTCCATCTACTCAAATGCAGGCTGTAGATGTCGGCCATTTTCTCAACAGGCCAAAATGGAGAACTTAATTAAAAGAAACACAAAACAACGTTACTACATCGTATTGATTATACAATGTTAATTCCCACTAATACCCTTATGTGTATGTATTTATCTAGCCATTTGCGACATAAAGAAGCATTAAAGCATATTATTTTAAAGCGCAAACACATAACAAATAGCGCATTAACCACACTTATTTAATTAATTTGCTCACCAACCTAGTTCACTTATTAATTAAGCCATGCAATTGCATTCCCACGTGTAATTCTTTCATTAGTAAGGTTGATTAATAAAAAACTCAACAAAACTTAGTACCTAGTATTTAATCATTAGTAATTTTAATTATGACATATAAAAATATAAGCTGATGTTAATTCTTCCGTTTCAATAAAATTCTCACCAAAAATGTTAGCTTCTTTAGCAGGATTCAGTTTTTTATTCATAGTCAATTGCCCAAAAATGTTATCCTTATTAGACATCTCATAATCTATTTTCCCTAACAAATAAAAAATACTAATCAACACACCACATGAAATTCCATACGTAGCTGGAAGATGATGATAAGTGTCTCCCTCTGAAACGGATGCAGGTAACTGCATACAGACGTAGCAATCCCTTACCTCCATTGTCTTTACGTATTCATACAACAATTTTGAAAAAACATTGCTAGAAAAATCATTAATTGACCTATCCTTGTGTATGTATATATTGCTAATTCTAGTTGGTACTACTTTCTGCGAACTCTTCCCTATGTTAGTCATATTCTCAGTATGTATTCCCAAAGTGTCTATTGTAACTCTAAAAGTAACTAATAAAGCAAGCACACTCCATATTAGCATCAATAATCCTGTACAGCAGCAGCACATTCTGCACCATCTTTTCAAGAAGGTACATCTACTTTGATTATTTTCTGTGTTAGCCATCTTATTACTTTGGCAGTGTCTTTTGACTTAGCCTCTACTACTCCACTACTGAATCTCTAGAACACTAGATCGCTAAAATCTGTTAATTTTTTAGAACTCTTCTTCTTCACTCTTTCCCAAGTGACTCCTTTAGTTCACTCAGTTTGGATTTTCATCACTTTTCACTTCTTCTTCAGCAACATCAAATTGTATCAGATCCTGAACATCTGCCTCTTCTCCAATGTCAGACAAGATAACTTTCAGGATTCCAACAGTTTTCTCCTCCTCAACCACTCTCCGTAAGGTCCCCTCTGGATTTCCTTGACTTTCTGCCTCTTCTTCTTCTTCAGACAGTGCCACATACGTCCATTCTGGTGACCTATACTTCTGGTTGAGTTTTCTGATTCTCTTGTTCTCCTCTGGTTCCTTTGGTTCCTTTCGTTCTTCTCCTTTTGCTTGATTTTGACTTGACACCTCGTTCACCTGTTCAGCTTTCGATGAATTCACTCGTGTCAGTCGATATCTCAGCCTCTTTATCTTGTTAGGCCAAATATCTCCTTTTACACTTCTTTTCTGTTTCACTTCTCTGTTGTTTCTTTCTCCAATCCAAGTTCTCTTTCTCAGAACTCGACCCTCTGGTATCTCATTCTCACTCTCATCCGATTCTGTCTCATTTGCCTCTTGTTCATCAACAATTCTCTCTTTTTCCACAGTCTTCTTCTCCACCGATTGAGATTTCCCTACTACTGTCCCTCCTCGGGTCTCCGACACGCAATCTTCTTGCTGTCTACTTGTCCCTTCACCTAGCTTATCAGGAATGTTCCCTACACCTCATCGGGGGTCTTCCGCAATCTGTCCCTCTCTATCTTCTTCTGACCCTACTTCTTCAGAAGTTATCTCAGGTGGATTCCTCTCAATCTCTTCATTTGACTCAGGTATAGTCTCTGTGGAATCGCTCTTTTCTTTCCTCTCCTTCTCTTTTCCTTTTTCACTGCTAGTTAGAACTTCAGGCACTTTTCCAGAATCTGAACTTTCTTCTGAGGTTCGCAATGTTTCTCTTGAAGCTCCTCTTGGTAAGAAAAAAGAATCACCTGACTCTCTTTCTGGCTCTCTTTCCCCCCTTTCAGGATTCTTTTTTCTTCTCACTGTTTCAGTGTCTGCATCATCACTGGAATCTGACTCTTCAAAGTACTCCTTCCCAGTCCCATCCTTTGGATTTGGAACTCTCAGAGTATGACTTGCATGAATCCAGTTCTTCACTCCAGCACACTTCACAGCAGTCGTCGTAGTCAGAATGACTTGTCTTGGCCTTCCCCACCTTGGAACCAAGCAATTTCTTCTTCTGTGCACTTTTATTCTCACCCAGTCCCCTGGGCTCAGATCATGGGCTTGCTTCTTTTCAAGTGTAGTAGCATCTTCTCCAACCTGGTGAAACACAGAATGAACTGCGTCAGGCAGGCCTTTACAGTAATCCAAAATCATGTCATCAGTTATAGTCATCAACTTGTTGACAGGCACGAATGCATGTCTCATTGCACGTCCCATTAATATTTCATGTGGACTCAACCCTGTAGTTCTGTCTGGAGTAGATCTAATAGTCATCAGCACTAGAGGCAAGACATCAGGCCATTTCATTCCAGTGGCTAAACACATCTTGCCAATTCTGTTTTTGATTGTGCCATTCATCTGCTCAACAACGCCAGAAGCCTCTGGCCTGTATGCGCAATGTAGCTTCTGCTGTATGCTCAATGCTTCACAAATTAAACTCATGAGTTCATTATAGAAGTGTCCTCCTCTGTCTGACTCAATTGTCACTGGGAACCCATACCTAGGAATCAACTCTCTTAACAGCAACTTGGCCACTGTTATTCCATCATTTCTCCTAGTTGGATATGCTTCCACCCACCTTGAGAACAAACAGACTACCACTAGAACATACCTCAACCTATTGACTTGGGGCATTTCAATGAAATCAATTTGCATTCTGGTAAAAGGACCTCCTTCTCTGCCTATTGTTCCTAGGCTCACCACTGTTTTCTTTCCAGTATTGAATTGCTGACAAATCAAACATCTTTGACAGATGCTCTCTGCAATCAGCCTGAACTTTGCATTGTACCAGGTCTGCTTGAAGGACCTAATCATAGCATCCCTCCCCAGATGTCCCTGGCCATGATACATTCTTGCCATTGTTGACAACATAGAATTTGGCATGACTGGTCTTCCATCCCTATAGATCCAAACATGATCTTTTTCTCTTGGTGCACAACCTGCTTTGATCCAATCTCTCATTTCCTCATCTCCTGCTTCATCCTGCAACTGCCTCACCTCATCCCATGTTTCCAGTACATTAGTAAACATCACAGAACAAAAAGACATTTCTTTCTCTCTTCCCCTGTTAATGGAATGATTGTTCTTTGCACAATACTGTGCTATGTCATTTGCAAACCGGTTACAGAGAGTAACAAAATCATTACCCTGTCCATGAGCAGCACATTTTACAACTGCTAGTTCTTTAGGCAGCTGTATCGCCTCAAGCAATTTCCCAATCACTTCAGCATTCTTTATGGGAGTTCCACTCGAGGTCAGGAAACCTCTCTGTAGCCAAAGTTGGCCGAAATCATGAACAACCCCAAATCCGTACTGACTATCAGTCATTACAGTCACTCTCACATTTTTCCCAATCTTGCAAGCTTTCGTCAGTGCCACCAATTCCGCTACTTGAGCAGATTTAACTCCTTTCAAAGGTGAAGCTTCCATAACTTCTGAAACTTTACATACCGCATATGCAGCACTCAGCACACCTTCTTCTGTTCTCAGACATGATCCATCCACAAACAACACATGATCACTCTCAGGCAGTGGCAGATCTCTTATGTCTGGTCTCGGTTTTGTACAGTAATCAAGCACATCCAAACAATCATGATCAACATCATCTCTCACACTCACATTCTCAGCATCTGGCAAAAGTGTCGCTGGATTCACATTCACACATCTTTCAAGATTCACATTTGATGCTCCCAGAATGATTTTCTCATATTTAGTCAGCCGACTATGTGACATATATTGAGTTCCGCTTCTTGTCAAAAGAATTGCCACATCATGAGGTACAAACACCCGTACAGGATATCCCATTATTATACCCTCACTCTGTTCCAAGCTTCTGCATGTAGCAGCTACTGCTTTCAGGCAACCTGGTAAACCCACAGCCACTGGGTCAAGTGTTGATAAGAAGTACGCAATTGGCCTCCTTAGACGTCCATGTTTCTGGATTAACACTGAAAGTGCACATCCATTCCTCTCACTACAGTACTGCTCAAACTCCTTCTCATAGTCTGGCATTCCTAGAGCAGGAGCTTCACATAATCTGCTTTTTTATTCTTCGAATGCTGCCATTTGTTCTGCATTCAACTCCAACGGGTCTTTTACTTCGCTTTTGGTCAATTTAATCAGTGGCTTTGCTATCAGTGAAAAGTTACTTATCCACTGACGACAATAACCCACCATTCCCAGAAACATTCTCACTTCTCTCTGGGTCATTGGGGCTCTCATTCCTCTGATAATTTTGATCCTGTCAATGGTCACTTTTCTTAGACCCTTTTCAATATTGTGTCCAAGATAATGTACTTCTTTCTTCCAAAATTGCAATTTGGCTGGAGATACCTTTAATCCTCCATCTGCCAGATGATTCAGTATAGCTATGGTATCTACTTCACAAGCTTCACGTGTCTTTGATGCCACAAGTAGGTCATCAATATACTGTACTAGTACTGAGCTTTCAGGCATAGTCAGACTCTCCAAAGATTTCTTCAGCAACTGATTGAATATCGAAGGACTCTCTGTATACCCCTGTGGGATTCGGCACCATGCCAAAATACGCTGTCCAAACCGAAATGCAAAAATCGGCTGGCTATCATGATGCAATGGAATTGAAAAGAAAGCATGGCACAAATCAATTACTGTGTACCATTCAGCATCATGAGGAATCTGATACAAAATCACTGATGGATTTGGCACAATGGGACAGCATGATACCACAATCTTGTTAACTTTTCTCAAATCTTGCACTATTCTGAACTTCCCATTAGGTTTCTTCAATCCCATTATTGGTGAATTACATGGGCTACTCAGTAACTCTCTCAAAACACCTTGCTGAATCATTTTGTCAATTATAGGTGTTATTCCTTCAATTATCTCTGGTGTCAATCTGTATTGTGGGATATTAGGATAAGAGATTCCCTCTTTCACTGTAATCTTTACTGGATCTACATTATTCATAAATCCCACATCCTCTCCAGTAAAATCCCAAACTGCTGCTTTTACCGTGTGTCTCAACTCTTGAGGCAAATCCTCTGGATTAAATACAGCATATGTTCCAACAATCTCATTTTCTCTATTATCTAAAGTCATCCTGTATAAGACATCCTCATCCGGTGTCTCAAAGGCTATTCCATCCGGAGTACAAAAAAATGTGCAATTCATTTTACACAACAAGTCCCTACCTAATAAGTTCACTGGACTAGTGTCGCACACTACAAACCTGTGCATGTCTGAAAATTTCCCTATCCTTACCCTTACTGGTTCAGTAAGACGAGTCTTAATCTGTGTATTAGACACACCAACCACTTGGATTGCTTCGTCCGAGAGAGGAAGATTTCTTATATCTGCTGACCTGACAGTTGATCTTGTCGCTCCTGTGTCTACTAAAAAAAGTAACACTTTCCCCTTTTATTTTCCCATCTACAAATGGTCCTGCCTGGTCTATTTCTAGAGTTGCTCCAAGTATGCACTCTTCCTCCTCTCTTCGGCACCGTCAGTAGTCCCCTTCAGACTCATTCCCTTCATTCTTTAGCCAGTATTGTTGTACTGGATTCGTACGTCTCGGTTTGTTTACCTGTTCATCATTGTAGAATCCCGAGTCTTGATTGTATTTCTGGGATCCTCTGTTCTGTGGCAAGGGCGGTTTTGGCTCTTGATTCTGCTGCTTGACAACTTTCTGCTGTTGCTGCTGATGATTACACCCCTCGTTCTGCCCCTGTTGATTCAAGGATTGATTTTCATTATTCACTAATGGTGGATTCGTACACTCGGATCTCCAGTGCCCTAATTTTCCGCAGTTGTGGCACGGAAATTTCTTTTTCGCCTCTTCGATGTTCCCCTTTCCTTTTCCTGTACCATATCTAGGCCTATTTCCTGGATTATTTGCTTGTTCAACCAGCTGTGCTTCTTGTCTTTCTGCAACCTTCACCTGTGCCCACATTGCTTTCTCCTTCAGCTTTCTTTGTTTTGCCTCAATTTCATCACTGAAGTACTTCGCATGTCTCAAGATTTCATCAATCTTCTTACTCTGCCAATCAACTGTGTGCTCACGTATCATTTCACTGATTTCAGGTCTCAAGCCATATACAAATCTGTATACAAAATGACTCAAATCCTTATCACCCAGATGTTCATCTCCACTGAACTGTTTAAAAGCCAGTATTAACCTTTCATAGAAAGCATGAACTGATTCTTTTGCTTCCTGATGTGTTCGATCTATTTTAACCCAATCTGTCTCTTTAGGGGGTACCTTATTCTTCAGGAACACAATAACCTGCTCATATTTTTTCATTACCTCCGGGTCTGGAGCTCCTGTTCTTTGATCTCTCGGGTATTCCTTAGCAGGCCAATCTACAACTATTTTACACTCTGCCCACAAGTCTGCTGGAACAATTATATCAAACAGACTATTCAGGTCAATCCACAGCACTTTTGACAATTTCACAAATCTATCTACCTGCCTATACCACTCGACAGGCTTTTCTCTCAGTCGAGGGAAATCATTCGTAAATGACAAAATATCCTGCCTAGTCCATGGGACATGTACATATCCTCCTCCAGGAATTTCTCTCATAGCATAGGCATCCACTGCTTTTTCCTTTTCTCTCATGGGGAATGCTGAGTAAGTCCTGTCCACTGTATCTTCTCTTTTCTTGTACCATCTATCCTTCCACGTTTCCACATCACCCCATTTTCGTAATAATCCAATCATTTCCTTAATCTGCCCTGTTCTGCCAACATCATTTAAATTCTCAATGTCTTTATCCGAAAAGTCCACTCTGTAAGGCTTCTGTAAAGCTTTCACCTTGTCCATATCAATTCCCATTTCACTCGCTATTCCTTTTAACCTGTCATGTGTATTCCTAGCCCTCCATGTGATGCTCTTGCACATAAATAACAACTCTCCATCATGATGATTTTTTAGCATTTCTGTATGAATTGTCCCCGCTATAAGCTCCTCTAGTTCTATACGCAATCTGGCTACATCAATTGCCTGAGAATCTTTGCCCTTCTTTTGGAGAACTTTCAACCAATCATTCAAATCCTCAGCCGTTATTTCTGTAGACTTTTTCCCTGTACTCACTTGTTCTGCCATCCTCTGTGGTTCCAAAATTGATCCTCCCATCATAACATTTCTTTCTACACAACCAGTATTCAATCCTGAATTAGGCTGTACATCTGACTCTCCACCACATATGGTATATCTCAACTGATTTTCTCCCGCCCTCATTCCTGACTCTGAACTAACTTGTCCATTTCCCACATATGTAACTGTCAAACCATTTTCACCCATTCTTTGCTTTTCAAAAATAGGCATAACCGGACCTATGGTTACAGGCACCGTAACAGCTTCTAGATTCTTGGTCAATTCCCTGATTTTCTCTGTCAATTCAGATGTTGTTCTTGCTAATTCTCTTGTTTTTTCATCCCCGATTGCATTCTCTCTCTCTCGCTCTCTCTCTCTTTCCCTTTCCGTGAAAGAGCTACCACTTTTCAGATCAGGTGTCACAACTTCTGTTTTTATGATTTGCAAAGTATCTCTCATTGGAGTAGCAACTGGTGTTCTCACTTCTGGTTCTGGTCTATATGGAGGCGGTCTCTTGTAAATCATGTCATCCAAGACTTCATCCTCATATTCATTAGCCCCATACCTTCTCAATTCTGCATCATGTACCTTTTCCATACCTTTCCTCCCTTCCATTTCTTCAACAGTTCTCATAGGATATAGTCCCTCTGACATACTAGCATCTCGCCATCTCCTCATTCGATCATGATGAGTTTCACGATCATATTTCCTCCCAAAAATGTACCTATAGTTACCTCCACTCCTCTGCTTTTCTCGCTCATGCACTTCATCTTCCCATTCTACCAATGCCTCGAACTGTGTCGGCCTTGGTCTGGGCTCTAGACTCATCATTTTTTCCCTTAAATTTCTCAACACGGCCAGATTAAATGAACCATGTTCCGGGAATGCTAAAACACCATCTTCTCTAGTGTACTTAGCCCAATTGTCTAACCAAATACAGGTATGATACCCATATTTCGCAACCATGAAGGATGCAGGGGTTCTTGTCGGAGGTAGTAATTCACCTTCTCTAGTTATTATATCCTTATCCTTGTCAAACCACTTTTTAATTTTACTGAACAAGGATTTATTTTTCTTTTCCTCTGTTTGGTAATACATTTTTGCGTTTACCACAACCCTCTAGTCCTCTCTAAAACTGTACGATCTTTTGTCCAATAACAGCGCGACTCACACTAACGCACCAATCCCGGAGCGTCTACTTCACCCTGTACTTCCTCCAATCCCTGCGCGGCTCACACCAACGCACCAATCACAGTGAAAGCACTGTTCTAACCCACTGTCCAATCACAGCGCGGTCTTTCTGACGTCAGTAGTCGCTGCAGTCGCTTCTACTCCGGTCTCCTGTCACTCGTCTACCCCTCCTTTACAAAACCTTCTCAGTAGACTCTGTTTCAAATTCTACAAATCTATTAGTTACAACATTTAAACATCTCCATTGTCTGCTCCGCTAACCACAGAATAGTAAAGACCTTTCCCACGAGAATCCCGCTTCTCTCTAGAACAGCGCTTACCTCTGCTCTACTACGGAATTATTACTTTCGTTGACACAGTAGCACATCCCTCTACTCTGCCCTTCTAACATGCATCCGTTAACTGTTTCCTCCCGGAATGTTCCTAAGAGTTTCACAATCAACTAAATGCCCATACATTCACGCACTTTCACACCCGAAAAATATAGCACATTCACACAGAATCCTGTCTTTCCAGAGAACAGCGAACAATCTGTCCTACTACAGAATTATAACATACGTTAACCAAGCAGCTCTTACCTCTGCTCAGTCCTTCAAACAAGCTCAGAGAATACCTATTACTTCTCCAGCCGTAAGCTTTAACGGTGAACCTTACGGATCCCTGGGACTTAAGACCAGAGTTTCACAGATAACCTTTGCTACCATACACACTTCTTTTATACAGAAAATGTGTTTTTAGTAGTAACACATGACGATGTCACTGAATCGAACCCAGACAATGCGACGCGCAACTTCAATTGTCACACGCTTTTCCCTGCATTCGTACAGGGCCAACAATCCCGTTTTTCCCGAGAGCAGCACTCACTTCCCTCTGCCCTACTACGGAACCGTCACCGACTCCCTACGTCCCAGAAGCCGTACACACTACATATAACTCAATACGACGACTTCAACATTTAATGTTAGTACATGTATCAACATCAATCAATAAATCCAAAAGCCTATGTACAAGCAATTTATCAGATCAAGACAATAATCAAAACCATCATACTGCTACCAGGAAACTGCTGCAGATCAGAGCTTACAAATTCTCCCTACTTCCACAGACAGAGTAATTCCACAGTCATACGCACGTACACTCATCATACGCTGGTGGGGCCCATAACACCAACATTCATTCTATTTCTCTATTCACACTGAATATAAGAGAGAACTCCTTGATCAATCTGCATCTAATTTGAGGTCAATGTAACCAAATTGAATTGTCTTGAGTCATGTTTTAAACAATTTAAACACATTTGAGATCTCAATAATATGACAAAGAAATAACCACCCGACACTGTAATTCAAACAGGAATTATTTTTATCTAAATGAATTCATAAAGAAAACCATTCAATTGCAAAATCATTATTCTCATATTTACCTATTCTGGCTAAATGTCGTACTCTAAGTTAGGACAGGTCTCTCAGTAAAGAATCAAAGTCTCTCGAGTCTCCGTCCTCTCAATCAGCATCGATCCTCTTGAGCATAAGTTCAGGAGGAAGTGGCCTTAGACCCTCTCTAGTCTAGAAATATTTATACTAAAATCTACATACTAAAAGTTACAAACAAACTCTAAAACATCCGTTGAGCAGAGCGAGCAGGAAAGGATGTTAGCTTGCAACATTTGGAAAAATCTTCGCTCTCGGATATCTCAAAAATAAAAACACGGAAAAAGGAAGTCAAAACTAGATTTGCAACATCCATGGATGCTCTTCTCCGGAATTATATCACTCGCAATGAAGCCACCGCAAGTTTATCAAAAAATTTTCATTTGTGACAAATGTTCTACTCCAAGGATATTTGGCGACCATCCCAGAGTTGTCGTCTTTTCATAACTTTTAGCTCAGACAGAGGCCGAGGTCATATTCAACCATATTCAGCGAGGCCTCTCTTCATATTCCATCTACTCAAATGCAGGCTGTAGATGTCGACCATTTTCTCAACAGGCCAAAATGGACAACTTAATTAAAAGAAACACAAAACAACGTTACTACATCGTATTGATTATACAGTGTTAATTCCCACTAATACCCTTATGTGTATGTATTTATCTAGCCATTTGCGACATAAAGAAGCATTAAAGCATATTATTTTAAAGCGCAAACACATAACAAATAGCGCATTAACCACACTTATTTAATTAATTTGCTCACCAACCAAGTTCACTTATTAATTAAGCCATGCAATTGCATTCCCACGTGTAATTCTTTCATTAGTGAGGTTGATTAATAAAAAACTCAACAAAACTTAGTACCTAGTATTTAATCATTAGTAATTTTAATTATGACATATAAAAATATAAGCTGATGTTAATTCTTCCGTTTCAATAAAATTCTCACCAAAAATGTTAGCTTCTTTAGCAGGATTCAGTTTTTTATTCATAGGCAAAAATGTTATCCTTATTAGACATCTCATAATCTATTTTCCCTAACAAATAAAAAATACTAATCAACACACTACATGAAATTCCATACGTAGCTAGAAGATGATGATAAGTAACTCCCTCTGAAACGGATGCAGGTAACTGCATACAGATGTAGCAATCCCTTACCTCCATTGGCTTTACGTATTCATACAACAATTTTGAAAAAACATTGCTAGAAAAATCATTAATTGACCTATCCTTGTGTATGTATATATTGCTAATTCGAGTTGGTACTACTTTCTGTGAACTCTTCCCTATGTTAGTCATATTCTCAGTATGTATTCCCAAAGTGTCTATTGTAACTCTAAAAGTAACTAATAAAGCAAGCACACTCCATATTAGCATCAATAATCCTGTACAGCAGCAGCACATTCTGCACCATCTTTTCAAGAAGGTACATCTACTTTGATTATTTTCTGTGTTAGCCATCTTATTACTTTGGCAGTGTCTTTTGACTTAGCCGACTTTGCTGCCTGCATCCCCTTTGCCTTCTACGACTTTGCCTGCCCCATCAACTGCCTCCCTTGGCGCTCTCCCTGATACTGTCTTTGCATCTGCATCTACACCTACTGTGCTTCCCTCTGTCTTTCCCCCTGTTCTTGCCTCACCCTCTCCTTCTACACGACAAAGAATAGCTGGTGCAGTCACTAGTTTCATATCGCCTTTATTTGGGTCGTCTGGTGCGACCCCTGACTCAAAGCGTAAGCAGCTGCGTAGTCAGCGGCCTGGTTCTGAAGAGAAAGAAGTATTAGACCGCATGGCACATAGATGGATTGTTTACCCTTCGAGATATGATGTGGAATCTGTTCTAAGTGTTTTTCATCAATGGGAAGCACCAAAGCAAAAATATGTTTTTGATAAAATGTGTGAATTCCTCTGTGAGGAATTGGAAGATCATGGTCTAGACTCAAGCCCGCAGGTTTTGTGTCGCTTACGGTTTGAATTTGACAAAGGCACGATTGTGGGCCCCAACGTTGATGGAGCAGTTAAGACATTGTTGTCCTTCAGGAACGGGGATTGTCATCAGTCACTGTTCGAACAAGAGTTCGCTGTAGGGAAAAAGGGAAAAGTGCGACAATACCCTATGAGAGAAGTCCCTCCGGTATGGAAGGAAGCCGTTGCGGCTGATGACGGTCGCGGTATTGCTGCTGCTCCAGCTCATTTCCAGCGTGTTTGGGTACATGTCCCTTGGAAACGATCTGAATTAATAGCGCTTAAACAGACATTGCCTGATCCCCGTAAAAACCCTGCAGGATATTATAAGGAGTTGTCACAGACGGCAGGATCATGTATCATGAATCTAGCTGACATAGATATGTTGTTTGGAAATGTTGTTCCACAGCCTTTGTGGGGATTGATTCGTAATGCAGATCATGCTGCAGAGTTAGGTGACACATGGGCTAATATTATTATTGCTAATGACGGACAAGATGGTGGTGCGAAGCCTGACCCTTTGGTAGCAGAACTCCCTGCTAGAATCATTGCTTACATGAAGACTTTAATGCCCGCGATGCGTGTGAATTGGGATAAATTGTCTGCGTGTAAGCAGAAGAAAGATGAAACAGTGTCTGATTTCTTCACCAGGTTTGAGGAAACGTTTATTGACCACAGTGGTCAAGATATGTGTACGGAAGGTGGTCAACGATTATTTGTTGATAAATTTGTGCATAATTTGCTTCCTGAGTTGTGTAAGAAGTTAAAAGACTCAGAGAGTTCTTGGGCTGTTTCCTCATCAGCGCAAATACTGGCTACTGCACAGTATTACGAAAATAGAGATAAGGATGAGAAAGATAAAGCAGACAAGAAAACGAAAGAATTGAAAACGAAGGTTCTTTTACAGCAATCTTACCCGCCACGTGGTGGCCAGAGTAATTATCAGCAACAGCCACAGTTTCAGAGAAACGTGCAAAGGTACGAGTATTCTCAACCACGTGTTCCTGTAGGCCCTAATCAATGTTCATATTGCAAGGAAGAGGGTCATTTCAAGTATAGTTGTCCTATTCTGTTACAGCGCGCTAATGGCGCTTTTAGCACCAGAGGTAGAGGTGGTCAACAAGCTCCTAGAGGTAGGGGACGCGGGAATGTTCCCCAGAACGCGCATCCTCTTCCATCTGAAAATTCGATTAATAGTTTTGATCAGCAAGGCAATGCAACTGGTAGGACAGCTCAGTACTATAACAATGACTATTATACAGAGGATGAAAATGTAGAAAGTAATGATTCCTAGGATAGCCGTAGACAAAGAGAGGGAGTTGTTTCAGTGCCAGTGGATCAGAGTGGACCGTATATCAAGGTGACTACAGCGGGTGTGTCAGAGCCTTTTCTGTTGGATACTGGTGCTGCAAAAAGTTCAATTATGCATTCAAAACTCCCTGGCGCACCTTTGTCTGGCGACACAAATGTTTCAGTAGGTTTTTCTGGCGCCCCGGTTAGGAACCCGATCTCTAGTCCTATGCCCCTTTCTGTTGGACCTTGTGAGCTGAAAGCACCCCTTATCCTAACGACAGGTTGTGGTGAAAACCTGTTAGGATTAGATTTGTTGAAGAGATTACATGCTACATTATATTGTTCCCCCTCGGGAGTACAACTTACACTTGGTAGGGAAGTGATTTCTTCAATGTATTTGTCAAGGAATGAACTGCCAGCTGAATTGTTGTCTCTTCCAGATGCTCTTTGGGCTTCTGGTCTTAATGATGTGGGCCTTTTGGAAATACCGCCATACGTGGTAACTTTGAAAGCCAATGTTAAATTGCCACGCATTCCCCAGTACAAGATCTCTAATGAAGGTGAAAAAGCGTTGCTAGCGATTATCTATGATCTGATTGAAAAGGATGTAATTGAAGAGACAAGAGGTAACGTTTGCAATAGCCCTGTTTTGCCTGTTTTAAAACGTACTGACCCTTCACAGCCACCTGTTTACAGATTTGTGATCGATCTTAGAGAGGTAAATAAGATTGTTGTGCCACAGTTTCCAGTTGTCCCTGATATAACTGCTTTGTTAACTATGATTCCAGCTTCCGCTGCTTGGTTCTCAGTGATTGATTTAAAGAATGCTTTCTTTAGCATCCCGATTGCAGAGGAAAGCAGGGATATTTTTGGTTTTAGCCTAGGAGGTCGTAGCTTCCGTTTTAAACGCGCTCCTCAAGGCTACTGTGAAAGCCCATCAATATACAGCCAAGCTTTAAAAGCACAGCTTGATGCAATTGTTTTACCTAGTGGTGCCACCCTTATCCAGTATGTTGACAATTTACTAATCGCCGCGGATACTGAGGAGATTTGTAAAGAAGCTACGGTGTCATTGTTGCGTCATTTGTCTGCCTTCCATCACAAAGTGTCTCTCTCAAAACTGCAATATTGTCGACAAGAAGTGACCTACTTAGGTCATCTCTTTTCGAAGGAGGGAAGGAAACTGACCCCAGAAAGAATTCAGGCCATTGCAAAATTGAGCGTGCCAAGAACACAGAGAGAAGTGCGTGCTTTCTTGGGTATTACTTCCTACTGTAGGCAGTGGATCCCGAGTTTTTCTTTGCTGGCAAAACCTTTAATAGCATTGACATGTAAAGATACACCGAATCTCGTCCCATGGTCTGAAGAGTGTCAGAAAAGTTTTTCTGAATTGCGTGAGGCATTATGTTCAGCTCCTGTGTTGGGCACTCCCGACTACTGCAAGCCTTTTACATTGTATGTTCACGAGAAAGCAGGTTGCGCATTGTCAGTGTTGACACAGTCTTTTGGAGACAAACAGCGCCCATGTGCGTATTTTTCATCGACCTTGGATCCGGTAGCTAAGGCCTTGCCAAGTTGTTTGAGAGCCACAGCGGCAGCAGCCGTCTCTATTCGACAGTCTGCTGGGTTAGTAATGAATAACACGTTAATTGTGATGGTCCCGCACGCAGTGGACACGTTGTTGAACAGGACCAAGACACAGCACTTAACTAGTGCTCGATTGTCAGGTTATGAGTTGACACTATTAGCGAGTCATGTACACATAAAAAGATGCAACACATTGAATCCAGCTACTTTATTGCCGATTGCAGCAGACACAGATGAGATTGAACAGCATGATTGTCTGTTCAAAACAGAAGAGGAAACAAAAGGGAGAGTGGATCTTAAAGATACTGCCTTGACTGAGTGTGATGGTACCTTATGGGTGGATGGTTCATGCTTCAAGCTTCCGAATGGTGATACGACTGCTGCATATCCTGTCACGACTTTGCACACGGTTGTTGAAACCGCACGTATACCACATAACTCGGCTCAAGCAGCAGAGCTAATTGCACTTACGAGAGCATGTGTGTTGTCGAAGGGTATGAAGGTGAACATATACACCGATAGTCAGTATGCGTTTGGCGTGGCCCATAGTTTTGGGCGCTTGTGGAAAGAACGTGGATTCCTGACTTCGCATGGAACTAAAATTCAGAATGGTCAGTTGGTGAATGATCTCCTTGAGTCACTGACCTTGCCGCTACAAGTTGCGATTGTAAAATGCAGTGCACACAAGAAAGTTACAGATGATGTCGGTCGTGGTAATGCATTTGCTGATGAAGTTGCGAAAGAAACAGCAAAGAATGTGAATAATCGAAGGTATGTTGCAGGCCCTGCAAGATGGGTTGGTGATGTTGGAATGTGTGAAGACACGATAGAGAGCGTGAAGTCCCTTCAAGCTGAAGCCACAGAGAAAGAATTGAGCAAGTGGAGAGAAAGTACGGGTAAATTGGATGAAAAAGGTTGTTGGGTCGATTTGTCAGAACATCAGCGTTGGTTGTTACCCGATGCGTATGTGCTCTTAGTGGTGACAATGGCTCATGGAATGGCCCATATTAGTGTAAAAGGGATTTGCAAGTTGTTGGCTCCAGTATGGCAAAATGCTGGAATTCCCAAATGTGCAGAGAATGTGGTCAAGAATTGCATAGTGTGTCTGAAATACAATCCTGGTAGGGGAACCCCAACTCCAGCTGGTCATTTTGCGCCTCCAACGTATCCGTTCGAGGTTTTGCAGCTAGATTTCATCCACATGGAAAGGTGCAACAATTTAAAATATGTACTCGTTGTTGTCTGTGCCTTCTCAAAGTGGATAGAAGCATACCCCTTAAAAGACAATACTGCCTTGTCCACAGCTAAAGCCCTCGTCAAAGAATTTTTTCCTAGGTTTGGAATGCCAAGAATGGTCTGGAGTGATAATGGGAGTGAATTTGTGGGTCGAGTGATGAAAGAAGTATGTGAGGGGCTAGGGATTCAGCAGAAATTTCACGCTGCAAATCACCCCCAATCAGCTGGATTAGTAGAGTGCTATAACGGCACCTTAAAACTTAAATTGGCTAAGATTCAAGCAAGCTCTGGTCTTAAATGGCCTGACGCGCTGCCTTTAGCACTCCTGTCAACAAGAATGACTGTGCACTCACGAATGAGACTTAGTCCGTTTGAAATAGTGTTTGGCCGCCCGGCCAATATATGGGGAGTGCCAAGGCCTACAAAAGTCAGTGAAATCGAACATCCAATACTGCTTGACTATCTGTATGAATTGACGGCTAAATTGCGTGTTTTACACCAACAGGTGCACGATACTCTGCCTCAGGCCTCTGAAGCTCCAGGACATCCCATCGATCCTGGAACGTGGGTGCTGGTGAAGAATTTCCAACGGGCAAAGAATGATGAGCCCCGTTGGACCGGCCCCCATCTCGTCCTTCTTTCTACAAGATCGGCTGTTCGAGTGAAAGGAAAGAAGAACTGGATCCACGGCGTCCACTGTAAAAGGGTCCCTTTGCCTTTGCCATATGACCGGTGGGTCCAGGAGGGGATCGCTGATTCTGAAACTGAGACCATGCCTCGTTTTCTGCCTTTTAGCGATGCGCGTGTGAAAGGAACAAGCTCTGAGCGAGAAAGTGACAATATTCTGGATACTACAGAGCCTGAACTTTTGTTTCAAGATCAGACAGTACCCGGACGAGAACGCTATAACTTGAGGCCTAGAACTATGGACAAATAAAAATTCTTTTTCTTTGATATTTTTGACAGTACAGCTCTCTCTCATCTGAGAAATTTTCTTATTTTTGGTTTTTCTTTTTCGAACCACCATCCGGGTTCAGCTGTAGGGTCGCGGTGCCAAGACTTTGGGGTACAAGCCGGAGACGTTAGGTCAACGGTTCTGGTTAGTCTGGGGCGTTCCCTGGACTGACAGGTGTATTCCTAAGCAGAAGAAACTCACCCGCCGCGAACAGCACGATTAGAGGATGGAGTTTTTCAAGATGGAGAGACCCGCTGAGAAAATGAACTTTAAGAAAAAAATATGTAAAATAATGAAGAGCAAACGTTTTGTATTATTATGTCTGTTTGCACTAGTTAGTATGATGATGTTTACTGTGGGATATGTATTATTGTCCTCTCAAGTGCCATTTGCACCCACTGTACAGCCTATACCTCCTCCTACTGTCTCCTTACACTCTGTCCACCCTCTGCCTGAACACGAACAAGCTAGACGGTCTGAATTTGTAAACAACTCCTTCATTCAACTCCTGACCAGCACCAACTAGTTATGAATACAACCAATTGTTGGGTGTGTGGTTTAATGCCACATACCATTAATAAGGGTATCCCATATCTAGTGCTGCCGTTTAGCTATAATGGATCGTCATGGGCATTCCAGACTATGTTTCTTTTTGCATTAGATGCCTACTCCCCGCGACAACCGCATTCCATCAGACCTAGCACGAACAATAAGGCCTTAATGAAAGGAGTTGCTGATATGAGCAGAGATATCGACGCATACTCATCTATTCCTAAGGATGAATTGCGAGCTTATGTAGGTTGGAACGCGACGGGGTATAGCATTAGTCTGGGCGAGAAGCAGCGAAAAATTTCATCCCCAATTTGGGTCGTACCCCACATAGGTCGGTTCTGTTTACAAGGTAATGGTCAGAATCCAAGAGCTCAACTGGGGAAAAGTGACTGTACTGAAACGTACACTTTTCCATCACAATTTTCCCCAGCGTTTTTGGCTGCCAAGGGTACATATTTTGTTTGCAATGACCGAGCATATACATGATTGCCCCCTGATTTCTCGGGCACATGTTATATTGCAAACTTGCCACCGCCAACTTTTACTGCTGCCTCTGATTATCACAAGACCAGAGTTGTGAGAGGCGTTGTTAGTCAGGAGGATACTGCCGGTCAGGAAGCGGAAGACTTCTTTTTGGGTTTCCTGCCATTTTGGGGACCGATGGTCAATAGTAGGAACCTGAGACAACTGACTCGTGTGGTTGAATCCACTGTTAATGTAACGGCTGGTGCCCTTGGTAATTTGACAGCTGAGCTCCAAGCGGATCGCCTCATGACTTTGCAGACCGTATGGTTCTAGACGTCATACTTGCAGACCGTGGTGGGGTATGTAAGGTCATCCAATCTAGCTGTTGCATTTTCATACCAGATAACGCTCCAACAGTTTATCAAGCCATCTCCAAACTGCATAAAATATCTGAATCTATTCACGTGGATAAAGGAGATTGGTCACTGATGGGGTGGTTTTGGGAACTGATATCTGCCTGGGGATGGAAGATTCTGATGGTCATTGGAATGATCTTAGCCATTCTTTTCCTGTTCTGTCTGTGTCTACAGTGTGCTCCTACAGTATGTGGCCTCTGTGCTACATCGTGTATAAGGAAACCTGTAACGAGGGACGAGCTAAGCAATAGGATGATGCTACAGTAACATCTCCATGACCTTATGAATATAGACCTGGACTCGGATTAATATGAGTATAGTTATTGCCTATGTAAGGGCAAAAGGAGGGTCTGTGGTACTTTAAATTTTGGGACCACGTAGGAAGCATGGCCCTACCCTGCCTATTTCGGTATCAGCGAACCGCGAATGGCCAATGCGGTATGTACAAGTGTTTTGCATAACGTTTCATCGATAAATTCACTTTGTATATGATATTACACATTGACTTCGTGGGTTTCATTTTAGAGCGGTAGCCATCTTATGGTTGCCCTCACATAGGCTGCGCATTAAGGCCATGCATAGGCCTTCAGAACACATGTACCTTCTATTGACTTCTCTGTGACCTGTGAGAACTGGCTCCACTGCCCGAGGTCAGTCCGGTCTCACGAGCTCCCCTTCCTACGGCCACCTGTGATTAGCATCAGGGTTTGACACACCATAAAGCCTTTCATCCCACACAAGCCCCAACTAATCTCTTTCACACCTGACTCTGCTTCCTGCTTTATGGCCTGTTTTACAAGGAGGAGGTGCCCGTGTTTATTGGGGTCTGCTGATATCTGATGAGGGATCTGAGCCTCGCTGGGTAAATAATTGTGAGCTGGCTGAACTGAAATGTGGGATGGTCATCATGACTCTGCCTTTTCGTTTGTAATGAATACATAAGAATGACCATATCGTAAAACGAGGAATGTGTGCCTGAAGCATGATATTTTGTATATAAGGAGAAGACTGGTTTTGTAATGTTGAGCAGTCTCCTGAGAACATACCCGTGTGTACTTCTAGGATTGCTGTTACTGGCTGCAGTCAATAATAAAACGATCTTTGACGCCACCACAAGACTCTGTGTTTCTGTGGTCCAAGACAGGAAGAACTCGAAGTCATAGGGTGCTACCCCTGGCACCGCTGGGGTCCTAAATTCCTCAGTACTTCACATCCACCATTTTCTATAAACAGAACTATTTCTACCTTTTAAAAGTCATATTTTGATTACTGTATTGTGGATTTTTGTTGTTTTGATCTTGTTTGGCTTAGATAAATATTACTTATTTTAATAAACTGTTGTGGTGTCCATTTGTAGTTTTTTTCATTGTATTACTCCGTGTATGCACAAATGCTTTACACACTGCCTCTGAGATACACCTGTCTGCTCGTGACAAGCTACCAAAGGGGTGAGCAAGGGGTTATTTTAGAAGTGTATCCCCCTTACCCTGACTAGGAAGAAGGGTCCCTACTTGGACAATAGGTGCAAACCGTTGCCAACTAGAGACCTCCATTTCTAACAGTACCCTACATTTTAATAGAAAATGTGTGCATGTGCAGACCACCCTGTGCAAAGCTATTTGTATCCCATCACAATGGATCACAAAACCATATTATGAAAGCGATTGTCTTAAGTGGGTGTTAGAGTTCCATTTTGCCCTGTTCACCAAAACAAAAATACAAACAAGTGTTGGGTGGAATGCTTGAATTAATTTCATCTACTGATAACTACTGGAGCAGCATACCAGTCCATTGATTTTGCCCAGCATGCCACTCTAGGCAGGGATCAGCCATATGTATTTTAAATCCAATAGAAACAGTCCAGCTCAAAGTGTCTGCAGAACAGGTTGAAGCACATTCACATCACCATTTTTCTGAACCTTGACATACAGTGAAATACACAGTAAAATCTGTGGTAAGTTCATTGTTTAGTGGTAGGGCCTTTCTTCTTCAAACGCTATGGTCCTCATAAGAACTCAGCTGGTAATTGATACAATATTTATCCCATCTGATAAAATCCCATCCCGCATGGTTGGTATTTATCGAGTGCAATAAATACCAACCAATTTTGAGTTAATCCCCCCTCCTAATATGCAGATTGTGGTGCTTACCTCACCAAAACCTGCCCAGTACCCAGTGTTTACCATGCATTTTCCCCCTATAAAGATCAGCAGGTTTGACCTGCTGCAATGTATCTGTGGAATAGGATTTTTATCAGAATGTAATGCCTAACTCCTAATTAGGGCTACATGTGACTGTGTGTGTTCACCAATGGTGGGCTTCGTTGTGAATACAGCTGCATGATTTTATAACTTGTAATAATAATTATAATACAAATGCATTTGACTTTGTAATTTATAAATTACCATTACTATATTTGAGACTTATTTTGTAGTATCGGCTGGTGTGAATGCAAAATTTTACCCTACTTAATAGATGTAATTTTTCCAGAAATTATATGCATTTTTTTAAATCCTTTTCAATGACCATCTCGTTCAAAATTATATGTTTTGAAATACCTCAGATAAAAACATTTACACAAAATGCTTGAGGTTCTCAAAGTGCCTTCCCACTACACAATTTCTGCTCAAACCAGTCTCCTAAGGGTTAAGTGAAAAAAAGTGTTACAGGAATAAACAAATTGTGTAACGCTATTAAATGCATCTGGGACTGTTTTACTCTTCAAATTAATATCTTTCTGCTAATGATTACAGAAAATGTTTCCCTTGGAAAGAACTTACAATTTAAATCCAATAGTCCAGGTTTCCTGGATCGGGACTATTTACAGTAATTCCATTCATTAATTTTCAGCGATGTGGCTCTAACACGGGTACCCTTATGTAGAGAGAAGGCGTGTAGTGAACCCCCATGAGTATGACCACTTTCAATGCCCCAACAGCCCTGGCTGGTGCTATATCTCCTCATCTAAAACCATCCTTTGGACATTAGGGAAAGTGAGGTCGCTTCACTGTTTAATAATACAAATATACTACTAGTACTACTACTAATTATAATTTAAATTATGATAATAACAATGACGACAAAATACTACTACGCCTACTACTAACGCTGTTACTAACGCTTATTATAATACTGTTAATGAAATACTACTACTGCCAGCAACTAACAGAAAAACAATGGAGGGCTGAGTATCGAGGTGGAAAGATGAGTCTTTTGTAGGACTGAATTGCTTGTTAATCCAAGTTTGTCAAGATCTGGCTCTTTAAATTGTTCTTTGTAGATGTTTAGTTTTATAATATAAGAGTTGTATGTTAATGCAAAAACATTTTAAACTGTGGTATGGATTTTAAATATACTTCTTTTATGGTTTCTTGAAAACCAAATAAAGATTTCTTCTTCTTCTTACTCTACTAAAGTTACTTCTACTACTGCTAACAATTATTTGTTCTGTGATCCCGCATAGACATGGAAGGTGGGCTTGTCTCCAGGTCAAATATTTTGAATAGTGTAAAATGGAGCTGTTTGTGAGATGTACTAGTGTGATGTGTACTGATGAGTACTGCAGCAGCAGAGCACCAACATAATGCCTACCTCTATTCTTCGACACCTATAGAGGAGGAGTTATCAGAGATTACTGGGTAAGGATAACCTTGTCCTAATTTTGCAGAAAATCAAAAGGTACTTACTCTTTCTTATACTCTCTACATGCCACAGTCTTTAAGTATTTTAGCATATGGACTTCTCTCTCGGGAGACTGTGATCTTCCTTAATTAATTTTGTTTGTTCGTTCGATAAGTCTTTATTTTGATTTAACAAAAATCATAAAAGATATTTACATTTAAAATATTAAAACATTCCATTTCCACAAGTAGTATAAAGCTAACACAATAGGAAAGTACATCATCTAGTAGTTCCATCCAAAAATACAAACAATATTCAATAAAAACCCCATGCCTATTTACAGTTGGTGCCACGTGTATATGTGTGACTATATAAAAGGACCAGGTATCTACATTAAAAAAAACAAGTTAGGCGCAATCTCATCTTATTGGCACAAATGGCCCACATCCAGATTAACAATTTGGCAACTGCAATTAATATAGGTTCCGTTGTATCTGTTTTTAGAATCCTAAATGCTTCGCTGCCAGTATTAATACCCTTAGACAAACAGATTGGTTTGAGCCACTTGTGCCTCGGTTTTTTATAGGCTGGGCAAATAAAAAGATATACACTATAGATTCGGTCTGGGTCGGGCAGAATGAGCAGTTGGTGCAGATCGTAGTACACCACTTACCAACAAATTAATTAACGGAGAGTGTGCCCACCAGAAATTGGTGGTAACGTTTTCTATCATTAGAAACCGTAATAAAATCCCAGTATCCTTCATATTCGGTAACATATTTAATCTAAAAAAACTCCCTCGTTAGAGACGGCCTGGATAGAGACGAAAAGCGCTTCATGGTAACCATGCTCCAGTAAGTCTCCTTAAAATTCTTTCTAGAAGGAAAAACATTGTTTACAGGATTTTCCCACAATCGACTCAATTCCTTGTTGAGAAAAATGTAGTCTATGCGACTACTTCTCAACCCATTGCTAAAGGTTGGGGAACCCTGCCTATCCGAGTCCGCCCTCCCATTTGCAGTCATAATCCCTCGTTCCAGACATAAAACTTTAAGCTGAAGTGCAGCTTCCGTCCATTTTTTAATAGGGGTTAGTGTCAGTTGCGGAATGTTCCATTGAAAATCCTCCTCTAAGCTAAGATCTACATAATTGATGTCTAGCGGTTCAAATGAACAGTTAAAATCAACTACTACTATTAGGTTACCCGTACCTTTGTATTGATCAAGATAGGAGTCCAGGAGGGCAACGATGTCAGAGGCTTTACCATCAGGCATCCCTCTAGCGTATACATAAAAAATTAGTAGGTCCGTGACATCTGGGATCTGAAGTTTAATTATTAAAATATCTCTACTGTCAATATCCAATTGCTGAACTTTGTACCTATCATTCTGTCTCACCCAGATTGTTAAACCCCCCATTGGTCTCCCGCTCAGACCAGCCATAGCAGGTTTAGAAAAATTTAAATAACCTTGGCGGTACACGGGGTCCACTGACCAGGTTACCTGAAACACCAAGATCTCATGGGCTTCGATGAAAGATGACCAATCCATCAACGATAATTTGTTCTTTAACCCAGCAATGTTCCAGGAGACCAGTTGAAGATTTGAATCACTAGGACTTAAATTTAAACTGGGTGGTAACAAGTTGTCACAAGGTACTAAGCCGGAATCTATTACACCCACCAACGGACTCACTACGCTCGAGGGTGGCTCGCTGGTTCTAACAACTTCCCCCACTTTATCTTCCCCATTAATAGCTCCCAGCGGAGCTTTAAATGTTAACAGGGGAAGAGCCCCATGCAACTGAGTAACAAATAGTGAATGATCCACTCCTGACTCCCTAGTATCGTACATCTTAGGGATAGTGAAGCAGGAATTGGATTCAAGTCAATCATTATCCTCCATCGAACCAAAAACCTCAAATCTGTTAAAGGTCGGGACCGCAAAGTTATGAGGGCCTGGTATGTTCACAGGTATCCTTAGTACTTCCCCTCTGATATTAGTGCTTGATTGATAGAAATAGCCGAGCGGGAGAACGTTAATAACATCTTTGCATAGTCTAAATGACGCTGCCCTTTCCAAAATTAACTGGACCAAACCTGGAGACCTGAAACTTAGAACTACACAGTCCCCATCATGAACCTTGTCGGATTGACCAACCCAGGAGACTCTTCGAACCATCTTGAACTCAGAGAGAAGATGGTTCCCGATACCAGTCCTGTTGTTCTTAAGGGAAGACCAGTGTTCTCGTGCTGGGGCTTGGAGTCTCGGAACATTTGCCAATACAATAGTATAAGGTGTGGCCTCAGGTGGGAGATGGAGGGAAACATTAGTAGATATACCCCCACCCGTACTTTGCATTCTGGCCTGAGGACCCTTAGGTCCTTCCTTCTGTAACAATGGACCACTTTGTGTAGGTAATAGCGATATGATAGGTTGCGGGGGAATTGCTATAGAGGGGGGAGGACAAGCCACAGAGTGGGGAAGTGGTTCAGGTGCTATTCTATTCTCATAACTCACGTCAGTAGACTCAAGCTGTCTCATCCCAGAGTAGACTTGTGGAGCTTTAAAAGTATGCTGTTCTATTTTTTCTAATCTCTGATCTATAGCAGCCAGTTTTGACAACAGGGGGTCAATCAGCGCTAGCAGCTTAACTTCAACCCGCTTGGAAAAATCATCTTGAGCCAGCAAGTAATAGGGCTGTTGGTTCTCTATGGAGGTTCTATCTCTAACTGCAGCACCCACATATGTATTTAGGGGCACAGAAGATGGAACAGAAGCCTCCCCCCCCCTGTTGCCACAGGCTTGTGTTTCGCCTGTTTTGAAACCTGTTGGCTAGTTTTGGGAGCACTACGCGCTTTCCTCTTTTTTTACTGGGGGTCACCACCTAGGGCCAGGGTTGTCTTTTGCCGCCTTGTGATCACATTAGCAGAAGTAGCGGGTGGAGAGGATAATAAACTATCCACACTACATACAGTAGAAAGCCCTAGCTGTGGACTTACTGTGGGCGCTGAGGGCGGTTGGGAGCACAAATTAGGAATAACATTAGACTCTAATGCTGAAGTTAAACCTATGGGGGGGCATGGTGGATCTAGGGAGAGTCGGTGTTCGGTCAACTGAATCTCTTGTATTAACATGGATTCTGCCGAGAAAGAAAAGCATCAAGAGTACCCACCACTCCCGACCCCGCCGCCCCTTTTCGCGTAATCTTGCTCATTTCCCTAATTTAGGGAGGAATGACTCTAAAAACAACTGAAAATGAGATAGAAACAAAAAAAATAAAGAAAACCAGTAAGCAGGTACTGTGTCTCACTACTAAGCCCAGTACAATGAGCTAGAATGGGACTAACAATGACAGGGAGGTGGCCCAGCCCAGCCTCTTCCAGCCCCTGACGGGCAGCTTGGTACAGTCTGGTGCACCCTGGGGACTGAAGTCCTCGCACCGGGTGATGCGCTGGGCTGTGATGGAAGAAGCAGCAAGACATCTAGTAGAGCGTCCTCTATGCCCCCGACCTTGTTCCTGGCACACTGGTCACAAAAACGGCAAGTAACATTTCCCATGCCGCGTGGGGGAGGGACAGCGCTTTAAGCGCGATGGACCACGCCTCCCCCCTCACTCGCGGCAGCTGGGTACAGTCTGGTGCACCCTGGGGACTAAAGTCCTCGCCCCGGGTGATGCGCTGGGCTGTGATGGAAGAAGCAGCAAGACGTCCAGCAGAGCGTCCTCTATTCCCCCGACCTTATTCCTGGCACGCTGGTCACAAAAAAAGTGTGATGTGTACTGATGAGTACTGCAGCAGCAGAGCACCAACATAATGCCCACCTCTATTCTTCAACACCTATAGAGGAGGAGCTACCAGAGATTACTGGGTAAGGATAACCTTGCCCTAATTTTGCAAAAAATCAAAAGGTACTTACTCTTTCTTATACTCTCTACATGCCACAGTCTTTAAGTATTTTGGCATATGGAGTTCTCTCTCGGGAGACTGTGATCTTCCTTAATTAATTTCACTTCCCAAGTCATGCCAAGTTTGTTATTAGTAGGCCTGGGCAGGAATATGATCATGCTTGCGTAATTGGTGAATGTAGGTAACTTTGTAATGTAGAGTTCCTGCCAAATTCCATCAGTTGACGTGTGGTGGAATTATTCTACCGTTCAAGCAGTGCGATGTTCATTTGAATAATGCGAGGCTCCATCACTGCACGCTTGTGTGCACGAGCGAGATTTGCTGTCCCCTGGGCTGATTCACACTCACTACTGAGCCTTCCGTTACCATTTTTTATTGCCGTCAGTCGCAAGCTGCCGAGGCTGCTTCTCTAGTAGATTTTCTACTTGAGAAGAAGCTAAATCAACTCAAAAATTCCCTTTCAAGTGACTATTCTAGTCGAACAGACAATTCAGGTAGTTGTTTTTAGACCAAAGTGTACTTTTTTTAAATGTTACTTTAATTGTTAGAAGGAAGGAACTGCCACAGAGACACCAACTTCCTCTTCCTGTCCAGAAGGCTCCTTCCAGTGCTTTGTTCATATCCTGATCACTTTTCATTTGGAATTCAAGCTAAAAGTTTACTCTCTTTGGGCTTGATTAGATCTTGACAGGACCGGGACGGAGCGGCTTTTTTGGCAGTCTTCCCACCCACCTACCTGATGGTACACCCACCTGATTTAGATGCTGGCTCCACCAGGACTTCCTCCCCGCCCATTCGGCGGGGTGGGCTGCAGCAGGCGGCAGCAGGACTCCAGCCAGGATTCCCGCTGTCAATATTTGATTATGGCTTGTTTCGAAATGAATTCTGATAATAATCCCTCCTACTTCGAGTCAGCAGAAAGGTATGAAAAGGTGTAAAAACTCACCATTTTTCAGGGTACATGCTGCGGTTTCCTCCTGTTCACCTTCGCTCAGGTCCCCTCAGTCCTGGTGTCCCTTGTCCACGATGAACCAGCCCCCATTTTGATGAACTTGAAGGTAAGTGTATGTGGTGTGTGCTCGTATACAGTTCATCGTGTGTGTAAGTTGGTGGGATGCATTGCTGTATCTACAACATGGGGTCACTATATATAACCTACATAAACATATGGATTTATACATAACATATATGTGCTATATGAAAAAATAAAATGGCACTTGCCTGTCTCCCAACCACCACGGTTGCCCCCGTCTTCACTCCACTGAAAAAACACTGCCAGCCTAATGAGAGCATCCAATTTGGCTTGGCGGGACCCCACCATCAGGATGGCGATGGAGGGCGGGTCACTAGCACAGAAGACTGCTGCTGCAGCAGTCTTTTAGTGAATCGCATACACATCTATATGTAACCGGCAGGAATTCATCGACCCGACGGAGTATTGGAGCCCACTGCCGCTGTGTCTGAAATTCCTCCTGCATATGTTACTGGATTTTAAGGACTTATTCACAATCAAGCAAGTTAATATAATTTTGGATAAAATTGTTGTTTAATAAAGGACATGCACCAGTATATATTTGTACCTTTATGTTTTTTATCCAATTTTAAATCTGATTGTGGGTGTTGTGGTGGGTGGTCTGGAGTTGAGCAGGAGCTTTAAATTTTGCATTTACTTTTTTGGCTTTTATAAGGGAAAAAGATTGCACAGTTAAGTACTTTTTCTCCATGTTTGTGAGATGTACACTATTAATTTATTTTACCACATGGCCTAATCTGCCCATAGCCATCCAGCCAGTACTAGGCATTGGGTATATGAAACAACTTTTTCTGTGGGATATGTTGTTTTAAAACATCTATCATTTAGGGATGGCATCAGATTGAATGCAAAATGTGTGTTTTTTGTGATTCACTTTTTTCCCCTACAAAGTGTTAAAGAGTATTTTGGTGTGGTAATATTTTTGGATGCGTTGGAAGGATGTATGTTGTTGGAAAATGTTTATAGTTGACTTAATTTTCTGTTTAGACATTACTGAATTATTGGTAGTGTTTTCTTCTTTGTTTGCCATGCCTCCTTTTTTTGCTGGCCAAGTGACCATTTTTTTGTCTGGCCAGTGTGGGTGTTTGCCATAGGCCATCAGTTTGTATTTGGTCTCCATGCCACGTGGCTGGAAGCCATTTTGTGTAGTCAGTGTCCACAGGCCTGCATGTGTTCTTTGTTGTCCATGCCTCCTCACTTGTTGTTTGAACTTTTGGCAGGTAGACATTTTAGGTATCCAGTCAGTATGCTTTTGCCATCGACCTATATGTTTTCTTTGTTGTCTATGCCTTCTTGCTTGTTGTTGTTTGAACATGTGGCTGTTGGCCATTTTGTGTAGTAGTCAGTGTGCTTTTGCTATAGGCCTGCATGAGTTGTTTGTTGTCCATGCCTTCCTGCTTGTTGTGTTTGAACATGTGGCTGGCAGCCCTTTTGTGTAGTCAGTGTCCATAGGCTTGCACATGTTCTTTGTTGTCCATGCCTCCACACTTGTTGTTCTTTTAACTTGTGGTGGACAGCCATTTTGTGTAGCCAGTCAGTGTGCTTTTGCCATCAACCTGTATGTTTTCTTTGTTGTCTATGCCTTCTTGCTTGTTGTTGTTTGACCATGTGGCTGTTGGCCATTTTGTGTAGCCAGCTAGTGTGCTTTTACAATAGGCTTGCATGTGTCACAACTAAAAAAGAGGAATGGACATTGATTCTCACAAGCGTATTGTGTCGGCGCTAAACCAAATCACGTGATCATTATAGGGTTTTCAAAGAGTGTAAGCGGTGCTATAGGTGGGGGAAATATCCCTTAAACCCCCAAAACTGGACCAAAAGGCCCAAAACCAAACTGGACAACAGAGCCTATGCACACGCATCAAGGAGTAGGAGGTATATGACACTGTTCTTGTAATTCAACAAAGGAGAGACAAGTCCTTGGTCCGTTGTGGTTCGTTTAATAAGGATTTTCTTGCGCAAACCAGCCAATGCACGTTTCGTCAGTGGGTCGTGACCCCTTGACTTCTTCAGGGCTTTCCGCACTAAAGATTGAAACTCCCAATCTCTCCACTGGTGATACTTCCAACCCGGTTGAGCTTGTACACTTCTTAATTTCTCTTGTAAAATTTAAATTCAATTCTCTGATAAAGGTAAATCTTGACCGGGCCTCTCAGCACGAGAATTCTAGGCTCTTAATATGGCGGTCTCTGTCAAAATACCCACGTTGTACCAAAGCAGGCTGCGGAATAAGCCGTCTGCTGCCAGACCTTAGCGAGTACATCTAACGTCCAGTATGATCACAGGATCCCTGTCAACCGGATAGTAATTTGCGCAAGAAATTCCTTACTAAACGAACCACAACGGACCAAGGACTTGTCTCTCCTTTGTTGAATTACAAGAACATTGTCATATACCTCCTACTCTTTGATGCGTGTGCATAGGATCTGTTGTCCAGGCTTGCATGTGTTCTTTATTGTCCATGCCTTCTTGCTTATTGTTGTTTGAAGTACATGTGACCAGCGACCATTTTCTATATCCAGCTAGTGTTTTAAATCCTTTAATTCCCGTTTTCAAAACCATTTTCTAGAGACATTCATACAAGAGGCTTATGCCTTTTCGTTTTTCGTTTATTTTTTCATTCTTTTCCCTGAAAACAGTTTAATGTGCTTGAGGATGGTTGTAGTATGCATGTACAGTGTTTATGTCATATGCAAATTTTTCCATTTTCCCCTGGTGGTGGTGATGGTGGTGATGAGAGAGGGAAAACAGCTACAATCCCTGTGATATAAGGAGATGATGAGGAAGAAGAGGATGACAGCTTTACACAAAGCAGCCCTGACCCCTGCAGTGTGCCAGCATCACCCTCATCAGGAATCTCCAACTGGAACAAGACTCAGATGCAGACACAGCAGCAAACAGTGATTGCTCCAAAACACACATTGAATCTACCACCTCCGGGCTCTCCCCTGACGTTGCCTGTCAGTGGCACCACAAAAGAACAAAAACAATCTACTGTTACGGTCATGTTTAGGCAGGAGGGGCCCTCTGAAAGCAACCACCCAATGGCGCGTTTGTACAACGGAAGCTCGCTAAAATGTTAGTGCTAGACCTCCTCACTTTTTTTTTTGTGGAAGAAGTGATGGCCAGCCACCCAAAATGGAAGGTTCTCATCCAGATCTATTTTGGCAGAGTTGCTGTTCCAGCGCTCCATCAGGATGTACTGCAATTGCTTGGCCAAGCTATGCAGCAGAGTGCTTTTCACACTATCCACCTGTTGGCAGACATGTGCACCAGTTGTCAAGCAACTGACTACATGTGTATCACTGCACACTGGATCTCTTTTGTGAGGGTTAGGTAACAGCTATCTGCTCATCACAGTGTTGAAGAAATGTTTAAGGGCTTTCAGTGGCATGCAACAGTAGCAATGTTTGCCATGGAAAAATCCCATACAGCTGCAAACATCTTGGAAGACTTTAACAGCAAGGTGTTTAAACGGATTTGACCCTGAGGTCTCAGATTTGGATTTGTTGCCACAGACAATGACAGTAATGTAGTCAAGACCATGGCAGATGCTAGATATTTCAGGGTCCTGTGTGTGGGGCATTACATCAACCTGATGGTGCAGGACTTTCTCAAACAAGACGTTAACAGCAACATACTGGCCACCTAATTTCAGTCATTCATTTACAGCCCTGAATCAGTTGAGGATCATTCAGTGTGCTAATAAAGTACTTGGTAAAGCCCTCATGCAGGAGGTACCAATACATTGGAACTCACCCTCTACATGTTGATACATCTGTTTGAGCAGTACAGACCAATCAGTGACTATGTCCTTCAAAGAGGAGGAGTTGCAAATGGGTAAAGCATGACCCTGGAGATGGACAAATGGGAGCTAGTCAAATGCCTGACACAATGCTACTTCCTTTTGAGGTTTTCACAAGGGAAGTCAACAAGAGGACAGTGTGGTAAGCCAAGCAATCCCATTGTTGAATTTGCTACAGGACCAGTTAAAAAATGTGCTGCAAACGTTTTCCGGCATGAACGAAGAAGATTATGAGTTGGTTCAGAGCGTAATCCTTCTCTTGGCTGGTGATACAAGGTTGCAAAGAGAGATTGTATCCTCCAAAGAGTACACCTGTGCCAAAATACTTGATAAACAGCACAAAACAATACTGACCACATTCATTCCTTTTTCAAAAGGGGATGTTTCAAAATACAAGACTCAGATTGTTGACCAAGCAACCTGGATGAAGAACGGCTGGAAATTAGAGGCCCTGGCAGAATATCTGGTGTACAGCCTTCAAACTCCAAAGAGGGAAGCCTTGTCTCACATCATCCAACGCCAGCAGCAACACCTGCAACAGAAGAATCAGACCCAGTATTTCCAATGGCTTGGTTTCAAGTGGCAGGGTTTCAGGAAAGTGCAGCGGCAAAGGTAACAGAGGTCGAGCAAGTGGCAGCATCAGTGACAATTCAGAGGATGGTCCAAGACCATCTGGATGACCCAAAAGAGGTCTACCTGGTTCAGGTATCTGGCTTCTCTGGTAGCCAGGGTGTAATCTGAGTGGGTGTTCAATGCATATGGTGCAATTGTCATAGTCAGAAGGATCAGTCTCTCATCTCAAAACATGGAGAGACGGACCATGATTAAAATGAACATACACTTCATACAACAAGATTACAATGTTCCTGAAACAGCACAGGAGGAGGATGGGGGTGATTGGTCAGACTCAAGTTCATTAGCTGACCAAAATCTGGGAAAACCTCCTGAGTTTGAGGACAAACTCTACTTCCCTGACTGAGTACTAGGCCACAATAGAACGTTCACATTATTGTCAAACTGCTTTGCAAAACAAAAATAAATATGGCTATATTTAAAGGATCATTTATATATTTGGTGTCTGACTTATGCAGCCCCACCATTTATTCACATGCATGGATTGGAGCTAAACCAGTGTGCACAGAAGAAACCTCCCAAGTCGCTCAAAGGGCTTGAAGACAATGCCTCCCATCCCTACCCTTCATTTTCTCATTCCCTTGCTTGCCTGCCCCAGTAAAGATCATTCATTTACAAGTCTGACATTGTTTGTTGCCTCCTTCAGAAAAGAGGAGACACAATAGACAAATGTGTACCTTCATGCTTGGAACAGGTAACTAGTGCACCAATGAGTGATAAATGAATTGAGAGTGAGTGATGATAATTTGTGAGGAAGAGTACTGCTTCTCAATAATGCATTTGGAGCTGTCCAGATAAAATCTATCACTGAATAGCTGTTGTGTACATGTGAATACAACTTAAATTGTCATGTGCCAATTCACAAAGGTACACTTAGAACTGAAATCTAAGCGTAGACCTCAAGTCTAAGGGCCCGATTCACAAAGATAAACTTAGACCTGAAGTCTAAATTTAGACCTGAAGTCTGAGGGCCCGATTCACAGAGGTAAACTTAGACTTTAGGTCTACGTTTACCTTTGTAAATTGGCCCCCTTGCATCCAGCCGCTATCAGCAAGACTAAGGCTTCACATGAAATCAAGAACTATTTTGCCAACTTTAAATATTCAAATTGCTGATCTCCGGTTAGCAGAGACTAAAGAGGGCTCTAGTGTCACATGAAAATCAACACATATCAAAGACTGCTGTGGCCATTATAATGGTTCAAACAACTGCTTGTCAAAGGCACTTGGATCATCTATAATTGCACCATAAACAGTGCATAGTGATATTCTAGCTCAATTGATCTGGAGGTCTATAGTTTCCACCAGCCTTCGGATCTAACTGTTTTCTGCTTACCTACCAACCAATCCACTTCATTAAAAGAGCATCCATATAAAATTGATACATCCTGAGATTAGTATATTGCAAATCTATGCCCTAATTATTCCACATACTTACAATTCTTGAAACCTATATGTGTCTCCTGAGAACAAATTATGTTAGCTTTTAGACTAATAATTTCTTCTTTTGCCTGCTACAACTTTATGGCAGAATTTAGTCCTTTCATATTCCATTTTGCAATCCGAAGCTATCTCCCTGTCATGACAACGCTTTTCATTCTCATTTCTTTGGAACCCATTTAACTTGTTTCCATGTGCCTGCCAGGATACTAGTTACCTGTTGATGAAGTTGCAACCTTTTTATTTGTAGTGCCCCCATTCAGAGTCACCCTCATGCACCCATCCTGAAACTACCAAATCAGCCCTTCCCAGTCTCCCCTCCATCACACCCGACTTGAGCCAGAGAAATCATCCTTGGTCTGCTTGCAGACCGTAACTGCTACAGCGATTCAACAATTCCTACCCACTCTCCTATCTTGAAGAGGTTAGTACAGAAGAAATGTAATCATGAGTGAAATTACACCTTGAGATCTCATACTCATACTACTTGTACGTAATTTTCCTGAAATGAAATATGAACATTTATACTAAATACCTTTCCTCATTTAAGTTAGTTACTAATTTTTGGCATCCTTGTAGAAATATAGAAGGTTAACCTACACATTCTACACTATTTATGAGCTACCCACATTTACCCATGTCTATTCACACAAGCAATGTATTATGGACCAGATGTACTAACCTTTCACACAATACAATGCAGAAAGGCAACTTGCTGCACTGTATTGTGCCAAAGAGAGAGAAAGCTGAAAAGAGCCATGTCCACTGAGCTACGGCACAATTCTGCATTCTCCTAGCACTGGCACACTTCAGCCAGCCAAACGACAATGCAGGCACCCTTGTACCATGGTGCTGGGGTGCCTGTGTTACGGCCAGAATTGTATTTGTGGAGGCAGAGATACGTTTAAGTACAAAAACAATCTTTAGAGGAATATTTATTTTCTATGTGAGCTGCAGAATACAGCACACATAGAAAGAGGAAGTAATGAGGAGAAATTAAGATATTTCTCCTTAGTCCGCCAGCCTTGGGTAAGTGCACCATTTTGACACAAACCCAAACTTAGGCCTGTAGTAAATCTGGGTTTGTGTCAAAATACATTGCTGGATGTTTGGAAACACCCAGACTCTGTCCACGGAAAGCTTCCCAACGCAAAGTAAAGCAATTCTATGTGCAGTCGTGCGTTACTATTTTCTTTTAACTTTGGCACACAAAGACACGCAAATCAGGCATTGCGTGGCTTTGTAAATTCCTACATACATTTTGTGTCTCTCTTCTAACCACTCCATACATCAAGAAGTGGCCTACTGGTAGATCATGCTCTTAACTTCTCAAGGGTCTTCAACTTGATTATTGTGAAGCAATCTTCTACAGTAACTATTGCATTCAAGACTAGGCTGCCAAATGATCAGTGGTGAAATATCCCTGTTTTTTAAGGAGACCCACCAATGGTATCAATGGTACTTATAATAGGATCTATGAGGTCAATCCGACACAACCTTTGTAGGGCTTCAATGCTGCTTTACTGGTTAAGCCTATGTTGTTTTCCTCAGTATAGATGTTACCAACACTCCTTTATCAGCAATGTTTCACATCTGACTAGTTCCATGATATAATGGCCCTTTAACCATCTTGCCAACTATCCTTTCTAAACTGACAAATAATACACCTACAATTTAGGAACAACATGTCACCCTTCCTATATTGGTGGCTTGAGCGCCACTTTTGGCCTCCCCTCATCCCAAATTAGATTCACATATTAGTACTTCATTTCTTTGAACCATTTCTTCCGTATCCATATAGGTAAACTGGCATGATTGTACAAGAGTTTAGGTAACATGGCCTTCCTAGTTAGGGCTATGAGGCCCATTGCTGATTGCATAAAGGTCTTCCAGAATGCAACAAGTCCTCTCAAGGAGGCTACCACAGCCCCAATGTTCCCATCTCTCAGATCATCTTCACTGTTAAATATCTTAATTCTAAGATATCTTAATGAATGACTTTCTCATTCTATATTACTTTCTGCTACTATTCAAGGTCCCAATTTCATGTCTGAGACTTCAGGGAAAGCACATGTCTTTGACCAAATGACTGAAGTTATACCAAATTCCTCCAGGTTTTTTAGCATTGAATCAAGACCCGTCTCCTCATCCTTCAAATAGAGCAGCATGTCATCTGAATGTAGTAAGACCACATGTACCCTGTCTCTCATTGGTACCCCTTCTCTCTTCTCTCACACCTCATTATGCCTGCAAATGGTTCTAATGCTAGGGCACTACCTTGTTTTCTCTTTATTACCAATACCTATAGTATTCCAGAAAAGTTTCATTTATCTCCCAGTGTTTGTTCTCTATTCGTCCATTTCCTTGTCTCACCTGTGCAATAGTTGTCACATTTATTTCCAGCATAATCAACCAGGCAAAAAGAAACCCCATCTTATTTGCTTTGTTTGATCTTGCAGTGTATTCTATGTTAGTGATGGCATTTATGAGCATGGCATGCCTCTCTTGAGAGTGGCAGGCCTTTCTCTTTCTGCTAGTAATGTCTGTTTTGATGTGCGGTTTCTCAGAGATTGTTTAAGTGCCTCATCCTCCAACCTAGTCGCCTGTCACTACAAGGGCTAGCTGAAGTTTATTGCCCCATTAAATGCTTATAATCAAAGGCTTGTGGTCTGATAGTATCTTCCCCAAATTTTCCACCAAGTCACTCACCCAATCAACTCATTTGAGAGCATGCATAAGTCCAACAGGATATACACGGGGAGAAAATGTATTTTCCCTCATTCATCCACCAATCCCCATTGCCTCATCCAATTTTGTAGTCCTAGAAAGTTCCATTCCATCTGAGTGTTAGGTAGTAGGTAGACGATCTGTCTAAGTGTGTGTCAATTACCCATATATAATCCACTCCAGGTATCTTTGGGGTAAGATAACAATGCACTCATTTTAAGGAAAGTTTATCCAGGTGCTTCATTTTATCAAAATGAGGGACATAAAGACTATTAAGTACTATTTCCTTTCCATCTAGTACACAAGACTAGTACATAATGACCCTTCTTATCCACTTGTATTGCATAGGTCCGAAAGGGTGTGCCATGCCAAATCCAGACCAGGGTACCTCTTGCATATGAGTAAAACCACATAGGATATAATTTCCATCTAGCATCAGTTCAATCTAGCAACTTCAAACTCAGAGAGATGTGTTTCCAGCAATAGAACCACTTTAGTTCCCCTACGTTTCAGAGGCGTGTGTAATTTAAATCTCTTTTGGGGTTCATCCATTACTCTGACATTCCATGTTACAAACATATGTTTGTTAAAATTGGTCATCTATGTATCAAAATTCTTACTACACCTCCACCTAGTTTGCACACTCCCCCTCCCATTGGGTCACTCTACAGTTACACAGCCTGCAACACATCCTCCAGGTACAATTGATACTACTTTTGCATATTTTCTTTAAGTGGTTTATACCCCAGGCCCTCTGATACATAGACCACCCAACACCCACATACTAGGCTGGAAAAAGAATGGCTCTCTGTCCAATATCAAACAGTGTGTTTTCTAACATAACTTGTTTCTGCATAATGAAAAGAAGAAAATTGGGGTAGGCATCTACTCAATGTGACAAATTGTCCATCTGGATGGTCTCCTCTTCCTTGAATGCTATCACTTAAATATTCAGTTATGCATTCATTTAACCCCAACTCATATCGCAGGACTACCAACATTGGCGTTCACACTTTACAGCCGTCTATTGTATGTGTTGGACTGCATTATCACCGTCATCAAAGTTCACCGGTCATTCTAAAAGTGCTCCGGAGGGGACTGTTCCGAGTCTGACCCTAATGTCATAGCATTGCAGAGTGAGTCTTTAATTTCGATCCGTTTCACAAGCCACCTAGTGCTACTGCTGCTCCCATGTCTGATGCTCTCTCTTCCTCTGTTTGCTTTCTTGTACGGTGTGGTGTTTCATCATGATCTTTATTCTTCTTTCATTTTACCTCTGTCTTCTTTCCAGTAGTCCATTCCTCTCTATCATTGCCTGCTATATATCGCTCCCAGGGAATATTAGCATATATTGAATACCCTTTCTCTGACGATCTTCTTAGCCGCCATGAAAGATGCTTCCTTCCTTTGCCCCTCAATCATCTAATCTGGAAAAATTGAGATGGATTAAGTCTTGATTTGGTAACATCCTTTTTTTCTCACTCTGTGTAATAATGTCCCTGCCCTGTTTTTTTAGGAGACTGACCACTACTGGTCTGCAGGTTGGATCCTGAAAGGCTTGCTGTGCTGCCATTCTGTGTGCTCTTTGCAGAGAAAAGTTTGGTTTTACAGTTCATGAGGGGGCCACGTCAGTCACAATCTACAAGTTCTAAGTCTGCTAACTCATTGTCACCATCTACATCTCCTGGGGGGTCAACTATGCATATGTGGTTCTTTTAACTATGCCCTTCAGAAGCTTCCCCTCTTTGTTCCAGAGTCTTAACTTTTCGGTAAGGTAAAGCACTTATTTATGCGAACTATTGGTGGTGGGGTGTAATTCCTCCCTGGACTCTTCCCTCTGTTTCACTCTGTATGAAAGATTATGCTGATCATCTTGTAATAAACTTAAATCCACCACCCCTACACCAAATCTAATTTCCAAAGGGTCTCTAGTGACATTAATGGCGTGTAGGATTTTATCAGGCTTATCTTATAAAGGCATATTATTAATGCATTAGGTGCTTTTGGAATTCAAGTTCTCAATGTACACTGCAGAAGTTGTCAGAGAACGTCCTAGCCATCGTGTCATCAGAAGTCAGGCTGAACCTGCTATCCTACTGCAATAAATCAGTTTTAGTGTTCCCCTCCACCCAGTACTTGTTTACAAAGCCAGCATTAATTGCTGAACTACTTTTCTGTCTAGGAATGTTTCTCTTTTTCAGCACAAGCAGAACTTACTGTTCATTATAGTGCTCAGCGTCTCCAGGTTACCAGGCAATGAAAGGGAGGAATCATTGTTTGCTATAGTCTCAGAGCTTCATTTACAAAGTGAGTCACTTTTTAATGCGCTGGTGGCGCAATAGACTTGCCCATATTTACAAGGCCACGTACAATCACCCTGCATGACTTTTCATGGCCTTGTAAATATGGTCCTCTTTCACGCATTACTCTGCGTAAAAGGGGCGTTCCATAGGTGTTGCTGTGGGTGTTCCTACACAGCATCCATGGAACTTGGCACAGTCCCAGATTTACAATATTTTCTAAAGCTTGGAATGCGTCAGAATCCTACACCTCCCCAGGGGAGGCGTAGGAGTGGTGCAACAAAGAAAAATACTTTTAATGCTCCTTGTTTTTTTCCTCTCTATGTTTGCAGCATTTTGCAGCACACATAGAAAGAGGAAACTGCAATCAATTATTGGGTTTGAGCAGGATGGCGTCCCTTTCTGCACAAAAACAATCATCCCCACAACACAGGCACCGTTGCAACATGACGCAAGGGTGTCTGCTCTGGCTCAGGGCAGCCAATTGTGCGCCAGTGCAGGTGAAAGCAAATGGATGTGTTGCATTGTTGTTAATATAACTCATCCCTATGCTTTTAAAATTATGTGCTCAATGCAGCAAAAAGGTTTGCGGCGTGGCACTGTGTCATTTTTTTGTAAATGAGTTCCTTAGTGTTTCCAGGGTCTCGGGATATAAAAGTCTCCACCACAAGGCACCCAGCACCCATTCACATTCTGCTATATGCATTAAATGCTTTTACTGATGCCTACAAAAAGTGTGGAACATATTATCCAGGTCTAATGCACACATCCAAAACACACTATGTGCATAGATGATACCTCTGCCAGCACCATTCTGTGACCAAGCACAGCAAACACATGACCAACTTATTCGACCAAACAGACAGCGCGTACTGACCTGGACATGAGGTAGGAAAGTGCCATGAAAGTAGTACAACGCAGTCCAACATAGGAGGTACAGAAAGCTGATGACAGAGCCTTGATACATTAATAGTTGTAATGGTACACAAGAGATACAAAACTGTATTTTGACTATAAACTGTGGAGAAGGTGTTTGCAACTTTGTGCGGAATGTGACCAATCTTGAGCAGAGTGAGTTATCTGAACTGCTTAGAGTCTGATTTAGAGATTGGAGGTGTTAATGACAAATCTTGAAATTTCTGAAGAAAAATGCTAAATCCAGATGTAGAGAAAAATCAGCCTGTATATTCTGCTCCGGATGTAATGTTTTCCTCCAAAAATTGGAAGAAAGTTATTTTACTTCCAAATTGTCAGCCAGGGTTTATTCTCCAAGTATAAATTTCACCAATTTGGAATTGTGATTTTGTTTGCTTTTGTGGATCCGACTCCATTCACAGTGTGTACATACACTAACTGTCATGTGCAAGGTTATACAAGTTATACTGTTGGTTATCATTCAGAGATGCTTTGACTAAACGCTATAAAACATATTTGTAACAAAATTATTCTAGTTTAAGCTTCTGTTTATAGAGGAATATAATTGCACTAGTATATTTTGCTTACTTGAAAAAAAGCTGTCGGGGCACTGCGTAAGGATGTGTTTTCCTTTTTTGGTGACGTTTTCTGCCTAGTTACTATGTTTCCACTTCTCTGCGTGTGTAGTAACTAGAGCAGAAACAATCATGACCTACCTTAAAGCTGCCAAGGGAATACCATTCATATTTCAGAGCTCTGCCTGGCACCATAGTAACTCAGATGCGAGCCTTTAAAGCAAGACGATTGGACTGAAAACCCGTTACCAACGTAATATGGCAAGTTTGAATAACGTTCTCAGTTAAAGACAGTTCAACTGTGGTTTCTATTTTCTTCATGCAAGCATAAGAGACAAGAAATAAACTCGGAATAAAAAAAAATGTATTTACTTGAGAGTTACATGTACAGTGACTGCTTTAAGCGCTTGTAGCCAATAATTTGGAGGACATTGGCAGAGAGAGAATCTGAAGTGCTTTAGTCAAACAGTAAAATCATTTCCACCACAAATTCCCAGTCAATGCTTGTTCTCTGCGCAGTATATCGAGTTTCCTACTAAGGGGTACTGATTTAAGAGTAATCATATTTTCAGTTTCCTTGGTCCAAAAACACATATCAATTAACGGGGGGTTGAATAACTTTTTTCCTGACCCATTACACTTACACAAACTCTTTATTGACTACTTAACATCTCCTTGTGACACAGATAAGCAAAAAGGCAGATTGAACAAGTCCAGTAGCCAGTGATCTAAGGCCCCCCCTGCAGAATGTGATAAGGGACCTGGCATCTCCCAGATCCTACAAACATGTAGTGGCCTTGAGCTGAATGGGGGCCCCCTGAATGGTAGGGTCACCCCTAGGCTGCAGAGGCCTGCTTGGGAATGTAGACTGACTTTCCTGAGTGTTTAACTATTTCTTATTCCATGCCATTGCACGCATTCTGCAAGGCGTACAATGGTGGGTGAGGAAGCTCCCTCCAAAACAAGAAACCTTGGGCCAACCTGTCACACCGCTGAGGATCCGGGGCCTACATTAAACCCCTACTAGTAGTAAATGTACAAAGCGGGTTGTGTATTGATTTGCAGGAGACGAGAACCGCTGTAAATTGGCAGCTCTCCAACCCAACTCATGATCCCCACCTCTACTAGAGGCATAGCCGCCATTGTTGGAGCAGGTTTACAGTCAAAGCAAGTGACCCCTCTTCCACATTCTTCCTGAACAATTTATGAAAGTGCTGTCAATGCATATTGTCCATGCCTAAAAGAGCCACACATGTCATGGCAAAGTAGGGTTCGGAAAATCAACCATGGTCCCCCACGTGCAAGATCTTTGTATTTTTTGCTTTCCAGAAATACAGCCCGGCTTTTGATGTTTGTTTCTAAAAAGCAACAATGAATGTCAAGGGGGCTACTTCTATGCAACTACTCGCCATTCAGCTATGATGGCCCTGCATCTGCTTCACCAGTGTATCCACTGCCAGGCAGGCACAGAAGCCTGGATAGGGCAGGAAGTCATCCACCGTGAGTCATTGGCAAGGGCCTCTGCAGGTTGTTGGGCCATTTACTCAACAATACATTTCCAAGATGCAAGTTCATTCTTCTAGCACTGGTGTCCTGAAAATATTTGTGCAACACAAAGTCTTCCCTCACCTTCATTATATATCCTTACCTTCTTTAAGTTCCTGCTTGCTGAGGGAATACCCACTTGAATACGAACTCCAGTTTGCACATTACTTGGTATTACAATGTGCAAAGTTTTCTGATCCCTCACATTTTTGTCTGGACAATGTATGCCACATCATGCCTCGTGCAAATCTCCCAAGCTTATAGCACACTGGTTATGTGTGCAGTTCTCAGAATGGGGAATAACAAGCTATATTAGCAAGCTATTCCCTGCCGTGTTAAAAGAGGAATGTGGTGCAAACTGCGTACTATCAAGATGCCAAACTCCACACAATCTGTATGTACTGGCTCTACAATTTGTACCCAGTAGGCTGTCTACTTTGTGGCCATTCTATAAACACATAAGGTAATAGTTCTCATTTGGGGGTCAATCAAAATAGTACTTTTCATGGTATCCTGTCTATGAATTACAGGTACCCAAGACTAATACCTATAATTATAAATCAATTGTCAAGAATGCTTACCTTAGTTAGAGAAGTTGAAATCAATTAGTGGAGTCTTTAGTGTTACTCCATTGAACCAGGCACCAGAAAACTATTCTTGTCAAGTCATACACATATGGGAAACAGATTATCCACTTGACCATTGATTTCATGGAGTGCATGGATTCAGTCCACACAACTTAATCAAGTGGGTACACAGATTTACCAACACCAGCCTGCTGTCTGAGTTTACAGTGCATCAGACTAGGGGCCTTATTTAGATCTCAGTGGATAGAATACTCCGTCACAAACATGATGGATATTCTATCCGCCTTGTTACAATCTCCATAGGATACAATAGGTTCGTAATAGGGTGTATGGGATCTCTGGCATGTTTGTGATGGATTATTCTCCTCCGCCTAGATCTAAATTCGGTCCTAAGATTATGCCAGATGAATGTACATATAACGGATGGAAGATTCTTATTTTAGCTAGAGCCATAAACAGACCTCTTGGGGTCACTGGCATGTCTTGAGGAGTCCTTTGATATTTTGATAAAGGCTGTACTGTGTCAACACAATTTGGAGGCAAAGAAAATTTGAATTTATGTGTAATAATTAAATTACATTTGGCCTGCAAAACCTAGAATGAGGTTCACAAAGCCATGCAAGGCCACCTTGCATGGACCTGTGTGGCTTGGTAGATCTGGAGTAATTCAAGTCAATATAAGTCACTCCTTGCGCTATTCTGCCCAGGGACGCATTCCATTGGTGGAGTGTTGGTGTTCCCACACATCCATTCATAGATTGTGGCGCATTCCTATGTTTAGCATGAGTGGTACACCTGGGAATGTGACAAAATGGTATGCCTTCCCAGGTGAGACATAACAAAAAAAAATATCTTTATTTCCCCTCGTTTTTTGCTCTTTCTATGTGCGCTGCATTCTGCAGCACATGTAGAAAGAGAAAAAAGCATCCAAGAATTGCTTTTGTACAGAAAGGAAAACCGTGGTGCAAGGGTGCCTAAGTTGGTGCTGGGCAGCCAATAACACGCCAGCACAAGGAGAGAGTAAGAATGCACCATATCTTGTTAGATATGGGGCTTTCCTGACCTCTCCCTTTCATGCAGCATGGTATCTTGCTGCATTGTGTTGCGTGAAAAAATTATAAACATGGCCCATTATGTTTATGGAGGAATGCCAGCAGATGATTTGAACAGATTGTGTTAAAGCCACCTTCTGGTTCTCCAGTTAATTTACCCCGGAAATGGAGTTGATATTTAAAAGACCATGGACTTTTCTTCATGGTTTTTATCAATTGAAATAAACTTAGGGGCATATTCTCAAGAACGTGTGATAACCATCGCAAATTTAGCTTAATGCAACTCTTCACATCGCAGTCTATCGCGGGAAAACAACTCCGTGTTAATGTGGTATTCTCAACACGAAGGCACCATGCGTTAGTCCCACGATAGCGCGTCAAACACGAACGCGAAAATAGTAGCAATGAGGCCAATCGCGATACAAAAATCAGCGATAACGAGCGATAGGCCTGCAATTCCCACACGTCATGCGGGAAAATGCACCATAAAAGCAGAGTAAAAAAAACGGTGAGATGACAATGAACGAGCACAACCCCACATCCTTGACATAGAACAAATGACCATTGTCCCGCATCAAATAGGCATCTCCTCACAGTCACAATGTACATTGACATGCAGTCTGCATGTAAACTGCGCCAATGCTGAAACATGCATGGAATACACTGTGAAACCGCATCTCCCCTTCACATTGCAGAGGGACAAGCAACCCCACCTGCACACAGACGTGTCATGACCATGATCAATCAATTATGAAAGCGTGTATGAATGTAGGGGCAGTGACTCCCACTTACATACATGTTGCCCATGTTGTGGGAATTGAGTCACAGGAGGCATCCCTGCATCATGGTGGCACATATCTGACCCCAAAAGGATCCCTGTTGTCACCTGTAGGTCACAAATGGCAGCCAAAATGGAATGATTTTGGACACATGTTAAACGCCGAAGAGTGGGATTCCCTACTAACTGTGACACACAGAACTGGCAGTTCAAATATGTGACACCCTAAACAGCCTCTCTGCACAGAGGTGACACACCCACCATCCATGAACAAATCATAACATTGTTAGCACTACATGTTGCACTCACACTTGTCTGAGTGATGTACCTGTACAGATGAGTGACATGCACTCAGGGAATGTGTTTTTGGAATGCATTTATTTGCACATGCTGTGCCTGCGGTCATTTTGTACTGTCCCATGATTGCTAAGGACTGTCACAATGTGACGTGCTCATGTGAAGAAATTGTCAATGATAATGTTCCTATGGGCTATTCCTGCTGCGGTTGCAGTGGGCTGTGGTCCACCTGCCTCATCGTCATCATCATCGTCTGGTGCATCTGGCACTCGTATCCATGGGGCATTGCTGCGTACACATATGTTGCGCAACACACAACATGCAACGATTAGCTTGCACACAATGTCTGCGCTGTACAGGAGCATTCCACCTGTGACTTCCAGGCACCTGAAACATGACTTCAATATGCCAAATGTGCATGCCACGATGCCCCTGGTGCGTTTGTGGGCCGCATTGTACTGCCTCTGGGTCTGTGTGTTCGGGAAACGGAGGGGTGTCATCATCCAAGCGCAGAGTGCATATCCTTGGTCACCTGTGACAGTGCAGAGAGACATGAGTCAATAGTTGGTTCTGCATGATGTTTTGGCAGGCTCACTGGTTCATTGGTGTGTGATATGTGTGACTTGGTGATTCCTGTATGACATGTACTGCTTGTTGCAAATGAGCGGCATCAATGTGTACTACGTAGCCTCACTGCTGCTCTTCCCTCCCCCTGAGCCTATTCACTAGTGTGCGCAGTGTGGCTGCATCACTTGCATCCCTACGGCACACCATTGTCATGCCTGTCTACGCATGTCTACAAGCCTGACAACGACACAGTGATGTTGTGCGCTGAAGGTGTGCGGCCACGTGTGTGTAGGCCTATAGTAAGGACAGGGCAGACACAGATGTAGAGTTCATGCCTAGCTGAACTCGCCATGCGGTTGAGGGTAGACCTTTGGCGTATGCTGGGGAAATAGCAACACAAACAACAGTTGGCATGTCTGATCCCTGACCCCAAGCAGGCTTGCGCACCCTCCTTTACCCCTCGGGATAGCCAGCACTCCGAGAGCATGCTACATAGCAACATTGTATATTGCGTGACGGATGGCGCCGACACTACACCAGAGACACACGCATCAGTTATTTCCTTGGCAAGGCCTAAACTCAACCACGCCCAGAGCCACGTGTTGAATGACCACACCCTTACGCTGTACTGCCGTATGCCGGTGCACTCCCTTACGCTCACAGGGGGGTCTGACACAGTTACATGTCCCAGGTCTACCCCACTGCCTGAGGTGACAAGGTTGTGCACGCTGTACACAGCACAATGTAATGTGGTATGGCCCGGGGCACTCATGCGTACATAATGACCACACAGACACACTGAGATAATTTGTGGAACTGGCAACGGGCACATGCGCCCGGCACCTTTTATTGCCAGGGTCACACGTCCAGTGACGCCTGTGCTGGATGGGTGTTGGGTAGTGTAAGCCACCCCCAGGGGTTGGTTGGTGCTGGCAACAACTACAACAGTGATCAGATAATCAGAAGTTCAAAATACAAACAGCAAGGGTCCATGACTTGAGCTTGAGTTAGTGGGCCGGATGCACTGCGGCTGGCACAGGCACACCGCTACGAGATGGTGACTTGCGATGCACTGAGGTAGGGCCACGAGAGCTGAGCAGGTCCACATTAATGTCCAAGAAGGATGTTGCGGAGTGTTATCAGTGGACAGTGGGAGGTGTCCATCCAGGGCATGATGCAGAGGGAAAAAGCAAGCAGAAACAGGCAAAATGGAGGATTTGAATGCTACAGTCTCCTTTTTCCCACCATGTCAGTATCAGCTACATGATAATGAAGACAACCCCCAGGCCATAGACTCAGACACCACCAAAGTTCAACCAGAAAGTGTCCATGACTCCCGTGGCACGGAGTCAGTGGCACCAGAGCTAGAAGGGGATGCAGTCTGCGATGAGGCCTGTACAATGATATGAACTCTGCCATGAAGAAATCAAGACTCAGTTCCAATTGTGTGTCCTACTCGACCACAGTGTGTTCCTGAGGCAGCGGTTAGCAGTGGCCCACAGCCATGTGTCGTCGGCTAGATATGCACAGAGTCAGAGGCACCAGTGCAGTTGTAGGTAATGTTCGATCACCTTCGTAACGGAGATCCTTTTGTCCTCTGGACTGAACCACTTCTTCCTCTTACTCCTCTCCTTGCGTACTGTGATATCAACTCTGCCATGACCAAATCAAGACTCAGTTCCGAATGTGTGACCTACTCGACCGCAGTGTAGGCCGGAGGCAGCGGTCAGCATAGGTCAACTGCTGTGCAGCCAGCTCCTCCTGGATCTCTAACACATGGCGATGAAATGGCATGTGGGGAAGATTTCTGGTTGATGGAGGTAGAGGCACCAGAACTTGACGGGTGTGCATCCTGCGATTATGCCGTGTCCTGCCCGGTACCGACTGTATTGGATTGGTGTGAGGCCTGCTGGACCACAGTGTAGGCCGAAGGCAGAACTCAGCAAGGGCCCACAGACACATGTGGTGGGAATGCTATGCACAGAGTTGGTGGCACCACATCGAAGGGAGTAGAGTGACATTAACTCAGCCATTAAATATGTACTCTGCCATTGTGTAATCAAGACTCAGTTCCAAATGTGTGGCCTACTTGTCCACCGTGTATGCCAGTGGAGTACATCAATGAGAAAGGAGTACTGCGGGCCTTGCTCACAGGGGCTCTGATGGTCTGAGGAGGCTGCCAAGGTCGCGGACCTCGGGCTTGGAGCTTGCACGTGGTGGGCCCTCTTGGAGACACGCCGGTGTCGGCCGGTGAGCAGTGAGGCCTGGATGCGCAGGGGCGGGCAGGACGAGGTCTGGGGACCAGTGGCCTGGGGTGTAGCAGGCGCACAGGATCGCAGGCAACACCACTCACGGTGTCAGCCTCGTGGCGGGGTGAGAGGTGCCGCCCTGGCAGACACGTTGGCCATTCCGGAAGGGAACCACGCCCAGAGGTACGTGCATTTTATTCACACCTCTACGCTAGCCTGGTGTACGCCGGGCCTTCCCACTCCGCACACGCTTACAGGGGGGACGTAACAAGCTACATTTCCGAGATCTTCCCCATTGGCTGGGGTGACATGGTTGCATCCACTGTCCATAACACTACCACCACCAGCAGTATATGTCGACATGGATATGTCTGTGGTCTGCATACTGCAGTCTGTCCAGCACATCCACACCACACTTGGCATTGTGTGCATTCTCATTCATGGGTCACTTGCCTCCTTCGCACATGCCTGGTTCCCACCTCTCCTCACATCCTGCTATTGTGTGACTGAGGTGCCATGCCGTTGATGGCTCATGTACATGGCTAGCCCAGGTTACCGCAGTATGTTGTGCAGTCATGTATGGTGGGTGGGCATGTTGTTTGGCATGTTGTATGTGAGTATTTAACGTGTGCATTCCCAGAGTTGTGAGTTTCATAATTGTGGAGTTGCGATGTGTGGTGTGTTCATTTGGTACTTACCAACGAGCACTGCATTTCCGTAGGTGCCATCATGGAAGCGCCAGTTGATGATGGACTGTCGGAAGATGTATGAATCATGCACACTGCCTGGGTAGTTGGCGATGACATTGGTGAAAAGTCCCCAGTGGTCCACTATTGCCTGCACAATGATGGAATGAGTGTGCTTTCTGTTGCGGTAATTGTGTGCACTGTCAGCAGGGGGCACAAGTAGGACATGTGTGCAGTCAATTACCCCCAACACATGCGGGAATGCAGATATGACGTAGAAGCCTTGTTTGGTCTCCAGCTGTTCCTGCGCAGTGTGGGGGAAGTATAGGTACTGGGGTACCAAGCTGATGGTAAAGGTATGTCTGTGTGTTGGTGTCATTGGTAATGCATATATACTATAGACATGATACATCTTAGGAAACAATATAGCTAAATAGCAAATAACTTCCCAATCAGCAGGTAACTGGAATAAAGCGTCTTGTCCACAAACAAAATGAACTCCTGGAATTGTAGTTTCTTCCCCTTGTAAAATTTGCCATGTGCCTCCCATTAATTTGAATGTTTCTTCGCAACTATTGATTTCCAGATGTCTGGTTCTACTATGTGTTCTTCTTTTGTTAAAACAAATGTTTTATTTTTTCTTCTGTCTAATTTCAGCTTTGGGTAAACCATTTTCCCTTTAAATTCATCTTCTTCTTTCTTCCAAACATTTTTCAACACATCATTTTCTCCATCCTTAATATGTGAGATGTTAGCATTCCTTCCCTCTAATGTGATAATAAAGGCTTTTTTTAAAGGTCTCATTAAACAAGTTAGATTGTTTTAGTAACCCTTAACACTATCTACAGGCAAAGACGGTCTAAAATAACACCAAGCTGTGTCCATTTCTTTTGCTTGTGGTGTAAATACATGCTTTGCACTAATGGTATTCTGAAGAGTATTAAATCATGGTTGAATAACAATATTAAAAATATTTTTGCCTATATACAAATGTAAGCAATATAGTAGGTGAAACTGTGTATGACAGTGGAATGTGATTGTATATAACCTCTTCTGCTTCTGATGATTTTATGTGAGCAGACACAAAAGTCTTTTGCGTCCGTGGCTTGTGTGCATTTTTGCACTAACCTAGAATAGAAGTTAGTTAGTGGTGTAGTCCTCTTTCTTGTAGCTTGCAAATGATGCTTTTAATTAGTCCCCATCTGTTGTGTATGCAAATGCCGTAGTTGCATTAGTAGACCTAATGTCTCTAAGGGTGTGAAGTGAAACCCTACTAATTCTATTATAATCATCAGTACTTCTATTAAAGAAATGGTACCCATAATAATCTTGCATCTATTTCTAAGGCAACACATAATTGTCTTTAATCACAGCGAATAAGCAAAGTGTACAGCAATAGCTCAACAGTTAATTCTGAGTTTCTCCAAATCTTCATTACAAATTTTTATTGAAACAGTCTCTTTTCACAAAGTCTCTCTTTAAATTCACAATCTTTACATAGATGACCTTAGCCCTACTCCGTGTTCTTCTAAAATGTTATTCCTGCTCTTCTCCCTCAACATTGGGCCTAGGTAAATCTTCTAAAAAATATATATATATATTTTCAGAACTTTGGCACTTTTCAAGCAATTCCAATCTTTTATATCTCTCAGTATTCCTGAACATCTTTATTGAACAGTTTTATCCGATTTTATTAAAGTGATATCATGGAGGTTTAAACAGTTCATATTTCACAACACACAGTTCATCCAATGAAGCATTTTACACTTGAGCCACATAATGAGTCCATTCAGGTGCAGAATAACTTTGACAAGGCCCTCTCACTCTTTTTGATCTTCTCAGTCCTCGTTGTTCTCCTTTTGTGTCACTCCCACCGCTCAACTCTTTCTCCTCAGTAATTGTCTCTGGTATTCGGTCAACGAACACACTTGTCTTTAGTCTTCTTTGACCATAGTTTTGTGGCCATTCAATGTTGTGGGTGACTCTTCTTGTTTCTGTGCTTGTTCTTTCACCCAGATCCTCTATTTGTGTTGATGTTGTCTCAGTAGTTTTGTGATTCTGAGGTTTTGTCTCTTCTTCTTCATCTGAAACCTTAATGCTACTATGTCAAATAAGTCATTTGATTGGGTGCAGCTGATCTTCACCCCTTTCTTGTCTTTCTGCTCTAGGACCACTTTTCAAACAATTGTTGTCCAATGGGAGCAGATCAGGCACATCTTTGTGTGTCAGCCTCAGTAAAGGCTTAGCTACTAGGGAAAAGTTAGGTATCCACTGTCTACAGTAGCCGACCATTCCTAAGAAAATCCTAACTTCTCTTTGTGTTCAAGGTAGATTCATCTGCAGAATTGCTTTCACCCTTTCTGGTGACACTTTTCTTGCTCCTTTCTTAATGTTATGTCCCAGATACTGAACTTCTTTTTTACTTAATTGAAAGTTTTCTGAGGACACTTTATGTCCATTCTCAGCAAGGTGATTTTGAAGTGCAATTGTATCCTGCTTACTAGCTTCTCGTGTTTTTGATGCTAAAAATAGATCATCTATATATTGCACAAAATCGGGATTGTATGGCATCTGTAATGACTCCAGATTATTTTTGAAGATCCAGTTAAAAATGGAAGGACTCTTTGTATACTCTTGTGGAACTCGGAACCATGTCAAAACTCTCTGCTGAGAGATAAAGGAGGAAAGATTAATGCTGGGCAGAGTTCGCAGAGTTTCACTCCACGGAATTCCACAGAGTCACCTAAAAACACAGCTAAATTTTGTGGAGTTACACTGGTGGGCAGGGTATTGCTAATAAGCAAATGCATTCCCTCTGAGCAATGATTGCATTTTTCCAAGCAATGCCTCACACCTTCCACACAGCACTGCATGTGCGCACTGTGATCCTATGGTAATTAAAGGGATTTATTTGTGCTTTATGGGCAGATGATTCATTTTTCAGCCTTTATGTGCACCAAGCCTGTGCTTTTCCAACCAGAGCCCTTCTTATGCACAAATCAACAGCATCTGCATATGCTCCAAACTGAGTTAAATATCCTGACCCTCCACCCCATTGGTCAGAACGATCAGGAAATGCATGTAGACATGGCCAGCTGATAAAATATGCCATCACACTAGTAGAAGATGCTCCAGTATTCTAGAGCTGTATCAATGGAAAAACCTGGGTAGAATGCAGGCTCAGAGTAGAAATCTTAAAATGCATACTTGAGTCAAAACAATAGGGAAAGGCGTAGAGACATGATCTGGAAATAGGCCAACATGCTGAATAAAAAGAGTCAAGCCTACCAAAGCCGAATCGATAAAGAAACTGAGTTGGGGGCTTGCACACAGACTGGGAAACCACTTAGAATCTGCACAAAGAGCTGGAGCAATACCAGGCTACATTACTTAAAAACAGACAGAGGCATGTTGGAACACAATGTATCCAACTCAAATTGCACAGTTGATTCACTCTCTTTGTGGCAAACAACAGATGTTCATTCACACCGCATGTGACGAATCCTCAATACTCACCTGCTGGGTGGCTGTACATGGGATTCAACTTGGGCGGCATGGCCAACATCATTTCAGACCTGCCAACGGGGCAGCACCGCACAGTGTGCCCATCACTGGAGGCCTGGCGGCGGCAGCTGCATGATACCATGCCTCAGGGTCCACTCCCGGACTACTTGTTGCTGGTCATGCTGGGCATGGGGATGCTGGGTCTGCGGCACTCCAGCAGCGGGGCAGCCAGTAGGAGTGGAGATTAAGATGGCGGGTGCACATGCGCTCTACTGCCAAAGAATTGAATGTACTCTATCGGGAGACAGTGAGACTGACTGATTGTAAGCACAGAATGGAAGCAGAGGAGGGATGAAGGGGCTTGTTGGTAGAAAATGCTGAATACTGACAAAGTGTCAGCCCTCAAATAACTACTACTGTTTTGTAATTAAATAAAGGGGTGAGCGGCAAGCACACCAGTAAACTTTGCTCTTCCGGCGGTAGAATTTTGGCCAACAAATGCTGCGCTCCAAGCGGAGTGTAGACTTCCAAAACTTTGTGAACTCTGCTAGTGGAGTGGAGTTTGCTGCCCACCCCTAGAATAGATACTTGGCATCTTCATGCAATGTCACTGAGAAGCGAAAATAAAAACTGACCAAGATTGATAACTGTGAACCATTCTGCAGTGCATGGTATCTGAGAAAAGGTGGTGGCTGGATTTGGTACCACAGGACCTCATGGACAACAATACTGTTAAGTTTTTGGGAGATCCTGCTCAATCTGAAATTTACCATTGGGCTTCTGTAAACCACTGATCAGAGAGTTTCATGGACTCTTAACCAACTCCCTCAAAATCCTTTTGCTCAGCATGCCTTCAATTACGGGTTTTATTCCTGCAACTCTTTCTGGCATCAATTTATAGAGAGGTGTTTTTGTATACACTGCATTTTGATTTAATGTGACTCAGACTGGTTCTACACCTTCGATTAGTCCATTATCTTTCCCTGTGAAGACCCATACTTCTGGGTTAACTGTTTCTTTCAAATCAGGGATTAACTCCTCAATTGTTCTCACTAGGAACAATCCTACAACTGAATCTTATTGAGACATTTTAAACTCAACAACTTCTTCATGGGTCTGGAACTCTACACCATGCGGTGTGCAGTGAATTGTGCAATTTAACTTACACAACAAATCCCTCCCTAACAGGTTTACTGGACTTGGATCACAGATTACAAAATTGTTGTGTTTCCTTCAATTAACCTATTTTTACAGGAACTTCCTCTGAGACTGGGTTTGTGATATGTTTATTTGAAACTCCTACAACTTGGTTCTTCTTTCACAAAAGGGGTAGCTCTGGGACTTTTGCTGTTTTAACATTGGAAGAGGCAGCTTAGGTGTCGATAATGAATGACACTGGATGGCCATTAACTTCTCCTTCTACAAAGGCACACTCTGATCTACCTCTAAGACTGTGCCAAGCATGCAATCCTCCTCCTTCTCAGGCACCGTCATTTGAAATTGTCGGAGCCAAAACCCTCATTATCAAATACAGGAAACTGTCAGAACAGGGTCTGATTTTGGTTCTGAAACAGGTTCAGATGTGCTTTTGATAACATGTTTAAATTAAATTGGGGGGTTCCCATATTCGGTGGAACCATCTGGACTCGTGGAGCTTTCATTATTGGGGCTTGTTTCTGCATTGGCACATGAATCTGCTGAACTGCCACATTTTGCATTTCTATTTGCTTTCCTCCCTGCATTTGGATATTTCTGTTTTCTCTGTCAGGATTAATTCTAAAGTCCCTCTACCAATGCCCAATTTTATTACATCAGTGACAAGGTATACTTTTCTTTAGAGTTGCAATATCCATACCAGAATTGGGATCAACTGGAACACATCTACCAAATCATCCTTAAATAATCTGTACTCCTGGATGTTTAGCAACACCTTGCATACCACCTTGATTTCCTGAAAAGGACTGGTTCTGAAACCCTCGCTAAGCAAACTTCATCTGGGCTAACATGAATTTCTCCTTAAGTTTTCACTGCTTCATTTCCTGTTCATCACTACAGTACTTGGTATATCTAAAAATGTCACCTCGTGATTTAATCTGCTAGCAAATTACATTCTGTTGGATGTGCGCACTAATTTCTGGTCTCAACCCAATAACAAACTGAAATACAAAGAATCCCAAATCACTGGGTTCGGGATACTCTCTCTCACTGTGTTGTTGAAACACTTGAAACAATTGCTCATAGTAATCATGCACTGATCCTTTGGGTTCTTGTGAAGTCCTTTTAATCTTCACCCAATTAAACCTTTCAGAGGCACATGCCCTTTCTGGAAAGTAATCACTGCTTCATATTTCTCCATGACTACAGGAGATGGTGCATTAATGAGAACCTTTCTTGTTGGCTCCTCACATGGCCATAGTACAACTACATTTAGCTCACAAATCATTTGGCATTACAATGTCAAAAAAATATTAAAATCAATCCACAGCACTTTTTGAAATTTTGACAGATCTGTCAATCCGTGTGTACCACTGCACGGACTTGTCTCTCAACTTTTGAAAATTGTTTGTGAATGCAGCAAGATCACCTTTACTCCACGGTACATGGATATATAGTCCACCTGCTATCTCTCTCAGTCGATAAATCAAAGCTTCTTCCTCATCTTGTGAACCTGTCGACTAATTTTTATTTTCCCCATCTACTCCTGACTCTTTCTTTTTATTTCATGTTTCTTGGACCATTTATTTTCCAATTTCTAAAAATCGCTCCATTTATGGATGCATTTCACTAGTTCAGTTATGTGTAAATGCATTCCTGAAGAGCGCATTCTCTCAATTGCCCCATCATTTAATTGAATCCTATAACTTCTCAGCAAAGGGAATCTTTTTGAAAGGTCAACATCATACTTTTGGGCCGAATTAGTCAATTTATCATGTGTGATAGCTGCACGTCATTTTACTTACTCAGGTAAATCAACTCTTTCTCCTGATACTGGTTCAAAAGTTCAAGTTTCAAACATCCTGTAATAATTTCCTCTAATTTCACCTTCAGTTTTGAAACATTCAGTGGTCTCTCCTTTTCAGTGTTTGGGACAATTATTCATTCTGCACTTTCTGTTCATCTATATCCCCCTTCTTCCTCAAACCATGGTAGAACCATTCTGTCTTCAAATAAATTTGCCTCCCTCTGGATTATCGGTGTTGTAAATACAATCCTTCCCCCTTCTCTCAAAGATTGAATCATTTGGGGTAGTTATCATGCACCAATTGGACAATTTTGAGATGTCTGGATAAACCCTGAGCAGCCATTACTCCTTGAGCTACTGATGTTGGGGCAATAGTGATCAAGTAAGTTACAATTGGTCAGGGTACTGTCTGTTATTATAGAATTTGTGATAATTATACCGGAACAATCATAATTAGGGCTCCCGGTTTTATGGTATTTATTTTTTAGACATTTCTGTCTGTATTTATCCATATTTCTTTTTGTCAACTTAATCTGTATTTATCGATATTTATTATGAGTTTTGTGAAAAAATAAAGCTGAAACTGGTATATTTCCACATTTATTTAACCAACAAAAGTGCAGTCATGCTTGAAGGCCTGCCAGATATCAGTGATATGAACACCTGCAGAAGATAAATCAATGCACTTATATTAAAATATGCACATTTTAGTATCAGCCTTCTGCATATCTACTGCTGTTTAGGCCTCTTGCTAAAATTTCATTTTTTTTAAATCACTTACCTATTTATCCACACAGTGATTGGCCTTGCAGTCATGGCAAAGTGTATTTAGAATCACTCAAAAAGTACCCAATTTCCATTTTATCCACATCTAAAAATAAATACAGACAAGAAAATAAAAGGCTTTCTGTCTGTATTTATCTGTAAAAATCAGTAAAAACGGAAAACAGGGAGCCTTAATCATAATTGAAGCAGCAACAGCAGGTGTAATCACAGTTGGAAACTGAGCAACAGGTAGGGGCATAATCTAGAATGTCTTAAATGGTTTATCAATGTGAATAACACTTGGTTCAACGAGAGCAGTAGACACTGTAAAACCTGTACTTGCACTATTATCTGTACTAGTGGTGGGGTCAAATTAGGTGGTGGATGTGTGGCTAACATTTTTTCCAATATTTTATCCCCTGCATCACTATCTTTCTCATCCTTCCTCTTATCCTTATCATTTTCTTTTTCCTATGTCTTATTTTTTTTCGATTTCTCTGGTGTCTCAGTGGTAATAGCTGGATATAGTACAGTTTCTTTGGCTACAGCTTTTCTCCATCTCTTTTGAGATTCATATCTAGAGCATCTGCATAATTAGGGACTGCTCTCCTAGTTTGAAAAAAATATTTCCTTCTTTATTTGTCACATGCTACTTTGTCCCATATATTTAGTGCTTCATATTGTGTGGGTCTAGGTGGTGGCTTTGTCTCGTATAGCCTCTCCTCCAATTTTTCAATAATTCAAAGTTTGAAAGTACCATCTCTTGAAAAACTTCAGGTAACCTCATTTTCAGTAATCTTCACCATTGACAAAGCCATAAAAATGTATGTAATCCCAATTCTGTTGTCATATAATGAGCAGGTGTATACTTGGGAGGTGCCTATTCACCTTCCGTATCAGAATTGTAACATCACCTCTAACACAACTCTTAAATTCTTGAAACAATTTAATAATTTCTTCTGAATCTAACAATTTATCAGTTCAAATATGCAAAACAAGTTCAATGTTTTGATTCTGTTTCATAAACTTCAGATATCCTTCTCTAATCGTGTCACAATTTATATCTTTGGAGACTTGTTAACCAATCTCAATGTGGTATTCACACAAAAACTGACCTATCACAGCGCAGCATCTTGCGTCGTCACCAACTAAACACAGTGCGAAAGTCAACCGATCAATCCCAACGTGACACACTATGGCGTATGATCTCATTCCTCGCAGCAGTTCACCCTCCTTTACAATTCGTCTTGTACAAACAATTATAGATCTTTTGAAACTAAGCAATCTTGTTCTGCTCCATTAAAGAAATCAAAACGCTTTCAACAATCAGAATCTTAAGGATTTCACACTTTCCGATTTTTCATACAAAAGATTTCCACATTCACAAGTGAAATCTCGACCAGAGGGAAATCACCCTAAACAATGTAGCATCACCCTTTGCGCAATTAGGATCTGGAAACATCAATTGATAATAGTACAATCACAACAGATCATTATATTCGCTATCTCAATTGCGTAGTTGACCGTACCTCACAATCTACACAACAACTCTTTAGCAGAGAAAAAACACTTAAAGTGTCTTCTTCACTTTTCCTCTCAAATTCAGTATCCTTATCCCGGGACTCTAGGCTACGCCGAACCTGATAACTCTATCACTTCTCTGCAATAAATATATAAATATCAGCAAGTTATTTAACACGTATACTCCAAATCAATCAATAAAGACAACAATAATGACAATCCACAATGTATAACCCTATTAATACTCACACCTCCAATACAGCAATAGCCTTTAAAATCGCACCTTGTCAGTCTTCAAGTTCTGGGCATTGGATTTTGTGACTCAGGCATTTTTTTAACTTGTGTTCAAGGCACAGAAAGGCAGCAAGGTTCAAAATCACTGCACTACCCAGTCTTGTCACTTCATGTATTATAGCACACGTATTGCCCACCTCAAATGAACAGCTGCCACATGGCCAAAAATTGAATATAGTTTACACAGAAAGATGAGAGGCAATACAATTTATACGGTAGTACTTCAATGTACAATAACAGTTCTTTCACAGTTTTTTTTGTACGTAGAAGATTCTTTATTCCTTAGATTCTTTTGACAAGTAGACTGTACCTGCTTGTCAAAAGAATCTAAGAAATGGAGAATATTTTATGTATACAAAAAACAGTGAAAGTACTGTTATTCAACATTGAAGTACTACTGTATAAATTGTATTACCTCTCATCTTTCTGTGTAAATTATTTCAACTTACACAAGTATTTAATAGCTTCTTCTCAAGACACAAACTGTCACTCTGCTACCAGATTCTGCTGGAGTGAGAATCAATTTAAATAATATGGTTTATCATCCTACTCACAGAAGTAATTCTCTCTCCCTATTTATCTTCTCTTTTAAACAGAGGTTATTTTTCCGTCTTCCTCTATCCTAACATGTGCGTCGGATTATGGCTGCCGGTTATGAGAATCAGGGGCTAGTCATCCAATAAATCATAATCACAAATATTAATGTTAATTGTAGTCAATAATGAGAGTTTGATTTAGATTCAAGGTCTTAATTTTCATGACAGGTTTAGTAAAATATTTTTTTCTTTATTCAGCTAGTTCAATATCTCAGTCAATTAACAGAATTGATAATAAAAGTATGGTCAGATCAATATCATTTTTCATATAATAAAGCATCAGTCAATAAAGCAATCGTTACAATTTATAAAGCGTGCTACATACCCGTGAGGGTCTCAAGGCGCTGGGGGGGGGGGCGCTACTGATCGAAGAGCCAGGTCTTGAGGAGTCTTCTGAAGGCCAGCAGGTCCTGAGTCTGTCGTAGGTTGGTTGGGAGAGTGTTCCAGGTCTTGGCGGCGAGGTAGGAGAAGGATCTTCCGCCGGCTGTGGTTTTCCGGATCCGAGGGTCTGTGGCAAGGGCAAGGTTGGCTGAGCGGAGGTTTCAGGAAGGGGTGTGGAAGCTGAGTCGGTTGTTGAGGTAGGTGGGTCCGGTGTTGTTTAGTGCTTTGTGTGCGTGGATGAGGAGTTTGAAGATGATCCTCTTGTTGACGGGGAGCCAGTGCAGGCCTCTCAGGTGGGGGGTGATGTGGCTGCAAACAAGTTCCTGCAGAGGGCGACGTCAGGAGCTTGTTTGTGGTTCCTGAGTAGAGGGCGTTCCCGTAGTCTAGTCTGCTGGTGATGAGGGCCTGGGTGACGGATTTTCTAGTGTCAGTAGGGTTCCATTTGAAGATTCTGCAGAGCATTCGGGGGGTGTTGAAGCAGGACGCGGACACGGCGTTGACTTGCCTGGTCATGGAGAGGGTGGAGTCGAGGATGACCCCCAGGTTGCGTGCGTGGTCTGTGGGTTCCGGGGCTGCGCCTAGCGATGTGGGCCACCAGGAGTCGTCCCAGGCTGATGGGGTGGGTCCGAGAATGAGGACCTCCGTCTTGTCTGAGTTCAGCTTCAGTCTGCTGTCCTTCATCCAGTCGGCTACGGCCTTCATTCCTCTGTGGAGGTTGGCTTTGGCGGTGTGGGGGTCTTCGGTGAGGGATATGATCAGCTGGGTGTCGTCGGCGTAGGAGATGAAGTTGAGGTTATGTTGTCGTGCGACGTGGGCGAGCGGTGCCATGTAGATATTGAACAGTGTCGGACTGAGGGAGGATCCCTGTGGGACGCCGCAGATGATCTCGGTGGATTTCGAGCAGAAGGGTGGGAGGCGGACGCTCTGGGTTCTGCCGGAGAGGAAGGATGTGGTCCAGGCCAGGGCCTTCTCTTGAATACCGGCGTCGTGGAGGCGTGCTGATAGGGTGCGGTGGCAGACTGTGTCAAAGGCTGCTGATAGGTCCAGGAGGATGAGGGCGGCTGTTTCTCCTTTGTCCATCAGGATCCTGATGTCATCAGTGGCGGCAATAAGGGCGGTCTCGGTGCTGTGGTTGCTGCGAAAGCCGGATTGGGAGGGGTCCAGGATGTTGTTGTCTTCAAGGTAGCGGGTTAGCTGTTTGTTGACGATTTTCTCTGTCACTTTTGCCGGGAACGGAAGCAGGGAGATGGGCCGGAAGTTCTTGAGGTCCTTGGGGTCTGCCTTGGGTTTCTTCAGAAGGGCGTTGATCTCGGCGTGCTTCCAGATTTCCGGGAAGGTTGCGTACTCGAAGGAACTGTTGATTGTTTTTCGGAGGTGGGGCGTGATGGTTGTGCTGGCTTTGTTGAAGACGTGGTGTGGGCAGGGGTCAGATGGGGATCTGGAGTGGATGGAGTTCATGGTTTTGATGGTGTCTTCGTCGCTGACGTTGGACTAGGCGGTCAGGCGGCTGGTGAGGGTGGTCGCAAGGGTGGTGGACTCGGTGGTGGGTGCGGGGGTGTCGAAGTTGAAGCTGTTGTGGATGTCCGTGATCTTGTGGTGAAAGAAGGCCGCCAGGGAGTCGCACAGGTCTTGTGATGGTGGGATGTCGTTGATGTTGGAGCTGGGGTTGAAAAGTTCTTTCACGATGCTGAAGAGCTCTTTGGTGTTGTGCGCGTTGTTGTCTAGGCGGTCCTCTTGGCGGTCCTCTTGGCGGTTCTAATGAGTTGGTGGTGCCTGCGGGTGGCGTTTTTGAGGGCTGTGTGGCTGTCTGTTGTTCGGTCGTGGAGCCATTTCTTCTCCAGCTTCCGACGGGTGTGCTTGGAACTCCGGAGGTCTTCGGTGAACCAGGTTGCTTTCTTGTTGGTGTGGTTGGTTGTGGCGGTCTTGAGAGGGGCGAGGGTGTTGGCGCAGCCGTTGATCCATTGTGTGAGGTTGGATGCGGTGGTGTCTGGGTCGGTGGGGTCGGTGGGTGGTCTCCGGGCGAGGGTGGTCGTCAGTTGGTCTTCGGTGACCTTGCCCCAGCAGCGGCACAGCAGCTGTTGGGTGCGGTGGTGTGTGATGGGTTTCCTGAAGGTGAAGTGGACGCATCTGTGGTCGGTCCAATGGAGTTTGGAGGTGTGGTTGAAGGAGACATGGAGACTTGCGGAGAAGATGGGGTCGAGTGTGTGTCCCGCGGCGTGGGTGGGTGTCATCACGAGCTGTTTGAGTCCGAGGTTGGCGAGGTTGTCGATCAGGTTGGTGGAGTTGGCATTGTTGTTGTTCTCGAGGTGGAAGTTCAGGTCTCCGAGGAGGATGTAGTCCATGGAGGCGAGGGCGTGGGTGCTGATGAGGTCAGTGATGCTGTCGCTGAACTGTGGTCAGGGTCCGGGGGGTCTGTAGATGAGTGTCCCTCTGAGGGTCGTGTTGGGGTCGGTGTGAATCTGGAAGTGCATGTGCTCGGCAGTGGTGATGGTGTCGTCGGTGTTAGTTGAGATTCTGATGGAGTCTTTGTGGACGATGGCGATTCCGCCTCCCACTCCGTTGGCGCGGTCTCTGCGGGAGATCTTGTAGCCCTGTGGGATGGCTATGGCGATGTCTGGTGCTGAGGTGGTGTTCAGCCAGGTCTCTGTCAGGAAGGCGACGTCCGGGTCGGTGGAGTCTAGGAGGTCCCAGAGTTCGATGGCATGTTTGCGAGCGGAGCGAGTGTTGAGGAGGATGCATCGGAGGTGGTTGGGTTCTTTGGCTGTTTTTTTGGTGGGTTGGATGCTGGTGTAGCTGCAGTTGCGGCAGGTGAAGGGTTCTTTGGTGCGCTTCGGGGTGGCCCGGTAGCAGGGGTGGGCTCGTCCGGAGTTGAGTGTGCGGAGGGTGCTGGAGTCGTAGTGCAGTCTGGCGCTGCGGGGGGCGCGGGGTCCAGGGGCTCTGGCGCTGGGCGCGATCCAGGCGCGCAGACGGACTTGCCTTTGGCGCGCCCGCTGCTATCTGCGCTTCCGCGCGGCGTCCTCCGTAAATGGCGAAGTGGGAGGGAGGAGCAGCTGGGAGGCGGGAGCGGGGTGGCCAATGGGCGTCAGAGGGAGCGGGCACAGAAGGAAAAAGGGGCGGGCCGCAGGCGAGCAGCGGCGGGAAGCGGGGGCACAGAAGCCGAACACAGTCATGGAGGGACAAATAAACAAATAAACAGAAAGCAAAGTAAACTGGCAACAGGCACTAACAGGGCACAAGGCAGCAGAGGAAACACTGGGGCAAAACAATACTACTTCACGAGTGCGGGTGCGGCGGCGGGCTTGCGGCAGCAGCGGTGAGGGCAGGAGTCCTGGTCACCCACGGGGGGGGGAGCCGTGCGGTGTGTGGAGCGACCGGCCCTGCATCAGGAGCATTCTTGAGAATCTGATTAAAAATTGAGGGGCTGTTAGAAATGGGGTCTCTTGTTGGTATGCACACTGTCCAAGTAGGGGGCACCACTCTAGTCAGGGCCAGTCAGAAACACTCCAGGATAACCTGTCCTCACCCTCTGGTAGCATGGTGCAGAGCAAACAGGCTTACACTTAGAGGCAATGTGCAAAAGTATTTGTGTAAAACACACACACAGTGAAGCACCACAAAAGACTCTACACAGATAAAAAAAAAAATAGAGGGGCATATTTACAAGCTGGCGATAAAAAATTATTGCCGCTTCTGCGGCCGTTTTTGGACGAAAAGCGGCGATAATTTTATCGCCCAATTAGCAAGGCCACGCTAAAGCGTGGAACCTTGCTTTAGCGTGGGGATTCCTAACGCCCAGCTTTGCATCTCTAATGAGATGCAAAGTGAGCATTCCTGACCTAACATGACAGGAGAAATGTCGCTAAGGGACATTTCTCCTATCATCAAGCCCCACGCTATGAAGCATATTTTCTGTTCGCCTGCCCAGCTTATAGACTACCCAGAGTCAGGTGGCTTAAACCAGCTTGCCAATTATTAGGGCCAATGAGCCATCGTAATGTACTCCGCATTTTATGCACAGACTCATCAGCCTTATCTCTGAAATGCGGGGTGGCTAAATTTCTAGGCTCCGCTTGGCTAATAAGAACCAAGATCCTGGCAAGGAAGTCAACCAACCAAGTTAGTGCAGATGTGAACTGTGATTAGAATCCAGTCAATTCGGGGGCTAAATCCTGTTTGTAAATAATCCCGCCACTTTCTTAAACAGTTTTAAGTTTTATATTTTAATTGTTTTAAATTAAATAACAAAAACCACATGATGGGAAAATTTGTACTGTACTAACTGTAGTAGATCATGACGTAATCGTATTTTATAATCTTGGAATTTTTTTTTCTTCTTTTCTGGAATTTGTACAGCTTTTATGATGTTTTTATATATCGAATAAAGCTAATACTACTACTGCTATGAAGCATAGCGGCAGGAAAAGTAGCGATATCCCCTGTTATCGCTACTTTCCTTACGCCTGCTTCAGGACTGACTTAGCCATGATATCCTATGAAAGGTGGATATCATGGCTAAATTTGTGGGGCCCTATCAACAAGCTAACGCCACACTACGTGAGATTATCGCTGGGTTTCCAGCGATAATCTCACGTTAGGCAGTTAGCGTGAGGATAAGCGTTGCTAATAGCACGCTATCTCAGCGATAAAAATCCACGTTACCCGGCGATAATTATCCTCACGCTAAGAGCGCTGAGTAATAATTATCACCAGGTGTTGCTGATATGCCCCAGAGAATCTTATGTTACCAGGATATGGTTGAAACAACAAATACTCAATCACTGGGTTCCAAGGTATCAAGTTTGTACATGTAAGGCAAAAACAACAAAAATCTTTGGGTTATCAGAATTTGGTTGCAATTATGAAAACTCAACCACTGGGTTCAAAGGTATTGAGATTGTAAATATGAGGCAAAAAGCAGTGCTTTGAATTCAGCTGGGCTTCCTTCAGAGCATTTATGGTAATGTTGCAGTGTTAGTATAGTGACCAGCTTCTGCTTCCAAGATTATTCCAGTTACGTTGGCTGTCAGTCTTGGGAAATCAAAAAGAGTCACCCAGTTATGGCTCCCAAGCTATTTTTGACATCACAGGGTGGCAGTCGAGACTACACAGACCCAGTAGGCACCGTACGTTTGTAAAGATTTTGTAGCCGCTGTGTGGCGAGTTGTGTTGCAGCCCAGCCCCTGGATGGGGAAGAGACACACACAGCAGTTCGGTTCCTGTGGCCTCAGGGAGTGCGCTCTCAACATGGTGTTGTTTCAGGGCTGCTGAGGGTCGAAGATCTCGCTGGCGTCACTTGGCAACACCTCAGCTGCACAGGGCCACACTGAGGTTCTCCTTTGGTGTGGCTTTGATGCTGTTACAGCCCCTCACTAAAAGGGGGAATGCACTGAAGGAGGTTCCTGAAGTGCGGCACTGGGGAAATTGCTGAACAGGTGATGGTTCCTCTCTGTACTCGATGAACGGTGGCGACTCCGGTCAGCGCGAAAGTCCTGGATGCCGGTCACTTCAACCCCAGGCATTAATCAAAGGAGGCTTATATAAGCTTGAAGATGCAAAGACAGTAAACAAAACACTCACTTCTCAGCAGCGCCAGCTATCACTATGGCATGCTCTCACAAGACAGAGTGCTGGTAAGGACAGAACAGTGTGGTGGGCTGCAAATAAGCCAGTCACAAGGTTTTTGCTGTCCCTGAGACCTTGTTGAAAACAGGGGCTAGCCAGTAAGCCATTGGCGTCACTCTGGGCTGAATCATTAGTTTTTGTAGCAGGGCAGAGGTCAGTAGGCATCAGGGCAGCTCCACAAAGCAGGGAACAGAGAGGCACAGGAAAGTGGCAATCCTTCCAGTGCAGCAGAATTTCCTCCAGCAGAGTTTCTTGCAGGTTCAGTAGTGTTTTACTTTGATAGGGCCAGAGCCCTCACCTCATACCCCAAAATGCCTTCGGTTTAGGGGTGACTTCAAAGGGGCCTTCAGAAGTGTGCAAGGGTCCCTTTCAGCTCAGTTCTGGCTGCAGACTACTGGTAACAGGGTGGATTCACCCTTTGTGCAGGAGCCGGGCACAGCCCATTAAGATGTAAGTATGAACAATATCTCCCTCTCCCATTCCAGATGGATGTAGATGGATCACCAGACACCCTTCCTGTGTTTGTGGCTGTACAGAGGGTATGCACAAAAGTGTAGCTGCCACCCTAGCCAGCGTGGATTGGAGACAGGCTGCAGGCTCACAGAACAAAGTTAAGAGCAGATAAATCTCCACTTTTAAAAGTGACTTTTCTAAAATAGTAGTGATAAATGTAACATTACCATTAAAGAGGGTTTATCATTACTATTTCAATCATACCAGACATTACAGAGCTACTCCTTTCTGATCAGGAATTCCCACTTAAATATATATATGGGAATTCCCAATGCTGGCCTATGAAAGGAGTAGGCCCCACTGCAGTGAAAACCACATGTAGCTGTTTGTCACTGCCAGTACATATAAAACTTAAAAGTACATGTCGTGCCTTTTAGTTTCATAGCACCCTGCCCTTAGAGACACTCAGGGCCTACCGTAGGGATGTCTTAGGTGTAATAAAAGGTTAGTTTAAGGCTTGGAAAGTGGTTTTAAAAGCCACGTTGGGGTGGCAGAAAACTGCACACACAAGCCTTGCAATGGCGGCTCTAAGGAAGGTTTGAAAGGCTATGTGTGTGGGAGGGGTTGGTCAGCACAACCAGTGCTGCAGGCCCATTGGTAGCATTTATACCACTTTACAAGGGACTTATAAGTAAATTAAACATGCCAAACAGTTGTGACCAATTATAACATGTTTTAAGAGGAGGGCACATGCACTTTAGCACTGATTAGCAGTGGTAAGTTGCCCAAAGTCCCAAAGCCAACAAAAAGAAGGTCATAAAAATAGGATGAGGAAGGCAAAACATATGGGGTTACCCTGCAAAAAGGGCCAGGTCCAAATTGGGCTTTCCATATCCTCTTGTGGGACTTGGCGCCATGCCAAAACATGATTACAGAAATAGAAAGCAAATTGGAGCTGACTATCCCCATAAAAAAGGAATGGAGAAGAGCGCTCACATAAATCATCGATTGAAAACCATTTGGCCTCGCATCGACTCTGAAATAAATAAAACCAATGCATTTGGTACCACAGGACAACAAGGGACAACAATTGCATTCACCTTCCACAAATCATGCACAATAGGATGCATGCCATAATGGGAGATTTACATGGACTCCACCATTATCTCCTTTAAGATCCCTTGCTCGATTATTGAGTTGATCACAGGAGTAATTCAGCAATAGTATTTTATGTCAAATTGTATTGTGGGATTCTTGGATATTCTTCTTTGGGCTTGACTGTGATTTGGACTGGCTCAACACCTTTGATTAGTCTGATATCTTTACCTGTAAAGCCCCAGACTTTAGGTAACAGAGTGTTTCTCAATTCATTGGGTGGATCATCTTTGGTCAGTTAGAAATGCATTCCCAAGTCAGATCTCTGTTGAGAAAGTTTTAAAACAAATTCCTCATTGTTAGTATGAAATTCAATACCCTATGGAGTGCAATAGCTGGAACAATTTAATTTACACAGTAGATCTTGTCCAAGTACATTCACTGGACTTGAATCACACACCAAAAATTGATGTCCATCCTCAAAGAACCCTATTTTAACAGAAACTGGTTCTGAAATTGGGGTGGACAAATTTTTATTTGCAACTCCTAAAATAGGAATGTTTATTTCCAAGAGAGGTGAGTTAGGAACCTCTGCTGTTCATACAGTAGAGTGGGTAGAACCAGTGTCAAAGAGGAATGAGACATGATTTACGTTTACCTCTCCACCCACATATAGATCACTTTGGTCTACCTCTGAGGCTGCGTCAAGCGCGCCGTCCTCCTCTCCCTCTCAAGCAACGTCAGACTGACGTATCCTGATAATAATTGTCTTTACAAATCAAATACTATTGAGAAGCATGATGATTTGGGAATGAATTTCTATTAGTCTGCTGTCTCTGATTCATATTGTACCTTTTTACCTGAACATTCTGTTGAGGCATTGGAGCTTGCATATCTGAATTGATTGGGATGTATTAGGGTTTTGAACTCTTTGTCTTAGTCTGGACCATGTAATTTCCCTGAAACTGTGTCTATCCTCCAGTCTGTATCTGATGTTCACATTAAATTTACACTCACGTTTCCAATGCCCTAATTTTCTCCACGTGACTATGATTCATTTTCTTCAAAGTTTACAAATCAACACCTTTACCTGAGTCCACTGAAACACCACAGCCTTTACTTTGTGAATGGAAATTCTGCTGCTGAAAACCATTAACACATTGCATTACAGAAACCATATGAAATCCTGCCTGTGCTGGAACTGTATTGTCAAAAGGATTCTACCTTTTTGTAGTACTTTTATCTGTACATTAATTTCTCTTTTAGCTTTTTATGCTTTATCTCTAATTCATTTCCGCAGTACTTTGCATAATGCACAATTTCATCATTCAGTCTGTTCTACCAACTTAGTAAACGCTGGTGAATCATAGAGGCAATCTCAGGTATTAAACATTCACTAATCTGTAAACAAAATGTCCCATGTCTTTTTCTGCCACATTTTCTGATTCACTGTACTGTCTAAAACCTGTATCAATCTCTCATATAAAGCACAAAGTAATTATTTAAGTTCTTGGGTGGATCATCTTTGGTCAGTTAGAAATGCATTCCCAAGTCAGATCTCTGTTGAGAAAGTTTTAAAACAAATTCCTCATTGTTAGTATGAAATTCAATACCCTATGGAGTGCAATAGCTGGAACAATTTAATTTACACAGTAGATCTTGTCCAAGTACATTCACTGGACTTGAATCACACACCACAAATTGATGTCCATCCTCAAAGAATCCTATTTTAACAGAAACTGGTTCTGAAATTGGGGTGGACAAATTTTTATTTGCAACTCCTAAAATAGGAATGTTTATTTCCAAGAGAGGTGAGTTAGGAACCTCTGCTGTTCATACAGTAGAGTGGGTAGAACCAGTGTCAAAGAGGAATGAGACATGATTTACGCTTACCTCTCCACCCACATATAGACCACTTTGGTCTACCTCTGAGGCTGCGTCAAGCGCGCCGTCCTCCTCTCCCTCTCAAGCAACGTCAGACTGACGTATCCTGATAATAATTGTCTTTACAAATCAAATACTATTGAGAAGCATGATGATTTGGGAATGAATTTCTATTAGTCTGCTGTCTCTGATTCATATTGTACCTTTTTACCTGAACATTCTGTTGAGGCACTGGAGCTTGCATATCTGAATTGATTGGGATGTATTAGGGTTTTGAACTCTTTGTCTTAGTCTGGACCATGTCATTTCCCTGAAACTGTGTATATCCTCCAGTCTGTATCTGATGTTCACATTAAATTTACACTCACGTTTCCAATGCCCTAATTTTCTCCACGTGATTCATTTTCTTCAAAGTTTACAAATCAACACCTTTACCTGAGTCCACTGAAACACCACAGCCTCTACTTTGTGAATGGAAATTCTGCTGCTGAAAACCATTAACACATTGCATTACAGAAACCATATGAAATCCTGCCTGTGCTGGAACTGTATTGTTCAAAAGGATTCTACCTTTTTGTAGTACTTTTATCTGTACATTAATTTCTCTTTTAGCTTTTTATGCTTTATCTCTAATTCATTTCCGCAGTACTTTGCATAATGCACATTTTCATCATTCAGTCTGTTCTGCCAACTTAGTAAACGCTGGTGAATCATAGAGGCAATCTCAGGTATTAAACATTCACTAATCTGTAAACAAAATGCCCCATGTCTTTTTCTGCCACATTTTCTGATTCACTGTACTGTCTAAAACCTGTATCAATCTCTCATATAAAGCACAAAGTAATTATTTAAGTTCTTGGGTCATTCTGTACATTTTTAGGCAATTGGTTTATTTTGGAGTAGTCTTAATTTTCAAGAGAGTAATCACTTGTTGGTATTTCTTCAATACCACAGGAGATGGGGTATCTGTTCTAGGATCCCTCTCTGGCTCTGTTTCAGGCTAATCGAAAGCAATTTTACACTTGGTTCACACGTCTCCAGGAATCACAATGTCAAACAGGGTATTCAAATCTACCCACAGTACTTTTGAGATTTTCACAAACCTTTCAATCTGCCTGTACCATTCCACTGGATTATCTCTTAATTTCGGGAATTAATTTGTGAATGACAAAATATCAGCTCTAGTCCATTACACATGCACGTACCCACCAGGCACCTCCCTCATAGGAAGCATCTGTGCTTCTCCTACTCCCCTGTCAAATACAACTGAAGGTGCTTGCATCCTTTACTTCTTTTTCAACCATCTACCTTACCATTTCTTCATCTCACTCCATTTCTTGATCAATGTCATCAGTTCTTTAATCTGTAATTTCATTCCAGCAGGCCTCATGTTTGAAAAATCTTTATCGCTGAAGTCTAACCTGTATATCCTTTGCAAATCTTGTGATCTCTGAATATCATTTTCATATTTTTTAGCTAATTCAACTTGCTTCTCATCTTACTTGTGACCCAGATTTATAAAGAGGTACAACAAGACCAATAGTAACAGGAGCGGTTAAAGCATCTGGAGCATTCAATTCATAAGGGTTAAATGGTGCTGGTATTTCTGTTCTACCCCTTACAGGAGAAACCAGTGAAGTTTATTTTAGTACTTCAGTCATAACAGGGGTATTTTTAATCTCAGCTGTAAAATCTGTTAATCATATCCTCATTTTGAGATTCATTATATGGTGGTGGGCGATTCAGCAATAAGTAATTAAAATATAATCATCTATATCACTATTTTCTCAGTTTGTTTCAGCATCACTCTTTTCTGTCTCAGTATGTTTAATTTTCTCTTTTCCTTGTTCCCAAAGCTCTCCTTCAACAGTTATCAAGGGGTGCATTCTTGTTCCCTGAACAACATCTGCTCTCCATGCTTTCTGTTGTGCATCCCATCTAGCTTCTGCAAATTGATCTATGGTTCTTCTATATCAGCCCTTATACTTTTCGTTCTCTTTTTGATGAGCTAGGTGTTCCCACTTATTTAATGCCTCAAACTGAACTGGTTTAGGGTATGCTCTCATTTCATATGAGTTCCTCCTCAAAATCTCAATGATTCTCAAATTAAATGTCCCATAATGAGGAAACCTTTGAGCCTTGTATTTCTCTATAAGTTCATGCCGTTGTTTACGGCAAAGGAATTGACCTAATGCTTTGTCTATCAATACGGTGTATATTAGTGTACACTTTGGTGGGGTATCTTCTCTTATTCTGAGAGGGATGTTTCCCACACAATCCCGGAAATTAAATTTGTCCACAATACTCTTGTTTAGCAATCACAATCAATAATAGCACGGTTTTCTATGATGCAGTAAACCAATCTCAGTGCTGCTTTACACCAACTCACCAATCACAACACGACATACTGTGGTGTAAATCTCGTTGCCTGCAGCAGCTCATCCTCATTTACAATTTTCTTTGGTGCGTCCTCTAAGCAAATACACAAGACAATATGCAAGCGTTTCAGCATAAAACTGTCTGCTCCACTAAAGGAAAAATGTCTCTCACTTAAAAGGTATTATGAAATAATCCTATTTCTAAACCTCTGTTTCACATTCACTTTAAATGAATTCTCGACCAGAGGGATTTCACCCTTAACTGATACAGTTATTCCCTGTGCACCTGAAATTAACTATACCAATCGTTCACCAATAGCATTCAAATGGAAGTACCTTTCCATAAGATGTAGTTGACGACGTCTCATGACAAACACTACAACACAGCTGACTACTTACTTAGTGTCTTTTACACTAAGACCACCATGCAGTTATATATCCTGAGATCTTAGGCCCCAATTAGACCCTATAACAATTTCAACTTTTTGCATTTAGCAAAATAGCACATACAACTTTTTCAACTCAGCACATCACACACTGTTGGACTTGGCCCTTCTGGCAGGTTCACCCCTAAACTTTTTGCTTTTACTGGTGACCTGGTGGTAGTGATTTTTGGTTTCTGCGCACTTTCCCTGTGTCCCAGAGTAAAGTGCGTGCGCACTCTGAGTGCATGTGGTGAGATAGGCCTGCCCTCCCATAGGAATGCATGGGGAATGTATTTGTCCCTGGTAGTTCCTGATGCGTGGGGTGTGCAGGGTCGAGTCTGGTATGTACAGATTCGTGTGATGAAATGCTGCGCGATGATGTGTGTGGCGTGCATGTAGCTAGTATGGAAGTGCCACTTCTGGATGCTGGCATAAATGTGTAGAGACTGCCTGTCGCGTGATTGGCTGACTGAGGTCATGTGACGGACTAGGGAATCCCCAGTCAGGAGGAGTCGCCCAGTGGTAAATGGGGAGATCAGCAGCCAGATGGGTGGGAGGAGTACACCTAGGACCTGAATAGGGCTGGGCTTTCCCCACACAATGCTGGCTCCGCCCCCTGTGGTGCGACTGATGACCCTGGCCTGCTCTCTGAATAGGGAGAGGGGCTGAGCAAAACAAAGTGCTCAGGAACCAGCTGTAACTGGTTCGCCCCTTCCCTGCACCTTGAGACAAGGGGAAAAGATGTATGAAAATGGGGCTGTGTCCCCACAGATGTTGTTCTCTTCCAGGATCCTGCCTGAGGGGGGCTGCTGCTGCTGCTGGACCAGAGGACCGCCACTTGGACTACCTCCCTGCCTGGAGGCCCAGTGAGCTGGCTCTGGGTCCAGCCTTGCCCCCCACCACCCCTGCCTTGCTGTATGCGGGGGAGAACTTTGCTGGACTTTGTTTTTATCCTCCTTTAAGCGCTGGGAGCGCTTTACTTGTATCCCTAAGCACCTGGAAGCGCTTTTACTAGGCTTATAGTGCTAGGAAAGCTTTATTTGGGCCCCCAGCATCAAGAAGCTCTTTCCCTGAAAAGCGCCTTCACTGGGACCGGCGGCGCGGCGCTATGACGATCTGCGAGGGAACCCCGACGTAGGGATTCCCCCGCTCTAGCCATATTCAAAGCGGGTGCCCACCCCGCATTGTGTGCTCGTTGGCGGGTGCCCACCCCGCTTATCTACTTATTTTGATAGCGGGAGCCTACCCCGCTTATCGCCGTGGTTTAATTGAGAGAGCCCACCCCTCATTGCCGCCGTATCCAAATCACCGCCGCGGCCGAGTGGAAAGGAAGTCAGGCATCCCCTGGGGGCGGGACGGAAGCCTCGTCCCGGAACCAGGAAGCGGACGGGAGCCTTCCCCGCGCTCCTGTACCAGGAGATTCAGCCGGAAGCCGACGGGAGGCCACCCCGCGCTCCGGTGCCGCCAGAAGAAGTGCCCGGGTGAAGTCTGCAGGAAACGAGCCCCGCAGACCGAGTTATGCCTTCGCCACCTCTCCCCCAGCCAGTGAGTGAAAAAGGGAGTCTGGGTGGGGAGAGGCGGGTGCAGAGCGGCCCGCTTCGCAGAGGCCGTTCCAACGGGACCGCAGCGTTGGTCTCCGAGCGTGAGTGGCGCTCCAACGAGGGGGGACATTGTCTGCCAAGAGCGCGCGGCGCTCTAACATAGAGGGGGCATTTCCTTGGTGGCCAGAGCGCGAGTACGCTCCAACGTTACGGGGGCATTGGTACCAAGAGCCCCTCGAGGCCCCACGATACGGGGGCATTTCTTCGGTAATGAGAGCGGCCCCGGAAGGCAGCGGGCCGCTCCAACGTTTTAGGGGCACCATTCCTTTCGAGCCCACGGGGCTCTAACGGGCCACATTTGTTTATTGAGCCTGTGAGGCTCCAACAGGGGCATTTCTTTGTTGTTTAGAGCCCAAAGGGGCTCAGGGGGCTACGAGTGTTGGGTATTCAGAGCCCTGGAAGGCTCCGATGTTGGCCCCAGCCTCATTGTTTTACAGCTGCCCAGCACTTCGTGGGCAGCTGCTCCGTTTAGGCCCCTGACACTGCTGGGACACAGGGCGTCCTAGCCCCAACAAGGCCAGTTGGCCTAGGGACTGCCACAAGTGGTGGCTAATGTGAGTTTTGCGCTATTGTTCCTAACCTGCACCTCTGAATGTGTTTTATGCGTCATGTGTAATGTGCTTTTACCCCTACAGGTATTGTGATACTTAGGTGGTTGTTTTTCTCCTAGTACAGGTGGTGCTACTGAGGTCCTGGTTCCTTGCGCAATATTATCCTAAGGTGGTTAGGGTTGCGTAGGTGGTACTTACCTGTTACCAGTAGTTACTGGTTGTGTGCTACATGTGTTATTTTGTGCTACAGTAATTTTATAGCCTATGTTCTAAGTGCTAAGTTCTAAGAGTGCTAATTCCTGACAGTGGTCCATGTGGCCCTGTCCCCTGTACATATAATCCCTTGTAAATTCTGCCTGTGCCTGTTGGCACATTGTAAAGTGTGTGTTTTTTATCTAATGTGTTTGGTATAATACAAAGGTTATTTTTATATAATACCTTGTGTGGAGTTTCTTTTGTGGTGGGCCATGGGTGTTGTTGCTGGGTGCGCGCGCGAACGCTTTACACATTGCCTCCGGGATAAGCCTGACTGCTCGTGCCAAGCTACCAAGGGGGTGAGCAGGGGTTATCTTTGGCGTTTAACTCCCCAGCCCTGACTAGAGTGGTGGTTCCTGCCTGGCTTTGGCGCAAGCCCTAACCAACCAGAAATCCCATTTCTAACACACACCCATTTTAAACGCTGCAATGTAAACAAAAGCAATTGCAACGCACATCCCTAGTGATATTCACACTCCATTTGCTGCTACAAGGCATCAAAATCCGTGAGTTTCTCCATTAATCCTTCTGCCGAACCACAGGATTTGGGCTTTTTGGACTGAACAAAGGAAATCTATTTTGGACACCCTAAATCCTTCATGTCACTAGATAGGAACCACTATTCTTCTACCAAGTTTTGTTTCAGTGGAAGCACTTTTATCTCACTTCAATCTAGCACTGGCCCCATACCCATTTTATTTTGTATACCGCACTACACCCTCAGAGGCGATGGACAGTTCTCTGTCGTAGTGAGAAATCAGGATTTCCAACTGTGGGCCACCCATTGAGGACCATTAATTTGTAGACAACTCACAAATTGGTGAACAGGTTCAAATATATTACTCTTAAAACCATGCTGCAACAATAAAGTATTGCAATTGGTAGACCCAGCCTCCTAAAGAAGTTTAGTCTGACAAGAATCATACAAACCAAGGGGCCGATCTACAAGAAACTAAAGCAGCGCGGTGCCGCAAGTCATTTTGCTGCGCCGCACTGCGTTAGTTTCGAAGCACAGGGATGCGACATATCTACAACATGTCGCATCAATGTGCTTCCCCCTGCCCTGGCGCACAAACTGCTGCCATGCGCCGGTGCAGGCACCCTTGCACCATGGTGCTAGGATGCCTGCGACGTGGGGAGATTGTTTTTGTGTGGGAAGGGGCACCTGCCTGCACAAAAACAATCAATTGAGGTGATTTCCTATTCCAATGTGTGCTGTAGACTGCAGCACGCATTGAAAGAGGAAATAAACGAGGAGAAATTAGGAGAAAACATTTCCCCTAGGGTGGCGGAGCATTCTGAAGCATTTCCAGACTTACGATTTCTCGTAAATCTGGAAATGCATCAGTAGACATGGGTGTTGCGTTGGAACACCCACAGCAACAAACATGTCACGCCCCTAACACGCAAAGTGTTGCGTGAACAGGGGCAATATTTATAAGCACAGGTTAAGTCACGCAGGGTGACTTTACCTGTTCTTGTAAATATCACTTAGCAGGCTGCGCCACCGGTGCGTCACGCAACGTGATGCACTGGCGGCGCAAGGGGCTTGTTAATCTGCCCCCAAGAGCTCTGATGTAGCTAAACAGAACAGGAGCAATATAATCTGATGTTCTGAAAATAATCTAGGAATCTCTGTTATACATTTAAAATGAGCATAATTTCTGCAAAAAAACATTACACACAAAAAAACTCAGAATAATTTCGATAATTTGGTTATTGTGTGAAAGATCCAAAATCAATGCACATAAGTAATATTTGGAGAAGCTCATTCATAAATCTAACAGCTTTTAATATATAACCACACATCTAGTCAAAGTAAATGAAATGCAAAATACATCCATAAGAGGATGGTTCTTAATCACTAAAGATTCCTATCACCAACAATGGCAGCTTGGTGGTAGGAATCTAGGCATGGGCAAGGGGCTCAATTTAAAATCCACTAAAGGAAAATGGGAATGGGCAAGAGGCATGGAGCAGAAATCAGGAAAGTCCAAGTCTTGTTTCTCATGAAACTACTCCAAATCATCTCATAGGCAAGTTCATCAGCAAGGACAAAAAGTCAAAGGACATAAAAGAAAAAGTTCGATAGGTAGGCGGTGGGCAAGGAAAGTGGGAATTTAGAAGCTCTCCTTCTCCTAGTAAAATCATCATAATATAGGTCATATTTTTCATTATGACATCAATGTCGGTCCACAATGGTCTGATCGTCATGTGATCACGCTTCCATTCTCCAGGTAGAAATTGATACTTCAGCATATGTTCCCATCCACTTCATGAGAAAAGGCTGCCCATTCCATTCCCACAGGTTAGTCGATAAAAAGCGTATCTGCTTTGCTGTTCTCGATGGATATAGTTTAAAGGTTGAGTTCCCACCATTCATGTACAAAGGGGTGTCAGAAAGTCTTTTGTTGCTTAAAAGACTGTTGCATGAACAAGAACAAATAAAGCAACATTTGAGGAAATATATCAAATTGTATTGCATAAGGCTATGGAATAATGCAGCCTAAGGAGAAAAGACATCTCAAATGTATTTTAAAGTCATCATTTCGTATTTAGTATTATAAAACTCCTAATTAAATTGAAGCATAACATCATATATATGATATGTGTGATAAATCACACATATCATATATAAATATTTTATAAAGGTGTCAGTGAATGTTATACAGAAATGTTCTACTATAATTGTGGCCTACTACCACAATTTCAAAAAGGAGCAACATGTAAACTATTTTTAAACATCATTAAAGAAAACTGTTTCTATGTATAAATGATCTTTATAATGTTAGGCACTTATACTGAAAGTTTCAAACATCGAATTCTTTACACATATGAACTGCACCAATGCGGAGTTTGTTATGACACTCTGCAGTGAAATCAATAGAAATGCTAAGTTTTCATTATTAGTTTTTCATGACATCTTTGCAAAGAAAATAAGGTAATCAGTAACTAAAACATCTTATATTCACTATTTTATTATTCCTACTGTTTCTATCTAGTCAAGCACACTTTTACAGTGCTGGTACATCAACTTTTCCCAGTTTCGATGTCATTTTTCTAAACGTGTGCTCTGAATCTTGGGAGACAATCTGTTGGTTACGCAAGGTATTAAGGGAAATAAGAGGGGTGCAAATATTGTATGTTTGAAAGAAGTTAACAGGTCTAACCACCTAAAGGTGGATGAAGTACATGATTGTATTGGTCGTTTGGGTCCATCTCAGACACTAAAATGTTTGTGAAGAAGCACCACTGGTAAAATGGGGGTAAGGGGGTTTAGTTTATTGCACAGTTAATAAAAACTCACAACATTTAATAACATGATTTCATTGCTAAAAATTTAGATTTAAAACAACCAATTAAAAGGAAAATGTCAGCTTATTTAAGGTCTTTAAAAGATTTTTAAAAGTCTTAGTTGGAATCTATTAGTGTCCCGTTTTTTCTTTGAGTCTGGCCGCAACTATTTCAAAATATTTTGTTGTTCTGCAATTTAATTGAGTTTCCGTGGGGTTAAAACACAGCAACACGGCCTGTCTGCAGCTGGTTATCCTCCTCTGATTCCAAAGAATCCGGAGCAGGGAACGCCTTATATCCAAAAGGTTTTTACAAATGCAGATGATGTGTATTAGATCCTCCTTGCCGGAGAGGCATAATCTGCAAAGATTTTTTGTTTGATCCCTCTTCCAGGGTGCTAAATGTGGCATTATGGGTATGTTTCCTAGGCGGAGGTTAAGGAACTTGTTTTTTGTTTTATGTGTGAGACCCGTTGTTAGGTACTGTTGTGGTTTGAGAGTTGTGTAGTCTTTCAAAACTCCCCAACCATGCTCTCTCTTGGCTAAAGTTGCCTTGTCCTCTTTCAATGAGATCGCCTTGGTAACTTGGGGGAGGAACCTCGAAGTGAGGAAGATTGAATTACTGTGCATGACTATGCAGAACTTTAGCCAGTGTCTTGAATAATCATTCATAGCCGAAGTGTTGTTGGTAGGTGATAAACCTAATTCTCAATATGTAAGCATTACAGTTGATCAATGCTATCCAATGTTGGTCTGCTTTCCTGAAATGTTGGCTGTATCGCCCAACAAATAGTCTATGTGCATATGGTTGATATCTTACAAATTTATCAAATTATTTGACTGCAGGGAACACTGAGCACAAATCCTTTCTTCCTTGATGGCTATAAATGTTATGAAAGGCCAGCACTTCCAGCAAAGAGCCAGAACCCAAGCAGTGAATTAGTTCTTTTTCGATAAATCTGAAATGGTTGGCTGAACCTACAGATGTGAACACACTTGGGCCGGATTTGCTTTCATTTAGAGTAGGATCCTGGGCAATGCACAGCAGATCCGGTAGCTCTCAAAGGTTATCATGCAAAACCAGATCTACTGACATAGCATGATCTGGCTTTCCGTTAAATCCCAGTGCCAAAAAGAACCAATTGCAAACAAGGGACAAACAGTTGTATGAGTGATATTGCTACATATAAGTTATGTAACTACTGCAAAACTACACATTTGAAATGGCTTCTACTTGAAAGTTTCTCCTCGCTGTGAAATGATACTGGGGGGGGGGGGGGTGAACCTTAAGTACATATCGCATACAAAGAGCCATTGGATACCTTTGCCCCATAGTGCAACACTCAGCATGGCACTAAAGAGGCATTTCAGTGAAGTGTGACGGATGACATCATTGGCGCACAACTTTTAATAAACACAGTGCTGTACAATTTCTGTTTACAATTGGTGTAAAGCGGCGCTGCTCAGTTTACCACAGTGCAGCGCTGCAGTGTTTAGTAAATCTATCCCATACTATGTTATTTTGAGAATCACTGGCATTCAAGTTGATGCAAGTGTTTGTATTATTTTTCTGATAAATATGTATCTTTTCCATCTTAGAACATCAGGACCTATTTGTTTATGACCAAAAAAACAATTAGACGATCTCACTAACGAATGAACACTTTTTTGATTAATATACTTCGCTCAAAATTGAATTTGGCAATTTCCTTTCTAGTTGCATCCTTTAGTCATAACAATGTTCAAAAATCATCATTTAAACATCAACCACATGTATTTTTATTTGTGTCAGTATTTGTAGAAAAACTAATGCAATTTCAAAACATTTGTATTTTACACATTTGTGTGTTCGACTAGTACTAGGGGATCTTTCAGAATTATTTGCTGTAGATTCCAATTGTAATTATTTTGAAGATTATTCCCAAGAAAATACGTTTGACAATGCTATTCATAAGTATTTGTTTATCTTTTATTGGCTTCACTCAGTAGCCTCCCTTCTCCATATACTAAGAGCGCTGCAGTGCAGAGGCAAAATAGGTAGGCCTGGGCAAAATTTCCGTTCCGTTCGCGGAATTTGCGATAATTTGGCATTTCCGTGTTCCGCGGAGAGCACGGAAATGTCAAAATTTCCGCATTCCGCAGCTTTGCGATAATTTGGTTCTTGCTCGCGCTGTAAAATAATACATTCTCGCGCGCGCGCGATCGCCTTACCTGAATCCCCGCGTTCGCCGACAAGTTTTCCCGATCCGGTCGCGTTCTCCATGAGATGTTGTATTGTTTTAGCCATTTGCGCTGTCTCGCGACAGTTCGCGTCCGCAGTGACGTCATGCGTCGCGCGATCACGTCTTTCTTCTCGCGATCATGCACCGCGACACAACTGAAAACAAGATGGCCGCGCCCACGAGCAACCGCAGGGGTAAGTTAGCGACCCGCAACCATGCAGAAAATTTCGCGAACGGGCGGGTAAAAAACTTCCGCATCTTCGCGATATTTCCGCTTGTTTGCGGAGATTTTTAACATTTTCGCGATAATTTGCGAAAGTCGCTTTCGCAAATTCCGCCCACCCCTAAAAATAAGCTAATCTAGTTACATATTAAGTATGGAAACTCAATGCAGACATAGTTCATGTCTGAGTTTAAAGTAACATTTCTATCAATATTACAATTGGATATGAAGTAAAATATACAGTAACATAAATTCCATGCAGAGCATTTAATTAGGTGTTTAGTTTAGAGTGGTTCAAACTTGAATGATGAACAGAGCAATTATAGGTCCCAATTGACCATTGACATTTCCAGTGTTAATAATAATATAAATTACCCTAGGAAGGAAATGAGTTAATTAAACCAAATATAATGAGGTCAAATAGATTCCTAGTTTGCATTCAAGACATTGTAATTTTTCTAAGATGGTGCTAATTTCTTAGCCATTGTCCATTTAGAAGTCTATTTAATAATGTGAAAAATGCCCACGTTCATAATGTTACCTGCTATATAGACTTTAACAAAACCCAAGAAACAACACATATTCATATGGTGAATGCTACTGTAAATAAATCAAGTGTTTTCAGGTGTTCTCAACCTGGTACCGCATGATTCCATAATGTCAGATTTAGTAGTGTGGTAGGCTTGTTTTCTGTCACTGTGTTAATTAATGTAGCCCAGACTCCCTAACATCAGTCATCAATTAAACATTGTGTGAGATTTTGTAATTAAACTCCAGGAAACTTCCATCATGCAGGTCGTACTCTTGAGCTTGCATTCAGTCATCTGGATCATATGGATGAGATGTGATGCAGATGTTGCCCAATTCAGAAAACCCTTTCTTTACAAGTGAGTGTAACTATGTGCAGAAAAGGAGGCGCTTGTACAAAGGACAATCTGATCTTGTCTGCCAAGATCGGTTGTATATGATTTTTTTTAGAAAAAAAACTTTAATGGAATACCATTACTTGGAAACAATTTCATTTAAACAGTTAAATGGAAATTTTCAGGATAGATAGCATTTGCCATTTCATAGAAACCAATTTATAGAAAGTTTTTTGCAAAATTGAATTTTGCATGCTAACTTTTTAAGGCTGTAAACAAAATGGTTGCAGGTCTTACTATCAGAAAGATTTTTGAAAGAGGTATTTGTTTCAGTTGCTTACATCAGAGGACATTATTTCAGTTGTATATCTTTCACAGTGTTGATCGATTTCTGTGGATGGTTTTAATTCGCTGAAACCTCACCACGCCTAAACACAATTCATCTTCTATCCCCTAAAAATGCCACCCCACACATAAACTCCACCCATACCTGACCCGTAATCTCCACTAAACCCTTAACCCTGAAAACCCATTCTAACCCTAAACTTCAGCCATCCCTTAACCATAAAATCCCCTAACCACACCTTAACTCCAGCCTGCCTTGACTCCAATCTCTTAGCTTTAAAACTTCCTACCACCCCTGAATTCTACCCGTTCCTAAACCCTAAAAACTAAGGGTGGGTGGTAATCTCTGCTCTGCAGGCAGATTTTGCAGAGTTTTGCTGCTCCATGCACCGCTTGAAGAGTGGAGTTCTGCTGCAAAACCGTCAACTCCCCTGCCTGGCGTAGTTTACCGGCGTCAACAGATCTTGAATCTGGAACATTATGGTTGCGAGTGCCTTGAATAAACAGATAAGATCAAATTACTACACATGTTCCTGATCTAGCCCAAGCTGACCCAGGACATCCCAAAGGCAATCTAAGAGCGTAGGTAGCCTAACCAATCAAAGCAGTGCAAATAACATGGTCACCCTTTTCCCTGGTGCTCCTCAAACGTTGTAGCCTCCTTATGGCTTTAACCAAACTATCCCGGTAACACACAGTAGCCCAAGTGGACAGGCACGCAGGAAACTGTTTTGACAGATGCGGATCAAACCTAAGATTAACACCACAAAAAGACCTCAGTATACATGACTGCTTAAGGAGCCCACATTGACATATCACATTAGCAGATCCGGTCAGCACAAAGGATGAGAGCACATAGAGGATAAAACACAAAGCAGCGCAGGTCAGCACTTAAAGCACGCAAGTATGTAAAGGCAACAGAGGCAACCAAGCACAGGCTCGCATGTAAAGCATAGTCTAACAAACAATAACACTAGAACCATAAACAGTCCAAACTTTTCTACGGTAGTTCGCTGTATTTAGGAGAATCATGCTGCCGAGACACCATGGAAAAAATAAATAAGAAACATCGCACACACTTGGGAGATTAAGGGGGGAGAGGGGGGCAAGCCGACACCAAACCACTTTATTGTGTGTTTATTGAAACAGGTGCATATCACAATTTAACTCCTTGGCCACTGCCTCACAAAACTAACGCCTCGCTATACAATAACCTCCTGACCCCTTGTGTTTTCCCCCCACCCCTACGATCCCCACATCATTTCCCCCATCCCCCCAAAATACAACATAACATTCCATAACCAACATATAACCCAATCCTACACCATGTAACCTTTCCCAACTCCCAAACTTCCCTGACCGTAACCCCTACCTGCCTTTAGTGCAACTGTAACTAACCAACCTCTAATCTAAACTTATCCAACCTGTCTACCCTTTACCTGTCCCTGGACCCACATTACCAAACCTCTAACAACAAACTCTAGCCAATCCCGGCCAACTGTCAACCACCCCGCTTGCACCTGTTCCAAGCGACAATACATCCAACAGCCCCTATGTACCTGTTCCAACAAATGCTGCCCCAAACCCGCAAAAGTGCAACCCCAAAACCCCTTGAACCAGGCCCCCTAAACCCCTCTAACCATAGGGAGGGAGGGTGGGAAAAACTTTAAGCTAGCGCACCCAGCCACCAGGTCACCAAGCCTAAAATGGTGGCTGGGGAAGCGCGCGTTTTGCATATATATCCCTTGGGCTACTCTGCCTGGATTTGGGCTACATTTGGGCTATCCCTCAAATGTAGCCCAATTATTACAAAATGGCCGTTCGGCCACGCCCCCCTCTCCCCCCTCCCAGCCTGCCCGGGCGGCAGACCTCGCGGTGCTCGGCTGCCCCCCAGGCTCCCATTGGGAGATTAAGGGGGGAGAGGGGGGCAAGCCGACACCAAACCACTTTATTGTGTGTGAAAAAGGCCGCTTTATTGAAACAGGTGCATATCACAATTTAACTCCTTGGCCACTGCCTTACAAAACTAACGCCTCGCTATACAATAACCTCCTGACCCCTTGTGTTTTCCCCCCACCCCTACGATCCCCACATCATTTCCCCATCCCCCCAAAATACAACATAACATTCCATAACCAACATATAACCCAATCCTAAAGTCGCTTTCGCAAATTCCGCCCACCCCTAAAAATAAGCTAATCTAGTTACATATTAAGTATGGAAACTCAATGCAGACATAGTTCATGTCTGAGTTTAAAGTAACATTTCTATCAATATTACAATTGGATATGAAGTAAAATATACAGTAACATAAATTCCATGCAGAGCATTTAATTAGGTGTTTAGTTTAGAGTGGTTCAAACTTGAATGATGAACAGAGCAATTATAGGTCCCAATTGACCATTGACATTTCCAGTGTTAATAATAATATAAATTACCCTAGGAAGGAAATGAGTTAATTAAACCAAATATAATGAGGTCAAATAGATTCCTAGTTTGCATTCAAGACATTGTAATTTTTCTAAGATGGTGCTAATTTCTTAGCCATTGTCCATTTAGAAGTCTATTTAATAATGTGAAAAATGCCCACGTTCATAATGTTACCTGCTATATAGACTTTAACAAAACCCAAGAAACAACACATATTCATATGGTGAATGCTACTATAAATAAATCAAGTGTTTTCAGGTGTTCTCAACCTGGTACCGCATGATTCCATAATGTCAGATTTAGTAGTGTGGTAGGCTTGTTTTCTGTCACTGTGTTAATTAATGTAGCCCAGACTCCCTAACATCAGTCATCAATTAAACATTGTGTGAGATTTTGTAATTAAACTCCAGGAAACTTCCATCATGCAGGTCGTACTCTTGAGCTTGCATTCAGTCATCTGGATCATATGGATGAGATGTGATGCAGATGTTGCCCAATTCAGAAAACCCTTTCTTTACAAGTGAGTGTAACTATGTGCAGAAAAGGAGGCGCTTGTACAAAGGACAATCTGATCTTGTCTGCCAAGATCGGTTGTATATGATTTTTTTTAGAAAAAAAACTTTAATGGAATACCATTACTTGGAAACAATTTCATTTAAACAGTTAAATGGAAATTTTCAGGATAGATAGCATTTGCCATTTCATAGAAACCAATTTATAGAAAGTTTTTTGCAAAATTGAATTTTGCATGCTAACTTTTTAAGGCTGCAAACAAAATGGTTGCAGGTCTTACTATCAGAAAGATTTTTGAAAGAGGTATTTGTTTCAGTTGCTTACATCAGAGGACATTATTTCAGTTGTATATCTTTCACAGTGTTGATCGATTTCTGTGGATGGTTTTAATTCGCTGAAACCTCACCACGCCTAAACACAATTCATCTTCTATCCCCTAAAAATGCCACCCCACACATAAACTCCACCCATACCTGACCCGTAATCTCCACTAAACCCTTAACCCTGAAAACCCATTCTAACCCTAAACTTCAGCCATCCCTTAACCATAAAATCCCCTAACCACACCTTAACTCCAGCCTGCCTTGACTCCAATCTCTTAGCTTTAAAACTTCCTACCACCCCTGAATTCTACCCGTTCCTAAACCCTAAAAACTAAGGGTGGGTGGTAATCTCTGCTCTGCAGGCAGATTTTGCAGAGTTTTGCTGCTCCATGTACCGCTTGAAGAGTGGAGTTCTGCTGCAAAACCGTCAACTCCCCTGCCTGGCGTAGTTTACCGGCGTCAACAGATCTTGAATCTGGAACATTATGGTTGCGAGTGCCTTGAATAAACAGATAAGATCAAATTACTACACATGTTCCTGATCTAGCCCAAGCTGACCCAGGACATCCCAAAGGCAATCTAAGAGCGTAGGTAGCCTAACCAATCAAAGCAGTGCAAATAACATGGTCACCCTTTTCCCTGGTGCTCCTCAAACGTTGTAGCCTCCTTATGGCTTTAACCAAACTATCCCGGTAACACACAGTAGCCCAAGTGGACAGGCACGCAGGAAACTGTTTTGACAGATGCGGATCAAACCTAAGATTAACACCACAAAAAGACCTCAGTATACATGACTGCTTAAGGAGCCCACATTGACATATCACATTAGCAGATCCGGTCAGCACAAAGGATGAGAGCACATAGAGGATAAAACACAAAGCAGCGCAGGTCAGCACTTAAAGCACGCAAGTATGTAAAGGCAACAGAGGCAACCAAGCACAGGCTCGCATGTAAAGCATAGTCTAACAAACAATAACACTAGAACCATAAACAGTCCAAACTTTTCTACGGTAGTTCGCTGTATTTAGGAGAATCATGCTGCCGAGACACCATGGAAAAAATAAATAAGAAACATCGCACACACTTGGGAGATTAAGGGGGGAGAGGGGGGCAAGCCGACACCAAACCACTTTATTGTGTGTTTATTGAAACAGGTGCATATCACAATTTAACTCCTTGGCCACTGCCTCACAAAACTAACGCCTCGCTATACAATAACCTCCTGACCCCTTGTGTTTTCCCCCCACCCCTACGATCCCCACATCATTTCCCCCATCCCCCCAAAATACAACATAACATTCCATAACCAACATATAACCCAATCCTACACCATGTAACCTTTCCCAACTCCCAAACTTCCCTGACCGTAACCCCTACCTGCCTTTAGTGCAACTGTAACTAACCAACCTCTAATCTAAACTTATCCAACCTGTCTACCCTTTACCTGTCCCTGGACCCACATTACCAAACCTCTAACAACAAACTCTAGCCAATCCCGGCCAACTGTCAACCACCCCGCTTGCACCTGTTCCAAGCGACAATACATCCAACAGCCCCTATGTACCTGTTCCAACAAATGCTGCCCCAAACCCGCAAAAGTGCAACCCCAAAACCCCTTGAACCAGGCCCCCTAAACCCCTCTAACCATAGGGAGGGAGGGTGGGAAAAACTTTAAGCTAGCGCACCCAGCCACCAGGTCACCAAGCCTAAAATGGTGGCTGGGGAAGCGCGCGTTTTGCATATATATCCCTTGGGCTACTCTGCCTGGATTTGGGCTACATTTGGGCTATCCCTCAAATGTAGCCCAATTATTACAAAATGGCCGTTCGGCCACGCCCCCCTCTCCCCCCTCCCAGCCTGCCCGGGCGGCAGACCTCGCGGTGCTCGGCTGCCCCCCAGGCTCCCATTGGGAGATTAAGGGGGGAGAGGGGGGCAAGCCGACACCAAACCACTTTATTGTGTGTGAAAAAGGCCGCTTTATTGAAACAGGGGCATATCACAATTTAACTCCTTGGCCACTGCCTTACAAAACTAACGCCTCGCTATACAATAACCTCCTGACCCCTTGTGTTTTCCCCCCACCCCTACGATCCCCACATCATTTCCCCCATCCCCCCAAAATACAACATAACATTCCATAACCAACATATAACCCAATCCTACACCATGTAACCTTTCCCAACTCCCAAACTCCCCTGACCGTAACCCCTACCTGCCTTTAGTGCAACTGTAACTAACCAACCTCTAATCTAAACTTATCCAACCTGTCTACCCTTTACCTGTCCCTGGACCCACATTACCAAACCTCTAACAACAAACTCTAGCCAATGCCGGCCAACTGTCAACCACCCCGCCACCCAGGAAAAGGGGGGAAGTGTCGGCGACTGCGCCTCTTCCTCCCCTTTTTCTGCCCCCCCACGCGCCGCGACCCCGCATGACCTAACGCCTATAGACTCCCAACAGACGAGCCAACACTTCTCTCAACTCCAAAAGGTACAGGTCCATTCCCATCCTGGACAAGTGCACCCCATCATCCCTGAACATCTCCCGCGCATCGTATCGAATGTCCCCGTGTGCCACGCGGTCAATCCCCAAATGCCGACAAAACCTCACCATCTCCGTATTAAGTTTTCGCCGCGCCTTATCCACCGCACCTGGGTTCACCGCCCCCCTCCAACTCCTCCGGGGGACAAATTCCGTCCACACAATGGAACAACCCGCCCATCTCTCTTTAATCAAAGCCAGGTCCTTCTTCATTGCCCGCATTAGTGCCAAACCCGTCTCCCGTACCATGTCGTTCTCCCCCAAATGAAGAACCAATACATCTGGGCACCGACCTGCCCTTAAGATCCCGTTCAACACCGGCACCAGTTCCTTCCAACGCATCCCCCCCCTACCCCTCCACCCCACAGAGAACACATCTTTATTGAAACCCAACTGTTCCCCAAAATAGCTCTCCTGCGCCTGCAATTGGGCCCTCCTCACGAACGAGTGCCCCACAATCCAGATAGACATTTCTCGAGCCAGGGGTCCCATAACCGAACCTGAAAAGAAAAACAAGAATGAAAATCTATCCACACCCTCTGAAAAACTCCGCTGTACTGTGTGAAGTCCCCCTTTCGCCTGTTTTTTTTGTTTTTTTTTTTACAGTGTCGCCCCACCCCCCGGCTCGCTGCGCACATAACGTTGGTAGCAATTCGAAGACCACCGTCCCAACTTCATGATTTCTTCCCTGTCCCAACCCCTCGCATGCGCCTCCGACGCTGCCCCAATGCGAAAAGAGTGCGTGCCAAAACCCTTTTCTTCGACCCCCAGATTCCTAAGTGCTTTCCTCAGTACTGCCAGCAATTGTGAAGCTTTAACGCCTCGCCCCTGCTGATGGGAAAAAACCAGTCCCCCCAGTCCCCCAGAGCACGCCCTCCACCGCATACCCCAGCGGAACGGACAAACCCTCGGGGATCGCCCTTTCCTCAACGTCACCCACTTCCCCCGACTCTTCTGGTCTGTCTTTGCCTTTCTCAGCCAAATGCTCACTACCCGTTACCCAAATGATACCTCATCCAAGGTCAAACCCCGTTCCCCTTTCGACCCCAGCAGCTCTGACACCCGAAACGCCCCAAAAAACATCCAAGACATGAGCGTGGCGAACAGCAAGGCCTCCCCACTGTCCCAGCACACCGCTGGCAGAACGCCCATAACCCTACCTAAGAGCTCCCAGGACAGAGGCCTCTGCACCCTGGCCACTCTCCCACATTCCCGCGCCCAGCCTTCCAAAATCCGCGCCCCCAGCTCCCCCGCGGATGGCGCATAACCCCACAACAGTACCCGTAGCGCTGGGGGTACGCACCGTACATACACGGGGGGGTAGGACTCGAACGTACACGGGTTACATACACGGGGGGTACGACACGTACACGGGGGGTACGACACGTACACGGGTGTACATACACGGGGGGGTACGACACGTACACGGGTGTACATACACGGAGGGGTACGACTCGAACGTACACGGGTGTACATACACGGGGGGTACGACACGTACACGGGTATACATACACGGGGGTACGACACGTACACGGCCGTACATACACGGGGGTACGACACGTACACGGGTGTACATACACGGGGGGGTACGACACGTACATGGGTGTACATACACAGGGGGTAGGACTCGAACGTACACGGGTGTACATACACGGGGGGGTACGACACGTACACCGGTGTACATACACGGGGGGTACGACACGTACATGGGTGTACATACACGGGGGTACGACACGTACACGGGTGTACATACACGGGGGGTTCGCCGCGTACATACGGGAGCTGGGGGGGTCGGCGTGTATATACGGGGGCTGGGGGGGTCGGCGCATGCGTACAGGGGCTGGGGGAGGGGTCGGCGCGTACATACGGGGCTGGGGGGGTCGGCGCGTACATACGGGGGCTGGGAGGGGGTCGGCGCGTACATACGGGGGCTGGGGGGGGGTCGGCGTGTACGTATGGGGGCTGGGGGGGTACGACGCGTACCGGGCCCCCTACTCTGGTCGTTTCGCACCGTACTTCGCTTTTCCGGCACTTTTTGGGTGCCGTGAAAATATTGCCGTCCGGACTGCTGTCGGTTCGAATCGTACTTCCTGGGTCGTGAAACGCTGCCTGAATGCGTCCCGACGTCACGTCGCAGCATTCCCGGATCACATTCGTATGTATATTTTAGTCGGTCGGTGTTTTTTACGATTCGTACGGAAATGGTGTTTCCGTGCGAATCGTACTTCCATGTTTGTAAAGATTTACGACCGGGTACGAGTCGGACGGAGAAAACGCTCCGACCGACGGTTCGTACCCGGTTTTTCCAGGATCGTAATCGGCACCTAAGTCCCAAACCTACCTAGAAACACCACGGACTTTAAAACTAATTTTTTTTTTTACTAAAGCTCATTTTGGCCTTCTTCCAGGATTATCTCATGCAATGCCATGGCAACATACAACACAATCTATACTTTGTAGACTATGCAAAAAGGGAGATGAAAACATTTTTCACTTAACTTGCATATGCCCAGAATTAATGGAATAAATGTAATAGCCGGGGAATTCGAACTTGTAGGCAAGCGCTCATAAGATTTTTTATTCAACAGATAAAGACTTGAACACTGCTTTTGTTAAATTCATGTTATTGGCAAAAAATAAATTAGTTACTGGTGAATAGTCTGATGTAAACTTAGAAGAAGGAACCTAGGAAACAATTGCTCTTGTGTTTATAATAGTAGAAATAAGACATAATGCCTGTGTTTGGTTGTTTTTACATATGTGGGAATAGTAGAAAATCCTGAAGAAGAATTTTAATGTTGTAAAATAAAAAGTACGTTATTTTTCCCTAGCGTATACATTTTTTAGACTGCTAACATTTTAAATGTGTATTATGTATGATTTTAAATAATCAAACAATAAAGAATTCATTTCATTTCAGTGACCCTATGCTTTGCGAAAAGGTACACTGTGCTGTTAGGACATATATGAATTGTTTATGTCCAGACTTGATAATCAGTTCCTTAAGCTATTACCGTGTATGGGGTCTCTAAAGGATTTCCACTTGGTGAGGATGCAGATCCTTTTAACTTCCAACAATGTCGAGCAGCATCTTAATTCAGTGATTGATCATAGCTGGAGTCTTAGATATTTCATTCATCATGGCCAAAGAGGCTGATTATTGGAAATCAAGTCCCCGAGAGTCCTTCATTGATTTGGACATATGTGTTAGAATTGTGTCAGGTTGTGACAGGACAGGATCATAAAATGTACAATATGTCCCTGTCACTCTGATTTCACCTTCAACAGTCAGGGCGGAGGTTTGCTGACCTCAGTTTGTGTTGCAACTAATGCCAGTCTTGTAATATTTTGAAGAAGCTAAATGTATCCTACCTGGAAACATCAGAAACCTCCTTATATCTAAGAAATCCTCCAGGATGAAGTATGCTTTCTCCTATAATGTACCTACAATCTGGACTTCACTACAAACTAGTTACACATTGCCATCACTTTCACACTGTTCAATTCTGGATTAAAACATCTGCCTGATATATACTGTTTGAAAGTCTCTCAAACTTATAGATATTGAATATTGTTGTTTAACTTGCAGGGTGCTGAAACCCTAGGATTTCAATTAACCTACTCTCTTTGCATTTCTGGTGTACCTAACAAGCTCATGAAAATGCCCCTTTTCATGTGTAAGAGCTCTGGAACCCTTCTTAAGGTTAAGAATGTGCTATACAAAAACTCAATTGAATAAATAAGGCATGCTTTTCTGAACCCCCTATTGTTCAAAGACATAAGAGGCAGGCATTCCTCATCTGTGTTGTCAATCGATAGACATGGCTGCACCGTCTCCGTGAGCAGCATAAATAGTATAGTGTGAGATTAGTGGTTTATTGTTTGCACTGAACAGTCCAGAGATTACTCCTCTGTGCTGGCCTCATACTCCATGCCAGGGTAGAGCCATTTCAGAAAATCTACACTGTAAGCCTATATAATGGGTGGTTAAATAATCCAATGGGCTACTGACCAAGGGGTACCACCTCTTAAATAGAACTGACACTGCATAAGATTTTCAGACTTAAGACTAGTCTTCTACAAAAATGGATTGCATTTTGGGAAGAGGGTGCCAGGGTTTTACCCTTTTCCCCATTTTTTGATTGACAGCTATATCAAAGACATAAAGAGTGCCTAAGGCAGGGGATACTGGTTGGAATTTAAACCAATCGCTTGCAATATTCTAGTTGGTGTTTGAGATTGATGTCAATTTCTATTTGTATTTTCTCAAATGAGTTCAGATTACACTTAGCAATCAGCTCAGCAAGTCATCTGTTCCTGCTGCTGACCATGCTATCAAATGGATAGTCTATTTGCCAATCTGAACTTTCTAATCATCTACACACGGGCCTCACTATACAGATGACAACATGTTCTAAGTTTCCAGTAAATGGTGCACCAATATTGAAGAGCGAACATATTTGATATTTTCTGACACTTTGTAATCTCCATAATATAAAAATTCCAACTCCGTTAAACAAGACAATTTCCATTTCTACCAACATTGGCTTATATGTGCAGGTGAAAGCACGGCTAGTACCTGTTGCCTCAAGCTTCTGCAGAGTGAGCTGAGGTTTGACCAGTCCCAAATGAAACGCTTGATTTTTAGATCCAATTTGAAAAATAGATGTATAGGCATCTTCAAGGGGAACAACCTGAGCATATAATTAAAATGTGGTGTACAGACATTTTAAGCACCGTTTTACATTGGGATAATTGGAGCCTGAACCAGCTGGGAAAGTCTGTCGAACATTTCAACATGATGGGCCATATGTTATTGGTCCCCTTGCGTTGGAGCTTTTTGTTCACTAGGCTCTGCAAGTCTCAGGTATTTAGGGACCCATGTAAATGTGAAGAAGGCTTTGAAGCCAGCAACATAAATTGTTAAGTAAGGGTGTTGATTACAAAGACTTATGATTCGAGTGACACAGACAAACCCAGTGTCAAAGGTAGTTCCACTGAGTGGCTGATGTGTGGGCGGACACCTTGTGGGTTCTGATGGTTGATCTTTGTAGAACATCTAAATGGGCTTTTCTGTCTTCAGCATTGCCAAGGGCGAGTTGATAACAGGACTTCTGAAGCAGTAGGCAGGAGTGTTTGGCTTAGTCTGTGGCTTAACTTTACTGTGATTCTCAAATAAATACATTTGTCCTGGAGTTTTGGTATTGATGTGCTTATTGTTTGGTACATGCCTCAACCATTGTGTCTTATTCTTTGCTATATAGTTATTGTGCAAGGAACGGAACAAGAATCTGGGACATGGTGATAAAGTTTAGTTTACTAATACTCATTAAACCTAATCTCATTTTCATAAGGGGCCACATGTACAAAGATTAGGAATAACGATTTTCTAATTGTGATTTACTATGAATCACAATTAGGAAATTGCTATTCCTAATGTATGAAACCCTTTTGAGATTCATTATTGATTCCTAAAGGGTTGCAAATAGACCTAACTCATGAATATTAATGAGGTAGGTAGCAATTTGCGACCCAATAGGATTCACTGCCATCACAGTAATGTTGGCCTAATGGGGTCAGCAGACCACCCTGTCTCATATTGCTTTTAAATGAAGCATTTGTTTCTTTTATAATGTAGCCCATTTTACTTAATGGAAAATGGGATGCATTTAAAAGGAAAAATTTGAAACGTTTAAGTTTCATTTTTTAAGAGTAGGCAGTGGTCTGGTGGACCACTGCCTGCTGTTCATTTTTTTAACATTCTCAAAGAGGAACTGGTCTCATTTGCGAATGGGTTACCACCACTTTATCAACGGTGGTAAAGTATTATTGTTTTGCGACCAGAAATTTGTTGCAAAACAATAACACATGCCATATTGATTCGGTATTCGTTTTTTGGATGGGACGCCCAAAACAAGCCCCTTCCAAATACCAGATTGCATATGCAAATTGCAGACAAATCATTTTTCCAGACACAAATAGCCCGATTCTGCGAATGCTTCGTACATCTGGCCCTAGGTTCCTTCCAAGCATCTTTAATGCCCCGTGTAGGCTATTACAAGACGTGCTCAGGTTTGGCCGTGGGACGGAGCAAAGCCCAGAGAGCTCCAGCAAAGGATCAGGGAAGAACAGATAAAAAAGTTTTCTACAAAGCCAGGGCAGCATGCCTCATTGTGTATGGAATGTAAAAAAGGAAGAAGAGACTAAAGGCATGATTTAGAGTTTTGCGGATGGGTACTCCATTATAAACGTGACGGATATCACAGATACCTTATTACAAGTGCACTACAATCCAATACCCTTGTAATAAGGCGGATGGGATATCTGTCATACTCCATCACTCAAGGTGCGGATGTCCCGCACACGGTATTTCACGTGCCTTGTAGCCTATGCCATTTGCAAAAGAGTAAAATGGGACACTGGGCACGTTTTGACGGAGTAATCTGTCCACCAAACTCAAAATAGGACCCTAAGTATTAAGAGTATGAACTCAAGTAGCCAAACATTAGTTTGCAGGCACCTACTAATATTCCTCTACCCTTCAGGTGACGTCATGGATGAGAGGTTCTACCATAGAGCACCTAATGCTTTTAAACAAGATGACATTAAACTCCGCTACAATTAGGACGTATTACCTGTCCAAAGTGCCGTTCTAATTTTTTAACAAAAGCTGCATTTATTACAGTTGCATTTCTTGACAGAACATTTATTCAGTGTCCTATACTTATTTAAAATTGACAAAGTCCTGTATCAAAGTACATATTCGTTTTTGCCACAGTTTTTTCTTTTATCAATACAAACACCTTTAAAAAACACCAAGTTGAAGTTGAAAGTCTAGTGATGTTCTTTCTTAAAATATTATTTCATGACTCAAATAAGAAAGCTGCTGCCAGGTGCTTTGTGGAACTTTCAGAAAACATCCGATTTGTAAGCTATTGAGGTTGAGTGAAGTTTGGACTGCACCTGCTGTGTGCAAAGTCCACAATTGTACGATTAGAACAAATTAGCTAGCCTGTTTTTTCTCCTTGTTCACTGAAAAGCGGCCTTGCTTGTTTTTCCAGCTGCAACGCTTATTAAAAGCTCCAGGTGTAGAATACTAGGACCTTCAGTTTTAGGTGCATGTTGTTCTCTGTGTACTACTGAAGTGAGACAAAGTGTAAAACATATAATTTATAGCAAAGAACAGACGTTATATTTTGCAACGTAACTTGTGGTTCCTGACAATTATTTATTATATTGTCTTTTTCCAGTAACTTACATTTTATATAGAGCTTCCTATTAACACTTCTTTAATTTCTAAGCACCTTTCATAACAGGCGTTCTTACTTTCCAATGTCATGGCTCTTAATTTATCAACCTTAAAAGGTTTCAAGCAGGGCCGGCTTCAGCACTGGTGGAGCCCTGTGTGACAATGTTTGTTGTGCCACAGAGTCCCTCACTACCACCATTTAACAGTGAGTGCCCCTCAAGTCTCCGTAACCAGTCTCTCAGATTCATTTAGGGGTCGATTCCGATCCTGGATTTTTTTGTCCCGTACGACTCGTATCCGTATTTTTTTACGTACGAATCGTACAAGTCCCGTACAAACGGCGAAGTACGATTTGTACGTGAAAAATACATACGAATCGCCTCGGAAAAGTCTACGAGACGTCCCCGGACAGTTTTACATACAAATCGTAAAACTGAAGTCCGAGCGCGCAAGTACGATCCGTACCGCCCGTCCGAAAACACAAGCGCATGGAAAAGGCCCTGTACGGAGCGAACTTTGTACGACCTCTACCCCGAGTACACTTGTGCCCGGGGTACAAGTCGTACGGCCCCCCCAGCCTCCCCCACCCACGTATGTCCGCACCGTACCCCAGGCATACCCCCCACCCATGTATGGCCGCACCGTACCCCAGACGTACCCCCTCACCCGCGTGTGTCCGCACCGTACCGCAGGTGTACCCCCCCACCTGCGTATGTCCGCACCGTAACCCAGGCGTACCCCCCCACTCCCGTATGTCCGCACCGTACCCCAGGCGTACCCCCCACCCACGTATGTCTGCACCGTACCCCAGGCGTACCCCAATCCTCGCCTATGTACGGTGCACACATACGCGAGGATGGGGGTACGCCTGGGGTACGGTGCGGACATACGCGGGTGGGGGATACGCCTGGGGTACAGTGTGGACATAGGTGGGTGGGGGGGTACGGTCCATACGAAGGGGGGTGGGGTGTACGGTCCGTACATAGGGGGGGTGGGGGTACGGTCCGTACATAGGGGGGGTGGGGGGTACGGTCCGTACCTATGCAATGTTGGGGTACGCACCGTACATGATGACACGTACGATGTGGGTGATGGCGTGTACGTCGCGTAACAGGCCCCCTTTTCGTCGTGCATCGCAGTGTACTTAGCTTTTCCGGCACTTTTTGGCTCCCGTAAAAATATAGCCGTGCGGAGTGCTGTAGGTACGAATCGTACTTGCTGGTCCGTAAAACGCTGCCTGACTCCATGCGGACGTCGCGTACGCGCTGTCCAGGATCAGAATTGTATGTATTTTTTAGCCGTACGGTGTTTTTTACTATTCGTACGGATATGGTATTTCTGTACGAATCGTACTTGCTGGTTTGTAAGGTGGAATTCCCAGGTACAAGTCGCACGGAGAAAACGCTCCGTACGACCATTCGTACCCGGGTTTTACAGGATCGGAATCGGCACCTTAGTGTTATAGTGTCACTCATACCAGTGTGAGATGTCAGAGCAGTTTACATCATACACAGATTTAACAGAGACAATCACACGTGTAAATCAGTGTATAGAAAATGTTACATAAGAGAGAAGACTACCCACCCACCCAAATTTAATCAAGGCCTTAAAGTGCAATGTACCAAAAAAGCATGACTTCCAAATGTATTTACTTAATACCGCGAGCAAGATCAGCTGAACCAATAAAACATACCTAGAACATCCCTTGTCTACACATCCATACTGGCCCTAGATTTCACAGAAGCTTTTAAAACCCTACTATAAAAATAATGCAGTCCTCTTTCAGCAGTTGAAGATACATAGGGGCAGGACGGGCCTGTCTAAAATTCATTCTATTTAAAATGGGAACCAGAAAATGCCTTCAGGGGGTTTCATACAACTTACATAAAAACATAAAATACAGCAGATCCTGCGGAGACTGTCCGTTGCAGCCGCAGGGAGCCAGCACTTGACCTCTGCTGTATCCCTTAGACCTGGCTAACACGAGATGAAACAGGTTCATCCGAAACCTAGTTAATAAAAACTTCTTGTGTGTTGATAGAAACCCCATAAGATAAGGTTCCGTTGTCAGGGTTGATTTGAGCATTAAAAGCATACGAACACTAGGTTTCAGCATCTCCTGCGCTTCCCTGTCCACTTTCCTTGAGGTCAAGAAGGCTACCCTGATTAATTCCACATCCTTCTTGACAATGGATTCAGGCTTACAAAATAAATTGCCACACCCTACCCCTCCCAAACTGCTTTTAATGTACTTAAGCCAAGGAATTCGGGTTGCATTGTCGAGAGACGTACACTCTCTTAAAATTAAATGGTTGAGAGTTAAATCTTTGTTCAGCCAGCACTTCAACCAAAAAACCAAGGGGCGCAGTGCAAGGGCATCGCTTAAGTAGGGGGCCCCCAGTTCCTCATGGACCGCTAGGTTGGAGGTTCCATGCGGAACACACAATAGGCGCTTCAGAAAGTCATTCTCCACCACCTGAAGGGAATCCGCAGCAGTATATCCCCAGATTTCGGTACCCTAGGTAGCCATGGCCATGCTTTTGGCTTGATAGACTTTCAACATAGGTCCTGTTGGTTTCTTCCCTATTTTGGAGGCACAATTAAAAATGGCTGCATTTACCCGGGCCAGGTCCCCCTTTTTCCTCAAGATTAAAGAACCCCATTTTAGTTGGTCATCAAAAAGAACCCCTAAATAGAAAAATACGTTAGTACGGGGGATCTTAGCAGGGCCGACACTAAATTGGAAACTCTTTTTTGGATGTTGCCCCACTTTCATTACATAGGATTTGGAATTATTTATTGCCAAGTCCCGATCAGTCATGAATCTAGAAAATGCTATTAGAAGAGATTGCAAGCCCATTGCAGTTCTGGATATAAGGACGGCGTCGTCTGCATATAGCAAGACGGGAATACCACGCCGCCCTACACATGGGTAATCAACTCCAGTTGCTCTTAGTACAGTCTCCAGATCATTGATGTCAAAATTAAACAAAAATGGAGCCAAAATGCATACTTGCCATACTCCCCTCTTAATCTCAAGGTCCCTAGTGACCCGAAGGTCCTGAGAAAACCTGACATTAGCATTGGTTGATTTATGCAAGTCCTCTAGGAAATTAACAATACTGTTATCCACCCCCATTACCCTCATGGACTGCCACAATTTAACCCTATTAACGCAATCAATGTCCATGAAGGCGAGGTAGATAGTGCCGGGGTGTGCAACAGTATATTTTCTCAGCATCATAGATAAATGAAGACACTGAGCAACAGTAGAACGTCCCGACTGGAATCCATACTGGACATCCGACAGGATCTCATGCTCCTCCGCCCAAGTTGATAATCTTTGCAAAAGAATAAGTCCTACCACCTTAACCACTGAATAAATAAGGGAGATTGGCCTGTAACAGTGGGTACTGTTCCGGTCACCCTTCTTGAAAACAGCGACTATTGTAGAAGAGACCCAAGACTGAGGACAGCTATTCTTTGCCGCTGCGTTGAACAAAGCTTTCAGTATCGGGGCCCAGAACGGAGGATCGAACTTAAATAAGTCTGGAGGAATTTCATCTGGGCCCGGCGCTTTATTAATGGATAGCCCTGCAATACCAGCCATAACCTCACCCTTTTCAAAAATGATTACAGGGATATTTGTGTCCCAACTCTCTTGGCAACTATGCTCAGTAGGGCAGTCAAACATGGATTTAAAATGAAGCACCCACTCCTCCTCAGTGATGTGTGAGTCTAAGGCCCCCACCCACTTCCTGACCAGAGAGTGGTCGATTCACAACGTTACAGAACCTGGAGCTGTTCCTAAGAGTGCTTGAATCAATCAGCTCCCTCCACGCCTCCTCCTTCATTGCACCCTTCCGTCTGACCAGAGCGGACTTATATTCTTTACGAGAAACACATACCTAGGGTTGAATTCTTGGTTTGGCTGACAGAGCTTCCCATAGCTTCTTTGCTGCCTTGGAGCACTGAGAGTCAAACCATCTGGGGCCGTGAATGGCAGTTCTACTAGCCGGGACACTTAAGATTTCGCCAACTTTACGCGCTAGTGATTCGTATGCGCCAATAATCTCATTAGCGGAGGAACCTGCAACTGTGCATAGTGCTAACTCAGGGGCACAGGATACATTTACTTCACTGTAAAATTTATCTGGGGAAATCTGAGACCATTTAAGTCTTTGCTTGCCATCAGTCGGTCTCAGTGCACCCCTGCTTGAGACATCGCCAATTCGTACTGATAATGGGCCCAATATGTGCGCACATAGTGGGTTGTGGTCACTAAATTCACTCTCCATAATCTTAAAACCATGAAATAAGTATTGCAAGGGAGAGGAAATTAAAATAAAATCTATAAACGACCCCCCACCACACCCTTTAAAAGTTGGCACAGAGAATTTAGTTTGCGGGGCAGTCAAGGCCACCATGTCCAATTCATTTATCATATTATTAAACAATTCCCCCTGGGCATGATGTTCAAAGTGAAACCCCCTCATACTGGGGCAACCCAACTCAGAAGTACAGGAAAGTATTGGGTTACCACAGGGATGTATGTTAAAATCACCAGAAACCAAAAGATTATGAAGAATAGGGCCAAAAGATTGTCTAATAAATGCTCCCAGGGTGGTAATGTTGCAAGCACCGTAAGGACAGGCTACCAAATTGTAGAAGTTAATAAGGCCCCATCTAATGTCCCCTCTTTTGGCTGACAATGCCAGAATTCCTGGGTTTGTGGATCACACAACCTGAATCTGGCAATCGACAGCCACAGATATGTACACAGCTAGGCCACCCTTGGGTCTTCCACTCACCGAAGGGGTGGCTGGGACAAAAAAAGACTTATAACCTTCCAAGAATAGATCACAATCCACTGACCATGTTTCTTGAAGGCTAATTACCGAAAACTGCTTCACAAATCGGACCCACAATGGGTCTTGAAGCTTATAGCCAGCCCTGCGATATTCCAAGACAAAAAGTTGTTAGGTCTCTCACCTCTGGGCCCCTCAACTACCTCTACTGGGGACTGGGTAAGTACCACAGGCTCAATCTCGTAGGGGGTGGAGTTCCTTAGTCAGTCACACTCCTCCAACCCGGTTAAGACAGAAAATCTATTATTTAGTTCCAGTGAGGGATCGACACCAGTCAGACCATCTGTTACAAAGGATGAGTGGGCCAAAAAGGTAGGTTGTTGCCTAGGTGCTGTTTATTTGACCACCTACCTCGGGGAAGTGCCCTGGGGATGTTATCAAACATATACCTGAGAGGGATTGGTTTGTAAAAAAAGCCCAGAGGAAAAACCCTGATACTAGATCCAGAAAGGGCAGCGAGGCAGGTGTCCCTAGATAAGATCCTGCCCGCAGTGTGGGGGTTGTCAAAGTTTACAATGACACAGTCACCCGTGCCCATTTTTCGAGAGCTCCCAATCCAACTCACCCTGCGGGCCATAAGAATGTTTTTAGCCACACGGGCACCCAGAGTGGTGTTATATGTGAACCAATGAGTTAGTTTGTTTATCAGTTGCCCATAGTTCTCGCTAGCTCCTTGGGGGAGGGAGGGCACACTCCCCAAAACCACTACGTAGGGGGTAGATTCCGGTGGGAGGTTGATAACTGGGAGACTTGTTGGCTGCAACTCCCTTCTTTCTAGCCTCCCAACCCTTTAAGGCACAGAGGACCCTGCTCTTGTAGGGGACTGACGAATGCAAGCTGGAATATCAACACTACTAGGCATAATGTTGTTGGAGCTACTTTTATCTGTCACATCTCTGATTGCAGCAGAGCTCGCAGATGATCCTACCCCCGTACCTGTTCCCCTAGTAGCTAATTGATCTCTACTAATATTAGCACTAACTGCCGGTGTAACCGGCAGTTTGCAACTAACCGTCCCCTATAGTTTTAATAATCTAGCTTCTACTGAGCTTATTTTCTGCAGAATAGGATCCAATAAGGTAGACATCATAGTTTCAAACCTGCCCCAGAAGTTCTCCTCCTGTGTGCTATCAGCGAACTGCCCTAACGTCATCTGGATCGTAGGGGTGGGGGGCCCTCTTTGGAATAATTTACAGAGATGACAGGTGTAGTTTTCTTTCCAGTTGTTCTCTGAGCATGTTTACTTGGTTTCAATAATCCTCGGCTCTTCCTTTTTTTGAAGGGGGATTCATTAGTACGGGTTGGCCTCAATTTAGCTTTCTGCCCTCTGGTCGTAACTTTAGGTTTAACAGGGCTGGTATCTTGGTCAGAAGATGAACAGGAGACAAGGTTTGTCACTGAATCCGGAACAACATATGGGGACTGACTAAGCCGGGAAGGGGATACATCATGGTTGGATACCACCAGAGATTCAGGGATTGCGGGAGTTAAAGAGAGTCTACCTTGCGGAGGTTGGGGCTCAAAAGATAACCTTCGTTCTGTAAGCTTTACCTCATTAATGAGGGCTGATTCTGCCCTCAATATGAAGGCATCTAAAGTTCCAGCCCCACTTCTACCTCTTACTCGGCTTGTGTTTACTCAAGTTAGCCGTATATGTACAAGCTGTTATATTATCAAATCCCTGCTAAAGTGCTCCACAGCTTACAGGACAAGGTGCAATATGCAATGCGCAAAATACAATACAGTACTAGATCACAAACCATAAAATGCCAAGTATTAAGACTATCAGAAAGCCTTATATTATCGGTTAAAGTGCATAAAAGATTTTAGAAGCAATAAGAATAAAGGCGTTTGGACAAAATAATGTCACTAAAGTGCAGCGTGTGGTACAGTGCCCTGGTTCGAAAAAGGCTGGACCCGGAAGCCCAATTGAATCAAATTCAGTATGAAGAATTTAGTCACACCTAATCCGTTCGACCATAGTACATGTGAGCTTTGCTGATAGCTGTAGGGTACAGTTGCTGAAGGTAGGTGCAAATGATAGAGGCGGCAAGATGAGAAAGCACACAGTACCTGTTAGCTGACTCCAGATACGGAACAAGAGCCCAAGGCCTGGGGTGAAAGGGGGTGGCCCTGCCCTGCCTCTTCCTGGCACTGATGGGCAAGGACGGGCCCGCCCTTGGAAGTATTGGCAAAAATGGGCGGGAGACTTGTGGCATTTAAATCGTGCTTCCAGGCACGCTGTTGGGCGTCATAGCGGGGCGCCAAGGCAGGGAATGCTATGGGATGTAGTTCTGAAGAGCCGTTCCCCTCACGGCAGGTGAAGAGAAAGAAAAACCCTGCAGCGTTGGCCGCTACCCTCACGGCTGCGATGGTATGCTGCTGGTGCCCCCTTCGCTGCTGCCCAGGGCTTAGGCTGCTGTTTTCCTCATGTAGGAGTAACATGTCATTCATACCGGAAGGCAGTATAGTTTAAGAGTCCTTGGTCTGGAAAAGCACAAATTCAGAATTTAAAGCATAACACTAAGGGGTCCATTATGATGGCGGACGGACAAAGTTCGCCCGTCACCGTAACTGTGAATGGGACCGACCGCCAGAGGTGCGGCAGTCCCGCTGTGCCCATTAGGATGTGACCGCCACCTTGGCGGTTGCGTCCCGCATATTTAACATTGTGGCGGGCAGTGCTTTGTGCAGCACCTGCCACAATCTCAAATATGCATGTTGTGCATTGGCATGCACAACGTGACAGGCATCGTGTGGTGCCTGCCACCTTGTGCATGCCAATGTAGGGGGGTACCATAGGTACCCCCATGTGCACCCACCCAACACATGGGGGCCCGCAATGGACCCCCAAAGACAAAAACCGCATGCCTTTCCAAAAAGGCCAAAATCCGCTAAGATCATAACATATCATAACATAGAGGGTGGTGCCTGCTAGGCACCGCCACCATATTATGGCCCAGGCCCACACGGCTGGCAATCCACCCGACATCATAATGGCCCCCTAATTGTTAGAGGTTCTCTTTCTTGACTGAACATCAAATGAAATTATTGATGTCTTTTGATGTGTAATGCTCAATTAAGGAGGCAAAGATGCATTGGCTGAGAAAGGCACAGAACTTCTAGGTTCTCTAAGTATATTTAAGGTAACATCATTTTTGGAAATGTATGAGATTTCCACACTGGCAAAAGTTAACATAGGTATTTGTCTTTCTCATTTTTTAGGAGGCTCATTTATTCATCACAGTTTACTGGCAGCAAACCATAAAAGGGTTGAGTGGTGACTTTGACATCTTTCAACCTGTGTAGTTGACAGTGAATTAAAAAAAAATCAAAACTGATGTGTGGCACATCAAATGGAACATTGACGTGCCCTTAATTTCAATGTATATTTCAGTTTTATTTTTATAAAAATCTTTTTATTTACACCAAGAAGTAAATTAACACACAACATTGCGTCATTGTTATACATAGATATATCTCCATACATGTACTGCACATCAGACATGTCCCCACCACTGGCACAGCCAACCTCAACCATATAGGATAAGAGCATATGTTCAGTGGTGGGGGCGGAATACAGTTTCGAGTGCAGGGCAAACACAAAATCCTTTATGATAGTCATTCCACTTGCCCCATATTTTCTCCCATTTTATGGGACAGCCACTATTTTTGTAAAGCCTAATTGCTATTTCCCTTGGGGGGCCGAGGAACTCTGACCATTCATCATCTTCTATTGCACCCAAATCTAAAGCCCACTTCTTACGCAGAATGTATAAGGGAGTCAGGGGTATTGTTGCACAGTTAGCAATACGCGATGGAGCTTGCCTTATGTTTCATGTGGTCATTGAGTAGTCTATCTGCCAGTGAGGAGGATTCAAACAACTCCCCGCCTCTAGGCAATGTGCTTTGGAGAGAGCGTCTAACCGGTAGTTAGCGGTACACTTCAGTGGGAGCTAATTGGTAGTCCCGCTGAAGGTCTGTAAAGGGAATGACTGGTCCCCCAACTTGGGAAGCCCAAAGAGATCCCACTTGTCAAAACCCGGAAGTGTACTCTGAGTGCCCAGTGCTTCAGAATCCCATAGGGGCATGGATAGGGTTAATCTGCTTTTCCACCCAAGTGCTGTCATTGCTGTGTGCCTAAGAGTGATTGTGACAGCCACTGCCACCTGTTGTGTGGGTCATATGGGAGTGGAGTACAAAGCACAAAGGCATCCCCAGGATGCATAGCACAACGATCCATTCGGAGCGTAGTTCGTTTTCTTGGAGGTGCATCCATTGGTTGATAGTGGCAAGCTGGGCTGCCCAATAATACTTATGCACATCGGACAGTGCTTTCCCTCCATCGTACCAATCCCATGTAAGCTTATAAAGCACTGTTCGTGCTGACCCCCCATTCAAAAATAGGGTGTGTAATTTGGAGTTGATTGTTTGAAAGTATTTCGCTGGTACAGGGTATGGAGTGTTTTGAAGGACATAGAAAAAACAAAGCAATTCCGTAATCTTGAAGAGCGCTGCTCTTCCAAGTAGGGACAGGGGAAAGGTTCTCCAATGTTGTATGTCTTTCTTTAACCTGTCTAAGGGGGGTAATAGGTTATTCTCATAGAAGAGTTCTGTAGCCGTGGTGGCAAATATTCCTAGGTATTTGAAACCTTCTGCGGCCACTTTGACTTCACAGTCTCAGGGCAGCATGGGTGTCAGGCCTTGTAATACAGAGATTAGTGATTTCACCCAATTTCTTGTGTATCCAGAATAGCGGCTAAATAGGGTAAATATCCATACATATCCAAACAGCCAGGGGCTCCAACATCAGGGCGAAGAGGAGGGGGGAAAGTGGGCACCCCTGTCGGGTACCACGTCACAGGGGAAAGATCTGCAAGGTTCCACCATTTACCACCGCTTGGGCCAGGGGTTCTGTGAATAGAAACCAGACTCATGCTAAAAGTCTGGGGCCAAAGCCCATTTTTGTCAATACTTCCAAGAGGTAAGGCCACTCGATTGTGTCAAAGGCCATACAGGCATTGAGGGAAAGGACTACCGCATCTTCTTGAATATAACTTGCCAAGCTCAGTACTCTATGGAATCTCCTCAAATTGAGTGCAGTGCAGCACCCCAGCATAAAGCCAGATTGATCTACAATGACTTGTTTGCTAATGACCTGTATTAACAGAGAAGCTAGAAGTTGGGTCAAGATTTCTACTTCGGTGCAAGACGAGAAGGGTCTTGTTTAGGAAGGGATGAAGTCTCCTTGATCGCCACTTGGAAGAGAAGCAACAGGTCATCCTCATTCCTGGGAAATAGGAGAGGCGGAAAAAGAAGGGAAGGCTTCCCGCAGCGTGTGACAGAGTGCTTGGCCAAGAGCAAGGCCAAATCAATGAAATGGGCTTTGGTTCTTTTTTGTTGTACGCAGGTAGGGACCCAGGGCCCAGGCCTTAAAGCCTTGTAAGGCTGTTCTCTGCACCAGCTGCGTAGTGAACCTATACTGTAACAATGAGGAACATGACCATAACATGTGGTGCTGTTCGGTGTCAGGGAGGAGTTCATAAATGTGGCTATGCTTGGCGCAATGTGGCTATGCCTGGAGCTATGGTATTATTCCTGGTCATAATGCCTGCCATTATTGCCATTTTGCAGGAATTCTTGCCATTCAAGTGGGTGTCCCTGGCATCTGAGGCTAGAAGTAGGATGTGCCACAATTTGATGAACATTAAACAATGATGTTAAGCTGGCACATTTTTCTTAACTAAAAAGGAAAACTGATATTTTGAGATATATATTTTATGGAAGATGTGCTTTTTGATAATTTGAGTTTTTGTTTGGGGAATAAAGTTTGATTGCCCAAAATTAAAAGCTGGCATTTGAAATGTGGCTGTGTGCATTATCAAAAACTGACAAGCTGATGTTTGGCGACAACCCGATTGCACTGCACATGCATGTTTAAAGATTTTGTTTGGTTGATAACTCATGCTCAGTTTAGGACACCAATTGCAGATGTTAGTTCTTTGGTGCCAAAGGCACTTGTCACTGTGTCGGCTATTTCACCAGTCAAGTGGTGCCATTTCTTAATTTTAACATTTTTGTATGATATTACCCTTGGCAAACTTGCCTGATACCTGGGGATAGCCACTTAAGGACATCTTGCAAGGGATGATAAAGTCACTTCTGTTGTAATAGGGGTATTTCTAATTTTAATGTTTGATAGCGCGTGAGGGTTCTAATTGATAAGTAGTAGCTCTCATTATAAAAAAGAATTGAGACTTGTCTTAAATCATGGAACAAGTGAGTAGGAGCTGTCTGTTCATCCAACAAGTCTCCTGCAATTAGTAAACCCAACTCCAGCAGAGAGAGATTGAGGACACAAAGGAGACACTGAGGCATTTTCGGGGAATCCCAAAGAATTGTTGTAGACCATAGATATTCCTGCAAACATTCTTGCAAATTTGAACCAGGGACTCAAGAGTTCTCAACCTCACTAGTTTAAAAAAACCTAGGCGCATTGAATTTATATACCTACTTGGAGTATGACAGGAGTTTAATCCATTTATGCAACAAGGTAGACCTTCTCAGGCAAATTTGCCCCTCCCACAAAAATGTCATCTACCTGAAGCATAGAGCCTAACAGTATAGATGCAAATTGGGGAAAGCTCAACCGCCTTTTAGCAACAAGCTCTTTAACTTTTTCCTGAAAGCCAAACTGCATTATAGGTCAACTTCGATTTGATTCTGGCAAAAACTTGAGTATTAAAATAAAGGTATCAGTATTAATACCTACAGCAAAGGATGTTATACCCAAGTCAAATAAATCAAAAGATGAAGGACAGTACCAAAATAACACTTGCCATAGCTGCAGAATACAGTGCCAGAATAGTACTGATTAATGTGTGGCCTAGGTCAAACTATTTTAGCCCCTGTCATAGATACGTCTAGTTGAATATATTGAATGTGTTAGTAGCATCAAATGCATCAATGCTAAAATAAGCTTATTTATTCTATTGACATTTATGGCTCATAATAAACAACAGATGGGATCATTTATGAATCTACATGAAATTAACGCCATCAGATCTGCCTAAACCAAAGTTAGCAAAAGTGTACCCAATCTTGCTAGTCCTTTTTTAAAAAGTGTTGATTTACCAGTAAGAATTGAGCTCAGCCAGTAGGTACTGTGGTGTTCTAGCAAGGCAAGGCTTTAGTATAAGTATGATCTCAGCCTCCTCAAATGAACTAAAAGTAGTGGAACCCCTTGATACTGAATTAGATAACTGGTCAAGTAAAAAAATACTGCCTCTAAGGCCATATAGGAATATGCCAGAAAACTGTCTGGACCTGAAACCCTGGTTTTTATAGTGCCTCAAAGATCTGAACCATCTCTTGATGTATAATAGCCACATCCATATTTGTCATCATCTCTGAATGTAAAGTGGCCAATTGAAATCCAACAGCTAATGCATAGTATCTTCCGCATCACAAAATAATCTTCTAAATATCAATCAGTAGAATGACATAGTTCATGGTAGTGTTCCTGTGCAGCATTTTCAAGTTATTTAACATCAAGTAAATTGAACAACTATTATATCATGCTAAAAACGCAGCACAATAAAATGTGGATATGATCTTGCTCTAATTACAATATTGGGTTAGGAGAGACAGGAGATTTTCAACTACCTTCCAGAACTTTCTACAGATTAAGTTGCTGTCTTGAATAAATACAAAAATTATATTTAAAGAACTAGATCTAGGCATAATAATGTAAGAATCATTGGGGTACCTGAGGGAACAGGGGATCTAGCGATGGACCTCTTTGTGGAGGACCTCATCAAGAAGCATTTACAACTGCGCAGCCTATCACAATACTTCTCAGTGGAGAGGGCACACCGCATTCCAGGCGGCAGATGTAAACCGGGTGCCCCTTCCAGACCCATACTGGCCCACATCTTCAACTTTAGAGACTGCGATCTCATCCTTCAGACAGCCCGCGTAACACAACCATTGCACTACGAGCACAGCACGATCACCTTCTTCCCTGATTATACTGCAGCAGTAACAAAACAAAGACGTAATTTCTTGAGCATAAAGAAAGAACTGAGAAATCGTGAACCCAAGTATTCTATGATGTTCCCTGCCAAATTGAGAGTGGAGGCGGAGGGAGAAGTGTGGTTCTTTACAACACTGGAAGAGGCCCAGGAGTGGCTCGAAGGATGGAGCCGAGTCTCTATCTCAAGAAAGCTGGTAAAAAACAAGATTGACAGCTACCGGGAGCGACTCAGTCAGAACTTGAAGAGACATGATTGACAAATGGAGAATCAAACACGGACATTGAGATCTAAGAGACATTTCCTCACAAGAGAATGAGACTCACAATGATCGTCAACGTAAACTGCAAACTTCCACACATAAGAGGCCAACACAACCCGAGGTCAAATGGAAATCGTCCGTGAAGCAACGGCTGAAAATCAGGCGGTCAGTCCTGTATAAAACAGGTCCTGAACTGTCATGAACAAAGAAGAGGACTGTTGCCTGATACCACCTACTTTGTCCTGTTGGTATTTTTAACTGATATATTATATTACTGAGGAACTGCCAAAATAAGGTATTACAAAAAAGGGTGTGTGCTGGGGGAATACCGGAGACTTTTCCCCCTATGAAGGTAACGTAAAATGGGTATTTGGCACTCTGCACTGTTGGGGAGGCAGGTATTTTTGAATCCATCATGCAGGGAGGCAGGGAGGCAGGGAGGAGGGAGGGGTGGGTACTATGGTTAATAAGTTTCTGTTTGGTTCATTTTCATTGTTGGCTACGATTTAAGGTACGACTTGCACATTTCCAGACAGGACCTCAATCCCATTCTCTGATCCAGAATTTTTGCATAGATAGCCCACATGATACAGACGTCCACGCAACCTAGCGACATTGCTTCCTCACCCAAGGCACACCCCTCACAGGTACAACAACTGTCACTTATTTCATGGAATGTAAATGGTCTAGGTGACAAAGTAAAGAGGGGACTAGTTCTACACTATCTTAAGCGCCAAGCACCAGCAATAGTTATGATACAAGAATACTATTTGATGGGTACCACATGCAAGGCCCTTGACAGATGGTGCTTTAACTTGGCGGTGGATTCCGAATTTACATCAGGCTCACAAGGAGTAGGCATCCTAATTAGGAAACAATTCCCAATTATTATGAAGTACACACAAGCAGACGACCAAGGCCACTTTGCAGCAGTCCCGTGTCAGTGGGAAGGGCGTCCTATTAATATGGTTGCGGTATACATTCCCCCCGCACTTCACTCGCTAGCATTTCCAGCTCTTAGTGCATTCTTACTTAGGCTCCTGAGGGAGAATTAATAGTAGGGGGAGATTTTAACACTACCTTAGATGACTCACTAGATCGCACACCTCCCTGCCAACAACACCACACTCAGTCCGAATTTGCAGACTTCCTGGAGACAATAGGTCTGGTGGACACTTGGCGTGCCCACTTCTCACCGGCATGACAATACACATACTACTCAGGCGCACACAAAAGCCTCTCGAGAATAGATTACATACTTGCACTGTCAGATTGTGTTGGGAGGTTTAAGGAATTAACTTATCTATCCAGAGGTATCTCGGACCACTCGCCTGTATCGATCAAATATGCATTGAACACCTCAACTCTACGTCGCTATATCCAGGCGACCTGAGGAACACCCAGATTTGAAATAGACTGATGACCGCCACACAGCACTAATTTAGAGAAAACTAACCATCTGTATCCTCCCCTCATTCTATGGGAGGAATAAAAAACAGTTCTTTGAGGGCAGGTCATTTCGGTAATCACGGGTCACAAAAAGTAAAAATAATGACGGCCCTGGAGCAAGAAGTGAGTCAACTACAGGCAGTACACTCCCAAAATCCCTCCGACACAACCACACAGCAATTAAATATAAAAAAACAGGAATACACAGAACATATGTGGAAAGACACAAGAACTCGACTAGCTGCTACCCGACACAAGTAATATGAAGTGGGGGATAAAGCCGGCAAGCCCTTGGCCTGGCTCGATAAGCAAGAACGAGTTGATCGATGGGTGGCGGAACTCAGACTCGACACTAGAGAAACCATCGCACTACACTACAGACAAGTCTTTGCCCCGACAGCCACAGTGAAACCAGAGGAAGCAATGGCATTCCTCGAAGACATCCAACTCCCCGCATTCACAACGGCAGAGACCCAGTCATTAGAAGCAGACCTCACAACAGAGGAATTAACATTAGCCATAGGGAATATACAATCAGGGAAAGCACGAGGGCCTAACGGCATCCCCATTGAACTATATAAAAAAGCAGCAACCAAACTCCCCTCACATTTATTAAAAATGTATAAAACCAGCTTAGAACAGGGTGAACTCCCAATGACCAACGCATGGCAATACTAGTGACTATTCATAAGCCTGGTAAACCACCCAAGAATGCACATCTTATCATCCCATATCACTGCTTAACGCAGAGTCCAAGATCCTGGCCAAAATACTAGCCAATAGACTGACACCACACCTCACCAAACTGGTACGCCCGGATCAATACGGATTCATGCCGGCAAGAAACACAGCACTTAACCTGAGGCACTTCCATAGTGTAATTGGTTCCAAACACACTATCCAAGAAGAGCCCATCATATTATCCCTAGACGCACGTATGGCCTTTGATACAGTTGAGTGGCCCTTCCTCTTCGCGGTCCTTGAACATATGGGGTTTGGATCTAAATTCCGCTTTTGCGTCAAACTATTTATACACAAAACCACTTGTGCACGTAGCAGCAAATGAACATGTCCTGGTGAATTCCCCTTGGGGTCTGGAACGAGACAGGGCTGTCCTTTATCGCCGCTCATCTTCGCCCTTGTACTGGAGCCTCTAGCATCTTGGATAAGAAGAGACCCTATAATCCACGGACTCCGGTGGACAGAAGGATGGAAAGACGTATATCCTTGTATACTGATGATGTCCTGTTATATATGGCATCTCCCAAACGATCATTACATAGACTATTAAATATCTGTGAAACATATGGGAAATACTCTGGATATACCATTAACTGGAATAAGTCAACCATATATGTTTTGCATGGCCTACCACCGACACTGCCTAAGGGGTGCGAAGTAGAGATAGTGGAAGACAGCTTTAAATATCTAGGGACTCAGATGAGTTTATGGATAAAAACCTCCTAGTACCCCCTACAAATACTGCGTGGAGATGCCAAACACTGACACTCACTACCACTGACTATACTGGGGAGAGCGGCACTCTTCAAAATGATGGCACTCCCCAGATTCCTCTATGCCTTACAAAACACCCCATTCTTGGTTCCACCATCTTACGTTTGGGCAATCAAATTAGGATTAAATAGCCTCCTTTGGGGTGGAACACCAGCTCGGATAGCCATGAGTAAATTAGTTAAGAGTTGGTATGATGGCGGCATCGCACTCCCAAACATATAGACATACTACTGGGCATCCCAACTGATTGTGATCAATCATTGGCTCCACTCCCCCCAAAATGATCCTGTTTCCTGAATGGATAGACATGTCCTAGGAAAAGGAGGAATCAAACGGGCACTCTACAACAAAACTAGCAGAACAACTTTCCTAGGGCCCAAGCACATACAATTCACATATGGCATATCGTACTCAGACAATTGTGCTGGGACGACAAGATAATGCTAGCCACCCCACTTTGGGAAACTAGAAAACTGGGTAAATTAGGCAACAGCAAGGGATTTTGCCAATGGGATACAATCGGGATCTCAGAGGTGGGGGACCTATGGACCAAGGGGAAGACTATTACATTTGCTCAACTACAGCTTCAATATGAAATGGCACCCACAGAACAGTTCCGTTACCTGCAAATCAAACATGCACTCGAGGCAGTCATACCACCGGACACTATCCTTCTGGATGCCTCTCCACTGGAGGATAGACTCTTAACAGATCAGATAGATAAAAAAGCCATATCCCTAACCTACCGTCAAATTGTAAACAACCAGCCAGACCCGAAACAGGTACTCCGGAAAAAGTGGCAGATTAACATTGGTGAACTAGATGATACTGACTGGCAAGAAGCGCTGGAGTCCCCACGAGAAGTGGAGATATATTCAAGACTGCGCCCTATACAACTTAAGGTGTTCCACAGAATCTACTTCACTAGAATGACCCTATACAAGATGGGAAATACCAAACCCCAACTCTGCCTGCGACAATGCGGCTCAGTAGGCACATACTATCACACAATATGGAGCTGCCCAGCTACTGCAGCATACTGGGAAACAATCATGAATGCGATAACACAGGTCAGTGGGGCCCTTGTACTGCTAGAGCCTAAGCAATGCCTTCTAAATATATGGGACGCTGCAGACCTCACCCACACAGCCCGAGATTGGGCAACAAGGGAGTGATGATAGCCAAACGAAACATTGCCAAGCACTGGGAGCACAACACTCTCCGACTTCTGTAGAATGATGCAGTGATATGGACAGCACTATGGTGGCTGAAAAAGCGGTATATGTTCATCAGGGATGCCCTAAGAAATGAGAACGGAAATGGGGAAAATGAAATATATACAGTGCACTGCCACTAACGGAACCCTCACTGGAAGATAACTAATGACCAGAGGCAAAACATGTGAAACAACTTATTGTATTTCTTTTCATTACAGAAATGTATCCCTTTGGCCAAAACTGTAAACTGTAAACTATTACTTTTATGTACACAAGACCGAATCATATGCATTAATCCAACAAGTCACTTACCCGATAAAAAGAGTTTAAAAAAAAAGCTAGATCTACATTCTATTTGCTTCTAGACATATTGGAAAGCTACTACTTTGTTAAAAGGATGCCAAAGAAAGAGGAGTCTCTAGGCAATTGTGTCACTAATGTATGCCAAATAGCATCTATGTGCAAGTAGTTTAAACTAAGCCATTGAAAATGAGCCAAGCACACATTTTTTAAGGCAATATCTTATTGTTGAGGGGGAAGTCAGCATGTGGCTATCAATAGGCTTTGTCAAGCTTGGAAAGTCACATGTAAGACCTGTGGGTGAAAGGAACATCATGCCAAAAACTATAGGACTAATAAGGCAAAAAGGAGGTTCAGTGAGTTATTAATAGATGGCTGCACTACCAGATGAAATCATATTCACCAGATCAGAGTCTCAGATCCTCAGGTACAGCACTTACCATCATTCTAAGTGCCAAAAAAGCCAGGATGGGTGGTTGTTCCTTTGGCTATCGAGCCTCTAAGTTATGGAACACTCTTACCTTGTACTTGATTGGAACCTACTGAGGCCATCTTTATGAAAAAACTAAAAACCTGGCTGTTTAAAGAGTTCATTTTTTCTTTAGAGTCCTTGGCACTCAATCAGTTAAGACTTTGGTTGTTCTCTCTTCTAGGGTTCTGGTAGCTTCTCAGCGTCATCTTTTTGTTCCTCTTCTAGGGTTCTGCTAGCTTCTCTGCTAGCGTCTTTGCGTTCCCTTTCTGTTCCTTTCTGCTACTACAGGATGGTAATCCCAGTGCGGGGACACTCCAGTTGGGGTAATCTGAGCACTTTAAAAAACTGCTAACATAACATAACAAAATGATTGTAGTTTCAACCTGTGAGTGGCACTGAAAATGGTCTAACTGATGTATTGTGTGTCGAAGGAGTAGAGATCAATATGTTCTTTGATGCTATAGCCAATCTTGCACTGATCTCTGAAATTAAGGAGAAATGAAAACTGCACAAGCTCACTATATAGCCATGAGCATGGTTCTGAACCCATAGAATTAGTAGGTTATGTCATAGGTGAATTGGAGTAAGAAAATGCATGCTCCTCGGGCAAGATATATGACTGATATAACGAGATTTCTTTATTGGTTCCACCAATGAGATTTAGGACTAACAGTAGATCCTAATGGTGATTCATCCATGATACTAAGGAGAGAAGTAGAAGTCAGCTCTTTTTCGGCGTGCAGGGAATAGTATCAACATTTAGGAAGGAGTTTTTCAAGATAGGCTGGACTGCTTGTGTGCATGATTAAATTAAAGAGAGATGTGAAACCCAAAGTAATCAATGTGAGGAATGTGCCAGTTGCAATTAGGGTGGCCATAGGCAAGGGATTAGGCAGGATGTCTGAAGAGCGATTTATAGAAGTAGAGAAGGCAACAGAGTTGACGGCAACTGTGGTCACTGGAGGCAAAGCTAAAGGGGAGTTGAGGTTATGTATCGACCAACTGAATAAAAGTGTGATTGTGGACAGATTCCCTTCACCACACAGAACAGACATGATGTTACAGCTCAAGCACGCAAAATAGTTTACTATACATGATTTGACTTCAGTGTCAGTGTACTACCAGGTGAGGCTACATAAACATTCAAAGATCTTGCCAGCATTGTCATGCCCTTTAGGACTTATGTGCTCCTAAGAATGCCATTAAAATTGATTTCATAGTCCTCCGTCTTTTCGAGGCCAGTAAAAAGGATCTTGAAAGACACTGATGGTGTAAAGATCTACCAAGATGATGTGCTTGCTTATAGTGCTAATGAGGAATAACATGAAGAAACAATGTGGCAAGTGCTGGGTAAGTGTGTGATAGTCGTTGCAAGGTAAGAAAATGTAGTTTTAAAAGGAATGAGATTGATTTTTATAGGGCTCCCAGTTTTCAGTTTTTACTGATTTTTACAGATAGATACAGACAAAAAACAATGTGATTCCTGTCCGCATTATTTTAAAAAATTGAAAAATACAGAAAATTGGGCTTTTTTGAGTGCCTTTCCATACTGTCTTTCATTAATTCCAGGATACCAGCAGAGCAGATAGATGGCATAGGGTGTTAAAAATCAGGATGACATTTCATTAACCCGTTCCGTGCTCATGACGTAACCACTCCGTCATGAGCCACGGGCGCCGTGTGCTCATGACGGAGTGGTTCCGTCATGCTGCGGCCGTTGGCGGCCGCTCCGCCCACGCGGCACTAATTCCCCGCCTGTGCGGGCGATTAGCGCAGTGGGCGGAGTCGTGACGGAACCACTCCGTCATGAGCACAGCTCGCCCGTGACTCATGACGGAGTGGTTCCGTCACGAGCACGGCGGCGCCACACTGCCCCCAAACCCCCCAGCACCGCGGCAGAATTCGTGCCACGGCGAAGGGGTTAAATAACAACATATGTCAACATCCATTTGTAGTAGAATGTTAATATTTACCTGTGGGTGTATTGGTATGTTATTTTTAGCTGCTTAATTTGCTAAACCATGACAGGCATCAACGTATGAGCACACATTTATTATTTAAGGACATTTGTAAATATACCATATTACAGCCTCATCTATTCACAGAACACAAAATACATATGGATATATACTGACAAGATGGGCAAAAAATAAATATGGATAAATACAGACCAAATTGTTAAAAAAAAGTACCATAAAACTGGGAGCCCGAATTGTTTAGCACAAAGGCTGACAAAGAAGCGACTCAAACCCAGGCAGAAGTTGGTGAAATTGATTAAAGATTTTCTGCTCCTGAAAATAAAAATGAAGTAATGATGCTCTATGAAAGAGCTGAATGCTATAATACACTCATGCCAAACCTTGCTACCAAGACCACAAGTATGAGAAATCTTCTGGAAAAAAGAATGTGGTGATGAGGATATGAAAAGAGGATTTTCAGAAGCCTCTAATTTACAAAGTTTCAAACCAGCATACAAGGCAGCAGTGGTAATGGATTCAAGCACCAAATGATTAGGGGTTGTTTTGCAACAAGGCAAAACAACAAGTTCTTTTTGAAGGTATGAAGGGTGCAAAGCCAACTATTCAGTCATAGAGAAAGAGGCTTAGGTAGTTTACTTAGCAGTGATGAAAGTGAAGAAACTTGTTTGTCGTAACACATTTGTTGGTTAAGACGAACTATAAGCAACTGAAGGAGTTATTAACTAAGAAAGAGACAGATGCTGTTTCATTCATTATTTAAAAATGGCTGGAGGCTTTTCAGGAGTTTCATGATGATCTAGAGTAGATGCTATTGTCAAACTTAGTTGGGAAAAATGGAAATGGAGAGGTGAAAGATGAAAGTAATGCAATATGGGGCATGGATGAGGAGTTAAATAGTTATGAAGTTTCAAAGGAAGTATTGAGTTGAAGAGGGGTAGAGGAGTGACGTAGAGACAGATGAAGTATTACAGCAGTCAAGGGAAAGATCAAGAATTGTTGGAGCCAAAAAGAGCTTTACAGACAAAAATGCTTAAAGTTCTGGAGTGTTAGAAATGAACTTTCTGTGAAAGGGGGATTGACCTGCAGGAGAGCTCAATTAGTATTGCCTGGAAAATTAAGAGACTTGCTTGTCTGCAGGGTCAATGAAGGACATATGGGTATCAGTAAAACCAAACAGATTATGATAGATTATTGGTGGCCAAGCAGACAGGGCAGAGTGTAGGGGACTACATGGAGTGTGAACATAGTGACAATTCTAACAAAACTAGAATGCAACCAATTTTAGTAAGGAAGTTGTCAAGTGCTCTGTAGGAGGACATAGCAACATATATTGTACAAGCAGTGTATGATGAGAGGTTGATGTATCATGCCAAAGTCCTAATAGTCATGCTCATTGGGTGTTCAGACGTTGGTGTTATAAGTTGTATAGTAAAGAGATATATGATTGATTTCCCAAAACACGTTTTTAATAGAAAGGGTTGTATTAAAACATGACTGACAGACAATGGAGCACAGCTTGGTTCAATAGTGGTACAGATGTTCCTATTGGAGAAGGGACTACAGACACTTTCTCATCCAGGGAGACTCAACACAGTACTCAAGGAAATCATATCCAGAGCAAAGGTTAAAGGGAAAGATATGAGGGATCAGGTTACCCAAAAATGGAAATGTACACATTGACTCCAAATAGTACACCAGGAAAGATGTCCTTCAAATTATTAAGATGCAAGAATCCCAAATCACTTGTGAGCCTGGTTTGGGTCAATGATAAGAGAATGATTTGAGAGGACGTTAGAACCCAAGATGAGTGCAAAACCAAAGAATATGACAAGGCTCATTCAAGAAAAGAGTATTTGGATGAGTGAAGAGAAACAAAGGTCACCAAGCTAGAAGTTGGTGATGTAGTGAAGGTGGAAATTCCGGAAAACAGGATAGAAAGACTATAAGGTTAACAATAATATTCCACAATGAAGTCAGAACTGAAGACTCGAGGATTTGGAATTTGAGCAGAGTGGTCATGGTGAAATGAGTTTTAGGTGGTCAATGATGAATGTAATGGTGGTGTAGGAGGTTCAGAGGAAGGAAAGATGGGGGCATGGTGGTTTGGAATAGATGAATATGGCATTGTAGGGAATATTGTATGAAAGGGAAGAAACAAATGAGAAAAGTATTGTCAAGGAAACCAAGTATTAAAAGAATATGTGAGGCAGTGAGGTCTGAGGAGCTGATTTCTCCTTTCTTGGATGCTGGCCACCTGGTCCTCAGAGTGGCACATGTATTTCCTCATCTCATTCGTCATTATTTGAGCGAAATATACATAGTTTATGCATCCTTTTAATCTTGTTTGATGGCTATAAATTGTATATATGTCCTTTATTTTGAGAATCTAAATATTTTCTGGATGAAATTAGAGTTGTGCAGTATCCTTTGTTTTTTGATGGTATGGAAAACAGATATAGACGGAGCAACTCCAGGCTATAAGGCTTTCTTGAAATCACTGAAGGAACTGATATGGTGTCAAATCTCCAAATTTTAATCCCAAATTTGTTTAGCCTACTTTCTTATCTGACACTGAATATTGAGAGAGTATACTGCTTCGGTAAACACATCAACCTTACCTTCACACCAATTAAACTGAAAGGAATAATAATCTGATTTGTACAATAAGCATATTTACCGCTACGGAGCACCACGCCTCTACGTAGCGGCAGGTGACCCGTGACCTGAAACCCAGGTCCCGCCCCCAGGCTCCAACGGCAATGGCGATGGTAACTCGGCGTTTTGTGCTGAGAAAATAGAAGGGATCCCGCTCTTGAAATGCAGCGATGCGACGCAAGGAAAGGCGTGAGTGCTAGGAGTAGCGCTGAGGTGTAACAGGAGCTTATCGGACCAAAGAAATCTCGGCGTTTTGGTGCCCGGTCTGTAGCTCAGCCGCTATATTGTTACAGCGGATATACAGAAATACGGAGGTGGTGGAGGTGGAGGTCTTGAGGACATTGCTACTTTTCCGCGGATGTTTGGTAAATGATTTTCGGCTGCCTTTACAAGACTGAAATAAGGCGAAGATAAAAAAAAAGGAAGAAAAGGGTTAAAGAAGCCACGGAACTGACATCCTGAACTGCGTGAGAGAGGAGAGAGGTGAGGAGTGGTGGTGGAAAAAGTTGAGGCTGAAAGGTAGGAGGCTAGGAAACGTGTGGACAAAGATAAAAGAATTATTTAAAGGGGGAGAGGGAGAAAAAAAAAAAAAGACGCAAGCGGCTCATAGTAGATAGAAAAGACACTTTCGGCACATAAAGGGGGAGAAAGAGAAAAAAGATGGGGAAACAATTAAAAGACTGTAACATCTCTAATAAGGCTAATAAGGAGACTATAGCCCGTCTTAGAAAATCTCGCCAGACCTTGGCAAAAAAGGCGATACTGCGTGGTGCTAAGGCTAAGGATGGGGGAGATAATCCCATTTCACCGGGCGCAGAAACTACCTCAGAAAGTTCCGAGGAAGAATCTCCCGCAAGTTATTCTGCCCCCTTGCAGGACGATGGACTTTTCGATCAGGCCCCACCCCCTGTGGACACAGAGCCAGGCCTGCCTAAAGCAACCACACCAGCCTCTATATCAAATCAAAGATGTGATAAAAAAGAATTAAAGGAAATCAAGGAGTTTCCGCTATTCACTAGTAAATCCACCCCTAAATCTCAACATCCTTCACCATCCTCCTTAGGTGTATCTACTCTAGGGCCGGCTAATACATCAGCTACAGAAAAGGGCATGGGAGGAGCTGATAGTCACCCCGGGATGACGCAACAGACTATCGAAATATCTGGCTCAGTGGCTCTCCCACATCAACAGCTTAATACCCAAATGAAGCAACCTCGACCGCAAGCTCAGCTTCAGCTTCAAATACGAGCAGAGCAGACTGAGCAAAATTGCTTGACATCTAATTCTTCGAATATAATGGATAAAGAAATACAGAATGCCGACCACTCGCTTCAGGACCTACTCAATAAAAACTGTGATTCTATGACAAAGGCACCGACAAGCCCACTTATAGGGTTAAAGGCCGCCACTCCATTGGAAAGTAGGAGAGCTGCCCCAGCTGAGATCGTAGCTCTCCCCTCAATTTTCCTGAGCCAAGCAGTTTCCAAGGCAGGAGAGGTAAATGCGGGCATGAGAGATCAACTTACCAACGCTTGCCAGAGTGCTGAGATTAAGGAAACGCATCAACTAGATATTAAGGATATGTTAAATCTAATCCCCGAAGAAATACGAGACATGAAAAATACACAACAAGCTGAGATCGCTGCACTCCACACAAGATTGGGAAAGATGGAAGAGACAATGGCAGGGCTCCCGAATAGACTGCAGGAGGTGGAGTCTCGGGTTTCAATGCTAGAGGACCAAGTATCTGTTGCTATGGGAGAGGTCAAAGAGGTAAAAAAAAAAGACACTCACTGTTGAAGCTAAGCTGGAGGAACTCGAAAATTATTCTCGTAGATCGAACCTCAGAATTGTGGGGGTTCCGGAAGGGCTAGAAGGAGCCCAAACAATCCAGTGGGTGACCTCATTCATTAAAAAGCAAGTCCTGCCAGAACTTGATGGAGATCTCACAATAACAAGAGCTCATCGAGTCCCAGCACAACCCTTTCCTAATTCTACATATCCTAGAACAATATTACTAAACTTTGCAGATTATAGAATAAAGGAAAGAATTTTGGCAAAGGCGTTCCAGCAGAGACAGTTTCCAGTAACAGAGACTTGTAAATGTAGAATATTCTCAGACATGACAGCAGCCGCTGCTCGTCGGAGAAACGAATTTGTTAAAATTCTTCATCTATTTAAAGCGCATGGCGCCCAAGCTACAATTGCACACCAATCTAAACTTAAAGTGCTGGTGAAAGGAAAGTTTTTTTTGTTTTCTGATCTGGAAGAGGCTCAGGCCCTGTTGAAGGAAATCTCAGAAGGTTCTAGTAGATGATGGTGGTTGGTAGATGTAATGTAAGAAATCCTGGTTGTGAGACGGAAAAAAGTGCTGTTGTATACACCTGGTGATTTCAAGGATAGGCCCGGGATTTAATACGACTGCTGGATCAAGTAGGGGGTTGAGCACATAGGGTTGTATATCACTCACAGGATACCGGAGGGGAAAAAATAAATCAATTTATGAAAAAAAAATATATATTTTAATTAGAATGGGTGGGATTTGGGGATAAGGGCGGGCTCACCCTGGGCGAAACTCCAAGACGCCCATAAGGTTTTTGGGAGGGGTGCAATGTGGGCAGCGTGGCAGCTAGGGGGGTTTCCACATTGTAAGGGGAGGGTAAGTGGTAGGTGGTGGGGACAGGGAGGACCTCGGGTCAGTAGGGGGGGGGGGTGTAAAAGCAAAATAATAATGAGCAGAAGCAGAGCAGAAGTTGAAAAGGTTAAAGTAGTTAGGTTATGGATGGTAGGCAGGCGATGGATAGGATATGTTTTTCAAGTAATTGGTGGAAGGAATATTGAATTATATAGGAGATGACAAACTTGTGTAATATATACTCTCTAAATGTTAACGGGATCTTAAATAAACAGAAATACGGGGCCCTTATTAGATGGCTTACCTCCCTGACACCTCAAGTCTTGTTTCTACAAGAAACACATTTAAAATCAAATTCTCCAAATCTATTTCTTCCTCGTTGGTTTTCGCATGTCTTTTTCGCCTCTGCCGGACTGGCCTGCAGAGGAGTTGCTATATATTTTGGCAAAAATCTTCCTCGGGAATTCGGCCGAATAGTAAGAGATCCTCAGGGTAGATGGATCTGGGTTGAAGCTAGATTAAAGGGTGCTACATTTAATTTTGTGAATTATTATGCTCTGTAATGGATGATAACGCAGCTTTACTTAAAATAGGGGAAACACTTAGGGGGAGACCGGGGAAAATTATTTGGGGTGGAGATTTCAATTTTATCCAAAACTTAAAAAAGGATACCTCAAATAGGAAAAACAAAGGAGCTGAAACCCCAAACCAAAAAAGTGTTAGAAGGTTTAATAACAGAACATGTTTTAATAGATCCTTGGCGTGATGCTAATCCCCTTAAGATGGAATTTACCTGTTACTCCAATAAATACAATACAGCATCTAAAATTGATTTTTTTTAATAACTAAATTTCCTGGGGTATAAGAATACAGAAATATTGACAAACCCTTTCTCGGATCATTCCCTAATCAAAGTGGAGATACAAATTAATGAAGAGGTGAGATCAAGATCCAAGTGGCAAATGGATCAACTCCTCTTACAGGACAGTCAGTGGGTGAATAATACGGAGGAATGGGTAGAAGAATTTTTCAACAGAAATGAGAATACGGCAGACATATTTTCTGTTTGGGGGGATTCAAGGCTGCCCTAAGGGGCCAAATAATAGCCTACTCGGCCGCCCAAACGAAGCAGAGGAGAGAAAAAATCAATAATCTCCAACAGAATGTTGAAAAGGCAACAAAGGCAGTAAATAATCGGTCTGTAGCGTTAGAGGAGGATAAAAGGCATCTCATTAAAGCTAAATATGAACTAAAAAAAATTTTTATTATGGAAGAGATAACTAGTTCAAGAGCTTACCAGCAACGAGTATATGAAGAAAATCAGTTGATTGGTAAAATGCTTGCTGGCTCTACTAAAACTAAGCAAGAGTCAGCAATGATCACTGAAATCTTTGACCCTAGAAATAATGGCTTTTTAACTGAAAAAGGAGAGATTGCACAAACATTCTTGGAACATTACAGTAAATTATACACAACCCAATATCAGGTTGGAGTAGAGCAGATTGATCAATTCTATGAGGAGGTCGAGATACCCAGTCTTACAAGAGAAATGGTAGAGCAGCTCCACATGGATATATCCAAAGAGGAAATAGAAAAGGCCATAGGAGCAATTCCAGGGGCAAAAGCCTGTGGAGCGGACGGGCTCCCGATTGAGCTGTATAAAACTTTTAAGAAGACACTAATTCCCTTTTAAAAAAAAATATTTACATATGTTATGCAGGGTGGTAAGGTTCCCAGAACTTTTACGGAGTCTATTTTGATTAGTTTTGTTAAAAAGGGGAAGAATGAAAAAGATGTTAATTCTTATAGACCAATTAGCCTTTTGAATGCAGATTTTAAAATATTCATGAAAATTTGGGCTCAGCGCTTTACACCCATAGCCGAAGTTCTAATTCATCCGGATCAGACTGGGTTTATTTTAGGTAGATCTATGTCAACGAATACCCGGTTTTTAATTCAGACTTTAGACTTTGTCACTGTAAATAAATTACCCATTTTTATTACAATGGTCGATGCTGAAAAAGCATTCGACTTAGTGAATTGGGAAGCTCTTTTTATCGGTCTATCTAAGTTTGGGTTCCCTAGCCAAACTATAAAAATGCTAAAGAATATATATCAAGGAGCTCATGCCAAACTGATTATGAATGGTGAATCAATTGGGGAAGTAGAAATAAAACGAGGGACAAGGCAGGGCTGCCCCCTTTCACCCATCTTGTTTACATTTTTTATAGAGCCATTGGCATGTAGAATAAGGGATAATCTTTTAATTAGAGCTCCCATTTATGGGATGCCAAAAATGAAATTATTTGCAGATGACATAATCTTGTATCTATATCCGGATGAAATGAACTGGAGCGAGGCATTAGCGGAGTTTAGAAGATTTGAACAAATAGGGGGTTATAAAATAAATCAAAATAAAACAGAAATGTTAATATTGAATAATGATTATAACTTTCTACCCCCGAATTTAAAACCCCAGGCGATGAAAACAGACCCAATAAGGTATCTAGGCATTTATGTCTCCAGCCAAGTTGATCAACTTTTTAGATTGAACTATACGACAATGAAATGTAAGATCAAAAGTTTATTGGACAAGTGGTCTATATTACCATTGACTTTGATAGGCCGGGTCGGGCTTATGAAAATGTCTATTCTACCCTTATTAAATTTCTTATTAATTAATATTCCTCTTAAGATAAATGTGAAGTTCTTTAAAGAAATCGATTCAATGTTTAGAGATTTTATATGGAATAATAAGATTTCCAGAGTCAAGCTCTCCACACTACAATTAGAAATAGATCAGGGGGGATTGGCTCTACCCAATATCCAAATCTATTATGAGGCTGCCCTACTGGACATAACTGCCCGTCTACTTGTTTGTAATGATTTGACAGAAATTTTTTACTATGAAAAAATGCTTAGTGAGTCTGGAACACAATTATCAGCTTTTCTTAAAACAACCAAACTACCTAAGAAATCCCGCTATAAGACAATACAGGACTTCTCCAAACGCCTTTTATGCTTCTTTAAACAAATTAACTCTTCTGGCTACATTTTTTTAAATCTCGAAGAAATTAGATCTTTGGGGCTGCAGATGCATTCTCGCCTGTTAAAATGGAAGGACGACGTTTTTTTTGAGCTTGGTAGCTTTTTTATAGCTCAAACCTTTATGTCCTGGGAACAGGTTGTAGCCAGATGTGGAAACATGGAGAAACCCGGATTCTTGGAATATTTACAGATCTCGCACCTGATTAAAAAATATGATATTTGCCCAGACCGGGTACCAGGGGTGCTTGTGAACGCGCTCTATAAGATGAGATTGAAAGGCATAGGAAATTGGTACTCTCTACTCTTAAAATATAGGTCAGCTCCTATAGTTGAAACTTTTTGGGGAAAAATCATTCAAGAAACTAATTGCAAGTTCTCCCATCAAGAGTGGCAGCAGATTTCACTAATGGGTAGTAAAGCATTGAGAGCGGCCAATTTTAAAAGGATGGCCTTCCTTTCAAGGTGGATGGCATATTATACTCCGGCAGTATTAAACAAGCGCCATGCCGGGGTTGACAATAATTGCTTTCGGTGCCAGGCCTTGGGAGAGGGAGACTGGCTACATATTTGTTTTACATGCCCAAAACTGCAGATTTTCTGGAATACATTTTTTTCAGCTATAAGCTATGCCATTAATAAAAATTTCGATCCTGAAACAGAGGTAGCATTGTTTGGGATCTCTAGAGTAAGAGCTGACCTAAATAAAGCAGAAGCAACGTTCGTGGCTATTGGCGCTGTAATAGCACGGTCATTGATTCTACAAAAGTGGAAAACAGAAGAGATCCCTACCTACTCGGAATGGTTAATTAAAATGTGGAGGACTAGGAGATATGAAGAAGCATATGCCAAGCGGATTGGGGCAGTAAAAAAATTCACTTTGGTTTGGAGGTTTTTAGATAAGTATCAAGCTATATAGAATTTTAGTATGGTAGTGGCGCAGCACTTTAGCATTAGGCACCTTAGCATTCTGCACTTTATGACAATTTGTATTTTTGCACAATTTATTGTTGATTTGATGAAACAGATTAAAATATGGAGGGAAAGAAGGGTGGGATAAAGCAAATGCTTCTCTTACTGTGGAGTGGAGGCCATTAGACAAATTGTTGCACTTTAGCACATAGCACTTAAGCATATTGCACTTTAAGAAAATTTGTATTTTTGCACAATTTATTCTTGATTCGATGGATAGATTAAAATATGATGGGAATGAGGGGTGTGGAAAATCAGATACTTTCCATATCATGGACTGGAGGCCAGCAGATAAATTGTTATCAATATAAAATTGAAGTCTTATAGAAAGCCCAATAGTGCTGTACACTGCATTTTAGTAGTTTTACACTTTTTTTTTAGATTACTTATATGGCATGTACTTTAGGCATTTTTACACAATTTATTGCTGATTCGATGAGAGACCAATAGCGCTGCACACTGCACTTTAGTAGTTTTACACCTTTTTTTTTTATATAAGTCTATATCCTTGATCTTAGATTGGTATGTTAGGATGTGTTGTTCCAGATGCTTACATGTATCAGAAAGAAATTGTAAAATCGTTTAAAAATTGTCTTTCATTTTATCCTGCTCTCCTCTGCTCAATAAAATATTATAAAAAAAAAAAAAATAAGCATATTTACTATATGTCATCAAAGCAGCAAATGAAATGAAATAACTTTACAGAGAACCCTCTCTTAAACAGCTAGACATCCGAAATAGCCTAATTCATCCCCACATGTTGAAGATCACATATTTCATTTATGTATTTATTTGTTTATGTAGCAGTCCTATACAGTGCAAACCAGACCTCTAGGGCTATCAGAGTGATTTACATAAGTCATCAGCATAGATTTATGCAGCAATTCATGAAATGAAAAGAAATTGGATAGTCCAAATAAAAGACATTGTGGCCCACTCACAAAGGAAAATTTACGTGTGAGTACCTGTACAGGTTATTCACCATTTACAAGTGTAAATTTACTACAAAGTGTAGACTTGCATGTCTTCACCCAGTGAAACTTCTAAGAATAAATGAGGCAAGAATTGGAAAGTAACTATGTGAATTTCTACTGGAGTCTGAGTAAGGAAGAAATTAATGGGTATTTTTTAGCATGAATACTGCAAGTCAAAACGAGTTGATAAACATGGTTGTCACTGCTAGAAAAGTAGCTTTGCTGATAAAAATCTTAAAGAATGATAATGATTTACATAGGTCATCAGCAACGGTTAATGCATCAATTCCAGAAATGTGAAGGACCTGGATAGTCCAAATAAAAGACATTGTGGCCTACTCACAAAGGTAAATGGAAAACTTAAGGAATATTAACATAACCGTGGCCAGAAATGGAAATAAGTCCAGTACAGGTTATTCACCATTTACAAGTGTAAATTTACTACAAAGTGTAGACTTGCATGTCTTCACCCAGTGAAACTTCTAAGAATAAATGAGGCAAGAATTGGAAAGTAACTATGTGAATTTCTACTGGAGTCTGAGTAAGGAAGAAATTAATGGGTATTTTTTAGCATGAATACTGCAAGTCAAAACGAGTTGATAAACATGGTTGTCACTGCTAGAAAAGTAGCTTTGCTGATAAAAATCTTAAAGAATGATAATGATTTACATAGGTCATCAGCAACGGTTAATGCATCAATTCCTGAAATGTGAAGGACCTGGATAGTCCAAATAAAAGACATTGTGGCCTACTCACAAAGGTAAATGGAAAACTTAAGGAATATTAACATAACCGTGGCCAGAAATGGAAATAAGTCCAGCATACAGAATTTTATAAAGTGGATCAGTCTGATCACAAAAACAGTTTGCAGGCTGCTGGGCCAATTCACAAAAGTATTTTTGAGTTTGACAAGTAGTACTGCTGCAGTACTCTTTTACGAACCGTTGCATGCTTTTGTGAATTGGCTCTAAAACATTCAGATCCCTATTAGTAAAAATGCAGAGACCGCAGAGTCATTTCTCTCTGTACTAATTATATGGGAGCATGACCGAAATATTCATTTTTTTTAATCATTTTGTACGTTTTGGGACAGATTCACAGTCATTTAAGTGTATCTGAAAGAGCACAAAAGGAGTACTTTTTAAAGTACTCATAAATGCCTTTCTGACTCAATGTGAGTCTTTATCTTTTGCTAGTGAACCAGTGTCAAGTGAGTCATGTCAACATATAACCTTCCTGAATGTTGATTTAAAGAGATTTATTGCATTACGTATATTGGTTATATTTGGAACTGGATATACTAGAATTGAATGACAAGCACATTAGTTCAATCCTTTATAATTCCTCCAGAAATGTAGGGATTTGAGTATGTGGCACCTGGCATCTATTTGTAAACGTTTGTTATGAGTTCTCGAAATCCAGTAAGTACAACACTGGATTGGAGTATGCTATTTGTAGATGTTCCAAAGCTATTGGGATTTTTCTCGTCGTATTCACAGTAATTTTCGTTCCTTCTTTAGAGAGGCTGAGAAAAAAACAAGCAAGCTTTTGGGATTAGCAGTTTTATTGAAGGAAGTAACCTTCAAGATGAATGTGCTTGTCATGTATGCAATTGGAAGGAAGCTTAGCTCAGTACTCCACATTGTGACATTTCTTCTATTGGCTGCATATCTGCAAATGCTGAAAGTTTGGATAAATCCTGAAAGAGGTAAACACATTTTGCTGTAGTTAGCTAAGCATTTTGTCTTCCAATTTATCACAGAATGTATTCAGTATATATTTTAACTTACTTAGATGGAAGATCTTTAGATGTTATATTTCCTTTAATTGAAAACTTGTGATATGTTTTTAGCGCCCCTCATGTCTGTTCTCTTGAATGTTATCTGATATGGTCAAATCTTTTTCAAGCAAATGCATCAATGAAACACAAGTGTTGGGCTCTATTCAGAATGTTTTGATGTCAATGGGATGCACTCTTTTGCTGGAGTTGAAGATGGATTGCATCTGTTCAAATAATGTTTTTCCCTTATTTTAGGTTTGTTGCTAGTATTCAGATGTTGTTTGGCCAATTCGGAAGCAGATAAATTAAGTTATATTTAATATCCAGAGTATCTAAATGAGTCTAGATCACTAAAGTAATATTATTAAAGGAACAGGATGTACTTCTATGCAAAGAGGTTAATGCTGCCCAGCCTGAGAAATGATTGGCAGGGCGGAAGAGTCTTTGTCCTATTTACCCTCTAATGTCAGTCCTGATTCCTGGCTCCTGGCAAATCAGTGATCACCCAATGAGGATGGAACTATTGATTGAGACATAGTCTGTCTCCTGTCATGAAACATTGCAGGCCTAAGGAACAAATTGGATAATAATGACTGGTTGGAAATAATCATGGAGTGTGGCATAATTTGCTGTCAAGAGACTTGGGCCTTTGAGGACTTCCACATAGATGGTTTTCAATTCTTTTGTTTAGCTGCTGCCCCTTCCCGCTCAGGTAGACCCAGAGGGGTATTGGGGGCCCTTATTTCTTTACAGAATGGTAACCTCAAAATAGAAAAGTTAAGGCTTACCTCCTGTGCCCAAAGCTTGTGCTTGCTAACCAGGAGTCTTGGATGTCTTATTAATCAAATAGTATTTGAAATATTTTGCAAATCGCCCCATCGACCTGGTGAGGGAATTGGACCAATTTATATCAGACTATTGTATGGGATACCTGGATAGGGGGGCTATTTGCTGGATGAATGATTGCATTATCTTCTCCTGCCCGCTGGGCGGCGACCGGGTTTGTGGGGTCATACACAATCTTCTTTTTAATTCAGATTTTTTCAAAGTAGGTGAACCCAGTCTGCTAACTTTTACTGGCAAAGGCAAGGGCTACATATTTTACTTTATTCTGCTATTTCCACATATTGTCCCATACATAGAGGATTCTTGTGTCTTCCCCACTAGTATAAGTGACCATAACCCTAATGTAATTGTCTTAAAATGTCCCTTCCCTAAACTCCCAATGCACAAGTGTTCCTCTGCTCTTGAGTATGCCAAAAACAAGTGTGTCCACCTTAGATGGGAAAAGATCGATCATACTACATTTTTGGCAAATTAAATTTTCCAGAAGCAAGTGGACGTCATGACATGTTTATCTAAGGAAGCAAAAGTTGAGGATGTTAGGGCAAGATTTGAGGCTATCTGCAAATTTGCATCCAACTTGTTGGTTATTAACCCTGAGCAAAAGGAACCACACCCTTTTGAATGGTTTAACTCAACTTGTACCAAAGCACTAAAATAGTTGAAAGAGGCTCTTAATATGTCCCCTCATAAAATGGCGAAGGTTAGACTTCTCAGGTCTTGCTATAAGGCCACTATAGTATCTAGAAAACATTTGGAACTCTAAGGATTTCTGGGTTGTCATTAATAGGCCCTACTTTAAAGATGCCAACCAGCCAAAAATAGAATGTGATAGCCCTGCTGAGGAATGGGTCTGTCATTTTTCCATTTTTTTTAGTAAAGATCAGTCACATCATTCCATGGTGGAGATTCTGATCCCTCCTTTGCGGAATCTCTCACCTTAAGTAATTCTATAAAAGTTAGCTCGGTGCTTAGAGCAATTTTGAAATCCTCTGCTGGGAAGATACCTGGGCCAGATGGGGTGCCCATTGATGTATTCAGAAAGAGACCCTCTTTTTAGACTCACTTACTAATCTCTTAATGAGAATATAAGTTTCTACTCTATTCCAAATTCTCATCACTGACTGAAATTAAACTGTTAATGGGATTTGATTTCAAATGATGAAATGCTCCTGATTCTAAATACAGCATCAAAGGTCCATCACCTGACGAGAAGGAATCAGGGTGGGTATGGGGCTTGACGCTGTAAGTGATGGTAAATTGTAAAGATTGAATCATATTATTTAATGTTCTCCCAAATCCACGCTATCATTTGTTTGGATGCTCCAAGGTTTGATAATGCATATTTTGTTTACCTGCCTTGTACTTCCTAGATGTGGATTTACTTAAACCATTGTGAGGTAATATATCTTGATGTGCTGCACAATATTTGACTTTCCACTGTTAGCCGTGATTGAAAGAAAGTAGAGACAATTGTCTTCTGATAACTTTGGAGTTCGGGCATTACAGATACTTCAGAAAAATGTACACATACACATTAGAATATGAATAAGGAGGCTGCTTGAGACTATTCAGGTGTGATAAGAATCATAACCTTCAAACTCCGGTTCTGCAAAGACTTTCTTAAAGAGCTTGATTTTGAGATGCTTTCCAAACCAGAGGTAGATGAGTTCAGTTGTGAGATAGATGACAAGGAAATTCCAAAGCTTTTTATCCAACACTCTCAAATATTGTCCTCTGTACTCAGCTGGTTGAAGGGCCAATGAAAAATCATTTGTGATGCCATTGAGTGAAGGTTATTTTAGAATATGTAATGAGGGGATCGCTTTTGTGAATAAACTGGCCCTTTGTTCCTGTAGGCCTTATAGAACAGACAAAGTAACTTGAATGTAATCCTCTAACTTACTGGCAAGCGATGGGTTGGTTTCAGAGCTGGTCCGAAATGGTCAGGTTTTCTTTAATCGTAACTAAGTTTAAAAGGTTGTTCAAGAAGGCGTGCAACATATGAAATTAATTTTTCTCTCTGATTTGGCTCTTGGAATTAAATTGCCACTTTAGTGCTGCTTCTACCCCCAATGGAGACTCACTTTTCACCTTTGTCGCTCCACAGCACTCTGGATTTATTTTTACCTTTTCTCTTCTGTCTTCTGATGTGTTCAATGCTTAATTTGTGCTGGTGTTTTCCGGTGCTTGACATCAGCCCTTAATTGTTAGCACCCACAATTACTTATAACAGTCCACCACATGGTGGCATTGTCTGACTATTTTCTGAGTGTAGCACATCAGTATAACAATTAAGTACATATTTACAAAAATTATTGTATTGCATCTAAGCCATTCTTACAGATTTGGATGGCTTGGAATTGTCCAAACTGTCATAATAATAGGAGTGTGATGCCTAATGCTGCAAAGGGGTTGTGCACATTTGGTATGCCAGGATTATTTGTTGGATTGTGGGTGATTCTCACTACCTATGTCTCAGCTATGGTAATTGCATGATACTTAGATTGCACCTGTTTACCACCAGTGTCCACCTTTTAAGATAAGGACACTATGACGCTGCTAGGGCACGGGTCACTTGGCTGGTTACACATGCATGCACACGCATGCGTGTACTCGTGTGGGCTGCGTGTCAGAGACTACTGTTGTGCACAGCATGGTTGCCTCATACCTTTAACATGCCTTTGGCAGTTTTAAACTGCAAATTTGCCCTGTCAAAATATTCCTTTTGACAGGCCTAAACCTTCCTTTTGAACATTTACAAGTCACCCATTTGTAAGCCTTATTGTCCATAAAGGCAGGGCGCATTTTATTTAGAAGTAGAACAAGTAGAAATTAAAGTTGTACATGACCTTACGATATTGGCAAAAACTATTTTCTCTCTAGGAAGGCTGGCTGCTGCCAGAGTGAATCATTGGGCTACATTGCTACATTTAATAAAAGTTAAATTCAGATTGGTAGAAGTTAAAGATATACATCTGCTCATTTAAGTTGTAATTTAAAATCAAAGTTAGAGTTTAAATTATTAGAAATGCCACTTTTAGAAAGTTGGCATTTCCCTGCTTAAAGGCCTTTCTGTGAGTTGCAATGTGTGTTGTGCGAGACAGTGAACAAAAGTAGCCTGGCTAAAAAGAAGAGTGGTTTGTACTGACAGATTGGCTGGAAAGGGCTGTGCCCTGCCCTGGTTACTCTTCAAAGGAACATTACACCAGGCCTGCCTTTATCTTTGTTTCACTAGCCAGGCTGAAGCCAAACTCTTTGGAAAGGGAGAAACTGAGGAGAACCAGTTTTGGGGTTAGACAAAGGGGTGTGCCCCACCCACAGGTCGGCACAGGGCATAAACCCTTGCAACCCCAGAACATGAAAGAGAGAAAAACCTCTAAACTGGACAGCAATGGCAGTAAACCCATGTAGAGCTGGAAGGACAAACCACCTGATACACTGATGGACTAAGGACTCTGTCTGCAGCTGACCCCAGGACTAGAGGGGGTCTCTTATGGGTGAGTGGCACAGCTCCCTTGTTGATTCCTGAGGACCAGTTGGGGAAAAACCTGGACTTCTTCGCCCAGCAGGAGGAGAAGAGCACCTGGAGTATGGCAAAAGAGAAAGCTGCTGAAGGAGTCAGAGAAACTAGCTCCCTTCAAAGTGTGCCCCCTTTGTGTTCCCCTTTTGAGGCGAGGAGGCCTGTAGAGATTGCTCCAGGTGGCTTGAGCCCCACACCACCTGTAGCAAAATGAGCCGACAAGTAGGAAAATTGGCATAACAGAGCCCGAGTCATGACATTTTAAGGATGAGGACCTATGACCTCTTTCAAAGAATGGAATATGTTGGGCTCCGCCACAACTCCTTTCTAAATCCACCCAGAGGGGCCAAACCCCCAACGGGAGACTACACAACACTTTTTGCTCAAATTGTCCAGGAATGGGGCGTAGATGAGGCCCCTCCGCAGACTCTTATTGAGCCCAGGGACCCCATCACCCAAGTTGGTACCTGTTTTTATGGGGCCTGAAACCCCATCCCTGGGCCTCCAGTGAATGCTTAAATTGCCAAGGCTGTGCGCATGAAAAAACATAAAGCGGAGAAGGCACTAATTAAATATTTAGGCTATAATGCCCTGTTGAGCTTGGATTGTTCATGGTTTTTGCCTTGTGGTTGCCCCAAAATGGGCACTGTTCTGGGGCTACAGGAGCACAGCAGCCCCCCCCCCTCCCTTGATCAACTTTAAAGTAATCCTATCTCCTTTTTTTTCCCCAAGTAATCTGGACTGGAGCTTTTGTTCATCAGCTTGAGAGTGCAGTGCCCTCTAGAAGATGGACCTATAGCTGCAGTGTATCTGGCCTAAATGTGTAAAAGAAAGACTCAGACATATTGCATATTGACTTCCAAAGCTTTATTTAAAGTATATTGCTGACAATTACTTTTGTTAAACATTGAAGTGCCGTGATATGATGGTGATTTTTTAACATTTGATTATTGGTCTTATAATGTGGTGACCCCTTGACAAAGACATTAGGTCTGCTTTATTTAAAATGACACCCCCTTATATTGTGATGTTCGGTGTAGGTGGAGTAGTAGTGTTATTTTGGAGGTCATGACCCAGTAGAGATCAACTGTGATTTCAGAATGTAACCAAAAGTAATTCCATCTGTCTGATGTATTTATTTGCCAATTCATGCATAGTATTTAGTAGTGTGTATGTGTAATAAATTACTGATGGCCCGATTACGAATTTTGGTGGCGTGGGGGGGGAGACGGCACACCACCACCACGCCCCCGCACTGCCAAGCGTGGGTGCCGCCTGCCTGCTAGATTATAACTTAAAAGTGGTCTGGTGGGTGGGCAACGTGATGGTTCCCAGGGCTGTGGTCTTTATAAGACACCGCAATGGGAATGCCACACAAGGTTCCTGCCCAGCATGGACTGTGACTTCCATGCCAGGCAGGAACTGGTGTGCATGCACACAGGGAGGCACATGTTGTGCCCCCCTGTGTGCACCCATATGGCGTGAGGCACCAGGAGGCCCTGTAGGACCCCTTTGTTTCCTCTCTGCCACGATCTTCAGGGCGGTGAAACCACCATGAAAACCGTGGCTGAGAGGAATCCCATATTATGCTTGGTTAGACCATGGAGGTCTCACCAAGCATATTGAGGCCTTAGGACCACCTTGTTACCTCCAGGGAATGCAGTTCCCTGGTGGCAGTGGTGGTCCCATGGCGGTCTGATCACCCAAGTAGTGATGGGGTAGTCGGACCACAAGACTCGTGATCAGGCCATGAGTGTATAGTCATTTATTGTGTACTAATATTGCATGCCAGCAAATGGTGATTACTAGCCCATACCACCTTCCCCAAGTAAGCCTTTGACTTCTCTGTTTCGCTACCCAAGAGAGTCAAGTAAAATAATGGGGTGCTTGGTTCTCAGAAAGGAGACAATTGTTGGTCTATTACCTCACATTCTGCACAACCAATAACCCAATTCCTCTCAAAGCAGAGAGCATTTATACTGGCAATGGCAGATGTGGTTGGCAGTGCAAGCTGCAATGTGTTAACTGGTTTCTTTGTGCCTGGTCAATTCTATCCATGTGATGTAATGATTGTTATAATTCCTTTGGAATCCCAACATGTGTATATTCCATTGGAATGTGGTGATATGATTTGCAACTGGAGCTTGGAGGTGAAAGGTGGCTGGGGTGTTTCTCCTGAGATTTAAATCCAATAAACTATTTGAATAATTACTACAACTTGCTTCATCATCATATTTACTGAGAATCAACTTTGGTCTATTACTTGGGCAGACCTCACATCCTGCACAATCAATAACCCAGCTTTTCACAAAGGAGGTAGCATTTATACTGGCTGGAAGCAGCAATGGCAGATCTGGTTGGTAGTGCAAGCTGCAATGGTCTTCTGAGAAATTCAGCGGGGGATAACATTTATTAATAAATAAAGCACTGAATACTCCCTTTATGATTTGTGATAGGCAAAAGGCAGATGCATTCTTGTACCCACAATGTGACTTTCACCTATTAGAAATATTGGTGTTAGGATCTGTCTCTTACTTGAGAGAACAAGAACTGTCTAACAGTCAAAATGATTGAAGACTTGGTTCTGAGATACCAAACAGATTAACCTTAATGATCTGTTGTCTGATGCTCCTGTTATATGTCAGAAGATCAATGTCAGAAATATTGTCTGAGATAAATATTATTTTTAACAGCAGTGTCCCATTCGGTGTAGATTTTTTATTATTAACTCCAATTTGGTGAAATTTCTGTAAACACATATTTAGGACTTGATATGTCAGATAATAGTATGATAATTATATTTTGGTTCCATAATTTTGTTCTAGTCCCATGACCAAATTCAATCAATCGATCAATCAGGGGGTTAAAGCACGCTACTCACCCGTGAGGTTCTCAAGGTGCTGGGGGGGGGAGGGGGCTGCAGCTCTGGTTCAGCCGAAGAGCCAGGTATTGAGGCTCCTCCCGAAGGTGTGAAGAGTGGGGGAATGTCTGATGTGGACTGGGAGCTTGTTCCAGGCTTTGGCTGTGATGTAGGAGAAGCCTCTTCCACCTGCTCTGGTCTGTGGATGCGCGGGGCTTCTGCTAGGGTGAGGTAGGCAGAGCGGAGGTTCCTTTTGGGTAAGTGGAAGGAGACTCTTTAATTAAGGTATTTGGATCTGCTGTTGTGGAGGGATTTGTAGGCGTGGGTGAGTAGCTTGAAGGGTACTATTTTCTTGATGGGGAGCCAGTGGAGGTTTTGCAGGTGTTGGGTGATGTGCTCATGCCGTGGGATGCCGAGGACGAGTCTGGCCACGGTGTTCTGGATGGTCTGGAGTTTGCGTAGCAGGGATTTGTTGATTCCAGCCTAGAGGGTGTTTCCATAGTCCAGTCTGCTTGTTATGAGTGCATGGGTGATGGTCTTTCTGGCCTCGGGGGGATCCACTTGAAGGTCTTGGGAGGATGCAGAGAGTGTATAAGCAGGTGGAGGTGACGGCGTTGATCTGTCTGGTCATGGTGAGGAGGGAGTCGAGTATGATGCAGAGGTTTCGGGTGTGGTCCGTGGGGTGGAGGGGTGCCGTGGGCAGAGTGCCACCAGAAGTTGTCCCATGCGGAGGGGGAGGGCCCGAGGACTAGGACTTCTGTCTTCTCCGAGTTGAGTTTCAGACAGCTGCTGCTCATCCAACCTGCGACATCTTTAATTGCTTCGTAGAAGCTGAGTCTGGTGGTTTCGGGGTCCTCCATGAGGTAGAGGATGAGCTGGGTGTCGTCAGTGTAGGATACAATGCTGAGTTCATGCTGTCTGACAATGGCGGCGAGGGGAGGCATGTAGATGTTGAAGAGTGTAGGACTGAGAGAAGATCCTTGTGGTTCTCCACAGTTGATCTCTGTGGATTCAGAGAGAAAAGCCGGGAGTCTGATCCTTTGGGTTCTGCTGGTGAGGAAGGAGCGGAGCTAGTCAAGGGCGGTTTCCTGTATTCTGATGTTGTGGAGTCTGGCAGCGAGGGTGCTGTGGGAGACGGTGCCGAAGGCTGCGGAGAGGTTGAGTAGGATGAGGGCTGCGGTATGGCTTTGGTCGAGGAGCTTGCGGATGTCATCAGTGGCAGCGAGGGAGGCGGTCTCGGTCCTGTAGATGCTGCGGAATCCGGATTGGGATGGGTGGAGGATGGAGTTCTCTTCGATGAAGTTAGTCAGCTGGGCATTGACGATCTTCTCTGTGGCTTTGGCTGCGAAGGGAAGGTGAGAGATGGGTTGGTAGTTCTTCAGGTCCACCGGGCTTTCTTGAGGAGGGGCTTGACTTCTGCGCATTTCCAGTTGTCTGGGAAAGTGCCGGATTTTACAGTGGCGTTGATGGTGCACCGTAGCAGGGGCGCAATGGTGGTGGCTGTGGTTCTGTGGAAGATGTGCAGAGGGCAGGGGTCTATGGGGGCTCCTGAGTGGGTGCTCTTCATGGTAGTGGTGGTATCTTCGGTGGTGACTGGGGTCCAGGCGGTGATGGTGAGCCGGCTGTCATTGCTGGAGGGAAGGATGGATTCTGGAGTCTGTTGGCTGAAGTTGTCATAGAGGGCTTTTATTTTCAGGTGGAAGTAGGAGCTCAGCTTGTTGCAGAGGTCTTGGGAGGGAGTGATGTATGTGGCTTCTTTGTGGGGCTTGGTGAATTGCTGGGTGATGTTGAAGAGTTCCTATTAGTTGCTGGAGTTGATGATGATTTTGCTCAGAATGAAGGTCTTCTTTGTGGATCTTATGTGTTGGTGGTAGTCTGTCATGGCGTTCTTGTAGGCAGTCAGGTCTTCCATGGTTTTGCTGTTTCTCCATTGTTTTTCAAGACATCTGCAGGAGTGTCTGGCTTCTTGGAGGTTGGTGGTGAACCAGGTGGCCTTCAGGGGGCATGGTCTGTTGGTGGTGTGGAGGGGTACGGGCTTGTCTGCGCAGTTGGTGATCCAGTGGTATAGTTCCTTGGCTGCAGAGTTTGCGTCGGTTGAGGCGAGGGGGTCGCGGCAGAGGGTGGAGTTGAGGTTCTCCTCAGTGCACTTGCTCCAGTTCCTTTGCGGAGGGTGAGGTGTGGGTTTGAGAGCGGTGGTGGTGTTGAAAGAGAAGTGTATGCAGTGGTGGTCCGTCCAGAGGGGCTGCCTGGCGTGGCTGAAACAGATATTGTTCCCACCTGCGAAGATGGGGTTAAGGGTGTGTCCTGCCTTGTTGGTAGGGGTGGTGATGAGCTGTTTCAGTCCGATGTGGGTGAGGTCGTCCAAGAGGGCGGTGGAGCTGGGGTCGCTGAGCTTGTCAAGGTGAAAGTTCAGGTCTCTGATGAGTACATAGTCTGTGGAGGTGATGGTGTGGGGTGCAACGAGGTCAGCAATAGTTTTGGCGAACAAAGTGTGGGGTCCGGGGGGTCTGTAGGCGAGGGTGCCGCGAAGAGTGGTTCTAGGGTTGGTCTGGATCTGGAAGTGAAGGTGTTTGGTGGTGGCGTAGGGGTAAATAAGCCCCTCTGACATTGCAGTACAATGAGACTGTGGTTAACATCTTGAACAACCTTGTACGCCACCTGCGAAACAGAAACAGACGAAGGTAAGGAATTATCTTGTTTTCCCTAAATCAAAAATAAGTGAAGGTAAGGTTTTCTGCTGAGTTCAAGGAGGAAATAAGTACTGTGCGATCTTTCATGCTGATAGGGGGCACAATCCTTCAGCCCAACACTTTTCAAACCTGTAAACTTGCCAAAGAGATAACAACAAATCACGTTCAAAGGTAAACATCCTTATTCAAAACCCACATTTCCTGGAGGAAATAGAAGCCGATGTCTTGAACTCATATGCCAATGTCTCGCAAATATGGAATCCCCTGGGAAAAGCAAGTAAAGTCAAACTTTTGTATCCATCGCGCAGGTTCCTGAAGACTGCAAAGGAAGAACGTGTTGATTTATTGTAAGCGCATACAGTATTTGCAATATTAATTTATATGCGAATGATCTGATTATGCGTCTACCTGTGGACACTGACTATCAAGACGTTTGGTCCGCATATTAAGCAGATAAGATTTCACTCTCACATATATTAAAAGGGAATATTTATGACTCCTAAACAACACTATCAGCAACATCGGAAGACTAATATTAAAAAGTGGTTTTAAATTGCGAATAACCTTGCATGACAGAGCTTCAACAAAAGAAGTCTCCTCGGGCACAGCATCAATGACACTGTCTTGCTATCAGTCTGTAGAGAATATGTGAACCGGGATATTGAATGCCGCTATATATAGGCGCTATACTGCCTGTCAGATTTTCCTTATGGCCGCCTTCCAAGACACATTAATTCTCTGAAAGATCCTATAGGGCGAAATCAGTCAAAATAGAGCGTACATTTTGTCATGGAATATGAAACATACAAACACATGCATGAGTGAGTGTGTGTTAATATGTTATGAAGTTATCTTATTTACTGTTATTGTGTTGAGCTGCTATCATTTGTGTCGCACTGTACCAGGATTTCCATTAACTCCGGAAATATAAATTATGTTTCTTGCATAGTAATTTATCTATGCATTTATGGGTAAGTGCAGCATCGTTTGATCTCTGAAATTATTAATTTTTATTCCCTGTGGCAAATTCTGGAGTATATTAAGCTTTCTGATGTTTTGCGTTTTAAAATTAATTGTAATGCCTTGAATGAGACAATTATGAAGGACAGAGTCAATCTAAATTTGAAGGAAAGCCCATAAGGTTGTTTTAAAGTGTCAGCCCTGTGCATCACTCATCCTAACCTGGCTAAAGAACTGTTTGTAAAAGTTGCGAATTCAACCTACTTCACACACTGCAAACCTCTATACACCCCTCTTAGTAACTGTGAAAACCTGAACTCTTTTTTTCAGAAGCCAGTAGCCAACGTGCTGCTGCGTTCATACAGCATCAATCAGCTTTTGCCTTGTTTATGAAAACATATATATGTGAGTTCTGTACATGAGCTTATAGTGACTACTCTCACAAGGTGCCCAGTGATCCCCCTGTCTGCTAATTGTATGATTCACAGATTATTTTTCTTTTGTTCATAAAAATGTTCAGACTAAAAAAATTGATAAATTGAGCTCTGAGTTAAATTGATATGAAGTAAACAGACGTGTGAGGAATATATGGAGGTAAAGAAAGATACCCGGAAAATTGTTACTCATTCCATAGGGTACAACGTGTGTCCATTGGGCCTGAAGAAGGTGATGAGGTGGGCCACCAAGCAATATTACCCAAGACACCTCTTAGGACCGATTGCGCATTTATTGGAAAGATTCAAGCTATGGAAGCTGTCCGCAGAGTGTGAAGGAAGACAAGCCGCCCATGCCGGTCACTTTGACAAAGTGTTAATAGAAAGGGGTGATTAAAATGTTAGGACCCTAATGCTAAACTGTGCTGATTTACCACATGATAACAATAAATCAGAAACTTTTGGTTTTTATGACAGGGCCATAATAAAATGAAGTTTGCTCTTGCGGTCGTCATAAGAGGTAATGTTCATTATCGGAATTTAAACTCACCAGTTTTATTTAAATTCCCTTCCCAATTTTCTTTTCGTTGTGGTATTTTTGACGGGCAGGGAGCAATTTGCGTCGAAAAATCTTAGATTAGGGAAATTACAACACAACTGGGACAACAGGAAGTAAGTTTATGGCATCCTCCAATAACTTCAGCACACGGACTGAGGGGCTAGGGCAGTTAGAGCATAGCTTGTCAACGATTCAGTTTATAAACCGTGGGGCATGTACAAGCCCCTAACGCCATGGGAGCGACACTTTTTCGAACACTCACGTGGCATTGAGCCATTCCCCATATTTACAAGGCGGCGCTAAGCCACTTAATGTGACTTAATGCCGCCTTGTAAATATGCCTCTCTATGCCGCAGTCCGCTGCGTCAAAAGGGCGGGCAATCGATATTGCAATGGGCGTTCCACCGCAACGCTCATTGCTTTTTGATGCTGCCTCAGATTTACAGGACTGGGACAGCGCCAAAAAGTAAGGCCAGGTAGTGCCTGGTCAAAGGATTGCCATACGAGGAGAAATTATCAATTTCTCTTAATTTTTTGCTCTACGTAGAAAGAGCAAATTTCCATTATTGATTGTTTATGTGCAGAACGTTTTCCCTTCCTGCACATAAACAATCGCCCCTGAAGCACAGGCACCCTTGCAACATGGCATCAGGGTGCCTGTGCTGGTGCTAGGCAGCTTTTTGAGCGCCAGCGCTAGGTGAAACGCAGCGGTGCACCTTATTTTTGAAAATGCAGCACACCCCTGTATTTTGAAAATGTAGGAGGCAGCGTTGCCAAATTTGGCGTCACACCACGTTCTGTCATTTTCTTGTAAATATCCCCCCATCCTATCAAATTGAATAATAAAAGGCTAACCTTAATGACTTCTCAGCAAAACCTGAGGAATTAGGGGCTTATTTACAAGCCCCTTGCGCTGCTGGTACGTCACTTTTTCTCATAATAGAAGTGATGCACTGGCTGCGCAAGGGGCTTGTAAATAAGCCCATAAGGGGCAGATTTTCGAATCTGTCACACAACACAGTGAAGCAGTCAAAAATGCTGCATTGCGTGGCAAGGAGGGAGCAGGAGAGTCCCATATCTAGAGATATGGCTCTCTTCTCTCCTCTCCCAGCACCGACGCTAATTTCAGCTGCCATGCGCCAGGCACACAACTTAGCGCCATGGCGCTGGGGTGCTTGCCTGAGTCTACCATAGGTTTTGTACAGGAAGGGTACCCTTCTAGTATCAAATACTATACATAGACAAGTGTAAACACTTTCCAACTTTGTATGAGTGCTGCTCAGTGCAGCACGCATTCAAAACTGGAAAAGAAAAGGACAAATAAAACAATTCTCCTTTCAAATCATCCTTTAAAAGGGCATTAACTTTTAGCGCTAAACCCTCTACTATTGTTTGTAGATAAGGTTTTGCCTCAAAGGACATGGTTGTTGCATGGGAACACTCATGTACCATCCAGGTAAGGCCCCCTTGGTGCTAAGTAACGCCTTGCGCTTAAAAGTAAACAAGGAAAAACATTTTGTGCTGGTGTGACACTAACCCAGTGCAAAATGTTTGTAAATCTACTCCTAAATGTCTTAGTTGAGCATACATCCATTCCTTAAATATTCGGTATGATGGTCATACTCTAATGTGTGCCTCATTACTTGAATCATTCATATTTACTGAGGCCTTCCTAGCACCTGACCTGCTTTTTAAACATTGATAGGCGCTACTACAGGCAAACAATACAAATGTTTACCTGGAGCAAACAAGGATTGATGACCATGTGAAGTGCCTCCCCATATATTCAAAAGTAGATTGGACCGTTAAGAAAGAACACACTTTTCTCTTCATCAGTGTCACCCAATGGGTGGAGAATAATCTATGTGTTGACTGTATTTGGACTTGTTCTTAGTGCAGTGTCACCAAAATCCCTTGGGTGTGTATATAATGGCAAGAACACGAGGTCTGAAGGGCAGAGTTAGTTTTAGGCTGTAGTGAGGTGAGTCGACCGCTTTGCAAAGCTGGAACTGTTGCTTATAAGAATCTTTCTTTCGTAGAGATTATCTAGAAATAAGCATGATCTCTCTTATTTTTGAAGGTATGCGGGCTGTCCAAGTGGGGTTTTAAGAAGGTGGGATCCGAGTGTGAATATGTTTTGGGCACTTTAAACATGGAAGCACTTGGGTAAGATTTTATATCACTGTCTTTTGTATTGGTAGGATGTGATTTTTTCTTTTTGATTTCCTTATCTGTTATCCAACTACATAAACAGTGCTGGCATCTTCTGTGACATACGGTTGGACATTCTGATACCATCGTTGCAAAATAGGTCCTTCACCTTTTGAAGTAGATGAGTATCATTAAATTGTTTAACAGTAAGACCTGCAAGCACAGTATGTGCAAATTCTTGGCAGTGAAAGCTGTAAAAACAAGCATTGGCTAATCCAAGAGCTCTCAGTTCTAAAAGGCTAAAGCTAATGGTTTTGTCTGTGCATGTTGCCTTTCAAAAGCTTGTACATGTATCAAGACACCCCAACATACATGGCTGGAAGGCCTATGTGGTAAAAAGTTTGCTGTCGGATCTCAAAGAGCTGTGCAGGTCCTTGGACCATGCCCCTGACTGTGCTGGTGTTTTGGAACAGATTGAACAGCAAGTGGAATATCTTTCAGATGTTTCTTTTTCTGTGGTCCGAGCTTCAGCCCTTTCTGGGTTGGCTTGTGTAGCAGCCAGTCGGAATATCGTTCTTAAAGACTGGAGGAGAGATTCTGCCTAGAAGACAAGCTGCATAAGTTATTCAAGGAGAAGAAACAGTCCTCCTCCCTCAAAGGCATCGCTCTGAAGAGACTGTCCTTTAAGCCTAAATCTCCCTTTTGCTCCTTTTACAGGAAGCAGTTCACCAGGTTTCAAGGTCGGTTCGCTTCTGGATGGGGTCGAGATAGGAAGGCTAAATCCCCTCGCCTAAGACTCGTTTCTGACTATATGACCATTTTGTGGCTATCTATGGCCTAGATGAGGAGCCGGACCCATCAAAAGACCACCAGACAGATGACCACGTTATTTTTACCTTAGCTGAGGTCAGAGCCGCTATCTTAGAATTACCATCTAATAAGGCTCTAGGGCCTGGTGGGGTGCCAGGGGACCTTTTCAAAAACTGTATTGACTTATGGGCACCGCTACTGACACTACATCTAAACATCGCAGCCGCTGGCCCTCTCTCGCCAACCTGTTCTCATTTGATAATAGTTCCAGTTTGATCCGACCCAGCATGCTTCAGGCCCATCTCCCTCATAGACTCAGAGGTGAAAATCATTGGCCGGAATTTATTAAACTGCTTAGCAGATTGGGCCAAGGATAGAGGCTTTTTAACTGACTTACAATATGGGTTTCGTCCCTGTCGGAGGACCATAGAGCAAACTCTTAACCTTTATTTCTTAACATGTAAAAAAACTAAGGTTAAAAAGGGGACAGTCCATCTGGCTTTCATGGACCTTAGCTCTGCTTGTGACACAGTTAACGGCTCCAAGCTTTGGTCCATGATGAAACAGATGGAAGTGGACCCAGTTTTAATAAGATTCCTGCGTGATTTACACACTGACCTTTCATTCAGCTAGAGTCAGGTTTGGCCCCAGTGTGGAGTGCCCTGAGCATTTTAAATTGCGGCACGAGGTGCGACAATGTTGGATTTTAGCCCCCTTTTTTATTTATTTTTTTATATCAATCACATAGAGCAAGCCTTGTCAGCACCAAGTGTTGACCTTCCCAAAGCAGGAGGCCGTCCTATACCTGCCTTGCTCTACGCGGATGATACTGTTTTAATTGCCCATACAGCGAAAAGCTTACAAAAACTTCTTATACTTTTTATTAATTTCATGAGCAGCCTTGACCTGTTAAAGAACATTTCCAAGTCGCACATTATGAAACTTGGCCCCCTAACACTAGAATGATGAAACACGTAGTCGAAGGCCAACACATCAGTCAGGTAGATAACTTCAAGTATTTGGGTTTTTTATTAGATTTGGCGCTAAAGTGACACTCACTCATATCTCAGAATGTTCTGTTCTTTAATAGAGTGACATTCATTATTAAAAAGAAATTCTGTTGGCTAGGACACACTCACATCCAATCGTTCCTAGAAATTTACAGGGCCAAGTGCATCCCCTTAGTAAGCTACGGTAGTGGAATATGGGGACATGGACGGGTTGCCCCTCTCCAAGTAGCTGAAAATAAATTTTTAAGAGGTCTATTAGGGGTCCCTCAAAGTGTTCCCTCTGAAATTGCCCATGCTTTGGGCCGTTAAAGCTCTGGAACTCGATCTGGTTAAAGGAGGAACTTAGGGGCATATGTATCAACATCACCATTTGCGATTCTCAAATAGCGATTTTTAAGGAATCGCTATTTGAGAATTGCAAAACGGGATGTATTTAAAAAATTGCAAACTTTTTGCGATTTCTTAAAATTCCTTAATTGCGATTAGCAAATTGCGAAATCGCAATTAAGGAATACCTGCCCATTCATTCCTATGGGCCAGGAGACCCATAGGAATGTATGGGAAGTAATTCTCAAATTGCGAATCGCAATTTGCTAATCGCAATTTGAGAATAATTTCAAAGGTGCAAGGGTGTCAAGATGACACCCTGATACACCCCTGAAATTAGCATGTGTGGTCATATGGCGCACATACATGCCCTAAGGGCATGTATGTGCGTCACGTGGCACTTTGTAAAATTACAAAACGTGCATTTTTAAAAGAAATCGCAAATTAACACCAACTAGTAGTTGGTGGTAATTTGCGATTTCTTAAGGATTAATCGCAATCCTTTGGTGAGTGTTACATTTCATTTAAGAAATCGCAATTTGCGATTTCTTAAATGCTTACGCAAACTTAAGAAATCGCTAAATTAGCGATTCCTTAAATTTGCGTTGGGAATTTGCCTAATACATCCCGTTTTGCGAATTTTTAATCGCAAACGCTGTATTTTGCGAATCGCAGCGTTTGCGACTAAAAATTAGCTTGATACATATGCCCCTTAGTTTTAGCAGATTAATTCTGCAGGGTTGTTTAATAGTGGAAAGATCTTCTCTGATTCTGTGGCTGGCGTATGTGGCACGTAATATGTGGGCCCTAGGGTGGTCTGATCTGTATGACAATCCCTTTGTTTTAACTCGCTCTGTGGGCAAAAAGGTCGAAACAGCGTTTATGGAAAAGTTGGCATGGGAGCGCGAGGACTTTGCACTAACAAATATTCTATGAAACATGCAATATTAGTGCAAACTGTCAGATATATAGAAGCATATTTAACCTGGAATATGACACACCATCAACGTCGTCTGTTGACTCATTTCAGGTTGAATCTATTTCCTCGCCTCATTCCCTCTAATCACTGTTGTTTTTCAAGGTCGGACCTGTCCCTCTGCGAATGTGACAATACAACGACTAACGATACTTTACATGTCACTACGCTTTGCCCAAAATTCAATAATCTGCGACACAAGTTCCTGTTTCTGATTTTAAGGCCCATGAATTTTACCCAAGTCAGGCCTGCTCAGGTGTTTTTACAGTTCTTAAACTCTCCTTCTTTTTGTTTTTACCTTGTACGCTTTCTGATGGGGGTTTTAAAACCCCCATCATATGTATTTGGGGTTGTGTGGGTGGTTGCAGGCAAGGCCTTTTGATGCGCCAGGACACTCTTCTGAGTAGCTGTGCGCTATATAAATGCCTTCATTCATATTCATTCATTCATGAATGAGTGTGACTATGATAACCTGTATGTTAATTTTAATGATAGTTTATGGTTTTATCTGTAAAATTAAATAAAGAAATTTGATTTTTGATTGATTGACTATATGATTGAGCAGGAATTTGTAGTCGGCAGTCTCCTCCGGCACTTTACCCAAGCATGGGAGCAGTCTACTTCTGATGCTTGGGTATTGGACATTGTGAGGCATGGATTCAGGATTGAGTTTGTAGAGGTCCCTTCTGTGTCAGGAGTCCATTTGACTCCTTGGCCTTCCTGGAAGATGAAGCAGGTGGCTCTGGGTCAGGGGATTTGTTCTCTGAAGCAGAAGGGAGCCATTCAAGTGGTCCCCCCTTGGAGGGGGAGTGGGTTTTTATTTGGTCATCTTTCTGGTGGTGAAATCAGCGGGAGGCTTCCGGCTGGTTTTGGATTTGAAGGCTCTGAACCAGTTACATCTCTCCATCAAGATGGAGACCCTGCAGAGGATTATATCATTGGTACTGAAGGACTATCTAATGTGCATCTTGGACTTGCAAGATGTGTTCTATCATGTGCCCATTCATCCCCTCTTCCAAAAGTTTCTAAGTTTCCGAATCAAGGGGATACATTACCAGTTTCTGCTCCTTCCATTTGGGCTGTGGTCAGCCCACTGGGTGTTTGCCAAGGTGGTGGCTCCCCTAGTGGCCTCCCTTCATCTCCAAGGAATCAGCTCATACCCTTATCTGGACAATTGGCTCCTCCATGCTCCCTCGGAGGAGCTGATTCTGGGGCATTTGGAGATAGTGTGGGCCTTTCTCAAGGCACATGGGTTTCTCCTGAACAGGGAGACGCGTCAACTGGTGCCCCCTCAGGACATGACGTTCATTGAGGCCCAGTTTTGGACGAACTTGAACAGAGTGTTCCTGCCTGTTCCATGGATTTGGGTGCTTCAATCCTTGGCCCGGCAGGTGATGGGCAAGTCCTGTCTGTCTGTCTGTCTGTGATTGCCGATATTGGCATACATGGCGGCAGCTGTGTTTCTGGTACCTTGGACTTGGTTTCACCTCCCCCCTCTGTGGCTGTTTCTGCTATTGGTGTGGGATCCTTGCTCCAGCAACTTTGATCTGGTGGTACCTTTATCCCCTGCGGTGTGCCAGCACCCGGAGTGGTAGACTGTGATGGACAATCTGGAGTGGGGGATGCCATTGCAGGCAGACCCCCATTGGTGTTGACAACAGATGGCAGCGTGTTTCATTGAGGTGCGACTTTGGGGACCAGGTTCTTGAAGGCCTGCTGGTCTCTGAGGTAGGGGCGGAGGTCCTCCAATAGGAGGGAGCTGATGGCTGTTTCCAGGGCTGTTGAGGAGTTTCAAGCCTTGCTGGAGGGGCACAACCTGGTGGTACATTTTGACAACCAAATCACTGTGGCTTATTTGAACAATCCGGGAGCGATCCGGTCCAGATACCACAATGCTGTGGCTCTGCCTTTGTTCCTATGGATGGAACAACACCTTCTATCCCTGCAAGCTTTGCATGTTCTGGGGTGGACAATGGGGTGGCAGATGCCCTCAGCCAGGTCTTCCCTTCCTCTCACTAGCTGTCTCTTACCAGGGAGGTTTTTCAACAGGTGTGCTGGAGGATATCTAATAGCTAATAACTTTCAAAGACAGCTTCCCCCTCCTATCCCAAGACGCCCATGGCACAAACTAGACAGTAGTCTGCTCATAGACAACCTGAAAACCACGTGCCCTGTTTGGCCGGTGAATCTGGAGGAAGCAGATGTCGTATATAGAGAGTGGATAAATAAATCGTTAGACCAGCTGATTCCCGCAACACTGTCCAAGTCCAAACGTGGGCAACCTCATCTCTGGTATTCAGAAACTCTTGCTGGACAAAAAAAGCAATGTAAGCTGCTTGAACGCGCCTGGAGAAAATCCTATGACCCCCAGGCCAAAATTATATTCAGGTCTGCAACCAAAAAGTATCATAAACTAATAAAAAAAGCTAAGGCCAGCTATTACACTGACAGGATTTTGTCAAGTGCAAATCAACCTAAAACAATATTCGCCATGGTGAAAGACATGACCAAGTTACCAGAAGGCCCTAACAATACGATCACTTCCAATGCTCACTGTGATGAGATTGCCACCTTCTTTATAAGTAAAGTACAGGGTATTTACAAGTCCTTCCCCTCGCCTGCTGTAAGCCCCGAGTCTACCAAAGCCGAGACTTTACAAGATCTTCCATATTCTCTTTGCACTCTCCCTCCTATTTCGGCGGATCAGATGGATAGACTGACTGCAAAAATTAAATCCGGATCCCCTGAAGACCCTGTTAAACCAGAAATGGCGCGACTTCATAAGGATCCCATTTTGTCAGAAGGTCGTATTCTGATCAATAAAACCCTGGAACTAACTACTATACCCAGATCCTGGAAGCATGCCAAGGTCGTCCCTCTATTAAAAAAACCTACCTTGGATCCCTCTAAGCCGGAAAATTTCCGACCGATATCCCTGCTGCCTTATTTATCCAAGATAGTGGAATCGTATGTAAATTCCACTCTGATTAATTATCTAGAGGTCAATGGAATTCTAGAGGACTCTCAAAACGGTTTTCGGGCGAATCATAGTACTGAATCGGCCCTATTAGCCGTTACAGAGCAACTGAGGGAGATACAGGACCAAGATGGTACAGCGGCACTGGTCCTGCTGGACCTAAGTGCAGCGTTCGACACGGTCTCCCACGAGATCCTCTTAAAAAGACTGTGGGAGATCGGAGTCCGTGACGGAGCACTAGAGTGGTTTGTTTCTTTTCTGACAGACCGCTCCTTTCAGGTCCATGCTCCACCGTATAAATCAGGAAGGTTCCCGCTGTGTTGTGGCGTTCCCCAGGGATCCGCACTCAGCCCCACGCTATTTAACGTATACGTCCGCCCCCTGGCCGCACTAGCCAGAGCTCGTAACATCAAATTAACATCATATGCGGATGATACACAGTTAATTTTTTCCTTTTCCAGTGATACAGAGGCAGATATAACTAAATTTCAGGAAGATCTATTGGCAATTGCAAACTGGATGACTGAAAATCGCCTCCAGCTTAATTCATCTAAGACGGAAATATTACTGGTCGGCAAGGAACCTCAAAAATGGAACGATCAATGGTGGCCTTCTGCATTAGGCCCTGCACCCACCCCTAAGAAGGAAGTCAAAAACTTGGGTATTATGGTCGATAACCGCCTAGACCTTGACTCCCACGCCAAAAAGGTGGCAGGCACGTGCTATGGCCGAATACGGTCTCTGAGACCCATCCTGGGCTTTTTTGAACCCCAAGTTCGTCAGATGATCATCCAGGCCACGGTGCTGTCTAATATTGACTACTGCAATGTCCTTATGCTAGGCTCCAATCAATCCACAATCTACAGACTTCAAAGAGCGCAGAATGCGGCTGCACGCAGTCTGTTCGGTCTGCCTAAAAACTGTCATATCTCCCCCATACTTCATCGTCTGCATTGGTTGCCTGCAAAGCAACGCATTCAATTTAAGGCACTGTGCCTTATCCATAAAATTCTCTACTCCTTGGGCCCAAAAATTCTGCATAATCTAAGTTCTCTATATGTCCCTACTCGGGCTCTCCGTTCTGCAGATTTGCTTTTGGCCCACATTCCTAGGATCCGGAGAAGTAGAGCTGGAGGTCGATCCTTCAGATACCTGGCCCCAAAATTATGGAACACAATCCCACTCGAAGCTCGTGCTATTACGAATCATCTGCTCTTCAGGAAGAGAATTAAGACCTGGCTATTTGCCACTCTCTAGCCAGACTCTGTGGCTCTTCCTACCTTTGGCCTGGTTGCTCAGTATCTAGTCCGTCTGCAAAGCGCTGGGACGCCCCGTTGCTGGGGTAGCCATGCGCTATACAAGCTACCATAACATAACATAACATATGTGCACCTTTCCTGGATCTTTTTGCTACCCGGCACAATGCTCAGGTTCCTTGGTTTTGTTGTCAGGCTCCTTAGGTGGGGGCCTGGGGGGTGGATGCCATGACCAAACCTTAGCCCGACGGTCTGTTGTATGCCTTGATGCCGATTGCTCTGGTTCCCCAGTTGCTGGCGCCTCTAAGGTGAGAGTGTTGCGAACTGCTCGAGCGCGCCCCACAACTCTGGGGTTGGTTGATGTACAGCGTACAGAGTATCTGACTTCCCTACAGATACGAGGGACAGGAGGAACGTTGCAGGACTTCAATGTCCATGAGCCTCAGTAACTTGACATTGGCGTGCTGACGAACGCCTAGAAATGAAGGAAAGACTACGGAACAGAGTCGGAAATTCCCTTTTTGTTGACAGCAGAGGAAGAACGCCCTCGATCTTGCACTGGTGAGGTAAGGGTGCTCCGCACCGCTCGCCGAGTATCTTAGTCCTGGATTCCTGGTTCTTGGCTTTCCGCAACTTTCCTGTTGTAGGAGAAGCGTCCTGTTTGGTTCTTGCGGGGGGGGGGTGATGCAGTCTCCTCCGTCTAGCGATTCTTTTCCTCTTCCGATCTCCCCAAACACTCTATCTGTTGTTCGCCTCGCACAGTGTGCCCACAGGGACTGGCACATTAACATTTGTATTGGAGGCATTATTATTTTGCTGCGGATCGGGACTTAAGGGTTCTACAGTACCTTGGGCCAAGGAGCCTCTCCTTTAGAGTATGATTGAATGGGATATAGGAGCATGAAGTGAATGTTCCACGCCCTCCATTTATTTCTAAAGATGTGACTATTATGTTGTTGCCGGTAATTCATTTGTGTGATGTTTTTTCTGGCTCTCGTTAACAAGGGTAATCACGTGAGCGGAACAGACTACCCTAATTTTCCCTGTGAAGCCTAAAGGAGTCAGTGAAGGGTATGTTGTTATAAGGTTTAGGGCTTGCTCTCATAAACATGTCGGTGATGTTTTAGTTTCCTGCTTAGTGACTTGTGATTCAAGTAGTTTCATGTGTCTTGTTTCAGAATACCTTCTTCCCTCAAGAGATCTGTTGATTGGATCCCATTGGAAACTACACACTACCTTGTGTTATTTTATTTCTTTATAGGAATAAACCAAGAGATTATATATGCATTAAGTACCGTAGATTTTGAATGTGTCTTCTAGCATCTTCGGAAGGAAGAACGTATTGATTGTGTCTTGTTGTCATTTCAGGTCTCCCTCCTTGCAGTTCCCTCCCTTTCCTTCCCTCTCTTTCCTTCCCTCACTTGATCATACCACTGTCCTGTGCCTTTACGGCTATTCTGGCTTGGGGCTATCAAGAGGTGGACCACTTTCAGCTACAAACCGACCCTGAGGATATCCAACCGTGACAGAGAGTCCCAGATGGTGATTGTGGTGGTGCCTTTTTGGCCCAGTTGATTGTGGTTCCCCAGTCTCAGGCTGATGTCTGTTCAGGGTCCATGGATGGTTCTGTATTTCCCTTCTCCACCGAAGTCTGTACCATCTCTGGCACTCCTGAGACTTCGTCTCTCAGTCTGGAAATTGAGAGGTAGGGGTTGCAGAGCAAGGTACTGCCTCAACACTTAGCGATGCCTATTCAGCAGGCCCATAGACATTCCACTCTAAAATCCTATGAAAGGCATTCAGGGAGTTTTGGTCATTGGTGTAGTTCCCTCCATCTGTCTCCATTGGAATGTTCCTTAACAGATGTGTTGCAGTTTCTGTGGGAGGGGTTTGAGAAGCGCATGGCAGTGGCTACCTTATGGGCACAGTGGGCTGCCGTTAAGGTTTTTTGTGGCCCTGTGGGATAATCAGACTGATGTGGTTGATCTGGTGGTCAGATTGCTGTGCAGATTCTCTCGTGCCCGGCTTGTGGCGAATCCACTTTTTCCCTTATGGGATTTGCAATTGGTGTTGAAGGTTCTGGTGCCTGCCCCTTTGAACCGTTGAGATTGATAGATATTAAGTTTGTCACAAGGTGATTTTCTTGATGGCGATCACTACCACTAGGCAGATTGGTAAACTGGGTGCTCTGATGGCCAGGGAACCCTATTTGTCTTTTTTTCTGATGATGAGGTGGTTTTAAGCTTGGATGCTTCTTTTGTGCCTAAGGTGACATCTCAATTCCATAAGTCCCAGGGGCTGGTTCTGCTGGCTCGGGTGGAGGTTCCTAGCTCTTCAGGGGACTTGGATTGGTCCCTGTTGGATGTGGAAAGGGCTCTCCTGGTCTATCTGGAATGCACTAGGTTTTTTGGTAAATCTTAGACCTTGTTTGTTTCTTTCTGGCCTTCTTTAAAAGGGGAGAAGTCCTCCTGCCTGTCCATTAGTAAGTGGTGGATGATGCTCCTCCTCCAGCTGGTGTGCAGGGGCATGCCACGAGGGGGGTGGTGGCCTACTGGACTGAATTGCATGGGGTGTCCATTGCTGAGGTCTGTCGGGCAGATACGTGGGCTTCCTCCAATACTTTTGTTCGCCATTATCGTCTCCAGAATGTTTTGGGGGAGGATGTCACTCTTGGGTTAGGGGTTTTGCATGCTGTGTGCTCCTAACTGTGTTGTTCCTTTTTTGTACCATGCTTGAATAAATTCACTTGTGTGCTGCTTTACATGTGGTGTTCTGGGTGTTTCGTTTTGGGTATGGAAGGGTGGGTGTCTGGCTTTGGTATTCTCCATAAGGCATGAATGGGACAAGGACTTAGGGACCTAGGGGTAATGAAGGTTACCGGTAAGTAATAGGACATCAACATGCATGGCTGGAAAGCTTATGATTTTTTTCCCATTGAAGATAACACAGTCCAAGGAGGCTGTTGAAGTGCATCCATGTTATAATGGTAAATTAAAATGTCAAGAAATGCAATAAAATATGAGCAAAAATGGAATTAAATAGCTTGACAGAACTTTGTAGGTGCTGGGTCATCATAAAAAAATAATAAAAAGACTTTAGAATGGGGTACAGGATGCGGAGTGGGACAAGGATTATCAGGGATGAATGGAGGGGAAGAATGAAAGGCATATGTTGAGGTGAAGAAAAAAGCAGAAAGTGAGAGCAAGGAAATATATGCACTCCAATGGAGTGCTGAAAAAATAATAAAAAATGTGTCTCCTCAAGTTTGTGATGAAAGGATACAATTTATCCGATCAGAACTACATGACCAAAATGGTCCTGGGTAGGACAAACCCAAATCCATTTACTGGGATTAAAACTATTGATTGAAGCACAAGCAATTGAGATAGGCAAAAAGGAATGGGCTGACACAAATCCATCTCTAAATATGTGTTAGACAATAGGTCTGCCAAAAGTCACCGAAATCTGTCAGTATCTAAGACCTAAAAACAAAATCCTGTTATTACTATATTGCTTTAGCAAATCTGTGATGGGATTTGATGCATATATTTTTTAGCTCCACCTTTTAATTCGGTATGCTTCCAGGTGCTTATGGCATTGATTGAGGTGTTGTGTATTTACTCAAGTTTTTACCATGTTTCTAGGGACCTTGAATCAAGCTGTTAGTTAAACATTGGTGGAAGAGATAGTAAAGGCCAAACACCCCAAAAAATTGTATAGGTACTTTTTATGTTGTTTTTGTGGAGTACTGCAAACACCAATTGTCATCTCACAACACTTGTGGGCTATAAAAGTTGCAGCGAGACAGAAGTCAGTTAATCTGTCTGTAGTTATTCTACTGGGATGAGGATAATGTAAGGGTATGCTGTACAGGAGAGGTTTTGGTATCCCTGAAGTTGGAAACTACTTGAAGTGGTCAGGCTACAAAACATGTACCAGTCTTAGGAATATGATTGTCAGAGATTGGAAGAGCTCAATTAGTATTGATATGTGCAGGCAGCGTGAAATTAAGTTTGGGCTCAGTCTGTACAAACATGCCCATACCGTGAGTGGAAGAGGAAGGGTTTACTCTTCTTCTGAACCTTGGGAAGAATTGTTACAGTGTCAAGGAAATTCAAAACATGAACAGTTAATTTTGTTGCAACTAGCATTGAAATCCTTTGAGTTTAAGTAGTTAAAAGATTCAATGCAGCTGATGTCCAAAACCTTGATGGACGAGAGTTCTCGAAGAATTTTGATGATAGGTTCAGTGATTTGTCCTCTTGAATTGGTATGATCTCAGCAAGAGCAGTTCTTATGACGTTATTATTATTTAAGCCACAGATAAGATTTGCACAAAGAGTTTGTACTTAATGTAGTATGATTAAGCATTGTTTGGAGAACCAAGGAGGTATTTTGTAGTACCACTGTAGGCTAGGCTGGTAAACACAACATCGATCACCAAAGAGATCTTTTAGAGAAAAAGGAGATTATGCAACTAAAGTTGCTAATTTTATATTTTATGCACAAATATATACACAGCCTTAGTCCTCATTCCTTCTGGTATTGCTTTGTGAATGGGCTGCTTTCCCCTGTCCCTTTTGGGCTGAGTAATGAATTCATTACCATTGGTCGGTAACCTTACTAGGTTAAAGATCTTGTAGCGTTGGATGAGGTCAGATGACATGTTCCAAGTCTCACTCATACAAAGTACGTTTATACTGTTAAGAGAAGTATAACAACACAAATGCCTGATTAACAAACTGCATTTTGTAGAACATAAAGTAGTAATACTCTCATACTATCAAACACAATTCACAAACCTATGATCTTAGGTGGACATTCGCCTCTCCTATCTTTTCTGGTTGGAGATCTCTGCCACAGTGGCAGAGATCTCCACAATGTAGATATACAAATTAGTAGTAAATGTGGGAGTGACACAGAGAAATAATTATTTCTAAATGAACAAGTAAGACAATTGCAATTCAAAAAATACACTTCTAAAATTACGGTAGCCCTGGATGAAGCATAACAGGCTCCAATGTACTCCATGCCCAAATACTGGTACTGCATCACACTCCCATGAACAACAAAAAGGCAAAGAATTAAAATGACACCCCATTGAAACTAATGTTAAGCGAAAATAAATTAGTTGACATTTAAAATTAGATAGATAAATGCTTTTGTATTTAATTGTTTTTTGTAAATAACAGACTTAATTTATCATACGTTGTAAATTAATTAAATATATTATACTTATGACATGTTATTTTTGAGTAAGTATAATTTTATTGGTTTGGGAAATCTGATATGTGGTACCATTCTTCTTGTAATTTATCCTGAAATGTAACTGCTTACGTTTTAACAAAAATATGTTTTAAATATGAGACATTTTGTATACTCATTGGTCCGCATTTAATTCTTGATGTTATTTGAGTAAAGAATTTGCTACAAACAATATCATTCTAAGATATCATATTGTGAATACCAATTACACATACGTCCCCAAGTTATTTTAAACTGTAAATATCCTTTATGTTCTTTTGCCTGAAAAAAAAGTTTTTCTAATACATATACATTTAGGAACTTAAACCCTGTCTGAGAAAGACCATACTTATTTTATTGCTTTGGTAAAAATACAGATTCCCAATATTGTGCAGGTCCCCCATAAGCTTAGTTGTCTTGGTAATGATCTTGAAACATTTTGGGAAGTGGTTTGTTATCCCATAAGGGGGTGCTAGTATGATAGCAGTGATCCAGGCTTTCCATATTTCGGTAACTACTCTCAGAGTCTTAAATCTACCTCTCTTGTATTAGTTATGGTCACAGATTCTTCAGAAACATCCACTCCTTACCCAGACAAAGACTATATATTGAAGGGGAGTTAGCCGCTGTCATTGCTAGTGATGACATTCTTCTACCCATAGATGCCTTTTAGTAAAAACATAAATCAGGTGAAGCCCATCCATCTTTTTAATGGGCATGTTGAGGAATCTAATGGACTGTCTGATTTTCTTATAACCTCATAATAAATATTGAGCGGAACAGAGACATTTTAACAGGACCGTCATGTATACCAGGTTGCAACAACCAGTCAGGCAGATGGGTAATCTATGCCAGTTCCCCATTAATACGCGCCTGACTATATAAAGTCTTGTTGTAGGAAATTGGGGTATCTGCTTGGTCATGAAAGTCTAAAATTTCTAGACCTTGAAATCAACCTATCTTCAGAAGGCCTACGCACAAGAGTTCACAACAAAGCAACCGACAAAATCAGCCTTCTGCTTTTTGAAAGCTTCCATGCCAAAGCCCTAAGACAAAACCTCCCGGTAGGGCAATTTCTGCGCATCCGCAGAAATTGTTCAGAAATTTTAGACTTTCATGAACAAGCAGACACCCTGGAAATGAAACTCAGAGCACGAAATTACCCCCAAAAATTGGTCAAGAATGCCAAAAAAAGAGCTCGAAACAACAACCGGGCAGCTCTTTTAGAAAATACGCCAAAGGAGCCGGCCAACCGGATCGTGTGCGTCACCACCTTTACCCCAGCATCCAACAAAATTCAGAACATTATTCAAAAGAAATGGCGCATATTAAACACCAGCGACAAAGTCTGGACCCAACCCCTATTTGCGTACAAACGCAGTAGGAACCTCAAGGATGAATAAGTTCATACAAAACCACCAGCCGCTACAGATGACAACCAACTGACACTATGGGGCTACCAACGACCAACTGGACATTACCCCTGTGGCGATTGCGTATCATGCCAATTCACGGCCACCACAAAAGAAGTGGACATAGGTACTGAGCGGCCATGGACTCAGAAGAACTTCTCTAACTGCAAAACAGAAAATGTAGTGTACCTACTCAAATGCCCTTGCCAACTCATGGATGTTGGCATGACTACTAGGCGTGTAAAGATCAGAATTAGTGAGCACCGGAGCACTATCAGAAGGAAGAAAGATAACACCAAATTACCAAAACACTTCCTTGAGGAAGAACACTCTGATAAAGATCTAAGATGGACGGTACTGGAAGTAGTACAGAAGCGCAATGGCTGCCTCTCACATGTCTTACATGTTAGAGAACAGCGTTGGGTGTTTCGCCTTGGGACATGGAAAAACGGATTGAACGATGATATCCCATGGCTACAAATGAAGTAACTTCCCTTAGCGCTCACTAAAACATACACTTTAACAGTACCCATTATAAAGACAAAAACACAAACAATAGACACAGTAATACATGTGAATAGAGCTATACGTAGTTTCCCTTACTCCCTAAAACTAGAATCATCTTGATCAGCAATCATGCGGTAGCTGTAAAATCAACTTGTGCACTAATTGTAGGTTTAATCACACCGTCACCCTGACTATAAACAATCTGGGTTTGTTTTCTCTTCCTTTCTTCTGTGTAAATACTCGAAACTGCTCCCGTCATGAAATAATACTCATGAGCAGGGCACATGTTCCCCATATTTCTATATAACGTGTCTACACACGTTAAATCACTCCCTTGTATCTCCAGAAACTATGGCAGGCGCTTTCATTGGACCACAGCTGGTCCCGCCCCACCCCAGGCAATCATCTGAGGTAATGACGGGACACAGGAAGCGGCGTGTCATAGAGCAGCGCCATGTGCTGACACACCCCCACGAGGGTCAGGCAACAAACAGGCAACGTGCAGTCCTTTCTGCATGCTTCACTCAGGACACAGGAAATGCAGCATCATCACTGTGCGCCACGATCATCTGAAACCTATATCGCATGCCACGACCCCACCCAACAGTATAAAAGCTTGCTGCGCACTACACTTAATGTCACCGGGGAGGAGGCTGGACGCATGCAGCACTAGGTTTTCTAGCGGGGAGTACGCCTTGAACTGTAAGTCGTTGTTCTGATTTCTTCTTCCAACAGGTTGAAACTATAGTAGACCAAGCACGCCCTGACGGTTTTTTCTGCTAACTAATTCAGTATCTTTGATATACCTTCCCAACCAGTCTGGTTTTTAACCCTTTTGTCTTCATCCTTTATCGTCTCCCACCAGAATGTGGCCACAAGGATTTCCCCCCTACCCCTCCCATTGGGCAAATAGGTTTTTCCAATAGGGTAAGACTTCTATATTTGTTTCACATGAATGTCAGAGTGAACACAGATGCCTGACACTCATATACATTTTTCACCTTTTTTACTTTAGGAGAGAGCAGTAAGTATGGAGCGTGACTGTGACACATCAAGGTCTACCGAATGACAACCATTTTGAGTATTATATGTTTGTCTCACCCCCTCTCTCTTACAGGTTTCTCTAAACAGGTGGCAGCTGGCTATAGGCCTACGCCCCCAGTGGTAAGATTGAAGCCCAATATTTAAGGTCCTAACGAATGCCACGTACCCAAGTGGACAATACAGGCAGAAACATGTTGACCCCCTATTAACAATCACTGATTCACAGCGGCGACGGGATGATAAGGTCCCCACTCACCGCACTTATATATTTTAATCCCACATAGTAACCCCATAGAATAAAAATTGTTCAGGTATACTATGATGGTTTTTAAATTCACTCACTCCTTTTTTTGTTTGGGCCCCCACTTAGTTTAGAAGTGCATCCCTGTCTTCAGGTGTATGCCCGCCCTCTATCAAATGCGGTTTTTAGAGGGCGAGGACTGGCAGATGATGAAGCATGACACCTGGTGGTGTGTGATGCCAGTCCGTCAATTTTTGTGATTTGCCCCCACTAAATTGGGCATCTCTTAGACACAACTAGGGACGGTCCTTTCTGTGGTTCACAGTCCTATGGTGCCACATCACCTCTACACGCTGTTCCAATCCTCCTACACAGCATGCTGGGACAGTTCAAGATGGCTTTGTGACATCTATGTAGCCCCCTAACTCAAGTGGCAAGATCACATGGCTTTGAAGTGATCTTATATGCAGTTGATACTCAATTGATCATCTCTATGGGTCCCAAACCAGAATCCACCAAAAGCAGATTTCGTGAATGAATATAGAATATTGCCTCCTGGATGACTTTGAATTTCCTGCAGCTAAACGGAGATAATACTGCGATTCTACTGTTTGGCAAGGTCCATGCAAATTTGGAGGACTGGTGGTCTTCTGAGTTAGGCTCGATTCTCACCCTAAAAAGGTGGTAAAAAAATCTCGACATCCTGGTTGATGAGAACCTCTCTATGAAAGAGCAGGTAGGATCTACCTGTGGTGCCTGTTTTGGGATCATGCGTACGGTCAGAAAGGTCTTTCAGTTGCTCCCGTTACACACTAGAAGAACTTTCACTCAGGCACTCATTGTAAGCTGTTTGAATTATGGCACTGCCCTCTTGGTAAAAGCTAATGAGTTGCTACTCTCCAAGCTGCAAGTGGTTCAGAACTCCACTGCCTGCTTGGTTTGTAGACTTCTTCCTTGTTCCCCATTGGAGCCTACACTGAAATTTCTCTACGGGTTCTCTGTGAGAAAAATTTCTCTATTCAAACTCCTGTGCTTGGTTCACAAATCTTTGTTTGGCAAGGGCCCTCTCTATCTTCAAGAGAAACTCCATCAATATCTTCCTACTCGGAATCTCCGATCCAAAGGCCAACTTCTGCTATATCCTCGATGTATCTGTACACCCAAATATGGTGGGCGATCCTTTTCTTATTTTGCTCCCAGCACTGAAACAGAATGCCATTTCATATTCGGTCCTGCTCTGACTTTGTTTATTTTGAAAATAATTTTAAAAATGAAGACATGGCTCTTTTGAAACTCTTTTTCCTGATAATGCACTCAAGCGCCAAGATACCCCTTCTGGGATGATTCATCCTGCACTATATTAAATGACAATAACATAACATAACAACACGCGGGTTCACGTATAATCACCCAAGTGCCTCTTAATCTAGCTGCATTATAGCCACTTTAAAAAGGTGAACACTGGTTGTTACTGTGAGTGAGACGTGTAGTGAAACTCACCCAGAGTAAAAAATCCAAAACCGAGTGATCTAAAAAGAAAAAAATCAGGGTGTACTGAACGGGCAGAAACCAATTGCAACACATGCCGCTGCCAGCTCAAAGTAGGGAAGGAATAGCTACCACTCATGGGTACATAGTAGGCAGTAACAAGTGGCAAGGGGTTCTGACTGGATACATGATTTGCCAGTTGTCCGCTACCACTTAGACCTTCCACTGGCCTTACTATGCTAAGACCACCCACCTAACTCAAGCATTGGGCCAACTCTCCCTATAGAGAAACTAGACTGCACTTAGAACCCTTTTGGTTATAGATCGGACATTAACCACCTACATAGACTGAGCAGGTCTAGGCCCACTCTTGCCCTGAGTCATGCAATGCTGCGTCCACCAAACCATTCCTGTCAAGGGTTCTGTGACTCAGCACTGATGCCAATACAATGGACAGGCTTAAACCTATCCCATGGGTCACTGGCTGATCTCCCTCTGGAGAATACACAACCCAGCACCCTTCTGCACAGCATGCTGGAACAGTTCAGGATGGCATCATCCAGGAGTCACTGGTCACATCTGCTCTTGGGGTCTCAGCTAAGCACCTCACTGCCATTACTGCCAGGGCCTTTAACCACCAAAAGTTCAAAGCGAAGCCCCCCCCTGCTGTGGTTCTAGCTGTCTGGGCTTCCTACTGAGCTGTTGCCAGCCTTGGCGCAGTATGGCAAGCAATTAACAAATCTAGTTTTGTTATTGCCACCCTTTCCTGTTCAGCAGGTGAGGGATGATTGTTAATTGCTCCTTTTATGTGGGATGGCCTTTGTTCCTGCTGCTGGTGAGAAATGTAATTAACTTGAGCCGTCAGGGTTGCAAAAGGCCTGGGCCCTGATCCTAAGCTGACCCAGGGAAATATATCAATCCTGGATGACCTATACTTTGTACAGATAGCCTCTTGGAGCTCTCTGATATGGTTTTCCTGTACATGGTCCACTCCATTTTGATATATCACTGGACTTTGTAGGCCAAAGGGAAACAAAACTGCGCTTCAAAGCACTTTTCCCTCTATGTGTATAATTAGTGCCACTACAGACAAAACAGTAAATCATACTGACTTACCTTATCAATCAATCAATCAATCACAACACTTGTATAGCGCGCTACTCACCCGGAAGGGTCTCAAGGCGCTTGGGGGAGGGGGGCCGCTACTGCTCGAACAGCCAGGTCTTGAGTTGTCTCCTGAAGGCGAGGTGGTCCTGGGTCCGCCGAAGGTGGATGGGGAGGGAGTTCCACGTCTTGGCCGCCAGGTAGGAGAAGGATCTGCCTCCGGCGGTGGCTCTGCGGATACGTGGTACTGCGGCGAGGGCGAGGATGGCAGACCGTAGCTGGCGGGTGGGCGTGTGGAAGGTCAGGCGGTCGTTGAGGTACTTGGGGCCCAAGTTGTGGAGAGATTTGTGTGCGTGGGTTAGGAGCCTGAATGTGATCCTCTTGTTGACGGGGAGCCAGTGCAGGTTCCTCAGGTGACCGGAGATGTGGCTGCGTCGAGGGATGTCCAGGATGAGTCGGGCGGAGGCGTTCTGGATGCGCTGTAGTCTTTTCTGTAGCTTGGCTGTGGTTCCGGCGTAGAGGGTGTTTCCGTAGTCCAGCCGGCTGGTGACGAGGGCCTGGGTGACCGTCTTCCTGGTTTCGATCGGGATCCATTGGAAGATCTTGCGGAGCATGCGGAGGGTGTGAAAGCATGAAGAGGAGATGGCGTTGACCTGTCTGGTCATCGAGGGGGAGGAGTCCAGGATGAAGCCCAGGTTGCGTGCTTGGTCTGTCAGCTTGGGGGCGGTGCCCAGGGCTGGGGGCCACCAGGAGTCGTCCCAGGCGGAGGGTGATGGTCCAAGGATGAGGACTTCCGTCTTGTCTGAGTTCAGTTTCAAGCGGCTGTTCTTCATCCACTCGGCGACGTCTTTCATCCCTTCGTGGAGGCTGGTTCTGGCGGTATCGGGGTCTCTGGTGAGGGAGAGGATCAGCTAGGTGTCGTCGGCGTAAGAGATGATGTTGAGGTTGTGTTGGCGTGCGATGGCTGCGAGAGGTCTCATGTAGACGTTGAAGAGGGTGGGGCTGAGTGATGATCCTTGCGGGACGCCACAGATGACTTCGGTGGCCTCGGAGCGAAACGGGGGGAGGCGGACTCTCTGTGTTCTTCCCGCGAGGAACGAGATGATCCACTTCAATGCCTTCTCTTGGATGCCGGTGTTGCTGAGGCATTGGATTAGGGTGCGGTGGCAGACAGTGTCGAACGCTGCGGAGAGGTCCAGGAGGATGAGGGCCGCTGTTTCCCCGTTGTCGAGAAGGGCTCGGATGTCATCGGTGGCTGCGATCAGGGCGGTCTCGGTGCTGTGGTTGGCTCTGGAACCAGACTGCGAGGGGTCGAGGGATCCATTAGTCTTGAGGAAGGCGGCCAGCTGTCTGTTGGCGATCTTCTCGATGACTTTGGCAGGAAACAGGAGGAGCGAGATGGGGCAGAAGTTTTTGAGGTCGGTGGGGTCCGCTGTTGGTTTTTTCAGTAGGGCGCTGAGCTCGGCATGCTTCCAACTCTCTGGGAAGGTGGTGGTGTCGAAGGATGTGTTGATGACGTCTCGGAGCTGGGGTGCGATGGTAGTGTCGGCCTTGTTGAAGACGTGGTGGGGACAAGGGTCAGTCGGAGATCCGGAGTGGATGGTGTTCATCGTGCGGGCTGTGTCTTCGGTGGTCACTGCGGTCCAGGTGCGGAGGGTCGTGGTGGGGGGCGCTGGTTCGGCGGTTGGGTGCGGGGATGGTGTGCCGAAGCTGTTGTGGATGTCGGCGATCTTGCGGTGGAAGAACGAGGCGAGGGAGTCGCAGAGATCTTGCGAAGGGATGATGTCGTTGTTGCCGGTGCTGGGGTTGGAGAACTCCTTGACGATGCAGAAGAGTTCCTTGCTGTCGTGGGCGTTGTTGTCCAGATGATCCTTCAGTGACTTCTTCTTGGTGGTGCGGATGAGCTGGTGGTGCTTTCGGGTCGCGTGTTTGAGGGCGACCTTATGTACGTACTCTAACATTATAAGGCCAACCCAAGCCTATAGTTGATCCTGCAGAGTCCCCTCTGTGTCATGCTACCTGTGCACATTTACTGGACTGCGCAATAAAGTAATTACACATGTGCAGCTCTCACACATGTGCACCTGCGTGTGCACATGGGTTCACGGGTAACTATCCAAGTGCCCCTTACCCTAGCTGTGTCACAGCAGCCTTAAAGAGGTGCTAAACATGTGCAGTCCATTTGCCAGGCAATTACAGTGGATGAGAAAAGTGTAGTGAAACTCACCCACGGTACAAAGTCAAAAACTGCGTGATGCAAAGAGCAAAAATATGGGCGTACCTAAAGGGCATAACCCAATTGCTACACTGGTAATTAATTTTGAATATTGTTTCAACTCCAACTGATTTTTATACCTAAATATGTTGCTTGTCTGATGACTTTTTCACTGTGTAAGGATGCTATTGCGGTTTGAGAGTATCTGCGTCTTCATGGGAATAAGATGATACCCAGAAATCTTTATGAGGCTATATGTTTGAAAGCAGATATTGCACTACTTAGCTGTATATATGGCGATGGTATCAGTGTAGTAGAAGCTTTCAATATATGACCTTTCGTTTTGACTGGTGTGATGAGGTGTTATCCAGTATATGTTTTACGTCGGGTTTTATCTATATTATGAATAATAATGGGGGAGACCGAGCACCATTGATGTGCCACTGCAGTAATCCTACAGGTCTTAGATGGATTCCTATTCATTATAAACCTATCTTGTAGATTGTAGTAAATTACTTGTATCATTGTACTGTACCAAACATAAAAAAGGCCAAGAAACACAATCAAAAGCGTTTTCGATGTCTAATAAAATCATAGAAACCGTTATTGTTCAGCTTGTGCAGAATAGTGTTAGCTGTGTTAGTATGTTTTGTGGAATCACAATTGGGTATAAACCCATGCTCTTGTTGAGATACCAGTTGACCAATGACTGTAGCTAATCGTGTTGCCAATATTTTAGAATAAACACCTTGTCCCCATTAATTAAATAAATAGGCCTATTTGAGACCCTCTCTTCTGCTAGTTTTCCTTTTTAAATATTTTTTTATATTTCTATATTATTTGTGTCCCAAGATTTCGGAGCTGCCATAGCACTATACATGCTCATGAAAAGCTTTTGCAATATAGTCACCAGCTGTAGCCTTTCCACTAGGCAATTTCATGATGGCACTCTAAATCTCCTTGATTGCAGAAGGTCCCTCCAACTTTGTGGCAATGGTCCACTCTAGCTTTTTAATAATTGTATCTGAACTGCACAATCGTTTCTCTATATAAGGTCTCATAGTGAGCACAACATAGATTTACTATAACCATGGTGTCTGTTTGACACCGTACTCATCCTCTGTCTCTGCAGTTTTATTTATCAAAAAAAGGAGGAGGTTTGGGACCGTGAGCCATTATTTAAGCAGGTCCTGTATACAGGGCTCCTAGTAAGCTGTGCTACAAGGGGTGTACAGTTCCTAGGGGGGACGGGGAAGACAAGTCTTTCTTCGTGATGCCCTCACACACCCCGAAGGATGTCAAGCTTCATCATTGGCCTTTGCTCCTCATCGGGCCGGCGCTGCAATGCCCGACGGGCTCACCGTAAACGGGGCTCTTTGGCGGCGATCTTTTTTTGAAGAAGCCGTATGGTGTGTGCGGGTAAGAGGGCAAGGGTAGTGCATGGAAAGTGAAAGTTAAAATAAGTCTGGAACAGTCCTTATCAAAACTATTTTAATGTTCAAGGTAGTTCCAGCTTGATTAAAAGTACATGGAAGCCCTATGTGGATATAACGTTCTTAGAGGGCTATCTCTGTGGAAAGAGTCGACATGTTTCATGCCTCTGTTGCTCCTAACGAGTCATATGGCACTTCATCAGGACCTAAGTAAATAGTGTGGTGCACTACTAGATATCCGGCTCCTAAATGATGGGGTGGTAACCAGACAAAAAAAGTAACACCCTAGTAGACTTATACTAGGCGGTAGCGTAAGACCTTAAGTACAGAGGACTACAGCCTGACGGGAACGGTAACAGAGCACGTAGTTTCTCTATAGGGCTCGGCGAACAGCAACTAGCTGTGTTCCTACCCTCGCTCTGTGCAATTTTATTAACAGATGTTGGCTCCTATGTTTATATTTTATCAAATATTAAATAGAATGTGAGGGAGGGCGGGTCATTTTTTTACACATTATCTTTTTAAAGTATTATTTATAAAATAATATATTTAAATTATTTTATTTGATACACGTTTAATATGATGAAGTAATATGCTGTGAGATGTTTTTAGTATGTCCGACAATAAACAGTTGAAATTCATTTATATGTATATTATACATTTATATATTTTTAGTTATTTGTTTTAACAAATAAATGAACCATCTTTTCCGAATATATCGAGCAATTGCAGTTAATAATAGAAAAGCAACATCCAATGGGATGATTTTTTGTAAGCAATATTTGGGACACAATATTTGCTCCAGTGGACATTTTTATTACTTGCTAGTTGCATTACTGTGTTCAAGTCTCATGTGATCAAAAGTGGGCTAAACAGCAAAATGCTGGACTCCGCCCGCTTGATCACATACACTGGGGTGAAAGAATGCTTAGGGGCATATTTACAAAAAAATGATGCAGGGCGGTGCTTCAAGCAATTTAGGAGTGCGACACTGCATCACTTAAAAAATGCAGGGATGTGTTGCTTTCACAAGAATACGGCACACCTCTGTGTTTTCCCTTGCACCGGCTTTAAGAAAAAGCTGCCTATTGCCAATGCAGACACCCTTACGCCATGGTGCAGGTGTGCCTGCGTTGCAGGGATGATTGTTCATGTGCAGGAAGAGGCACCTTCCTGCACATAAACAATCATTAATGGCGATTTGCCCCTTCTATGTGTGCTGCAGAATGCGTTTGCCATAAAAAGAGCATAAAGCAAGGAGAAATAAAAGTATTTCCCGTCGTTGCACCACTCTAACACCTGCTCTTCAATGGTGTTACTTTTTGGCACTGCCTCAGATTTACAGAGCCTTGAAAATCTGGGCCAGCGTCAAAAAGCAATGGGTGTTGCAGTGAAATGCCCACAGCAACACCCATTGCATGCCACAAAGTGATGAGGGAAAAGGCGCCATATTTACAAGGCCATGAAAAGTCATGCAGGGTGGCTCTGCATGGCTGCGTAAATATGGGCAACGTCACCGGAGCGTCCTAAAAGGTGACGCTCCAGTGGTGCTATGGGCTTGTAAATATGCTCCTTGTTGTTTACAGCATATTTACATTACATACCCTTACCACAAGACTTACCGCAGATCCTGAAGTTAAAGACCTGCAGCCTTATTTACTATTTAACACAGGTTGTTAAGAGTAGTTGATGGCTATATGACATCAATCAAATATTGAGGTTACTTACATACATGTTCCAGGGAGGAGTTTTATGCTAGGCTATAACCACCACAAAATAGAATTGTAAAGACAGAGTCACTCACCTCCGCTAACAGTAGTACATTTTCTGCAGCATTGAACTGTTGGTAATTAAAACAACACAAACTGATTATGCTTCACCAAACCATATCTGCTTAACAGTTATCACTCTTCCCTTCTTGAGTGTGAGGATTCAGCCTTATGTTGAGGATGACACTGGCGTTTGCAACAATTCAGATGACATATTGGTGTCAATAGGTTACAATTTAACTCCTTTTTACTCTCCTAGTTGTGACAAATAGTGCCTCAGTGCATGATGCTCTTGTCAACAAAAAAGGCTTCGGCTCAATCCACATATTGGTTTTCCTGAGTACAGGAGTTGATTGGGCCGAATCTGTGAAAAGACTGCTTGTATGGTACTTTTTGGCTTGTGGTAAATCTTATACTCAATACAGTATAACAGAGTTGGTTAGGGTGGCAACCCAAAGATCATGGCTTTAGGCCAGATCTGTTTAGTATGATATGTTATGATAAAGGCACTAAGCCTTACATATTTATTGTGAAAAGCAAATGTTAAAGTCAATATGAATTTATGCGTGGTTTGTTATTAATCTATATTAAAGCCTACTGACAGATATTTTGGTACATGTAACCTCACAAATAGGGAAGTAGATAAGCGTTTTGGTGTTGGCCTCCCACTCACACAAACCTTGGGAGTATTCAAGTGTTGTTTAAAAAATTGTGACTCAGAAATATTGGAAATGTAATATTGTTACAGCCAAATAGCCCGATGCAAAAATTTTCTTCACAAGAATATTGTTTTTGAGGTAATACCGCTGTAAATAATATCAATGTTTTTAATATCAGTTCCAGTAATACAGTTCAAAAATATAATTAAAAACATTTTTTTATGTATTTTAGTTGATATATTATTTTATGTATTAGTATTGTTTAAATATATGCTAGTATTGCTTTGTAAATGTAGCTTGTAATTTTAAAGTGATTTAGAATTGTTTAAAAAATGTAATAGTAATTTATAATGTTGTAGCGGGCTGTTGGTTCTGTAGGGGGATAGTGTGGGAAGTTAATTGTCTAAAATTAGCTACATATTATTTAATTATATGATTTATATTTATGTAATACTGATGTATTTTTGTAAAATGTTATTTTTGGGCTGCTAGGTTTGTAGAGGTATAGGGTGGGATGTTATTTAAGTAATAATTCATTTAGAAAATACAATTAATAGTAATTTAAAATTAAATTGATTTTTCATTATGTAATTTATGGCATTGTGGGCTGTTAGGTTTGTAGGGGTGCAGGGTGGGAAGTTCAATTCAATTCAAATGATCTTTATTCGGATATATTCAAAAAACATCCATAAAAGTACATACAAATTACAACAGATATTTATACACAGTCAAATAAGTGCAAATATCAGTAGTGCAAAGATAATTCTAGCATGTCAGAAAGCTCTAAAAAATACGTCCATTAAAATGCATAAAAAGTAATCCCAATGAATAGTAAAACCATCTTAAAAGAACAGCATGTTAAAAGTACATTGTAGGAGAGTAGGGTCTGCTATCCTATGGTCACCCCAAATTTTTGCTTTTTGCTTCACTGGTTTTTGACATATTGAGGCTGTGGGCCTGCCAATCAGACCCCCAGCCTGCTGTTCTCTCTACTAAATTAAAACTATGCACCCTAGGTGCATAACCAATTGGAAGTGGATCACCCTGTCAGCCCCTGTACCAGTGTACACTAGGTACCCAGGGCATTGGTGTATCTAAGGCCTGCCAGGGGCTGAAGCATGTATTATGCCACCCCAGGCTTGGCCTAACAAATTTGACACAACTGGCTGATCACTCAGCTGGGGTAAGTTGGTGTAACCACCTCTTACTTAGGTGTAGTATACCTATACCTAACCTTAAATGGGACACCTGGTAACCTATAAGTCACTCCTATGGCAGGCCTTAACAATCCTGAAGGCAGAGTGCTTGGTTCCATGTGAGATGGTGCTCTGGCATGAGCTGAGCCTGTCTGCAGTGGTCGGAACAACTTCCTTCTACTGTTTCCAGATATCGTCATACCATATACTCTTAAGTGCATTATGAACCTCGCGGTTAAATGCTAACTTTGGTTTGGCTTTATCAAAACATGTCGAGTAAGGTGTCATACGAATTGGAATACTAACCCCTCGCCAATTCTGGCGACGGGGTTAGCATTCCACCCTTCTAGAGGGACACGACATGTACAGTACCTGAAACCCGGGTAAAATCAGACATAGCCTCAGCTCCACAAAATGGATGCTGCCACCACAGACACAAGTCTGCCCTCCTGCTGCTGGGAGTCCTTCCAGCTTGGGAGACGTGGATAAAGGGTTTCCTGCCAGGGGAGGTGCGTGCACTACCCCAGACAGGATTTTGTGTATTGGTCAGGTAGGGCTTGAAAGAAACCAGACATGCCTGAGGCTCACAAGGAGCCTCGGTGCATATGCCAGTTCAATCCGGTCCTGGGGCACACCAGTCCCGGGCCTGGGGCAAGCTGGACATAGGATTGGGGGTGTAACCACCCCCCTTCCTGGTCCCACCCTTAGGGAGGGACCTAGCAGGTAGTCCGGCCCCTAGAATCCGCTTAAAGGTAGGAGCTGTGTCCTAAGACTTCAGACATCCTGGAATCAACTTGACACTAAGAAGAAGACGGGAACTTCGACGCTCTGCCGCACAGAGGACTGAAGCCAATCTCCCCTGTGGTCAGGGAGTGACCACCTTGCTAACGCAAGCACCATCCAGCGAATCAACGTCTGCTTTGCCGCCGCCTCCCGCCGGAGCCCGAGCCCAGAGACTGACAAGACCTGGACCTCCAGACCTCTCACCGCCCGATCCACAGTCCCTGAGAAGAGGAGACCCGTGGAGGCACCGAGACACGTGGAGCCAGCCATCTTGAAAAGACCACGACAAGCTGCAAGCGCAACAACCGAGGCTCCCTCCGAGTTGTGCTTTGGGATCTGAGAAGCCCAACACCCGAGCAGCATCTGCATCAAAGGTGAGCCCTCCAGCATCTCCACGATCTGCGTGGGGCCCTTCTGCATTTTGCCACTCGACGCGCCTAACCGGTTGCTGGCCCGCTGGCTAGTGGCCATCTTGGCAACAAACTTCAAAAACTACACCACTGGTCTGGTTGCTCCCGACTGCCCCTTGCTCCCCTCCAAAGGAGCAATCCCTCTGACCTTGCTGGTCAGAACCATGAGCTTATTTCGTTTTCCACAACAATTGCTTTTGCCAAGGCTTGTTTGCTTCGATCAAGTTGTCGGCACCGCCGACAGCGAGAGCCTGCGTGGGACAGCTCGTGAACCGACTCCTGGACGTCGTCGACCTCCAGGGACCACGTGGCTGCAGAGACAAGCTACACCTTCCTTCCTGTTTGCACCCGACATCGCCTGGTACTCACCTGGTGCCACGCTGGTCACTGGCTAGTGACTGTGAACACTGTCCCCTCTGCTTACAGGTCTTCAACATCTCCGATCCACTCTTGGATCCACTGCATCTCTTCCGGACCGGTCGCCTGCAGCATCTTTGTCCACAGGCTCCATTGAACAGATAGAAGAAACCCGACGCACTTCGACACCTACGCACTCGCTTCCTGTGGGTGAGGTAAAGCTGGCACTCCGGTGCCCAAGTGTAGAGTATCATCCCTAGTGTCTGTGTTTCCAATCTTAAGTTCCTAATCCATCCGGAAGATCCTCTTTGCAGTAACTTTGTACTTTTTACGCACCCATTGAAAACCTATGGGAGCTCGTGTGTGATTATTTGCTCTCCACACGCAACCCGTGGACCTCCTGGTCACTAACTGAAGTTAGCTCCTTGTAGGCCCAGCGATTCTAGAGGCCCTAGGCCTTTTCCCTTTTCTGTTCGTGGTACTTATACCACTATTTTAGTATATGGTTTGAGCGGCCACCAGGGCCTATCCATATAAAGTGCAACTTCTGTGTATTCTACTGTAATCTTGTTTGACGATTTGTGCTCCTGTGCTCATAAAGAGACTAGGGGTTACTTTGAGAAATAAATACATATATATTTTGAATATATATCTGTGTGGTGTCCTTTCATTGGTATAAAAGGGGGTTACATTTGGTAAAACAGCTTGCTTAACACGTTTCACGAGTTTAGCCTCAAAGACTGCTTAGCCTACGCTACCACTAGGGCAGCTAGTCCGAAAAGGTTGACTTACAACCACACCATAAGGGTTGCTTGGCATGGTACAAGGTGGTCACTTTAACTAGTGAACATCATATACCAGGCCAACTTCTCACATTGGTGAGCAGCGGTGGGATTTGAGCTTGCTGTGTTTTACCATTGTAATCTCTTGGTTACCAATTGAAAGATCACATAGGTACCTATAAAACAAGATTAGATATACTTAATTTCTACTGAACTTAGTTGTTGTAGAGCAAAGGGAGTAGCACACCCTGACTACAACTACTAGATAGGTTTAGTAGGTAAACCCAAGTGTAGGTAGATTGCAACACATCCACCCACACTTAAGAGCAATGGCTGGGGCAGAGGGGTCCACAGTACCCATCTCTGTTGAGAGTGACCCCAAGAGGGCACCATCCATCTTTGCTACCCTAAATCAGAATGAGCTCAGGCATTTGGCAACTCTTAGAGGCCTTAAACAGCCCAAGAACCCTACCTCTGCTGAGCTCAGAGAACTCTTACAGAATGATGAAAATCAGAAAGAGCTCGAGAAAGCTTCCCAGTTAGCCCCCTTAGGGACAGGAACAGGAGGCCCCCCTTCTGAAGATGCCACTGAGGTACCCCTTTCCAATAGCCATCCCTTAGATGAGCACCATACTACAGAGGAGGAAAGTGAGGGGGATACAGATGTGAGTGGGGATGAAGGGAGAACTAGCCCAGTGCCAAGTGTTATACTTGGCCCAGCTAAACTAAGGCTATTGGGGACTGACAGTGGGTTTACCCCATTGGATCTCCCCAGTGGACTTAACACAGGGCTTGGGAGGCAAAGGAATCGCTCAGGTGAATCCAATGCTTCTCATGGCTCTAGAGGCTCTCAAGGTCACTCCAGGAGAAGGATGACCACCCCTCAGAGGAGGGAGCATGAGGCCAGAATGCAGGAAGCCCAGCTGAGGATCAGGAAGCAGGAGCTAGAAGTAGCCCTGATGGAAGAGAAACTGAACAAGGCTAGGCAACCTAGAGAGAGTGGGTCTATACCCACTGGTGGCAGCATTGTCCCTAAGGACAAAGATAGGGTCTTTGATAATAGGTAAGGGTGGGCGTAGTGGGCGTAGTGGGGCTACGTGAAGCAGCACGTAGTGTGCCCAAATCTACGCACACTACGCGCTTCGCGTAGCCCCACTACGTGCCACCCACCTCCCGCCCGCCCTTCTTTTAAATAATATAAGCAATGAAAAATAAATTAAAGTAAGTCGACTTACCCGTAAGCGCGGCGTCTCCGGGGCTCCCTCTTTCTGTTTCTTATTTCTTCTGGCAAATGCGCATGCGCGGACGCCCGCGCATGCGCATTTCTCGCGAGAAATGCGCATGCGCGGGTGTCCGCGCATGCGCATTTGCCAAAAGAAATTAGAACAACTTCCTTCTACTGTTTCCAGATATCGTCATACCATATACTCTTAAGTGCATTATGAACCTCGCGGTTAAATGCTAACTTTGGTTTGGCTTTATCAAAACATGTCGAGTAAGGTGTCATACGAATTGGAATACTAACCCCTCGCCAATTCTGGCGACGGGGTTAGCATTCCACCCTTCTAGAGGGACACGACATGTACAGTACCTGAAACCCGGGTAAAATCAGACATAGCCTCAGCTCCACAAAATGGATGCTGCCACCACAGACACAAGTCTGCCCTCCTGCTGCTGGGAGTCCTTCCAGCTTGGGAGACGTGGACAAAGGGTTTCCTGCCAGGGGAGGTGCGTGCACCACCCCAGACAGGATTTTGTGTATTGGTCAGGTAGGGCTTGAAAGAAACCAGACATGCCTGAGGCTCACAAGGAGCCTCGGTGCATATGCCAGTTCAATCCGGTCCTGGGGCACACCAGTCCCGGGCCTGGGGCGAGCTGGACAAAGGATTGGGGGTGTAACCACCCCCCTTCCTGGTCCCACCCTTAGGGAGGGACCTAGCAGGTAGTCCGGCCCCTAGAATCCGCTTAAAGGTAGGAGCTGTGTCCTAAGACTTCAGACATCCTGGAATCAACTTGACACTAAGAAGAAGACGGGAACTTCGACGCTCTGCCGCACAGAGGACTGAAGCCAATCTCCCCTGTGGTCAGGGAGTGACCACCTTGCTAACACAAGCACCATCCAGCAAATCAACGTCTGCTTTGCCGCCGCCTCCCGCCGGAGCCCGAGCCCAGAGACTGACAAGACCTAGACCTCCAGACCTCTCACCGCCCGATCCACAGTCCCTGAGAAGAGGAGACCCGTGGAGGCACCGAGACACGTGGAGCCAGCCATCTTGAAAAGACCACGACAAGCTGCAAGCGCAACAACCAAGGCTCCCTCCGAGTTGTGCTTTGGGATCTGAGAAGCCCAACACCCGAGCAGCATCTGCATCAAAGGTGAGCCCTCCAGCATCTCCACGATCTGCGTGGGGCCCTTCTGCATTTTGCCACTTGACGCGCCTAACCGGTTGCTGGCCCGCTGGCTAGTGGCCATCTTGGCGACGAACTTCAAAAACTACACCGCTGGTCTGGTTGCTCCCGACTGGCCCTTGCTCCCCTCCAAAGGAGCAATCCCTCTGACCTTGCTGGTCAGAACCATCAGCTTATTTCATTTTCCACAACAATTGCTTTTGCCAAGGCTTGTTTGCTTCGATCAAGTCGCCGACAGCGAGAGCCTGCGTGGGACAGCTCGTGAACCGACTCCTGGACGTCGTCGACCTCCAGGGACCACGTGGCTGCAGAGACAAGCTACACCTTCCTTCCTGTTTGCACCCGACATCGCCTGGTACTCACCTGGTGCCACGCTGGTCACTGGCTAGTGACTGTGAACACTGTCCCCTCTGCTTACAGGTCTTCAACATCTCCGATCCACTCTTGGATCCACTGCATCTCTTCCGGACCGGTCGCCTGCAGCATCTTTGTCCACAGGCTCCATTGAACAGATAGAAGAAACCCGACGCACTTCGACACCTACGCACCCGCTTCCTGTGGGTGAGGTAAAGCTGGCACTCCGGTGCCCAAGTGTAGAGTATCATCCCTAGTGTCTGTGTTTCCAATCTTAAGTTCCTAATCCATCCGGAAGATCCTCTTTGCAGTAACTTTGTACTTTTTACGCACCCATTGAAAACCTATGGGAGCTCGCGTGTGACTATTTGCTCTGCACACGCAACCCGTGGACCTCCTGGTCACTAACTGAAGTTAGCTCCTTGTAGGCCCAGCGATTCTAGAGGCCCTAGGCCTTTTCCCTTTTCTGTTCGTGGTACTTATACCACTATTTTAGTATATGGTTTGAGCGGCCACCAGGGCCTATCCATATAAAGTGCAACTTCTGTGTATTCTACTGTAATCTTGTTTGACGATTTGTGCTCCTGTGCTCATAAAGAGACTAGGGGTTACTTTGAGAAATAAATACATATATATTTTGAATATATATCTGTGTGGTGTCCTTTCATTGGTATAAAAGGGGGTTACATTTGGTAAAACAGCTTGCTTAACACGTTTCACGAGTTTAGCCTCAAAGACTGCTTAGCCTACGCTACCACTAGGGCAGCTAGTCCGAAAAGGTTGACTTACAACCACACCATAAGGGTTGCTTGGCATGGTACAAGGTGGTCACTTTAACTAGTGAACATCATATACCAGGCCAACTTCTCACATACATCCATTGTGCAAATATGCAATATGCAAGTAATAAAACAGCCGGATACATTAATGGAAATTAATCTTACAGACAGCATATCTAATATTACACCCAATGTGCAAAAATACAATGTGCAAATAAGAACAGGCTGTCTGACCAAATCCATTAAGATAGATGGACAACCAATATACAAAATGCAGTATGTTGAGTGGACAAAATAGTCAACACACTTCAGGTCATGTTCATTGTGGCGCGGGAACGGACAGCAATTTGAAGAAAGTGATTAACTCTGTATATTACATCGTCATTACTTACCATCCGTAAAACTCTGAAATCCTCATTAAAATCCGTCAGGGCATTGACTCTCAAATAAGGGATTAGAAAGTGTTTTGTATATTTTACATAAAAGCCACAGAACAGTGTAAAATGCAGCAGACTTTGCTTTCCACCCTGGTTACATGGGCAAAGTAAATTTCCCAAATTATGTGTGTAACCTAGGGGAAAGCAGAGTAAGTTTACCACACTCCCATCCCTAAATCTAAACAGCAGGCTCCGGTTCCATCTGCCCAATTTCATGCGTAAATAACCTTGGGGCATATTATGTGGCCTAGAACAAAGTACTTGTAAAGGTAAGTAACCAAGAACTGCTGGCTTTGTAAATTCTATTTTTTCTCTGTTCGCTCGATACAAATCAAATAATGCCTTTTTAACTGTAGTTTTATGTGAGGAATCGATTTTTTCGGGTGCTAAGAAAAGATGCCCCATATCTACGCTTAAAAGGCTCATTTGTACCGCGTTAAGCCAGGGAATATATTTTGCCCGCTCACTTTTTAGGCAATCTAAAATTATGTCACGGGTCAGGGAGGCAGCTGGGTTACGCCAAATTTTTATCCAAAACAAAGCAGGTCTAGATTTTATAAAGTCCTCTATATAAGGGAGATTCAATTCTCTATGGCACACATATGATGGAGCCGAAATAACTCCCCCCAGTACCTTCCTACAGAATTTATTTTCTTCTACCTGAATGTTCGTGCAGTTCGAGTATCCCCACACCTCAGCACCGTAAGTTCCTGTAGGGACGCACTGGGTTTTATAGATTTGTAAGAATGATAGAATGACTTCAGTGTGCTTTGGTTGGCGTAAGGTAATTATAGAATTAATGGCTTTGCCCAGTTTGTTCCTCCCTCTAGCAACATGAGGTTGCCAAGATCCGAAATCGGAAAACAACAAACCTAGGTAAGGGAAAGTGCTAGTGCTATTTAAAACATTATTCCCTGACATAATATGGCGGATTTTATGTTTCTTTGGCCCGCAAGACATTATATAAGATTTTTTTAAATTTGTACGTAGATCAAGGTCGGCCATGTAAGAGACAAAGCCTGAAATTAAAGTGCGGAGTGCATTGGGTGTACGGCCTAATAGTACCGCATCGTCGGCATAAAGCAATACAGGGAGGGGTTTGCCGTTAACGAGCGGGACGTCAGTACTCAATTTATCCAAGGATGTGCTTAGTTTATTTATATAAAGAATAAAAAGCAGGGGAGCCAGGACACAACCTTGTCTGACACCCCTGCCAATTAAAATCTCACCCGAGACTTCTCCATCGTTATTAATACGAACACAGGCTTTTAAGTCACTGTGTAAATGGGCCAGGAATTGGACCAGAGGTTCATCCAAACCATATTCCAGCAAGGCTGTCCATAGGCGTGATCGGTTGACAAAATCAAAAGCAGAGCTTAGATCCATAAAACCTAGGTAAAGTGGGGATTTTTTAGCTATGGTATACTTATCTAGAACTAAGTTTAGGTTCAAGCACTGCTCAACCGTCCCTACGTTGCTTCTGAAACCTAGCTGACATGGGTTTAAAATTTTGTTTTCCTCGGCCCAAATGCTAATCTTATTAGAAAATGACCCTGCCCAAAATCTTCAATGTATTATCAATTAATGATATCGGGCGATAGCTCCCAGGATCAAGTCTGTCCCCTTTTTTAAAAATAGGAACGATGGTACTGTTGGACCAGGAATCGGGCAATGAGGTGGTTGATAAATTGTTAAAAACATTGCACAAAAGTGGGGACCATAGGTCAGGCTCTGATTTAATTAAATCAATAGATACTCCATCAGGCCCTGGCGCTTTATTTCCTGCGCTTTGAAGAATTGCATCCTCTACTTCCTTTATAGAAAAATGCGGAAACTTAGATGGTTGGCAATTTTCAATGGGGGGAGTCGATGCCATATAAATGTTTGTGAAGTGCTTCACCCATACTTCCCCTGATATGCTACGGGTTATGGGAGTAATATTGGAGCCAAATGATTTCAGGTGCTTAACCTCGCTCCAAACCCCAGCAACGTCCTTTGTTGCTGCAGTTCGTACAAGTGATTCCCAATGACATTTTAGGAGCTCTTCGGATCGTGTTCTTAAGGTGCGCTTATAACTAGTCCTCAGAGTCCTCACCAAAGACCGATCTAGTGGGTCGGCCTTTAGGGCCGCTCCAAATCTCTATTTGCTCTAGAGCAGGAGTTGTCAAACCATCTAGGGTTAGTATTAGTATTGATTAGGACTGGCTTTGATATCTCCTTCTTTATAGTCTTACACAATTCCATGAATGCTTCCACAATCGCGTAGTCAGGGCAGTTGGAGGACAGGCAGGTGGATAATAATTCGGGATAGGATTTTACAACTCGGGCTAACACCCCCTTATTGTCAATCCCCTTCCAAACCACCCTTAGCCTATCCGTCGACACGACTAGATTTTTTGCCCCTATTTCTATCCGCTTCAGCTTTTTGTGAGGAAGTTTAAGAGTGGATAGGATGGGGTAATGGTCGCTATGTATGCACCTAACTACTATGGCCTCCAATAAAAGATCAACAAGCGTGGGGGTCATAAATACATAGTCAATTGTGGAAGCACTCCCATGCTCAATATAAGTAGCCGCAGGGCTGATATTCTCCCTAGTGTTTAATTTTTCCATAACGTTAATTAGATCCCTTGTGGCCAGAAGGTTGGATAATTCTTCACCTCTTTTACAGGGGGGAGTTAGACGGTGGATGTGTGCATTAAAATCACCTCCTACACATATCCCGTCGAGTTTACCACACTTTTGTCCTTCTACAATATCGTCAATAAAATTAAACAACTTAATAAAATTCATATTGGGATGTGTTTTAAAATCATTGTTATAAAAATTAATTAAACATATTCTGACACAACTAGTATAAAGCAATGCCTGGAAATTTCTATTGTGTGTTTCCAGTGATTCAATTTTGACATCTGCACCAATTTTGACCCATATTGATAATCCCCCACTGGGTCTACCCATAACAGGTATAGAGGCGATTTGGTTGAAACAACTGAAGCCATCAAACAAAAGAGGGGTGGTGCACCAGGTTTCTTGAAACATCAAAATATCAATTTTAGAAACCCAGTCCACCCAATCCCCATTTGTGACTTTAGCATTTAAACCTGCTATATTCCAGCTCAAAATTGCCAGATTGTTAGTAGGGGGTCCTGGTGTGAGAACAAAACTATTGCCCTTGGGCACCTCATCATCATTAGCAATCATTGCGGTTGGGTCAAAAAGTGAATCCCCTGCTGGCTCAAATATATTAGAATAATTCCTGGTTACTGAATCTAACGAGATGGTTGGTGGTCAGTCCAGGGTGCCCAGATCCGACAATGCACTGTACCTATTGTGTAAAGGGAAGGGTGAAAAAAATGGGGCTAGGTGGTATGTGGTGAGGTCTGTAAAAATAGCCCAGTGGCAGAGAGGTTATGTCAGTAGGGGGGGAGAAACTCATGTTAGTACTACCAAGGATAAATTTAACCGTAGAGGGATTTCTAAAATTAATGACAATACAATCCCCTTCTATGTTCTTGTGTAGTGGCCCAACCCAGCTCACCCGTCGAGTAGTCAAAATTTCCCTCATGATGTTAGGTCCTACCCTTTTATGTTTAGATAGCCAGTCTGTACATTTATTGTTTAACTGCATCCATGACTCGCTCTGTCCCTCCCGTAACTGAGGTACGCCTGCCAAGATTATTACATAGGGGCAGGCGTCGGGGGCAAATTAAGGACAGGCCCTGGGTACATTGATGGCCTTGTGATGGTTGTTTGGCCCTTTTCTGGTGCAGTATTAGTAGGTACCTTCCTCCCTGTAGCATGCAGGGTGGGAGCATCCTTTGGCGTATTAGTGGCTATGATGTTGGGGCATATTGGTTCTATGACTGTAGTCAGGGTGTGCTGGGGGATTTTTTGAGTATGGTTTCTCCCTTCATTGGCGCCTTTCGATGCGGTATCAACAATGATAGCTTTTTTAGAGGCGTTTTGCCCTACACTGTGAATGCCCTTGTTAGCAGTTTCTAAATCTTTCAGAAAGCGCTCACCCCTTATTAAATCAAGACTAATAGCCCCCTTCCTCTTAACATCTTCATTCTTTATCAAGGTTTCAATGCGGTCTAATCTTTTAAAAATATTATTAAACTGTTTGATCATTTGACATTCTAACTGTTTAAAAACGATATCTACAATGGTTTCCATGAAATTCGCATTTGATTTCAATGCTGAAATGCTTCCACTAACTGGCTCAGTCTGTGTACATGTGCGATTTGTGCCATTACTGGGAGGAGTAATATCCAAGGGTTCTCCGGCCGATTGCACTTCTTCAGTTATAACACTACTACCCCCTATTGTTTTTTGCTTCCCTCTGGTCCACATGCTCTGCGGTGTAGGTTGGCCCTTGTTACACAGAGCTGGTTTCGTTTTATTAGTTAAGGATTTTGGGGGGCCTCTTTTCCTTTTTCCTCCAGCAGGTTTGTCTTTCGCGGATACATGAGGTATAGAGGCATATTCAGTAATGTCAAGCTGGGACTCAAGAATAATGGTGTCGCTTTCCTCCCCAAAAGTAATAGGTTGTAGGTCGGGCACATTGGATTTAGACACTGTAACAGTTGGGGATAAGGGTATAGAATGTGCTTTACCTTTGTCCCGAGGCTCAGGATGTATACGTAAGAGCTCCAATGACATCCGTCTCTCTGTACTTGCAATTTCATTAGCAACCATATTGAAGGCATTATCCAACATACTTTCCAAGGATAGTGGTGTGCTCGGATGTGCCACGTCCGATCTCCCACTTTGCATGGCAGAACGCTTCTCCCTGGTGGACATGTCTCCTCGCTCACCTGTCTACTGCTTAGATGGGTGGCCCGCCCGACCACTGTTGACCTCTGAGGGCCTCAGAGGGCCCGCCCTTTGCCCGGGCTTAGCCCGGCGCCGCCCGCGCGCGTCCCGCGACGCGGAAGGAGCCGCGGTCTTGTGTGCGCCTCCGGGCGCGTTGGCGGCGTCAGAACGTGAGGGACCGCAAGGCAGGCTGGGGCTTGTAGTCTCCCCCTCTCTCTCGGCCGCTAGATGCTACGGCGGCGGGGGGGGGGGAGATGCGGCTAAAGAGACCCCTGTAACAGCAACAGCAGCGGTAGGTTTACAGGCTTCCGAATTTTGGGAAGTTAATTAATAATAATTATTAACTAAAATGTATGATTTGTAAATTAATTATTTAATTGAATTTTAAATGTGTAAATTGTAAATACTTATTTTATTTTAGTTGCAGGATGTTGGTGTGTATGGATCTATGGTGTTACGTTACCTAATAATTAATTAACAATTAAATATTAATTGTTAATTAATTATTTAATTTATTTTAAATATGTACCTTTTGGAAAAGTTATTTTTGTTAGTTATATTTTAGGTGCAGGCTGCTAGGTTTTTAGGGATACAGGGTGGGAAGTTAATTAATTAATAATTGAATAACAATTATTCATTAATTTTTTTATTGAATTATGTAAATTGGGTAATTGTTTTTAGTTTTTTATACATATATATATATATATGTTTATGTTTATTCCTATTTTGTTTGTAAACATTTCAATATTGTTTCCACATTTATTGGGTTCCTCATATATGTAATTTGTTTGAAGTTAAGTATTTTCCCTACTCTTGCTTAGACTGCAGTAAGAATGGTAAAAGTCTTCTCAATTCAGCACTTTCTTTACGGTTGTGCTGTTTGGAGTGGGAATAGTAATGTTCACCCCTCCAAAATGCACTGCTTTCCCTACTGTTGCACTGACTGGAGTAGTAATTGTAAATTTCACCCCTCCAAAATTGAATACTTTCCCTACTGTTACACAGACTGGAGAATGACTAGTACATTTTTCCCCTCCAAAGTCCAACATTGTTCCCAATTGTTGCACTGACTGGAGTGGGAAGAGTAAAGTTTGCCCCTACAAAATCCAATGCTTTCCTTAGTGTTCTCCTGTTTGGAGAGAGAATAGTACATTTAACTTCTCTGAAATCCAACACATCCCCAACTCTTGCAGAGACGGGAGTGGGAATAGTAAATGTTGCCCCTTCAAAGTCCAACACTTTCCCTACTGTTGTGCAGACTAGCGTGGGAAGAGTAAATTTTACCACTCCAAAAGCCACTGCTTTCCCTTCTGTTGCCCTTTTTGTAGTGTGAATAGTAAATTTCACCCATTTGAAGTTCAACGCATTTTCATCTGTTGCACAGATTAGAGTGGGAATTGTAAACGTTACCGCTCCGAAGCCCCACACTTTCCCTACTGTTGTACTGTTTTGAGTGGGAATAGTAAGTTTTACCCTTCTGAAATCCAGCACTTTTGCTATTGGTGCGTTGCTTTGTGTGGGAATAGTACATGCAGTGGCGGCTCGCTGAGGGAGTGCTGCGTGGTGGTGAGGCAGAGTGTGGGAGGGGCAGGGTGGGGGTAGTAAACTCCGGTATACGGCGGAATGTAGTTAAGTAAATAAATAAATAAAACAATTTACATTGGGCGCGCTGCAACGCTAATTCTATTTTTGGATGATATTAGAATTAATGATACTTTTTTCTGATATGTTTGCACTTACCATTGCAAGATATTGTGGTTAACAATATCTTTGGCACAATATTTTTGTCCACTGTATTGTGTATCGAGATATTGTGTCAGTGATCCATGAAGTTACAATGAAGCCAGCAGACTCAACCTACTTATTGTGAAAAACGTGCTAAAGAAAACAGACTTTTAGGTATTGATTGTTATTGCACTGTGATAAAGCCTATAGGCAGTTATTTTGTTACTTGTGATTTCACAGATTACAATAGTAGGCCAGGGGTTTGGCCATTCACTGGAACAAATTGCGGAGATAGAAGATATGCACTACAATAACCTTTGTTAGTCTCTCATTAGAGAGATAGTATTTTTCCTTTTCCAACTATAATTTTGAATAGAGTTCTAGTTTTATGACAGTATGCTGGATGGTTCCCTAGTAGAAAGCTCAGGCTCAGTAAAGCAGGCTTGAGTTGGTTTTCGTAACATGCCATTGACAAAGGCGATAGGCCTGTTTGTTAATTGTGAAAAGTTCCATAAAGGCAGTAGGCCTGGCATATTGATTATGAAAAGCATATGTTAATGTCAATATACAATGAAGGATGGCTTGTTATTGCTCTGCATTAAAGCCTACAAATAAGTATTTTTTTAAGTGAAATGTTGCAGATTACCTTAATAGGGAATGATTTTGGTGTTGGCTACAGCCTCTGATGAACCCAAGGGGAATAAGATTTGCTTTACAGTAATTGTTAGACCTGGTACCATTGGCGTGAGTCTCCCTTCCATTTTTTCTGATTGCCTCCTCTGTTTTTGATATGTTTTGCTGGTTTAGATGTTTTGGGCACTGTGCCACTGCCATTCATTGCCACGGTGCAAGTGCTCCCTATGTTAAATTGATGTATTGATTAGTGACTCCATGATTGGGTTATTTGATTTACTTGTCAGACCTTAGCACAGTGCACCATGTGCGCCAGGGTTTGTAAATCAAATGCTGCTGGTGGGCTTGCAGCACTGGTTGTTCCACCCACAGAAGCAGCTTGTAAAGTGTGTCTCAGGTCTGCCATTGCAGAGCCTATGTGCAGTCTGGTACTGCCATGCTGACTGACCAAGTGCACCCACTTGCCAGTCCCTAAACCTTCCCTTATCTTCATATCAGACACCCCTATGGTAGGCCCAAGGGCAGAGTGCATTGTAAGTATAAGGTAGGACATGGCCTGTTGTGTGTGGCAAGTCCTAATAGTGAATTACAGCCATTTTCATTTTTCACTATTGCAAGGCTACCTGTTCCCCATAGGCCAGAATTGGCAGTTTGATTATTACATCTTATAATTCAAACTGACTCAGGGAACATGGTAGAAATTCGAGTTTAGTATGCCTGAACTCAGAATGATAAAATACATCTTTTAGTGAAGTTGGTTTTAACATTCTGTGTTTGAAAATACCACTTTTAGAAAGTAGGTCTTTTCTTGCTTAACTGTCCAAGCCTGCCTCTGCTAGGTTGTGTATTGTGTGTCTGGTTCTGTGAGTGACGGGGGCTGGGTTAGTCAGCACAAGGCTGAATAGGAAGATCTGCATGTAGATGGGTGGGAGGAGTTGCACCTGGGACCTGAATAGAGGTGTGCCTTCCCTCCACAATGCTGGCGCCTCCTCCTTTGGTGTGTCTGATGTCTCTGCCCTGCCCTCTGAAAGGAAAGAAGGAGTCTTGTAACCAAAGTGCTCCAGGACTGACCAGAACAGGTTTGAACTAGGCAAAGGCCTCTCTCCCTTCAGAGAACAAAGAGAAAAGTAGTATAAATATGGGGACCCGGACACCAAGATTTTAGATCACTTCTGGAACAACAACAAGAAACCTCTGCCAAGGAGAAGAACCAAAGGAAGATGTAGGAGTTGGACTGCCCCCCTGCCAGTGTGCTGTGTTGTTGAGTTGGCCTGTAGTGGTGTCTTCATTGCCAAGGAGAGGAAAAGGAACTTTTACAGAACTTTCGTCATCTTGCAGAATATTAATCCAAGGGCTTGAACATGTGCTTGCCTCCTGCTGAAGTCTCAGGGACAACAGACTTCACCACCAGCTCCCCTCTGAATTTCCTTGCTGGGAATTCTATCTGCAGAAGCCTGCGTGTCGCTGGGAGCTGGAAGCGCGACACAACGAGAAGAAACGTGTCACCGCCGCAGCTGTAGTCATCGCATCGCTGGAGAAGCGTGCCGCCGCTGCATCTCCCAGAAGCGTGCCTTCGTCGCAGCTGTCTGCTGTCATATCACCGAAGAAGCACGTCACAACCGTGAGGGTCGCCGTCACATCATCAGAGAAGCGTGTTGCAGGGCCTGTCGCAGCTCCAAAGTACAGAGTTGCCGCAAGGCTGCCAGGGCGTGACGCATCGTCTCAACATCGTCGCATCAAGGGCGCCATCTTATTGCATCGCACTGGATTGTCACATTGCATCGAGGTGCCATCTTTCTGCATCGCAATCGGGTTGCAGCACGAGAATCTACGCATCACCTCCTCTCCGGTAAGGATCAAGACGCATCCCCTACTCTGCGCAAGCATTGAGGTATAACACATCTTCTCCCCCGAAGCAAGGAACCGACGCATCTACAACGCTGCAAGCCTTTTGTTTATTTTGCATTACGCATCCAGGTACTTTTGTGAGAACTGTGTCGCATTTGCCATCAACTTGAACTAAGTTAATTCTACCATCTTTAAGTAAATTTTGAGTGCAGTATTGTGGATTTTTGTGGTTTGTGGTCTTGTGTTAAGTCTATATTAAGAATACTTATTTTTTTTAAACCTGTGTGGTGTCCATTTGTAGTGTTTTCACTGTATTGCTGTATGTGTTCACAAATGCTCAACACCCTGTCTCTGAGATAAGCCTGTCTGCTTGTGCCAAGCTACCAAGGGGGTGAGCAGAGATTATCTAGTAGTGTAATCCCCTTTCCCTGATTTAGAAGCAAGGGTCCGTATTTGGTCAAAGGTACCTACCTCTGCCAACTAGAGACCCCCATTTCTAACAGTAATTCTTGCTAAAATCTCATTTTAGCAGTCTGCCAGGATCTTGTGACATAGAAAATCAGTAAATAATTCCATATATATAAATGTATAATATCCATATAGGTACATAGAGGGCCTTCCGGTCAACTCTGTTCTGCCATTGGTTTTTCTGTTCTGCCATTGGTTTTTCTAAGTGTAATTTACACTCTGTGTCCATTCATGATAGCGTACTATATGGGGTAATGGGTCAGTCCATATTAGTCATTGGTTTCTTGTCCTCTGAATGATGGCAATTTCTTACCACATTTGTATATACACCTGAAAATGAGTACGCTTAAGTGCAAGTGCTGGTTGGCCAGCCCTTTAGTTTTATAGTACCCCTTTAATTTCTTTGCTTTTCCTCTTTTTAGATTTACTATGGTAATACTAGAGCTTTTCAGGCAGTGCAACTGATCATTTGCTTGCCATAAATTTCACATTTGGGACTCCCTCCCACTGCACATTCAATCCCATACTGAATTAAAAACGCTTCCAGGACTGCTTTAAAAATCTGGCTTTTTAAGAAAGCATTTGTTTGGAACCCCTAAGGGCAGCCTCATGCTCTAGTATTTTCATCTCCCTCTCAGATTAGCACCATGATACCCTCGGATGAATAAGCGAATTATAAATATTGGATAACATTACATAACATTTGCAGTACGCCGCATCCCACATGGCCATTTCCTCTAAACCAGGAGACCTTTATAGAATGCTGTTGTCCATTGTGGAGCATTGTTTTCCCATTCCAAGACACCTAACATATTGTTTCTAAATGTGGCGGCCATGTTGGGACTTTAAAACAGCAATAGACTATTTGCGATATCTCTGAAAATGGACACCCGCTGCTATGGTTAGTTCATCAGCCAGACCTATTGGAATTGCCAATGCTTGTTAATAATATTTGAAATATGTTGTAAATAGTGGTCTAAGCATATATGGCATCAATAAGCTATATTAATGCTATAAATTGAATTATCACTGGTAGGGAACAGTGTTACAATATGACAGCCTGAAAATGGAATTAATTATAGTAAAGAAGAATCTCAATCAACCCCTTATATATTAAGATGAGTTAAAGTCACACCCATAGTGTTACATCAGTTGTCATATTTGCTGCCCAGACACGCTCAGCACTCAACACTTCTAGCTTCTTAAACATGAGTCCTAAGCCTCAAGTTTAGTAGACTGTGTCACCTGTCACAACCAGAAATTGCCCAGTTGGTGCTACCAAATGAAAAGTGGTAAAGCAAAAGCTGGCCGGCTATAAAGAATACTGAATCACTGTCCCCCCCCCTGCCAGCAATGCAAGAGCCTGAAAGACTAGTTTCCACATCCTCCCATGTTGAACCATAGAATACGAAAAACCCACTTTAAAAAACTACAGAAAAACACATTAAATCAGTTTAGCCTGGCTTGAGTGACTATTTTTTAAATAAATGTAAAGAACAGTTCTGCAAGACAGAGAGCCGACCAGTAAATACAACTAGTAAGGCCATGCACTGAGCCACTCATAGTGGAGGCCATACCCTTCCCATAGGCAAATACAACCTCACCCAAGAGTCAATGGCGAAAGAGATAAATGCAAGACTCCTCTGAGCCCCCCAAAGCCAAATGGAAACCCCAAATTGGCAAACTCTTCTTTGTTGTTATTTTGTGTATGACATGTTTATAGAGATTCAAATTAATGCATTAAAGTAATGAGATAGCACAAATTCAAATTGGAAATATTAACAATATCAAAAGGAGAACAATGAAGACAGAAAGTAGATCCAGAGGAAGAGCCAAAATGGACTACAAGAAAGAATAGGCCACAGCCCCAACAATAAATGCAAAAACATTACTCCAAAATGATAAAAGTCTCCAAACATATTTCATAAATCCTCTTTAAACAGAAAAGAGGGGACAAGAGAGGATAGATGCATATGGAATAACCTCCTTATTAGACCAAATTAGGTTTAGAAACAGATGAAACCCAGAGGTCTAATGTTGGAAAAAGAGAAAACAGTTTGAAACAAAAGCTCACAGCGAGCAAACGTGCCACTGCCACCCACTGCAACCCAAGGATGGCAATGCAATGCCATAAACCAACAGGAAAATCAAGGGCCTGAGAATTGGGTGGCACATCTATAAAAGTTTCACATTGCATCCTCGCCATGACCCACACATACTTAAAAACCACAGGACGACAGCGACAGGGAGGGGAGAATGCAGCCCACCTCTCGTAGAACTGAAGATGAAGAGGCCAAAAGCCAATTGTAGAAAACCTTCACAACAAGATCTCCCATAGCCCTCAGCTCCCCACTCCCCAACGGGAACAAACATCAAAATGTGCGATAATTTCTAACTTCCGGAGCCAGGCTACCCATTGGCTCAGCACACTTCCTCTCCTAACCATGTCAGTAGCAGAAGGTCACTAGCCACTTGAGAGCGGAGACACAAATGATGTGAAGGTACAAGACAAAGAGCTCCTCGCTCTCACAATAGATTATGTAAGCGCTCTCCTCATATGATTACCCTAACCTCATGTTCTGGAAAAAATGCAGTAGATTTCTAACATTTCTAATCACCTTGCAAACTGTTCTTCCGGGGTCTATTGCCCAGGACCATACCATCCTCCTCTTAGCATGTAAAGTCAATAGCAGCATACGTTTCAAAAAGTGAACAGGATAAAAAGTCAATCATTAACCCAAACAAATCAATACTCGGGCAGAGGCAGGTGAAACAATACATTTATGTCAGGGCATGTCAGGACCTGGTGCTGTGGCTGTCCAACACTACTTGTTGCTTCTGCCGGACACGGCGTGCAGTAATGCCAGGACAGGTGTGGGGGTCCATCCTGCTGGGTGGCAGGTAGAGTATCATAGCTCACTGAGGGTCTCATGCACCAAACTCATTAGGATGAATTTTCCAACCCCATGGAGTGCACCAGTTGTCCTATGTCGTCTAATTCCGGAATGTCTTTTGGTATGACGGTTCAAGCGTCTATCCATTTCCTGGTCCTAAGCCCCTTATTGGCCTCCATCTACAAAAGGCCACCTCCCAGCTGGCTCATTTGCTATGATCAGATAGCCAACTCCTCACCCTAGGGTCCTCTGGGGATTTCCAATCCATTGTCAGCTGGCGCCTAGCTAGTATCAGCACTATAGCTGTGAATCTAGTCATGATGGCATTGGCTTTCGCTCTAGTGAAACTCCCAAAAGACAGACCGCTGAGGTCTTAACCAATGGCATGTCAGTCGCCAACCTGATGACCTCCACTGCTCTGCCCCAATAGGCAGTTAGCCTGAGGCAAAGCATGTGATAGAACTCTGCATTATCTTCCCCACACGTGGGGCATCCTACCCAGGCATTTGGGAGCATCAGGTATACGCTCTTGGGTGTGATGTACACTCTTTGGAGGAAACAGTATTGTATGAGCTTGAATCTCGCATTGTGCGATACTGTAGGGGTGTGCCCCACATGATAAACTTGCACTGAAATTGCAAACATTCCATTAGTATCTAGACCCCAACAACCATGTCTAGTAGACATAAGGTGCCGATTCCGATCCTGGAAAAACCGGGTACGAACCGTCGGTCGGAGCATTTTCTCCGTCCGACTCGTACCCGGGAAAAAAACCCTACAAACTTGCAAGTACGATTCGTACGGAAACACCATTTCCGTACGAGTCGGACAAAACACCGGCTGACATTAAAATACATACGAATGTGATCCGGGACACCGCGGACGTAACGTCTGGACGGAGTTAGGCATGTTTTTACGTACCAGCAAGTACGATTCGTACCGACAGCAGTCCGGAGGGCAATATTTTTACGGCACCCAAAAAAGTGCCGGAAAAGGTAAGTACGCCGCGATGCGAGCGGTATAGGGGGCCCGGTACATGCCGCCCCCCCAGCCCCCGTATGTACGCGCCGTCCCCTCCCAGCCCCCCGTGTATGTACGAGACGTACCCCCACCCATGAATGTACACCCGTGTATGTACACCCGTGTATGTACACCCGTGTATGTACGAGACGTACCCCCACCCGTGAATGTACACCCGTGAATGTACACCCGTGTATGTACACCCGTGTATGTACGAGACGTACCCCCACCGTGAATGTACACCCGTGTATGTACACCCGTGTATGTACACCCGTGTATGTACGAGACGTACCCCCACCCGTGAATGTACACCCGTGAATGTACACCCGTGTATGTACGAGACGTACCCCCACCAGAATGTACACCCGTGTATGTACACCCGTGTATGTACACCCGTGTATGTACGAGACGTACCCCCACCCGTGAATGTGCACCCGTGTATGTACACCTGTGTATGTACGCGCTGGGGGTCCGCACCGTACATACACGGGTGGGGGTACGTCTCGTACATACACGGGTGTACATTCACGGGTGTACATTCACGGGTGGGAGTACGTCTCGTACATACACGGGTGTACATACACGGGTGTACATACAAGGGTGGGGGTACGTCTCGTACATACACGGGTGTACATACACGGGTGTACATACACGGGTGTACATTCACGGGTGGGGGTACGTCTCGTACATACACGGGTGTACATACACGGGTGGGGCTACGTCTCATACATACACGGGTGTACATACACGGGTGTACATACATGGGTGGGGGTACGTCTCGTACATACACGGGGTGTACATTCACGGGTGTACATTCACGGGTGGGGGTACGTCTTGTACATACACGGGTGTACATACACGGGTGTACATTCATGGGTGGGGGTACGTCTTGTACATACACGGGTGTACATTCACGGGTGTACATTCATGGGTGGGGGTACGTCTCGTACATACACGGGTGTACATACACGGGTGTACATACACGGGTGTACATTCACGGGTGGGAGTACGTCTCGTACATACACGGGTGTACATACACGGGTGTACATTCACGGGTGGGGGTACGTCTCGTACATACACGGGTGTACATTCACGGGTGTACATTCACGGGTGGGGGTACGTCTCGTACATACACGGGTGTACATATACGGGTGTACATACACGGGTGGGGGGATGGCGCGTACATATGGGGGCTGGTGGGGGATGGCGCGTATGCGGGCACATGTCTCCATGGTTGCTATAGAAGTTCGCTCCGTACAGTGTTTTTTCCATACGGTTGTACAATCAGACGCACGGGACGGATCGTATTTGCGCGCTCGGACTTCAGTTTTACGATTCGTACGGAAAATCGTCCGGGGACGTGTCGGACACTTTTCCCGACCCGAGGACGTGTCGGGGAATTTTCCCAATGCGATTCGTATGTATTTTTTCCCATACGAATCGTACTTGCCAGTTTGTACGGTACTTGTACGATTCGTACGGAAAAAAATCCGGATACGATTCGGACGGGGAAAATTTCTCCAGGATCGGAATCGGCACCAAACTGTGAAATCTAGCTACATAAGAATACATAGAGCCTTAAACTTAGCTAGCCCTTGAAAATGTTCTATTCAACAAACAAGAAATTAGAGCGATTTATCCATGATCATATAACAGAAAGATAGACTCAGACATCCAAATTAACAAGGCACAATTGCCATAATCAAAAGGGTAACTTTTCTATAGAGCATAGTTTAGGCCTTCAGGCTGCATGTTTGCCTGATACAGAATCCTTATTCACATTCTCCAGGACACAATTGTATGGCTAAATAATTCATTTTTGATTATAGCAATTGTACGTATAAATGTTGGCTGTCCACATTCTATTTCTCTGTTGTATACTGTGAAAATTGCATTTGGCATCGTGAATTCTCATAAACATATCCAGTGGTGTCTGAGATTTTGGAATTAATAAAAATCAGGGACACAGAAAAATGTGAACCCTCGGTTTATATTTCATAGTAGAATGGATCTGTTTTTTGCCACCCATCCAACATTCAATTTGACACCCTGACACAGGTGATATGGTCTGACCATAATTCATTCACATTCTATATATTTTGTAAAGCTAAGCGTATACATACTCTTATTCAGCCTCCCTTAATAGGGGAGTTTGATGGAAGCTTGACTTCCAGGGTGGCTCAAGCACTTAGGCCACACCTCCCACCTCACTTGTAGCATCTGACCCGGATGTCAAATCCAATCTGATAAATAAGTGGATATCTACATTACTGAACAATCTTATTCCCCAAAAACGTCCCCATCCAAAGAGGAAGCTGCTTACAGCTCCCTGCAATACGGAGGGTTTAAAAGAAGCCAAATTAAACAGTAAAAAAAGAAATAAAGAAATTCAGAAACTCGTATAATGCAGGTTCTAAACTTACGTATTGGGAAACCTTTAGCAGCAATGTGAAGAACAAATTAAATTAGCAAAAGAACTGTATTATCACAACCACATCTTAGGTTAAAAAAAATCCACCAGGGTTGTATTCAAATGATATAAAACAATGGTGCATCCTCTGGCTGCAGCAAATGGTGTCTCTTCCTCGCAAGAGATGTGTAACACTTTATCAAGTTTTTTTCTGTGATAGGTGAGGCTGACAAAAATCTAGGCGAAAACAATGGCTGCAAAATGGGTGATCACATAGCCACATACAAGGTGTGCTGGTCCTTTTTTGAACCGGCTATGACAAATCCGATCACCAAGGTGATTTACTCACTCACTTACGCTTACCCTATCGATGTGTGCCCTGCTTCCCAACCCTAAAAGGCCTCAGTCATTTCCACCCAGGCTTACCTTTGTAATGAATCCCTTCCTGTGGGTAAGGTTCCTATCTCATAGAAAAAAAACTATAATAATTCCCTTGCTAAAAAAACTACCCTCAACCCTATTCTGGTATCAAACTATTGCTGAGCTTCTCTTCTTCACTTGTCACTAAAATCGCAAAATCTAAAGTGAATTGCCAGAATGGACAAATGCAGAAGCCACTTTAACCAGAGATGTTACCAGAGACTGTCTTGGATTTCAAAGGGGGCACCAAATCCCATGGATAGCAGCTTTAGAGTTTTTTTTTCGAAAGACTGGTTTACATGGTGTCTCCACAGACTGTGAAAATATTGTGAATGTAAATAAGATATTTTTGCCGCAAACCCTTTTTAATCTTTAGCGTACAATTAGATTGAACAGGATGGGGGGAATTCAACAGTGACAGCTTATTTAAACATGGCTGTAGTCACCCCTGCTACCAGCTGCCTCTTTACAACAAGAGGACGCAAGGAACGAAGTTTGTTGCTTCAGTTTAGGGCTGGCACATTAAAATACTTATTATGCTTTTCCCTGGGTTTTCAAACGAACCTTGATGCATGTCCTTGCCCCAGTGAAATGAGTTCTGGTCAGTCCATATAGGATGTATGACGTTACAACGCACACTTTTACAACGCACACTTTTACAACGCATTTTTTACAACGCAAAATCCATTACAACGCATGACATTACAACGCATGACACTACAACGCATTTTTAAAAAATACCTTTACAACGCATTACCATTACAACGCATACTACCTTTACAACGCATAACATTACAACGCATAATATTAAATTGCATTTAAGGTAAGTATTAGATAGTATAGGGGTTAAAATTACTATTCTAACTCCAGGGGGTGCAACAGTAGGGTAAGTGTTGGATAGTATAGGGGTAAAAATTACTATTCTAACTCCAGGGGGTGCAACAGTAGGGTAAGTGTTGGATAGTATAGGGGTAAAAATTACTATTCTAACTCCAGGGGGTGCAACAGTAGGGTAAGTGTTGGATAGTATAGGGGTAAAAATTACTATTCTAACTCCAGGGGGGTGCAACAGTAGGGTAAGTGTTGGATAGTATAGGGGTAAAAATTACTATTCTAACTCCAGGGGGTGCAACAGTAGGGTAAGTGTTGGATAGTATAGGGGTAAAAATTACTATTCTAACTCCAGGGGGTGCAACAGTAGGGTAAGTGTTGGATAGTATAGGGGTAAAAATTACTATTCTAACTCCAGGGGGTGCAACAGTAGGGTAAGTGTTGGATAGTATAGGGGTAAAAATTACTATTCTAACTCCAGGGGGTGCAACAGTAGGGTAAGTGTTGGATAGTATAGGGGTAAAAATTACTATTCTAACTCCAGGGGGTGCAACAGTAGGGTAAGTGTTGGATAGTATAGGGGTAAAAATTACTATTCTAACTCCAGGGGGTGCAACAGTAGGGTAAGTGTTGGATAGTGTAGTGTAATATTATGCGTTGTAATGGTATGCGTTGTAATGGTAGTATGCGTTGTAATGGAATGCGTTGTAAAGGTATTTTTTAAAAATGCGTTGTAGTGTCATGCGTTGTAATGTCATGCGTTGTAAAGGATTATGCGTTGTAAAAAATGCGTTGTAAAGGTAGTGCGTTGTAAAAGTTGCGTTGTAAAGGTTGTTCCCCGTCCATATAGCACTTTGCACTTTTTTGCAGATTTTATTTAAGATATATGAAGCATTTTTTATTTACAATCATTAAAAAACACAATATTTGGGATTTTAAGGTGGCATTCCGTTTTCTCTTACAAATGCCGGCTAATGAGACAAGCTTATGTTTAGGCTCTTTTCTTAAAGTGTCTGTTCAGGCAAGCGTACCATGCTTTCTGATTAAAATGGCCCTGTTGAAATTGGAGTGATTATACATGCCGCCACAGTTTGGCTTTTATTTTGTGTGATTAATTGTGCTTATTCTGAATGATGTTTTCCAGTCAAGATTGTCCCATTGAAATTGTAATGCTGTTTTATGTCGCTTTTGTGTGTGATGAAATGTGTTTTATTCCATATTTTATACTTAAATGTTTTTATGTATTGTTAATGTGTTTTTTCTTTTATGGATATTTGATTATCTGAATATAGATGTTTTTGACTGACAGGCTGAATTGCCAGTCATGCATTTTTTGGAGGCCAACTCTCCCCACCACCCAGATAGATAGTGGCTTTGGAAGGGATTTATCACAGAAACCGTCCTGGCCAAGACCACTAACATTCTTCGCTGATTCTGAATGATGGAGGAGTGGCGGTCCTGCTCCTGCTCGACTCACGGAGACAGGCATAGCTTCAGGGGGGATGTTTAGGGTGTTACATCCCCCTCACTAAATGTATTATGTAGTATTTATTTGGGTACAGGAGCTTTAAGTCAGGTATGGTGAGGTGTTTGTCAGATTTCACCTGGAATTTTTACTAATACATACAGACAAAAACACACACACACAATTGTATTTGTTTTAAAGGTCTTAAATCATAGTTATTTAACAAATTATTGAGTTTTAGGTACCCCTCACACACCGAACTCCTCTCCCTTCCTACTGCTCCTTAAGCCCTCCTCCTGTCCTGCTTATCACATAGGTGTCGATTCCGATCCTGTAAAACCCGGGTACGAATGGTCGGACGGAGCGTTATTTCCGTCTGACTGGTACCCGGGAAAAACAACTTACAAACTCGCAAGTACGATTTGCACAGAAATACCAATACCGCCAGAGTCGGAAAAAACACCGACCGGCAAAATTTTTACATACGGATCACTGTCGGGACGGCACACATGCGACGTCCGGACGGAGTCAGGCAGCGTTTCACGGACCAGCAAGTACGATTCGTGCCGACGTCACTCCGCACGCAGCAGGTTTTACGGGAGCCAAAAACTGCCGGGAAAGTGAGGACGCCGCGAACAAGGAGCCCCGGCACGCCAGGGACAGCGATGGACCCCAACCTACGCGTCATCCCGGCCCTCATAGCCTACCACCTCGTATACAGAAACCGACACAGACGCCGCAGAAGGTCAGAATAACCCCCAGGGGCAAAGGGGGGTGTGTGTGTGTGCAAGGGCCAGGAATCATAACCCACACACCACAAATAACTACAACATCATGCACAGCAATTGCCACCATGGACTGGTCACTTCGGGGGGTGTGTACTCCAATCCCACGTCCCGCCACAACGGAAGTGGACGTGGACGCGTACCCATCACCACCACAATGGTGATACGGCACATACCACGCCCACCCCTACGTCACACCAACTATGCCGGTACGGCCTGTACCCACGTCCCAAAGGCATGGTTAGGGGCCGCACCCCCAAAGCTGGGGTGCCCTAGGGGTACGGGCCCCACCCAGGCCATCAGCGCGTGGTGACGGCACATACCACGCCCACCCCTACATCACATAAACTACGCCGGTACGGCCTGCACCCACGTCCCAAAGGCATGGGTACGGGCCGCACCCCCAAAGTTGGGGTGCCCTAGGGGTACGGGCCCCACACAGACCATCAGCACGTGGTTACGGCACATACCACGACAGTGGACAGATACATAGGGGTGTGTGCCTATCACTCCCAGCAGTGCCCAGACATATGAGGGGTGGGTGCCATCACTCCTAGCAGTGGCCAGACATATGAGGGGTGGGTGCCCATCACTCCCAGAAGTGCCCAGACATATGAGGGGTGGGTGCCAATCACTCCCAGCAGTGCCCAGACAAATGAGGGGTGGGTGCCGAGGACCACCAGCAGTGGACAGAGACATGGGGGGGTCAACATCATTATCAGATGACCACAGCTCCATGGGTGAATGTACGTATCCCTAACTCAGGACAATGACGATAGTGCCATAACAACACATCACTGACAGCTGTGTCCCACTCCCAGGAGGATGGTCGGCCTACCCCCACTGCATGACACACCACATGTGGGTGTGAGGACAAATTACACATGCATACCCACCCCTGGCGGAGGCAGCACAATACACACACTGAGATTTTGCCACAAGACTGCACCCTCATGTCAAACACCACTAAACAATGGGAGCCAAAGGGAACACACACTGTCACGCACATTCCACGAATGAGAGGAATGCACAGGTGCTGGGGCAGCCAACAAGTTGTTGCCCCCCATGGAAGTGAAAGGGTGGAGTCCACACAGATACAATGCCCACAATTGACAGGCAGGTGCCCAAATACCCTGCAGAACACGTAACACGTGTGTGAGGCAAGGAGTACACACATGCAAAGTGCGGAAACGGGAAAATGTCCACATGAAGTCATGTCAATATACGCCATACACAAGTACAGTGCCCACCAAGGATGCCACAAACGATGCAGTGGAGACACTGCAGAGCATGCATGGCCAAAGTCGAAGGGATGTGTCACACACCGAGGCAATGTTGACACAGCTCAGCACAGCAATTGGGAAACACCATGCAGGGAAGATGACAGGTGCCACAGAGGAAGGAACACACCTTGGGACAATGTCACCATGCAGTAAGAGCTAACATGACCTACGAATATATGCAGACACCATGTGACGGCATGCAGATACCAGGGTCCACCCCATGAGCAGGACACAACAACATTTACCAGACACCCAACACATCATCACCACCCCAACTCAGGGAGCAGCAGCACCAACAGCAACAGCAGAATAGAAATATTGTGCAAATGAGAAAATAACAACCACATTCAGCATCTCGAAGAAAAGTAGCCACAGTACACCATTCCACAAGCCCATAGGCCACACCAGATGCGAAGTACCGGGGGGGGATACGTAGGGACGCGTCTCCCCAGGCTCGCCTGCACAGTACACTGTACCATATTATCCACAGAAGGGGGGGCATCATGTGGGGGGAAGAACCAGGCACCGCAGGGACAGGAGGGGCACGGGTAGGTGTCGTGGCTGCAGGGACGGACAACCTCACCACAGGGGGTGCGGTGCCTGGTACGAAAGAGACATGTTTGGCGTACCACAAACTCCCCTCAGAACCCAGAACCCCACATCCGACTAGCTAAGTGTCCCATTCGATATCCGAGGTTGGGCCCGGCGGTCCCAATGTATAGACAAGCCAGAACAAGCGACTTACAACATCCTCAGGAATGGTGGGAATCAGACATAGCTGTTCGTCATGATTCACAGATCAGTCCACAACAGAATAGACACAGACAAGGTAAAGTTCAATGAGTACATTCAATGAACCTCGCGTCCTAAGATGCAGGACTGTGGCCAACATAAGCAGACAAATTGTTAAGGCCGGAAACATCAGCATTGTTGCAATATCATAGACATTGAAAGGAGCAATCATAAGAAACTGACAGTGGAAACAGCAACCTTCCTGTCGCCAGTAAACTAATAGTAGTATCATTCGACTAATAGCAGGTCCCTAAGCTAGAACGGGGGACCCCCCACCGTACAGATCAGCTCAGTGGAATCACATCACAGGATCAGTGTTAAAAAGCGCTTGCACCTCTGTGCGCGTGTGAACTACGTGAAGGACAAATGTTTCTCGGGATGAAGTCAACACGACTTGTGTTTGAGACACTGGAGCCCTTATACTGCTCATCTTGTTGAACTCCGCTTTCAAGGTTGCAATGGGAGGCCAGATGAATACATCCAGCCGGCCATGCGGGGGTGGGAAAAGTCCTAAATGACAGAAAACCACTCGTAGTGATACAGTCACGATCTCAGGAATTGCCAGAAGCATCCCACAGCAAGCTTCAGCATTGAATAGCACATAATTGCCGTTAGCAAGCAGCGCACAAGACGGGGTCATGACTGGCACACGAATCCACTTCAGTATACAAGCTACATCATGAGCGTGCATGTAACAAGCACCATGCAATTGAATGTGCCTACACACCACAGAATGATCCGGAGTGGAAGTGCACCCTTCACCTCTTAAATACACCTCCTTGCCGTCTCTCACGCACCTGTTGTCGCCTAGCATGGACACAAGCGACCCGAGCAACTGGGAGGGCGGTGATGAGAATGGAGGGTGCGGCGAGGGATGGAGTGCTGGTTTCAGCACTAGGGGCAGCCTCCGCCCCCTCTGGGAGCTCAGCCTCGGACCCGTCAGCGTCATAGTCGGTGTTGGGACTGGACAGGTCCTCCGCCTGACTCCCCTCGGCCTCCGTGCCACATGCTGCGCCAGACTCCCCAGCACTGGCGGCCCCGGTGCTGGCTACCTCCCCCACGTCCGTGCCAGTGTCTCCCTCTGTTTACCCCGACGATGCTGTGGCCAAGGTGAAGAGACAGGAAATGACCAGACACCTGTATACATATGACACATGAGTCCAATCTACATAGGACACAGCGCATAGCATTAACGCCAAAATGAGTGACATCTACAATACTACAAACATATGTAGGCCCTGCACCACACAGTTGGTTTACCCACCATGCCAGTGGGAAACAATGGGGAGCATGACACAACAGAAATTTACTTGTTCGAAATCGATACAGAGGAGCTACTCACTGGGGACAGTCGAGCACTGCATCACTGGCAAGGCACAGTCACCTACACCCGCAACTGTCCCCCGATGCCAGGGACACGGTTAATGACACCTCAAATGTAACTACCGGCGTTGCACGTTGTGACTATGTCATGTGAGTGTCATGTGATCCCATGAGCTAGCTGTATTAGGTCCGTGACATGCATCTGCATTTGCTGCATCCAACATGTGTGTGCATGTCGATGGGCATGGCACACTATTACGCACACCAGGTCACATGTGGAATCAGACGTAACGGGTGTATGTGTGCATCGCACATGCACTTGCGAGACAAGGACATATCTGCGTAGTCTCAATGTATGTGTCATCATACCTGACATGTCCCCCTTCCTGCCAAGGTGTGTGGACTGTCCTGTTTCAAGGACATGCGACCTGTGCCTCTAGTGTCCCGCAACCGGTCTGTGTGATAATACATCCTTCTTATGCACATATGTGGATGTCTGTCACTCCTGTAATGCGTCAGCCTCTTCACTTACACTGGCCCACAGCTAGTTCCATGTCATGTCATGTTGACCTTGCGCACCCACGTGTGTAGCTGACTGTTGTTAGGGGTGTTACCTGGCTGGCATACGTGTCCTGGATGCATTGCACAGTACAGACTCTGTATGTAGCATATGTGTATTAGCTGTTGAACATGTGCTCAGTTCATTGACAGTGGTGTAGTGCTGTACTCAATCTTCGTTATTCCTTCCAAATTTCTGCAGGGCACCGCCTCTCCTAAGACCAATGCCAGACTTGGCTGCCATGAGGGAACGTGACTGTATACGCCGCTACCGCTTCTCCCAACCGTTGATTGACGACTTGACCACAAGGCTCGAGCCACACCTCCAACCGCTACACAGGTATCCTACTGCACTGACACCCAAGATGAAGGTGATGGCAGCCCTACATTTCTTTGCCACCGGTACGTTTCAATTGACTATAGCTGATGTAGGTGGCATGTCCCAGACCATGTTCAGCCGTGTCCTGCATGATGTGTTAGAGGCCATGTTGGTACACCTGGATGAATTCATTTCCTTTCCAACTCGTAAGCAGTTGACAGGTGTCAAGGGTGAGTTCTATGCCCTGGAAGGGATGCCCCATGTCATTGGGGCCATTGATGGGACACATGTTGCTTTGGTGCCACCACATGCACAGGAGGTAGCCTTCCGTAACCGCAAGCATTACCACTCCATCAATGCCCTTGTGGTATGTCTTGCCAACATGATGATATCCCATGTCTGTTCACGTTTTCCAGGATCAGCACACGATGCCTACATCATGAGGCGTAGCAGGGTGCCTGAAATGATGCTGCAGCTGCGCAACAAACGTGCATGTCTTGTTGGTGGGTATGATCTGTTCGTCCTGTATTTAGCCGTTTCTTCATATCTTACTGCTTCTCCTGACCCACTTCTGTCCATGATGTTTCCATGTAGGGGACGCTGGCTATCCCAACATGCCATGGCTGATGACGCCTCTCCGCAACCCCAGAACAGCCGCAGAACACCGGTACAACGACACCCATGGGCAGACGAGGCACGTGATTGAGAGTACGTTTGGACTCCTGAAGAGCAGATTCAGGTGCCTCCACAAGACTGGCGGCGCCCTCCCATATGCCCCGGTGAAGGTCTGCAAAATCTTCCTTGTGTGCTGCATGCTGCACAACATGGCAGTGGAGAAGGCTGTGCCACTCATCCTGGATCCTGATGAGCAAGATCATCCACCCGTGGAGGATGAAGGGCTTGGGCACGGGGCAAGTGAGGATGAGGATGAGGACATCCGGAGTCAGCTGATCCGCAACTTCTTCACATAATGGTGAGTTCCGGTGTCTGAGTGTGCACGCCTAGTGCCTTGTGTGGCATGTGTTGCAATGTGTGTGTCGAGCTGACTGTGTGCCAAGTGACTTGGAGGTGTGTTCTGATGTGTCATACAAGTGCAAATGTCATTCCCCATATTTGTGCAGGAACACAAAAATGATTATTCCCATGGTGACAACATCAATCCTGTAGGGTGCATGTACATGTCTTCGGATTACTAGCTCCTCGCTGACTTGTTGTGTGTCTGTCCTCCCCAGGTTCCTGCGGCTGTCGTCTGCTCATGTCATCATTGCACTCCTGCTATTCCTCATGATTTTTCCAATGTGTGCTGGATCAGAGTTACATGCACAGAGATGGTGAGGAGTGTTTTTGGGTAAGGAGTGCAGCAAGGCGTTGTGTGGGTGGTACGTGTTTGTGATATGTGGGTACTGCTCCTGTGCATGTTGTGTTACCATGCATACATGTTGACTCACCATGGGCCACGTGACGTGTTGCATGGCTCCCATTAATTGATAGTCAACCTTCCTGACAGTCATCTGTCATGGATTGTAGATTCTGATGAAGGCATCAATGTGTGTCTAACGTCCCTCAGGAACATACGGGATGGTCATGCTGGACATGGTGTGGGACATCCACATATGAGGCTCAATGTGGAATTGTAGACTCACCGTGTGCAGCAAGGGGTGTGAGGTCAACCCCTTCACTTGTGTGCCAGCTCAGTAGGATTTACCACATCTGTGTGTTGAAGGGGGTGTCCAGTGTGGGTCACACATGGTCAGCCGAATGACCTGTGATTCTGTTCCAATGGATGCAACTCCATTAGTGTGAGGCTGAGTAATAAAGGTGTTCGTCATACTCCAAGGTGCCTCGTCTCTGTCAATGCTGGTCTCTTGCCACTTGGCATGTTGCATCTCTGGCATACTTGCTGTAGATAATGCATAGGAGTCCTTGTGTAGTTTAGCGACATGCATGCAGTTGTTCATGTATTTGGCTCCCTATTGGGCATGTAGTACATGGTCGTGTATGTTTTTTAGCGAGGTCAACCACACAATGGGCCATCACGAGTTGCTGAGGGTGTGTCTCCAGTGCGCAGGTTGTCCTTCAGTTTCCTGATCCGGTGTAATGGTTCTTTGGGGATTGGACATGCATTGTCTCTGGGTGTGCCATGTGACACTGGACACTCCTCACTTTACACACGTGCCTGTTGCAGTTGTCCTTCTGACATCCCAGTGTTTGTGTGCAAGATGGGCCATTTGCCAGGGAGATGGCGCCTGCTGCTGCGGGCCCTGCACAGCCACCCAGTGGCCACACTCACAAGATGTTGTGCATCATGTTTTGCTCGCTCACATTTGCCATGCTAGTCCACAGCATCTGTGCCCCATGCTGCAACGCACTCTGCATCATGCACATGATCCACAGATAGATCCACTACAAGTTACGACAGACCATCCCCCAGGTCCATGACGACATCCATCTCATATACTGCCCTGCCCTCTACGGAGCAAGTATATCCACACTCCAAGGACACTGGTCTACTTCCAGGGGGCATCTGCACACCTCAGCTTCTAGACCCTGCACCCCAGCCACCTCACTGTCCACCATAGATGGCTGCAATGGATCACTGTCTGCTGCAAGATTTCCTCCGCACACCCCACCCACACTCAGGAGGCAGTCCACAAACCCGACCCCACACCAACCTTGTACGTCTGTCATCCTAGATCCCGTTGGTCCATCTCCGTGCATCCAACCTTTCCCTGGCCCCGTTCTTCTCATCCACCGTACTCCAGCATACATGACATAGTTCTCCCACCTGGCCACAAATCCCTGGGACTCCCTCCCCGGGTACCTCCACATGGGCCATGCCTCTACGCCTTGATGATGATCTCCCAAATAGGTCTGTCCGCACAGTTTAGCAAGCCCCTCCTCAGCAGCCAGAGGCCATCACAGGTGAGTGTTGTGCTCCATGCCTACATTGACTGATACTTGTGACCCATGTGTGTCCTGTACCAGACTCTGTTCCTAGTGGATAGATGGCTGGAGTTGGTTCAACACTCACGCATGGTTAGACATTTCCACACACATATGTCGTAGAATAATGCAAAATGACAGCAACATCTCATGTGCAGAACAATGTGAATTTATTTTTGGTGGGGTGAGTCTTTTGGGAGATGTGCTAAGGTGCTCTACCGGGGGAATAGAATCCAAAGTTCACTGGGGGAGATGGCATCCTTGGCATTGGAAGTCATCAGAGTCCAGACCACAGTGTTGGTCATCATTGGTCAGACTGGGACCAGCAAGTCCATGTGGCAGAGAATGTCATTGGGTGAGGTGCTGCTGTTGCGCCAGAGGGCCAGGTGCCAGGCCAGGTGACCTGGGAGATGGGAATGGTCTGCTGACTCTCACGGTCTTTTACGCGGACGACCCACTTTCCTCCGGAGACCCTCAGATGCAGGCCTTGACGATGCTAGGGACGCTCCGTCAGATGAATCCTCCTCCTCCTCATCCCTCCCTGTGTCTGGTGCTGGTCTATGCCTGGTGGCACAGGGAGGGTTTGCCAGACTTTGGGCGATCTGACGGAGTGATTGGCTCACGTCCCTGTGCACCGCCAGGAGCTCAGCCAGTCTTGCCTCCATCCGTCCTTGTTGTTGTTGGTGACTGGCATGATGCTCGACCTGCAGGTTCTTGATCTCATCGAGGGTCCCCTGCATCCCGGAAAGTCTGGCCACGACCTGGTCGATGCCTCTGGTGTCACGCCGGTATGAGTCCAGGATGTTGCGTATGTGTGCCATACCGGGGTCCTGAGCTGGCTGGTCAGGTTCGCGCCTCCGCCTGCCTCCACTCCCACCACCCCTGCCCACACGAGCCTGGCCTGCCGTTTTGGGCACATCGGGTCTACGGGACCCCTGAGGGATGGCATTGACAGGGTTGTCTGCCTCCGCCTGGGTGCCCGCAGAACGTTGTCCCTCCTGGTCAGACTGGCTGTGTTGTTCAGTGCGAGCAGGGATCCTGGGTGTGTCCTGGGATGTGGTGGGAATGGGGGTGGTGGTTGGCACAGATGTACCTGACGCAGGTGCTGCAGGTGCTTGTACACCAGAGGGGCCAGGTTGGTCGGGGTCATCCACGGAGTGGTGAGAGTCGTCGCTGCCGGTGGGATCGTCTTCACGCAGTGCCTGGGACTGTGAATCTTCCCCCCCAGTGTTGGGGGGAGATCGTCGATCTCGCCCTGTGTGTGAGAGGGAGAGACAATGTTAATGCTGTTTCATGCCACATCCATGTTTCATACATATTCAAGTTGACACAGTTGCCCCAGGTAGTTGGATGTCCCTGGCATTCCTCTCAGTGTCCACTTGGGGATGGGTATGTTGCGGGGGACAGATTGGGATGTTCTCCTGAGTGTGTGGCCTGTAGATAGTTGGCTCTGATCAGGCGTGCAACACCCATTGGGCTAACCGGGCTTCTGCCCCCCGTTATGTGTGTCAGCCCGGCTGAGACAGCCTCGCGGGCTGGCGTCCGTCTAATTGCATCCGGAACCGAGCACTTCACATGCGTATGGTAGACCATTTACTCGTAAATTAGGCTTTTGTTGTGTTTTCACCCATTCTTACAGACACTCTGCCTAGGGCTGGTTGATTTAGCCCCCCCCCCAATCTTTTACTGCTTCCCCCGGAAGTTGGCTGTAGTTGCCCGCCTGGCTCTGATGCTTACTTGGCTCCGGATTGGTCTTGTTGTGTCACATGTCCATTGTGGGAGTGGGTGTATCCGTTGCCTGCCCCAGGGGTGTGTGCTTGTGGGGGGGGGATGTGACCGGGCGTGTTGTGGTGTGTTGTGTGAGTCGTCATTGGGTCTCCCAGGTGATGTGTGTGTCCCCTCATGGTGTATGCTGGCATGACAGTGTGTGTGGGTTCCTGTGCTGGATGCCTGTGCTTGTGGATTTGGTGTTTGAGTGTACAGTGGACCCAGGAGAGCCTTGTGCTGCATACAGCAGGGCCCAGTGTCAGCGACCTTGTTAGTAGTTTGCCAGTCCCTGTGCATTGTGCATGGGTATGTCCCTATGCCATATGGGCTGGGACATTGGTGTCTGCGTCTCATTTTCACGATGTGTTGTGTGGGGCCCACCCTCCCAGCCTCCCGGACATCCTGTCTTGTGTTTGTGGTTGTTGTGGCCTTGGACATGGCCTTGCCTAGATTTGTGAAGGGTGAATGGTGATGTTCGTGGCATGGGCATGGTTATTGAGTGTGGTTGTGTGCGGTGAGTGCTTGGGGGTGGGTGCGTGCATTTGTTGTGGTTGGCAGGCGCGCAACACCCATTGGACTCACAGGGCTTCAGCCCCACCCCCGTCGTGTGTGGCAGCTCGGGATGAGACAGCTTCCCGGCGCACTCACAGCCACACCCGAGCACTTCACAGGTCTTTCACAGGCCATTTGCGTGTTAATGAGGCCTCACTGTTGTTTCACCCCTTTGACAGCCCCTGCAGCTCCACTCTGCCTATGGCTTACAAGATTCATCCCCCCACGGAAATTTTTCTTCGCCTCCCACGAAATTTTGCTCAGTTGCGCCTCTGGTGGTTGGGGTGTGGATGCCATTCCCCCAAGTTACATGAGTTGTTTGTGTACTCACCAGGCTCTGCGACTCCGTCCACCCCGTGTAGTCCCACCTGCGGTAGCATGGCCATCACCTTCTCCTCCCAGGGATGGTACTGTACGCGTCTGCGGGGCGGCCCACCTCCAGTGATGTTGGTCTGGGCATGTTCTTCATTCATCTTCCTCTTGACCGCCCTGCACAGATCGTACCACCTGGCTTGGCATTCATGCCTGGTCCTTCGAACGGGCGCAACAGCATTCACCTTGTCGACGATCCTCTGCCACATGGCAGATTTTTCGGATATGCTGGTCTGTCTGACCATTGTTCCAAACAGCTGTGGCTCGACTCTGATGACTTCGTCGACGAGGAGCTCCAGCTCCGCCATAGTGAACTTTGGATTCTTGTCTGTGGGCATGGTGTGGGGTGTGGGGTGTGGGTGGTTGTAGGTGTGTGGGTGCGAATGTGTGTGCGTGTGACTGTGAAGAGGGGGATGTTTGTGGGGGAGGTTGTGTGAAGGTGTGTGAGTGGCGGTGTTGCAAAGGTATGAGTTCTGTGGGAAGGTTTGTGTGTGAGCTCTGTCCGCAGTAGGTCTGTTGCAAGGGCTCATGGTTTGTGTGTGTGGGCCCTTTTTATTGGTCAATTTTTGGGTGTGGCTGTGTTTGAATTTTGGTGGGTGTGTTATAAGAGGTTGTTGTGTTTGGGGCCTCTGTTAGGATCCGTACATTCGCGATGCTGTGTGAGGGTGCTGGGGTTCGATGTTGGTGTGCGGCAAGTAAATGCGGTGGGGGGGCTGGGGTACAGTGCAGACAGGGTGGTGTACGGTGCAGACGTATGGGGGGGGTGCTGTATGGCTCGTACACGGGCATGAGTTTACCCGTGTACTTGTGTGCTTCAGCGTTGGCTCCGTATGGGCCTTTTTCCGTGTGCGATTGGGTTTTCGGACGGGCGGTCGGGATTGTACTTGCGCGCTCGGACTTGTGTTTTACGATTTGTAAGTTGAACTGTCCGGATCACTTTCGTACACTTTTCCAGACGATATTCGGACGTGGTCACTTTCCGACGCACGCTCGTAGACTTTTCCCAACACTATTCGTAGTTATTTTTCACGTCCCAATCGTACTTGCCAGTTTGTACGGTACTTGTGCGACTCGTACGTAAAAAAATACGGATGCGAGTCGTACGGTAAATGGTTTACCGGATCGGAATCGGCACCATAATGTATTTTAACGAGCGTAACTGTTGGGAAATCTGGCGGTCACAAGCCCTCAATCTTACTGGCCAAGCTATGCCCCTGTTTATGGGGTGCTTTTGACACCATCTCACACAATATAATGTTGGACCGGCTGACAGAGATCAAATTTACACAGTCCATAACGTATCTGGCTCATTCTTAAAAGACAGTACCCAAACCATTCAAATAGCCAATTTTCAACCCTCAAGTAAGCAGTTTCTGACCAGTGTTCTTCAGGCTTCTAGTGTTGGTTTTACACTGTTCTACTTGTATATGGCCCCCTTTGCCAGATTGATTGATATTTTCGGCTTTAACCTCTATGCCTATACTGAGAATACCCACCAAATCCTTAGGCTGCATGGAAATGAAAAATTACATTTTATTAATTTTCGTCCTGCCTTGGAGAAGTTGCCGGTTGGATGACAAATAACTCTTTTGTTAAAAAGATGATAAAACCCAAGGTCCTTATTTGTGGAGTTCGCAGCATATAAGCAATTGGTGCCTGTTTCCCTTGGTCCCTTACCATCTCCCGCCGAACAGTCTAGACTAATCTCAGAGTCATGTTTGATTCCAAACTCAACTTTAAAAACCATAGTAAATCTCTCACAACTTCCTGTTTTCACCTTCTGTCACTCATCAGGAAGGTCTTTCCTTTCCTTTTCATCCTGCACCCTCACAGATTGATTTCTTTCATGCCCTCATAATAACAAGACTGGACTATTTTAATTTAATATTGGTTGGCTTCCCCACCCACCTCATACATAAAGTGCAGTTATTACAAAGTTCCACACCCCAGATTATTCTAGGTTTAAAAATAATTTCACCCATTTCCAACCACCTTAGACAAATACACTGTCTACAGAGAAGTCTCTTCAGATTGCTCTGCCACAAAGCATTGCACTACAGCACATCTGGCTCCTACACGGCCACCATGTTTTCTAGGTATTCTTCCTTGCGTTCCCTATAATAAAGCGTTTGATCAAAGTACCGAAGTATGAAATAACCACAAAGGGAGGCCAATCATTGCCTGTTCTGACACCCAAGGCATGGTAGGCCATACTCTTTTCCCATTGTGCCCAACCTAATTATGTAAGCTTCAGAAACGGGTTAAAAGCCTACCTGTAAATATGACTCTTAACCACTCCCCTGGTCGGCAGAGTGGTTTAGAAGTACCTGGACACTTCTTGTTGAGGAATTCTGTGCTAAATATATGAATCATTCATTCATTCATTTATTCATTCATTCATTCATATACTTGAAACTGTACCCCGCAAAATTTCTGACCATAGAAAGCAGTCAGAGGCTATTTATGCCAAAACATGCACTCGGCATCTTGGATCCTATGAAACATAACCTGTAGTTATAGAGAACTGGGTCTCCATAACACAGACCGTTGAAGTGCTTTTGTAGGCACCACGGCATCGCAGGATCTATGATACTCCATCCAGATCTAAGAGACAGTCTGCAACATCATGGGCTTTCTCACTTGTATTGCCTTAGATCTTCAGCACATATTTGAGCAGCTGTTGTAATTTTGAAAATATTAGACTGCTAACATAAAATCTTCACACCTTCTGTCAGAATTCAGTCAGCTGGCTTTACACAGAAAAATGTGTCATTGTCTGCAGTCCAACTCACACTTAATGGGCACAGCCTTCACAACGATGTTAAGCTTCTAAATGGGAATTAGTACCCACCCTAAGGAATAGGCAAAATATCTTCCTCACCCTTCATAACAACTACTTACGCCCAATAGATCGTCACCCCTCATCCCAACCCCAAGAACTATGGACTTTTAGTGTTGTCTCATTGTCATTCTTGTAGGTCATTGACTTCAGGATCAAGAATGCAGTCTGTCCCCCTACCTAGAAACCCTTGAAATCTATAAACCTGCCAATTGTTCTAGCTTGGGAACAGGCCTTTGTGCTGGACATCATCTGCTGTAACTGTCCATTTCGAAGTAATCCAGAGTTTTAACAACTGCATTACTGCAGTTTTGCCTAAACCTTGCATGGATATTAATATTTAGATTCAGACTACTATAGATCACTGGCTTGTGTATTCTCTTATTTTGAAATGTGGTCATTGCGAGAAATTGGGTTGTTGGTTGAGTGGGGTGTTAACCCTGCTCAAGCCACAGCCACAATGCCTGTCAAGGTGAACCAGAAAAATCAATAAATTAACCTGTTCTTATCCCTCTGGCGCCTTGCCGCGAAAGCAGTCAGGCTTAACTTAGAGGCAATGATACAGCATTTGAACAGCAATAAATTGAAAACATAACATAGGAAAAATCCCTTACCAATTTAGGAAAATAGAGCAAAGTTACACTATTTGGCACCAAAATGACAAAAATACAATCAGTAGTTAAACGATGAAATCACTATCCACAGACATCTAGACTCACTTGACCGGGTCAAAGTAGAAAAATGTGTCTGACCGCAATGGAGCATTAGCCAGATACAAGAAGTCAATTGGGTCGGTGCTTACCTTTGGACTTGGAAGGAATTTGTGGGAGAAATGTCTGAGAAGATAAATTTCAGTGGGGTAAGGTTGTAGCCAGTGTCCAAAGAGCAGGTGTCATCTTCACGAAGCCGTTGGACGAAGTTGTGGTAAAGATTTATACATTCGGACTAAGTCTCTTATTTGAAAGGCATAAACCTCTAGCAGGACGCAGCTGCAAGCTGTAGCTGACGAGGGCTCCATGAGGCCACTCATCCCTTCTGCGAGAAACCGCTGAACAGGATTTGCTGCTGTGGAGAAGAACATAGGGGGAGCTGCCGCAAAGTCAGGCTGATTGGTGATGAGCAGGAAGATCCTGTGCTCTCGGTTCTTTTTTTTTATTTTTTTTATTTTTTTTATTGTTTTGCTCAGGGAAATCAAGAGAAACATTATTACACTGAGAGAGAAAGAAATAGTCATACAAGCAAAAGAAAAGGACCGAATAATCACTGCAAATTCCACATTACTAAAAAAACAACTATACATCCCAAAGTACAGGGTAGAAAACACAGAGGATTACAGCTTCTTCATTAAATCTCATCAGTTTCCCAAATCGGGCCCCATACCCGGAGACCTCTTCTTTTGGCTCTTTGCCCTTTACATTTATAGAGTGCCTTCTCTAAATTAAAAACATGATGAAGTCTTGCATACCATTCCTGAAAGGAGGGTGATTCAGGATCCTTCCAATGAATCGCAATAATTAAACGAAAAATGGCAGAAACCATGAAACAAAAATAAGCTTGGGAAGGATCCAAACATAAGCTGTCATCAATCCCTATTAAAATCAGAGTAGGAGTTAGTCGTGCTAACCCACCAGTGACTTGATTAAGAAAATTCTCTATCTTTCCTTTCAAATTATCAAGCTGATTACACCCACTGAACATGTGAATCATATCTGCCGGGCCGTAGTTGCATCTAGGGCACCGATCAGTTTCCCTTTTCCCCCAGCTAAAGAGTTTAGCAGGGGTATAGTAAAGCCTAAACAGAGTTTGTAAAGTGTTGAGCTTTAAGGGTAGCTGCGAGAAATATTTTTTTTGACAAATAAAGGGACCTACAGATATCCATGTCAGGATCCCCGAGCGAATCTGCCCAAACACTTTCTGAACTGGCAATATCGTCCTGGTTGGCATTCAACAAAATTAAGTATAAATCCTTTACTCGTGGCTGCCTATGCCCAAGCCAATCAAGTATCGGGATATTATCCAGTCCAATTATTTGGACCATTACTGTTTTAATAATCTCCCTGAATTGTAAATATTTGAAGAAGGTCTTAGTTTCCACCCCGAATTGAGTTTGAAGCACTTCAAAAGATTTTAACTCGGATTGCTCAAATAGATCTCCGATTACATTTATGCCAGCCTGTTCCCAAGTTTTCCCTAGATTATCGTAAAATAAGGGTGGGAACATAGGCGAGCGCCAAATAGCATGATATCTGTGCATCTTGGGGATCCTCAGAAGTTTACTTATTTTATTCCAGACATTCCAGGCGGTTCTAACAATTTTAAACCGCGTTCTTTTGTAGTAACTCCCATCTAATTGCCTTAATAAAACACCTGGTGCATGATCCCCTAGGGCCAACTCATAGATAGAGGGAGGAGAATCCCTGCTATAAATCGCCGAAGTAATTACTACTCCGGTTTTAGGCCGAAACAAACTAATCATTTGCTGCAACGTTACAGCCCAAAAATAATATTGCATATGGGGGATAGCCAATCCGCCACGATTTTGTGGCAGAGTCAACCACTTTATAGATCTGATCTTTTTATACCCCCATATAAACTGAGAAAATATCCCGTCAATTTTTATAAAAAACTCTTTAGGGGGTTCAATTGGGATACATCTGAAAAGGTAAAATTTTTTAGGGAACTCGTTAGATCTGGGGGTCTCTAGTTGGCAGGGTAGGTACCACTGTCCAAGTAGGGACCCTTGCTTCTAGTCAGGGAAAGGGGGATACACTGTTAAGATAACCCCTGCTCACCCTCTAGGTAGCTTGGCCTGAGCAGTCTAGGCTATCAAGGGCAATGTGTAAAGTTTTTGTACCAACACTCACAGTAACACAGTGAAAACACCACAGATTTACTCCACACCAGTTTTAGAAAATATGGTATCTTTACTAAAAACTTCACAAGACCAAATACTACAGACAAACCAACATACAATTAAAAAGGTTACTTTAAAAATAGTTCAAGAGTTTGCAGAAAGTACTCCAGGATGTCAAAATCAGTGTCCTGCACAATGCGACTCTCAATGCACAAAATGCAACACTCTCGTGCCCAACAGTACCTGTAGTTGCGATAAGGTTCCCAAAAGCTATAACAAGGAAGATGGCAAAGGCGATGCGATACTCCTGAGATCCTGGGGAGGCTTTGCAGCAGCCCTGCTTCACGCAGCAGAGGTGGATGCGCCGGCTCCGATCTGTAGGGGGAGGATGCGATACCTTTGGCTTTCGTTGCGTAGATTTCTTGGGGGGAAGCTTCACGCACAGGTTCGATGCGACACTCTTCGATGTGGTGCGATGCGTGGCGCAGCGTTGCCTTCCGGCGCCGCAACTCTCGATGCGCCACGGAACGGGACTCTGCGTCGACGCACGCAGCGACTGGAGACTTTTCACGCACCAGCAGTGGTGCGGCCCGCAAACTGGTTCTGCGATGACCCTCGCAGCGTCAGGAATCTTCTCGCACCGTGACGATGCTCGACGCACTCGGTGATGCGGGGACCCTGCGTGCTGCGATGGTGCCGCGATGAAATTTTCCTCGCACTCTCGTCTTGCGACACGCAATCAGATGATGTGTTGGGTACCAGTTGTTTCTTTTTCACGCTTCTGCTTCCCAGCTCCCAAACACAGCAAAACGACCTCCTGAGGCCCCAAGACTGGGCAAGCACTCCAAGGCAGGTCAGAACTCTCTCAGCAGAGTTCCAGGGGAGCTGGTGGTGAAGTCCTTTTGTTCCTGGGACTTCTTAACAGGGAGCCAGCTCTTCTCAGGCCCTTGGAGATCAGAATCAAAAGAAGGGGACACAGCAAAGTCCTTCCCCTCTCCTTGGCAGCAAAGCAAAACAGCAAGCAGGCAGTCTTCTCCTCTTCAGTCCTTTTCCGCTTTCTCCTTGGCAGAGGTTTCTTCTTAGTTCCAAAGTGATCTAAAATTTAGGTGTCTGGGGTCCTCTTCTTATACCCCTCCAAGTCTTTGTCTCTCTGTGTTTCAGTGGGGGGATTCCCCTGCTCAAACCGGTTCCTGGGTGTGCTCTGCTCTGGAGCACCTGGTTCCTTTCAGAGTGAGGGGCAGGGTCGTTAGACGCTCAGCAGGAGGTGGAGCCTTCTTTGTGCCAGCAGAGGCAGAGTCCTCAGCCTGGCCAGCAGGGGGTGGAGCCAGCTTTGTGCTGGCAGGGGCAGCCCTATTCAAAGCCCAGGGACTACTCCTCCCACCCATCTAAAGCAGATCTCCCTATTCACCCTGCTGCTGACTCATCCAGGCTCCTGGAGCCACCCAGCCCATCACATGACACCAGTCAGCCAACCAGCACACAGGCACACAGGAAGGTTAAACAGGAGAATAGCTACTTTCTAAAAAGTGCCATTCTCAGACAGTGAATTTAAAAACCATCTTGCTAAAAAGATGTATAATTAAATTCTGAACACAGAGATACCAAACTTGGATTTTCTATCTTGCCCTTATGGGAAGATAGGCATGTAAACAGCCTTCCCCATTCTAGCCTATGGGCAAGATAGCCTCTCAGCAGTGAAAAACGAAAATGGCTGTAATTCACTACCAGGGCATGTTACACACCTCAGCACATGCCCTACCTTTCAGATACACTGCACCCAGCCCAGGGGGGTACCTAGGGCCACCATAGGGATGCCTGACATGTACAGAAGGGGAAGGATAAGGCCTGGTCAGTGGGTGCACTGGCCAGGTCGACATGGCAGTCCTGGACTGCACATAGGCACTGCAAGCAGGCCTAAGATATCATTTTAGCGCTACTCCTGTGGGTGGCACCATCAGTGCTGCAGCCCACTAGTAGCATTTGAATCACCAGCCCTGGCACACCCAGTGCACTTTACTAGGGGCTAACAGGTGAAACAAATATAACAATCATGGATAACCAATCAATATAACAATTTATACAGAGAGCATATGCACTTTAGCACTGATCAGCAGTGGTAAAGTGCCCAGAGTCTTATTGCCAACAACCACGGGTCAGAAAAAATAAAGGAGGAAGAAGCAAAAAGTTTGGGGATAACCCTGCAAAAAGGGCCGTTTCCAACAGGAACATAGTCATTTTAATGGTATTAGCACGTCCTATAATAGAAATGTATAATTTATCAATACGCTTTAAATCAGTGCTAATCTTGATTAGCAGCTGTGCCAAATTAATATCCCAGATAGTTGCAACCACCGCATTTATATTTATCCCTAAGTAAATAGCCTCCGGGGACCTCCGAGCATCGTTAAACAGGGTATTACCAGAACAAACAATCTTGGTTTTAGCTGTATTCAGCCTGTAGCCAGATTGACTAACGAATTCTAATGCGAGAGCCTCAATACGGACCAATGCAGCCTGGGGGTCAGGGGTGACTATGGCAATATCATCCGCATAGGCTAAAACTTTAGTGCTAAATCCCCTAACCACTATAGGTTTGATAGCCTGATCGTTGAGCATAGCTCTAATTAAAGGATCTATGTACAAAGCAAAAAGAATCGGGGAGCATGGACATCCCTGTCTGGTGCCACATGAGATCTTAATTCTCCCGGATTCCATCCCCATCATTTGTATTTTTGCGTAAGGTTGTATATACATGGCCTTTATAGCTGTCTGGATACGGGGGCCAAAGCCATTGGTGCTTAAGATCTGCCAAAGGAAGGCCCACTCAACCTGATCAAAGGCTTTCTGAGCATCTAATAAGATCAAAGACATTTGACCCCCCGTCTGTTCGGTGATATCGAATAGAGAGATCACCTGACGCACATGATCAGTTGTTCCACGAGCAGGAATAAAACCATGCTGCCATGGGCTAACCAGGGAAGCTATTATTTTTGATAGTCTATTGGCTATAATTTTAGAATATAGTTTCTCGTCAGTATTTATCAAAGAAATTGGTCTATACGAGGCTGGATCTTCAGGTGGTTTCCCTTTTTTCAAAAAAACAATTAAGTTGGTGTCCTTCCAAGAATGAGGTGTGGTGCCATGATATTGTACTGCTAAAAACAAGTCCAGTAACATATGCGCTAGCTCAGGCTGCAAAACTTTATACATTTCTATCGGAATTGCATCCGGACCAGCAGCCTTGCCCGATGCCATGATCTGTAATGCCTCATTAACTTCAGCTTGTGTGAACTCTTTTTCCAATTCCTGTTTAATTATAGGAGGAGGAGTAATTAAGCGCTGCCCTGCTACTATTTGAGGATCAATCTCAGATTTATAAATATCACCATAAAATTCAGCAAAAACTTGAAGAATATCCTGAGGATCAGTTACTCTATTCCCATCCCGCCGTTTAACCTCCAAGATATTATTAGCAGCCGTCCTCTGTTTCAATTTTAATGCAAGATGTCTTCCGGTCTTTTCCCCATATTCATAATTATCCCTAGCTCGTGTTTGATATATTTTGGCATTCCTATTGTTATATATTCCGTTTAATTTGGCTTTGACCCTTATCACTTCTAGTTCAATTAGCCTCGCTGCATCCTTCTGTTTACTTTCAATAGTTCGGAGATGTAATTCCTCATTCATAGAGAGATCAGCCATGAGTTTTTGCACAGCCACCCTATGCTCTTTCATAAGATGTCCAGCGAAACTAATGATTTCCCCCCTTATGCATGCTTTAAACGTATCAAAAACAATTTCCCTTGATGCACTATACCAATTTGCATCAAAAAATAGCTTGGTCCATCTTCTAAGATGATCAGAAAATCCTTCAGTTACCAAGAGTTTCCTATCGAAGGACCATTTGCTAGGGCGGTTCAAATATTCCAGAAGCTCCAACTCAAGTATCAAAGGGTTGTGATCTGATAGCATCTTTGGGAGTTTCCGTATATTAGCGCGGTCTATAAGGGAGGTAGATATAAAGAAATAGTCTAACCTGACATATTTCTGATGGGGGCAGGAAAAGTAAGTATAACCAACATCTCCTACTACCTTTCGAGTCCACACATCAGCTAATCCATGGCTCGCTGCTAAGGCTTTAAGGGCCTTAAATACCCGTGGCTTCCTCCCATCATACCTTCCCAAAGAAATATCCGATATGCCTAGATGAATATTAAAATCCCCACAAATTATAAGTGGAGAGGGCCAGGCTGCTAGTTCAAGCTCCAACTCGGCCCATAAATCAGAATCATCAAAGTTGGAGCCATAAATTGTGCATAGGGTTACTCTACAAGGTAATAGGGCTATAGCCCATCTCCCCCACTTATCTGCTAAGGTTCGCTCCACCTCAGGCATCCGAGTGGTGGTGTGAATAGCCACTCCTCTTGTGGTGGTAGTCTGCCGTGAGCAAATCGTCTGCTTATATCCGGGAATACTATTTAGCCCTCTCTTCTGGAAAGGTATATGGGTTTCCTGTTGACAAATAACGTCCACCCCCATGAACGAATAACTTCAGCGGATCTGTACCGTTTACCAGAATCGTTCAACCCCCCTATGTTCAAGGAACAGATTCTCAGCTTACCCATCATAATAACTTTTATTCCTGTGCAGTGACTTTAAACATCTCAATAACTCAATATCAAACAGACTATGCATTTTTTCTGATTTCCCTGATTTATGTGCTCTCGGTTCTTAGTGCACATTTTACCCAAAACATGTTTACATCCCAAGTTTTGGATTTTGGCTATCTCAGCACCATTAGCAGCACTTCTAAGGGACCAGGACAGAGAGGCACCACTTGGAGAGTCAGGACTCCCTCAGGCTTGGTCCATGTGCGGTTTCATGATGGTTTGAGCCTTTTTGTCTCTGATGCTCTGATCAGGAAGCCAGTTAACAGGCCTTGAAATCTGGTAGTCCTGAGTTCAATAGTGAAACATGGCTCAAGCAGCAGGACAGGCCTCTGAGGGTTCAAAGCAGTCTTCAGGTAGCAGAGCAGTTCTTCCAGGTGCAGCAAAGCAGTTTTCTGATGTGCATAGCAGACCACAACTTTGCAGGAAGTCTTCTGAGAGTCCTTCCACAGGTCCAAAAAGTGAACTGGAGAGTAGGGCTGATGGTCCTTTTTTATACCTTGGTGTCTTCTTTGAAGTAGAGGACGTTTCTAGAGATTTTCCTTAGAAGTGCTTGACATTTCCTGCCTCCCCTATCCTGGCTCTAGCTTTACTACAGGCACTATGAGGTAGTGTGAAGTCCTTTGTATGGTGGCAAGGCACGACATATTGATTTGCAAGTGGGATGTGCCCAGCTCTACTGTCCCATCCTGCTAATGATGGCCTGTCCAGGCACACTTAATTCTTCTATTTTGTAGCTGTCTTCGAGCAATAAGCAGAGTCCAACTGCCAAGTACACCCAGTCACGTGACCCAGGAAGGGGCTGTAGGCAGAAAATAGTTAGAGCAGGAATATGCCACTTTCAAAATTGTGATTTAAAATCTGACGTTACCATTAAAGATGATTTTAAATTACAATTTCCCAGGCACCAAACACACATTTACTATTTGCCTTCAAGTTAGCATTTATTAGATGTAATAAGGCAAGCCAATATTATCCTGCAAGAGAAGTAGGCCCCACAGTATTGAAAAACAAAAGTAGAATAGGAGTTTTTCACTACAGGACATGTAAAACGTAAAAGTACATTTCCAGCTTTTTAATTACAATGCACCCTGCCCTATGGGCTACTTAGGGTCTACCTTAGGGGTGACGTATAGGCACTAAAAGGGAAGCTTAAGGCTTGTCATTGGCAAAGGGGTTAATTTGTCAAGTTGAATTGGCAGTATAAAACTGCATTCAGGCTGCAATGGCAAAACTGGGGGCTACTCAAGTGAGTAGCACAAAAGGTGCTGCAGGTCCACTAGAAGCATTTAATTTACAGGGTCCATGTATATGGTATACCACTTTGCTAGTGAATTATAAGCAAATTAAATATGCCAATTAAGTGTAAGCTGATTTGACCATGTTCTAGAGACTGAGCACAAGAACTTTAGCACTGGTTAGAAGTAGTGAAATGCAGAGAACCCTAAGGCTAACAAAAAGTTATTCTGCAAAAGATAGGAAGGATGAAGGCCAAAAGTTTGGAGGTGGCTCTGCAGGGAGGGCCAAGTGCAACAATCATGGTTATACACTGATGTCTATGCGAACATGGTATAGATTGATATGTAGTCTTTTCTCACCACAGAGATATACTCTCCCTAGGATCTCCTTGACCTTTAAATATTTCACCTCATGAATATCCAACTTAATACTTTTAATTGTATTCCAATGCATCATTTCATCAATCAGTGATAACCATAAAACAATGTGTAGTACCATAACATTTTGCAATAAAGTCAAATACATTTTTAGACCTTGGAGAAGTCCTCATCTGGAGGGATAATAAACATGTTGGCTGAACTTTTCTTTTGTATCTATACAAATATAAAAGAAATCAGCTCAAAAACTTACCTCTTGAATTGTGTACAGTTTGGTGGACAGGATACTCCGTCAAGATATGGTGGATATCCCATCTTCCGTATTACGAATGCCATAGACTAGGCGGAACTCTCATCGATTCCATTACTGGACTCGCACAGACCACACCAAAGGTAGTGAACGTCTTTGTTGCTGGACTTCACCCATGCCTCTGGATCTCCTTGACCCCAGAACTATGTCATGCTTATTTGCTGTTTCATGCTTTTGCTTATGTTTCATTACTTGTCGATTCTATGTAATCTCAGTGTGTACCATTCATATTTCCCTCAAGAAAGAAATTTCATAGACTATAATACACTTGCAATACAGAGGATGGGACATATGCCACATTTGTGAGGAAATATTCCACATTCCAAACTGTAAGTAAAGCCCTTAGGACATAATTTCTGAGGTTTTGGCTTACGGCAGCGCTGCAAGGAATCTTGATGTCACTGACCATCTCATGAGTGATGTAATATGTGACGTCATTTATTTATTTATTTATTTATGGGTTTTATATAGCGCCTGAATCACCCCATACGGGGTATCTCTGCGCTTAGGACTGCCGGTTGACCAATAAAGAGAGTACGATTAGAAAAGTTCTGTTTTCAACAATTTCCTAAAGGCCACTAGGTTGGTACATTGACGTAGATGTAGAGGGAGGAGATTCCAGTAATGAGGTGCCAGATGGGAGAACGCCTTCCCTCCCATCCGCGCCAATTTAATGCGAGGGGTTTGCAGGTATGCAAGTTGGCTGGATCTCAGCAGTCTTGTAGGAGTATATCTTACAAGTTTCCGAGCTAGATAGCCAGGACCCAGGTTGTGTAGGGATTTGAAAACCATACAGCAGATTTTAAATCTGACTCTCTTTTTTATAGGGAGCCAATGAAGGTCATGAAGCAAGGGGGCTGAAGGGGTCCTGGGAAGTGCGTTGTTGACTAAGCGAGCTGCAGTATTCTGGACCACCTGCAATTTGTTTAAAGATTTTTCTTTGGCTGCAATTAATAGAGCATTGCAGTAGTCTAGTCTGCTAATTATCAATGCTTGGACCAGGGTTTTACGAGTGGTAATAGGAAGAAAGGGACAGACCCTCCGCAGCATGCGGAGAGTGTGGAAGCAGGTGACAGCGGTGCTGTTTACATGTTCTTCAAGAGTAAGATCGTTGTCCAAGCGCACACCCAAATCCTTTACAACCTCTTTAGGGGACGGGGCAGAGCCCAATTCCTCTGGCCACCAACTAGGGGACCATCTAAGTTTTGCCTCTCCAAACAGCATGATTTCTGATTTATCAGTGTTGAGTTGTAGAAAATTTTCCCTCATCCAATGCGCAACGCCCTTCATGCCCTCAGAAAAAATGTCTTGGGTAAGTGGATTTGCTTTGTCGAATGACAGCAGAAGTGCATTGCGGGGGCGCGAGTTATAGTTAGCTGAACTAACTATAACGGGGGAATTTCTAGGGTTTTGTATGAGGGAAATGTCCAGCTAACTATAACGCTCCTGAAACCTATGTTTTTTTTAGTGAATTTCTAAGGTTTATTAAATGCCAATTCCTAACTATAACGCCCCTGAAACCTTTGGTTTTTTCAGTGAATTTCAAAGGTTTTTTAAATGCCAATTCCTAACTTTAACGTGCATGAAACCTATGTTTTTGTCAGTGAATTTCAAAGGTTTTTTAAATGCTAATTCCTATCTATAACTTATCTCTGAAGATATCATGTTTAATGATTTTGATTGGATTTCTATATTTTTCAAATTCAGTGTGTCAATTTCATTAATAATCTTTTTTTTAAATACTTTTTTATCACAATTTTTTAAACTTATTTTTTCAATTAATTCTTTTAAAAATTAAAAAATGTTATTTGAACTTAATGGGTTTTTCAAACATATTTTTTAATATTTTTCAAAATATTTTTTTAACTATATGTTCAAAACTGTATTTTATATATTTTTTTCAATGTTTTTGGATCCGTGCACCCTATGCGCACCGTTCTCGATCCCTACGCGATAGCATTCGCACATGGTACAAGTTGGGTACGTGTTTGTTGCGCAATCGCAATGCGACAGGTACGCGACTCCCAGCCTATACGTGATACGTTCGATGTACGTAACGCGACGTTTACGCGCTTCCGCAATCGTCTATGACGCGGTAGGTGCACGGATCCCGCGAAATATTTAACATTTAAAAAAACATATATATATGTATTTCATGTGAATATTAATTGAAGACAAACTCTAAACTAGTCTTAAAAGTAATATATTTTTACATCTAATCCTATATTTCTTTTTAATTCAATTTCGCGGATGCGCGCTGGGTGCGTGCTGCGTATGCGCAGGGTGCGCGGATCCCATGTGACCTGCAAAAAAAGAGATTTGATTGGTTCATTACACTTCCTCTTCTAACTATTGAAATATTCCACCCATTTCAATCATTCTTCTTTGACCTTCTTTAGAGCACCATCTCTTTGGAGAGAAGAATATTTTTTAGACTAAGTTTACACTTAGCTCTAACTTTTTTCAACCAAAAATGGCTTCAGGGCAGCAGGCATCACCTGCATCACCTCATACTTCTGAGGATGAATTTTTGCCAGAGGCACCACCCAAAAAACGTTTTTCTTCAGTGGTGTGGAAATTTTTTACTTTTCCCGAGGGGCAGAATAAGACCAATGCCACCTTGGTCACGTGCAAGATTTGCAAAAGAGTCCTATCAAGAGGGGATCCTAACAAGAAATACTCTTGCGGCACGGCAAGTATGATGAAGCACATGAGGACCCTTCATCCGAACAATCTTGTACAAGAAGAGTGCCGACGGATGAGAAACACTCCTGCTACTGCGCCTTCCACGTCATCGCAGCCGAGCACATCAAGAGTGCCTCCATCAGCCCAAACCTTTGACATCCGTCCTCAATTTCAATTTTTAAAAGTGCTCTGCACTAAGTGTAATAAGACTTTGTGCTATGGTGAGCAGTTGATCGATCTGATCTGCCGCCGGCAAGAAAGTCACATTTGCTAGTTTTTTTGTTTTTTTTATTGTTCCCTGAAGTTCATTGTTTGGTTTCTCCTGGTTTGTTTTTTGGGTTTTTTTGCAGAAAAACCCCCAAAATTTAAAAATTGTTCAGAAAACCCCCAAAAGATTATAAAAGAAGAAAGAAGAAAAATAAAAGTTCTTGTAAGAACTAACTTTCCTGGTTTAAAAAAAGAGCTAAATTTCTTTGTTAGTGTTAGTTTAGATGAATGTATGTGTAGTATGTAATTGACTGAATGAATGCATTAGTAGCGTATGGTGAATGTATAAGTGCAGAACTATGAGGAAGTGCTGCAGCATCACACAGTAACCTTTTTAACTGCAGTGTGCTGTAGTACTTCCGAAGCACAGGTGTAGGAAGGTGGATATCTGACTATGGTTACCCCCAATTTTTTTGCCTAGTGTCTAGCTGGTTTTTCGACTTAGTTGGCCTGAGATCCTGCCATTCAGGATCTCAGCCTGGCTTCTCTCTTTAAAATGGACTCCATGTACCCTAGGTACATACACAATTGGTAAGGATCACCTTATTGGACCCTGTACAGTGTACCCTAGGTACCCAGGGCATAGGTGTACCCTAGGCCCCCGGGGGCTGCAGCATGTATTATGCCACCCCTGGTCTGGCCTTCCAATTTGACACAACTGGCTGATCACTCAGCTGGGGTAAGTTGGTGTATCCACCTCTTACTTAGGTGTAGTATACCTATACCTAACCTTAAATGGGACACATGTTAACCTATAAGTCACTCCTATGGCAGGCCTTAACAATCCTGAAGGCAGAGTGCTTGGTTTCATGTGAGATGGTGCTCTGGCATGAGCTGCCTGTCTGCAGTGGTCGGAACAACTTCCTTCTACCGTTTCCAGATATCGCCATACCATATACTCTTAAGTGCACTATGAACCTCGCGGTTAAATGCTATCTTTGGTTTGGCTTTATCAAAACATGTCGAGTAAGGTGTCATACGAATTGGAATACTAACCCCTCGCCAATTCTGGCGACGGGGTTAGCATTCCACCCTTCTAGAGGGACACGACATGTACAGAACCTGAAACCCGGGTAAAATCAGACATAGCCTCAGCTCCACAAAATGGACGCTGCCACCACCGACACAAGTCTGCCCTCCTGCTGCTGGGAGTCCTTCCAGCTTGGGAGACGTGGACAAAGGGTTTCCTGCCAGGGGAGGTGCGAGCACCACCCCAGACAGGATTTTGTGTATTGGTCAGGTAGGGCTTGAATAGAATCAGACATGCCTGAGGCTCACAAGGAGCCTCAGTGCATATGCCAGTTCAAACCGGTCCTGGGGCACACCAGCCCCAGACCTGGGGCGAGCTGGACAAAGGATAGGGGGTGTAAACACCCCCCTTCCTGGTCCCACCCTTAGGGAGGGACCTAGCAGGTAGTCCGGCCCCTAGAATCCGCTTAAAGGTAGGAGCTGTGTCCTAAGACTTCAGACATCCTGGAATCAACTTAACACTAAGAAGAAGACGGGAACTTCGACGTTCTGCTGCACAGAAGACTGAAGGAATTCTCCCCTATGGTCAGGGAGTGACCATCTTGCTAACGCAAGCACCAACCAGCGAATCGACGTCTGCTTTGCTGCCGCCTCCTGCTGGAGCCCGAGCCCAGAGACCAACAAGAACTGGACCTCCAGACTTCTCACAGCCCGATCCACAGACCCTGCAAAGAAGGAACCCGTGGAGGCACCGAGACACGTGGAGCCAGCCATCTTGGAAGACACTCGACAAGCTGCAAGCGCAACAACAGAGGCTCCCTCCAAGTTGTGCTTTGGGTCCTGAGAAGCCCAACACCCGAGCAGCATCTGCACCAAAGGTGAGCCCTCCAGCTTCTCCACGATCTGCATGGGGCCCCTCTGCACTTTGCAAATCGACGCGCCTGCCCGGTCCCTGGCCCATTGGCTATTGGCCATTTTGGCAAACTATCTTGAAAACTACGATGCTGGTCTGGTTGCCCCAGACTGGCCCCTGCTGCCCTCCAAAGGAGCAGCCCCTCTGACCTTGCTGGTCAGAACCACCAGCTTTCTTCATTTCCTGCGACTCCTGCTTTTGCCAAGGCTTGTTTGCTTCCTTTGAGTTGCCGACACCGCCGTCAGCGAGAGCCTGCGTGGGACAGCTCATGAACTGACTTCTGAATGTCGTCGACCTACAGGGACCACGTGGCTGCAGAGACAAGCTACACCTCTTCACCTGTTTGCACCCGACATCGCCTGGTACCTACCTGGTGCCACGCCGGTCACTGGCTAGTGACTGTGAACACTGTTCCCTCTGCTTACAGGTCTTCTAAAACTCTGATCCATCCTTGGATCCACCGCATCTCTTCTGTACCGACCGCCTGCAGCATCTTTGTCATCAGGCTCCATTGAACAGATAGACGAAACCCGACGCACTTCGAGACCTATGCACCCGCTTCCTGCGGGTGAGGTAAAGCTGGCACTCCGGTGCACAAGTGTAGAGTAACATCTCTAATGTTTAGATCTGAAGTCTTGATTTCGTAGTCCAACCAGAAGACCCTTCTAGCAGTAACTTTTAAACTTTTACGCACCCATTGAAAACCTATGGGAGCCCGCGTGTAACTTTCTGAAGTACTGGGTATTTTAGACCCAGCGGTGCAGGGGCACACACCCTATGACTTCTGGGTTCTCCCTGTTCCAGACCTACAGAAACACAGAGTCTTCTGGGTGAAGTCAAAGATTCATTTATTGGCTGCAGACCAATTACAGGTATCCTAGAAGTACAACAGCGTGTATGTTCTCAGGAGACTGCTAAAAATCATAGAAACGGGCTTCTCCTTAAGTACAGTTTTTCCTGCCTCAGGCATACATTCCTAGGTTTATGATACGGCAATATACAAGTGTACATTTCAAACGAAAGAGCAGAGTCATGATGACCATCCCACATTCCAGTTTAAGCCAGCCCACAATTATTTACACAGCAAGGTTCAGATCCCACATTAGATATCGATAGGCCCCAATAAACATGAGCATCTCCTGTTTTGGGAAACAAGCCATAAAGCAGGAACAAGCAGGTGCGAAAGTGATTAGCCGGAGGCTTGTGTGTGATGAAAGGACTTTATGGTGCGTTGAGCCCTAATGCTAATCACAGGTGGCCGGAGGAAAGGGAGCTCGTGAGACCAGTTTGACCTGGGGCAGCAGAGCCAAGCTGCCCAGGTCACAGAAGAGTCATGGAAAGGCACATGCATTGCAAGGCCCGTAGTTGCTTCATTATAGCCTATGTGAGGGCAATGACAAGATGGCCACCGCTTCCAAAATGGAACCCGCGTAGTGAAGCAGAATAGCGTGTACACAGTGCATTCATAGCTAGAACGATATATAAAGCACTCGTACATACCGCATTAACCATTTGCGATTTGCTAGTACCAGGATAGACAGGGGTAGGGCCCTGTCCCCTACGCGGCCCCAGAGATTAAAGTACGACAGACCCTCCTTTTGCCCTTACATAGGCAATCACTATACTCATCTTAATCCGAGTCTAGGTCAATGTTCACAAAGTCATGGAGATGTTGCTGTAGCATCATCCTATTACTTAGCTCGTCCCTCGATACAGGTTTCCTTACACATAAGGTAGCACAGAGGCCACATATCGCAGGAGCACACTGTATGCACAGACAGAACAGGAAAAGAATGGCTAAGATCATTCCAATGACCATTAGAACTTTCCAACCCCAGGCAGATACCATTTCCCAGAACCACCCCACCAGTGACCAGTCTCCCTTATCCACGTGTATGGATTCAGATATTTTATGGAGTTTGGAGATGGCTTGATAGACTGTTGGAGCGTTATCTGGTATGAAAATGCAACAACTAGATTGGATAACCTTACATACCCCACCGCGGTCTGCAAGAATAACGTCTAGAACCATGCGGTTCTGCAAAGTCATAAGGCGATCCGCTTGGAGCTCAGCGGTCAGATTACCAAGGGCACCAGCCGTGACATTGACAGTGGATTCAACCACACGAGTCAGTTGTCTCAGGTTCCTACTATTTACCATAGGTCCCCAAAACGGCAGGAAACCCAAAAAGAAGTCTCCCGCTTCCTGACCGGCAGTATCCTCCTTACTAATCACGCCCCTCACAACTCTGGTCTTGTGATAGTCAGCGGCAGCAGTAAATGTTGGCGGTAGCAAGTTTGCAATATAACATGTGCCCGAGAAATCAGGGGGCAACCATGTATATGCTCGGTCATTGCAGATGAAATATGTACCCTTGGCAGCCAAAAACGCAGGAGAAAACTGTGACGGGAAAGTGTACGTTTCAGTACAGTCACTTCTCCCCAGTTGAGCTCTAGGATTCTGACCATTACCCTGTAAGCAGAACCGACCTATGTGGGGTACGACCCAGATTGGGGATGAGATTTTTCGCTGTCTTTCACCCAGACTAATACTATACCCCGTTGCGTTCCATCCTACATAAGGTCTTAACTCATCCTTGGGTATGGATGAGTATGCATCGATATCTCTGCTCATATCGGCAACACCTTTCATCAAAGCCTTATTATTGGTGATAGGTCTGATGGAACGCGGTTGTCGCGGGGAGTACGTATCTAGAGCATAGAGAAACATGGTCTGGAATGCCCATGACGATCCATTGTAACTAAATGGCAGCACCAAATAGGGAATACCCTTGTTAATGGTATGTGGCATTAACCCACAGACCCAGCAATTGGTTGTATTCATTACTAGTTGGTGTTGGTGCAAGAGCTGAATAAACGAGTTATTTACAAACTCTGATCGTCTGGTCTGTTTGTGTTCAGGCAAAGGGTGAAAAGAGTGTGAGGAGGCAGTAGAAAGAGGTATAGGCTGTACAGTGGGTGCAATGGGCTTTTGAAAGGAGAAAAATACAAATCCAACGATGAACATTATTATACTACATAGTATAAATAGGCACAAAAATACAAAACATTTGCTTCTCATAATTTTACATATCTTTGCTTTAAAGTTCATTTCCTCAACGGGTCTCTCCATCTTAAAAAACTCTCTAATCGGGCCGCTCGCGGCGGATGAGTTTCTTCTGCTAAGGAGTACGCCTGTCAGTCCAGGGAAACGCCCTAGACCAACCAGAACCGTTGACCTAACGTCTTCGGCCTGTACCCCAAAGTCTTGGCACTGCGACCCTGCGGCTGAACCCGGATGGTGGTTCGAAAAACAAAAATCAAGAAAGTCCTTCAGATGGGAGAGCTAAAATGTCAAAAAGGAAATAGTAAGGAAATCTTTATTTGTCCATAGGCCTTGGTCTCAAATTATAGCGGAGACGGCCAGGTGCTGTTTGATCCTGGAACAAAAGTTCAGGCTCTGTGGTGTCCAATCGACTTGATGGTGGCACAGCTTCCTGCAAAATATCGTTACTCTTTTGGTCTGAAGCTGTGTCTCTTATGTGTGCATCACTGAATGGTACAAAACGAGGTACAGTATCTGTCTCAGAGTCTGCGATACCCTCCTGGACCCACTGGTCATATGGCAGGGGCAAGGGGACTACCTTGCAGTGGGTGCCATGGATCCAGTGTTTCTTCCCCTTTACTCTAACCGCTGATCTTGTTGATAAAAGTACAAGGTGAGGGCCGATCCAGCGAGGCTCGTTGTTGCTCTTGCGCTGGAAGTTTCTAATCAGCACCCATGTGCCAGGGTCGATAGGGTGTCCAGGAGTTTCAGAAGCTTGGGGAAGAGTATCATGCACCTGTTGATGTAAAACACGCAGTTTAACAGTCAAATCATACAAGTAATCGAGTAGTACTGGATGCTCGATCTCACTGAATTTCGTAGGCCTCGGCACACTCCATACGTTGGCCGGGCGGCCAAAAACCACTTTATAAGGACTAAGTCCCACTCGTGAGTGTACGGTCATTCTGGTGGACAGGAGTGCTAAAGGCAGAGCGTCAGGCCATTTAAGACCGGTGCTCGCCTGGATTTTGGCCAGTTTAAGTTTTAGAGCGCCGTTGTAGCGCTCTACTAATCCAGCTGATTGGGGGTGATTTGCAGCGTGAAACTTCTGCTTTATACCTAGCCCTTCACACACATTCTTCATCACTTTACCCACAAACTCACTTCCATTATCACACCACATCATTCTTGGCATTCCAAACCTAGGGAAGAACTCTTTCACAAGGGCTTTGGCTGTGGATAGGGCAGTTTTATCCTTTAGAGGATAGGCCTCTACCCATTTGGAGAAAGCGCAGACAACCACCAATACATATTTCAGGTTGTTGCACCTTTCCATGTGGATAAAGTCCAGCTGCAAAACTTCAAATGGGTATGATGGGGGTGCAAAATGACCAGCTGGAGTTGGGGTTCCCCTACCAGGGTTGTACTTCAAGCATACCATACAATTCTTGACCACATTCTCTGCGCACTTGGGAATCCCAGCATTCTGCCATACTGGAGCGAACAACTTACAAATTCCTTTCGTACTGATATGTGCCATTCCATGTGCCATTGTAACTACTGGGAGCACATATGCATCAGGCAACAACCATCGCCTATGTTCTGTCAGATCAATCCAACAACCATTCTCATCCAACTTACCCACACTTTCTCTCCACTTGCTTAATTCTTTCTCTGTAGCTTCAGCTTGAAGCGACTTCACACTCTCTATTGTGTTTTCACACATCCCAACATCATCAACCCATCTTGCGGGGCCTGCAACATACATTCTAGTCTTTACATTCTGTGCTGTTTCTTTCGCGATCTCATCAGCAAACGCATTCCCACGTCCAACATCATCTGTGATTTTCTTGTGCGCACTGCTTTTCATAATCGCAACTCGCAATGGTAGGGTCAGTGACTCAAGGAGATCATTCACCAACTTGCCATTCTGAATTTTAGCTCCATGCGACGTCAGGAACCCACGCTCTTTCCACAATCGTCCAAAACTATGAGCCACGCCAAAGGCGTACTGGCTATCGGTATATATATCCACTCTCATTCCTTCAGACAACACGCATGCTCTTGGAGGGCGATTAATTCTGCTGCTTGGGCCGAATTATGTGGCACTCGTGCAGTTTCCACGACCGTGTGTAAGGTCGTGATAGCATATGCAGCAGTCGTGTCACCATTAGGGAGCTTGAAACACGAACCATCCACCCATAAAGTACCATCACACTCAGCCCTCTCCCTTTCGTCTCTTCTTCTGTTCTGAACAGACAGTCATGTTGCTCAATCTCATCTGGGTCTGCTGGATTTGGCAATAACGTAGCTGGATTCAGCGTATTGCATCTCTTTATGTGTATGTGATTTGCTAACAGTGTGAGCTCATAGCCTGATAATCGCGCACTAGTCAAGTGTTGTGTCTTGGTCCTATTTAATAATGTGTCTACAGCATGTGGAACCATAACGATCAATGTGTTGTCCATTACCAAACCAGCAGATTGTCGGATAGACATAGCTGCAGCAGCTGTCGCTCTCAGACAGCTTGGCAGTGCCCTTGCTACAGGGTCCAAGGTTGATGAAAAATATGCGCATGGGCGCGGTCTGTCACCAAAAGGCTGTGTTAACACTGATAACGCACAACCATCTTTCTCGTGAACATACAATGTAAAAGGCTTGCTGTAGTCAGGGGTACCAAACACAGGAGCTGAACACAATGCATTGCGCAATTCCACAAAACTTTTCTGGCACTCTTCAGACCATGGGATAGGATTCGGTGTGTCTTTACATGTCAATGCTAACAAAGGTTTTGCCAACAAGGAAAAATTAGGAATCCAATGCCTACAGTATGAAGTAATGCCCAAGAAAGCACGCACTTCTCTCTGCGTTCTTGGCACACTCAACTGTGCAATGGATTGAATTCTTTCTGGGGTCAGTTTCCTTCCCTCCTTCGATAAGAGATGACCTAAGTAGGTCACTTCTTGTCGACAATATTGCAGCTTTGAGAGAGACACTTTGTGATGGAAAGCAGATAAATGGCGCAACAATGACAATGTGGCTTCTTTGCAGATCTTTTCAGTATCCGCGGCGATTAATAAATCGTCAACGTACTGAATCAGGATAGCGCCACTCGGTAAAACAAGTGCATCAAGCTGCGCTTTCAAAGCTTGGCTGTATATGGATGGACTCTCACAGTAGCCCTGGGGAGCGCGTTTGAAGCGGAAGCTTCGGCCTCCCAGACTAAAGCCAAAAATGTCTCTGCTCTCCTCTGCAATTGGGATGCTAAAGAAAGCATTCTTTAAATCGATCACTGAAAACCATGCAGCAGAGGCTGGAATCATCGTTAACAAGGCAGTTATATCAGGGACAACTGGAAACTGTGGCACAACAATCTTATTAACCTCTCTAAGATCAATCACAAATCTGTAAACAGGTGGCTGTGAAGGGTCCGTTCGTTTTAAGACAGGTAAAATCGGACTATTGCAAACGTTGCCTCTTGTCTCTTCGATTACACCCTTATTAATCAAGTCGCTGACAATGTCTAACAATGCTTTCTGGCCTTCATTAGAGATCTTGTACTGGGGAATACGTGGCAGTCTGACATTAGCCTTTAAAGTTACCACGTATGGCGGTATCTCCAAGAGACCCACATCATTGGGACCAGTAGCCCAAAGGACATCCGGAAGGGATGACAATTCAGGCGGCATTGCATTTTTAGACAAGTACATCGGGGAAATCACTTTCCTGCCTAATGTAAGTTGTACCCCTGACGGTGAACAATACAGTGTAGCATGCAATCTTTTCAACAAATCTAACCCTAGCAAATTTTCACCACAACCTGTTGTTGGAATCAGGGGTGCTTTCAGCTCGCAAGGTCCAATAGAAAGTGACATGGGACTAGAAATCGGGTTCCTAACTGGGGCGCCAGAAAAACCTACTGAGACATTTATATCGCCAGACAAAGGTGCGCCAGGGAGTTTTGAATGCATGATTGAACTCTTTGCAGCACCAGTGTCTAGCAGAAAGGGCTCCGTTACATTTGCTGTAGTTACCTCAACATACGGTCCGCTCTGATCCACTGGCACTGAAACAACTCCCTCTCTCTGTCTACGGCTGTCCTAGTAATCATTATTTTCTGCATCGCCGTCCTCTGCATAATAATCATTATTGTAATACTGAGCTGTATTACTAATCGCGTTGGCTTGCTGATCAAAGCTATTGATGGTATTTTGAGGCGGAAGAGGACGCGCGTTCTGGGGAACATTCCCACGCCCTCTGCCTCTAGGAGCTTGCTGACCACCCCTCCCTCTTGCGCCATACATATTGCCGTTACGCTGCATCAATTTAGGGCAACTATATTTAAAATGACCTTCCTCTTTGCAGTATGAACATTGGTTGGGACCTACAGGGACACGTGGTTGATAATACCCATTCATTTGCTGGTTGTTCTGAAATTGTTGGGGTTGGTGATAGACACCTTGGGGTTGCCTATAATTATTCTGACCTCCACGTGGTGGATAGGCCTGCTGCAAAAGGACCTTCGTCTTTAGTTCCTTCGTTTTCTTATCTGTTCTATCTTTTTCGTCTTTATCTCTGTTTTCATAATACTGTGCAGTAGCCAGTATTTGCGCTGAAGAAGAAACAGCCCAAGAACTTTCTGAATCTTTTAACTTTTTACACAGGTCAGGAAGTAGATTCTGCACAAACTTATCCACAAATAACCGTTGGCCACCCTCAGTACTCATATCTTGCCCACTGTGGTCAATAAACGTTTCTTCAAACCTGGTAAAGAAGTCTGACACTGTCTCATCCTTCTTCTGCTTGCATGCAGATAGCTTGTCCCAATTTACGCGCATCGCGGGCATTATTGTCTTCATATACGTGATGATTCTACCAGGGAGTTCTGCTATTAAAGGCTCTGGTTTCGCGCCACCAGTTTGTCTAGCGTCAGCGGCAATAATGTCAGCCCATGTAGCACCTAGTTCTGCATCGTGATCTGCATTACGAATTGATCCCCATAGGGGCTGTGGAACAACGTTACCAAACAACATGTCTATGTCGGCCAGATTCATAACGCATGACCCTGCCGTCTGTGACAACTCTTTATAATATCCTGCAGGGTTTTTACGGGGATCAGGCAATGTCTGCTTAAGGGCTAACACCTCAGAACGCTTCCATGGAACATGCACCCAAACACGCTGGAAATGCGCTGGCACAGCAGCGATACCGGCACCGGCATCAGCTGCAACTGCTTCCTTCCATACCGGGGGAACTTCTCTCATGGGGTATTGTCGCGCTTTTACCTTTTTCCCCACAAGGACATCTTGTTCAAACAATGACTGTTGACAATCATCATTCCTGAAGGACAATACAACCGCAACTGCTTTATCTACCTCGCGATCCACAATTGTACCAGTTCCAAAATCAAACCTCACTCTACACAACTCCTGCGGGCTCGGGTCTTTACCACTATCCTCCAATTCCTCACAGAGAATTTCGCACATTTTCTCAAACACATATCTCTGTTTTGGGGCATCCCATTGATGAAAAACGTTGACAACTGATTCCACATCATACAGTGAAGGGAAAACAATCCATCTACGCGCCATGCGATCTATTACCTTTTTCTCATCGGGGTTAGGCAATTGACTACGCAATTGCTTACGCTGTAAACCAGGAGTCGCACTGGATGACTCAAAGAGAGGAGACATTAACGTAGTAACCACATTAGCTAAGCGCTGTCGCGCTGAAGGAGAAGCTGAGGCGAAAACAGGGGGATAAACAGAGGGGAGAAAAGAGGATGTAGAAACAGGTACTGGAGTGGTGCAAGGAAGAGTATCAGGGGAGGCAGTCAATATGCTAGGCAAAGTCGCAGGAAGCGCGGGGCAGTTGGAAACACAACTGGCGGCCCTTGAGAGGGCTGCGCTATAGGGATAAGAGCCGGCTGCGGAGCAGCTGGCGGCTGTGGCAAGGCTTGCGGCACATTAACTGGGGGTGGCATATTCACAAGCTGGGGAGGCGCCGTGGCATTTTGAGCATACGGGGGTGGCGAACTCAACAAATGCGACATCAGGGGATCTTTCTCCTTTTCTTCTAACTCATTCTGCTTAGAGTGTGGTGAAGCTGGGTAACATTTGTCGATCCCTAACTTACGCTGCCTGTGCAATTGCTCATTCATCTGCTCCTCCTCATTGTCTTTGAATTGTACAGCTGCTTGCATTACTGTCATACCTTTTTCTCTCCTATTCTTTTTCGCTAGCTTAATTTCCTTCTGTTTGGCTTCCTTCCGCCATAAGCGGAAAGAATCAAACATCGCCGGCCGGGCTTTCTTTTTAAACAATTTAATTTCCAAATTATCTAAAATATCGGTATCGAAACTACCATTTTGGGGCCATTTTAAAACACCGTCTTTTCTGGTGTAGTGGATCCATACTTCGTTATATGCAATGGGGCCTACGCCATGTTTTACATAGAGCACATAAGTTAGAGTTCCAACCGGAGGAACCGGACATGATTCCTCCAGCTGGAAATCTCTTCCACAACCCAAACAGAACAATCTACCAAATATTCTAGAACCAGGCATCTTCGCTCACTAGTCTAGATCAAAACGTCAAAGGATTATCGATTACGATAGTCTCGTGAATACACGAGTCCTCTGGCTTTGGCGTTTGCAAACTCCAAATTTCCAAATCAAAACGATCCCGAGGGATACCAAACAAATGGGAGACGCTCCACTTATACTTAACTGAATATTGCTGATCGATGGCGTCACCAGAAGACTCTCTCGATTGTTTCGCTCTCTCAAAACTCGTCAAGGGTCCAAAACAGGTCGATTAATCAGGGCAGCAGTCCTTCGTAGCCGTCGGAACGCGGAGAACCTCGCAGAAAAGACTTTCGGACCACGTCGACCTGCAGGGGTCGATGAAGTGGCGGCCTTCCTCCGGAATTTCCACACGAAGCTCCTCACGAACCTCTGGCTTGGACTGGTACCGCTGAAATCGTCCCGAGTTGGGTGCCAAACTGAAGTACTGGGTATTTTAGACCCAGCGGTGCAGGGGCACACACCCTATGACTTCTGGGTTCTCCCTGTTCCAGACCTACAGAAACACAGAGTCTTCTGGGTGAAGTCAAAGATTCATTTATTGGCTGCAGACCAATTACAGGTATCCTAGAAGTACAACAGCGTGTATGTTCTCAGGAGACTGCTAAAAATCATAGAAACGGGCTTCTCCTTAAGTACAGTTTTTCCTGCCTCAGGCATACATTCCTAGGTTTATGATACGGCAATATACAAGTGTACATTTCAAACGAAAGAGCAGAGTCATGATGACCATCCCACATTCCAGTTTAAGCCAGCCCACAATTATTTACACAGCAAGGTTCAGATCCCACATTAGATATCGATAGGCCCCAATAAACATGAGCATCTCCTGTTTTGGGAAACAAGCCATAAAGCAGGAACAAGCAGGTGCGAAAGTGATTAGCCGGAGGCTTGTGTGTGATGAAAGGACTTTATGGTGCGTTGAGCCCTAATGCTAATCACAGGTGGCCGGAGGAAGGGGAGCTCGTGAGACCAGTTTGACCTGGGGCAGCAGAGCCAAGCTGCCCAGGTCACAGAAGAGTCATGGAAAGGCACATGCATTGCAAGGCCCGTAGTTGCTTCATTATAGCCTATGTGAGGGCAATGACAAGATGGCCACCGCTTCCAAAATGGAACCCGCGTAGTGAAGCAGAATAGCGTGTAAACAGTGCATTCATAGCTAGAACGATATATAAAGCACTCCTACATACCGCATTAACCATTTGCGGTTTGCTAGTACCAGGATAGACAGGGGTAGGGCCCTGTCCCCTATGCGGCCCCAGAGATTAAAGTACGACATTTCCTCACTGCACACACGACCCGTGGACCTCCTGGTCACTAACTGAAGTTAGCTCCTTGTAGGCCCAGCGATTCTAGAGGCCCTAGGTCTTTTCCCTTTCCTGTTCGTGGTACTTATACCACTATTTTAGTATATGGTTTGAGCGGCCACCAGGGCCTATCCATATAAAGTGCAACTTCTGTATATTGTGATACTTTCTTGTTTAACGATTTGTGCTCCTGTGCTCATAAAGAGTCTAGGGGATACTTTGAGTAATAAATACATATATATTTTTGAATAAATATCTGTGTGGTGTCCTTTCATTGGTATAAAGGGGGTTAACATATGGTAAAACAGCTTGCTTAACACGCTTAAACGAGTTTAGCCTCAAAGACTGCTTAGCCTACGCTACCACTAGGGCAGCTAGTCCGAAAAGGTTGACTTACAACCACACCATAAGGGTTGCTTGGCATGGTACAAGGTGGTCACTTTAACTAGTGAACATCATATACCAGGCCAACTTCTCACATTGGTGAGCAGCGGTTGGATTTGAGCTTGCTGTGTTTTACCGTTGTAATCTCTTTGTTATCAATTGAAAGATCACACAGGTACCTGTAGGTACATATAAAACAAGATTAGTTATATACTTAAGTTCTACTGAACTTAGTTGTTGTAGAGCAAAGGGAGTAGCACACCCTGACTACAACTACTAGATAGGTTTAGTAGGAAAACCCAAGTGTAGGTAGTTGCAACACATCCACCCACACTTAAGAGCAATGGCTGGGGCAGAGGGGTCCAATGTACCCATCTCTGTCAAGAGTGACCCCCAGAGGGCACCAACCATCTTTGCTACCCTAAACCAGAATGAGCTCAGGCAGTTGGCAAATATCAGGGGCCTTAAACAGCCCAGGAACCCTACCTCTGCTGAACTCAGAGAACTCTTACAAGCTGATGAAGATCAGAGAGCTCTCAAGAAAGCCTCCCAGTTAGACCCCTCAGGGACTGGAACAGGAGGCCCTCCTTCTGAAGATGCTACTGAAGTACCCCTTTCTAACAGTCGCCCCTTAGTTGAGAATCAGACTACAGATGATGAGGATCAGCATAGGGACAGGGATGACAAAGGGGGTGAGTGTGATAGTAGTAGTAGTTCTGATGGGAGAAATAGCCCAGTGCCAGGTGCTATACCTGGCTCAGCTAACTTAAGACTACTTGGGACTAACAATGGGTTCCCCCCATTGAATCTCCCTAATGGACTTAACCAGGGGTTTGGGAGACAGAGGAATCACTCAGGTGACTCTAATGCCTCTCATGCCTCTAGAGGCTCTCAGGGTCACTCCAGAAGAAGGATGACCAGCCCTCAGAGGAGGGAGCATGAGGCCAGAATGAAGGAAGCCCAGCTGAGAATCAGGAGACAGGAGCTAGAAGTAGCCCTGATGGAAGAGAAACTGAGCAAGGCTAGGCAACCTAGAGAGGGTGGGTCTATACCCACTGGTGGCAGCATTGTCCCTAGGGACAAAGATAGGGTCTTTGATAATAGGAACCTGTCCAAGGTTGTGCCCCCCTACAAAAGTGGGGATGATATCCACAAGTGGATGACTGCTCTTGAGAGAGCCTGCAAAGTGCAGCAGGTTCCTGAAGACCAGTGGGCAGCAATCTTATGGCTCTCCTTTGAAGGTAGAGGCAGAGATAGACTCCTCACTGTTAGAGTGGAGGATGTCAGAAACTACAGAGCCCTGAAGAGTGTCCTTGTTGATGGGTTAGGCTTAACCACTGAGCAGTACAGGTTAATGTTCAGAGATACCCAGAAGGCACAGACTCAGGACTGGTCTGAATATGTTGAATGTGCCACTAAGGCTTTGGAGAGTTGGTTGCTGGGAAGTAAGGTTTCAGATTATACAGGATTGTACAATTTGATAATGAGAGAACAGATCTTAAGTAATGGTCAAAACCAGCTTCTCCATCAACACCTGGTAGACTCAGATTTGACCTCTCCCCAAGAATTGGGAAAGAGGGCAGATAAATGGGTCAGGACCAGGATCAGGCCTAAAAATCAGGGTGGTGACCAAAAGAAAGATACCACCAAACCTCAAGAGAAGGGTGGGGATAAAACAAAAGAGAAATCTTCCTCAGGGCCCCAAAACTCCACACAGGGTGGTGGGTCCCAAGCTCCCTCCTCTACCACAGGTAAAAAGCCTTACTGCCATGAATGTAAAATTCCTGGGCATTGGAAAACTGACAGCAGTTGCCCAAAGGCTAAAAACAAAACTGTTCCTCCAATTACTCCTGTCACACCACCTATTACGGTCAGCAGTAACCCCCCAGGTGGTGGGAGTGCCCCCAGAAATTTGGGTGGGTTTACGTGGGGAACACAGGGGATCCCTGGCTTAGCCAATTCCCCTACAGCAACTACTCTTGTCTGTGATGGTGGCATGGGGTTTGCCAACTTCACTGCCTGTCCCAACACTTTGGGTAGGTACAGACAGGAGCCCTTCATCAATGGTAGAAAAGCTGAGGCCTACAGAGACACTGGAGCTAGCATCACTATGGTGGCCCATAGGCTAGTTCCCTCTGAGCAGCTTTTGCCTGGTTGCTCCTACCAGGTAACTAACATTGATGGCAAACAGAACAGTCATCCCATGGCAGAGGTATGTCTCAGCTGGGGAGGTGTCACTGGCCCTAAAAGGGTGGCAGAGTCTCCAACCTTGCCTGTAGACTGCTTACTGGGGAATGACTTAGAACTCTCAGCTTGGGCTGGAGTTGAACAAAACACCCATTCTAAAATGGTAGGACTTTCACCAAAGGGTAGTGGGGTTGTGCCAGCCACAACCCCTGTCCAAGTAGAGTTCCTCCCTGAAAAGGTTGGAAGGGCAGTGGTAGCCACAGCCCAAGCAAAGACAGACTTCCCTGTAGGAACTGGCAGAGCTGTGACAGTCACAGCTCACGCCCAAACTGAGTGCCCCCCTGAAAAGGTTGGCAGGACTGTAATGGTCTCAGTCCATACTCAAACTGACATAGGTGTAGTGAAGCCTGAAACTATGGATCACTCCACACAAACAGAGAGTAGTGGGGAGGAAGAAAAGTCTCCCTCTCCCCAGACATTAGGAAAAGGTCAGCCTCCCCAGGGATCTGACCCCACCCCTTGTGAAGGAACTGCCCCAGAGGTAGCCAGGCCTAGCCTGACAGAGCCTCTGATGTCAGTGGAACTTTCCAAGGTGGGACCCAGTCTGGTGCAGGTAGCCTGCCTCTCTCTACCCTGCCTCAGTCAGCCCAGGGCGGCAGAGGTCAGGGAGGCCAGTGGACCCCAAGAGGGCCCCTGTCCACAAGAACCCCCCATCAAAAGAATGAGGGTTGCCTGGCTAGTAGCCCTAACCAGGTGATGGTTAAACACATTCCTGAGGGATCCCCTTTACAGGTAGTTAGGGACCTCCCCCAGAGGGATTCTGTTGGGCACAGGCAAACCTGGGACCTTAGGGCCCCAAACCTGACCTGTCCCTCCAGTAAGCCCACAAAAGGGACCCAGCCTCCAGCTTTCGGTAGCCAGAGGCTGAGCCTGAGAGCACACTGCAACTCAGTTAAAGAAAGAAAGGCATCCATGGTGGAGGATGATTGGAGGAAGCTGAGGCCTCACTTTGAGGACACTTACTTCAGTACTCCATCTCAACACCAGCCTTTTACTTTGCAAAGACACACCAAAGGTAGAGATTCCCTATGGTGGAGACCCTATGATACCTTTAGGGTGAGGGATTGCTTAGTGGACCATGAGACAGGGGGTAACCATGCCAGTGCTGGTTCTTCCTTATATGGCCACTTGGGCAATATAGGCTTACCTGGTCAAGCCTTATCTCCCTTCGTTTGGAGGGGGGTTGTGTAGGAAGGTGGATATCTGACTATGGTTACCCCCAATTTTTTTGCCTAGTGTCTAGCTGGTTTTTCGACTTAGTTGGCCTGAGATCCTGCCATTGAGGATCTCAGCCTGGCTGCTCTCTTTAAAATGAACTCCATGTACCCTAGGTACATACACAATTGGTAAGGATCACCTTAAAGGACCCTGTACAGTGTACCCTAGGTACCCAGGGCATAGGTGTACCCTAGGCCCCCGGGGGCTGCAGCATGTATTATGCCACCCCTGGTCTGGCCTTCCAATTTGACACAACTGGCTGATCACTCAGCTGGGGTAAGTTGGTGTATCCACCTCTTACTTAGATGTAGTATACCTATACCTAACCTTAAATGGGACACATGTTAACCTATAAGTCACTCCTATGGCAGGCCTTAACAATCCTGAAGGCAGAGTGCTTGGTTTCATGTGAGATGGTGCTCTGGCATGAGCTGAGCCTGTCTGCAGTGGTCGGAGCAACTTCCTTCTACCGTTTCCAGATATCGCCATACTATATACTCTTAAGTGCATTATGAACCTCGCAGAAAAATTCTATCTTTGGTTTGGCTTTATCAAAACATGTCGAGTAAGGTGTCATACGAATTGGAATACTAACCCCTCGCCAATTCTGGCGACGGGGTTAGCATTCCACCCTTCTAGAGGGACACGACATGTACAGAACCTGAAACCCGGGTAAAATCAGACATAGCCTCAGCTCCACAAAATGGACGCTGCCACCACCGACACAAGTCTGCCCTCCTGCTGCTGGGAGTCCTTCCAGCTTGGGAGACGTGGACAAAGGGTTTCCTGCCAGGGGAGGTGCGAGCGCCACCCCAGACAGGATTTTGTGTATTGGTCAGGTAGGGCTTGAATAGAATCAGACATGCCTGAGGCTCACAAGGAGCCTTGGTGCATATGCCAGTTCAAACCGGTCCTGGGGCACACCAGCCCCAGACCTGGGGCGAGCTGGACAAAGGATTGGGGGTGCAACCACCCCCCTTCCTGGTCCCACCCTTAGGGAGGGACCTAGCAGGTAGTCCGGCCCCTTGAATCCGCTTAAAGGTAGGAGCTGTGTCCTAAGACTTCAGACATCCTGGAATCAACTTAACACTAAGAAGAAGAAGGAACCCGTGGAGGCACCGAGACATGTGGAGCCAGCCATCTTGGAAGACACTCGACAAGCTGCAAGCGCGACAACAGAGGCTCCCTCCAAGTTGTGCTTTGGGTCCTGAGAAGCCCAACACCCGAGCAGCATCTGCACCAAAGGTGAGCCCTCCAGCATCTCCACGATCTGCGTGGGGCCCCTCTGCACTTTGCAACTCGACACGCCTGTCCTTCCCTGGCCCGTTGGCTAGTGGCCATTTTGGCAAACTATCTTGAAAACTACGATGCTGGTCTAGTTGCCCCAGACTGGCCCCTACTGCCCTCCAAAGGAGCAGCCCCTCTGACCTTGCTGGTCAGAACCACCAGCTTTCTTCATTTCCTGCAATTCCTGCTTTTGCCAAGGCTTGTTTGCTTCCTTTGAGTCGCCGACACCGCCAACAGCGAGAGCCTGCGTGGGACAGCTCGTGAATCGACTCCTGGACATCGTCGACCTTCAGGGACCACCTGGCTGCAGAGACAAGCTACACCTCTTCACCTATTTGCACCCGACATCGCCTGGTACCTACCTGGTGCCACGCCGGTCACTGGCTAGTGACTGTGAACACTGTCCCCTCTGCTTACAGGTCTTCTACAACTCTGATCCATCCTTGGATCCACCGCATCTCTTCTGGACCGACCGCCTGCAGCATCTTTGTCATCAGGCTCCATTGAACAGATAGACGAAACCCGACGCACTTCAAGACCTATGCACCCGCTTCCTGTGGGTGAGGTAAAGCTGGCACTCCGGTGCACAAGTGTAGAGTAACATCTCTAATGTTTAGATCTGAAGTCTTGATTTCGTAGTCCAACCAGAAGACCCTTCTAGCAGTAACTTTTAAACTTTTACGCACCCATTGAAAACCTATGGGAGCCCGCGTGTAACTTTCCTCACTGCACACGCGACCCGTGGACCCCCTGGTCACTAACTGAAGTTAGCTCCTTGTAGGCCCAGCGATTCTAGAGGCCCTAGGCCTTTTCCCTTTCCTGTTCGTGGTACTTATACCACTATTTTATATATGGTTTGAGCGGCCACCAGGGCCTATCCATATAAAGTGCAACTTCTGTATATTGTGATACTTTCTTGTTTAACGATTTGTGCTCCTGTGCTCATAAAGAGTCTAGGGCATACTTTGAGTAATAAATACATATATATTTTGAATATATATCTGTGTGGTGTCTTTTCATTGGTATAAAGGGGGGTTACATATGGTAAAACAGCTTGCTTAACACGCTTAAACGAGTTTAGCCTCAAAGACTGCTTAGCCTACGCTACCACTAGGGCAGCTAGTCCGAAAAGGTTGACTTACAACCACACCATAAGGGTTGCTTGGCATGGTACAAGGTGGTCACTTTAACTAGTGAACATCATATACCAGGCCAACTTCTCACAACAGGGATGCAACATATGTACATAAATATGTTGCAAATCTATACTTCTCTCTGCACGGCTGCTTAAACTGCAACCATGTGGTGACACAGGCACCCTTGCACAATAGTGCAAGGATATCTGTGTCTTGTGCTGTTTGTTTTTCTGCAGGAAGACACACCTTCCTGCACAAAAACAATGAGAAAATGTATTCTTCTTCTTCAATGTATGCTGAACATTTCAGTATGCATTGAAGATATAAAAATGTGGAGAAATTAAAACAATTCTCCTTGTTGTGCTTTCCTACACCAACTTTAGAATGGTGCAGCATTCACACCCATATCGAGATTTATGATTTCTGATGAATCTAGACATGTGTCTTGTTCTATGAGTATTAAGTGCAATCATGCACAACAACACTTATAGAACACCCTTTCAACACAAAGTGGTGTGCATGATGAGGTTATATTTACATGGAGTATAAAAAGTGCACCGAGTGCCTTTTCCTCTCTTTGTAAATATGAAAGAGTATCTTGCACAATAACTATGTTACAAAAAGTGACATATTTCCGTTTTTAAATTTCCTTGCGAATTATAGAAGGTAAGCACAGAGTTTTGTCTGCAAAGATGTTCAAAGAAGAATGATTGAAATGATTGCGGTCCTTCAACAGCTAAAATGGGAAATATTATGAACAACTCAAATCTCTTTTTTTGCAGGTCACATGATATCTGATTATGGCCAGATTTCAAAACTACATAAACAGAGTGTTTTTAGAAACGTGTTTCAACTTTGTAGCTTCTTGCAGGCCTCTTCATTCTGCATATTGAGACTTAGTTAAACTTACCTTCACAGTGATAGGAATAAAAAATGGTATACATTTTTTTCTGTTTTTCATTCAAATATAAATTCATATAAATTGATTATTTTAAAATTAGGATCTGTGAAAGAAAAGGAAAAAAAAATTATAACATGTAATAATACATTTTTTACAACACAGCATAATTTCCACAAAGTAATTATTTTGCCTTTTTTGCTGTTCTCAGAATATGTTAAATTTCACAAAAAATAGTGATTTCAATCGTACTCATCACTTAACAACGGGCAAAACAAACACAATCTCAAAGATTGTTAAAAAAAAAACAACATGCCATTCTCAAAATACATATCACAGAAATATAAAATGCACACAGCTAACAACATTTTTTAACTTTAACTTACAAAAACTGTAAATGATGTCGCTATAAAATATTCACCAAATCTAAAGTAGAATTTTTGGAGGATGCACCACGCCCACAACGTTTTCCTTCAGTGATGTGGAAATTTTCTACTTTTCTCGAGGGGCAAACAAAGATCAATACCACCTTTCTCATGCACAAGATTTTCAAAAGAGTTCTGTTACGAGGGGATCCTAACAAAAAATACTCATGCGGCACAGCAAGTATGATGAAACACCTAATGACCCTTCATCCAAACAATCTTGCACGAGAAGAGTGCAAACAGATGAGAAACACTCCTGTTCTGTATCTGTAAAAAAGAATCACAAATAAATGTATATTAATAACTTTCAAAATTATACTATTCCAGTACTGTACAAACACATTTTATATAAATACTGACTAAGAAACTATGGCCCTGAACCACAAGTGTGACGATGGTGAAAGAGCCTAAACCTGTGCTTTCTTTAGTAATGGAAAACCTGCCTTTGCTTCAGAAATAAAGAACTGCATTTAAAAGGTGACACGCACATTTCTGTGCCACAGAGTGAAAACATGAGCTCTTGAAATTCACAGACTTCAGCCAGACACTTTAATTTAGCAATTTATGTAACCCATGTGCAAGTAATTCATAGTTTGATTTAAATGTGTTTAGTTAAATGTTGTTCTCACTATGAAAATGTGACTCTAACTTGTGAAAACTGTTAAATGTGCATTAGTAGAAAATAACTTGCATTTGAATTAGCACGACATTTTATAATGTAGAAACAGAACCAGCTCGTGATTTAGCTTGGTATGTTAGTTTTGGTCGACCTTAAAGATAAGCAAAGGAATGTTTTTCTCTCCGTGCGAAGAGAACAGTGGCATGATTTGCAGCTGTGACCTCGGTCTGAGCCTTATCTCTCTAGTTGCTGGAAATGTTGAACAAAGCCTCATTTAATTCTTTGCTTTAGTGAGAACAGAAAATCACATATTTCAAAAGTGCATTACCAAGTTTAATGTTTCTTGCTTAGTTTAAAAAGGTTATTTTGCAGTTCATGTTATGTGTGTAGTTAGAAATAAAATGTCTCTTTTAAAAGGTTGGTTAGGAGATGAAATTGTATTAAATAAGATGCAGAATGTACCGTGGGAAGGATCTTTGCCTGTCTGAGAGATGACGTATGAAATCTGCAGATGGGTGGAGGCATCCTTTTGGAGAATGCTGGATTACAGTTGGAGGAAGAGAAAGTAACGTCACATGCTTTGTAACATTGTTACTTGATAAACGCGTTCCTAGTTAGGAGTTTCAGAGGGAGTTTGAGAGAGCAGAGGGGGAGAGCAGAGGAGAGAGAAGAGAGGAGGAGAGAGGACGCTTTTAAGAATGCAGGCAGGAAGACTTTCAGAGCCCTTTGAGAGAGACAGACAGACAGAGATTTAGAGACGCAAAGCTGCAGAAGAGTTTCAGACTCCGACGCAGAAATGAAGGAGAGGGCAGAAGTGATTTATAGATGCAGTGAAGGAGAGGGCAGACCTTTGATGGAGAGCAGCACGTAGGCAGATTAGATGTAGGTTTAGTTTCATTCTGATTTTTGCTTTGACTAATTGGCTTTGTCAAGGCTTATTTGCTCTATTCTTTGTTTCCCTTCATGGGAGATTCTGCAATTATTAATTATTGATTGGCTTATGCTAACTCACTATTGTTTCTGGCACTTTTAGAAGTTCTGACTGACATCTTTTGAGCCCCATTGTCTTAGAATAGGGATTATTTCCTTTATGGAACGTGCTGTTTGCAAATTATGATGCTTTGTGCTAACCTAATTTTTCTGTTATGCTTTCTGTAACCTGATTGATACCCGACTACTGAATGAAGAGTCAGAGATTCTTAAATTTTGATTGGAAAATAAATCCCTTTAAAACTGCTCATAACTCTCATTATTGGCTAAAATGTTTATTTGCATTTTATGAATTGCTCATGTTTATGTAGAAGCTCCCTGGTCATAAACGGTGGCAAAGATCCATTGACCTTTAGCTGAAATCCGGGTAACGGTAATCAGAGGAAATGGTGTCACGTTTCCTAGATTTTCCAAAGCGAGATTACCGTGGGATTACCGCTGCAACAATGGTTAAAACACTACATGCATAGTGCATACTACTTTGAAGCAGTTCACTCAGGGCCTCATGTAGGTAAAAAATATTTACCGATTCTTAAATACCGAACAGTACCGAATCGGTATTTAAGAATCGGTAAGTTATATGTAGGTAACAAGTCGGTAAAATTTACCGATTCGGTAACATTCGGTATTTTCCGAATCGGAAATTACCGAATCGGTAAATACCGCGGTGGTATTTACCGATTCGGTAAATTCCGAGGTGGTATTTACCGAATCGGTAAATTCCGAATCGGAAAAGTCCGAATCGGAAAAAAAAATCACATGACTGTTTGAAACAGCCAATCCTGTGCAACCAAACCCCACCCAAGTAGGAAGTGGCCACACCCAGGCAGGTGCACACAATCAACTGACTCAGGAGAGGCTTGAAGTGCAGAGGAGAGGCAGGGAGCCAGTGGCTGATTCTTGAGACCAAACTACACCATGTCCAGCCAGAGGACAGGAGGGGAAAGGAGGCGCAAGGTGAAATTTAGCCCCAAGGAACTCCAGGTGCTAGTGGAGGAGGTGGTGAGGCAGCACCAGAAGCTATTTGGGAGGCAATCCCTGCAAGTGGCAGAGTGTGAGAAGCGCACCATTTGGCTGGCAATCCAGGCGCAGGTAAATGCCGTGGGAGTGACCCACAGGGACATAGACGGTCTAAAAAAACGATGGTACGACCTGCGCATCGTGACTAAGAGGAAGATGGGGGACATCCAGAAGGAGGCCATCCGGACAGGAGGTGGAACTAACAGGGCACCTGCCCTCACTGAACTGGAGGAGCTGGTGCAGTCGACAATCGAGCCTGAGAGTGTCGTGGGCCTTGGGGATGCCGACAGCTCTGCCAGAGCCGCCACCCAACAAGGTAAGAGGAATGCACAGCAATGTAGCCCCCCCTACCCCTATCCCACATCCCCCAATGTGAAATGAGTATCCCACTCCAGTCCATGTGTTACTGCAGACAGGCAATGCATTATGGGAGATGTAGTCAGGGATCCCCCACCATGAACAGAATAGCACAGAACAATGATGCATGGTACAGACATTAGCCTAAAGCACACAGAGGACAATGTGAGAGTCTTAGAACAATTTATTGTCATGCTTGCAATGCATGCCTTCAGATACACTGAGCTGATGTTGCATTTCTGTCCACAGACGTAACATCGCGCAGGACTCCAGATGGCACAGGAGAGGGGGCACACCGTCAATCCAGTTCAGCTACGGGCAGCACAAGTTCTGGCCAGAGAGCGTTGCCACTGCCACCATCCCCAGTACATGAGCCAGCATCCCCACTACCTGAGCCTGCATCCCCAGTACCTGAGCCAGCATCACCACTCCTGCTGGAGTCACCGGCCACATCACCATCCACAATAGTGAGGTCGAGGAGGCGTGCTGCTGCCAGGCTGCGCGTGTTGCACACATCTTCCGATGACAGCAGGGGCCCGGAGCCAAATCCTATGCCCCAGGATGGGAGACATACCACTGGTCCCTCCACCTCACAGGGAGCCGACACGGGTGCAGGACAGCGCCGCAGGTCGCGTGAGCAAACTCCACCACCAATCCATCTCGGCCATGGGGTCTTTGGGGGCCTTGAGGCCAGCATGTTAAAACAACAGCGCCTGCAAACGAAGGCAGTAATTTCAGTACAGCGGCATGTGCGGGGACTCAGAACAACATTCAGACACAACGACAGGAACATTGGCGCTATGGCGGCGGGGATTTCTGACATGGCAGTGGGCCTGCGGGACGTCTCACAGTCCATGCAGCTGTTGTGCAGCAAGTTGGACGCAGAGAGAGCTGCAAGGCGCCGGGAACGGCAGAGGGGAGACAGGCACACCAGGGCACTCAACCGCATTGCGACTGCAACATCACTGCTCTGCCGGCGCTCAGTGAACATGCAGGAGGGCCTGACCCACTGCAGCAGCGACGTCACTAGGGGGATGGTGCAGGTCACCAGTGCCCTGGAGGTCCTATTGACCAGTCAGGTGGCCACAAGTGGTGCAGGGGATGCTGCTGAAAGCATTGACACCAGCAGCAGGAGCAGCATCACACCCCCCGTCCCAGAAACACGCAGGAGCAGCAGGCGGCATGGGGCTGGCACCAGTGAGGAGGCTGAATCCGTGCCATCTCACAATGTAGCGCGTGGCCGCAAACTTTGATGCTGCACCGCGTAGCAATAGACTATTGGGTGACTTAACCCTGGTCTTCACACTTGTGAATTGGCAATGTTACCTGATTTGCATTATCTTGGTTTCGTGGCGTAGTGGCGCATAATTAAACTACTACATGACAACCAACACCTGCCTGTGTCCCCTTACTTACTCAGAAATAGTTGCATGTGATCTCTGCCCGTCTCACTCTCCCATCTGTTGCTGTTGGCACTCCATCTGCGTTGGGCTCTGGCTGTCCTGAATCATCCTCATTGTCCTCGAAATCTGTGAGTTCCACCGCTGTACCTCTCTTTGTGGCAAGGTTGTGCAGCATTGCACAAGTGGCGATGATCTTGCAACAGATGATGGGTGTGTACTGGCGTGCGCGTCCGCTCTTGTGGAGGCAGCGGAACCTGCTTTTCAGTAGTCCAAACGTGCGCTCCACCACGTTGCGAGTTGATTTGTGTGCCACGTTGTATCGTCTCTCACTCTGGGTTGATGGGTGTAGGTAGGGAGTGAGGATGAATGAGCGCACGGCATATGCACTGTCGCCTGGGTGAGTGAAAGGGAACCATCAGTCACATGCCTCGATACACTTACATTTGCTAGTTTCATGGTGCGTCACTGTTACTTACCTAGCAGGTATCCCTCTCCAAATTCTCCGGCAAGCAGTCGTGTGTAGATCCCACTGTTCTGGAAGATGTATGAGTCGTGGGTGCTTCCAGGAAACTTGGCACAAATGTCAGTGATGATGTTCCCTGCATCGCTGATGACCTGCACATTGATGGAGTGGGTGGACTTTCTGTTTCTGTAGATGTGCTCAGTGGCAGCTGGTGGGCAGATTGGGATGTGTGTGCCATCAATACAGCCAATTACATGGGGGAACTGTGCCATGCGATAAAAGTCAGTTTTAGTTTTCTGCAGCTCAGCCTGTGTATTTGGGAAGCTGATGTAGTGGTGCATTCTCTGCATCATGGCATCCAGGAACTTCCTGAAGAAACGGGACAGGCAACTCTGGGATACACCGCCCACCGCAGCTATCACCACCTGGTAACTGCCAGATGCGAGGAGATGTAGGCTGCAGAGTACCTGCACATGTGGTGGTATGGCATGCGCCCTTGGTGTTGGCTGCTCCAGGAGTGGGTGCAGGTCCCTTATTAGGTCCATGATGGTTTGGGGGTGTAGCCTGTACCTTTCATGTATCTCATCCTCAGTCAGTTGGAAAAGTGTGATGCGCTGTCTGTAAATTCGTTCCTCCCTTCTCCAAAACCTCAGTCCTGCTGCCTGTAGACGTAGCCGCCTTGCAATGACATACAGAGCGGCCATGTTGTCCACGCTGATGCCTTTTGGGATTTCTTTTATGCACTGTTTATGATTACCACCTGCTTTCAATCTGTGTTAATTACCGACTCTTATTTACCGAATTTCATCGATTTCTAAAATACCGAATTTACCTACATCTCTTTTTCCGTTTTACCACTTCATATTTACCACTTCATATTTACCGAATCGGTAAACATGTATTCGGTAAATATGAATCGGTATTTTAGAACTCGGTAAACATGAATCGGTATTTACCGCTTCATATTTACCGATTTTAGGTTTTTGGCCTCCTACATCTCACTTGACTAAATACCGGTCGGTAACTGGAAATTTACCGAATTTCGGCCGTTACCGACCGGTATTTGGCTACCTACATGAGGCCCTAAAACTCTACATGCTAACTGACTAAATGATTACAGTACTATAAGGAGACACACTGGGTGAGTGACAGGGTGTTTACTAGAAGAGTATGAATACTAACTAGGGAATTGAAGGTGTGAAACACAACTGTGTAGGTGATTAGAGGACTGCATCCATACTGCATAGGCATTTACAGCAGTCTATGTGCTAAGGCCTGGCTCACTGCATGACTACTTGGGTACTGACTGAATGATTAGAGTACAGCAAGGAGAGTGCCTAGGTGAATATATAAGTGCTAGGCTTTTCGCACAGGGAATGGATTAGTACTTGGTACTGAATGGGTCACTAGAAGAGTGCAAAGGCAGTGACAAGTGCTGCACTGTATGGATACTGACTAGGAAATTGAAAGTGTGAAAGACAAGTGTCTAGGTGGTTAGAAGACTGCATGCATAGTGGATAGGGATTTGAAGCAGTCCATGTGCTAAGGCTTGGCTCAGTGCATGAATACTTAGGCACTGACTGAATGATTAGAGTACTGCACAGATAGTATCTTGGTGAATTTATAAGTGTTTGAGTTTTCGCACAGTGAATGGATTAGTACATGATGCTGAAGGGGTCAATAGAGGACTGCAAAGGGAGTGACAGGGTGTTTCCTGGAAGTGTATGGATACTGACTAGGGAAGTGAAGGTGTGAAAGACAATTGTGTAGGTGGTTAGAGGACTGCATGCATAGTGGATAGGGGTTTGAAGCAGTCCATATACTAAGGCCTGGGTCACTGGATGAGTACTTGGGTACTGACTGAATGATTAGAGTACTGCAAGGAGAGTTCCTGGGTGAATTTATTAGGGTATGGCGCAGTGAATGGATTAGTACATGATGCTTAATAAGGTCACTAGAGGAGTGCAAGGGGAGTGACAGGGTGTTTTCTTGAAGTGTATGGATACTGACTGGGGAATTGAAGGTGTGAAAGACAAGTGTGTAGGTGGTTAGAGGACTGCATGCAAAGTGGATAGGGGTTTGAAGAAATCCGTGTGCTAAGGCCTGGCTCAGTGCATGAATACTTAGGCAGTGACTGAATCATTAGAGTACTGGAAAGAGAGTGTCTTGGTGAATTTATAAGTGTTTGGGTTTTGGCACAGTGAATGGATTAGTACATGGTGTTGAATGGGTCACTAGAGGACTGCAAAGGGAGTGACAGGGTGTTTCCTGGAAGTGTATGGATACTGACTAGGGAATTGAAGGTGTAAAAGACAAGTGTATAGTATGTTAGAACACTACATGCATACTGCATAAACATTTGAAGCAGTTTATTTGGTAGTTAGAAACTGACAAAATAATCAGACTACTTCTAGGACAGTGCTTGGGTAAAACTTTTATATTTTCAGTTCTGCCACAGTGAAGAGAATAGTACATGGTACTGCACCTTAGGGTCAAACCCTGACTCATTTTATCAATGCATAAGCTAAGACTAGCTTCTAATGCTACTAAAACTTGACAACATGACAGGTTTTAAAAGAGTTATCTGCTAAAAAATACACGATGTTACCAAATGCTTCTCTCACAGTGGTTCCCAAATGCACACAGACTCTCAGGGTGATTCTAGACAACAACCACTATACCTAGGAGTTTACCAAAACTCATTCACTACAGTGCAAGTGGTAAGGGAACTGCACACAATCTACATATTTCAGGACTGCACTTTTCTGTCAAAGCCTGACTCATTTAATCAAAGCATAAGCCATACCTGTCTTCTAATGCTACTAAAACTTCACAACATGACAGGTTAAAACAGTTATCTGTCAGCAAATACACAATGTTACCAAATGCTTCTCTCACAGTGGTTCCCAAATGCACACATACTCACTGTGTGATTCTAGACAAACAACACTATCCCTTGCACTATACCAAAACACATTTCTTCATCCAGAAGTCGGACTACATTTTAGTATAGAAACATAACAGAACTCATTTCACAAATTCATAAACAATGACTGGTTTCTAATTCTACCAAAATATAAAAACAGCACAGTTATCTGTCTGCAAACACATGAAAAACACAAATGCTTATCACAGAATGGTTTCTACATGCACACACACTGTCAATAAGATTGTAGAGAAAAAAAGTACTCCCTACACTTTAGCAGGAGAAATACATTAGTCTGATTAAAATAGTCTACATACATCCCCTCACAATTAAATAACTCATCTTTCATGTTCTTTTGTAGATTAAGAAGTATATCAGTCACTCACCATATTTTCTTTTACAGAATCTCTGCACTGTGCACCTCTCAGCAAAAACAAAGAATGGAAAAGTTTCCCTTTCATTTTCCACACATATACATGTAAACATCAAATCACAATCCTTCACACATAAACTCAAAAGCAAACACGCATTTCTATTGGTTAAACATTTCAACCCTTTCCAACTGAAATACATTTCAACCCTTCCCCCAATCTGCCTGCTGCCTGTTACCATAGAAACAGGTCATGGAACAATTTTCTTACACAAGAGAGGAAGTATGCTTCACTTTTCAACATATCAGCTAATCATATATAATGTTCCTTACAATCTGTTTTTGTTAACCAATAAGAATCATACCTTTTAAAAACAGAAATATACACCCTACCTTTCAGTGTACAAAGTAGTCATACAACAATGATTTCTTGTCTTTTTTTTAAAAAAATCAGTGGATCCGCGCACCCAACGCAATAGGTGCTGTTTTTTATTTTTTTTAAAAAGGGGGCCCCAGGGGGTCCTTCTGGGACCCCCTAAGCACCTCTAGAGGGTCAGAGTATTTCCCCTCTGCCCCCTTTATATGTTTTACACACTTAATCCCCTTGCTTCTTCAGCCTCGCTTCTACCGAGGCAGAAAATGTCCGCCAACAGTTCCTGGTTTCGAATGTAGAGAGACACTCAACAGCCAATTAGCATTCAGCGCGCGATCGGGATGGTGCACTCTCGGTTCAGGGAGGGTGCGCTCACGGTGCGAGTAGGGTCCGCGGATCCTCCGCGGCCAAAGATATTTATGTACATTTAACTCTAATTTTCTCAGGAGCTACTGAACGGATTCACACCATTTATGCAAAAAGCATGAGTCAGAACTGAGGACTACCTCTTTGCCAAATTTGGTGTCATTCCGTTCAGCGGTTCGGGCTGTAGCTGCGACAACAGGTCCTACGGGAAATTGCATGGGGAAAACGCATTTTGGAACCCCCTTTTTTCTCAGCCCCCGCTTAACGAATCACCACGAAATTTTCAGGGTAGGAGTGGAGCGGAGCTGGCCAAAAGTTTGGAAAATTTCACGAGGATTCGTCAACCGGCACCAGACTTATTGGGAATAGAATGTTGCGGATCCTAACTATAACTACCTACTGGCGAACGCCAGTAGGTAATATATATATATTTTGGAATATTTTTTAGATTTGAGACCAATAAGTTGTGTGTCCCACAACAAAATGTTATTACAGATGATTACTGCATGTCTTGAGCAGAATTTTTTCCTTTTCAATAACCAGGTCTACCAGCAGATCCAGGGCGTGGCCATGGGGGCCTGCTTCTCCCCCAGTTACTCATGTTTACACATGGGACTGTGGGAGGAGCGGGTCCTGATGGGCGAGGTCAAGGATTTTATGGTGAATCATGTTGTTTTGTACCTGAGGTTTATTGATGATTTGTTTTTTATTTGGAAAGGATCAAAACAGAGTGCACAGGCATTTGTTGATAAACTTAACAAGAATTGCTTAAATTTGCAATTCACATCAGCCATGAGTGAGAATTCTGTATTTTTTCTTGATGTGGAGTTGTATGTGCAGGATAACAAATTGGTCACTAAGCTATATAGAAAGCCCACTGCGGGGAATACAATTCTTCATGCCTCTAGTCATCATCCCCAGCACTTAATACGCAGCATCCCGTATGGCGAGATGCTGCGTATACGACGGATCTGCAGTTCGGACACGGACTGCATCCGTGCCCAAGATGCCAGTAAACTTCGCTTCTTGGAAAAGGGCTATTCATGTAAAATCATTGACAGTGCGATTAAGAAAACAAGAGTCTTATCTAGATGTGAAATCTTGGTCCCCAAAAAGAAACAAGTTACTTCTAGTGAGGACACTTCGAGTGTGCAGTCCAGGATCATTCTAACCTTCAGTAGACAACATCAGGAATTAAGGAAAATCTACTCCCGTAATTGGAACTTGGTACAGGGGGATCCCATTATTGGCGATTTAGTAGCCAATAAACCAGTTCTAACTTTTAGGAGATCAGTCTCGATGAATAACAGGTTAGTTAGCAACTGTCCTGAACTTAACATTTCTACAACCTGGATGGCACAAATCAAGGGTTTTAAAAAGTGTTCCACTTGTAAGGCTTGCAAATTTGGACTAAACAAAACCCATTACACCAGTCCTTTTAAATCTGAACCCACCCTGATTAAGAAGAGAACTACGTGCAAGACAGAATATGCTGTGTATGTGCTGGAGTGTCCTTGTGGACTGAAATATGTGGGTAGCACTAGGTTACCGGTCCAGAAAAGGATACTCCAGCACATCAGAGCTATCACAGGGAAGGATCAGGCATATCCTGTCGCTAGACATTTTGAGCTGCTACATGATAGTAACCCCAAGTTTCTCCATTACTTTGTTATTGATATGGTTCCACCAATGAAACGGGGTGGTAATCGAGAGGGCAAATTGCGCCTTTTGGAGACACGATATATCTTGGAGCTCAACACAAAGAATCCGGCTGGATTAAATGCTAGTGAGGACTTTTTCACCTGCCTATAGGATCTGTATGTCCCTTAGATGTTGGGTATGTTCATGACGCGTGTGTGATGAGAGACAGCTTTAAATGACGAACAGTGAAAAGAATGGGATATATGAGAATTGAGGGAATTAAAATAAACATCTATTACCAAGAGATGGTAATAACATATATGAATTTAGATCCCATACATCTTTTTAACTGTTTTATAATATGGAAACTATCTGGTATATAAAATAACCTTTTTTTAAGGGGAAGGAATACATCCTTTGCACTATTTTGCACTATTTGCACAAACTTTCTGAGTGGGTTTTTTAATTGTAGATACAACCATGGGAGTATTGGCTTATAATGACGGCCCACTTGGGCTGTATTGTTCATCTGATAAAATATAGAAAGATAGCTGGTCATTGATGGAAATGTCAGAAACATATTGACCGAGAACTCATTAAGAAGGAATACGCACAACGTAGGGAGGTCTATCTGACACCTAAAAGAAATGTCGTCAACAAAAAATGCATATGTACTGTTATAAATATTTATAGCATGCACAAATCAACACAGGATAATCTGTTTTTTTATATATTCAGGTTTTATAGATTTATATATTTTTATAAGTATTTATTCTATGTATTTATACAATGATGGATCTTACTGTGTTTATATGTTGACATGTCGTAGTATTTCTTCTATGTCAATAAGGTTGCAATGACACCTGAAAGCCATTTCCTGTTTACTACTTTAAATACCACTCTTGCCGTTAGCAATGTGTCATGTGATCAAGACCCGAGTGGGGGTCGAAACGCGTTATGACGGACAGGCTGGGCAACTAAATAAAGCACCTTGGTTGGCACAAATCGTTTGGGTCCGCTTTTCGTCTCTGTGTTCGAGCGAAGCACTGGCAGTGGCGTTTTGCATTTATATATATATATATATATATATATATATATATATATATATATATATATATATATATATATATATATATATATATATGAATCAAACAAAAGCACTCAAGCTTCGAGAAGGCACACGACGCTCTCCCCATCTCCGATGTACAAGCCCTGCTGTCACTGGCTTTCCTGGCACTCACAACATAAATGACAAAGTCCGACGCATTTCAAGGCTGGTACGCCCCTTCTTCATGGACAGACACAGGGGGAAATGACGACTCACCTCTTGCTTCATTAAACATTTTATTAATGGAGAAACGCCCTGAGTGGGCGTGGTACAGTCTTGACAACCAACAGCATGCTGGTATTTGCGGTCCTTGAGAGGCAGGTAAGTAAAACCTTAAGTAGGCTCAGTCCCCCTGTAAATATGCCTTCTTATATTCCTTGAGTAGGTAGAATGGCAGGTTAACGAGTATGATCACCCTCGGGATAGCGTGCTTGATAGATAGGAACAGTTCCCTTCCAAAAGCCTTCTCGCTCTCAGACACGCATCACGCTTCCAGTCCGAGTCAAGAATGGTGCTCCTCTCCACGGCCAAGGGTAGCCGTGCAAATTAATGAATCAAACAAAAGCCCTCGAGCTTCGAGAAGGCACACGACGCTCTCCCCATCTCCGATGTACAAGCCCTCCTGTCACTCGCTTTCCTGGCACTCATAACATAAACGACAAAGTCCGACACGTTTCAAGGCTGGTACGCCCCTTCTTCATGGACGGGCACAGGGGGAAATGACGACTCACCTCTCGCTTTATTAAACATTTTATTAATGGAGAAACGCCCTGAGTGGGCATGGCACAGTCTTGACAACCAACAGCATGCTGGTATTTGCGGTCCTTGAGAGGTAGGTAAGTAAAACCTTAAGTAGGCTCAGTCCCCCTGTAAATATGCCTTCTTATTTTCCTTGAGTAGGTAGAGTGGCAGGTTAACGAGTATGATCACCCTTGGGATAGCGTGCTTGATAGATAGGAACAGTTCCCTTCCAAAAGCCTTCTCGCTCTCAGACACGCCTCATGCTTCCAGTCCGAGTCAAGAATGGTGCTCCTCTCCACGGCCAAGGGTAGCCATGCAAATTAATGAATCAAACAAAAGCCCTCGAGCTTTGAGAAGGCACACAACGCTCTCCCCATCTCCGATGTACAAGCCCTGCTGTCACTCGCTTTCCTGGCACTCATAACATAAACAACAAAGTCCAACGCATTTCAAGGCTGGTACGCCCCTTCTTCATGGACAGGCACAGGGGGAAATGACGACTCACCTCTTGCTTCATTAAACATTTTATTAATGGAGAAACGCCCTGAGTGGGCGTGGCACAGTTTTGACAACCAACAGCATGCTGGTTTTTGCGGTCCTTGAGAGGCAGGTAAGTAAAACCTTAAGTAGGCTCAGTCCCCCTGTAAATATGCCTTCTTAAATTCCTTGAGTAGGTAGAGTGGCAGGTTAACGAGTATGATCACCCTCAGGATAGCGTGCTTGATAGATAGGAACAGTTCCCTTCCAAAAGCCTTCTCGCTCTCAGACACGCATCACGCTTCCAGTCCGAGTCAAGAATGGTGCTCTTCTCCACGGCCAAGGGTAGCCATGCAAGTTAATGAATCAAACAAAAGCCCTCGAGCTTCGAGAAGGCACACAACGCTCTCCCCATCTCCGATGTACAAGCCCTGCTGTCACTCGCTTTCCTGGCACTCATAACATAAACAACAAAGTCCGACGCATTTCAAGGCTGGTACGCCCCTTCTTCATGGACAGGCACAGGGGGAAATGACGACTCACCTCTTGCTTCATTAAACATTTTATTAATGGAGAAACGCCCTGAGTGGGCGTGGCACAGTTTTGACAACCAACAGCATGCTGGTTTTTGCGGTCCTTGAGAGGTAGGTAAGTAAAACCTTAAGTAGGCTCAGTCCCCCTGTAAATATGCCTTCTTATATTCCTTGAGTAGGTAGAGTGGCTGGTTAACGAGTATGATTACCCTCAGGATAGCGTGCTTGATAGATAGGAACAGTTCCCTTCCAAAAGCCTTCTCGCTCTCAGACACGCATCACGCTTCCAGTCCGAGTCAAGAATGGTGCTCCGCTCCACGGCCAAGGGTAGCCGTGCAAATTAATGAATCAAACAAAAGCCCTCGAGCTTCGAGAAGGCACACAACGCTCTCCCCATCTCCGATGTACAAGCCCTCCTGTCACTCGCTTTCCTGGCACTCATAACATAAACGACAAAGTCCGACACGTTTCAAGGCTGGTACGCCCCTTCTTCATGGACGGGCACAGGGGGAAATGACGACTCACCTCTTGCTTCATTAAACATTTTATTAATGGAGAAACGCCCTGAGTGGGCATGGCACAGTCTTGACAACCAACAGCATGCTGGTATTTGCGGTCCTTGAGAGGTAGGTAAGTAAAACCTTAAGTAGGCTCAGTCCCCCTGTAAATATGCCTTCTTATATTCCTTGAGTAGGTAGAGTGGCAGGTTAACGAGTATGATCACCCTCAGGATAGCATGCTTGATAGATAGGAACAGTTCCCTTCCAAAAGCTTTCTCGCTCTCAGACCCGCATCACGCTTCCAGTCCGAGTCAAGAATGGTGCTCCTCTCCACGGCCAAGGGTAGCCGTGCAAATTAATGAATCAAACAAAAGCCCTCGAGCTTCGAGAAGGCACACGACGCTCTCCCCATCTCCGATGTACAAGCCCTGCTGTCACTCACTTTCCTGGCACTCATAACATAAACGACAAAGTCCGACGCATTTCAAGGCTGGTACGCCCTTTCTTCATGGACAGGCACAGGGGGAAATGACAACTCACCTCTCGCTTCATTAATATATATAATATATATATATATATATATGTATATGAAAATTCAAATCCATTGCGGTGAAGAGAAACCACCCCAACAGTGCTAAGTAACCCCCTTTATTTTTTCAGGTAAACAAAATGACACGTTTCAGCCTACATCGGTCTTGCTCGCATGGTTGTGGTATCCCAGAAACCAACTTAAATACACGTCACACAGGAAGCGACAAATCAAATAAGCAAAATACTATAGTTTAAAGTATCCTTTATACATTTGGAAGAGTTGATAATCTTCAACAAATAATTGTGTGCCCGCTGACTAACTGTAGCGGTGACTTAATTATGACAGTATTTCGTCTGTGGCAGTTGGAGGCGGAGCACCGCGACTAGCGCTGTGCTTGCAGCCTATATCTGCCAAAGTGTTTTCCTTCGCGCAGCGGACGCGCGCTGACTAACTGTAGCGGCGACTTAATTATGTAAGGCTCGGTGAGTCTTTCACAGCCCAGCATTAATTATAGCAGACCACTAGCCTTCTACCTAAACGCAGTCTTTTAAAATTGAATTGCTATTTTGCACATCCTGATTTTTAGCTCTTGTTGCACTGTTTTCCTGATTTTAAAAAAAGTGTTGCCTTACTGCTGCGACTAGCACTGTGCTTGCAGCCTATATCTGCCAATGTGTTTTCCTTCGCGCAGCGGACGCGCGCTGCGGGTGAGCCGCTGTCACGCCGAGGGCACGCCTAAGGCAAGCCCGTCTGCACCCATCCGCGGCCCGTCCGGCCAGGGGCCAGGCATTATGCCCGCTCCCCCCTCCGCTACTCCACAGCCGAGCTCCACTCTCTTCAGGGTAGTGGCCATTAACCCATCCACCAGGAGTTACCTAGAGAAACTTGGGATCTTGAGCCATAAACACACTACCTGCAAATCTATTGGCAAACTCCCTAACCACAGGCCTCCTACAACTGCACGAGACATTCCCCCCAATACTTTAACCGTCCGCAGCAGCACAAACCTAAACAAGATGTCTATCTGGTACCTCAACACCCGCTCGCTGGTCAAGCACCAGCTAGAACTTTTTTATCTACTAGACACCATTAAGCCTGACATACTTCTTCTATCGGAAACCTGGCTAGCAGCTGAATCAACCCCTGATGTCCTTGCCGCAATCCCTGACAACTACTACGCTCTCCAGGCCAACAGGCTTGAGAACAAGGCAGGGGGAGGGGTTGCGGCCATTATATCACAGTGTCACAAATTTACCTCCTTATCCATTTCTAAAATCCCTTCTGTTGACAGCCTCCTTTTTAATCTCGACTCGAACGGCACCTCACTCACCTGTGCGCTATTCTATAGGCTCCCCTTCATGTGCTCAATTTTCCACAAATTTTTGGTAATGCCATTGCGGAGTTGGCTATAAACCATGCCAGAGTAATGATCATCGGCGATTTTAATTACTGGCCACTTGACGAGCGTGAGAGCCCCTGCTCGGTAGATTTCACTGACTTGTTAACTGGAATGAACTATACCCAGCACATCAAGGTAGCCACCCACACAAAAGGTCATATCCTGAACCAGGTATGGTCATCCAATCTTGACATCTCTGACCTTCAGATTACCCCCTGCACTTGGTCTGATCACCATTTTATTTCCTTATCGATCCCCAACTACCTTGTCATCAAAACCCCTCCTCAAGTTTCGTCGATGGCCAGGAACTGGAGCCGGGTAGACACCACCACACTCTGCTCCCTTCTAGCCACCTCCATGCCCTCTACCTCTCTGCCCTTTGGCCACTCGGTTTCTCCGCACACCCTGGCAACAAACATTAATGCATGGCTGGCCTCGGCGAGAGATAGCCTGGCTCCCCTGAGAAACCTCAAAAATAAGAGACCCCATGACGCCCAGCGATGGTTTACTAACAACCTCAAGGAAATGAAACTTGCCCTGCATCAAACCGAACGCAAGTGGAGACAAGACTACTGCCCTATCAAGAAATCTATCTTCACATCGGCCCTCAAACATTATAAAAGCGTGATCCTTAGAGCCAAATCAGATTATTTCTCTCTGAAAATCCTGGATTCCACAAACAAATCGAAAGACATTTTCTCCATTGTGGACGAACTCGTCAAACCTGACCCCGTCACTGTCAAACCCACCCCCTCTCAATCCCTCTGCGACTCTCTCAACACGTACTTTATTGACAAAATTACCAAAATCAAAGCTAGCATCCCCAGATCTATCCTACCCCCTGATCCCGGCTGCCCTCATCGCAACCCTCTCCATCTTGATCTTTTTCCACCTATCACCCAGGAAATCTTCTTCTCCCTCCTCAGTCATTGGGCTGCCCTCTCTCCCCAGTCAGATCTGTCAAAAGCCTAGGTGTAACTATCAGCAGCGACCTCACCATGAAGACCCAGATTAACTCAGTGGTCTCCACCTGCTTCTTCCACTTGCGAAGAATCCGGAAAATCTGCAGATTTTTATCCTTTGAAGCCCTTACCCAAGTCACGCTGGCCTTAGTAATCTTGCGCATCAACTACGTCAACGCTCTTTATGCAGGTATCCCCGCATACCAATCGCACCGGCTACAAATGATACAGAATCAAGCCGCTAGGCTGGTCTACGGCCAGACAAAATCCCACCACGTGACTCCCCTGCTTAAAAACCTCCATTGGCTCCCAGTGAACCAGCGCTGTCTCTTCAAACTCGGCTGTCTGATCCACAGAGCCTTATCATCCCACGGCCCCGCTTTCATTGCCACCAAAATCCAACGCTATGTCCCCTCTTGCGAATTACGCTCTTCTAGCCTGAACCTATTGACCCCTTGTCCATTCAAAGTAAAAAAACACGGTGGTCTTAGATTCTCGGCCCTGGCACCCCAATTCTGGAACTCTCTCCCCCCCCGAACTGCGCCAGGCTCACTCTTAACCCCAGTTTAGGAAATCTCTTAAGACTTGGCTATTCTCCCAGGCCTATAACTGATTAACTCTCTCTACATATGTCAACGCCTCTCTGCTAAGCGCCAAAAAAACGCTGGTGTACGTGCGCTCTATAAATAATTTTATCATATCATTTTATCATATCATGTTTATGTCTATTTGTAAAACAAGGTTTGCCATCATCATTAGATACAATTAATATTGACATCTATGTTGTTACTCATAATTTCTTCACTGTGTCATAATACAATACTGGTTACCTGTAATGAATGTGCCATTTATGTGGATAAATAGCCTGATAATGACCGCCGCCCATCACCATCTCAGTCTTATTTAGCATATTATAACATAATATAGTGATGTGTAGGCCTGCCTAATAAGAATAAGCTACGAAGTAGGGCTTGAGTATGTCTCTTTCAGATTCTGACTCTATCTTGCTAAACGGCAGTGCTTGCTATTGGCTTTGGCCTGATCTTATGTCATCTTGCATACTAATTTTGCTCTTTTGCGTGAATAGAGGCTTATGCTTGAGTGACTCCATTTTCTGAGCTGTCGCCATTTTCTGAGCTTCACTAGGTGAGAAGGGCATGTTTTCCTTTTCACTTGTTTTTCGCACTTTACTGACCAGAAAGAACTGGATCTTGTTAGAGGAATGTGCTCGCTCTGCTCTGAAGCCATAACAGACGCCTGGCCAGCTGAAGCTGTGGCCTTGGTGCGGAGTGGTACGGACTCTGATGGGAAAAGGGGGCGAGGCTCACCAGGAGCTTCGTCTTACGTCTCCACTTGTACTAAAGGAGGTGTCTGGGTTCTGTTTGGTGGAACTTCATCACAGGGCAGACGTGCAGCTGTGGCGGTGGGGCGTATAGTGTCACTACTATCTCCTGTTTCGGACGAAGAACCGGACGAAGTGGAAACGGGATGGACAGACAGTTGGTGAGGTGTTCCACTAATTTCTAGTTTTCCTACTGTTCTTGCTTACTATAACTTTATTTTCAGGTTCCATACATTTATATACATATATATATATATATTTCTACATATATGTTTGCCTTGAGTGTTTCAATCATACTATTGATATGTTAGAGTCTGCTATGATAGGTGCATTTGGCTTACCGTGTGGTGCTGTTTACTAATAAATATATCCCAAATATAACAATTCGTCTTTCCCTTCAAGCAGGTAATTGTGTTATAGGAAGTTGTTCTACTCCTGGCAAGTGATGTGCAAAGTATATCTCGCTCTAGAGAAGTGTTGTGTGTGTTACCTTGGTCTAGAGGAGACTCATGTGATATTGTTTTCTTGCCTTGCCTTTGGGGGGAGTGTTGAAAGTTTGCCCACCTTAGGAAAAGCTGTGTATATGTTATATTCCATAAGTTTGGAACTGATATTCTCTCCCTGGGAAAGTGACGGTACATACCTTGGTCCAGGGGAGATCTGAGACCTTTCATTACATTACCCAAACTCTGACACTTCAATTTGGGATCTGATAGGATATTTGTCGGCAACGTACAATGTGGTACATAGACAGATATCAATACATTAGGTCGTAGGTATATAAACTAAAGTAGCTCAATCTTGTCCACCTGGTTGACAAGTAGTCCTTCTACTGAGTTTCCTAATAAGAAGAAGAGATTTCCAATTGTGGAGAGCCTTCCTCGTGAATATTGACTCCCTACGTGCCAATTCCCCTTGATGCAGTGAAGCGATCTTCTCTCAGTCTGCAAAATAAAAGTGAAGATTTAATATTGTGGCACACAGCAATTAATTTTATACATGACCAGATAGCACACATTATCTATCCTATTTGCTCACACATGTACCGAGAAGGAAAGGAAATAACATTAATTAAAACAAAGAAACCAAAACAACCAAAGATTGCTTAAAAGAAACTGTACGTATAACGGGAATATCAAACGTCTCTCTATAAATGATTGTGTAGTTCCCTGTCGTTGTTCATTCCATGGGACATCAGAAAACCAGCTTGCATGATAAATCTTGAGTCCAATCTGCGTAATGCAGCTATCCTGTTACCCCCTCCAGGGTTCCTAGGTACAGAGTCAATGCAAAAATGCTTGGCCTTCGTCCAGTCCCCATCATGGTAATCTTGGAAGTGTCTTGCTCTATTTCACTCATACAAAACCATTGCAATTCCTCCGTTATAGTTAGTTCTTCGAACCATAACTCGAGCGCCCGCAAGCCACTGCTGATGATGTCACATATTACATCTACTAGATGATGTCATCAGTGATGTCATTTGAGATGTAATCAGTGATGTCATCAGTGATGTCACTGACCATGTCATGAATAATTTAATATGTGACATCATCAGCAGTGGATTGTGGGCGCGCGAGTTATAGTTAGTAGAACTAACTATAACGGAGGGATTTCAATGGTTTTGTACAAGTGAAATGTCCAGCTAACTATAACACCCCTGAAACCTATGGTTTTTTCAGTGAATTTCTAAGGTTTTTTAAATGCTAATTCCTAACTATAACATGTCTGAAACCTATGGTTTTTTCAGGGAATTTCTAAGGTTTTTTAAATACTAATTTCTAACTAGAACGTCTCTGAAACCTAAATGTATGTTATTTTTAAATATATTTTTGCAAAGTCAGGTGCATGCATCGTGAGTGCAGAGAACCAGGTCAGCAGAGCAGTTGTAGAGCCAGAGAACCAGGTCAGCAGAGCTGCTCTAGAGCCTAAGAAGCAGGTCAGCAGAGATGCTCTAGAACCAGAGACCCAGGTCAGCAGAGCTGCTCTAGAGCCAGAGACCCAGGTCAGCAGAGCTGCTCTAGAGGCCGAGAACCAGGTCAGCAGAGCTGCTGTAGAGCCAGAGAAACCAGGTCAGCAGAGCTGCTTTAAAGGGAGAGAACCAGGTCAGCAGAACTGCTTTAGAGCCAGAGAACCAAGTCAGCAGAGCTGCTCTAGAGCCAGAGAACCAGGTCAGCAGAGCTGCTTTAGAGCCATAGAACCAGGTCAGCAGAGCTACTCTAGAGGCAGAGAACCAGATCAGCAGAACTGCTTTAGAGCCAGAGAACCAGGTCAGCAGAGCTCTTTAGGCGGAGAGAACCAGGTCAGCAGAGCTGCTCTAGAGCCAGAGAAACCAGGTCAGCAGAGCTGCTTTAGAGGGAGCGAACCAGGTCAGCAGAGCTGCTTTAGAGCCAGAGAACCAGGCCAGCAGAGCTGCTTTAGAGCCATAGAACTATGTCAGCAGAGCTGCTCTAGAGGCAGAGAACCAGGTCAGTAGAGCTGATTTAGAGGGAGAGAACCAGGTCAGTAGAGCTGATTTAGAGGGAGAGAACCAGGTCAGCAGAGCTGCTTTAGAGCCAGAAAACCAGGTCAGCAGAGCTGCTCTAGAGCCAGAGAACCAGGTCAGCAGAGCTGCTTTAGAGCCATAGAACCAGGTCAGCAGAACTGCTTCAGAGCCAGAGAACCAGGCCAGCAGAGCTGCTCTAGAGCCTAAGAACCGGGTCAGCAGAGCTGCTCTAGAGCCAGAGAACCAGGTCGGCAGAGCTGCTGTAGAGCCTAAGAACTAGGTCAGCAGAGCTGCTCTAGAGCCAGAGAACCAGGTCAGCAGAGCTGCTGTAGATCCAGAGAAGCCAGGACTGACTGACACTGACTGATTGACACTGACTGACACTGATTGACTGATACTGACTGACACTGGTTGACTGAAACTGACTGACTGACAATGACTGACTGACACTGACTGACTGACTGACACTGACTGACACTGATTGACTGACACTGATTGACTGACACTGACTGACTGACTGACACTGACTGACTGACACTGACACTGACTGACTGACACTCACTGACTGACACTGACTGACACTGACTGACTACTCTCTACTACTTTACTACTCACTCTCTCGACTACTCTCTTCTACTCTCTCTCTACTACTCACTCTCTAATACTCACTCTCTACTACTCTCTACTACTCACTCTCTACTACTCTACTACTCTCTACTACTCACTCTCTATTACTCACTCTCTCCTACTCTCTACTACTCACTCTCTACTACTCACTATCTACTACTCTTTACTACTCACTCTCTACTACTCACTCTCTCCTACTATCTACTACTCACTCTCTACTACTCACTCTACTACTCTCTACTACTCACTCTCTACTACTCTACTACTCTCTACTACTCACTCTCTACTGCTCACTCTCTCCTACTCACTCTCTACTCTCTATCACTCATTCTCTACTCCCTACCTCTCTCTCTACTACTCTCTACCTCTCTACATCTGCCTCTCTACCTCTACCTCCTTCTACTCTCTACTACTCTCTCTCTACTACTCACTCTCTACTACTCTACTACTCTCTACTACTCACTCTCTAGTACTCTCTACTACTCACTCTCTACTACTCACTCGCTACTGCTCTCTACTACTCACTCTCTAATACTCTCTCTCTACTACCTACTCTCTCTCTACTGCTCACTCTCTCCTACTCTCTCCTACTCACTCTCTACTCTCTATCACTCATTCTCTACTCCCTACCTCTCTCTACCTCTCTCTCTACTACTCTCTACCTCTCTACATCTGCCTCTCTACCTCTACCTCCTTCTACTCTCTACTACTCTCTCTCTACTACTCACTCTCTACTACTCTACTACTCTCTACTACTCACTCTCTAGTACTCTCTACTACTCACTCTCTACTACTCACTCGCTACTGCTCTCTACTACTCACTCTCTAATACTCTCTCTCTACTACCTACTCGTTCTCTACTACTCACTCTCTACTACTCTCTCTACTACTCTCTACTACTCACTCTCTACTTCGCTCTCTCTACTACTCACTCTCTACTATTCACTCTCTACTACTCACTCTCTACTACTCCCTCTCTACTACTCACTCCCTACTACTCTCTACTACTCACTCTCCACTACTCACTCTCTACTACTCGCTCTCTACTACTCTCTACTACTCACTCTCTACTACACTACTACTCTCTACTACTCTCTCTCTACTTCTCTCTCTCTACTACTCACTCTCTACTATTCACTCTGTACTACTCACTCTCTACTACTCGCTCTCTACTACTCTCTACTACTCACTCTCTACTACTCACTCTCTAATACTCACTCTCTACTACTCCACTACCCTCTACTACTAACTCTACTACTCACTCTCTACTATTCTCTACTACTCACTCTCTACTACTCTCTCTACTACTCACTCTCTACTACTCTCTCTACTACTCACTCTCTACTACTCTCTACTACTCACTCTCTATAACACTCTCTACTACTTTCTCTCAACTACTCGTTCTCTAGTGCTCTCTAGTACTCACTCTACTACTCACTCTCTCCTAATCTCTACTACTCACTCTACTACTCACTCTCTACTACTTTCTACTACTCACTCTCTACTACTCCACTATTCTCTACTACACACTCTCTACTACTCACTCTCTACTACTCTAGTACTCACTCTACTACTCACTCTCTCCTAATCTCTACTACTCACTCTCTACTACTTTCTACTACTCACTCTCTACTACTCCACTACTCTCTACTACACACTCTCTACTACTCACTCTCTACTACTCTACTACTCTCTATTACTCTCTCTTTACTACTCACTCTCTGCTACTCACTCTCTACTACTCTCTACTACTCACTCTCTACTACTCACTCTCTACTACTCACTCTCTACTACTCACTCTCTACTACTCACTCTCCACTACTCACTCTCTACTACTTGCTCTCTACTACTCTGTACTACTCACTCTCTACTACTCTACTACTCTCTACTACTCTCTCTACTGCTCACTCTACTACTCACTCTCTACTACTCTACTACTCTCTATTACTCTCTCTACTACTCACTCTCTACTATTCTCTACTACTCACTCTACTACTCTCTACTACTCTCTACCACTCACTCTCTACTACACACTCTCTACTACTCACTCTCTACTACTCACTCTCTACTACTCACTACTACTCACTCTTTACTACTCTCTCTCTACTTCTCTCTCTCTACTAGTCACTCTCCACTAGTCTCTACTACTCACTCTCTACTACACACTCTCTACTACTTGCTCTCTGCTACTCGCTCTCTACTACTTTCTAGTACTCACTCTACTACTCACTCTCTACTACTCACTCTACTACTCACTCTCTACTACTCTCTCTCTACTACTCACTCTCTACTACTCACTCTCTACTACTCACTCTACTACTCACTCTACTTCTCACTCTCTACTACTCACTCCACTACTCTCTACTACTCACTCTCTACTACTGTCTCCCTACTACTCTCTACTATTAACTCTACTACTCACTCTCTACTACTCTCTAATACTCTCTCTCTGCTACTCACTCTCTACTACTCTCTACTACTCACTCTCTACTACTCACTCTATACTACGCTCCACTACTCACTCTCTACTACTCTCTACTGCTCCCTCTACTACTTGGTCTCTACTACTCTCCACTACTATCTACTACTCACTCTCTACTACTCACTCTCTACTACTCTCTACTACTCACTCTCTACTACTCACTCACTACTACTGACTCTACTACTCTCTACTACTCACTCTCTGCTACTCTCTCTACTACTCTCTACTATTCTCTACTACTCTCTACTACTCACTCTCTATTACTCACTCTCTACTACTCTCTACTACTCACTCTACTACTCTCAACTACTCTCTACCACTCACTCACTACTACTCCCTCTCTACTACTCACTCTCTACTACTCACTCACTAGTACTCGCTCTCTACTACTCTCTACTACTCACTCTCCACTACTCACTCTCTACTACTCGCTCTCTACTACTCTCTACTACTCACTCTCTACTACTCACTCTCTACTACTCTACTACTCTCTACTACTCACTCTCTACTTCTCTATCTCTACTACTCACTCTCTACTACTCTCTACTACTCACTCTCTACTACTTACTCTCTACTACTCATTCTCCACTACTCACTCTCTACTACTCTACTACTCTCTACTACTCTCTCTACTACTCACTCTCTACTACTCTCTCTACTACTCTCTACTACTCACCCTCTACTACACACTCTCTACTACTTGCTCTCTACTACTCTCTACTACTCACGCTCTACTACTCACTCTCTACTACTCCACTACTCCATACTACTCTCTCTCTACTACTCACTCTCTACTACTCACTATCTACTACACTCTACTACTCATCTCTACTACTCTCTACTACTCTCTCTCTACTACTCACTCTCTACTACTCTCTACTACTCACGCTCTACTACTCTCTACTACTCTCTCTCTACTGCTCTCTATTACTCACTCTACTGCTCACTCTACTACTCTCTACTACTCACTCTCTACTACTCTCTTTCTACTACTCTCTACTACTCACTCTAATACTCACTCTACTACTCTCTCTCTACTACTCACTCTCTACTACTCACTCTCTACTACTCGCTCTACTACTCACTCTCTACTACTCTCTACTACTCTATTCTACTCACTCTCTATTACCCACTCTCTACTACTCTCTACTACTCTCTACTACTCTCTACTACTCACTCTCTATGACTCACTCTCTACTAATCACTCTACTACTCTCTACTACTCTCTCTACTACTCTCTACTACTCTCTACTACTCTCTACTACTCACTATTACTTATCCTCTACTCTCTACCTCTCTCTACCCCTCTCTCTACTACTCGCTACCTCTCTACCTCAACCTCTCTACCTCTACCTCCCTACCTCTACACCTCTATCTCTCTACCTCTCTCTACACGCACACATATGCACATATATATGCATATGCATTTATATATATGCATGTGTATATATATATACATACTTATATAAACATATATATAATCTGCATATCTATATAAATACAAATATAAATGCATGCATACATATACATATATGCATGCATATGCATGTTATGTACAGGAAAGTTTGAAAAACACTAATAAAAGCAAAGCTAAAAAGCCAGCTAATTACAAACAGAATTGCTTTAACTTAAACAGTCTACATGTCCGAAGTTTTTAATGAAATAGAAGAGGATTTGAAAAGTCAAAATGTGTCTAATTTTTCTTTCTGCAGCACTAATCATAATTTCTTTGGCAAAATGAACCCCCTCATTTTGTTCCTTTGCAAATTAAATGTTTTAAGTGTTACCACTTTATTCCAATCAAGATGGATTCAGGTGTGCCATACTTTTGCCATAAGTAAGACTGTTAGCGCTCTAGTTGTTCTTTAGAACACTCTGGGTCATTCTGTCATTGGGCTATACTTGGGCTACATCTGGGTGATATTTGTGCTACATTTGGGCTCTTTTGTCTCTGATGGCCATCAGGTTTCAGGGGCGTTATAGTTAGCTGGACTTTTCACTCGTACAAAACCATTGAAATTCCCCCGTTTTAGTTAGTTCAGCTAACTATAACTCGCGCGCCCACAATGCACTGCTGATGACATCACATATGACATCACTCATGACATGGTCAGTGACATCACTCATGACATCACTGATGACATCTCAAATGACATCACTGATGACATCACTGATGACATCATCCAGTGAATGTGTGTTTTTCTGAAAATTACATATGTTTTATATATGTATATCTCAAGGTCGATGGAAGAATAAATGGGTATATAAGTGTCTAAATGGATGATTTGTTTTTGAAAAATTGATTGTATAACTGACTGATTAAGTGTATCTTAGTGAATACATGGCTTAGTGAGTAATGTTTAAATATGTAAATATCTGTATCAGTCTCTCACTTTGTGTATAAGTGGCTGCATGGGTTGGTGAGTAGCTACATGAGTGTCTATATAGGTTATTAGTTGGTTTTTTGAGTATCAGTATGAGTGTCTGAGTGTCTGTATGGTTCGGTGGGGGTATTACGTAGTGCATAGGTGTATGAATGAGTGACTCACTGTTTGTATGTGTTGAAGACAGCATGTGTGCAGGACTGTATGGGTGGATGAGTGTGTGCATGGGTGTGTTAGTGAGTGAATGACTGTCTCAATAGTGTCTTTATGAGTAACTACATATGTTTTAAACTAGTATATGTGACTATTGGTGTATATAAGTGAGTATATGTGAGAGTGAGAGATTGAAAGAGTTCCTGTATGAATAAGTATGTGTTTCTATAAGTGATTGTTTAAAAGACTTAAGTATGTGTAAGTTTCTGTAGACGTAAGTGTGGTGGTGTGTGTATAACTGTATATGCAAGTAAATGGATGTTTGATTCTTTATTAGCATGAGTGACTATGTGTGTGAGTAACTTTATGGATGAGTGGCGTTGTGTAACAGGATGTATAGGTGTATGAGTACATATGATGAGTGAGTACATGTATGAGTGACTGTATAGGACTGTTGGTGAATGAGTGGATGTGTATGTGGATCTTAGAATTAATGAATAGGTTGTTGTAACTGATATTGGTATGTCAGTTGTTTTGAAAATTTTAGTTTCTATTTTCGAATGTGTGTATCAAAGGTTATATTAGGGGGAGAGGAGGTCTTCCACACTATCACAAGGATGATGTCATCAGTGATGTCATTTGAGATGTCATCAGTGATGTCATCAGTGCTGTCACTGACCATGTCATGAGTGATGTAATATGTGACGTCATCAGCAGTGCATTGCGGGCGCGCGAGTTATAGTTAGCTGAACTGACTATAACGGGGGAATTTCAATGGTTTTGTACGAGTGAAAAGTCCAGCTAACTATAACGCCCCTAAAACCTATGATTTTTTCAATGAATTTCTAAGGTTTTTTAAATGCTAATTCCTAACTATAACGTGCCTAAAACCTATGGTTTTTTCAGGGAATTTCAAAGGTTTTTTAAATGCTAATTTCTAACTATGCCTACAGAGATAGGACATGTGAAGAAAGAAGAAAAAACGCACAGAAAATAAAAAAAGAAATGCAGAAAGAAGCAACAGAAGTCCTCAAAGACGAAGAAAAGTGCAGGAAGAAGGATAACGTGCAGAAAGAACAAAGAGAAGAGCAGAAAGAAGCCTTGTTGCAAAATCATCCTGTACCCTCAACTTTTTCAGACGGATACTGGTGGTAACTGAGTCTGACTAACCAGTCGTAGAGCCAGTGCTATGTTAAAAGACACTCAGAATACAGTGAAACCACCTACATACACTAGGGAACACTATGCGTTGGGATCACCGTGTGATCAGCATGACCTCCTCTGTAAGCCCCTGGTATATAATAGGGCAGGGGATTAACACCACCTCTTAAAATGCGCCACAGGGCGTGTTTGCACACGTCACCTCAGGCCCGTCCCCTCACTTCTCCACTGTGTAAACATGCCCTGTGGCTGTTTTAAGTTGGGAGATTAAGTCCCCTTGAATCCTGAGGGTCCCTAGAGTCCAACTAGACCACTAGGTACCTCCAGTAAGCGCCACAGAGCTGCGTTGCAGAGAGATGTAAAAAGGGGCATGGCCTAGACCACCTCTCTGCAATGCAGCGCAGTGGCGCTTACTGGAAGCACCTGGTGGGCTAGTTGGCCCCCAGGGTCCCTCGGGATTTAAAGGGAATTATTTCCCCAACTTAAAACGCGCCACAGGGCGTGTTTGCACACATCACCTCAGGCCCCGTCCCCTCCCTTCACCACTGTGTAAACGCGCCCTGTGGCCGTTCTAAGTTGAGAGATTAAGTCCCCTTGAATCCTAAGGGTCCCTAGGGTCAAACTAGCCCACTAGGTACCTCCAGTAAGCGCCACAGAGCTGCGTTGCATAGAGGTGTAAAAAGGGGCGTGGCCTCAGAACACCTGTCTGCAACGCAGCTCCCTGGCGCATACTGGAGATACCTGTTGGGCTAGTTGGCCCTCAGGGACCCTCAGTATTGAAGGGGAATTGATTCCCCAACTTACAACTGGCCAGGGGGCGCGTTTGCAGAGTGCTGCAAGGAGGGGGCGAGGCCTCCAGCGCGATGCCGGTCTTTTATTTATTTTATTTTTTAAGAAGGAGAGCTGTGTGGCCCCCCTTCTTTTTCTAATTTACTGGCCCTGGGGACCCCATCCCCCGGGGCCGGCCTTTGTTTTTTATTATTTAAAAAATATATATATTTATAGAAACACCTAGGACATGCTGGACAAACCGTATGTACCTATCACCATGACGATTTGCGTGATATTCATTAAAAGGCGACTATGCATAGAATAAATCCACGTGGAATGTATTTACACCACTAGTGAAGCTCTGACGTGTCTGACGACCAACCGTGCCTAATCCCAGCGTCCCCGCCAGTGGGTACTCTCCAAGTAGACACCCTTGTCGTTTATTTATACAAACATGGATAGCTATTGACGGGCACATTTAATATACACGCACACCAAGCCATTCAATGGGGATTCGACAAAAATTCGACCAAACTCTGCAAGAAACCCCCCTCACGGTTAATAAAATACACATCCACCACCGGATGTGTAATACTTTTTATTTTACTCTCTGGAAAGGAGATGAATCTCACTTGAGAGTCACAGCGTGCTCCGGGCTGAGCCCAATGCTGTGTTACACCCACCAGTGCCCGCCGAGTGCCTCACACCTCTGTGTTGTATTCCACCAGCTAGTGCGTATGCTATGACACTCTCTAGCCCATGTGCACTGTAACACCACCCCGTGAATATGTCATGCCACACTTGCGTTCACACGGGTTATATTGCCCCATCTAACGTGCCTTCCTCGATGCCTATGTTATAACGCACAGCGCTATGCCATACATATTACAATCTGGTATCCATATCTTTGTCACAGTGCATATGCAACGTTACACTCCCCAGCACATATTTTATATTACAACTTTAGAGACTAGTTAGGTTACACAACACTGCCCTGTGCATATTACACTCCAAGGCGCATATTGCATAGCACACGCTAGTGCCTGTGCTATCTCGCGCTCTCCAATGAATCTGTCATTGCGCACAATGTATTGCATATTATATTTCAAGCCCCGGTTCATCTTATATCACACTTTTTGGTGCATAGTGTATACCATATACTATATCTAGTTTTCATTTTCAATCGTGCTCTCAGGACTATGTTCTATATAACACTGCGTCCACCTACCCTTTTCACGGGCATTACATTTTGCGATGGGGGTGGAGGGTCAGGGGGTGTTTCTGCCAAGTGAGCCCGGAGTCACAGTCACAAACGTCCTCTTCTTCCTGAATAAAAGTGAGATTATGCTGCATACTTGTTCATATTTTAAGTAGTTCGCACAGACACACATTTTAAAAACAATAAAGTTCCTAATACCCACCTTCTCTGAACAGTTAGCTTGCTGCCCCATCCACCTCCTCCCTATCCTCTGTTGTCTGAATCCATGGACTAGCCTTCTCCCTCCTGCCATGCATGGTCTGATGTGCTGCCACTGCCCTCCATTTAGCATGATGTACCAGTCCACTCCACCTCCCCTCCATTGCCCAATTCTATGGCCCATCAATGACATCCTGCTTAGCCTCTGTGCTTAGCTTGCCGCCCCTATTCTCCTTCCCCCTGCCCTCCGATGTCTTTGTGCATGCCCCTGCTCCATCCTTTTTGCCCACCATGTACCATGGACCTGCCACTCCTATCTACTCTGAGTGTTCTGTTGAGCTGCCACTCCCCTCCCACCTGTCTAGAATTGTCAGATGACTGTAACTTGTCCCTGCCACCTCCACCCTGCCTGTCCACATGCCATGCCCCTATCCCCTTCCTCCTGTCCTCCAAGGTCCATTTTACTGCCACACCATTCTGCCCTCCCTGGTCTGTTGTGCTGCAACTGCTCCTCCTGCCTGCCCCGCGCGGTCTGTTGAGAAGCCCCTTCCCCTGAACTCTCTTGTCTGGGCCAGGTCCTGACCCTCCCTTCATTTCTCCATGGTCCTTTGTGCATGCCCCTGCACCCTCCTTCCTGCCCATCATAGCCATTGTGCTGCCACTAACCCTCCCGCTTGCTATGCATGGTCTTCTGTGCTGCCATGGCCCCTCCCTCCTTTCCTGTGTGGTCAGCTAGCTGCCCCTGACCCCCTCCCACCTTCCCTCCATGGTCTGTGTGTATGCCATCATAGTCTCATTGTTGCTCTCCATGGTGTGTCTTGTTTCTAGTGCCCATCCTGCCTGACCTCCATGGTCATCTTGCTGCTCCTGCCCTGCCCACTTGCCCCCAGCCCTCTGTTTCCATGTGCAGACCCCTATTCCATCCCTCCTGGCTTGCCTGTTACATTGTAATGCCCCTGATCCGTCCCTCTGCCATTTATGGTCTGTTATGCTGCAGCTTTCTCTCCTGTCTGTCCATTATGGTCAGCTAGCTACCATTGCCTCTTTCCACTCTGTTCTCTGTTGTCCATTTGCATGGTCCTGTCCCATCCCTATTGCTTTCTATGGATTGTTGTGCTGCACTCCTGTCCCGCATGCGCTGTGTGGTGTATTGTGCTGCTGCAAACCCTGATGCCTGCCCTGTAGGGTCAGTTTGGTGCACCTCTCCATGTCCCTCCTGTCCTCTGTTATCCGAGTCCATGTCCCTACCCCAACTCCTCCTGCCTACCATGATCCATACTACCATACCATGTACCATGTACCATGATCCATGATCCATGTACCATGATCCATGTACCATACTTGAGAACATTTTGAACTTAATAAGAGGGAGATTGTGAAAAAAACTGGGGTATTGTTTTTCCCCTCTGAGTTACATTGAAAAAGAGGAGATTGTAGACAGGAGAAAGATCAAATAAAGCCCATTTAAGCTTAAAAACATTGGACGTTTCCTGGCTGAAACGGGTCTGTTGGCATGTATGGTTGTACTACCACTGCCTCTTCCTTCTGCCCACAATGGTCTATTATATTGCCACAGCCTCTCTCGCCAGTCCTTTATTGTTGGTTTGTTGCCCCTGCCCCCCTTTCCACTGCCCTCCATAGTCTGTTGTGCTGCCACTGCCCTTCCTGCCTGCCCAGTGTGGTAAAATTGTTGCCTCTGCACTCTCCTACCTGCCTTCAATTTTCAGAGTCCGTGCCCCTGGCCTCTGCCTCTCAACAGTATCCCAATAAACAACTAGATTGCTAACATTCTATATTTATTACAAACGTGTGGAACGCCTGACGTCATCTTGATGTAATCAAAACTGTGATACCTATAGTATTTCCTTTAGAAATTACATATATGAGAGGGTCTTATTTGCATCAAAATTATGGTTAGTGCTCTAAAAAACTAAAATGAGGACACATTTTCTGAGTTTTCAAATAGCGACAAAGAACTTTTAAATTATTTGTAATCTTTATGTTTTTTTTATCCAGTTGACCACTTGATTAAATGTTGCACCTAGGGGAGAGGATGTGGTGTTACTTCCAGAGCTGCAGACTTTGCAACTGGGGAACCAGGTTGGAGTTTCTGCTTCAGCTCAACATTCTGTGATTCTGGTCAAATCACTTGATCTCCCCATGTCTACAACCAAAATGAATTTGATCTTGTGTGATGTAACCAATGCTCATGTAAAGCACTCCAATACCTGACAAGTCTGCACTATATAAAACTGCAAATACACAAAAATAAGTGTTTTGTACACTTCTGTCATTGGGCTACATGTGGGCTACATCTGGGTGATATTTGTGCTGCATTTGGGCTCTTTTGTCTCTGGTGGCCATCTTGGGAGATTTATTTGTTATGAAGTTTCCTAATTTCCTCATTTACTGCAGTCTCCTCAGTGGGAATACTTTCAGTTTTTTATTTTGGTTCCATTAAGAAGGCATTCAGATGTGTCACACATTTGCCATAAATTCTGAATGTTAGCACTCTAGTTGCTCATTAGATCACTGTAGTAAAGCTACTGCTCACCAGGGAAGTCTGCTGCTGGTATTCAAAGTGCATGTTTCAGTCTGCATGTCAGAATTTTTTAATGAAATAGAAGAGGATTTGAGAAGTCACTCAAAATGTGCCCTAATTTTTCTTTCTGCAGCACTAATCATACTTTCTATGGCAAAATGAACCCCCTCATTTAGTTCCTTTTTAAATTAAATGTTTTAAGAGTTACCACTTTATTCCAACCAAGATGGCTTCAGTTGTGCCATACGTTTGTCATAAGTAGGACTGTTAGCGCTCTAGTTGTTCTTTAGAACACTCTGGGAAGCTGCAGTAGAACGCAAAGGAATCAACTGACAGTCTCTGCCCTTGTTGGATGTACATGTTTTATTGAGAATGTCAGACTTCATTCTCACGTGACTGAGAAAGATAACGTGAATTTACAGAAAATATGCTCTCAGTTAGCTTATAGATCACCTTCCAAACCTCTGTGGGAAAAGCATGAGAAAATAGTTCTCTCAAACATGATTCATGATATCACAGCAGAAGGCTTTTTCACATGGTAAAATCATCTTAGAACACACCACAATACCTAAAATGAGTATGGTACCATCAACAAATGATTTATAATGTAACTAAAGTCTTAAAACCTTCTATTAACTGCAATGCTTTTTAATGAGGTGCTATCATGTATATTGGTCCCAAGATGGCTGCCAACACTTCTTGGATGAAGTGCTGACAGCCAATCAGATCTCACGATGAGATGTGTAGTTAGGCTCCGCCCAGATATGTGATTTTACTTTTGATTTTCTCAGGAACTACTGAACAGATTGACACCATATATGCAAAAGGCACATGCCTGACCTGAGGACTACCTCTTTGCCAAATTTCAAGTAATTCTGTTCAGCCGTTCGGGCTGTACCTTCGACTAAAGGTCCTATGGGAAAATGCATGGGGAAAACGTGTTTTGGGACCCCCCTTTTTTCTCAGCCCCCGCTTGACGAATCACCCCTAGACTTTCAGGGTAGGAGCTGAGTGGAGCGCCCCATTAGTTTTGAAAATTTCACGAAGATAAGTCAACCGGCGCCAAAGTTATTCAAAATAGAATTTTCAGATTTCCTATGGGAACTCGGTCCTAACTATAACTATCTACTGGCGACCGCCAGTAGATAATATATATATATATATATATATATATATATATATATATATATATATATATATATATAAAATTATATCTCCATATAGGTATATAGGGGGCTTTTTGGTGTGCTGTGTTCTGCCATTGGTCTGTCTGAGTGTCATTTACACCATCCGTGACAGCATACTACATGGGTTCAGTACTCAGTTGTTTTTGAAGGGAACAGAGGACACGGGTAATCACGTGGTGTGTTCTAATTAGGAAATAATTGCGAAAACGTGTGTACGAGTAGGCTTTTAATAACGGTCTCAATAGGCGGGAAGTTGATAACTCCCTGAAAGCGGAAAGTAAGATGCACACTTGCAACTGGTAGGCGCAGAAGGTAAAAGATCAGAGCGGTTTCTTCTACGGATATGTTAGTTAAAGGGTGGGAGAAACGCTGTTGCACATATGGTTTTTATTATTGATTGTGTAAGCATTTTTTTCATCACGAGGGAAGAGGGACGTAGGTGGCTATTCAACTGGGTGATATATTCGTTCTGATATATTTGTTCTGTTTTATTTTTGCGTTGCATTATTTTAGTCGCACATGTTCAGTATGGTTGTTCATGCAGTTCTTTCTGTTTCATTTGTTTCAGTACCCCTGACGAAGAACCTAATCGGTTCGAAATGCATTGGGTTGTTGCACAAGTGCCATTTTGAAGGAATGTTAAAAGCACGTGTCTATGGTTTAAGCGAAATGCAGCAGTAGACATTTGAAAATGCATAATAAACATTCATATTGCACATCGCTGTCTCCCGATTGATAAAATGTGTTTGAGAATATGGACCATCGGCATTCATATACTTTCGGACTACTGTTGATTACTTTGGAGTACCGGGTCATAATTGAGTTCATTTCTAGAGGAGAGTTTTCCTCATTCAGCAGTGCAGCAGTCGGGGGCGGGACAGCCGCTTCCTTTTGTTTTGTTCAGTACACATCAGCCATCGGGTCTCTTGCACTGTGAATGAAGTCTTTTTCTGATCATATGTGAATATCCACCTGAAAATGAATGTGCTTCAGAGCCAAGACTGGTTTGCCAGTCATTTTGTTTTCAATTTCCTCCTTTTATATTGCCCATCCATTTCTATGCACCTCCTCTTTTTATTGCAACATTTATTAAGACAATACTACAGCTCTCCAAGCAGTGCTGAAGGGTCACTTGCTTGCTGCTCATTTCTTCGCAGTGTGCCACATCCCACGTGGCCACTTCCTCTAAACCAATAGACCCTGATGGAATGCTCTTGTCCATAGAGTATCATTGTTTTACCACTCCAAGATGGCCATTGTGTTGTTTCTAAATGAGGTGGCCATGTTGGAACTTTAAAACAGTGATAAACTATTTACAATGTCTCTGCAAGATGGAAACCCTCAGTTACGTTTTGTTTTATTATTGCAAGCACATACCTGCCTTGTTTAGACAGCACCAGGTTTTGATTTTTCTACTTGTATTCTCTTCTTATTGTGAATATGTTGCTGAATTTGTCTGTTTTATTGCGATTGTGTCAGAGGGTGAATGCAAGAATGAGTCAGTGTATGGATGAGTGGATGCATGAGTGTAATGGTGAGAGAAAGAGTACATGTATGATGACCTATTGAGGGCCTAAACCCATCAGAGGCACAACAGGCACTTTCATTCATAAGCCAGGCCTAGTGGCATTGCCAATACTTGCTTATGAGATGTTTATTATCAGACCAGCTTTTAAGTGGGTTCAGTAAGGTTCCCATTCGCCAATTTAAAATTTTACTTAAAATAGCAAAATTAAATGCCAAATATTTAAAGCATTATATCGATAAAACGTGCAACTGTAATTTGAACCTTCCTCAGGGCATGTTTCGGATTTAAAAAAAAGTATAATTAACAAAGGTTGTATAATTAATATGCCTCTCTAAATTAATGTGTTATCTTCTGTGTTTACCCTGTAAATGTGCTGAATTTTCTGTCGTGGAGCTGCACTACGTCATCACTCGATACACTATGAAGAATAAGTATGTTTATTTCCATTCGTTTATTATCAGACTTTTAAATTCTTTAGAGCACTTTTTTCAGTATATTTCTGCATATATCCTTCAGTAAATGTATGCCTGAAGATTGTAGAGCCTAAATGTTGCACTTCATTTGTTTTTCTGCTTGATGTAAGTGCCCCGAGGGCCCACCATATTGTACTGCCAGCGAGTTCTTCTGACTCACTGACCCTTAACTATTGAACCCTTCCGGTACTTGATTCTGCCTGAAAAGAACACTCCATGCAGATTAAACGCCCCATCGACGGCAAATGATAGGCTGTTGTCATGAAAGCGAAATGCTTCACTAGTCAGCTTATGTATTGAAACCGACAAAAGTCTTTTGCAGCGGAAATATTTTACGGGAAGAAAAGATGGACCTATTTCGCAAACGTGATGCTTTTTTCAGGTTAAACCTTCACGAGTTTTCGGTTGTCTTATGATTTGGGATGTCCCTGGGGATGTCAACAAGTGAAACTGGATTTGTCAGAATATGAATTCATCACCCTTTGATAGCAGTTCCTTAAAGGATATGATTCATTTCCAACATTCATATAATATTCATGTTTATACATTTTTTCCTAATTTATAAAACACCCAAATTCGCTGGAAGCTGCTTATAGGCGCTTTACCTAGGATAGTATGCAGACGATGGAACCGAATACAAATTAGCACAAATAAAAAAGGCAAGCAGGAATTGCTGTGTCCAATAAATGTTTTCCAAGTGCAAGTTGTTCATTTTACAACTGACAGTTGGATGAGGAAATTTTAAAGCATTCTAAGTAGCTGATCGAAGATATAGGGCCATATTAATTAAACGTTGAAGCAGTACAAATCAACAAGACAACTTGTTACGCTGTGAAAAATTGAGAAGGCAGAAATGCCTCATATCTGTCAAGATATGGCACATTCATGCGCTCTCTTTTCGCTGGCTCACTCAGCGCAGCCTAGCGGCAACCCAGGCGTCATTGCTCCATGGTTCAAGGGCACCTTCATTAAACTAAGGATTGGGACACCTTCCTGCACAAAACCCCACCTCCAACTTCAGCGGACGCAAATACCATAGCTCGCAACCTTCACCAATGGATCTCCAATTGCGCCGACAAACTGGCTCCCCTCAAGAAAGCCCAAGGCAAGTCACACTCAAAAAAGGCCAGCTAGTTCTCTCCTGTTCTTCATGAGTCCAGACGCAGCTGTAGACAGCTCGAGACGAGAGGGAAGAGCAGCAAGACCCCGTAAGACCACTTGGCCTTCAAAACCGCTGTCACCGCACATCAATACCTCCTTAGAACAACAAGGAAAATGGCCTTACACGAAAAGATCAACACCAATGCACTCAATAGCAAAGAACTTTTTGCTGTGGTCAAAGAATTTGCCAAACTTAGCACAGGGACAACCGACATCCCACTCACCTCTGCAACAACCTCAGCACCTTCTTCCACCACAAGATTAAGGATATCTATGACAGCTTCTAAGGCCTCGATACCCAAGACCCTCTCACCCCACTCACAACCACCACACCCAATGACACCGGACTTCAGCAGATCATGCTCAGCTGGACTCCCCTCACCACCGACAACACCCTCAAGATCATGAAGAGCATCCACTCCGGATCACCCTCAGATCTCACACCACATCTTCACATCACATCACACCACATCTTCAACAGAGCTGGCACCTCCATTGCCCTGAGCTCTGCCACCCCATCAACTGCTCCATTAACTCCGCCACATTCCCGGAAGACTGGAAACACACAGAGATCAGCCACTTGCTGAAGAAACCCTCTGTTGACCCAAAAGACCTCAAGAACTTCAGATCCATCTCTCTGCTCCCCTTTCCAGCCAAGGTCATCAACACCCATCTTTCCGAGTTCATTGAAGCGAGTCACATCCTGGACCTCTCCCAATCCAGCTTCCGAAGTAACCACAGTACCGAGACCAACCTCCTTGCCGCTACAGATGTCATCCCCACCCTCCTTGACCAAGGCAAAACTGCAGCCCTCATCCTCCTGGACCTCTCGACCTCATTTGACACCATCTCCCACCGTAACCTATGCAAAAGACTCTACAACACCAGCATCTACGAAAAAGCCCTGAAATGGATCCGCTCTTTCCTCACCGGATGAACTCAGAGAGTCAGGCTTCCACTGCTCCACTCTGAACCCACGGAGATCAGCTACGGAGTGCCTCAGGTCTTTTTCCTGATCCCCACTCTCTCGAACATCTAGAAGGCCCCACTCGCAGCCATCATCAGGAACCATGGACTCAACATCATCTCCTATGCCAACGACACCCAGCTCATCCTCTCTCACCAACGAACCCACAGTTGCCAAGAACAACTTCCACGATGGGTTGAAGGCTGGCACCACCTGGATGAAGGACAGCTGCCTCAAGCTAAACTCAGATGAAACCGAAGTCCTCATCCTGGGCTCCACCCCCTCCCCTGGGACATCTCCTGGTGGCCCGCAAATCCTGAATCCCACCCCCCCCACACCCATAGACCAGGCACAAAATCTCGGCATCATCTTGGACTCCTCGCTCACCATGAACCGCCAGATAAACACTGTTTCATCATCCTGCTTGCACACACTACGCCTGCTCTGAAAGATCTTCAAGTGGATCCCCAAAAAGTCCAGAAAGAGGGACACCTGTGCACTCACATATGGCGTGCCGAATTTTAGCTGTTAGTGGGCATGTTTTATTGTCTGGTGGTTCAGTTTTTACTATTTATACCCCTGATATTACCACAAATGTAACCTGCAGCAAGCACAAACGCATGCAGTCTCCGATATATTGAAAACCAACTATACAGCAATTCTTCATAAATTCAAAACTGCCCCTATTTGCAAAGCAGTCACTTTTTTAACTATGTAATTCACCATTGGGGTCACTTTTTATTTGTTGCCCATGCCTATTTTCTCTCCCAGTCCGACCCTGTTGCCCAGGCAGTGGCGTAGCTAAGCTATACCTGAGACTGCCCGGGGCGGTACCTGTGGGACTCATTAAAGAGCAGGGGGTGCTGGCGAATCCACATATTACCGCTCCGCGACGGCGACACACTGAAGAGTGGGGGTTGCTGGGGAATGCCATCCAAGATGGCAGGTGAGGGCTGGGGGAGGCCGCCGCCCCCAAAACTTGTGCCGACCGGGTTGGACCGCACCCCGACCTTGCTACGCCACTGTGCCCAGGCGGGGCTAGAGTGTGAGATAGTCATATTTCCTATGGGAGAAGGTTTCTAATTCTCTTATGAAGCTCGTGAACACCTTTCAAAGGGTCCCACTGCACATGGGTCAATAATTGGCCCAACAACCACTGAAATTATCGATACTCTGGGCATTAGTAATTCAGGGGGGAGGAATACGGGGGAACCCTGTTTTTTTGTGTGTGTACAAATGTCACTATTGTAGCACTTCCGCAACTGCCTGCTTCTCTACGTTTTTGGAGGTCTGAAATAAATGGTTTCAGCCCGTAGAAACAAGCCACTAATGAAAACATATACATTTTGAGGCTTTCCCACAGTATTACACTTAGCACCTGCTCTGCGTGACCGATTGCTGTGCTGAGGGCAGCCAGAAACCCACCAATGACAAGCTTCGACGAATACAGGGTGAAATGCCACTACGCCTTGATATTTTTAGAATGATAGTAAGAAAATATGTGCACGTGCAGAAAAAATCTGCCGAACACGCACGAGTAAGCCGCATTTGTTACTATAAAACCTTCAGGCAATCCGAGGCATGCGTGCGTGGGCACGGGGCTTCATCTGACATGATCTCCAGGCAGTTTCCATAGGAAGGAAACACATCTCTGCGCGCAGAAAGCGCTGCATGAGTGGCAGTGTATTGAACAATTACTCGTTATCTCAACAATGACAATGATGAATACAAATAGGCAGAGACGTAAATGAGAGAATTGCAGCCCCTATATGCACATCTAGATAGCAGATACTCCCAAGGAACTCTCTCTTATTTAGTTTTAATACCGGTGTCCACTTATACTAACTACAGAGGACTGTGGGCATATTTACCATCGGATCTCATTAGTCGGGTGCACATTTTGCACCCCAAAATTTGTAATTGCATACAATTCACAAATTAGAGGGTGCGCAATTTGCACCATAGGACGAGGAATAATTATGAACTAACGGCCCAATTTCTCATTCCCTCGTCATCAAAAAGTTCATGTGTACCATTTGGTCTCATAGTTTCTATTCCCATGTTGGGCACATCAAGAGTTTGCTCCCACAGTTAGCGGCATGGTGGCAGAACTGCAATCATAGAGAGTTCTAGAAAACATACTAGTGCGAATTCACAAATGTGCAGAATTAGCCATATGATGTACTCTGTGCATTAGTGATACTTTCTCACGTTCGTACTTCACAGCTTTTTATTCACATGCATACCTGTGCATGTGGTAACATGTCGCCAATCTTCAGCCCCCTCGAAGATTCCACTAGGCCCAACCTTACATAAACCTCTGACGTCACCCTCTTTGGAAGCTGGGAGCTATGCACCATGATTATACATTTAAATAGCGATGCTTCCTCCTGCCCCTTGCCCTCCATTATATCAGTCATAAAGTTCTGTTCAGTAAGTGAAAAGGTTTATGAAATCAGATGAGGCTTACCTTTAATTTTTTTCATAAACTGCTTTTTTTCGCAGACAAGTCAGTTGCGAAGATACAATAGTTCAAGAGCTAAACTGCCAACAACAACCTGCTTTTTGGAATCGGAGCAAGAGCCTGAGACAAAGTGTACCCCAAACTGACATAGAAACTCCTGCGCCTAGCAGTGTTACTTCCTGTCACCAGTGTCACCAAGCTGTTATTTGGTTGGACACTTACACCCCCTGAAAATTCACTAACACCCCACCGACTGCCTAGACCAGGGTGCTCCAACCAACTCGATCCAGGGCGAGATGACGTCCCACAGGGCACAGCTTCATGCTTCTCAACGCTACAAAAGGAACAGAGTAGATCTCTCAAGCCTCACCTGCAAAGGTGCAGTGAAAACACTTTGGTTAAACAAGCACTGATGAGATCTGTTTGTTGATAACTTTTCTGCAAGGATTCAACTGGAAGGAGCCCGCTACACAATCCTGTGGACGACCTGTCTCAGAACTTCTCTAAATATTCATTGATATTTTCCTGCAGCATGGTTGAAAATTCTCTATAGTGAATACCGGTGGTGAGTGCTCTATAGAGTGTAAGGATCTGCAACCATTCCAAGCAAACGCTACAAACCTAAAAAGCTTTTAAATAAAATAACTCTCACTCCTTTCAGATAGAAATTGCAGAAACAAGAACATGTCATGAGATGACAGCCAGACACAGAAGCACAGCTCCATCAGAAGCCCATTCCCTGGAAAGCACCCTAACAGTCCCCCTAAATGCATGTTTCAAGTTTAATTTACAAAATCCAGGCCTAAACTCCCACAGGTATCTGCAGAACAGAGTCAACACCTCTGAAGGACTCACATGGTCTGCTCAGCTCCATTGGAACCCAAACCCAAGTCGTCAAAGAAAACACAGACTTTGAGCCAATGCCCCATGACTTTGGTCATGTCCACCACTTATGTTGCACTGTTAGTAGTTAACAGTGCAGCAGAAGTGGTGGAGATTACCAAATTTAAGGGGCATTATCTCAAAGTCTGTGTTTTCTTATTGAGATGAATGAAAATTCTGCTAATCAAGAATCATTTCAAGGACGCGGGGCATGAGCTAATTCTCCACTCTCCCTGCCACAGTTCGGCTGATAAGACACCTGTATTGAGGTAAGACTGGCCTGTTAATCCCTGGTACGATGTACGCACACATACTGGTGCACTGTCTCAGCTTGCCCAGTCAACAACTTCCTTGACCTAACTTGCCAAGAGCACCCATTGACTCATGGCACCAGCTACTGACACTGACACTGTTGTCTATCTTTCTTTACCAAAGAGTTTCCGTGAATCACCCCTGTACTTAAAAGGGTTGGTGGGTACCCAACTTCCACTGATACACATCAGGGTGGCCAGTGTGGTGATCTGTACCCTGCCAATTCTTCCTGGTCGTCGTTTCGCTAGAGCCCTTTCTGTTTTGTTCTGTTCTACAGTAGACCTTGTTCACAATGCTTTTACATGGCCAGTGGACTGCTCAGGGTTGCAATCAGTACATGCATGCTACTTGAACCTGTGTCTAATAGATCACACCACGTCAAAGCCCAAATTCCCATGCTCACATATGTTTTCGGAGGCAGACTGGGAAGCTGAGACGTGACTCAAAAAAGTAGCTGAATTTGCCCTGGACTTATTGCTGAAAGAACTTACTTCCATCAAAATGGAAACTGGATCAATTCAAGATGACACCATGATGTCAGTGATGCAGGTTGAGTCTATGTGGTGCAGACCTGACCTGCTTCCACTTTAGACTGTATTCAAAGGACCAGAAAGTGGATGCACTCGAAACCTGAATAGCAGTCCTTATGTAGGTCAGGAAGTATCTCACCTACATAAGAAATTGATGGATATGGAAGACAGGTGGCACAGGAACAATGTCCCTGAGTCTAGTGTCATGTTGTCCTTTTTATCGAACTTCCTATCAGGAAAGGACTAAGCAGCCCTTTGACCCATCACTGACATTTCAGAGGCCCCACAGGCTCTGCTCCAAAACTTTGTGGAAATCTGATTCATTATAGCCTGTTATGTTTCCTTTTCCGTGGCTCCCACAAAATGTAGGTTTTATTGCATTTATCGCTGAAGCCAGCTTGCAAATGTGGACATTTCTGGCGCTATGCCCACAGCTCTGTAAGTGAGTCATTAGATATGATGTGTTAGTGCCATCCACACTGTTTCTGACAATCAATGGAAAGAATATGTAATTTCATGAACGTAAAGATCTGTCATGGATACCTCCACCTCAAAAGGAAAAGGACTTTATAGAGACACCTGGTGTTACCGGAGAGAATGTCACTGAATCCACCAAAGTGTTTTTGAGGTTCTATAATGAGGGCCTGCTGGCTGTCACAGGGAAATAGGCTGAAATGGACCATCACAGCTTTGAACCATCATCAAGAGATAGAGACAAGTCCTGATCTCCCTTGAAAGTTAAGGCTCCAAGTCTGCTTCCTATTGACCAATAATCTTTGAATGATCTCTCTGGTCAAGACTGTACTACTTCAGTTCTGTGGGCTACATCGACTGAAATGGAACTTCCTATATGATGTCTGTGGCTCGCCAATTACTTTCTCTTTTCCTCATTGACTGACCATATCTTAGATGCCTCCATGCTTAGTCTCTGGACACTGGAATCCAATTGGGGGAATAACTGTAACATGCCTACCTTCCAGGGTCTTGCCCGAGATAGACTATCTCACCTTGGTCCTTGAAGTTTTTGACTGTTGTTTCATCAACCACTCACAAAATGACAGGAGGCGTGCCCCTTGGGATATAGCTTCTTTGAAAGCAAGCACCAATTTATGAATATTGCAATGTTTCAATGTTACACTGTCTCATTTTGATACTGGTGTGTATTATGGCAGATTATTGGGGGCCAATTTTGCCTGTGTAAAGTTGGTTAAAATTAGTTGCAGATTGGGATTTTCGACTCCAAATAGCCAGGATCTTCTCCCACTATACATGCCTGCTCTTCCAGTAACAAATAGTAGGGCACTGAATACATCCTATAGGGATAGTGACAGATCCACGTTCTTGAACCCCACCAAACCCCCCAATTTATCCTTATCCATCGCCACACTCTTTTTGCTTGATCATCCCTAAAGTTTTGGACTGATGCCTCTTTTTTTTTATTTTCAGTGTGCAATGAGGCCTGCTAACCAGACCACAGTGCCAGTGTCCTAACCCATTACAAAGCGAATTGGCATAAGCTGACATATTTATAAGTCTCTCTTATATGGTAACAAGGCTACCAAGGGCATGTAAGACAGTGTCTCCCCATGGCAGCAGCCCTTGTTGTCCCACCTTGTGTGGTAGCAAGTACAAAATGGCTCCCACTCTGCCAGTGCAGCCTGAAATAGCAGTTTTAAAACTGTTAATTCAGCTTTGCCATTTTAACCAACAGCAAAGCCCACACGTCCCTTAACAATACATGTACGTCTTCCCTAAGGAAGGTCTATGGAGCATCAAGGCAAGGAACTGTGTATTAACAAGTAGGACATATACTTTTATATGTCCTAATAGAAAAACTTCCAAAATGTTGTTTTTGCTGAGGAAAAGTTAGTAGCCCTATTGGCTAACACTGAGTTTACGGATGACCATTCCGTCTGACTAACTCCCGAATGACACTACTAAAATGCATACTTCAAGTTAATCATGGCATTAAATCCGACTTGATTCCTAAGTCGAATTTCATGTCACTTTTATGTAAAAGCAACTTTGAGAAAGTTACCACTCTGTATCCCAGTTTGTCCAGTGGCCTCGAATGTTCGCTGTCCACCAGACAGCTTTATGCCCTCCTAGGGAGTTGTGTGAAAAACTCCCAGGCTTAGGAGCAACGTTATCCTGCTACAGAGGGAGGTGTTACCTCCCCCTTCCAGGAAGCCACTCAGGATACTGGCCCAAAAGGTGAGCTTCAAAGGCGAAGCCACCTTTGGTGGGCAAATGGCGATGAAGCTCCTGAAGGGTTGTCCCTTTGTTCAGGTAGACAGGCTGGTGGCTGTAACAGAGAGGGGAGTCCAGTGCCCAAACTGGTTTTCCTGTGGACACTGTGGGCTACCTCCAGGGTGGACTACCAAGCTCCTAACATCCAAGGGTGGGTTCAGAGATCTTGTAAGTGGGCAGAATAGTGCCCATGGGATTGCTAAATGCCACACATAGACAGAGTAAATAAAACAACAAGTAGTTCTGTCGGGTAGGAAGTACGTTATTTAGTCTTGCTCCTAGTGCAAATAGAGAAATGATCGCAACCAATGGAACATGCCTATGGGTAAAAACATTTACTTTGAAGGAATTAGAGACAACGTGAAAATGCTTGATTCTGTTTCTTTTTATGATTAACGGAATTAATTCATTCAGTATGTAATCACAGTAAACAAAGTAAACAAAGACTGTCAACATGAGATATTAACATGAAAAGGGTGATTTTGTGACATAAGTGCTCAGTGCTGTACAATTGTGCAGTATATACAGGATGATTGTGGTTTCTATATACAGAGGAGGGATAGGCCAGATAATGATTTGACACCAATCACTCCTGTCTTGCGTTAGGTGGAGTCTTAGTATGTCTGGACCTGGAGTAAGCGTCGACGTTTCAACCCTATAAGTGGTGGTTATGGAGGGTCTTCATCAGGACTAAGTATCTAGGAGGGATGGTGACAGCCCTGGGGTGGCTGGAGGAATTTGAGCCAAGGGCTGGGGACAATTGCGGAGAATTCTGTAGCGTGTTCAAGCAGTAACTGCTCTGTGTGTGCTAGAAAGGAAGACTGGATCAGACGGGCCATGGTCCCATCCAACGGCTGCAATGTGTAAGGAGGTCATCACAGGCCCGAGGGATCCTGGTAGCTCATCGGCTAGTGATCCCCTCCAGGGCACTTTCTGGGCATGAATATGGCATCCCTGGCACCCTGAACCTCAGATTACGATGGATCTGGAGAAAGGATCAAAGAAAGACTGCTCTGCTGACCCCTGATTTTGGCAAAAGAGGCTGAACCACCTGCTGAACTGTACCTGTCATACCTTAGGCTAGAAAAGAGAGGACTGTGTCTCTGGCTCCTGTCTCAAGGAGAAGAAGCTCCTGAGCCCCAGACCAAAGCCCATGGGATCAGCACCGGGGTCATAAAAGCTGAAGAAGCCCCATCTGACAAGTTGATAGCCACATTACTGGAATCATTACTAATTACCTCTGGGCACCCCGGGAGACCGGTACTCGATGGTCAAAAGTTGCACCCAAGTCCACTGGACTCGGCAGTGTCATCTGAGTCCACATTGGTCACCCCTAATGGACACAATTCTCCACCAAAAGATTCTGCTAGACTCGCTGTGTACTGAGATCAGTAACACAGCAGCAGCTGGCCTTCTACTGGCTCAAGGAGGACTTCGAGGGACCCCGACCTCTATGGCTAAAGTTTCCTCACCTCATCCATGGCTTGGTGAATAACTGCAAGGACACCCCCGTTGACAGCACAGCACATAGAGCATCCGTGGCATCCCCCATCCCCTGCATCAGGACCACTCCTTTAAAGTCTATGTCATTTTTTCTGTAAAGTGTGGAACTGGACGTGAGCCTGCTTTGGTGACCATGTAACTGTCCAAAATACTCCTTAGTTACCCTCCTGACATTCTCCCTGCCGGATTTAGCCATCCCACTCGAGGCAGAGTAGTCAAACACAAATCTTTAAAGTTTTTCAAAAGATTGCAAACTTTATGGTTACCAAAGCTTATTTGCGCTTTGGACTAAAAAGCTGAGATTCACGTTTTACTTTAAAATCTATATATCCGGAACCCTCCAGTGGTTTGTGGTCATCTTATTGCCTAAATATTTATGAAATTATAATCTATTTTAAGAAATTGGTGTTCTATTTCTTCCGTGTTGTATGACCATTTCAGTTTGTTGTTTGGTGCTCCCTAATGCTTTACACTTGCTCCTTTGTTTAAGCCTTGTTGCTTGAAGCCACAGTTAACCAGGGTTGAGCTAAAGATATTACAAATGAGCCAGACTGGGATAGACTGATTTGGAGCCGAAATACTGGGGGAACCTTGAGAAGTGGCAGGAGCTGCTGTGAGCAGTTCAGCACCAGGTGGGCGCTTGAATAGACTGTGCTAGCTCCTGCCGTGCAGGAAAGCTTGATTTGTAGCTGAGGCCCCAAGGGGACCTTGAGAAGTGGCAGGAGCCACTATGAACATCAGCACCACGTGGGGGCTTAAAAAGGCAATGTCAGTTCCTACATAGTTGGAAAGTCTGATTTGGAGCCGAGACCTTGGTTTTCTGACTGGGGAAGTACTCGGCATGCTGCTTGGATACATTTGTAAGGAAGTAAGTGGTTTCTTCCCTATCTTTACTACGTCTTGACTGGTTATCTCTGCCTTCCAGTTTTTCCTAGGACAGTGGTCTTAGAATTTTTTATTGTGTTGAAGTATTATGGGGTTCCTATATTCTTATCATGGGGAAAAAAGAAATTCACAAACTTCAAATCAACGCTGGGCCCCTATAGTACTACCATAGACACTTTCTTTGCAAGAGCCGTGGGCATCATTACCAAGCAAAAAGACCTGTCAGAAAGACGGCTGTCCCTGGATCTTTCTGGCCCCACCACCATTCGTTCACGCACTGATGCTAACAATGAGGTTCTGGGGGAACATGTAGGGCCCCTGGCTATTGAGGATGCTTCACTAAACACTACTACCCTCGAGTTTCTTGAGGAGAAGACGCCGTTAGGACCTAACAACTTGCCTGCCTGGTATCCTGGAACTCCAGCAGCCCAAGAGCCTCGTACTTTGGTCGCACCCGCCGCCGTGCTCCTAACATCGCGCGGCCGCGGAGTGGTGCGGACCACAACTCCCAGGCTACCCAGCGACTCCGCCCACTGCCTGCTTCCCGCGCCGGAGGACTTCAAAAGAGGTCAGCCTCCAGTGGGGAGCGGGGGAACATAATCGTGCCATACCTGTTTCTTGAGGAGAAGACGCCGTTAGGAGCTAAAAACTTGCCTGCCTGGTATCCTGGAACTCCAGCAGCCCAAGAGCCTTGTACTTTGGTCGCACCCGCCGCCGTGCTCCTAACATCGTGCGGCCGCGGAGTGGTGCGGACCACAACTCCCAGGCTACCCAGCGACTCCGCCCACTGCCTGATTCCCGCGCCGGAGGACTTCAAAAGAGGTCAGCCTCCAGTGGGGAGCGGGGGAACATAATCGTGCCATACCTGTTTCTTGAGGAGAAGATGCCGTTAGGACCTAACAACTTGCCTGCCTGGTATCCTGGAACTCCAGCAGCCCAAGAGCCTTGTACTTTGGTCGCACCCGCCGCCGTGCTCCTAACATCGCGCGGCCGCGGAGTGGTGCGGACCACAACTCCCAGGCTACCCAGCGACTCCGCCCACTGCCTGCTTCCCGCGCTGGAGGACTTCAAAAGAGGTCAGCCTCCTCCGCCTCGCGGACGCGCGCGGGCGGCGCCGGGCTGAGCCCGGGCAGAGGGCGGGCCGTCTACGGCCGTCAACGGACGACTAGGGACGGGACGGTCTACCCCCCTAAAACCATCTATGACTTGGTAGGACCATTTTATGGACTTGGTGTTATTATCCTCACGATCTGTGAACTATCGTATTGGATCCATCCTTCATCATAGCAAATATTGTTCCTTCCGTATATATCATACGAATTAATATTCGGTCATGTCTAAACAGAAGGGTAGATCACGCACTATAACGGTGAATACATCCAATGGTACTGCTACTGGGTCAATTGACCAATTCTTTAAGAGGGTCTCCACTGTACTGGAAAAAGAGATAGCAGATACAGAAAAGCGCCTTTCAATAGACCGATTAACGGGGAAACGTTCTTCCTTGGGGTCACTAGCCCAAGCTGTCTCTCCAGGGAGGATACATTTAGATTTAGCCCAGAGCCTTACCCCTCTAACAGCTTCGAGGGTAGAGAATGATGACGACACATCACCTACTATTGACGCTACCACCGTGTTAACCTCAAACTCCCCTTCACCATATTTAAATACATCTAGTCTATCGAATACTCCTAAATTATTCTCAACGTCCCCATTGCCCTTGGATCAGCACCATAGAGGGGAAACAACAATACAAAAGAAAATAACAGGGAAAAAACGGAGGTCCCTGCCTACGATAAATGCCACAAAATCACTAAAAATCCATTCTCCCGTTACTCATAATATAAGATCCGCTAAGCAGGCTGGATCCTCCTGTCCCATAGATATAAATAATCTACCTACTACTTCTAATTCTTCAGAACCTTTAAATACCTTACGTTCAGAAGTAGATGTTATTAGTCAATTGGAGGTTCTAATGAAATCCCTCTTACTACCCCTATTAGAGAGAACACGAATAATAAGTACTCACTTAGATAGCTTGGGAAGCAAAATAGAAGGGAATACTGCTGCCCTGACAAAATTGCAGAGCACCTATGACAAAATTATCGATAATAATCATATCATATCTCCTACTGTGTCAACATTGCATTCTCCAATAAAGACAGTGCCCGCAATAGCACTCAGGACGCTGGGGAAAAAAGCTCTTTTTAAAACAGACAACTCTAAAAATAAAAAAGAGAAATCTTCCCCTCAAATTAACCTTCAGGGAAATAGGGAGATTGTTCTATCCAGTGATAAAAGGGAAGAGGAAATCAACGAACCTATTAAAAATCTCTTAGGAGATAAAACTTCCCAATCAGTAAATCAAGTAATGGAGAACAAAAAGGGAATGTCATCACCTTCTTATGCATCTGATGAAACAAAAAGAATAGTAGATTTACCACCACAATCGGCCCCTTACACGATTATTATGGCAGGGGTACCAGAACTTACCAAGGGGGTCAGAGAGGATCACCATGCCCTAAAAAATAAAACTATCCATTGGCTTGGGCTGAATAGACCTTTACCGGCCCATATCAATGGAGAAATCTTGACAGTGAGACAAGCTATTTGGGTGGGATCAAGACCCAAAGATAGAACTGGTGATGTGGTAATCATAAATTTCAGAGATCATAGAGCAGTAAGATTTATCGGAGACTGGTATGAATCAAGAGGAGGAGTATCTATCTCCACCCACTATGTTAGTTATTTCTACCCAAGAGATTTAACCGTACATTCGAACCCTATTCCAGCCAAAAACTCTTATTTTGACTGGAAGGAAGTAGGTCCCCGATTTCCGCGTCAAAATATTGACAATCATTGCTCTTATTCCCAGCTATATAGGGAGCCCTACAGTAACAATTATAATTCTTCCTCACATCACTATGGATTCAATGTGCCCACATACAATCGTTTTTCTATTTTTGGATTAGATGAAGTTGACTGACTTAGAAGGCAGCGGAGAGCCCAGCAAACACCGTTTCCTTTAGAACCCTGTATAACTCAAGAGCATTTACCTCTGGAAGGGACTGATATGGACAAAATCCTAGGAAGTATAGGGCAAGATGTACTAGGTGACCCACCATCTTCTAATGAAGAAGAACCTCCTCTTTTGCAGCAATCCATGGTTGAGCTATTATATACCATACCCACTGAAGATCGACTTTGTCCATCAGATAATCCAATAAATGGTAGATCTACAATACAAAGAGTGGTAGCCCCCTCTAGTGCAAAGATCTCCCCCCAAGAAAGATTAGATCAGATGGAAAGTATTGATGAAAAGCAGGAAAATTCAAGAATAAAATTTCTATTCTGGAACATCGCGGGGCTTAAGAGAAAAATCATTGATGGGACTATGTTAAACTTCGTACAGGAATACCATGTGATTTGTCTGCAAGAGACATGGGTAACATCTGAATTACATCTAACGGAGTACAAAACCTTTTTTGTTCCAGCAAAGGCTGTGATGCATGGTAGATCAAAAGGTGGTCTAATGATCTACATAGCAAATACACTACCGGGCCTAGAGGTTATAACCCTTGACTCAGAATCAACCTATCAGATATTAAAATTAACATTTGAGGGGAAAATGCCTATTCTTGTCGTAAATTTATACGACAATTTACCAGAATCCGATAGACTAGGAATACTGGGAGCTATCTGTAAGAAACTCATAACTTGGTCCAAACAGACAAAAAACCAGGATCCCCCGAGTATTATATGGGGAGGTGATTTTAACCAACACCCCTGTTCTAGAAGTAACACCAATCTCTGCGGAATGGTGGATGAAATAGATGGTCAAATCACTCATTTTAATCACTCAGTGGTGGGAAACTTCCTCAATGAAACTATGTCCGAATTAGGCCTCATAATATTAAACACCCCAAACTCGTTGAATGGCCAGTTGGAAGCAACCTATTTGAGAAGGGGCTGTGTGTCGACAATTGATTATATATTGGCTACCGCCTCACTAGTAAACAGGGTTGGAAACTTTAGGACACTTATAAATACACTAAGTGACCACGTCGCCCTGACTATAATTCTTTCCTTGGACCAAGGCCGGTTTTCGTTTTCCTCTATAAATTCTATTCTTACCCAGCACGAAATATACCTTGGAAAAAAAAAATGGTTATACAATAGGCTGGAATAAGATAGACCCCGTAGACCTAACAAAAAGGGTGGTCGGTGCGACATTCGAGGCAGTAGAAAAATGCCTAGATATTAATACGGGGGATCAGGAGGTTTTGGACAACTTCAGGGAAATCCTAGATAAGATAAAGGAACATTTAACCAAAAAGTGTAAAAGCAATGGGAGGAGGAAAAGTGGGTGGTTTGATCATAGCTGTTCCACAGCACATAAAAAATTAAAGGAAGCTCTTTCAAAAAACCCTAGAGACCAAGATGAGATTAGGAGCCTAAGAAGAATCTACACCCTAGCTTGCAAGGTCAGGAAACAAGAACTGAAACAAAGATTATGGGACCAACTCCATGAAAGTTCCCTGACTAGAAATTCTGACTCCTTTTGGAAATTACTTAGGGCGCCATTTCTGCAAGATAATAGCAACCAACCAACGATAGACGTTGCAATTGATGGCCCAACGTGGGTAACCCACTTTTCAAGAATTTTTGCTAAAACTCCAGAATCGGAATCGGCAGACGATAATATTTTTAACACCCAGTCTGACTCCTTCCCAATCCCGATAGATATTACACTAACTGAAATTACCAATGCAGTTAAAGCAAGTAAAAGTGGGAAAGCACCTGGCCCGGATGGCGTCCCAGTGGACTTCTTTAAATTTAACTTGGAACTGTGGACTCCCATCTTAAAAAGGGTATTCGACGCAGTAATGAGGTGTGGCCTAATTAAATCATGGTCACAATCAATTATGGTCCCAGTCTTCAAGAAAGGAGATAGGGAGGATGTCTCCTGCTATCGTCCAATCTCGCTCCTGGACTCTCTGGGGAAGGTACTGGGCAGAGTCGTTCTACAGCGACTCCAGGAGTGGGTGGAGGAAGGCAGTGTTCTGTCTGATATCCAGTTTGGTTTCAGGGAGGGCTTTGGGACAATAGAGCAGGCCCTAAATTTATCCCTAATTATGGGGAAATACGTCTCCGCAAAACGGGGTAGATTGTACATGGCTTACGTTGACCTATCCGCGGCTTTTGATTGCGTTTCTCACTCAAAGCTATGGATAGTTCTCAGCAAAATGGGCGTGGACCAGACCCTGATATCTCTCCTTCGTGAATTATATATGAAGGCCTCTGCCAGGGTACGATTTGGAGTTCAGGGGGAACTCTCGAAGTCATTCGCTGTAGAGCGTGGTGTAAGACAGGGTTGTGTCCTGGCTCCCTTTCTCTTCTCGCTATATACGAACGGTCTCGAGATGGAGATGTTAGAGGGGGCCCAGGACCTCCCACGAGCTGGAGAACGCCTAATACCAGCACTCTTATATGCGGATGACGCCGTGATATTTGCACGTACCCCCATAGAGTTACAAAAAGCAACGGAAAGGTATGCAAAATTTATGGCCAAATTAGATCTTCGAATAAATATTAAAAAAACATTCGTCATGGTGGCAGGGCAGGGTAAAAAAAAGGGGAAAAATATTTACTTAGACAAGGAAAGGTTAGAACATACGGACCAATACCCATATCTAGGAGTAATGATGGATGCGAAGCTAAATTGGAAACCAGCTATAGAGGCCCGTAAACATCATCTTTTAAGGGCAAACGCTGCCCTGGTAAAATTCTCACAAAAATTGGGCAAGAGACCACCTGTAGAGCTTCTTCGAATTTATAAAGCGAAGTGCCTCTCAACAGCACTGTATGGTGCAGGCCTCTGGGGTCATAAGAACACCGGCTCCCTTCAGGTGGCAGAAAATAACTTTTTGAGATTTATTTTGGCGGTCCCAAAACGAGTTTCCACCTTCGCTTCCCATACAGAATTGGGCATTTCTCACATCGAGGACCTTGCAAAAATCGAACCACTCTTATTGTGGTATCGTGTCTGGACCTCGACCAAAAACTCCTTTACAAAGAAGCTTCTGGCGGATTGTATGTCATTAGACCACGTGGGGAAGATTGAGTGGCTGATGTACATAAAACACTTTTTAATAGATCTAGGATTGGCTAAATACTATACGACACCAGAACTAATTTCCGAAATACCCAAGAAGGAATTAAAATTAAGGGCACTCTCCTATATTGAAGAATCACGTATGTGCGTGGAGGTCCAGAAACCTTCGGTCTCTCACTCCATACTTGTGATGACTTCTCTGGAGATTGAACCATATTTGACGTATGTTCAGTCACAGTTTGACCGTTTATTATTGACCAGATTTAGGCTTAACATCTTCCATAGAATGGTAGCCTTTCCTATTAAAAACACGTGGGAGAAGTTATTGCCGGTATGTCCATGCGATGAAATAGCAGAACAATCTACAATACACACTGTTTTATTCTGCAAATACTATACTTCGCATCGCAATTCATTGATCCCCTCTGAGGCGGAAAGCCGGAGGTTTTTGCTAAAGCTTCACTATTTTAAAAACTGTCACAAATTACTGCTTTTAATTCACAAAAACGCTCTTGCTCACCTGAAAGCTGAAAGCGCTGCTGCTACGCGCTCACTCAGACCCCCACCTTCAGGGAAACGACATCAGCGCCAGCGCGCCATAGGCGGAGCCACGCCCACTGCAAGGCCACGCCCACCGACCGACTACTTAAACGCTTGAAAAGCGCAACGATCCCATTCATTGATCCCCTCTGAGGCGGAAAGCCGGAGGTTTTTGCTAAAGCTTCACTATTTTAAAAACTGTCACAAATTACTGCTTTTAATTCACAAAAACGCTCTTGCTCACCTGAAAGCTGAAAGCGCTGCTGCTACGCGCTCACTCAGACCCCCACCTTCAGGGAAACGACATCAGCGCCAGCGCGCCAAAGGCGGAGCCACGCCCACTGCGAGGCCACGCCCACCGACCGACTACTTAAACGCTTGAAAAGCGCAACGATCCCATTCATTGATCCCCTCTGAGGCGGAAAGCCGGAGGTTTTTGCTAAAGCTTCACTATTTTAAAAACTGTCACAAATTACTGCTTTTAATTCACAAAAACGCTCTTGCTCACCTGAAAGCTGAAAGCGCTGCTGCTACGCGCTCACTCAGACCCCCACCTTCAGGGAAACGACATCAGCGCCAGCGCGCCATAGGCGGAGCCACGCCCACTGCAAGGCCACGCCCACCGACCGACTACTTAAACGCTTGAAAAGCGCAACGATCCCATTCATTGATCCCCTCTGAGGCGGAAAGCCGGAGGTTTTTGCTAAAGCTTCACTATTTTAAAAACTGTCACAAATTACTGCTTTTAATTCACAAAAACGCTCTTGCTCACCTGAAAGCTGAAAGCGCTGCTGCTACGCGCTCACTCAGACCCCCACCTTCAGGGAAACGACATCAGCGCCAGCGCGCCAAAGGCGGAGCCACGCCCACTGCGAGGCCACGCCCATTACGTCCATTATAAATGTGTCGACCTCCCCAGCGCAGCGGACGAGCGCAGCGGGAGCGCCGTTTGCGCGCCGAAGGCGCGCCTAAGGCAAGCCCGTCTGCGCCCGTCCGCGCACGGCCGGGCCCAGGGCCAGAACCCCTGCCCGATTCCCTTCACCCAACTATAAAGTACTCCCGCAGAGATCTATTGAGCCTCAGACCTCCCCCACCCTCCTGTGATTACATCTATAATCTCAAGGGACCTTTCACTTGCTGCTCCTCATGCAAACCAGTGCAGCTCACGCTACCCTCTAAACCCAGCAAACCTGCCACCCTTAACTTTGCCTCTCTGAATTGCCGTTCACTTCCCAAACATGCGATTCAGATTGCCGACATTATAGAAGACCATGGAATTGATATACTCTTCCTCACGGAAACATGGCTCGGCCCTCATTCTCAATCTGACATGGTCCTAGCAACCCCACAGGGCTACTGTATTCAATCCTTACCCCGTCCTCTAGGCAGAGGAGGCGGGTTAGCCATCATTCATCGAGAACACCTCCACTGCAAAACCCACGACGCACAGATTATCGACGCAGAAAGTCTGCACTTTTCTGTCACACTTAACCCAACCACCTCCCTTACAGGACTCCTCATCTACCGCCCTCCCGGCATCCCGGGTCCCTTCACCTGTTCGCTTCTGGACTTAGTCACAACGCAAGCCCACTCCCTATCAAACTACATGATAGTTGGAGACTTGAACATCCACCTAAACGACCCGGCCAACTCGGTAGCCCATGATCTGATTCAAGATCTAGCGGCTCTCGATATCCATCTTTTAAACTCCGGAGCCACCCACACCAAGGGCCACCTTTTAGACCCCGTATTCACCAACTCGTCCTCAATGCTTGCCAAGGAGGCCTTTCCCCTCCCCTGGACAGACCACTTCCTGGTCTCTTTTCAATTACCTGGAACCTCCACGACAAACCGTACCCCCCTACCTTCAGTAAGGATAGGACCTGGCCCAGACTCTCTACGGACGAATGGGCCCAGACCCTGGAAAAAAACATCCCTGCCCAGGCCGAAGACCCAAATACGGCTGATAAAAGATTCAGAGACTGGATTACCGTCTCCCTAGACCTTATACTCCCACTCAGAAATAGAGAGAATAAAAACGGCAAACATGGCTCAGCACCATGGTACTCCGCAGAGTTAAGAACACTGCGCAAAAATTGCAAAAAGGCCGAACGACTCTGGAGAAAGACTTGGCAACATGCCAACAAAGAAGCCTACCAATCTGCGGTCAAAATTTACAAAGAGGCTATCAAATCAGCCAAAGCTTCCTACTACTACACACGTATACAAGAAGCATCCAATTCAGCCCGAGAATCTTTTCTGATCGTCAAAGAGCTGACCAAGGTCCCCACCACCTCCTCCTCCATCACCCCCAAAGTTGACAGAAGTAACGAGCTAGCCAACTTTTTCAACGAGAAAATCACCCGGATCCTGGCCTCCCTCCCTCCCCCCAGTACCCCCTACATTATGGAAAGTAGCACTTCCCCCGAATCGTCTGAAAGCATCTGTCGTTCTGCGCTTCAGACTTTCCGACCTGTCACCCACGTAGAGGTTGAGCGAACCCTAGTTAAAATGAAAAGTGGTTCCCCCTTAGACCCAGCCCCTATCAGGTTCCTCAAGACCGTAGCCTCAGTAATCGTCCCTACCATTACGGACCTTATCAACTGTTCGTTCTCCCATGGAACCGTCCCCGACAGCTGGAAGAGTGCTGTGGTTAAAGCACTCTTAAAAAAAACCCAGCTAGATCCATCGGACCTGTCCAACTATAGGCCAATATCCCTGCTCCCGGGCATTAGTAAAGTCACCGAGAAATTGGTAAACATTCAACTATCCCAGTTCCTCGAAACAAATAAACTGCTCCGACAATCCCAAACCGGTTTTCGCCCAGGCCATGGAACTGACACCGCACTCCTTGCAGTGATTGAAGAGGCAAGGGGCTTACTAGATTCAGGAGGATCAGTGGCAGTGATCCTCCTGGATCTAAGTGCAGCCTTTGACACGGTCAACCACCGTGTCCTTCTGAGTAGACTGACAAATGCAGGACTTACCGGGACAGCTATCAAATGGATCGAATCCTATCTTACAGGACGCACCTTTCAAGTATGGGATGACAGCCACCACTCATCCACCCTCCCACTCACTAGCGGCGTTCCCCAGGGCTCCTCCCTAAGCCCGACGCTTTTTAACGTCTATATGGCCCCCCTCGAGGACGTGGTAACACCTTTTAACATCAAAATGGTGAGTTACGCTGACGACACCCAACTAGTCGTCTCCCTGTCCCAGCTGATTGACCATCCTGAAAATCTTACCAACTGCCTCATAAACATCCACAACTGGATGAACGAATCATCTTTGAAACTGAATGGGACCAAGACTGAGGTAATGTTACTCGGCAAGCAATGGACAACTATCCCTCCCACGATATGGCCCGATGTGTTCGGCGAAATCCCCCCCCCAAATCGGAAATCAAGACACTCGGGGTATGGCTAGAGCCACAGCTTACAATGAAGACCCAGGCAACCAAAACTTCGGGCACATGCTTTGGGCTCATGCGGACGACCCGTAAAATTCTGCCCTTACTACCGCCCATGTCCAGAAAGCTCCTTATCCAAGGCCTAGTGTTGTCCCGTTTGGACTACAGCAATCTGGTCTATTTGGGAGCCCCCGAGGCTACCATCACGAAACTCCAGCGGACACAAAACGCGGCAGCACGATTGATTACCAACACCCCCTCCAGATTATCCGCCAAGCCAGCCCTCAAAGCCCTGCATTGGCTGCCTGTGCGCCAAAGGGTGCACTTTAAAGCAATGTGTATCACACACAAGCTCTACAACGGATCTGGCCCTGCGATCCTCAGTGAAATGATCACTCCTTATACAGCAACCAGATCGCTACGATCTCAAAATGAGAATCTAGTCTGCATCCCCAGATTCAAAAAAGTCCGCACAGGAGGTCGTCAATTCTCAGTTCAGGCGGCTAAGGGCTGGAACGCACTCCCTCGCGCCCTCAGACTGGAATCCAACTTCCTTGCGTTCCGAAAAAAATTAAAGACCCATCTGTTCCCCAAATAATACCCTTCGGCTTCCTCCCCTCTCAACAGGACTCAAGCTACATAGCGCGGGGATGCCCTTGGGTCACCAGGCGCTTTAGAAATCGCTTAAATAAAAAATAAATAAAACTTTGGTTAGTCCCATTGCTAAAACGGTCAGGTTTTAAGAGGTGCCGCCCAGCCATGTTATGGTTGCAATTCCTTGATTCTGAATTTGTCTCTCTATCTGTTAGTACTTTTCTTAAATGTATCCTTTATCACAGAAAAAATCTCTGAGGATGTACAGCTGATCATAAAAGGTTGAATGTTAGAATATATTTCTAAACTGTACTAATGATAATTTTTAACACGGAATTGTTTTTATAAGGTTTTCCTGTCTTTTTTAAAATATTGTAAAGAGGATCAATTACAATTATACACTTTGAGATGGACTATTGTAATTATAAGATACCAAACGTTGTTTTTGGATATATCCCCCAAAGCATCCTAGTCCTGCAGTTGGGGGGTTACCCCTTTCTCCTACCTCAAAGACTTATTATTTATGATTATCGAAACTATAGTGTTACTATTTAATGAATTTCTGTGTTTGTGGTTATCCACACACATACTCATTGTCCTATAAATTTATAATCATGAAGGATTTCTGTTTCTTACATCCTATAAGGCTACAACTTTGCATATATTTTATAGGTTTGTTTTTATTAGACCTCTTTTTATACTCTGGCTGCTTTTTACTGATAGGATCTTTTATTGTATAAATGTTGAAAATGTAATATTGTACTTGCTTTTATGGTTTGTAATCAACTCACCGAATAAAGTTAATTTACTATTACTACTACCCTCGACTCTCCTGAGGATTCACTGGCCCAGCAATCAGTATCTAATTGTACTCCAGCCATTTAGCGTAAGCAAAAGTCTAGGAATACGACCTCCATAACCGATGGCACGCATACCCATATCTCTGGTACTTTGATCCACCCAGCTTCTAATTGCCTGAATGTGTCTGACAATTCTGCATGGACGCCCATTCTTACTAAATGTATTTGTTGCCTTTAATGAATGTCTAGGTCCAGTAAGAGAGGAACTGGACAAGCTTGATGCCAAAGTCGATAAAATCCCCAAGCTTTGTCATTGTCATCACAAGCGTTCCCCAATAGACCCAGTGTCTGAAGTCATCTCAATAGCTGGGTCTTCCTCCTCCTTTCCTAATGTGCCTAAATCCATTCAAACCAGCAAAACTGCTCATCATCCAGTTGTTAGCAACCCTTGGAGCCACAATGGGACTCATGGGTTTGAGTATTGACCATGCATGTGTCTTTCAGGCTCCCCCAGTACTCGCCAAGAGTGACGTCATTATAGATTTGCCACCTGCCGCAACTCCTTATTTAGTGGTGCTTGGGAATGCACCGCCTTTGGCCCGTGGTGAGAGTGAGTCCTTCGATCAGTTAAAAAAAAGGTGACACATTGGATTAGCTCACACGCTAATTTATGTCCCTATAACGAGGAGCAGATAAACTTGGTTAGAAGAGTGAGCAGGCTCAGGAAAGACATAAAAGCTTATGAGGGGGCCTCAGTGGCGGTCAATTTAAATTGCCCTACAGAAGCACCTGTTTTAGCAGCTGTTAGCCCCTGCAGATCTGGTAAACCACATGTAATTCTGGCACTGACACTGACACTGGGTTTCTTCTACGGGCCAGATGTTGTCTGCCCGGCGCTGTGGAAACAAGTGGGTTTTCCAGGTCATGCCCCACTCACTAAGTTTTCCACAACTACACTCTTTGCATCTGTTAATCGATTTCCCCTCTGAGCACCCAGGATTCTTGTGATTTGCTTAATCTCCCTGCTTCCCCATCAATTCCTGATGCCCTCCCCGCCGTCAGTTCCCCCACTGTCTCTCTGGAGGCCCCTGTCTCGCCCCACTGTAATGACCTTAATTCAGTATGCTGGAACATTGTCGGACTTCAAAATTTACTGTTTAGTGGCAGCTTCTTCGCCTCTGCTCCCGCGTCTGTAATACTGTAAGGACACAGAGGCAAAGGGATTCCCTCATTTGCATGGGGCCATGCCCCCAGGCAAATAAGGGAAAACACTCTGATGATAGCACTGCCGATTTATGTGCCCCAGTGCTATCGGTCTTACAGAAGGGGTCTCACAAGCCTATACCAAAAGGGAGTCACCGTTCCTAAGTAGAGAGAGAAAGAAGGGAAGTAAGAGGTACTCTTGTCGTGTTCTACTCTAATTATGGGGGCAGTGTGTCCTCATCTTGATGCCCTACACACCCCGAAGGATGTCATGCTTCATCAATGGGCTTTTGCTCCTCACCGGGCTGGTGCTGCAATGCCCTACGGGTTCCCTGAAGGGTCTCTTTCTTCGGAGATCTTTTGATGAAGCTGTATGGGTGCATGGGTGTAAGTGGCAGTGAAGTCCTAGAAGGTGTATTAAAAATGGCTGGAGGGAGAGTGATTAATTTTTATTAAGGTGATCCCTATGTCATTATTAAAACAAAGTGTATGGTGCTGCTTTAAGGGGTATTATGTCCCTTGGTAGTTGGGTAACTATATGTCCCTAGTGGGCATATGTTCTGGTCAACATGTTTCGAACTTTAGTGGTCTCAGGGGAAGATCCAGGGCACTTCATCAGGACCGAGTAAGAAATTTGTATCTACAGTGCCCTGAAAATGTTTATGCACCCGGATAAACAAGGGAGTAAAACACCCCTTAGTAGGTAGGGTAAGATCCCATGAGATCAGTGAGGATCACTTGAGAAGGTTCTCTCAGTGAATCTGGGCTGTGTCACCTTTGTGCCTCTCGCTGTCTCCACCAAAATGTTCGGGCCACTGTAAATACAACTTTCTTACTTCGTCCTGACGAAGCGCCCTGGATCTCTATATGTTTTTGAATAGCTCCTAGAGTCCCCCCTTTTTCGATAAATAGGGGTCTCACAAGTGCCTGCCGCCCCTTCTGGAATACCAAAGTGCCCCAGGGGCGCGCAAAGCTGGAGTTAATGTCGTTGTGCCCCCGGGGCACTCTGGTTTTACGGCCCCTGATTGACACTTGGAAATTATTTTATGATTTGTGCCTCGAGTTCATCTCCACCTTTTCAGTGCTCGAATTACAGCCAACTAAAAAATTGCCTGACCATTGTGTTTGGGACAGGGCCCCTCAGACACCCAGGGTCACCAATCCTATCACGCATTAAAGAAATGGGGAGGGGATTGAGCAATAGTTTTGGGTCTCTATGGTTGATGCACCACATATAGATTATTAGACCAGACTGCACTATTAGACTATTGTTGTTTTCCTCTCCTTTTTGATGGACTCTCACCCGAACACACTGTCACAAGTCCTATTTTTGCATGAAGGACATCTAAAGATGTACATGCTCTTCCCTCCACAAATATCCTTGATCTCAGTTCCTGGATGTAGTAGTGATTACAATGTGGTGGATTTGATCCACAGGGAATCCCTAAGGACATAGGACATCAATAGGATTTTGTTGTGGTCAGTGTTCCTTCCTACTTGCCAGTCCCCACAATCTCTACCCTGTCTTGGATTTCCAGCAGCTCCCTCTTCTCTGATCAAATCAAATCAAATCAAATCAAATCAGGTGTTTGTTAAGCGCAACTACTCACCCATAAGGGTCTCAAGGCGCTGGGGGTGTGGGGGGGGGGGCTCGCAGGTTCCAGTCCATCAAGGAGGGGGTCTGTCGAAGAGCCAGGTTTTGAGGTTTCTTGCGAAGATGGGGAGCGATGTTATCTGTCTGAGGTGGAGCGGAAGGTCGTTCCAGGCTCTGGCCGCGAGGAAGGAGAATGAGCAGCCTCCCGATCTGGTCTTTCTGGTGTGGAGGACAACTGCGTAGGAGAGCTGGGCTGATCGTAGGGTCATTTGGGGTGCGTGGAATTTGAGTCGGCTGTTCAGGTATGCTGGTCCGGTGTCGTGGAAGGCCTTGTGAGTGTGGGTTACCATCTTGAAGGTGACTCTATCTTCGATGGGGAGCCAGTGGAGTGTTCACAGGTGCTACGAGATGTGGCAGTGTCTTGGCAGGTTGAGGACCAGTCTTGCGGCGGCGTTTTGGATGTTCTGTAGCTTGCGGGTGAGGTTTTTGTTTATTTTGGCATATAGTGCATTGCCGTAGTCGAGCCTGCTGGTGACCAAGGCGTGAGTGACGGTCTTTCTGTGTTCGAGGGAGATCCATTTGAAGGTCTTACGTAGGAGGCGGAGGGTGTGGAAGCAGGAGGACGAGACGGAGTTGATCTGGCGGTCCATTTTGAGCTCTGAGTCCAGGATGAATCCCAGGTTGCGTGCGTGGTCCGTGGGGTTAGGCGGGCTTCCGAGGGCGGGGGGCCACCAGGTGTCATTCCAGGCATCTGGGTTTCGGCCCATGATGAGTACTTCCGTTTTGTTGGTGTTTAGTTGTAGGCAGCTGTTTTTCATCCATTTGGCGATGGCTTCCATGCCTTCTCGAAAGTTGTGTCTGGCGGTGTTGGGTTCGTTGGATAGGGAGAGGATGAGTTGGGTGTCGTCTGCGTATGACACAGTGTTGAGTCCGTAGGTTCTGACGATGGGGGCGAGCGGAGCCATGTAGATGTTGAAGAGCGTAGGGCTGGGGGAGGACTGAATGTTTACAATTACCATGTTGTCACAGGCCTTCCACCATGACATATGCTGGTCTTCTTGATAGCTCGCTGTTTGCTGATGTTGAATTATTTGTTACAATGTCCACTGTTACTATGTTTTTAAATATAAAAAAATTCAACGATGATATGCAAAAAAGACCCATTTCATATGAAAGACCTCCCTTTGCTCCAACAGTGCTACTAGCTCCATATTCCCCTCCACTAAGAAGGAAGTAAGAACCCCAAACCATAATTTTCGTTTTCTTCTCACCTCACAGTTGAGCCCCATGTAGCACCTGCTTCAAAACCCTGTCCCACTCCATTGGCAATCGGCAAGCTCAAACAGGACCTGCGCTATGGAAGAGAACAGCAGCACCATATCTAAGACCTCCTAGCACTGCCCTGCTCTCTCCTCCTAATGCAATGCAGAGCAGCAATTTTGGTTGATGTTCCTCGTTGTACTATAAAATAGTAAATCTCCAGTGTTGCATCATTTTTTCATCTGCTCAGCACATGAAACGGCCTTTACAATGCGGGCTGAGGCATGCCTGCTGTTTTCCTGCAAGTGGAACCACGCTTGCCTTATCTAGGCATATGCGTGGTTAAGGCAGTGCACGGTCTAGAAGCTGGGATGTGCGGGTACAGGAAGAAGAATGATCGGGAGAGGACGAAGTCTGGTAGGTGGGGCTGGGTCCGGGTTTTGGGGGGTGAGGGGTAGTTTTTAAGGGTTGGGGTAGTTTTTATGGCTCATGATTTGGGGGTAGTTATGACAGCTACGGGGTGGTCAGGGTTGTTTACAGGGATCGAGGCGCGGTCGGTGTCATTGTTAAGGCTCAGGGTTCGGGTAGGGTTTAGGGCTTGGAATAGTTTTTAGTACTCTGGGAGGTCGACGTAGTGTTTAGGGCTCAGGGTAGTTTTTAGGGTTCAGGGGGTCAGGGTAGTTTTTAGAGCTCAGGGGGGTCGAGTAGTTTTTAGTGCTCGGAGGTTGGGGTAATCAAATCAAAAAGTACTTTTATTGATTCTTTAAAAATCGTAAAAGGACGGCAAACCATAATAAAATACTAATACTAAACATTAAATGAGCATATGTATATATATATTTTTTTATTTTTTTGTATTTTTTTTAAACATTAATGAGAAAAGAAAGCCTTAAAAATCGTGACCACAGTTAGAAAGTTAGCCAGCGGGTTGTATGTTAGCTACTTGGCTTGAAGCAAATTTTTCCAGTTCTTTTGCTGCTATTTTCCAGAATTTTATGGTGCTACAGGAGAGAGGAATGGCGAGCCCTCCAAGACACATAATGACCGCAGCTCTACATGTTCTAATCTGTTCATTCCTTAAAATCTCCCGAAGAATGGATTTGCGTGTTTTCAGTAAAAAAGGGCATATACATGATAGATGTAGTAGTGACTCCTCCCCTTGACATCAAAGGCGACATTCCTTCGATGGCCATACGAATTTCCAACGCGGGGTTAAATCCTTTGAGGGGAATTATCCCAGTCGTAGCAATATCAGGTAATGCTTTTTGTGGTAAGAAATATGTTCAATCAAATACCGTTGCGGTTTTAGCCTCTGATAGGCCTGTATCACGGCCCAGGCGTGGTGTTTGTTTGCAAAAGTATTTTTATCAGTTAATAGAGAGATCCGCTTAATTGCGGTATTCACCACGTTTTTGAATCCAGAATACGTTGCTAGTGTTGACCAGACCTCCTCTAGCTGTAACGCCGACAAGGATTCCTGCAGGATTGTCGTTGTCGAGTTAGCTTGTTAAGCTTGACTTTCAAGCTCAACCCAACAACAGTGGGCTAGAGTGTTATCCTCTGCCTCCCTCATCCTCTAGTAGTACTTCACTAAGGCACCTTGTCTGGCCATGATCTGGTTTTTTAATCCAAATTCTAAACTGATTTGGTCTTGTGAGATATGTAACGGTATTGAGAACAGTCTTTTGAAAAATATAGCTTGTGCTGTATTTAAGGTGGTGGCATCTTTGGTGTTCAGGATTTCTGAGCCATACGAGATGGAGGGTAGAAATTTTGCGGAAATCACTTGTAACAAGTGACTAGTGGAGCAACCTATAAGCTTTTTTTTCAGGATTTTGAAGGCGAACAACAGTTGTTTTGCTTTTATGCATCCTTGTTCCACGTGTTGCTTAAAATTGAGCTTGCTGTCTAGCAAGAAACCTAGATGTTTGTAGGAGGCAACACGGGCCAATGGTTGTTCGCCCAATTTCCAGGAAAAGGTGTGCCTGTACAATGTTTTATTATGTTTTGAAAAACGCATAACTTTGGTCATTTGTTGGTCAATCGTGAGTTGGTTTAAGGTGGTGTAGGCTCCTAGTCCCGTGATCAGTTTCTGCCGGCCAGCTGGTGTTTGTGCTAGCAACACAATGTCATCTGCATACTGAAGGCACTGCATCAGTATTTTGCCCAATTTTGGGGGGTCAGCTGGAATTGACTGAAGGATCTTGTCAAGATCTGACTTGTAAATGTTGAACAGACAGGGTGCTAAAACGCAACCTTGTTTTAGCCCATTTGATGTTGGGATCTTACCAGTTACACTGGACCCGTCTCCTTTCTTGATTTGCACCCATGTGTGAGAATACAGATTGATGATGGCCTCCAGGAGTCTGGGCGGGACCCCCCAGGGTTGTATTTTAGCCCATAGAGAAGCTCTTGAAACTTTGTCGAAAGCCGGTTTGAGATCTACGAAGCAGGCATACAGGGGCCTTGATTTTACAGGGGCCTTGATTTTACAAAGGCTTGATTAGCTAAAAGAGTGATCGCTGAGATGTTCGTTAGGGTGCCCATCCCCGCCCGAAATCCAGTTTGCGTAGGAGGTATTAGGTTTATTTGGCTAACCCAAGCCTCTAATTCTACTAGGAGACTAGATGCGTAAATTTTCCCCTCTACGTCTATCAGCGCAATCAGTCTATAGTTGGAGGGGTCCGAACGGGAACCCGACTTATAGATTGGATTAAGGATGCTTCCTCTCCAGGACTCAGGGATCAAGCTGTCTGTTGTAGCTTTGGAGAAAAGAGGAGTCAGAACTTGGGACCAAAATGCGGGGTCATGCCAAAACAGGGCATTTGGTAGTCCATTTGGACCTGGGGCTCCCTCAGATTTTAAGTTCTTTATGATTTTTAGCACTTCAATTTCTGAGAACAACACTAAATCCTCAAGGGATTTGGGGTTCTTGATATCATTAACTTTAGCTCGGCCTCCAGCCTCCTTCCCTGTTGGTGGTTCACAGTTTGAAGCCGATTGGGGTGCAGCTCCATTATATAGGAGTTCGATGTAAGCTCTCCATGTGGCCTCCAGTATATCCAAATGATGATGTTGATTCCGGCCATTGGTTAGTTCGTTGATTTGTTCCCAAAAAAGCCTGGAGTCCCCCAATTTGCAAGCGTAATGAAGTTTGGCCCAGATATGTTCTTGGTACTCTTTTTTCGTGAGTTTTGTGTCATTTTTGAACTGTTTTCTAGTTTTTGCAATTAGCGGTAGAAGTTCCTGGTGGCATTCTGGTCCCCAAGATCGTAATTGTCTGAGGTATTTATTTAGTTATTGTTTTTGTTTCCTCAGAACCAAGCAGCCCCTTTTGAATTTCCAGCTTTGCGGGCATGGGCATTTTTTGAAAATTTCTTATTAATATCGTAAATAAAAGACTCCAGGTCAATGTTTCAGGATTGGATTTTTCCAAAAGACTGGTAGGTACTTGTGATGTCCTCAATGTTGTTCTTATTCCAGCGGAGGCGTTTTAAATTATAACATTGTGTTAAGGATGATGGCGCCTTTGCCTTCTCTGAGGTTATGAAAGATATTAATAATGTAAAAGATTGCGGCTGGTGATCACTTTCCGCCTGTAAGAACCTTACCGGGAGAAAATCCTGCAGGAGCGCCACGGAGTTTCAGGATACGGTCGTAAAGGTCCCAACCTTCCACCACCACCTAGTGTCTCTATCGAACCCTAGAGTCCACTGGTAATAGGGGAAAGAAGGGAAACAAAACAAGGAACAAGAGAGGGGTAAGAATCCCTGGAGCTGTAGTCTTCACTTCATCAGCTGGTATGGGGGACTTTGGTTTCTGGAAAAGGACAAAGACAGAGTGAGTAGGTATAAATAGACCAAACTGGCTAGAAAGTGGATAATCTAAAATATGTAAATACCTAGCACCTGAACTGTGTCTATCTCAAAGGGGCAAAAAATGGTGTAGAGTCATCCGGAGTTTTTAGACAGGAAAGGCACAGGGTTAACAAAGCCGGGAAGGTCACAGATACCATGAAACATGTCCCATTTTCAATAAGCAAAAATGTTCCTATAATAGAGACAACAATGAGATAAGCACTGTAACAGAGTTAGGCTATATTACCCCTTATACCCACTACGCAGTTACCGTAACACAAATGGAAGGAGTCCAGCGATGAGTCAGGGTCACAACAGGCTGCGAAGAGAAGCTTCACACCAAGTCCACACAGCATACGATTCAATGGTGATGACTTGTTCCAGGGAAAGTAACACAAGACGAGAAGGGTAGCAACGAAGGAGGGACATTTGTAGAGAGCAGAGTGCTTTACCAGTCCGTCAGAGAGTCCCAGGACTAGAAGCGAGAGTTGTTAAACCCAGTCAGCCCACGGGAATACATCCGGAAAGGCGGGCGGAGCAAACAACATCCAGCGTAACCTCCGAACAAACGGAGCTGGATGCTATGCAGCTACTCCAAGCGAGTAGAGAAATAACCATAAAAAAAGAAAAGGGGAATACCCGAGTAGCCAGAGCTCTGGAAAATAGCTGATCCACTGGTTCACAGCTAAAGGCAAAAAAGATCAGGAAACGGAGGACAGGGTCGCAAATCCGTGGGTAGAAGACTTTCAGAAGTCCGAGTTAGAAGTGCGGGCAACACAAGAATGCGAAGCCTCGAGGTTACAGGAAGTCAGGCTTTTCTACTTGCCTGACTTCTTTACGCATGCGCGATAGCGTGCCGCCATGTTGGATCCGTTCTCGGCACTTCTGAGTCTGTTTTCTGCAATCCTGACAGTACACTCCCCCCAGAGTACCCCCCACAGCTTTGGGTTTGTGAGGATGCCGGCTATGAAACAGACGTACCAATCGAGGGGCATGCACATGGCTGGCCGGTTCCCAGGTGCGTTCTTCTATACTGAAACCTTTCCAATATATCAAATACTGCAAACGACGTCTACTCCTTCTTGAGTCTATGATGGCTTCCACTTCGTATTCATTCTCCTCGTCCACCAAAACCGGAGCAGGGGTCGCAAGAAGACGGGTACCAGGTTCCACAGGTTTTAGCAGTGATACGTGGAAAACTGGGTGTACTTTGAAGGAAGCAGGAAGGTTCAGCTTCATAACTACTGGATTTATCACCCTTGTGATCTTGTTTGGTCCAAGGAACTTAGGTTTAAACTTACAAGGACCCCGTAGTGGTATGTACTTGGAGGATAACCATACCACATCTCCTGGTTTATACAAAGGTTCTGCATGCCTATGTAAATCAGCCCCTCTTTTGTAGCTGGCCTTTGCCTGGTCTAGATTTACCTGCGTGAGTTGGTGTATGTTCTGAATGTCCTGAATGAACTCAATGACTGCAGGAGCAGTGCATTCTGAGGTGGTCATAGAGGGTATGGTTTTAGGATGATAACCGTGTGAACAGAAGAAAGGTGTGTATTTGGTGGATGTGTGATGACTGTTATTGTAAGCGATTTCTGCCACCCACACCATCTTATCCCATTCCGTAACTGAGTGTAATGCTTGACTTCTTATATACTGTTCAAAACACTGATTAACCCTCTCCGTCTGTCCATCAGTTTGCGTGTGATGACTAGATGACAGTCTTACATCAATTTGCAGGAGGGAGCATAGTTTTCTCCAGAAACGAGAAATAAACTGGGCACCCCTGTCTGAAATTACCACTGTGGGAAAACCATGCAACCGGACCACATGCTGTAAGAAAACAGAAGCTAGTTCTATAGAAGTAGGCAGGCCTTTTAGAGGGATGACATGTGCTGTCTTCGTAAATAGGTCAACCACCACTAATAGTGTAGTGTGTCCCTTAATAGTGGGTGGTAATTCCACAATGAAATCTAGGGACACTGTGTGCCATGGAAGAGGAGGTGTAGGCAATGGTTGGAGCAACCCCGTGGGGTTTTGATGGGATACCTTGCTTTGGGCACAGACATGGCATGTTTTTACGAAATGCTCCGCATCTTTTACCAAGGTAGGCCACCAAAACCACTGTCTTAAGGATGTAATGGTCTTTTTAATCCCTGGATGTCCAGCCAAGGGGTGTGAATGACACCATTCCATCGCTTGTCTCTGCAGGTCTGGGGTTGGAAGGACAAGCCCTTCTTGAACATACACGAATCCTGCTTTAACAATGTGCTCATATGAATCTACCAACTTTTGTCCGTCCTCAGTCTGTTGGTCTGTCTTCACCTTCGTGAAAAATTCCTCTTCTGAGGTCCCTCCCACAAACCTATTCTGGGGTATGATGAGGGGTGGTTCTACCTGTTCTTCTGGGTGGTTAAACCCTAGACGAGACAAGGCGTCTGCCTTGCCATTTTTCCTCCCTGCAAACAACATCCAGCGTAACCTCCGAACAAACGGAGCCGGATGCTATGCAGCTACTCCAAGCGTGTAGAGAAATAACCATAAAAAAAGGAAAGGGGAATACCTGAGTAGCCAGAGCTCTGGAAAATAGCTGATCGACTGGTTCACAGCTAAAGGCAAAAAAGATCAGGAAACGGAGGACAGGGTCGCAAATCCGTGGGTAGAAGACTTTCAGAAGTCCGAGTTAGAAACAGGAAGTTAATAATCCACCTGCAGGGCAACACAAGAACGCGAAGCCTCGAGGTTACAGGAAGTCAGGCTTTTCTACTTGCCTGACTTCTTCGCGCATGCGCGATAGCGTGCCGCCATGTTGGATCCGTTCTCGGCACTCCTGAGTCAGTTTTCTGCAATCCTGACACCGCCCTGTCTTTTATCTGAAAATTCGCTATGTACGGGAAAAGGTCGTAATCCGTAAAGGTGTAATCAATGGTAGAGTGTGTTTTTTGTGTAACCCTAGTGTATGCTGCGGGCCGATCGGCCGGGCCTTGATCATTGAGTATGCACATTGAAAGGTTTTTCAAGCAGACTGCACATGTCTGGTGTGTGATGGGCCTGGATTTTAGTACACTCCCATCAATAGTAGTTACCTTCTCAACGTACTCCTTTCCTTTATTTTGAATATGCTGTTCCTGTGCCCAAGCCCTATCCATAAAGTTTCCTGAAGCTCCTGAATCAATCATAATTAGGACCTTGACCTTTCCTTGTTCCCAGGACAGTTTGGCTAGGGCAAAGAAATGACTAGAAGGATTCGTATTCGGGTCAGAAGAAGAGACACTCAAACCGGAATAACCCGGGGTTCTCATCTCACAGGGCCCCCGGGCTTTCTAGTTTTCCTCCTTCTTTGTCTATATGGGCTTAGTGGGACAGGTCCTAAGAAAATGTCCTGCTTTACCACAATACAGACATAGCCGATTTTCACGTCTTCGGCGTCTTTCTTCTGGTGTTAATGGGCCTCTTACAATACCTATCTGCATAGGTTCTCCTTCGTCTACTACAGGGTTGGTTTCTGTTCTCCTCTCTTTTATGGTTACTATCCGGACTTCAGGCTTGCCCTTTTCCCTCTTGCGTTCCTGAATGCGATGATCCATCTTTACCACTAGATCTATAAGTTCCTTACAGGAGTCGAGGGGATCAACTATTTGGGCTAACGCATCTTTGATTTCCTCTCTAAGGCCTTTATAAAACAGAGCGCTGCGTTTCTCTTCTGGCCAACCTGCCTCGACTACCAACCGTTGAAAAGTAGTAATATAGGAAGTAAGATCGATAGTCCCTTGTTTGAGAGAGAGCAATTCTGTATCTGCTGAGTGGGTATAAGTATGTTTGTCGAACAATTTTTTGAATTCTCTTTTGAAGGCACCATCCTCTTGTAATAAAGGGTCATCCCTTTCTATCAATGGAATCGCCCAGTTAGCTGCGGATCCCCCTAAATAGGAAATCCCGAAAGCAACCTTCGCTTGGTCAGTAGGAAAACAGTGAGCCTTACATGTGAAATGCAGCTGGCACTGGCTAATGAATGCCGCAAACCTGGTTGATTCACCCGAGAATCTTTCGGGTGGAGCAAGAGGTATGGAGGGAGGCGTTGTTACATGTATTACCTGGGCGGGATCCCTAGAACCTCCTTCCCCAGAACCCGCCTGTCTCTATCTCTGTATAGCATTGACCCGTGTTGCTAATGCCTGGGTTTCTACCTGTAAATTACCAATCATGTTGGCTTAATCCGCCAACGTCACCTGTTGAATGTCCATGGCGCTCGGGCATAACACACCACTTGGGCTTCGTGTTCTGTAAGAACCTTACCGGGAGAAAATCCTGCAGGAGCGCCACGGAGTTTCAGGATACGGTCGTAAAGGTCCCAACCTTCCACCACCACCTAGTGTCTCTATCGAACCCTGGAGTCCATTGGTAATAGGGGAAAGACGGGAAACAAAACAAGGAACAAGAGAGGGGTAACAATCCCTGGAGCTGCAGTCTTCACTTCATCAGCTGGTGTGGGGGACTTTGGTTTCTGGAAAAGGACAAAGACAGAGTGAGTAGGTATAAATAGACCAAACTGGCTAGAAAGTGGATAATCTAAAATGTGTAAATACCTAGCACCTGAACTGTGTCTATCTCAAAGGGGCAAAAAATGGTGTAGAGTCATCCGGAGTTTTTAGACAGGAAAGCCACAGGGTTAACAAAGCCTGGAAGGTCACAGATACCATGAAACATGTCCCATCTTCAATAAGCAAAAATGTTCCTATAATAGAGACAACAATGAGATAAGCACTGTAACAGAGTTAGGCTATATTACCCCTTATTCCCACTACGCAGTTACCGTAACACAAATGGAAGGAGTCCAGCGGTGAGTCAGGGTTACAACAGGCTCCGAAGAGAAGCTTCACACAAAGGCCACACAGCATACGATTCAATGGTGATGACTTGTTCCAGGGAAAGCAACAAAAGACGAGAAGGGTAGGAACGAAGGAGGGACACTTGTAGAGAGCAGAGTGCTTTACCAGTCCGTCAGAGAGTCCCAGGACTAGAAACGGGAGTTGTTAAACACGGCGGGCCCACGGGAATACATCCGGAAAGGCGGACGGAGCAAACAACATCCAGCGTAACCTCCGAACAAACGGAGCCGGATGCTATGCAGCTACTCCAAGCGCGTAGAGAAATAACCATAAAAAAAGGAAAGGGGAATACCCGAGTAGCCAGAGCTCTGGAAAATAGCTGATCGACTGGTTCACAGCTAAAGGCAAAAAAGATCAGGAAACGGAGGACAGGGTCGCAAATCCGTGGGTAGAAGACTTTCAGAAGTCCGAGTTAGAAACAGGAAGTTAATAATCCACCTGCGGGGCAAAACAAGAACGCGAAGCCTCGAGGTTACAGGAAGTCAGGCTTTTCTACTTGCCTGACTTCTTCGCGCATGCGCGATAACGTGCCGCCATGTTGGATCTGTTCTCGGCACCCCTGAGTCCTTTTTCTGCAATCCTGACACCACCCTGTCTTTTATCTGAAAATTCGCTATGTACGGGAAAAGGTCATAATCCGTAAAGGTGTCATCAATGGTAGAGCGTGTTTTTTGTGTAACCCTAGTGTATGCTGCGGGCCGATCGGCCGAGCCTTGACCATTGAGTATGCACATTGAAAGGTTTTTAATAATAATAATAATACTGGATTTTATAAAGCGCGAACAGCTACCTCACGAGGAGGTGTCCCGGCGCTAGAGGAACCACAGAAGACCTGGGGCGGAGATAGAAGACCTAGCGTGGCTGGGAGAAGAGCCAGGTCTTTAGCATCTTCTTAAAGCAGTGTTCAGATGGAACCTGCTGGATTGCTTGAGGTAGAGAGTTCCACAGAACGGAGACGTTTGCTGAAAAGGTACGACCGCCGAGGCGGGCCTTTTTTGCTCGTGGGACAGCCAGTATGACACGGTCATTTGACCGTAGTGCCCGGCTTTGGGAATATCTTGGGAGGCGTTTTTTTAGGTAAAGTGGGCAGGAGCCATGCAAAGATCTGAACGCAAGCATCAGAGCTTTGAATTTTATCCGGTTGACCACAGGAAGCCAGTGCAGGGTTCGAAGATGCGGAGAGACTGACTGCTTGAAAGGAATTCGCAGTAGCAGCCTCGCAGCCGCGTTTTGAACTACCTGCAGTTTATGGGTTAGGAATTTTGGGAGGCCCAGGTAAAGACCATTAGCATAGTCAAGCCGTGAGGTGACCGTTGCATGGACTACCATTTTTCTACAGCTCTCTGGTAGAAGTTTAAGAAATTTTCGGAGGTTTCTTAGTTTACTTAAACAGCAACCAGCCACTTGTTGGATATGGGAAGTGAAAGACATTTTATTATCCCATCTCACTCCAAGGTTTTTTGCCGAGTGACTGGGCAAAGGGGGGGGGCCCATCTCCACCGGCCACCATAGCTCTGGGGCGGGGGTGGGACCCTTACCGAAAAAGATAACTTCGGTTTTATTGGCATTTAGTTTTAGTTTGTTGATATTCATCCAGTGAGCAATGTCCTGGAGACAGCCTTTAAAGTTTGCGAAGGATTCCTGTGTCATCTCAGAGTATGGAAATACCAACTGGGTGTCGTCGGCATAAGAAATTGCCTTAACACCCCAGTTGGCAATTAGCGTAAAAAGGGGGGCCAGATAGATATTGAACAAGAGAGGGCTGAGGGCCGAGCCCTGCGGGACTCCACAGTTAAGGGTTTTAGGTGTGGAAGAAATCGTCCCAAGTGCCACCTTCTGCGTTCTCTGAGATAGATAGGAGTTTATCCACCTCAGCGCGTTGTCTTGAATGCCTATCTCTGCCAGCCGGCTGAGTAGTCTAGCGTGGTCCACCGTATCGAAGGCGGCCGACAGATCCAGGAGTACCAGCATAGCTGAACTTCCAGCATCCATCGACCACCTCACTGACTCGGCTACCTCTAGGAGCGCTGTTTCTGTGCTGAAACCGGGTCGAAAGCCAGATTGAGTTTCATGGAGAATGTTGTTAGTTTCCACGAATTTACTCAATTGGCGTTGTATCACTTTTTCCAGCATTTTTCCCGGGGCGGCTAGAAGGGATATTGGGCGGAGATTCGTGAGGTCATCTGGGTCCCCGTTTGGTTTTTTCTTTAGGGGAAGGAGAGTGGCATGCTTCCAAACGTCAGGGAAGATTCCTGACGTAATGGAAGAATTCCAGATACTTTGAAGTGTGGGCGCTACAGAGTCCGCTATGGCACTCCATAGTTTAGCAGGGCAGGGGTCATCAGGGGAGCCGGATTTACAGCGGCTGAGTTCTTGCCTCACCTCGTTCAGAGGGGTATGCGCGAACTGGGTGAGGGTTTCTCCTGACTCGCCATTATTCGCTGTGTCCTGTTTCACCGTACTTATTACTGGGCCAAAGGAGTCATATACTTTTTTAATTTTAAGATCGAAGTATTCTGAAATTTGCTCGCAAAGTAATGGTGTGGGAACAACCTCTCTTTCAATGCATTGAGGTTTGAGGAAGGACTGTAAGTATCCTGTCGGTTAAGGGCTAGTGTGGGCTCCATTTTACCCTTACCCCTGGCATGTTGTATATTCATGTTAAAATCGCCCGACAGGGTGATTTTAGCATCTAGGTAGGCAAGTTTTAATGTTTTTAATGAAGTGATTAATTGTTCAATTCTTGACTTCTTTAGTTTAGATGCAGGGTGAATATAGATGTTGAGTATGAGCAAGGTGTAGGACTCCGGGACGTCTATTTTGACGCACAACATCCAGGAGCAATCTAAATCTATAAAGGAAGCCTGCCATGGAATTTCTGTAGAAATAAATATAGAGAGACCCCCTTTTGCTCTTCCGTATTTGGTGGCTCTCTTGGCTAGGTTCAGAAATTCTTTAAAACCTATTATGGGGGATAAAGTTGTCTGCCAGGATTCTTGAAAAAGAAAATATTGTGTTGTGTAATAAAATCCATGAAATCAGGGTCCTCTAATTTTGAGTGAAGGCCGTGTACGTTCCAGGAGCAGATGTTACATCCTTTGTGTGAATGGGGGGCTAGTGTTGAAGTTGTTCATGCCATTCCCAGGGATGTGCCTTCTCTGTTTAATTCCCAAGGGGTCGAAAGTTTGCCAGCTTCAGGGTAATCAAAGGTGATGGTAATTTTCCTGGCCTGGTGCTCTTTGTCCCTCGTTTGACTTAGATGGTCCAGGCCTTTTGCCCCTTTTCGGAGACTCGTGGTATTAGAAAGTGGTTGTAGTGGGCTGGGATAACGAGGGGGAATTATCTTTTTTAACTCGATTTCCCATTTGGCAAACGTGTCCGTCTGCTGCCAAATAAGGTTGATGTGCATTTTGTTGGTAAATGTGGCTATTGTAGCTTCTTGACCGGTAAGACTCAGGTTTTGATTAAATTCAATACTTTCAATATCGTTGGTGTTTATGTGGTTTAGGGATGGAAGAGCTTGGAATAATTTAAGTAAGACATTTCTATTTAATATGTCGTGCGTCCCCCTTGAAACATATTGTGGATTAAAGACCACTTTGTTATTAACTGGGGGATCGTACTCTGATTCATTATCCAAGGTCTTTTCCGTGTACTTCACCACCATTGGCTCTCGAAAGGTCTGGGATGAATCTCGTGGTTCTGATTTGTTTTTTTGTGGGTGGTTTACACCTCCCCCATTTATTTCCACAGGTCGCTTTACGTCGGTACCGGTTTCTTCAACCGAGATGGATGCACCTTGGTTTGATTTCCTTGCTGACGACTTGGGGCATCTCACTGATATTTGTGTAGCCTGAGTTTTTGAATTATGTTTTCCCTTCCCAGCTCCAGATTTGAATAAGCTATATATTTTTCTTGGCGGGGGCGACTCCCTTGTATTTTGGTTTAAGGTGTTGGACATGACAGGCGAATTAGGGGGAAAAGTTGATTGCTCCTTAGGGGTTACTACTTCCGTGCTACTATGGGTTACGATGTCTTCTTGAAGTGTTCTGTTTTGAATTGATGTTACCAGGGATTGATCTAGTACATGGCTTGTTTGTTTGCACTTTCTGGATTTTATCAGTCGTTTACGCTCCCGCTTTGATAAAATCTTGGGGGCTTTTAGCTGTCTTTCAAACGATTTATTGCATAGATCTTGAGATAGCGAATCCTGGGCACTTAAATTATCGGAAACGCTTGATGGCATAAGTGTAGGTAATGTTGACACGGTGAGTTTAATCGGTATGAATGTTGATTCTGTTTCGCTACTTTTTTGTCCCACGAAAGAATTGAGACATTCCAAATTGATACCCTTAATGGCTATGTTTTCTTGCTCTAATATTATTGTTTGGTCTTTCTTAGTTGATGTTGTGGGCTTAGTTGCAACTTCCCTTGTCGTATTCAGTAATTCGGTATGTATGGTTGGAACTGAGGCTAGGTTGTCGATTATTCGGGTACAATGACAGTGGCACATTTGGAAAGCAGTTTCCCGGGCTTGCTGTACCTTCAGGATCATCTCATTAAAGCTTTGCAGTTTTTGTTCGACCCCTTGAACGTGGATTGCAAGGATATTTAGGAGGTCTACTTGAGTATCTAATTTGTCTGCGTGTAGAATCATTGCTTTACCTATTGTATCCATTGCACTTAGCAGGTGAGGCCAAACGGTAGGTGTTAATGGAGCTGAGTTGGCACTGTGGTCCGAGTGGAGCAGTTGCCCTGAGAATGGTTCGCTCAGACGAACTGGGGGCCTGATGGGTGATGCCTTTTTTTGATTAAGTGATATCTTGGAGGCTGATCCTGTGTGGTTTGGATGGCAGTTTGGTGCATCGTTTTGTTTATCTTGCCAAAGGTTTTCTACCATTTCCAACATGTGGGAGGGTGAATCGGCGTGGGCTTGGGTGTCAAAACTTGAGTTCGCTATCCCCTGACTAGTGGGGTAATAGCCCCCTTCAGTGGATCGAACGTGCCCACGGGACTGAAGGTGATTTTATTATACTGATATGTTGAGTTACTTTTAATATGATGAACTTGATCACTATGGCCATTATGACCAGGTGAAGATTGGTGTTCTTGAGACTGGTATGGAAAATCCGGGTGAGATTGATGGTGATGAATTAGAACCTTGGTTACCTGGGAATTTTTCCTTTGGTGAATCTCCAGGGGGCAGAATATTTTAGGAGATAATTGTTAGAGGCTCTGGTTTTCTTGATTTCCATCACCCGAGATACCTAAATCCGGATTTTTCTTTTATTTCCGTTCTGCCTCAGTATTTATTGTGTTTCTATCCCCTGGTGGGGTCGAATTTGACTCTTTTTTATTTTGTGAGGCTTTGTCGTTATTAATTAAATTAGTATAGTTGGTTGTTTCGCAACATGACGACTCCGAATTTCCTCCGTTGTTTTAGTAGCAACCTATAAGAAGTCCGTTATCAATGCCCGTTTGCTGCTATTTGGGCAGGAGTTATGCCTAATGAGGGTCGTGCAGGTTACCTTCTTACTATTGATGCACTTAGCTTGTGAGGCTGCCTCTGTGGAAGTTCTTTCTGTTGTTTCCAAGACTTTTGCCATAAGGTATGGTACATCCATTGTTGGTCCACACTCATGCCGTGCTCCTCCCGCTTCAATTACTTCTATGCCCTCTATATTTTGCGCGCCAAAATTTACCGAGGACGTATCAGAAGGGTTACACTTTTGAACTGTGATGACGGTCAAAGTTCCTTCCTTGTCCTAATCTTTTCCATTTTTGGCTGGGGCTGGGAGGTGTTCTTTCTTATCCCCTCCTCTTATTTTTCCTGACCGCATATCTATTTTTAACCGATTGTTTGGGCCGACACTCTAACGGACTGTAGAGTCTGACCAGCAAAGATAATGCGTTTTTGTCTTTCGAAAGACTGATATGCTTGCATACAATCACATACTCAAGGGTGGTCCCACAATATGGTGCAGGTATTGCAGTTATTTTCAGGGTGTACCCCAGCTCTCTCTGCTCACCTCTGCTCTCCCCAATGCACAGCTCTGCTGGAGCCTGTGGCCGTTGGCCTTTGGCTCACACACACTCTCCTGGGGTGCTCTTGTGGCTTTCCCCTCGCTTCCTCTTGCTGCGGGGGAATCGCGGCTCCCACCCTGGCCACTCCAGCTACTTCAGGTCACACCGCCTCCTGACACTCTCCTACCGTTGCGGCTGGTGGGAGATACCTGAGGGATTTTGGGGCTCCTGCACCCTCTTCCCACAGTGTCGCCGCCGCCGACACCAGGCTCCCCCCACCTGTCAACTGGGACCAAATCCGAGTCCAAACCGGCAGCTCCTGTGCAACTCCGACGCGGCGAGCGGCAGGCGGCAAAAACGGCAAAACCGCGAACACTGCCAGCGGAGGAACCCCCAGCTGCGCCCCCTGCCCGAGCTCAAGCGGTGCCCAGAGTATCTTTAGTGGCAACGGCAGCGGGCGGGTGGGTGGGTAACGGAGCAGAGCAGCCTCCTTGCACTCTGATCACTCGCTCGCCTGGCGTCTGGCGTTTGGCGCTCCGGCAAACCACAAAGCCCGGCAACTGGAAACCAATTATCAGTCAAAGAGGAGGTTGGGGTAGTGTTTAGGGCTCAGGTGTGTTGGGTAGTTTGAAGGTCTCAGGGGGTCACAGAAGTGTTTAGGGCTCAGGGGAGGGGTTGGGGTAGTTTTTAGGGCTTGTGTGGTTTTTAGGACTCAGGGCGGGGGCTGGGTGTGATCTTTACCACACATCCATTTACCAGTCGTGTCTTTACCACAAAATAGCGTGGTAAAGGCATGCGTAGTAAAAGAATGCATTGTTCTGACACATTTGTTGTTAAGGCAGCATTGTAGAAGCACACGTGGTTTAGCCATGCATGCCTCTATCATACAACAGCTCAACACACGTGATTGTGAACCCCGTATGCAATCATTATATTTGTGAACATCGCATTATAGTTAAACAGGGAACTGTCTATACTGAGTAAATTCAAATCACTTTAACAGCAAAATAAGCCTTTCTCTGACATATGTGTACAGCACCCTGAAAACCAGGCTGTCCTCCATAGCGCTTTGCTCCTATTTTTGTATCTCTGCTTTAGCCAATGAGGCCCAAATTCGGAGTCTGGTGGAGAAAAGTTACCCCATGGAATTGTGCACCGCCTGATTCAGAAAGGATAGTTTTTTTCCACACCCATTGTTTCCAGGTGTAGGAGAACCATACCCAATTTTTCTAGTCGGTTAGGCCAGGCAGAAAAAATGCATGAGGTGTTACAGTAGCAGCCAATAAGAAACAAAGGCACAACAATGTTAATGTACACCACTAGAAGAACCACTTGTAATCAATAATCCATCTTTTGTGCACAAATGTTAGAAGCTGAGAATGACTACCATCTTTGTGTTTTTTGCTGTAAAATGCCACATGTGCATCTTCAATTGCAGCGAGTTTAAATTGAAACTGAGTGAAATGTTTGAATTTCTAATGTCCTAGTTATTCCATCAAGTGGCATACACTGCTCACAAATTGTTGCTATGTTGTTGAAAACGTTTCGAAACAGAACCGTCCTAGGCCCTCATTGAGTGGCCACTTAATCCTGATAGGACCGATGGAGCATTTATTGGTCCCATCGGAATTATGAGATCTGCTGCAACAGCGCAGGAACAGCTTAGTTTTGCTCTGTAGCAAAATAAGAAATTACCAGGGGAATCAAACCCAGAAGTACTGGTCCGCCTGATAATTCCACATTATTCCACATTTATCATGGAAACCACAGGGTTCCGCCAGTAGGCAACATTAGCTCCACTCCCTGAGGTACCCCCAATATAGGTAACATCAGGGCAGGAAGGAGACTAACAAGGAGAAGAATTCAAGCCACTGATAATCTGGCCCTTAATCTACTCCCTAATGAATAAGGCCTGTCTTTTGAAAAACTCTTCCTTATGGACGACATCCTGATTGGGGAGTCAACTTAACTTTGCAGCTTGTTGAAATAGGCATCGCATTGACGCTATAAACTGATTATCCTTCTAGTATTTTGGACTCCTCGAATAATCCAACTTCCATATTGTAGCTAGATGGCATGGTCAGAAATCTTATTGAAACAAGAACCAGTTAATGAACCTTTGGAATCTATCTTCTTGTTTTGCCAGATGCTAAAGAACTCTTTGTGGCTGGCCCCCTCAATTCCCTGTTACCATTACGGTGACCCCGGTGGGGTTGGGAAAATAATTGGGACTGCAACTTTTTGAAGAATAGCATGTGAAAATGGTCCTTCCTATACTAATTGCTGCATCTTTCATCAGAGTTTTTACACTGAGATCCTTGGTGTCCAAAACAAAAACACATAATTTCAGTATACCCAGTAACTCCTTTTACCAGGCATAACAGAATTTATGGTCCACTCGTAATAAGGGCCTGAGCTGGATCCCAAAGTTTGAGAGTGTTGCAGCCTCTGCAGGACTGTCAGAAGAATGGCAATAAGGTTCGGCGAAGCACTGCAGAAGGATTGATATCTTTCTGTTCAAAGGTAATCCATAGTAATCCATAGTTTACCAAGTATCGCCCAAAGGTTAACCATGCTTTTGAGTTCACCTTAGGCCAGGCATGCATGCACACATGAAGCACAAAGTTACCCAAACTTTAGTTCAATTTTACTTGTATACCATTATCTATGTGAGACAGCATGAACGTAAAATGGCAGGGGCAAGATCACATTGAGTCCACACGAATGAGAGAGGCTAAAGTTTTTGTTAGTACTATAAGAAAACTCCCACAACATTCATGTCAGATATGCCTCAAAGGTGCAGTCCACAGATCTCGTTAGGATGTCCTCGTCTAACCCTTGTCAAGCATGCACAAACTCAAGACACTCTTTAGTGAAGATGCCGAGGGTGCAAAGAGTCTACAACAACATAAACACAATGATCTATAAGGTAAATTGGTTAAGGTCAACACCAAACATATTGAAAAGGAAATGTGGCTTGGCTATCTATTCAGAGCTCATGGGAGATAAACCAACATTATTGAGGTAAAAATTCATATGGAAGAATACAAACCAAAACATAAGTGCACACAAGTAGGTAGGGACGGTTGGTTTACTGTAGTGAAAAATCTTACCTTTGGACATTTCACTGGAACAGTTGTACAGTCCTTGTCTGTTATGTCTTTTCAAGAAAGGTGCTGGAGCTTCATTCTGGCCCTCTGATGTGGCTTTTGGAGAACCTTTGAACTTAGCACTTTCATTATGAAGCAGTGATCAGAAACTGCTTCTGGGAATCCTGCAGCTGGTGGTTTGTGGACGCTAAATCCTGCAGATCAAGTAGGTCTTTTTCGCTGGCCACCTTATGACTATGCTTTAGCAAACTATTAGATTCAATGTGCCACTGTCTCTCCTGCTCCTTCTTCACACTGCTGTGCTAAGGGATCGGGCCAGGTAGGCTGTTAGATTTGTGAAGTGTCCTCTGCAGATCGCTGGATCATATTTTATTGTTTAATTCCTCATTTACAAGATTATTGGGTAGCATGGTGAGTGAGTCTGCAGTAGCCGTCAATCTGGACACCAGGAGCAAGCAGAATATCGGCAAGGTTTCTGGAGGTACATCAGGAATTTGCCCCCCTCCCCCCCGATCAGACGGACAAATTCATCCCACCAGAGGAGACTTGTGCAAAGTAGAAAAACACACCTCTGATGCTCTTTCCAAGGAGCCTGGAATCATCTTGATCTCAAACTGCTATTATCTAGATTGTTTCACCAGCTTCATTATTATAAGGCAATCCTATTCCCTAACAACATTGCTGAAAGTTTCAAGCTTTTAATATCAGTCCTAAAATGTCCCTTATGCCTGCTCACTGCACTGTGTGACATCGAAATACTGATAAATGTGATTTGTCAAGGTCAAGTTTTGCACTAAAGTATCCCCCAGGTCCCAAATGTTATAACTTATAAACTTTCTGATAGAGGCTATATCAAATGAAAGGGCTCCTGTCAGTAATAGAACATAAGTAAACCACTCGCCCGCTTTGATGCCAATGGTATAACCTAGTGCCTGGAAGAACAGCAGTTCTCTTGCTATAGAAGTTATCATATTATGGCCTCTTCTTCACTCTTGGTTGTGACATTTGCGAGAATGGTCCCAGACATTATCATTGAGACTAAGGTTGCCAGAGTTTTTTTCTATTTTTTTCTGGTCTTTGATGAATCACCACTAGAAATTCGACTAGATTCTTTCTTTTTCAGAAAGAGTTCCTCAAAGGACCCTTTGTCCTCTTCTGATTTTGTGATCTATTTAAATGCATATTTTTTTTAATAGACTTAATAAGAGGAATCAGTGGAAATTCAGAAAGTCACTGAATTAATAACGTTTTGACAGGGCTTTCACTAAGACAAAATACACTTGTGTGACTTGTTAAGTTTTTGTTGAAACTTTGCATAATTTACCTTGGGAACATTGTTCTGCACTTTCATTTTAGCCTAGTGCACCACCTCCCAATTCCTTATTCCTTTTACCTTCCATATATACAGGTGGTCTGCTCTTTAAACGTTTTACCCAATACATCATCCCCATATTCATTTATTAAAAAAAGTATATACACACAACTTGGGGAAAATTTCACTCGTATCTCCAGATTGAGAATTTGAATTTCTTGTAGTTGAAATTGGTGATCTACTTCAACCAAATCAAGCCAAATGATTATTTGTAATTAATCATTATGTGTCGAACATCCAATAGGGTGCACCAGAAAGAACATTAAGATGTAATTGTAGACTTTTCTAAGGAATTCAGAGTTTATCATTGAGGCAAATGATGTTAATATACAATACTAGAACAGCAGATTTAGGAATTTCCACTGTGGGGGGTCACCATTATGCTTTCATGTTAGAGAATCCTACTACAGTATACTGAGGGAACAGAGACTTCATCTACTGTACTCCACTGCCTTATATTAACAGAAGATATACTGCTTTAACCAAAACATCTAGTGGGAACATTTCAGAAACGTTTCTCAGTGGATCAAGGATACCCCTTCCAATATTTTGGTCAATTGACTTTCTTGTTTCTGAAGAAATTCATTATCAGTACATGTTGGAAATTGGGTTATTGGTTGAGGGGGTGAGACGCTGCTCAAGCATCAACCACAAACGTTGTCAGGGTGAAACATAAGCAAACCAGAATTTAACCTGTGCTAAACCTGCTGGTAGCTTGGCACAAAGCAGTCAGGCATAAAATAGAGGGGGAGTGTAAATTATAATAAAGTGAAGACACAACACAAGAAAAATCCCATACCAAGTAAGAAAAAGTAGAGTAAATTTTAATACATTATTTGCGATCAGAACGAAAAAAATCCAATCAGAAGAACAGGAGAATTGCTATGTTAACCCCTTCCATGCTCATGACGGAATGGTTCCGTCATGACCCACGGTTGAGCTGTGCTCATGACGGAACCATTCCGTCATGAACCCGCCCGCGCAAGATTCCGCCAGCACAGCGGCGGAATCTGCGCAGCATCGAAGGGGTTAAAGTTTTAGATCAAAATAGGGCCTAAAAGCACAAAGCACAAGCTAAATTTATCTTAAGACACACAGGTAATGGACAGAATGCAGAGCAAATCAAACATTCAACCCCAGTCAAGAGATCTTGGGTTAAATCCATCATTCTTTTGCTCACCATGTCACCCCACTTTAGACCTAGCCATATGCAAATCAGCCTTGACTCTGACCCTCATGGGAACATCACAGCCTGAACTGCCAAGCCAGGTACTCTCTGGACCGGAAACAGGCATCCTAGAACCATTTTCGGGGCATCACCCCTCATCAGCCAGGCTAGCTTGAATCCAGTGGTACAGTGAGCCCGGGTACCACGTCTGGGCATACACAGCGCATTTAGGGCGAGAAAGCAAAAGACACACAGATGATGGACAGAATGCAGAGCAAATCTAACATTCATCCCCAGTCAAGAGATCTGAGTTAAATCCATCATTCTTTTGCTCACCATGCCACCCCAGTTTAGACCTAGCTATATGCAAATCAGTCTTGACCCTCTGCCTCATGGGAACAGACCAGCCAGAGCTGCCAAGCCAGGTCCTCCCTGGACCGGGAAACAAGCATCCTGGGACAGGTTTGGGGGCATCACCCCACATCAGCCAGGCTAGCTTGAATCCAGTGGCACAGTGAGCCCAGGACCCATGTCTGGGCAAACCCGGCACACTGAGGGCGAGAAAGCAAAAGACACACAGATGAAGGACAGAATGCAGAGAAAATCTAACAATCACCCCCAGTCAAGAGGTCTGGGTTAAATGTATTGTTCTTTTGCTCACCATGCCATCCCAGTTTAGACCCAGCCATATGCAAATCACTCTTGACCCTGTCCCTCATGGAAACAGTCCAGCCCGAACTGCCAAGCCAAATCTTCCCTGGACCGGAAACTAGCATCTTGAGACAGGTTTCGGAGCATCACCCCTCATCAGCCAGGCTAGCTTGAATCCAGTGGCACAATGAGCCCAGGACCCACGTCTGGGCATACTTGTAAGGAGTACCAGGATTTTCTGCAGGAGCGTCAGGAATCCGAAGAGAATGCCTCAGCCTTCCCCTACAGCCTTCCGACTCTATCAGACGCTAGAGAATCGGATGACACGCCAGGGGAAAACAGGGAAACAAAACAAGGGAAGGCGGGGGGAAACTCCTGTAGCGTGGCTGAAGACGGGTCAGGAATGGGTGAGGCAATACTCTGCTGTAAAACAAAGGCTGTGTTATCTCCAGTAGTCACAGTATGACCCATATGTAGGACTAACCCTTTGACCTCACATACCACGGTTCTGTCACATCAGATCTTATCTGGGGTAGGCGTTAAGGTTTCAACATTGAGGATCCTATACAATAGAAAGCATAGGGTTAGAGAGAGATGTCCCACAGAGAACATACACTAGACCACAAATGAGAGTAACTCACCCTACCTATCTTATAGGTACATAGGAATGTACTCCACCTAGGGTCCACTATGCATGAAAAGAGAGGTGTTCAGCTAAGGCGTAGGAGAAGATCTGCCAAAAGAACAAAACAACACTAAGTACCCCCCAAACTTTTATCATGAATCAAAGTAAAGAAAAAGGCAGCGGACAGCGCTGTTACAGTGCTTCTGTTGTGCTGAAATTACGGGTACAGTGGTCCACGCTAGTATCCCCAACGAATAGCAAGCCTCTCTCCCCTTATGACAAGCAAGGGAATGATACGCGTCAATATGTGGAGACCAGGCAGGTTGTTAGGCTATATGCGTCAATATGTGGAGACCAGGCAGGTTGTTCGGCTGAACCCGTAGGTAGTGCCCGGTCCGGAGGTGCGGACAGGGCCGGTCGCAAGGCTGAGAACGAGCAGTAAGAACGATTGGGGTAAATAACAAAGCATCCGGCTGGGCGCCAAGGAGACGAGCCGAACCACGGGGAGTAGTGTCAGTAGTACGGGAATATAGGAGTAAAGTTATAGGTCTTTTTTGGAGAATATAAACGAGAGATACAGGGCAGTGTCCGGCCCGGCAGCGGAAGAGGAGCGGGCTGCGGGGCGGAACACTGGGAACAGGGAAGTAACCCAGGCAGTGGGAGAGGAGCAAGCTGCGGGGCAGAACACCGGGAACAGGGAAGTAACCCAGGCAGTGGGAGAGGAGCAAGCAGCGGGGCAGAACACCGGGAACAGGTAAATACTCAATCCGCGTTTGACCCGGCAGCAAAAGAGGAGCTGGCCGTGGGGCGACTCAACTGGAACCAAGAAGAGACGCGGTAGTTCAATCCAGCCAGCGCTCTCAACCCACTAGGGGCTGAAAGCGGAAACAGGAAACGAGGTAACGGAAGTCAGGCAACGAGAATCAGGACGGAAACAGAGCTCAAAGCTAAAACGCTAAGCGCGTTCGTGAGCATCGAGGGTCCTTAAATACTGGAGCGTCTTACGTGTCAGACCACGGGGCATGACAATACTTAGCACACTCAGGGTGAGAAAGCAAAAGCAAACAGATGATGGACAGCCAGGCTAGCTTGAATTCAGTGGCTAAATGTATCTGGTTGCGCCAAACGAGTCAAAGTCACAAGTGCAGGCTGACCACAACGGAGGGTAGCACTCTCAGCAGACAGAGTCCGGGTGCTGGGTTCAAGGTGGTTGGAGCCTTTTTTGTCCATGAGGCTCTGATCAGGAGGCCAGCCAGCTAGCCCTTGGAGCCATTCTGGTGGGCCAACGGTTCAAGATGGAGGTCCAGTTCTCTTCACCCAGCCAGCATGGCAACAGAGTAGCAGTCCTTCATGCAGAGCAGCACAGTGGTCCTTCTGAATTTTACAGAGGTATACTGAAGAGTTGGGACTGAGAATCCAATATTTATACCTGGTGCTAGGTTTGAAGTAGAAGAAGGCTCTGAAAGTTTCCACCCCCAGAGGTGTTTGGAATTTCCTGCCTCTCTGCCCCGGACCCTGACCTTAGCTTATCTTGGGTCACAAAAGACTAATGTCAAACCCTTTGTGAGTGAGCTCAGGCAGAGCATTTGTGACGCGCAAGTGTGATAGGTGACAGCTCCTCCCCCTCATCAAGCCAGAAATTACCCATCCTGTCAACACCTATCTTTCCTTTGTCTCACTGTCTGAGAGCAATACACAAAGACCAACTGCCTGCTATACCTAGCCATATGACCCAGGATACAAGCTCCGGATGGTTGGGACTAGAAAATGCCAACTTTTTAAAAGTGGAATTTTCAGAATTGTGACTTGAAATCTGACTTTACCATTAAAGAGAAAATTAAATTACAATCTTTAGACACCAATCTCAACATTCCTACCTGCTCCCAATTGAAAATGATCACTTATTAAATGTAATAAGTGAACCCAATGTTTTCCTTAGGGAGAGTCAGGACGTGCAGAGGGAAAAACAAATGTAAGAGTTTTTCGCTACCAGCACAAGTACACGTCCAACTTTTTAAATACACTGCACCCTGATTATATTTTCTTATGCAATCAGCTTGCTTGCAAAATCGAAAAGTTTGAAATTAAAACAGATGACACAAGTGATCATGCATTACTCCAGGTCGAACTTAGTGTCACTACCAAAGAACGAGAAAAAATTATAATGGTCTCTCAATCAACAGGCTCCGAAGAACATGCCCTGGTGAGAAGAATAAAATGGAATATTAACCAGGTGACGGCTCTAAAACATTGGAAAGAACACACAGAGGATAAACCCAGTGTTGCGCCTAACAGGGAAAACTGGTCAGAGTGAACAAATGACTTGAAAACATGCTTGAAGACAGCTAAGCCCAATTCTAAGGAGATGACCATTACACAATCCACTGACAATAATAAAAAATTGATTGACATAACTCGCAACTTAAAAAGGGCAAAAAGAGCATATAAGAAAGTAGGCTCGAAAAATACACGGGACAAGTACAATGAATTGCATAAAGAACAGAAACAGCTGCTCTGGACAATCAAGCAAAATAGGCTTGAAGAAGAGTGGATTAAAATCCACGAATTAACAAAACCTCACAAACGACGACAACTCATTATATAGCAAAATTGGATAATTACAAAGTAGTCTGGAGTAACGCCGTACATGCCGACGCATGGGTGAGACATGTGGGCACAATATACGTGGATAAGGAAGATTTCATAAAACGTGGAAGTTCCATGGTGTACATAGAGAGCACAAATAACGATGCGGAACCCACAAACCCCACAAACCTAGCTATGTTCAAAGCCCAGGACGTAAGAGCTGTTGAAAAAGTGATCAAAAAGATAAGGAAAGATGGGGCACCAGGACCTAACGGCCTACCGGCTGTGATGTTCAGGCAAGATCCAACTTATTGGGGGAGTGTCTTGTCCGGCTTATTCACCGAATGCCAATTACAGGGCAAGGTGCCAAACTCGTGGCGCGGGTCAATCTTACAACCCATATTTAAGAAGGGCGATAATACAGAACCGAAGAATTACAGATTAATAGCCCTGCTGGACATTGAGGGGAAAGCCGATGCAAATACCCTGCTAACAGAATTAACCAGATGGGTCGAAGAAAACAAAATTCTTCCCTTCTATCAAACAGGTTTCCGCAAAGGATGCTCGACAATTGACAATATCACGGCAATATCATATCTAGGTCAACAAGCCAATAGTAAGGATAATAAACCAGGCTATGCCTGTTTTATAGACTACTCAGCAGCGTTTGACGGAGTGCCACGCTGCAAGCTTTGGTCCAAATTGCGCAACTGGCAAATTCCATCTGGCCTCCTCAATGCCATTATCTCTCTATATAGCAATACCTGGATCAGAGTCAAACTGGTAAACAACATTACAACAAAAAAGTGCTTCACAAATCAGGGCTTAAAACAGGGATGTGTACTTGCCCCAACCCTTTTTATCTTCTATACTGCGGACGTGGGGAAGTCGATCCAAAATGCTAACCTAGCAGTTCCAAAAATAGGTGTCAACAAAATTCAAATTTTACAATATGCGGATGATCTAGTGGTGATGGACCACATGAAAACAGGCTTACAAAGGGGCCTCAACGCTCTTAATGATTACAACCTGAATAATGAATTAATGATAAACCTGGAAAAGTCCAAAGTTTTGATCTTTGGGAACTGTATAAAAAACATTTCTAAAATGGCAAGTGGGAAAAGAGACAATAACTGTCTCAAAGTTTTATAATTACCTTGGGTTCTGGTTGAGCGACACAGGAAAAGCTACTATGCATTTACATAAAATGAAATCTAAGGTGGAGTCCACAATATATGCGTTGTGCAAGCTACAAGAGAAAATGCAGAGCCGCACCACCATCCCAATTAGAAAGGTCCTACAATCAAAAATAAGGGCAGTCGCGGGATATGCCCAGCAGGCTTTCCCCGGAAAAATGAGCACAATGATGGACAAAGCGCAGTGTCGGGCGTATAAACGTATTTTCAAACTACCGAAATACACCCGCAATAGCGGGATTCACCTGGAATTCGGCTTGGTGCACCAGAGCAAAGAATGCCTAGGTATGCATGCAAAATACTACTATTCAGTACTTAATGAGCCAAACGGGAGCTTGAAGATTAGGCTGAAACCCATTTATGATGGCTTACCCAATCCATGGAAGGCTTATCTGCAGGAAACAGTAGAAGTTTTGGCCTTGGCAACACAAAACTGGAGCGAGGAAGGCATAACCTACCCGGTTATTAAAATGGCAATAAATGAACAATGCTATCGACTGTCAAGAGAAATCGACTTAATAAATCTTGAAAAAGGAAGAGGTCAATCTGGGGTGATAACAACTTACAAGGACCACAAATCCCAGCCTTATCTTGATCAAGCACTGGGGAGAAAGGCCCTAAAAAATATCCAATGGGCTAGATTTGTACCTCTCCCAATAAAAGAACTAAATCTGGGCTGGAAAACCTTGGAAAATAAAATCTGCTGCAGAATATGTAACTTCAAAACAGAATCATTGCTACATCTGATGTGCTGCTGCACGGGGCTCTTACAATCTCGTTGGAAGTTACTAAATCCAAAATGGCTACGTAAAGGTGTTCGAACAACAAAAGAAGCAGTTACAGCCATATTTTCTTGTACATTAACAACGGATCTGGACAGAATCGGGAGATACATGCAGGACGTTCGCTCCAGACTTGACAAAGACAATGGACTCTGATAATTCCAGATAAATAGTCTCGAGGTGCACAAACGAAGTGACACTATGGTGATAAAGTCTTTTTAAATGTAATTAATTTTTAACTTTTATATTATGTCCATATTGTTTTATGTTCTTTTATGGAAAGAAAAGAGCCATCATTGTTATTAAATCACCTCCTTTCTTACCTTGCTATATTGCAAATGGTTTTAAGTAACTGTGCAATAAATACATTTTGATTGAATTTTGAATACACTGCACCTTGCCAATGGGCTGTTTAGGGCCTACCTAGGGGTGACTTATATGTATTAAAAAGGAAGGTTTAGGCCTGGCAGAAAGTTTATTTTGTCAGGTTGAAATGGCAGTTTTAAACTGCACACACTGGCTGCAATGGCAGTACTGAGATATGTTTAAAGGGCTACTTAAGCTGGTGGCACAATAAGTGCTGCAGACCCACAGGTAGCATTTAATTTACAGGCCCTGGGTACATGTTGTAACACTTTACTAGGGACTCACAAGCCAATTACATGTGTCAATTGGGCATAAGCCAATTTTGCCATGTTCAGAGGAAAGAGCACTTGCACTTTAGCACTGGTCAGCTGTGGTAAAGTGCACAGAGTCCTAAGGTAAACAAAAACGAGATCAGTACATCAGATTTAACACCCAGAAGTGTATTGTCCAGTGCCAAGGTGCCATCCATCTCACACGCTTGTAAAAAGAAGTTCACGTTTCGTGGCATCCAAAAATAAAGTGAGTCAGTGATAGAAGAAGGAAAAAGAGCTTTCGTTTTCGTTATTTAAACTGCAGCTTTAGTTATGCTCCATGGCCTACCTTTCACAATGACTGCTGACAACAGGCACTGTGAGGTCAGAACTTAACTGTATAACTTATTACAGTTGAACTGCTATGCCCTTTCTTTATTACATGCGACTAGAGGTGTGAGACAACACAGATCGCCTTTTAATAAGGAAATTAGAGACTGACTTTTGCACAGGGATTTCAGGCTCCCATGTACTATGTGACGTTATAAAGGAAGAACTTTGCTGAAATTAAGCTTTATATCCTATCATTATGTCACTATAATATTGTTAGTATTTTTACCTAAAATGTATACCTGTGAAAATTGAATAATGTGATCTTTGTAATATTTCTTAATATATGTGCTCTTGTTGTTAGCGTATTTTGGGGCATATTATCAAGACAGGCGATAAAATTATCGCCGCTTTAGCGGCAGAAAACTGGCGGTAATGGGCTTGATAATATGCTCTATGGAATTCCAATTGAAGCCCATGTTAGATGTGAAGGACATATAACCTGAGCTTCAATTGGAATTCTCAAGGGCATATTATCAAGCCCATTATCGCCGTTGTAGCGGCAGTTTTCCGCCGCTAAAGCTGCGATAATTTTATCGACTGTCTTGATAATATACCCCTTCGTTTTTATACCCTGTATTTGACTTTGATTCAGGCATTCATGAAAAGCTTTCCTTTCTAAATAATTAAATTTAGGCACTGAAAGAAAGCTTTTCGTACTAAATAAATGAAACACACAAACACGCATGAAGGAAGTAAGCAGTAAATATGACGCTTAATCGTCATATTTGTATTCAGGCATATCCGAAATAAATACGGAATATAACATTAATAAATGAATGAATTCGGAATAGCTACACACCATTAATACAAAGTATGAACCGGTAACCTAAACCCAGGTGGTCGCCAGTAATAACACTCGGTCTTTAGTTACAAAGAACCTGTTCACATATTTCAGAAACATCGGAGTTTTTAATCAGAATTTAAGTGGCATCCCTGGTGAGAAAGCTTTTACAGTGAGCAGACGGAAAGGAACATATATCTTCGGGCAGCTCTCATTAAGGAATGCGAGGTTGAGGGTCAACTAGGTAATAAAACGCGCGTTGATAAGAAGAAAGATACAAGAATATATTTTCACACTGATCAACAGTAATAAACCCACTTGAACTATTGCTACTTTCAGTTGTCTTCATTCTTCATGTCACCAGAAAGTACACAAGCAATTAAACTGGTGAACTGGTGAGGCATGCAAAACCATTAACTCACATATACAGTATCCCTAAAGAAACAGACCGCCCGAAAAATTTCTCACAGGAGTTTGTGAATGTATGATAATAAATGTTATGTGCCCCGGCCAGGGCATTGTTGCAAAAATGAAAGTGTGCCTTTGGTTCCAGGAAATAATTTACAATTGGTGATTACAGAAAGGCTTTTATAGGTGCACATACAAAACAAGCATTTGCAATGCAATAGGTCTCGCATTTGTACGACGAGATGAACTATTGGCATTGTAAATGACAATGCTTTTTATTTAAGTTTGGTTTTTTAAAAACATAAATAAAAGGCACTGTCATTTACAATGCTAATAGCTCAAACTCTCGCAAATGCGAGACCTATTACATTGCAAATGCTTGTTCTCTTTGAAAGGAGGCGACCCCATGTGTACCCTATATGTGAACTAGATTCTTAATATTCATGGAGTAAATGTTTAGTCTATTAAATCAAGCAAACGAGTGTTGCACAGCAAAAATGCTCAATTCACATTTGAATGTGCTCTCCTATGAGACATTGAATAGAAAGGAATCTGTGAAATATGAGATTTGTCCAAGATCACACAAATGGGGACACATTTAAGGGGCTGGCACACTACAGTTGAGTTGATTTTTCAAGTCACTAAACCTGAAGTTCTGGTAACATTTATTATGATTTTTCTCGGCCTGGCTTAACAAACTGGCAAAAGTACCCCAGGGGCGATGCATTAGTTTTAAGTCCGTTTCCAGACCATAGCGGTCCGCAAAAGGAGAGGTGTGATATGAATATTATTATCATTCAGTAAAACGTTTCGTTCACAGCACTGACGTGTCACACGTAAGCAAACTGAGCAACTTGGCATATGTGTCACTTTTCTGGAATCTTCTCTCTCTCCGACCCAAGTCCTCCCCCCCCCCCCACATCTGAGCTTAAAGTGCAGCTTGAGGTCACGCACTTGTGCAAGGGCCATCCGAAACCGAGAACGCGGTCACCTCTGACCCCATCGCCACTTACACTATGTAAAACAGGCACTTCTCTGTAATCATGCACATGACGTGATGCAAGTGCTTACTTGGGAAGTGAGTCCTTGCATCACCCACCATCACTGCCCCTTAAGGTTATCCACACTGACCTGTGATTAGTATCTACGATCCTTCGACAAACAAGACGTGGAAAGAGACACGGAAGACAGACAGTCATACAGGGAGGGGGCACCGCAATCAGGGAGGCTTTGCTATGGTACCTGTGCTCCACCTCCCAGAGGTGTCCATCATTGCTCTAAGAGGGCGGGGTGCGTCCCAGATTTCCAGGACAATCACCCACTAAAAGAGTCCCATTCAGAGGCTTGTATTCAAGTGGACCCCATGTGGATGCCCTAAAGTAGGCATTAACTGGACCTTTAGAAACCCCTCTGCCCTACGCTGAAACTGCCACCATGCAGTGGAGACCTTCGGGCGGAGGAGGGCGCTGCACGTGGCAGGTTTTAGCCTCTGAAGGTGTTGCTTCAACAGCGATATGGAAAGCGTGCACGGAGATTCCTGGCATCGACGTTAATTTACTGTTACACTGTGGTGATGCTTGCGGCGTGTTTAGGGTTCTACGATAGAGAAGTGTAGGATTTTAGAGCATGGAAACGAACTAGGAGGGTGTCAACCAGGACACATGCAGAGATCTTCCTGAACAGGCTGCATCTCACTCAACAGCGTTCAGTCCTCGTCAGCTACCAGGGGGGGCGAGTGGCAGAGTTCGAGATCTCGAAGGATCCAGGTGAGGTGTGATTAGGCCACCCAGCTCCCAATCGAAAACCCAGGACTACAAGTCTCAGAATGCAAAGACAAAACATATGGTTGGCGGCTCCTGGCCTCCGAGCAGGGTAACGTGAGATGTATGGCCAGGTGAGTGTGGGAGCGAGCATGGGAAGCAGCTGGTACGTGAATATAGAGCTGGGATATGGAGAGATGGGGTGGAACAACTCGCCTAAACAGACGCTGCTCCTTTAGAAGGAAACACGTCTCCCTCATACCCGAAGAGAGAGGGAAAACTACCATTCATCTAAGAAGGCCCCCACCAATGAGACACATATGGCCGCATCCAGAGTGAGCCCGACCCCCTGCACACAGGTGAACCTAGCTCTTCTCACTGCCTGTTCCGCGGATAACCTGCAGACAGTCTCACCTGTTGACTGCTCTGGGGTCTCTGCGGGGCTGAATCCGGGAGGGGCCGGGGCTGCACTGGGTGGCAGGTACTGCGATTCCGCCTCTAGATCTACCCCGCTGCTGGCGCTCCGGCCCCTGGTACTTGCTGTCAAGCTCTCCTCGAACAGCAGCCTCGTCTCTCAGCAAGAAGCACTTTCAACAAGCATTGGCCGCACGCGCGACTCGCGCTTAAAGTTTATAAAAAAAAAAAAAAGACAAGCCCGGGGGAGCGTGGCGCGCGCGCGCGCTTGGGGGCGGGGGAGCGGACCCTTTTGAAGTGCTCTCAAAAAGCGGATTGGATGGCGGCGCGATGCGCGTGATTGTGCGCGTGCTAGCCATGCAATCCGCTTTTTGGAAGCACTTTTCAAACCCGTATTCTATAGTCTCGCTTTGCATCGCTTACGCGATGGCAAGGCGAGACCTAAAAAGGGATTAGCAACACATCTCCATTTCAAGGGGAATCTAGGAATTGATACACTTATCAAGCTAATTTTATTCAGTCAAATAATGCTCAGCACTCTAAACAAGTTCTGCAGGCCCCTAAGAACAATACATTAATTCATAGGTAATGCACAGACATCCAAATTCTATTCACTTTATTGATTCCACATGAAAGATCTCATTACGATATTGGGCGGAAAGCCTCCACCTGACACCGTCTCCGATTCGGGACCGACTGAGTTGAGGTCGGCGGTTCCGACCACCGGATTACGAGGCAACCGAACACTGTTCGGGCGGATTCCCATTGTTTTCTATGGGAGCTCGTATTACACTCGACACCCGGCCGTAACACAGGCTCCTATGGGGAAATGGAGTGTGTGCGGAAAACCCTGCACCCTGTCGCAGGCACCCTACTGTGCATGCCACACAGTGCAGGGTTTTACAGGGTGGTCCCTTATGTACCCCCCTCGGCCATCAACCGTAGGCTGCGGGGCTAGGGGGCACTGCCAGGGGCCCCCAAGATCACTTTCTGATAGCCTTTCCGTGTCAGACAGGCCGACGCAGAAAGCTTGTGGGAAATCAACATCGTAAACCAGAGGGCGGAAATTCTGTCAATAGGGGTGCATAATGCAGTTCTGACCAACACGAATACTCCGTGAGTCGGTCGGAACCAATTCGAAATGATTGCGCGGTTTACGTTCTCACCACAAACATCGAAATAGGGCAGTCACAGTGGCTCGTAAACTGACTGAGTTGGTCGGAACGCTCCGACGCGGTCGAGGAGAATCTGACTGTCAGTTAAAATGAATTGATCACTGTTTCCAGGTCTTGCCAGGTCTTGCTGACGCCTGGACTCTGAAGAAGGGTCTCGCTGTCCCAGGAATCCAAGGAGAGGAGGAGGCGGCGTCTACCACGCTGTGTGCGATGAACAGCGCAGTTGACCTCCAGGGGGACGCGCACAGGACGAGGCCCGGGCCAAGGTCGGGCCTGTCCATGCCTGTCAGAGACCGGAGGAGGCTGGGCTGGGCCTACCCTCTTGGTCCCTCCTTTTTTTCCACTTGCTTAACTGCCCGGTATCACTGGGATTCACAGTACAACTGGATGATTAGAGCGGATGCAGGGGTCCTGTACGCAGCTCAGCACGGCGCTAGAGGTGCAGGTAGAGAATGGTGGTGTACCTTTGTGCTACATCTTAAATATCTACCCCCCCCAGTTGCTCTGTGACCTGGTGCCCTTTAATTTGACTGTATTGGTAGAACGGTTTGTTGGTCTTGTCCACCTAATTCCAACGTGAGTCATTGTGACAGCAGGTTGCTGTTTTGGGCTTTAGTAGGAGAATGTAGAGCGGACCTTGCTCCTATCCTGGCTTGTTATGGGGAAATGCAAGGTGGCGACGTTGCCTGTGATGGCCACAACCAGCATAATAGTTACGATAGACTCCTTTTTACAAAGGGCGGCTGGACTCCTTGACAAGGAGATAGAGCTGGTAGCACAGTGCCTCTCCACTGCTCCCCTTTTAATCACCTTCTTACAAGTACCCCTAGGATACTGGCGATTCCTGAATCTGCTTCAGGACTACCCAATCTCAGGGGTGTAACACAGGCCCCCGCAGCCCCTGTGGTGCGGGGGTCCCCCAAGCTCCAGAGGGCCCCCTCAGCACAGCACTCTGGCTGGAGAGCTCCTGATTGAGCCCAGAGGGGGCCCCTTCACGTACCTTGCAGGGAGGCCCCCTCAAGTTTCGTTACGCCAGTGCCCAATTTATCTCCCACGCAAGATCTAGATAGCAAGGATAGCTGTGTGGCCGGTCAACCTATACCCCTTTCACCCATCATATTGGTCTCCAATGCATTGGGGTTAATTTTACCCCCCACCCAGGAGCAAGTTATCAGTAGCCCTGACAAGCAATTAGCTGCCAATATGTTAGGCCAGCAAAGGAGACGAGAGGAGGACGAACGGTTGGGCCAGGCTCAAGCATGAAAAGAAAGGGCCCTTTGATTGGAGGGAAGGCAAAAAGACCAAGGGCTGAGGGAACGCATCAAAGAAGCACCCATTGAGCAAGTACGTACCAAGGGAGACATGGTAGCCGCATTGGAGTCACTTCAGGGATCTCTACGGGCTACATATGGACACAAAACTTGATCCACTTTTCCGTTGCCTCACTCTATAGAGAGGGGACTTTCTGACCTTAAACAATGTATTTCACTCAGGGGGAAGGCAAACAACATGGGACCCAGGACTTCAATGAGTCACATTGCAACCGAGGGGCCTATTTTGGATGATGTACATATATCATGGCCCTTCCACTTGGATTCTTTTACAAACCTGAGTATTCAGGTTGGAACAACATGATCCATAACAGAGAGGTCCTGCTTGAAAGTCAGCTGCCTTGCTTCCCCCCCTCGATGCTCTCTAATATCACAGTGCCCTATAACAACTTGAACCATGCTAATTGGGCCCTACATGGAGGACAGATGATTGTACCACCCTCCCCCGTAACGATCCTATAGCTTTGCACCTTTGGGTACCTTGAATGCCTACGACTGACTGAGTGGGGCTGTTCCAGTGGAAACAGGGACATCAAACTTCCAGCAAGACATTTCCCGGTAAGGTTGCAGCATCACTGGTGGAAGGGATTGTAATTTCATCTCATGGAACGTTGCCAGCCTGGCCAACAAGTTTCTTGACCCCTCATGGATTCTTTTTTATTAAAAAAGTTACATTTGATTTGGCAAAAGGAAACGTGGGCTATCACAAATAGTTTCCATTTGGAGGGTTATAATTAATTTTTTCATTTCAGCTACTCCCTCGAGTTCAGGAAGATCAAAGGGGGGTCTATTAATCTATATTTCCCTAGCATTAGAGTGTAAAGTATCAGTGTTGCCAACGGGCAACCACTGTCTACAATCATTGTTGTTGTGTAAAGGGTCCGGTAAACTTGGACTTCTGAACTTTTATAATGAAACTTCTTGCCCCCTGGCTGTCTGTAACATATCCTTGTTGGGCTCCTTCTTAAGGAATGAGCTCAAGGCAGACTACAATAACTTTATGATTGCAGAGCATTTTAATATCCACCTGTGCAGGGATCCATTGAAAACTAGTCTCATTGATCTGGACTACCCACGGGTGATGTGTATTGATTTTGAGCATACTGCACAAGGTGATTTCCTTAATGACATATTATATTAATTTGATCTATCCTCATCTATGTGTACAATAGAACCAAGTAGCAAGGTTTCTAACCCGTCCTTTGTAGCGAGCGGAAGTGACTCAGTTATTGATTTTATTCTTGTATCAACGCTTCTTGAATTGATCTTGGGTTTCCCTATCAAAGCCAGCATACTCAGTGACCGTAATTCTTTATGTGTTCACATTGGCTGGCCTCTATTGGTGCTCAATCGGGGTAGGGAAGAGCGGGTTACTGAAATCAACGGATTGAGGAAGAAGGTTAAAATGGGCCCAGAGAACCCTGAAGTCATTCCATGATTCTTTATCCGTCCTCTGCGACATCGAGTTAGCACTGCGTATAGCCCCGTTGACAGACCCAGGCAACATTATAGAAGCTTTTAAAGTTTCCTCCACAATAACAGATCTTCTCTGTGCCCCTGTGCAGCGTTCCGCTGTTCTGGTTCCTGGATGGTTTGGTTCTGATTGTTCCTGTGCTGCCAGGAATTTTAGGGAAGCGTTAGGGAGGAGCCCAAGGGATATCGCTTTAGTTAAAGCTTGTAGAAGGGAGTATAAAGTTGAATTAGCCAGAAGCAAGGCAGCGTTGAAGAAGGAAATATGGAGGGGGCTAATCAAGGCAAGCACCTTGAAGTGTAGCACCAAGTTTTGGAGCATTCTTACCAGTCCTTTTTAAAATGAAAATGCAGGAGATGCGGTGGGGGCCCACATAATGTAGGAGGAATGGGTGCTACACTTTGAGGTTATTTTTCAGTGTCCCTCTAACATGAACAGACCTTTTGGAGTGGTGGCGGGGAAGTCAGCCTTGGTTGTCTCGGTAGAAGAGGTTAGGAAGCACTGGGTCCTGATGGTATCCCGCCGGATTGACAGTGTGCACGTGATTGTTGAGGTCCTGAGGCGGAAGCCGGGACTGCTGCTTGAGTGAGACAACAAACTTTAATAATTTTAAACAGCTTTTTAAAGATTTACTTTTAAAAAGTGTTACTTTGTATTGTATGTGAACTGCTTTGGAAAAACCCAATTTTAGAAGCGTAATTGTGTATTTGTTTACTTGGTGAATGCTCACCTGGGCATTGAACTCTGCTCCTCCTGTTCCCGCCCCACGAACCCTGCCCGCCCCATCGCAGCCGACTAGGCGCCGCCAGGGACTAGAACGGAAGCCACCATCTTTGGTGAGGAGTAGGCGAGCGGCACAGTGCTCGGCCCCTCCCACCCCTAATCCTTTAAAATCGCTGACTCGGAGTGCGTGCACCGATTGACAGTGTACACATGATTGTTGAGGTCCTGAGGCGGAAGCCGGGAGTGCTGCTTGAGTGAGACAACAAACTTTAATAATTTTAAACAGCTTTTTAAAGATTTACTTTTAAAAAGTGTTACTTTGTATTGTATGTGAACTGCTTTGGAAAAATCCAATTTTAGAAGCGTAATTGTGTATTTGTTTACTTGGCGGACGCTCACCTGGGCATTGAACTCTGCTCCTCCTGTTCCCGCCCCACGAACCCTGCCCGCCCCATCGCAGCCGACTAGGCGCCGCCAGGGACTAGAACGGAAGCCACCATCTTTGGTGAGGAGTAGGCGAGCGGCACAGTGCTCGGCCACTCCCACCTATACGGCTACAAATGAATGCCCCTACAGGAAGCGCAGCGGACGAGCGCAGAGGGCACGTCGACGGCGCGTCAAAGACGCGCCAAAGACAAGCCCGTCTGCGCCCGTCCGTGCCTGTACGGGTCTAGGGGCTACAAACTCTGCCTCACAGACTAGTGACAGGTCAGATACACTACGATTGACTTACTCTAAAGATAATCTTATGTTACTGAATACTAAACCCCTACAAGGCCACTCTCAATGTGCCAAAGTGGAGCCCACTAATATCATGGGCCCATTTGGTTGCCGGAGATGTAGATGGGACAATAAACCTAAAGACGACCTGATTTCAAGAAATTCTTCTAACCTTGAAATATCCTGTATCTATCTCAATACAAGATCTCTCCCTAAACACTCTATTGAACTTTGGGACACTCTATATCAAATACAACCGGATTTAGTGTTCCTTACGGAGACTTGGCTTGACTCTCACAGTACTCCTGACAATGCAACGGCGCTCCCCATAGGTTACAAAATCTTAAACCTCAATAGACCCAAAAAGAAGGGTGGAGGGGTAGCCTTGCTATTTAAAGAGAAGTTCACATGTACCCAAGAAGTGCCTACACAGGATAGCAAACATGAAGTAATGATTTACTCAGTCTTTTTAGGCACTTATCTACTGATGGGAGGAGCTATTATCTATAACCCTCCAGGAAGCACAGTAGAATTTAGTACGCAGCTTCTCTCTCAGATACTTCCTGCTTGTCTAAAACATAAAAACATCTTAGTATTAGGAGACTTCAATGTACATTTTGAGTTCCATACTAACTCACTTACTAAGCATCTTGCAGACAACATGGGAATCCTGCAACTAACACAAATAGTCAACCAGGATACACACAGAGCGGGACACAGGTTGGACCTGATATTTACGAACATTGAGACCACAATCATTAATAACATTGTGCCTCTTACATGGACTGATCATTTCAGGATAGACTTCAACATCAGCCTACCTATACAAAATACGAGACCAACGATACAGACCCCAGCTATAGCCTGTAATTGGAAAAAATTCTCATTGGAGAAATTCCAACAGCACTTCCATTTTAATACTAATCTAGGCTCCTCTACTGAACAAGAAATCTACTGTCTACAAAAAAGTATTGGGGATGCACTTGAACACTGCTCAAGGAACGCTACTAAAACTAAATCCAGGCGTACGGTGTCGGAAAAGTGGTATGGCCCAGATCTTAAAATTCTTAAAAGAAAATGCGCTATGTTGGAACATAAATGGAGGTTAAGTAAAACCTTGAATGACAGATCCATTTATAAACAGGAACTGAAAGCTTATAATGCAGCCATACGGAAAGCAAAAAAAGACTATTTCTCACAGCAAATATTTGAACATAAACATTCCTCTAAAGAACTTTTTTAAATCGTTAGAGAACTCTGCAATCCCACTAGCCTCACAACAAACCTGTCACCTTCACAGGAGGGATGCAATAAAATCAGCAATTTTTTCTTCGACAAAATAGATAAAATGTATTCATTCTTCCCCAGTAATGACCAGAAAATGACAGAGCATCATATTGATGCAGAGCCTTGCTCATTGGCCAGCTGCCCTGTCTTTGGCCCTTTTTCAGAGGAAGAAGTAACCAAAGTCATGTCTGAAATTAAATCGGGCTCTCCACTGGACCCATGCCCACACCACATTTTCCTACAATTAATCCCTATAATTGGTCCAGTAGTGACGCAAGTATTAAATCAGTCTCTAGACCAAGCGGAATTTCCAATCATCTGGAAAACAGCAGTAGTGACTCCCTTATTAAAAAAAGCAGGTGCGGACATAAACAATCCAGCCAACTACCGGCCCATCTCGCAGTTGCCATACCTCTCAAAGGTGTTGGAGAAATTGGTGAACAAACAACTGTCAAATTTTTGGGAAACTAATAACTTGCTCGATGTTTCACAGACGGGCTTTAGGTCTAACAACAGTACCGAGACAACTCTTCTGGCAGTACTGGATGACATCAGAAACCAGGTTGATGTGGGAAAAACGGTGGCCCTGATATTGTTAGACTTATCAGCGGCTTTTGATACCGTATCCCATAACCTTTTATCAAGAATGTTAGCTGCAAAAGGAATACAGGGAAAAGCCCTGACTTGGTTGAACTCTTTTCTATTCGACAGATCGCAATCTGTTCGACTAGGCAGCTATACCTCCACTCCTCGAAAGATCAAGTATGGTGTACCACAGGGGGCATCATTAAGCCCAACACTATTTAATGTTTATGTTTCATCGTTAGCCACCATTGGGAAGAAGTGGGGCGTTAACATCTGCTCATATGCAGATGATACGCAACTAATGATTGCCTTAAATGGTGAAGAAGGCTCCAAAAACAGACTGCTCAACTGCCTCACTGAACTATCTAGTTGGATGCATAATCATTGCCTGAAATTAAATGCCGACAAATCGGAGATTTTATTGTTCGGCGATTCCCAACAGCTTTGGGATGACACTTGGTGGCCTAACAGTGGCCTAACAGTCTTGGTACACCCCCCAAACCAACTCAGACGGCGAGGAATCTGGGAGTCTACAATGCATTGTCAATGAAAAACCACGTAACTACCATTTGTGGCAAAGGCTTCGCGCTACTGAAAATGCTACGAAGAGTGTTTCCCTGGATTCCCCTGGAATGCAGAAAGATCCTAGTCCAGTCACTATTAATTAGTAGACTTGATTACGGGAATTCCCTATTCGTCGGCATGGCGGATTACCTATTTTCAAAGTTACAGCTTGTTCAGAATGCGGCAGCAAAAGCCGTATGTAACAAAAGAAAATATGACTCCGCTGCAAGCTGCTTGAGAGCCTTACACTGCCTGCCAATGAGAGAAAGAGCCTCTTTCAAAATGCTGTGCATCACTCACAGAGTACTGCATGATACTGGCCCGACTATCCTAAAAAATAGAATCAATTTCTATGTACCAAATAGAAATCTTAGATCTCAACTCACCGCAAGAGCGGTACCCACCCGTATAAAGAAGGCTAGGATGGGAGGCCGTGCCTTCTCATATTTAGCTGCAAACTTATGGAACAATCTATCAACAGATTTAAGACTTACTGACGGCTACCTTACCTTTAGGAAAAAACTCAAAACTATGTTGTTCCCTAACACTCATTAAAACCATCACCGACCTATGTCAGCTCTCTGTACATTGTTTAATCTTAGCGCCATGATATCCCTTGGGATGAATGATAGCGCTTTAGAAATACTTTTTACCATTACCATTTGTATAAAGATGATATGAAGTTTTTTGCACCCTTCCTCACAGCCGTTATTAATGCTGCAGTAAAAACCGGCCCCTCTGGCTCCTGGGCTACCTCCACTATTGTTCCAGTCTTCAAAAAGGGTAATAGAGATAGCACCCATTGTTACAGACCCATTTCTTTGTTGGATTCAGTGGTCAAGGTGGCTGGCTGTGTTCTCTTAGAAAGGTTGACCAGCTGGGCAGAGGATAATGATATCCTAACCAGTGGCCGCTCGCTCGCTGCATCGCCAACTCGGCGATGCAGCGTGCGCAAGGTAAATTGTTTTATTTATTTAATTAGTTACCTTACTCCTGTCCGTCGTATGTCGGACTCTACTACCCCCCACCGTGCCCCTCCACACCCCACCCACCACTCCGCAGCACTCCCTCGGCGAGCCGCCACTGATCCTAACCAATGTCCAGGATGGTTTTCGCTCTGGATGGTCAACCGTGGCCCAGTGACTTAACTTATTTCTGATCCTTAATAAAAACAGGTTCGCTCGCCTGTTACTATTTACCTGGCCTTCATGGATCTGTCTTTTGCGTTTGATCGCATGAACAGAGTTAAGCTTTGCAGACCATGCTGTCCTTGTGGTTGGACGGCGATATCATTTATCTTTTGGAGGCCCTCCATAGTGTCACTAAGGATGAGGTTCGATAGTCACAAGACCTTAAGGTTTCCCGCCAGTTCCCTATAAAAAGAGGAGTACGTCAAGGGTATATCTTAGTCCCTTTTCTGTTTAATTTAATCATCAACAAACTGGAGAAGGTTTTATTGGAGACCAAGGTAGACTATGCCCAGGTGGGTCGGTGTGGCCTGCAGGTTTTACTGTATGCGGATGACCCGGTCCTCATGGCTCGGACCACTAGAGGTCTTCAATCTTTGCTTAACTCCTTTTCCTCATTCATGGAAGATCTGGACCTGTCTATAAATGATTCCAAATCTTACGTGATGCAGGTTTGACCTCGCACAAAAAAGCGGTATTAGTTTAGGGTTGGTCCCACCCTGGTTCTCCGTACAGATGTCTTTTCTTATCTTGGGGTCCTGAAAGACGACAAGATGAAATGGGGTCCTTTAAAACAGAGAAAGAAGGAAGATTTAGTGTGTGCTAACACTGTCATCATTAACTTTGCCTCAAGATTAGGTAGGAGACCGATTGGGGCACTCCTACAGAGATATCAGGCAAAATGTATTGCTAAAGTCTCCTATGGCAGTGAAATCTGTGGCTATATTACCACGGAGGAATTACAAGTGGTTTAGAATATTTTCTTAACATGCCTTTTATGTGTGCCCAAGGGAACTTCACATTTAGTGGCTCACGAAAAGCTGTGTGTGTCCTACCGTTCTGATCTGTTGGCACTTCGCCCTATAACATTATGGTTGAAGCACCAGCTGTACCAGGGACCAACCTTGAGTAATTATTTTTAAAGGAGTGTATTGGCCTTGACTATGCCCATCATATCCCGTGGTTTAACTACATCAAGAAATGCCTTGGGAGGTTGGAAACCAACCAGCCCAAAATCGGTGCATAAGAAAGATCTGGACTGGGCAAAGGAGACATTTTTTAGTCAGCTACCCTAGAAAGGGAAGAGTGCGAGCTGAGGAAACCCAGTGTCCATAGGTTTATCATTCTGAAAAACCATGCAATCTACTGAGCCTTATCTCTTAGGCCCTCTTAGTGCTTGTGACCATTTTTTATTGACTAGGTTTCTTCTTGATCTTTTCCACCTCCTGTTGGCACAGCCACGTGTGTGTAGTAGAGTTCAGAACTTAGGGTCCTGTGGCTGCGACAGTTAGTCTCCACAGAACATGCTTCATTTTTTAAAGTTTTGCAATTTTTACGAGACTCCCTGGAAATATTTTATTAGGCAGATGCGACCAGCTTTTAGTTTTTTACAAATGTTATCTGGTAACACCATTTTCAATGTTCTTAATTTTTATTAAAAGTAGCGATGAGGATCAGAGCCTGCTGCAACTAATCAATAGTTGCTCTAAAGTGACTGCACTGCTCTCCGCTCTAAACTATGAGTGATCCTGCAGGAACTGGGGATGCCACCTGAACTCCTAACACTCATTGTCAGAATGCATGAGGGTACCTATTCTAAAATTTGATGGTGCTCCCAGGGAATGGTTACTGATGCTTTTCCTGTAGGGAGAGGTGTGCGACAGGGATGTGTAATGACACCCACACTATTCTCCTTATTCATCAATGGTATAGTGAACAGCATGGAATCTACTACCACCGATGCCCCGACACTAGCAGGTGAAAAAAATCCTATTTTGACGTTCGCGGACGACACATTGATTATCTCAAAGACCCCAAGTGGCCTCCAACGGGCACTGCTAATTTTTGAGGAGTTTTGTGCCGAGAGGGGTCTGGAAGTCAATGTGTCCAAAAGGAAATTTATGTCTTTTAACCCACACAGATCTTTTAAAGGTAGTATTTTAGTGAACAACCGCCCGCTGGAGCAAATTAATGAGTTTACCTATCTGGTGGTTATTATACAGAGTGATCTAAAATGGAATCAACAAATAGACCTGGCTGCACTAAAGCATCGACAATTAGTGGGAGTGCTCCAATTGAAGCACAATGCTTCCCTCACAAAACCAATTAGTCCGGTGCTCCAGGTATATAATATGAAAGTGGTTAGCTCAGCCCTCTATGGAGCAGAATTATGGGGGTGTGAGAATCTGACAAAACTTACCACAGCAGAAAATAGGTTCCTACGCAAGATTACTAACCTCTCTCAAAGTACGCCAGTGTGTCCTCTTCACTATGATCTGGGGAGAAAGTCCATAGCAGACATTGAAAAACTACGCCCATTACTATACTGGCACAGATTGTGGAGAACACCAGAATTGAAACCTTATGCGGCAGGTTTCATGGATATAATAAATGCTGATAATTTTCATCAAATCAAATTGTTACGTGAGGTTCGAGACTCCCTAATAAGTATTGGCCTGACAATACTATGGGAAGATCCAGGCACTGCTCGCTTTCCCTCAAAAACATTTCTAAAAGAAAAATACTGGGAGGTGGTACTGCACAAAACTCTGAGAACCAGCGAGTCAGCATCTCTTACAGGAATCTTCCTGGAACTAAAACACATCCCGGGACTAGAACATTACTGGGACATTATCTCTAAGCCACATAATTGAAAGTTATATTTCCAGCTTAGGGTGGGTTAATTGCCTCTAAGAGCTCTTACTGCCAGATGAGCTAAACAAGGGGATAATATGTGCCCATTATGCCAGGTACATGTGGAATCGGTGTCACATCTGCTGTTTTCCTGTCCAGCATATACTGCCCGTGACGCGCATGGCTGGTGCCAATTTGCAAAAGGTTAAGTACTAGAAGGAGTGATGACGCTGAAAGAATTTTACGTACTGATACGTCAACTCCCATTACTGTAGCCGTAGCAAAATTCCTAGGTTGGGCATGGGCAATAGGATCGAATCTATTATCTATACAATAGGGGGTATTTGTCACCACATGCGTTGCATATGTACTAGGGGAATTATAGCCATACATTACTAAGTAGCTGCTATTAAACAAAAAGCAAATGTTTGGTGCTCCCCTTGATGAAAACCATATAATTGTTCAGGCTATTAAGTAGATATTGTTGGTTTTAAAGTTTTTATCATAACTTGTTTTCTATGATGATCTGATGCAAATCCCACCAGAATATTTTATAATCTAACCTGGCATTGTGTGTAATTAAATATTTTTCTACTATGCTCATCTGGTTCAAATCCATACAATTGTTTAGGTTATTAAGCATATGGTATTAGTTTTAAAGTTTTTTATTGAATTCGTTTTTTATGATAAGCTAATGTATATTCCACAAGCACATTTAATAACCAAAACCTGCATTGTGTAGAAAGAAATATTTTTGTACTATGCTTTCAAGACTGAAATATTTTTGTACTATGCTTTTATGACTGAACTGTCGAATAAAGCTTGTTTGGATTGGATTGGATTGCACTGTGTTTCAGTATACTTGGCTGGGGATCTTCCAGCGCAGCTAGAGTTTCCGTGCTCATTTCCTTTCCTTTTAAAGATTCAGTATATATTCACTTCTTAACATATTGTTTTTTATGTATCGGGTATGAGACCTTTAAGTTCGAGCTGCTAAGCATGTTATCCTTTGAGTAATGTATTGTGTTAAATTACTTTTATTGTTTTAATGCAAAAACCAAATAAAGTGAATTTGATTGATTGATTGACTGTCGGGAAGAGGCTTTCCGCATGACATCGTAATGAGCCCCATAATTGTTCATAGCCATACAATTGCTTGCTCAGGACAACAATCAGAAAAAACATTACAAATTGTTTTGATAAATTGGTTTAAAATCTTTAGCCACCTTCACAATGTTATTATATATCAACGATATAATTATCAGCAGATATGCCAAATTCAGCATGCTTGTTATTTAATCTTTGCAATCATCCATTACATATATATGTAGCAACACACACAAAGAGTCACATCAATTGCAATATGAGTATACATTGCCCAGATATGTCAAATGAATCCAACAAATCATAAATTGTTTGCTTTGAACACTCATTCTTTTCATCGAGGAGAGCTCATTTTAGACCTAATTTGTCAAAGTCCGTTAAATAGCATAACTTATATCCGTAGAAGTTATCCTCTGTAAACTGCAATTAATAGTCACAATATTATTTTACGAGAAGAGAAAAATTAAACAATACCAGTCTCCACAACAAAAGTGGTATATGTAACTTATACTAGAATTCAATTATTCTGTGCTTCAAAATGTATTCATTCCTTGCAGTCTGATTCACACAACCTTTACAGTGCTTAATTTGAAAAAGAAAAGTAAGGGCCATAGCAGCTTCTGGCACCCACGGTTACTTCCAGCGCTGCCAATGACTGTACCAACACAACTACTAACCATTACACTCTTACAAGTGTGACAATTCAGACTACTCCAGGCTACCTAAAGCTATAAGAATGGCTTGGGTGAAAGCTTTTATTCATTTTAATGCATATTGTGGTGGACTGTCATAAGTGCTGGGGTAGAGAAATAAGTTACAGTGCCGAGCACCATGAACCACCGGCTCAAATTAAGCACTGTTTTACACAAAATATCAAGAAAATACATATGTATATATTAACTTTGGAGCTGTTTGACAAAAAGTTCATCATCCTCAGCTCCTTCCTTGAAATTTTTCGGGGTGATCTGCCAAATAGGGGACAAGAAAAAGGGGGTGTTCCAAAGGCTAACTTTCCCAAGCAGTTTCCATAGGGATACAGTGAAAATGGCTGGACAAAGTTACACCAAATTGGGTAGAATACAGGATATTTACTCAAAAAGCATGTTTTTTGTGATGTGATGCAAATCTGTTCTGTAGTTTGAGAAATTAAGGTTAAAAAAAAGTAAAGATATCTGCTTTGAGGGAAACAACCGTTACAACGCATGCATTAAAATGCATCCTTTTACCCTGCATGCCATTACAACTAAAACGGCTTGCTGTAGGGGGTATAAGGTGTTAGATTCAACTCCAGCATCCTCCCTACTGTTGCACAGACTGGAGTTGGAATAGTAAATTATACTATTCCAAACTCCAGGGCAACTCCGACAGCAAGTCAGGGTAATAAATTGTGTTGTAACGGAATGCGGCGTAAAAGAATGCGTTGTAATGTCCTACAACCCTGCTTTGGGATTGTCCAGATCATACTCTGATTGGCCACTTTTAAGGGGACTGGTCAATTGTGATTGGTAGGTCACAAGTTTTTTTTTTTTTTAAAGCATTATATTGATTTTTTTGTGTTGTTTTGACAGTAACAAAATATTGCAATACTGTACAATTAGTTAATAAAACAACAACAACAATATGCAATGCTTTCTGTGTATCCCCCCCAACCATCCACCAACCAAACATGCAAAAAGGTGAGTCCCAAAGAAATGCCAGAGGGTATGTCAGTGTTTCAGACCATCATGAGTCTGAATTTTTCTATCTAGTGCAGATCTACGATCATCAGGTCATGCAATGACGATTCCTCTATAGTTTACCCATCGCTGCCAGATTTTTACGTATTTATGAGTGCATCCCCGAGCTTTGTATACGTTGTTTCTCTATTCAGTCACCAATATAGGCCCATCTTCCACTCTGCGATTGGGGGTGGTGCGGTTGTCAGGAATCAGGCTAGTGTCTCTTTAATTAGTCATGGGTCAAGAATCAGAGTGTGTTCCAAACTTCTAGTGATTAATCATTGGAGATCTGTATGGAACTAAAGGAGTTGGTGTGCACTCTAAGATGGCTGCCATTTTAGGTTAAAATACTTATGCCCTTTGAAGAATCTCTGGAGATTTCACCTGTGTTTGTGGTTGCGCAAGTTTGTCTGCACACTTCAATTTGAATTCTGAAGAGACTCGTGTTTCTGTGCTCGTCTTCATTTGAAGTCTGTTCTTGGGCAGAATAGTGAAGTTTCTCTTCATTGATTGTGGGCAGGAGTGGTATTTCCCTGTTGTACAACTGTTTCTTCCTCCAGTCCATTCTCAGAAGATTATTCGAGCAGCGTCTCTCTCAGTATCCTGTATGCGCACTGTGACCATGTCGAGCGCAGTGCCTCCTGACTGAAAGAGGTTGGCGTTCCAACTTTTCAGTTTTCGGCTAACAGGATATCTGGAAGATTGCAAGTCCAGTCAAGGAGCCTTCATCAAATAGGATCAGTTAGGTTCTCAGGGTTGGGGTTGGGGTTGCGATTGTGATGTTTTGTCGGCCCCTCCCTCTAAACTTCCTTCGGGGCGTTTTACCTTTACCTTTCCTTCCTTCTCTTTCCATCCCCTGTCCCCCTTCGTTATCACTGGCAAGGCTGCCTTATGGATTCTCTGAGACTTTGATATCTGTCAACATAGCAGCTAATACTCTTGTGACCCAAATTATATTACTTGGAACCAGCTGTGATTTTGTAACTCTCCCTTCATCAATTGCATTGGAGTTTCTGGAACTGCTCCGAAAATATATTCATGAGAAGACTATAATGATGGTTTGTAACTGATATATATATATAAACGCGTCGTGCAATAAACCTGGACTTGGATTTTATGTTGTGCCTTCTATCCTGAGAGCGTACGTTATGGACTTTTGTGTCTTGTAATATATATATATATATATATGAAACCAACACCAGCTTTTCAAAAGTCTCAAAGTATTATGAAGCTTTTCAAGTAGGAAACGGACACCAGTTCTTTGGTGCTATTGCTATTTATTTGATGCAAAAAATGCCGCCATGACGCGTTTCAGGCTCGCAAGCCCTTGATCACATGACATGCCAACTGTTTTTACATCACAATGAGGTTATGAGCAATTCCAATTACTGTATAAATACGGCAAAATGTACAATGTTAATGTTCTGCTTGTACCAAGCCCATCTAACATGCTTATTGCCATTGTTGAGATTTTTTTAAAAGTCAACAAAAAAAGTTTTAAAAGCTTTTCATATATTGATAAAACAAGGACATGTAGTACATTGGATAGCGACAGAGAATATACAATTATGGGCATTAGATGACAATTATGCATAAAACACTCAATTTCTTTCTCTTTCTTGATAAATTTCATTATCCCATAACCATAAATCAGCAGGATAATTCCGAGGTCGGTATGTTATAAAGTGCTTGAAGTGTGTGCAACACCTGAATAAATAAAGTGCATAAGTGCTAAAAACTGTTTTAGAATTTAAAACAATTAAAATTCGGTGCTTAACAAAACATGTTCCTTTTGTAACCAGAAAAGGAAAAAATGAAATTTAAAAATGTTGAGGGATCATCTAGGATGCAAAGAATTACCTAATATGAGAATGGAGTGGAGTTTGGGAACCCACTAATTTTATTACTAGTGCGAACTTATAGTTGGTAAACTCCCTTTAATATACATTGCAATTTTAGAGCCAAGTATGTAGGTCTTCCGTTGTATTTAAACCATTCGGATTCTTACCTTTACCTTTCCTTCCTTCTCTTTCCATCCCCTGTCCCCCTTCGTTATCACTGGCAAGGCTGCCTTATGGATTCTCTGAGACTTTGATATCTGTCAACAAAGCAGCTAATACTCTTGTGACCCAAATTATATTACTTGGAACCAGCTGTGATTTTGTAACTCTCCCTTCATCAATTGCATTGGAATTTCTGGAACTGCTCCGAAAATATATTCATGAGAAGACTATAATGATGGTTTATAACTGATATATATATAAACGCGTCGTGCAATAAACCTGGACTTGGATTTTATGTTGTGCCTTCTATCCTGAGAGCGTACGTTATGGACTTTTGTTTCTTGTAATATATATATATATATATATATATATATATATATATATATATATATATATATATATACACATATATTTACACGCAAAGGACTTCGTCTTCAGCTTGCTGAATCCTCATGCAAAGACGAACACGGACCCATCAATTAGTGCAATACTTTATTCAGTCCAACAGTAACGCACCTCTGCCATGATGCGTTTCGGCCCGCTAGAGGCCTTGATCACATGACGCTGTTAGGGGAAGCCTGGTATTTAAAGTGCTAGTGCAATATCACGTGCCCGGGAAGGCAAGTAGACATAGAAAACATATCAAAACATAGTGTTTTGCAATACATGTAACTGCATAATGCAATATTGAAACACTGAAGATTTATGAAATTATGGTGGCCCATGATAGTAGCATATTTACATAAATAACTGTAAAAAATGCCTATAAGAAAGACATCCGGATTAAAGGGAGCATGCCGATAAAATATCTAACAAATCTATAAATGTATAATTTAATACATAAAAATGTAGGTCTGTGTTTTATATGCTTTAAAAAATCAAATCTAGTATAAAACACCATTGAGCTAAAATCTTATGTGTTATATATACAGTGAGTTTACAGCAAGGGACAAAGGGGAATATGAGCACCAATGAGCTTTGTATAGGAATGTCTTTAGACAGATAATCAATATGTGTTATGTAACATTGGCAGACATTGATTAAAACTGCCCACCCGTGTCATGTGAAGGTAAGTCATTACCTTATAAAGACAAATAGTGTCTAGATGCCGTCCTTTTTACCTATGGTGCCTATGTACCAAAATGCCTGATAAAACCCTAGTGGGTCTTTGGTACCACAAGAAATAAACCCTGCTTCACCGGGTTAAAGTCTACCGGTGTCACTATATACTGTACCTAAGACATTTTCCCATGATATTCCTCATTCGATTGACTGTCCCAATAGTGCCATGGTGTTAACGTAGTTGATATTAACGGTATTCCGGGAGCTCACAGGTGCAGCTGATCTGGAGCGCCGTAGCAGGCACCCGCCGGGCCCCTGAGTGGTGTAGGAGGCTGCCGGAGGTCGTGAAACGACATAGGCAGCGTGAAGCCTGAGCCTCATGAACGGAGGCTCGGGCGAGAAGTAATGTCCCCCCGGATGGGCGGGATAGCTGGCAGAGGAGCGCAGAAAGATTCCGGACGGAGGGGCATCTGGAGTTCCCTTCACGTGTGAGTCGGAGGTCTACCTGCCGTGGCTCAACCCCAAAGTGGTGATCTGAGGTCCTGGCCCATGCTGAGCTGCGGCGGGGAAAGGCTGCACCTCGGCGTTACCGGAGCCAAGAGAAGTCTGCATAATCAGCGGTGAGACCTGTGAAAGGAGCGAGGACAGCCACGGCCACCGGGATATCTGCCCTAGGACTCGAGGTGGGTGCGGTGGTCTGTGCTCTCCCTCCCCCTGCATAATAACACCATTGCCAGGAGGAACCAGTGACTGCACAGGTACGCCCCCAGTGATATGAGCCTGGTACCACTGCCAGATTGGGGAAGAACTGTGGCTGTCTGTGTGAGGGCCTGGGAGCAGTTGGGGGAGAAGAGCCCTGCTCCTGACACAACAGGCCTGGAGTGAGAGACATAGACATTGCACTGTTAGGGCAATACCCATACATAGACGCGGAAAAGGCAGGCTCTGAGTCGGGGCTGCAGCAAGGGGGCATCTCCTCTCCAGGCATTGTTCACTGCCGTGAGGGCAACTGCAGCGGCGGGAGCCGCAGTAAACTACAGCTACCGGCCTTGAGGGGAACGGCCCACCAGGCGCACTGGACACTACACTCCCCAGCATTCCCTGTACTTTCTGACGTTGAGCAGCGCGCCTGGTGGTGCGATATCTTCACCGCTAGTCTCCCGCAGCACGGGACGCGCGTGGGCTGTGCCCAGGCCAAGCCCGGGCCAGGGGCAGGTCCGTCCTTGCCCATCATCGCCAGGAAGAGGCAGGGCAGGGCCACACCACTTACTTCTTCAGGCGTCCAATTTCTCGTGCTCCATTAGTGTCGGCTGAGAGGTACTGTGTGTTTCTTTTTATTCTCCCTCTTTTGCTGTGTACCTTAAAAAAACCTTTCTGAATTAATTCCGACCGCACTCCCCCAAACTTCTATTGATAGGATGCTCCAGAGAGCCATCGGGGTAGTATAAACAGAAATTGCGTTAACTGAAAGGCGGCTTTCCTTGACTCCCGATCTCTTCCCCAAACCCACAGAAATATCTTCCTCAGCACAAACTAGCATAGAACTGACTCCTAGTGCCCCAACATCTTTATCTGCCCATAGCAGGTCTATGCTATCACCCCCACAAATTTCCCCAGTGAAATCAAAAACTCGTAAAGGAAGAACAAATATTAGCATACCCAAAGTTGTGAGACAGAAAACGGGAAAAGGGAAAGAATTAAGAAACCCAGCCCAGAAATAAGCACTAATGAGGGCGATCCAGTTAGTCTAGGACGAATAGTCGAATTCCCCTCCAACCCCTATAAAACCTCCGATTGCTCCTTGTGGGTGAGGAGTCTGGTGGTGAAATTAGAGGCACAGATGAGAGCCATTGTGAAACAAGAACTAGCACTCCATCTAGGGAATCGAACTAGTGGTCAGATACCTGCCCTGTGTGCACCAAACAATCCTTTGGCTAATACATTGTTGGCCCCCAGCTGAGAAAAAAGATAGTAGTACACAGACGGATAGTATAGAGCAAATTTTATTACCTAAAGGTGTATTCCCTCCTTGCTCATCACATCCATCTTCTATCAGTGCTGATAACACCGGGACCTGTAACACCAACATTAGCGCCAATTATTATACTGTGAGCTCCCACTCTGACCTGAACCAGGGAGGTCTATCCAGAGATGTACCTGCACACACTGTCCAGACGGCAGACAGGGCAGTGCCCACATTAGCACCTGGTGAGGGCCCTGGCCTGGACTCTTCGGGCTTGCCAATAATTAATTTACCACCTGCCTCACGCCCTTTTGTTATAGTTTTGACTGGTGTACCCGAATTAAAATCAGGGTGGGAAGAGACACAGTTGGAACTAAGGAACAAGTGCCTTTTTTGGCTCACCAAACATGGCCAATTCCCCTATGATAGGGCGGGTGAGATATTACTGGTCCGAAGGATGAGTTGGGTTGGTAAGAACTCTAAGACAATCAATGGTGATTGCATAGTCATCAACTTTAGTAATCTTCGGACAGTTCAATATTTGGCTCACCAGATTCCCAGTTTCCCTGCACCACCTACAATGATACAATTACACACACTGGACTATTTTTATCCTTGCAAATATCCACCATCATGGACCCCAGGCACAAGAGTTTCATCCCCATCTTACATCTGGTCAATTTCCTCGCACCCAGTATAATGTTGCAGTAGCTAATAGTTATGGGGCTCTTGAAGAAGTGGAATGACTTTCAATCTCATTTGACAACTCTTCTAAACTGGGACTAGGGCACCCCCATAGAGAGGCCAATCCGAATATTAGTAGGCTACTGCCCACAGATATTCCTGGTGTGACCCATCATACAACTAAGGCATCTCATTATGAACCTCAACTGGGAGCACAAGGTCCCGTTGATACACTTTCAACTACATTAAATAAACAATTCCCCTATATTATTGACTTTAAAACTGCACCCAGGGTCATGAATAGTTCCTTACTACAAGTGGAAATCTCCAACACTCTGAACGAGCAAGAGCCCATGTTAGTCCCAAATACTGCAGGTTCCATCGTGCAAGATGCCACCACAAGTTTGGGCCTCCAGCTGAGGGTGCTGTCATGGAATATTGCCGGAATTAAAAATAAACTTCATAATCCTGACTGGATACAATTCGTACAAAATTATGATGTGTGCATGTTTCAGGAGACCTGAGCCAGAGATGTCATCGACATGAGGGGCTTTGCAACATTTGATGTGTTAGCTACTATGAGGGTCAGAGGTAGACCATCGAGAGGGTTAGGCACGTGGGTTGCCACTCACCTGGATTGTACAGTTGAAATGCTGGCCACCTCATCGGAGGATATCCAGTGTACTCTCCTTACCTTTAGTGCCTTAATTAAGATTGCCTTTATCAATATCTATTCCCATCGTGTCACTGTGGCCCAGGAATCTAAGACCATAAGTATGCTTTCTATGTTTATTGACTTGGTTCCCCCAAGCACCAGGATGGTAATAGGTGGCGATTTCCACTGCCAATTTGAACCACTAACTGTTCCTACTGATTCTCTGCTAACCGCAGAGGATTCTCTTTGGCTAATCCCTCCTCCACTTATTCCTTCAGTAAGAGCATGGACTCCTCTGGTCCTACAGATAAATGCAGTAACATTAACTCATGCACTGAGGGCTTGTAATGGGCGTACTAAGTCAGACCAACCAGGAAGGCATACCTTTAACAGACCGGGCCAAACATCTTTACTTGATTATATTCTAGTGGAGGCAAGCATCTGGCATTGGGTGATGGACTTCGCTGTCCTACAAAGGCACAACAGCGACCACAATGCCTTGGTGCTTGAACTTCACCTCCCGGATCTTCATGGTCTTCCCATTCCAGGCCCCTTTTCTGATTCCAGTCTGTCTCTAGACAATAATAGAAGGAGAATCAGATGGGATAATCTGAGGAGGTCACCAGATAAGGTAGCTGTACTATTCCTTAATTATCCCCCCTTTGCTGATGATGGAAATGGCAGCGCAAACTCTTAGTGCTCCTGACAGCACCACCCGAATTATGGCTGTACACTCGGATCTCACTGTCAGTCTAACTATTATCTTTAATCCTCTGATGCATACTAAGGGCAGAGGGTCTTCGAAATCCACCTGGTATAACAACTTTTGCCGAATGGCAAAGAGTGCCCTTATTGACGCCATAAAACCAAAGATAGATTCTTGATAAAAACTAGGAGGGCTCTCTATAGGAATAGAATAAAGTCCGCTAAAGATGAGTGGGAGTCCGAAAGATGGGACGCGATTAAACAGGCACTTATTAATAGAGATATGAGGGAGTTTTGGTCCCTGGTTAGAACTGCAAGCTCCTCCGGGAGTTCGCCTATTGAGCCGCATATATCTGCAGAAGCATGGAAACTTCATTTCCAATCATTGTACTCCATCCAGGATGTTAAGGACCCCACAGAGGGCTCCCAGCTAATTGGCGCAGAGATACCCCCTGAAGATGAGACTTGGTTCTCTCTGACTGAAGTGTTGAGTGCTATTGGGAACCTGCCTCTTGGAAAGGCCCCTGGACTAGATAAGATCCCCGGGGACTTATATCGGGAAGAACCCAATGTCTGGGGCACATATTTATGTGTAATATTTAATGCCATATTAAGCTGTATGGAAATCCCGGACACCTGGCTAGGGGCCGAAATTTTTCCAGTATATAAAAAGGGATCTCCTCTTATGCGCATAAATTATAGGCCAATAAGCCTGATTGATGTAACGCAAAAGTTGTTCGCCAGGATCATTTTAGATCGTCTCCAGACCTGGATGGAAGAGCATGAAACACTGAGTGCATACCAGGCAGGCTTCTGAAAAAACATTTCCACCATTGACCAAATCTTTAGGCTGCAATTACTATACTGGAAGACGGTGACGATAGAGGGTGGGAGCCTCTATCTGATCTTTGTTGACCTCAGATCAGCGTTCGATTTGGTACCTCGCCATAAACTTTGAGTAGTTTTGGAGGAACTGGGCATTCCACCTTATTTGCTCACCCGATCAAGCGATTACATACTGGAAATTTCGCACAGGTTAGATATGGGAAACACGGGGAATTGACTTCACGCTTCCCAGTGAATAGGGGTGTAAGGCAGGGGGGTGTTTTGGCCCCCACACTGTTTTGTCTTTATATAAACGCTTTGGTGGATCAACTGAACCAAATCGCCAATATTGATGCCCCAAAGCTTGCCCGTAACAAGGTACCAGCAATGATGTTTGCTGACGATACCTTGTTACTTTCTAAATCACCTATGGGCCTCCAAAGGATTCTTGACACCTTTTTTATATTTTGCAAAAACAGGGGGCTAGAGATTAACTCAGCAAAAACCAAGTATATGGTATTTAATCCTAGCAGAACTTCTCGTCCCAACCCCACCCTAAATGGCACCCAGCTGGAGAGAGTGACAGTCTTTGACTACCTGGGTGTCACATTAACGGAAACCTTTGGGTGGGGCCCGCACCAAGAAAAGGCAGGCCTGAGGCTAGCTCAGATGACTGGGGGCCTAGCAAAATTATATAGGAACATAACATCAAGACAACTAGGCCCATTAACAGAGATTTACAAAATTCAAATTAGGAGTGCAATCATGTATGGGGCTGAATTTTGGGGACATCGCCCTGTTGGTGCACTGCTCAGAACTGAGAATAAGTTTATGAGACAACTCTAGGGCCTACCGCCAAGTACTCCTCTCATCCCCTTACGCATGGACCTTGGCCTTAGACCCATAAATGAGGAAATTGAGTTGCGACCCTTGACCTTTTGGCGCCGACTATGGGCGACACCCGAATTACTAGTTTACCAGTCAGATCTCAAGGCGATCCTGCGGCTTCCAGGGGTGGGAAAAATATCTTGACTGGCACGTATCAAAGACCTGTGCTTTGGACTGGGCTGGCCGAACTTATGGACCCACCCGGAGGAAGCGTCTCGGTCTATTTCAAGCCTCGAGCTAGTTAAAGCTTACAGACTTTTTAGATTGGGTGAACTCTATAGGAATGCTAAAAATGGTTGTTTAACTGCAGATGTTTTTGATTTTAAAGACCAATATTTATTTGAGACTTTTATCGATGACGTCTACCCACTTGTGGCAAGGAAACTTTATGTCCAGTTTAGATGGGGCTGTCTGCCAGTTCATGCATTTACAAACAAATGGACCAAAGCCTCCCCATCTGCCTGTTCGACCTGTGAGAATCAGGAAGAGTCCCTTACACATGTTTTCTTTTTTTGCCTAGGTTATAATGCAACTAGAAGGTACTGGCTCCTACCAATATGCAGGACCTTGGGGTTCAGACAGACACGGGAGGCTCTTAGAGTCCTGCGAACTGGAACGCACCCCTGATTGTTTTTGCAGTGTCCCTCTTCCTCAACTCCATGTGGCTTAGGCGCCGCAAGTTTTTTAATTCCACTAGTGCAGTCTAAACATACCTTTTCCGTCTTCCACAGCTTTGAACTTGTTAAATATGAACTCATTGTTTTAAATCTTTTTTAAATTTTAATAACTTTTTAACTTGTCATTAAGGTTGTATAATGAACTGTTATCGGTTATATCCTGTGATGCTTAAAATATATTTTTTATGTATTATATGTTTTTTAGCTTCTGCTTTTATGGTCTGTTATGATCGAAATAAAGCTTGGAAATTGGAATTGGATATTAACCTCTGTGGAGAATTTGTTTGTGTATCTGCTACCTTAATGTATTACTATATAGCCTTGGCCAGCCAGGGTCACAACAAAAAACGAAAACGAAAAGAAAAAAGGGGAATAATTGGCTCAAAGGTAACCTAGGCAGGATTGGAACAAAAAATGTATCAAGCTAATTGAATTATTGAACTGTTAAAGAGACATTGCTCAGGAAGGTCAAACATTAATTAAACCCACTGTCTATACCATTTGGCTAAAATTATGCTAAAACATTTATTTATTATCATGATAAATGTTAAAAATCGTAAAAAAATCCCCTTAAAAGTATAGTGATTTAGAAATCTAAAACCCTTAGCTATTTATTGCAACATAAATGTCTAAAATCTCATTTTTGATGGGTTGATTTCCATGACGTCATCACTGATTTTTATATCATGACCCTTATTCTCAGTGTGTGAATTCTGTGACTACTGCCTGTAAAAGTGCTCGTGCTAACAAATAAACTAATAGAAATATTGTGTTAATAAAATTACTTGATATAAAATGTTCTGTACATGTCTCGAGGAGGCAGAACAGCTGGTTTGACTTATTTTAATGGTATTTGTACTGAAGCTATTACTGTATAGTGCTTAAAACCTGACTCACAGACACGTATACATTTTTTCGCTTGAATTCAGCCCGCTGGCAGTCTTGGAATCAAGCTCAAGAATATATTGGGTCTCTAGATTCCTCAGTAGTGCTTCCCGATCCCCCCATGTCTGAGTGGTGGGATGGTATCAATGACAAAGTAGCTGAGGTGTTCCAAGCTACTGTCATGAATGTCTTTAAAGTGCCTGGCTACTGGGTAAGAAGCGTCTTGATTGTTGATGGCCCTCATGTGCTGGAATATACGTTTGTGTGCCTGCAACTTGGTGCTACCAATATATTGCAGGCCACACGTACACTCCAGCACATTTACTGCAAAATCAGTTTTGCAGGTTAACTTAGTCATTTTTTGGGGAACTTCAGAAAACGGGGACCTGTATGTCGTGGTACTTTTTCCTAGTTTACAGGCTTTGCAGGTGAAACGTTTGATAAACCCTTTGGTGGTTTGCAGCATGTCACTCATGGAGCGAGCTTTCCGAAAGGTGATATTAGGGGCATCTGTCATTAAGTCACCTATCACCGGGTCATTGTGTACAAGTGCCCAGTTTTTCTTGAAGATTTTTGACAAGACTCCATGTTGGCGACTAAATGTGATTATTAGTCTCGGTGGATCTGTTGAGGTAGTGGGGAGAGTGTTGTCTATATTAGTATCTGCACTATGACACAGGGCTTTGGGTCTAGGTATGGACCTGGTTTTCAAAATAGCCTTGTCAATCACTGCTGATGTGTAACCCCTGGCTAAAAACCTCATCTTGCTTTCACCTTGGGCTGACCAACAATCGTCGTCTACACTGCAAATGCGCCTGATGCGCAGCATCTCTCCGTCGGGTATACTGCGGATGAAATGTTCGGGATGGTGGCTGGTGGCATGAAGCACTGTGTTCCCGGCTGTCGCTTTGCGATGCAGTTTGGTCTCAAGTCTACCATTCATAACAGACTTCTACATCTAGGAAGTTGACTGATTTCTGAATTATCTGGGCTGTGAACTGTAAATTCAGTTGGTTAACATTGATTTCCTCAAGAAAATTCACTGCCGCTGATTCTGAACCCTTCCAGATGAGGAATAAATTGTCAATGTAACGATACCAAACGATAATATTCTCAGACATGACTTTCTTGAATTGGGTGATGAGGACTTGCTCTTCCCACATCCCCATATGTAAACAAGCATAGTTTGGGGAAAAGCAAACCCCCATCGCCACACCTCTCATCTGTTGAAAGATTAGGTTCTGAAACAAGAAGGAGTTGTTGTTTAGACAGATAGAAATCATTCACAGAATCATTTTACTATGGTTCATCATGCAAAGTGGTTTTGTTCTCAAAAAATGTCCAACTGCTTTCATCCCGTCTTGATGATGTATACTTGTGTACAGGGCTGTTACGTCAAGAGTAATCAGAAAGTAATCCTCCTGCCCACAGAGGGCACCCAGCTAATTGGCGCAGAGATACCCCCTGAAGATGAGACTTGGTTCTCTCTGACTGAAGTGTTGAGTGCTATTGGGAACCTGCCTCTTGGAAAGGCCCCTGGACTAGATAAGATCCCGGGGACTTATATCGGGAAGAACCCAATGTATGGGGCACATATTTATGTGTAATATTTAATGCCATATTAAGCGGTATGGAAATCCCGGACACCTGACTATGGGCCGAAATTTTTCCAGTATATAAAAAGGGATCTCCTCTTATGCGCATAAATTATAGGCCAATAAGCCTGATTGATGTAACGCAAAAGTTGCTCGCCAGGATCATTTTAGATTGTCTCCAGACCTGGATGGAAGAGCATGAAACACTGAGTGCATACTAGGCAGGGTTCCGAAAAAATATTTCCACCATTGACCAAATATTAAGGCTGCAATTACTATACTGGAAGACGGTGACGATAGAGGGTGGGAGCCTCTATCTGATCTTTGTTGACCTCAGATCAGCGTTCGATTTGTTACCTCGATATAAACTTTGGGTAGTTTTGGAGGAACTGGGCATTCCACCCTATTTGCTCACCCGATCAAGCGATTACATACTGGAAATTTCGCACAGGTTAGATATGGGAAACACGGGGAATTGAATTCACTCTTCCCAGTGAATAGGGGTGTAAGGCAGGGTTGTGTTTTGGCCCCCACACTGTTTTGTCTTTATATAAACGCTTTGGTGGATCAACTGAACCAAATCGCCAATATTGATGCCCCAAAGCTTGCCCATAACAAGGTACCAGCAATGATGTTTGCTGACGATACCTTGTTACTTTCTAAATCACCTATGGGCCTCCGAAGGATTCTTGACACCTTTTTTATATTTTGCAAAGACAGGGGGCTCGAGATTAACTCAGCAAAAACCAAGTATATGGTATTTAATCCTAGCAAAACTTCTCGTCCCAACCCCACCCTAAATGGCACCCAGCTGGAGAGAGTGACAGTCTTTGACTACCTGGGTGTCACGTTAACGGAAACCTTTGGGTGGGGCCCGCACCAAGAAAAGGCAGGCCTGAGGCTAGCTCAGATGACTGGGGGCCTAGCAAAAATAATATAGGAACATAACATCAAGACAACTGGGCCCATTAACAGAGATTTACAAAGTTCAAATTAGGAGCGCAATCATGTACGGGGCTGAATTTTGGGGACATCGCCCTGTTGGTGCACTGCTCAAAACTGAGAATAAGGTTATGAGACAACTCTTGGGCCTACCGCCAAGTACTCCTCTCATCCCCTTACACATGGACCTTGGCCTTAGACCCATAAATGAGGTAATTGAGTTGCGACCCTTGACCTTTTGGCGCCGACTATGGGCGACACCCGAATTACTAGTTTACCAGTCAGAACTCAAGGTGATCCTGGGGCTTCCAGGGGTGGGAAAAATATCTTGGCTGGCACATATCAAAGACCTGTGCTTTGGGCTGGGCTGGCCAAACTTATGGACCCACCCGGAGGAAGCGTCTCGGTCTATTTCACGCCTTGAGCTAGTTAAAGCTTACAGACTTTTTAGATTGGGTGAAGTCTAGAGGAATGCTAAAAATGGTTGTTTAACTGCAGATTTTTTTGATTTTAAAGATCAATATTTATTTGAGACTTTTCTGCTTTCATCCCGTCTTGATGATGTATACTTGTGTACAGGGCTGTTACGTCAAGAGTATTCAGAAAGTAATCCTCCTGCCATTTTATATTCTCAATTTTTCTCAAAAAGTCCCCCATGTCCTGTAAATAGGAAGGCAACAGCTTCACATGTTCCTGTAAAAAGCAGTCAATATACAGTGAGGTTTTCTCCATGATACTGTCTCTGGCTGAAATAATTGGCCTGCCTGGGGGTTTGGTTGCATCCTTGTGGATTTTGGGAATTAGATAGTAGACCAGGATGACTGGATGGTTCACTTTTAAACATTTTAATTAATCAATACTGAGCAGCCCTGCACTTTTCTATGATAATAGCTTGGTGTAAAAATCGCTCCATTCTGTTTTGACCAGTTTCCAATCACTGCGTTTGTAACATGATCGGTCATTCAAATGGATTAGTGCTTCTTTTACATACATCTTACGTGGCCAAAGGAGAATGTTCCCGCCTTTGACTGATTGGTGGACAATCACGTTGTCATTGTCCTGTATTTTTTTCATCAGTTGTTCATAGCTATGATTCCGTTGGTGATGTTTCAAACGTGTGAACGTGGTAGACTTGTGTAGTCTTTTCAGTTGGTTGATCACAAGTTCATTGTAGATATCAATGTTGTCATGTACCATGATTGGATTTTAGGTAGACTTGGGTTTAAAGGGCGTCATGCCCGGCTTGTTTACCCTGGGAAAATAGTCACTTCCAACTAGTTCATCCACTTTTCCTTCATCGTAGAGATCATGCAGATTGTGCATTAGATTGTAGTCACCTATGGTGGCAATAGGTGGGCTCAGAATATTGGGGGGACCCTCCTCCTGCACTGCTTTATGTTTAATTCTGTTCATTTTATAATACTTACGTAACTTGAGCTTACGTGTGTATTTGTACACATCTATATGTACTTGTGCATAACTGAAATTTTTTGCAGGGCAAAAGGACAACCCAAGAGCTAAGATTTTTTCTTCATTACTGCTCAGCTTCATTTCAGTGAGGTTGATAATGGATAGGGGATTATGAGTAGTACTAGTTACTTGCGATTCCATTTCCTCTGCGCCTTTTTGTATTGCGGTTTGTTTCCGCTGTTTGATTTTGTGGCATAAATATATATATTCACTGAAAAAAACATAGGTTTCAGGGGTGTTATAGTTAGCTGGACATTTCACTCGTACAAAACCATTGAAATTCCTTCGTTATAGTTAGTTCAACTAACTATAACTCGTGCGCCCGCAATCCACTGCTGATGATGTCACATATTACAGCAAAGGAATTTCAATGGTTTTGTACGAGTGAAATATCCAGCTAACTATAACACCCCTGAAACCTATGGTTTTTTCAGTGAATTTCTAAGGTTTTTTAAATGCTAATTCCTAACTATAACATGTCTGAAACCTATGGTTTTTTCAGTAAATTTAAAAGGTTTTTTAAATGCTAATTCCTAACTATAACATGTCTGAAACCTATGTTTTTTTCTGTGAATTTCAAAGGTTTTTTAAATGCTAATTGCTAACTATAACATGTCTGAAATGGGGGGTCAGGGTGTTTCTACCCTGTCCCCTTTTTGCGTTTTGCACTTTTTTCAAGGATTTCTTGTGCCTCGGTTCTACCGAGGCACAAAATGTCTGCCAATACTTCCTGGTTTGGAGTCTTGACAGCAAGTTGACAGCCAATTAACATGCAGCTCGTGATCGGGAGGGTGCGCGCAGGGTGCGCACAGGGTGCGCGGATCCACCGCGCCCATAGATATATATGTGATTTTACTTTTCATTTTCTCAGTAACTACTGAACGGATTTACACTATTTAACCAAAAGGCATGACTCTGAACCAAGGGCTGCCATTTTGCCAAATTTGGTGTAATTCCGTTCAGCAGTTCAGGCTGTAGCTGCGACTAAAGTTTCCTATGGAAAATTGAATGGGGAAAACACGTTTTGGACCCCCCTTTTTTATCGGGCCCCGCTAGATGAATCACCCCGAGACTTTCAGGATAGGAGCGGACTGGAGCTGGCCAAAAGTTTTTAAAATTTCGCGAAGATTCATCAACCAAAGTTATTGGGAATAGAATGTTGCGGATTTCCTATGGAAAATAGGTCCTAACTATAACTACCAACTGGCAACCGCCAGTAGGAAGATACATATATATATATATATATATATATATATATATATATATATATATATATATATATATATATATATTACCCACTGGTGGTTGCCAGTAGGTAGTTATAGTCAGGACCTAGTTTCCATACATTTTTTTGATTTGCCAATATCTTTGTCGCCGTTTGATGACTCTTCGCAAAATTCTCCAAAAAAAAGGTTTACTCAGGTCAGCTCCTGTCTTGAAAGTTTAGTGGGGATTTGTCAAGTGGCGGTCGAGAAAAAAACGGTGTTAATTTCCATAAGAAACTTTAGACACGGCTACAACACAAACTGCTGAACGGAATTACATCAAATTTGGCAAAAAGGTAGCTCTTGGTTTATCAAGAGCCTTTTTCTTAAATGGTGTATCCGTTCAGTAGTTGCTGAGAAATTCAAAAAATAAAAATATAAATATCTGAGCACCCAGGAGGATTTGCGAACCCTCCCAAGCACAAGCTCAATTCTGATTGGCTGTCAACACTCCAAACCAGAATGTGTTGGCAGCCATCTTGTGACTCGGTAACCGAGTCACAAGAAAACAGTTAAAAAAAAGGTTAAAAACAAGAAATAGGGGCAGAGTAGAAACACCCTGACAACCTAAGTTGTGTGCGTGAATCCGGCAGAGAAAATAAAAAAAAGAAGCACAGGCACCCACACTTTGTTTTCTTGAAGCCCCCGGGTGGGCCAGGTACTGCCTCTGGCTGAAATAATTGGCCTGCCTGGGGGTTTGGTTGCAATATTTGGCAATATTTGATAATGGTGCAGGGTTCTGTGGAGGCCCCCGCAGCCCCAGGGACTGCCACCTCCCCGGGGCTTACATTAATTATAGGTGGGGTGTTGCGGGCCCCCCCAAGGCCTAAGGGCCAACACCTCCCCGGGGCTTTATTAAAATTTGAGGTGGGGGCCTCACGGGCCCTCCCAAGCCCCAGGGACCACCACCTCCCCAGGGCTGTAATACATTTGAGGCGGGGGCCTCGCCAGCCCCCAAGCCCCAGGGACCGCCACCTCTCCAGGGCTTCCTTCAGCTCCCCCAAGCCTCAGGGACCACCACGTCCCCAGGGCTATGAAAATGTAGGGTGGGGACCGATTGCCCTCCTGGAGCCCTTTATGGCCGTGGGGACCTCCACCCCCCAGGGCCTGCTCCTGCAATGTCCCAGGGTGCCCACCCCAGGACAATGCCATTTGCTATGGCAGGGCAGGACCACAGCTCCCGCCCTGCCATTGCAAACACTGCTTTGCTTCTTGGAAGCGAGAGCAGGAAACCTGCTCTCACTTCCAAGAAGCAAAGCTGAATTGCTATTGGGCAAGGGGAGCTGCATGTCAGCAGCTCCCCTTGCCCAAAAGCAATGCCGGCTCCCGCAGGAGGCGGGGAGCCGTCAGGGACTGTGGGGTCTTTGGGGCTCACCCACTGTCCCCAACTTGAGGGCATACCTCGAGGAATGGGGTCCCCGGGGCAAAATAAAGCCCTTTGGGGGAAGGGGGGTAATATATATATTTTCTTTTATATAAAATATTAAATGGCTGGGCCTCGGGGGATGGGGTCCTGGAGGCAGAATTTAACTATTTGGAATGGGGGAATTTTTTTTTCCGCGTGCTTGGACTCGCAACACTATCGCGTCCAGCGCGGCCCCCAGTGTAAACGCGATGGGTTTGCGACTCCAAGCAAAAGTTAAAAAAAGAATATGTATGTTTTTTAAAGGTAAGATTCACTGTTGGGTTATAGGATGGCTCTAAAATGAGCCCTTCTGTTCATTATGAGTTTGTTGTAGCTACATGTAGGTGCGGATGCACAGCTTAAAGTTGTTGAGAAAGACTCTGTTTCCTTGGTCTGTAAAGTGTACTCCATCACTTCTGTAGATGTTATCCATATCAAAACGTTGATTGTTGTTATAGATTGAACCCATCCTATGGTCTCTGAGATAAGCAGAAACAGCTTTATTAACATTCTTCCTAGCTTTTTCAATCTGTGGACAGAATTGATTTGACCACTTCCATGTCTGTCTTTGGCATATGTTGGAGTATACAAAGACAGTTTGAGGTAAAAGCAACATCAATTGTACAAAGGTGTCCTTAATTTCCAGTGCTACCCCAGTCAATGTACCCAGGTCATTGCCACCACAGTGATGCAAAATCATGAGGTCAGGGGGTTGGAGATGCAAAAAAGTTTTCAATTGGTGCCACTTTAATCCTCTCTGTGCAATACATTTGATGTCCACATTTTGAAACCTAGGCCTTTGTCAATACCTCTGCGTTCAGCATACCTTACGCACCAGAAAACATAGCTGTGCCCAACAATCCACACTGTAAACATCTTGAAGGGATGTCTGGAAGTAATGAAAAGTTGTCTGTAGCTGAGGTAGTCAGTTGGTAGAATGAGAGGTATCTAAAATGGTGGACAAGATGCTGTTTCTTAAAAAGTAGATAATTGATTGGCTGTTTAAGAACATTGCACACTGAAACATAGAGTGTGTGTTACTCTCTTTTAAAAGCATGTGTCTTATTGGTTTCTTAAAAATGTTTGAAAGGTACAGTAGATAGGATAAGGTCTTATTTTGCAAACGTCAACCACGCCTGCTGTTTGCATTTGTAAGCTTGTGTGCTGAACTTGAAGATATGGTGAACTTGTGACTTGTCAGTGCACTTCAATGTTCCATGAACTATTGCTATGCAAACTGGCATTAGGCAGAAGGGGAGAAGGGTTGAATGTTATTTGTGGTTTTAAAATGTGGAATTGTAATTCACATACAAGTGATATGTTATTAAAGTAAGATTTCCCAAGTCAGTACTATCTTTAGAAGTGGTGTGTTCTTAAAAAATAGTGGTATTTTTATTTGTAATAAATTTTTGAACTCCCTTATTGATTTGCGGATCCATCGCGATGGTGCACGGTGGAATCATGACTCCCAAAAATTCCAGAACCAGTTTGGGCACTTTTAGAAGTCAGTTGGTAAGGGTTAATTTGTCTAACCAATAGAAATGTGTTTTACAATTTGAAATTATGTAGGAAGCAATGTGATTTGTTATTCACATTTATTTGTGTGGAGAAAGAGAGGGAAAGTTTGAAATTACTGGTTTTACCTTGTTGAGAGAGGTGCATTAGATTGATTATGTGCATAAGAAAATCTTTTATGAGTCTCTGATATTTCATATTCTACAAATTAATTTGGAAGGTGAGTTATATGTTTGTGAGGTGTATTATGTATTAGCTTTATTTTTAAACTTTATAAATTATTAAAGAACTGTAATGTTTGAAATATATTATGAAATGTAGAGATGTGTATTGTAGTTTGTTTTATTGTAGTTAAATATTGTTTGAAATAGATTTTGTATTGTAATATGTGTATATTGGAAGATGGAATAGTGATTATAGAAGTTTGTTTTAGTGTGTGCATATGTACATTTTTAGTATACTGCATAATTTTAGGTGTTGCTTTAAACTTGGAAGTGGAGTCTGTTAAGTATTAAGATGTACATGGACTTATGTCTCAAGTATGTCTCTAGTTGCATATGTAAATTCATATGTCTTATACATTTGAAGGTGCATGATGTATAACAAAGAGGTGTTGTTTTTTATGTGGGAGGCTCACGACTGTGCGTAGTAGTAGAATGGTGAAGATGCAGCATAATAGTGTGGTTTAAAATATGTGGAGATAAGGTATTAGTGACTACACTGCTTTTTAAAAATCTCTACTGAGGTACAGTTGAAATATGCCACATAATATTGGGTGTTTTGTTGAAATTTGAAGTTTGTTTTGTGAAATTTTGAGGTGTGTATAGTGTTGTAATAGAGACATATGCATACATGCTTTTGGATGTTGCATTTTTACACTCACTCAGGCAGTACCACAGTACTACGTCAATCTCTCAGGCAGTACCCATGCACTTTTTAAAATCACCCAGGCACTTCCTATGTGCTCTTGTAATCCCCCGGATATTCCCCTCAACTTATACAAAACACCCAGGCATTATGTATGTACTCATTAATCCCCCAGACATTACCTTTGCACTCATGTAAACAACCAGGCATTACCTATGTATTCCTTTAATACCCAAGACGTTACCCCTGTACTCATGCAATCACCAATGCATTAGATATACACTGGTTCAATCACCCAGGCACTACCATTGCACTCCTCCACTCACACTTTTTATATACTCCTGAAATTCCACAGACATTACCTGTGTACTCATACAATCACCAGCCATTACGTATGTATTCCTCTAATCACCCAGGCATTAGTTCTGCAATCATGCAATCATGAATGCATTAGCTATTGACTGATTTAATCACCTAGGCAGTTTGCTTGCACTCTTCCAATTACCCTGTGAGTATCTATGCACACCTCCAATCACTTAGCCAGTGCTCATGCACTTATAAAATCACCCAGACAGTATATTTACACTTATTTAATCACTGAGGCACTACCACAGTACTTCTCCAAACACCCAGGCAGTACTGATGTACTTTTGAAATCACCCAGGCACCTCCTATGTACTCTTGTAATCCCTCAGATATTAGCCTATAACTCATGCAATCACCTAGGCATTACCTATGTACTCCTTAATCCCCCAGTTATTACTCCTACACTTATGCAATCACCAATGCATTAGCTATACAGTGGTTCAGTCACCCAGGCACTATCTTTCCACTTCTTTAATTATCCTGTCAGGATCTATGCACTCCTCCAATCACTTAGCCAGTACCCATGCAGTTATAAAATCAAATAGTTACTACCCATGCACTTATGCAATCAGCCATGCACTACCTTAGTACTCCTTCAATCACTGAGGTACTACCTTTGTTCTCATACAATCACTCAGGCATTAACCCTGCATTCCTTCAATCTCCCAGCCAGTCTCTACTTGTATACGTATTTTCATATATGGTATACATTTGAAAATGCATAATGTGTATCAAAAAAGGTGTTGTTGCTTTTAATGTGGTGGGAACAAGACTGTAAGTAGTAGTAGAATGGTCAAGATGGAGCATAAAAGTCTTGTTTATAAGATGCTGAGATAAGGTATTAGTGTTTACACTACTTTTTATAAGTGTCTAGAGAGGTACAGTTGAAATATGCCACATCATTTTTGGTGTTTGCTTCAAATTCGAAGTTTTTTCTGTTGAGGTGTGCATAGTGTTTTCGATACTGACATATAATGAATACTTTCAGGATGTTGCACTTTTTCAGTCACTCAGGCACTACCACAGTACTACTCCAATCACTCAGGTAGTACTCATGTACTTATAAAATCACCCAAGCACTTTCTATGTACTCCTTAATCCTCCAGATATTACTCCTCAACTCATGCAATCGCCCAGACATTACCTATGTACTTATGTAATCATCTAGACATTAGGTCTTCACTCATGCGATCATCAATGCATTGGCTATACACTAGTTCAATCACCCAGGCACTATCCTTGCAGTCCTCCAATAACCATGTCAGGATCTATGCACTCCTCCAATCAGTTACCCAGTACCCATGCATTTATAAAATCACTCAAGCACTAGTTATGCACTTCTGCAATCAGCCAGGCACTTCCCTAGTACTCCTCCCATCACTCAGGCATTATCCTTGTTCTTCTACAATCTCATAAGCGGTTTTCCTCCATTCCTTCAATCACCCAGCCACCACCCGTGAAGTTCTTCAATCACGCAGCCGCTACCTATGCACTTATAAAATCACCCAGGCACTACTGTTCCAGTCCTTGAATCACTTAGGCACTACAATAGTACTACTTCAATCACCAAGGCAGTATCCTGGCACTTATAAAATCATCTAGGCAGTTCCTATATATTTCTGTAATCCCCCAGTGATTACCTGTGCACTCATGCAATCACCAGGCATTACGTATGTATTCCTCTAATCCCCTAGACATTACTTCTGCAATCATGCAATCATAACTGCATTAGCTATAGACTGGTTTAATCATCTAGGCAGTATTCTTGCACTCCTTCTATCACCTTGTGAGGATCTATGCACTCCTCCAATCACTTAGACAGTGCCCATGCACTTATAAAATTACCCAAGCAGTACGTTTACACTTCTCACATGACTGAAGCACTACTACAGTACTTCTCCAATAACCGAGACAGTACTGATGCACTTATCAAATCACCCAGGCACTTCGTAAGTACTCTTGAAATCCCTCAATTTTTACTCCTTAAGTCATTGTAACACCAAGGCATTACCTATGTAGTCCTTAATTCCCCAGACATTACCCCTGCACTCATGGAATCACCAATGCATTTGCTTTACAGTGGTTCAAATACGCAGGCAGTACCCTACCACTACTCCAATCAGCCAGTCAGGATCTATGCACTCTTGGAATCACTTAGCCAGTATCCATCCACATATAAAATCACTCAGTTAGTACCTATGCACTTATGCAATTACCCAAGCACTACCCTAGTAATACTCAAAACAATTGGAAACTTTTCTTGCTCTTATACAATCACACAAGTAGTACTCCTTCATTCCTTCAATCACCCAGCCACTACCCCTGAAGTTGTTCAATCACCCAGTCACTACCTATGCACTTATAAAATCACCCAGGCACTACTTTTGCACTCCTTGAATCACTCATGCACTACAATAGTACTACTTCAATCAACAATGCAGTATCCTTGCACTTATAAAATCACTCAGGGAGTACCCATGCACTTATAAAATCACCGACACACTTCCTATGTACTCTTGCAATTACCCAGGCAGTATCCATACACTTATAAAACTACCTTGACAGTACTTATGCTCTTATTTATTCTCTCACACAGTACCCTTGCACTCCTTCAATCATGCAGGCACTACTCATGCACTTATGTAATCGGTAACCTAGTAGTCATGCACTTATTAAATTACCCAAGCACTACCTTTCCACTCCTCTAATCACTCATGCACTATGTTATTACTTCTACAATGAATGTTTTCCTCCTCCCTCCTTTGCCTGACAGAGTATTTTTGTCAGACCATGATAATAAGGGAAAAACCAACAAATTATGGGTCTGGTACTATATAGTATTTTATATTGCAGAAAAAGATTGCTTGCAATTCATTGATTAAATTAGTTTCTTGATATATACGTTTAACGGTGTATCAAAAAATATAGGTGTAAGAAAGTTTTTTATGAAGGTGTCTTGTTTTGATGAATATGATAGACCTTAATTTACACATCTATTTTATACACAGGATTACGTTGTTGGGAAATAACATACCGAACAACAGAGAGAAGTCAAAGTAGTTGTTGTCTTGATAAAGATGGGCAATCATTAGGCAAAACCATCCAAACGCGTTGACGCTAATAAACAACATAATTCGTGAAGCTACTGGACCTGTAGATACTGATATATATGGTACTCTGTGGCAGTAGTAACAACTGTTACACGAATATGTCCATTTCAATGACAAATTGTATTGTCTAATATTTGTCTTTCTCCTTTTGTGATTGATTTATTTTGTGTTTTTATGTGGTAATGTGGTTTAGATATGTGCTGTGTTTTTATTGTGCAAAGCAATTTTTATTTCTGTAAAGTTTTATGAAATAAATTATTTTTAAACTTTAGCTGTCAGGATTGTGTGTAATTGTGCAATTCTAACTCTGTATAGTTTTTTCGGGCTCCTACCTTTTTTGATCTATTTATGGTTTCTTTACTATTCCCGGTCTTGCCAAATGGTGTGCTATTGGTGGGCTAAGGGTTGATTGATTGTTTGGAAGTTAAGAAGTGACCAGAATTAAATTCTTTGTGGCCAATAGTGAAAACATTAGAATTCACTTTGAGTTTGTGAGTGTATCTCCCATATTGAGTGTGTGACGAATAAGGGAAAAGACGTAATTTTTACTTATTGATAGTACCCTAATCCCTTGTCCAGATCAAGGGGTCCCTCTCATCCTTTTCATATCACACTTCTACAATGAACCTCACGATATCCATACACTTATAAAATCACCCAGAGATTTCCTATCTAGTCTTGCAATCACCTAGATATTGTACTTGCAGTGATGCAATCACCTATATTATGTATGTACTTCTTTAATTCCCCAGATGTTTTCTCTATACGCATACATTGCTTCAATCAACCAGGAACTACACTTGCAGACTTTCAATCACACATAGACGGCCTTTGCACTTATGTAATCACTGAGCCAGTACTCATGCACTTATAAAATCACCCAAGCACTATCTTTGCAGTCTTTCAATCACTGAGGGACTACCACAGTACTCGTATCATCACTCAGGCAGTAGTTATGTACTTTTGAAATCACCAAGGCACTTCCTATGTACTCCTGTAGTTCCTCAGATATTATCTCTGCAGTTATGTAATCAGTAATGCATTACACATATACTGATTTAATCACTCAGGCACTATTGTTGCACTCCTCCAATCATGCTGCCACTACCATTACAGTCATACATTCACACACTGCATTACCCATGCACTCATGCAATCACTTAGACATTACTCTTGCACTCCTCTAATCACTCACATTTGTAGTGGTTCTTCACCATTGTAGTAATTTTGAGGGTGTTGGCCCTATGCAAATATAAAGCAAAAATGTAAGACATGTGTGAGCTGTAAGTGTAACTATATTTTGAAAACAATATATAGGTTTCAGGCCTGATATAGTTATGAATTAGCATTTAAAAAACCTTTGAAATTCACTGAAAAAACTATAGGTTTCAGGCCTGATATAGTTAGGAATTAGCATTTAAAAAACCTTAGAAATTCACTGAAAAAACAATAGGTTTTAGGGGTGTTATAGTTAGCTGGACATTTCACTCGAACAAAACCATTGAAATTCCTCCGATATAGTTAGTTGTACTAACTACATCTCGCGCGCCCGCAATCCACTGCTGATGAGGTCACATATTACATCATTCATGACATGGTCAGTGACATCACTGATGACATCTCAAATGACATCACTGATGACATCACTGAGGACATCATCCACGTGACAATCAGATACACCTCATCATACACTAGTATAACCTTTCATCACTCACTGTAAAATACAGAGTGCCAGATTTAAAAGCATTGACACACCAATACAAGTTTCTAAACACCCACTCAGTGATTCCTAGATCTATACACACATATAATCACTTACCTATAGATTCACTCATATGTTGTCAATGATCAATAGAACACTATCAAATATACTTATACACCTATATCGACATTACACACCAGCACACATCCTAATCACTTATGAGGTCATCCTACTCGCTTATGCAAACAATGGATCATACTTACTTTTACTTAGCTATACACTTATAAAAACACAATTTCCTCTATTCATATAGATAATAACTCATACTTAGTGTGTTATAAAATCACTGTTACAACTATACAGTTATCCATACAGTCACTCATACAATCACTGAGTCTTATGTATACTTATTAATACAACAACTGACAAATACTTTGGCTTTTATTTTTCTAGTTTGTTGGACATGTACCATTGAGACATATATTTGCTCATCGCCACACCCATAAAGATATTCACTCACCCAAACAACTGTTATAACATGCAGTTTTAACTTCATATACCTACTGAATCAACTATTCACACATCTTTGGGCAGTCACACCCCCCCCCACCGAACCACAGACACATTCACTCTCCCATACAAATACTCAGTTAACTAATCAATAAATAATATAGACTTTCACGAAGCTAGTAACCAACTAGTGCAGCAGTTTACACAACAACTGACAAAGTGATACAGATATTCACACAGTTTAGTCAAGTAAACAGTCAATCACACTGCTACTAAATCCTCCATCCAGATATTTATATTCATATAGCCACTCATTCTTCAATGCAAATTGCTATATATATAATACAAATTTAAATAACGAACCAAACCACATCCACTGGATAATGTCATCACTGATGTCATCAGTGATGTCATTTGAGATGTCATGAATGATGTCACTGACCATGTCATGAATGATGTAATATGTGACATCATCAGCAGTGGATTGCGGGCGCGCGAGATGTAGTACAACTAACTATATTGTAGGAATTTCAATGGTTTTGTTAGAGTGAAATGTCCGGCTAACTATAACACCTCTAAAACCTATTGTTTATTCAGTAAATTTCTAAGGGTTTTAAATGCTAATTCCTAACTATATCAGTCCTGAAACCTATGGTTTTTTTAGTGAATAGATATATGTATTACCTACTGGCAGTCGCCAGTAGGTAGTTATAGTTAGGACCTATTTTCCATAGGAAATCCGCAACATTCTATTTGGAATAACGTTGGCGCCGATTGACGAATCTTTGCAAAATTTTCCAAACTTTTGGCCAACTCCGGTCCGCTCCTATCCTGAAAATTTCACGGTGATTTGTCAAGCGGGGACCGAGAGCAAAGGGGGGTCCCAAAACGCATTTTCCCCATGCATTTTCCCATAGGACCTGTTGACGCAGCTACAGCCCGAACTGCTGAAAGGAATTACACCAAATTTGGCAAAGAGGTAGTCCTCAGTTCAGATTCGTGCCTTTTGCTTAAATGGTGTAAATCTGTTCAGTAGTTCTGACAAAAATTAGAGTTAAAAAGATAGATATATCTGGGCGGAGCCTAACCACACATCTCATCGTGAGATCTGATTGGCTGTCAGTACTTCATCCAAGAAGTGTTGGCAGCCATTTCGGGACCAATATACATGATAGCACCTGATTAAAAGCATTGCAGTTAATAGAAGGTTTTAAGTCTTTAGTTACATTATAAATCATTTGTTGATGGTACCATACTCATTTTAGGAATTGTGGTGTGTTCTAAGGTGATTTTACCATGTGAAAAAGCCTTCTGCTGTGATATCATGAATCATGTTTGAGAGAAAACTATTTTCTCATGCTTTTCCCACAGAGGTTTGGAAGGTGATCTATAAGCTAAACTGAGAGCATATTTTCTGTAAATTCACATTATCTTTCTCAGTCATGTGAGAATGAAGTCTGACATTCTCAGTAAAACATGTACATCCAACAAGGGCAGAGACTATCAGTTGATTCCTTTGTGTTCTACTGCAGCTTCCCAGAGTGTTCTAAACAACAACTAGAGCGCTAACAGTCCTACTTATGACAAACGTATGGCACACCTGAAGCCATCTTGGTTGGAATAAAGTGGTAACTCTTAAAACATTTAATTTAAAAAGGAACAACATGAGGGGGTTCATTTTGCCATAGAAAGTATGATTAGTGCTGCAGAATGAAAAATGAGGGCACATTTTGAGTGACTTCTCAAATCCTCTTCTATTTCATTAAAACATTCTGACATGCAGACTGAAACATGCACTTTCAATACCAGCAGCAGACGTCCCTGGTGAGCAGTAGCTTTACTACAGTGATCTAATAAGCAACTAGAGTGCTAACATTCTGAATTTATGTCAAATGTGTGACAGATCTGAATGCCTTCTTGATGGAATCAAAGTAAAAAACGGAAAGTATTTCCTACTGAGGAGACTGTAGTAAATGGGGAAATTAGGAAACTTTGTAACAAATAAGTCTCCCAAAATGGCCACCAGAGCCAAAAGAGCCCAAATGTAGCACAAATATCACCCAGATGTAGCTCAAGTATAGCTCAATGACAGAATGTCCCAGAGTGTTCTAACGAACAACTAGAGCGCTAACAGTCTTACTTATGACAAAAATATGGCACACCTGAAGCCATCTTGATTGGAATAAAGTGGTAACACTTAAAACATTTCATTTACAAAGGAACAAAATGAGGGGGTTCATTTTGCCATAGAAATTATAATTAGTGTTGCAGAAAGAAAAATTAGGACACATTTTGACTTCTCAAATCCTCTTCTATTTCATTAAAACATTCTGATATGCAGATAGAAACATGCACTTTTAATGCCAGCAGCAGACTTCATTGGTGAGCAGTAGCTTTACTACAGTAATCTAATGATCAACTAGAGTGCTAACATTCAGAATTTATGGCAAATGTGTGACATATCTGAATACTTTCTTGATGGAATCAAAGTAAAAAACTGAAAGCATTTCCTACTGAGGAGACTGCAGTAAATGAGGAAATTAGGAAACTTCATAACAAATAAATCTCCCAAGATGGCCACCAGAGACAAAAGAGCCCAAATGCAGCACATATATCACCCAGATGTAGCCCACATGTAGCCCAAAGACAGAAGCGTGCAAAACACTTATTTTTTGTGTATTTTTCGTTTTCGTTTTATATAGTGCAGACTTGTCAGGTATTGAAGTGCTTTACATGAGCATTGGTTACATCACACAAGATCAAATTCATTTTGGTTGTAGACATGGGGAGATTAAGTGATTTGACCAGAATCACAGAATGTTGAGCTGAAGCAGAAACTCCAACCTGGTTCCGCAGTTGCAAAGTCTGTAGCTCTGGAAGTAACACCACATCCTCTCCCCTAAGTGCAACATTTATTCAAGTGGTCAACTGGATAAAAAAACATAAAGATTACAAATAATTTAAAAGTTCTTTGTCGCTATTTGAAAACTCAGAAAATATGTCCTCATTTTAGTTTTTTAGAGCACTAACCATAATTTTGATGCAAATAAAACCCTCTCATATATGTAATTTCTAAAGGAAATGCTCTAGGTATTTTGACGTCAGGCGTTCCACACTTTTGTAATAAATATAGAATGTTAGCAACCTAGTTGTTCATTGGGATACTGTTGAGAGGCAGAGGCCAGGGGCACGGACTCTGAAAATTGAAGGCAGGTAGGAGAGTGCAGAGGCAACAATTTGACCACACTGGGCAGGCAAGAAGGGCAGTGGCAGCACAACAGACTATGGAGGGCAGTGGAAAGGGGGGCAGTGGCAACAAACCAACAATACAGGACTGGCAAGAGAGGCTGTGGCAATATAATAGACCATTGTGGGCAGAAGAAAGAGGCAGTGGTAGTACAACCATACATGCCAACAGACCCGTTTCAGCCAGGAAACATCCAATGTTTTTAAGCTCAAATGGGATTTATTTGATCTGTCTCCTGTCTACAATCTCCTCTTTTTCAATGTAACTTAAAGGGGAAAATCAATACCCCAGTTTTTTTTCAAAATCTCCCTCTTACCAAGTTCAAAATTTTCGCAAGTATGGTACATTGGATCACGGTAGGCAGGAGGAATTGGGGTAGGGACATGGACTCGGATAACAGAGGACAGGAGGGACATGGAGAGGTGCACCAAACTGACCCTACAGGGCAGGCATCAGGGTTTGCAGCAGCACAATACACCACACAGAGCATGCGGGATGGGAGTGCAGCACAACAATCCATAGAAAGCAAGAGGGAGGGGACAGGACCATGCACATGGACAACAGAGAAGAGAGGGGAAAGAGGCAATTGTAGCTAGCTGACCATAATGGACAGACAGGAGAGAAAGCTGCAGCATAACAGACCATAAAGGGCAGGAGGGATGGATCAGGGGCATTACAATGGAACAGACAAGCCAGGAGGGAGGGAATAGGGGTCTGCACATGGAAACAGAGGGCTGAGGGCAAGGGGGCAGAGCAGGAGCAGCAAGATGACCATGGAGGTCAGGCAGGATGGGCGCTAGAAACAAGACACACCATGGAGAGCAACAATGAGACTATGATGGCATACACACAGACCATGGAGGGAAGGTGGGTGGGGGTCTGGGGCAGCTAGCTGACCACACAGGGAAGGTGGGAGGGGCCATGGCAGCACAGAAGGCCATGCATAGCAAGTGGGAGGGTTAGTGGCAGCACAATGGCTATGATGGGAAAGAAGGAGGGTGCAGGGGCATGCACAAAGGACCATGGAGGATAGAAGGGAGGGTCAGGACCTGTGCAAAGACAAGTTAGTTCAGGAGAAGGGGCCTCACAACAGACTGTGCGGGGCAGGCAGGAGGAGCAGTTGCAGCACAACAGATCAGGGAGGGCAGAAGGGTGTGGCAGTAAAATGGACCATGGAGGACAGGAGGAAGGGGATGGGGGCATGGCATGTGGACAGGCAGGGTGGAGGTGGCAGGGACAGGTTACAGTCATCTGACAATGCTAGGCAGGTGGGAGGGGAGTGGCAGCTCAACAGAACACTCAGAGTAGATAGGAGTGGCAGGTCCATGGAACATGGTGGGCAAAAAGGATGGAGCAGGGGCATGCACAAAGACATCGGAGGGCAGGGGGAAGGAGAATAGGGGCAGCAAGCTAAGCACAGAGGCTAAGCAGGATGTCAATGATGGGCCATTGAATTGGGCAATGGAGGGCAGGAGGAGTGGACTGGTACATCATGCTAAATGGAGGGCAGTGGCAGCACATCAGACCATGCATGGCAGGAGGGAGGAGGCTAGTCCATGGTTTCAGACAACAGAGGATAGGGAGGAGGTGGATGGGGCAGCAAGCTAACCGTTTAGAGAAGGTGGGTATTAGGAACTTTATTGTTTTTAAAATGTGTGTCTGTGCGAACTACTTAAAATATGAACAAGTATGCAGCATAATCTCACTTTTATTCCGGAAGAAGAGGACGTTTGTGACTGTCATTCCGGGCTCACTTGGCAGAAACACCCCCTGACCCTCCACCCCCATTGCAAAATGTAATGCCTGTGAAAAGGGTAGGTGGACGCAGCGTTATATAGAACATAGTCCTGAGAGCACGACTGAAAATGAAAACTAGATATAGTATATGGTATAAACTATGCACCAAAAAGTGTGATATAAGATGAACCGGGGCGTGAAATATAATATGCAATACATTGTGCGCAATGACAGGTTCATTGGAGAGCGCGAGATAGCACAGGCACTAGCGCGTGCTATGTGATATGCGCCTTGGAGTGTAATATGCACAGGGCAGTGTTGTGTAACCAAACTAGTCTCTAAAGTTGTAATATAAAATATGTGCTGGGGAGTGTAACGTTGCATATGCACTGTGACAAAGATATGGATCCGAGATTGTAATATGTATGGCATCGCACTGTTCGTCATAACATAGGCATCGAGGAAGGCACGTTAGATGGGGCAATATAACCCATGCGAAGGCAAGTGTGGCATGACATATTCACGGGGTGGTGTTACAGTGCACATGGGCTAGAGAGTGTCATAACATACGCACTAGCTGGTGGAATACAACACAGAGGTGTGAGGCACTCGGCGGGCACTGGTGGGTGTAACACAGCATTGGGCTCAGCCAGGAGCACGCTGTGACTCTCAAGTGAGGTTTGTCTCCTTTCCAGAGAGTAAAATAAAAAGTATTACACATCCGGCGGTGGATGTGTGTTTTATTAACGGTGAGGGGGGTTTCTTGCATAGTTTGGTCGAATTTTTGTCGAATCCCCTTTGAATGGCTTGGTGTGCGTGTGTATTAAATGTGCCCGTCAATAGCTACCCATGTTTGTATAAATAAACGACAAGGTTTACTTGGAGAGTACCCACCGGCGGGGGCGCCGGGATTAGGCATTGTAGGGCGTCAGACATGTCAGAGCTTCACTAGCGGTGTAAATACATTCCACGTGGATTCATTGTATGCATAGTCGCCTTTTAATGAATATCACGCAAATCGTCATGGTGATAGGTACATACGGTTTGTCCAGCATGTCCTAGGTGTTTCTATAAATATATATTTCTTTAAAATAATTTTAAAAAAAGGCCGGTCCCGGGGATGGGGTCCCCGGGGCCATAAGTGGCCTGAGGAGGGGGGCAACGCAGCCCCCCTTCTAAAGAATAAAAAAAAAAAAGGCCATGACCCTTGGGTTGGGGTCCCCGGGGTCGACTAAGGCCTTGGGAGGGCCAAAAAATTTTTTTCAACAAAAAATATTAGGGTGCAGGCCCTGGGGGATGGGGTCCCCAGGTCCAATACATTAGAAAAAGAAGGGGGGCCACACAGCCCTCCTTCTTAAAAAAATAAAATAAATAAAAGACCGGCATCGTGCCGGAGGCCACGCCCCCTCCTTGCAGCAGTCTGCAAATGCGCCCCCTGGCCAGTTGTAAGTTGGGTAATTAATTCTCCTTCAATACTTAGGGTCCCTGAGGGCCAACTAGCCCAACAGGTATCTCCAGTATGTGCCAGGGAGCTGCGTTGCAGGCAGGTGTTCTGAGGCCACGCCCCTTTTTTCACCTCTATGCAACGCAGCTCTGTGGCACTTACTGGAGGTACCTAGTGGGCTAGTTTGACCCTAGTGACCCGTTGTATTCAAGGGGACTTCATCTCTCAACTTAGAATGGCCACAGGGTGCGTTTACACAGTGGTGAAGGGAGGGGACAGGGCCTGAGGTGACGTGTGCAAACACGCCCTGTGGCGCGTTTTAAGGTGGGGAAATAATTCTCTTTTAATCCTGAGGGACCATGGGGGCCAACTAGCCCACCAGGTGCTTCCAGTAAGCGCCACTCCTCTGTGTTGCAGAGAGGTGGTGCAGGCCGTGCCCTTTTTTACACCTCTCTGCAATGGCGCTTACTGGACGTACCTAATGAGCTATTTTGCCCCTTGGGATGCTCTGGATTCAAGGGGACTTAATCTCCCAACTTAAAAAACGGCCACAGGTCGTGTTTACACAGTGGGGAATGGAGGGGACGGGCCTGAGGTGACATGTGCAAACACGCCCTATGGCGCGTTTTAAGTTGGGGAAATAATTCCCCTTCAATCCTGAGGGCCCCTGGGGGCTAACTAGCCCACCAGGTGCTTCCAGTAAGCGCCACTGAGTTGCGTTGCAGAGAGGTGGTCCAGGCCGTACCACTTTTTACACCTCTCTGCAACGCAGCTCTGTGGCGCTTACTGGAGGTACCTGATGGGCTAGTTGGACCCTAGGGACCCTCAGGATTCAAATTAACTTAATCTCCCAACTAAAAACGGCCACAGGGCGTGTTTACACAGTGGTGAAGGGAGGGGACGGGGCCTGAGTTAACGTGTGCAAACCAGCCCTGTGGTGCGTTTTCAGTTGGCGGAAATAATTCCCCTTCAATCCTGAGGGACCCTGGGGGCCAACTAGCCCACCAGGTGCTTCCAGTAAGCGCCACTGCGCTGCGTTGCTGAGAGGTGGTCTAGGCTGTGCCCCTTTTTACATCTCTCTGCAACGCAGCTCTGTGGTGCTTACTGGAGGTACCTAGTGGTCTAGTTGTACCCTAGGGACCCTCAGGAATCAAGGGGACTTAATCTCCCAACTTAAAATGGCCACAGGGCATGTTTACACAGTGGGGAAGAGAGGGTACAGGGCCTGAGGTGACGTGTGCAAACACGCCCTGTGGCACGTTTTAAGAGGTAGTTTTAATCCCCTGCCCTATTATATACTAGGGGCTTACAGAGGAGGTCATGCTAATCACAGGGGGACCCCAACACATAGTGTTTCCTAGTGGATGTAGGTGTTTTCACTGTATTCTGAGTGTCTTTTAACATAGCACTGGCGCTAGGACTGGTTAGTCACACTCAGTTACCACCAGTATCCGTCTGAAAAAGTTGAGGGTACAGGATGATTTTGCAACAAGGCTTCTTTCTGCTCTTCTGTTTGTTCTTTCTGTACGTTATCCTTCTTCCTGCACTTTTCTTCGTCTTTGAGGACTTCTGTTGCTTCTTTCTGCATTTCTTTTTTTTCTTTCCGTGCGTTTTTTCTTCTTTCTTCACATGTCCTATCTCTGTAGGCATAGTTAGAAATTAGCATTTAAAAAACCTTTGAAATTCACTGAAAAAACCATAGGTTTCAGGCACGTTATAGTTAGGAATTAGCATTTAAAAAACCTTAGAAATTCGCTGAAAAAAACATAGGTTTCAGGGGCGTTATAGTTAGCTGGACTTTTTACTTGTACAAACAATTGAAAATCCCCCGTTAGCTAACTATAACTTGCGCGCCCGCAATGCACTGCTGATGACGGCACATATTACATCACTCATGACATGGTCAGTGACATCACTCATGACATCACTGATGACATCTCAAATGACATCACTGACGACATCACTGATGACATCATCCAGTGAATGTGTGTTTTTCTGAAAATTACATATGTTTTATATATGAATATGTCAAGGTCAATGGAAGAATAAATGGGTATATAAGTGTCTAAATGGATGATTTGTTTTTGAAAAATTGATTGTATAACTGACTGATTAAGTGTATCTCAGTGAATACATGGCTTAGTGAGTAATGTTTAAATATGTAAATATCTGTAAAATTTTGCAAACTTTTGGCCAGCTCCGCTCCGCTCCTACCCTGAAAGTTTCGTGGTGATTTGTAAAGCGGGGGCTGAGAAAAAAGGGGGGTCCCAAAACACGTTTTCCCCATGCAATTTCCCTTAGGACCTGTTGACGCAGCTACAGCCCGAACTGCTGAACGGAATGACTCCAAATTTGGCAAAGAGGTAGTCCTCAGTTCAGACTCGTGCCGTTTGAATAAATGGTGTGAATCCGTTCAGTAGTTCCTGAGAAAATTAGAGTTAAATGTACATAAATATCTATGACCGGGGAGGATCCGCGGACCCTACCCGCACCGTAAGTGTACCCTCCCCGAACCGAGCGCGCACCCTCCCGATCGCGCGCTGAATGCTAATTGGCTGTCGAGTGTCTGGCTACATTCGAAACCAGGAGCTGTTGGCGGCCATTTTGTGCCTCCGTAGAAGCGAGGCTGAAGAAGCAAGGGGAATAAGTGTGTAAAACATATAAAGGGGGCAGAGTGGAAATACTTTGACCCTCTAGAGGACCCCCTGGGGCCCCCTTTTTAAAAAAAACAAAAACGGCAAAATGCGCGCACGGTGAGCGCATCCTATCGTGTTGGGTGCTTGGATTCTCTCGTGTTGGGTGGGCAGATCCACGGAATTTGTTTTTTTTAAAAAGACAAGAAATCATTGGTTGTATGACTACTTTCTACACTGAAAGGTGAGGTGTATATTTCAGTTTTTTAAAGGTATGATTCTTATTGGTTAAGAAAAACAGATTATAAGGAACTTTATATATGATAAGCTGATATGTTGAAAAGTCAAGCACACTTCCTGTCTTGTTTAGCAACATTGTGTGCTGAACTTGTGACCTGTGTGCACAGTGCAGTGTTTCATGACCTGTTTCTATGGTAACAGGCAGAAGGCAGATTGGGGGAAGGATTGAAATGTATTTCAGTTGGAAAGGGTTGAAATGTTTAACCAATAGAAATGTGTGTTTGCTTTTGAGTTTATGTGTGAAGGATTGTGATTTGATGTTTACATGTATATGTGTGGAAAATGAAAGGAAAACGTTTCCATTCTTTGTTTTTGCGGAGAGGTGCACAGTGCAGAGATTCTGTAAAAGAAAATCTGGTGTGTGACTGATATACTTCTTAATCTACAAAACAACTTGAAAGGTGAGTTATTTAATTGTGAGGGGATGTATGTAGACTATTTTGATTTTAATCAGACTAATGTATTTCTGCTGCTAAAGTATAGGGAGTACTTTTTTTCTCTACAATCTTATTGACAGTGTGTGTGCATGTAGAAACCATTATGTGATAAGCATTTGTTTTTTACATGTGGTTGCAGACAGATAACTGTGCTGTTTTTATATTTTGGTAGAATTAGAAACCAGTCATTGTTTATGAATTTGTGAAATGAGTTATGTTTCTATACTAAAATGTAGTACTCCTTCTAGATGAAGAAATGTGTTTTGGTATAGTGGAAGGGATAGTGTTGTTTGTCTAGAATCACACAGTGAGTATGTGTGCATTTGGGAACCAGTGTGAGAGAAGCATTTGGTAACATTGTGTATTTGCTGACAGATAACTGTTTTAAAACCTGTCATGTTGTCAAGTTGTAGTAGCATTAGAAGACAGTTACGGCTTATGCTTTGATTAAACGAGTCAGGCATTGACACTAAAGTGCAGTCCTGAAAGATGTAGATTGTGTGCAGTTGCTTTACCACTTGCACTGTAGTGAATGAGTTTTAGTAAACTCCTAGGGATGGCGGTGCTTGTCTAGAATCACACTGTGAGTTAGAGTGCATTTGGGAACCACTGTGAGAGAAGCATTTGGTAACATCATGTATTTGCTGACAGATAACTCTTTTAAAACCTGTCATGCTGTCAAGTTTTAGTAGCATTAGAAGCCAGTCTTTGCTTATGCATTGATAAAATGAGTCAGGCATTGACACTAAAGTGCAGTACGGAAATATGTTGATTGTGTGCAGTCCCATTACCCCTTCCACAGTAGTGAATGAGTTTTGGTAAGCTGCTAGGGATAGTGTTACTTGTCTAGAATCACACTGTGAGTCTGTGTGCATTTGGGAACGACTGTGAGAGAAGCATTTGATAACGTTGTGTATTTGCTGACAGATAATTATTTTAAAACCTGTCACGTTGTCAAGTTTTAGTAGAATTAGAAGCCAGTTTTTGCTTATGCTTTGATTAAATGAGTCAGGCTTTGACACAAAAGTGCAGTCCTGAAATATGTAGATTGTGTGCAGTTCCCTTATCAGTTCCACAGAAGTGAATGATTTTTGGTAAACTCCTAGGTATAGTGGTTGTTGTCTAGAATCACACTGTGAGTCTGTGTGCATTTGGGAACCACTGTGAGAGAAGCATTTGGTAACATCGTGTATTTTTTCGCAGATAACTCTTTTAAAACCTGTCATGTTGTCAAGTTTTAGTAGCATTAGAAGCCAGTCTTTGCTTATGCGTTGATTAAATGAGTCATGCTTTGACACTAATGTGCTGTACTTAAATATGTAGATTGTGTGCAGTACCATTACCTCTTCTAGACTAGTGAATGATTTTTGGTAAACTGCTAGGGATAGTGTTGCTTGTCTAAAATCACACTGTGAGTCTGTGTACATTTGGGTAAGGATTGTGAGAGAAGCATTTGGTAACATAGTGTATTTGATGACAGACAACTGTTTTAAAATCGGTCATGTTGTCAAGTTTTAGTAGATTTAGAAGCTATTCTTTGCTTATGCATTGATAAAATGAGTCAGGGTTTGACACTAAAGTGCAGTACCATGTACTATTCTCTTCACTGTGCCAGAACTGAACATTTAAAAGTTTTACCCAGGCACTAACCTAGCAGTAGTCTGATGATTTAGTCAGTTTACAAGTACTCATGTTGTGAACCATAAATTACCATATAGATTGCTTCAAATGTCTATGCAGTATGCATGCAGTCTTCTAACATACTATACACTTGTCTTTCACATTTTCAATTCGCTAGTCAGTATCCATACACTTCCAGGAAACACCCTGTAACTCCCTTTGCAGTCCTCTAGTGACCCATTCAGCACCATGAACTAATCCATTCACTGTGACAAAACCCGAACACTTATAAATTCACCAAGATACTATCTTTGCAGTCCTCTAATCATTCAGTCAGTGCCTAAGTATTCATGCACTGAGCCAGGCCTTGGCACATGGACTGCTTCAAACCCCTATCCACTATGTATGCAGTCTTCTAACCACCTAGACACTTGTCTTTCACACTTTCAATTCCCTAGTCAGTATCCATACAGTCCAGCAAACATCCTGTCACTCCCTTTGCACTCCTCTAGTGACCCATTCAGTACCAAGTACTAATCCATTCCCTGTGCGAAAAGCCTACCACGTATAAATTCACCCAGGCACTCTCCTTTGTGTAATCTAATCATTCAGTCAGTACCCAAGTACTCATGCAGTGAGCCAGGCCTTAGCACATAGACTGCTTCAAATGCCTATTCACTATGCATGCAGGCCTCTAACCACCTACACAGTTGTCTTTCACACCTTCAATTCCCCAATCAGTATTCATACACCCTGTCACTCACCCAGTGTGTCTCCTTATAGTACTGTAATCATTTAGTCAGTTAGCATGTAGTCTTTTAGTGAGGTAGGTTTTAGGGCATGAACTGCTTCAAAGTAGTATGCACTATGCATGTAGTGTTTTAACGATCGTCACACTTGTGGTTAAGTGCTATAGTTTCTTAGTCAGTTTTTATATAAAATGTGTTTGTACAGTAATGGAATAGTATAAATTTGAAAGTTATTAATATACATTTATTTGTGATTCTTTTTACAGATACAGAACAGGATTGTTTCTCATCTGTTTGCACTCTTCTCGTGCAAGATTGTTTGGATGAAGGGTCCGTAGGTGTTTCATCATACTTGCCGTGCCGCACGAGTATTTTTTGTTAGGATCCCCTCGCAAAAGAACTCTTTTGCAAATCTTGCACGTGACGAAGGTGGCATTGGTCTTTGTTTGCCCCTCGAGAAAAGTAGAAAATTTCCAACCCACTGAAGGAAAACGTTGTGGGCGTGGTGCATCCTCCAAAAATTAATTCTTAGATTTGGTGAATATTTTAAAGCGACAACATTTAAAGGTTTTGTAAGTTAACCTTATAAAATTTTGTTAGCTGTATGCATTATATATATCTGTGATTTGTATCTTGTTTTATTTTGTTGAGAATAGCATGTTGTTGTTTTTTATCAATCTTTGAGATTGTTTTTTTTTGCCCGCTGTTAAGTGATGAGTACGATTGAAATCACTATTTTTATTGAAATTTGATATATTCTGAGAACAGCAAAAAAGGCAAAAAAATTACTTTCTGGAAATTATGCTGTGTTGTAAAAAATTTATTATTACATGTTATCATTTTTTTTCCTTTTCTTTCACAGATCCAAATTTTAAAATAAGCAATTTTTATGAATTTAGATTGGAATGAAAATGTGAAAAAAATGTATACCATTTTTTATTCCTATTACTGTGACGGTAAGTTTAACTAAGTCTCAATATGCAGAATGAGGAGGTCTGCAAGAAGCTACAAAGTTGAAACATGTTTCTAAAAACAGTAGTTTTGAAATCTGACCATAATCAGATATCATGTGACCTGCAAAAAAAGAGATTTGAGGGGTTCATAAAATTTCCCATTTTAGCTATTGAAGGACCGCAATTATTTTAGTCATTCTTCTTTGAACATCTTTGCAAACAAAACTCTGTGCTTACCTTTTATCATTCGCAAGGAATTTTAAAAACGGAAATATGTCACTTTTTGTAACATAGTTATTGTGTAAGATACTCTTTCATATTTACAAAGAGAGGAAAAGGCACTCTCTGCACTTTTTATACTCCATGTAAATACAACCTCATCATGCAGACCACTTTGTGTTGAAAGGGTGTTCTATAAGTGTTGTTGTGCATGATTGCACTTAATACTCATAGAACAAGACACATGTCTAGATTTATCATAAATCATAAATCTCGATATGTGTGTGAATGGTGCACCATTCTAAAATTGGTGTAGGAAAGCACAACAAGGAGAATTGTTTTAATTTCTCCACATTTTTATATCTTCAATGCATGCTGAAATGTTCAGCATACACTGAAGGAGAAAAATGCATTTTCTCATTGTTTTTGTGTAGGAAGGTGTGTCTTCCTGCAGAAAAACAAACAGCACATGACACAGATATCCTTGCACTATGGTGCAAGTGTGCCTGTGTCACCACATGGCTGCAGTTTAAGCAGCCGTGCAGAGAGAAGCATAGATTTGCAACATATTTATGTACTTATGTTGCATCCCTGTGCTTCGGAAGTACTGCAGCAAACTGCAGTTAAAGAGGTTACTGTGTGATGCTGCAGCACTGCCTCATAGTTCTGCACTTATACATTCACCATACGCTACTACTGCATTCATTCAGTCAATTACGTACTACACATACATTCATCTAAACTTTCACACACTAACAAAGAAATTTTGCTCTTTTTTTAAACCAGGAAGTTAGTTCTTACAAGAACTTTTTTTTTTCTTCTTTTTATTTTTTTTATTTTTTTGTACTTTTTGGAACAATTTTGTTATTTTTTTGTTTTTTTCAAAAGGAAAAAAAGACAACAGGAGGAACAAAACAGTCAACTTCTGCAAAAAAATAATAAACACAAGATTAGCACTTGTGGTTTTGCTGCGCTCGGCAGATTAGTTCAATTGACTGCTCGCCGTAACATAGTAGTTTGTTGCATTTAATGCAACTAATTTTTAGTTTTCCAAATTCTGGACATATGTGCGGGTGAGTGCTTGATGGTGATGCTGCAGAAGTGCTTGCCACTGCTGGCTGAGGCTGCTGTCGGAGTCTTCTGCATTCCTGCTTGGCCAGGTTCACGGGATGCAGAGTCTTCAGGTGTTTTAACATACTTGCAGTCCCACAAGAGTATTTTTTTGATGGATCTCCTCTGGAAAGCACTCTTTGACATATTTTACATGTCACTTTAGTTGAATTAGTTTTATTTTGTCCTTTTGGGAAGGAAAAAAATTTCCACACCACAGAGTTGTATCTTTCTGGGCGTGGAGGTTCCACAACAAATTCCTCATCGGATGAATGGTCTGATTCTGATAGTGGCTGCTGTGCAGAAGCCATTGTCTTCAGAAAAATTGCAGCTGTGGAAATCTTTCCCAAAACGTTTCTTCCAGTTCTAAGGTGTGAGATGTTCCTCCAAAGAAGCTCAAAGAATGATTAAAATGGGTCGGGTCTTTCAATAGTTAGAATAGGAAGTGTAATGAACCAATCAAATCTCTTTTTTTGCAGGTCATATGGGATCCGCGCACCCTGCGCTGACGCAGCCCGCACCCTGCGCACATCCGCGAAATTGAATTAAAAAAAATTATAAGATTAGATGTAAAAATATATAAGTTTTAAGACTACTTTAGAGTTTGTCTTCAATTAATATTCACATGAAATACATATATATATGTTTTTTAAAATGTTAAATATTTTGCGGGATCAGCGCACCTATCGCGTCATAGATGCAGATGACGCATCGCGGAAGCGCGTAAACGTCGCGTTACGAACATCGAACGTGTGGCGTATAGGCTGGGAGTTGCGTACTGGTCGCATTGCGATCGCACACTAAACACGTACCCAACGCATACCATGCGCGGATGCTAACGCGTAGGGATCAAGAGCGGTGCGCATAGGGTGCGCGGATCCAAACACATGGAAAAAAATATATAAAATAATGTTTTGAACATATAATTAAAGAAATATTTTTTAAAATATAAAAAATATGTTTGAAAAACCAATTGAATTCAAATAATATTTTTTAATTTTTAAAAGAATAATTGAAAAAATAAGTTTAAAAAATGGTGATAAAAAAGTATATATATATTTTTTTTAAATTAATGAAATTGACACACTGAATTTGAAAAATATAGAAATCCCTCAAAATCATTAAACATGATATCTTCAGAGATAAGTTAAAGATAGGAATTAGTATTTAAAAATCTTTGAAATTCACTGAAAAAAACAAAGGTTTCAGGGGCGTTATAGTTAGGAATTGGCATTTAAAAAACCTTAGAAATTCACTGAAAAAACCATAGGTTTCAGGGGCGTTATAGTTAGCTGGACATTTCCCTCGTACAAAACCCTAGAAATTCCCCATTATAGTTAGTTCAGCTAACTATAACTCGCGCCCCCGCAATGCACTGCTGATGACGTCACATATTACATCACTCATGACATGGTCAGTGACATCACTCATGACATCACTGATGACATCTCAAATGACATCACTGGTGACATCACTGATGACGTCATCCATGTGATAAATTAGTGCATCTTCTCACACCCTTTGATATACTCAATCAAAATTTCAGACGTCCATTCTCAAAACCATAGATACTCCAATACCAATAACTACATACCCACTCATTGACTCTTAGATCTACACACACATCCACTCACTCACCTGTACAGTCACTCATACTTACAGTCACTCAGTACAGGACTATCATATGCATTTATACACCTACATAGATACTCACACACCACCAATCATCCATAGAGGTACTCTCACACCTAGTCAGTCATGCAAATAATTAATCACACTCCCATTTACTCACCTATGCAGTAATACACACACAAGTTCACTTACTCATAAAAATAGTACCACATTCTTATGCTCTTATACAATCACTGATACAAACACACACTCATCCATACAGCCACTCTCACAATAACACACTCTCACATATACCCACTTATATACTCTTACACACATATATACTGCCTTTCACATATGTAATTAGTCACACATGTACCACTGAGATATACATTCATTCACTAACACACCCATACATACACTCACCCAACCATACAGTCCATCACAGATGCACTCTTAAAACCATGCACCCATCGAATCACCCACTCACACATGTATGCAGAGAGTCACACACACCCCACCCACACAAACACTCAGGGACCCATACAGATACTCAGACAACCAATTAATAACCCATAGAGACACTCATATAGCTATTCACAAAACCATGCAGCCGCTTATACGCCAACAGACAGACTGATACAGACATTCACACAGTTTACTCACTAGTCTGCAGTAAGATACGTTTAATGACTCACTTATAGAGTCAATCACGCACCTACTAAATCATCCATTCACACACTTATACACCCACTCATTCTTCCATAGGTTTTTCCCTATATATATATTAAACATATTTAAAATTTACAGAAACACACACTCACTGGATGACGTCATCAGTGATGTCATTAGTGATGTCATTTGAGATGTCATCAGTGATGTCATGAGTGATGTCACTGACCATGTCATGAGTGATGTAATATGTGATGTCATCAGCAGTGCATTGCGGGGGCGCGAGTTATAGTTGGCTGAACTAACTGTAACGGGGGATTTTCCAGGGTTTTGTACGAGGGAAATGTCCAGCTAACTATAACGCCCCTGAAACCTATGGTTTTTTCAGTGAATTTCTAAGGTTTTTTAAATGCCAATTCCTAACTATAACACCCCTGAAACCTTTGTTCTTTTCAGTGAATATATATATATATATATATATATATATATATATATATATATATATATATATATATATATATATATATATATATATATATATATCACCAAATCCTTCGTTTGTGGCCACTTCCCTTCCAGGGGAAAAAACGAATAGCGGACTGCCAGTAAAGTTCTCAGTGAAATTTTATTTTGGCTTCTCTACCACCATGACCGCCATGACGCGTTTCGGTCTCTCCAGACCTTGATCACATGACGCGTCTTAGAACCAGTTCATTATATTTAAAGTGAAAGTGTCAACACACGTGATTTCTAATCATTGCCATTGACATGAACGAAATACTACAGTGCAATATGTACATTTTGTGCAATATATCGCAAGTTGTTTATGCAACATTCCGCAAGTTTGGGTACTGATATTATACAAATATATAGATAATAGCAAGCATACATACTAAAATGTTATGTAAAATGTCACCAGTATAAATACTAAAAACATGATAGTATCGCATTGATGTATAAAACTCATAATAAATATATAAATATATCAGAGTAAATTACAAGGTTAAAATACATTTTTTTATATATGTCATAAAAATTGTATGAACCCTTTTAAATGGTATGAATGATAAATACATTGTTATGACGGGATTAATGAACTGCATTATCGTTCTTACTAAAAATCACTGCCTACCAATCAATAGGATTTAATAAAATCTAAAACAACTGATTGTTTAGTGTACAAAATGTAAATGTACAGCCTACATGGTTATCATATAATGTTATTATCCGAATGTCTGGCTAAAATAAGAATGTGAAAAGTGAAAATAAATAAATGAACAGTGCATAGTGCTCTATTTATGTGCGTGTTAATAAAACATAAACTTATGTATGTGGGTCTAAATGCCTATACAGCTGTAAGTAAAATTTTATGCTTAAGAATTGGAAATATTGAAAATATTTTACAGGTGGGTGCCATCATGGAAGTACTTAAATTGCCCTATAGAGTTTTATAAGCAAGTATAAAAATCTTCAAAGGAATTATGGCTGTTAGGTGTTTTTGCATCGAGCCAAATAATATATTTTGTCTCTAATTGTCTCAGTTTAGCCTCGCGATTACCCCCTCTTCTTGAGCTGGGAATTGTGTCAATCAGGAAGTATTTCAGGTTATCTAAATTGTTGTTGTGCCTTTCCCTGAAATGGCGGGCAACTGGGTAAGTCCATCTGAGTTGGTGATTGCCTTCATGTGTTGCAATATCCGTTTGCAGGCTTGCAACATGGTGCTGCCCACATATTGCAACCCACAAGGGCACTCCAACACGTATATTACAAATTCTGTGCGACATGTTAAAAATATATTGATCTTAATCGGCTCTGTTTGAAATGGGACGGTGTAGTTGGTTTTATTGACCCCATACCTGCATGCTCTGCAGTTGTTGCATTTGTAAAAGCCACCCCGTGTAGTTAGCCAGCTGACATTAGGTCTAACCTCTGGGCTACTTTTAACAAGTGCGTCTCTCATGGATCTTCCTTTCCTGAGAGTAATGTTGGGGTATCTGGGAAGATCTTTACCTATTATCGGGTCATTACGTACAATCATTCAATTCTTATTGATGATTTTGCGCAAAGCTTTGTACTGCTTATTGTACATTATTATTAACCTTGTCTCTTGCTTTTGTATACTAGTTGAATTGAATAATTCTGGCCCATTTCTAGAAGTTAATGCCTGTCTGTCCTGATTGTTGGCTTTTCTAATGGCAGTATCTATGGTTTTAACACTGTAGCCTCTGGCTAAAAAGCGTTGCTTGCTCTGCTCTTGGGCATATTTTAAACCAAAATCAGTGCTACAAATTCGTCTAATTCTCAACATCACTCCATATGGTATGCTGTAGATGAGATGTTGAGGATAATGGCTGGTGGCATGTAACACACTGTTACCCGTGGTGTCCTTGCGGTATAACCTAGTTTGAATCCTTTTTTTGTGGGTAAAGACCTCGACATCTAGGAACTGTATTGACTGTTGACTGATTGTGGCTGTGAAGCATAAGTTAAGGCTATTGATGTTAATTAATCTTATAAATTCATTTGCCATTTCTTCAGTCCCCCGCCAGATAATAAATAGGTCGTCTATATATCTTAGCCAGGCAACCACATGATTTTGCATTATCTCATTGTAGTCTGTTTTTAAATCCATTTCCTCCCACCAACCCATGTGGAGGCAGGAGTAGCTAGGAGAAAAACATGCCCCCATAGCAACTCCTCTAGTTTGTTGGTATACTTGATTTTCAAACATGAGATAGTTATTTTCAAGACAGAAACTTATCATAGTGAGCAACATGCGGTTGTGATAGAATAAGTTCAGAGGTCTTTTGCCCGAATAATATTCAATAGCCTTTAAGCCGTCTTTGTGATGTATATTGGTATACAGTGAAGTCACATCAAGCAATATGAGCAAATAATCAGAACACCACTTATATTTAGACAACTTATTCAAGAAACCCCCTGTATCTTGTATAAAAGATGGCAACTCATGAATATATATATATATTTTCTTTATATAGTGCCTAAAAGTGCTCATCCCCTAAATGCAGTTCACAATCCTGCAGAGATTATTTTTAGGAGTCTGCCTAAGGCCCATCAAGCAGTCACCAAAGGAGTCGAGGTGGGTTGTGTCATGTCAACTTCAGGGGGCACCAAGTCAGATCCGATCAATTCACTTCAAGGACCCTCTGCTCCAGCCGAGATGTTGGGCCTCCTGTGCCAGTGCCAGGAGGAAAGCGAGCAGTTGCTCTTACTTCCCCTGTTTCTCTTGTGCCATGGGGAGGGCCAGGAGGTCATCCCCACTCCGGGAAGGCCGCTTGTCAAGGAGGAGTGTTTGACCATTGTTGGCACTGCTCGTTGGTCCACTGCAAAACTGCCTCGAAGAAGAAGGTCTGGGATTGGAAAATCACTTTAAGTTTGGTGGGGAACAACAGCATATATCGAATATTGAGACTTCGTAGCTTTTTTTTTGCTCTGATAAATGATCGGCCTTGATCTAGGACTAGCTTGCCGAAATTAGGGAAAATCATTATTCTGTGGGACTGGAACCAGGTGATTCCTGAGAATGAACAAGACGGAGAATGGCATCTCTAGCCAGGTAGTTGAGTACGTGTGCAATCAAAGACCGGGCAAGAGCATTTGGGGGTTGTCTGTGGGTCAAAGCTCTTTGAGCTCTATCAATGATGAAGCAGGACGATAAGGTCGCAGCAGGCATGATAGAGCGGATCTATCAGTCCAGGAACATTTTCAGTGAGGTTACCTAACAGTCTTCTGAGAAATCTACAAAACAGAGATTGTTCCCGAAGGCCCTTCACTCCACAACTTCCACCTTCGTGGCTGAACTTTGGAGATGGAGGTTAAGTGCGAGAGCTTACATTGCATCTCAGATATTGTATCTTCCACTGTGGAGACCCAGACCCTAATTTCAGCAATCCTGTTGACTGGCTTGTGCAGATCCTGGCACAGCAACATCACGTGAGAGCCCATGGTGCTGATATTCACTTCCAGGCTGTCGCGCAGTTGATTTATTGCCACCAGGATCATGCTGGTGTCAGGGATGGTGGTCAAAGCACGGTCATCATTTTCTGTCTCAGTCGACTTTGCCGCAGCCTGGGTGAATTTGTCCAGGGTGCTCCGCTTGCCCTGGGGTACACCTTGTCTTTTGCCATAGTCCTGACCACTAGCCCACCTTGTATCCAATAGCCAAACTTTACTCCAGTCAGACCCCTCAGACTGCATGGGAATTTTACAGTTTGCATCAGCAGTTTACCGGCTTCCTCTCAACAGCTGCACTAAGCCTACAGATGATGAAATGTCTGCCCAATGTGAGATGTCCCTGGCTTCTGTGAGTCAATGGTAGTCTAATTGATGTCCACTGCAGGGGCTCCTACAGATTAAGGTCCAAGATTCGGTACCTAGACGTCAGACCATGGGATACAGAGTCTCCGGCAGCCACAGCCCAGTTATCAGGCAAAGGAGTCACAGGTGTTGGTGCACAGGGCCAAGCCACAACAGACAGGCCAGGTTAAGAGCCAGGTCAAGCAGGCCCACAAGTCCCCCAATCAGAACTGCAGGGCGACATGAGCAGTCTACTGGCTCGCCTGGACGTCACAAGGCCAGCAGAACTGCAGCGTTCCGCTAGTCCCCATCAGGAGAAACAGTTGCAGAAGTGTCGGGCCAGCTAATCAGGTGCCGGTTAATGTTTGTCAGAAGACGGGCCCCTTTCAGGTGTAATTCCCTCTTCTTGAGGGCACATCCAGGGTGGGCCTACACAACTGTCTGCTACTCCTGGGTCGATCCAAGGCGCCAGGCCTCTCAGGGTCAGAGCTGCTCCAGGACCCACCTCAGCCTCTACCGCAGCCCCGCCCTGGTGTCGGGCACACCAGAAGCCAGTGGCTCCCCAGTCACAGCGCAAACACTTTGGGAGCTCTGGCTCATACCACTAGTCCCTCAAGCCATCAGCCAGCCGCTCACCCTCTGAGAGACTGCACAGGCCCAGGGCGGTCCCTGCCCTGGTCCGCCACAGCCTCTCCCCGCCCGATGTTTACATTGCCTACAGGTGCTCCTGGAGCACAAGGGGCCTCAAAGAATCACCCCAAAGTCACCTTGGGAACCACGGGAAGAGGAAGGCAGGATGGTGACGGATTTGGGCAGTGTGGTGCTGAGTTACCTTAGGTTATGGCCGCTATTTCCAACCAGCAGGCCATGCCCCTAGGCTACAACTGTAACAATATATTGGGGAAGGACTCAGGAACATGATCTGAATGTCCTGAAAATACATTTTAAAACAATATAAGGGGTCAGGGAGAGCATGCCTTGACCCCAAAATCATAACAAAATAATAACTTTTTGAAGTTTAAACAAACATTGCTGTTTGTTTAGAGCACAAAAGGTTGAAAACTGACCGGGCTACCTGACATCTGACTGGACTATGCATTGTATTTGTTTTACATTTTCCCCAAAGGAACTTGATGATTATGTTGGAAGGTGGTTTATTAGAAGGTACAGGTAGGTGCCTACATCTAATAATAACACCACAATCACAAAGAAGGTCAATACAAGTCTCAATAAATGAATCCTTGCTCAACCCTTGGTAGCTTGGCTGACGAGCAGTTAGGCTTAACTTAGTAGACAAGTGTGTAAAGCATTTAATATCACCAAAACAGTGAAAAGTAAAAGACAGCACAATAAAAATCCATTACTAATGTATAAAAATATAGACTATGTTTGTCTTTAAAATGACACCAAAATGACAAACATCCAATGTAGAGAAGCAGAGAAAGGAATTTTTAAATTTAAAATAAAAAAAATTGCTTCTGGCACCAAAAATTGTAAAGCGCCAACCGTGGCTATCTGGCCGTGCAGGACCTGGACAAAGCCAAAGTTTCAGGCCAAACGCAATGAAGCTTGAGTTGGATACAATGAGCAGGTGGGCCCAGTTGCGTTTTTACCTTCTGACTTGGTCACTTTAATTGAACTTTTTCTTTTAATGTCTAGCGATTTGGTCCTTGAATATTAATTTCGAGTCGATGACGGTGGGCTGCTGCAGTGCGATGCCTCGGTGAACCCTGGAGGTCTTTGTCTTCATTGTCGATGGCAAGGATCTCTGGGGCTTTCATTGGGACAAACCAATGTGGTCAGGCAAAGTCGCTGTTCGATGTCACCGGCTTCAATCTTGTTGTCGAGGCCAGTCTGCTTCTGGAGCTTTTTCACAAAAGTTGTCAAATATCTTCCAGACTTTCTGCCAGTGCAGTTTTTCTTTGAAGGTTCCTTGATGTAGGAAAGGGTTCCACCGCACCAGCCCAGGGTTCAGAAGCTCTGGTTTGCCTCTTGGGGTCTGGGACTTTAACTCCTACAATGCATCTGGTCAATCAAGGAAAATCAAGGTGAAGGTGGTCAGCTGGAGTTTTCTTCTCAGTGGATGTTGCAGGGGACTTTTTCCAGCACTTTTCTACCTGTTACTACTCAGGGAGTCCACTCCTTTTCCTTAAAGACAGAAAAAGTCCTTCTTGCGTGGAGCCTTTAGAGAGCAGTAGGTGCAGTTCTTCTAAGTGAAACAGTCTTTAAAATGACACCAGACGCAACAGCAGTACAAACCTAAGTGCATTATGTTCCTGGGGTCTCTAAACCTACATGCCCTACCGTATATGAGGGACTTACAGGCAAGTTGTCTTAGCCAATTGTAATTACACCAATTACCATATACCTTCTAAGGATAGAGCACTGTCCCTAGGCCTGGTCAGCAGATCCCAGGGCACTTTCAGAATCAGTAACTACCAGTATCAGTCAAAACCAATGGGGGTGATCAGGGCAATAAGGATGACTTTCCTACAGATCAACATTCACTTACACCTTTTACTCTACATGTGCACACACTACAAAATGATTTAGGCCTGAACAACTTTTCTTTCTGACTGGGTTTTACAGGCATCTAATGTGATTGCTTCCTGAAACTGAGGAAAATCCAGTGAGACGTGAAACCTCTACTTTTCTGAGTTGTACCACATCATGTGTGCACAGATGATGCCCCTGAGTACAGATATGCACACAAAGCTGTTCAACACCAATGAAAACCTTAACTTAAATATGCTTTTACTGATGTTTATTTACATCCTGTTAAAGTAGATACAAACACAATGAGTATTACAATGCCCCTGTACCCCTGAGATAAAAGTATATCACTCAGGTTGTCCATAGCCATCAGTAACCAAGCTAATGAGTAAAGTTTAAATAGCAACCAAGAGATTGACCTCTCTGACTCTCAGAAAGGATAAACAATTTGACCAGCATAAGTCAAGCTCATAACACAGCAAGGTTGCATCAGTTCCAACACACAGAACGTATTACCTGCAAAAACTCCACTAAAACTTACAAAAGCATTCTAACTCACTGAGCTTCAAAAAACAAGCATAGACCTACTTGGTTCCCCAAGGTATATCATTTGCTATTAGTACTCACCTCACTACTCTTAGGGCCAGATGTGCAAAGCTTTTTTCAGGTCGCAAACAGCCCGATTAGCAAAATCGGGCCAATTACGTCCTGTAAAAAGCATTTTTAAATGTACAAAGCCCTATTTGCGATTCTGTAACTTATTACCGAATTGTAAATTAGGTTCATGAGTTGCTATTAGGAAGGGACGTGCCAGGGGAGTCCCTTCCTAATAGCGAGTTGCATGGGCATGCATGAATGTTTTGTGACCGGATTCTGGTTGCAAAACATACATACTTTACCGACTCTTTTTGAGTTCTGACCGGACGAGCACCAGTGGTGGTTTCTTAATGCAGGCCTTATTATGCCTGAAAGCATTCCGAGGATTTCCAGCCCAATACACTGGAATTGAATTTTCTGCATGATCAATTCGACATTTGAATGCTATCAATACCAACATTTAAGTCCTGATAAAGTTCCCTGTGAGGGAATGAAATGTGTTGGCTGAGCTTTGCCTATTGTTGCATTGATTTTTTAAATTGAAATAAAGAACTTTTTGACATTACTCACTGCCTATTGGACTTCATTACCTGGCACACCCCCATTCGTTTAAATTTACTTTATCGACTCCGTGAAGGAGGTGGTAACCCATTCTCAAACAGGAAGGGGTCCCCTTTGTGAATGTGGGCGCCAACATTTTTTAGGAGCAGGCTGTGGTCACACCGACCACTGCCTACTCTTAAAAACTGAAAAGGAAACTTTTCCTTTTTTAAATGCATCCCGTTTTCCTTTAAGGCTGAACTATAATTTTTTTTTAATTTAGTATAATAAATTGATTCTAATATCTTTTTGCAACAAAATACTAATTGCTTATGTGTGTATTTAATTTCACACTACAGGCTCCACTTTCACTCTTTGTGCAAACATACAATCTTTCATATGAAAGAGCAAGTCACCAAGAATATAACCAGTATCTGGGAAAGGTGATGGTTTGACCAGGGAGTATAAGAAATAAAATACTCTATGCTGTAGGTTAAAAGACTATTGCTAGTCACCTCAGAGTTCCATGTCTTTATACAAGAACTTGGCCTTCAGCCTTGTTCCATTATTTGGGCTCGGAATTCTGCTATCACTTGCAATACCCTTTTAATATATGGCAGACGGTACTTTATCCAAAGTGCTATGCAGGTAATTAAATTCCTCTGCCTGAGTTACAGACTCTAATCACAAGTAACGGCCTATAACAAGAGCTATGTGGCCTTTAAGGAGAGGTATAGCCCATGGCAGAAGAGTGTTAATGCTACTCAAATAGTCCACCCACTATTGGTAGGATGTTCTGTACTATAATATTATTGCCCACTGTTGAGGGCTATAACGTTTGTTAAATGCACTTTCTCCGAGATATGGACCCAAGATGCAGGCTCCTGTAAAGGGAGGGAGGCCATTTAACACCTGCTACAGACAGAAGCGGAAAGGCTGCAATGCTACTGGGGCATCCCATCAACTGAGGGGAGAATGTTTAGACAATACAGAAAACCACATAGAATGTTAAAGACAGAAAGCCTGTACCAACCAATATTGACCCTCTGCCTCTATATCACTTTCAATAAAAGAATCAAGCTCAGCATTCCAGTGCTAGATATATGATGTCATCCTAGTGTGTAGTTCGTACAGTTAATTTGCTAACGGATTTCTGCTTTTGTTCCTTTGTCAGATTTCCAGACGGCATTTTACATTGGTGGGTAGCCCTACTGTGATCTTCAGACAGAATTCAAGCAAAAGTAAATAAACTAAAGTATAGATCAGGTCTGGACTTTGCTAGCAAATATGTATGTAGGATTAAAGAATAGAACCTGCAAAATATTATCACTGATGGATAAACAAAATATAAATTGAGTGCTTGTCTCTGTTGCTCTCACAACATTGTATTTTTCATTATTTGAAGCATATTAAAATATCGGAATTGTTGCACCCACTCATAGTTATCTGATGCCAAACAAAGCTTTTCGAAAATGAGCCTTTACTAAAATAACTGACATCACGCCAACAAGGAGTGCAGTTAACTGCCAACCACAATGAAAACATTACTATAGCACAATCCCTGAGGGCGCTGGTAAGCAGTTAATGCTTCGCTGGAGCCATTTGAATTATGACGCACAGCTCAGGCCTGGGGAATAATGCATTTTATGAGCTGAAATATGTATGCTCGTTTATTCATTTTGTGAGAAGCGATTCTTTTCATGAAACATGCCATTAGTTTAGAATGTAAGACTCATTTTCAACATAATAGGGGGAAACAACACATTCGATTTCGAAAAAAATACTAGAACTGACAACCGTTGCAAAGGAGAAGCGTATCCGCATAGAGGAAAAAGGTTTGTGAAAAACACTATGGTACATGAGGCAGTCAAATCCCAAAATGTGTATAGTGAGGGGACCTATTTACGAGAATGTTGCTCAGCGCACCAGGTCACCTTGCTCCTGTGCGCTACAGGGAACTGCAATTACGGCGCATTCCTGCCTTTTTCCCTGAGCTGGCCTCTTTGTGTGTGCTGCATAGTGCAGCACTCATAGAAAGAGGAAGCAACAAGGATAAATAAATATATTTCTGCTCATTATGCCTCACTTCAGAAGGCGTATCTTTTTGGCGCACTCCCTGGTCTGCCAGTTCCGGTAAAGCTGGGAATACGTCAAAAACTATGCTAAATGAGAACACCCACAAAATGCCCATGGAACGCCTTTCCAGGGCAGAGTACGGCAACGCAGCGATTTGCACTGCATAGCCTTACACCAGATTTATGGAGCTACTCAGGGCCATGCAAGGTGGCCTTACATGGGTTCATATATAACATGTAAGGTTTGCGTTGCTCTTGCACCGCGTTGTGTGGTGCAAGAACGAGCAAACCGGCTCATAAACAAGCTCCTACTTGTTTTTACTTATGTTGGAAGAGGATCTCGCTTTCTAAACTTCGCCTTTGGAAATGACAAGTGGCTTCTATATGACTTTATTCCAGCCAACGGCACAACCAAAACATCTGGAAAATATATCCTGCGAGGCCACATCAGAAATTGGCAGGGCGGCGCTGCAGTGCCTCAGAGATAAAGAGGAATATATAGATTTGTCAAAAATAAGTAGGGAAGGGGTATCAAAGAAAAATGGCCCACAGCATGGGATACATTTGTGACAAAAAAATGATACTGGAGGGCCTGATCACAGTGATATGTTTCTAAACCTGAGGGCCTATAATGGGAGAGTGGTGGGAGAAATCTGTGAAATTTGTAAATCCTGACTCTTCGGCTAGCTGAGTGGTTGAATTGATTCAAGAGTAAAATAATGGAGGAGCAGATATCCCAGGTGATCTTACAGGGAAAAAAATAAAAATAAAAAACAAATACATTTGTAAGGGGACACGCCTACCTTGTATATCTTTATCGCTGTCTGCTGCATCTGGCGCTGTAAAAAAATAGGTGCAGGAATGGTAAAACTGACAGTAAAGGCCACTTTGTAAATTTGGTCCCAAACAAAAGCCACCGCAGTGTAAAGCAAAAATGAAGCTGCATAGGCAGTAGCTCCTTGTAAATAAGCCCCCGGGTTCGTTCCACTGCAAAATGTACTTTTTTGCACTTCCACGTGGGGAGCCTCAGCTGGAGCTTCGCATTAGCAGGGGCTGCGAGGAGATGGTTGTCAGTGCGAAGAGCAGGTCGCCGTTGGAACTTCATGTTGGCAGAAAGGCATAGGCGTTGGTTGCTAACATGAAGAACAATTCGCCGCTGGAGTTTCATGTTGGCCTGAAATGCTGGCAATCGTTTGCTGATGCAAAGATCCAAGAGCCTCTTGCTTTCATCTTGAGTCCAGTTGTTGCAGTTTACAGATTCAAGGAGTACATAAGCCATGGGTCCAGGACTTTGGAAGGCACCACTTTGGGGACTGGACTCACTCCAACAGAGGTTAGTTGCAGGGTCCAGGTGGGTCCACTTGATGCCTGGCTGTTGCAGGGAAGGCCTTTGTAAACGTGTTATGTTCCTGTAGCTCAAACAGGAGTTCAGCCAACTGACTTTTGGAGTCACTTCTGGGATACATGGTTCAAGGCAAGCAGGTCTAGTCTTCCTTCTTCAGACAGCAGGGCAGTCTTTCTTATGATTCTTCACAGGTCCAGGAGTGTTCTGATAAGGAATTCTGAGGGTGCCACTATTACACTAAGTGCCAGCCTGTGTGTGGCGGTCACTCCCTGTGTCAAACCATAAACTCGTGTTTGTCAGTTCTTCCCCTTTCCCAGGGTCTGACTCCAATCTGTCTAGAGTAACAAAGGGTAGGCAGGCCCTGGTGTTGTCTGCATTTGACAGTAAGAGGACAGGCAGCTTTAGTAGTCAGGAAGGAGAGGGCACAGCCCCATGGCTACCCTTTGAAGCCTAAGAATGTCTGAGTACAACCCCCAGACCATCCTGCTCTGGAGAGGAACCCTCATCCCCACACCCATTTTGTCCCCAGTATGGGAGGAATACATATCACACAATGGTACAATGAGTTCTTCAGCCAACTAGTAGCATTTAATTTTCAGGCCCTATCTTCAGTACCATATACTAGGATCGTATAAGTAAATAAAATTGACTAATTTTGCCATGTTTAAAAGAGAAAGCAAAAATACTTTACCACTGGTTAGCAGGGGTAAAGTGTGCAGAGTCCTAAAAACTCAACAAAAACAGGTTCAGTAAAGAAAGGTAAAAATCTGGGTTAACCCTGATGAAAGCGAGCGGTCCAACAAATACCATGCCCAATGCCCTAGTGGGCATTAACGCTAAGTGGAGGTGACTTATTAATAATTTAAAAGAGGGCTTAGACCTGTCAATAGTGGCTGTTTTGATAGGTCACATTTGCAGTTTTATAATAGCACAGACAGGCTACAGCAGTAGGCCTGAAGTCATGTTTTAAACTGTTACTGCAATAGTGGCTCAATGTGTGCTGCAGTCCGCCACTGAAATTTAACTTATAGGCTTGGAGTACACTTTGTACCATATACTATGGATGTACAGATAAATTATGTCAATTAGTGTTCCAGCCAGTTGCAACGTGGAGCCAGAGCACATAAAAGGGACATCTGACAGCAGTGTCCTAGTGTGCAGAGTCTAGAAACCAGCAATACAATCTAGCAAAAAAGTTGGTGTCTGTTGCATCCTGTGTTCGCAGAATGCAGCGTTGTCAAGGATAAGCTTATGGAATGTGGGCGGTTGGACGCTTGAAGGCTTGTAGCTGGTGGGACCGTTGGACAGCTCCCTGTTTCATGCTGGAAGTGAACTTTACTTCTTACTTAAGTAGTCTGGTGTTTCCTTGCAAGGGAACTTTTGAGTGGCAACAAGGATTATACGGACTCCAGCGCACCCTGCATGACCAATTATTAAAGCACATCCAGCGGTACTGAGAGGGGAGCATCCGGAAACACCATTGAGTGGCAGCTGATGAATTGTAGGGATTCGTCCTCAGAAGGACATGAACAGTGCAGTGGGAGAAGCCCCATTTCCTAATTTAAATTTAAATTTTGAGATAGCTGTGCACTCAACTGAGAAGCAAGCACAACGGCTTCAAATTGAGTCCAGCTCAAGCTGCTGAATGTGCGTGTGCGCACTGGCAACAAGACGCTGAAGAGCATCGGATTGGGTTGAAGCAGCATTTAAAGAGACAGTGATTTTGATTTGATTTTTCAATTTATATAGCGCAATGAATGCCCAAGGGCGTCTTGGCGCTGGACTTGGCTGGACGTATGTAAAAACAAATATGCCATTAACTAGCAGGTCTCCTCGGTCAGTTGGAGAATAACCATGTTTTAATGATCTTAACATGCTGTTTTTAATCGCTAGTGGCAGAAGGTTCCTGGTTTTTGCAGTTCCCAGCAGAAAACGTCTGCCTCCCCATCGTGCCTGTCTGTACCTGGGTATTTGAAGCAGTTTTGACTGCGAGGACTGCGAGGATCTGAGGTTTCTAGAAGGCACACAACATTTGTGCGGGACAGTGTGCGGGATTGGGGTGAGGGGCCGGACCTCAGCATTGCCTCAGCATCCAGACATGAAGAGGCCTGAAATTCTTATGAAAAGCAGCATTTAAGGCCAGCTCACAAACTGTACATTGTCAAACAAGCACTGGCAAAGCTCAGGTAAACTCATACAAGGTTTCAAGCATATTTCAAGGATTTTTCATCCAAGCAAACCTTCTGCATTAAAGCAAAGTATAAAGGGTAAGAACCACTAATAAGCCCGTTCAGCCACTCACCACCTGCCACCAGTTGCCGGTCAGCCTCTTGCCACCCGCAGCCGAGCAGCACACCAGTTTATTGTGGCAGCGGCTGGGGGACTACGATTCCCAGTGTTCTAGCGCCGGGAGGCACCAACGCTATCCACCAGTGCCCGGAGGCACATAAGTAGAGGTCAGGGCTCCCGCAGCATGGGACGCACGTGGGTGTGCCCAAGCCGCGCCTGGGCAAAGCCTGGGCCAAGGGCGAGCCCGTCTGCACCCGTCATTGCCTGGAGGAGTCTGGGCAATCCCCCTAACTTTCGGCAAATCGCCCAGAAGATGGTAAAACGGAAGGCGAAATCATCTGAAGCCGGAGGTGAAATCGTCAATACACTTGACTCTTTTTTTATTAAGAGCGGCGGGCGAACTCTCCAAGGAGATCGAGATTACAGAGCGGCGTCTGTCTCTCGAGGAGGTAAGATCTGCCCCGGGATTAACTGTACAAAGGCCCATGCTGACTACCACAATCCCTACAGTACCTGCTGGCACTACCCCCTCATCTGACATTGTCCCAGACTGTGAACATGAGGACAGTCCACCAATAGAACCTCCTGGCAAAAAGAGAAGGGGGAGGGTGAAGAAGACCACCGCAGCAAAGACTGTGAGACCCCAGAAAATCGCTGACCCAGCTATAGAATCCTACTCGCCCTCTGTTCAGATGGTCGCCCCACAGATCACAGATGAACTATGCCAGAAACTGAATCATTGTCACACAAAAAGAGCCACGGGTCCGGATTAGAAGGAGGTTATTTAGCTGTCTGAATGTGCTCTGCCATGCAAGTAAGGGGGTTTCCCTTTTCAGGATGGTTCCCCTCACACACCAGAGGTGTCATGCTTCATCATAGGGGTGCCTCCTCACGTGAAAGACCTAGTCTTCACGTGGACTACAACCCGCTCTCTATGAGGGAGGAGCTCAGGGATGTTTTTGTTGAGTCAGGCAGGGTGTACTAAACCCCTTTGTGAGGCTGGTTTGTGTGTAAAAAGGTGCAGTGCTGTGATGTGATGTGAGAGTTTAAAACTGGCTACAGGGTTAGCTATATTGTGACTTTATTCAGCTACCCGGTGTCAGCATTAAAAACAGTTAAAGGCTGAAAACACAAGTGCCGACATTAGAGACAGATGTGTAGATCACTAGACCAACATGTTTCGGCCAGAAAGACCTAAATAGTGTTGCGGCCTTCTTCAGGGTCAGTTGTGCAGCTACTGCAATGATTAAGTGCAAATACTTGAAAAAAAACATGAACACATGAATAAATCAAGAGTATGATACTGAACAAGTATTACTGACTGTTCAGTATGTACTGCATACAACCTATGATAGAGACAAAAAGGCATGTTGTCACCAAATGCATATACTGTGTACATATAGCATGAGTCAAACATACAGTTTAAAACCTTCTGAGTGGTAATATTCTCTACTACATGTACATATTAGATCAATGTGTGGTCAAGAGTGACGTGTGACTCACCACAGTAGGTTGCAGAATTCAGTACATCTGTCCCGGCATATTAGCCATGTGGTACGTGCACCAAAACCAGCCAAAAAGTGGTATATGGTATTGAAAACAGGAGATCCCAAGGGAGGGATTTAAAGATAGTGCGTAAGTGCGACTAGAATGTCAGTTGGCCTATGGTTAGACTCAGCGAATGTTGTGTGTACAGATTTGCTGTCATTGAGAGGCACAGGTGTAGGCATACACACAGACAAGAGTACAAGCAGGAGACCCCGGGTGTTTGCCAGCAATGGACGTGATTTACAAACCAGTGGCAGGGGGTGGGTGGGCGGGTGGCGGTGGTGGGGGGTTGGGAATGATTCAATGTCCGAGGAGGGCAGTGAGAACATTGAGGCCGGCACGGTCAGTCACGCAGGCAGCCCCGCGAGTTGGGGGCCGTTGACTGTTGTGGCCAGAGCATGATGAAGCTATGTGAAGCTTAGGCAGGGAGTCCCTGCATGCGTGGTAAGTGGCAAGAGAGGAGGGTGTGCAGTCTCGTCACCTAGATAGTGGCTGACTGGAGCGGGAAAGGACTCCAGGAGGGCAGCCCTGCAAAATCGCAGACTTGCTAGAAAAGACAGTGCCCGCTAGGTTCAAGGCACATGGTGGTGCAGCTCGCTGCTGGATCGAAGCATGAAGTGTCACTGCATGGGCGCGAGTGGTGCACGAAAGGGGCAAAGGCACAACTGGTGCCGGGGGTAAGAATTGGTGCTGATCGCGGCAAATGTTGCAGCAGACTAATATGGCACGGAGGATGGAATGCGGGGGAAGTGCGTTAGACCTCGGGGGAACCGGTGCCACAGCGGACTAAAGTGGTGGTGAGGGAGCATGGGGGAGAGCACCTCGGTACTGCAAAGTGCCGGGGCAGTGAGTGAGACCTCATTGGCCAGGGGAAGAGGGATAAAGAAAAGCCGGTGCCGTACGCGGCGTATTCTCAGCAGGCAGGATGGAACGTGGAGGAGCCTCAGTACTGCCAAATGCCGGGGGGGGTGAAAATAACTTACCACAGATTTGTGGACTCTTCCCAGTGAGCAGCAGACGTCCGGGGGCAGGAAAACAAATGCCGGGACGGCTCTCGTTTTTACACACCAAATAAATATTGTAAACACCCATTATCAGAGTACCTGTGATGTAGACAACACCAAATGGACGCCCAATAAAGGAGTGCCTGTGATGTGGAAAACAGGTGCTGCAAGGTGTGAATGTTAAAGTCTGATCGGCACGGGCGAGGTGGTTAGTGGATGGAAGTGGGATGATACACATGCCCTAGGAAGTTGGCCAGGGATGTGGTAGGCAACCGCTGCAATGGGTTTGTCGTGGGCAGAATTCTGCCGAGCAGACTTTAACATACACACCTTGCAGCGCCTGTTTTCCACATCACAGGCACTCCAGCAAGGCGGCGATTTTGCAGGGCCTCCCTCCTGGAGTGCTTTTTCTCCCCAGTGAGCCACTATCTAGGTGACGATACTGCACACCCTCCTCTCTTGCCACTTACCACCCATGCAGGGACTCCCTGCCTAAGCTTCACATAGTTTCATCCTGCTCAGTCAACGGCCCCCAACATGCGGGGCTGCCTGCTTGGCTGACCATGCCGGCCTCCATGTTCTCACTGCGATCCCCGGGCATTGAATCATTCCCAATCTCCCACCACGGCCATCCGCCCACCCGCCCCCCTACCACTGGTTTGTAAATCACGTCCATTGCTGGCAAACGCCCGGAGTCTCCTGCTTGTACTCTTGTCTTTGTGTATGCCTACACCTGTGCCTCTTAATGACAGCAAATCTGTACACATATCTGTACACGAGTCTAACCATAGGCCACCTGACATTCCAGTCGCACTTACGCTCTATCTTTAAATCCCTCCCTTGGGATCTCCTGTTTTTAATACCATATACCTCTTTTTGGCAGGTTTTGGTGCACGTACCACATGGCTAATATACCAGGACAGACGTAGTGAATTCCACAACCTACTGTGGTGAGTCACACGTCACTCTTGACCACACATTGATTAAAAATGTACATGTGGTAGAGAATGTTACCACTCAAGAGGTCTTAAACTGAATGTTTAACCCATGCTATATGTACACAGTATATGCATTTGGTGACAACATGCCTTTTTGTCTCTATTATAGGCTGTATGCAGTACATACTGAACAGTCAATCATACTGGTTCAGTATCATACTCTTGATTTATTCAAGGGTTTTTCATGTTTTTTTTCACATATTTGCACTTAATCATTGCAGTAGCTGAACAACTGACCCTGAAGAAGGCCGCTACACTATTTAGGTGTTTCTGGATGAAAGATGTTGGTCTAGTAATCTACAAATTTGTCTCTAATGTCGGCTCTTGTGTTATCAGCTTTTCACTGTGTTTAATCCTGACACCGGGTAGCTGAATAAAGTCACAATATAGCTAACCCTGTAGCTAGTTTTAAACTCTCACATCACAGCACTGCACCTTTTTACACACACGCCAGCCTCACATAAGGGTTTAGTACACCCCGCATGACTAAACAAAAACATCCCTGAGCTCCTCCCTCGTAGAGAGGGGGTTGTAGCCCACGCGAAGACTAGGTCATTCACGTGAGGAGGCACCCCTATGATGAAGCATAACCCCTCTGGTGTGTGAGGGAAACCGTCCTGTAAAGGGAAACCCCCTGTCTTGCATGACAGAGCACAATCAGACAGCTAAATAACATCCTTCTAATCAGGACCATGGCTCTTTTTGTGTGTCATTAATTTGGTGGGGAGTTGGCTCACGCAGGTCCTTAAAACTCCTCAAGCCCCCAAGTGTATTTAGAAACTGGAACATTCCCTTACTCGCCTCCTCCAACCACTTCTAACCAGATTGACTAAAATTGAGGAATCTGTGTCACAGTTGTCTATTACTTTGTCTACTATCCTTAGGGCAGGGGCAGGGGAAGGACGGTCGGGCCCAAAATTTTAGCACAGAACTTCATTATCCGTTATTGCCTTGTACTACTCAAACCACAGATAACTCCGGAGCCACTACTTACATTAACTCTTCCACATCTAACGAATGATACTGTTTTCAACAATAAACATTCCAATGAGAGTATGCGGGTTCCTCCAATTGGTCATACAGAATGGTATTCTTCACAGATCATACAGCCCTTATGCAGATGTTCCCCTTTAGTTTTAGATAATTCAGAAGTGGCAGGGAGGGCTGTTGTTACCGCTTCAAACGTCCCATACACAAACAGTGGCTGCTTAGCTGAGGGTGACACCGGTGAGTCACGAAAATGCAACAACTGAACTTGTCATTAAAGCCAGGATCGAGATTGGATCTTCCACCGGCAGCCTGTCCCTTAGTTATAGTATTGGCTAATACACCAGAATTAAAATTGAATCAGTTAGAGACTACAGAACAGCTAATTCATAAAGCCCTTCAATGGCTTTTTAAAAAATACACAGGGGAAACATTTAATCTGTATAAACATCTTATCATGGCCAGGAGAGTAAACTAGGTAGGATTTGGACCAAAAGTTGTAGGAAGAGACTGTATTGTTATACATTTTAATAATCAATATCTCGTACGTGATCTTCTGAGAATACTGCCAAACACTCCCTCCTCCTACTCTGAGATCTGTGCTCTTCCGCTAGGCTTTTTCTACAAACCTAGCAGACCATTCCAACCAGCTCATCCCAAACCAAACCCATTTTATCACCCTGACCACTCTCTTAGTCTGTACCCTCCCCAAGCTAGCCTACCTGTACCTCTTACTAACAGATTTGTTCTACTGGAGGGTTTCTCTGAATGTGATTGGTTTGTTGACCCTTACATTTTATTGCCTGAAGCACAATATGCACCGTCACCTAAAAGAAAAACTACAGTTTTATTGTCTTCCCCAAAATTTCAAGAAAATATGTGTATCCAGAATGATAGTGCACTTCCCCCTCAGACCCCGGCTTCTATGGTAAATATCCCGGAGTTCACTAAAGTATTTTCATGGAACATAGTGGGGTATAACCAAAAAAAGACTAACCCTGATTGGCTATCTTTTTTAACTGGTTTTGACATTTTATGTCTCCAGGAAACTTGGGAAATTAAGAAGGTTCATTTGAACGGGTATCGCTCATTCCAGTGTCCTGCTATGCCATCAAATGCCGGTCGTTCAAGGGGAGATTTACTAACATTCTTGTCTACCAAACTTACACTAAAGGTAAAAAAAAATCTAAATACATCTTCATATTACCATATAATTCTTTGTGAGCCTTATAACGATAGAACCTGGATTCTTATATATTTTTATAATAATAATTTCGGTACCAATCAAGCAGAAATCTTGGCTCCCCTAGAAAAAGAAATTGCTACATTGGAGAACATATATCACAAATCTTGTGACATAGTTTGGATGGGCAATTTTAATGCCCACCCCTGTAAAAGGGCTGACACACTTGCATGTGGGCTCACAGATGTAGAGGGCCATTCTCTTCCCCATTTTAGTCACAATGAGTATGACAACCTTCTTAATAGGCTACTGATAGCGAATAATCTTGTAATGCTAAATCCACAAGATATTGTCAGTTGAAGTTTACGTTCTCTTCTGGTTCTTATTTTTCAACTCTTAATTATATTTTGGTTTCAGACCCAATCAGAAATTTGTCATATCCCGTCCCTAGAAAATCCCAAACCTTCTGCTAAGTTAGCCATTACACCTTTGATTGCAACGAAAAATGGGGTGGCTTTGAAGTGGGAAAGGGTGGATTCGTCCAAGTTTGTTGGGAATATAGTAACTAAGCGGGCATCAGAAATATTGATATGTCTTGATTAATCATAATCTGCTGCGCTCTATAGCAAAAGGGGATCGTAAGCCCTCAACTTGGTTTGACGATGATTGTGTGAAAGCACTTACAAATCTTCACATGGCTCTGAAGGTAAACCCCAGAGACCAGAACCATGTGAAGGACATTACGGCAGGCATACAAAAAAGCAAGGATAAAAAGGCTAACGTTTCTAAAGGATGAGATGTGGGAAAAGTTGCAAAGGGCATCAGCACTAAATAGCTCAAAGGACTTTAGGTCCGTAAATAATGCCCCCTTCCTGGCAGATGATAATATGATGACTACAGATGTTCATATGGATGAGGAGGCATGGATCGCACACTTTGAAGGTGTCTTTGGTAACACACACAATTTAATCCCCCAGCTACCGCCTTTGTTGCCACTGAGTCTAGAAGATAGGTTTATTTTTAGCCTGGAAGAGACAAAGCTTGCTCTTAGCCAGTGTAAAAGATTAAAGGCACCGGGTCCAGATGGGGTCTCAATTGATCTTTTCTTAGATAACCAAGAACTTTGGGCTCCACTTCTTACAAATGTTTTTAATAAAATAGTCCAATCAGGTGTACCATCTTCCTGGAAGAAGACAGTTATCATTCCCATCTATAAAAAAGGGGATAAGTCGGTCCCACAAAATTACAGGCCAATATCTTTATTGGATTCAACAGCTAAACTAATGGGCCGGCTACTTTTAAATAGACTAGAGGAATGGGCCAAGGATAAGAACCTAATATTCCCAAGCCAGTATGGCTTCAGAAAAGGTAAGGGAACAGTGGACCAATGTTTGAATTTAAATCTAATAATCAGAAAATATATGGCGGCTAATAATGGTCATTTATACCTTGCCTTTATGGATTTGTCGTCAGCCTTTGACTGTGTAGCACAGTCGAAATCATGCCTGATCATGGAAGCCATGGGAATCGAGACACAGATAATTAATGTTATCCGTGACTTATATGCCAGAGCCACGGCCTGTGTTAGATTCGGCAAGGATGGTGAATGCTCGAGGCACTTTAGAATTACTAGGGGTGTGAGGCAAGGATGCGTGCTTACACCCTTTTTATTTGCTTTGTATACTAATGCCATTGAATCCACTCTGTTAGGTTCCACTATAGATATTTCCTATATTAACTCCTCCCCTGTCCCGATACTCCTCTACGCTGACGACGCCATGCTCATTGCACGTACCGGTAATTCGTTACAGCAATTAATAGAGGAGTATTCAAAATTTATGAACAATTTGGATCTGAAGATTAATTATACTAAATCCTTTTTTCTTGTGGCAGAGACAACCTTGATTGTATATTGAAGGCTTAAAGTTAGAGATCGTAGACTTTTTTAAATACTTGGGGGATCATGTTTGACAGAGATAACAATTGGAAACATATGGTCACCAATAGAGGATTATTGATGGAAAAAACATTGGGCTCTTTTTTTAATTTATGAAGAAAATTGGGACTAAGTCAATTGAAATAATAAAAAAGGTCTATGAGGCAAAAACATTATCTGCTGCATCTTATGTTGCAGCCATTTGGGGTATATCTGGCATCTCTAAATTACAGCTTAAAGAGGATGGTTTTTTGAAAAATTTTATATCTCTTCCTCAATCTTGCTCTAATTATATCTGCCACATGGAGCTGAGAGTTCCCTATATTACTGATAAGATTCGGATCGCTCCTACTCTGATGTGGCATTCAGTATGGCAAAAAGAAACTCTCCCATTAACTAGAGCTATTATAAATGAGTCTCTGAATTTAGATGGCGTAAGAAAAATAAGCTGGCTAAAATATATCAGGAGTACCTTGCAAGCCGTTGACCTATATAACCTATATGAGGATCCGAAACTGTGCATGTCATTAACTAAAAGGGAACTGAAGATTTGCTTATTATCTTATTTTAATTCAAAGAGCTATGATTCTAACCACAAATTGTCTACAGTAAGACACCACCAAACAGTACCTGGCATAATTAACACTAAGTCCTCATATCTAACATTTGTGACGCATCCCCAACACAGATACATCTTAGTGAGATTTTGCCTAAATTATATTCCTCTTATGCTACCCTACCCGTCTAAAATGTATGTGGTTAGTGCACTTCCACCTTGCCCTTGTGATAAGCGATCATCTCAGAATGACCTGCATTTTTTATTTTTCGGTAAATTTCACGAAACTGAAAGGAAAAGATTTATTGTCCCTCTTTTCAGGAAAATGAATTTTAGACAATGTTGCGTAGCCCTATATTATCTTTTGTCATTACCAGACCCTCTTCCATGTTTCTGTCTGGCTTCGTTTTTTTATCTGTTTTAAATAGAAGGAAGTTGAATTTATTTTAAAATGTAATAAAAAACTGGCTCTGTTGGAAATCTGTATACATATATATGAATTACTGAAATGTTTCTTAAAACCTTTTTCTTTTTTTACCACAATTGTTGTTTTAAACTATGTTTTAACTACATGTCAGCCCAAATCTCTATTGATGAATGTATGTTTGTAGAATACTTTTTATGCTGATATTTTTTCTGCGAAATAAAGTTATACTGACTGACTGACACTAATAAATTGTTACCAGTACCAATACTAGAACTACTAATAGATTTTGACTGTACGCAGTATTTGCTATTATTAGAAAAATAAAACCACTTACCTGTAAACATTACCATGGAAGAAATAATTGCCCCAACTTATTTTTTTAAACACTCCTGGTGAACCCACAGTATTGTAGGAATATTGGAAGTAGGGCGTTGAGGCTTATGTGTTAGCCATTGAAGGTGATATATTTACTGGGGGGTGCAAATTAGCAATACTCAAACATTGTTTGGGAGCAGAAAGTCGACGTATTTTAAAACATTTTCTACATTTGCATACTGATGATGACGATGAGGAGGACTTAGATGGACTTGAGACAGCAAAGCAGAAATTAGACGTCAATTATGGAAATTAAAGAAATGAGTTGGGGGAAAAGTATATGTTTCTTAAGAGGAGCCAGCGTCCGGAGATTGTTGGAAACTGAAAATTTCACATTGAGCAAGGCTATAGAAATCGCAAAAAGAGTAGAAAATACAGAAGAATGATTCAAGGAAATGGTGTCAGGTGACATAGATAAAGTGACAAGTGTCCAGAAGTTGATCTGCAAAAACAATTTTGGGACAAAACTCAAGATTTTACGATGCAACTCACGATGTTTAAAGAAGTTATGAGGTATATGTCGGTAGGTTGGTTTAAGAAAGCGAAAGGATCGGACTGATAATTATTGACATATTAGTGACGAATTGTGAGTGATTGATGACTTGTTGTGGAGAGAGGAAACAGTAGTGGCACCTGAAATTTGTAAAGAACATATTCTTAATCTAGCACATGAAGGACACATGAGTATGAGTGTGACTAAGCGTAAGTTAAGATTTGAGTACTCGTGGCCAGGCATGGATCATGATGTGGAATGCATTATTACAGAGTACATCGTTTGTGCATGGAGTGACAAGTCACAAAAGACAGAAACATATTCGCCAATGTCTACTGATAAGATGGATGCTCCGTGGAAAAAATTTAGGTTGGACATTTCAGGAGCCTACAGTGTTGTGAGTTTGGGGACAGTATAAGCCATTGTAGCAATTGACTATAATTCTAAGTGGCCTGAGGTGAAATTCACCACTCATGTTAGCACTCAAGAGGTGATAGGATTTCTTGAAGATATTTGAATAGAGAAGATGTTCCTGAGATGATAGTGATGGACAATTGTTTACAATTTGTATCACATGATTCGGAGGATATTCTGAATAAATGGGGTGTGAAACCGTTGTGTTCATCAGTCTGTTACCTGCAAGGGAACAGTTTGGTACAAAGGTGGAACAGAAAATCCAAGAGGGATTATAATTGGCTTTGTGTCGAGGTGGATCATGGAAGGAGGATGTAAACAAATTGTTAAGGGTGGATCACACTACCCTCAATAGTGTCACTTATAGGATGCCTTTTGAGTTGATGAGGGACAGGAAAAATAGGACCTTGTTATCCAAAGGACTACCGAGGCAAGTTGTGGGAGTGAGTGATGAAAGTGTTGCTGGTGTTAGCAGTGTGAGTACCAGAGGCATGGCAGTTAGTGATTGGGTGAATGGGTGAAGTGGACGTAAGTGAAGGAAGGGGTTGTCCAAGTTATCTGATCTCTTGCAAGAGAAGAAAAAAAAATACACTGGGTGCTTGAGTGATGGCAATGTGTGTAATCTAAAGAAGGTTGCTAAGTTAGCAAGATGTCCTACCGATCCTGAATGCGGGAAGGGTGACGGGGAGATTTCTGTCTGCACCTTGTACACAAAGTCAAGTGTGTGGAATCTAAAGAAGGTTGTTAAGCTATCAAGATGTCTTACCAATCAACCAATCCCAAATGCAGAAAGGGTGACAGGGAGATTTCTGTCTGCTCCTTGTAAACAAAGAAAAGGAAGATTTCAAAGGGCGCCCGGATGGGTCAGGAATATGTGATGTACTGAACGTGTGCATGGGCATTAGAGTTGTTTCAAATTGGATGATGCTTAATTTTGTAACGTAATTATTAATATGTGTAATTGCATGTATCAGTCTATAGTTTGTTAAGGCAGGAGATATGTTGCATCCTGCACCTACTTAATGCAGCATTGTCAAGGATGAAGTCATGGAATATGGGTGGTTGGAGGCTCGAAGACTTGTAGCTGGTCAGAGCGTTGGATGGCTCCCTTCTTCATGCTGGAAATAAATTTACCTTCATACTTTAGTAGTCCGGTGTTTCCATGGGAGGGATATTTTTATGGTCAACAATACAGATTATTGCACTTTCCTACAATGACGCCATTACCAAAGTGGTGTCAAGACAGCATTACGGAATATTTACCTATATTTGATTCATGTTTTCCTTTTAAAAGTAGAAATACTTTCAGCATCTGCTTAAATTCTATTTGGACATGTATATTTTAAGTATCTCATATTTCAATAAACTCAGGTACAGATTTATAAACTTTTCATGCAAAGCAATGCAGCAAGACATCTTGCTGCGCTTACTGAAAGGGCAGGATTGTGCCATGTTTAACATTATATGGTGCATTCCCTTCCTCTTCTTGCACTGGGGCATAATGTGCTGCCTGGCTCCAATGCAGGCATCCTTGCACCAAGTGCCTGCATTGTAGGCAGACCGTTTTTGTGTGGGAAGGGCACTCTAGTTTCACTCATAGGACAGCTAGAGCCTTCAACAGTGAAAAGAGCATTGGGGGCTTGGCACGTAAGAACACATCACATTAATTGTCTATGTGTTCCACTTTTAAATGCCATGCACCCTACTTAAGCTGCAAGGCTACATAGGAGTGACTTATTGATATTTAAAAGGAAGGTATTTCTCCTATCAAAAGGATTATTTTGATAGGTCAAATTGCAGGGTTAAACTGTAGCAGTCAGGCTACACTGGTAGGCCAGAGGCCATATTTTCCTTGTCACGCTAGCAGATAGCATAATAAGTGCTGCAGTCCACAGATGACATTTAACTTTACATGCCACTAGTGTATTTCATGACTATATACTATTTCCTTATAGGAAAGTTAAATAAGCCAATTAGGAGTTATCGAATTCTACCATATGCACATGCCCTGTGGCCTATCAGCAGTGTCCCGGTGCAGAGTCCAAAAGCCAACATTAGCACAAAGAATTGTGGGTGACCATTCAAAAGGGGCACTTTCTCAAAGAGGTCTAAAAAATTACAGGAGTATACAGGTCCAACCGAGATATAAGGGCAGCCAGTGTCATCACTGTGTTGGGAAATGCCCCCCGCTATGAATGGGATATAGATTTAATAGATTTATGACTGATTGGTAAGTATTTCCTCTGGACAAGCACCACTCAGCCACTTCGATCTCCTTTGAGATAACTCACGACCCAACCCAGAACCATGTTTAAGGAATCTCTCTATGGTGGTAGATGACCAAGAGCCAGAGCCCTTACCATTCATGGAGTGTCTAGTTGTCTTTCTCCCACCCATCCTGATACACAAATAGGAGAACCACAAAAATAAGAGATTAGGAACTTCAGGGCCAAGTAAGGCTTCAAGGCCCTGACCTCTAATGGGCTGTCAATGAGCCTGCACTTGTCCTGGGCTTTGCCTGGGCACAGCACCTCGTACGTCCCAAGCGGCAGGGCTAGCAAGGGCCTTAATTAGCATTGAGGACCTCTGTCCCTCTGTTTCCCACAAAAATCTGTATGAATTGTAGTCCTTGCCCCAAAGAGCCTCTCCAAACAAAGCATCTCTTTGCATTGGGACTAGCAAGCACTGTAAGTAGTACTGGGCTCATCCTTCCTCCTGCTGCCCACAACGAAACTTAGAATTGTAGTCCTTACCTCCCATTAGTCTCTCCAAAGAAAGCACCTTCCACATAGCGGGACTAGGGTGTTTCTGAAGTAGTTATATTGGGCTCCTCCTTCCATATGTTGCCCTCAATGACCTCTGGCAACTGTAGTCCTCATTCACACAGGGGGACTAGCGAGCACTTTAAGTAGGATTGAACTTCTTTTCCTGCACGCAGCCCACAAGGACAAGGGTAGTTGGATTTCTCACCTCCAAAGAGTTTCTCCATGCGAAGCGCCTCAACACATAGAGTGGACCTTGATCTTATCCAGGGCTTTGAGGATGGATTTTGTAATACTAAAGGTGCCTTGTACTCAAAACGTAAAAGAAACAGATGGCAAACAAAAACAACCCACAACAGTCAAGTAAAACCACCTACTGAGACTTTTTTTCTGACAATGGTGATACAGATGCAACGTTGATGCCCCACATGTGCTAAGTTATTTTGGTGTTTCTAATTGGTACTCGTGTAGCTTTACCACAGTTCCTGCTTCTCTGTATTTAAACAATATCAGACCACAGGAGGTAGCCAGTAAACCACAGCGAGACTGGGGCAGTGCATTATATCAAACAACAATATCTCAATGTGGATTTCATTTTGGGGAACAAATACAGTAAGCAAAAATTGAGTTTACTAAAGATTAAATCAGCGTAGGAAGAGACATAGGGAGACATAAATATGTTGGAATTTTTGTATTTGAAATACTTAAAACATGTTGGACATATTAAACATCATATGTGCAAACACATGGACAGAAAGCACTGAGTTACATTACTGGAAATGTAACCGATAGGGTACTGTGCACAAGTGCTCGTGAGAATTGTGATGGTGCAAGTGACACGTTAGTGGTATATACAGTGAAGGTGTAGGGCGCAACAAGGAATAAAGTGATACAGTAAATTTAGCAAAATTAGGACATCCAGACAATCAATGGTAAGTCAATTACAAAGAATAATGAATTGGATGTCCATAACATGGGGGCACCAAAAATTACGCTGTTGGAGTCAACGGCGTTTCGGCCTGTAGAAATCTAGGCCATCATCAGGACTGGTTACATACAATTTAAGGCAGTGCTAAGGATAAGAGGGAAACGTATCTCAAGATGATGTGGACCATAGAGGGATGAGAGAGAGAACAAATAGATAGGGAGACGCTTATAGCTACAGTCGCTCACGGAGGTTATAAAGGGAAGGCAGTGAGTGATAAAGCGACAAGTGACAGGATCCCCGATTAATTGTGGGTAGTCTGCGATAGAAGTGAGGGCAGTGACAGGCAAGAGTGGGGCGAAATCGGGAGTAAAGAGGAAGATAGTGACTGGGGAGCCGTGTGGTCTAATGACAGCGTGACAGAGTGAAAACAGGCAGGGTACGAGAAGGGTGACAGGGGCAATTGAAGTAGCACAAAAGGGGAGAGGGAAAAGGATTTTCACACAAGACCCTAAGTTTACATCCAGATTCAGTCACCTGGCGACCACCTGCTCTAGACATTGGATGGTCACCTGGCGACCACCTGCTCTAGACATTGGATGGTCCTCGGAATCGATACAGCCTTGGAACACAGCCGCAAGGAGCTAACCGAAATTGCTGAATTGTAGAAACTCATCCTTGAAGACAATACCATCACAGATGCAAAGAGCCTCCTGGACAAAATAAGTGCGACCATCTCCACTTTTGACTCCTTTGAACAAAATAAAAAGATAAACAAAATCCAAAGGGACATTCGCAACTACAACAATGAGCAGACCTACCCATATCTGAAGGACGATTTCTATGACACACCATACCAACCTCCTAGACAACAAAGAAATTGGGGAAGAATCCGCAATCATCTACAGGTATAATTTTCGGACTCTTCCAATACCTCAGCGGAGGAATCCAGCCCAGGAGAAGGACCTAGCACCTCAAGACCCCAAAGAATTCAAACGCCCAGACCACAACCTTTACTACCAGCCGGTTTTTTAGAGTCAAACCGAGGCAGAGGCAGGGGCCGCTCGAGAGGCAATTACCAGTACCAATACTCCGGAGAACGTCAAACCAGACGAAAATTTTACCAATGGGGCCCGAACTAAGTTCAGCCAGTAACATAGACCCTCCGACGACGCTCCCTATTTTCAATCTTTCACGACACGACCTTACCTCTTACGAGATCAGCCTTCTCAGCAAAGGACTATCCTTCGTCCCTACAGATAGAAGCAATTTCTTTGAGATCCAGGAGAACTTACTACAATTCTTTAGAAGAATTAGACTCAGACAATTCTTTTCAGAGAGACCCTCACGTGAACAGAACACCCGTTCTCCTTTCCAATTACCTTCTACCTTCAATCCTCCATCAATACTTATGCCCTCCGAAGTACTTACCTTCGAGAGAAGAGTCCTACTTGAAATGAAAGACATTCAACAACAACACAAATTTGTCCCTTATAACTTATCTTTATCTGAAAAACAAGCTCTTCAACATCTGAGCAAGAACAAGGACATAATCATTAAGCCTGCCGACAAAGGGGGAGGTATTGTCATACAAGATCAAACTAAATAGGATATGCAAATACTCCGACAACTCGACAAAGCAGAACACTACCGTGCCCTTGTATCTGAGCCACTACCGGGAATAAGATCTAAAATTCAAAATCTCACTGACCAGGCCAAACTAGATAATATCATATCTAACAAAGAGGCCATATTTCTCAACAACAGTAACCCCCGTACTCCTGTACTCTACGTCTTACCCATGATACATAAAAACCAACAAAATCCTCCTGGTAGGCCTATTGTGTCAGGGTGTGGTTCTATCTTGGAGCCCATCGGCAAACACATAGGATAATATCCTTAAAGAGTTTGTGCCTCTGACTGACACTTTTGTCCGGGACAGCATGGATCTGATTAACCTCATCGAAGATACCCCTTTTACACCAGGTAGGGATTTGATGGTCGGAATGGACATTGAGTCCCTCTACACCAATATACCCCACAGAGAAGGTCTTGAAGTTATAAGAACTATCCTTAATACTCATCCACTTCCCACTAGGATACCCACTGACTTTGTGATGTCCCTCCTAGAAATCGCCTTAGAGAACAATTATTTCCTGTATAAGGATACTTACTATTTACAGATTAAAGGAGTCTCTATGGGCGCGTGCTTTGCCCCGAATTTTGCGATTCTTTATGTCCACCACCTCGAAAGCACATTAGTTCTTACCAACCTCAATCCCTTTAGGAACATCATCACATTTTGGCGTCGATACATAGACGATATCTTGCTCATTTGGACAGGTGACACGGTTACTCTATCAGAATTTGTCGATTGGTTACACAACTGCCAACAACAACTGCCAACAACATTTGAAATTTACCATTGACCCCAAAGAAGAGGACCTTCCTTTTCTAGACCTCACCCTATGGGTTGAAGACCAAAAAATTGGGACGACACTCTACAGAAAACCAACGAAACGTAACACTCTACTCCTCTATTCTAGCTACCATCCACAAGGCCTTCGAGATGGTCTTTCGTTTGGCCAATTCCTACGGATTCGATGCAATTGTAAATGGCGCAGGGACTTCTTCAGGGAGGCCGCAACATTAACTTCTAAACTCATCGCCCGAGGTTATCCCAAGAAATTGGTCACAAGGGCACGAAAACGAGCTTGGTATAACCACCGTGAGACCTTACTCACCCCAAAGGAAAGAAGATCTAATACTTGGATCCCTTTTGTCTCCACTTTCTCTCCCTCCAGTAACAAGCTGTCCAGGATTATCAAATCACATTGGAACATCCTGGCTCCTCTCACCATCTTCAATGAACCCCCTTTATTTTCTTATCGCAGAGGAAAAAACATAGCTGACCACTTGGTACACGCCATCACTTGGCCTCAAACCACCGCTAGGGTTGAATCTGTCCGGAGCTCTTGGAAGCTCCCACCGCTGTTGGGTCATTACAAATGCCAGAGATGTTTGGCATGTTCTTCCACTACAAACACTAAAACCTTTGAATATAACAGACTTAAATTTGATCTACATTCTTTCACCAATTGTAGGTCTCAGAATGTTATTTACTCAATAAAATGTCCTTGTAACATGCTGTACATAGGTCAAACCACCCAAATGGTCAAGGACCGCATCCTACAACATCGAAGTCGCATCAGATGTGGGGTTCTGACAGCACCCTTGGTCTCCCATTTCAAAGAAAAAGAACCACAATGAATCTGATTTCACTTGGATGGTGATTGACCAACCATCGAAACCAATAAGAGGTGGTATTATCCAAAGACTTTTGAACAGATGTGAATGTCGCTGGATAGCCCGCTTTAATACCATTGAACAGGGCTTGAACTCCCTCGATGAATGGAATTCCACACTGTCATAACTTCTGTGCTAATCATTGCTGCCAACCCTCTTTACCCTAGACTGTATCCCCACAATGTTGCTTTCCAATCTTGGATATCACCCGCATGCAACCATCAAGTGCCCTCATTTATTCTGTCTCTCTTCCTCACCCCCTCTTTTCCTCTCACAACCCCCCCACCCCACCTCCTTTTTATTCTGCCATATCCGTAGCCTTATCGACCTTTTCAATTGTTGACATACTCCTGTTTTTGACCAAGCCTTAATGTACATCTGTTTAGAATAAGCTATTTTCCATCAACCGCATTTGTATTACCATTGTTCACATATTCATTCTTGTTATTATGTTAATTGAATTGTCCATGTACTCATCCTTTATTATATATCTGTTTCTCCTTCTCTTCCCCTGTTTCCTCTTTCCCCTTCCCCCCCGCCACGCCACGCCCCCTTCCCCTTTGTTTCCTTCTGCAGACTACTATGGGTTTTCAATTCCTGACTATCCCTTGCATCTTACTATGTTCTAATGTACATTTATTCAGACAATGCATTTCTCCATCAGCTGGATTTGTATACAAATATTCATATATTCTCCCGTTTTACCATGACAATTGAGTTAGCCATGTATTTATTCATTTTATCTCATACTCTGTCTCCATTGTACACCGTCTCTGTAACTTGCATGATCGCCACAGTGTTTTTTCTCTTCCCTTGCTTCGCCACACTACTGGCACTTCTCTTTGCGCTCTCTAGTTGCCATGCCCCGCCCCCCACGTGACCCCCTCGTTTCTATGTTTACGCCCCCCGGCTATCAGTCTGAAGATCCTGCCGGACTAACGCCGGCTCGCTGCACGCCACGATTCTTCCGTTGAGCGATTCACTCCTCTCCCAATCGTAAGTACCTCCGCATTATGAACCTCAGCTATGTCCACCACCCGCTCCCGCCCCGGTACCCCAGTCCTAACCCCTTCTCTCCCTTTTTTCCCCCCAGAGTATCCATTCACTGGGTCCCGGACCGCCGTCCTCACACAGTAAGTTCCTTCTCCTCCACCTTGGCTTCCGATCATTCCCCTTCCTCCCTCACTTCCCCCTTTTTGCCTTTCCAGCCTCCCGACTGACCACAGGGAACTCGCTATACTTTTGATGCCGTGTCCATCTAGTTGCCCCGGGTTGTGACCTAACCACAGTGTTACACCGTAGTAAGTTCTGCTTTCAACCTGCCGGCATCTCGCGGCGCCGCCTCCCCTATCACCCGGCTCCGCCATTTTCACTCTCTTGTGTCCTCTCGCCTCCCTTCCCACCTGTACCCCCGCATGCAACGCCGCCCAACCCGCTTGTGTGTTCCGCTCTTGCATCGGCACTTCTCTACCCAGCCGAGCTTGTAGCTAGTCTCTCTCTACCCTCACCAATCCTTTTCCCTCTCCCCTTTTGTGCTACTTCAATTGCTCCTGTCACCCTTCTCGTACCCTGCCTGTTTTCACTCTCTGGCATGCTGTCATTAGACCACACGGCTCCCCAGTCACTATCTTCCTCTTTACTCCCGATTTCACCCCACTCTTGCCTGTCACTGCCCTCACGTCTATCGCAGACTACCCACAATTAATCGGGGATCCTGCCACTTGTCGCTTTATCACTCACTGCCTTCCCTTTATAACCTCAGTGAGCGACTGTAGCTATAAGCGTCTCCCTATCTATTTGTTCTCTCTCTCATCCCTCTATGGTCCACATCATCTTGAGATACGTTTCCCTCTTATCCTTAGCACTGCCTTAAATTATATGTAACCAGTCCTGATGATGGCCTAGATTTCTACAGGCCGAAACGCCGTCGACTCCAACAGCGTAATTTTTGGCGCCCCCATGCTATGGACATCCAATTCATTGTTCTTTGTAATAGACTTTCCATTGATTGTCTGGATGTCCTAATTTTGCTAAATTTACTGTACCACTTTATTCCTTGTTGCGCCCTACACCACCGCTGTATATACCACTTGACGTGTCACTTGCGCCGTCACAATTCTCACGAGCACTTGTGCACAGTACCCTATCGGTTACATTTCCAGTAATGTAACACAGTGCTTTCTGTCCATGTGTTTGCACATATGATGTTTAATATGTCCAACATGTTTTAAGTATTTCAAATACAAATATTCCAACATATTTATGTCTCCCTGTGTCTCTCCCTACGCTGATTTAATCCTTAGTAAACTAAATTTTTGCTTACTGTATTTGTTCCCCAAAATGAAATCCACATTGAGACATTGTTGTTTGATATAAAACTCTGTATTTAAGGCATAAATTTAACATCACAAATTCTTGTTTTGAGTGCTTTTGCGAACCGTCTTTATGCAGGAACAGCTGCGGCCGCCACATAAATAAAGTGGTGGGGTGGAGGGAGGGGGCACGGGGGAGTGTGGGAGGGAGAGCACAGGGGGTGGGGAGAGGGAGTTTAATAATAAAAAGTTAAACAAATGGGGGATGGGAGCACACTGCCACACCTCCCAGCACAGTGCGCCCCTTAGCATTGCGGTAAATGCAGTTCACAGTGATTTCTTACTTGAATTTTAGCTGTGGTGGTTGACCAAAGTTGGTGCAGGTTAGTGCTGTGAATCTCTAGACACATGTGTTTCTGGATATTATCCGTCTTCATTAGAGATAAAAAACGAAAATTCTTTCTGGGGTTGCTGGAAAGGCTGCCATTGTCTCTCAGGTCTCAGTACCTCTCTCTGGCGCACAGGTGCCTCGCCATGAGCTCGTCAGCTCAGTGGCTCAAGGGAGCCTTTTCATACAAATGGGGGATGGGAGCACACTGCCACACCTCCCAGCACAGTTCGCCCCTTAGCATTGTGGTAAATGCAGTTCACAGTGATCTCTTACTTGAATTTTAGCTGTGGTGGTTCACCAAAGTTGGTGCAGGTTAGTGCTGTGAATCTCTAAACACATGTGTTTTTGGATATTATCCGTCTTCAGTAGAGATAAAAAAGAAAATTCTTTCTGGGGTTGCTGGAAAGGCTGCCATAGTCTCTCAGGTCTCAGTACCTCTCTCTGGCGCACAAGTGCATCACCATGAGCTCGTCAGCTCAGTGGCTCAAGGGAGCCATTTCAAACAAATGGGGGATGGGAGCACACTACCACACCTCCCAGCACAGTTCGCCCCTTAGCATTGTGGTAAATGCGGTTCACAGTGATTTATTACTTGAATTTTAGCTGTGGTGGTTCACCAAAGTTGGTGCAGGTTAGTGCTGTGAATCTCTAGACACGTGTTTCTGGATATTATCCGTCTTCAGTAGAGATAAAAAACGAAAATTCTTTCTGGGGTTGCTGGAAAGGCTGCCATAGTCTCTCAGCTCTCAGTACCTCTCTCTGGAGCACAGGTGCATCGCCATGAGCTCGTCAGCTCAGTGGCTCAAGGGAGCCTTTTCAAACAAATGGGGGATGGAAGCACACTGCCACACCTCCCAGCACAGTTCGCCCCTTAGCATTGTGGTAAATGCAGTTCACAGTGATTTCTTACTTGAGTTTTAGCTGTGGTGGTTCACCAAAGTTGGTGCAGGTTAGTGTTGTGAATCTCTAGACACATGTGTTTCTGGATATTATCCGTCTTCAGTAGTGATAAAAAACGAAAATTCTTTCTGGGGTTGCTGGAAAGGCTGCCATAGTCTCTCAGGTCTCAGTACCTTTCTCTGGCGCACAGGTGCATCGCCATGAGCTCGTCAGCTCAGTGGCTCAAGGGAGCCTTTTCAAACAAATGGGGGATGGGAGCACACTGCCACACCTCCCAGCACAGTTCGCCCCTTAGCATTGTGGTAAATGCAGTTCACAGTGATTTCTTACTTGAATTTTAGCTGTGGTGGTTCACCAAAGTTGGTGCAGGTTAGTGCTGTGAATCTCTAGACACATGTGTTTCTAGATATTATCCGTCTTCAGTAGAGATAAAAAACGAAAATTATTTCTGGGGTTGCTGGAAAGGCTGCCATAGTCTCTCAGGTCTCAGTACCTCTCTCTGGCGCACAGGTGCATCGCCATGAGCTCGTCAGCTCAGTGACTCAAGGGAGCCTTTTCAAACAAATGGAGGATGGGAGCACACTGCCACACCTCCCAGCACAGTTCGCCCCTTAGCATTGTGGTAAATGCAGTTCACAGTGATTTCTTACTTGAATTTTAGCTGTGGTGGTTCACCAAAGTTGGTGCAGGTTAGTGCTGTGAATCTCTAGACACATGTGTTTCTGGACATTATCCATCTTCAGTAGACATAAAAAACCAAAATTCTTTCTGGGGTTGCTGGAAAGGCTGCCATAGTCTCGCAGTTCTCAGTACCTCTCTCTGGCGCACAGGTGCATCGCCATGAGCTCGTCAGCTCAGTGGCTCAAGGGAGCCTTTTCAAGCAAATGGGGGATGGGAGCACACTCCCACACCTCCCAGCACAGTTTGCCCCTTAGCATTGTGGTAAATGCAGTTCACAGTGATTTCGTACTTGAATTTTAGCTGTGGTGGTTCACCAAAGTTGATGCAGGTTAGTGCTGTGAATCTCTAGACACATGTGTTTCTGGATATTATCCGTCTTCAGTAGAGATAAAAAACGAAAATTCTTTCTGGGGTTGCTGGAAAGGCTGCCATAGTCTCTCAGGTCTCAGTACCTCTCTCTGGCGCACAGGTGCCTCGCCATGAGCTCGTCAGCTCAGTGGCTCAAGGGAGCCTTTTCATACAAATGGGGGATGGGAGCACACTGCCACACCTCCCAGCACAGTTCGCCCCTTAGCATTGTGGTAAATGCAGTTCACAGTGATTTCTTACTTGAATTTTAGCTGTGGTGGTTCACCAAAGTTGGTGCAGGTTAGTGCTGTGAATCTCTAAACACATGTGTTTTTGGATATTATCCGTCTTCAGTAGAGATAAAAAAGAAAATTCTTTCTGGGGTTGCTGGAAAGGCTGCCATAGTCTCTCAGGTCTCAGTACCTCTCTCTGGCGCACAAGTGCATCACCATGAGCTCGTCAGCTCAGTGGCTCAAGGGAGCCATTTCAAACAAATGGGGGATGGGAGCACACTACCACACCTCCCAGCACAGTTCGCCCCTTAGCATTGTGGTAAATGCGGTTCACAGTAATTTATTACTTGAATTTTAGCTGTGGTGGTTCACAAAAGTTGGTGCAGGTTAGTGCTGTGAATCTCTAGACCCGTGTTTCTGGATATTATCCGTCTTCAGTAGAGATAAAAAACGAAAATTCTTTCTGGGGTTGCTGGAAAGGCTGCCATAGTCTCTCAGCACCTCTCTCTGGAGCACAGGTGCATCGCCATGAGCTCGTCAGCTCAGTGGTTCAAGGGAGCCTTTTCAAACAAATGGGGGATGGAAGCACACTGCCACACCTCCCAGCACAGTTCGCCCCTTAGCATTGTGGTAAATGCAGTTCACAGTGATTTCTTACTTGAGTTTTAGCTGTGGTGGTTCACCAAAGTTGGTGCAGGTTAGTGTTGTGAATCTCTAAACACATGTGTTTCTGGATATTATCCGTCTTCAGTAGAGATAAAAAACGAAAATTCTTTCTGGGGTTGCTGGAAAGGCTGCCATAGTCTCAGGTCTCAGTACCTTTCTCTGGCGCACAGGTGCATCGCCATGAGCTCGTCAGCTCAGTGGCTCAAGGGAGTCTTTTCAAACAAATGGGGGATGGGAGCACACTGCCACACCTCCCAGCACAGTTCGCCCCTTAGCATTGTGGTAAATGCAGTTCACAGTGATTTCTTACTTGAATTTTAGCTGTGGTGGTTCACCAAAGTTGGTGCAGTTTAGTGCTGTGAATCTCTAGACACATGTGTTTCTGGATATTATCCGTCTTCAGTAGAGATAAAAAACGAAAATTATTTCTGGGGTTGCTGGAAAGGCTGCCACAGTCTCTCAGGTCTCAGTACCTCTCTCTGGCGCACAGGTGCATCGCCATGAGCTCGTCAGCTCAGTGGCTCAAGGGAGCCTTTTCAAACAAATGGGGGATGGGAGCACACAGCCACACCTCCCAGCAAAGTTCGCCCCTTAGCATTGTGGTAAATGCAGTTCACAGTGTTTTCTTACTTGAATTTTAGCTGTGGTGGTTCACCAAAGTTGGTGCAGGTTAGTGCTGTGAATCTGTAGACACATGTGTTTCTGGATATTATCCATCTTCAGTAGAGATAAAAAACGAAAATTCTTTCTGGGGTTGCTGGAAAGGCTGCCATAGTCTCTCAGGTCTCAGTACCTCTCTCTGGTGCACAGGTGCATCGCCATGAGCTCGTCTGCTCAGTGACTCAAGGGAGCCTTTTCAAACAAATGGAGGATGGGAGCACACTGCCACACCTCCCAGCACAGTTCGCCCCTTAGCATTGTGGTAAATGCAGTTCACAGTGATTTCTTACTTGAATTTTAGCTGTGGTGGTTCACCAAAGTTGGTGCAGGTTAGTGCTGTGAATCTCTAGACACATGTGTTTCTGGACATTATCCATCTTCAGTAGAGATAAAAAACCAAAATTCTTTCTGGGGTTGCTGGAAAGGCTGCCATAGTCTCGCAGTTCTCAGTACCTCTCTCTGGCGCACAGGTGCATCGCCATGAGCTCGTCAGCTCAGTGGCTCAAGGGAGCCTTTTCAAGCAAAAGGGGGATGGGAGCACACTCCCACACCTACCAGCACAGTTCGCCCCTTAGCATTGTGGTAAATGCAGTTCACAGTGATTTCGTACTTGAATTTTAGCTGTGGTGGTTCACCAAAGTTGATGCAGGTTAGTGCTGTGAATCTCTAGACATATGTGTTTCTGGATATTATCCGTCTTCAGTAGAGATAAAAAACGAAAATTCTTTCTGGGGTTGCTGGAAAGGCTGCCACAGTCTCTCAGGTCTCAGTACCTCTCTCTGGCGCACAGGTGCATCGCCATGAGCTCGTCAGCTCAGTGGCTCAAGGGAGCCTTTTCAAACAAATGTGGGATGGAAGCACACTGCCACACCTCCCAGCACACTTCGCCCCTTAGCATTGTGGTAAATGCAGTTCACAGTGATTTCTTACTTGAATTTTAGCTGTGGTGGTTCACCAAAGTTGGTGCAGGTTAGTGCTGTGAATCTCTAGACACATGTGTTTCTGGATATTATCCGTCTTCAGTAGAGATAAAAAACAAAAATTCTTTCTGGGGTTGCTGGAAAGGCTGGCATAGAATCTCAGGTCTCAGTACCTCTCTCTGGCGCACAGGTGCATCGCCATGAGCTCGTCAGCTCAGTGGCTCAAGGGAGCCTTTTCAAACAAATGGGGGATGGGAGCACACTGCCACACCTCCCAGCACAGTTCGCCCCTTAGCATTGTGGTAAATGCACTTCACAGTGATTTCCTACTTGAATTTTAGCTGTGGCAGTTCACCAAAGTTGGTGCAGGTTAGTGCTGTGAATCTCTAGACATGTGTTTCTGGATATTATCCGTCTTCAGTAGAGATAAAAAATGAAAATTATTTCTGGGGTTGCTGGAAAGGCTGCCATAGTCTCTCAGGTCTCAGTACCTCTCTCTGGCGCACAGGTGCATCGCCATGAGCTCGTCAGCTCAGTGGCTCAAGGGAGCCTTTTCAAACAAATGGGGGATGGGAGCACACTCCCACACCTCCAAGCACAGTTCGCCCCTTAGCATTGTGGTAAATGCAGTTCACAGTGATTTCGTACTTGAATTTTAGCTGTGGTGGTTCACCAAAGTTGGAGCAGGTTAGTGCTGTGAATCTCTAGACACATGTGTTTCTGGATATTATCCATCTTCAGTAGAGATAAAAAACGAAAATTCTTTCTGGGGTTGCTGGAAAGGCTGCCATAGTCTCTCAGGTCTCAGTACCTCTCTCTGGCACACAGGTGCATCGCCATGAGCTCGTCAGCTCAGTGGCTCAAGGGAGCCTTTTCAAACAAATGGGGGATGGGAGCACACTGCCACACCTCCCAGCACAGTTCGCCCCTTAGCATTGTTGTAAATGCAGTTCACAGTGATTTCTTACTTGAATTTTAGCTGTGGTGGTTCACCAAAGTTGGTGCAGGTTAGTGCTGTGAATCTCTAGACACATGTGTTTCTGGATATTATCCGTCTTCAGTAGAGATAAAAAACGAAAATTCTTTCTGGGGTTGCTGGAAAGGCTGCCATAGTCTCTCAGGTCTCAGTACCTCTCTCTGGCGCACAGGTGCCTCGCCATGAGCTCGTCAGCTCAGTGGCTCAAGGAAGCCTTTTCATACAAATGGGGGATGGGAGCACACTGCCACACCTCCCAGCACAGTTCGCCCCTTAGCATTGTGGTAAATGCAGTTCACAGTGATTTCTTACTTGAATTTTAGCTGTGGTGGTTCACCAAAGTTGGTGCAGGTTAGTGCTGTGAATCTCTAAACACATGTGTTTTTGGATATTATCCGTCTTCAGTAGAGATAAAAAAGAAAATTCTTTCTGGGGTTGCTGGAAAGGCTGCCATAGTCTCTCAGGTCTCAGTACCTCTCTCTGGCGCACAAGTGCATCACCATGAGCTCGTCAGCTCAGTGGCTCAAGGGAGCCATTTCAAACAAATGGGGGATGGGAGCACACTACCACACCTCCCAGCACAGTTCGCCCCTTAGCATTGTGGTAAATGCGGTTCACAGTAATTTATTACTTGAATTTTAGCTGTGGTGGTTCACAAAAAATGGTGCAGGTTAGTGCTGTGAATCTCTAGACCCGTGTTTCTGGATATTATCCGTCTTCAGTAGAGATAAAAAACGAAAATTCTTTCTGGGGTTGCTGGAAAGGCTGCCATAGTCTCTCAGCACCTCTCTCTGGAGCACAGGTGCATCGCCATGAGCTCGTCAGCTCAGTGGCTCAAGGGAGTCTTTTCAAACAAATGGGGGATGGGAGCACACTGCCACACCTCCCAGCACAGTTCGCCCCTTAGCATTGTGGTAAATGCAGTTCACAGTGATTTCTTACTTGAATTTTAGCTGTGGTGGTTCACCAAAGTTGGTGCAGGTTAGTGCTGTGAATCTCTAGACACATGTGTTTCTGGATATTATCCGTCTTCAGTAGAGATAAAAAACGAAAATTATTTCTGGGGTTGCTGGAAAGGCTGCCACAGTCTCTCAGGTCTCAGTACCTCTCTCTGGCGCACAGGTGCATCGCCATGAGCTCGTCAGCTCAGTGGCTCAAGGGAGCCTTTTCAAACAAATGGAGGATGGGAGCACACTGCCACACCTCCCAGCACAGTTCGCCCCTTAGCATTGTGGTAAATGCAGTTCACAGTGATTTCTTACTTGAATTTTAGCTGTGGTGGTTCACCAAAGTTGGTGCAGGTTAGTGCTGTGAATCTCTAGACACATGTGTTTCTGGACATTATCCATCTTCAGTAGAGATAAAAAACCAAAATTCTTTCTGGGGTTGCTGGAAAGGCTGCCATAGTCTCGCAGTTCTCAGTACCTCTCTCTGGCGCACAGGTGCATCGCCATGAGCTCGTCAGCTCAGTGGCTCAAGGGAGCCTTTTCAAGCAAAAGGGGGATGGGAGCACACTCCCACACCTACCAGCACAGTTCGCCCCTTAGCATTGTGGTAAATGCAGTTCACAGTGATTTCGTACTTGAATTTTAGCTGTGGTGGTTCACCAAAGTTGATGCAGGTTAGTGCTGTGAATCTCTAGACACATGTGTTTCTGGATATTATCCGTCTTCAGTAGAGATACAAAACGAAAATTCTTTCTGGGGTTGCTGGAAAGGCTGCCACAGTCTCTCAGGTCTCAGTACCTCTCTCTGGCGCACAGGTGCATCGCCATGAGCTCGTCAGCTCAGTGGCTCATGGGAGCCTTTTCAAACAAATGTGGGATGGAAGCACACTGCCACACCTCCCAGCACACTTCGCCCCTTAGCATTGTGGTAAATGCAGTTCACAGTGATTTCTTACTTGAATTTTAGCTGTGGTGGTTCACCAAAGTTGGTGCAGGTTAGTGCTGTGAATCTCTAGACACATGTGTTTCTGGATATTATCCGTCTTCAGTAGAGATAAAAAACAAAAATTCTTTCTGGGGTTGCTGGAAAGGTTGCCATAGAATCTCAGGTCTCAGTACCTCTCTCTGGCGCACAGGTGCATCGCCATGAGCTCGTCAGCTCAGTGGCTCAAGGGAGCCTTTTCAAACAAATGGGGGATGGGAGCACACTGCCACACCTCCCAGCACAGTTCGCCCCTTAGCATTGTGGTAAATGCACTTCACAGTGATTTCCTACTTGAATTTTAGCTGTGGCAGTTCACCAAAGTTGGTGCAGGTTAGTGCTGTGAATCTCTAGACATGTGTTTCTGGATATTATCCGTCTTCAGTAGAGATAAAAAATGAAAATTATTTCTGGGGTTGCTGGAAAGGCTGCCATAGTCTCTCAGGTCTCAGTACCTCTCTCTGGCGCACAGGTGCATCGCCATGAGCTCGTCAGCTCAGTGGCTCAAGGGAGCCTTTTCAAACAAATGGGGGATGGGAGCACACTCCCACACCTCCAAGCACAGTTCGCCCCTTAGCATTGTGGTAAATGCAGTTCACAGTGATTTCGTACTTGAATTTTAGCTGTGGTGGTTCACCAAAGTTGGAGCAGGTTAGTGCTGTGAATCTCTAGACACATGTATTTCTGGATATTATCCATCTTCAGTAGAGATAAAAAACGAAAATTCTTTCTGGGGTTGCTGGAAAGGCTGCCATAGTCTCTCAGGTCTCAGTACCTCTCTCTGGCGCACAGGTGCATCGCCATGAGCTCGTCAGCTCAGTGGCTCAAGGGAGACTTTTCAAACAAATGGGGGATGGGAGCACACTGCCACACCTCCCAGCACAGTTCGCCCCTTAGCATTGTGGTAAATGCACTTCACAGTGATTTCCTACTTGAATTTTAGCTGTGGCAGTTCACCAAAGTTGGTGCAGGTTAGTGCTGTGAATCTCTAGACATGTGTTTCTGGATATTATCCGTCTTCAGTAGAGATAAAAAATGAAAATTATTTCTGGGGTTGCTGGAAAGGCTGCCATAGTCTCTCAGGTCTCAGTACCTCTCTCTGGCGCACAGGTGCATCGCCATGAGCTCGTCAGCTCAGTGGCTCAAGGGAGCCTTTTCAAACAAATGGGGGATGGGAGCACACTCCCACACCTCCAAGCACAGTTCGCCCCTTAGCATTGTGGTAAATGCAGTTCACAGTGATTTCGTACTTGAATTTTAGCTGTGGTGGTTCACCAAAGTTGGAGCAGGTTAGTGCTGTGAATCTCTAGACACATGTATTTCTGGATATTATCCATCTTCAGTAGAGATAAAAAACGAAAATTCTTTCTGGGGTTGCTGGAAAGGCTGCCATAGTCTCTCAGGTCTCAGTACCTCTCTCTGGCGCACAGGTGCATCGCCATGAGCTCGTCAGCTCAGTGGCTCAAGGGAGACTTTTCAAACAAATGGGGGATGGGAGCACACTGCCACACCTCCCAGCACAGTTCGCCCCTTAGCATTGTTGTAAATGCAGTTCACAGTGATTTCTTACTTGAATTTTAGCTGTGGTGGTTCACCAAAGTTGGTGCAGGTTAGTGCTGTGAATCTCTAGACACATGTGTTTCTGGATAATATCCGTCTTCAGTAGAGATAAAAAACGAAAATTCTTTCTGGGGTTGCTGGAAAGGCTGCCATAGTCTCTCAGGTCTCAGTACCTCTCTCTGGCGCACAGGTGCATCGCCATGAGCTCGTCAGCTCAGTGGCTCAAGGGAGCCTTTTCAAACAAATGGGGGATGGGAGCACACAGCCACACCTCCCAGCAAAGTTCGCCCCTTAGCATTGTGGTAAATGCAGTTCACAGTGTTTTCTTACTTGAATTTTAGCTGTGGTGGTTCACCAAAGTTGGTGCAGGTTAGTGCTGTGAAACTCTAGACACATGTGTTTCTGGATATTATCCGTCTTCAGTAGAGATAAAAAACGAAAATTCTTTCTGGGTTTGCTGGAAAGGCTGCCATAGTCTCTCAGGTCTCATCACCTCTCTCTGGCGCACAGGTGCATCGCCATGAGCTCGTCAGCTCAGTGACTCAAGGGAGCCTTTTCAAACAAATGGAGGATGGGAGCATACTGCCACACCTCCCAGCACAGTTCGCCCCTTAGCATTGTGGTAAATGCAGTTCACAGTGATTTCGTACTTGAATTTTAGCTGTGGTGGTTCACCAAAGTTGGTGCAGGTTAGTGCTGTGAATCTCTAGACACATGTGTTTCTGGATATTATCCGTCTTCAGAAGAGATAAAAAACAAAAATTCTTTCTGGGGTTGCTGGAAAGGCTGCCATAGAATCTCAGGTCTCAGTACCTCTCTCTGGCGCACAGGTGCATCGCCATGAGCTCGTCAGCTCAGTGGGTCAAGGGAGCCTTTTCAAACAAATGGGGGATGGGAGCACACTGCCACACCTCCCAGCACAGTGAGGCCCTTAGCATTGTGGTAAATGCACTTCACAGTGATTTCCTACTTGAATTTTAGCTGTGGCAGTTCACCAAAGTTGGTGCAGGTTAGTGCTGTGAATCTCTAGACACATGTGTTTCTGGATATTATCCGTCTTCAGTAGAGATAAAAAATGAAAATTCTTTCTGGGGTTGCTGGAAAGGCTGCCATAGTCTCTCAGGTCTCAGTACCTCTCTCTGGTGCACAGGTGCATCGCCATGAGCTCGTCAGCTCAGTGACTCAAGGGAGCCTTTTCAAACAAATGGAGGATGGGAGCACACTGCCACACCTCCCAGCACAGTTCGCCCCTTAGCATTGTGGTAAATGCAGTTCACAGTGATTTCTTACTTGAATTTTAGCTGTGGTGGTTCACCAAAGTTGGTGCAGGTTAGTGCTGTGAATCTCTAGACACATGTGTTTCTGGACATTATCCATCTTCAGTAGAGATAAAAAAACAAAATTCTTTCTGGGGTTGCTGGAAAGGCTGCCATAGTCTCTCAGGTCTCAGGTCTCAGTACCTCTCTCTGGCGCACAGGTGCATCGCCATGAGCTCGTCAGCTCAGTGGCTCAAGGGAGCCTTTTCAAACAAATGGGGGATGGGAGCACACTGCCACACCTCCCAGCACAGTTCGCCCCTTAGCATTGTGGTAAATGCAGTTCACAGTGATTTCATACTTGAATTTTAGCTGTGGTGGTTCACCAAAGTTGGTGCAGGTTAGTGCTGTGAATCTCTAGACACATGTGTTTCTGGATATTATCCGTCTTCAGTAGAGATAAAAAACGAAAATTCTTTCTGGGGTTGCTGGAAAGGCTGCCATAGAATCTCAGGTCTCAGTACCTCTCTCTGGCGCACAGGTGCATCGCCATGAGCTCGTCAGCTCAGTGGCTCAAGGGAGCCTTTTCAAACAAATGGGGGATGGGAGCACACTGCCACACCTCCCATCACAGTGAGCCCCTTAGCATTGTGGTAAATGCACTTCACAGTGATTTCCTACTTGAATTTTAGCTGTGGCAGTTCACCAAAGTTGGTGCAGGTTAGTGCTGTGAATCTCTAGACACATGTGTTTCTGGATATTATCCGTCTTCAGTAGAGATAAAAAACGAAAATTCTTTCTGGGGTTGCTGGAAAGGCTGCCATAGTCTCTCAGGTCTCAGTACCTCTGTCTGGCGCACAGGTGCATCGCCATGAGCTCGTCAGCTCAGTGGCTCAAGGGAGCCTTTTCAAACAAATGGGGGATGGGAGCACACTCCCACACCTCCAAGCACAGTTCGCCCCTTAGCATTGTGGTAAATGCAGTTCACAGTGATTTCGTACTTGAATTTTAGCTGTGGTGGTTCACCAAAGTTGGAGCAGATTAGTGCTGTGAATCTCTAGACACATGTGTTTCTGGATATTATCCATCTTCAGTAGAGATAAAAAACTAAAATTCTTTCTGGGGTTGCTGGAAAGGCTGCCATAGTCTCTCAGGTCTCAGTACCTCTCTCTGGCGCACAGGTGCATCGCCATGAGCTCGTCAGCTCAGTGACTCAAGGGAGCCTTTTCAAACAAATGGAGGATGGGAGCACACTGCCACACCTCCCAGCACAGTTCGCCCCTTAGCATTGTGGTAAATGCAGTTCACAGTGATTTCTTACTTGAATTTTAGCTGTGGTGGTTCACCAAAGTTGGTGCAGGTTAGTGCTGTGAATCTCTAGACACATGTGTTTCTGGACATTATCCATCTTCAGTAGACATAAAAAACCAAAATTCTTTCTGGGGTTGCTGGAAAGGCTGCCATAGTCTCGCAATTCTCAGTACCTCTCTCTGGCGCACAGGTGCATCGCCATGAGCTCGTCAGCTCAGTGGCTCAAGGGAGCCTTTTCAAGCAAATGGGGGATGGGAGCACACTCCCACACCTCCCAGCACAGTTCGCCCCTTAGCATTGTGGTAAATGCAGTTCACAGTGATTTCGTACTTGAATTTTAGCTGTGGTGGTTCACCAAAGTTGATGCAGGTTAGTGCTGTGAATCTATAGACACATGTGTTTCTGGATATTATCCGTCTTCAGTAGAGATAAAAAACGAAAATTCTTTCTGGGGTTGCTGGAAAGGCTGCCATAGTCTCTCAGGTCTCAGTACCTCTCTCTGGCGCACAGGTGCCTCGCCATGAGCTCGTCAGCTCAGTGGCTCAAGGGAGCCTTTTCATACAAATGGGGGATGGGAGCACACTGCCACACCTCCCAGCACAGTTAGCCCCTTAGCATTGTGGTAAATGCAGTTCACAGTGATTTCTTACTTGAATTTTAGCTGTGGTGGTTCACCAAAGTTGGTGCAGGTTAGTGCTGTGAATCTCTAAACACATGTGTTTTTGGATATTATCCGTCTTCAGTAGAGATAAAAAAGAAAATTCTTTCTGGGGTTGCTGGAAAGGCTGCCATAGTCTCTCAGGTCTCAGTACCTCTCTCTGGCGCACAAGTGCATCACCATGAGCTCGTCAGCTCAGTGGCTCAAGGGAGCCATTTCAAACAAATGGGGGATGGGAGCACACTACCACACCTCCCAGCACAGTTCGCCCCTTAGCATTGTGGTAAATGCGGTTCACAGTGATTTATTACTTGAATTTTAGCTGTGGTGGTTCACAAAAGTTGGTGCAGGTTAGTGCTGTGAATCTCTAGACCCGTGTTTCTGGATATTATCCGTCTTCAGTAGAGATAAAAAACGAAAATTCTTTCTGGGGTTGCTGGAAAGGCTGCCATAGTCTCTCAGCACCTCTCTCTGGAGCACAGGTGCATCGCCATGAGCTCGTCAGCTCAGTGGTTCAAGGGAGCCTTTTCAAACAAATGGGGGATGGAAGCACACTGCCACACCTCCCAGCACAGTTCGCCCCTTAGCATTGTGGTAAATGCAGTTCACAGTGATTTCTTACTTGAGTTTTAGCTGTGGTGGTTCACCAAAGTTGGTGCAGGTTAGTGTTGTGAATCTCTAAACACATGTGTTTCTGGATATTATCCGTCTTCAGTAGAGATAAAAAACGAAAATTCTTTCTGGGGTTGCTGGAAAGGCTGCCATAGTCTCAGGTCTCAGTACCTTTCTCTGGCGCACAGGTGCATCGCCATGAGCTCGTCAGCTCAGTGGCTCAAGGGAGTCTTTTCAAACAAATGGGGGATGGGAGCACACTGCCACACCTCCCAGCACAGTTCGCCCCTTAGCATTGTGGTAAATGCAGTTCACAGTGATTTCTTACTTGAATTTTAGCTGTGGTGGTTCCCCAAAGTTGGTGCAGGTTAGTGCTGTGAATCTCTAGACACATGTGTTTCTGGATATTATCCGTCTTCAGTAGAGATAAAAAACGAAAATTATTTCTGGGGTTGCTGGAAAGGCTGCCATAGTCTCTCAGGTCTCAGTACCTCTCTCTGGCGCACAGGTGCATCGCCATGAGCTCCTCAGCTCAGTGGCTCAAGGGAGCCTTTTCAAACAAATGGGGGATGGGAGCACACAGCCACACCTCCCAGCAAAGTTCGCCCCTTAGCATTATGGTAAATGCAGTTCACAGTGTTTTCTTATTTGAATTTTAGCTGTGGTGGTTCACCAAAGTTGGTGCAGGTTAGTGCTGTGAATCTCTAGACACATGTGTTTCTGGATATTATCCGTCTTCAGTAGAGATAAAAAACGAAAATTCTTTCTGGGGTTGCTGGAAAGGCTGCCATAGTCTCTCAGGTCTCAGTACCTCTCTCTGGTGCACAGGTGCATCGCCATGAGCTCGTCTGCTCAGTGACTCAAGGGAGCCTTTTCAAACAAATGGAGGATGGGAGCACACTGCCACACCTCCCAGCACAGTTCGCCCCTTAGCATTGTGGTAAATGCAGTTCACAGTGATTTCTTACTTGAATTTTAGCTGTGGTGGTTCACCAAAGTTGGTGCAGGTTAGTGCTGTGAATCTCTAGACACATGTGTTTCTGGACATTATCCATCTTCAGTAGAGATAAAAAACCAAAATTCTTTCTGGGGTTGCTGGAAAGGCTGCCATAGTCTCGCAGTTCTCAGTACCTCTCTCTGGCGCACAGGTGCATCGCCATGAGCTCGTCAGCTCAGTGGCTCAAGGGAGCCTTTTCAAGCAAATGGGGGATGGGAGCACACTCCCACACCTACCAGCACAGTTCGCCCCTTAGCATTGTGGTAAATGCAGTTCACAGTGATTTCGTACTTGAATTTTAGCTGTGGTGGTTCACCAAAGTTGATGCAGGTTAGTGCTGTGAATCTCTAGACACATGTGTTTCTGGATATTATCCGTCTTCAGTAGAGATAAAAAACGAAAATTCTTTCTGGGGTTGCTGGAAAGGCTGCCACAGTCTCTCAGGTCTCAGTACCTCTCTCTGGCGCACAGGTGCATCGCCATGAGCTCGTCAGCTCAGTGGCTCAAGGGAGCCTTTTCAAACAAATGTGGGATGGAAGCACACTGCCACACCTCCCAGCACACTTCGCCCCTTAGCATTGTGGTAAATGCAGTTCACAGTGATTTCTTACTTGAATTTTAGCTGTGGTGGTTCACCAAAGTTGGTGCAGGTTAGTGCTGTGAATCTCTAGACACATGTGTTTCTGGATATTATCCGTCTTCAGTAGAGATAAAAAACAAAAATTCTTTCTGGGGTTGCTGGAAAGGCTGCCATAGAATCTCAGGTCTCAGTACCTCTCTCTGGCGCACAGGTGCATCGCCATGAGCTCGTCAGCTCAGTGGCTCAAGGGAGCCTTTTCAAACAAATGGGGGATGGGAGCACACTGCCACACCTCCCAGCACAGTTCGCCCCTTAGCATTGTGGTAAATGCACTTCACAGTGATTTCCTACTTGAATTTTAGCTGTGGCAGTTCACCAAAGTTGGTGCAGGTTAGTGCTGTGAATCTCTAGACACATGTGTTTCTGGATATTATCCGTCTTCAGTAGAGATAAAAAATGAAAATTATTTCTGGGGTTGCTGGAAAGGCTGCCATAGTCTCTCAGGTCTCAGTACCTCTCTCTGGCGCACAGGTGCATCGCCATGAGCTCGTCAGCTCAGTGGCTCAAGGGAGCCTTTTCAAACAAATGGGGGATGGGAGCACACTGCCACACCTCCCAGCACAGTTCGCCCCTTAGCATTGTGGTAAATGCAGTTCACAGTGATTTCTTACTTGAATTTTAGCTGTGGTGGTTCACCAAAGTTGGTGCAGGTTAGTGCTGTGAATCTCTAGACACATGTGTTTCTGGATAATATCCGTCTTCAGTAGAGATAAAAAACGAAAATTCTTTCAGGGGTTGCTGGAAAGGCTGCCATAGTCTCTCAGGTCTCAGTACCTCTCTCTGGCGCACAGGTGCATCGCCATGAGCTCGTCAGCTCAGTGGCTCAAGGGAGCCTTTTCAAACAAATGGGGGATGGGAGCACACTCCCACACCTCCAAGCACAGTTCGCCCCTTAGCATTGTGCTAAATGCAGGTCACAGTGATTTCGTACTTGAATTTTAGCTGTGGTGGTTCACCAAAGTTGGAGCAGGTTAGTGCTGTGAATCTCTAGACACATGTGTTTCTGGATATTATCCATCTTCAGTAGAGATAAAAAACGAAAATTCTTTCTGGGGTTGCTGGAAAGGCTGCCATAGTCTCTCAGGTCTCAGTACCTCTCTCTGGCGCACAGGTGCATCGCCATGAGCTCGTCAGCTCAGTGGCTCAAGGGAGCCTTTTCAAACAAATGGGGGATGGGAGCACACTGCCACACCTCCCAGCACAGTTCGCCCCTTAGCATTGTTGTAAATGCAGTTCACAGTGATTTCTTACTTGAATTTTAGCTGTGGTGGTTCACCAAAGTTGGTGCAGGTTAGTGCTGTGAATCTCTAGACACATGTGTTTCTGGATAATATCCGTCTTCAGTAGAGATAAAAAACGAAAATTCTTTCTGGGGTTGCTGGAAAGGCTGCCATAGTCTCTCAGGTCTCAGTACCTCTCTCTGGCGCACAGGTGCATCGCCATGAGCTCGTCAGCTCAGTGGCTCAAGGGAGCCTTTTCAAACAAATGGGGGATGGGAGCACACTGCCACACCTCCCAGCACAGTTCGCCCCTTAGCACTGTGGTAAATGCAGTTCACAGTGATTTCTTACTTGAATTTTAGCTGTGGTGGTTCACCAAAGTTGGTGCAGGTTAGTGCTGTGAATCTCTAGACACATGTGTTTCTGGATATTATCCGTCTTCAGTAGAGATAAAAAACGAAAATTATTTCTGGGGTTGCTGGAAAGGCTGCCATAGTCTCTCAGGTCTCAGTACCTCTCTCTGGCGCACAGGTGCATCGCCATGAGCTCGTCAGCTCAGTGGCTCAAGGGAGCCTTTTCAAACAAATGGGGGATGGGAGCACACAGCCACACCTCCCAGCACAGGTCGCCCCTTAGCATTGTGGTAAATGCAGTTCACAGTGATTTCTTACTTGAATTTTAGCTGTGGTGGTTCACCAAAGTTGGTGCAGGTTAGTGCTCTGAATCTCTAGACACATGTGTTTCTGGATATTATCCGTCTTCAGTAGAGATAAAAAACGAAAATTATTTCTGGGGTTGCTGGAAAGGCTGCCATAGTCTCTCAGGTCTCAGTACCTCTCTCTGGCGCACAGGTGCATCGCCATGACCTCGTCAGCTCAGTGACTCAAGGGAGCCTTTTCAAACAAATGGAGGATGGGAGCACACTGCCACACCTCCCAGCACAGTTCGCCCCTTAGCATTGTGGTAAATGCAGTTCACAGTGATTTCTTACTTGAATTTTAGCTGTGGTGGTTCACCAAAGTTGGTGCAGGTTAGTGCTGTGAATCTCTAGACACATGTGTTTCTGGACAATATCCATCTTCAGTAGAGATAAAAAACCAAAATTCTTTCTGGGGTTGCTGGAAAGGCTGCCATAGTCTCGCAGTTCTCAGTACCTCTCTCTGGCGCACAGGTGCATCGCCATGAGCTCGTCAGCTCAGTGGCTCAAGGGAGCCTTTTCAAGCAAATGGGGGATGGGAGCACACTCCCACACCTACCAGCACAGTTCGCCCCTTAGCATTGTGGTAAATGCAGTTCACAGTGATTTCGTACTTGAATTTTAGCTGTGGTGGTTCACCAAAGTTGATGCAGGTTAGTGCTGTGAATCTCTAGACACATGTGTTTCTGGATATTATCCGTCTTCAGTAGAGATAAAAAACGAAAATTCTTTCTGGGGTTGCTGGAAAGGCTGCCACAGTCTCTCAGGTCACAGTACCTCTCTCTGGCGCACAGGTGCATCGCCATGAGCTCGTCAGCTCAGTGGCTCAAGGGAGCCTTTTCAAACAAATGTGGGATGGAAGCACACTGCCACACCTCCCAGCACACTTCGCCCCTTAGCATTGTGGTAAATGCAGTTCACAGTGATTTCTTACTTGAATTTTAGCTGTGGTGGTTCACCAAAGTTGGTGCAGGTTAGTGCTGTGAATCTCTAGACACATGTGTTTCTGGATATTATCCGTCTTCAGTAGAGATAAAAAACGAAAATTCTTTCTGGGGTTGCTGGAAAGGCTGCCATAGTCTCTCAGGTCTCAGTACCTCTCTCTGGCGCACAGGTGCATCGCCATGAGCTCGTCAGCTCAGTGGCTCAAGGGAGCCTTTTCAAACAAATGGGGGATGGGAGCACACTGCCACACCTCCCAGCACAGTTCGCCCCTTAGCATTGTGGTAAATGCAGTTCACAGTGATTTCTTACTTGAATTTTAGCTGTGGTGGTTCACCAAAGTTGGTGCAGGTTAGTGCTGTGAATCTCTAGACACATGTGTTTCTGGATATTATCCGTCTTCAGTAGAGATAAAAAACGAAAATTATTTCTGGGGTTGCTGGAAAGGCTGCCATAGTCTCTCAGGTCTCAGTACCTCTCTCTGGCGCACAGGTGCATCGCCATGAGCTCGTCAGCTCAGTGGCTCAAGGGAGCCTTTTCAAACAAATGGGGGATGGGAGCACACAGCCACACCTCCCAGCAAAGATCGCCCCTTAGCATTGTGGTAAATGCAGTTCACAGTGTTTTCTTACTTGAATTTTAGCTGTGGTGGTTCACCAAAGTTGGTGCAGGTTAGTGCTGTGAAACTCTAGACACATGTGTTTCTGGATATTATCCGTCTTCAGTAGAGATAAAAAACGAAAATTCTTTCTGGGTTTGCTGGAAAGGCTGCCATAGTCTCTCAGGTCTCATCACCTCTCTCTGGCGCACAGGTGCATCGCCATGAGCTCGTCAGCTCAGTGACTCAAGGGAGCCTTTTCAAACAAATGGAGGATGGGAGCACACTGCCACACCTCCCAGCACAGTTCGCCCCTTAGCATTGTGGTAAATGCAGTTCACAGTGATTTCGTACTTGAATTTTAGCTGTGGTGGTTCACCAAAGTTGGTGCAGGTTAGTGCTGTGAATCTCTAGACACATGTGTTTCTGGATATTATCCGTCTTCAGAAGAGATAAAAAACGAAAATTCTTTCTGGGGTTGCTGGAAAGGCTGCCATAGAATCTCAGGTCTCAGTACCTCTCTCTGGCGCACAGGTGCATCGCCATGAGCTCGTCAGCTCAGTGGGTCAAGGGAGCCTTTTCAAACAAATGGGGGAAGGGAGCACACTGCCACACCTCCCAGCACAGTGAGCCCCTTAGCATTGTGGTAAATGCACTTCACAGTGATTTCCTACTTGAATTTTAGCTGTGGCAGTTCACCAAAGTTGGTGCAGGTTAGTGCTGTGAATCTCTAGACATATGTGTTTCTGGATATTATCCGTCTTCTGTAGAGATAAAAAATGAAAATTCTTTCTGGGGTTGCTGGAAAGGCTGCCATAGTCTCTCAGGTCTCAGTACCTCTCTCTGGTGCACAGGTGCATCGCCATGAGCTCGTCAGCTCAGTGACTCAAGGGAGCCTTTTCAAACAAATGGAGGATGGGAGCACACTACCACACCTCCCAGCACAGTTCGCCCCTTAGCATTGTGGTAAATGCAGTTCACAGTGATTTCTTACTTGAATTTTAGCTGTGGTGGTTCACCAAAGTTGGTGCAGGTTAGTGCTTTGAATCTCTAGACACATGTGTTTCTGGACATTATCCATCTTCAGTAGAGATAAAAAACCAAAATTCTTTCTGGGGTTGCTGGAAAGGCTGCCATAGTCTCTCAGGTCTCAGGTCTCAGTACCTCTCTCTGGCGCACAGGTGCATCGCCATGAGCTCGTCAGCTCAATGGCTCAAGGGAGCCTTTTCAAACAAATGGGGGATGGGAGCACACTGCCACACCTCCCAGCACAGTTCGCCCCTTAGCATTGTGGTAAATGCAGTTCACAGTGATTTCGTACTTGAATTTTAGCTGTGGTGGTTCACCAAAGTTGGTGCAGGTTAGTGCTGTGAATCTCTAGACACATGTGTTTCTGGATATTATCCGTCTTCAGTAGAGATAAAAAACGAAAATTCTTTCTGGGGTTGCTGGAAAGGCTGCCATAGAATCTCAGGTCTCAGTACCTCTCTCTGGCGCACAGGTGCATCGCCATGAGCTCGTCAGCTCAGTGGCTCAAGGGAGCCTTTTCAAACAAATGGGGGATGGGAGCACACTGCCACACCTCCCATCACAGTGAGCCCCTTAGCATTGTGGTAAATGCACTTCACAGTGATTTCCTACTTGAATTTTAGCTGTGGCAGTTCACCAAGGTTGGTGCAGGTTAGTGCTGTGAATCTCTAGACACATGTGTTTCTGGATATTATCCGTCTTCAGTAGAGATAAAAAACGAAAATTCTTTCTGGGGTTGCTGGAAAGGCTGCCATAGTCTCTCAGGTCTCAGTACCTCTCTCTGGCGCACAGGTGCATCGCCATGAGCTCGTCAGCTCAGTGGCTCAAGGGAGCCTTTTCAAACAAATGGGGGATGGGAGCACACTCCCACACCTCCAAGCACAGTTCGCCCCTTAGCATTGTGGTAAATGCAGTTCACAGTGATTTCGTACTTGAATTTTAGCTGTGGTGGTTCACCAAAGTTGGAGCAGATTAGTGCTGTGAATCTCTAGACACATGTGTTTCTGGATATTATCCATCTTCAGTAGAGATAAAAAACTAAAATTCTTTCTGGGGTTGCTGGAAAGGCTGCCATAGTCTCTCAGGTCTCAGTACCTCTCTCTGGCGCACAGGTGCATCGCCATGAGCTCGTCAGCTCAGTGGCTCAAGGGAGCCTTTTCAAACAAATGGGGGATGGGAGCACACTGCCACACCTCCCAGCACAGTTCGCCCCTTAGCATTGTGGTAAATGCACTTCACAGTGATTTCCTACTTGAATTTTAGCTGTGGCGGTTCACCAAAGTTGGTGCAGGTTAGTGCTGTGAATTTCTAGACACATGTGTTTCTGGATATTATCCGTCTTCAGTAGAGATAAAAAATGAAAATTCTTTCTGGGGTTGCTGGAAAGGCTGCCATAGTCTCTCAGGTCTCAGTACCTCTCTCTGGCGCACAGGTGCATCGCCATGAGCTCGTCAGCTCAGTGGCTCAAGGGAGCCTTTTCAAACAAATGGGGGATGGGAGCACACTGCCACACCTCCCAGCACAGTTCTCCCCTTAGCATTGTTGTAAATGCAGTTCACAGTGATTTCTTACTTGAATTTTAGCTGTGGTGGTTCACCAAAGTTGGTGCAGGTTAGTGCTGTGAATCTCTAGACACATGTGTTTCTGGATATTATCCGTCTTCAGTAGAGATAAAAAACGAAAATTCTTTCTGGGGTTGCTGGAAAGGCTGCCATAGTCTCTCAGATCTCAGTACCTCTCTCTGGCGCACAGGTGCATCGCCATGAGCTCGTCAGCTCAGTGGCTCAAGGGAGCCTTTTCAAACAAATGGGGGATGGGAGCACACTGCCACACCTCCCAGCACAGTTCGCCCCTTAGCATTGTGGTAAATGCAGTTCACAGTGATTTCGTACTTGAATTTTAGCTGTGGTGGTTCTCCAAAGTTGGTGCAGGTTAGTGCTGTGAATCTCTAGACACATGTGTTTCTGGATATTATCCGTCTTCAGTAGAGATAGAAAACGAATATTCTTTCTGGGGTTGCTGGAAAGGCTGCCATAGAATCTCAGGTCTCAGTACCTCTCTCTGGCGCACAGGTGCATCGCCATGAGCTCGTCAGCTCAGTGGCTCAAGGGAGCCTTTTCAAACAAATGGGGGATGGGAGCACACTGCCACACCTCCCATCACAGTGAGCCCCTTAGCATTGTGGTAAATGCACTTCACAGTGATTTCCTACTTGAATTTTAGCTGTGGCAGTTCACCAAAGTTGGTGCAGGTTAGTGCTGTGAATCTCTAGACACATGTGTTTCTGGATATTATCCGTCTTCAGTAGAGATAAAAAACGAAAATTCTTTCTGGGGTTGCTGGAAAGGCTGCCATAGTCTCTCAGGTCTCAGTACCTCTCTCTGGCGCACAGGTGCATCGCCATGAGCTCGTCAGCTCAGTGGCTCAAGGGAGCCTTTTCAAACAAATGGGGGATGGGAGCACACTCCCACACCTCCAAGCACAGTTCGCCCCTTAGCATTGTGGTAAATGCAGTTCACAGTGATTTCGTACTTGAATTTTAGCTGTGGTGGTTCACCAAAGTTGGAGCAGGTTAGTGCTGTGAATCTCTAGACACATGTGTTTCTGGATATTATCCATCTTCAGTAGAGATAAAAAACTAAAATTCTTTCTGGGGTTTCTGGAAAGGCTGCCATAGTCTCTCAGGTCTCAGTACCTCTCTCTGGCGCACAGGTGCATCGCCATGAGCTCGTCAGCTCAGTGGCTCAAGGGAGCCTTTTCAAACAAATGGGGGATGGGAGCACACTGCCACACCTCCCAGCACAGTTCGCCCCTTAGCATTGTGGTAAATGCACTTCACAGTGATTTCCTACTTGAATTTTAGCTGTGGCGGTTCACCAAAGTTGGTGCAGGTTAGTGCTGTGAATCTCTAGACACATGTGTTTCTGGATATTATCCGTCTTCAGTAGAGATAAAAAATGAAAATTCTTTCTGGGGTTGCTGGAAAGGCTGCCATAGTCTCTCAGGTCTCAGTACCTCTCTCTGGCTCACAGGTGCATCGCTATGAGCTCGTCAGCTCAGTGGCTCAAGGGAGCCTTTTCAAACAAATGGGGGATGGGAGCACACTGCCACACCTCCCAGCACAGTTCTCCCCTTAGCATTGTTGTAAATGCAGTTCACAGTGATTTCTTACTTGAATTTTAGCTGTGGTGGTTCACCAAAGTTGGTGCAGGTTAGTGCTGTGAATCTCTAGACACATGTGTTTCTGGATAATATCCGTCTTCAGTAGAGATAAAAAACGAAAATTCTTTCTGGGGTTGCTGGAAAGGCTGCCATAGTCTCTCAGGTCTCAGTACCTCTCTCTGGCGCACAGGTGCATCGCCATGAGCTCGTCAGCTCAGTGGCTCAAGGGAGCCTTTTCAAACAAATGGGGGATCAGAGCACACTCCCACACCTCCCAGCACAGTTCGCCCCTTAGCATTGTGGTAAATGCAGTTCACAGTGATTTCTTACTTGAATTTTAGCTGTGGTGGTTCACCAAAGTTGGTGCAGGTTAGTGCTGTGAATCTCTAGACACATGTGTTTCTGGATTTTATCCGTCTTCAGTAGAGATAAAAAACGAAAATTCTTTCTGGGGTTGCTGGAAAGGCTGCCATAGTCTCTCAGGTCTCAGTACCTCTCTCTGGCGCACAGGTGCATCGCCATGAGCTCGTCAGCTCAGTGGCTCAAGGGAGCCTTTTCAAACAAATGGGGGATGGTAGCACACTGCCACACCTCCCAGCATAGTTCGCCCCTTAGCATTGTGGTAAATGCACTTCACAGTGATTTCCTACTTGAATTTTAGCTGTGGCGGTTCACCAAAGTTGGTGCAGGTTAGTGCTGTGAATCTCTAGACACATGTGTTTCTGGATATTATCCTACTTCAGTAGAGATAAAAAACGAAAATTCTTTCTGGGGTTGCTGGAAAGGCTGCCATAGTCTCTCAGGTCTCAGTACCTCTCTCTGGCGCACAGGTGCATCGCCATGAGCTCGTCAGCTCAGTGGCTCAAGGGAGCCTTTTCAAACAAATGGGGGATGGGAGCACACTGCCACACCTCCCAGCACAGTTCGCCCCTTAGCATTGTGGTAAATGCACTTCACAGTGATTTCCTACTTGAATTTTAGCTGTGGCGGTTCACCAAAGTTGGTGCAGGTTAGTGCTGTGAATCTCTAGACACATGTGTTTCTGGATAATATTCGTCTTCAGTAAAGATAATAAACGAAAATTCTTTCTGGGGTTGCTGGAAAGGCTGCCATAGTCTCTCAGGTCTCAGTACCTCTCTCTGGCGCACAGGTGCATCGCCATGAGCTCGTGAGCTCAGTGGCTCAAGGGAGCCTTTTCAAACAAATGGGGGATCGGAGCACACTCCCACACCTCCCAGCACAGTTCGCCCCTTAGCATTGTGGTAAATGCAGTTCACAGTGATTTCTTACTTGAATTTTAGCTGTGGCGGTTCACCAAAGTTGGTGCAGGTTAGTGCTGTGAATCTCTAGACACATGTGTTTCTGGATATTATCCGTCTTCAGTAGAGATAAAAAACGAAAATTCTTTCTGGGGTTGCTGGAAAGGCTGCCATAGTCTCTCAGTTCTCAGTACCTCTCTCTGGCGCACAGGTGCATCGCCATGAGCTCGTCAGCTCAGTGGCTCAAGGGAGCCTTTTCAAACAAATGGGGGATGGGAGCACACTGCCACACCTCGCAGCACAGTTCGCCCCTAGCATTGTGGTAATTGCAGTTCACAGTGATTTCTTACTTGAATTTTACCTGTGGTGGTTCATCAAAGTTGGTGCAGGTTAGTGCTGTGAATCTCTAGGCACATGTGTTTCTGGATATTATCCGTCTTCAGTAGAGATAAAAAACGAAAATTCTTTCTGGGGTTGCTGGAAAGGCTGCCATAGTCTCTCAGGTCTCAGTACCTCTCTCTGGCGCACAGGTGCATCGCCATGAGCTCGTCAGCTCAGTGGCTCAAGGGAGCCTTTTCAAACAAATGGGGGATGGGAGCACACTGCCACACCTCCCAGCACAGTTCGCCCCTTAGCATTGTGGTAAATGCAGTTCACAGTGATTTCGTACTTGAATTTTAGCTGTGGTGGTTCACCAAAGTTGGTGCAGGTTAGTGCTGTGAATCTCTAGACACATGTGTTTCTGGATATTATCCGTCTTCAGTAGAGATAAAAAACAAAAATTCTTTCTGGGGTTGCTGGAAAGGCTGCCATAGTCTCTCAGGTCTCAGTACCTCTCTCTGGCGCACAGGTGCATCGCCATGAGCTCGTCAGCTCAGTGGCTCAAGGGAGCCTTTTCAAACAAATGGGGGATGGGAGCACACTGCCACACCTCCCAGCACAGTTCGCCCCTAGCATTGTGGTAATTGCAGTTCACAGTGATTTCTTACTTGAATTTTAGCTGTGGTGGTTCACCAAAGTTGGTGAAGGTTAGTGCTGTGAATCTCTAGACACGTGTTTCTGGATATTATCCGTCTTCAGTAGAGATAAAAAACAAAAATTCTTTCTGGGGTTGCTGGAAAGGCTGCCATAGTCTCTCAGGTCTCAGTACCTCTCTCTGGCGCACAGGTGCATCGCCATGAGCTCGTCAGCTCAGTGGCTCAAGGGAGCCTTTTCAAACAAATGGGGGATGGGAGCACACTGCCACACCTCCCAGCACAGTTCGCCCCTTAGCATTGTGGTAAATGCACTTCACAGTGATTTCCTACTTGAATTTTTGCTGTGGCGGTTCACCAAAGTTGGTGCAGGTTAGTGCTGTGAATCTCTAGACACATGTGTTTCTGGATATTATCCGTCTTTAGTAGAGATAAAAAATGAAAATTCTTTCTGGGGTTGCTGGAAAGGCTGCCATAGTCTCGCAGTTCTCAGAACCTTTCTCTGGCGCACAGGTGCATCGCCATGAGCTCGTCAGCTCAGTGGCTCAAGGGAGTCTTTTCAAACAAATGGGCGATCGGAGCACACTCCCACACCTCCCAGCACAGTTCGCCCCTTAGCATTGTGGTAAATGCAGTTCACAGTGATTTCTTACTTGAATTTTAGCTGTGGCGATTCACCAAAGTTGGTGCAGGTTAGTGCTGTGAATCTCTAGACACATGTGTTTCTGGATTTTATCCGTCTTCAGTAGAGATAAAAAACGAAAATTCTTTCTGGGGTTGCTGGAAAGGCTGCCATAGTCTTTCAGTTCTCAGTACCTCTCTCTGGCGCACAGGTGCATCGCCATGAGCTCGGCAGCTCAGTGGCTCAATGGAGCCTTTTCAAACAAATGGGGGATGGGAGTACACTGCCACACCTCCCAGCACAGTTCGCCCCTTAGCATTGTGGTAAATGCAGTTCACAGTGATTTCTTACTTGAATTTTAGCTGTGGTGGTTCACCAAAGATGGTGCATGTTAGTGCTGTGAATCTCTAGAAACATGTGTTTCTGGATATTGTCCGTCTTCAGTAGAGATAAAAAACGAAAATTCTTTCTGGGGTTGCTGGAAAGGCTGCCATAGTCTCTCAGGCCTCAGTACCTCTCTCTGGCGCACAGGTGCATCGCCATGAGCTCGTCAGCTCAGTGGTTCAAGGTAGCCTTTTCAAACAAATGGGGGATGGGAGTACACTGCCACACCTCCCAGCACAGTTCACCCCTTAGCATTGTGGTAAATGGAGTTCACAGTGATTTCTTCCTTGAATTTTAGCTGTGGTGGTTCACCAAAGTTGGTGCAGGTTAGTGCTGTGAATCTCTAGACACGTGTTTCTGGATATTATCCGCCTCCAGTAGAGATAAAAAACGCAAATTCTTTCTGGGGTTGCTGGAAAGGCTGCCATAGTCTCTCAGGTCTCAGTACCTCTCTCTGGCGCACAGGTGCATCGCCATGAGCTCGTCAGCTCAGTGGCTCAAGGGAGCCTTTTCAAACAAATGGGGGATGGGAGCACACTGCCACACCTCCCAGCACAGTTCGCCCCTTTGCATTGTGGTAAATGCAGTTCACAGTGATTTCTTACTTGAATTTTAGATGTGGTGGTTGACCAACGTTGGTGCAGGTTAGTGCTGTGAATCTCTAGACACATGTGTTTCTGGATATTATCCGTCTTCAGTAGAGATAAAAAACGAAAATTCTTTCTGGGGTTGCTGGAAAGGCTGCCATAGTCACGCAGGTCTCAGTACCTCTCTCTGGCGCACAGGTGCATCGCCATGAGCTCGTCAGCTCAGTGGCTCAAGGGAGCCTTTTCAAACAAATGGGCGATGGGAGCACACTGCCACACCTCCCAGCACAGTTCACCCCTTAGCATTGTGGTAAATGCAGTTCGCAGTGATTTCTTACTTGAATTTTAGCTGTGGTGGTTCACCAAAGTTGGTGCAGGTTAGTGCTGTGAATCTCTAGGCACATGTGTTTCTGGATATTATCCGTCTTCAGTAGGGATAAAAAACGAAAATTCTTTCTGGGGTTGCTGGAAAGGCTGCCATAGTCTCTCAGGTCTCAGTACCTCTCTCTGGCACACAGGTGCATCGCCATGAGCTCGTCAGCTTAGTGGCTCAAGGGAGCCTTTTCAAACAAATGGGGGATGGGAGCACACTGCCACACCTCCCAGCACAGTTCACCCCTTAGCATTGTGGTAAATGCAGTTCACAGTGATTTCTTACTTGAATTTTAGCTGTGGTGGTTCACCAAAGATGGTGCATGTTAGTGCTGTGAATCTCTAGAAACATGTGTTTCTGGATATTGTCCGTCTTCAGTAGAGATAAAAAACGAAAATTCTTTCTGGGGTTGCTGGAAAGGCTGCCATAGTCTCTCAGGCCTCAGTACCTCTCTCTGGCGCACAGGTGCATCGCCATGAGCTCGTCAGCTCAGTGGTTCAAGGTAGCCTTTTCAAACAAATGGGGGATGGGAGTACACTGCCACACCTCCCAGCACAGTTCACCCCTTAGCATTGTGGTAAATGGAGTTCACAGTGATTTCTTCCTTGAATTTTAGCTGTGGTGGTTCACCAAAGTTGGTGCAGGTTAGTGCTGTGAATCTCTAGACACATGTTTCTGGATATTATCCGTCTCCAGTAGAGATAAAAAACGAAAATTCTTTCTGGGGTTGCTGGAAAGGCTGCCATAGTCTCTCAGGTCTCAGTACCTCTCTCTGGCGCACAGGTGCATCGCCATGAGCTCGTCAGCTCAGTGGCTCAGGGGAGCCTTTTCAAACAAATGGGGGATGGGAGCACACTGCCACACCTCCCAGCACAGTTCGCCCCTTTGCATTGTGGTAAATGCAGTTCACAGTGATTTCTTACTTGAATTTTAGATGTGGTGGTTGACCAACGTTGGTGCAGGTTAGTGCTGTGAATCTCTAGACACATGTGTTTCTGGATATTATCCGTCTTCAGTAGAGATAAAAAACGAAAATTCTTTCTGGGGTTGCTGGAAAGGCTGCCATAGTCACGCAGGTCTCAGTACCTCTCTCTGGCGCACAGGTGCATCGCCATGAGCTCGTCAGCTCAGTGGCTCAAGGGAGCCTTTTCAAACAAATGGGCGATGGGAGCACACTGCCACACCTCCCAGCACAGTTCACCCCTTAGCATTGTGGTAAATGCAGTTCACAGTGATTTCTTACTTGAAGTTTAGATGTGGTGGTTGACCAAAGTTGGTGCAGGTTAGTGCTGTGAATCTCTAGACACATGTGTTTCTGGATATTATCCGTCTTCAGTAGAGATAAAAAACGAAAATTCTTTCTGGGGTTGCTGGAAAGGCTGCCATAGTCACTCAGGTCTCAGTACCTCTCTCTGGCGCCCCTGTGCATCGCCATGAGCTCGTCAGCTCAGTGGCTCAAGGGAGCCTTTTCAAACAAATGTGTCTAGAGATTCACAGCACTAACCTGCACCAACTTTGGTGAACCACTACAGCTAAAATTCAAGTAAGAAATCACTGTGAACTGCATTTACCACAGTGCTAAGGGGCGAACTGTGCTGGGAGGTGTGGCAGTGTGCTCCTATTCCCCATTTGTTTGAAAAGGCTCCCTTGAGCTACTGAGCTGACAAGCTCATGGCGATGCACCTGTGCGCCAGAGAGAGGTACGGAGACCTGAGAGACTATGGCAGCCTTTCCAGCAACCCCAGAAAGAATTTTCGTTTTTTATCTCTACTGAAGACGGATAATATCCAGAAACACATGTGTCTAGAGATTCACAGCACTAACCTGCACCAACTTTGGTGAACCACTACAGCTAAAATTCAAGTAAGAAATCACTGTGAACTGCATTTACCACAATGCTAATGGGCAAACTGTGCTGGGAGGTGTGGCAGTATGCTCCCATTCCCCATTTGTTTGAAAAGGCTCCCTTGAGCCACTGAGCTGATGAACTCATGGCGATGCACCTGTGCGCCAGAGAGAGGTACTGAGACCTGAGAGACTATGGCAGCCTTTCCAGCAACCCCAGAAAGAATTTTTGTTTTTTATCTCTACTGAAGACGGATAATATCCAGAAACACATGTGTCTAGAGATTCACAGCACTAACCTGCACCAACTTTCGTGAACCACTACAGCTAAAATTCAAGTAAGAAATCACTGTGAACTGCATTTACCACAATGCTAAGGGGCGAACTGTGCTGGGAGGTGTGGCAGTGTGCTCCCATCCCCCATTTGTTTGAAAAGGCTCCCTTGAGCCACTGAGCTGACGAGCTCATGGCGATGCACCTGTGCGCCAGAGAGTGGTACTGAGACCTGAGAGACTATGGCAGCCTTTCCAGCAACCCCAGAAAGAATTTTCGTTTTTTATCTCTACTGAAGACGGATAATATCCAGAAACACATGTGTCTAGAGATTCACAGCACTAACCTGCACCAACTTTGGTGAACCACCAAAGCTAAAATTCAAGTAAGAAATCACTGTGAACTGCATTTACCACAATGCTAAGGAGCGAACTGTGCTGGGAGGTGTGGCAGTGTGCTCCCATTCCCCATTTGTAATAAAAAGTTAAACTTACCTGCTGTCGGCCGCCTCCCACATTGCACCCCGTGCTGGTTCTTCCTGGTTCCAGCAGACACATGTGGTTTTAATACGATTTCCCCCGTTTCTTTTGTCTCTCATTCCTTCTAGGTATAGGTTACTAATGAACCTATTGCCTTATTACTGCTTGATTCAGTTCCACATAGTGTACTCTGACTCTATGCCCTACATCTCCAATACCACTCTGTGAGTATATGGCTTGTTCCTCACTTAGTGTACTCTGTCCTGACTAGTAGAACTATGATCCTAGCGTCACTTGTCTCCTTTTTGTCTCCATCCCATGTAGGAGCCCATCAGGCCCACAATTCTAATTTTCCAGCAGGAGGGACCCCTGCTGATGCTGGTAATTTATACTTCTTGTTACATACCCCATGGATTCGCTCCCTAACCTTGACACACCTCAGTGACTCTACATCTTTGCCTCTAGGTGCTTCCCCTTCCCTACACTTACTCACCCGTCCTGAAGAAGACCCCACCTCCAAGACTCTCTGTTGTCTGGTTCACCAAGGAGTCAAAACATTGACTTTTCTTTCATTTTGTATCAATACCTGGATGACAGTGATTAATCAACTGTGGCAGTTGCTTATGATTTTGCATTTATTTTCTGTGCCAATTATTTGGCTGGTTAGGTATTCTACCAATGTATATTGATGTATGTATATGCACGACCTTTCCTTTGCACTACCACTTGCACTGATGCCACTTTTAGCACTTGTCACCTCAACTGCACCTACATTTTAAAGTTGCAAAATGTGAAATAGAGATCTATTGACGCTCAATCGATTAAAAACTATTTTTCTTGATTGTATGACAAGCTTTGGTGTTGTCATAATCCTTTTATTATTTGGATCATGAATTTGATGTTGATATCTTGTGAATAATTTCCACTGTGACTATCTTTTTGTGCACTATGACACAGGGACCACGTCACAGACTCCCTGTCCTATCCCCCACTGTTCTCCTGCTAGGAAAGCCGCTCAGGGATTGGCCTGAGTGGGCTGGAACGATGCTCCGCTCATGTCAGGGAGTCTGTGGGGTTTCCCCAGCCCGGCTTTAGAGAAATCTAAGTGCACATGTGTGTTTTGGTCAGCCTGAGAAGGCTGGTCAAACACACATGCCCAGTTAGAGAGTGCACATAGCACTCATCCACTTCCCTCTCATGCCCCAGCACCACCCCTCCCTGCACACACTGGCTGAGCCAGCTGCTTAAAAATAAAATGAAAATGAAATATATTTTTATTTTTTTAGCTGCTGGCTCTGACCAGTGGGACGACACTCCTCCGCCATTACGGAGGAGCCGCCCCTGTGCAGGAGAAAGATTAAGTTCTCAATTTCCAACTACAGTTCAAGGTATAAGGGCCTAATTAGGAGTTTGGTGGATTAGGTACTCCATCACAAACATAACAGGGTACCCTGTTCACCGAACTTCCAGTCTGCTCACCATATTAAGATTCATGCAGACCACCATCTTTCTGTCAATGGTGCCCTTGTTTGATCCATCAATAGAAAGTTTACTCGGATGCCCTGATGGAGTGCTGCTCTTTGACATAAAAAATTGGAAGTGATAAACAGAAAAATACACTTTATGACCCCCAGGTTGGCTGTGGAGGATACTAGGTATTATTTTTTTTCAAGATCAAACTTCCAATTTGGGAGCTTCGTTTTGAAAAACACAAAGTTTGGTGGAAGGTTCTCAAAACCAATGGCAGCACTCATGAGAGCAGTTCCTCTGAATGAAGAGGGACCACCGCTGGGCCATGGACAGTCACTAAATTTGACGTATTGTTTTCAACCTTCCTGACAGACGGTGGCTCAACCGCCATATTTTAAATCAAGCCCTAAGTTCTAATTATAATTCATGTTTTCAAGTCCAAAAGGTTCCACAGTTTCTAAGCCCTAATTCAAAAACATGCTGTACAAGTTCCAGAAAGTTCCACAATTATAAAATTCCAAACATGCAACATAAAATAATTTCACACATTAGGCTCCTTATGCGAAAGATCACTTCATAATGTTCAAGAACACTACAAGGGCATGCCATTCCCCAACATGTGCAATCACCAATTTCTCAAGCCCTTAGCATCAAGTGAGTAGCCAAAGAAGAGGCGGCCAGTACTATGCACTCATACTGGTGCCATTTCAGGATCATTAGTCAGTTCTTTGGGTGAAGAGAGGTTGTATGTTACTTTAAAGTCTGCCAAAGTCTGCTGCCTCACCTGTTAGGCAGAATACTGAGTGCGGGCAGCAGAGTTTGGTGCTGGTGCAGAGCTACCAGTCCAAGATGGCTCCGTGGTAGGCCTGATGGGATGTGTATTTCATCCTTAGTTCCATTATGCCTGATGCAGCAAGGAAGGCAAATCCCAGCATGAGGAGTGGAGGAATACCACCAAAAACGTTGGTAATGGAATCTACCAAAAAGCCTTCTAGTGCAAAATGAGGAGTTTTGAGTTGTGACCTGAGGCAGAGCAGAGGGAAATGCCACAGCCATCAATACACACAAGGTTGCTGCCTGTAATTTCTCCTCCCCCAAAAATTCCTAATAAAAAATAAACAGGATTCAATCAAAAATTAGCAATTAAAAATCTGTTTTTTGTTACACTTGCTAAGACACTTTTAAATTTTTCTTCCAACATTGCATGGTAGCGGCTGTAAAAAAATAATTCCTTATGGACACTGTTGGTCAACACTGTAGGAAACCTGAATATTAGGCTATTGGAGACCTCAGTCTTATATGAGCTCCAGCAAAGTCAAAATATCCTAATTACTTAGTAATCAGTTTTTTCTTAGCATTCTTTAATTTAATTGTGGTAGCTTGGAACAAGCAGCAAGGCCTTCATTAGAGAATATTGAATGTGGAGAATGACACACATAACCAAAACTTTACAGGGAAGAAATAGACACATGAATATTCTTAAAACAATTTAGCTAAAAATAAAAAAAAATAAAAAAATTAATAATGATAATGTTTTAATCAAGAGCAGAGTATGTTAGTCTAACTTTAAACACGCCAACGTAGGGGTCGTGGCTGGAGCGGCAAGATGGTGGTCACTTACTAATACTGCTCTCGAGCGGTGCCAATAGGCGCCAATAGGCCTCCTGAGTCCTGCCCTCTGCTGAGGCCTGCCCTCATGGCGCCTACCTCGGGAACGGTGCATGACTCCACCAGCTGCTGTGGGAAGGAGTAGTAGGGTACAGTGCAGCTGTGGGAAATTTTGTTTAGCCCAATGTGGCCATGGAGCGAGAAGGTAGGTGGCAGCCTCAGCCATGTAAGGGACAGGCACAAGAGGAAAGGAAGTGTTTCACCCTCCCTCTCCTGGAGAGGTTGCGGAGGTGGTCAGGCCACTGACACGGGCCCGCTGGGGTATACTGGAGCACAATGGAGACCAATAGAGACAACACTGTGTGGTGATGCGACACAACAGTAGTGAGAGAGTAGGGCTTCCGTGATGGACCCAAAAGGCTAGAGGCAATGAGTACCTCTCTGAAATTGCACCTTATCCTTGTTATTAACGTTGTGGTGCCTCACCTGGGGTGAGGCCCTGATCTGGCTCTCACAATACTGTTGGGGCACAAAAACCTGAGGGTCCTGGGCCGAACAGCCCTCCACTGTTAGCTCTTCCTTCAGAGCCTCCCCTCTCCGGTGTGTTGGACTCTTTTACTCTGCCTCTTGGGATCCGCGGGACCCCTTTGGGGCCTACCTCCATTGAGGCCCAAGTACCACAGCTGTGAATCCCCTTTCAGCCACCAATTTACCTGCAGCAGTGACAGAGCTGAGCGGTCTGTGACTGGTGTACTGGATGGTGAAACACAATCTTCTGTGCCCTTTTGGTTGATTGCACCGGGGCTTCAGTGCTGCTCGTACCACTTCAGTGTGGGGATCTGATGGGCATGGTGCTGTCATCAGAGAGCTGAATGACAACATTGGCAGTCCCAGCAGTTTAGGCTTGACGACGTTCATGCCGCCCATAGGAAGAGAACATGGTGGGCCTGAGCATACAACTATGGCTAAGGACAAAGTGACATCTCGCCAAAGTAAGTTTAACAAATACGCAAGCCACTGCCACCCAATGCAGATGCTGATGACCCCATAAAACCGACTGCTCCACCAATGGAGACTGCTGCTAGGAGCTCGTGGGTTGACAACAGAGCCCTCCCCCTTGCTCTCCAGGAATCGAGTTCAGCTCTGGAGTCTAAAATATGGGAAGTCGGTTAGGAAGTTGTGCACACCCGGCAGGACCTGCAAAACACCACTGGCTGCATGACAGAGGCTGAGGAATGAGTTTCGGCACTGAAGGACACAGTGAGAGCACTGTAGTAAAAGGGGCGCAAACTACAAGTGGCAAGCTCCTAGATGGTGGCTTAATTAGAGAATGCAGAAGAGCTTTCTACCAAGTAATCTGGACCTATCCCCTCATCAACCCTACTCGTCCTCTATCAACACTCAGATTGAACAGGTGCTAAATTTCACAGCTTCACGATCAACTGAGCTGATAATAGACATCACTGGATATTTGTCAGCCCTAGATGCTTAATAGCCAAACGCGATATAGCCCAGCACTGGAGGTCCTCCGACCCCCTCACCTTGTCCACCTGGAGAAGGGTTATGAATTTATGTTGCAAAGCTGAACAACAAACCCTTGAAAATTTTGGGTGCATGGATCTTGTTCCTTTTGCAGACCATTACCAAGTACGATACCTTTTGTGCTTTACCTATGCAGTTTTACACAGGGTTCAGTTGGGGCAAACTATGTAGCGACACCTTTTCCAAAATTATTGGTATGTTTGTAACCTTGCATGTCCATATTAGAAAAACTATAAAAAACAATTACAAAAAAACCAAATACACATTCTAATGCGTTGGCTGTGGATCAGATGAAAAGGCACTAGAGGGTAGCACTGCATCCAGTTTTTGAAATGAAGCCAGTGATGTTCAACGTCTGCACATTTTTTGTGAAATATGCACCTTTTTTTTTTACAAATTCTAATGCATTTGGTGCTGTTGTCTTGAGTAACTATACCTCACACAGAAAAGTTAAGTGAGATTCAATAAGGAGACTGGGTAGAGGAGAAAATGTCTTGTTTGAGGAGAAAATGTCTCTTAACAAGGCGTTTGCTACTCATTTACTCCTCAAACCAGTATTCCATGAGCACAAATGACGCAGAATGTTGTGTGATACAAAATGGTGAAAAAGCTCTATATTATGTGGAGCCCAAATTTGGAATTATGCAAGATTAAGACTGTATAATAAATATATTGCAAAAGCCTATTTGAGACAAAGCAACATGTCCCCTTTTAAAAGAGATTAGCTTTTGGGTACATATCCCGTACAACAACATTTTCACTCACTTCTGGCAGCCATGGTTCATGTTTAAAGTAGCAAATATATAACAGTCCATTTAGGAGTGGGTCTGCAATTCTCTTCCCTGGTGCTTCAAAGGACCCAAAATGTGTATATAAGGATTATTGGTATCAGGTCATGGGTTCAAGTAGGAAAAAGCTCTTGACTACTTCCAGTGAGGTCCATGTCCAAAGATCCAGTCACCATTTTGTCTTGTTTGGTTTCTTTCAGGTAGATTCATTTATCTCTGTCCTTGAGATCTTCCACACTTTCGCAGTATATGAGAAGTTCTACTGCAGGAAGGACTTATCCAATCCACACCTTGGATTCTTATCTTTATCAGTCAGCAAGCGGATTGCTTCTCAATACCTCAGTACAGTTTTGTATGAGGGATTGTCAGCAAATGAGGAGATCCCTCAGCTCAGTCTTTCCACAGGCAGATGGAGTCCTACCCACATGTTGCAGTCTGTTCTCTATCTTCGTCTGCTCCCTTCAGCTCTGTGGCTGAGTAGCAGTTTAGTAATAGGTTCCCTCGCTTATGATTGCCAATGACCAATGAACAAACTAGACTAAAGTTCTAACATCGCCCACTCACAAGTTTTATAACACTGTGACACAATTCCAGCCTCACTTGCAAACTTTTTTATAAAAAATTGCTTGGAATTTTCTGTGCAACAGAAATTCAAAATCATAGATCTAAGTCTTACTGAGAATTCTATCATTTTCTATCCAGGTTCATCACGAAGTTAGCCAAAAACATCAAAGAATGCTCTCACTCATCTTGGGCACTTCCTCGTGTAAACCATGTGGTGAAAAGCACATCTGTGTCTGTACGACAAGTTTCCAAACTGACAAGCAAATGTGAGAAGAAGAAAGTTGTGTTCAGAAGTTGTTCAACAGTGTTATAGTTTTATTTTCCTTCGAGGAGGAGGAGGCCCTCCAGGAAGAGATGCTACGTATAACTATTTTACCTTTAATCTCCCCCCACCCCCGACACACAAGATCCTACCTCCACAGACTTACAGCTGAAAAGCAGAAATGTGACGACTCTATAAATGTCACTTTAGCCCCATAGATAAACAAAATCCGTGCTTTACATTTTTCTTAACTAATCATATGCTGTATGAATTATGCCTCTGCCTATATTCTAAAAGAAATGAGTGAAAAATAGGTCTTAGGCTTTGTTCATTGATAACAGATGTCAATTCTGTTTCTTGGCATTTTCCTCGAAATGCTATGCATTGCCTATCTTACTAACCTACAATGTCAGATTTCCAGGCCTGTATCTCCTTTTTCCCCGAGTCCACTAACATCTGGTATTAGTGGTTCAGCAGATGGAGTACAGTCCATCATGGAGGCAGAGGACATTACGTCTACCCCCTCGATGGACTACCATTCACCAAATTGAAAGGAGACTGCCCGCCCACTGATTTCCTGCAAGTCAGGGCCAATGAGCTGATTAATACCAGTAATACTCTGTGAATGGGAAGGCTAGAAGGACAATATATCAAATGGATCAGGAAACTGAAGAGTACTGGAGAGAACTGTGTGGAGTTGGCTAGTCATTAGATTCAACCTACTGACGGTTGGTCCAGGACCTAACAAAACATTGTACCCTAGGATTTGCTTACAGAAAATGCATATGTTTAGATTTTAAATGAGTTTATCTGTATAATTTGTGTACAACAGTGCTAGAGTTGAACACCCATCAACATAAGTCGTTACATTCACACCAGAAACTAGACAGAAAATCAGTGCTAAAAACGGGGCATTGGATGTCTGAAAATCGTTGACAAAAATATTGTCCAATATAAATATATTGTACCAAACACCTTATAAAAATATATTGTTCCAGTGGGTGTATATTTTCTATTATTACCTATATTGGGGCAATTTCTTGAAATCAACAATTAGCACTCAGTGTTTTGTGAGGTGATATTTAGTTCACTTCTCCTCTAAGCTGGTGGTGAATGGGAGTTGGGGCCACTTTGCAAGGTGGATGAGGGAGGGAGTGGGGATGGTTAGGGAGGAAAGAGGAAAGTGTGTCCTGGCAGATAAAGGAGGTCGAGCAGGGCAAGGGGGTGAAGCCTGGTGCCAGTTACAAAGAAAGCCTTAAGCAATTTTCCTATCAGTGTTTTCTGGACGGTAGAATCAAGTATGGCAACCACATCCAGGAAAACGAAGTGCAAAAACACAAGACCATTTATGTTTGGACATAGCAGAATTCCAAATGGAAATTTTACCCCACCCAACTCCTATTGAGGCCTTTCGGACAAAATTGAGCACAACGACTCAGCAGCAAGCATTTTACATCATGTTGATTGCTGTTGTTCTTTTTCTTAACAGTGTGAGTCTGTGATGGAGCGCGCGTCACCAGCTCTGGTCACTCATACACCTAATACTCACCTGGGCCCAAACCACATTCATACAATAAGCTAGTAAACCCCGCTGGCATCAATTTTGAGTAATACCTGTAACTTTGTTATTCACCTTTACCAAGTCTTACCAATTCAATACATTTTGTTTAATTTCCTCGACGAATCAGGTTGCTGAGTTAGTTTAAGGTAGAATAACATTTACCTCTTTACTCTGAATAACCACAGACTCAAGAAGTTTTGAAAACGTTTGTGAGTCAAAATTCAATTACAGCAACCACCTTCATTTCAAGAGGCACAATACTCTAAATAATTTCATAGCAAAACAAAAAGAAATGATCAATGATGACGGTACCTGAAAAGGGAGAAGGGGGAATAAGGGAAAATAGGCATCGAAGTACAGAATTGCTGATTATATTTACCTATGGTCTAAGATGAACCCAACTCCGTAATGGGGGGCCAGATAGAATCTCCAAGACAGGTCACAGGTAGAAGAATGGGCAAATTCAGATCTGGAAGGGTAACTTCTCCTAAAGTACAAAGCCAGCATTGCACCCCTCTCTGGCACTACTGTCCTCGGGTGTCCCTTTTCCGCGATCCCTCTAGATGAATAGATTATCGATCAGTATTTCGAACTCTCGGAAAGAGTTTCTGGTAGCAGCAAGGTCTGAGACAGTGTCTCGGACAGAATCTGGAGCAGCAGACGCGTGGGTCAGTGACGAGTCGGAATGACAGATCTGACAAGTCGGACGAGGTCTCTATGAACCATTGTTTATGTGCCCGCCCCTTAATTTTCTTTTCCCATAGCTTTATTCCCACACGCATTTCACATTACTCAGTAAGTTAAACATTTTATTCAACATTGTTGCTCTCACAGGGGTCATCAGTTGAGCTTCTCATGCTTCTTAATTGAAGGTGGCCTTGGCTGAGTGACATGGGAGACATCATTGTTTCCGGCCAGTTTCTATGCACATGCGCGCAGTTGATTTGAGGTAGGGACTCCAGTCACCCCCGAGGCCCAAATAAGAACTAATAATAAAGTCAGAAAAGGATATGTTAGAACACAGAAACAGATAATTTCACTGTATACCACTTGTTTTTACTCTATCCCCATTTACTTATTTAAATCCTTTGCATTAGTGTTTAATAAAACTTATGAGGTTTAGTTTAGCACTAGCAGGTGCATTAGCATGTGAGTTCAAAGTGGCCATTTTTAGTGCCATTGCGCAGCCGCAAAAGTTTTCCACCAAAAGCGATAGTGTCATACTATGTAAATGCAGTAGATGCATGCGCAATTGAAATCCCGCGTTTTGTCGGCTATTTTAGGACATTTAGGTTACGGGTTAGTAATGCACATAGAAAAGCTTCCCCTAAATATTTGTGATGAATGGCGGTTTTAGTATTCACAATACAGATTGATTACATTATTACATGTTATTTGAGAGGACTAAATCCAAGCAAGTTTCTTTTACGAATCCTTGCTCCATCAATCCCCTCTCTGATGGCATTTATTGCCTTCATACATTTTCTACTAAACAGATGCCAACTTTAGCACATCTCAATCTCTTCCTCAACCCTTTCATTTCTTTTCTTTTCCTTTTTGCATTGTAATCCTCTCATTCTTTTATAAAAGTCTCCTTTTAATTCTTCTAGTTGTATGTCTTCAAGTTTTTTTTTCTTGCCCCTTTCTCTCACTTCATATTTCTTACTTCCTTTACAACACTTGTGCCAACACATTATTGCAAAAACTAATAAGGTTATTACCATTATGGGTAGAATTATGTGACCTAGAATACCTATTCCTAAATTAGAAAACCAACTACCTGTGTTGGAAAAACTATTTGCAAATGTATTCCATACACTTTCAACTTTCAGTGGTTTCAACTCTTCTTCCAATTTCGTAATATTTTTAATATATTTTCCAATTTCAACACTTTTATCTGGAATATACGTGCAACAATGTTGCGTTTTCAATAATTTACAGACTCCACCCTCTTTTGCCAATAATATGTCAAGGGCAAGTCGATTTTGCATAACCATAGATCTCACATCAACAAATTCAGTGTTGATAAGCAGAAATCCTCCAGCAGTTTCAGTAGGTAACCGATCAACTACTGTAGACAACTGACACATTTTTCTTGAATTTAGAAGAACTCCCACTGAAGGTATCAATGCACCAAAAATGTCACCTTTATTTCTGAAAAACAAGCTCTTTTTACACGCGTTAGTCCATTTACGTCTTCATCGTTTCCAGTGAGTCTTTTTACATGATAAACTTTAGGGAATACTATTCCAAAATAGCAACTCCCATACCAATGGTCTGGCAGCCTGAAGTCGGCTTTATTGCCACACACGTAATAAACTCCAGGAAATACTGGATCAGTTCCTCCTTTTAGTCCCCATCCCCCGATTCTTAAGGAATTGTTCTCACATTCACTGGAACCAATAAACACATTGTTATATTCTGTTTTTAACCTATGGAGACAGATTTTCCCTTTCTTTTCAATATCTAAAGACATGGCAGCATGAGTTTTGCCACTTGCAAAATGCTCTTCTTCCACAGCCCATTTTGGAATCTGAGGTTTTGGTTGAGACGCTCTACGTTGGAAATCCTGTATTCTTTGTTCTACTAAATTCAAAAATATTTTCTCTTCGTGATGCAATTTACAGGTTAAATTGTTATTATGTGCTTCAGCTATATCTATTGATTTCATGGTTAAGAAATATTCACCCATAAATTCTGAGTCTCGTGTACTAAGAACGGGGTTCATGCTTTTTTGCATAGGAACCTCAAAAAAAATCACATCTATGTTAGAATAATAATATTGTTATTTTCCAGTTTTATAAAATAAACTTGCTAAAACACTACAGGATATACCATAGGTTAAGGGTAAATGATGATAAGTCACTCCCTCTGCTACAGATGCTAATAATTTCATGCAGACATAGCAATCACTAACTTCCATAGCTTCCACATATTGTACTAATAAGTTTGTGAAAACATTATTGAAATCAGTGCCATTTTTATTCACAGGGTGATGTAAATCTGACTCATCTGGTGCTTCTAATTCTACTCTACCTCCTTTGATAGTAGCTACCTTTTCATGTGTGTTAGTGTTATTCTGTACACTTTTGACCAATATTAACCATATTATGTGTATTAGAAATATACTACATATACACACTCTGCAACATTTCTTAAAACAATTCGGTTTTCCAGCAGCTCTATTATCAGCCATTTCTCTAACGGAAGAAAGAAGATTCCTCTTCTTTATTTGAGTGATTCAACCTCGGAACAGAGGTATAAGAGGGGAAATTCATTTCAAGGTGGTCTCACTTCTTCGCAATTTGCTCTGCATCAAAATTTTCAATTTCTTTTTCAATAATCTCGAAATTCTCAAAATCTTCGAGAATTACATATGTCCATTCAGGACCCTTGAATTTGTTATTTACAAATTTTTCTCTGGGGCTTCTTCGTTTTGAACCTGCAGCTGCTTGCCCAGACCAACTGGATACTTCGTCTACCTGCTCTGGTTCTCCTGGTACTGTTTTGAGGTGATACTTCAATCTTTTGATAACACCTGGCCTATTATCACCTTTTCTGATTTGTTTAGCTTGTACTGCAATTGTACCTTCTTCAGATACTCTTTTGTTTTCGTTAATTTGTGGCACAACATGATTATTCCTGTCTTAAGATTCTTTCCCTGTCTGATCTTGTGCTGGGCTTACTAATTCACTACTTCCTTCCTGGATGTTTTCTCCTTCACTGGTCTGACTTAGTTTAGGTTCAATTTTTAATGTCGCTTTTTCTGTATCTACCTGAATTTCTGTTACTTCCCTTATTTTCTCTTACTCGATTTCCTTTGAATCTTTGTTACCTTTTACCTGTTCACTCTCTTTAGATTCTTTCTGTTCTTCCTCAGTCTCTGGTTCTGTAAATTTGATTTCTTGTGTTTGAGTAATGTGTACCTTCCCTACCTGGTCCTGCTCAGGTTTATAATCTAATTTATGTTCTATTTCTTTAGCATTTTCCCCTCTGTCTATCTGGTCCTCACTTTTTTCCAGACTAATTTGTCTAGTTTGGCTTCTGGTTCTTATAATTGTCTCTGGTATGTCTACTACAGGTATCCAATCATCCTGACTGGTGCTAGGTTGTTCTTCATCAGCTACTTCAGGACCTATTATTTGAGATCCTTCAGCTGTGCAACCTTCAGCCCCCTCAACTGCCTGATTCTGTTGAGGTTTCACCTCATCAGGTGCTGGTACTCTTTTAGTGTGACTTGCATGAGTCCAATTTGGCAAGCCTGCACATTTTACAGCTGTTTATGTGACTAATATAACCTGATGTGGTTTCTCCCACCTTGGTGCTAGGCAAGACTCTCGTGTGTGATTCTTCACTACAACCCAGTCACCGGGATTCAGATAATGCGCTTGAATCGGCTGCCTGATGTCTGCGTCTTCTCCAACCTGGTGAGAGATAGAACACACTTGGTCAGCCAATTCTTTGCAATACTCCAGTACCAAATTATCAGTTATATTCAACAACGTGTGTCCTGGTATACATGCCTGCCTCATTGCTCTTCCCATGATGATTTCATGGGGACTCAACCCAGTATTTTTGTCTGGAATACTTCTGAGCCCCATCGGAACAAGAGGTAAAGCATCAGGCCAGTCCAATGGAGTCGCTGCACACACTTTCCCCAACCTCGACTTAATTGTGCCATTCAATTGTTCTATCACTCCAGATGCCTCTGGGCGGTAAGCGCAGTGCAGCTTCTGTTCAATTTTAAATGCTTCACAAATTAATCAAATTATTTCATTATTAAAATGATACCCTCTGTCTGATTCAATAGTTACCGGAACACCGAACCGAGGAATGAGCTCTCTCAATAGGAGTCTGGCTACTGTTAAACTGTCATTTCTTTTGGTGGGGTATGCCTCCACCCATTTTGAAAATAAACAAACAATGACAAGTACATATTTCACTCCTCAACAGGCAGGTAACTGAATGAAATCGATGATTTGAAGTCTTATTAATGGTCCTTCAGCCTTTCCAATTTTTCCCATATAGACTACTGTTCTCTTGCCTGGATTCATTTGCAGACATGTTAAACATCTTTGGCAAAGTCTTTCAGCAACATTTCTAAACCTTGGGTTAAACCAATCCTGCCTGAAAAGTCTGCTCATCGCATCTCTGCCTATGTGAGTGTCTCAATGATATATTCAAGCCATAGGTGCAAGCATGCTGTCTGGCAACACAGGTCTATTGTCTAAGTAGACCCACACACCATCTTCGGTCCTTTGTGTACAACCAATTTTCACCCACTCCGCTTTCTCTTGTATTTCTGCTTCATTTTGTAGATCTTTCACTTCTTTCCATGTTTCTAACCCTGACAATAGCATAAGATGGCAGCTGTTTTGACCATTTTCAATTTTTCTGTTTACTGCCATTCTGTATCTGGCACAATGTTGAGCGACCTGGTCAGAGTACCTGATTGCCTGAAGTCACGCGGTCATTTCCTGATTGGTGTGCAGCACACTTGACCACTGCCACTTCTTTTGGTAACTGTATTGCTTCAAGCAATTCTTTAACAAATTCTCCTTTTTTAATGTGAGACCCTGAAGAAGTCAGAAAGTCTTGCTGCATCCAGAGCTGGCCAAAGTCATGCACAAACCCATAACCATACTGACTGTCAGTGTAAATGGTTACTCTCCAATTTCTTCCCTTTTTGCAGGCTTTAATTAAAGCAACCAATTCAGCTATTTGTGCAGACCTGACTCCTGGTAAATAGGATGCTTCGACTATTTCAGCTAATGTACATACAGCATATGCAGCACTCAATCCTCCCTCTTCATGGCACATGCATGAACCATCTACAAATAATTCATGCTCTGAATCCTTTAACAGCTCATCTTGTATGTCTGGATGAGGTTTTGTACTAAGTTCTGTCACATCAAGACAGTCATGTTCGGGTCATCTTTTACTTCTTCATTGTATGTATCTGGTAACAGAGGAGCTGGGTTAAGTACAGTACATCGAACAATGGTCACATTTTCTGCTCCTAAAATGATCCTTTCATATTTTGTTAATCTGCTTGGGGTAAGGTATTGGGTACAAGTTTGTGTCAAAAGAATAACAACTGCATGGGGGACACATACCTTTACAGGATGCCCCATTACAATGGCCTCACTCTGCTCCAGACTTACACATGTTGCTGCCACAGCTTTTAGGCATCCTGGCAAAGTGGATGCTACAGGATCTAAGGTAGCAGAAAAGTATGCCACTGGGTATCACATCAGGCCATGAATCTGAGTTAGAACTGAGAGGGCACAATTATCTCTCCCGCAACAAAATAAAGCGACATCTTTTAAATAGTCGGGGCATACCTAAAGCAGGGTCTTCACATAAACAATCTCGTAATTTCAGAAAAGATTTCATGCTTTCATCATCCCATTCTATCTGTTCTGTTGCTTGTTTCTTTGTCATTTGTATCAAGGGCTTCGCCAGCAAGGAGAACCCCATAATCCACTGTCTACAATACCCAACTACCCCTTGGAACATTCTTATTTCCTTCTGGGTTTGCGGCAACTTAATTTGTTTTACTATCTCTATTCTTTCTGAGGTTACTCTCCATTCTCCTCGTTCTATCTGGTGTCCCGGATACTTCACTTCTTTTCTGCAAAACTGCAGTTTTTCAGGGGACCCTTTATGTCCACCTTTGGCTAAATGGTTTAGCAAGGCTATGGAATCTGTCACACAGTCACTTTTCGTTTTTGAAGCGACCAAAAGATCATCAATATACTGTACAAGGACGGAGTCTTTAGGCATTACTACTGTCTCAAGACTCTTTTTCAAAATTTTATGAAAAATGGAAGGACTCTCTGTGTACCCTTGAGGGACACGATTCCAAACGTAAACACGATCCTCAAATTTAAAAGAAAACAAAAACTGGCTATCTGGATGCACTGGGATTGAGAAAAAGGCATGGCATAAATCAATCACTGTGAACCACCTCGCATTCCATTGTATTTGGTAAAAGATCACTGCAGGGTTGGGCACCACCGGACAACAGGGCACAACAATTTTGTTAATCTTTCGTAAATCTTGAAATATCCTGTATTTGCCGTTTGGTTTCTTAATGCCAATTATAAGTGAGTTACAGGGACTACTCAAAATCTCTTTTAATATGCCTTGTTCGACCATTCTGTTTATTTCTGCTGCAACACGGGCTTTGACTTCATTTTGTATTGCCGGGTGTTTGGAAAAATCGTACCTTCCTTTATGGTCACTTTTACAAGGTCTACGTCTGTCATTAATCCTACTTCTTTTCCAGAAAAATCTCACACCTCTGGATTTACTGTCAGTTTTACCTCTTCTGGCAAGTCATCCTGGGTTATTATGGAATACAACTCATTTACTTCTGCTCCTTGCTTAGCTAACTTGATTTTGTATATTGAGTCTTCATCTGGGGTTTGAATGGCAACACCATCCGGTGAGCAGAATATGGTGCAATTCATTTTGCACAACAAGTCCCTTCCTAATAAATTCACAGGACTGGAGTTGCACACAACAAACTTGTGCATCTCTTTAAAGTTTCCAATGCATATTTCCATTGGCTTTGTAATAGGGGTCGTAATTTGCTTATTAGAAACGTCCACTACTTGGATCGCTTCTCCCAAGAGGGGTAGGTTTGGAATGTCTGCTGTTCTCACAGTAGAACGGGTAGCCCCAGTGTCCAACAAAAAGGTAATGTCATTTCCCTCTATCTTCCCGTCGATATACGGACCCGAATGATCTACCGGTAAGGATGCGCCAAGTACGCAGTCCTCATCCCCCCCCTCTCAGGCACTGTCATTGATGTTGATCCTCAAAATAGGGATCCTGCAAAAGAAACTGTGATGTTAGGTAATTTTTCTTACCACTTCCTTCTTGAAATCCGATGTCCGTACTGTACTTGGCTTGACTCACACATTTTGGCATAGGGGCAGGTGGCAATTGATACTGCAGGTTTACAACCTGTTGAGGTTGATTCACTATCACCTTACTCCTGGTCTGTGGATTTAAATTTTGATTTGGGCTATTATTATTTTGTATATTCTTACACATTTTTCCAATGCCCCAATTTTCCGCACCCGTGACAAGGGAATTTCTTCTTTGCTTCTTCTCTGCTTAATCTCCCTTTTGGTTTTCCCCCATTATTTTCGCCATTTCCTTGCCCTTTTCCTGATTTCCCTGCCATGTTAGTTAACTGGAGTTCCTGTTGTTCTGCCAATTTAACTTAAGCCCACATCACTTTCTCCTCTAATAATTTTCGTCTATTGTCAATTTCATCTCCACAGTACTTTGCATATTTTAAAATCTCATCTATGGGCTTTGCTTGCCAACACAAATTATGTTGCTTAATCATTTCAGAAATTCCTTTCCTTAATCCATTGACAAATCGATACACAAAATGAGTAATATCTTTGTTCCCAATACTTTCCACCCTACTATGCTGTTTGAATACCTTTAGAAGGCGCTCATAGTACGCATGGACTGATTAATCTTTTTCCTGAGTTGTTCTATCTATCTTTACCCAATCTGTCTCTTTCGGGGGAATTTTTCCTTTCAAGAAAGTTATGACCTGGTTATATTTTCTCATTACTTCTTCAGACGGGGCTCCAGTTTTCTTGTCTCTCAGGTGCTCATCATTTGGCCAATCAACCGTAATTTTACACTCAGCCCACTAATCAGCTGGTACCACTATGTCAAACAAACCATCCAAATCTTTTAACAGAACTTTCGAAACCTTACCAACCTTTTGACTTGTCTATACCATTCCACAGGCTTCTCCTTCAGTTTTGGAAATCATTTGTAAATGACAATATATCCTGTCTAGTCCATGGGACATGTACATAACCTCCCCCTGGAACTTCTCTCATTGTGTCCAACCCTTCCGCTTTTTCTGTTTCTTTCATTAAATACTCTGATGTTACTTGAGTGGTCTGTGCTTCTTCCTTTTTCTTAGTACACCTTGCTTTTCACCTGTCTAGGTCTCCCCATTTTTGCAATATTGTCATTAATTCTTTAACTTTCAACTTTCTCCCAGACACGTTCATATTTTCTAAATCCTTAGCAGGAAATTCTGCTCTACAAGGGTTTTGCAGAACCTTGGATCTTCCCACATCAATTCCCATTTCTAAAGCCAGATTCATTAATTTCTCATGAAATATTTTTGTATTTCAAGTTATACTTCTGCAAATAAACAGCAATTCTTCCTCATTAAAGGTATTCAACCTTTCCAACCCTATGTTTCCTGCTATCATCTCTTCCAATTCTATTCTTAATTTGAACACGTCTAGTATTTTTGGTGGCAGAACTGGCTTTTCTATGTCCCTTGTCCATTGGTCTAATTCTTCTGGTGCTATTAGTGTGGCACTCTTTTTTGTTCCGGTGGATGTCTCAAGTCTCACTTCTCTTGAACAACCTAGTGTGACTCTTCTGTGTGTGTCATTTATTTGCCCTCTTATCAGCAAATCCATCAATGAAATTATAGATTCCCAATCACTGGCTTGGTCTTCAACTATTATTTTTCCTTTTCTAGGTTCAATGATCGGTGTGGTCATGACAGGAGTTTGAGGACAGATAGATTTATCTCCGTACAACAGGACAACAGGACCTATAGTTACAGGTATAGTTAGAGCGTCAGGATGTGTGTTTAACTGTGTTATCTTTTGTATTAATTCTTCTCTATTTTTATTTATTGCCTCTCTTTCCTTTTCTTGGAGTACCCTCTCCATTGTTTTCTCATGTACTATGTGTGCCACTAAGGGTGTCTCTAAGAGTGGAGCGCTCGGGGTAATTCTGCTTGGCCCTTCCTGATATGGCGGAGGACTTTTCATTAATATTTCTTCTAAATAATCATCTTCAGAGTTCCCTTCACTTGTCGTCATTAAATGTTTTTTCTTTTCCGTACATTTATCTCCTGCCTGTTCATCAGCCATTAATACAGGATATAATCCTTCAGTTAACATGGCTTGTCTCCATTGTTTCATTTGTTTGTCTTGGGTTTCACGTGGAAAGTTTGGGTAAAAGTTACTCAAATTCCTGTTACACCTTGGTCTGTCTCGTTCAAATGCCTCAGTTTCCCATTCCTCTAATGCCTCATACTGAGTCAACCTAGGTCTGGGTTCTAACTCATTCATTCTTGTGCGTAAATTATGTAACATTCTCCCATTAAATGTTCCGTATTCTGGGAAAGCCAAACTTCCATCATCTTTCGTGTATTCGATCCAATTCTCTAACCATACACAGGTATGATAGCCTCTCTCTACCATCATGTATGATGCGGGAATTTTCGCAGGAGGAATGAGAATGCCTTCTCTAGTTTTAATGAGCTTATCTTTCTTGAAATATTTATTTATTTTCTGCATAAATTACATTTTCCTTTTCTCTCCGTACATTTTTCGCGATCTTCCTCTCAAGTATTGCTGGTAATCAAACCCTAAATACTTTCTATCTGGGCTACTGCCAGTTAATATGGGATCGTACATAAGCAATCCGTTGTCTATTATTATTCTTGGGACTTCTATGTTTACAATTTACTCAAATCCGTTTCTCCAATACGAGTACGTTTCTTATTTTCATATCCAATTTGAATCCAAATTACTCTATGCGTTTAGCCAATGCTAGCGTGGCTTTAAAGTGACGTCATTATTGCTCCTTCCTACTGACCCCTCCTTTGCAAAAATGTACGTAAGTCACACACCCGCTGTCCTACCAATCCCAGCGCGGCTCTTTGTGACGTCAGTGCAGCACCCGCAACTGACCCTTCCTTTTCAAGGTAATGCGCAACTTTGTACATATTTTGCATAAATCAACAACATAAAACATTCTCTACTGTGTCAGATTCTCTAAATTCCAAACAATAGTCAGTTTCTTTTACTGCGACTAAAAACCTTCCGCTTACTCTTCACACACTACAAGTAAAACCTTTCCACTTACTCTTCACTCAAGCATCAGAGAACCTGTTACTCCTTCAGTATTACCATTTCTAGGTGATATAAGACCAAAGTTTCACCAATGAACTCTTTAGCTACCATTTACTCTCACTTACGTACAGAAAATAATCCCTAAAACAGTGCTTCTAGTTTTACCTAACTTTCCGCACCTTTTCTTGAATCCTGACAAGTAACTTCACTGCAGTATGGCTTCCATTCACCATCTGCTATACAATATTCCCAGGAATTTCAGACAACATGAATAACGATGACAACAACAACAAGTGTTAATGCATATATCAATAATTTCACTTACAATATTCCCTACATAACTAACTAGAACCTAACCATGCCTCTGCTACCAAGCAAAACTGATGGAGCGCGGGTCACCAGCTCTGGTCACTCATACACCTAATACTCACCTCGGCCCAAACCACATTCATGCAATAAGCTAGTAAACACCGCTGGCATCAATTTTGAGTAATACCCGTAACTTTGTTATTCACCTGTACCAAGTCTTACCAATTCAATACATTTTGTTTCATTTCCTCGACGAATCAGGTTGCTGAGTTAGTTTAAGGTAGAATGACATTTACCATTTCATTCTGAATAACCACAGACTCAAGAAGTTTCGAAAACCTTTATCTAAGTTAATTTGTGAGTAAAAATTCAATTACAGTAACCACCTTCATTTCAAGAGGCAAAATACTCTAAATAATTTCATAGCAAAACAAAAAGAAAAAAATGATCAATGATGACGGTACCTGAAAAGGAAGAAGGGGGAATAAGTGAAAATGGGCATAGAAGTACGGAATTGCTGATTATATTTACCTATGGTCTAAGATGAACCCAACTCCGTAATGGGGGGCCAGATAGAATCTACAAGACAGGTCACATGTAGAAGAATGGGCAGATTCAGATCTGGATGGGTAACTTCTCCTAAAGTACAACGCCAGCGTTGCACCCCTATCTGGCACTACTCTCCTCGAGTGTCCCTTTTCCACGATCCCTCTAGATGAATAGATTATCGATCAGTATCTGAGGCTCTCGGACAGAGTTTCTGGTAGCAGCAAGGTCTGAGACAACGTCTCAGACAGAATCTGGAGCAGCATACACGTTGGGTCATTGACGAGTCGGAATGACAGATCTGACAAGTCGAACGAGGTCTCTAGCTATCTTACCTCAATGATACTGTTCTTGATTCGTGTACCACCCCCATGTATCAATTTTTATGTTTCCCTCATACTGATTGGTCAGGATGAGGAGGCGAGTTCATCACACCACTTAGAATTTAATATTTTCTCTCTGAACCATTGTTTATGTGCCCGCCCCTCAATTTTCTTTTCCCATAGCTTTATTCCCACACGCATTTCACATTACTCAGTAAGTTAAACATTTTATTCAACATTGTTGCTCTTGCAGGGGTCATCAGTTGAGCTTTTCATGCTTCTTCATTGAAGGTTACCACACCAAGAGCGCATCTAACGCTCACCTCTTTGCAGCATATCCGGGTCGCTGCAAACGGTATACGTGGAGATTCATCCGCTCGACCTTACTTCCATTGCCTGCGATATTATCGAAATTCACATCCCTACACGAAGAAATCGACAAGGGGAATTCAATCGCTACGGCTGTAGCGATACATCTGAGGAGCATTGCAGCCCCGTCTCTACTCCAAAGTGCCTTCGTTCACTCTGTGAGAACCCAGTGGGGTCCTCGCGTAAGTTATTCGTTTCACTTCTCACAAAGGCACTTCACTTAAGCTGCGCCGTGTCACCATATCCAGATGTCCCTACATCGTTAGTCCTGAAGAGACCCCACATTCATAGGAGGGTCGAAACGCCATCGACAAACACACAGAACAGACTATAATCCAGCCTGTATAATTGTATACGTAGACTGTTGAAAAAAGTGCATTTAAATGGTCGCTCTGTTTTTCTTTCTTTCTCTTTTCATTTATGGAAACCCTCTTTTCTAAAAAGAAATATCTTGCATTGTACAATCACTTTTTGCTTCTAACTTTCACTTGGGGACACCATGCACAAAATGTTTTTGCATTTAAAATAAATGCATATACTATTTACTGCTTTATATAAAATGTTGTATTGATTCAACTGTGTAGAGATTCTGTTTTTTCCTCTGACATTATAAGTCCTTTTCAATTTATTGCCATTGCGCCTATTCATTGCTAAAATCATTTTGTATTATCCACTGGAACCACTGTTTTCCTATATATAACCATTACCCTGGTTCCGCTGTGAGTAGGGTTCCCCTGTTATTTGGAGTGTCTTCATTGAAGGTGGCCTTGGCTGAGTGGCACGGGAGACATCATTGTTTCCGGCCAGTTTCTATGCGCATGCGCGCAGTTGATGTGAGGTAGGGATTCCAGTCACCCTCCGAGGCCCAAATAAGAACTAATAATAAAGTCAGAAAAGGATATGTTAGCACACAGAAATAAATGATTTCACTGTATACCACTTATTTCTACTCTATCCTCATTTACCTATTTAAATCCTTTGCATTAGTGTTTAATAAAACTTATGAAGTTTAGTTTAGCAGTAGCAGGTGCATTAGCATGTGAGTTAAAAGCAGCCATTTTTAGTGCCATTGCGCAGCTACAAAAGCTTCCCACCAACAGCAATAGTGTCATACTACGTAGATGCAGTAGAGGCATGCGCAATAGAAATCCCACGTTTTGTCAGCCATATTAGGACATTTAGGTTACGGGTTAGTAATGCACATAGGAAAGCTTCCCCTAGATAAAAAAGTTTGTGATGAATTGCGGTTTTAGTATTCACAAAACAGATTGATTACATTATTACATGTTATTTGAGAGGACTGAATCCAAGCAAGTTTCTTTTACGAATCCTTGCTACATCATCTGATAATTGTTACAGATTCAGGTTTCTTGCTCAAAGTAAGAATAATCAGAGGGTGAGAAACGCAAAATCGGGGCTCTTATGAGCAAGGGGTTTTCTCCCCGTGCATAAATACCATTGATGATTCTCCTGACCCAGGATCATAATGTCTTGCAAGCCATTCATGGGCAGGGAAAATGTCTGTAATAAAACTCACCTTAAATTGAATGGGCAGACGATGCCCACATTATAGTAACTCAGTGCCAGATGGGCGTCTGGTCAAATATTTCTGATGGTGGAGCCCACTGAAGCTCTAATGTTTGACAAATGGGTGTTGACCTGACTTAAAATGAGCTGAGGCATGACAAGTTCACGGTGTTGGTCCTGCTCCAATAAACTCTAAATGACCTGAAGTCCTAATTATATAGCTAGTAAGCAGTATTAATTTGTTCTATGGCCCTACAAATTTACTGTAGGGATGGGGTTACAATGGTGAGAGTCACTAATATAAGGTTTTTTATTTTTAAACAAATACATGGAACACAATAGATTACTATTGAGAAGAAATCTATCCTCAAATCACCTTAAGAGGTTTTTCTGGTCTTTGCTGAAATGTACACAATAGTAATAATAATGGAAAGTTCTTAGTTTTAGCAACCTCAACACTTTACCAACTTAGAATGTAGTGGGTTTCCAAGGAATGTCAGAAGCTGTGGCTGATGGTTGAAATTATTTCAAAAATCACCAGCAAGTTGCACGTTTGTGTTACCAAAGTGAAATCAGTCTTAACAGTGAAAACAATTACTTTTTATGAGAGGCAATGTTGGAAAATTGCTTTATATTATAGAACTGAGAGTACCACATGGTCTTTGGACAAAAAATCAAGCAAAAATATAGTGAAACTAAAATATTATTGCAAAAATATAGTGATGTCCAAAATATCTTGATGATAAGTATCGAAAGTAAGATTACCTTTTTAAGTGTTGTTTTTAATATTGTTCTAAAAAATATCTTTAGCAAAAATATTGTTGTATATAATATCGTTTTAACCTTAATTTTTTGTTGTTGTACTTATTGATTATTTTATGTCAATTTTCAATCTAAAATCTTCGTTTTGTATTTATTTATTGTAAAAAGTTATTTTTGTTGTTTTATATTTAAAAAAATCTGTATTAATATTATATTTTTAATTTTAAAGTTTTAAACATTTTGGGAGTGGGATGTTGGTTTAATGGGAGAGAAGGTGGGGAGATTTTTTAAATATGTTTATTTTTATGTAAATATTTAAAGAAAGAAAATTGATTTAAAAAAAAGGTTGCTTTTGGGTACTGCTCATTTAATAAGCCCAGAATTTTTATCTTTTTGGATCACCCAATTTTGGACATTTTACTGTGAGGTCTTACTACATGTGTCTCACCCACAGCAATCACACGGAAAATGGACTGCGTGTGTCTACCACCAGTTTCTGCGTTTTAAGATAAGGCTGCTGCGCTGCACAAAGGGTAAGGGCACTTGCCTGGTTACAAGTGAACACATGCACGCAAGAATGTGTACACTTGGGAAGGCTGCACGTGTAAGAGTACTGAGGTACATAGCCTGGTAAATGCGCAAAAGTAGCCTGGCACACATTAAATATTGACCTGCGGTTAGCCGTATAATTTTAGTGTACACAAATAGGGAAAGACATTGTGATTAACTGCTTTGTCTGTAGTGACACTTAATTATGCACAGGGGTGAACAGCCTTAGATTGCAGTTTCACTTCCCTTTGACCTACAAAGTCCAGTGACATATTAAAATGGGGTGTAACCTGTGTGAGAAGATAAAATATGCAAGTTCCAAAAAGATATCTGTACACCTTATGGGTCATCCAGAGCTTTCATATTTATCTGGCTCAGCTCAGGGTCTGAGCCCAGGCTTTGTGTCACCCTGCTGTGCCAGTTTAATTATATTTCTCTCCAAGCAGGAACAAAGGCCTCCCATACAAAGGGAACAGTTAACAGTGCTTCACTTAGCTACTGAGCGGAAAGGGGTCGTCTGCAGGATTTGCATCAATCAATCAATCGTCTGTCACACTGTACCAGGGATGGGCCTGCCCAGGCCAACTGAAGAAGAGAGAGAGCCCAGACCTCTCCAGCAAACACAGGGGTTTACCCTTTGAAAATTTGGTAAGAAAGGCCCTGGCAGTGATGTCAGTGAGGAACAGAGTTGAGGTCCCCGAAGGATATGTGACTATGGACTCCTGGATGACTCCATATTGAACTGTCTCAGCCTGCTGTGCAGGAGGGTTGGGGCAGGAGTAGAGAGGTGACATGGCAACCAAAGATTGGCCAGGGGTGCCTGGCTTCTGAAACCTTTAACTCCCTTTTAAAAACTCTTCCACAATAGCGAGACTCTCTCTGGGTTGGTATTTGTCTGCTCTGTGCTGCTGGACCCTTGGGCTGACAAGGACAAGAGGAAGGAGGAACCTGCTGATGCCCAGAAAGGATTAAGGACTCTACCTCAGTTGACCCCAGGACTGGTGGTTCTCCACAAGTGCCAGTGAGGCTGGCTCTCTTCCACACAATGAAGACTAGTTGGGGGAAAGCCCTGGAATTCTGTGCCCAGAGACCAAGACAAATAGGAAGGCTTGCGCAGAGAGCCAGGAGAACAAACTTCCTGTAGACTACACCACTTTGGAGGTGAGGAGGTCTGCCAAAATATTGTTCTGGAGAAATCGGATGTCCAGGGGAGACTAGGCACCCATAAAAAAAAGAAGCAGCAAGGAGGCTCATCGCAAGGTCACGCACCAAACAAAAAAACACGACTCTCCCCAGTACAGCTGGAGAACCTCTCATTACCTATTAACAGATCCAGGCAACAGTGCTCCATAATGCCCTGTGAAGTTTCTTACTTTGGACATCTTTCTCCTCTTGTTGTCGTAAATAAAGTATTACGCTCTCATAATTTCTATAATATCAATATGATCATGCATAAAGCAAGAGGCTGAGTCTGTGGTATCAGGTTCAAAAGGGCTTTATTCCAATAACTCGAGTTATAGGGAGAATAGTTCCATCACCACAAGGGATCAGGAAGGGTCTTCTTCTCAGAATATTCTCCAACTTTATTCACAGAGTACAGTATATATACATTTGATATTATACGTAAGCAGGAGTGCTTCAGGCGGAGCAAGAGAGAATGAGATAAGAGCATGTGGGTGTGTAAGTAGGTGTGGAGGTGGGCGTCCATGTGGGCGTCCACGTGATGATCATTGGTGGATGTCATAGGTGGGTGGATACCTGGAGGGGGTTGCGTGATCAGCTGGAACTTTACTGGAACTTTGCCTTACTTGTGCTCAACTCGAGCATGACGTGTAACTGACGTGGGGAAGGGTTGCTGTGCAACCGGGGAGTCTGGAAGTGAGGCCTTCAGTGTCAGGACGACCAGCACATCTTGTATTATCTGATATCTAAAGTCTGGAGCAGGGACTGATTTGTGACATAGGTTGCCCATCACCAAGAGCCAATGTGGCATCTATTTCTTCATTTACTGCGTAGGCCTTACATGGGGGCTATGGGCTTTTCACTGACGTGAGCTTTGCAATCACACAAAAAGAGACAGAAAGGCTAGGCTTTCTCCTTTGCAGATGGGTTATGTTTATTCCTCCTTCTCCAGGCAGGAATGTGGTTCAGTAGGAGTAAGCAGATAACCGTGCTCAATACTGTCTCGGCACCTCGGACAGGGCCCCTTTGGCTGAGGCCCAAGTGTGCAAGGCCAAGGATACGCAGCTGCAGCTCTCAGAGCGTCTGAGGCCTGAAACCTCTTTTCGTCTCTGGCTGAGCCACAAGCATGGATTTTCATGAAAATGCAGGAAAACATGATGCAAAACGTGTAGGCCTCAGTGCAGATTTGTCGTTTCTCTCATGGGAGACTTGATGATGGCAGGCCGCGTTATAGTATAAGCATCATGATAGACAGGCCATGGAGGGGAAATGCATGGGATACATGCATGTGTACATAAAGCGTTGGGGCACTTAGGGGACACATAGGTCTCATAACTTTTATTTCCTCATTCCCTCCTTGTCCCCTAGTGGACCCTTCATGTCACATCTATTCTCATGAGACAGTCAATCTGTTCTTGCAGCATTATTTTTCCATTTTCAATGCTTTGTAAATGGGGATGTGGAACACATGCAGTAGCACACAGGCCGCAAATGGCCGGGCCACACTGCAGACATAGACAACAACTGAATACCATTAGTAGTATTAACCCACAGACGGTCAACACTTTCCATCCCCATGCCTATATTACTCCCCAGAGCCAACTGGACCAAGTCCACGTGCCTGGGTCTTGATGTATGCTTTGGGCAATCTTGTGGAGCCTTGTTATTGCTTTGTATACAGACGGTGCGTTATTAGGAATGAAAACACAACAGCTGGAACTGATGACCCTACAAGCCCCGCCCCTATCCGCCAGGATGACGTCAAGAACAAGACGATTCTGAAGAACGACCATTCTCATAGCAGACTGTTCCTGGGTCAAGTTCCCCAGGGCTGATGCGGTCACATTTGCAACTGTTTCTAGAATCCTTGTTAACCTGCGGATAAGTTTACTATTCTGGACGGGACCTATGAAGAAGAAAAATCCTTTGTTGAAATCTGTATATTGCTCCCAAGCTGTCTCAGTCTGGTCAATGCCGGAGGCATCGAGCCCTCGTCTGTGTCTGATAAGTGCTAGTTGGATATTTTGATGATAGTTCGATGGGGCCAGGAAAACGGGTGGTAAAAGAAATGATATGTACCACGTCCCACCCCAGTCTAAGGGCAGTTGTACATAGGCTGTCTGGCCACAAATGAAGTAGGTGTGTCATGATGCTCTGAAATAGGACTTTCCTTTGTCTTTAAACACTATTATAGTATTACACTCGCTGTGCCCCAAATGTACTGAGCCTTCTTTTCTGACACACAAGTTCCCTTTTACTGGCAGGACTGTATTTGAGGATGGACTTAAATTGTGTATGGGCTTGACATTCAACACTATAAAGTCGAGGGTCGCATTTCCTTGCTGGTACTCTTCGTTTTCTAGATCTGTACCTTTTCTTTGGAAAACATGCTTCATTCATGACTTTATTCAAGTTACCCCATACCCAGTCGCCCCTACACTCCTTGTCTTGACATTCTTTGGCATCACCGTTGATGGATGTCATTGAGGCAAACCATGCTCCGCAAGAACCATTATGGGAGAATGGAAAAGGGAAAAGAGGCAACACTCCCTTCACCTTCTGATACGGGGGAAGTCGGCCACAGACCCAGCAGTCTGTAGCATTGCTAGTCTGATGTGAATGGTGCAGCATCTGTATAAAGGTATTGTTGCGTAAGGCAAGTCGATATGATAGCTCATGGGATGGCAGATCACTAAATGTGTGCCTTATGGTATCATTAGTGGAGGAGTGTAAGAGTGAAGCAATAGGAGGAAAAATAGCATGTAGTATCAAGCTGATACATATTATCGTGATGCACAGAAGAAATAGAAAAATCAAAGTCACTATACATCTCCCACGTAATATTTTACAGTATTTGCTTTTCATCTTGCTCTTTTTATCATTATCAGTGTTCGAGATCTTAGGCAAGCCAGAATGCATGTTCAACCGCTTCACCACCTAGTGGACTTAATTGATCAAACGGGTTCTGACTTGTTAGATCTAAGTTTAGCTTTGTACTCCTGCTGGGGAGTCTCCTCTAGTAAAGGGGGCTCAAAGTCTGTAAAGTTCGTGTCCTTTTTAAAAGAATCGTTCTTCCCGAAGTAGTGTTTACAATGATGAAGATGAACCCATCCTTTCCGTCCTTCGACTTTAACGGCTGTCCTTGTGGTCAGTAACACCAACTTTGGCGTCTTCCACCTCGGCTCAAGAGGGCTTGATCTATCAAAGTTCCTTATTAGTACATAATCCCCAGGAGCGATCGAGTGTTCTTTGACCTGGGTGTTGTCAGGGAAGGCGGCAGTAACCTGCGAACGACAAGAGAGTAGTGCAGACATCAAGGAAGCCAGGTAATCTGTCAGCATGTTACTATCAACATCAGTGATCTTTTTAGGCATTGGAGTGCCCCACATATTCGGTGGTCTACCAAAGACCACTTCATAGGGAGATAAGCCTGTTCTAGAATGGGCTACCATTCGCATGTAAAAGAGGGCAACCGGCAGGGCTACCATCCAATCTACACCTTTGTCTGCGCAAATCTTTGCTAGTTTTATCTTTAAAGTCTGATTATGTCTTTCTACAAGGCCTGCTGCCTCAGGATGTCGTACGCAGTGGAACTTCCAGGTATACCCTAACAGAAGGGACACTTGTTTCATGAGTTCAGAGGAGAAAGGCTGACCGTTGTCGGAATATACGACACGCGGTAATCCATAACGTGGGGAAAACTCTCGCACCAATTGTCTGGCGGTAGTTACAGCAGTATAATCAGGGACTGGATAAGCTTCGGTCCACCTTGACAGTGAACATACTACTACCAGGACATATTTGTAACCTCTACATCTGTCCATTTGGATATAATCCATTTGGAGGACTTCAAAAGGATGGTCAGGTGGATGGAATCCACCTAGTTCCATCGGTATGCCTTTACCTGGATTGAATTGGCAACAGATCATACATGGTCTGACCTTTTGTTTCGCTGCTGCACGCAGGTGCTTGTTGAACCATATATTCTGTAAGCTGTCTAGCATTGCTTTCTCTCCTAAGTGTGCAGGACTATGTGCAGTATTTATTATCACTTGTACCATCGAATCAGGAAGAAACCATGTTGCTTTGCCCTTAGTCATCCAACCTTGATCAGTCAGTACCCCTCCTTGTTCCGACCATTTCTTTAATTCGTCTAGAGTAGCATGTGTCTGTATGTCTTGTACATCCCTGGAAGGATCCCTGACTGTCATGGCTTTGGTCATTGATGGTATCTGTGAGTTCGTCATGTCTAGTGGGGTCTGAGCTGTCTGTTAAGCAGTTTTGTCTGCCAGATCATTGCCTTTAGAAATGGTATCTGTAGCTTTAGTATGTGCTTTGCATTTCAGGATAGCTATGGCTGTTGGTAAATGTATCGCTTCCAAAAGGGCTTGACTAAGGGGGCCATGCTGTATCTTGGCCCCGTGAGAGGTCAAGAAACCTCTTTCTCTCCACAGTACTCCGAAGTCATGAACTACCCCATATGCGTATTGTGAGTCGGTGTAAATGTTTACTCTCAGGTGCTTAGCTCTTATGCATGCTTGTGTCAGGGCGATGACCTCTGCTGCTTGTGCTGACAGTATGTCTATTCTTTTAGTCTCCATGATTTCAGTAGCAGTAGTCACTGCATACGCTGCCACTAATTCTCCCGCTCTCGTCCTCATGCATGAGCCGTCAACATAGAGTGTTAGGTCAGGGTCTGGGAGTGCAACGTCTGTCAAGTCTTGTCTTGGCTTAGTCACGGTATGTATCACTTCAACACAGTCATGTGGTGGAACGTTTTCTGTACTGGAGGGCAAAAGAGTAGCAGGATTCAGTATGTTGCATCGTCTGATCTCTATGTCAGCTCATAACCTGTCAGTCTCGCTACAGTCAGGTGTTGGGTTTGTGTCCGGTTCAAGAGAACCTCTACTGTGTGCGGTACTTGTACTGTCAGGGGGTGGCCCAGCACTATCGAGTCACTTTGTCTTATGGCTAAGGCCATTGCTGCAACAGATTTTAGGCACGCAGGCAAAGCCTGTGCTACTGGGTCCAATGTACTAGAAAAATAAGCACAGGGCTTGTGTTTTCCTGCATGATCTTGTGTGAGGACAGATAGTGCTGTTCCATCCCGCTCTGTCACAAAAAGCATAAAAAATTTGTTGTAATCAGGCATCGCTAAAACTGGTGCTTGACATAAAGCTCTTTTTAATTCTTCAAATGCTACAGTGTGTTCCTGTGTCCAAGGGAGGACATTAGTAGAAGCTGCCTCCTGTGTCGTCAACTGTATTAGGGGCTTGGCTATGTAAGCATACTGGGGGATCCACTGCCTGCAATATGAAGTGAGGCCAATGAATGCACGTACCTCTTTTTGTGTCTTGGGCTGTGAAAGGCCAGAAATCAATTGAATACGTTCTGGTGTCAGTCGCCTACCCTCCTTGGATAGCAAGTGCCCAAGGTACGCCACTTACTGTTCACAGAATTGTAGCTTCGAAGGGGACACCTTGTGCCCCTTGTCAGCCAGGAAGTGTAACACCGTGAGTGATGCATTTTCACAGTCACTTTCCGATCTTGCAGTAATGAGAATGTCATCTACATACTGTATCAGTGCTGTAGTGGTAGGCATATGAATACTGTCTAGTTGTCTTTTGAGTGCCTGACTGTAGATGCTAGGACTTTCCGTGAAGTCCTGTGGTGCTCTTGTGAATCTGAAGCTGCGGCCTTTTAAACTGAAACCGAAAAGATATTGGCTGTCTGGATGTATTGGGATACTGAAAAATGCGTTCTTCAGATCGATAACCGTAAAGAACGTAGCCTTCGCATCAATGGCAGTCAATAATGAAGAAATGTCCGGGACCACAGGATACTGCGGCACCACACATTTCTTTAGCTCGGGGGCCCAGACCAATCCCAGGGCCTCTTCCTACTTCCTCTCTTTCGACCAGATCCCAGCTGATCTTTTTCTCTCCCACCTCCCAGTCCTGTCCTTTAAGCTTCTCGTAGATACCAGCAGGCAATAGTACTTTCAATAACTTTAGAATGTCAGCATATGTATATTCTCCTAAGCGGAGAATGTCCTTTAGTTCTCGGTGAAAACCCCCCGTGTCTTTATCATGGGAGGGCAACATTTTTTTCATTTCCAGTATCTCTAATTTTGACAAGGGGGTGTAGACATACACCCGTTGCAGCTCATTGTTCGTATCCTTTACAGGATGAACTTCTCGTAGGGGATTCAGCTTGTCGTATACCTGTCCCTTACCCTGTGGTGGAGCGGGAAGCAGGGACCTAGTCACGTATACTATATATTTGTGTCGCTGATCCAGGATGACATTAATCAATTCAGTACCCATGTTCATCCACCTGTCTAGTATTATGTCGTCCAGCAACTTATACAATAGACCAGGACCAGAATATTGACTCTCATACAACGTGATCAAATGTTGGACCATGTAGACACCAGCTATGCGCTGTTCGTTTGGTGGGAGGCTCAAGAACGTCTGTGCTACGATATCATTATTATATATATCATATTGGGATACCCACAGGGTGGCTGACCTTGCTAATTCATTTTCGGTTGGGGTGAGGGGCTGATTGTTACCTAACCATTTATTCACTGCTTTTTCAGGGATTTGGAACAAACTTTCAAGGGAATATCTTTCTTTTATAGCCGTTCCCTGTTTACGGTGATTGAGGCCCTCGGGCCTTTCGAATCGCCGGGCATGGCCCACATATTGTATTCTGTCTTTGTCCCCTGCTTCATCATCAGATGATAACTCAGCCTTTTCGTTCGGTCCTGCTTTGTGTGACGCTATTATTGCCTTTCGGATTTTGGTCAGCATGTTGTCTGTCTGTCCTGATTTATCATGCTGACAGGCAGGAAAGGAATTTGTGGTCTTACCTTGGATAAAGAGTCCACACCAACACATTTTGATCATAATGGTAAGGGCGATGCCCTAAATGAGATTCTTTTTGTGAATGACTTAGGGTTCGCAAACACTTTATGTCAACCAGAAGTTTTGTTTACTCCCACCTTTTGTGGTAGGGGACTCTCCTCTGTAATTGATTTTGTTTTGATTTCTTCGTGCTATAGGAGTTGTGTTAGAAATTATGATGTTTTAGATCTATCCCTCAGTGATCATTTTCCCATTAAGGTGGAATTTAGTAACCCCCGCGTTATCCTTGATAGCATTCCCAGGCCACAATCTAAGGATATTGCTATCTCTAGACAAAATGGATACGCTTTAAAATGGTCAAAAATCATACCTGCTGACTTTCTTTCTAACCTAATTAAGACATGTAACACATGTTTCAACACTTGTCTGGATATTGCCTCCAAAGATCAAGAAGTTGTAAATGATTTTAAATCTATTGTAACATGCATTAAGGAAAGCCTGTGGGTTAGTTTGAAAAAAGATAATAATAAAAACAGAAAAAAGGAGGGATGGTTTGATCATGAGTGTACGAAGGCACACTCTAAACTTAAATTGGCATTAAATGGACAAGTAAGGGATAAAATTCAGATCAGAGAACTCCGTGAGTCTTATAAACTGACAATCAAGAATAGGAGGGCCAGTTTAAAGAAGGAAGCGTGGGAGGAACTACTAGGTGCCTCAGAACGGAGAGACATGACTGCCTTTTGGAGGGCAGTAAATGCACCATATTTTAAGGATGACACCAAGGCGAGGATTGAGATTGCCATTGGTGAGAATGAATGGGTGAGTTATTTTGAGTCCCTTTACAGCCCCGTTAACCCTTTGAGTGATTCGTTAATGCAAGATTTACCTAACATATCCACAAAATTTAAGAGTTTGAATTTCACATTCACACTGAGCGAGGTGTTGAAGGGTATTAGCTTGAGTCAGGGGGGCAAGGCACCAGGCCCTGACGGGGTACCTGTAGATGTCTTTAAAGATAATCTCACACTATGGGCTCCCCTACTAACCAGATTTTTGAACGCTGCTTGTAAGTTAGGTCTCCCTACTACCTGGTATGAATCTATAATAGTACCAATCTTTAAAAAGGGCGATAGGGAAAGTTGTAAATGCTATCGCCCTATATCCCTACTCGATTCCACCATCAAAATTGTGGGCAGGGTTATTCTTGAAAGGTTGCAGGCGTGGGCAGACGAGCACAAGATTATCAGCGACTTGCAATATGGGTTTAGGGAAGGGGTCGGGACTGTTGACCAAGGACTTAACTTATTCATTCTTTTGGAAAAATATACTAAGGCTAAGGCCGGGAAAATGTTTTTAACTTTTGTAGATTTAACTTCCGCCTTTGACTGTGTTACACACAGCAAACTATGGTTAATTTTAACACGATTGGGAGTTGAGGAAAATATTATTTGTTTTTTAAGAGAGTTGTACAATGGGGCCAGGGCTACAGTCAGATTTGGTTTAAAGGGAGAATGCACCAGAATGTTTAACATTGCGAGGGGAGTGAGACAAGGATGCGTCCTCGCTCCGTTCTTATTTACAATCTACATCAATGGGCTTGAGGATGTCTTGCTGCGAGACTGCACAGACATGCCATCGGCAATTAAACGCCATATCCCGGCCTTAATTTATGCTGATGATGCCGTTCTGATGGCAAGGACCCCTGTTGCAATGCAAACTATGATTACTTCCTTTGCCACTTTCATGACTGGTTTGGACCTAAGGGTGAACTGCACAAAAACGTATTCCATGAATTGTGGCACCAAAACTAAACTGAGGAAAAAAGTTATGTTCATAGAGTCTAAGCCTTTAGAACATATTTCTACTTTCCCCTATTTAGGAATCATGTTTGAATGCTCAGGTCAGTGGAATGCTGCAGTTAAGGGAAGAAACATGCAATTCACTAAGTCCATAATGGCCCTTAAACTTTTTAGTAAAAAGATGGGAAAGAAACCATTGAAAGAGTTATTGTGTATTTATAAATCCAGCTGTGTGGCCGTGGCAACTTATGGCGCAGGAATTTGGGGTTATTCAAATGTAGCTAGTATTCAGCTAACAGAGAATAGCTTTTTGAAATTTCTTTTAGCTACCCCAGACGGTACATCCACTTTTAACGTCCATGCTGAGCTTGGAATGTTATATATTGAGGACCTCATTAGAATTCAACCTGTCCTCCTGTGGTATAGGGTCTGGACCACAATTGAGTGCCATCTGAATCGCCTCATATTGAGGGACACCCTAAATCTGGAGAATGTGCACCGAATAAAATGGCTGAAGTATATTAAAAGCTTCTGCGGTCACATTAACCATCCGGAATTCTATGATGATCCTGAGTCTATGACAACGATCTCTAGGAAGGAACTGAAAAGGTTATGTATTATGTACCTAGAGAAGTTAAGAGAACGAACGGAACTGACAAAGAAAACTGTGATGTCCCATCAATTGATTTTAATATCGCAGGATATCCAACCATATTTAACCCTGCGGTTGACGGAACATGAAAAGTTCCTGTTGATACGTTTTAGACTTGGGTTTCTTTTTAGGTCTGTGAGTTTTCCTGTAAAGAACGACTGGTCAGCTGGAATTATTAAATGCCCCTGTGATAACATTTCCTCCCAATCGGACATTCATATTTTATTCTTTTGTAAATATTATGATATACCTAGGAAAAGGTGGATTAAGCCAATCATAAAATGTATGAATTTGAGACAATGCCGACCTGCCTTTTTGATTATACGAAAACTTGAGGATATATTTACGGTCGCCTCGGTTTCTGTATTTCTAAGAAATGTTTTCCATTTAAGAAAATCAATACTGTTTTAAATGTATTTTAGAGCCCATGTGCCTTTTAACACCTATTTTATCTTTATCATTATTGATTTGAAATTATCTGTAGTAAATGTGATATAATATGCCTTTTTTATGTACTTTTATGGTTATCATTGTTTTATAACCGAATAAAGTCTTATTGATTGATTGATTGATTGACAGGCATCTATGCGATCACTCCAACCAATATAACAACGGTCTACGTCCCCGTCACCTTCGTCTTTTTCCCTGATCAGACAGTTAATCAGGAAGCGAAGGATATAGTTCTTAATAATTACTTTTCTGTTTTGTACAGCTACTGCTATGCACTCAGAACCTTCCCCTGTTCTTATGAATGTGTACATTTTCTTTAGATGTTGATCCATATCTGGTAATTTTTCCAAGTCTGCGACTGCTCGTCTAAGCCTTAGTGAAAACACGAGCATTCTGCCCTTTCCTGGATCTGGATCATATATACATTCGGGGATGTCTACTTTTACTGTCGGCCCCCCTCCTGATGTTGTCCCGGATCCTCCCTCCCCGCCGTCGTCGATCTCCTGGAGCTGTTCTTGCGTTGGGGGTGCAGGGAAAGATCCGTCCACGTATGCTGGTGGGGATTCCTTTAGGTAGGTGTTAATTAACGTTTCTGATGCTGTTTGTTTTATTTTTCGGGGTACTTGCGGGGGCACTCTAATGGGTCTTTCTACTAGGGCCACTCTTGCTAGTTTCTCTGAAAGGACAGGATAAATACCGGCAACGACAGTATTTCTTTTCCTTTCCGTCTGCTCTCTTTTTACCCGTTCCCCTTCCTCCTGTAATTTCTCTTCTTTGGCTTTTTCGGACTCCTGTCTACTTCTCTCTGCTTTATGGAACTCTTTCTCTGTTCTTCTATGTGACTCCTTGCGCCATAACTCAATGGCGTCCTTCTGAGCAGGTCTAGATTTTCTCTTCCATATCTCTTCCTCTACCTTCATAATGCATTCCGCATCCCACGTTCCCGTGATAGGCCATCTATATTTTGTCTCTAAATCCTTCGTGTAATCCACCCACAGTTCTAAAAACAACACGGCATCTAAACCATGCTTACAGTACATGAAATGTCCAGGGTTGTCTCTAGGCGGAATGTTAACTGGTTCCTCTAGTACACCTTTTCTGGTACATATCTTACGCAGTTTCAAAAACAACAGCATGTTGGAATGTAACCGAAAACAAAAATCACAATGACCCAAAAAACAAAAATCACAATGAAACAAACTTACATAAAAACCTGACACATTCAAACCTAACTGATCCTGACTAAGACAATAACATTCATACAGTTAAATCGGTGCACCTGAAAACTTGGACTTTAATTCTTTAATTCTTTAATTCTTGATGCATGCTCTTGAACATACCGGTCTCACAAGTGAGACACGTCTTTACCGTGTTCATTAAATGAACCGGTCTTTATTGCAACCCCCATGAAAAACTCACCGGGAAGCAGAACTTGAACTTGAACTTGAAGGCCTCGGACACTTGACGCTGCGCAGGGAATGGCGTATCTTGGGTGGATCTCTAGAAACCTCGGACACAGCTCTCTCGCAGGTGGGCTCTGGGTTGGGACGATCCGCGATCCTCACCGCCTCGTATGGATGCCTGGTCGCAGTCCTCCTCCTTCGTTGGCCTGAGGGAGTTGGTGGGAAAAACCCGCGACGTGTGCACTTGAAGTCCGTCACGGCTGTGGAAGGGGGCAAAACGGGACCTTCATCTCCGGCGTGTGGGGAAAGAGATTAGTCCCTATTCGGGCGCCATTAAATGTCGTAAATAAAGTATTACGCTCTCATAATTTCTATAATATCAATATGATCATGCATAAAGCAAGAGGCTGAGTCTGTGGTATCAGGTTCAAAAGGGCTTTATTCCAATAACTCGAGTTATAGGGAGAATAGTTCCATCACCACAAGGGATCAGGAAGGGTCTTCTTCTCAGAATATTCTCCAACTTTATTCACAGAGTACAGTATATATACATTTGATATTATACGTAAGCAGGAGTGCTTCAGGCGGAGCAAGAGAGAATGAGATAAGAGCATGTGGGTGTGTAAGTAGGTGTGGAGGTGGGCGTCCATGTGGGCGTCCACGTGATGATCATTGGTGGATGTCATAGGTGGGTGGATACCTGGAGGGGGTTGCGTGATCAGCTGGAACTTTACTGGAACTTTGCCTTACTTGTGCTCAACTCGAGCATGACGTGTAACTGACGTGGGGAAGGGTTGCTGTGCAACCGGGGAGTCTGGAAGTGAGGCCTTCAGTGTCAGGATGACCAGCACATCTTGTATTATCTGATATCTAAAGTCTGGAGCAGGGACTGATTTGTGACATAGGTTGCCCATCACCAAGAGCCAATGTGGCATCTATTTCTTCATTTACTGCGTAGGCCTTACATGGGGGCTATGGGCTTTTCACTGACGTGACTTTGCAATCACACAAAAAGAGACAGAAAGGCTAGGCTTTCTCCTTTGCAGATGGGTTATGTTTATTCCTCCTTCTCCAGGCAGGAATGTGGTTCAGTAGGAGTAAGCAGATAACCGTGCTCAATACTGTCTCGGCACCTCGGACAGGGCCCCTTTGGCTGAGGCCCAAGTGTGCAAGGCCAAGGATACGCAGCTGCAGCTCTCAGAGCGTCTGAGGCCTGAAACCTCTTTTCGGCTCTGGCTGAGCCACAAGCAAGGATTTTCATGAAAATGCAGGAAAACATGATGCAAAACGTGTAGGCCTCAGAGCAGATTTGTCGTTTCTCTCATGGGACACTTGATGATGGCAGGCCACGTTATAGTATAAGCATCATGATAGACAGGCCATGGAGGGGAAATGCATGGGATACATGCATGTGTACATAAAGCGTTGGGGCACTTAGGGGACACATAGGTCTCATAACTTTTATTTCCTCATTGGGATGTCCCCAGGATGGCAGGTGCACCACCAATATTCAAAAACAGGCATGGAGGTCTGCAGGAGTGTATCCCCCCCAGACGTTTTACTCAGTACAGACCCTACGTCTGCAGGGTTCAGGAAACCATGACCACACTAGGATTTTCCTATTGTTTTATGCACTCCTAAAACTGGAGCTTCTGTTCTACTGCAGGGAGGCTTATTCCATTGCTGCATTAATTGTGGCCTGAAGATGTTTAAGAAAGGTACATGTGGCACATTATGTGATCAGAAAGAAATGTTTTTATTATTGCATTCTATGTGGCTGAAAGTATACAAAGAACAAACAAATATGTATGTTTTGCTTCTTTTAAAATGCTTTGCTGTTATAATAATGTTGAGAAACTGATCGTGATTAGTGACATGGAGCCCGGTGTTGTGCTCCATCGAGCACCTCCCCCTCTTTTTCATCCACCACGGTCTTTAATACAAGCCATGTTTAGGCCACATCCAGTCCTCGCTATGGATTATCCACCATGCTTTACAGAAAAAACAAGAGGCTGCAACGGTAACACGCATGTGCCAAATCACACGTGCATGCCCTGTGATGATACGTCAAATACAGGATGATTACGTTTACTTGCTGTCATTAGTTGCAAAGCTACAGACGGACGAGGACGTCTTTTCCTGATTACTCCAAGTAAGCTCCCCCGCCCTTTGCCTGTGATTGCCTCCTTCCCCTACGAGGCATCTGTTTTCAGTTCGAGGCATTTTATTAAATTACAGCACGGCCTTTTTTCCGCGCACAATAGACTCACCACCATGTTTATCTGCTTTATGCGATCTCTCATTATCACACCGTAATAATATTAATCCCTAATGGCTTGCATTATTTTTTGCCGGATGAGAGTAACCACGGTTAATCTTTTCGTTAAAGCTCCTTGAGGCACTGTGATTCATACAAATACCGCGATCTAGTACGCACAGTTCTCACTTCATTGTTAATAGTTAAGCACAATTTGCTCCGCCTAATGTCCCCTATATTCCCAACTCAACAGGTCTGATGGCCGCATACCGGTATCATTACGTGGATGCGCTCGTGCCCGCATTTAAATACCTCGCGCTTTTTTAACTCACTCTCCCTCTCTTGTGATCATTAGAACAAAGGTTAGCCCTCGGTCTTTTGCTTGTCATTTAATGGTTTATATGTGCACTAGCCTCCTTCCCTAGTGGCTGAATCTATGCCCTCCTTTGCTCCACAGTGTGTGGCGATCGCTTTGGCGGCACCCAACCCTGATCCACCGGTTGGTGATGAAAATTTAAGCAAATCCAAAGTATTTTCAAAGGTATGTGCATACAACAAACCCCAAAACCCCGCCCCCCATCCCTCTTACCATACAATACTGCATAGGTGTGCAATGATTGAAGCCTAACAGGCACCTCGTTTTCTCTATCTGTTTCAGAACAGACGACCCTGAGGGGTGTTGGCTGACACCTCCACGAATAAGACACAGGGAAGCCATTCAGTACACTTCCTTGTCACTAGGTGAGCAGCCTGCCGCCCTTTGCCCCTTCTTCAAAATTTCAAAGCCTTAATTATACTTATAAACACACACATAGTTCTGATTCAACTTTTGAATTTACAGGCTGTCATATCCCTTCCTGTTCTGATGAAGACCCGTCTTAGATGCTTACAAATCTGCACTACATCTTAGGGTCGAAATGTCGACGTTGCTAGTTCAACTTGTCCACGCAACCCTACAACTAGAATAAGGAATACTATATCCTGTTGTGGTCTATGTATCTGATGTTGGACTTTCTTTGTAAAAACTCGTCCATCTGTGTAAATATGTGTTATATATGTTATTTTTGTACAGCACCATATCACTAAACACGATCAGTCACTAATTTCTTCACAGTCCACGTGTTTTATTATTTTCTTTGGACAGCATTATATATATTTTCCTGATGTATACAAAGAGTAAAAAAGGAATTCATTTTCTGAACTTCTGTCATTGTTATGTGTGTGATTAGTTCCCTTCATTGAATGATTAGTGAAATATTTATGACTTGTATTAAGTGTATTAAGTACATTAGAAACTAAGCTTACGTGACTCTCAACAGAACCACTGTTTTTGTTTCACATATACACCCAGGTTCTGAGGGTTACTGGGTTACCCCATTATCTTTAATGGTTACAATAATGTTGACAGGGATTATGGATCAATGTGAACATGTGTTATTAACAGTAATAAGTGTATTTACACATGGTTCCTAGGTATTATTCCATTTAGCACAAAATTATATCTTTAATATGCTGTTTACTGATCTTGCACCTTTGACTAAGCCAGCAGACCTATCTTATATTTGTATGACCCCTTTAGGGTGTCAAAGGTGATTATGCTATTTCATCAATTGTGTTTTTCATCTTCCAATGTATTTATTTGGGGATTAATGCCCTAGTATTTAGAAGTGTGTGTTTAATAAATGTACGTTTCCTTTTTCTAAAGAAAAAACACTGACTGGACAATCGTTTATTGAGTTTTATTATTGCGTGTCTACGAATTGGGATTACCATCCCACACCACTTCCCCTGAGTATTCCCTGGACTGCTCTGCATCGCTACCCTGAGAGAGTAAAGCAGTGTTATTGGGTGTTTGGTTCCAAGTAAAGAGAAATTGTGGATCTATTACTTGTGCAGGCCACATAACTAATCCAATTTCCTACACTGGTGCTCAGCACTGGGAGAATAGTATCCAGTTCCGATACACATTGATCACATTGGATAAATTCAGTTTTGCCACACATTATTTATGCATTAATGCGCATATATCAGAGCGCAAGGCTCTGAAAGGGTTTCAAAGGGTTGGGGATGTGAACTCCAGATGTGGGAGAAGAAAACCCCCACACTCATTTGTCATGTGGAAACATTGAGTTTTGGTTAATGTATTAACTGTGTTTATTATGACCAATTTGTATGTGTTTGAATTGATGTGATGAAGACGTAGACTTTCACACACAGCATTCCCATTGGTATGTTTCAGGCCATGGTAACCTCTAATCCCCAGCACTACACACTAGGCCTCTAGGAGGAGAATTTGTCTCTATAGGTTTTACGGGCTACAGCAGATACCCACACCATTTATATGGGTGTAGTGGAGGGCCCTGCTTCTAGGGTGTAGGAGATGATTGGGGGCTCTAGGAAAATCTTGCACTGCATAAGCAGTGCAGATTTCCAGTGAGGGAGCCCACCGTAAGTTATTATTTTTACACATTTTCGCCTCCATTGACACAGGCCAGAAACCACTGGAAGGGTGGGGCGGGTGAATACCCAGAAGTAGCTTACCCCCCCTTAGGGGTTCCCACCAGGAGAGGGGAGATCCCTGAGAATTTTCCAGCCATAGGGGTGAGAGAAATTTGTGGTTCCCATAGCCCTCAATGGTTATCTGATGAGGAGGGGGAGCTAGCTGAGGCTGGCTCGTAGTGGTGGGTGGCCCTGTAGAGGGATGGTTCCCTAGGTTGAAGTTGTAGTGGCTGACCTTGGGAGATTAAAGAGAGGAGCCGGGCTCCCTAGATTCCCGGGATGGGTTAGTGGTGGTCTTGAAATGTCAGGTTAGGGAAGGCAACTACCCTAGAACAGTGAAGGGTGTCATTTTAGGACTGTTTTCTTCCTGTACCTATGGTGGCGGTTCCAGCGATGTCCAGATGAATGTCTAATCAGGTTGGTCCTATGGGGTCATATGCCAGGACTGAGGGCGGAGGCCGTGTAGTTGGTGGGAGCAGCTCCCAGCATGGTGTTAGGGTGTGCAGGAGGCTCTGCCCTAAGCAGACTCCTGCCTAGTGCATTGCTACTGTACCAGCCTTGAGGTGAAGCCCTGAGGTCAGGCTTTGGTTTGGCTGGTGGGTGCAGTCCCCAGCATGGTGTGATGGTGCAGAGGGCAGGTGCTCCCGCAGTGGGAATGAGCTGAGCTCCGTCATAGGTGAAGGTACACCGTGCTTCAGTCTGGGATTGTGGTGTTACTTCTGTCCAGAGGTTTGCTCTGGACTGTCCCACTAGCAGTTGATGAGGACTGTATCTGGCAGACTCATGGTGGGTGCACTTAAGGTATATCCATGGGGCAGATGCCTGTGGCAAGGGAGTGCAGAAGGCAGGAGCAAGATGGACCATATCTAAAAGGAGGCAACCCTGTGCTTCTGGGATCATGTTAGCCACTTCTGTCTGTGAGGTTTGCTTTGTGCTGTCAAACAGGCAGCCTCCAGTGTGGTACACTTCAGGTGTGCCAGTGTAGGGTGAGTCCCTAGACCCCTTGGAAGTCCTTGTTGCCAGGGAAAGACACGGCAGGTGAGGGCAGACCTCTACTGAGTGTAGGCCTCAAGTTGTTTTTTATTGAGTTTTTGCATAAGAGTCTACAACTTGTACTTCAATCAAGGGGGAGCCCACCCACTTCTGTGTGGTACAAATGAATTCCAGCAATCATCTGCTGCAGCCCCCTCTGTACTTAAGAAACAGGGTTAACATAACCTGTAACTTCACCTAGCTTATATTCATTCTCATAGTGCTCATTGTTCTCTGGACATGGTGCTTGCAAGGCAGTGGTGGTGACATGCCAGCGCCTATTCTTGAAGGAGCGGGGGCCTTTCCGGTTAGGTCACCCTGCCCCTGGCCTGCATCATTTCCTACTCTCTCATTCTCTTCATACTGACCCAGCTTAGTTCCCCTTTTTCAGTGTCTCTCTCGTTCAAGTCATCTCTTCTTCAGGGCTTTTAAAGCTACCCATCACCTCCCGCCATAGATCTGCTACTGGTCTCCTGCTAAGACCCCTGTAGTCCTCTGGGCACAATTCCCATTCCTATGCACTCACCCAGATTAGCACCTCTACCGCCCCCCACAGATTGTGTGGCAGGCCCCCTAGGGACTCCTAGGGCCTGTCTACATCACTACATGCAAGACTCAGTGCTAAGTCTAGGAATGTGTTCCCTACTTTTGTAGCTGACTTAAGCCCATATAGTCCAAGGAGGTAAACTTCTGCAACCCTGAAGCCCTGACGGCCAAGGCTTGCTCTAGCTCTGCTATCACTGACTCCAAAAAGTGTCCGATAACCAGGCAACTCCATATCATGTGTCCAAAGTCCGCATACAGGTGGAAGCCTCAGAGGCAGCACCAATCTTGTAAATTATGCATTATATTTAAGCAGCGTGCCTTGAGATAAGTAGTGTGTATGTAATTGAACTGAGTGTACTGAAAAACAAGTGTTATAAGAGACCCTTTAGAGTGCTCCAATGTGCGCTCCCATTCTTTTCCCACAAACTATCACCCCAGTATTGCCTCCCACCTGGCCTGAGCCCCCAGGAATCCATCACTTTGCATAGCCAGCATCATGCGGTATAACCATGATGCTAGATGCTGACCATTGCCAAAGGTCAGTACCGTTTGAAGTAGATCATGTATGGGTAGTTCCTGATCTTGGTTCCCATTTAGCCTGTGCAGCACCCGAATAAGCACCCCATACACCAGGAACTGCATTCCTGGGAGGTTGGAGTCCTCAACCAGTGCCTCTAGCTGCATATTAGAGCCCTCCTTGTAACGATCTCCCAGAGTCATCAAGTCAGCCTCTGTCCTCTCCGCCATTTGCTGTGCCATAAAAAAGCTGCCTTTTCATGTAGGTGCCCCAGCAGGGGCAGTGCCGGGGCATACAACGGCAGAGGCCCCAGCCCCTTAAGCACACCCCGTCAACTGCGGATGGCCACCATTAACAAGCACCGTTTCCATTTAGGGTGGACCCATGTGCCCAGTAGCATTGCTGCGAGGGGCCCTTCCCTATGAGCATCCACAAATTCTCCTACTTCTGCAGGATCAAACCCTGCTAACCATCAGGCCGGCCACTGTAACTGTGCCGCAAAGGAATACAGTTCGAAGTCTGGCACCCCCAGACCCCCTCTTCTGTGGTGGTCTCCAGAGCATTCGCAAGTAGACCCTGTTTCACTACCCATCCCATATCTATTTGCGCAACAATGTGTTCAAGGAGTGAAAGAATTTCCACGGAATCCGAACCAGGACATTTTCAAGGTATTACCACAACCTGGCAGGGTCATCATTTTTGTCAGCGATACCCTTGCCATCATTGGGAGCCTCAATGAGTGCCAGATCATCAAGCTTCCCTTTAGGGCCCTTAAGCCAGTCCCAACGTTGCCTTCCCTAAGGTCAGCATCTATATGATAGATCTTAACTCCCAGGTATTCCCTTGTCCCTCACTATTGGTGGTGGTTCCTGACACGCTGCTGCCAGGGGAAGGCACACGTCTTACTCCAGTTCATGCATACCCAGACACCTTTTTCATATCTGCCAGCACCACCACCACCCAAAGGATCCCAGAGCGAGCCTCCTGTAAGTACAACAATATGAAATCTGCATATAGTGAGACAACATGCTCCCCATCTCACAGTGGTATGCCCTTACCCCGGCCTTCCACCCTCAGGATGTTAGCAAGTGGTTCAATTGCCAGGGCAAAAAGCATAGGGGACAGTGGGCAGCATGCTGCATGCCTCTGTGTAGCCCAAACAGGTCTGAGATGCAGCGGCTCACTCGCATCCTTGTACCTGGCACTGTATACAGGAACAATACCCACCTGCTGCACCCCTCCCCAAATGTCATTCTGTCTATTCACCACCCCTAGAAAGCCCCACTGCAGGGTGTCAAAGTCCTTCCAGATGTCCACAAAGAGCACCATCACCTCTGGGAAAGCAGATAGTTGGGCCTCTCACATGAAACAGTATAAGCAATGGATGTTGGCTGATGTACTACGTTGTGCAATAAAACCATTCTGGTCTGCCTGGACCAATTAAGTTAAATGCTGATGTAGACAAGTTGGCAGTATCTTGGTGAGTATTTTATAACCCTGGTTTAGCTCAGGCAAAGGGCGGTAGGATCCCGCCTACAGCATCTCCCTAATGGGTTTAAAAATGGACACTGTCAGCGCCTCCCTGGTCGTGAATGGCAAGCACCCACTGGCATAGGCCTTGGCGTACATCTTCACCGGGTGGAACTTAAGAAGGTAGGCTTACGACTCATAAAACTTATCAGGCAGTCCATCTGGGCCCAGTGCATTTCTGCATGCTAATTCCTTAAGTGCCTTCCTGATTTCTAGCCTTGTAATTGGGCCACCGAGGGCCTCAGCGCCACAAAAGTGTTGCCCTAACAAAGAAGGCCTCCATCATCACCCCCTCAGTCACAGCAGGTTCCATATACAGAGCCTCATAATGCTGCACGAACACTGCATGGCTATCCTGCTGTGCGTGAACTAGGTCTCAGGCAGGGTTTCATATCTGTGTGATGGACCTCCCCCTCTCATCCTCACACACTAAGCACAACAATATCCTCCCCACCCTGCCCCCCTCAGTGTGCGCCATTGCAAAATATTCCCACCTATTAAGAAGCTGCAATTTGTCCTTTAATTCTATGTGGGCTCTGTGCTTGTCCTGTAGCTGATTGTGTGCCTGGGGGCACTCCTGAGCCTCAATCCCCAGGCGGAACATGTTGTTCTCCACCAACACCCTCTCCGCAGTGAATGCATGCTGAACCTCCAAGGCCTGTCTGAGGAAGTGAGCTCTCACCACCACCTTGAACACATCCGATTCCACGTTGCTGTGAGATGCGATCTGGGCCTTTTCCTGGAAATATTCATGCACTGCATCAGCTAGTGTATCATTGAATGTAGGTTCGTCCAACCACGCCTGTCAAAGCTTCCATGTGGGAATGTGGGCCGCCTGCCTTCCCCAAGTAAAGCTCAGGAGTAACAGATTGTGGTTTGAATAGGTGCAGCCCAGCTATTCCATCCATGCAACCTCCTCCACCACCACCATAGAGCACAGCATGGTATTGAGCCAGATGTGCAAGTTGTGAGGAACTTCGATTTTCGATCACGATCGAATCGACCCGCCATTTTGTGGCCCGCCGCCATTTTGCGTTGCCATCACTCAGGCAGCACGGCGAACGAAGTCTATTCTGCTTTTCCGTAGCTTGGTGTCGAAATACGTCCTCGGCCTTATTTGCGAAGCTGGTGTTTGGACTAGCCGAGTACACTAATCCTTGTCTGGCTTTCCTAATCCCTGTTTCAACTATCTGTAGGCTCACACTATTCTTTCCTGATCATATCTTATCAACTGGCCTTCACTGTCTCCTGCTAGCATTCTCTCGTGTCACGACTGTCCTCCAATACACACAAGCGTATCTCACCACCTGCAAGTTAGTTATAATCTGTTAATGAATTAGTTCAGGGGTGGGATGACAAACACAGTTGAAGGAGAGGTCTCTTCGAGTCATCTGATATTTCTGTTTTCGAACCTTTCTTATTTGTTCCACTTTGTTTTTCCACTTACCCTATTGGCTCTTTTCTTCTATGCTTGGGGAGTGTGTCTCGTTAATAATTATGTATTGTATAGTATTTAATCTGATGCGCCACAGAGTGAAGTGGCAGTCTCCTGAGAACCTACTTTGTGTACTTCTAGGATAACTGTACTAGCTGCAGCTAAATAAATCCAATCTTCTAACGCCGACAGAGTGTCCCGTGTCTCTGTGTAGCGAAGCAGGTGAACTCCGAGGACAGAGGGCGTACCCTGCGCCGCCAGACCCAAAAGGTTCTGGTTCTTCAATTGGCGCCCAACGTAGGGCGGCTTCAGTGGTACCAGTTCTGCTCGAAGGTCGTGAGGAACCCCGCAAGAAAATTCCGGAGGGTTCGCGAGCCACACTAAGCGACCCCTGTATGTCGAAAGTGGTCCAAAGGTCTTTTGCAGCGCAGTTACTCCTTCCTGATGGCTACTGACGACCGCTGCCCTGACTGCCGCCCTGCTTTGGCCCATTCCTTTGATGATGTATGGTAAGGCGAGACGATAGACGGGTCTCTGTTGGTGGAAGAAGACGTCCTTAGTTAAGTATTTTCGTGGGTCGCGCCCACAATTTGGTTCTTTGTTTTATGTCCTTAGGTTTCTTAGATTTAGCATTTGCAAAGGCTAAAACCGAGGGTAAGTGCATTTGTACTGCGTAAACTGAGTTTTACTCCCTTGAAGTTTGTGAACAGTCCAGAGACATTTCGAAATGCCTGGTCTGACTAAGTTTGGAAGAATTTGTTGTCTTGGTTGTAATAGGGATTTCCGACTTGAGGACTCTTGTCCGATTCCTTCGGTTGTAACTCCCACATATGAGCTCTATTCGAAACATGGTATCGGCCCCATTGCCTTTAACGAGACATGGACTCGATACACGAAGAAAGATGGTGTTCTCAAATGGCCAGAAAACGGTAGTTTTGATCCTGATGTGCTAGACAATTTGGAAGCAGTATTATTCAAAAGAAAAGCCCGGCCGGCAATGTTTGACTCTTTCCGCCTTTGGCGTAATGAAGCCAAACAGAAAGAAATTAAACAAGCAAAACGAGATAGGAAAGCACAGGGTATGACAATTATACAGGCTGGCCAACAGTTCAAAAATGATGAAATTGATAATGCGACTGAAATTTCAGAAAGACAACATCGTATGGCGATAGATAAATGCTATCCGGTGTTGCCTGTTTCTCCTTCTGATAATAAGAAAGATATAGAAGAGGATCCTCTAATGTCTCATTTATTAAGGTTGCCTCCACCCTATGCGCAAAATGCCAATGTACCTCAGCCGTTACAGCCTGCCCAGCTGCTGGTAGTACCTCCGCCAGTTCCGGCTCTTCAGCATTTGCCTCCTCCAGTATTACCGCCCTTGCCGGTTTTATCATTAGTCTCAACTTCTCAGCCTTCATCTCCTGATCTTAGCTCTTCTTTGCCTTCTGCTCCTCCTGCAATTTCCAGTCCTTCTCCTGTTAGTTCTCCTAATACTCTGTCTCCAGTTCTAATGTCTAATTCACCGTCTGTGCGTAAGCGTCTCACAGATTCTGTCACTAGTATTCTATCTCCTTTCTTTGGAGCTTTTAATGTGTCTCCGGCTTTTGCTCGAAGACAATCTCGTAGTCAGTTTCCAGATTTTGAGGAACGAGAGAAGCTAGACTCTTGCACGAAAATGGATCAAGAAGGGTCCACAATATAGTGTGCTTGATATTTTGCCTACCTTTTCGCAATGGAATGTGCCTACGCAGAGATATGTTTTTATTGTAATGTGCGACATTCTCATTAAAGAATGGGAAGATGTGAGTTTGAGTCCGATCTCACAAGATCTGTTAGATGTTCAAGCTGATTTTGAAAAAGGACTTATTGTAGGTTCCAAAGTCAAGGAAGCTGTAAGGACACTTATCTTTCATAGATCCTTATTGTTTTTTCAGATTTTTCTTGATTCCGATCCGTCGGTTAAACTGACGTCGAACAATTACCCTATGAGAGAGGTTCCTCCAGTATGGAAGGAAGAGGTTGCGGGAGTAGGTGCTAATCCAGCTATTCCTGCTCACTTTCAGCGTATATGGGTACATGTGCCATGGAAGAGATCTGAAGTTTTGGCTCTTAAGCAGACTCTACCAGATCCTCGTAAGGACCCTGCAGGTTATTGCAAAGAATTATTGCAGACAATCGATGCTTGTATTATGAATCTGTGTAAAATCGACAATATCTCAGCAGGATATATTGGAATTATTTAAAATGGTACGTACAAGACATTACAAAAAACAAAAGAGAGGAGACTTAAGGTTGTTCTTTCAAGGCGCCAATAGGCGTCATATATTTAGAAAAAGAATTTCGAATAGTAGTAGTAAGAGCACAACAGGGTATAAATACTCAGGCAACCCTAGTGGAGAAGGTGTACAAAGTGCTCGTGCTAGTGAGACAACGGCGCAAGTGACAACGTGAAAAAACCACAGCAAGAGGCGCAAAAGAAGCAATATATACAATAAAAAGTTCATATAACAATTTACTCAATGGTCTAATTGGTATTTTTCATTATTTCAATGAAACAGGTTTGTATGCGCCAAAGACGTTTGGGCTGGTGGATAGTGGTCGACGGCGTTTCGATCCTGTCAATTTAGGATCATCATCAGGACCTGGGTCGCCTAATTTGGGAGTGCTCTTGCGCACGAAGAGAAGGCGCTGGCGAGAGAACGGGGAATTCAGCTGTGAGTGGATTCCACAGTGACGTGCGAGGGGAGGGAATCCTCTCCCTCGGGGTTCGGTGTAAAGTGAATTAACAAAACTTCGCAGGGAGGGCAACCGGTACAGGGGTCCGGAGAGGGGGAGGAACGGTACACAGCCCGATAGTTAATGGAGCTGGAGTAAAAGCTGCGGTCGCGGTGTAAATTCGAGATCACTGATCGTTCGAAGGTTGCACACGTCCGTGGCTCCTCTCGTCCCCGTTGGATTAGTCCCACTCTGATTCATTCTTTGATCCGCTGCTGATCTCCCATTTACACCGTGACCACAGCTGAATTCCCCGTTCTCTCGCCAGTGCCTTCTCTTCGTGCGCAAGAGCACTCCCAAATTAGGCGACCCAGGTCCTGATGATGATTCTAAATTGACAGGATCGAAACGCCGTCGACCACTATCCACCAGCCCAAACGTCTTTGGCGCATACAAACCTGGTTCATTGAAATAATGAAAAATACCAATTAGACCATTGAGTAAATTGTTATATGAACCTTTTATTGTATATATTGCTTCTTTTGCGCCTCTTGCTGTGGTTTTTTCACGTTGTCACTTGCGCCGTTGTCTCACTAGCACGAGCACTTTGTACACCTTCTCCACTAGGGGTGCCTGAGTATTTATACCCTGTTGTGCTCTTACTACTACTATTCGAAATTCTTTTTCTAAATATATGACGCCTATTGGCGCCTTGAAAGAACAACCTTAAGTCTCCTCTCTTTTGTTTTTTGTAATGTCTTGTACATACCATTTTAAATAATTCCAATATATCCTGCTGAGATATTGTCGATTTTAAACAGTATTTACCCAATCTCAGTTGGGTCTACGGGTATTACTCCTGTGATTGTTCTGTATTATGAATCTAGCAGACATCGATATGTTGATGGGTAATGTCGTCCCACAGACAATATGGGCTAAGATTCGTAGAGAGGATCACGCACAGGAACTAGGTGCTACTTGGAATGTTATAGCTGATACAGATAGAGACCAAGTGGGTGGCGCAAAGCCTGACGCTTTGATCTTGGAACTTCCTGGTAGAATCATTACGTTAATAAAAACTATGATGCCTGCACTGAGAGTTAATTGGGACAAGGTAGCAGTATGCAAGCAAAAGAAAGATGAAAGTGTCTCTGACTTCTTTACTCGTTTCGAGGAGACATTTATCGATCACAGTGGTCAGGACATGGCTACCGAGGGTGGACAGCGATTATTCGTGGAGAAATTTGTATTCAATTTGCTTCCCGAGCTGTCACACAAGTTAAAAGATTCAGAGAGTTCTTAGGCTGTTTCTTCTTCTGCTCAGATATTGGCTACTGCACAATATTATGAGAATAGGGATAAAGAAGAAAAAGAAAAGCAAGAGAAAAAGACGAAAGATTTAAAGGCGAAGGTTCTCTTGCAGCAAGCTTATCCTCCACGTTATGTTCAGCCTCAGACTCAACAGCCTCCGCAGTTTCAGAGGTTGTATCAGCAACCTGAGTCATACATTCCGCGACCTTTGTTAGGTCCTAATCAATGTGCCTATTGTAAAGAGGAAGGTCATTTTAAGAGTAGTTGTCCGGTTTTATTACAGCGCAATGGAGCGTTATCTGCTCCACGAGGTCGTGCTGGCCTCCAGTCAGCAAACAGGTAGAGGTCGATGTGTGTTGACTCAAGAACAGCGTGCCCTTCCTTCTCCCAATTCCATGAACTACTTTGATCCGCAGAATGTGAGATCTACTCATTATTATAATGAAGACCATTATGTTGAAGGCGAAAATGAGAGTCTTCATGCCAACTAGGACAGCCCAGGACAAAGTAGGGGAGTTGTGCCAATCCCAGTAGATCAAAATGGTCCTTATGTTAACGTCACTACAATGGGTGTATCAGAGCCATTTCTTTTGGATACTGGAGTAATGAGAAGTTCTATAATTCATTCTAAACTCCCTGGGGCACCTTTGTCTGGCTTAACGAATGTTTCTGTAGGATTCTCTGGCGCCCCTGTTCGCAATCCGGTTTCTTGTCCTTTGCCGATTTCAGTTGGTCCTTATGATTTGGAAGCTCCACTTTTGTTGACGAATGGTTGCGGTGAGAATCTGTTGGGTCTAGACCTATTGAAAAGAATGCATGCTACAATATATTGTTCTCCTTCTGGCGTACATCTCACTCTAGGTCAGAAGTTGATCTCCCCAATGTATCTGTCCAAAGATCAGTTTCCTCCTGAGTTGCTTTCTCTTCCAACAGCACTTTGGGCCATGGGTCCGAATGATGTAGGTTGTCTTGAGATACCGCCTTATGTTGTTACTCTCAAGCCCAATGTTGAATTACCACGCATCCCACAATATAGAATTTCTGCTGAAGGTGAAAAAGCGCTTTTGGAAATCATTCATGACCTAATTCGGAAGGAAGTGGTTGAAGAAACGAGAGGTAACACATGCAATAGTCCTATTCTTCCTGTTCTTAAACATACTGATCCTTCTCAGCCTCCTGTGTACCGGTTTGTGATTGATCTGCGAGAAGTAAACAAAATTGTGATTCCACAATTCCCTGTTGTTCCAGATATCACTGCCTTGTGACTATGATACCTTCCACAGTGACTTGGTTTTTCTGTTAGCGATCTAAAGAATGCTTTCTTCAGTATTCCCATTGCAGAAGAGAGTAGGGACATTTTTGGTTTCTCTCTTGAAGGCCGAAGCTTCCGGTTTAAGCGCACACCCCAAGGCTATTGTGAAAGTCCCTCCATTTATAGCCAAGCTTTGAAATGTCATTTTGATACTTTTCATTTGCCGTCTGGTGCTGCTCTCATCCAGTATATGGATGACTTGTTAGTAGCCACTGACTCAGAAGAGATTTGTAAAAATGTCACTGTTGCATTATTACGCCATTTGTTTAGGCTGAATCACAAGGTTTCACCTTCCAAACTACAGTATGTTTGTCGAGAGGTTACCTACTTGGGTCATCTCCTATCAAAGGAGGGACGACGATTGACACCAGAACGAATTCAAGCGATTGCACGAATGTCTGTACCATCCACACAAAGGGAAGTACGTGCCTTTCTGGGTATCACTTCTTATTGTAGACAGTGGAACCCTAACTTCTCTTTGATCGCCAAACCTATGTTAGCACTCACTTTAAAAGATACGCCTCAGCCCCTTCCTTGGACTGATGAGTGCCAAAAGAGTTTCACTGATTTACGCACTGCTCTCTGTTCTGCTCCTGTACTAGGCACCCCAGATTACACTAAGCCTTTTACACTGTATGTTCACGAAAGAGAAGGTTGTGCGTTGTCGGTCTTGACACAGCAATTTGGAGACAGACAGCGGCCATGTGCCTATTTTTCAGCTACATTAGATCCCGTAGCTAAAGCATTGCCCAGTTGTCTCAAAGCCACAGCAGCCGCAGCAATTTCTATCCGACAGTCTGATGGAATGGTGTTAGATAAGACTCTCATTGTCATGGTGCCACATGCAGTGGATACTCTGCTAAACAGAACGAAAACACAACATCTTACGAGTGCACGTTTAACTGGTTACGAGCTGACGCTTTTGGCTAGTCACGTACACATCAAACGATGTAATACCCTGAATCCAGCTACTTTGTTGCCCCTTCCAAATGAGGAGAGTGTTGAGGATCAGCATGATTGTTTCTTCCGTACTGAGGAAGAGACAAAAGGAAGAATTGACATGAGAGACACACCGTTAGAGAATCCAGATGGGACTTTATGGGTAGATGGTTCTTGTTTCAAAATGCCTAATGGAGATACAGTTTCAGCCTATGCTGTAACTACTTTACATACGATTGTGGAAACTGCACGTATAAGACACAATTCAGCGCAAGCAGCAGAGTTGATAGCACTGACGAGAGCTTGTGTATTATCAAAAGGGAAAAGAGTGAACGTGTACACCGACAGTCAGTATGCCTTTGGTGTAGCGTTCAGTTTTGGGCATCTCTGGAAGGAAAGGAGATTCCTAACTTCACATGGCACCAAAATACAGCATGGTCAGTTAGTGACTGATCTCCTTGAGTCACTTGCTTTACCCATCCAAATAGCGATAGTGAAGTGTAGTGCACACAAGAAGATTACGGATGATATTGGACGAGGAAATGCATTTGCTGATGAAACAGCAAAGAAAACAGCGAGAGATTCAACGAGTCGAATGTATGTGGCTGGTCCTGCAAATTGGGTCAGAGAGAGAGGAATGTGTGAGAATACAGTGGAAAGCGTGAAAACGATTCAGAAAGAGGCTTCAGAAAGAGAGTTGAGCAAGTGGAGAGAAAGTACGGGAATGTTGGATGAGATGGGTTGTTGGATAGAATTATCCGAACATCAACGTTGGTTGTTACCAGATGCTTATGTACTCCCAGTGGTTACTATGGCTCATGGTCCAGCTCACCTTAGTGCAAAAGGCATTTGTAAACTTTTGGCCCCAGTGTGGCAAAACGAGAACATCCCAAAATGTGCAGACAATGTAGTAAAACATTGTATTATTTGTCTAATGTACAATCCAGGAAAGGGAACCCCAACTCCAGCAGGTCACTTTGCTCCTCCGACATACCCATTTGAAGTGTTGCAAATCGATTACATCCATATGGATCGATGCAACAATCTCAAATATGTTCTGGTGGTAGTATGTGCCTTTTCGAGGTGGATAGAAGCATACCCTTTGAAAGATAATACAGCTTTATCCACAGCTAAAATCCTACTAAAAGAGTTCTTTCCCAGGTTTGGTTTGCCGCGCATTGTCTGGAGTGACAATGGGAGCGAATTTGTTGGCCAAGTCATGCAGAAAGTTTGTGCAGGTCTTGGAATCAAGCAAAAGTTCCACGCGGCAAATCATCCACAATCAGCGGGTTTAGTAGAATGTTACAATGGAACTCTGAAGTTGAAATTAGCGAAGATTCAAGCAAGTACGGGACTTAATTGGCCTGATGCTTTGCCGTTAGCTCTGCTATCCACCAGAACTGCAGTACACTCTCGTTTGGGACTTAGCCCTTATGAAGTGGTATTTGGCCGTCCGGCCAACGTATGGGGAATACCTCGCCCTAAAAAATTCTCTGACTTGCCCTATCCAATGTTGATTGATTATCTGCATGACCTTACAACTAAATTGCGTGTTCTTCATCAACAGGCTCAGAGTGCTCTGCCGGAGGCCTCCACAGACTCAGGTCATTCCATCCGACCAGGTGACTGGGTCTGTGTGAAGAATTTTCAAAAGTCGATTAATCTGCAGCCCAGGTGGCGTGAGCCTCGAGTGGTGTTACTTACCACAAGAACAGCCGTCAAAGTTGAAGGAAAAAAGAACTGGATTCACGGTGTGCATTGCAAGAAAGTACCTTTGCCTTTGCCTTTTGATCAGTGGGTTCGTAGAGGGGTTGGTGACTGTGAAGGCGAAACAGTTCCACGATTTGGACCCTTTAGCGATGCACACCTGAATGGGACATTGTCTGAGAAAGAGGACGACGACATTTTACAAGAACAATTCCATCGCATCGTCGCTTGAATACGACTGAACCAAGAACATTGTTTCGAGATCAGAGTGTTCCGGGGAAGGAACGTTATAACCTTAGGCCCAGACAAAAGAACAATTGAGACTTTCTTCTCCCTTGTGTAGTGTTCTGTTTAGGTTGCAGGGTCACGGCAGGAGTCTAGGTCATGACCTGAGTAGTGACAATAGGTCTGCAGGATCCTCAGTGTCATAGGACGGTAGAGCATCGTGACTTCAGTGATTGAGGAAGATTGCCGTGAGCATCCACTAGCAAAAATGGAAACTACACCAAGTAATAAAGAGAGAAGAAATTAAATGAAGAAAGCATCTTGTAAAATAATGTACAGTCGTTTTAGTATAACTTTATGTGTTTTTATATCATTATGTATTGCTTTGGTGAATATTGGTTGGATAGTTTATGTTTTGCAGCCGAGAAATACCTCCCCTTCTTCCTCTTTGCCTTCTTCTACTATCTCTTCACACCTCTATCATACTTTTCCTTCACATGAACTTGTCCGAAGAACCGAGTATTACAATAATTCCTTTATCCAACTGTTACACCAGCATCAATTAGTGGTTAACACAACTGATTGTTGGGTATGTGGTCTTATGCCACATACCACCGAGAAAGGAATGCCATATCTAGTTCTTCCTTTTTCTTATGAGGGTTCTGCTTGGGCATTCTTCGTTATTTTCTCCAATGCATATCAAAGCAAATTCAGACGGTCTGTTACTTCACAAATTAATTATCCAGATTTTATTCATAGTTCCTTGATTAAGGGTATGGTAGTTATGGCTAAAATCATGGAGAACAGCAACATTTCCACTGACGAAAGGAAAGCATACATCAATTGGAACGTCACCCAATACATGTCGAGTCTTAATAATAAAGTGGGAAAGGGAAAATCCTCGCCAATCTGGATTATACCGCATCAAGGTAACTTCTGTTTAAAAATAAACGATCGCTCTTCTGACACTGCACAAAAGAGTAACTGTTCCTGTACATACAGTTATTCCTCTCAAAACTCGCCTCCTGTAGTACCGTCTCAAGGCACCTATTTCATTTGCTATGACAGAGCTTATACTTGGTTACCAACGGGTTTCTCTGGTACTTGCTACATAGCCTTCCTTCTTCCTCCTACTTACACTGCTTCTGCCAATTATCATCGAACCCGTTTCAGCCGAGGAATTATTGACTCAAAAGACACCGCGGGACAAGAGGGAGGAGATTTCCTTAAAGGTTTTCTTCCCTTCTGGGGTCCAATGGCCAATAGCAGAAATATAAGGCAACTGGTCCGTGTCGTAGAGACTACAATAGACATCACTATAGGAGCCTTAAGTAATATCACGGCGGAACTACAGGCGGATCGTCTTATGACCTTACAAAACCGAGTTGCCTTAGACTTTATTCTTGCCGATCGTGGTGGAGTATGTAAATTGATCGGGTCAAGCTGCTGTATTTTCATTCCTAATGACGCTCTGACAGTATACCAAGCTATCTCCAAGTTGCACATAATCTCCGAGTCTATTCATCAGGACGAAGGAGATTGGTCTTTAACGGAATGGTTTTGGGGACTACTGTCCAAATGGGGTTGGAAAGCATTGACATTCCTTGGAATAATCTTGACCATTGTATTTTCTTGCTGCCTCTGTATGCACTGTGGTCCCGCTATCTGTGATCTTTGTGCTACTCTGTGCATCCCAAATCCCAAACCACCGGTAACGGAAAACATAAGAATGATGTTACAGCAACAGCTCGATGATCTCATGGCTATTGATGTGGACTCAGATTAACGTGAGTCTATCTTGCCTGAGTTCTGGCAAAAGGAGGGTCTGAGGAACTTCTATTTTCGATCACGATCGAATCGACCCGCCATTTTGTGGCCCGCCGCCATTTTGCGTTGCCATCACTCAGGCAGCACGGCGAACGAAATCTATTCTGGTTTTCCGTAGCTTGGTGTCGAAATACATCCTCGGCCTTATTTGCGAAGCTGGTGTTTGGACTAGCCGAGTACACTAATCCTTGTCTGGCTTTCCTAATCCCTGTTTCAACTATCTGTAGGCTCACACTATTCTTTCCTGATCATATCTTATCAACTGGCCTTCACTGTCTCCTGCTAGCATTCTCTCGTGTCACGACTGTCCTCCAATACACACAAGCGTATCTCACCACCTGCAAGTTAGTTATAATCTGTTAATGAATTAGTTCGGGGGTGGGATGACAAACACAGTTGGAGGAGAGGTCTCTTTGAGTCATCTGATATTTCTGTTTTCAAACCTTTCTTATTGGTTCCACTTTGTTTTTCCACTTACCCTATTGGCTCTTTTCTTCTATGCTTGGGGAGTGTGTCACGTTAATAATTATGTATTGTATAGTATTTAATCTGATGTGCCACAGAGTGAAGTGGCAGTCTCCTGAGAACCTACTATGTGTACTTCTAGGATAACTGTACTAGCTGCAGCTAAATAAATCCAATTTTCTAACGCCGACAGAGTGTCCCGTGTCTCTGTGTAGCGAAGCAGGTGAACTCCGAGGACAGAGGGCGTACCCTGCGCCGCCAGACCCAAAAGGTTCTGGTTCTTCAGTTGTGAAGTGGTGAGTAAAATGAGTATTCCCTCCACCCCGGATGTCATCAACCCCAGGCATCGATAAACCCCCAGTTATAAGTCCAGGCGCTGACGTCCCCTGCCAACCTGATTGCAGAGGAGTCCTCCAAAGGCAGCACTGACCTATCCAGATGTAGGTCAGCCACACAGTTGTAGTCCCCACCGAGATCAGAAGCACTAAGTAATCCAGGGCCACTACTGGCGATAATATAATGAGGAAGTGCACTTATCCAGAGTTTGGGGCATACAGGTAGCAAATCCCGACCCACCAACACCCCAGTCAGGAGAACATACCTACACTCTCTATCAATTTCGGAATTAGTGGCCACAGATGGCACTCCAGGGTGTACCCATACCAGTAAACCTGGGAAAAGGTAGATTACAACATTGCATAGATCTAAAACCAAACGTAAACAGAGCAACAGACTAGTTGGATAGCACCTCACTTTATTGCTGCAATTTAGGCTTTGAGAATCGTGCACAACTCATCTAGCACTTGTAATCCTTTAGTGCCACTGAATACAGATTACAGATTACGATTTTTGTTGAACACAAGGAGGTGCACCTGAATTAATCCATAGTAATTTCTTCAAAAAAGTTCTTTATTCAAAAGTTCATGCTCATTCACAGACAACCAGCCAACACATGTGTCAGCAAACACACTCCCACCTTCTCCCCTCATGCAAGGCAACCTCATCCATGGCAAACAAGCTTGGGTATTAGAACAACCACAAAGCCCAGTGCTGTCATTCCTGCCATCTAGTGCTGATGTCCAGTTGGTGAGGCCCCAAAGTCGACCAGCTAATATGTAGGCCCCCACCACATGTCCAGCTACTGCGGTGCCACCGTGCCAGAGTTCAGCCATTCAAAAGGTCCTTGCGCCCACTGTATCATAAGTCATCGTCTATTTGTGGAGTGACGAAAGGTCCGCACAGTAGTGATCCGTTTATACTATCTGAGTCGGCCAGCCCAGGCATCAAGTCTGTTCTGTCCTCCCCTCCATTGCATATTGGCGATCATGGATGGTGGATGCTGCATCCAGTGCAGCAGCCCTCTCTATTGCATTCTGGGAGTCTGTGGGCCCACTGTGTCATTTGCATCTGGGCAGCAGGGGTTGAGCCGGCAGGACCTGCGCTGCCCCATCTCTATGTTTCTCAAGCCAATCCTAGGCGCTCTCGGGGTTGTCAAAAAACCACGTCTTCTCCTTCAGAATGACTTATGGGCGAAAAGGGAAGAGAATGTGTAGTGCGACCGAGCCTCCTAAAGCTCCTTCTTTACGTCTATGAACGGCTTCCATCTCTTCTGCACCAGAATCAAGGAATATTGCAACCAAAGACCCATTGATATGGAGCCAGCCCAGAGTTCATGCCTGCGGTAGCAACAAGTCTTTACCCATCTAATGTAGGAGGTGCACCACCCCGTCGATTCTGTGTGCCCGCTCCAAGGTGAAGGACTGTGAGAGTCTGTGCGGCACCACATCCTTAGCCAGCCACAGCTCCGGGTAGGTGACCATGTCCATCCTTCCATTCCCTTTGGCAGGCCAATGATGCAGATAATGTTGCACTGGCTGTATCCTTCCACATCTTCCGCTCTACTGCCCAGTTGTTCAACTCGGTTCGTGAGGAGGTGGACTTGGGCCTGAAGGTATGGCAGCTGGGAGCAGACCTCACCAAGCACATCTGTGTTGCTCTTAACCTTTTCCGACAGCCTCCGATGGTCATCACTGAGCATGTTGTGATCTATGGCCACCTTATCAATCTTCCCGTCCACTACCTCCCTGGATATATTGACCGCACTCAGAATCTGGTGTAGTTTGTCTGTTGTGGTCAAAGCCTGTTGGTAACCCCAAGTGCAGGTTCCACTCTACATTGGATATTCTCTATTTCCATCCCTCTGCTGCATTCCCAGTAAGGCCTTGGTGGAGCTGGATCTTCCCATCTTGTCCCACAGGCAGCACAAGCAGCTAGCAGCAATACCTCACAAGCACTCATTAGGGCATCTCTCTGTCAATACTCCAGGTGTCTCCAGGATCTGCACTGTCAGGCTCCTTGTCCCTGCACGCACTGACTATTCACAGCCAGCCTGTGGAGAACACTCTCCTCCATGTTATCCCCGTCAGGGCCCTCCACACATGTCCAAGCATGTCACATCAGGGTGGAGAAAGCAAAACCAAAGGGGATGATGGACGGAGTGTTGATTATTGCAAGCACTCACCCCCAGGCAACTGATCTGGGTTTAATCCATCATCATTCTTTAGCTCACTCCGCCACCCCAGTTCAGACATGGCCATATGCAAATCAGTCTGACCCTGTGCCTCATGGGAACAGTCCAGCCCGAATTGCCAAGCCATGTCTTCCCTGGACCGTAAACAAGCATCCTGGGACCGGATTCTGGCTAATCAGCCGTCATCAGCCAGGCTAGCTTGAATCCAGTGGCAAACTGAGCAAGGGACCCACATCTGGGCACCCTGACAACTTAGGGCGAAGAAAGCAAAACCAAAGGGGATGATGGACGGAGTGTTGAACATTGCAAGCTCTCACCCCCAGTCAACTGATCTGGGTTTAATCCATCATCATTCTTTAGTTCACTCCGTCACCCCAGTTCAGACATGGCCATATGCAAATCAGTCTGACCCTGTGCCTCATGGGAACAGTCCAGCCCGAACTGCCAAGCCATGGTTCTGTGCTCTCCATGCCACTGGAATCAAGCTATCCTGGCTGAAGAGGGGTGAAACCCCAAAACCAGTCCTAGGATGCTTGTTTCCAGTCCAGGGAGGATCTGGCTTGGCAGTTCGGGCTGGACTGTTCCCATGAGGCACAGGGTCAAGACTGATTTGCATATGGCTGGGTTTAAACTGGAATGGCATAGTGAGCAAAACACCGATGGATTTAGACCCAGATCTCTGTACTGGGGTGAATGTATGACATTGTTCTGCATTCTGTCCATCAACTGTTGTTTTTGCATTTGTCACCCTGAGTGGGACGGGTATGCCCAGACGTGGGCCCCGTGCTCTCCATGCCACTTGAATAAAGCTATCCTGGCTGAAGAGGAGTGAAACCCCAAAACCGGTCCTAAGATGCTTGTTTCCAGTCGAGAGAGGACCTGGCTTAGCAGTTCGGGCTGGGCTGTTCCCATGAGGCACAGGGTCAAGACCGATTTGCATATGGCTGGGTTCAAACTGGAATGGCATGGTGAGCAAAAAATCAATGGATTGACGCCCAGATCTCTGTACTGGGGTGAATGTGTGACATAGTTCTGCATTCTGGCCATCAACTTTTGTTTTTGAATTTGTCGCCCCCAGTTGGACGTGTATGCCCAGATGTGGATACCGTGCTCTCCTTGCCACCGGAATCAAGCTATCCTGGGTGAAGAGGGGTGAAACCCCGAAACCGGTCCTAGGATGCTTGTATCCAGTTCAGGGAGGACCTGGCTTGGCAGTTCGGGCTGGACTGTTCCCACGAGGCACAGGGTCAAGACGGATTTGCATATGGCTGGGATCAAACTGGAATGGCATGGTGAGCAATAAAACGATGGATTTAGGTCCAGATATCTGTACTGGGGTGAATGTATGACATTGTTCTGCATTCTGTCCATCAACTGTTGTTTTTGCATTTGTCACCCCGAATAGGATGGGTATGCCCAGAAGTGGGTCCCGTGCTCTACATGCCACCGGAATCAAGCTATCCTGGCTGAAGAGGGGTGAACCGCAAAACTGGTCCTAGGATGCTTGTTTCCAGTCCAGGGAGGACCTGGCTTGGCAGTTCGGGATGGACTGTTCCCATGAGGCACAGGGTCAAGACTGATTTGCATATGGCTTGGTTCAAACTGGAATGTCAAGGTGAGCACAAAAATGATGGATTTAGGCCCACATCTCTGTACTGGGGTGAATGTATGACATTGTTCTGCATTCTGTCCAACTGTTGTTTTTGCATTTGTCATCCCGAGTAGGATGGGTATGCCCAGAAGTGGGTCCCGTGCTCTCCATGCCACTGGAATCAAGCTATCCTGGCTGAAGAGGGGTGAAACCCCGAAACCGATCCTTGGATGCTTGTTTCCAGGCCAGGGAGGACCTGGCTTGGCAGTTCGGGCTGGACTGTTCCCATGAGGCACAGGGTCAAGACTGATTTGCATATGGCTGGGTTCAAACTGGAATGGCATGGTGAGCAAAAAAATGATGGTTTTAGGCCCAGATCTCTGTACTGGGGTAAATGTATGACATTGTTCTGCATTCTGTCCATCAAGTGTTGTATTTGCATTTGTCACCCCGAGTGGACGGGTATGCCCAGATGTGTTGTTTTTGCATACATCAAAGCTGAGAGCGGACAATGTTCCATGCAAGCTGGAAGCGACCCCCGTGCACTCTCCCACCAGGCCATGCGTTGCAGCTCTCAGCACAGTATCTACTCTGCAGATGCCCATGTCTTCTCACCCCAGTTTTGTGGCCACAGGCCTATGCATAGCTCCAGCACTCCTGTTATCCTCTGCTCCTCTTGCTGTAGGCAGCTCTGCTGGAGGTTTTCAGTGCAGTCTGACTTGGGACTTCCATGCGCTCCTCCTCCAAGGGTCGGCGGTGCACAACCAGTCTCCACAGCAGCACAGTGCTGCCAGGCTCTATTTCCGACAGTACTGGGCCACCACAAGTCCACCTCAGGCTGCGACCTACATTTTTGGTGCGGACATCACTCTTCCCGAGGACCTGGCTCGAGACTCCAGAGGCACACGCCAACCACTGCTCTCAGTGCCAGTCTGTGGAAGCTGCCCACAGCCTCAGCAGTTAAGCCACTGGTCCCCCCTAGGGGCTGCAGGATCACGGAAAAATGACAGGTGCTGTCACTCGGACTATGCGGTCATCTTTCCTCGTGCTCCGCCATGCTCCACATCCGTGGGTCCCAAGTAGACCTGTTAAACCTTTCACTGGAGAATCTTTAGGGTCCCTGATTGCTCTTTGTGTTGTCAGTATGGAGACTGGGAAATGGCATAAAGGGGGACCTGGGTGAGGCATGTCCCACTCAGTGCCCCACTGTGCTTCTGTTGAGCCCGGTGGGGCTGGATGGAGTCTATGGGTGATGGGTTCCATTTTGTGGGAACTGTTTGAGGTAGCTCCTGACAGGAACCACTCCGTGATTAGACTGGGGTCCACTTAGGGGACACAGTCATCGAGCGGGTGTGGCAGCTGTGTAGACCCCAGAGTAACTATGGTGTGTGAGGGTTAGGGGCTTGTATTGTGACCCAGTAGAGTGAGGGTGCTCAGTTTTGTAGTCTCCAGAAGGGGGAACAGCAAGTGACCCATGGGACAAGTTTTAGACCTGCCTGTTGTGTTGGTGTCAGTGCTGAGGTACTGAGCCCTTGGCAGGAATGGTGTGATGGATACAGCATTGCTTGACCCAGGACAGGGTGGGCCTAGATCTTCTTAGGCCATGTAAGATGCATCCGAACTAGAACTAGAAGGGTTATTAGTGCAGTCTGGATTTCCTGTAGGGATAGGTGGCCACATTGTTGACACTTGTTACTACTTACTAGGTAGGGGTACCCATGAGTAATGGCTATCCCATCCTTTCTTTCAGATGGCGGTGGTGTGACTTGCAATTGGGTACCAGCCATTCAGTAGGCTCGTATTTTTTTGCTTTTTGAATTTCCTAGTTTTGAACTCTTTACTGTGGATGACTCTCACTATATACGTCCCACCATGGTAATCACATGGGCAAATGGACTGTGCGTGTCTACCACCAGTATACGCCTGTTAAGATAAGGGCACTGCAATGCTGCAAGGATAAGGGGCAGGTGAAAATTAAATGTGAACATGTGTACACACATGCATGCTCACTTGTGAGGGCTGCGTGTGGGAGTCTATCATTGTGAGCAGCACAGTAACTGCACACAGGTCACCTGGCACAGAGGATATTCTGCAGGATTAGATATTGGCCTTGGGTAGGCATTATAATGTTAGTGTACGCTAATAGGAAAAGTCAGTGTGATTTACTGTTTTGTCTATTTTACACTTAATTATGAACATGGGGGAAAACTGTCTTACTTAGAGTGGAATTTTGCTTTTTTTTAGCCTACAAAGTCCAGTGACATATCAAAAAAGAGAGCAACCTGTGAGAGAAAATAACATTTTTAAGTTCCAAAAATATTCCTGTACAAAAAATGGGTCATCCAGAATTGTCATATTTCTCTGGCTCAGCTCAGGATCAGAGCCCAGGATTTTTGTTACCCTGCTGTGCCAGGTTAATTACATTTCTTTCCAGCAGCAGGAGCAAAGTCCTCTCCACACAAAGGGAGCAATTAACAGTGCTTCACTTAGCGCCTGAGGAGGAAAAGGGTGGGGCTTTGAGATCTGCATCAGTCAATTAGCTGTCACACTGTACCAGGGATGGGTCTGCCTGAGCACACTGAACAAAGGAAGGGGCCCACCCCTCTGGGCAAGCTCCCCTTGGTGCACCCTATGCGCTGTCCGCCTGGAAGGGAATTTCTGGGGAGTCCATAGGACCTCATTTGCCACCTCCAGAGGGCTGCTGTCAGGGGGCACACTGTCAGTGTGCCGCTGACATCTCCTTTACCTCTGCTCTCGCATCTATAATACGGTGTGGGCACATAGGCAAAGGGTTTCCCTCATTTGCATGGGGTCATGCCCCATGCAAATGAGGAAACACCCTCTTGATAATGCGCTGGCACTGTATGTGCACCAGTGCTTTCAGTATTACAGAAGGGGCCGCACAAGCGTCTGTGGCCCCTTCTGTAATACCAAAGAGCCACGGGGCGCACAGAATGGGCACAAATGCCCATTACACCCCCAGTGCACTTTGTGTAACACATCCCCTGAGATCAGTCATTTTGGAACAGATGTGATATCAGTAATATTTGAGATCAGAGAGTTGAGCATTAGTAATGCAGTCAAATAGTTAGACCTCAATTGAGGGCTGCATATTTTCTTCACTAAAAACTCCGGTAACTTACATAGGTCAGATTACTGAGACCTGGATGTAAGTTTTGATAAATCCAGATTTTACGAATGTTTTCTTGATCAAGGTTTGGCTCGCCTAATGGTCTTAGTCAAAATCCTGGGATATTTTCATGAAGCTTTTTTAAAAGATATTATCCAAGTGTGCCCAATCCCTACTTTCTAATCATACAGACCAAGAATCTGATTGAAAATTCACTGCAGCATGGACCATTGTGTGATGCCATGCAAATTGGTACAGGGGCACCCAAGGCCAAGTGGACTAGATATCTATTGTTTTGTGGATTTTGCAAAATGCATTAAGCAGGATTGATCAATTCATCCTGTGCGGTAAACTTACATCAAGCTATCTATTTAGTGAGTGGTTACACTGAAAGAATTGCTCCCAAATTATGAGCACGGTGCATAGGTTAATCTTGAAATATTTTAATATTTATATAGATGTGTGGCGCAGGGGCATTTTAGGATCATTCTTGTTTTGCAAAATGGTCAAAAAGTGGGCATACTATACATTTACTCCATATAGATACCAGCATATTTGGTGGAATTTTAAAATGCTGGCTCCATGGAAGCACCATTGTGAGTTTTCATATATAATTATTTATGTGTGATTGAAGTCGATTTAGCTTGAGTCACTCACAAGAATAAAAACATAGCATACTACTCGCAGCTTTGAATTTCAAATTGATATATGGACACTGCTCCTTGGAGCTACTTTTGAAGGCCTGACCAGCCAAATTTATAATAACATCAACAACAATTGTAATAATAATAATAATAATATATGGAACAATACTGCTACCACTATCACTGCTGCTACTAATAACAAAAATAATTATATAAATATGAAAATAAAGAACAAGGAAAATAGATATTATAATACCTTTGTACTATTTACCACTTGATGTCACTGTGTTAGCATTTCTTAACACTGTAAGTTATTGGTATAACAAATGTAAAGCGATGTGCAAAATAAGGGAGTACTGAAAAGGCAAATTTCTTTGTAGAGGTGCGCCCTGTTTACAAAGTGACGCATGTAGGTAGATGCATCACTTTGTAAAGTCCTGTGCTACATTAGACGTGCGTCAGGTATAATGTATGCAAGGTGGGCATTCCCATGCAAAAAATACTCATAGAAGAGGCGCAGTGCAATCAATGAGATTGCACTGCGCCACTTCTAGGACTTCACTGGGTAAAATCTTCACGCCTTCTGAACAGCAGGCGTACAGAGTGACGCAGGACCTTTTACATGGGACTCGCCCATGTGTAATGACACATTGCTGGAGTTGCATCTGTTTTGCGACACACTTCAGCAATGTGGTATTACTGAGCCAAGAGATAGGTCCGGATTCCGGATGTATCTGTTCAATCGTTGCGACATGGAACACCATAGTTTAAATATGACACATCCATGGTGTCGCAAGGAGGGCGCACTGAAAAGTGTTGCATCCCTGTTTTTGTCCAGCGATGCGACATTTTTCATTAATGAGGCCCCGGGTTATTATTTGAAAAGGCATGACCCCAATCAACATAATAGACACAATAGGCCTCATTTACAAGACCCCTTGCAGCCCTTTTGCGCAACTGGAGTGTCACTTTTTTGATGCTCTGGTGGCACAATGTGCCACATCATATTTACAAGGCCACGCAAAACCACTATACGTGGTTTTCATGGCCTTGTAAATATGTGCCCTTTTTACTCAGAACACTGCGTGAAAGGGGCGTTCCATGGGTGTTGCTGTGGATGTTCCCATACAACACCCATGGAATCTGAAGCATTTCCAGATTTAACAGGAATCGTAAATCTGGGAATGCGTCAGAATCAAACGCCACCCCAGAGGTGGTGGTATGGAGGTTCAATGAGGAGAAATGTTTTCATTTTTCCTAGTTTTTTTCTCAATCAGCCCTGCAACGTAGGCACCCTGGCACCATGGGGCAAGGGTGCCTGCGTTGGTGTTTGGCAGTCCATTGTGCACCAGTGCAGGGGAAAAGGACAGCAATGCGCCCTATATCATTGATACTACACATTCCTGCCCTTTTCTTTTGACGCAGGGCAGCACAGCAAGATTCCTTCCGGCGCTGCCCTGGGTGAAAACCTTGTAAATGAGGCCCAATGTGGTTAGGCCAAAACGCAGTTCATAGAGAATCTTTGCTCACCTTGTCATAACTATAGTACACGCATCACATAATCCTCAGAGAAGTGCATGCTGAATTCAAGCCAGATAAATATTTTAAAGGTAAAGAACACAACATAATAGCATTTCCGAATGGTTTAAAAAATAGAGAACATTTTCATGAGCAAAAATGCATCAATATTTTAACATTTGATAAGGGGAACAAGAGATATGAAATTTTACATTTGAAGGCAGAAAGTGGATGGAAAACGTAAAATGCATTTGAAAAACAATTGTTCATGGCTTACTGGGACCTTTGGGGCGATTTTGGGAAAACTGTGATGGGAAAGGCAGCAGTTACACCAAGCATTTCATTTTGGTTTGCATTAGAATTTGTCATCGAAATGTTATGCCACAACCCCATTCAAAAGTATTGTTTGTCAAAAAAGTGTTTAACTTTACAATAGTTTTCTCTGCCTTATCTAAAGATGATTTATTGCTATGGTGGTTTATGGGTAAACTGTCTATCTAGAAATATTTGTAAGTAACATGTCATATGATTACTGCAGTACAAACTATAGATGACATGAACTAAGACAAACAGAAATACATTCTTTGTGGGCTGTTCTATCAGCAACATGTTTTTTTTATGTGACAAGGGGCGTGGCAAGCAGCCAATGGAGTGAGACATGGCCTGCTGGAGCTACCGGCAAGGCCCTCACATCCAATTTCGTCCTATCAGAGATTTTGACCCCCCGGGGAATTTTAATCCTTAATATTGCTGCTGGTGTTGTTGGGAGAACCCCCTGATGATCGAGGACCCTGCAAGAGCCACCTGGACCTGCTGGGTGCTGCTGACTGCCCTGGCCACATTGCACGTGCAACAGAATGGCGACTTCTCAGGACTGAATCCAGAGATCCGCATACACCTTCCAGGGGGTCACTCCAAGCCCTGATGGTGACTGAAAAGCCCCTCGAGATATCCACTCTGCTTAACATGTGTAACATCTCCCCACGGATCACCATCCCCGTCCTGTTCCTTCTGCATGTTCTCTTGTGAGGTGTCCCCCCCCAATGGGACTTCCTGATCATTCAAACTCTGCTGGTTGAGGTGCTGGCTTCTACTGTTACTCCCAATCACAACACAGTACCACCAGAGAGTGTGTGCACTGTGTGGGGACTCACCTCTCTTAGATTCTGCTGGTTGCTGGTAATTGGAGCTGGGTATCATCATCCCCCCTCTTTATTGCCTCTCAAGAGGCCGTTGCCCAGATCGAAAGAAGGAGACCAGGAGACCCAAGGAATGGGTCCTGAAAAATCCTCTTTATCTCTTGAGGACCCTTGCACGCACCACAACTCAGTGCTAGTCTTGCCGGATAAATTGGATTATATCCTTCTAGCCACCAAGGACTTAAAGTACACCCTTGAACATAAAATCAACACAAACGTGGTGGATCTCCTCGACCTCCTTAGCGCTGACCATGATAGACAGGGGGAACGTATTGCTGCCACTGAACTCACCTTGCAGGAGCTGGTCCCCACGACTAAGGACTTATCCACTCAGATGGAGGACCTGTTAGGTCAAGTTTGTGTTCTTGAGGCCCGGTCAGAGGACTCAGAGGGTCGTGCCAGCAGAAACAATGTGTGACTGGTGGGCATAAAAAAATCACTATCACTCAAGTGTAGGGTCTAAGGGAATTAAAGACCTTATGAGGGTTCAGTTCCCAAGCTCGACAATTGTATTTAACAAAAACAACCAAAGGTCTATACAACTACTACTCGTCTTAAAGAAGTAAAAAATAAAGAGACTACAAATCACCAGCTAGTATCAGAGGATTACTAGATAAAGAATGAGAGAACCCTTCTGAGTGTTTGGAATCCCATCAAACACAGGAACTTGATCAGACTTATCATCTGGGTTTCCATCCTTCCATCCACATGCCCTCTTGATCATAGAGGGATCAATCAGTGGAATTCGTCAGGAAGGGGGTCTAGAAATGAGACCTAGGAAAAATTACAGATGTATATGGACTCAGAGAAGTCCTATCTAGTAGTGTAAAGTGGGAAAAAGTGCAGTGCAATGTGAGTGAGTGAATATAAAACAGGATGTATGGCAGAACAAAGTATTTTTATTATGGTGTCTGATATACTCCTAGATTAAAAACAGTGCATCGAGGCAGTTTTATAAATCACTGCCTGTTTATGTGGTCGACATGTTTCAGCTCTGGGGACAATTAGTCCCTAGCTTTCATCAGGACCTGTTTATACATTTGCAACTGCATATATATTGTGCATAAAAGATGCAGCTAGTCTAAAAAAGCAATTTATTTGAAAAGTTTAAAGAGAATTTGAATCAATACAACCTCACTTTCCAAATGTATATCCTCCGTATCACCAGGAAATTATTGCACCCGTGAGATATGATTAATGGGCCTCACCTCGCCTGGAAACAACTCAGGTATCAGAGGCCCCGCTCTCTCCGTTGTTACCCCACGCAGTGCCTGAGCTGGGGGTGGAGGTGAGGCTCATTCCTCGTTAGAATTATTTTGATTCCAATTCTCTTTAAACTTTTCAAATAAATCAAGTTCCTGTGTTTGATGGGATTCCAACCACTCAGAAGGGTTCTCTCATTCTTTATCTAGTAATCCTCTGATAGTAGCTGGTGATTTGTAGTCTCTTTATTTTTGACTTCTTTGAGACGAGTAGTAGTTGTATAGACCTTTTTTTTTTTTTGACTGGTGGGCATGCCTGAGAGATCGGAGGGCAAAGATATGGTGGCATTCCTTGAGGCTTGGCTGCGGAAGAAAGTGGCACCAAAGGGTGTTTTACCCTTATTTGCACTTGAGAGTGCTCACAGAGTGTAGGCCCACCCACCACCCCTTGGTGGGGCACCTCGGCCTATTGTGGCATGGCTCCTGAACTTCAGGGACAGGGATCACATTCTTAAATGAGCCAGAGACTTTGAGGAGCTGGCGGTTGATAACAGTTGTGAGATGCTCTTCCCCAATTTAACTCTTGGACTCCAGAGCCAAAGGGCTTCATTTCTGGAAGTTAAACAAAACTTAGGGACCTTGGTATCCAGTATGCCATGCTCTATCCTCCACATTTGAATGTCATCAATGATAAGGGGACAAAATTCATCCTAGAGCCAGGTCAAGTGTGGGACTGGCTGGACTTGAACTCCGAGACACAGGAACTCAGTTAAAGTCCTCAGCTGAGGAACAGAAGGGGAAGAAATGGAGCTCCCACCTCAGACCAAATAGAAGCAATGTTAAGCTTACACTCTCCAGCCTAGATCGATGCTCACCCGAGGAGAGAGCCCCATCTAGTGGTCCTGACACAGGCTCAGAGTATGATTCTATGTTGCACTCTAACTGGAGCTGGGACCCACCCGAGGTCACTCCTCACACTGTAAAAACTGTACATTGATGTAATGGGGCTTTGAAATTATTCTCCCATTTGCTACATACCTTTTCCATGCTGTGTCTCTTCTCCTTTCTTTCTTTCTTTCCTTTTCCCATTCTCTCCGCTGCTTAACTATGGGATTGTTGTTTGCTGCCATGGAGAGGTAGGGGGGGTTCTCTCTTTTTTGCAGAGGCCCAGAGGGGTTTTTTCTCACTTTGCTAAGAGTCGTGAGTAGAGATACCTTTTCGGGGATCCCTAACCTTCTTGGAGGTACTGTGTCTCACTTCTACCGCCCCTCAGAACGGACTGTAGATGTATCTCTGATCAATGGAAATGTGTGTGTGGTTTTGTTTTCAGTTTAGATGAGGGGGTCATTGCCTTGCTGCCCTGGGGTTGGGGTTTGGATTGTCTTGTTGCTTCTATGGGATTCATAGGGACCCGCGACTAATTGCTTCTACTCTCCGCCCCCCCATTTGGGTATGACCGTGCAGACCTCTGCCCACAACTTCTATAGGAGCGGATTGGTCTTTAGTAATGCTTGAAGGGGGGGATGGTTACTGTAATTACAAATTCCTCACCTGGAATATCAGGTGTCTCCGTAGTATGATTAAGCATTAACTTATGACAAGTATTCACATTGAACTAATTCTACAAACAGTTCTATATTACCACAGGTTCCTTTATCATCCCCCCACTCCATGATTCCCCGACAGTTCGATTGGCCTGGAGGTGGTAAGTTTAGAGAACCCCATGTTTCGTGACATGATCTGGGAGGTCATATAGAATTATTTTGATGAGAAAACTGGCTCTGCTTCCTCCCCACTTCTGGAATCATGGAGTGGGGGGATGATAAAGGAACCACAAGCGACATAACCATAACCTAACTTCTCGACATATGTGACAATAAAGTGACTTTCAATTAAAACAGGGTTATTGGTATTTATGAGGCTATCCAATTGTTCTGTTCTCAATGAAAGGGAAGATCAACTAGATTATTCTCTGGTGCTTTTACTGTTTAGACTATCCTTTTGGTGTTGTCAAAGATGTTTTGACCCTACCTGTATTGTGAGGGTCTCATCAGGACAGGGTTGACCTGTGGACTACGGGTGAGCTGTGCTCATCCTAGTATGCACAGGTCAGAATTCCACAGGTCAACCCTGTTCTGATGATAACCCTGTTTTATTGAAGGTCACTTCATTGTGACATATGTCTAGAGGTTTGGTTATGGTTATGTTACTTGGGGCGCCTTTCTCATCCCCCCACTCCATGATTCCCCTACGGGTTCGAGTGGCCTGGAGGTTCGCTGCTTGGCCAGGCCACAGGGATCTAATTCGTGGATGGCGGCATTGCCACCCACAAGAGAGAAGTTATTCCTTTCACTCGACCATACACACAATACATGTGCGCCTCGACTTGTCTCTATGTTCTGCGGACATACTCAGGTCCATCTGCTCAATTGAATACCTCGTTCGCACATGCATCTCTAGCTGGCGCCTGGAGATGGTAAGTTTAGAGAACCCCATGTTTCGTGACATGATCTGGGAGGGCGTATAGAATTATTTTGATGAGAAAACTGGCTCTGCTTCCTCCCCAATTGTGGAGTGGGAATCTTTAAAGGTGGTCATTAGGGGTGCTGTTTGTTAGAATCTGCAGGGGTCTGGAGGACCCTTTTGTGAAATATTGTCGCCTTTGAATGGACTCTCAGGGATTTGGAGGACCTGCACCCGGAAAGACTGGAGTTACATCAGGAGCTACTGGACGTGAAGAAAAGGGTGCTGGAACATGTTGAGCCTCTCTGCTGTTTCGATCAATAGGCTTACATGGTCAGGACGCACACTGAGGGGGACATATCTAGTCCATTACTGGCTTGGTTAGCTAACCCTTCTCGACGTGGGTCACTGATTCTGGAGTTGATAACTCCAGACAATACTCGCCAATACACTCAACGGGACATAAATAAAGCCTTTGCAGATGTCTACTGTCATCTATATGCGGCTCATGAGGCACCATGAGAGGGCATTGTTAGTGAGTAGCTCACTGCTTTGCCAGACAGCAAAGGGGCGATCTGAGCTGAAGTCCGGCGCATGGCCTGTAGGAAGGTCCCAGGGACAGATGGTCTGTTTTACACTACATATCTTGATGTCCTTGACCCCCGCGAGGAGGCCTTATACATACATGCATTCAGTACCAAGATGCAGCCCCCACCCTATAGGAGGTCTTAATGTTCCTCTTTGTAAGCCAGGGAAGCCTCCCATGTGACTGCCTACCGATCTTTATCAATGCTAAACATTGATTACAAAATTCTTAGCGGTGTGCTTGTACACTTCCTTGCATGCCTTAATTAATCAGGTATGACCAATCAGGGTTTATACCAGGCTGTTGTACGGCTCTTAATTTCCGGTGGCTGCTGGCAATCCTCAGGGAGAGTCCACAACTGCCAGAATGGGCAGGGTGCATGTTTGTGGACATAGAGAAAGCATTTGATAGCCTAGACTGAAACTACCTGTGCGCTGTCATGCTTCAAATGGGACAAGGGCCTCGGTTTGTGGCCTGGACCTTTAAATTATATATTGACCCTGTTGCTAAGATCCACACCAGAAGTACAATCCCAGGACAGTGCGTAGTGGATTGTGGCACCCAGCAGGGCTTGCTACTGTCACCATTGCATTTTGCCCTCCCAGTAGAGCCTACAAGGTGTGTAGTGGCCAGCCCTTTTCGGGTATTCAAGCCTGCAGAATATCCCATTTCATCTCCCTCTAAGCAGATAACATGGTGTTTACCTACACGAGCTGCACACAGAGACAGAGATAGCGGTTCCTTTCCTCACGGCCGTTGGAGAAGCCTCAGGGTGAACTGTTTAAAAACAAGTCTGTTTTCGGGATTTGTGATGTTAGGGAAGACCCCCCACCCTTGGGAAACATGCGCTAGGAGCCAACCATATTGCAATACTTAAGGGTTTAGATCTATCAGACTCTCCCTGAGCTCCTGAGGGCAATATAGGTATGGCGGTAACGGCTATGTGAACAAGTGTCGGATTTTGGAAGACCTTACCCCTATCGGTTACTGGTCGTAGTGATGTGGCCGAGACAGTGGCATTCCCTCACCTCCTACATTTTTTGCAGTACTCCCACTGGTGATATTATGAGCCATATTCTGAGATCTGGATTTCATTCTTATCGATCTCATTTGGAATAAGGTGCGCCGGTGTGTAGATTTGACTAAATTGCAATGAGCAATGACAGATGGGGAATGAACACTCCTGTTTTTTATTCATACTACATAGTAGCTCAACTGCAATTGTGCATGGGCTGGTTTCCAGGAAGGGATGCCCCGGGGTTAATGCGCTTACTGGAACCTCCTGACTCGCAGCAGTTGTGAACCTTGAAACTCAATCCGAAGCGGGCTGCCCATATGGGTCACTGTGACTTAACAGTCCTCAGGGTGGATGCGGGTTCTGATCCGGGCTGAGTTACAATCACCATATTCTCAGAGTCTGCCACTGCAAGCACTGTTTGCGCAACTGCAGAGGAAAGAGGAAGGTCGCTTATTGAAATGGAAAGTGGGGTGCTGTATTCGTTTGATGGCTTATGCGAGGAAAATTACTGTTACATGGTATTTTGATGGCAGCTAGACACATGATATGGGGCCCGCAGGCTGTAGAACCCAAACTCCTTCATAGCTGCCGCTTCCTATGCCACACCTTTACTACCCATCACCTGATCTCAAGTCTATATACTGCCCTACAGGCAGATGAATTTTCCGATCTTGCAGTGCTACATGGTCGATGGGAGGAGGTAGCGCCCAAGAACTCCTTCAATGCTCACTTTAAGTTAATCCATTTTTATGTCCTCCACTGAGCATACCTCATGCCCTTGAAACTTAGTGTGTATTTTCCACCAACCTTGCCTGACTGCCCCTACTGTCGGGTTGCTGCAGGGGATATTATTCACATGTTGTGGAGTTGCCCTCAGTTAATCCGTTATTGGATGGAAGTGGTGCTCCTTTTGGTGGAGGTCAAAGACCATATATTGACTCCTTCGCCCTGACCTTGTCTCCTGGGCCTTTATCCTCACCCGGCTGGGTACAGGGTCACCTGCTGGTTCATTGACCTGGCCTTGATATTGGCTAAGTGTAGGATCAATATGCTGTGGAAGCATGCTGAAGATCCCCTATCTGACGGTTTCAAAGACGGTCGTGTTTTGATGGACGGAATGGAAGAGTATTGCTTTGCTTTATGTAGCGCACCAGGGCAGACGACCCTTAGAATACATGAGGGGGTGGGATGTGGTCCTGGCTGATTTTCGGGGAGACGAGACTGAGAGTGTGGACGGCATCTCTGACTAGATATTCCTCAGATGGGCTATCCCTGCAGGGTTCTACATAAAGTGGTGCTTGAACTCAAAGATGGTATTGCGGCTCCCTTGAACCATTATTGTTCACCACTGCAGGACTCATTTCATGGAGTACTTTTAGAGGGCTGTCTACCTATAACACTATTCTCAGATTTGATATAGTGGGTATGCTGCCACGGGTTGGGGGGAGGGACAACTTACTTGTTTTCTTACTGTTTACTTGTTTTACTTAACAATCTTACTTTCATCTGCCATTTTCTGATCTCACTTACTGCCGATGCGATATGACTATTATATTCTCTAATACTTGCGGGATATGATGTTAACCTACATATTTGTCTCAGTGGTATTTATCCCCCACAACAGATGCTGTTTTCTTGATGATCTTTACTTTCCCCTTGGTGCATACAATGCAACTGGCAATAATGATTTTTTTCTGTTTTCTTATCAATCCAAAAATTGTCTGAAATATTACACAATCACAAGTTGATCCACAAAGTTAAAACTGCTTTTGGAAAAAAATAGCAGGGTGCATGTTTTGCGCAAAGTTCAAAAGGAATACCCATAGTTGTATGTCAAAGTGTAGACTTGGCTCAGCAGACATCCAGGCACTATACACATCCGGGAGTACAGAGACTTGTCTGAAACTACAAACGTAATCCTACAACACATAAAATTCGAAATCTGTGCATATCACGATGATGTCACGTAGGTGGAATGTTACACTGTTTGCACATAAGCTATACATCATTCATAACTAAAATATTTCAAAATCAGCCACATTTGAGTACATTCACAAGCACATGACAGCAATTACAATTAAAAGCACATAAATATAAACAACACTAAGAGGCACTGCCAAACTCAACATCTGCCCACCTAATTTTGAATTGGGAGAGCTATAACAATGTCGAAGACAGAGCCTACTCCGGCTCCATCTCTGACATATTCCTCTGAGGGCCTGACGGACTATGGACCATCAGAGGATAGCCATCTGTCTGTCCACCCAATTGAGAGTGGGAGGCCAGGTGGCCTTTTTTGCTGCCTGGTGAGGGACAGTCATAATAAAAAAAATTACCTCCACACCATGGGAGAAAACGCTCATGATGTGGGGGTCATAAGTTTTACTTTTTTGTAAAACAAACTCCTGCTTTGTTTTTGTGTGTATTTTTTAAAAAAAATAGCATAACAATTGATGAAACTGGCCCTTTCTGTAGGGTCACCCCTGAACGTTTTTCCTTCTCCTCCCCTTTTAGCTGAATTCATTTTAGTTGGCTTTAGAACTCTGGGCACTTCACCACTGCTAACTAGTGCTAAAGTGCATGTACTCTCTGCGTTGTAACACTGGCCTATCCACAATTGACATATCTAATTTTCTTATAAGACCCTAGTAAAGTGCACTACATCTGCCCAGGGTATGTAAATTAAATGCTACTAGATGGCCTGCAGCACTGATTGTGTCACCCACTTTAGTAGCCCTTAAAACATGTCTCAGGCCTGCCGTTGCTGGGCCTGCGAGTGCAGTTTCAAACTGCCATGTCGACCTGGCAAGTTAACCCTCTTGCTAGACCCAAACCTTTTTTATATGTAAGTCACCCGGAAGGTAGGCTTTGGACAGCCATATGGCAGGGTGCAGTATGTTTCAAAAGTAGGACAGGTACTTTTAAGTTTTATATTTCGTAGTAGTGAAAAACTCTTAAATTCGTTTTCCCCTACTGCAAGGCGTATCTCTCCCATAGGATACACTGAGATTACCTTATTACATCTTATAAATGTAATTTACAATTGGGAAGAGATTGGACCCCCACATTTGGCGTCTCAGGAACCAAATATTAAAATCCCAACTGATAGTGAAGTTAGATTTAGAATTGTAATCCTGAAAATGCCACTTTTATAAAGTTATTACAGAAAAGAGCAACCCAATCTACCCGTGTTGGCTTGGATACTCAAATCTTAACAGATAGCAGCGCCAACAAGGGATGTTCTTATAAAAAACTCTGCTTATGATTTCGTTCACATATAGAGATGCTTATCAATTCCATCTGAATCTAATTCAATATTAATGCAATGAACAAAACATATTCAAAATCAAAGAAGACTAAGTGATTAGCACATGTGTATCCATTGAGTTTTTTTTTTATTTAACATCACGTAATAAATAACATTTGATTTAACATACCCAAAGGTTTTCTCTAGGGGTTATCTACAACATACGCAATCAGGCAGCGCCGGGGAGGGATTTAAGACCACTGCCAGCCCTGCAGCGCGGGCCGCGCCCGGGCGAAGGCCGGGCCAAGGGCGGGCCCATCCTTGCCCGTCAGGGGCCGTCTGAGGCCGGGCTGGGCCTACCCTCGTGGTAAGCTTGGAGATCGTTCTCTTATCCCTACAGCATCTAGGACGCACGGTAGGACTATTTGAATTAACACATTGTCGTCCAGTAAAGGGGCAGCTTGTATTATATTAGCCAATCCTTTACGCGTGGGGCTGGGATCTTTCATGCATATTACTGCAAATATTGACGCGTAAGTGGGGTGGCCCAATCAAAGTAATTGCAAGTGACATTCATCATCTACCATGGGCAAAAGAAAAGCTCTGACTAATGACCCACTGGAGGGGAAAGATCTTAATAAGCCCAAAACACAGACCCTTCTAACGTATTTGACAGGGGCGATGGGCGCATTAGAAAAACAGATTACATCAGTCGAACAGACATTGGCGGCTGGGACACTAAACATTGGAGAGACCGCTCAACAAACTAACCATGCACAAAATGCTACTTTAAATGGGGGCCGATTAGACAGCACATCAGTGAATGGTTGTATTCAAAGGGTGGTAGATGACATTATTCATAGTGCTCCGGAGTCAACCACCTCTCCCCCTACGAAGAGGAAGAAAAAGATAGTCAGAAAATCTTCGGGCAAAAACGGAAAGGCTGTCTCTGGAAAACTAACTGCTAACATAGAAAGTAAAGCTGGAAGATGTACTTCTGCAAAGCAACAAGGTAAACCATGATACAGCACTAATACCTGATCCAAAAGGGAATATTCCAGAGCAAAGCAATAAGGGCGACAGCGTGGAAAGTCTCGCTCTAGTTATAAGAGATCTAGACCTATATGTAAGAGGAGTATTTGAGAATATTGGTGACAGACTAAATCAGGTAGAGTCACAGCTGAAAAAACTTTTGGACAATAAAGTCGGCGGGGACATTTCTCATCTAAATGTTCAACATAATAATAATGAAGTGAGGAATCATGGGAATCCAGGACAATCTCAGCAGCAAGTAGTTCGGACTGGAGGCTCACAAAGTACCCAAAATAGATATTCTCTCAGAACACCAATTGTAACACCAATGGGCCCACCCAAAAACGCTAGTAACCCAATTTTAAATCAAATTAGACCAGAAACTCGACCATCCGAGACTTTTCATTCACTGAACCCGAAACTGTCCCATTTGGATTTGCCACCAGCTTGCACCCCCCACACAGTCATCTTGGCCAATGTACCGCAGTTAGGATCGCACGATAAGGAGACATGTGAATCACTTAGAAATAAGTCACTTCACTGGTTAAGGACAAAAGTGGGACACTCAACGAGCCTGTTTGAGGAGTTTAAGATGGCGCGTAGGGTGGGGTGGGTAGGTACAGTTAGGAAACCCTTTGTAGGCGATTGTGCAGTACTCACTTTCCGCTCACCTTGGTTAGTGGAAAGGATTCTGGGGAATGGGGGTAGAAATAGAATGGAAGATGGGATTAATATTCTCCCCTTGGGCTATTTCTATTGCCCATCTTTCCAGGCACAGGAATTAGGTCAGCCCGAGGATATGCCCAGGCCAATATATAATGTTCCAGTAAGCAATCATTTTAGCTCACTTTCCCCCCTTGAGGAATTAGACTGACTACATCAGACGGCGATAACTGGTTTGGAAAAATCTTATGAACCCCAAGGTAATAGCATGCATGGGCGGAGGTTAAATATAATAGCCCAACTTGAAGATCTTAGACCAACTCATAATAGTGAGGTAGATCCAAATCCTATTCCACACGAGTCAAGGTCAGTCGAATTAGAGACCCAACCATTCATATCACCCCCAGATAATGAGGGGAATGTAAAGTTTACTTTTTGGAATATAGCGGGACTATCTTCCAAACTACAAAATGATCTCTTTCTAGACTTTGCAAGGAAAGCCGATATTCTTTGTCTCCAGGAGACTTGGGCTCAGAAGGAAATACACATAGACGGTTTTAAAACCTACCATACCCCAGCCACCCCGTCAAATTCGGGGAGATCAAAGGGGGGGTCTATGCATCTACATTTCAAATTTGCTGTCAATACAAAGAATCAAGTTTGAAATATCTGAACCCAACTACCAAATTATAACACTGACTAAGGAGAGTAAAAATTATATAACTATAGTGAACTTCTATAACAACATCGCTAAGGAAAAATTGACGGATAAAATGAACCAACTAAAACATGCCTTGCAAAACATACAGACCCAATGCTCTGGAAACGTACAGCTTGTATGGGGTGGGGATTTTAACGTTAACATATGCCCATATAAGAACGATCCGACGTGTGGCCTGATGGATGAGGAAATATGCTATCTGACTCACTTTCCACATAACGCTTATGGCAACGCTCTGAATGAGAATATATTCACACTGGATCTGGGCTTTGCCAATAATATGGTCTCACCACCCATTCCTTTTTCGCAAACTTTCAATGGGAGAGGCTTGAGTTCTATTATAGATTTTATTTTAATCTCAAATCACCTCTCACATAGCGTAATGGGATTCGAAGTGCATAATATAGCCATCAGTGACCACTTCCCACAAACAGTGAGAATTACAATCAAAAATTTTAATCAACATATGAAAAATAAAAATAATAATTTGATCCATATTTGTAATAATTTGGATATTGACAGATCAAATGGTTTTTCACTAAAGTGGGAAATGGTAGATCCAGACAAAATAACAAAATTAGTGGTAGATAAGGCACTAGATCCAATTATGAAATGTTTAAATGAAAGTACTCCCCAAGAGTTGGTCCTAGTAAATTTTCTACACATAACTGCACGCATAAAAAGCAGCTTGAAGGCAGAGATAAAAAAAGGGGGGATATCAAGAAAGTCAGGTGGTTTGATACCAACTGTACAAAGGCTCACCGAGCCCTAAAAAAAGCCATACATGACACCGAAGCAGACAGACTTAAAATCCAACAAGCCAGGAAAATTTACAACCAGGCCATAAAATCAAGGAAAAGGGCCATAAAAAATTCCCTATGGGAAGATATGCATAGGGCTAGTCTACTAAAAGATAGTAGGGCTTTTTGGAAAGTAATCAGATCCCCTTTTCTATGCCCCGAGGGTAAACCATCTTTGGAGGCAGCAATTGATGAACACCAGTGGGTGAGTCATTTCACTAAAATTTTTGGACAACCACAGGCGATTATAAACATAGAAGAATTAACATCTTCTCCTCCTAATGATAGGGTGATCTACCCGATTGAGGTATTTTTCTCTTTAAAGGAAGTACAAATAGCATTAAGAGAAAGCACAGGAAGCAAAGCTCCTGGACCCGATGGGGTCCCTGTTGACATATATAAGCATAACAGCGACCTCTGGGCCCCATTATTGACATGCGTCCTTAACGCAGCCACCTCGAGGGGTTTAATTAAAAGCTGGTCTGAGTTCATCATGGTCCCCATTTACAAAAAAGGTGATAGGCAGGACCCCTCCTGCTACAGACCTATTTCCCTCTTAGACTCTTTGGGAAAGGTAGCAGGAAGGATACTCCTATCTCGATTACAAATATGAGCAAAAGAAAAAAAGATACTCTCAGACCTACAATTTGGCTTCCGGGAAGGGCTGAGTACAATAGATCAGGGGCTCAACTTGGCTATTTTAATGGGTAAATACACGAAGGCAGGGAGGGAGAATTTACATCTGGCCTTTGTGGACCTCTCCGCTGCCTTCGATTGCGTTTCCCATGAGAAATTATGGAGTATTTTAATAAATATGGGGATAGAGGCATCTTTAATCGACTTCTTGAAAGCCCTTTATAATAATGCAACAGCATGTGTACGGTATGGATCTAAAGGCGAATGTACCTCCCAATTCCAGGTAAGAAGAGGGGTAAGACAGGGGTGCGTCCTGGCACCTTTTCTGTATACTTTATACACCAATGGCCTAGAAAAGGCATTATTAGAGGGATGCCAGGACGTACCCCAACTGCATTTGAATTTGAATACGGAGAAGAGACGCATACCCGCATTACTTTATGCGGACGATGCCGTAATCATGGCTTGGACCCCACTGGCACTGCAGAAGGCATTAGCTTCCTACAATGTTTTTATGGAAAATATTGATTTAAAGATAAATGCCACAAAAACATATGTGATGCATTGTGGCAGAGGGGGCAAGAAAAAGAAGGGCATCTTTTTAAATGGGAAGAATCTGTTAAACACCTCTACCTATCCCTACTTAGGGATATTAATAGATGACAAGGGTTCATGGGGTCAAGCCATTGACACCAGAAAACTCTTGTTTATGAGAACCAGATAAGCCCTTGTCACCTTCTCACAAAGGTTAGGTAAGAGACCCCCAATCGAAATAATAAAGATTTACAAGGCTAAATGCACAAGTGTAGCATTATACAGGGCAGGATTATGGGGCCACTGTAACGTATCTATGATACAGAAAGTGGAAAACGTGTTTCTCAGGTATCTACTAGCTGTCCCCTGTTCCACTTCCACTTATATCTGTCATGCTGAGCTAGGAGTTCCTTATATATCTGACACCATAAAAATCCAGCCAGCAATCCTATGGCACCGTATCTGGAAGTCACAAAACAATAAACTTAGTCAGATGGTGCTGCAGGATGCTTTGAGGTTAGAACATTCCTTACAGATAGAGTGGATAAGATACATAAGAGATTTTATGACAGACTTAGGGAAACCAGAATATTTTTACAATCCTGAGTCACTTAGCCATATCCCAGGTAAAGAATTTAAAAAACAATGTATACAACATATGGAGAATTTAAGATTCATGAATGAGGCGACAAAACCTACTGTCCTCTCAAACTTGATGATAACTTCTTCTCCTAATATGCAAATGTATCTCCAAAACACCATAAAGGGATACGACAGATTTGTTCATACCCGTTTCAGGATGAATATTTTTCATAGATTGGTTACCTTCCCAACAGTCAATTATTGGTCCAAAAATGTATCTACTTGCCCGTGTGACAATTTATCTGCACAATCAACAATGCATGTCACTTTGTTTTGTAAATTTTACAACGATTTGAGGAGAAAATGGATAAAACCGATCTAAAAAATATGGGGGCTCCGACAATGTCACCCAGCTTATATTGCCCTTCAATTTTTAGATAACGAATGTATAATTATAAATGTCGCCTCTTTCTTAAAGAAAATAATTAAACGTAGGAAACAACATGACTTGGAGCTCACGGATTAGTAATGATAGAGCGTCCCTGTAACACTACTTACATGCACTAAAAATTAGAGGGCCAATACTAATGTTATGTACTATAAATATGACTTAATGCCCCAATAGCTCCTAGCAATCAATGTACTGTATAAATTGCTTTGTTTTTAATATTTTAAATAGAAATTTTTATGATGTTTTTAGTAAATGGTATATGAAATACGGAAATCAAAAATGTTGTAATATGTATATAAATGAATATGTATACTTTTATGATTTTTATGTGACAAAAATCGAATAAAGCTCATTCTTATCTTATCTTAAATCATTTTATGGGGCACAGAAGGAGAATATATAACAATCTAGTAAAATATCTGTTCAAACCTCCTAACAGCACATAGGTCAGCATTATTGGAGATGGAAAAGAGAACGATAGTAGATGTGAGAATGAGAGAGCCGTCTTCATATTTTAAAGTGAGATAAGGTGCATCAAACCAATTACAGTTTTCAAATAGAGGCATCAATGAATAATTCAATAAATGGAAATACACACATATCATAAAATAATTACATAGGTGAAAAACAAATGTACTGTGATCACTGTTCGGTGTCTTAAAATCAGATCTGTTCCAACGCTCCTTTTACACAATGTGCGATGTCAAGACGGACTGATGAGCCTTATAGGATGGTTCACGGTGTATATACAGTTTTATTAGGCACAGCTTTCAAAATACAACATATGAAAAAAACCCGAAATAAATGGCAAAGCCTTTAATCTCAACTAGAAGTCGGTTTGTTCTTCAAATATGTGGGTCTCAGTGTAAACAAGATGATCTCCATATTTCGGAATTAACGGTTGACCTCATAAGGTGGCTAGGGTCTGCCAATCAACAGAGATATTAAGACCTTTTTTGACACAGTTCAATTTTCAAATCCATCGATTTTCTTTAATTGTCAAAATGCGGTCAGTAGTGGCATGTCTTATTGAAGGTTTCAAAACATCTATAACCCACCACGAAAGGTGTTTCTCTGTATGTCTACGCTGCATAAGTGGTCAACCCATGGAGCATGTTCTACCTTACATCTTATGTGTGATTGATGTTAAATAACTCTTTTTCTTACTAGTTGAGTTGTTTTTCCAGCATAAGGTAAACCACAGGAACATTCAATGCAATAATTACATTTGAGGTGTTACAATTGGAAAATTGCTTAATTACACAGTGAAGATCATTCATGTCACACTCCTTTACTGTTTTGGTGATATTGCTGGCTACACAGTTATTACTTTTGTAATGGACAATAACTGATGACAGATGTAGCATTTGTTGGATTGCGGGAGTAGAGAGTTTTGTATATGCTTTAACTAGACGATCTGTTAAATTTAGCCTCTCTTCAATGCAAATAGTGGTTTCTCAGTAAAGATGGAATCTCCAAAAAGAATGTCCCAGTATTTTTTAACAATCTTTTGGATTTTATTAGAATGTGTTCCAAAGGCTGACACACATACTAAACGATATTCTTTAGGTCTATATCTTATTTGCAGTAGTGCTTGTCTATTGCTGTACCAGGTTCTTTTCAATGATCTTCTCAGAAGTTTTGAAGGGTAACCTCTTGCTCTTAATTTATCTTTTAATTTATGGGTTTCTGTAAAATAATCTTCGTTCTTAAAGCAGTTCCACCTAAGATGGAGAAATTGCCTAAATGGTTAGTTTTCTTTAAGGGCTTGAGGGTGGTGACTATCAAATCTGAGAATATTCCTTGCTGGTAGTTTGGTAAAAAAGAGTTGTGTACAATTTGTTGTCTTACGTTTTGATAGTGACATCAAGGAAGTTGACATTGATCTCGATATATTCAATAGTGAATTTCAGATTCAGGTTTTGTACATTCACCCAAAAAACAAAGGACAGTTGGGTTTAGAACGCTGAAGCAGCACCAATGTGGAAAATAATACCAACAATATTTTAACACAAATATCTAAAATGTGTGCAGATTCCAAAAACACCCTCTGTCCAAAGGTGCTACCTTGAATAGGAAACAAACAGTTTTTTACTAAATCAGAACCGCACCACCCTTCCTTGTAACATCTTTTAAAATGTCCATAATATTCTCATCAAAAAATGGTTGATGCAAGAGAGGCCACTTAATACAATTGGTGATTGCCAATTTTCATTTATTTTCCAAAAAATCCTCCAGCCAACGCGTTTCGTCCTACACTGCTAGGACTTCTTCCGGGCAAACAAATGATCTGTGCAACGGGTATTAGCAATAATAATGCCGATCCAATACAACGTAATCAAAAATCTCCAAACAAGTGGTAATTCTCAGCTGCTCCACTTGTCACCATGTTGAGAATAGTCAATGTTGACAATACCAATTATACATGGGTGGTTTCCTTCCAATCCCAAAAAAATTAAGAGGCCATCCAGTTTGATACCCAGTCCAACGATGAAATGGATCAGAATACCATATTACTGTGGTCTTTTGGTGGACATGTTAGTGGGTATTTCCCACCCCACAACGAGAGAATCCTATTGTAAGAACTCCTCTTTCCCTCGACTAGTACTCCCGAAAAACAATTACAGAAACACCTTTTGTAATTGTTTTTCAGGAGTACTAGTTGAGGGAAAGAGGAGTTCTTACAGACTGTGGAGAAAGCCTGTCGAGTGCGAGGCAGGAGCCCACTCACCGTTTGGAGACTGCTGCTGGGCGCTGGGCTGCAAACACCGCTGGTAACCTCCGCTGACGGCGCCATTCACCATCTCGGCTGCCGAGGGGAGGAACTACGGTTCCCAGCGTCCCTTGCGGCTGCACACCACCACTTCCTGTCCTGCGCACCAGGAGGTGCATAAAATCGCGGAGCTCCCTCGGTGGAGCGGGGACTGTGGAGAAAGCCTGTCGAGTGCGAGGCAGGAGCCCACTCACCGTTTGGAGACTGCTGCTGGGCGCTGGGCTGCAAACACCGCTGGTAACCTCCGCTGACGGCGCCATTCACCATCTCGGCTGCCGAGGGGAGGAACTACGGTTCCCAGCGTCCCTTGCGGCTGCACACCACCACTTCCTGTCCTGCGCACCAGGAGGTGCATAAAATCGCGGAGCTCCCTCGGTGGAGCGGGGACTGTGGAGAAAGCCTGTCGAGTGCGAGGCAGGAGCCCACTCACCGTTTAGAGACTGCTGCTGGGCGCTGGGCTGCAAACACCGCTGGTAACCTCCGCTGACGGCGCCATTCACCATCTCGGCTGCCGAGGGGAGGAACTACGGTTCCCAGCATCCCTTGCTGCTGCACACCACCACTTCCTGTCCTGCGCACCAGGAGGTGTATAAAATCGCGGAGCTCCCTCGGTGGAGCGGGGACTGTGGAGAAAGCCTGTCGAGTGCGAGGCAGGAGCCCACTCACCGTTTGGAGACTGCTGCTGGGCGCTGGGCTGCAAACACCGCTGGTAACCTCCGCTGACGGCGCCATTCACCATCTCGGCTGCCGAGGGGAGGAACTACGGTTCCCAGCGTCCCTTGCGGCTGCACACCACCACTTCCTGTCCTGCGCACCAGGAGGTGCATAAAATCGCGGAGCTCCATCCGCGTCGCGGACGCGCGCGGACGGCGCCGGGCGGAGCCCGGGCAGAGGGCGGGCCGTCTGTGGCCGTCAGTGGTCTGCAGTGGTCGGGCGGGCCACCCCTCTAACATTGTCATCTCGTCTATCTCTCGTCTGTGGTGAGTCTAAATTGTCTCCTACTATGGAGTCTGCTAATGCTGGTGTTATACAGGACGATTTCCCTTTCCCCCCTGCTACTTTTGAGTCCCTACTTGAAAATGCATTGAACTTGGTATCAAATGAAATAGCTGACACTGAAAGAAGAATGTCCATGAGCTGCACTACCAATATTACTCAGCCGACATCATTGTCAAATAGCCCTGGGATTCCACTATCACCAGCTGTTGTTATTACAAAACCGGTATTGGTATTAACATCCCCCGTATCCCTGTTGTCTGAAATTGTTCCCACTATTACAATCACCTCCCAGGATGATGTTACTACCTTGGGATCTATGGACACTAGTAATAAACAGGGAGGGGAAAAACGCAAAAGAGGCATTACCAAACCCAGTGCCAATAAAAGGAAACAACCCCCAACTCGCAAGAATCAGCCTACGCCTCAGAGCTTGTGGAATAAACAAAAACCTACTGGGGCACAAACTGTTCATGTTGTGGATAAAGACCTTGTGGTCGCGGATGATGATACTCCTACCGCAACCACTACTGACTCAAGTGGGACCTCTAACACTATATGGACCCAAACAACACTAATGGGAAATAATTATCATCTCTCGAAACAGAATGGGAACCTTATAGAAACTATAGTGGATACTATTTTTAATCGATTAGAGAAGCAAATGATCAACCAGTTTAATAATGTTTTTAAAAGACTTGATAGATTAGATAACCTGGTTAGAAACGAAGAAGTAAAAAGAAAGGGGTCTGTCATCTTGGATCAAATCAGAGCTGACTATCTCGTAAAACAACTTGAATCTGTAAGCAACACTCTGTCACTAAAGAAACAGGAAGTTCCCACCTTACCGGGTGGTGGCACGAGTAACCCTGGAACATCAGCCCCCTCTATTGTACCACCTACAATTCAACCTCGATCTGCCAATGGAGGGAAGAACTTGGCAAAATCCAATTTACCTCCCAAATCTACCCCAACGCCTGCACCTAGACAAACTGCCCCTTCCGTTATTATTAATAAAAATGCCACTAACCACAAGAACGGCTCTATCCAATCTATAACAGCAATACGACCAACTGCTGTTAACAATAAAGGTACTGGGCAAGCAGGGACAAGCAGGCCTATTAAACATCAAGGGCCTGCCTTACATTTGCCACCGGATGCCTGTCCTTTTGTCCTGGTCCTTGCAGGAGTACCATCGTTGAGGGAGGAACAGGGGGAATCATGGGTGCAATTGCGAAACAAATGTATAGACTGGCTAACTAAGCACAAAGGTGCCGGATACGACATCTCAAGAGAGATTTTATCGGCTCGTAGGGTGTCTTGGGTTGGCCCCCTAATTAAAGATAAGGAAGGTGACTGTATCGTTCTCAATTTTAAAAACCCCGGTACTGTAAGACATCTACTCAACAGGAATGGTAACTGCTCTGCTATTTCTACGGTTGTAACTATGTTACCTTTGAGTTACTTTTATAGACAACCTACAATGCAATCACGGCCACCCTTAATGCAATTTCAACCACCACCAATGCATTTTCAGCCACCCCCTATGTAATTCCAGCCAGCTTCATTTCCATTCAATATGTTTAATAGATTTGCACCTTTGTCAGATTTGGATATGCTAGACTGACCCTCATCGACTAATTCAGTCGAATTATCATTGGCATCAACCACTGAAACTCAGGAAGTCCTACAACCTTTGCCACGGACTGTAGTGAGAGAAAAACCCACGAACCAAAGACTATTGCAATATAACTGGCGAGGTGTGGGTAGAGCACTTTTCCAAAATTTATGCTATATCACCCACTTCTCTAGACACTGTCCCCCTATCCAACACCGTTGACCGACTGAACTTTTCAATATCCGAGGTCGAGGACGCTATATTTGAGAGCGCTAGTAATAAAGCTCCCGGCCCGGATGGTCTTTCTATTGACCAGATTAAATCTGAAGTCAATTTTTGGGCCCCTTTATTATGTAACTTATTTAATAACTTGGCTGACAGCTCAATTCCGGAATCCTGGTCGAACAGTGTCATCGTACCGATATTCAAAAAAGGTGACAGGTCGGATCCTGCCTGCTACCGCCCGATTTCACTGATCGATAATACGCTCAAAGTTCTTGGAAGGGTAATTTTTAAAAGGATAAGGAATTGGGCTGAGGATAATAATGTTTTACACTGCAGTCAATTGGGATTCAGAAGCCTTGTGGGCACTGTCGAACAATGTCTTAATTTGAATTTGATTATGGCCAAATATACCATTGTTAAAAAGTCCCGGCTTTATTTAGGTTTTATGGATCTGAGTTCCGCATTTGATTTTGTTAATCGTTCTAGGTTGTGGTCACTTTTGCTTGATTATGGTTTGGATGACTCACTGGTATATTTTCTCTCTTATTTACATAGGGATCTAAAGGCGAGAGTACGTATTAATAATGATGGTGAATTATCTGATGATATTTTTATTAGTAGAGGAGTCAGACAGGGCTGCGTACTCGCCCCACTGCTTTTTATTTTATATATTAACGGGTTGAGCTGCTCTTTGAGCAAGAACACTAAGGATGTACCAACTATAAATGGTTCCCCCATTTCTACCCTACTTTATGGGGATGACGCAGTATTAATGGGGCGTACCCCGAATGCTTTACGCACTTTAATCACTGGGTTTGTTGCTTTTATGTCCGATTTGGGCTTAAGTACCAATTTTAATAAATCTTTCATTATGAACTGTGGACCTAAAAAGTACAACATTACTTCAATTAAATCAGGGGACAATATATTAAAATGCACCAGCACCTTCCCTTATCTAGGGTTACTATTTTCTAATACAGGCTCATGGCAGCCACATGCTGGCTATGCGAGAAATAAAATTGGCAAATCAATCAACTCAATTTTATCTCTCCGACAACCCAAACTGGCTGATGTCATTTCCCCCCTGCTCAATATTTATCGTACCCAATGCCAACCAACTGGGACATATGGAGCAGAAGTGTGGGGTTATTGTAACAGCACGTCTCTCCAGTTGGAGGAAAATAGATTTTGTAGAAGGGTGCTGGGGGGAGTTCCCTGTGCGCCCACATTTATTTGTCACAATGAACTTAGGCTGCCATATATTGCTGATTTTATTAGGTCAAGGCCTGCGCTTTTTTGGATAAAAATATGGTCCAATCCAGCTGCATCCTTAACACGCAGTATAATATATGATTGTTTATTATACGAAAGATCCCACCTTATACCCTGGTTAAATGCAGTCAATAATAGCCTGTTGAGCGTGGGACATGGTTCTTTGTTCAGCGCCCCTAATACCATTGCCCCCGCTCACAAGAACAGTGTAAAACGGGCACTGTTTGATCTATATAAGGAGGAACGAAGGAGATCCGAATTGGTAAAACCTGCTGTTAATAAATATTTGCCACTAACTGATCCAGGCAATGATAACTTAAACAAGCCCTGTAGATACCTGTCAATCTCAATAGGAAGATGGAACAGGAGCCTTTTATTCAGGTTCCGGGAAGGAAGCATTGTCAATTTATTAAGCTTCCCTCTTGGCTATAACAAAAGTTTAGAAGAGCTGGATTGCCCTTGTGCAGAGGGTGGAAAACAAAGTTTGTTGCACTATTTTTTCTTCTGTGGCCATTATAATCTGTATACCCGTCAATATTTAATGCCGATTTTCCGTAAATATAATCTAAGGGACTTTAATCTGGCATTGAGATTCCTACAAATGTTGCCAACAGACGAGGTTACACATACTGTAAATTGTTTTATAAAAGTCTGTGTGAGATCTAGGGCAAGCATGGAACACGCATAATGGTCATTGAATGCACATTGCTCCTTACCATTCTGATATAAATTGTATACAGAATCAATTATATGTGTGTTTGGATCTGTATGATTATTTTGGAAGTGGATAAAGTGGAATCTACGACTACATATACTAATAGACTAATGTATATCCTTATTATGTACTATGCACTTTACGTTATATATGCTGCTCAAACCCAACTGGAAATCTTGTTCTTAATTTTTATATATGTTTTTATGTGTTTTATTCTGTATGTACTTTTATGGATGTACCAAATTCCGAATAAAGATCATTTGAATTGAATTGACATCTCCAACTTTGTACAGCTCAGTGCTGCTCACATCTCCTCCAGCCCAGGGGTTCCACAATGACACATCGCACTGGTGTTCCTAACATCTTGCCTCTGGATGCATCCTCAACTCGAAACCAACACATTGTCTACATTTGCTAGATCAACAACGATGCATTGCCTCTCTTGCTCCCCACATCAACCTAAGCGAATCCAAGGCTGGTCCCAGTATCTGACCCGTGTTCCACCAAGATAGGTCTGAACTTTTGGATCTGTCCCAGTCAAGTGTGGCCAAATAGCCCTGGTTGGCGCAATTTGTTTCTAAGCACAACAAAACTATGTATTCTTCAAAAATTCATGTCTTGACCTTTACTTATTGTATATTTGTTGTTTTGGTCTTTTTTTACTCATAAAAATATAAGCTATTTTTCTAAATGTGGAGTTTATTTTGTGGTGTTTTCACTATGTTACTGTTAGCAGGGTTGCACAAATACTTTGCTCATTGCCTATTAAGTTAAGCCTGACTGCTTTGTGCCTAGCTACCACAGGGCGAGCACAAGTTAATTTAAAGTGTGTTTCTGACTTACACAGACTATGATTGTGGTTCCTTCTCGTACAGGGTGCATAGCTCTGCCAAACAGAAATCCAATTTATAGCAACAATGTAAATGTTTGATGGGTGGCTGCCCAGTTTGACTGAGGCATCTGTCAAAGTTTTACATTGGCGAGAACCCCTGTGATCGGTGTTTCTGCCAATGTTAAGAGATGTCTTCTGGCCTGGTGAACAGCTCCAGATTTGAGGGATGGAATGTCGGTCAGGGTGATAGAGTGATTTACTTAGTTGTCCTGATGGACAGTAAGCTGTTCTCCAAACTGTAAATAGATCCTAAGAGCTTCCTTGTGTTGTACCTTGTCTTGGGGTTGCTATGTACTCCTGAGATACAGTTGTAAGTCAAAAGTACAAGTACTCCGAGAGTATGCCATAGTAACATTTTTGTGTATCAGGTCCTTTGGGATTTCAAGGTTGTCTCAAATTGCTTGAATCTTTACACCCCAATGAACTGCTTACGATTTTGCAATGTCAGATTCGAACTATACATTGCAGAGATTATCTTGGCTGCGTTTCACTTGCACTGATGATTCATTTTCATTTGCATTTCAAAGACACTGTCAGAGTTGTTTGGTTCCAGACATCTCTTGTACACAATCCTTAGTCCTGTCTACAATTGTAAAGGAGAAAATATTCAGGTCAGACCTCTCTTTTTGTCACACTGAGTAGTATTTGACTGCAGTCTGAAGACTAGAAAAGGGAATTAGCAAAAATTCAAAAGCGAGATTCTCAGCTGAATTTTTGCAGGCAGGCTTTGAAAAGTAATGCTTCCCTTCTTGATATGTTAATATTTTAATCCCCGTAGTGAAAGGCACATATTTTATAAATACCAAATCACTGTCTGCTTTCATTTACTTCTCGTGTCTACGTTTTATGAATTAAATATATGCAATAAATAGGCACAATCTGTGCATTAATATGAAAAATCTGGACATAGTCAGTACCTACAAGAGACAGTAGCCCTAAAAGACTTGTTGGAAAGCTGAAATTCTAAAAACACAACAGTAGATACAGCCAATTATTCAAGGTGTGCTATATTTTCTGAGGGTGACGGGGGCTAAAGTTATTGGCCTCAATAAGATTATGCTAAGAAACATACTCGTTCCAGGGGCTTCTGTTCGCAATAATGTTACACTGCAGGTAAACAATGTGGCTGTACAACGTTTAAAAAAAAATAATCAAGATTTGAAAAGAAGTTTGCTACTGTTGAACGATGCAGAATGTTCTAAAAAATAAACCGAGGGCACAAAGTAGGGCTAATCTGAGATCAATCCGAATGCATATAGCACAATTGCACCCCCACCTTCCGCGTCATTTCATGAAGTTTGGTCACCTAGGACCGGTAGATGTTCACATGCTTTGCACCACGGGCCATATCAGGATCCTGTGCTGTGCTGGTTCAGAAGGCATCAGTGTGTTTCTTTTTAGTATCTTTTGAGCTTACAATAACTCATAGGGGCAGCATGGACACTTTGGCCCTCATTTACAAGAGGCTAGCGCCGCCAGAGCGTCACTTTTTATGACGATCCAAGAGCGCAGGGCTCTCAATCATATCTATGAGGCTGTGCATGACCTCATAGATATGGAGTAGGAAAGGCAGCACAAGCTGTCAAGGTGGCTTTCCATGGGAGCTGTTGGGGTTGTACCCAATTACCACCCAATGTTTTCAACACTGCCCCAGATTTACAACACCATGTAAACCTGGGGCAGCATCAGAGCAGACATAATTAGGAGAAATGTTTACATTTCTCCTCGTTTATTCCTCAAGGGTCCCGTGAGCAAGGAGCGGTGTGCTCCGAAACGCCTCAGATATTTATTGCTGCTTATATAAAATAAACACACCAAAGGGATTGAGCTGTGGCTTCTCTTTCTCTGGTGAAAGTGAGGAGACTGTGGAAGTATTGTGGGGTTCGCTACCACGCTACGGAATTGCCCACATAAGAGGCGAGACAATCAGCAATGAGAATGATGGAAAACATACATATAGATATCTATATATATATTCACTGAAAAAACCATAGGTTTCAGGGGTGTTATAGTTAGCTGGACATTTCCCTCGTACAAAACCCTAGAAATTCCCCCGTTATAGTTAGTTCAGCTAACTATAACTCGTGCGCCCCCGCAATGCACTGCTGATGACGTCACATATTACATCACTCATGACATGGTCAGTGACATCACTGATGACATCACTGATGATATCTCAAATGACATCACTCACGACATCACTGATGACATCATCCAGTGAGTCTGTGTTTCTGTAAAGTTTTAATATGTTTAATATATATAGGGAAAGGCCTATGGAAGAATGAGTGGGTGTATAAGTGTGTGAATGGTAGGGGTGGGCGGAATTTGCGAAATTCACTTTCGCAAATTATCGCGAAAATGTTAAAAATCTCCGCAAACACGCGGAAATATCACGAAGAGTTTTTTTCCCGCCCGTTCGCGGTGTTTTCTGCGTGGTCGCGGCTCGCCAACTTACCCATGCGGTTGCTCGCGGGCGCGGCCATCTTGTTTTCACTTCTGTCGCGGTGCATGATCACGAGAAGAAAGACGTGATCGCGCGACGCATGACGTTACTGCGGGCGCGAACTGTCGCGAGACAGCGCAAATGGCTACCAACAATCCAACATCTCGTGGAGAACGTGACCGGATCGGGAAAACTTGTCGGCGAACGCGGGGATTCAGGTAAGGCGATCGTGCGCACGCGAGAATGTATTATTTTACAGCGCGAGCATGAAACAAATTATCGCTAAGCTGCGGAATGCGGAAATTTTTACATTTTCGCGCTTTCCGCAGAACGCGAAAATGCCAAATTATCGCAATTTCCGCAAACGGAACGGAATTTTGGCCCAGGCCTAGTGAATGGATGATTTTCTAGGTGCGTGACTGACTCTATAAGTGAGTCATTAAATGTATCTTACTGCAGACTAGTGACTAAACTGTGTGAATGTCTGTATCTGTCTGTCTATTGGTGTATAAGTGGCTGCATGGTTTAGTGAATAGCTATATGAGTGTCTATATGGGTTATTGATTGGTTGTCTGAGTATCTGTATGGGTGCCTGAGTGTTTGTGTGGGTAGGGTGTGTGTGACTCTGTGCATAGATGTGTGAGTGGGTGATTCTACGGGTGCATGGTTTTAGGAGTGCATCTGTGATGGACTGTATGGTTGAGTGAGTGTATGTATGGGTGTGTTAGTGATTGAATGTATATCTCAGTGGCACATGTGTGAGTAACTACATATGTGAAAGGCAGGGTATATGTGTGTAAGAGTATATAACTGGGTATATGTGAGAGTGGCTGTATGGATGAGTGTGTGCTTGTATCAGTAATTGTATAGGAGCATAAGAATGTGGTAGTATTTTTATGAGTAAGTGAACTTGTGTGTGTATAACTGTATAGGTGAGTAAATTGGAGTGTGATTAATTATTTGCATGATTGACTAGGTGTGTGAGTATGTCTATGGATGTTTGGCGGTGTCTGAGTGTTTATATATGTGTATAAATGCATATGATAGTCCTGTACTGAGTGACTGTAAGTATGAGTGACTCTACAGGTGAGTGAGTGGAGGTGTGTGTAGACCTAAGAGTCAAAGGGTGGGTATGTAATTATTGGTATTGGAGTATCTATGGTTTTGAGAATGGCCGTCAGAAATTTTGAGTCGGTGTATCAAAGGTTATAAGAAGATGCACTAATTTATTACATGGATGATGTCATCAGTGATGTCACTGACCATGTCATGAGTGATGTAATATGTGACGTCATCAGCAGTGCATTGCAGGGTTGCGCGAGTTATAGTTAGCTGAACTAACTATAACGGGGGAATTTCTAGAGGTTTTTTTTGTGTTTAAGAGTTTTTATTAAGTTTTCAGAAATAAACAAAGCATAGAAATACATATAGAATACAATCAATCAGGAAATCTAAATTATACTTACAATGTATAAAAATCAAATAATAAGTCCAATAACTCAAACAATAACGAAGAAGGAAAAAATAGAAGAAAAGAAAAAGAAGGAGGAGGAAATGGGAACGAAATGAAGAAGAAGAATAGAGAAGAAATAAAAATAGAAATCAAGGAATTGAGAAGAATAGCACTGTCCTAAGACTGTGTATGCTACCAAAGAAAAGAAGAAAATTACAAGTTAGGGAAGAGAAGCGTGTGAGAAAAGATAAGACGTGAATGGTAACCAAAGAAGATCAGATTTAATTTTTTGCGAGAGGACAGAAGAGGAAACAGTGGCAATTCGATGTTCGTCACAGATAGAATTCCACCACATTAATAAAGAAATTTTCGAATTATCTTTCCATGAAGATAGAATAACTTTAAATGCCATTGCAATAAAAAGATCAAACAATAACGAAATAGAAGTGGAGTCATTTAAATCAGGTGATGAGGAACCTAAGAAAACATTATGAAATGATAAACTCAAATCGCAATTAAAAACTTTCATACACTTTGACCAAACCGACTTCCAAAAAGGCACAACATTGGGACAATCATAAAGGAGATGTCTCAGGGTGCCAGTATATTTAGAACAAGACCAGCATGATGGTGATGAGGAAGGGGAGAACTTGGATATGCAAACAGGAGTAATAACAGCTCTATTGTAAATAAAATACAAGGATTGGGTTATTCAAGCAGCAGCACAGATCTTAAATAACTTAGACCATAGTTTATCCCATACAATAATAGAAAATGAGAGGGATAAGTCTGATTCCCAAGCAAGTTCAGTGGGAGATTTAGGTCTCTCTGTTGAGTGTACTGACAATAATTTATAAACAAGGGCTGCTTTAGGTATATGGATAGGGAATATATTATATAAAGGTGTAGGGGGAGTAAGAGAGGGAATTGATTCAGTTAAGTCAAAGGAGGATGATTGTGATTGTATGGCGGCTGATATTAAAAGGTATTCCGCATGAGATGTGTCAGGTAATTGAAAACGTGTTTGCAACTCAAGGAAGGGAATAATAGAATGTTGAAGGATTAATTGGTGAACGAAGATAATACCCTTCTCCTTCCAGTGTTTGTAATAGAAAGATTTACCCTTGTATCTAAGGAATGTATTATACCAGATAGTGGAGGAGAGAAAGCATTGAAATGGAGTTAAACCCTTAGTAAACGTATTATATAATAAACTTTGGGAATGTTTTATAATCGGGTTATTAGAAATGAAAGTACAATTAGACATATAAATCACATTCTGAAAAGAAAAATCCTTTAGACAAGATCGTTCAAAAGTAATCCATCTCGGGATAGGAGTATTCGCAAAATCAAAAGATAAAGCGAAGGACTGTTTAATGAGAAAGTCTGAGTGGTAAGCCTTAAAATCGGGAAAACGTACGCCACCCTCAGACTTCGGACATTGGAGCTTAGAAAGGGCAATACGTGAGTGTTTCTTGTTCCATAAAAATGTTACACAAATAGAATTGACTTGCGAGAAATATGAAAGGGGAATTCAAATGGGTAACATGGACAATATATAAAGGACATGGGGAACAATCATCATTTTTATAGTGTCTAATCTGCCCCACCAAGAAAGAAATAACTGGGACCATATAAGAAGCAATTCTTAAATATAGTAAGTAATGCCGCAAATGTATACTTGATTGTGGCATGTATGGACGTAGAGAACCAAATCCCTAGGTATTTGATTTTTGTGGGGCACCATGCAAAATTAGTATCCTGAAACATATATTGATAACATAAGGAGTTCAGGGGCAGAAGCTCTGTTTTAGAGAGATTTAGCTTATACCCAGAAATGCTAGAGTAAAGTCGAACCTCATCCAAAAAGGGAGGAAGGGATGTGAGAGGGTTGGACATATAAATCAATATGTCATCAGCATAGGCTGATAATTTAATTTCTTCTGAATTGTATGAGAAACCAGAAACATGAGCATTATCTGGAATACGCTCAAGGAAGGGTTCAAGGCAAAGAGCGAATAACAAAGGGGAGAGAGGACAGCCCTGACGAGTCCCACGAGATAAAGAAAAAAACTTGGAAAAATGATTATTTACAAAAATACTAGCCCGGGGACAGGAGTATAATAATTTGATATAGGAAATAAAAGTTGAACCAAAACCAAACCAACTAAGGGTACGAAACATAAATTGCCAATTAATACGGTCGAAGGCCTTTTCAGCATCAAGAGATAACGCTGCAAGAGGGGATTTGAATTTCTTTGCATGCGCGAAATATTTGTAAACATTCGTGCATTATCTGCTGCTAATCTACCCTTAATGAAACCAACCTGATCAGTCTTAACCAATAATGGGAGAAGACTCTCAAGACGGATGGCAAGAATCTTTGCAAATATTTTACAATCATAATTAATCAATGAGATAGGGCGATAGTTTTTACATAATGAGTGATCCTTATCAGGTTTGGGAATGATGATTATTAAAGCATCCATAAAGGATCCAGAGGCCTTGACATCCCTAATAAAGGAGTTAAACAATGTCAGAAGTTTAGGAACAAAAATTGATGCAAAGGTGGAATAAAATTCGACCGAAAAGCCATCCGGTCCTGGAGCCTTTGATTTTTTTAGGGAATTTATGGCATTAAGAATTTCTTGTGCGGTAATAGCACCTTCCAAGGCTTCAAATTCTTGTGGCAAGGATGGAGGGGAAGGAAGGCCAGAAAAGAAAATATCTAAATTTTGACTAGATGGGTTCGTGTCATCAGAATAAAGGGCCTCATAGTAATTATGAAAGATATTGGCAATATCATCGTCAGAGGACACCAGGCGTTTGGTGGATTCATTTAAGATGGGACCAATATTTTTACGTTCAGATTTGATTTTCAAATAATTAGCTAACATCTTACCAGCTTTGTTTTAGCCGCCATGGTATTTGGATTTAATTTTGAGAAGAATATTACATGCTTCAACTGTCGCAAGTTTGTTAAGCTCAGATTTGGCCTTAATGAGGTCGTGTAAAGCCGAGGGCAATTTAGACGTGAAATAATTATGCTCCAGTAGTTTAAGCTGTTGTAATAAAGTTAAATATTTATTTCGAGCAATTTTCTTTTTCCTAGAGACATAAGAAATAGCAAATGCCCGAAATGAGGCCTTAAAAGCATCCCAATTATTGGGAACAGAGGTTGATGAGGGGTTATTAAACATGAAGAATTCATTGACAAAGGAATTAATTTCTTTTATGAAAGTAGAATCCGATAATAAAACAGTATTGAGTTTCCAACGGCTAAATTTTTGGGAGGTTAACGAGAGATCCAAAACAGAAAGGACTGGTGCATGATCTGAAATGAAAATTGACCCAATCTCCGAAGATTGGATAGATGGGAGCAGGGATTTACTGACCAGAATATAATCAATCCTAGATCGCGTATGGTGTACATTGTAAAAAAACGTAAACTCAAGAGAATCTGGATTACATGTCTTCCAAACATCAAAGAGAGGACGAGAGGTGATGGCCGATTCAAAAGCTTTATGGGATTTGTCAGGATTAAATTTGGACTGAGATTGTCTATCAGAAAATGGGTCTAGCCATTGGTTAAAATCACCTGCAATAATAACATTAGGACAATCAAGGGAGGAGAGTAGGACCTTTATGTCATGCCAGAACTTGGGGTCAGGTTTGACCGGGCCATAAATATTCAACAAAACCAAATCCTTACCATGTATAACAACCCTGGCCATCACCCATCGTCCATCAGCATCATTTTGCGTAGAAACAATTTGCACAGATAAAGATTTATGAAACAGTATAGCTACACCCCCTTTTTTACTAGAAGCAGGGGAATACACAACTTGGCCTACCCACTGTCATTTAAGCTTAAGTGATTCTGCTTCAGTACAATGTGTTTCTTGAATGAAAGACACCTGAGAGTGTAATTTAGATAGATGAGAAAGTACCTTTTGCCTTTTGACGGGGTGGCCCAAACCGCGAACATTCCATGTAACAAAATTACACATAATGAGGGATCAGAGGGGAACAGTACGGAAGAAGGTGATAGACTTCAAGGAAACATCTAAAAGAAAAGAGACACCAAAATTGATCAAAATAGGAATAAAAACCACAGTATACAGTAGAACAATGGACGATTCCAAAAGACATATGCAATAAACAACACTGTATCAAATACATAATAGGACAAACTGACAGGAAAAGTAACAGAGCAAAGAGATAAAAAGAGGATAGAAAAAGAAGTAAAAAAAAATAGACCAAGGACAGATATCCAGATCTAAAGAGAAACAACAATAAAAACAAATGCATGGGGCGTAACAGCACCAACAAGAAATGACGTGACAGAGAAAAAGATACAAATAGAAAACCAAGAAACAGCCGAATTAAAGGGGAGAACAAAAAGACACAAGGACATTAAGTAGAAGGAGAAGAGCCAGCCGCAGCACGAGAGGACAGATTTTGAAGAAACGACTTCAATTTAAGAGGGTCATCAAAACTTTCAAAAGACCGAGTGGAGCCATCATGAGTGACTTTACACAGACATGGATGTAGAATACCATATCGAACATTCAACTGTCTCATTTGCGGACGAAGCGCCAGAAATTCCTTCCTTCGCATGTTGGTAGCATTGGATACGTCTTGTGAAATAAAGATGTTATGGCCAGACCAAGTAAGGTGACGCTTCAACTTGGCAGCTGATAGGACTCGCATTAAGTTGGTAAATTCCAAAAACAACATGATAATGCCTCTAGGCTTAGAAGCATTAGGCTGAAGACGACCAAGTCTATGTGCACGTTGAATGTTCAAAGCAGGTTCCGGGGAAATGTTTAAAAGTTCAGTCAGAAATTTCCTCAGAAAAAGGAGCAAATCCGGACCTTCCAAATTTTCTGGTAGGCCATAAAGGCGTAAATTATTACGTCGATTACGATTTTCAAGGTCCTCTGTGTGTAGTTTAAGACGCTGGATTTCCTGTTCCAAAATTGGAATTTTAGTAGAAATGTCCTGCACATCACTAATACGCTGCTCCATATCAAACACCTTTGCTTCCATAGTAATCCACCGGTCCTCAATTAGCTGAAGCTTCTCATCAGTAGTGGCCATAAAAGATTTAAGACCCCTCAAATCATCCAAAATAGTATCCAGGACAGGATGTTGAGAGGAAAGTATGGGTGAGGGAGGGTCATTCTTGGCTCTCTTAGGCTTGGTACCTGAGGAAACTGCTCTAGCCGAAGTAGAGGCGTCACTAGCCATCTTGAAACGGAAAGGCGGTCGAGAAGTGATCTTCAATAAAGATTTGCGTCTGCGCATCCGTCAAAAAGAGACGCCTCACTCCACAAAAAGCCTCCAGGGGCCAGAGAACAGAGAAAAAAAAAAAATTCACAAAAGAACGTCACCTTCCGTCAGCCCTCTAATAATAGATGACACTTGTGGGTAACACAACGTCGTTATTGAACAGGACAAGTCACCAAGAGGCTAGGAAGTATGTCACCAAATAACAACAAAAAAAAAAAATTAAGGTGAACACATAGTGGGTAGGAAGCCAAGAGCCATATATAGGAGAGAAGATTGCAGCTGGCGCCATCACCCAAATAGCTCACAAAAAATTGATGCTAAAAATAGCATGCTGCGACTGAGGAGAACAGAAATATGTGTCTTGTCTTCATCTGGACATGATAGCGTGCTGAAAAACAGTTCTTACGGCAAAATATTCATAAATGTTGAGGAGGAGGATGAAAAAAGAGAACAAAAAAACGTTGCCGTACGCTAATTAATTAGAGCGCCGGATTACCTCAGAATGATCAGCAACTTCATATGCAGCCATCGCAAAATGGCGGCCGTTATCGGCGTTGCACTGAGGGGAGATCACCGCCGCATCTACCAGGTGCGTGGAAGAAGACTTCAGGATCGGAACGGGGTCAGTCCTCGCCCCGATCCTTCAACATCCGTACGCCATCCTCAAAGTGCAGCGCACCTCGCTAGAACCGGCTGTATTTTGTGAAGTTTCTCCGCGTCCGAGCGGAGCTCAAATCTCAGCCGCCATCTCGTCGTGGTGCGAGACCACGCCCCCCGAATTTCTAGAGTTTTGTACGAGGGAAATGTCCAGCTAACTATAACACCCCTGAAACCTATGGTTTTTTCAGTGAATTTCTAAGGTTTTTTAAATTCTAATTCCTATCTATAATTTATCTCTAAAGCTATGATGTTTAATGATTTTCATTGATTTTCTAAATTTTTCAAGTTCAGTGTGTCAATTCCTTTAATTATGTTTTTTTAAAATACTTTTTATCACCTTTATTTTAACTTATTTTTTCAATTAATTCTTTTAAAAATTTAAAAATATTATTTGTTTTTATTGGGTTTTTGTAAAATAAATTGTTAATGTTTTAAAATATATTTGTATATTTTTTAAAATATTTTTTAAACTATATTTTCAAAACGTTATTTTTAATTTTTTCCCAATTTTTTTGGGATCCGCGCACCCTATGCGCACCGTTCTCGATCCCTACGCCAAAGCATATGCGTACGGTATGCGTTGGGTACGTGTTTGGTGCGCGATTGCAATGCGACCGGTACGCGACTACAAGCCTATACGCGAGATGTACGATACACGTTACGCGACGCTTCCGCGCTTCCGCGATACGTCATATGCGTGTATGACACGGTGGGTGCGCGAATCCCGCTAAATATTTAACATTTAAAAAAACATATATATATGTATTTCATGTGAATATTAATTGAAGACAAACTCTAAACTACTCATAAAAGTAATATATTTTTACATCTAATCCTATATTCCTTTTAAATTCGATTTCGCGGATGCGCGCTGGGTGCGTGCTGCGTAAGCGCACCGTGCGCGGATTTCATGTGACCTGAAAAAAAGAGATTTGATTGGCTCAGTTTAAACTTAGTTCAATCTTTTTTGTAAAACAATGGCTTCAGGGCAAGAGGGATCTCCAACATTCTTCTGGAGATGAATTTCTGGTTGAAGCACCACGCCCGCAAAGATATTCATCTATCGTCTGGAAATGTTTTACTTTTCCAGAGGGGCAATCCAAGACCAATGCCACCAAAGTGACATGCAATATATGTCAAAGAGTGCTCTCCTGTGGCGATCCAGAAAAGAAGTACTCATGTGGTACAGCCAGCATGAAAAAACATTTCAAAACCATGCATCCAATAAACCTGGCACGTGAAGAGTGCTGAAGAATGAGAGTTCTGCCTGGACCTTCACAGACATCAGAGGCAAGTACTTCTCGCGTGCATCCATCGGACCAACACCTGGACATCCGTCCTCAGTTTGCCACACTGAAAGTCCTCTGCTTGAAGTGTAATGCAGTGCTATGCTACGGAGAGCAATCTATTGAATTCATTTGCAGGATGCAAGAAAGCCATAATTGTTAGTTTTTTTTGTGGTTTTTTTCCCCCTGAAGTTCATTCATTCATTGATAACTTTATTTCGGTCGACGACCATAAAAGCACAGATAAAATATGTACAATCAATCAATCATGGAACTTATATCGCGCACTACTCACCCGTGAGGGTCTCAAGGCGCTTGGGGAAGGGGGTCTGCTACTGCTCGAACAGCCAGGTCTTGAGCTGTTTCCTGAAGGCCAGGTGGTCCTGGGTCATCCGCAGGTGGACGGGTAGGGAGTTCCAAGTCTTAGCTGCCCGGTAGGAGAATGACCTTCCTCCAGCGGTGGCTCTCTGGATGCGAGGGACGACGGCGAGGGCGAGGTTAGCGGAACGTAGCCGGCGGGTGGGCATGTAGAAGGTGAGGCGGCTGTTGAGGTACCCTGGGCCTAGGTCGTGGAGGGACTTGTGTGCGTGGGTGAGGAGTCGGAACGTGATCCTCTTGTTGACAGGGAGCCAGTGCAGGTCTCTCAGGTGGCACGAGATGTGGCTGCGTCGGGGGACGTCCAGGATGAGTCGGGCGGAGGCGTTCTGGATACGCTGAAGTCTTTTCTGAAGCTTGGCTGTAGTACCGGCGTAGAGGGTGTTTCCGTAGTCTAGTCTGCTGGTGACGAGAGCGTGGGTGACCGTCTTCCTGGTCTCGGTCGGAATCCATCGGAAGATCTTTCGGAGCATGCGGAGGTTGTAGAAGCAAGCTGAGGAGACGGCGTTGACTTGTCTGGTCATCGATAGGGAGGAGTCCAGTATGACGCCCAAGTTGCGTGCGTGGTCCGTCGGTTCAGGTGCGGTGCCTAGTGCCGGGGGCCACCAGGAGTCGTCCCATGCAGAGGGTGATGGTCCCAGGATGAGGACTTCAGTCTTGTCCATGTTCAGTTTCAGGCGGCTGATGTTCATCCATTCAGCGACGTCTGTCATCCCTTCGTGCAGGCTGGCTTTGGCGGTGTCGGGGTCTCTGGAGAGGGAGAGAATTAGCTGGGTGTCATCGGCGTAGGAAATGATGTTGAGGTTGTGTTGGCGTGCGATGGCAGCGAGGGGTTTCATGTAGATGTTGAAGAGAGTGGGGCTGAGCGACGATCCTTGCGGGACGCCGCAGATGACTTCGGTGGCCTCGGAGCGGAACGGAGGGAGGCGTACTCTCTGTGATCTGCCGGAGAGGTATGAGATGATCCATTCCAGAGCCTTCCCTTGGATGCCGGTGTCGTTGAGGCGTTGGACTAGTGTGCGGTGGCAGACAGTGTCAAATGCTGCGGAGAGGTCTAGGAGGATGAGTGCCGCTGTTTCGCCGTTGTCGAGCAGGGCTTGGATGTCGTCGGTGGCTGCGATGAGGGCGGTCTCGGTGCTGTGGTTGGCTCTGAATCCGGACTGTGATGGGTCGAGGGATCCGTTCGTCTCGAGGAAGGCTGCCAGTTGCTTGTTGACGACCTTCTCGATGACTTTGGCGGGGAAAGGAAGGAGCGAGATGGGGCGGAAGTTCTTGAGGTCGGTCGGGTCCGCTGTTGGTTTCTTCAGCAGAGCGCTGAGTTCGGCGTGCTTCCAGCTCTCCGGGAAGGTTGCTGTGTTGAAGGAGGTGTTGATGATGTCTCGGAGGTGGGGTGCGATGGTAGAGGCTGCCTTGTTGAAGACATGATGGGGGCACGGGTCGGTCGGAGATCCGGAGTGGATGGTGTTCATCATGCGTGACGTGTCTTCGGGGGTCACCTCGGTCCATGTCTGGAGGGTGGCGGCGGGGTGCGAAGGTACGACCGATGGGTGCGGGGGTGAAATGTCGAAGCTGTTGTGGATGTCGGCGATCTTGCGGTGGAAGTACGCGGCGAGGGAGTCGCAGAGGTCCTGTGAGGGAGTGATGTCGTTGTTGCCGGTGCTGGGGTTGGAGAACTCCTTGACGATGTTGAAGAGCTCCTTGCTGTCATGGGCGTTCTTGTCCAGTCGTTCCCGCAGAGATTTCTTCTTGGTGGTGCGGATGAGCTGGTGATGTCTGCGAGTGGCGAGTTTGAGTGCTGTTCTGTTGTCGGCGGTCTTGTTGAGGAGCCAGGCCTTCTCGAGGGTGCGGCAGGCCTTCTTGGAGTCCTTAAGTTCGTCGGTGAACCAGGGGGCCTTCTTGCTTCTGGGCCTGGTGAGGGGGTTCTTCAGTGGGGCGAGGTCGTCGGCACAGGAGGTCAGCCACTGCGTGAGGTCGAGGGCAGCTGTGTTAGGGTCCGTGGTCCTGACAGGTGGGCTCTGGCTGAGGGAGGTGGCGAGCTCGTCGGCGGTGATCTTGCTCCAGTTTCTGTGGGGAGCCTGCTTCGGGTGATGGTGGACCGTGTTCTTTCTGAAGCTGAAATGGACGCAGCTGTGGTCGGTCCAGTGAAGTCCGGTGGAGTGGCTGAAGGTGACGTGCTTGCTGGACGAGAAGAGTGGGTCGAGCGTGTGGCCGGCGGAGTGGGTGGGGGTGTTGACCAGTTGCTGAAGTCCGAGGTTGGCGAGGTTATCCAGCAGGGCGGTGGTGTTGCGGTCATTGTTGTTCTCCAGGTGGAAGTTGAGGTCCCCGAGGAGGATGTAGTCGGCGGAGGGGAGGGCGTGAGGGCTGATGAAGCCAGCGATGTCTTCGCAGAACTGTGCGCGTGGTCCCGGGGGTCTGTAGATGAGGGTGCCTCTGAGGGTAGTCTTGGGGTCGGTGTGGATCTGGAAGTGCAGGTATTCGGCGGCGTTGAATACGTCGATGGAGTCAGTCGAGATGCGAATGGTGCTCTTGTGTACGATGGCGATGCCTCCTCCGGTCTGGTTGACGCGATCCTTCCTGATGATCTTGTAGCCGTCCGGGATGGCTATGGCGATGTCGGGGGCTGAAGAGTCGTTCATCCAGGTTTCCGTGAGGAAGGCGACGTCTGGAGATGCGGTGTCGAGGAGGTTCCAGAGTTCCACGGCGTGTCTGTGGATGGAGCGGGTGTTGAGCAGGATGCACTTGAGGTGGTTGCTGTTGTCCGTCTTGGTGGGCGTGGTGCTTGTTTGGAGGCAAGAGAAGTTGCAGGATCGGCAGGCGAAGGGTCCATGGGTGCGTCGCGGGGACGCTCGGTAGCATCCGGGGGCTCGGGCGGTTTTGAGTGCGATGAGCGTAGCGAAGTCGTAGATCCTGCGGGGGGGCTGGCGGGCGCGGGGACCAGGGGGTCTGGCGCTGGGCGCGGTCCAGGCGCAGACGGGCTTACCTTTGGTGCACCTTCGGCGCTCCCGCTGCGCGCGTCCGCTGCGCGGTCGCTGAAGGGGCGTCATAAATAAGGAGCCGGGAGGGAGGGTCAGTGGGAGGCGGGAGCGGGGTGGCCAATGGGCAGGGAGGGGGGGCGGGACTGTAGGTGGAGGCGGGACTGGGAGGGTGCGCCTGGGGCAGCAGCGGCGGGAAAACGGCGGGAAGCGGTGGACACCGGGAGTGACCAGGTGAGCAGCGGGGGTCAGCTAGCGAGAGGAGTACAGGCAGCGGCGTGGGGAGCGGCCAGGAGGCAGCAGGCGTTACCTGGGAGCAGGAGGCAGGCAGCGGAGTCAGGTAAGTGAGGAGAGAAATTAAATAATTAAAAATGCGGCGGCGGCAGTCAGGCGTCAGGCAGCGGAGGCAGGTAAGTGAGGGATGCGGCAATCAGGCGTCAGGCAGCGGAGGCAGGTAGGTCAGCAGAGCGGTGGAGGGGAGCGTCCGTCTGTGGGGGGCACAGGGGTCGCATACATACAGAATAAAATACATAAATAATTAAGCACTTGAGATAAAAAGTTATTAAACAAAAGTTATCAAGAAAGACATAATAAACAGTTCATTGTTTTGTTCCTCCAGTTCTGTTTTCCCTGCCATGTGGTGACACAGGAAAAACAATCAGTAAATGCATTTTTCTCCTTCAATGTATGCTGAACATTTTAGCATGCATTGAAGATTAAAAAATGAGGAGAAATGAAAAGAATTCTCCTTGTTGTGCTTTCGTACACCAATTAGAGAATGGTGCAGCATTCACAAACATATTGAGATTTATGATTTCTGATAAATCTGGAGATGTGTCTTGTTCTATGAGTATTCAGTGCAATCATGCACAACAACACTTATAGAACAACCTTTCAATGCAAAGTGGTGTGTATGATGAGTTTGTATTTACATGGAGTAGAAAAAGTACACAGAGCGCCTTTTCCTCTCTTAGTAAATATGAAAGAGTGTCTTGTGCAATAACTATGTTACAAAAAGTGACATATTTCTGTTTTAAAATTGCTTCCGAATGATAGAAGGTAAGCGCAGAGTTTTGTCTGCAAAGATGCTCAAACAAGAATGATTGAAATGATTGCGGTCCTTCAATAGGTACAATGGGAAATATTATGAACCACTCAAATCAAATTTTTGGGAGGTCACATAATATCCGGTAACAGAGAGATTTCAAAACTACATCGGTATAAACAGAGTGTTTGTAAAAACGTGTTCAATCTTTGTAGGTTCTTGCAGATCTGCCCATTCTGCATATTAATACTTAGTTAAACTTACCTTCACAGTAATAGAAATTAAAAATGGTATACATTTTTTTCAGATTTTTTTTTGCAATTTAAATTGATGTAAACTGCTTATTTTAGAATTAGGATCTGTAAAGAAAATAAAAAATATTTATAACATGTAATAATACATTTTTTGCAACACAGCATAATTTCAACAAAGTAATATGTTTGCCTTTTTTGCTGTTCTCAGAATATATTGAATTTCACTAGAAATAGTAATTTCAATCGTACTCATCACTTAACAGCGGGCAAAAAAAAACAATCAAAAAGATTGTTTAGAAAAACCCAACATGCTATTCTCAGTAAAATACCAGAAAATACAAATCACACATATATGAAATGCTTATGACTAAAAAATGTTTATAACTTTAACTTATAAAAACTGTAAATGTTGTCGCTTTAAAATATTCACCGAATTAATGAGCACGAAAAAGTCCATAATTCAAACATATACCTTTCCTTGAGGCCAAATGGTATTTTTTCACTCCTTTTTATGTAAATTGTACAATGGTAGTCCTTTTAAATTATAATAATAAATTCCTCAGAGAATGAATAATCTTCCTAAAACTTTGACTTTAAAAATATTAGGTAGGAATTAGGTAATTCCCTAGGCAAACGTTGCTTGAAAACCAACTGGGAATCATTACAAAGTGTCCAGCCTTTGTCACATTTTAGATAGGCAGTGTAATGTCCAGATGTGGTGGAAGGACCATCATGGAAAATTATTGCAATTGCTACAAAAGTCCTTCCTGATATTGATAGTTGTGTTGCTACAAACTGCTTTATTAAAGTATCCAATGTTCTTCCATCAACTGTACAACATTGCATCATTAAAATTATGTATTGTCCATATTTTGTTAAAAATAATGTGGATAACATTTCTGATTTACATTGGCTACACTCCATGTTTTGATTTGCTCCTTTAACTAATTTATTGAAAGACACTGATTTGCAGTCTGGTAATGTTAAATACAGAAATCCTTCAGTGTCTACATTAGTGGTACATGTATACATGCAATTTTCCCAATGATGTTCCCATTTGTAAGAAAGGCCAAACATATATTCTATTTCTACACCTTCATTTTCAAAAATGGTAAGCATATACATTAAAAATTCCTGAGCATCTTGTTGGATATTTTGTGTAAATTGTGTAGAACCAGAACACACATCCAAAAGATTACGAACATCTGAAACAGATTGTATTTTACTTGTATCTGTTGTCAATTTTTCATAAACAGAATGCAACAGAGAACAAAATCTTTTTTGCCGATTCTGCATAATTTGTTCTTGCAAACCTTCAAGATAAAAAACAACATTTACCACTACATTAGCATAGCAGTTGACACCTGAACTATTTTCAAACTGATAACCAACAACCTCTTCAACAGTGTTCAATTTCTTTTTACTTGCAATCACAACATTATCTTGTTCTTTTCCCTTCTTGACACCTTCAGAACAGATATTCTCAAACCTTCTTTTTCGACCAATCACACGCTTTTCAAATACAGGATATTGACCTAAATTTGGAGCATAAACCCTTCTTAACCTATTATACTCTTTTACACAGTTTGCATCTGCAGTAACCTTTGTCTCATCAAAATCAATCAAAAACAAACCAGATAATGTTCTGACTCGCGACAAAGCAACATATGCCATACCCTCTTTAAATACAGTAGATCCAATGTTCACCAATGCACTGTCTACACTTAATCCTTGAGATTTATGAATAGTCACTGCATATGCCAGAGAAAATGGAAATTGTTTCCTACGGACATATAAATCTTTAGCAAGCAAAAAACGAACTGAACAATGACCAATTTCTTTAACTTCTTCAATCTGATCAAATTTAATTTTTAAAAATTCAATTCCTTCTTTTTTCTGATAATTAACAAAATCCACCACTTTACCCATTGCGCCTTTAACTAACCCTTTTTCTACATCCAAATTACGCCTTAAAATTACCCAACAGTTTACACACGCATATAGTGTCTTTTCTAAACCAGCTGTTTTAGATATTTTTTTTTCTAAAGAATCCAGTTTTGTTTTCAACTTTACCGTCAAAATATTAGTGATTCCTTCATGCTCTATTTTATCGATGGCTTCCATTTTTATAATTTCTTCATTTTCCAGTTTCAATAGTTCTTCATTGAATATGGAACACTCCCGCAGTGTTGGCATTAAACAGATCACTGATTTATTTTCAGCAATTTTCATGTACACTTTTGTAGGAACTACATTTTCATTAGGAAAGACATTGCAAAGTAAACGACTTTCCAAAGCTTGTTTGCCATGTTCTGTAAGAATTCCAATTCTTATATCTTGAAGAATACTTCCATATTCAGCATCATTTGCCTGTCTCATATTTGTTGTCAGTTCTTTGTATTCAAAATTAGTCCAAATGTTCACATTACCAACACTACCAAGAGACTTTCTGGTATCTTCATGTGCAAGTGTTTTAAATACTGGTTGTCCTTTTACCGGAGTCAGTTGCAATAGATCTCCAAAAACTATGACGTGTTTTCCTCCAAATAACACGTCATACTCTGTTTTAAGAATTTGCTGCATTCTTAAATGCACAAAGGCAAGCATCAAGTTTGAGACTATGCTCACCATCATCAATAATGAGAAGTTTAATTTTCTTCAAGACTCTTGAAACTGCACATCAAGCTTCTCCAGATAGCTTGTCGTATTCCAATTTGTTCTCATGCTCTACTGGTAGCATTAGTAAACGATGTAAAGTAATTCCTTTAATGTTATGTGCTGCCAACCCAGTTGGAGCAGTAACAACACAAGACAAATGCGACTCAGTTGTTTTTTGCAGATAACTTGTAATTACTTTAATTAAGAAACTTTTTCCTGTTCTTGCTTGACCACTCACATACATTCAGATAGGTTGAAATGATGTACATGAGCACCCTTTCTTTTCATGAAGTAATCTATGGTCAATCTGCTCTTTCACATGTTGATATATTTGTTTCTGTTCAACATTTAGTTGTTCTTCCAAGTTTCCTAACTGTATTACATCTTCTTCAGCTTGATACATTGCTGTTTCCACCTCATTCATGGCAGTTGCTGCTTCATTTTCAACAATTGGTTGTCCAAGTGGATCTTGACTCAGTGCAGCAGAACTTTGACTGTCTTGAGAACTGTCTCTAGCAATCTCAGCTGCAATTGTAGCTTCTTGATCAATTCCATCATTCAACATTTTCACATAATTTGCAAAAGCACTGCATTGTATGCTATCTTTACAAGCATTAAATTAATATTCATAGCTCTGAAAATCTCCAAGTAATTCCAGTTCTGAACACCATAGTTTGAATATTTGCAAAAGGTCTAAATAGTAAAATTCCCTTTTATCAGCAGTGTCGCAACTCAGTTTCCTGTGATTAATTAAATTTCCTTTCCTTTTTTTCGCCAGACATCCTTCGGAACCAATCACTGCATATTTTCCATCATTGATGTTCTCTGTAGTATTCCTTTTAAAAGTGTAGTTTTGCAGCACTTCATAGAGACACATGTTCTCAAGATGATGACTTCTGTTTGGGTAATATGTGTCCAACATATTCGTTTTCAAAATATCTGTACTTTCTAGTTCTTTTTCTGCTAAATATTCAATTTCTTGAACAGATTTCAGTACCCGATTTCGCATTCCTGCAAGACCTAGACTCACCCAAATGATTCTTCTACTTTTGGAATATAGACTTGCGGATGATAACCAATATGAACATTCATATGCTCAAGTTTCACGATGCGATAACATCTTCAAACTGAAACTGTATAATTTCTTACTTATAGTCTTCTACTGAGAAATCTCTTCCCACATTTCTTTCATTTCCGTCTTTTCTGATTTAGTAATGTAGGATGTTACATATCGAGCAACAGCAATGGAATTGTCCGCAACATACTGAATATCCATGTTAGCATTCCACATGGATAAAATAACTGGCTTGTAGTCATTTATGTATTTTGATTCTTCGCTTCTTCTTAAGTTGTAAGTATTTTTCGGAGACTTTCTTGTGATGGTATGTTGCATATCTGACATAAAACTGTTCACTCTTCCTTTGGAGAATACAGGACGTGGAAATGCAAAACGACATTTGGTATAGAATTTATCCTTTGACTTGTACTTTCGTCGACAGTATTTTCCACATCGATGGCTTTGGAATCGTAAAACTTGTTGTTTTAAGTTTTTATGTTCTCTGCTATTGGGTCCAGCACGTGGCATAATTTTCAATGAAAGACAAAACAGTTCTGTTCCAAATTTGGGGGCGTCCTTGATCCATAACAACATATGTATATGAGGAGCACCTCTTGCTTGATACTCCTTTCTCCAAAAGAAATCCACAACTTCTCCAAGAGGAGGATTCTTTTTATTGCAGATGAAAGACATCATAGCTTCAAATCTATGATTGAAATATCTGCATACATTAACAGGATCCAAAGAGCACAACTCTCCAGGTGTCTTGTATTCAATATTTTTTATATTGGAATTTGCCTCTCGAAGAAATTCAAGTAAATCATCCCAAGCATACTCAGCACAGCTTAGTGTAACAAACCATGTAGAAGTTCCCAAGTTCTGTAGCATACATTTCAGTTCTCCATGACAACGGTACCAATATTCATTAGTCCCACGCTGACATGCCATCAGATTAATCAACTGAGATTCTAAATGATCATCTCTCTGATGCACTTTATCCATAAAATCCTTTGCAGTTACATTTTGCAGATGCATTCCCGTTTTTAAAATGTGATTTACTGCATATGAAAGTCCAGACAAGTCACTTTCAAACAGAAGATGAAACATATAGGGGATACATTGTCGAAATCTTGGATCTTCTGCATATAATCTTGTTGTCCGATATTCAGATGCAGGAATCTGCACTGGACGTTCATCATATCGTCCACCTTTTCCTGTTGGAAACAACTGCGGTAAACAACGAGCTTCCAAGCTCTCTTCCCATACACTCATGGGACTTCCTGTTGCTTTTTTCATTTGGAACATCTTAATCGCGGTCCCCATCACCTCTTTTGAATGAAGTGGATGTACACTGTAATGTTCATAGATTTCTTCACATCTGGACATGTCCACTTTTTCTATTTGTCCACTTAATGTTTCAGTATCTTCTGCTAAATCTATTTATTTTCTCCTACAAACACATTTCTATAGTACTCATTATTTTTTAAAAGAGACAATGACGCCTTTTGCACTTTTCTAACATCCACTAACTCTTGCCAGATTTTCTTATTCTTAGTAGGAACACCATTAACTAGAATGACTAGTGGCTCATTTTCTGCATGGTCTACACCAATAGTTTCAATATTTTTCCTTAAATCTAACGGTAAATACAAAACTCTTCCTTTCAATCCTCTTTGCAACTCTGATGGAGGTAATTTACCTGTTTTAGGCTCCATACGAACAATAGCCTGAAACGGATGAACACATTAAATGAGAATAGACTCATACGTATATAAATCTATCAGATCTGGAGGAATAGCAACCAACTCTAGAATATTATGAACAGCTCTAGCAGGCATTTTATTCTCATCTAATTTGTTATAACAATATTTGCAAATACGCTGCTCAGATCCCAAATCAAAACAATCCTCTACCAACAAATAAGTTGCAAATTCCATCCACTAATCATCATCTTCTATTTCACTTTTTAAATACAGATTGACACCCCTAGTCTGATTTTTATAGTGAGTTCGCCAACAACAAATACAAGAAACATTTGGTCTTTCACCTGAAATTACATTAAACTTTGTGATTTCATCCTCAAAAATGTTTGTAATTACGGGTTCTACATTGTCTTCAACATTTTGTCCTACTAATGTGTCAGTTTCTACACTCTCTTGCTGAGGACCAAAGGAACAAAACTCAATATCATCACAAACCTTCTTCACATCTGATACTGAGCCACGCAAAAGAGCACTGTTCAACTCATTTAACTTTAGTGCTGGACTTTTCGCATAATACAATCTTCTCACTAACTTCCGCATTTGAGTATGATGTACTGCCAGCATCCTGAAATAGTGAAAAACACTTTGACAAACTTTCCTAGAAAGCCAAGCCAGAGAATGACCTTGCAAACCAGTATTTTTTCTCACTCTGCAAGGGTCTAGTCCTTGCAACACCTTAATCTTTTGTTTAACACTTTTTTTACTATATGCTCGTAAAAAACTACATAATTTATCAATAGATTCCTGTCGTACACTACAAATACTACTGCAATCCCAAGTGTACACAGGGTGTTTAGGACGTCTCCCTAGAACTTCATCAGCTATCACTTCTTCTGCATTTCTTTTAACCATTTTCTCTTTCTCAATTGGACAACCATCTCTAACCTCATAACCTCTACCACTGGTGTCAACTGCATACAGTAATTTGTTGCTCTGTAAATAACTCTCTTCGTTAAAGAAAGGCTCTGAACTGGAACTGTGTTTGCATTCTCCCCCAAAAAATCGCACATTTTTTTCTATTAATTACTCTTTTCCTCCTACTTTTGGCCTTTATTAAATGGATTGGTTTATCTAGTGATCGAATTCTGTTTAATACTAAAATGAATAGCTCCTTTTTACTTCAATAGCCTTTTCAACAATGTTTTCAATATGCTTCTTCTTTTTTATAAAATAGAGCTCTCTTTTTATATTTCTTCACATCTTTCAGCAAATTATGTACTACTCTCTTGTAAAATATATTTTTGCGTATTTCCTATTACTGATTTTGCCTTCTTTTAGCATACTTTGTCTCCTTTGACTGCACATTTGCTTTTTTGGTTTTCCTCTTATTTTGAATTATTTTTCTAGTTAAAACATTCTCAGTGGTTTCAGCATTCTGTACATTCTGTTTGCTCCTACAAACATTTTTAATAAATTGCTTTGTGATCTTACCAGAAGATTTTTTCTTTTTAGCCACATTATCTTGTACATTCAATACTTGTGGTTGATGTTTCTTCAAGTAATTCTCCTGTCTCTGTTCTTTTCTTTTTCTTTTTTTTCTGACATGATTTCTCTATTTTAACGTTGAAAAACAGTATCTGTAAAAAAGAATCACAAATAAAAGTATATTAATAACTTTCAAATTTATACTATTCTATTACTGTAGAAACACATTTTATATAAAAACTGACTAAGAAACTATAGCCCTGAAGCACAAGTGTGACGATGGTTAAAACACTACATGCATAGTGCATACTACTTTGAAGCGGTTCATGCCCTAAAGCCTACCTCACTAAAAGACTACATGCTAACTGACTAAATGATTACAATACTATAAGGAGACACACTGGGTGAGTGACAGGGTGTTTCGTAGAAGTGTATGAATACTGACATGGATATTGATGGTGTGAAAGACAAGTGTGTAGGTGATTAGAGACATACATGCATAGTGGACACATGTTTGAATCCATCCATATGTTAAGGCCTGTGTCAGTCCAATAGTACTTGGATACTGACTGAATGAATAGAGTACTGCAAGGAGAGTGCCTGGGTGAATTTATAAGTGTTTGGGTTTTGGCACAGTGAATGGATTAGTCCATCGTGCTAAATGGGTCACTAGAGGACTACAAGGGGAGTGACAGGGTGTTTGCTAGAAGTGTATGAATACTGACTAGGGAATTTTGAAGGTGTGAAAGACAAGTGTGTAGGTGGTTAGAGGACTGCATGCATAGTGGATAGGCATTTGAAGCAATTCATGTGCTAAGGCCTGGCTCACTGCATGAGTACTTGGGTACTGACTGAATGATTAGAGTACTGCAAGGAGAGAGCCTGGGTGAATTTATAAATGATTGGCTTTCGGCGCAGTAAATGGATTAGTACATGGTGCTGAATGGGTCACTGGAGGAGTGCAAGGGGATGTGATAGGGTGTTTGCTGCAGTGTATGTATACTGACTGGGGACTTGAAGGTGTGAAAGACAAGTGTGTAAGTGGTTAGAAGACTGCATGCATACTGGATAGGCGTTTGAAGCAATTCATGTGCTAAGGCCTGGCTCACTGCATGAGTACTTGGGTACTGACTGAATGATTAGAGTACAGCAAGGAGAGTGCCTGGGTGAATTTATAAGTGGTTGGCTTTCGGCGCAGTGAATGGATTAGTACATGGTGCTGAATGGGTCACTGGAGAAGTATAAGGAGACTGACAGAGTGTTTGCGGGAACTGTATGAATACTGTCTGGGATATTGAAGGTGTGAAAGACAAGTATGTAGGTGGCTAGAGACTTACATATTATAGTGGATAGACGTTTGAAACAGTCCATAGAGTAACACTTGGATCACTGCAAAACTACATGAGTACTGACTGAATCCTTAGAGTACTACAAAAAGAGTGACTCGGTGAATCTTTTTAAGATTTTGGATTCTAGTGCAGTGAATAGATTAGTACTTACTGCCAAATGAGTCAGTGGAGGTGTGCAATTAAAGTGACAGAGTGTTTATGGGAGTTTATAGATACTGACAGAGAAATTGAAGGTCTGAAAGGCAATTGTGTTGGTAGTTAGAGGCCTCCATGCATACTGGAAACACGTTTGAATCAATCCATGTGCTAAGGCCTGCCTCACTCCATTAGTACTTAGGTACTGACTGAATGATTAGACTATTGCAAGAAGCGTACCTGGGTGAATTTACAGGTGTTTCAGTTTTGGCGCAGTGAATGCATTACTACATGGTGCTGCATAAGTCACTGGAACACTGTAATGGGAGTGACAGGATGTTTGCTGAAAGTACATGGATACTGACTGGGGAATTGAAGCTGTTAAAGACAAGTGTATAGTATGTTAGAAGACTGCATGCATACTGCACAGACATTTGAAGCACTCTATGTGGTAATGCATGGTTCAATACATGAGTGCCTGGAAACTGACTGAATCATTAGACTACTGCTAGGAGAGTGCCTGGGTAAAACTTTTAAGTTTTTGAATTTTGGCGCAGTGAAAAGATTAGTACATGGTACTGGATCAGTCACTGGATGAGTGCAAGATGAGTGACAGGATGTTTATTGAGGTATATAGATACTGACTAGTTAATTAAAGAAGTGAAAGACACGTGAGTAGGTGACTAGAGGCCTGTATGCATACTGGATAGGGGTTTGAAGCAGTCCTTGTTGTAAGGCCTGGCTCGCTGCATGAGTACTTGGATACTGACTGAATGATTAGAGTACTGCAAAGAGAATGCCTGAGTGAATTTATAAGTGTTTGGGTTTTGGCGAAGTGAATGGTTTAGTATATGCTGCTGAATGGGTCACTAGAGGAGTACATGGGGAGGGACAGGGTGTTTGCTTGAAGTGTATGGATACTGACTGTGGAATTAAAGGTGTGAAAGAGAACTGTGTAGATGGTTAGAAAACTGCATGCATTGTGGATAAGCATTTGAATCAATGCATGTGCTAAGGCCTGCCTCACTCCGTTACTACCTGAATATTAACAGAATGTTTACAGTATTGCAAGGACAGTTCCTGGGTGAATACATAAGCAATGACTGCCTTCTAATTCTACCAAAACTTGAGAACAGGAAACATTTTAAGCAGTTATGCGTATTCAAAGATATGAAGTACCCAAATGCTTCTCTCACAGTGGTTCCCAAATGCACACAGACTCACAGTGTGATTCTAGACAAGCAACACTATCTCTAGGAGTTTACCAAAACTCATTCAATACTGTGGAAGGGGTAAGGGGACTGCACACAATCTACATATTTAAGTACTGCACTTTAGTGTCAAAGCCAAACTCATTTTATCAATGCATAAGCAAAGACTGGCTTTTAATGCTACTAAAACTTGACAACATGACAGGTTTTAAAACAGTTGTCTGTCAGCAAATACACGATGTTACCAAATGCTTCTAATACAGTGGTTCCCAAATGCACACAGACTCACAGTGTGATTCTAAACAAGCAACACTATCTCTAGGAGGTTACCAAAACTCATTCACTACTGTGGAAGGGGTAAGGGGACTGCACGCAATCTACATATTTAAGTACTGCACTTTAGTGTCAAAGCCTAACTCATTTTATCAATGCATAAGCAAAGACTGGCTTTTAATGCTACTAAAACTTGACAACATGACAGGTTTTAAAACAGTTGTCTGTCAGCAAATACACGATGTTACCAAATGCTTCTCTTACAGAGGTTCCCAAATGCACACAGACTCACAGTGTGATTCTAGACAAGCAACACTATCCCTAAGAGTTTACCAAAACTCATTCACTACCGTGGAAGAGGTAAGGGGACTGCATACAATCTACATATTTAAGTATTGCACTTTAGTGTCAAAGCCTAACTCATTTTATCAATGCATAAGCAAAGACTGTTTTTTTTAATTAAATCACAATTAAATAACTCACCTTTCAAGTTGTTTTGTAAATTAAGAAGTATATCAGTCACACGCCAGATTTTCTTATACAGAATCTCTGCACTGTGCACCTGTCAGCAAAACCAAAGAATGGCAAAGTTTCCCTCTCATTTTCCACACATATACATGTAAACATCAAATCACATTCCTTCCCATTCAAAAGCAACCACACATTTCTATTGGTTAAACATTTCAACCCTTTCCAAATGACATACATTTGAACCCTACCCCCAATCTGCCTTCTGCCTGTTACCATAGAAACAGGTTATGGAACACTGAACTAAGCACACAGGTCACAAGTTCAGCACAATATGTTGCTAATCAAAACAGCAAGTGTGCTTGACTTTTCAACATATCAGCTTATCATATATAATGTTCCTTTCAATCACTTTTTGTTAACCAATAAGAATCATGCGTTTAAAAAACAGAAACATGCACCCTACCTTTCAGTGTAGAAGGTTGTCAAACAACCAATGATTTCTTGTCTTTTTTCAAAACTGCATCTTAGCCACCAATTTAGAAAAATCTTACTTTTTAAACTGCCATTTCATTTACAGAGACCATCTGAGTGCATCCAGACTTCCCTTCAAGATGATTAGAGTGTGGATTGTGGGACACAGCTATATTTTCTGGAGCCGAAGGTATGTAGAAAACAAAGGCATTCACAAAGACCTAGGTTTGCCAAATGTAAACATTAAATGGATTGGACAGAGAGGGTTAAAGTGGCAACAATTGATGCCCTTGGTAAAATCCTTTATGCATATCCAACACCCTGACCTCATAATAGTGCACTGTGGTGGCAATGACCTAGGCACTTTGACTGGGGTAGGTCTGGAAATGCTTTTGAAGTACACCTTAGCTGAATTGATTTCACTTTTTCCCAAAACTGCCTTTGTGTATTCTAACATATGCCAAAGGCAGGAATGGAACTGGTCCAATCATTTTTGTCCACAAATTGAGAAAGCTAGGAAACATGTGAATACATCTGTTTCTGCTTTTCTCCGAGACTATAGAATGGGGTCCATTTACAATAACAATCTGCACTTTCATATGCAAGAGATGCATAGGAGAGATGGAGTACACTTTACTGATGAAGGAAACAGAGTCTTCCTCAACAACTTTAGACTCTGTATAGGTACTTACTTATAAATACCAAAAACTCTCAATGTACACAACGGCTCTTTTTAGAGCCACTCAAGAACAAAACACTTAAGCTTGATGTTTATCTCCCAAAAACTTCAGTTGTTTTTCCTTGGATCTGCGCACCCAACGCGTTAGGAACCACGACTCCTAATTTTACCGTAAAAAAAAAATAGCCCCTATCACAAATTTTTATTATCCCCGGGGACCCCATCCCCCGGGGCTTATAAAAAAATGTTTGAGACCGTGGGGGGAGCCCCAATGCCCCCACGGTCCCAGCCGGCTCCCCGCGTCCTTCGGGAGCTGGCATTGCTTTTCCACATGGGGAGCTGCTGACATGCAGCTCCCCGTGTGGAAAAGCAATATCGTTTGGATTTTGAAAGAGAGAGCAGGTTTCCCTGCTCTCTCTTTCAAAATCCTAACGAAGTTTGCTATGGGAGGGCGGGAGACTCCCGCCCTCTCATAGCAAGCAACACTGTCCTGGGGGTGGGCACCCCAGGACACTGTAGGAGCCGGCCCTGGGGTGTGGCACTCCCCTATTAATTTACAAACATTTTGCCCCCAGGATTTGGCCCACCCGGGGGCTAATTATTAACGAAGCGCAGAAGCCCGCGCTTTGGGGTGGGGCTGTTTTCGGCCAGATCCGCGCACCCTGCGCGCATTTGGCAAATTTTTCTTTTTTAAAAAAGGGGGACCCCCTAAGCAACACTAGAGGGTCAGAGTATTTCTACCCTGCCCCCTTTATATGTTTTAAACACTTATTCCCCTTACTTCTTCAGCCTCGCTTCTACCGAGGCACAAAATGGCTGCCAACAGTTCCTGGTTTCGAATGTAGACAGACACTTGACAGCCAATTAACATTCAGCGTGTGATCGGGAGGGTGCGCGCTCGGTTCAGGGAGGGTGCGCATAGGGTGTGCTTAGGGTGCGTGAATCCTCCGAGGCCATAGATATATCTATCTTTTTTAGTCTAATTTTCTCAGGAACTACTGAACAGATTTACACCATTTATGCAAAAGGCACAAGTCTGAACTGAGGACTACCTCTTTGCCAAATTTGGTGTAATTCCTTTCAGCAGTTCGGGCTGTAGCTGCGTCAACAGGCCCTATGGGAAAATGCATGGGGAAAACGTGTTTTGGGACCCCCTCTTTTTTCTTGGCTCCCGCTTGACGGATCACCACGAAACTTTCAGGATAGGAGCGGACCGGAGCTGGCCAAAAGTTTAGAAAATTTCGCGAAGATTCGTCAACCGGCGCAAGACTTATTTGGAATAGAATGTTGCAGATTTCCTATGGAAAATAGGTCCTAACTATAACTACCTACTGGCGACCACCAGTAGGTAACATATATATATTCACTGAAAAAAACATAGGTTTCAGGGAAGTTATAGTTAGGAATTAGCATTTATAAAAACCTTAGAAATTCACTGAAAAAGCCACAGGTTTCAGGGACATTATAGTTAGTTTGGCATTTCACTCGTACAAAACCATAGAAATTCAGCTGTTATAGAGTCCCTGCAATGCACTGCTGATGACATCACATATTACATCATTCATGACATGGTTAGTGACATCACTGATGACATCACTGATGACATCTCAAATAAAATCACTAATGACATCATCCACATGATAATCTGATGTACCTCCTCACACCCTAATATGACCTCTGATACTCTGTAGGAGAGTAGGATCTGCTTCACATGTTTACCCCCACTTGTTGCGGGTGTTTCACTGTTTTTCGACTTTAGGCTGGCTGGGACCCTGCTAATCAGGGCCCCAGCCTAGCTGCCTCCTCTCTAAAATGATTCCATGTACTTTAGGTACAGTTCAGATTGGAACTGAGGTGCCCTTGTAAGCCCCTAGTATATGGTATACTATGTACCCAGGGCATAGGTACCCCAGAGGCCTACCAGGGGCTGAATCATGTATTATGCCACCCCTGGAAAGCCACCCAAAATGACACCACAGGTCTGCTACTGCAGCCTGGGTAAGGTGGTGCATGCATCCCTTACAGAGATATAATTCACTATAGCTCACCATGTACCCACATATAAACCTATAAGTCCCTCCTATGGCAGGCCTTATCATTCCTGAAGGCAGATTGCTTGGTTCCTATGTGAGAGGGTGCCCCTGCATGAGCAGAGCCCCTCTGCAGCGTTCGGAGAGCCTTCTCTGATGCTGTTGGTAGTGCAGCCTGACTATGTACTCTTAAGTGCATTATAACCAAATGGTAAATGCTAACTTTGGACTGGCTGCACGGAAACATGTCGTGTTTGGTGTCAAACACCTTGTAATCATACCCCCACACCAGTAACTGGTGTGGGAGTATGATCCCACCCTTCTAGAGGGAGAGACATGACAACACTGGTCTACCCGGTAGACACTTAATAGAGCCCTGGCATCACAAAATGGATGCTGCAGCCACAGGCACGGGTCTAACCTCCTGCTGCTGACTGAAACTCCGGCAGGGGAGGCCTGGACAATAGGATTCCTGTCACAGTGAGGTGTAACCACCTCCCAGACAGGCTTATGTGTATTGGGGCTGGGTAGGAGCACTCTTTGAGTGCTTTGAAGTCCAGCACTGGGGGCACATTTGGTGTCCCTGACTGTGCATAGTCGAGCTCACACCGGCTCAGGGGCTTCCAGCCCCTGCTCTGGTGCAAAACTGGACAAAGGAAATGGATGTAGCCACCCCTCTTTCCAAACCCTCCCATAGGTGGGTCCCCAAAGTATGTCCAATCTCCTACCTTAGTATAAATATGGGACCCCTGTCCTTAGGACTTTAGATTACACTGGATGAAACTCTAAAGCTGAATCCTGGACCTTCAACTCTCTGCTCAAGACCAGAGGACTGAAGAAATCTCCCTTGAGGTCAAGGAGTGACTCCCCTGCTTCGCAGGCACCAACAAAGCAATTTGCCGGTCTGCATCATCGAAGCCCACGCCGGACTCTGAAGTATTTGCAGACCAGGAAGAGGATTTCCAGACATCTCAGAGGCCATCCGAGTCCCCAGCAAAGCTGACAGCCGCAGCCCTCGTGAGTAGTGTGGAACTGGAACTCCTTGTCACCGTGCATTTCTGCAAGTGCATTGACTTCTCAACGTCTCTTGAAGTTGTGCTTGGGCTGATTTGTAGCCCCCACCTCAAGCAATGAATCCACCGAAGATTGTTGGCCTGGTCATTCCGAGTGACCCGTGCACCACCATTTTGTGTTTCGTCTTGAGGTCCCTTCGCGATCCCTGGTCCGTTGACTGGTGGGTCCCTGAGGGGGTGACTTTGTATTTCCTTGGGCTTTCCTGGTTGCTCCAGACATGCCCTGGCTCCCAACCATGTGGTGAGTCCCACAGACCTTGATGGTTTGCACCGAAGCACCTTTCTTGTTTCTGCGTGGGTTGCTGTTGCCAAGACTTGTTGTGTCCAATCTGGGCACTGACATCCTTTGTGGGACAGCTCGAATCCAGCTCCTGGTCATCCTCGACGCCTCCTGGTCCTTGTGGCTGAAGAGTCAAGCTTTACCTCTTTCACCTGAAATCACCCAACATCGGTGGGCATCTGCTCATCACCTTCCTGGTCACTTGCAAGTGACCCAGACTCTTTCCCCTCTGCTTTCAGGTTCTTCTCATCTTCGATCCAGGCTTGGATCTCTTCAGACACTTCACATCTTCACGGCAGCAGCACTTCTTCACCAGCTCCCATTGAAATCGACGACGCGACTCAACACCAAAAGACACCTATGCACCCGGCTTCCCTGGGTGAGGTAACACGAGTACTCCAGTGCTCCCGTGGGTGCTTGCCTTAGAACTTCCTAAGTCCAAAAGGGTTTGGTCCTGACTCATTCCTTAGTGTCCCTAATCTTTAAAAATCTAACCGCGACTTTCCCCATAGAAGCTAATGGGAGCTCTCGGCTGTGTTCACACACTGCACACGGCCCCCGGGGGTCCCCTGTGTCACTACCTTGGGTGGTTCCTTGGGGTCCCAGTGGTTCTACAGGCTCTAGGTCTTTTGTCTAGTTAAGTCGTGGTTCTTATACCACTATTTTAGTATATGGTTTGGCTCGCCCCTAGGGCCTGATGTGTATTTGTGCTATTTTACTGTCATTATTGAAGTATAACTTATGTGTTTTGACCTCTAGTCTCATAAAGAGATTAGGAGGGTGTGTTTAGTAATAAATACATATATTTTATATATATACCTGGTGTGGATATCTTTCATTTAGTGACTCAGGAGATTATAGACTGGTAAAACAAGCTGCTTTACATTCCTTCAAGACTTAGCCTTCACACAGTTTAGTCACAAACCCATTCACTCAGTAAGACACGTTTAATCACTCACATATACAGTAGGTCACGCACCTATTAAATCACCCATTCAGACACTTATACACCCACTCATTCTTCAATACACCATGGCAGATGTATACATATATATATATTCACTGAAAAAAGGTTTCAGAGATGTTATAATTATAATTAGAAATTAGCATTTAAAAAACCTTAGAAATTCACAAAAAAAAACATAGGTTTCAGGGGTGTTATAGTTAGCTGGCCATTTCACTCGTACAAAACCATAGAAATTTCTCCGTTATAGTTAGTTTTGCTAACTATAACTCGCGAGCCCGCAATGCACTGCTGATGATGTCACATATTGCATCATTCATAACATGGTCAGTAACATCACTGATGACATCCCTTATGACATCTCAAATGACATCACTGATGACATCATCCAGTGAATGTGGTTTAGTTTGAAATTTAAATATGTATTATTTATTTACCAATCTGTATTGAAGATTGAGTGGATATATAACTGTCTAGATGGAGGATTTAGTAGCTGTCTGACTGTCTGTTTAATTGAGTAATTAAAAGTGTTGGGACCATTTTAGATTGTTTGCAGATAGCAAACAATCTAAAATGGTCCCAACATATAGAAAAGGCGGTCATGAGGCATCAACAGATTTCGGGGGCACTTCGGGTGGAACACAAAAAGTCTAAATCAAAGCCTATAAAACCAGTCCTGGCAGTATATGATGCCAAGGCTATTGGGTCTGCCCTATATGGGGCTGAGCTGTGGGGTTTCGAGAGGCTTCTCCCCTTGCAAATATCGGAGAATAGGTTCCTTAGGGGAATCACGGGTCTCCCTCAGAGTACACCACTAATCCCGCTTGTTCTTGATTTAGGGAGAAGATCAGTTAGTGACCGAGCACGATTGCGCCCGATTCTCTATTGGAGACGCCTCTGGACTACCCCAGAGATACGGCATTATGCAGAGGGGTTCCTTGCCATAATTAAAGCTGACACCTTTCATAAAATAGTCTGGTTAAAAAATCTTAGGACTGTTTTAGGTGATCTGGGCCTCTCCAATCTATGGGATAATCCATCTGGGGAACCCTTTCCAAGCAAAAACATAATTAAAAGCTTATATTGGGATTGGATAGATGGCAGACTCTGGAGTAGAACGAGATCAGACACAATGGTGGGGCGTTTCTTAGAAATAAAACTGTGTCCTGCATTGGAACTATACTGGGACAGTATTACTAACCCAGGGGATAGGAAGCTTTTCTTCCAGTTAAGATCAGGTGCCCTTCCTCTGAGATCACTGACGGGTAGGTGGAGGAGTTCAACCACCTCGTGCTGCCCGGTTTGTGGTGCAACTGAGGAAAATATAGGTCACTTTCTATTCTTGTGTAAAGCTTATGCCACCCCGAGAAGAGTTTGGTTAGCTCCTGTTTGCAGAAATCTGGGGACATCCAGGGGTGTTGAGGTGCTACGAATTATTTGCACCGCCACTGATATGCCTATTGTTCTAGGAACAGCAAAGTATCTGGGGTGGGCATGGTCCATTAGACGGAGGGCAATTTCTATTAATGTAATATAACTGGGGTATCAAGTGATTTCTGTGTAAATGTACACCAAAGATTTTTATTGTTTATGTACGAACAACTGTTTTAAAAGTATGTATAAATAGGAAAAAAATTTAATGTGATGTATTTTAAATGTATGTTTGTGCTTTTATGAGTATATTCCTCGAATAAAGCTTTGAATACGAAATACGTAATTAAAAGTGTCTCACATGGATTAGTAACTAAACTATGTGAATGTGTGCATCACTGCCTCTGTTGTTGTATAACATGCTGCATCAGTTGGTCACTAACTACATGAGTGTGTATATTAGTTATTGATTAGTTGGGTGAGTATTTGTATGGGACACTGAGTTTGTGTGTGGTTGGATGGGGTGTGTGTAACTCTATGCACAGATGTGTGAATGGTTGATTGACTAGGTGTATAGGTTTAAGAGTGCATTTGGAAATAGTTGTTTGGGTGACTGAGTGTATTTATTTGTGTGCTGGTGAGTGAATATATGTTTTAGTTGTACATCTTCAACAAAGTGAAAAAATAAAAGGCATTGTATGTGAGAGTTGGTGTATATATTAAGTATATGTAAGAGTCAGTGATTGTGAGAGCAACTATATGAATGAGTGTATAATTGTAATGGTGATTTCTTAACATATTAACTATGAGTTACAATGTGTTTGAATAAATGAGATGTTGTTGGATAATTGTGTAAGTGAGTAAATGTAAGTGTGATTAATTTTTTTCATGAGTGAGTAGGATGACTGCATAACCGACTAAGATGACTGCTGAAGTGTCAATGTCTATATATGTGTATAAGTGCATCTGGTAGCGTTCTATTAATTAGTGACTGCATGTATAAATGATTCTGTTGTTGAATGGGTAGTTGTGTGTGCAGACTTAGGAATCAGTGAGTGGGTATGTAGTAACTGGTATTGGTGTGTCAATGGTTTCAAATATGGTACTCTGTATTTTACAGTCAGTGATGAAAGGTTATACTAGTGTATGATGAGGTGTATCAGATTGTCACGTGGATGATGTCATCAGTGATGTCATCAGTGATGTCAACAGTGATGTCACTGACCATGTCATGAATGATGCAATATGTGACATCATCAGCAGTGCATTGCGGGTGCGCGAGTTATAGTTGGCAGTACTAAGAATTTCAACGGTTTTGTACGAGTGAAATGGCCAGCTAACTATAACACCCCTGAAACCTATGGTTTTTTCTGTGAATTTCTAAGGTTTTTTAAATCCTAATTTCTAACTATAACATCACTGAAACCTATGTTTTTTTCAGTGAATTTCAAAGCTTTTTTAAATGCTAATTTCTAACTATAACGTCTCTGAAACCTATGGTTTTTTTCCGTGAATTTCAAAGGTTTTTTAAATGCTAATTTCTAAGTGTGATTGTAGTTATACCTATTTTTTGTACTGATTTTCTACAGTTTTTTAACTGTTATTTATAAATATTTTATTCATTAAATAACATTATATATTTTTCTGAAAATTGCAAAAAAAAAGTAAGTAAATTCAAACTGAAATATTGATTAATTTTTTTGTTTTCATTATTTATTCTTTATTTTAATATATTTATATATTTATATTATTTTCTTTTTTTTTTAAATGTCCAATATTTTTTCGGAGTCGCGCACTCGAAGCGTACAAATCATGGTGGGTGTGTGGATTCTAGCCGCCATTTTAGAAAAGTCATGAAGGATCCGCGTACGGTGTGCGATGGCTGCGTGTTTTTCAGTTACATCATACACATTTAATATTACGTGATGTACGCGATTAGTATGCGACCAGTCCGTGACTCCTGCTCCCGCGCATTCACGACACATGCGCATTACGGTACGAGATGCTTGTGTGGTGGCAGGTCCCGCGTGATGTTATATACGTGCTGGGGCACACTAGGTGCGCGACTCCCGTAAAAAAAATTTATGACCCAGGTCAGCAGAGCTGCTCTAGAGCCAGAGACCCAGGTCAGCAGAGCTGCTCTAGAGGCTGAGAACCAGGTCAGCAGAGCTGCTGTAGAGCCAGAGAAACCAGGTCAGCAGAGCTGCTTTAGATGGAGAGAACCAGGTCAGCAGAACTGCTTTAGAGACAGAAAACCAGGTGAGCAGAGCTGCTCTAGAGCCTAAGAAGCAGGTCAACAGAGTTGCTCTAGAACCAGAGACCCAGGTCAGCACAGCTGCTTTAGAGGGAGAGAACCAGGTCAGCAGAACTGTTTTAGAGCCAGAGAACCAGGTCAGCAGAGCTGCTCTAGAGCCAGAGAACCAGGTCAGCAGAGCAGCTTTAGAGCCATAGAACCGGGTCACCAGAGCTGCTCTAGAGGCAGAGAACCAGTTCAGCAGAACTGCTTTAGAGCCAGAGAACCAGGTCAGCAGAGCTGCTGTAGATCCAGAGAAACCAGGCCAGCAGAGCTGCTTTAGATGGAGAGAACCAGGTCAGCAGAACTGTTTTAGAGCCAGAGAACCAGGTCAGCAGAGCTGCTCTAGAGCCAGAGAACCAGGTCAGCAGAGCAGCTTTAGAGCCATAGAACCAGGTCACCAGAGCTGCTCTAGAGGCAGAGAACCAGTTCAGCAGAACTGCTTTAGAGCCAGAGAACCAGGTCAGCAGAGCTGCTCTAGAGCCAGAGAACCAGGTCAGCAAAGCTGCTGTAGAGGCAGAGAAACCAGGTCAGTAGAGCTGCTTTAGAGGGAGAGAACCAGGTCAGCAGAGCTGCTCTAGAGGGAGAGAACCAGGTCAGCAGAGCTGCTCCAGAGCCAGAGAAACCAGGTCAGCAGAGCTGCTTTAGAGGGAGAGAAACAGATCAGCAGAGCTGCTTTAGAGCCAGAGAACCAGGTCAGCAGAGATGCTTTAGAGCCATAGAACCAGGTCAGCAGAGCTGCTCTAGAGGCAGAGAACCAGGTCAGCTGTAAGGATCGCGGATGTTCTGCAGGAGCGTCTGGAGTCGTGAAGAAAGTCCACAGTCGTCCCCCGCGTTCCTCCGACTCTATCAAACTCTAGAGTGCGGAGAACCCGCTGGGGAAAACAGGAAAACAAAACAAGGATAGTTGGGGGAACAGGTAGATCTTGATGGATGATTCCGGCAGGAGGAACAGCAGGAGCGTGATGGATCTTGGCAGGAAGAATAAGAGGGCCTCCCAGCTGTAATACAAAGATGGTTATAGGAATATCTATGTATCGCTACCCTTGGTCTTTCTAATCTGCACTCCCCTGGCACCTACCAGGAGTATCGCCAGCTGCTTGGGTATTAGTCTGCGGGAATATGTAGGTATTACTCTAGGTAAGTAGTTCCTTTTCGGGCAGCTGCGGAGAACAGAAAGGCAGGGATCGTGAACAAATGAGGTATAATATGCCACCCATTCATAGAAGAGGTTTAGGAAGAACAAGTACCGTGCTTTTTGTGAAGGAGTATGGGAAACCTAACCCCCTGCTCAATGGTCCTCGCAGTAATCACCACCGGATTCCTGATATCTGTTCAGGAGGACGTAGGGGAGGGATATGAAGCAGAGGGACTTATACTTGGTGGAAGCAAAGGGAGGTAAACGATACTTAGGGCGTTGTAAGAACACAAAGGAATGACTTCAATAATACACAACCTCTGAGTCGCCTTAACAGCAGGCAAAACACAACTACACACAGGCCTGATAAGGCTTCGGTCTGAATTCACCAAGAAATGTAGCGCTGGTCTGAAATCACCAAGAAATGTAGCGCTGGTCTGAAATCACCAAGAAATGTAGTGCTGGCGAGGGGGATCCACGAACCACCTACCAACTTCTATCTCCCAAGTAAGGAGCGACGAGAGACAGGAAACCCCCGCACAACTTATTAACCAGCAGACCTTACTTGAATGGTACTTTGTCTGCATCCACAACAACCATAGGGAGCGGGCGCAACACTCGCAGTTGCTCCTGGAGAGAGAACACCGCCAGCGCCACGCTTCACCAGGACCAACAGCGGGACCAACACCGGAGCCGGGAATCGTCCGCGACTCGAAACAGGAAACCGGAAATACAACAACAGGAAGTGAGGCAAGAACTCTCGGGACGGAAATGGGGCTCAATGCAAGAATGCGAAGCGGCGTTTACACGCCCTTCGCCCTTTAAATACTCACTGCCTGTAGGGGCATGACCGCGGGGCATGACATCAGCAGAGCTGATTTAGAGGGAGAGAACCAGGTCAGCAGAGCTGCTTTAGAGCCAGAGAACCAGGTCAGCAGAGCTGCTATAGAGCCAGAGAACCAGATCAACAGAGCTGCTTTAGAGCCATAGAACCAGGTCAGCAGAGCTCATTTAGAGCCAGAGAATCAGGTCAGCTGAGCTGCTTTAGAGACTAAGAACCAGGTCAGCAGAGCTGCTCTAGAGCCAGAGAACCAGGTCAGCAGAGCTGCTGTAGAGCCACAGAAACCAGGTCAGTAGAGTTGCTTTAGAGCGAGAGAACCAGATCAGCAGAGCTGCTTTAGAGGGAGAGAACCAGGTCAGCAGACCTGCTTTAGAGCCAAGGGACCAGGTCAGCAGAGCTGCTCTAGAGCCAGAGAACCAGGTCAGCAGAACTGCTTTAGAGCCATAGAACCAGGTCAGCAGAGCTGCTTTAGATGGAGAGACCCAGGTCAGCAGAACTGCTTTAGAGCCCGAGAACCAGGTCAGTAGAGTTGGTCTAGAGCCAGAGAACCAGGTCAGCAGAGCAGCTTTAGAGCCATAGAACCATGTCAGCAGAGCTGCTCTAGAGGCACAGAACCAGCTCTGCAGAACTGCTTTAGAGCCAGAGAACCAGGTCAGCAGAGCTCTATAGAGGGAGAGAACCAGGTCAGCAGAGCTGCTTTAGAGGGAGAGAACCAGGTCAGCAGACCTGCTTTAGAGCCAAGGGACCAGGTCAGCAGAGCTGCTCTAGAGCCAGAGAACCAGGTCAGCAGAACTGCTTTAGAGCCATAGAACCAGGTCAGCAGAGCTGCTTTAGAGCCAGAGAACCAGGTCAGCAGGGCTGCTCTAGAGCCAGAGAAACCAGGCCAGCAGAGCTGCTTTAGATGGAGAGAACCAGGTCAGCAGAACTGCTTTAGAGCCAGAGAACCAGGTCAGCAGAGCCGCTCTAGAGCCAGAGAACCAGGTCAGCAGAGCAGCTTTAGAGCCATGGAACCAGGTCAGCAGAGCTGCTCTAGAGGCAGAGAACCAGCTCAGCAGATCTGCTTTAGAGCCAGAGAACCAGCTCAGCAGAACTGCTTTAGAGCCAGAGAACCAGGTCAGCGGAGCTCTTTAGAGAGAGAGAACCAGGTCAACAGAGCTGCTTTAGAGCCAGAGAACCAGGTCAGCAGAGCTGCTCTAGAGCCAGAGAAACCAGGTCAGCAGAGCTGCTTTAGAGGGAGAGAACCAGATCAGAAGAGCTGCTTTAGAGCCAGAGAACTAGGTCAGCAGAGCTGCTCTAGAGATCGAGAACCAGGTCAGCAGAGCTGATTTAGAGGGAGAGAACCAGGTCAGCAGAGCTGCTTTAGAGCCAGAGAACCAGGTCAGCAGAGCTGCTTTAGAGCCATAGAACAAGGTCAGCAGAGCTCCTTTAGAGCCAGAGAACCAGGTCAGCAGAGCTGGTCTAGAGCCTAAGAACCAGGTCAGCAGAGCTGCTCTAGGGCCAGAGAACTAGGTCAGCAGGGCTGCTGTAGAGCCAGAGAAACCAGGTCAGTAGAGCTGCTTTAGAGAGAGAGAACCAGGTCAGCAGAGCTGCTTTAGAGGGAGAGAACCAGGTCAGCAGAGCTGCTCCAGAGATAGAGAACCAGGTCAGCAGAGCTGATTTAGAGGGAGGGAACCAGGTCAGCAGAGCTGCTTTAGAGCCAGAGAACCAGGTCAGCAGAGCTGCTTTAGAGCCATAGAACCAGGTCCGCAGAGCTCCTTTAGAGCCAGAGAACCAGGTCAGCAGAGCTGCTCTAGAGCCTAAGAACCAGGTCAGCAGAGCTTCTCTAGAGCCAGAGAACCAGGTCAGCAGAGCTGCTGTAGAGCCAGAGAAACCAGGTCAGTAGAGCTGCTTTAGAGCTAGAGAACCTGGTCAGCAGAGCTGCTTTAGAAGGAAAAAAACAGGTCAGCAGAGCTGCTTTAGAGCCAATGGACCAGGTCAGCAGAGCTACTCTAGAGCCAGAGAACCAGGTCAGCAGAACTGCTTTAGAGCCATGGAACCTGGTCAGCAGAGCTGCTCTAGAGCCAGAGAACCAAGCCAGCAGAGCTGCTTTAGAGCCATAGAACCAGGTCAGCAGAGCTGCTCTAGAGGCTGAGAACCAGGTCAGCAGAGCTGCTCTAGAGCCAGATAACGAAGTCAGCAGAGCTGCTTTACAGCCATAGAACCAGGTCAGCAGAGCTGCTGTAGAACCAGAGAAACCAGGTCAGTGGAGCAGCTTTAGAGGGTGAGAACCAGGCCAGCAGAGCTGCTCTACAGGGAGAGAACCAGGTCAGCAGAGCTGCTCTAGATGGAGAGAACCAGGTCAGCAGAGCTGCTCCAGAGCCAGAGAAACCAGGTCAGCAGAGCTGCTTTAGAGGGAGATAAACAGATCAGCAGAGCTGCTTTAGAGCCAGAGAACCAGGTCAGCAGAGATGCTTTAGAGCCATAGAACCAGGTCAGCAGAGCTGCTCTAGAGGCAGAGAACCAGGTTAGCAGAGCTGATTTAGAGGGAGAGAACCAGGTCAGCAGAGCTGCTTTAGAGCCAGAGAACCAGGTCAGCAGAGCTGCTATAGAGCCAGTGAACCAGATCAACAGAGCTGCTTTAGAGCCATAGAACCAGGTGAGCAAAGCTCATTTAGAGCCAGAGAACCAGGTCAGCAGAGCTGCTCTAGAGCCATAGAACCAGGTCAGCAGAGCTGCTGTAGAACCAGAGAAACCAGGTCAGTGGAGCAGCTTTAGAGGGTGAGAACCAGGCCAGCAGAGCTGCTCTACAGGGAGAGAACCAGGTCAGCAGAGCTGCTCTAGAGGGAGAGAACCAGGTCAGCAGAGCTGCTCCAGAGCCAGAGAAACCAGGTCAGCAGAGCTGCTTTAGAGGGAGATAAACAGATCAGCAGAGCTGCTTTAGAGCCAGAGAACCAGGTCAGCAGAGATGCTTTAGAGCCATAGAACCAGGTCAGCAGAGCTGCTCTAGAGGCAGAGAACCAGGTTAGCAGAGCTGATTTGGAGGGAGAGAACCAGGTCAGCAGAGCTGCTTTAGAGCCAGAGAACCAGGTCAGCAGAGCTGCTATAGAGCCAGTGAACCAGATCAACAGAGCTGCTTTAGAGCCATAGAACCAGGTGAGCAAAGCTCATTTAGAGCCAGAGAACCAGGTCAGCAGAGCTGCTCTAGAGCCAGAGAACCAGGTCAGCAGAGCTGCTGTAGAGCCAGAGAAACCAGGTCAGTAGAGTTGCTTTAGAGCGAGAGAACCAGATCAGCAGAGCTGCTTTAGAGGGAGAGAACCAGGTCACCAGAGCTGCTTTAGAGCCAAGGGACCAGGTCAGCAGAGCTGCTCTAGAGCCAGAGAACCAGGTCAGCAGAACTGCTTTAGAGCCATAGAACCTGTCAGCAGAGCTGCTTTAGATGGAGAGGCCCAGGTCAGCAGAACTGCTTTAGAGCCAGAGAACCAGGTCAGCAGAGTTGCTCTAGAGCCAGAGAACCAGGTCAGCAGAGCAGCTTTAGAGCCATAGAACCAGGTCAGCAGAGCTGCTCTAGAGGCACAGAACCAGATCAGCAGAACTGCTTTAGAGCCAGAGAACCAGGTCAGCAGAGCTCTATAGAGGGAGAGAACCAGGTCAACAGAGCTGCTTCAGGGCCAGAGAACCAGGTCAGCAGGGCTGCTCTAGAGCCAGGGAAACCAGGCCAGCAGAGCTGCTTTAGAGCCAGAGAACTAGGTCAGCAGAGCTGCTTTAGAGCCATAGAACCAGGTCAGCAGAGCTGCTCTAGAGACAGAGAACCAAGTCATCAGAGCTGATTTAGAGGGAGAGAACCAGGTCAGCAGAGCTGCTTTAGAGCCAGAGAACCAGGTCAGCAGAGCTGCTTTAGAGCCAGAGAACCAGGTCAGCAGAGCTGCTTTAGAGCCATAGAAACAGGTCAGCAGAGCTCCTTTAGAGCCAGAGAACCAGGTCAGCAGAACTGCTTTAGAGCCAGATAAACCAGGTCAGCAAAGCTGCTTCAGGGCCAGAGAACCAGGTCAGCAGGGCTGCTCTAGAGCCAGAGAACCAGGTCAGCAGAGCTGCTGTAGAACCAGAGAAACCAGGTCAGTGGAGCAGCTTTAGAGGGTGAGAACCAGGCCAGCAGAGCTGCTCTACAGGGAGAGAACCAGGTCAGCAGAGCTGCTCTAGAAGGAGAGAACCAGGTCAGCAGAGCTGCTCCAGAGCCAGAGAAACCAGGTCAGCAGAGCTGCTTTAGAGGGAGATAAACAGATCAGCAGAGCTGCTTTAGAGCCAGAGAACCAGGTCAGCAGAGATGCTTTAGAGCCATAGAACCAGGTCAGCAGAGCTGCTCTAGAGGCAGAGAACCAGGTTAGCAGAGCTGATTTGGAGGGAGAGAACCAGGTCAGCAGAGCTGCTTTAGAGCCAGAGAACCAGGTCAGCAGAGCTGCTATAGAGCCAGTGAACCAGATCAACAGAGCTGCTTTAGAGCCATAGAACCAGGTGAGCAAAGCTCATTTAGAGCCAGAGAACCAGGTCAGCAGAGCTGCTCTAGAGCCAGAGAACCAGGTCAGCAGAGCTGCTGTAGAGCCAGAGAAACCAGGTCAGTAGAGTTGCTTTAGAGCGAGAGAACCAGATCAGCAGAGCTGCTTTAGAGGGAGAGAACCAGGTCATCAGAGCTGCTTTAGAGCCAAGGGACCAGGTCAGCAGAGCTGCTCTAGAGCCAGAGAACCAGGTCAGCAGAACTGCTTTAGAGCCATAGAACCTGTCAGCAGAGCTGCTTTAGATGGAGAGGCCCAGGTCAGCAGAACTGCTTTAGAGCCAGAGAACCAGGTCAGCAGAGTTGCTCTAGAGCCAGAGAACCAGGTCAGCAGAGCAGCTTTAGAGCCATAGACCCAGGTCAGCAGAGCTGCTCTAGAGGCACAGAACCAGATCAGCAGAACTGCTTTAGAGCCAGAGAACCAGGTCAGCAGAGCTCTATAGAGGGAGAGAACCAGGTCAACAGAGCTGCTTCAGGGCCAGAGAACCAGGTCAGCAGGGCTGCTCTAGAGCCAGGGAAACCAGGCCAGCAGAGCTGCTTTAGAGCCAGAGAACTAGGTCAGCAGAGCTGCTTTAGAGCCATAGAACCAGGTCAGCAGAGCTGCTCTAGAGACAGAGAACCAAGTCATCAGAGCTGATTTAGAGGGAGAGAACCAGGTCAGCAGAGCTGCTTTAGAGCCAGAGAACCAGGTCAGCAGAGCTGCTTTAGAGCCAGAGAACCAGGTCAGCAGAGCTGCTTTAGAGCCATAGAAACAGGTCAGCAGAGCTCCTTTAGAGCCAGAGAACCAGGTCAGCAGAACTGCTTTAGAGCCAGATAAACCAGGTCAGCAAAGCTGCTTTAGAGAGGGAGAACCAGATCAGCAGAGCTGCTTTAGAGCCAGAGAACCAGGTCAGCAGAGCTGCTCTAGAGCCAGAGAACTAGGTCAGCAGAGCTGCTTTAGAGCCATAGAACCAGGTCAGCAGAGCTGCTCTAGAGACAGAGAACCAAGTCATCAGAGCTGATTTAGAGGGAGAGAACCAGGTCAGCAGAGCTGCTTTAGAGCCAGAGAACCAGGTCGGCAGAGCTGCTTTAGAGCCAGAGAACCAGGTCAGCAGAGCTGCTTTAGAGCCATAGAAACAGGTCAGCAGAGCTCCTTTAGAGCCAGAGAACCAGGTCAGCAGAGCTGCTCTAGAGACTAAGAACCAGGTCAGCAGAGCTGCTCTAGAGCCAGAGAACCAGGTCAGAAGAGCTGCTGTAGAGCCAGAGAAACCAGGTCAGTAGAGTTGCTTTAGAGCTAGAGAACCTGGTCAGCAGAGCTGCTTTAGAAGGAAAAAAACAGGTCAGCAGAGCTGGTTTAGAGCCAATGGACCAGGTCAGCAGAGCTACTCTAGAGCCAGAGAACCAGGTCAGCAGAACTGCTTTAGAGCCATAGAACCTGGTCAGCAGAGCTGCTCTAGAGCCAGAGAACCAAGCCAGCAGAGCTGCTTTAGAGCCATAGAACCAGGTCAGCAGAGCTGCTCTAGAGGCTGAGAACCAGGTCAGCAGACCTGCTGTAGAGCTAGAGAAACCAGGTCAACAGAGCTCCTTTAGATGGAGAGAACCAGGTCAGCATAACTGCTTTAGAGCCAGAGAACTAGGTCAGCAGACCTGCTCTAGAGCCAGAGAACCATGTGAGCAGAGCAGCTTTAGAGCCATAGAACCAGGTCAGCAGAGCTGCTATAGAGGCACATAACCAGCTCAGAAGAACTGCTTTAGAGCCAGAGAACCAGGTCAGCAGAGCTCTATAGAGGGAGAGAACCAGGTCAGCAGAGCTGCTTTAGAGCCAGAGAACAAGGTCAGCTGGGCTACTCTAGAGCCAGAGAACCAGGTCAGCAGAGCTGCTTTAGAGCCATAGAACCAGGTCAGCGTTCTCTGCTCTAGTGGCAGAGAACCAGGTCAGCAGAGCTGCTCCAGAGCCAGAGAAACCAGGTCAGCAGAGCTGCTTTAGAGGGAGAGAACCAGATCAGCAGAGCTGCTTTAGAGGGAGAGAACCAGGTCAGCAGAGCTGCTCTAGAGATAGAGAACCAGGTCAGCAGAGCTGATTTAGAGGGAGAGAACCAGGTCAGCAGAGCTGCTTTAGAGCCAGAGAACCAGGTCAGCAGAGCTGCTCTAGAGCCAGAGAACCAGGTCAGCAGAGCTGCTTTAGAGCCATAGAACCAGGTCAGCAGAGCTCCTTTAGAGCCAGAGAACCAGGCCAGCAGAGCTGATCTAGAGCCTAAGAACCAGGTCAGCAGAGCTGCTCTAGAGCCAGAGAACCAGGTCAGCAGGGCTGCTGTAGAGCCAGAGAAACCAGGTCAGTAGAGCTGCTTTAGAGCGAGAGAACCAGGTCAGCAGAGCTGCTTTAGAGGGAGAGAACCAGGTCAACAGAGCTGCTCTAGAGATAGAGAACCAAGTCAGCAGAGCTGATTTAGAGGGAGAGAACCAGGTCAGCATAGCTGCTTTAGAGCCAGAGAACCAGGTCAGCAGAGCTGCTCTAGAGCCAGAGAACCAGGTCAGTAGAGCTACTTTAGAGCCATAGAACCAGGTCAGCAGAGCTCCTTTAGAACCAGAGAACCAGGTCAGCAGAGCTGCTCTAGAGCCAGAGAACCAGGTCAGCAGAGCTGCTGTAGAGCCAGAGAAACCAGGTTGAAGTACCGGGTTTTGAGAAACCAGCGGTGCAGGGGAACACACCCTAAGACTTCGGATTCTTCCTGTTTCAGACCCACAGAAACACAGAGTCTTCTAAGTGAAATCAAAGATCGTATTTTATTGGCTGCAGACCAATCACAGGTATCCACACCACAGTACACCACGATGTATGTTCTCAGGAGACTGCTCCTGAACCAAAAAACAGTCTTTACTTATATACACAAAATTATGCTTTGGGGGCAACACCGCCCCTGTTTTACAAGTGGTCATTCACATATTTTAGTTTCAAAGGAACAGCAGAGCCATAATGACAATCCCACATTTCAGTTCATTAAGCATACAGTCATTGTACCCAGCGAGGCTCAGAACCCTCATCAGATAGCAGCAGACCCCAATAAAACGGGCACCTCCTGCTCGTAAAACAAGCCATAAAGTAGGAAACATAGTCAGGTGTGAAATAGCTTAGTCAGAGATCGTGTGTGAACAAGGACTTTATGATGGGTCGAGCCCTGATGCTAATCACATTAGGCCGCGAGAAAGGAACCGGCCGGACAGGATCGACCTCGGGCAGCGTAGTCGGCTTGTACAGGTCAGAGAGAAGTCACAGAAGGTGTACGTGTCCTTTAGGCGTAGGCATGGCCTTAGTGCGCAGCCTATGTGAGGGCAACCACAAAATGGCTAATGTTATAAAATGGAACCGAAAGGGTTCGATATGTGGCATCGTATGCACGGTGAATTCATCAGTGAAACATGACGAAAACACTCATACATACCGCGTTGCTCATTTGCGGTTCGCTGATACCAAAATTGGCATGGTGGGACCATGCCACCTACACGGTTCCGAATTTTACAGTACCACAGACTCTCCTTTTGCCCTTTCATAGGCAAAAACTATACTAATCTGAATCCAGGTCTATATTCATAAAGTCATGGAGATGTTGCTGTAGCATCATCCTATTGCTTAGCTCGTCCCTTGATACAGGTTTCCTTACACATGATGTAACACAGAGGCTACACATTACAGGGGCACACTGTATACATAAACAGAACAGAAAAAGGATGGCTAAAATCATTCCAATGACTATTAGAATCTTCCATCCCCAAGCTGATATCAGTCCCCAGAACCACCCCATCATTGACCAATCTCCTTTATCTACGTGAATGGATTCGGAAATCTTATGCAGTTTGGAAATGGCCTGGTAGACTGTCGGAGCGTTATCTGGTATGAAAATACAACAGCTCGATTGGATAACCTTGCATACCCCACCACGGTCTGCAAGGATAACGTCTAGAACCATACGGTTCTGCAACTTCATCAGGCGATCCGCTTGAAGCTCAGCTGTCAAGTTACCAAGGGCACCGGCCGTTACATTAACAGTGGATTCAACTACACGGGTCAGTTGTCTCAGGTTCCGACTATTGACCATTGGTCCCCAAAATGGCAGGAAACCCAGGAAAAAGTCTCCCGCTTCCTGACCGGCAGTATCGTCCTTACTAATAACGCCTCTCACAACTCTGGTCTTGTGATAATCAGAGGCGGCAGTAAATGTTGGCGGTAGCAAATTCGCAACATAACACGTGCCCGAGAAATCAGGGGGCAACCATGTATATGCTCGATCATTGCAGACAAAGTACCCTTGGCAGCCAAAAACGCAGGGGAAAACTGTGATGGAAAAGTGTATGTTTCAGTATAGTTACTCTTCCCTAGTTGAGCTCTTGGATTCTGACCATTACCTTGTAGACAGAACCGACCTATGTGGGGTACGACCCAAATCGGAGATGAACTTTTGCGCTGTTTTTCACCCAAACTGATGCTATACCCAGTCGCGTTCCATCCTACATAAGCTCGCAACTCATCCTTGGGAATAGATGTATATGCATCGATATCTCTACTCATATCTGCAACTCCTTTCATCAAGGCTTTATTATTCGAGTTAGGTCTAATGGAGCGCGGTGGTCGCTGGGAGTAGGTTTCGAGCGCAAAAAGAAACATGGTCTGGAATGCCCATGATGAACCATTATAGCTAAACGGCATTACTAGATATGGGATGCCCCTATTAATGGTGTGCGGCATCAAACCACACACCCAGCAGTTCGTTGTATTCATAACTAGTTGGTGCTGGTGCAGGAGTTGAATGAACAAATTATTTACAAATTCGGCACGTCTAGCTTGTTCGTGTTCTGGCAGAGGGTGGAAAGAGTGTTGGAAAACAGTAGGAAGAGGTGTGGGCTGTACAGTGGGTGCAAATGACACTTGGAAAGACAATAATACACAACCTACAGAAAACATCATTATGCTAGATAGTACAAACAGACATAATACTACAAAACATTTGCTATTCATTATTTTACATATTCTGCTCTTGAAATTTATTTCCTCGGTGGGCCTCTCTATCCTGAGAAACTCCATCCTCTAATCGTGCTGCTCGCGGCGGATGAGTATCTTTTGCTAAGGAGTACACCTGTTAGTTCAGGGAACGCCCTAGACCAACCAGAACCGTTGACCTAACGTCTTTGGCTTGTACCCCAAAGTCTTGGCACCGCGACCCTGCAGCTGAACCCGGATGGTGGTTCGAAAAACAAAAAGTCAAAAAGTTTCTCAGATGAGAGAGAGCTGTACTTTTGAAAATATCAAAGGAAAAGAATTTTTCTTTGTCCATAGCCCTTGGCCTCAAATTATACCTGTTTTTCCCAGGTACTGTCTGGTCTTGAAACAAGAGTTCAGGCTCTGTAGTGTCCAATCGATTTGATGGCGATATAGCTTCTTGCAGAATGTCGTCACTTTCTTGTTCTGTGATTGTTCCCTTTACACGTGCATCACTAAAAGGCACAAAACGAGGCACAGTCTCAGCCTCGGAGTCAGCGATCCCCTCCTGGACCCACCGATCATACGGTAGGGGCAAAGGGATCCTCTTGCAATGTATGCCGTGTATCCAATTCTTTTTCCCTTTCACTCAAACTGCTGATCTTGTCGATAGCAGGACTAGGTGGGGGCCGATCCAACGGGGCTCATCATTCTTTGTACGTTGAAAATTTTTAATTAGCACCCACGTTCCAGGATTAATAGGGTATCCTGGAGCTTCAGCGGCCTGGGGCAGAGTATCGTGAACCTGTTGGTGTAAGACACGCAATTTAGCCGTCAATTCATACTGGTAATCAAGCAGTACTGGATATTCGATTTCACTGAACTTTGTCGGCCTTGGCACTCCCCATACATTGGCCGGACGGCCAAACACAATCTCATATGGACTAAGTCCCACTCGCGAATGCACAGTCATTCTTGTTGATAGGAGTGCTAAGGGCAGAGCGTCAGGCCATTTAAGACTGGAGCTCGCCTGAATTTTGGCCAACTTAAGCTTCAAGGTGCCATTGTAGCACTCTACTATTCCAGCTGATTGGGGGTGATTTGCAGCGTGAAACTTTCATCACTCGGCCTACAAATTCACTCCCGTTATCACTCCATACCATCCTTGGCATTCCGAACCTAGGGAAAAATTCTGTAACTAGGGCTTTAGCTGTGGATAAGGCAGTATTGTCTTTTAGGGGATATGCTTCTATCCATTTTGAAAAGGCACAAACAACAACCAGTACATATTTCAAATTTTTGCATCTTTCCATGTGGATGAAGTCTAGTTGCAGAACTTCAAAAGGATATGATGGAGGCGCAAAATGACCAGGTGGAGTTGGGGTTCCCCTACCAGGGTTGTATTTCAGACATACCATGCATTTTTTGACTACATTCTCTGCACATTTAGGGATTCCAGCATTCTGCCATACTGGAGCCAACAACTTACAAATCCCTTTCACACTGATATGTGCCATTCCATGCGCCATCGTAACCACTGGAAGCACATATGCATCAGGTAACAACCATCGCCGGTGTTCTGACAAATCAATCCAACAACCATTTTCATCTAATTTACCCTTACTCTCTTTCCACATACTCAATTATTTCTCTGTGGCTTCAGCTTGAAGGGACTTCACACTCTCCATCGTGTCTTCACACATTCCAACATCACCAACCCATCTTGCAGGGCCTGCAACATACATTCGGGTTGTCACATCTTTTGCTGTTTCTTTCGCGGTTTCGTCAGCAAATGCATTACCACGCCCAACATCATTGGTAACCTTCTTGTGTGCGCTGCATTTCACAATCGCAACTTGTAATGGCAAGGTCAGCGACTCAAGGAGATCATTCACTAACTGACCATTCTGAATCTTAGCTCCATGCGAAGTCAGGAACCCACGCTCTTTTCCACAAACGCCCAAAACTATGGGCCACACCAAAAGCGTACTGACTGTCAGTATATATGTTCACTTTCATTCCTTTCGACAACACGCATGCTCTTGTGAGTGCAATTAGTTCGGCTGAATTATGTGGTATGCGTGCAGTTTCAACAATCGTGTGCAGAGTCGTGACAGCATACGCAGCAGTCGTATCACCGTTCGGAAGCTTGAAGCATGAACCGTCCACCCATAAGGTACCATCACATTCAACCAGGGGAGTATCTTTAAGATCCACTCTCCCTTTTGTTTCTTCTTCTGTTCTGAACAGACAATCATGCTGTTCAACCTCATCTGTGTCTGCTGAAATTGGCAATAATGTGGCTGGATTCAACGTATTGCACCTCTTTATGTGTACATGACTTGCTAGCAGCGTCAACTCGAAACTTGACAATTGAGCATTAGTTAAATGCTGTGTCTTGGTCCTGTTTAACAATGTGTCCACTGCATGAGGAACCATTACAATCAATGTGTTATTCATCACTAGTCCAGCAGACTGTCGAATAGACGCAGCTGCTGCCGCTGTAGCTCTTAAACAACTTGGCAATGCCCTCTCTACAGGATCCAAAGTCGATGAAAAATACGCGCATGGGCGCGGTCTGTCTCCAAAAGGCTGTGTCAGTACTGACAATGCACAACCGTCCCTTTCATAAACATACAAGGTAAAAGGCTTACTATAGTCGGGGGTACCCAACACAGGAGCTGAACACAATGCCTTACGTAATTCCACAAAACTTTTCTGACACTCCTCAGACCATGGGACAGGATTTGGTATATCTTTATATGTTAATGCTAGCAATGGTTTTGCCAATAAAGAAAAACTCGGGATCCAGTGCCTACAATATGAAGTAATGCCCAGGAAAGCACGCACTTCTCTCTTTGTCCTCGGCACACTTAATTGTGCAATGGCTTGGATTCTTTCTGGGGTCAGCTTCCTTCCCTCCTTCGAGAAGAGATGACCTAAATACGTCACTTCTTGTCGACAATATTGCAGCTTAGAGAGAGACACTTTGTGATGGAAGGTAGACAGATGATGCAACAATGATGATGTAGCTCGTTTACAAATCTCCTCAGTATCTGCGGCGATTAGTAAATCGTCAACATACTGGATAAGGGTAGCACCTTTAGGTAAAACAAGGGCATCAAGCTGTGCTTTTAAAGCCTGACTGTATATTGATGGACTTTCACAGTAGCCCTGTGGAGCGCGTTTAAAACGGAAGCTTCGACCTCCTAAACAAAAGCCAAAAATATCCCTGCTCTCCTCTGCAATCGGGATACTAAAGAAAGCATTCTTCAAATCAATTACTGAGAACCAAGCAGCGGAAGCTGGGATCATAGTCAACAAGGCGGTTATATCAGGGACCACTGGAAACTGTGGCACAACTACCTTATTGACCTCTCTAAGATCGATCACAAATCTGTAAACAGGTGGCTGAGAAGGGTCAGTACGTTTTAAAACAGGCAGAACCGGACTATTGCAAACGTTGCCTCTTGTCTCTTCAATTACATCCTTCTCAATTAAATCATAGATAATTGCTAACAACGCTTTTTCACCTTCCTTAGAGATCTTGTACTGGGGAATGCGGGGCAATTTAACATTGGCTTTCAAAGTGACAACATACAGCGGTATTTCCAAAAGGCCCACATCATTAGGGCCAGTGGCCCAAAGGGCATCAGGAAGAGACGACAATTCAGCTGGTAGTTCATTCTTTGACAAATACATGGGAGAAATCACTTCCTTACCCAGCGTAAGTTGTACTCCTGAGGGGGAACAATATAATGTTGCATGTAATCTCTTCAACAGGTCCAATCCTAACAAGTTTTCATTACATCCTGTCGTTAGGATGAGGGGTGCTTTCAGCTCACAAGGTCCAACAGAAAGGGCCATAGGACTTGAGATCGGGTTCCTAACCGGGGCGCCAGAAAAACCTACGGAAACATTCATTTCGCCAGACAAAGGTGCGCCAGGGAGCTTTGAGCGCATAATAGAACTCTTTGCAGCACCAGTGTCCAGCAGAAAGGGCTCTGTTACACCGGCTGTAGTCACCTTAACATACGGTCCGCTCTGATCCACTGGCACTGAAACAACTCCCTCTCTCTGTCTTTGGCTGTCCTAGTAATCATTCCCTTCCGTATTATCATCTTCTGCATAGTAGTCATTATTATAGTACTGCGCTGTCTTGCCAGTCGCATTGGCTTGCTGATCAAAACTATTCATCGTATTTTGAGGCGGAAGAGGTCGCGCGTTCTGGGGAACATTTCCACGCCCTCTACCTCTTGGGGCTTGCTGGCCACCTCTACCTCTTGCGCCATAAGCATTATTTGTGCGCTGCAACAATCTAAGACAATTAATTATTTTTAAAGTGACCTTCCTCCTTGCAATAGGAACATTGATTGGGACCGATAGGGACATGAGGTTGATAATACCCATACATTTGCTGATTATTCTGGAACTGTTGGGGTTGCTGATAGATACCCTGGGTTTGCCTATAATTATTCTGACCTGCACGTGGCGGATATGCCTGCTGTAAAAGAACCTTCGTTTTCAACTCTTTCGTTTTCTTCTCTGTTCTATCCTTCTCATCTTTATCCCTATTTTCATAATACTGCGCAGTAGCCAGTATTTGCGCTGAAGAGGAAACGGCCCAAGAACTCTCCGAATCTTTTAATTTTTTACACAACTGTGGAAGCAAATTATGCACAAATTTATCAACAAATAACCGTTGACCCCCTTCTGTACTCATGTCCTGACCACTGTGGTCGATAAATGTTTCTTCAAACCTGGTGAAGAAATCGGACACTGTTTCATCTTTCTTCTGTTTGCATGCGGATAATTTATCCCAATTTACACGTATTGCGGGCATTAAAGTTTTCATATAATTAATTATTCTACCAGGGAGTTCTGCTACCACGGGCTCAGGCTTGGCACCACCGACCTGTCTATTGTCCGCATTAATGATATTAGCCCATGTGTCACCTAGTTCTGCAGCATGATCTGCATTACGAATCAATCCCCACAAAGGTTGTGGAACAACATTTCCGAACAACATATCTATGTCCGCCAGGTTCATGACACACGATTCTGCAGTCTGTGATAACTCCTTATAATATCCTGCAGGGTTCTTACGGGGGTCAGGCAATGTCTGTTTAAGGGCTAATACTTCAGATCGTTTCCAGGGAACATGTACCCAAACACGCTGAAAATGTGGCAGAACAGGTGGATCAGCATTCGCATCACCAGGTCTCCAAACTGAAGGAACCTCACGCATCGGATATTGTCGCGCTTTTACCTGTTTCCCTTCAGGGAATTCCTGTCCAAACAACGACTGCTGACAATCCCCATTCCTGAAAGACAGCAGTGTCGCAACTGCTTTCTCAATATCAGAACCCACAATCATACCTTTTCCAAATTCAAATCGCACTTGACACAACTCTTGCGGACTGGAGTCTAAATCATTATCTTCCAATTCCTCACATAGGATTTCACACATTTTCTCAAAAACGTACCGCTGTTGTGGCGCTTCCCACTGATGAAAAACATTAACAACAGATTCTACATCATATTTAGAAGGATAAACAATCCATCTACGTGCCATGCGGTCCAGTTCTTCTTTCTCTCTAGAACCAGGTATTTGACTACGTAACTGCTTACGTTGTGGACCAGGGGTCGTAGTAGATGACCCAAAGAGGGGGGATATAAGACTAGTGACTGCACTAGCTATTCGTTGTCTTGCAGAAGGAGAAGTTGAGGCAAGAACCGGGGGAAAAACAGAGGGAAGGAAAACGGGTGCAGATACAGATACAGGGGTAGCAGCAGGTAGGGCACCAAGAGAGGCAGCAGATGTGCTAGGTAAAGTCGCAGGGGGCGCAGAAGTGGTAGGTAGCAAAATCGGCTGCCCTTGGGAAGGCTGTGCTACCAGGACAGGAGCCGGCTGAGGAGGAGCTGACGGCTGCGGGAAAGCTTGCTGCGCATTAGCTGGAGGCTGCACATTTACGGGCTGTGGAGGCGCTGTAGCATTTTGCGCATAAGGGGGTGGCGAACTTAGCAAATGCGACATCAGGGAATCTGTCTCTTTCTCTTTTGACTCATCTTGGTGAAGGGGTGGCAAAACTGGGTAATATTTATCAATGACTAATTTGCGCTGCCTGTGCAACCGCTCATTCATTTGGTCCTCTTCATTATCTTTAAACTGCACAGCTGCTTGCATTATCGACATACCTCTCTCTCTCTTATTCTTCTTTGCCAATTTAATTTCCTTTTGTTTGGCTTCCTTTCGCCATAGGCGGAAAGAATCAAACATCGCCGGCCGGGCTTTCTTCTTGAACAATTTAACTTCTAAATTATCTAGGATCTCTGTGTCGAAACTACCATTTTGGGGCCATTTTAAAACACCATCCTTCCTGGTGTATCGGACCCATACTTCATTATACGTAATGGGGCCCACGCCATGTTTCACATAAAGCTCATAAGTTGGAGTTCCAATTGGAGGAACCGGACACGAATCCTCCAATCGGGAATCCCTTTTACAACCAAAACAAAACAAATTTCCAAATATACTAGAACCAGGCATCTTCGCTCACTAGTCTAGTTTCAAACTTCAAAGGATTATCGAATACGATAGTCTCGTGAATACACGAGTCCTCTGGCTTTGGCACTTGCAAGACCCAAATCAAAGCGATCCCGAAGGATACCAAAATCCTGAAGGATATCAAACAAACTGGGAGACGCTCCACTTATACTTAACTGAGGTATCGATGACTTCACCAGAAGACTCTCTCAATTGTTTCGCTCTACCAAATCGTCAAGGGTCCAAAACAGGGCGATTAATCAGGGCAGCAGTCCTTCGTAGCTGTCGGGACGTGGAGAACCTCGCAGAAAAGACTTTTGGACCACGTCGACATGTAGGGGTCGATGAAGTGGCGGCCTTCCTCCAGAATTTCCACACGAAGCTCCTCACGAACCTCTGGCTTGGACCGGTACCACTGATCGCCCCGAGTTGGGCGCCAACTGAAGTACCGGGTTTTTAGAACCCAGCGGTGCAGGGGAACACACCCTAAGACTTCGGATTCTTCCTGTTTCAGACCCACAGAAATACAGAGTCTTCTAGGTGAAATCAAAGATCGTATTTTATTGGCTGCAGACCAATCACAGGTATCCGAGAAGTACACCACGATGTATGTTCTCAGGAGACTGCTCCTGAACCAAAAACCAGTCTTTACTTATATACACAAAATTACGCTTTGGGGGCAACACCGCCCCTGTTTTACAAGTGGTCATTCACATATTTTAGTTTCAAAGGAACAGCAGAGCCATAATGACAATCCCACATTTCAGTTCATTAAGCATACAGTCATTGTACCCAGCGAGGCTCAGAACCCTCATCAGATAGCAGCAGACCCCAATAAAACGGGCACCTCCTGCTCGTAAAACAAGCCATAAAGTAGGAAACATAGTCAGGTGTGAAATAGCTTAGTCAGAGATCGTGTGTGAACAAGGACTTTATGATGGGTCGAGCCCTGATGCTAATCACATTAGGCCGCGAGAAAGGAACCGGCCGGACAGGATCGCCCTCGGGCATCGGAGTCGGCTTGCACAGGTCAGAGAGAAGTCACAGAAGGTGTACGTGTCCTTTAGGCCTAGGCATGGCCTTAGTGCGCAGCCTATGTGAGGGCAACCACAAAATAGCTACTGTTATAAAATGGAACCCAAAGGGTTCGATATGTGGCATCGTATGCACGGTGAATTCATCAGTGAAACATGACGAAAACACTCATACATACCGCGTTGCTCATTTGCGGTTCGCTGATACCAAAATTGGCATGGTGGGACCATGCCACCTACACGGTTCCGAATTTTACAGTACCACAAGGTCAGTAGAGCTGCTTTAGAGCGAGAGAACCAGGTCAGCAGAGCTGCTTTAGAGGGAGAGAACCAGGTCAGCAGAGCTGCTTTAGATCCAAGGGACCAGGTCAGCAGAGCTGCTCTAGAGCCAGAGAACCAGGTCAGCAGAAATGCTTTAGAGCCATAGAACCAGGTCAGCAGCGCTGTTGTAGAGCCAGAGAACCAGGTCAGCAGAGCTGCTCTAGAGCATAAGAACAAGTTCAGCAGAGCTGCTCTAGAGCCAGAGAACCAGGGCAGGAGAGCAGCTCTAGAGCCAGAGAACCAAGTCAGCAGAGCTGCTTTACAGCCATAGAACCAGGTCAACAGAGCTGCTTTAGAGCCAGAGTACCAGGTCAGCAGAGCTGTTCTAGAGCCTAAGAACCAGGTCAGCAGAGCTGCTCTAGAGCCTAAGAACCAGGTCAGCAGAGCTGCTCTAGAGCCAGAGAACCAGGTCAGCAGAGCTGCTTTAGAGCCATAGAACCAGGTCAGCAGAGCTCCTTTAGAGTCAGAGAACCAGGTCAGCAGAGCTGCTCTAGAGCCTAAGAACCAGGTCAGCAGAGCTGCTCTAGAGCCAGAGAACCAGGTCAGTAGAGCTGCTTTAGAGCGAGAGAACCAGGTCAGCAGAGCTGCTTTAGAGAGAGAGAACCAGGTCAGCAGTGCTGCTTTAGATCCAAGGGACCAGGTCAGCAGAGCTACTCTAGAGCCAGAGAACCAGGTCAGCAGAAATGCTTTAAAGCCAGAGAACCAGGTCAGCAGAGTTGCTCTAGAGCCAGAGAACCAGGTCAGCAGAGCAGCTTTAGAGCCATAGAACCAGGTCAGCAGAGCTGCTCTAGAGGCACAGAACCAGCTCAGCAGAACTGCTTTAGAGCCAGAGAACTCGGTCAGCAGAGCTCTATAGAGGGAGAGAACCAGGTCAGCAGAGCTGCTTTAGAGCCAGAGAACCAGGTCAGCAGGGCTGCTCTAGAGCCAGAGAAACCAGGCCAGCCGAGCTGCTTTAGATGGAGAGAACCAGGTCAGCAAAACTGCTTTAGAGCCAGAGAACCAGGTCAGCAGAGCCGCTCTAGAGCCAGAGAACCAGGTCAGCAGAGCTGCTCTAGAGGCACAGAACCAGCTCAGCAGAACTGCTTTAGAGCCAGAGAACTCGGTCAGCAGAGCTCTATAGAGGGAGAGAACCAGGTCAGCAGAGCTGCTTTAGAGCCAGAGAACCAGGTCAGCAGGGCTGCTCTAGAGCCAGAGAAACCAGGCCAGCCGAGCTGCTTTAGATGGAGAGAACCAGGTCAGCAGAAATGCTTTAAAGCCAGAGAACCAGGTCAGCAGAGTTGCTCTAGAGCCAGAGAACCAGGTCAGCAGAGCAGCTTTAGAGCCATGGATCCAGGTCACCAGAGCTGTTCTAGAGGCAGAGAACCAGCCCAGCAGAACTGCTTTAGAGCCAGAGAACCAGGTCAGCGGAGCTCTTTAGAGAGAGAGAACCAGGTCAACAGAGCTGCTTTAGAGCCAGAGAACCAAGTCAGCAGAGCTGCTCTAGAGCCAGAGAAACCAGGTCAGCAGAGCTGATTTAGAGGGAGAGAACCAGATCAGAAGAGCTGCTTTAGAGCCAGAGAACTAGGTCAGCAGAGCTGCTCTAGAGATCGAGAACCAGGTCAGCAGAGCTGATTTAGAGGGAGAGAACCAGGTCAGCAGAGCTGCTTTAGAGCCAGAGAACCAGGTCAGCAGAGCTTCTCTAGAGCCACAGAACCAGGTCAGCAGAGCTGCTCTAGGGCCATAGAACCAGGTCAGCAGAGCTCCTTTAGAGCCAGAGAACCAGGTCAGCAGAGCTGCTCTAGAGCCTAAGAACCAGGTCAGCAGAGCTGCTCAAGGGCCAGAGAACCAGGTCAGCAGGGCTGCTGTAGAGCCAGAGAAACCAGGTCAGTAGAGCTGCTTTAGAGCGAGAGAACCAGGTCAGCAGAGCTGCTTTAGAGGGAGAGAACCAGGTCAGCAGAGCTGCTCTAGAGATAGAGAACCAGGTCAGCAGAGCTGATTTAGAGGGAGGGAACCAGGTCAGCAGAGCTCCTTTAGAGCCAGAGAACCAGGTCAGCAGAGCTGCTCTAGAGCCTAAGAACCAGGTCAGCAGAGCTGCTGTAGAGCCAGAGAAACCAGGTCAGTAGAGCTGCTTTACAGCGAGAGAACCAGGTCAGCAGAGCTGCTTTAGAGAGAGATAACCAGGTCAGCAGAGCTGCTTTAGATCCAAGGGACCAGGTCAGCAGAGCTGCTCTAGAGCCAGAGACCCTGGTCAGCAGAAATGCTTTAAAGCCATAGAACCAGGTCAGCAGCGCTGTTGTAGAGCTAGAGAACCAGGTCAGCAGAGCTGCTCTAGAGCCTAAGAATAAGTTCAGCAGAGCTGCTCTAGAGCCAGAGAACCAGGGCAGCAGAGCAGCTGTAGAGCCAGAGAAACCAGGTCAGCAGAGCTGCTTTAGAGGGAGAGAACCAGGTCAGCAAAGCTGCTTTAGAGCCAGAGGACCAGGCCAGCAGAGCTGCTTTAGAGCCAAAGAACCAGGGCAGCAGAGCTGCTCTAGAGCCAGAGAACGAAGTCAGCAGAGCTGCTTTACAGCCATAGAACCAGGTCAGCAGAGCTGCTTTAGAGCCAGAGTACCAGGTCAGCAGAGCTGCTCTGGAGCCTAAGAACCAGGTCAGCAGAGCTGCTCTAGAGCCAGAGAACCAGGTCAGCAGAGCTGCTGTAGAACCAGAGAAACCAGGTCAGTGGAGCTGCTTTAGAGGGAGAGAACCAGGTCAGCAGAGCTGCTCTAGAGGGAGAGAACCAGGTCAGCAGAGCTGCTCTAGAGAGAGAGAATCAGGTCAGCAGAGCTGCTCCAGAGCCAGAGAAACCAGGTCAGCAGATCTGCTTTAGAGGGAGAGAAACAGATCAGCAGAGCTGCTTTAGAGCCAGAGAACCAGGTCAGCAGAGATGCTTTAGAGCCATAGAACCAGGTCAGCAGAGCTGCTCTAGAGGCAGAGAACCAGATTAGCAGAGCTGATTTAGAGGTAGAGAACCAGGTCAGCAGAGCTGCTTTAGAGACAGAGAACCAGGTCAGCAGAGCTGCTATAGAGCCAGCGAACCAGATCAACAGAGCTGCTTTAGAGCCATAGAACCAGGTCAGCAAAGCTCATTTAGAGCCAGAGAACCAGGTCAGCAGAGCTGCTTTAGAGACTAAGAACCAGGTCAGCAGAGCTGCTCTAGAGCCAGAGAACCAGGTCAGCAGAGCTGCTGTAGAGCCAGAGAAACCAGGTCAGTAGAGTTGCTTTAGAGGGAGAGAACCAGATCAGCAGAGCTGCTTTAGAGGGAGAGAACCAGGTCACCAGAGCTGCTTTAGAGCCAAGGAACCAGGTCAGCAAAGCTGCTCTAGAGCCAGAGAACCAGGTCAGCAGAACTGCTTTAGAGCCATAGAACCAGGTCAGCAGAGCTGCTTTAGATGGAGAGGCCCAGGTCAGCAGAACTGCTTTAGAGCCAGAGAACCAGGTCAGCAGAGTTGCTCTAGAGCCAGAGAACCAGGTCAGCAGAGCAGCTTTAGAGCCATAGAACCAGGTGAGCAGAGCTGCTCTAGAGGCACAGAACCAGATCAGCAGAACTGCTTTAGAGCCAGAGAACCAGGTCAGCAGAGCTCTATAGAGGGAGAGAACCAGGTCAGCAGAGCTGCTTCAGAGCCAGAGAACCAGGTCAGCAGGGCTGCTCTAGAGCCAGGGAAACCAGGCCAGCAGAGCTGCTTTAGATGGAGAGAACCAGGTCAGCAGAACTGCTTTAGAGCCAGATAAACCAGGTCAGCAGAGCTGCTCTAGAGCCAGAGAACCAGGTCAGCAGAGCTGCTTTAGAGCCATAGAACCAGGTCAGCAGAGCTGCTCTAGAGGGAGAGAACCAGGTCAGCAGAGCTGCTTTAGAGCCAGAGAACCAGGTCAGCAGAGCTGCTTTAGAGCCAGAGAACCAGTTCAGCAGAGCTGCTTTAGAGACATAGAAACAGGTCAGCAGAGCTCCTTTGGAGCCAGAGAACCAGGTCAGCAGAGCTGCTCTAGAGACTAAGAACCAGGTCAGCAGAGCTGCTCTAGAGCCAGAGAACCAGGTCAGAAGAGCTCCTGTAGAGCCAGAGAAACCAGGTCAGTAGAGTTGCTTTAGAGCTAGAGAACCTGGTCAACAGAGCTGCTTTAGAAGGAAAAAACCAGGTCAGCAGAGCTGCTTTAGAGCCAATGGACCAGGTCAGCAGAGCTACTCTAGAGCCAGAGAACCAGGTCAGCAGAACTGCTTTAGAGCCATAGAACCTGGTCAGCAGAGTTGTTCTAGAGCCAGAGAACCAAGCCAGCAGAGCTGCTTTAGAGCCAAAGAACCAGGTCAGCAAAGCTGCTCTAGAGGCTGAGCACCAGGTCAGCAGACCTGCTGTAGAGCTAGAGAAACCAGGTCAACAGAGCTGCTTTAGATGGAGAGAAACCGGTCAGCATAACTGCTTTAGAGCCAGAGAACTAGGTCAGCAGACCTGCTCTAGAGCCAGAGAACCATGTGAGCAGAGCAGCTTTAGAGCCATAGAACCAGATCAGCAGAGCTGCTATAGAGGCACATAACCAGCTCAGCAGAACTGCTTTAGAGCCAGAGAACCAGGTCAGCAGAGCTCTATAGAGGGAGAGAACCAGGTCAGCAGAGCTGCTTTATAGCCAGAGAACCAGGTCAGCAGGGCTACTCTAGAGCCAGAGAACCCGGTCAGCAGAGCTGCTTTAGAGCCGTTAGAACCAGGTCAGCGTTCTCTGCTCTAGCGGCAGAGAACCAGGTCAGCAGAGCTGCTCCAGAGCCAGAGAAACCAGGTCAGCAGAGCTGCTTTAGAGGCAGAGAACCAGGTTAGCAGAGCTGATTTAGACGGAGAGAACCAGGTCAGCAGAGCTGCTTTAGAGCCAGCGAACCAGGTCAGCAGAGCTGCTATAGAGCCAGAGAACCAGATCAACAGAGCTGCTTTAGAGCCATAGAACCAGGTCAGCAAAGCTCATTTAGAGCCAGAGAACCAGGTCAGCAGAGCTGCTTTAGAGACTAAGAACCAGGTCAGCAGAGCTGCTCTAGAGCCAGAGAACCAGGTCAGCAGAGCTGCTGTAGAGCCAGAGAAACCAGGTCAGTAGAGTTACTTTAGAGCGAGAGAACCAGATCAGCAGAGCTGCTTTAGAGGGAGAGAACCAGGTCACCAGAGCTGCTTTAGAGCCAAGGGACCAGGTCAGCAGAGCTGCTCTAGAGCCAGAGAACCAGGTCAGCAGAACTGCTTTAGAGACTAAGAACCAGGTCAGCAGAGCTGCTCTAGAGCCAGAGAACCAGGTCAGCAGAGCTGCTGTAGAGCCAGAGAAACCAGGTCAGTAGAGTTGCTTTAGAGCGAGAAAACCAGATCAGCAGAGCTGCTTTAGAGGGAGAGAACCAGGTCACCAGAGCTGCTTTAGAGCCAAGGGACCAGGTCAGCAGAGCTGCTCTAGAGCCAGAGAACCAGGTCAGCAGAACTGCTTTAGAGCCATAGAACCAGGTCAGCAGAGCTGCTTTAGATGGAGAGGCCCAGGTCAGCAGAACTGCTTTAGAGCCAGAGAACCAGGTCAGCAGAGTTGCTCTAGAGCCAGAGAACCAGGTCAGCAGAGCAGCTTTAGAGCCATAGAACCAGGTGAGCAGAGCTGCTCTAGAGGCACAGAGCCAGATCAGCAGAACTGCTTTAGAGCCAAAGAACCAGGTCAGCAGAGCTCTATAAAGGGAGAGAACCAGGTCAGCAGAGCTGCTTCAGAGCCAGAGAACCAGGTCAGCAGGGCTGCTCTAGAGCCAGGGAAACCAGGCCAGCAGAGCTGCTTTGGATGGAGAGAACCAGGTCAGCAGAACTGATTTAGAGACAGAGAACCAGGTCATCAGAGCTGTTTTAGAGGGAGAGAACCAGGTCAGCAGAGCTGCTTTAGAGCCAGAGAACCAGTTCAGCAGAGCTCCTTTAGAGCCAGAGAACCAGGTCAGCAGAGCTGCTCTAGAGACTAAGAACCAGGTCAGCAGAGCTGCTCTAGAGCCAGAGAACCAGGTCAGAAGAGCTGCTGTAGAGCCAGAGAAACCAGGTCAGTAGAGTTGCTTTAGAGCTAGAGACCCTGGTCAGCAGAGCTGCTTTAGAAGGAAAAAACTAGGTCAGCAGAGCTGCTTTAGTGCCAATGGACCAGGTCAGCAGAGCTACTCTAGAGCCAGAGAACCAGGTCAGCAGAACTGCTTTAGAGCCATAGAACCTGGTCAGCAGAGCTGTTCTAGAGCCAGAGAACCAAGCCAGCAGAGCTGCTTTAGAGCCATAGAACCAGGTCAGCAAAGCTGCTCTAGAGGCTGAGAACCAGGTCAGCAGACCTGCTGTAGAGCTAGAGAAACCAGGTCAACAGAGCTGCTTTATATGGAGAGAACCCGGTCAGCATAACTGCTTTAGAGCCAGAGAACTAGGTCAGCAGACCTGCTCTAGAGCCAGAGAACTATGTGAGCAGAGCAGCTTTAGAGCCATAGAACCAGGTCAGCAGAGCTGCTATAGAGGCACATAACCAGCTCAGCAGAACTGCTTTAGAGCCAGAGAACCAGGTCAGCAGAGCTCTATAGAGGGAGAGTACCAGGTCAGCAGAGCTGCTTTAGAGCCAGAGAACCAGGTCAGCAGGGCTACTCTAGAGCCAGAGAACCAGGTCAGCAAAGCTCATTTAGAGCCAGAGAACCAGGTCAGCAGAGCTGCTTTAGAGACTAAGAACCAGGTCAGCAGAGCTGCTCTAGAGCCAGAGAACCAGGTCAGCAGAGCTGCTGTAGAGCCAGAGAAACCAGGTCAGTAGAGTTACTTTAGAGCGAGAGAACCAGATCAGCAGAGCTGCTTTAGAGGGAGAGAACCAGGTCACCAGAGCTGCTTTAGAGCCAAGGGACCAGGTCAGCAGAGCTGCTCTAGAGCCAGAGAACCAGGTCAGCAGAACTGCTTTAGAGACTAAGAACCAGGTCAGCAGAGCTGCTCTAGAGCCAGAGAACCAGGTCAGCAGAGCTGCTGTAGAGCCAGAGAAACCAGGTCAGTAGAGTTGCTTTAGAGCGAGAGAACCAGATCAGCAGAGCTGCTTTAGAGGGAGAGAACCAGGTCACCAGAGCTGCTTTAGAGCCAAGGGACCAGGTCAGCAGAGCTGCTCTAGAGCCAGAGAACCAGGTCAGCAGAACTGCTTTAGAGCCATAGAACCAGGTCAGCAGAGCTGCTTTAGATGGAGAGGCCCAGGTCAGCAGAACTGCTTTAGAGCCAGAGAACCAGGTCAGCAGAGTTGCTCTAGAGCCAGAGAACCAGGTCAGCAGAGCAGCTTTAGAGCCATAGAACCAGGTGAGCAGAGCTGCTCTAGAGGCACAGAGCCAGATCAGCAGAACTGCTTTAGAGCCAAAGAACCAGGTCAGCAGAGCTCTATAAAGGGAGAGAACCAGGTCAGCAGAGCTGCTTCAGAGCCAGAGAACCAGGTCAGCAGGGCTGCTCTAGAGCCAGGGAAACCAGGCCAGCAGAGCTGCTTTGGATGGAGAGAACCAGGTCAGCAGAACTGATTTAGAGACAGAGAACCAGGTCATCAGAGCTGTTTTAGAGGGAGAGAACCAGGTCAGCAGAGCTGCTTTAGAGCCAGAGAACCAGGTCAGCAGAGCTGCTTTAGAGCCAGAGAACCAGTTAAGCAGAGCTCCTTTAGAGCCAGAGAACCAGGTCAGCAGAGCTGCTCTAGAGACTAAGAACCAGGTCAGCAGAGCTGCTCTAGAGCCAGAGAACCAGGTCAGAAGAGCTGCTGTAGAGCCAGAGAAACCAGGTCAGTAGAGTTGCTTTAGAGCTAGAGACCCTGGTCAGCAGAGCTGCTTTAGAAGGAAAAAACTAGGTCAGCAGAGCTGCTTTAGTGTTAATGGACCAGGTCAGCAGAGCTACTCTAGAGCCAGAGAACCAGGTCAGCAGAACTGCTTTAGAGCCATAGAACCTGGTCAGCAGAGCTGTTCTAGAGCCAGAGAACCAAGCCAGCAGAGCTGCTTTAGAGCCATAGAACCAGGTCAGCAAAGCTGCTCTAGAGGCTGAGAACCAGGTCAGCAGACCTGCTGTAGAGCTAGAGAAACCAGGTCAACAGAGCTGCTTTATATGGAGAGAACCCGGTCAGCATAACTGCTTTAGAGCCAGAGAACTAGGTCAGCAGACCTGCTCTAGAGCCAGAGAACTATGTGAGCAGAGCAGCTTTAGAGCCATAGAACCAGGTCAGCAGAGCTGCTATAGAGGCACATAACCAGCTCAGCAGAACTGCTTTAGAGCCAGAGAACCAGGTCAGCAGAGCTCTATAGAGGGAGAGTACCAGGTCAGCAGAGCTGCTTTAGAGCCAGAGAACCAGGTCAGCAGGGCTACTCTAGAGCCAGAGAACCAGGTCAGCAGAGCTGCTTTAGAGCCATAGAACCAGGTCAGCGTTCTCTGCTCTAGCGGCAGAGAACCAGGTCAGCAGAGCTGCTCCAGAGCCAGAGAAACCAGGTCAGCAGAGCTGCTTTAGAGGGAGAGAACCAGATCAGCAGAGCTGCTTTAGAGGGAGAGAACCAGGTCAGCTGAGCTGCTCTAGAGATAGAGAACCAGGTCAGCAGAGCTGATTTAGAGGGAGGGAGAGAACCAGGTCAGCAGAGCTGCTTTAGAGCCAGAGAACCAGGTCAGCAGAGCTGCTCTAGAGCCAGAGAACCAGGTCAGCAGAGCTGCTTTAGAGCCATAGAACCAGGTCAGCAGAGCTCCTTTAGAGCCAGAGAACCAGGTCAGCAGAGCTGCTCTAGAGACTAAGAACCAGGTCAGCAGAGCTGCTCTAGAGCCAGAGAACCAGGTCAGAAGAGCTCCTGTAGAGCCAGAGAAACCAGGTCAGTAGAGTTGCTTTAGAGCTAGAGAACCTGGTCAACAGAGCTCTATAAAGGGAGAGAACCAGGTCAGCAGAGCTGCTTCAGAGCCAGAGAACCAGGTCAGCAGGGCTGCTCTAGAGCCAGGGAAACCAGGCCAGCAGAGCTGCTTTGGATGGAGAGAACCAGGTCAGCAGAACTGATTTAGAGACAGAGAACCAGGTCATCAGAGCTGTTTTAGAGGGAGAGAACCAGGTCAGCAGAGCTGCTTTAGAGCCAGAGAACCAGGTCAGCAGAGCTGCTTTAGAGCCAGAGAACCAGTTCAGCAGAGCTCCTTTAGAGCCAGAGAACCAGGTCAGCAGAGCTGCTCTAGAGACTAAGAACCAGGTCAGCAGAGCTGCTCTAGAGCCAGAGAACCAGGTCAGAAGAGCTGCTGTAGAGCCAGAGAAACCAGGTCAGTAGAGTTGCTTTAGAGCTAGAGACCCTGGTCAGCAGAGCTGCTTTAGAAGGAAAAAACTAGGTCAGCAGAGCTGCTTTAGTGCCAATGGACCAGGTCAGCAGAGCTACTCTAGAGCCAGAGAACCAGGTCAGCAGAACTGCTTTAGAGCCATAGAACCTGGTCAGCAGAGCTGTTCTAGAGCCAGAGAACCAAGCCAGCAGAGCTGCTTTAGAGCCATAGAACCAGGTCAGCAAAGCTGCTCTAGAGGCTGAGAACCAGGTCAGCAGACCTGCTGTAGAGCTAGAGAAACCAGGTCAACAGAGCTGCTTTATATGGAGAGAACCCGGTCAGCATAACTGCTTTAGAGCCAGAGAACTAGGTCAGCAGACCTGCTCTAGAGCCAGAGAACTATGTGAGCAGAGCAGCTTTAGAGCCATAGAACCAGGTCAGCAGAGCTGCTATAGAGGCACATAACCAGCTCAGCAGAACTGCTTTAGAGCCAGAGAACCAGGTCAGCAGAGCTCTATAGAGGGAGAGTACCAGGTCAGCAGAGCTGCTTTAGAGCCAGAGAACCAGGTCAGCAGGGCTACTCTAGAGCCAGAGAACCAGGTCAGCAGAGCTGCTTTAGAGCCATAGAACCAGGTCAGCGTTCTCTGCTCTAGCGGCAGAGAACCAGGTCAGCAGAGCTGCTCCAGAGCCAGAGAAACCAGGTCAGCAGAGCTGCTTTAGAGGGAGAGAACCAGATCAGCAGAGCTGCTTTAGAGGGAGAGAACCAGGTCAGCTGAGCTGCTCTAGAGATAGAGAACCAGGTCAGCAGAGCTGATTTAGAGGGAGGGAGAGAACCAGGTCAGCAGAGCTGCTTTAGAGCCAGAGAACCAGGTCAGCAGAGCTGCTCTAGAGCCAGAGAACCAGGTCAGCAGAGCTGCTTTAGAGCCAGAGAACCAGGTCAGCAGAGCTCCTTTAGAGCCAGAGAACCAGGTCAGCAGAGCTGCTCTAGAGACTAAGAACCAGGTCAGCAGAGCTGCTCTAGAGCCAGAGAACCAGGTCAGAAGAGCTCCTGTAGAGCCAGAGAAACCAGGTCAGTAGAGTTGCTTTAGAGCTAGAGAACCTGGTCAACAGAGCTGCTTTAGAAGGAAAAAACCAGGTCAGCAGAGCTGCTTTAGAGCCATAGAACCAAGTCAGCAGAGCTGCTTTAGATGGAGAGGCCCAGGTCAGCAGAACTGCTTTAGAGCCAGAGAACCAGGTCAGCAGAGTTGCTCTAGAGCCAGAGAACCAGGTCAGCAGAGCAGCTTTAGAGCCATAGAACCAGGTGAGCAGAGCTGCTCTAGAGGCACAGAGCCAGATCAGCAGAACTGCTTTAGAGCCAAAGAACCAGGTCAGCAGAGCTCTATAAAGGGAGAGAACCAGGTCAGCAGAGCTGCTTCAGAGCCAGAGAACCAGGTCAGCAGGGCTGCTCTAGAGCCAGGGAAACCAGGCCAGCAGAGCTGCTTTGGATGGAGAGAACCAGGTCAGCAGAACTGATTTAGAGACAGAGAACCAGGTCATCAGAGCTGTTTTAGAGGGAGAGAACCAGGTCAGCAGAGCTGCTTTAGAGCCAGAGAACCAGGTCAGCAGAGCTGCTTTAGAGCCAGAGAACCAGTTCAGCAGAGCTCCTTTAGAGCCAGAGAACCAGGTCAGCAGAGCTGCTCTAGAGACTAAGAACCAGGTCAGCAGAGCTGCTCTAGAGCCAGAGAACCAGGTCAGAAGAGCTGCTGTAGAGCCAGAGAAACCAGGTCAGTAGAGTTGCTTTAGAGCTAGAGACCCTGGTCAGCAGAGCTGCTTTAGAAGGAAAAAACTAGGTCAGCAGAGCTGCTTTAGTGCCAATGGACCAGGTCAGCAGAGCTACTCTAGAGCCAGAGAACCAGGTCAGCAGAACTGCTTTAGAGCCATAGAACCTGGTCAGCAGAGCTGTTCTAGAGCCAGAGAACCAAGCCAGCAGAGCTGCTTTAGAGCCATAGAACCAGGTCAGCAAAGCTGCTCTAGAGGCTGAGAACCAGGTCAGCAGACCTGCTGTAGAGCTAGAGAAACCAGGTCAACAGAGCTGCTTTATATGGAGAGAACCCGGTCAGCATAACTGCTTTAGAGCCAGAGAACTAGGTCAGCAGACCTGCTCTAGAGCCAGAGAACTATGTGAGCAGAGCAGCTTTAGAGCCATAGAACCAGGTCAGCAGAGCTGCTATAGAGGCACATAACCAGCTCAGCAGAACTGCTTTAGAGCCAGAGAACCAGGTCAGCAGAGCTCTATAGAGGGAGAGTACCAGGTCAGCAGAGCTGCTTTAGAGCCAGAGAACCAGGTCAGCAGGGCTACTCTAGAGCCAGAGAACCAGGTCAGCAGAGCTGCTTTAGAGCCATAGAACCAGGTCAGCGTTCTCTGCTCTAGCGGCAGAGAACCAGGTCAGCAGAGCTGCTCCAGAGCCAGAGAAACCAGGTCAGCAGAGCTGCTTTAGAGGGAGAGAACCAGATCAGCAGAGCTGCTTTAGAGGGAGAGAACCAGGTCAGCTGAGCTGCTCTAGAGATAGAGAACCAGGTCAGCAGAGCTGATTTAGAGGGAGGGAGAGAACCAGGTCAGCAGAGCTGCTTTAGAGCCAGAGAACCAGGTCAGCAGAGCTGCTCTAGAGCCAGAGAACCAGGTCAGCAGAGCTGCTTTAGAGCCATAGAACCAGGTCAGCAGAGCTCCTTTAGAGCCAGAGAACCAGGTCAGCAGAGCTGATCTAGAGCCTAAGAACCAGGTCAGTAGAGCTGCTCTAGAGCCAGAGAACCAAGTCAGCAGGGCTGCTGTAGAGCCAGAGAAACCAGGTCAGTAGAGCTGCTTTAGAGCGAGAGAACCAGGTCAGCAGAGCTGCTTTAGAGGGAGAGAACCATGTCAACAGAGCTGCTCTAGAGATAGAGAACCATGTCAGCAGAGCTGATTTAGAGGGAGAGAACCAGGTCAGCAGAGCTGCTTTAGAGCCAGAGAACCAGGTCAGCAGAGCTGCTCTAGAGCCAGAGAACCAGGTCAGCAGAGCTGCTTTAGAGCCATAGAACCAGGTCAGCAGAGCTGCTTTAGAGCCATAGAACCAGGTCAGCAGAGCTGCTCTAGAGACAGAGAACCAGGTCATCAGAGCTGATTTAGAGGGAGAGAACCAGGTCAGCAGAGCTGCTTTAGAGCCAGAGAACCAGGTCAGCAGAGCTGCTTTAGAGCCAGAGAACCAGGTCAGCAGAGCTGCTTTAGAGCCATAGCAACAGGTCAGCAGAGCTCCTTTAGAGCCAGAGAACCAGGTCAGCAGAGCTGCTCTAGTGCCAGAGAACCAGGTCAGAAGAGCTGCTGTGGAGCCAGAGAAACCAGGTCAGTAGAGTTGCTTTAGAGCTAGAGAACATGGTCAGCAGAGCTGCTTTAGAAGGAAAAAAACAGGTCAGCAGAGCTGCTTTAGAGCCAATGGACCAGGTCAGCAGAGCTACTCTAGAGCCAGAGAACCAGGTCAGCAGAACTGCTTTAGAGCCATAGAACCTGGTCAGCAGAGCTGCTCTAGAGCCATAGAACCAAGCCAGCAGAGCTGCTTTAGAGCCATAGAACCAGGTCAGCAAAGCCGCTCTAGAGGCTGAGAACCAGGTCAGCAGACCTGCTGTAGAGCTAGAGAAACCAGGTCAACAGAGCTGCTTTAGATGGAGAGAACCCGGTCAGCATAACTGCTTTAGAGCCAGAGAACTAGGTCAGCAGACCTACTCTAGAGCCAGAGAACCATGTGAGCAGAGCAGCTTTAGAGCCATAGAACCAGGTCAGCAGAGCTGCTATAGAGGCACATAACCAGCTCAGCAGAACTGCTTTAGAGCCAGAGAACCAGGTCAGCAGAGCTCTATAGAGAGAGAACCAGGTCAGCAGAGCTGCTTTAGAGCCAGAGAACCAGGTCAGCAGGGCTACTCTAGAGCCATAGAACCAGGGCAGCAGAGCTGCTCTAGAGCCTAAGAACCAGGTCAGCAGAGCTGCTCTAAAGCCAGAGAACCAGGTCAGCAGAGCTGCCGTAGAGCCATAGAAACCAGGTCAGTAGAGCTGCTTTAGAGCGAGAGAACCAGGTCAGCAGAGCTGCTTTAGAGGGAGAGAACCAGGTCAGCAGAGCTGCTCTAGAGATAGAGAGCCAAGTCAGCAGAGCTGATTTAGAGGGAGAGAACCAGGTCAGCAGAGCTGCTTTAGAGCCAGAGAACCAGGTCAGCAGAGCTGCTCTAGAGCCAGAGAACCAGGTCAGCAGAGCTGCTTTAGAGCCATAGAACCAGGTCAGCAGAGCTCCTTTAGAACCAGAGAACCAGGTCAGCAGAGCTGCTCTAGAGCCTACGAACCAGGTCAGCAGAGCTGCTCTAGAGCCAGAGAACTAGGTCAGCAGAGCTGCTGTAGAGCCAGAGAAACCAGGTCAGTAGAGCTGCTTTAGAGCAAGAGTACCAGGTCAGCAGAGCTGCTTTAGAGGGAGAGAACCAGGTCAGCAGAGCTGCTTTAGATCCAAGGGACCAGGTCAGCAGAGAAGCTTTAGAGCCATAAAACCAGGTCAGCAGAGCTGCTCTAGAGGCACAGAACCAGATCAGCAGAACTGCTTTAGAGCCAGAGAACCACGTCAGCAGAGCTCTATAGAGGGAGAGAACCAGGTCAGCAGAGCTGCTTCAGAGCCAGAGAACCAGGTCAGCAGGGCTGCTCTAGAGCCAGGGAAACCAGGCCAGCAGAGCTGCTTTGGATGGAGAGAACCAGGTCAGCAGAACTGCTTTAGAGCCAGATAAATCAGGTCAGCAGAGCTGCTCTAGAGCCAGAGAACCAGGTCAGCAGAGCTGCTCTAGAGACAGAGAACCAGGTCATCAGAGCTGATTTAGAGGGAGAGAACCAGGTCAGCAGAGCTGCTTTAGAGCCATAGAACCAGGTCAGCAGAGCTCCTTTAGAGCCAGAGAACCAGGTCAGCAGAGCTGATCTAGAGCCTAAGAACCAGGTCAGTAGAGCTGCTCTAGAGCCAGAGAACCAGGTCAGCAGGGCTGCTGTAGAGCCAGAGAAACCAGGTCAGTAGAGCTGCTTTAGAGCGAGAGAACCAGGTCAGCAGAGCTGCTTTAGAGGGAGAGAACCAGGTCAGCAGAGCTGCTCTAGAGATAGAGAACCATGTCAGCAGAGCTGATTTAGAGGGAGAGAACCAGGTCAGCAGAGCTGCTTTAGAGCCAGAGAACCAGGTCAGCAGAGCTGCTCTAGAGCCAGAGAACCAGGTCAGCAGAGCTGCTTTAGAGCCATAGAACCAGGTCAGCAGAGCTGCTTTAGAGCCATAGAACCATGTCAGCAGAGCTGCTCTAGAGACAGAGAACCAGGTCATCAGAGCTGATTTAGAGGGAGAGAACCAGGTCAGCAGAGCTGCTTTAAAACCAGAGAACCAGGTCAGCAGAGCTGCTTTAGAGCCAGAGAACCAGGTCAGCAGAGCTGCTTTAGAGCCATAGAAACAGGTCAGCAGAGCTCCTTTAGAGCCAGAGAACCAGGTCAGCAGAGCTGCTCTAGCGCCAGAGAACCAGGTCAGAAGAGCTGCTGTGGAGCCAGAGAAACCAGGTCAGTAGAGTAGCTTTAGAGCTAGAGAACATGGTCAGCAGAGCTGCTTTAGAAGGAAAAAAACAGGTCAGCAGAGCTGCTTTAGAGCCAATGGACCAGGACAGCAGAGCTACTCTAGAGCCAGAGAACCAAGCCAGCAGAGCTGCTTTAGAGCCATAGAACCAGGTCAGCAAAGCCGCTCTAGAGGCTGAGAACCAGGTCAGCAGACCTGCTGTAGAGCTAAAGAAACCAGGTCAACAGAGCTGCTTTAGATGGAGAGAACCCGGTCAGCATAACTGCTTTAGAGCCAGAGAACTAGGTCAGCAGACCTACTCTAGAGCCAGAGAACCATGTGAGCAGAGCAGCTTTAGAGCCATAGAACCAGGTCAGCAGAGCTGCTATAGAGGCACATAACCAGCTCAGCAGAACTGCTTTAGAGCCAGAGAACCAGGTCAGCAGAGCTCTATAGAGAGAGAGAACCAGGTCAGCAGAGCTGCTTTAGAGCCAGAGAACCAGGTCAGCAGGGCTACTCTAGAGCCATAGAACCAGGGCAGCAGAGCTGCTCTAGAGCCTAAGAACCAGGTCAGCAGAGCTGCTCTAAAGCCAGAGAACCAGGTCAGCAGAGCTGCCGTAGAGCCAGAGAAACCAGGTCAGTAGAGCTGCTTTAGAGCGAGAGAACCACGTCAGCAGAGCTGCTTTAGAGGGAGAGAACCAGGTCAGCAGAGCTGCTCTAGAGATAGAGAGCCAAGTCAGCAGAGCTGATTTAGAGGGAGAGAACCAGGTCAGCAGAGCTGCTTTAGAGCCAGAGAACCAGGTCAGCAGAGCTGCTCTAGAGCCAGAGAACCAGGTTAGCAGAGCTGCTTTAGAGCCATAGAACCAGGTCAGCAGAGCTCCTTTAGAACCAGAGAACCAGGTCAGCAGAGCTGCTCTAGAGCCTACGAACCAGGTCAGCAGAGCTGCTCTAGAGCCAGAGAACTAGGTCAGCAGAGCTGCTGTAGAGCCAGAGAAACCAGGTCAGTAGAGCTGCTTTAGAGCAAGAGTACCAGGTCAGCACAGCTGCTTTAGAGGGAGAGAACCAGGTCTGCAGAGCTGCTTTAGATCCAAGGGACCAGGTCAGCAGAGCAGCTTTAGAGCCATAAAACCAGGTGAGCAGAGCTGCTCTAGAGGCACAGAACCAGATCAGCAGAACTGCTTTAGAGCCAGAGAACCAGGTCAGCAGAGCTCTATAGAGGGAGAGAACCAGGTCAGCAGGGCTGCTCTAGAGCCAGGGAAACCAGGCCAGCAGAGCTGCTTTGGATGGAGAGAACCAGGTCAGCAGAACTGCTTTAGAGCCAGATAAATCAGGTCAGCAGAGCTGCTCTAGAGCCAGAGAACCAGGTCAGCAGAGCTGCTTTAGAGCCATAGAACCAGGTCAGCAGAGCTGCTCTAGAGACAGAGAACCAGGTCATCAGAGCTGATTTAGAGGGAGAGAACCAGGTCAGCAGAGCTGCTTTAGAGCCAGAGAACCAGGCCAGCAGAGCTGCTTTAGAGCCAGAGAACCAGTTCAGCAGAGCTGCTTTATAGCCATAGAAGCAGGTCAGCAGAGCTCCTTTAGAGCCAGAGAACCAGGTGAGCAGAGCTGCTCTAGATGCACAGAGCCAGATCAGCAGAACTGCTTTAGAGCCAAAGAACCAGGTCAGCAGAGCTCTATAGAGGGAGAGAACCAGGTCAGCAGAGCTGCTTCAGAGCCAGAGAACCAGGTTAGCAGGGCTGCTCTAGAGCCAGGGAAACCAGGCCAGCAGAGCTGCTTTGGATGGAGAGAACCAGGTCAGCAGAACTGATTTAGAGACAGAGAACCAGGTCATCAGAGCTGTTTTAGAGGGAGAGAACCAGGTCAGCAGAGCTGCTTTAGAGCCAGAGAACCAGGTCAGCAGAGCTGCTTTAGAGCCAGAGAACCAGTTCAGCAGAGCTCCTTTAGAGCCAGAGATCCAGGTCAGCAGAGCTGCTCTAGAGACTAAGAACCAGGTCAGCAGAGCTGCTCTAGAGCCAGAGAACCAGGACAGAAGAGCTGCTGTAGAGCCATAGAAACCAGGTCAGTAGAGTTGCTTTAGAGCTAGAGACCCTGGTCAGCAGAGCTGGTTTAGAAGGAAAAAACTAGGTCAGCAGAGCTGCTTTAGAGCCAATGGACCAGGTCAGCAGAGCTACTCTAGAGCCAGAGAACCAGGTCAGCAGAACTGCTTTAGAGCCATAGAACCTGGTCAGCAGAGCTGTTCTAGAGCCAGAGAACCAAGCCAGCAGAGCTGCTTTAGAGCCATAGAACCAGGTCAGCAAAGCTGCTCTAGAGGCTGAGAACCAGGTCAGCAGACCTGCTGTAGAGCTAGAGAAACCAGGTCAACAGAGCTGCTTTAGATGGAGAGAACCCGGTCAGCATAACTGCTTTAGAGTCAGAGAACTAGGTCAGCAGACCTGCTCTAGAGCCAGAGAACCATGTGAGCAGAGCAGCTTTAGAGCCATAGAACCAGGTCAGCAGAGCTGCTATAGAGGCACATAACCAGCTCAGCAGAACTGCTTTAGAGCCAGAGAACCAGGTCAGCAGAGCTCTATAGAGGGAGAGAACCAGGTCAGCAGAGCTGCTTTAGAGCCAGAGAACCAGGTCAGCATGGCTACTCTAGAGCCAGAGAACCAGGTCAGCAGAGCTGCTTTAGAGCCATAGAACCAGGTCAGCAGAGCTGCTTTAGAGGGAGAGAACCAGATCAGCAGAGCTGCTTTAGAGGGAGAGAACCAGGTCAGCTGAGCTGCTCTAGAGATAGAGAACCAGGTCAGCAGAGCTGATTTAGAGGGAGAGAACCAGGTCAGCAGAGCTGCTTTAGAGCCAGAGAACCAGGTCAGCAGAGCTGCTCTAGAGCCAGAGAACCAGGTAAGCAGAGCTGCTTTAGAGCCATAGAACCAGGTAAGCAGAGCTCCTTTAGAGCCAGAGAACCAGGTCAGCAGAGCTGATCTAGAGCCTAAGAACCAGGTCAGCAGAGCTGCTCTAGAGCCAGAGAACCAGGTCAGCAGGGCTGCTGTAGAGCCAGAGAAACCAGGTCAGTAGAGCTGCTTTAGAGCGAGAGAACCAGGTCAGCAGAGCTGCTTTAGAGCCAGAGAACCAGGTCAGCATGGCTACTCTAGAGCCAGAGAACCAGGTCAGCAGAGCTGCTTTAGAGCCATAGAACCAGGTCAGCAGAGCTGCTTTAGAGGGAGAGAACCAGATCAGCAGAGCTGCTTTAGAGGGAGAGAACCAGGTCAGCTGAGCTGCTCTAGAGATAGAGAACCAGGTCAGCAGAGCTGATTTAGAGGGAGAGAACCAGGTCAGCAGAGCTGCTTTAGAGCCAGAGAACCAGGTCAGCAGAGCTGCTCTAGAGCCAGAGAACCAGGTAAGCAGAGCTGCTTTAGAGCCATAGAACCAGGTAAGCAGAGCTCCTTTAGAGCCAGAGAACCAGGTCAGCAGAGCTGATCTAGAGCCTAAGAACCAGGTCAGCAGAGCTGCTCTAGAGCCAGAGAACCAGGTCAGCAGGGCTGCTGTAGAGCCAGAGAAACCAGGTCAGTAGAGCTGCTTTAGAGCGAGAGAACCAGGTCAGCAGAGCTGCTTTAGAGGGAGAGAACCAGGTCAGCAGAGCTGCTCTAGAGATAGAGAACCATGTCAGCAGAGCTGATTTAGAGGGAGAGAACCAGGTCAGCAGAGCTGCTTTAGAGCCAGAGAACCAGGTCAGCAAAGCTGCTCTAGAGCCAGAGAACCAGGTCAGCAGAGCTGCTTTAGAGCCATAGAACCAGGTCAGCAGAGCTGCTTTAGAGCCATAGAACCAGGTCAGCAGAGCTGCTCTAGAGACAGAGAACCAGGTCATCAGAGCTGATTTAGAGGGAGAGAACCAGGTCAGCAGAGCTGCTTTAGAGCCAGAGAACCAGGTCAGCAGAGCTGCTCTATAGCCAGAGAACCAGGTCAGCAGAGCTGCTTTAGAGCCATAGAACCAGGTCAGCAGAGCTCCTTTAGAGCCAGAGAACCAGGTCAGCAGAGCTGATCTAGAGCCTAAGAACCAGGTCAGCAGAGCTGCTCTAGAGCCAGAGAACCAGGTCAGCAGGGCTGCTGTAGAGCCAGAGAAATCAGGTCAGTAGAGCTGCTTTAGAGCGAGAGAACCAGGTCAGCAGAGCTGCTTTAGAGGGAGAGAACCAGGTCAGCAGAGCTGCTCTAGAGATAGAGAACCATGTCAGCAGAGCTGATTTAGAGGGAGAGAACCAGGTCAGCAGAGCTGCTTTAGAGCCAGAGAACTAGGTCAGCAGACCTGCTCTAGAGCCAGAGAACCATGTGAGCAGAGCAGCTTTAGAGCCATAGAACCAGGTCAGCAGAGCTGCTTTAGAGCCATAGAACCAGGTCAGCAGAGCTGCTCTAGAGACAGAGAACCAGGTCATCAGAGCTGATTTAGAGGGAGAGAACCAGGTCAGCAGAGCTGCTTTAGAGCCAAAGAACCAGGTCAGCAGAGCTGCTTTAGGGCCAGAGAACCAGGTCAGCAGAGCTGCTCTAGCGCCAGAGAACCAGGTCAGAAGAGCTGCTGTGGAGCCAGAGAAACCAGGTCAGTAGAGTTGCTTTAGAGCTAGAGAACATGGTCAGCAGAGCTGCTTTAGAAGGAAAAAAACAGGTCAGCAGAGCTGCTTTAGAGCCAATGGACCAGGTCAGCAGAGCTACTCTAGAGCCAGAGAACCAGGTCAGCAGAACTGCTTTAGAGCCATAGAACCTGGTCAGCAGAGCTGCTCTAGAGCCAGAGAACCAAGCCAGCAGAGCTGCTTTAGAGCCATAGAACCAGGTCAGCAAAGCCGCTCTAGAGGCTGAGAACCAGGTCAGCAGACCTGCTGTAGAGCTAGAAAAACCAGGTCAACAGAGCTGCTTTATATGGAGAGAACCCGGTCAGCATAACTGCTTTAGAGCCAGAGAACTAGGTCAGCAGACCTACTCTAGAGCCAGAGAACCATGTGAGCAGAGCAGCTTTAGAGCCATAGAACCAGGTCAGCAAAGCCGCTCTAGAGGCTGAGAACCAGGTCAGCAGACCTGCTGTAGAGCTAGAGAAACCAGGTCAACAGAGCTGCTTTAGATGGAGAGAACCCGGTCAGCATAACTGCTTTAGAGCCAGAGAACTAGGTCAGCATACCTACTCTAGAGCCAGAGAACCATGTGAGCAGAGCAGCTTTAGAGCCATAGAACCTGGTCAGCAGAGCTGTTCTAGAGCCAGAGAACCAAGCCAGCAGAGCTGCTTTAGAGCCATAGAACCAGGTCAGCAAAGCTGCTCTAGAGGCTGAGAACCAGGTCAGCAGACCTGCTGTAGAGCTAGAGAAACCAGGTCAACAGAGCTGCTTTAGATGGAGAGAACCCGGTCAGCATAACTGCTTTAGAGCCAGAGAACCAGGTCAGCAGAGCTGCTTTAGAGCCATAGAACCAGGTCAGCAGAGCTGCTCTAGAGACAGAGAACCAGGTCATCAGAGCTGATTTAGAGGGAGAGAACCAGGTCAGCAGAGCTGCTTTAGAGCCAGAGAACCAGGTCAGCAGAGCTGCTTTAGAGCCAGAGAACCAGGTCAGCAGAGCTGCTCTAGCGCCAGAGAACCAGGTCAGAAGAGCTGCTGTGGAGCCAGAGAAACCAGGTCAGTAGAGTTGCTTTAGAGCTAGAGAACATGGTCAGCAGAGCTGCTTTAGAAGGAAAAAAACAGGTCAGCAGAGCTGCTTTAGAGCCAATGGACCAGGTCAGCAGAGCTACTCTAGAGCCAGAGAACCAGGTCAGCAGAACTGCTTTAGAGCCATAGAACCTGGTCAGCAGAGCTGCTCGAGAGCCAGAGAACCAAGCCAGCAGAGCTGCTTTAGAGCCATAGAACCAGGTCAGCAAAGCCGCTCTAGAGGCTGAGAACCAGGTCAGCAGACCTGCTGTAGAGCTAGAGAAACCAGGTCAACAGAGCTGCTTTAGATGGAGAGAACCCGGTCAGCATAACTGCTTTAGAGCCAGAGAACTAGGTCAGCAGACCTACTCTAGAGCCAGAGAACCATGTGAGCAGAGCAGCTTTAGAGCCATAGAACCAGGTCAGCAAAGCCGCTCTAGAGGCTGAGAACCAGGTCAGCAGACCTGCTGTAGAGCTAGAGAAACCAGGTCAACAGAGCTGCTTTAGATGGAGAGAACCCGGTCAGCATAACTGCTTTAGAGCCAGAGAACTAGGTCAGCAGACCTACTCTAGAGCCAGAGAACCATGTGAGCAGAGCAGCTTTAGAGCCATAGAACCAGGTCAGCAGAGCTGCTATAGAGGCACATAACCAGCTCAGCAGAACTGCTTTAGAGCCAGAGAACCAGGTCAGCAGAGCTCTATAGAGGGAGAGAACCAGGTCAGCAGAGCTGCTTTAGAGCCAGACAATCAGGTAAGCAGGGCTGCTCTAGAGCCAGAGAAACTAGGCCAGCAGAGCTGCTTTAGATGGAGAGAACCAGGTCAGCAGAACTGCTTTAGAGCCAGAGAACCAGGTCAGCAGAGCCGCGCTAGAGCCAGAGAACCAGGTCAGCAGAGCAGCTTTAGAGCCATGGATCCAGGTCACCAGAGCTGCTCTAGAGGCAGAGAACCAGCCCAGCAGAACTGCTTTAGAGCCAGAGAACCAGGTCAGCGGAGCTCTTTAGAGAGAGAGAACCAGGTCAACAGAGCTGCTTTAGAGCCAGAGAACCAGGTCAGCAGAGCTGCTCTAGAGCCAGAGAAACCAGGTCAGCAGAGCTGATTTAGAGGGAGAGAACCAGATCAGAAGAGCTGCTTTAGAGACAGAGAACTAGGTCAGCAGAGCTGCTCTAGAGATCGAGAACCAGGTCAGCAGAGCTGATTTAGAGGGAGAGAACCAGGTCAGCAGGCTGCTTTAGAGCCAGAGAACCGGGTCAGCAGAGCTGCTCTAGAGCCACAGAACCAGGTCAGCAGATCTGCTCTAGGGCCATAGAACCAGGTCAGCAGAGCTGCTTTATAGCCATAGAACCAGGTCAGCAGAGCTCCTTTAGAGCCAGAGAACCAGGTCAGCAGAGATGCTCTAGAGCCCAAGAACCAGGTCAGCAGTGCTGCTCTAGGGCCAGAGAACCAGGTCAGCAGGGCTGCTGTAGAGCCAGAGAAACCAGGTCAGTAGAGCTGCTTTAGAGCGAGAGAACCAGATCAGCAGAGCTGCTTTAGAGGGAGAGAACCAGGTCAGCAGAGCTGCTCTAGAGATAGAGAACCAGGTCAGCAGAGCTGATTTAGAGGGAGGGAACCAGGTCAGCAGAGCTCCTTTAGAGCCAGAGAACCAGGTCAGCAGAGCTGCTTTAGAGCAAATGGACCAGGTCAGCAGAGCTACTCTAGAGCCAGAGAACCAGGTCAGCAGAACTGCTTTAGAGCCATAGAACCTGGTCAGCAGAGCTGCTCTAGAGCCAGAGAACCAAGCCAGCAGAGCTGCTTTAGAGCCATAGAACCAGGTCAGCAAAGCCGCTCTAGAGGCTGAGAACCAGGTCAGCAGACCTGCTGTAGAGCTAGAAAAACCAGGTCAACAGAGCTGCTTTAGATGGAGAGAACCCGGTCAGCATAACTGCTTTAGAGCCAGAGAACTAGGTCAGCAGACCTACTCTAGAGCCAGAGAACCATGTGAGCAGAGCAGCTTTAGAGCCATAGAACCAGGTCAGCAAAGCCGCTCTAGAGGCTGAGAACCAGGTCAGCAGACCTGCTGTAGAGCTAGAGAAACCAGGTCAACAGAGCTGCTTTAGATGGAGAGAACCCGGTCAGCATAACTGCTTTAGAGCCAGAGAACTAGGTCAGCAGACCTACTCTAGAGCCAGAGAACCATGTGAGCAGAGCAGCTTTAGAGCCATAGAACCTGGTCAGCAGAGCTGTTCTAGAGCCAGAGAACCAAGCCAGCAGAGCTGCTTTAGAGCCATAGAACCAGGTCAGCAAAGCTGCTCTAGAGGCTGAGAACCAGGTCAGCAGACCTGCTGTAGAGCTAGAGAAACCAGGTCAACAGAGCTGCTTTAGATGGAGAGAACCCGGTCAGCATAACTGCTTTAGAGCCAGAGAACCAGGTCAGCAGAGCTGCTTTAGAGCCATAGAACCAGGTCAGCAGAGCTGCTCTAGAGACAGAGAACCAGGTCATCAGAGCTGATTTAGAGGGAGAGAACCAGGTCAGCAGAGCTGCTTTAGAGCCAGAGAACCAGGTCAGCAGAGCTGCTTTAGAGCCAGAGAACCAGGTCAGCAGAGCTGCTCTAGCGCCAGAGAACCAGGTCAGAAGAGCTGCTGTGGAGCCAGAGAAACCAGGTCAGTAGAGTTGCTTTAGAGCTAGAGAACATGGTCAGCAGAGCTGCTTTAGAAGGAAAAAAACAGGTCAGCAGAGCTGCTTTAGAGCCAATGGACCAGGTCAGCAGAGCTACTCTAGAGCCAGAGAACCAGGTCAGCAGAACTGCTTTAGAGCCATAGAACCTGGTCAGCAGAGCTGCTCGAGAGCCAGAGAACCAAGCCAGCAGAGCTGCTTTAGAGCCATAGAACCAGGTCAGCAAAGCCGCTCTAGAGGCTGAGAACCAGGTCAGCAGACCTGCTGTAGAGCTAGAGAAACCAGGTCAACAGAGCTGCTTTAGATGGAGAGAACCCGGTCAGCATAACTGCTTTAGAGCCAGAGAACTAGGTCAGCAGACCTACTCTAGAGCCAGAGAACCATGTGAGCAGAGCAGCTTTAGAGCCATAGAACCAGGTCAGCAAAGCCGCTCTAGAGGCTGAGAACCAGGTCAGCAGACCTGCTGTAGAGCTAGAGAAACCAGGTCAACAGAGCTGCTTTAGATGGAGAGAACCCGGTCAGCATAACTGCTTTAGAGCCAGAGAACTAGGTCAGCAGACCTACTCTAGAGCCAGAGAACCATGTGAGCAGAGCAGCTTTAGAGCCATAGAACCAGGTCAGCAGAGCTGCTATAGAGGCACATAACCAGCTCAGCAGAACTGCTTTAGAGCCAGAGAACCAGGTCAGCAGAGCTCTATAGAGAGAGAGAACCAGGTCAGCAGAGCTGCTTTAGAGCCAGAGAACCAGGTCAGCAGGGCTACTCTAGAGCCATAGAACCAGGGCAGCAGAGCTGCTCTAAAGCCAGAGAACCAGGTCAGCAGAGCTGCCGTAGAGCCAGAGAAACCAGGTCAGTAGAGCTGCTTTAGAGCAAGAGAACCAGGTCAGCAGAGCTGCTTTAGAGGGAGAGAACCAGGTCAGCAGAGCTGCTCTAGAGATAGAGAGCCAAGTCAGCAGAGCTGATTTAGAGGGAGAGAACCAGGTCAGCAGAGCTGCTTTAGAGCCAAAAAACCAGGTCAGCAGAGCTGCTCTAGAGCCAGAGAACCAGGTCAGCAGAGCTGCTTTAGAGCCATAGAACCAGGTCAGCAGAGCTCCTTTAGAACCAGAGAACCAGGTCAGCAGAGCTGCTCTAGAGCCTACGAACCAGGTCAGCAGAGCTGCTGTAGAGCCAGAGAAACCAGGTCAGTAGAGCTGCTTTAGAGCAAGAGTACCAGGTCAGCAGAGCTGCTTTAGAGGGAGAGAACCAAGTCAGCAGAGCTGCTTTAGATCCAAGGGACCAGGTCAGCAGAGCAGCTTTAGAGCCATAAAACCAGGTGAGCAGAGCTGCTCTAGAGGCACAGAACCAGATCAGCAGAACTGCTTTAGAGCCAGAGAACCAGGTCAGCAGAGCTCTATAGAGGGAGAGAACCAGGTCAGCAGAGCTGCTCTAGAGCCAGGGAAACCAGGCCAGCAGAGCTGCTTTGGATGGAGAGAACCAGGTCAGCAGAACTGCTTTAGAGCCAGATAAATCAGGTCAGCAGAGCTGCTCTAGAGCCAGAGAACCAGGTCAGCAGAGCTGCTTTAGAGCCATAGAACCAGGTCAGCAGAGCTGCTCTAGAGACAGAGAACCAGGTCATCAGAGCTGATTTAGAGGGAGAGAACCAGGTCAGCAGAGCTGCTTTAGAGCCAGAGAACCAGGTCAGCAGAGCTGCTTTAGAGCCAGAGAACCAGTTCAGCAGAGCTGCTTTATAGCAATAGAAGCAGGTCAGCAGAGCTCCTTTAGAGCCAGAGAAGCAGGTCAGCAGAGCTGCTCTAGAGACTAAGAACCAGGTCAGCAGAGCTGCTCTAGAGCCAGAGAACCAGGTCAGAAGAGCTGCTGTAGAGCCAGAGAAACCAGGTCAGTAGAGTTGCTTTAGAGCTAGAGAACCTGGTCAGCAGAGCTGCTTTAGGTGGAAAAAGCCAGGTCAGCAGAGCTGCTTTAGAGCCAATGGACCAGGTCAGCAGAGCTACTCTAGAGCCAGAGAACCAGGTCAGCAGAACTGCTTTAGAGCCATAGAACCTGGTCAGCAGAGCTGTTCTAGAGCCAGAGAACCAAGCCAGCAGAGCTGCTTTAGAGCCATAGAACCAGGTCAGCAAAGCTGCTCTAGAGGCTGAGAACCAGGTCAGCAGACCTGCTGTAGAGCTAGAGAAACCAGGTCAACAGAGCTGCTTTATATGGAGAGAACCCGGTCAGCATAACTGCTTTAGAGCCAGAGAACTAGGTCAGCAGACCTGCTCTAGAGCCAGAGAACTATGTGAGCAGAGCAGCTTTAGAGCCATAGAACCAGGTCAGCAGAGCTGCTATAGAGGCACATAACCAGCTCAGCAGAACTGCTTTAGAGCCAGAGAACCAGGTCAGCAGAGCTCTATAGAGGGAGAGAACCAGGTCAGCAGAGCTGCTTTAGAGCCAGAGAACCAGGTCAGCAGGGCTACTCTAGAGCCAGAGAACCAGGTCAGCAGAACTGCTTTAGAGCCAGAGAACCAGGTCAGCAGAGCTCTATAGAGGGAGAGAACCAGGTCAGCAGAGCTGCTTTAGAGCCAGAGAACCAGGTCAGCAGGGCTACTCTAGAGCCAGAGAACCAGGTCAGCAGAGCTGCTTTAGAGCCATAGAACCAGGTCAGCGTTCTCTGCTCTAGCGGCAGAGAACCAGGTCAGCAGAGCTGCTCCAGAGCCAGAGAAACCAGGTCAGCAGAGCTGCTTTAGAGGTAGAGAACCATATCAGCAGAGCTGCTTTAGAGGGAGAGAACCAGGTCAGCAGAGCTGCTCTAGAGATAGAGAACCAGATCAGCAGAGCTGATTTAGAGGGAGAGAACCAGGTCAGCAGAGCTGATCTAGAGCCTAAGAACCAGGTCAGCAGAGCTGCTCTAGAGCCAGAGAACCAGGTCAGCAGGGCTGCTCCAGAGCCAGAGAAACCAGGTCAGCAGAGCTGCTTTAGAGGTAGAGAACCATATCAGCAGAGCTGCTTTAGAGGGAGAGAACCAGATCAGCAGAGCTGCTCTAGAGATAGAGAGCCAAGTCAGCAGAGCTGATTTAGAGGGAGAGAACCAGGTCAGCAGAGCTGCTTTAGAGCCAGAGAACCAGGTCAGCAGAGCTCCTTTAGAACCAGAGAACCAGGTCAGCAGAGCTGCTCTAGAGATAGAGAGCCAAGTCAGCAGAGCTGATTTATAGGGAGAGAACCAGGTCAGCAGAGCTGCTTTAGAGCCATAGAACCAGGTCAGCAGAGCTCCTTTAGAACCAGAGAACCAGGTCAGCAGAGCTGCTCTAGAGCCTACGAACCAGGTCAGCAGAGCTGCTCTAGAGCCAGAGAACCAGGTCAGCAGAGCTGCTGTAGAGCCAGAGAAACCAGGTCAGTAGAGCTGCTTTAGAGCAAGAGAACCAGGTCAGCAGAGCTGCTTTAGAGGGAGAGAACCAGGTCAGCAGAGCTGCTTTAGATCCAAGGGACCAGGTCAGCAGAGCTGCTCTAGAGCCAGAGAACCAGGTCAGCAGAAATGCTTTAGAACCATAGAACCAGGTCAGCAGAGCTGTTGTAGAGCCAGAGAACCAGGTCAGCAGAGCTGCTCTAGAGCCTAAGAACAAGTTCAGCAGAGCTGCTTTACAGCCATAGAACCAGGTCAGCAGAGCTGCTTTAGAGCCAGAGTACCAGGTCAGCAGAGCTGCTCTAGAGCCTAAGAACCAGGTCAGCAGAGCTGCTCTAGAGCCTAAGAACCAGGTCAGCAGAGCTGCTCTAGAGCCAGAGAACCAGGTCAGCAGAGCTGCTTTAGAGCCATAGAACCAGGTCAGCAGAGCTCCTTTAGAGCCAGAGAACCAGGTCAGCAGAGCTGCTCTAGAGCCTAAGAACCAGGTCAGCAGAGCTGCTCTAGAGCCAGAGAACCAGGTCAGCAGGGCTGCTGTAGAGCCAGAGAAACCAGGTCAGTAGAGCTGCTTTAGAGAGCGAGAGAACCAGGTCAGCAGAGGTGCTTTAGAGAGAGAGAACCAGGTCAGCAGAGCTGCTTTAGATCCAAGGGACCAGGTCAACAGAGCTGCTCTAGAGCCAGAGAACCAGGTAAGCAGAAATGCTTTAAAGCCATAGAACCAGGTCAGCAGCGCTGTTGTAGAGCTAGAGAACCAGGTCAGCAGAGCTGCTCTAGAGCCTAAGAACAAGTTCAGCAGAGCTGCTCTAGTGCCAGAGAACCAGGGCAGCAGATCAGCTGTAGAGCCAGAGAAACCAGGTCAGCAGAGCTGCTTTAGAGGGAGAGAACCAGGTCAGCAAAGCTGCTTTAGAGCCAGAGGACCAGGCCAGCAGAGCTGCTTTGGAGCCAGAGAACCAGGGCAGCAGAGCTGCTCTAGAGCCAGAGAACGAAGTCAGCAGAGCTGCTTTACAGCCATAGAACCAGGTCAGCAGAGCTGCTTTAGAGCCAGAGTACCAGGTCAGCAGAGCTGCTCTGGAGCCTAAGAACCAGGTCAGCAGAGCTGTTCTAGAGCCAGAGAACCAGGTCAGCAGAGCTGCTGTAGAACCAGAGAAACCAGGTCAGTGGAGCTGCTTTAGAGGGAGAGAACCAGATCAGCAGAGCTGCTTTAGAGGGAGAGAACCAGGTCAGCAGAGCTGCTCTAGAGATAGAGAACCAGGTCAGCAGAGCTGATTTAGAGGGAGAGAACCAGTTCAGCAGAGCTGCTTTAGAGCCAGAGAACCAGGTCAGCAGAGCTGCTCTAGAGCCAGAGAACCAGGTCAGCAGAGCTGCTTTAGAGCCATAGAACCAGGTCAGCAGAGCTCCTTTAGAGCCAGAGAACCAGGTCAGCAGAGCTGCTCTAGAGCCTAAGAACCAGGTCAGCAGAGCTGCTCTAGAGCAAGAGAACCAGGTCAGCAGAGCTGGTGTAGAGCCAGAGAAACCAGGTCAGTAGAGCTTCTTTAGAGCAAGAGAACCAGGTCAGCAGAGCTGCTTTAGAGTGAGAGAACCAGGTCAGCAGAGCTGCTTTAGATCCAAGGGACCAGGTCAACAGAGCTGCTCTAGAGCCAGAGAACCAGGTCAGCAGAAATGCTTTAAAGCCATAGAACCAGGTCAGCAGCGCTGTTGTAGAGCTAGAGAACCAGGTCAGCAGAGCTGCTCTAGAGCCTAAGAACAAGTTCAGCAGAGCTGCTCTAGTGCCAGAGAACCAGGGCAGCAGAGCAGCTGTAGAGCCAGAGAAACCAGGTCAGCAGAGCTGCTTTAGAGGGAGAGAACCAGATCAGCAAAGCTGCTTTAGAGCCAGAGGACCAGGCCAGCAGAGCTGCTTTAGAGCCAGAGAACCAGGGCAGGAGAGCTGCTCTAGAGCCAGAGAACGAAGTCAGCAGAGCTGCTTTACAGCCATAGAACCAGGTCAGCAGAGCTGCTTTAGAGCCAGAGTACCAGGTCAGCAGAGCTGCTCTGGAGCCTACGAACCAGGTCAGCAGAGCTGTTCTCGAGCCAGAGAACCAGGTCAGCAGAGATGCTGTAGAACCAGAGAAACCGGATCAGTGGAGCTGCTTTAGATGGAGAGAACCAGATCAGCAGAGCTGCTTTAGAGGGAGAGAACCAGTTCAGCAGAGCTGCTCTAGAGATAGAGAACCAGGTCATCAGAGCTGATTTAGAGGGAGAGAACCAGGTCAGCAGAGCTGCTTTAGAGCCGGAGAACCAGGTCAGCAGAGCTGCTCTAGAGCTAGAGAACCAGGTCAGCAGAGCTGCTCTAGAGCTAGAGAACCAGGTCAGCAGAGCTGCTTTAGAGCCATAGAACCAGGTCAGCAGAGCTCCTTTAGAGCCAGAGAACTAGGTCAGCAGAGCTGATCTAGAGCCTAAGAACCAGGTCAGCAGAGCTGCTCTAGAGCCAGAGAACCAGGTCAGCAGGGCTGCTGTAGAGCCAGAGAAACCAGGTCAGTAGAGCTGCTTTAGAGCGAGAGAACCAGGTCAGCAGAGCTGCTTTAGAGGGAGAGAACCAGGTCAGCAGAGCTGCTTTAGATCCAAGGGACCAGGTCAGCAGAGCTGCTCTAGAGCCAGAGAACCAGGTCAGCAGAAATGCTTTAGAGCCATAGAACCAGGTCAGCAGCGCTGTTGTAGAGCCAGAGAACCAGGTCAGCAGAGCTGCTCTAGAGCATAAGAACAAGTTCAGCAGAGCTGCTCTAGAGCCAGAGAACCAGGGCAGCAGAGCAGCTCTAGAGCCAGAGAACCAAGTCAGCAGAGCTGCTTTACAGCCATAGAACCAGGTCAGCAGAGCTGCTTTAGAGCCAGAGTACCAGGTCAGCAGAGCTGCTCTAGAGCCTAAGAACCAGGTCAGCAGAGCTGCTCTAGAGCCAGAGAACCAGGTCAGCAGAGCTGCTTTAGAGCCATAGAACCAGGTCAGCAGAGCTCCTTTAGAGTCAGAGAACCAGGTCAGCAGAGCTGCTCTAGAGCCTAAGAACCAGGTCAGCAGAGCTGCTCTAGAGCCAGAGAACCAGGTCAGCAGAGCTGGTGTAGAGCCAGAGAAACCAGGTCAGTAGAGCTGCTTTAGAGCGAGAGAACCAGGTCTGCAGAGCTGCTTTAGAGAGAGAGAACCAGGTCAGCAGAGCTGCTTTAGATCCAAGGGACCAGGTCAGCAGAGCTGCTCTAGAGCCAGAGAACCAGGTCAGCAGAAATGCTTTAAAGCCAGAGAACCAGTTCAGCAGAGTTGCTCTAGAGCCAGAGAACCAGGTCAGCAGAGCAGCTTTAGAGCCATAGAACCAGGTCAGCAGAGCTGCTCTAGAGGCACAGAACCAGCTCAGCAGAACTGCTTTAGAGCCAGAGAACCAGGTCAGCAGAGCTCTATAGAGGGAGAGAACCAGGTCAGCAGAGCTGCTTTAGAGCCAGAGAACCAGGTCAGCAGGGCTGCTCTAGAGCCAGAGAAACCAGGCCAGCAGAGCTGCTTTAGATGGAGAGAACCAGGTCAGCAGAACTGCTTTAGAGCCAGAGAACCAGGTCAGCAGAGCCGCGCTAGAGCCAGAGAACCAGGTCAGCAGAGCAGCTTTAGAGCCATGGATCCAGGTCACCAGAGCTGCTCTAGAGGCAGAGAACCAGCCCAGCAGAACTGCTTTAGAGCCAGAGAACCAGGTCAGCGGAGCTCTTTAGAGAGAGAGAACCAGGTCAACAGAGCTGCTTTAGAGCCAGAGAACCAGGTCAGCAGAGCTGCTCTAGAGCCAGAGAAACCAGGTCAGCAGAGCTGATTTAGAGGGAGAGAACCAGATCAGAAGAGCTGCTTTAGAGACAGAGAACTAAGTCAGCAGAGCTGCTCTAGAGATCGAGAACCAGGTCAGCAGAGCTGATTTAGAGGGAGAGAACCAGGTCAGCAGGCTGCTTTAGAGCCAGAGAACCAGGTCAGCAGAGCTGCTCTAGAGCCACAGAACCAAGTCAGCAGAGCTGCTCTAGGGTCATAGAACCAGGTCAGCAAAGCCGCTCTAGAGGCTGAGAACCAGGTCAGCAGACCTGCTGTAGAGCTAGAGAAACCAGGTCAACAGAGCTGCTTTAGATGGAGAGAACCCGGTCAGCATAACTGCTTTAGAGCCAGAGAACAAGGTCAGCAGACCTACTCTAGAGCCAGAGAACCATGTGAGTAGAGCAGCTTTAGAGCCATAGAACCAGGTCAGCAAAGCTGCTATAGAGGCACATAACCAGCTCAGCAGAACTGCTTTAGAGCCAGAGAACCAGGTCAGCAGAGCTCTATAGAGAGAGAGAACCAGGTCAGCAGAGCTGCTTTAGAGTCAGAGAACCAGGTCAGCAGGGCTACTCTAGAGCCATAGAACCAGGTCAGCAGAGCTGCTCTAGAGCCTAAGAACCAGGTCAGCAGAGCTGCTCTAAAGCCAGAGAACCAGGTCAGCAGAGCTGCCGTAGAGCCAGAGAAACCAGGTCAGTACAGCTGCTTTAGAGCGAGAGAACCAGGTCAGCAGAGCTGCTTTAGAGGGAGAGAACCAGGTCAGCAGAGCTGCTCTAGAGATAGAGAGCCAAGTCAGCAGAGCTGATTTAGAGGGAGGGAACCAGGCCAGCAGAGCTGCTTTAGAGCCAGAGAACCAGGTCAGCAGAGCTGCTCTAGAGCCAGAGAACCAGGTCAGCAGAGCTGCTGTAGAGCCAGAGAAACCAGGTCAGTAGAGCTGCTTTAGAGCAAGAGTACCAGGTCAGCAGAGCTGCTTTAGAGGGAGAGAACCAGGTCAGCAGAGCTGCTTTAGATCCAAGGGACCAGGTCAGCAGAGCAGCTTTAGAGCCATAAAACCAGGTGAGCAGAGCTGCTCTAGAGGCACAGAACCAGATCAGCAGAACTGCTTTAGAGCCAGAGAACCAGGTCAGCAGAGCTCTATAGAGGGAGAGAACCAGGTCAGCAGAGCTGCTTCAGAGCCAGAGAACCAGGTCAGCAGGGCTGCTCTAGAGCCAGGGAAACCAGGCCAGCAGAGCTGCTTTGGATGGAGAGAACCAGGTCAGCAGAACTGCTTTAGAGCCAGATTAATCAGGTCAGCAGAGCTGCTCTAGAGCCAGAGAACCAGGTCAGCAGAGCTGCTTTAGAGCCATAGAACCAGGTCAGCAGAGCTGCTCTAGAGACAGAGAACCAGGTCATCAGAGCTGATTTAGAGGGAGAGAACCAGATCAGCAGAGCTGCTTTAGAGCCAGAGAACCAGGTCAGCAGAGCTGCTTTAGAGCCAGAGAACCAGTTCAGCAGAGCTGCTTTATAGCCATAGAAGCAGGTCAGCAGAGCTCCTTTAGAGCCAGAGAACCAGGTCAGCAGAGCTGCTCTAGAGACTAAGAACCAGGTCAGCAGAGCTGCTCTAGAGCCAGAGAACCAGGTCAGAAGAGCTGCTGTAGAGCCAGAGAGACCAGGTCAGTAGAGTTGCTTTAGAGCCAGAGAACCAGGTCAGCAGAGCTGCTTTAGAGCCAGAGTACCAGGTCAGCAGAGCTGCTCTAGAGCCTAAGAACCAGGTCAGCAGAGCTGCTTTAGAGCCAATGGACCAGGTCAGCAGAGCTACTCTAGAGCCAGAGAACCAGGTCAGCAGCACTGCTTTAGAGCCATAGAACCTGGTCAGCAGAGCTGTTCTAGAGCCAGAGAACCAAGCCAGCAGAGCTGCTTTAGAGCCATAGAACCAGGTCAGCAAAGCTGCTCTAGAGGCTGAGAACCAGGTCAGCAGACCTGCTGTAGAGCTAGAGAAACCAGGTCAACAGAGCTGCTTTAGATGGAGAGAACCCGGTCAGCATAACTGCTTTAGAGCCAGAGAACTAGGTCAGCAGACCTGCTCTAGAGCCAGAGAACCATGTGAGCAGAGCAGCTTTAGAGCCAGAGAACCAGTTCAGCAGAGCTGCTTTATAGCCATAGAAGCAGGTCAGCAGAGCTCCTTTAGAGCCAGAGAACCAGGTCAGCAGAGCTGCTCTAGAGACTAAGAACCAGGTCAGCAGAGCTGCTCTAGAGCCAGAGAACCAGGTCAGAAGAGCTGCTGTAGAGCCAGAGAGACCAGGTCAGTAGAGTTGCTTTAGAGCCAGAGAACCAGGTCAGCAGAGCTGCTTTAGAGCCAGAGTACCAGGTCAGCAGAGCTGCTCTAGAGCCTAAGAACCAGGTCAGCAGAGATGCTTTAGAGCCAATGGACCAGGTCAGCAGAGCTACTCTAGAGCCAGAGAACCAGGTCAGCAGAACTGCTTTAGAGCCATAGAACCTGGTCAGCAGAGCTGTTCTAGAGCCAGAGAACCAAGCCAGCAGAGCTGCTTTAGAGCCATAGAACCAGGTCAGCAAAGCTGCTCTAGAGGCTGAGAACCAGGTCAGCAGACCTGCTGTAGAGCTAGAGAAACCAGGTCAACAGAGCTGCTTTAGATGGAGAGAACCCGGTCAGCATAACTGCTTTAGAGCCAGAGAACTAGGTCAGCAGACCTGCTCTAGAGCCAGAGAACCATGTGAGCAGAGCAGCTTTAGAGCAATAGAACCAGGTCAGCAGAGCTGCTATAGAGGCACATAACCAGCTCAGCAGAACTGCTTTAGAGCCAGAGAACCAGGTCAGCAGAGCTCTATAGAGGGAGAGAACCAGGTCAGCAGAGCTGCTTTAAAACCAGAGAACCAGGTCAGCAGGGCTACTCTAGAGCCAGAGAACCAGGTCAGCAGAACTGCTTTAGAGCCAGAGAACCAGGTCAGCAGAGCTCTATAGAGGGAGAGAACCAGGTCAGCAGAGCTGCTTTAGAGCCAGAGAACCAGGTCAGCAGGGCTACTCTAGAGCCAGAGAACCAGGTCAGCAGAGCTGCTTTAGAGCCATAGAACCAGGTCAGCGTTCTCTGCTCTAGCGGCAGAGAACCAGGTCAGCAGAGCTGCTCCAGAGCCAGAGAAACCAGGTCAGCAGAACTGCTTTAGAGCCATAGAACCTGGTCAGCAGAGCTGTTCTAGAGCCAGAGAACCAAGCCAGCAGAGCTGCTTTAGAGCCATAGAACCAGGTCAGCAAAGCTGCTCTAGAGGCTGAGAACCAGGTCAGCAGACCTGCTGTAGAGCTAGAGAAACCAGGTCAACAGAGCTGCTTTAGATGGAGAGAACCCGGTCAGCATAACTGCTTTAGAGCCAGAGAACTAGGTCAGCAGACCTGCTCTAGAGCCAGAGAACCATGTGAGCAGAGCAGCTTTAGAGCAATAGAACCAGGTCAGCAGAGCTGCTATAGAGGCACATAACCAGCTCAGCAGAACTGCTTTAGAGCCAGAGAACCAGGTCAGCAGAGCTCTATAGAGGGAGAGAACCAGGTCAGCAGAGCTGCTTTAAAACCAGAGAACCAGGTCAGCAGGGCTACTCTAGAGCCAGAGAACCAGGTCAGCAGAACTGCTTTAGAGCCAGAGAACCAGGTCAGCAGAGCTCTATAGAGGGAGAGAACCAGGTCAGCAGAGCTGCTTTAGAGCCAGAGAACCAGGTCAGCAGGGCTACTCTAGAGCCAGAGAACCAGGTCAGCAGAGCTGCTTTAGAGCCATAGAACCAGGTCAGCGTTCTCTGCTCTAGCGGCAGAGAACCAGGTCAGCAGAGCTGCTCCAGAGCCAGAGAAACCAGGTCAGCAGAGCTGCTTTAGAGGGAGAGAACCAGATCAGCAGAGCTGCTTTAGAGGGAGAGAACCAGGTCAGCAGAGCTGCTCTAGAGATAGAGAACCAGGTCAGCAGAGCTGATTTAGAGGGAGAGAACCAGGTCAGCAGAGCTGCTTTAGAGCCAGAGAACCAGGTCAGCAGAGCTGCTTTAGAGCCATAGAACCAGGTCAGCAGAGCTCCTTTAGAGCTAGAGAACCAGGTCAGCAGAGCTGATCTAGAGCCTAAGAACCAGGTCAGCAGAGCTGCTCTAGAGCCAGAGAACCAGGTCAGCAGAACTGCTGTAGAGCCAGAGAAACCAGGTCAGTAGAGCTGCTTTAGAGCGAGAGAACCAGGTCAGCAGAGCTGCATTAGAGGGAGAGAACCAGATCAGCAGAGCTGCTCTAGAGATAGAGAGCCAAGTCAGCAGGGCTGATTTAGAGGGAGAGAACCAGGTCAGCAGAGCTGCTTTAGAGCCAGAGAACCAGGTCAGCAGAGCTGCTCTAGAGCCAGAGAACCAGGTCAGCAGAGCTGCTTTAGAGCCATAGAACCAGGTCAGCAGAGCTCCTTTAGAACCAGAGAACCAGGTCAGCAGAGCTGCTCTAGAGCCTACGAACCAGGTCAGCAGAGCTGCTCTAGAGCCAGAGAACCAGGTCAGCAGAGCTGCTGTAGAGCCAGAGAAACCAGGTCAGTAGAGCTGCTTTAGAGCAAGAGAACCAGGTCAGCAGAGCTGCTTTAGAGGGAGAGAACCAGGTCAGCAGAGCTGCTTTAGATCCAAGGGACCAGGTCAGCAGAGCTGCTCTAGAGCCAGAGAACCAGGTCAGCAGAAATGCTTTAGAACGATAGAACCAGGTCAGCAGAGCTGTTGTAGAGCCAGAGAACCAGGTCAGCAGAGCTGCTCTAGAGCCTAAGAACAAGTTCAGCAGAGCTGCTTTACAGCCATAGAATCAGGTCAGCAGAGCTGCTTTAGAGCCAGAGTACCAGGTCAGCAGAGCTGCTCTAGAGCCTAAGAACCAGGTCAGCAGAGCTGCTCTAGAGCCTAAGAACCAGGTCAGCAGAGCTGCTCTAGAGCCAGAGAACCAGGTCAGCAGAGCTGCTTTAGAGCTAGAGAACCAGGTCAGCAGAGCTCCTTTAGAGCCAGAGAACCAGGTCAGCAGAGCTGCTCTAGAGCCTAAGAACCAGGTCAGCAGAGCTGCTCTAGAGCCAGAGAACCAGGTCAGCAGGGCTGCTGTAGAGCCAGAGAAACCAGGTCAGTAGAGCTGCTTTAGAGCGAGAGAACCAGGTCAGCAGAGGTGTTTTAGAGAGAGAGAACCAGGTCAGCAGAGCTGCTTTAGATCCAAGGGACCAGGTCAACAGAGCTGCTCTAGAGCCAGAGAACCAGGTAAGCAGAAATGCTTTAAAGCCATAGAACCAGGTCAGCAGCGCTGTTGTAGAGCTAGAGAACCAGGTCAGCAGAGCTGCTCTAGAGCCTAAGAACAAGTTCAGCAGAGCTGCTCTAGTGCCAGAGAACCAGGGCAGCAGATCAGCTGTAGAGCCAGAGAAACCAGGTCAGCAGAGCTGCTTTAGAGGGAGAGAACCAGGTCAGCAAAGCTGCTTTAGAGCCAGAGGACCAGGCCAGCAGAGCTGCTTTAGAGCCAGAGAACCAGGGCAGCAGAGCTGCTCTAGAGCCAGAGAACGAAGTCAGCAGAGCTGCTTTACAGCCATAGAACCAGGTCAGCAGAGCTGCTTTAGAGCCAGAGTACCAGGTCAGCAGAGCTGCTCTGGAGCCTAAGAACCAGTTCAGCAGAGCTGTTCTAGAGGAGGAGAACCAGGTCAGCAGAGCTGCTGTAGAACCAGAGAAACCAGGTCAGTGGAGCTGCTTTAGAGGGAGAGAACCAGATCAGCAGAGCTGCTTTAGAGGGAGAGAACCAGGTCAGCAGAGCTGCTCTAGAGATAGTGAACCAGGTCAGCAGAGCTGATTTAGAGGGAGAGAACCAGTTCAGCAGAGCTGCTTTAGAGCCAGAGAACCAGGTCAGCAGAGCTGCTCTAGAGCCAGAGAACCAGGTCAGCAGAGCTGCTTTAGAGCCATAGAACCAGGTCAGCAGAGCTCCTTTAGAGCCAGAGAACCAGGTCAGCAGAGCTGCTCTAGAGCCTAAGAACCAGGTCAGCAGAGCTGCTCTAGAGCCAGAGAACCAGGTCAGCAGAGCTGGTGTAGAGCCAGAGAAACCAGGTCAGTAGAGCTTCTTTAGAGCAAGAGAACCAGGTCAGCAGAGCTGCTTTAGAGAGAGAGAACCAGGTCAGCAGAGCTGCTTTAGATCCAAGGGACCAGGTCAACAGAGCTGCTCTAGAGCCAGAGAACCAGGTCAGCAGAAATGCTTTAAAGCCATAGAACCAGGTCAGCAGCGCTGTTGTAGAGCTAGAGAACCAGGTCAGCAGAGCTGCTCTAGAGCCTAAGAACAAGTTCAGCAGAGCTGCTCTAGTGCCAGAGAACCAGGGCAGCAGAGCAGCTGTAGAGCCAGAGAAACCAGGTCAGCAGAGCTGCTTTAGAGGGAGAGAACCAGGTCAGCAAAGCTGCTTTAGAGCCAGAGGACCAGGCCAGCAGAGCTGCTTTAGAGCCAGAGAACCAGGGCAGGAGAGCTGCTCTAGAGCCAGAGAACGAAGTCAGCAGAGCTGCTTTACAGCCATAGAACCAGGTCAGCAGAGCTGCTTTAGAGCCAGAGTACCAGGTCAGCAGAGCTGCTCTGGAGCCTAAGAACCAGGTCAGCAGAGCTGTTCTCGAGCCAGAGAACTAGGTCAGCAGAGCTGCTGTAGAACCAGAGAAACCGGGTCAGTGGAGCTGCTTTAGAGGGAGAGAACCAGATCAGCAGAGCTGCTTTAGAGGGAGAGAACCAGTTCAGCAGAGCTGCTCTAGAGATAGAGAACCAGGTCATCAGAGCTGATTTAGAGGGAGAGAACCAGGTCAGCAGAGCTGCTTTAGAGCCGGAGAACCAGGTCAGCAGAGCTGCTCTAGAGCTAGAGAACCAGGTCAGCAGAGCTGCTTTAGAGCCATAGAACCAGGTCAGCAGAGCTTCTTTAGAGCCAGAGAACCAGGTCAGCAGAGCTGATCTAGAGCCTAGGAACCAGGTCAGCAGAGCTGCTCTAGAGCCAGAGAACCAGGTTAGCAGGGCTGCTGTAGAGCCAGAGAAACCAGGTCAGTAGAGCTGCTTTAGAGCGAGAGAACCAGGTCAGCAGAGCTGCTTTAGAGGGAGAGAACCAGGTCAGCAGAGCTGCTTTAGATCCAAGGGACCAGGTCAGCAGAGCTGCTCTAGAGCCAGAGAACCAGGTCAGCAGAAATGCTTTAGAGCCATAGAACCAGGTCAGCAGAGCTCCTTTAGAGTCAGAGAACCAGGTCAGCAGAGCTGCTCTAGAGCCTAAGAACCAGGTCAGCAGAGCTGCTCTAGAGCCAGAGAACCAGGTCAGCAGAGCTGGTGTAGAGCCAGAGAAACCAGGTCAGTAGAGCTGCTTTAGAGCGAGAGAACCAGGTCTGCAGAGCTGCTTTAGAGAGAGAGAACCAGGTCAGCAGAGCTGCTTTAGATCCAAGGGACCAGGTCAGCAGAGCTGCTCTAGAGCCAGAGAACCAGGTCAGCAGAAATGCTTTAAAGCCAGAGAACCAGTTCAGCAGAGTTGCTCTAGAGACAGAGAACCAAGTCAGCAGAGCAGCTTTAGAGCCATAGAACCAGGTCAGCAGAGCTGCTTTAGAGGCACAGAACCAGCTCAGCAGAACTGCTTTAGAGCCAGAGAACCAGGTCAGCAGAGCTCTATAGAGGGAGAGAACCAGGTCAGCAGAGCTGCTTTAGAGCCAGAGAACCAGGTCAGCAGGGCTGCTCTAGAGCCAGAGAAACCAGGCCAGCAGAGCTGCTTTAGATGGAGAGAACCAGGTCAGCAGAACTGCTTTAGAGCCAGAGAACCAGGTCAGCAGAGCCGCGCTAGAGCCAGAGAACCAGGTCAGCAGAGCAGCTTTAGAGCCATGGATCCAGGTCACCAGAGCTGCTCTAGAGGCAGAGAACCAGCCCAGCAGAACTGCTTTAGAGCCAGAGAACCAGGTCAGCGGAGCTCTTTAGAGAGAGAGAACCAGGTCAACAGAGCTGCTTTAGAGCCAGAGAACCAGGTCAGCAGAGCTGCTCTAGAGCCAGAGAAACCAGGTCAGCAGAGCTGATTTAGAGGGAGAGAACCAGATCAGAAGAGCTGCTTTAGAGACAGAGAACTAGGTCAGCAGAGCTGCTCTAGAGATCGAGAACCAGGTCAGCAGAGCTGATTTAGAGGGAGAGAACCAGGTCAGCAGGCTGCTTTAGAGCCAGAGAACCAGGTCAGCAGAGCTGCTCTAGAGCCACAGAACCAGGTCAGCAGAGCTGCTCTAGGGCCATAGAACCAGGTCAGCAGAGCTGCTTTAGAGCCATAGAACCAGGTCAGCAGAGCTCCTTTAGAGCCAGAGAACCAGGTCAGCAGAGATGCTCTAGAGCCCAAGAACCAGGTCAGCAGAGCTGCTCTAGGGCCAGAGAACCAGGTCAGCAGGGCTGCTGTAGAGCCAGAGAAACCAGGTCAGTAGAGCTGCTTTAGAGCGAGAGAACCAGATCAGCAGAGCTGCTTTAGAGGGAGAGAACCAGGTCAGCAGAGCTGCTCTAGAGATAGAGAACCAGGTCAGCAGAGCTGATTTAGAGGGAGGGAACCAGGTCAGCAGAGCTCCTTTAGAGCCAGAGAACCAGGTCAGCAGAGCTGCTCTAGAGCCTAAGAACCAGGTCAGCAGAGCTGCTCTAGAGCCAGAGATCCAGGTCAGCAGAGCTGCTGTAGAGCCAGAGAAAGCAGGTCAGTAGAGCTGCTTTAGAGCGAGAGAACCAGGTCAGCAGAGCTGCTTAAGAGAGAGAGAACCAGGTTAGCAGAGCTGCTTTAGATCCAAGGGACCAGGTCAGCAGAGCTGCTCTAGAGCCAGAGACCCAGGTCAGCAGAAATGCTTTAAAGCCATAGAACCAGGTCAGCAGCGCTGTTGTAGAGCTAGAGAACCAGGTCAGCAGAGCTGCTCTAGAGCCTAAGAACAAGTTCAGCAGAGCTGCTCTAGAGCCAGAGAACCAGGGCAGCAGAGCAGCTGTAGAGCCAGAGAAACCAGGTCAGCAGACCCGCTTTAGTGGGAGAGAACCAGGTCAGCAAAGCTGCTTTAGAGCCAGAGGACCAGGCCAGAAGAGCTGCTTTAGATCCAGAGAACCAGTTCAGCAGAGCTGCTTTAGAGCCATAGAAACAGGTCAGCAGAGCTCCTTTAGAGCCAGAGAACCAGGTCAGCAGAGCTGCTCTAGAGACTAAGAACCAGGTCAGCAGAGCTGCTCTAGAGCCAGAGAACCAGGTCAGCAGAGCTGGTGTAGAGCCAGAGAAACCAGGTCAGTAGAGCTGCTTTAGAGCGAGAGAACCAGGTCTGCAGAGCTGCTTTAGAGAGAGAGAACCAGGTCAGCAGAGCTGCTTTAGATCCAAGGGACCAGGTCAGCAGAGCTGCTCTAGAGCCAGAGAACCAGGTCAGCAGAAATGCTTTAAAGCCAGAGAACCAGTTCAGCAGAGTTGCTCTAGAGCCAGAGAACCAGGTCAGCAGAGCAGCTTTAGAGCCATAGAACCAGGTCAGCAGAGCTGCTCTAGAGGCACAGAACCAGCTCAGCAGAACTGCTTTAGAGCCAGAGAACCAGGTCAGCAGAGCTCTATAGAGGGAGAGAACCAGGTCAGCAGAGCTGCTTTAGAGCCAGAGAACCAGGTAAGCAGGGCTGCTCTAGAGCCAGAGAAACCAGGCCAGCAGAGCTGCTTTAGATGGAGAGAACCAGGTCAGCAGAACTGCTTTAGAGCCAGAGAACCAGGTCAGCAGAGCCGCGCTAGAGCCAGAGAACCAGGTCAGCAGAGCAGCTTTAGAGCCATGGATCCAGGTCACCAGAGCTGCTCTAGAGGCAGAGAACCAGCCCAGCAGAACTGCTTTAGAGCCAGAGAACCAGGTCAGCGGAGCTCTTTAGAGAGAGAGAACCAGGTCAACAGAGCTGCTTTAGAGCCAGAGAACCAGGTCAGCAGAGCTGCTCTAGAGCCATAGAAACCAGGTCAGCAGAGCTGATTTAGAGGGAGAGAACCAGATCAGAAGAGCTGCTTTAGAGACAGAGAACTAGGTCAGCAGAGCTGCTCTAGAGATCGGGAACCAGGTCAGCAGAGCTGATTTAGAGGGAGAGAACCAGGTCAGCAGGCTGCTTTAGAGCCAGAGAACCGGGTCAGCAGAGCTGCTCTAGAGCCACAGAACCAGGTCAGCAGAGCTGCTCTAGGGCCATAGAACCAGGTCAGCAGAGCTGCTTTAGAGCCATAGAACCAGGTCAGCAGAGCTCCTTTAGAGCCAGAGAACCAGGTCAGCAGAGATGCTCTAGAGCCCAAGAACCAGGTCAGCAGTGCTGCTCTAGGGCCAGAGAACCAGGTCAGCAGGGCTGCTGTAGAGCCAGAGAAACCAGGTCAGTAGAGCTGCTTTAGAGCGAGAGAACCAGATCAGCAGAGCCGCTTTAGAGGGAGAGAACCAGGTCAGCAGAGCTGCTCTAGAGATAGAGAACCAGGTCAGCAGAGCTGATTTAGAGGGAGGGAACCAGGTCAGCAGAGCTCCTTTAGAGCCAGAGAACCAGGTCAGCAGAGCTGCTCTAGAGCCAGAGATCCAGGTCAGCAGAGCTGCAGTAGAGCCAGAGAAACCAGGTCAGTAGAGCTGCTTTAGAGCGAGAGAACCAGGTCAGCAGAGCTGCTTTAGAGAGAGAGAACCAGGTCAGCAGAGCTGCTTTAGATCCAAGGGACCAGGTCAGCAGAGCTGCTCTAGAGCCAGAGACCCAGGTCAGCAGAAATGCTTTAAAGCCATAGAACCAGGTCAGCAGCGCTGTTGTAGAGCTAGAGAACCAGGTCAGCAGAGCTGCTCTAGAGCCTAAGAACAAGTTCAGCAGAGCTGCTCTAGAGCCAGAGAACCAGGGCAGCAGAGCAGCTGTAGAGCCAGAGAAACCAGGTCAGCAGAGCCGCTTTAGTGGGAGAGAACCAGGTCAGCAAAGCTGCTTTAGAGCCAGAGGACCAGGCCAGCAGAGCTGCTTTAGAGCCAGAGAACCAGGGCAGCAGAGCTGCTCTAGAGCCAGAGAACCAGGTCAGCAGAACTCTATAGAGGGAGAGAACCAGGTCAGCAGAGCTGCTTTAGAGCCAGAGAACCAGGTCAGCAGGGCTACTCTAGAGCCAGAGAACCAGGTCAGCAGAGCTGCTTTAGAGCCATAGAACCAGGTCAGCGTTCTCTGCTCTAGCGGCAGAGAACCAGGTCAGCAGAGCTGCTCCAGAGCCAGAGAAACCAGGTCAGCAGAGCTGCTTTAGAGGGAGAGAACCAGATCAGCAGAGCTGCTTTAGAGGGAGAGAACCAGGTCAGCAGAGCTGCTCTAGAGATAGAGAACCAGGTCAGCAGAGCTGATTTAGAGGGAGAGAACCAGGTCAGCAGAGCTGCTTTAGAGCCAGAGAACCAGGTCAGCAGAGCTGCTCTAGAGCCAGAGAACCAGGTCAGCAGAGCTGCTTTAGAGCCATAGAACCAGGTCAGCAGAGCTCCTTTAGAGCCAGAGAACCAGGTCAGCAGAGCTGATCTAGAGCCTAAGAACCAGGTCAGCAGAGCTGCTCTAGAGCCAGAGAACCAGGTCAGCAGGGCTGCTGTAGAGCCAGAGAAACCAGGTCAGTAGAGCTGCTTTAGAGCGAGAGAACCAGGTCAGCAGAGCTGCATTAGAGGGAGAGAACCAGATCAGCAGAGCTGCTCTAGAGATAGAGAGCCAAGTCAGCAGAGCTGATTTAGAGGGAGAGAACCAGGTCAGCAGAGCTGCTTTAGAGCCAGAGAACCAGGTCAGCAGAGCTGCTCTAGAGCCAGAGAACCAGGTCAGCAGAGCTGCTCTAGAGCCTACGAACCAGGTCAGCAGAGCTGCTCTAGAGCCAGAGAACCAGGTCAGCAGAGCTGCTGTAGAGCCAGAGAAACCAGGTCAGTAGAGCTGCTTTAGAGCAAGAGAACCAGGTCAGCAGAGCTGCTTTAGAGGGTTGAGAACCAGGTCAGCAGAGCTGCTTTAGATCCAAGGGACCAGGTCAGCAGAGCTGCTCTAGAGCCAGAGAACCAGGTCAGCAGAAATGCTTTAGAACCATAGAACCAGGTCAGCAGAGCTGTTGTAGAGCCAGAGAACCAGGTCAGCAGAGCTGCTCTAGAGCCTAAGAACAAGTTCAGCAGAGCTGCTTTACAGCCTTAGAACCAGGTCAGCAGAGCTGCTTTAGAGCCAGAGTACCAGGTCAGCAGAGCTGCTCTAGAGCCTAAGAACCAAGTCAGCAGAGCTGCTCTAGAGCCTAAGAACCAGGTCAGCAGAGCTGCTCTAGAGCCAGAGAACTAGGTCAGCAGAGCTGCTTTAGAGCCATAGAACCAGGTCAGCAGAGCTCCTTTAGAGCCAGAGAACCAGGTCAGCAGAGCTGCTCTAGAGCCTAAGAACCAGGTCAGCAGAGCTGCTCTAGAGCCTAAGAACCAGGTCAGCAGAGCTGCTCTAGAGCCAGAGAACTAGGTCAGCAGAGCTGCTTTAGAGCCATAGAACCAGGTCAGCAGAGCCGCTTTAGATCCAAGGGACCAGGTCAACAGAGCTGCTCTAGAGCCAGAGAACCAGGTAAGCAGAAATGCTTTAAAGCCATAGAACCAGGTCAGCAGCGCTGTTGTAGAGCTAGAGAACCAGGTCAGCAGAGCTGCTCTAGAGCCTAAGAACAAGTTCAGCAGAGCTGCTCTAATGCCAGAAAACCAGGGCAGCAGATCAGCTGTAGAGCCAGAGAAACCAGGTCAGCAGAGCTGCTTTAGAGGGAGAGAACCAGGTCAGCAAAGCTGCTTTAGAGGCAGAGGACCAGGCCAGCAGAGCTGCTTTAGAGCCAGAGAACCAGGGCAGCAGAGCTGCTCTAGAGCCAGAGAACGAAGTCAGCAGAGCTGCTTTACAGCCATAGAACCAGGTCAGCAGAGCTGCTTTAGAGCCAGAGTACCAGGTCAGCAGAGCTGCTCTGGAGCCTAAGAACCAGGTCAGCAGAGCTGTTCTAGAGCCAGAGAACCAGGTCAGCAGAGCTGCTGTAGAACCAGAGAAACCAGGTCAGTGGAGCTGCTTTAGAGGGAGAGAACCAGATCAGCAGAGCTGCTTTAGAGGGAGAGAACCAGGTCAGCAGAGCTGCTCTAGAGATAGAGAACCAGGTCAGCAGAGCTGATTTAGAGGGAGAGAACCAGTTCAGCAGAGCTGCTTTAGAGCCAGAGAACCAGGTCAGCAGAGCTGCTCTAGAGCCAGAGAACCAGGTTAGCAGAGCTGCTTTAGAGCCATAGAACCAGGTCAGCAGAGCTCCTTTAGAGCCAGAGAACCAGGTCAGCAGAGCTGCTCTAGAGCCTAAGAACCAGGTCAGCAGAGCTGCTCTAGAGCCAGAGAACCAGGTCAGCAGAGCTGGTGTAGAGCCAGAGAAACCAGGTCAGTAGAGCTTCTTTAGAGCAAGAGAACCAGGTCAGCAGAGCTGCTTTAGAGAGAGAGAAACAGGTCAGCAGAGCTGCTTTAGATCCAAGGGACCAGGTCAACAGAGCTGCTCTAGAGCCAGAGAACCAGGTCAGCAGAAATGCTTTAAAGCCATAGAACCAGGTCAGCAGCGCTGTTGTAGAGCTAGAGAACCAGGTCAGCAGAGCTGCTCTAGAGCCTAAGAACAAGTTCAGCAGAGCTGCTCTAGTGCCAGAGAACCAGGGCAGCAGAGCAGCTGTAGAGCCAGAGAAACCAGGTCAGCAGAGCTGCTTTAGAGGGAGAGAACCAGGTCAGCAAAGCTGCTTTAGAGCCAGAGGACCAGGCCAGCAGAGCTGCTTTAGAGCCAGAGAACCAGGGCAGGAGAGCTGCTCTAGAGCCAGAGAACGAAGTCAGCAGAGCTGCTTTACAGCCATAGAACCAGGTCAGCAGAGCTGCTTTAGAGCCAGAGTACCAGGTCAGCAGAGCTGCTCTGGAGCCTAAGAACCAGGTCAGCAGAGCTGTTCTCGAGCCAGAGAACCAGGTCAGCAGAGCTGCTGTAGAACCAGAGAAACCAGGTCAGTGGAGCTGTGAGAAGTTGGCCTGGCATATGCTGGTCACTAGTTCTAGTGGCCACCTTGCACCAGTCCAATTCGACTCTTGGTAGATAGGTTTAAAGACAACCTTTTAAAAGAAAGCTATCCTAGTGGTAGCTGTGGAGAGCAGCCTTCAGGCTAAGTCTCTGAGGAATGTAAAGCAGCTTGTTTTACCTTGTAATCTCTTGAATTACCAAGTGAAAAGACACCACACAGGTATATATATGAAATATATATGTATTTATTACTAAATATACTCTACTAATCTCTTTATGAGATTAGTCCCAGGTAAACATTTAAAAGATCAACATTTCTCAACAAATTAAGCACATAAATCACTGTAGCCCTAGGGGCGTACCAGACCATATACTAAGTAAATGGTATAACAAATTCGACAAGCAAAATGAAGAGGCCTAGGGCCTTGGGAATCGCTGGGGCTTCACTGCTGTAGTGTTTTCAGGTAAGTAACTAGCCCACAGGAGGCGCGTGCAGTGTCTAAACACGCACGCGAGTTTCTCATAGACTTCAATGCAAAAATGTTGCGATTTGTATTTTAGAGTTTCAGGGCACTTCTGAGTGGACAACAAGCACACAACTTAGAGGGTAAGTATTTCGATAGCCAATGCACACTTGGGCACCGTAATGCCAGAGTTACCTCACCCAGGGAGTCCGGGTGCACAGGTGTCCTTTGGTGTCGGGTCGCGATGCTGATTTCAATGGGAATCGAGGTGTTCTTGCTGCTTGTGTCGTCGAGAGAGGTGTCCGTTCGGTTCCAACGATGGATTGGAGTTGCAGGCGACCTGGAAATTGAGGGGACAGAGTTCAGAGTCACTTGCCAGTGACCGGTGGCCTTCAGGATAGATGACCACGACTGTCGCGTCGCTTTCGTCGCTGATGGTGTGTTGTCTCTTCGCCCACGCCGTCCAGGAGGGATCGATGATGACCAGCAGCTGGAGTTGGAGGGTCCCATGACGTCTGCAGCTGTTGGCGGTGTCGGCACTCGGATTGGAGCCAACAAACCTTGGCAACTGCAAGTCTCGGGGAGAGTGAAGATGGTGGATGGCTCAAACCAGCAAGGTCCGAGGGACTTACCCAGCAAGGGTAAGTGAGGGTAGGCCCAGAGCAACCAGGCCAGCCCTTGGAATAGTCAAGGATGTCTTCAGGAGGGCTACTAGCCAACGGGCAAGCAACCGCAAAGACGCCTTGGCAGGAAAACTTCAGCAACAGCCCACGGTCACTCGGGACGGGGTAGGCCGCTGATCTTCGATTCAGTACCTGCTCAGGACTTGGACATTAAGTGGTCCAAAGCACAGGTTTGTAGTTCGTCGTTCAGGGCTTGCACTCGAAATCAGTGCACGGTTCCCTGGTATTGTCGTTCCTCGTCACTCGTGGGGTCCAGACGCCACAGCTTCGCTGGGGACTCAAAATGGCCGTAGAGAGGTCAGGAAATTGACTTCAGGGGACGCGGGGACTTCGGGCTCCGGCGGGAGCGGTAAAGTTTGCAACCGTTGTTCAGTCCTTAAGGTGCCTGCAAAGCAGGGGAGCCACTCCTTGGCTCCAAGGGAGATCCTTCGGTCTTCTAAAGGTAGTAGAACGTTGAAGGGACCGGATTCTTCTTCGTAGAGCGTCGTCCAGGTGTAATCTGAATTGCATTGGCAATATTTGGTATCTTATACTGTAAAGATGGGAGGGACTAGCTCTATGGCCACTCCTCTAGGAGGGCCAGGGTAGGGGTGGTTACACCCACTTCCCTTTGTCCAGTTTCACGCCAGGACAGGGGCAGAGGCCCCTGAACCGGTTTGAGCTGGCATATGCACAGAGGAGCCTACTGCTCCCCCAGTGCAGGACTTCAAAGGCACTCTAAGAGTGCACCCACCCAGCTCCAATACACTAAATCCTGTCTGGAAGGTTGTGACACCTCCCTGTGACAGGAAACCCTTTGTTGAGCTCCCTCCACTGCGAGTTTCGGTCAGCAGCAGGAGGGCAGCCCGGTGTCTGTGCTGGTGGCATCCATTTTGTGATGCCAGGGCTCTAGAAGATTTCTACCGTTTGGTACAGTGGGTACATGTCGTCCCCTCTAGTAGGGTGGGATCATACTCCCACACCAGTTACTGGTGTGGGGGTATGATTCCAAAACGTTCGACACCAAACACGACATGTTTTGATGCAGTCATTCCAAAGTTAGCATTAACCGGGAGGTTATAATGCACTTAAGAGTATATGGTTTAACCGCATCCACAAACAGCAGCAGAGAATAGACTCTGCCAGCTGCAGAGGGGTCCTGCTCAGGCAGAAGCATCCCCTCACATAGCAAACCATGCACCCTGCCCTTGGGATTGATAGGGCCTACCAAAGGGGTGACTGATAGGTTCATATGTGTGTGTATGGTGAGATATAGAAACCTATACCTCAGTGAGGAGTGCTAACACTACCTCACACAGGCTGCAGTAGCAGGCCTGTGGTGTCAGATTGAGAATGCTTCCCAGGGGTGGCATAATACATGCTGCAGCCCCTGGTAGGCCTGTGAAGTACCAATGCCCTAGGTACCTAAGGTACCATATACTAGGGGCCCACAAGGTACCACAGTATCCAATCACTAGTGCATCTAGTATGCACATCAAGTTGTTTAGAGAGATCAGGTAGACTGGGGCCCTGATTAGCAGGGACCCAGCCAGACTATAGCCAGAAACCAGTGTATACATCAGAAAAAAAGTGGGGGCAACACAAGTGCAGATCCTACTCTCCTACACAACCCCCCCCCCACAAACGCAGGGACATTAAACTAACCTTGACCAGTTGAGTCTTCATGTTCTAAGTGGAAATACCTCGAGAGTCCATCTGCATTGGCATGTTGGGTCCCAGGTCTATGTTCCACTGTATAGTCCATCCCCTGTAGGGAAATGGACCACCTGAGCAGTTTAGGATTTTCACCTTTCATCTGTTTGAGCCATAGGAGGGGCTTATGGTCAGTCTGAACAATGAAGTGAGTGTCAAACAAGTATGGCCTCAACTTCTTCAGGGCCCAAACCACAGCAAAGGCCTCCCTCTCAATAGATGACCAACGTTTCTCTCTAGGGGTCAGCCTTCTGCTTATAAAAGCTACTGGCTGGTCTTGACCTTCATCATTAAGTTGAGACAGTACAGCTCCCACACCCAGCTCTGAAGCATCTGTTTGAACAATGAACTTCTTTTTGTAATCTGGACTCTGTAAGATGGGGGCAGTGCACATTGCCTGCTTGAGGTCATCAAATGCCTTTTGACAGCTAGCTGTCCACTGAACCTTTTTTGGCATTTTCTTGGAGGTTAGGTCATTTAAGGGGGTCACTATAGATCCATATCCCTTAACAAACCTCCTATAGTACCCAGTCAGGCCCAAGAAGGCTCTCACCTGTGTCTGGGTGGTTGGAGCTACCCAATCCTTTATGGTTTGGATCTTGCTCTGCAATGGTTGAACCTGGCCTCCACCTACAAGGTGGCCCAGGTACACAACCTGACTCTGCCCTATCTGGCACTTAGTGGCCTTGATAGTGAGGCCTGCTCTCTGCAGGGCCTCCAGTACATTCTTGAGGTGGACCAGGTGATCCTGCCAGGTAGAACTAAAGACAGCAATATCATCTAGATATGCTGAGCAGTAAGTTTCCATACCAGTCAGAACTTTATTCACCAACCTCTGGAATGTGGCAGGTGCATTCTTCAAACCAAAGGGCATTACCACAAAGTGATAGTGCCCACCAGGGGTCGAAAATGCAGTTTTGGCCTTGGCTTCATCAGCTAACCTGATCTGCCAATAGCCTGCTGTAAGGTCAAATGTACTTAGATATTTGGCTGAGGCCAGAGTATCTATTAGTTCATCTGCCCTTGGTATTGGGTAGGCATCAGTCCTTGTGACTGCATTGAGGCCTCTGTAGTCAACACAAAACCTCATCTCTTTCTTACCGCCCTGGGTGTGAGGTTTTGGGACAAGGACTACTGGGCTAGCCCAAGGGCTATCTGAGGGCTCAATAACACCTAGCTCCAACATTTTCTGGACTTCAGTCCTGATACAGTCCCTGACATGGTCAGGTTGCCTGTAGATTTTACTCTTTACAGGCAGACTGTCTCCAGTGTCCACCTCATGGGTGCACCAGGAAGTCTGACTTGGGGTCAGACTGAACATATGTCTAAACTGCTGTAGCACTTGTCTACATTCAGTTTGTTGATGTTCAGTGAGGCTGCCTGCCAAAGCAACGCCATCCACTGATCCATCATCAGGGTTCTGAGAGAGGAGGTCAGGGAGAGGGTCACTCTCCTCCTCCTGGTCCTCATCAGTTGCCATGAGCAAGCTCATGTCAGCCCTGTCCACATATGCTTTAAGTCTGTTGACATGGAGCACTCTAAGAGGGCTCCTGGGAGTACCAAGATCTACCAGGTAGGTGACCTCTCCCTTCTTTTCAACAATTGTATGGGGGCCACTCCATTTGTCCTGGAGAGCTGCTGGGGCCACTGGCTCCAACACCCACACTTTCTGGCCTGGCTGGTAAACAGTCAGTACAGCCTTTTGGTCATGCCAAGCTTTTTGTAGTTCTTGGCTTGCCTCAAGGTTTTTTGTGGCCTTCTTCATGTACTCAGCCATCCTGGAGCGGAGACCAAGTACATAGTCCACTACATCCTGTTTGGGAGGTTTGAGAGGTAACTCCCATCCCTCCTTTACTAGACATAATGGTCCTCTCACCGGGTGCCCAAACAGAAGTTCAAAGGGGCTGTAGCCAACCCCCTTCTGAGGAACCTCCCTGTATGCAAATAGAAGGCAAGGAAGTAAAAGGTCCCATTTTCGCCTAAGCTTTTCTGGGAGGCCCTTAATCATTCCTTTCAGGGTTTTGTTGAATCTCTCAACTAACCCATTGCATTGTGGGTGATAGGGAGTGGTGAATTTGTAGTTTACACCACACTCCTTCCACATTGCAGTCAAATATCCTGACATAAAGTTGGACCCTCTGTCAGAGATAACCTCCTTAGGAAAGCCCACTCTGGAGAATACTCCAATGAGGGCTCTGGCTACCACAGGGGCTGTAGTAGTCCTGAGGGGAATAGCTTCTGGATACCTGGTGGCATGGTCCACTATCACCAGTATGAATCTGTGCCCAGATGCTGTTGGAGGGTCAAGGGGACCGACTATATCAATCCCTACCCTTTCAAAGGGGACCCCCACCACAGGTAGTGGTATCAGGGGGGCCTTTGTAGTGCCACCTGTCTTGCCACTGGCTTGACAAGTGACACAGGAGCGACAAAACTCCTTTGTGTCTTCAGACATGTGTGGCCAATGAAAATGTGGAACAAGCCTGTCCCAGGTCTTGTTTTGGCCCAAGTGACCTGCCAATGGGATATCATGTGCTAGGGTCAAGAGGAACCCCCTAAACTTCTGAGGAATCACCAGCCTCCTGGTGGCGCCAGGAGTTGGTTCCCTAGCCTCAGAGTAAAGGAGCCCCTCATCCCAATAAATCTTATGGGACCCACTAGCACTCCCAGCAGCCTCAGCAGCCGCTTGCTGTCTGAGGGGTTCAAGAGTGGGGCAGCACTGTTGCTCTTTGCTCAGATGTTCCCTGGAAGGGCCCCCTGCCCCCAAGAACTCAACCTGTCCAGGCTCAAGTCCCTCTGGGGCAGTTCCTTCTTCAGGCTCTGCTTCTCCTCCCTCTGGAGGGGAATCTGTGATCTGAGACAGAGGGGAAGGCCCAGCCTTAACCCTACTGCTCCTCCTCTTGGGTAGCACCTGGTCCATAGTTTCAGGATCCAGAGCTGGTTCAGTTTTATGCATCTTGGCTTGTGACCTGGTCACAGCAACTACCTCTACAGGTATGCCCAACATCTCAGCATGAGTCCATAATTCTACTTCAGACCAGGCTGAAGTCTCCAGATCATTGCCCAACAGACATTCGTCAGGGAGGTCTGCACTGACTACAACCTTTTTAAGGCCAGTTACCCCTCCCCAGGAGAAATTAACAACTGCCAGGCTATGGTTGGTCCTGGTGTTGCTAGCATTGGTTACCTGGTACATTTCCCCCAGGATGATCTGTGTAGGATCCACTAGGTCCTCTGCCACCATGGTGACACTAGCACCTGTGTCCCTAAATGCCAAAGCCTGTTTGCCATTTACGATAGGCTGCTGTTTGTATTTGCCCAGGTTACTGGGGCTCACTAGGAATGACATATCAAGGTCTCCCTCACAAACAAGCAATGCCTGTGTTGGTACTCTGACTAGGCCAGAGTCCACATCAGAACCCAGGGTCAACCCTACTACACCCTTATTCTGTGTATTACCTCCACCACTGGCTGTACTAGGGGGAACAGGTGCCTTAGGGGCTGAAGTGGTGGTGGTTTGGTCTTTGGACTTGGTACAATCAGAAGTCCAGTGCCCCTTCTGTTTACAGTAGTTGCACCAGGGCTTCTTTTGGCCTTTTTTCTTGTTAGATTGTGACTCCCCACCAGATGCAGATTTTTGGGGCCCTTGTGAAGACTTCTGGTCTTTAGACTTATCCCCACCTTTCTCTGAGCCTTTAGGATCTTGCTTCTTAGTGTCACCGCCCTGGTTCTGGTTTTTCTGCTTCACCCTGGTTCTGACCCATTTGTCTGCCTTCTTTCCCAATTCTTGGGGAGAGGTCAGATCAGAGTCCACCAGGTACTGATGCAACAACTGGTTCTGGCAATTATTAAGGATCTGTTCTCTCATTATAAGATTATACAATCCCCTAAAGTCAGTTACTCTACTACCAACCAGCCAACCTTCCAGAGCCTTGGTTGCACAATCAACAAAGTCAGTCCAATCCTGAGTCTGTGTTTTCTGGGTATCTCTGAACTTCAACCTGTACTGTTCAGTGGTTAAGCCAAGCCCATCTATCAAAACACTCTTCAGGGCTTCATAGTCATTAGCATCCTCTTCTCTAACAGTGAGGAGCTTGTCTCTACCTTTATCTGAAAAGGAGAGCCACAAGATTGCTGCCCACTGTTTCTGGGGGACCTGTTGAACTTTACAGGCCCTCTCCATAGCAGTTATCCATTTGTGGATATCATCCCCACTCTGGTAGGGAGGAACAACCTTGGACAGGTTCCTATGGTCAGGAGTATAATCTCTGTTTCTAGGGACACTGTTGCTGCCACCAGGGGTATCTAACCCCTCCTTCTTTGAAGCTCTTTGGAGCTCGAAGGCTTCCCTATCTAAGGCCAGTTGCTTGGCTCTGAGAGCAAGCCTAGCTTCCTCATACTGTAGCAACTTGTACCTTCTTTCAGAAGAGGTCTCCCTGGGAAAGTTGGAGCTCTTCTGTGGGACAGATTCTCTTCCAGAGTGGTATGAATGGTCAGATTCCCTTGAGGGGGACCTAGGCCTCTCTCCCACTCTGTCAGTTCTATTAGAGAGAATTCCTCTGTTCCTTTCAGACTCTTCTAAGTCTGGCCCTTCAATCACAGACTCCAGGTCATCTTGATTTTCATCATCAGACCCAGAGACTATGTTTGACCCACCCCCTGATCCAGACCCACTTGCTCCTAGAGCTTGTTTCAGGTCATCTGCTACTAGCAGATCTATCAGGTGTTGTGATGAGGGACTCCTGCCCACCCTCAGTCCTCTTTCAAAGCATAAGGCCTTCAGGTCAGTGTAGGCCAGGTCTTTGTACTGAGCTGGGATGGACCCACTGGCTCCATCCTGGTGAGGCATACTAGTGTTGTGCAGTGTTGTACTACCTACACTAGTTGTGGCCTACTAAACCTAGCTTGAGCTGTGGCAAGGGTGTGCTTGTCCCTTTACACACAGCTCTAAGTTCAGTAGAACTTATTGATACTAGCTTGACTTTATATGTACCTTGAGTACCTTAAGTGGTTTTCAGTTAGTAATTCAAATTGAGATTTTCTGGTAAAACAATGGCAAGCTGTAATCCCACACGCTGCCCACCAATGTGAGAAGTTGGCCTGGCATATGCTGGTCACTAGTTCTAGTGGCCACCTTGCACCAGTCCAATTCGACTCTTGGTAGATAGGTTTAAAGACAACCTTTTAAAAGAAAGCTATCCTAGTGGTAGCTGTGGAGAGCAGCCTTCAGGCTAAGTCTCTGAGGAATGTAAAGCAGCTTGTTTTACCTTATAATCTCTTGAATTACCAAGTGAAAAGACACCACACAGGTATATATATGAAATATATATGTATTTATTACTAAATATACTCTACTAATCTCTTTATGAGATTAGTCCCAGGTAAACATTTAAAAGATCAACATTTCTCAACAAATTAAGCACATAAATCACTGTAGCCCTAGGGGCGTACCAGACCATATACTAAGTAAATGGTATAACAAATTCGACAAGCAAAATGAAGAGGCCTAGGGCCTTGGGAATCGCTGGGGCTTCACTGCTGTAGTGTTTTCAGGTAAGTAACTAGCCCACAGGAGGCGCGTGCAGTGTCTAAACACGCACGCGAGTTTCTCATGGACTTCAATGCAAAAATGTCGCGATTTGTATTTTAGAGTTTCAGGGCACTTCTGAGTGGACAACAAGCACACAACTTACAGGGTAAGTATTTCGATAGCCAATGCACACTTGGGCACCGTAATGCCAGAGTTACCTCACCCAGGGAGTCCGGGTGCACAGGTGTCCTTTGGTGTCGGGTCGCGATGCTGATTTCAATGGGAATCGAGGTGTTCTTGCTGCTTGTGTCGTCGAGAGAGGTGTCCGTTCGGTTCCAACGATGGATTGGAGTTGCAGGCGACCTGGAAATTGAGGGGACAGAGTTCAGAGTCACTTGCCAGTGACCGGTGGCCTTCAGGATAGATGACCACGACTGTCGCGTCGCTTTCGTCGCTGATGGTGTGTTGTCTCTTCGCCCACGCCGTCCAGGAGGGATCGATGATGACCAGCAGCTGGAGTTGGAGGGTCCCACGACGTCTGCAGCTGTTGGCGGTGTCGGCACTCGGATTGGAGCCAACAAACCTTGGCAACTGCAAGTCTCGGGGAGAGTGAAGATGGTGGATGGCTCAGACCAGCAAAGTCCGAGGGACTTACCCAGCAAGGGTAAGTGAGGGTAGGCCCAGAGCAACCAGGCCAGCCCTTGGAATAGTCGAGAATGTCTTCAGGAGGGCTACTAGCCAACGGGCAAGCAACCGCGAAGACGCCTTGGCAGGAAAACTTCAGCAACAGCCCACGGTCACTCGGGACGGGGTAGGCCGCTGATCTTCAGTTCAGTACCTGCTCAGGACTTGGACATTAAGTGGTCCAAAGCACAGGTTTGTAGTTTGTCGTTCAGGGCTTGCACTCGAAATCAGTGCACGGTTCCCTGGTATTGTCGTTCCTCGTCACTCGTGGGGTCCAGACGCCACAGCTTCGCTGGGGACTCAAAATGGCCGTAGAGAGGTCAGGAAATCGACTTCAGGGGACGCGGGGACTTCGGGCTCCGGCGGGAGCGGTAAAGTTTGCAACCGTTGTTCAGTCCTTAAGGTGCCTGCAAAGCAGGGGAGCCACTCCTTGGCTCCAAGGGAGATCCTTCGGTCTTCTAAAGGTAGTAGAACGTTGAAGGGACCGGATTCTTCTTCGTAGAGCGTCGTCCAGGTGTAATCTGAATTGCATTGGCAATATTTGGTATCTTATACTGTAAAGATGGGAGGGACTAGCTCTATGGCCACTCCTCTAGGAGGGCCAGGGTAGGGGTGGTTACACCCACTTCCCTTTGTCCAGTTTCGCGCCAGGACAGGGGCAGAGGCCCCTGAACCGGTTTGAGCTGGCATATGCACAGAGGAGCCTACTGCTCCCCCAGTGCAGGACTTCAAAGGCACTCTAAGAGTGCACCCACCCAGCTCCAATACACTAAATCCTGTCTGGAAGGTTGTGACACCTCCCTGTGACAGGAAACCCTTTGTTGAGCTCCCTCCACTGCGAGTTTTGGTCAGCAGCAGGAGGGCAGCCCGGTGTCTGTGCTGGTGGCATCCATTTTGTGATGCCAGGGCTCTAGAAGATTTCTACCGTTTGGTACAGTGGGTACATGTCGTCCCCTCTAGTAGGGTGGGATCATACTCCCACACCAGTTACTGGTGTGGGGGTATGATTCCAAAACGTTCGACACCAAACACGACATGTTTTGATGCAGTCATTCCAAAGTTAGCATTAACCGGGAGGTTATAATGCACTTAAGAGTATATGGTTTAACCGCATCCACAAACAGCAGCAGAGAATAGACTCTGCCAGCTGCAGAGGGGTCCTGCTCAGGCAGAAGCACCCCCTCACATAGCAAACCACGCACCCTGCCCTTGGGATTGATAGGGCCTACCAAAGGGGTGACTGATAGGTTCATATGTGTGTGTATGGTGAGATATAGAAACCTATACCTCAGTGAGGAGTGCTAACACTACCTCACACAGGCTGCAGTAGCAGGCCTGTGGTGTCAGATTGAGAATGCTTCCCAGGGGTGGCATAATACATGCTGCAGCCCCTGGTAGGCCTGTGAAGTACCAATGCCCTAGGTACCTAAGGTACTATATACTAGGGGCCCACAAGGTACCACAGTATCCAATCACTAGTGCATCTAGTATGCACATCAAGTTGTTTAGAGAGATCAGGTAGACTGGGGCCCTGATTAGCAGGGACCCAGCCAGACTATAGCCAGAAACCAGTGTATACATCAGAAAAAAAGTGGGGGCAACACAAGTGCAGATCCTACTCTCCTACAGGAGCTGCTTTAGAGGGGGAGAACCAGATCAGCAGAGCTGCTTTAGAGGGAGAGAACCAGTTCAGCAGAGCTGCTCTAGAGATAGAGAACCAGGTCATCAGAGCTTATTTAGAGGGAGAGAACCAGGTCAGCAGAGCTGCTTTAGAGCCGGAGAACCAGGTCAGCAGAGCTGCTCTAGAGCCAGAGAACCAGGTCAGCAGAGCTGCTTTAGAGCCATAGAACCAGGTCAGCAGAGCTCCTTTAGAGCCAGAGAACCAGGTCAGCAGAGCTGATCTAGAGCCTAAGAACCAGGTCAGCAGAGCTGCTCTAGAGCCAGAGAACCAGGTCAGCAGGGCTGCTGTAGAGCCAGAGAAACCAGGTCAGTAGAGCTGCTTTAGAGCGAGAGAACCAGGTCAGCAGAGCTGCTTTAGAGGGAGAGAACCAGGTCAGCAGAGCTGCTTTAGATCCAAGGGACCAGGTCAGCAGAGCTGCTCTAGAGCCAGAGAACCAGGTCAGCAGAAATGCTTTAGAGCCATAGAACCAGGTCAGCGGCGCTGTTGTAGAGCCAGAGAACCAGGTCAGCAGAGCTGCTCTAGAGCATAAGAACGAGTTCAGCAGAGCTGCTCTAGAGCCAGAGAACCAGGGCAGCAGAGCAGCTCTAGAGCCAGAGAACCAAGTCAGCAGAGCTGCTTTACAGCCATAGAACCAGGTCAGCAGAGCTGCTTTAGAGCCAGAGTACCAGGTCAGCAGAGCTGCTCTAGAGCCTAAGAACCAGGTCAGCAGAGCTGCTCTAGAGCCTAAGAACCAGGTCAGCAGAGCTGCTCTAGAGCCAGAGAACCAGGTCAGCAGAGCTGCTTTAGAGCCATAGAACCAGGTCAGCAGCGCTCCTTTAGAGCCTAAGAACCAGGTCAGCAGAGCTGCTCTAGAGCCAGAGAACCAGGTCAGCAGAGCTGGTGTAGAGCCAGAGAAACCAGGTCAGTAGAGCTGCTTTAGAGCGAGAGAACCAGGTCTGCAGAGCTGCTTTAGAGAGAGAGAACCAGGTCAGCAGAGCTGCTTTAGATCCAAGGGACCAGGTCAGCAGAGCTGCTCTAGAGCCAGAGAACCAGGTCAGCAGAAATGCTTTAAAGCCAGAGAACCAGTTCAGCAGAGTTGCTCTAGAGCCAGAGAACCAGGTCAGCAGAGCAGCTTTAGAGCCATAGAACCAGGTCAGCAGAGCTGCTCTAGAGGCACAGAACCAGCTCAGCAGAACTGCTTTAGAGCCAGAGAACCAGGTCAGCAGGGCTGCTCTAGAGCCAGAGAAACCAGGCCAGCAGAGCTGCTTTAGAGCCAGAGAACCAGGTCAGCAGAACTGCTTTAGAGCCAGAGAACCAGGTCAGCAGAGCCGCGCTAGAGCCAGAGAACCAGGTCAGCAGAGCAGCTTTAGAGCCATGGATCCAGGTCACCAGAGCTGCTCTAGAGGCAAAGAACCAGCCCAGCAGAACTGCTTTAGAGCCAGAGAACCAGGTCAGCGGAGCTCTTTAGAGAGAGAGAACCAGGTCAACAGAGCTGCTTTAGAGCCAGAGAACCAGGTCAGCAGAGCTGCTCTAGAGCCAGAGAAACCAGGTCAGCAGAGCTGATTTAGAGGGAGAGAACCAGATCAGAAGAGCTGCTTTAGAGACAGAGAACTATGTCAGCAGAGCTGCTCTAGAGATCGAGAACCAGGTCAGCAGAGCTGATTTAGAGGGAGAGAACCAGGTCAGCAGGCTGCTTTAGAGCCAGAGAACCAGGTCAGCAGAGCTGCTCTAGAGCCACAGAACCAGGTCAGCAGAGCTGCTCTAGGGCCATAGAACCAGGTCAGCAGAGTTGCTTTAGAGCCATAGAACCAGGTCAGCAGAGCTCCTTTAGAGCCAGAGAACCAGGTCAGCAGAGATGCTCTAGAACCCAAGAACCAGGTCAGCAGAGCTGCTCTAGGGCCAGAGAACCAGGTCAGCAGGGCTGCTGTAGAGCCAGAGAAACCAGGTCAGTAGAGCTGCTTTAGAGCGAGAGAACCAGATCAGCAGAGCTGCTTTAGAGGGAGAGAACCAGGTCAGCAGAGCTGCTCTAGAGATAGAGAACCAGGTCAGCAGAGCTGATTTAGAGGGAGGGAACCAGGTCAGCAGAGCTCCTTTAGAGCCAGAGAACCAGGTCAGCAGAGCTGCTCTAGAGCCTAAGAACCAGGTCAGCAGAGCTGCTCTAGAGCCAGAGATCCAGGTCAGCAGAGCTGCTGTAGAGCCAGAGAAACCAGGTCAGTAGAGCTGCTTTAGAGCAAGAGAACCAGGTCAGCAGAGCTGCTTTAGAGAGAGAGAACCAGGTCAGCAGAGCTGCTTTAGATGCAAGGGACCAGGTCAGCAGAGCTGCTCTAGAGCCAGAGACCCAGGTCAGCAGAAATGCTTTAAAGCCATAGAACCAGGTCAGCAGCGCTGTTGTAGAGCTAGAGAACCAGGTCAGCAGAGCTGCTCTAGAGCCTAAGAACAAGTTCAGCAGAGCTGCTCTAGAGCCAGAGAACCAGGGCAGCAGAGCAGCTGTAGAGCCAGAGAAACCAGGTCAGCAGAGCCGCTTTAGTGGGAGAGAACCAGGTCAGCAAAGCTGCTTTAGAGCCAGAGGACCAGGCCAGCAGAGCTGCTTTAGATCCAGAGAACCAGTTCAGCAGAGCTGCTTTAGAGCCATAGAAACAGGTCAGCAGAGCTCCTTTAGAGCCAGAGAACCAGGTCAGCAGAGCTGCTCTAGAGACTAAGAACCAGGTCAGCAGAGCTGCTCTAGAGCCAGAGAACCAGGTCAGCAGAGCTGGTGTAGAGCCAGAGAAACCAGGTCAGTAGAGCTGCTTTAGAGCGAGAGAACCAGGTCTGCAGAGCTGCTTTAGAGAGAGAGAACCAGGTCAGCAGAGCTGCTTTAGATCCAAGGGACCAGGTCAGCAGAGCTGCTCTAGAGCCAGAGAACCAGGTCAGCAGAAATGCTTTAAAGCCAGAGAACCAGTTCAGCAGAGTTGCTCTAGAGCCAGAGAACCAGGTCAGCAGAGCAGCTTTAGAGCCATAGAACCAGGTCAGCAGAGCTGCTCTAGAGGCACAGAACCAGCTCAGCAGAACTGCTTTAGAGCCAGAGAACCAGGTCAGCAGAGCTCTATAGAGGGAGAGAACCAGGTCAGCAGAGCTGCTTTAGAGCCAGAGAACCAGGTCAGCAGGGCTGCTCTAGAGCCAGAGAAACCAGGCCAGCAGAGCTGCTTTAGATGGAGAGAACCAGGTCAGCAGAACTGCTTTAGAGCCAGAGAACCAGGTCAGCAAAGCCGCGCTAGAGCCAGAGAACCAGGTCAGCAGAGCAGCTTTAGAGCCATGGATCCAGGTCACCAGAGCTGCTCTAGAGGCAGAGAACCAGCCCAGCAGAACTGCTTTAGAGCCAGAGAACCAGGTCAGCGGAGCTCTTTAGAGAGAGAGAACCAGGTCAACAGAGCTGCTTTAGAGCCAGAGAACCAGGTCAGCAGAGCTGCTCTAGAGCCAGAGAAACCAGGTCAGCAGAGCTGATTTAGAGGGAGAGAACCAGATCAGAAGAGCTGCTTTAGAGACAGAGAACTAGGTCAGCAGAGCTGCTCTAGAGATCGAGAACCAGGTCAGCAGAGCTGATTTAGAGGGAGAGAACCAGGTCAGCAGGCTGCTTTAGAGCCAGAGAACCAGGTCAGCAGAGCTGCTCTAGAGCCACAGAACCAGGTCAGCAGAGCTGCTCTAGGGCCATAGAACCAGGTCAGCAGAGCTGCTTTAGAGCCATAGAACCAGGTCAGCAGAGCTCCTTTAGAGCCAGAGAACCAGGTCAGCAGAGATGCTCTAGAGCCCAAGAACCAGGTCAGCAGTGCTGCTCTAGGGCCAGAGAACCAGGTCAGCAGGGCTGCTGTAGAGCCAGAGAAACCAGGTCAGTAGAGCTGCTTTAGAGCGAGAGAACCAGATCAGCAGAGCTGCTTTAGAGGGAGAGAACCAGGTCAGCAGAGCTGCTCTAGAGATAGAGAACCAGGTCAGCAGAGCTGATTTAGAGGGAGGGAACCAGGTCAGCAGAGCTCCTTTAGAGCCAGAGAACCAGGTCAGCAGAGCTGCTCTAGAGCCTAAGAACCAGGTCAGCAGAGCTGCTCTAGAGCCAGAGATCCAGGTCAGCAGAGCTGCTGTAGAGCCAGAGAAACCAGGTCAGTAGAGCTGCTTTAGAGCGAGAGAACTAGGTCAGCAGAGCTGCTTTAGAGAGAGAGAACCAGGTCAGCAGAGCTGCTTTAGATCCAAGGGACCAGGTCAGCAGAGCTGCTCTAGAGCCAGAGACCCAGGTCAGCAGAAATGCTTTAAAGCCATAGAACCAGGTCAGCAGTGCTGTTGTAGAGCTAGAGAACCAGGTCAGCAGAGCTGCTCTTGAGCCTAAGAACAAGTTCAGCAGAGCTGCTCTAGAGCCAGAGAACCAGGGCAGCAGAGCAGCTGTAGAGCCAGAGAAACCAGGTCAGCAGAGCCGCTTTAGTGGGAGAGAACCAGGTCAGCAAAGCTGCTTTAGAGCCAGAGGACCAGGCCAGCAGAGCTGCTTTAGAGCCAGAGAACCAGGGCAGCAGAGCTGCTCTAGAGCCAGAGAATGAAGTCAGCAGAGCTGCTTTACAGCCATAGAACCAGGTCAGCAGAGCTGCTTTAGAGCCAGAGTACCAGGTCAGCAGAGCTGCTCTGGAGCCTAAGAATCAGGTCAGCAGAGCTGCTCTAGAGCCAGAGAACCAGGTCAGCAGAGCTGCTGTAGAACCAGAGAAACTAGGTCAGTGGAGCTGCTTTAGAGGTAGAGAACCAGGTCAGCAGAGCTGCTCTAGAGGGAGAGAACCAGGTCAGCAGAGCTGCTCTAGAGAGAGAGAATCAGGTCATCAGAGCTGCTCCAGAGCCAGAGAAACCAGGTCAGCAGATCTGCTTTAGAGGGAGAGAAACAGATCAGCAGAGCTGCTTTATAGCCAGAGAAGCAGGTCAGCAGAGATGCTTTAGAGCCATAGAACCAGGTCAGCAGAGCTGCTCTAGAGGCAGAGAACCAGGTTAGCAGAGCTGATTTAGAGGGAGAGAACCAGGTCAGCAGAGCTGCTTTAGAGCCAGAGAACCAGGTCAGCAGAGCTGCTATAGAGCCAGCGAACCAGATCAACAGAGCTGCTTTAGAGCCATAGAACCAGGTCAGCAAAGCTCATTTAGAGCCAGAGAACCAGGTCAGCAGAGCTGCTCTAGAGCCAGAGAACCAGGTCAGCAGAGCTGCTGTAGAGCCAGAGAAACCAGGTCAGTAGAGTTGCTTTAGAGCGAGAGAACCAGATCAGCAGAGCTGCTTTAGAGGGAGAGAACCAGGTCACCAGAGCTGCTTTAGAGCTAAGGGACCAGGTCAGCAGAGCTGCTCTAGAGCCAGAGAACCAGGTCAGCAGAACTGCTTTAGAGCCATAGAACCAGGTCAGCAGAGCTGCTTTAGATGGAGAGGCCCAGGTCAGCAGAACTGCTTTAGAGCCAGAGAACCAGGTCAGCAGAGTTGCTCTAGAGCCAGAGAACAAGGTCAGCAGAGCAGCTTTAGAGCCATAGAACCAGGTGAGCAGAGCTGCTCTAGAGGCACAGAACCAGATCAGCAGAACTGCTTTAGAGGCACAGAACCAGATCAGCAGAACTGCTTTAGAGCCAGAGAACCAGGTCAGCAGAGCTCTATAGAGGGAGAGAACCAGGTCAGCAGAGCTGCTTCAGAGCCAGAGAACCAGGTCAGCAGGGCTGCTCTAGAGCCAGGGAAACAAGGCCAGCAGAGCTGCTTTAGATGGAGAGAACCAGGTCAGCAGAACTGCTTTAGAGCCAGATAAACCAGGTCAGCAGAGCTGCTCTAGAGCCAGAGAACCAGGTCAGCAGATCTGCTCTAGAGACAGAGAACCAGGTCATCAGAGCTGATTTAGAGGGAGAGAACCAGATCAGCAGAGCTGCTTTAGAGCCAGAGAACCAGGTCAGCAGAGCTGCTTTAGAGCCAGAGAACCAGTTCAGCAGAGCTGCTTTAGAGCCATAGAAACAGGTCAGCAGAGCTCATTTAGAGCCAGAGAACCAGGTCAGCAGAGCTGCTCTAGAGCCTAAGAACCAGGACAGCAGAGCTGCTCTATAGCCAGAGAACCAGGTCAGAAGAGCTGCTGTAGATCCAGAGAAACCAGGTCAGTAGAGTTGCTTTAGAGCTAGAGAACCTGGTCAGCAGAGCTGCTTTAGAAGGAAAAAACCAGGTCAGCAGAGCTGCTTTAGAGCCAATGGACCAGGTCAGCAGAGCTACTCTAGAGCCAGAGAACCAGGTCAGCAGAACTGCTTTAGAGCCATAGAACCTGGTCAGCAGAGCTGTTCTAGAGCCAGAGAACCAAGCCAGCAGAGCTGCTTTAGAGCCATAGAACCAGGTCAGGAAAGTTGCTCTAGAGGCTGAGAACCAGGTCAGCAGACCTGCTGTAGAGCTAGAGAAACCAGGTCAACAGAGCTGCTTTAGATGGAGAGAACCCGGTCAGCATAACTGCTTTAGAGCCAGAGAACTAGGTCAGCAGATCTGCTCTAGAGACAGAGAACCATGTGAGCAGAGCAGCTTTAGAGCCATAGAACCAGGTCAGCAGAGCTGCTATAGAGGCACATAACCAGCTCAGCAGAACTGCTTTAGAGCCAGAGAACCAGGTCAGCAGAGCTCTATAGAGGGAGAGAACCAGGTCAGCAGAGCTGCTTTAGATCCAAGGGACCAGGTCAGCAGAGCTGCTCTAGAGCCAGAGAACCAGGTCAGCAGAAATGCTTTAAAGCCAGAGAACCAGTTCAGCAGAGTTGCTCTAGAGCCAGAGAACCAGGTCAGCAGAGCAGCTTTAGAGCCATAGAACCAGGTCAGCAGAGCTGCTCTAGAGGCACAGAACCAGCTCAGCAGAACTGCTTTAGAGCCAGAGAACCAGGTCAGCAGAGCTCTATAGAGGGAGAGAACCAGGTCAGCAGAGATGCTTTAGAGCCAGAGAACCAGGTCAGGAGGGCTACTCTAGAGCCAGAGAACCAGGTCAGCAGAGCTGCTTTAGAGCCAGAGAACCAGGTCAGCAGGGCTGCTCTAGAGCCAGAGAAACCAGGCCAGCAGAGCTGCTTTAGATGGAGAGAACCAGGTCAGCAGAACTGCTTTAAAGCCATAGAACCAGGTCAGCAGCGCTGTTGTAGAGCTAGAGAACCAGGTCAGCAGAGCTGCTCTAGAGCCTAAGAACAAGTTCAGCAGAGCTGCTCTAGAGCCAGAGAACCAGGGCAGCAGAGCAGCTGTAGAGCCAGAGAAACCAGGTCAGCAGAGCCGCTTTAGTGGGAGAGAACCAGGTCAGCAAAGCTGCTTTAGAGCCAGAGGACCAGGCCAGCAGAGCTGCTTTAGATCCAGAGAACCAGTTCAGCAGAGCTGCTTTAGAGCCATAGAAACAGGTCAGCAGAGCTCCTTTAGAGCCAGAGAACCAGGTCAGCAGAGCTGCTCTAGAGACTAAGAACCAGGTCAGCAGAGCTGCTCTAGAGCCAGAGAACCAGGTCAGCAGAGCTGGTGTAGAGCCAGAGAAACCAGGTCAGTAGAGCTGCTTTAGAGCGAGAGAACCAGGTCTGCAGAGCTGCTTTAGAGAGAGAGAACCAGGTCAGCAGAGCTGCTTTAGAGCCAGAGACCCAGGTCAGCAGAAATGCTTTAAAGCCATAGAACCAGGTCAGCAGCGCTGTTGTAGAGCTAGAGAACCAGGTCAGCAGAGCTGCTCTAGAGCCAGAGACCCAGGTCAGCAGAAATGCTTTAAAGCCATAGAACCAGGTCAGCAGCGCTGTTGTAGAGCTAGAGAACCAGGTCAGCAGAGCTGCTCTAGAGCCTAAGAACAAGTTCAGCAGAGCTGCTCTAGAGCCAGAGAACCAGGGCAGCAGAGCAGCTGTAGAGCCAGAGAAACCAGGTCAGCAGAGCCGCTTTAGTGGGAGAGAACCAGGTCAGCAAAGCTGCTTTAGAGCCAGAGGACCAGGCCAGCAGAGCTGCTTTAGATCCAGAGAACCAGTTCAGCAGAGCTGCTTTAGAGCCATAGAAACAGGTCAGCAGAGCTCCTTTAGAGCCAGAGAACCAGGTCAGCAGAGCTGCTCTAGAGACTAAGAACCAGGTCAGCAGAGCTGCTCTAGAGCCAGAGAACCAGGTCAGCAGAGCTGGTGTAGAGCCAGAGAAACCAGGTCAGTAGAGCTGCTTTAGAGCGAGAGAACCAGGTCTGCAGAGCTGCTTTAGAGAGAGAGAACCAGGTCAGCAGAGCTGCTTTAGATCCAAGGGACCAGGTCAGCAGAGCTGCTCTAGAGCCAGAGAACCAGGTCAGCAGAAATGCTTTAAAGCCAGAGAACCAGTTCAGCAGAGTTGCTCTAGAGCCAGAGAACCAGGTCAGCAGAGCAGCTTTAGAGCCATAGAACCAGGTCAGCAGAGCTGCTCTAGAGGCACAGAACCAGCTCAGCAGAACTGCTTTAGAGCCAGAGAACCAGGTCAGCAGAGCTCTATAGAGGGAGAGAACCAGGTCAGCAGAGCTGCTTTAGAGCCAGAGAACCAGGTCAGCAGGGCTGCTCTAGAGCCAGAGAAACCAGGCCAGCAGAGCTGCTTTAGATGGAGAGAACCAGGTCAGCAGAACTGCTTTAGAGCCAGAGAACCAGGTCAGCAAAGCCGCGCTAGAGCCAGAGAACCAGGTCAGCAGAGCAGCTTTAGAGCCATGGATCCAGGTCACCAGAGCTGCTCTAGAGGCAGAGAACCAGCCCAGCAGAACTGCTTTAGAGCCAGAGAACCAGGTCAGCGGAGCTCTTTAGAGAGAGAGAACCAGGTCAACAGAGCTGCTTTAGAGCCAGAGAACCAGGTCAGCAGAGCTGCTCTAGAGCCAGAGAAACCAGGTCAGCAGAGCTGATTTAGAGGGAGAGAACCAGATCAGAAGAGCTGCTTTAGAGACAGAGAACTAGGTCAGCAGAGCTGCTCTAGAGATCGAGAACCAGGTCAGCAGAGCTGATTTAGAGGGAGAGAACCAGGTCAGCAGGCTGCTTTAGAGCCAGAGAACCAGGTCAGCAGAGCTGCTCTAGAGCCACAGAACCAGGTCAGCAGAGCTGCTCTAGGGCCATAGAACCAGGTCAGCAGAGCTGCTTTAGAGCCATAGAACCAGGTCAGCAGAGCTCCTTTAGAGCCAGAGAACCAGGTCAGCAGAGATGCTCTAGAGCCCAAGAACCAGGTCAGCAGTGCTGCTCTAGGGCCAGAGAACCAGGTCAGCAGGGCTGCTGTAGAGCCAGAGAAACCAGGTCAGTAGAGCTGCTTTAGAGCGAGAGAACCAGATCAGCAGAGCTGCTTTAGAGGGAGAGAACCAGGTCAGCAGAGCTGCTCTAGAGATAGAGAACCAGGTCAGCAGAGCTGATTTAGAGGGAGGGAACCAGGTCAGCAGAGCTCCTTTAGAGCCAGAGAACCAGGTCAGCAGAGCTGCTCTAGAGCCTAAGAACCAGGTCAGCAGAGCTGCTCTAGAGCCAGAGATCCAGGTCAGCAGAGCTGCTGTAGAGCCAGAGAAACCAGGTCAGTAGAGCTGCTTTAGAGCGAGAGAACTAGGTCAGCAGAGCTGCTTTAGAGAGAGAGAACCAGGTCAGCAGAGCTGCTTTAGATCCAAGGGACCAGGTCAGCAGAGCTGCTCTAGAGCCAGAGACCCAGGTCAGCAGAAATGCTTTAAAGCCATAGAACCAGGTCAGCAGTGCTGTTGTAGAGCTAGAGAACCAGGTCAGCAGAGCTGCTCTTGAGCCTAAGAACAAGTTCAGCAGAGCTGCTCTAGAGCCAGAGAACCAGGGCAGCAGAGCAGCTGTAGAGCCAGAGAAACCAGGTCAGCAGAGCCGCTTTAGTGGGAGAGAACCAGGTCAGCAAAGCTGCTTTAGAGCCAGAGGACCAGGCCAGCAGAGCTGCTTTAGAGCCAGAGAACCAGGGCAGCAGAGCTGCTCTAGAGCCAGAGAATGAAGTCAGCAGAGCTGCTTTACAGCCATAGAACCAGGTCAGCAGAGCTGCTTTAGAGCCAGAGTACCAGGTCAGCAGAGCTGCTCTGGAGCCTAAGAATCAGGTCAGCAGAGCTGCTCTAGAGCCAGAGAACCAGGTCAGCAGAGCTGCTGTAGAACCAGAGAAACTAGGTCAGTGGAGCTGCTTTAGAGGTAGAGAACCAGGTCAGCAGAGCTGCTCTAGAGGGAGAGAACCAGGTCAGCAGAGCTGCTCTAGAGAGAGAGAATCAGGTCATCAGAGCTGCTCCAGAGCCAGAGAAACCAGGTCAGCAGATCTGCTTTAGAGGGAGAGAAACAGATCAGCAGAGCTGCTTTATAGCCAGAGAAGCAGGTCAGCAGAGATGCTTTAGAGCCATAGAACCAGGTCAGCAGAGCTGCTCTAGAGGCAGAGAACCAGGTTAGCAGAGCTGATTTAGAGGGAGAGAACCAGGTCAGCAGAGCTGCTTTAGAGCCAGAGAACCAGGTCAGCAGAGCTGCTATAGAGCCAGCGAACCAGATCAACAGAGCTGCTTTAGAGCCATAGAACCAGGTCAGCAAAGCTCATTTAGAGCCAGAGAACCAGGTCAGCAGAGCTGCTCTAGAGCCAGAGAACCAGGTCAGCAGAGCTGCTGTAGAGCCAGAGAAACCAGGTCAGTAGAGTTGCTTTAGAGCGAGAGAACCAGATCAGCAGAGCTGCTTTAGAGGGAGAGAACCAGGTCACCAGAGCTGCTTTAGAGCTAAGGGACCAGGTCAGCAGAGCTGCTCTAGAGCCAGAGAACCAGGTCAGCAGAACTGCTTTAGAGCCATAGAACCAGGTCAGCAGAGCTGCTTTAGATGGAGAGGCCCAGGTCAGCAGAACTGCTTTAGAGCCAGAGAACCAGGTCAGCAGAGGTGCTCTAGAGCCAGAGAACAAGGTCAGCAGAGCAGCTTTAGAGCCATAGAACCAGGTGAGCAGAGCTGCTCTAGAGGCACAGAACCAGATCAGCAGAACTGCTTTAGAGGCACAGAACCAGATCAGCAGAACTGCTTTAGAGCCAGAGAACCAGGTCAGATGAGCTCTATAGAGGGAGAGAACCAGGTCAGCAGAGCTGCTTCAGAGCCAGAGAACCAGGTCAGCAGGGCTGCTCTAGAGCCAGGGAAACAAGGCCAGCAGAGCTGCTTTAGATGGAGAGAACCAGGTCAGCAGAACTGCTTTAGAGCCAGATAAACCAGGTCAGCAGAGCTGCTCTAGAGCCAGAGAACCAGGTCAGCAGATCTGCTCTAGAGACAGAGAACCAGGTCATCAGAGCTGATTTAGAGGGAGAGAACCAGATCAGCAGAGCTGCTTTAGAGCCAGAGAACCAGGTCAGCAGAGCTGCTTTAGAGCCAGAGAACCAGTTCAGCAGAGCTGCTTTAGAGCCATAGAAACAGGTCAGCAGAGCTCATTTAGAGCCAGAGAACCAGGTCAGCAGAGCTGCTCTAGAGACTAAGAACCAGGACAGCAGAGCTGCTCTATAGCCAGAGAACCAGGTCAGAAGAGCTGCTGTAGATCCAGAGAAACCAGGTCAGTAGAGTTGCTTTAGAGCTAGAGAACCTGGTCAGCAGAGCTGCTTTAGAAGGAAAAAACCAGGTCAGCAGAGCTGCTTTAGAGCCAATGGACCAGGTCAGCAGAGCTACTCTAGAGCCAGAGAACCAGGTCAGCAGAACTGCTTTAGAGCCATAGAACCTGGTCAGCAGAGCTGTTCTAGAGCCAGAGAACCAAGCCAGCAGAGCTGCTTTAGAGCCATAGAACCAGGTCAGGAAAGTTGCTCTAGAGGCTGAGAACCAGGTCAGCAGACCTGCTGTAGAGCTAGAGAAACCAGGTCAACAGAGCTGCTTTAGATGGAGAGAACCCGGTCAGCATAACTGCTTTAGAGCCAGAGAACTAGGTCAGCAGATCTGCTCTAGAGACAGAGAACCATGTGAGCAGAGCAGCTTTAGAGCCATAGAACCAGGTCAGCAGAGCTGCTATAGAGGCACATAACCAGCTCAGCAGAACTGCTTTAGAGCCAGAGAACCAGGTCAGCAGAGCTCTATAGAGGGAGAGAACCAGGTCAGCAGAGCTGCTTTAGATCCAAGGGACCAGGTCAGCAGAGCTGCTCTAGAGCCAGAGAACCAGGTCAGCAGAAATGCTTTAAAGCCAGAGAACCAGTTCAGCAGAGTTGCTCTAGAGCCAGAGAACCAGGTCAGCAGAGCAGCTTTAGAGCCATAGAACCAGGTCAGCAGAGCTGCTCTAGAGGCACAGAACCAGCTCAGCAGAACTGCTTTAGAGCCAGAGAACCAGGTCAGCAGAGCTCTATAGAGGGAGAGAACCAGGTCAGCAGAGATGCTTTAGAGCCAGAGAACCAGGTCAGGAGGGCTACTCTAGAGCCAGAGAACCAGGTCAGCAGAGCTGCTTTAGAGCCAGAGAACCAGGTCAGCAGGGCTGCTCTAGAGCCAGAGAAACCAGGCCAGCAGAGCTGCTTTAGATGGAGAGAACCAGGTCAGCAGAACTGCTTTAGAGCCAGAGAACCAGGTCAGCAGAGCTGCGCTAGAGCCAGAGAACCAGGTCAGCAGAGCAGCTTTAGAGCCATGGATCCAGGTCACCAGAGCTGCTCTAGAGGCAGAGAACCAGCCCAGCAGAACTGCTTTAGAGCCAGAGAACCAGGTCAGCGGAGCTCTTTAGAGAGAGAGAACCAGGTCAACAGAGCTGCTTTAGAGCCAGAGAACCAGGTCAGCAGAGCTGGTGTAGAGCCAGAGAAACCAGGTCAGTAGAGCTGCTTTAGAGCGAGAGAACCAGGTCTGCAGAGCTGCTTTAGAGAGAGAGAACCAGGTCAGCAGAGCTGCTTTAGATCCAAGGGACCAGGTCAGCAGAGCTGCTCTAGAGCCAGAGAACCAGGTCAGCAGAAATGCTTTAAAGCCAGAGAACCAGTTCAGCAGAGTTGCTCTAGAGCCAGAGAACCAGGTCAGCAGAGCAGCTTTAGAGCCATAGAACCAGGTCAGCAGAGCTGCTCTAGAGGCACAGAACCAGCTCAGCAGAACTGCTTTAGAGCCAGAGAACCAGGTCAGCAGAGCTCTATAGAGGGAGAGAACCAGGTCAGCAGAGCTGCTTTAGAGCCAGAGAACCAGGTCAGCAGGGCTGCTCTAGAGCCAGAGAAACCAGGCCAGCAGAGCTGCTTTAGATGGAGAGAACCAGGTCAGCAGAACTGCTTTAGAGCCAGAGAACCAGGTCAGCAGAGCTGCGCTAGAGCCAGAGAACCAGGTCAGCAGAGCAGCTTTAGAGCCATGGATCCAGGTCACCAGAGCTGCTCTAGAGGCAGAGAACCAGCCCAGCAGAACTGCTTTAGAGCCAGAGAACCAGGTCAGCGGAGCTCTTTAGAAAGAGAGAACCAGGTCAACAGAGCTGCTTTAGAGCCAGAGAACCAGGTCAGCAGAGCTGCTCTAGAGCCAGAGAAACCAGGTCAGCAGAGCTGATTTAGAGGGAGAGAACCAGATCAGAAGAGCTGCTTTAGAGACAGAGAACTAGGTCAGCAGAGCTGCTCTAGAGATCGAGAACCAGGTCAGCAGAGCTGATTTAGAGGGAGAGAACCAGGTCAGCAGGCTGCTTTAGAGCCAGAGAACCAGGTCAGCAGAGCTGCTCTAGAGCCACAGAACCAGGTCAGCAGAGCTGCTCTAGGGCCATAGAACCAGGTCAGCAGAGCTGCTTTAGAGCCATAGAACCAGGTCAGCAGAGCTCCTTTAGAGCCAGAGAACCAGGTCAGCAGAGATGCTCTAGAGCCCAAGAACCAGGTCAGCAGAGCTGCTCTAGGGCCAGAGAACCAGGTCAGCAGGGCTGCTGTAGAGCCAGAGAAACCAGGTCAGTAGAGCTGCTTTAGAGCGAGAGAACCAGATCAGCAGAGCTGCTTTAGAGGGAGAGAACCAGGTCAGCAGAGCTGCTCTAGAGATAGAGAACCAGGTCAGCAGAGCTGATTTAGAGGGAGGGAACCAGGTCAGCAGAGCTCCTTTAGAGCCAGAGAACCAGGTCAGCAGAGCTGCTCTAGAGCCTAAGAACCAGGTCAGCAGAGCTACTCTAGAGCCAGAGAACCAGGTCAGCAGAGCTACTCTAGAGCCAGAGAACCAGGTCAGCAGAACTGCTTTAGAGCCATAGAACCTGGTCAGCAGAGCTGTTCTAGAGCCAGAGAACCAAGCCAGCAGAGCTGCTTTAGAGCCATAGAACCAGGTCAGGAAAGCTGCTCTAGCGGCTGAGAACCAGGTCAGCAGACCTGCTGTAGAGCTAGAGAAACCAGGTCAACAGAGCTGCTTTAGATGGAGAGAACCCGGTCAGCATTACTGCTTTAGAGCCAGAGAACTAGGTCAGCAGATCTGCTCTAGAGCCAGAGAACCATGTGAGCAGAGCAGCTTTAGAGCCATAGAACCAGGTCAGCAGAGCTGCTATAGAGGCACATAACCAGCTCAGCAGAACTGCTTTAGAGCCAGAGAACCAGGTCAGCAGAGCTCTATAGAGGGAGAGAACCAGGTCAGCAGAGCTGCTTTAGAGCCAGAGAACCAGGTCAGCAGGGCTACTCTAGAGCAGGAGAACCAGGTCAGCAGAGCTGCTTTAGAGCCATAGAACCAGGTCAGCGTTCTCTGCTCTAGCGGCAGAGAACCAGGTCAGCAGAGATGCTCCAGAGCCAGAGAAACCAGGTCAGCAGAGCTGCTTTAGAGGGAGAGAACCAGATCAGCAGAGCTGCTCTAGAGGCAGAGAACCAGGTTAGCACAGCTGATTTAGACGGAGAGAACCAGGTCAGCAGAGCTGCTTTAGAGCCAGAGAACCAGGTCAGCAGAGCTGCTATAGAGCCAGAGAACCAGATCAACAGAGCTGCTTTAGAGCCATAGAACCAGGTCAGCAAAGCTCATTTAGAGCCAAAGAACCAGGTCAGCAGAGCTGCTTTAGAGACGAAGAACCAGGTCAGCAGAGCTGCTCTAGAGCCAGAGAACCAGGTCAGCAGAGCTGCTGTAGAGCCAGAGAAACCAGGTCAGTAGAGTTACTTTAGAGCGAGAGAACCAGATCAGCAGAGCTGCTTTAGAGGGAGAGAACCAGGTCACCAGAGCTGCTTTAGAGCCAAGGGACCAGGTCAGCAGAGCTGCTCTAGAGCCAGAGAACCAGGTCAGCAGAACTGCTTTAGAGACTAAGAACCAGGTCAGCAGAGCTGCTCTAGAGCCAGAGAACCAGGTCAGCAGAGCTGCTGTAGAGCCAGAGAAACCAGGTCAGCAGATCTGCTTTAGAGGGAGAGAAACAGATCAGCAGAGCTGCTTTAGAGCCAGAGAAGCAGGTCAGCAGAGATGCTTTAGAGCCATAGAACCAGGTCAGCAGAGCTGCTCTAGAGGCAGAGAACCAGGTTAGCAGAGCTGCTATAGAGCCAGCGAACCAGATCAACAGAGCTGCTTTAGAGCCATAGAACCAGGTCAGCAAAGCTCATTTAGAGCCAGAGAACCAGGTCAGCAGAGCTGCTTTAGAGACTAAGAACCAGGTCAGCAGAGCTGCTCTAGAGCCAGAGAACCAGGTCAGCAGAGCTGCTGTAGAGCCAGAGAAACCAGGTCAGTAGAGTTGCTTTAGAGCGAGAGAACCAGATCAGCAGAGCTGCTTTAGAGGGAGAGAACCAGGTCACCAGAGCTGCTTTAGAGCCAAGGGACCAGGTCAGCAGAGCTGCTCTAGAGCCAGAGAACCAGGTCAGCAGAACTGCTTTAGAGCCATAGAACCAGGTCAGCAGAGCTGCTTTAGATGGAGAGGCCCAGGTCAGCAGAACTGCTTTAGAGCCAGAGAACCAGGTCAGCAGAGTTGCTCTAGAGCCAGAGAACCAGGTCAGCAGAGCTGCTTTAGAGCCATAGAACCAGGTGAGCAGAGCTGCTCTAGAGGCACAGAACCAGATCAGCAGAACTGCTTTAGAGCCAGAGAACCAGGTCAGCAGAGCTCTATAGAGGGAGAGAACCAGGTCAGCAGAGCTGCTTCAGAGCCAGAGAACCAGGTCAGCAGGGATGCTCTAGAGCCAGGGAAACAAGGCCAGCAGAGCTGCTTTAGATGGAAAGAACCAGGTCAGCAGAACTGCTTTAGAGCCAGATAATCCAGGTCAGTAGAGCTGCTCTAGAGCCAGAGAACCAGGTCAGCAGAGCTGCTTTAGAGCCATAGAACCAGGTCAGCAGAGCTGCTCTAGAGACAGAGAACCAGGTCATCAGAGCTGATTTAGAGGGAGAGAACCAGGTCAGCAGAGCTGCTTTAGAGCCAGAGAACCAGGTCAGCAGAGCTGCTTTAGAGCCAGAGAACCAGTTCAGCAGAGCTGCTTTAGAGCCATAGAAACAGGTCAGCAGAGCTCATTTAGAGCCAGAGAACCAGGTCAGCAGAGCTGCTCTAGAGCCAGAGAACCAGGTCAGAAGAGCTGCGGTAGATCCAGAGAAACCAGGTCAGTAGAGTTGCTTTAGAGCTAGAGAACCTGGTCAGCAGAGCTGCTTTAGAAGGAAAAAACCAGGTCAGCAGAGCTGCTTTAGAGCCAATGGACCAGGTCAGCAGAGCTACTCTAGAGCCAGAGAACCAGGTCAGCAGAACTGCTTTAGAGCCATAGAACCTGGTCAGCAGAGCTGTTCTAGAGCCAGAGAACCAAGCCAGCAGAGCTGCTTTAGAGCCATAGAACCAGGTCAGGAAAGCTGCTCTAGAGGCTGAGAACCAGGTCAGCAGACCTGCTGTAGAGCTAGAGAAACCAGGTCAACAGAGCTGCTTTAGATGGAGAGAACCCGGTCAGCATTACTGCTTTAGAGCCAGAGAACTAGGTCAGCAGATCTGCTCTAGAGCCAGAGAACCATGTGAGCAGAGCAGCTTTAGAGCCATAGAACCAGGTCAGCAGAGCTGCTATAGAGGCACATAACCAGCTCAGCAGAACTGCTTTAGAGCCAGAGAACCAGGTCAGCAGAGCTGCTTTAGAGCCAGAGAACCAGGTCAGCAGGGCTACTCTAGAGCAGGAGAACCAGGTCAGCAGAGCTGCTTTAGAGCCATAGAACCAGGTCAGCGTTCTCTGCTCTAGCGGCAGAGAACCAGGTCAGCAGAGCTGCTCCAGAGCCAGAGAAACCAGGTCAGCAGAGGTGCTTTAGAGGGAGAGAACCAGATCAGCAGAGCTGCTCTAGAGGCAGAGAACCAGGTTAGCAGAGCTGATTTAGACGGAGAGAACCAGGTCAGCAGAGCTGCTTTAGAGCCAGAGAACCAGGTCAGCAGAGCTGCTATAGAGCCAGAGAACCAGATCAACAGAGCTGCTTTAGAGCCATAGAACCAGGTCAGCAAAGCTCATTTAGAGCCAAAGAACCAGGTCAGCAGAGCTGCTTTAGAGACGAAGAACCAGGTCAGCAGAGCTGCTCTAGAGCCAGAGAACCAGGTCAGCAGAGCTGCTGTAGAGCCAGAGAAACCAGGTCTGTAGAGTTACTTTAGAGCGAGAGAACCAGATCAGCAGAGCTGCTTTAGAGGGAGAGAACCAGGTCACCAGAGCTGCTTTAGAGCCAAGGGACCAGGTCAGCAGAGCTGCTCTAGAGCCAGAGAACCAGGTCAGCAGAACTGCTTTAGAGACTAAGAACCAGGTCAGCAGAGCTGCTCTAGAGCCAGAGAACCAGGTCAGCAGAGCTACTCTAGAGCCAGAGAACCAGGTCAGCAGAACTGCTTTAGAGCCATAGAACCTGGTCAGCAGAGCTGTTCTAGAGCCAGAGAACCAAGCCAGCAGAGCTGCTTTAGAGCCATAGAACCAGGTCAGGAAAGCTGCTCTAGAGGCTGAGAACCAGGTCAGCAGACCTGCTGTAGAGCTAGAGAAACCAGGTCAACAGAGCTGCTTTAGATGGAGAGAACCCGGTCAGCATTACTGCTTTAGAGCCAGAGAACTAGGTCAGCAGATCTGCTCTAGAGCCAGAGAACCATGTGAGCAGAGCAGCTTTAGAGCCATAGAACCAGGTCAGCAGAGCTGCTATAGAGGCACATAACCAGCTCAGCAGAACTGCTTTAGAGCCAGAGAACCAGGTCAGCAGAGCTGCTGTAGAGCCAGAGAAACCAGGTCAGTAGAGTTACTTTAGAGCGAGAGAACCAGATCAGCAGAGCTGCTTTAGAGAGAGAGAACCAGGTCAGCAGAGCTGCTTTAGATCCAAGGGACCAGGTCAGCAGAGCTGCTCTAGAGCCAGAGACCCAGGTCAGCAGAAATGCTTTAAAGCCATAGAACCAGGTCAGCAGCGCTGTTGTAGAGCTAGAGAACCAGGTCAGCAGAGCTGCTCTAGAGCCTAAGAACAAGTTCAGCAGAGCTGCTCTAGAGCCAGAGAACCAGGGCAGTAGAGCAGCTGTAGAGCCAGAGAAACCAGGTCAGCAGAGCCGCTTTAGTGGGAGAGAACCAGGTCAGCAAAGCTGCTTTAGAGCCAGAGGACCAGGCCAGCAGAGCTGCTTTAGAGCCAGAGAACCAGGGCAGCAGAGCTGCTCTAGAGTCAGAGAATGAAGTCAGCAGAGCTGCTTTACAGCCATAGAACCAGGTCAGCAGAGCTGCTTTAGAGCCAGAGTACCAGGTCAGCAGAGCTGCTCTGGAGCCTAAGAACCAGGTCAGCAGAGCTGCTCTAGAGCCAGAGAACCAGGTCAGCAGAGCTGCTGTAGAACCAGAGAAACTAGGTCAGTGGAGCTGCTTTAGAGGGAGAGAACCAGGTCAGCAGAGCTGCTCTAGAGGGAGAGAACCAGGTCAGCAGAGCTGCTCTAGAGAGAGAGAATCAGGTCATCAGAGCTGCTCCAGAGCCAGAGAAACCAGGTCAGCAGATCTGCTTTAGAGGGAGAGAAACAGATCAGCAGAGCTGCTTTAGAGCCAGAGAAGCAGGTCAGCAGAGATGCTTTAGAGCCATAGAACCAGGTCAGCAGAGCTGCTCTAGAGGCAGAGAACCAGGTTAGCAGAGCTGCTATAGAGCCAGCGAACCAGATCAACAGAGCTGCTTTAGAGCCATAGAACCAGGTCAGCAAAGCTCATTTAGAGCCAGAGAACCAGGTCAGCAGAGCTGCTTTAGAGACTAAGAACCAGGTCAGCAGAGCTGCTCTAGAGCCAGAGAACCAGGTCAGCAGAGCTGCTGTAGAGCCAGAGAAACCAGGTCAGTAGAGTTGCTTTAGAGCGAGAGAACCAGATCAGCAGAGCTGCTTTAGAGGGAGAGAACCAGGTCACCAGAGCTGCTTTAGAGCCAAGGGACCAGGTCAGCAGAGCTGCTCTAGAGCCAGAGAACCAGGTCAGCAGAACCGCTTTAGAGCCATAGAACCAGGTCAGCAGAGCTGCTTTAGATGGAGAGGCCCAGGTCAGCAGAACTGCTTTCGAGCCAGAGAACCAGGTCAGCAGAGTTGCTCTAGAGCCAGAGAACCAGGTCAGCAGAGCAGCTTTAGAGCCATAGAACCAGGTGAGCAGAGCTGCTCTAGAGGCACAGAACCAGATCAGCAGAACTGCTTTAGAGCCAGAGAACCAGGTCAGCAGAGCTCTATAGAGGGAGAGAACCAGGTCAGCAGAGCTGCTTCAGAGCCACAGAACCAGGTCAGCAGGGCTGCTCTAGAGCCAGGGAAACAAGGCCAGCAGAGCTGCTTTAGATGGAGAGAACCAGGTCAGCAGAACTGCTTTAGAGCCAGATAATCCAGGTCAGCAGAGCTGCTCTAGAGCCGGAGAACCAGGTCAGCAGAGCTGCTTTAGAGCCATAGAACCAGGTCAGCAGAGCTGCTCTAGAGACAGAGAACCAGGTCATCAGAGCTGATTTAGAGGGAGAGAACCAGGTCAGCAGAGCTGCTTTAGAGCCAGAGAACCAGGTCAGCAGAGCTGCTTTAGAGCCAGAGAACCAGTTCAGCAGAGCTGCTTTAGAGCCATAGAAACAGGTCAGCAGAGCTCATTTAGAGCCAGAGAACCAGGTCAGCAGAGCTGCTCTAGAGCCAGAGAACCAGGTCAGAAGAGCTGCGGTAGATCCAGAGAAACCAGGTCAGTAGAGTTGCTTTAGAGCTAGAGAACCTGGTCAGCAGAGCTGCTTTAGAAGGAAAAAACCAGGTCAGCAGAGCTGCTTTAGAGCCAATGGACCAGGTCAGCAGAGCTACTCTAGAGCCAGAGAACCAGGTCAGCAGAACTGCTTTAGAGCCATAGAACCTGGTCAGCAGAGCTGTTCTAGAGCCAGAGAACCAAGCCAGCAGAGCTGCTTTAGAGCCATAGAACCAGGTCAGGAAAGCTGCTCTAGAGGCTGAGAACCAGGTCAGCAGACCTGCTGTAGAGCTAGAGAAACCAGGTCAACAGAGCTGCTTTAGATGGAGAGACCCCGGTCAGCATTACTGCTTTAGAGCCAGAGAACTAGGTCAGCAGACCTACTCTAGAGCCAGAGAACCATGTGAGCAGAGCAGCTTTAGAGCCATAGAACCAGGTCAGCAGAGCTGCTATAGAGGCACATAACCAGCTCAGCAGAACTGCTTTAGAGCCAGAGAACCAGGTCAGCAGAGCTCTATAGAGGGAGAGAACCAGGTCAGCAGAGCTGCTTTAGAGCCAGAGAACCAGGTCAGCAGGGCTACTCTAGAGCAGGAGAACCAGGTCAGCAGAGCTGCTTTAGAGCCATAGAACCAGGTCAGCGTTCTCTGCTCTAGCGGCAGAGAACCAGGTCAGCAGAGCTGCTCGAGAGCCAGAGAAACCAGGTCAGCAGAGCTGCTTTAGAGGGAGAGAACCAGATCAGCAGAGCTGCTCTAGAGGCAGAGAACCAGGTTAGCAGACCTGATTTAGACGGAGAGAACCAGGTCAGCAGAGCTGCTTTAGAGCCAGAGAACCAGGTCAGCAGAGCTGCTATAGAGCCAGAGAACCAGATCAACAGAGCTGCTTTAGAGCCATAGAACCAGGTCAGCAAAGCTCATTTAGAGCCAAAGAACCAGGTCAGCAGAGCTGCTTTAGAGACGAAGAACCAGGTCAGCAGAGCTGCTCTAGAGCCAGAGAACCAGGTCAGCAGAGCTGCTGTAGAGCCAGAGAAACCAGGTCAGTAGAGTTACTTTAGAGCGAGAGAACCAGATCAGCAGAGCTGCTTTAGAGGGAGAGAACCAGGTCACCAGAGCTGCTTTAGAGCCAAGGGACCAGGTCAGCAGAGCTGCTCTAGAGCCAGAGAACCAGGTCAGCAGAACTGCTTTAGAGACTAAGAACCAGGTCAGCAGAGCTACTCTAGAGCCAGAGAACCAGGTCAGCAGAGCTACTCTAGAGCCAGAGAACCAGGTCAGCAGAACTGCTTTAGAGCCATAGAACCTGGTCAGCAGAGCTGTTCTAGAGCCAGAGAACCAAGCCAGCAGAGCTGCTTTAGAGCCATAGAACCAGGTCAGGAAAGCTGCTCTAGCGGCTGAGAACCAGGTCAGCAGACCTGCTGTAGAGCTAGAGAAACCAGGTCAACAGAGCTGCTTTAGATGGAGAGAACCCGGTCAGCATTACTGCTTTAGAGCCAGAGAACTAGGTCAGCAGATCTGCTCTAGAGCCAGAGAACCATGTGAGCAGAGCAGCTTTAGAGCCATAGAACCAGGTCAGCAGAGCTGCTATAGAGGCACATAACCAGCTCAGCAGAACTGCTTTAGAGCCAGAGAACCAGGTCAGCAGAGCTCTATAGAGGGAGAGAACCAGGTCAGCAGAGCTGCTTTAGAGCCAGAGAACCAGGTCAGCAGGGCTACTCTAGAGCAGGAGAACCAGGTCAGCAGAGCTGCTTTAGAGCCATAGAACCAGGTCAGCGTTCTCTGCTCTAGCGGCAGAGAACCAGGTCAGCAGAGATGCTCCAGAGCCAGAGAAACCAGGTCAGCAGAGCTGCTTTAGAGGGAGAGAACCAGATCAGCAGAGCTGCTCTAGAGGCAGAGAACCAGGTTAGCACAGCTGATTTAGACGGAGAGAACCAGGTCAGCAGAGCTGCTTTAGAGCCAGAGAACCAGGTCAGCAGAGCTGCTATAGAGCCAGAGAACCAGATCAACAGAGCTGCTTTAGAGCCATAGAACCAGGTCAGCAAAGCTCATTTAGAGCCAAAGAACCAGGTCAGCAGAGCTGCTTTAGAGACGAAGAACCAGGTCAGCAGAGCTGCTCTAGAGCCAGAGAACCAGGTCAGCAGAGCTGCTGTAGAGCCAGAGAAACCAGGTCAGTAGAGTTACTTTAGAGCGAGAGAACCAGATCAGCAGAGCTGCTTTAGAGGGAGAGAACCAGGTCACCAGAGCTGCTTTAGAGCCAAGGGACCAGGTCAGCAGAGCTGCTCTAGAGCCAGAGAACCAGGTCAGCAGAACTGCTTTAGAGACTAAGAACCAGGTCAGCAGAGCTGCTCTAGAGCCAGAGAACCAGGTCAGCAGAGCTGCTGTAGAGCCAGAGAAACCAGGTCAGCAGATCTGCTTTAGAGGGAGAGAAACAGATCAGCAGAGCTGCTTTAGAGCCAGAGAAGCAGGTCAGCAGAGATGCTTTAGAGCCATAGAACCAGGTCAGCAGAGCTGCTCTAGAGGCAGAGAACCAGGTTAGCAGAGCTGCTATAGAGCCAGCGAACCAGATCAACAGAGCTGCTTTAGAGCCATAGAACCAGGTCAGCAAAGCTCATTTAGAGCCAGAGAACCAGGTCAGCAGAGCTGCTTTAGAGACTAAGAACCAGGTCAGCAGAGCTGCTCTAGAGCCAGAGAACCAGGTCAGCAGAGCTGCTGTAGAGCCAGAGAAACCAGGTCAGTAGAGTTGCTTTAGAGCGAGAGAACCAGATCAGCAGAGCTGCTTTAGAGGGAGAGAACCAGGTCACCAGAGCTGCTTTAGAGCCAAGGGACCAGGTCAGCAGAGCTGCTCTAGAGCCAGAGAACCAGGTCAGCAGAACTGCTTTAGAGCCATAGAACCAGGTCAGCAGAGCTGCTTTAGATGGAGAGGCCCAGGTCAGCAGAACTGCTTTAGAGCCAGAGAACCAGGTCAGCAGAGTTGCTCTAGAGCCAGAGAACCAGGTCAGCAGAGCTGCTTTAGAGCCATAGAACCAGGTGAGCAGAGCTGCTCTAGAGGCACAGAACCAGATCAGCAGAACTGCTTTAGAGCCAGAGAACCAGGTCAGCAGAGCTCTATAGAGGGAGAGAACCAGGTCAGCAGAGCTGCTTCAGAGCCAGAGAACCAGGTCAGCAGGGATGCTCTAGAGCCAGGGAAACAAGGCCAGCAGAGCTGCTTTAGATGGAGAGAACCAGGTCAGCAGAACTGCTTTAGAGCCAGATAATCCAGGTCAGTAGAGCTGCTCTAGAGCCAGAGAACCAGGTCAGCAGAGCTGCTTTAGAGCCATAGAACCAGGTCAGCAGAGCTGCTCTAGAGACAGAGAACCAGGTCATCAGAGCTGATTTAGAGGGAGAGAACCAGGTCAGCAGAGCTGCTTTAGAGCCAGAGAACCAGGTCAGCAGAGCTGCTTTAGAGCCAGAGAACCAGTTCAGCAGAGCTGCTTTAGAGCCATAGAAACAGGTCAGCAGAGCTCATTTAGAGCCAGAGAACCAGGTCAGCAGAGCTGCTCTAGAGCCAGAGAACCAGGTCAGAAGAGCTGCGGTAGATCCAGAGAAACCAGGTCAGTAGAGTTGCTTTAGAGCTAGAGAACCTGGTCAGCAGAGCTGCTTTAGAAGGAAAAAACCAGGTCAGCAGAGCTGCTTTAGAGCCAATGGACCAGGTCAGCAGAGCTACTCTAGAGCCAGAGAACCAGGTCAGCAGAACTGCTTTAGAGCCATAGAACCTGGTCAGCAGAGCTGTTCTAGAGCCAGAGAACCAAGCCAGCAGAGCTGCTTTAGAGCCATAGAACCAGGTCAGGAAAGCTGCTCTAGAGGCTGAGAACCAGGTCAGCAGACCTGCTGTAGAGCTAGAGAAACCAGGTCAACAGAGCTGCTTTAGATGGAGAGAACCCGGTCAGCATTACTGCTTTAGAGCCAGAGAACTAGGTCAGCAGATCTGCTCTAGAGCCAGAGAACCATGTGAGCAGAGCAGCTTTAGAGCCATAGAACCAGGTCAGCAGAGCTGCTATAGAGGCACATAACCAGCTTAGCAGAACTGCTTTAGAGCCAGAGAACCAGGTCAGCAGAGCTCTATAGAGGGAGAGAACCAGGTCAGCAGAGCTGCTTTAGAGCCAGAGAACCAGGTCAGCAGGGCTACTCTAGAGCAGGAGAACCAGGTCAGCAGAGCTGATTTAGAGCCATAGAACCAGGTCAGCGTTCTCTGCTCTAGCGGCAGAGAACCAGGTCAGCAGAGCTGCTCCAGAGCCAGAGAAACCAGGTCAGCAGAGCTGCTTTAGAGGGAGAGAACCAGATCAGCAGAGCTGCTCTAGAGGCAGAGAACCAGGTTAGCAGAGCTGATTTAGACGGAGAGAACCAGGTCAGCAGAGCTGCTATAGTGCCAGAGAACCAGGTCAGCAGAGCTGCTATAGAGCCAGAGAACCAGATCAACAGAGCTGCTTTAGAGCCATAGAACCAGGTCAGCAAAGCTCATTTAGAGCCAAAGAACCAGGTCAGCAGAGCTGCTTTAGAGACGAAGAACCAGGTCAGCAGAGCTGCTCTAGAGCCAGAGAACCAGGTCAGCAGAGCTGCTGTAGAGCCAGAGAAACCAGGTCAGTAGAGTTACTTTAGAGCGAGAGAACCAGATCAGCAGAGCTGCTTTAGAGGGAGAGAACCAGGTCACCAGAGCTGCTTTAGAGCCAATGGACCAGGTCAGCAGAGCTGCTCTAGAGCCAGAGAACCAGGTCAGCAGAACTGCTCTAGAGACTAAGAACCAGGTCAGCAGAGCTGCTCTAGAGCCAGAGAACCAGGTCAGCAGAGCTGCTGTAGAGCCAGAGAAACCAGGTCAGTAGAGTTGCTTTAGAGAGAGAGAACCAGATCAGCAGAGCTGCTTTAGAGGGAGAGAACCAGGTCACCAGAGCTGCTTTAGAGCCAAGGGACCAGGTCAGCAGAGCTGCTCTAGAGCCAGAGAACCAGGTCAGCAGAACTGCTTTAGAGCCATAGAACCAGGTCAGCAGAGCTGCTTTAGATGGAGAGGCCCAGGTCTGCAGAACTGCTTTAGAGCCAGAGAACCAGGTCAGCAGAGTTGCTCTAGAGCCAAAGAACCAGGTCAGCAGAGCAGCTTTAGAGCCATAGAACCAGGCGAGCAGAGCTGCTCTAGAGGCACAGAACCAGATCAGCAGAACTGCTTTAGAGCCAGAGAACCAGGTCAGCAGAGCTCTATAGAGGGAGAGAACCAGGTCAGCAGAGCTGCTTCAGAGCCAGAGAACCAGGTCAGCAGGGCTGCTCTAGAGCCAGGGAAACCAGGCCAGCAGAGCTGCTTTGGATGGAGAGAACCAGGTCAGCAGAACTGATTTAGAGACAGAGAACCAGGTCATCAGAGCTGATTTAGAGGGAGAGAACCAGGTCAGCAGAGCTGCTTTAGAGCCAGAGAACCAGGTCAGCAGAGCTGCTTTAGAGCCAGAGAACCGGTTCAGCAGAGCTGCTTTAGAGCCATAGAAGCAGGTCAGCAGAGCTCCTTTAGAGCCAGAGAACCAGGTCAGCAGAGCTGTTCTAGAGACTAAGGGCCCGATTCACAGAACTAACTTAAGACAAAATCCTAAACTTACTACCATTTTGGTATTCACAGAAGGCACTTACTCATTTTGGTATTCACAGAAGGCACTTACTCATTTTGGTATTCACAGAAGTTAGTAGTCCTAACTTTAGGACTCCTAAATGCCTTCTGTGAATACCGAAAGTCTTAAAGTTAGTTTTTTTCTCAGTTTAGGAGTAGTAAAGTTAGGACTCCTAACTTTAGGACTCCTAAATGCCTTCTGTGAATACTGAAAGTCTTAAAGTTAGGATTTTTCTCTCCTAACCTGAGAAAAATCCTAACTTCAAGACTTTCGGTATTCACAGAAGGCATTTAGGAGTCCTAAAGTTAGGAGTCCTAACTTTACTACTCCTAAACTGATAAAAATCCTAACTTTAAGACTTTCGGTATTCACAGAAGCATTTAGGAGTCCTAAAGTTAGGACTACTAACTTCTGTGAATACCGAAATGAGTAAGTACCTTCTGTGAATACCAAAATGAGTAAGTGCCTTCTGTGAATACCAAAATGGTACTAAGTTTAGGATTTTGTCTTAAGTTAGTTCTGTGAATCGGGCCCTAAGAACCAGGTCAGCAGAGCTGCTCTAGAGCCAGAGAACCAGGTCAGAAGAGCTGCTGTAGAGCCAGAGAAACCAGGTCAGTAGAGTTGCTTTAGAGCTAGAGAACCTGGTCAGCAGAGCTGCTTTAGAAGGAAAAATCCAGGTCAGCAGAGCTGCTTTAGAGCCAATGGACCAGGTCAGCAGAGCTACTCTAGAGCCAGAGAACCAGGTCAGCAGAACTGCTTTAGAGCCATAGAACCTGGTCAGCAGAGCTGGTCTAGAGCCAGAGAACCAAGCCAGCAGAGCTGCTTTAGAGCCATAGAACCAGGTCAGTATAACTGCTTTAGAGCCAGAGAACTAGGTCAGCAGACCTGCTCTAGAGCCAGAGAACCATGTAAGCAGAGCAGCTTTAGAGCCATAGAACTAGGTCAGCAGAGCTGCTATAGAGGCACATAACCAGCTCAGCAGAACTGCTTTAGAGCCAGAGAACCAGGTCAGCAGAGCTCTATAGAGGGAGAGAACCAGGTCAGCAGAGATGCTTTAGAGCCAGAGAACCAGGTCAGGAGGGCTACTCTAGAGCCAGAGAACCAGGTCAGCAGAGCTGCTTTAGAGCCATAGAACCAGGTCAGCGTTCTCTGCTCTAGCGGCAGAGAACGAGGTCAGCAGAGCTGTTCCAGAGCCAGAGAAACCAGGTCAGCAGAGCTGCTTTAGAGGGAGAGAACCAGATCAGCAGAGCTGCTTTAGAGGGAGAGAACCAGGTCAGCAGAGCTGCTCTAGAGATAGAGAACCAGGTCAGCAGAGCTGATTTAGAGGGAGAGAACCAGGTCAGCAGAGCTGCTTTAGAGCCAGAGAACCAGGTCAGCAGAGCTGCTCTAGAGCCAGAGAACCAGGTCAGCAGAGCTGCTTTAGAGCCATAGAACCAGGTCAGCAGAGCTCCTTTAGAACCAGAGAACCAGGTCAGCAGAGCTGCTCTAGAGCCTACGAACCAGGTCAGCAGAGCTGCTCTAGAGCCAGAGAACCAGGTCAGCAGAGCTGCTGTAGAGCCATAGAAACCAGGTCAGTAGAGCTGCTTTAGAGCGAGAGAACCAGGTCAGCAGAGCTGCTTTAGAGGGAGAGAACCAGGTCAGCAGAGCTGCTTTAGATCCAAGGGACCAGGTCAGCAGAGCTGCTCCTGAGCCAGAGAACCAGGTCAGCAGAAATGCTTTAGAACCATAGAACCAGGTCAGCAGAGCTGTTGTAGAGCCAGAGAACCAGGTCAGCAGAGCTGCTCTAGAGCCTAAGAACAAGTTCAGCAGAGCTGCTCTAGAGCCAGAGAACCAGGGCAGCAGAGCAGCTCTAGAGCCAGAGAACCAAGTCAGCAGAGCTGCTTTACAGCCATAGAAGCAGGTCACCAGAGCTGCTTTAGAGCCAGAGTACCAGGTCAGCAGAGCTGCTCTAGAGCCTAAGAACCAGGTCAGCAGAGCTGCTCTAGAGCCTAAGAACCAGGTCAGCAGAGCTGCTCTAGAGCCAGAGAACCAGGTCAGCAGAGCTGCTTTAGAGCCATAGAACCAGGTCAGCAGAGCTCCTTTAGAGCCAGAGAACCAGGTCAGCACAGCTGCTCTAGAGCCTAAGAACCAGGTCAGCAGAGCTGCTCTAGAGCCAGAGAACCAGGTCAGCAGAGCTGGTGTAGAGCCAGAGAAACCAGGTCAGTAGAGCAGCTTTAGCGCGAGAGAACCAGGTCAGCAGAGCTGCTTTAGAGAGAGAGAACCAGGTCAGCAGAGCTGCTTTAGATCCAAGGGAGCAGGTCAACAGAGCTGCTCTAGAGCCAGAGAACCAGGTCAGCAGAAATGCTTTTACGCAATAGAACCAGGTCAGCAGCGCTGTTGTAGAGCTAGAGAACCAGGTCAGCAGAGCTGCTCTAGAGCCTAAGAACAAGTTCAGCAGAGCTGCTCTAGTGCCAGAGAACCAGGGCAGCAGAGCAGCTGTAGAGCCAGATAAACCAGGTCAGCAGAGCTGCTTTAGAGGGAGAGAACCAGGTCAGCAAAGCTGCTTTAGAGCCAGAGGACCAGGCCAGCAGAGCTGCTTTAGAGCCAGAGAACCAGGGCAGCAGAGCTGCTCTAGAGCCAGAGAACGAAGTCAGCAGAGCTGCTTTACAGCCATAGAACCAGGTCAGCAGAGCTGCTTTAGAGCCAGAGTACCAGGTCAGCAGAGCTGCTCTGGAGCCTAAGAACCAGGTCAGCAGAGCTGTTCTAGAGCCAGAGAACCAGGTCAGCAGAGCTGCTGTAGAACCAGAGAAACCAGGTCAGTGGAGCTGCTTTAGAGGGAGAGAACCAGATCAGCAGAGCTGCTTTACAGGGAGAGAACCAGGTCAGCAGAGCTGCTCTAGAGATAGAGAACCAGCTCAGCAGAGCTGATTTAGAGGGAGAGAACCAGGTCAGCAGAGCTGCTTTAGAGCCAGAGAACCAGGTCAGCAGAGCTGCTCTAGAGCCAGAGAACCAGGTCAGCAGAGCTGCTCTAGAGCCAGAGAACCAGGTCAGCAGAGCTGCTTTAGAGCCATAGAACCAGGTCAGCAGAGCTGCTCTAGAGACAGAGAACCAGGTCATCAGAGCTGATTTAGAGGGAGAGAACCAGGTCAGCAGAGCTGCTTTAGAGCCAGAGAACCAGGCCAGCAGAGCTGCTTTAGAGCTAGAGAACCAGTTCAGCAGAGCTGCTTTAGAGCCATAGAAACAGGTCAGCAGAGCTCATTTAGAGCCAGAGAACCAGATCAGCAGAGCTGCTCTAGAGCCAGAGAACCAGGTCAGAAGAGCTGCGGTAGATCCAGAGAAACCAGGTCAGTAGAGTTGCTTTAGAGCTAGAGAACCTGGTCAGCAGAGCTGCTTTAGAAGGAAAAAACCAGGTCATCAGAGCTGCTTTAGAGCCAAGGGACCAGGTCAGCAAAGCTACTCTAGAGCCAGAGAACCAGGTCAGCAGAACTGCTTTAGAGCCATAGAACCTGGTCAGCAGAGCTGTTCTAGAGCCAGAGAACCAAGCCAGCAGAGCTGCTTTAGAGCCATAGAACCAGGTCAGGAAAGCTGCTCTAGAGGCTGAGAACCAGGTCAGCAGACCTGCTGTAGAGCTAGAGAAACCAGGTCAACAGAGCTGTTTTAGATGGAGAGAACCCGGTCAGCATTACTGCATTAGAGCCAGAGAACTAGGTCAGCAGATCTGCTCTAGAGCCAGAGAACCATGTGAGCAGAGCAGCTTTAGAGCCATAGAACCAGGTCAGCAGAGCTGCTATAGAGGCACATAACCAGCTCAGCAGAACTGCTTTAGAGCCAGAGAACCAGGTCAGCAGAGCTCTATAGAGGGAGAGAACCAGGTCAGCAGAGCTGCTTTAGAGCCAGAGAACCAGGTCAGCAGGGCTACTCTAGAGCAGGAGAACCAGGTCAGCAGAGCTGCTTTAGAGCCATAGAACCAGGTCAGCGTTCTCTGCTCTAGCGGCAGAGAACCAGGTCAGCAGAGCTGCTCCAGAGCCAGAGAAACCAGGTCAGCAGAGCTGCTTTAGAGGGAGAGAACCAGATCAGCAGAGCTGCTCTAGAGGCAGAGAACCAGGTTAGCAGAGCTGATTTAGACGGAGAGAACCAGGTCAGCAGAGCTGCTTTAGAGCCAGAGAACCAGGTCAGCAGAGCTGCTATAGAGCCAGAGAACCAGATCAACAGAGCTGCTTTAGAGCCATAGAACCAGGTCAGCAAAGCTCATTTAGAGCCAAAGAACCAGGTCAGCAGAGCTGCTTTAGAGACGAAGAACCAGGTCAGCAGAGCTGCTCTAGAGCCAGAGAACCAGGTCAGCAG